>NC_141909.1:81080642-83660988 GCF_057802395.1 Ceratotherium simum simum
CTTTCAAGTTAATAAAAGCTCTACCTGCGGAGGCAGCAAATCTGGCTATAATTAAAAGGGAGGAAACATTTTACACAAGAAAATGTGTTATGTGGTTAAAGTATAAATATGAAAAACCATGAAAAATGATAGCAAGATATAATTTGTATCCCTGTTTTTTGTTTACTGAACAAGATGTTGGCAGAAAATTGTTTTAATTATTAACTTACTATATTCTAATACCTTTTTTAGTGTTTCACATAGTGAAACTGCAGTGGAGCCTGTAAAAATAACTTTAAATTCCAGTGTCAAGTGGAGCATGAAGATTTGGTTTCATTTTCAAAACTGTTCTGCTGAGAAATATGCCCTAAAAAGCAATTCTCATTTTACTCCATTATAGCGCCAACAGCTGCAGGACGAATTGTTTAAAATGTATTTAACCCAATCTGAAATTTAGAATTTTGATCTCTGAGGAGAGTATTTTTGAAGAGTCTCACACACGCCAGAAAAAGGATTTAGAACTTTGATAAGGCTTCACAAAGAGAGAAGCACTGTGAAATTTTCACAAAGGGCTACCCTCTTTTTTTTCCAAGAATGTTTCAGATCTATACTATACAATTTAATACTTTATATACTGTATTATGTATGGATAAGTAATACTTTACTTATTCCTGAATTTTACACCCTCTGGGCACATCATATTATCATATACAAAAAGATACTTTACACAAATTCAAACATTTGTTCACAAGTAAGCAAATGTTACACACACATGCACGCATACACACAACCATCTACATGGTCCTATATATTTGTTTTCCCGCAGTTCACCCATAAAAACTATGCTTTCAAACATAGCATATCTTTCCGAGGCTGCACACAGCTCTTTGAGGAGTTACCAGTCAGTAAGGACCCAGAGCCACAGTGATCTTTCAAAGCCTGTCCCAGGGGAACATCACAGACAGCTCGGGAAGTATGGCAATGGTCCACAGCGCCTTCTGTCCGTGCTAGTGGGCCTCCACTTGAGCACCACACAGCAGCCTTCCCTCCTGATACTGGCAGATACCACTACTGCCAGCACCTTATCTCCACTCACAATGACATGTAATTCATCATTGCCGTCATCTTTGAAAAAGTCACAATGCAGTGTTTCAGTATCTGTTTCTCTGCAGCCAAGATAATTTTGATATTTGCACTAGGGAAAAATATACTTAATTCCCATATTAATACAAAATGTCCTGTGTGCTATCTCACCACTTTAAAAGATTTTTAATGAAATTCTTAAACATTATATTTCTGCCTAAATAGTAACTTAAGTTATTTGATATCTACATTTGAGTGAGAAATGAAATATTGCTTACAAAAAGGTTGCAATACACACTGAGATCATTTGAACTGAAATATAGAAAGGCATATATGTGACAAAAGACATGTGCACCATACATATACACCTATGGTTTGTGTCTGATATCTAATTGTTTAGTATTGTAACATCCCTCTTCCTAACTTCTGTTCCATTTGTCTCATCTAATTCCATTTTAAATTTCACAACTTTAAATCAACACGTATACTACCTTCTTTATTAATCAATCCACCAAGAAATATTTATTAAACGTTATTGGGAGAGCTACCAAAAATCTAGAAGACATGTTACAAACTCTCAAGGAGTTTATATTCTAACTGAAAAATATGACAGAACAGATAACAGTAAAAATCTTTGTATTTATTAATGTATTTATAGCAGCTTCTTTATTTGAGGCATTTAAAGAAACATTAAAACAGGGATTTATTTTTATTTTTTAGCAAGAACGTATAGGGACACAGGAAAATAAAGGCAGGAAATCAGAATAATGTATATCACAAATATGAATAACGTATACCAGAATAATGTATATTATACAGTTACTAGACACAAGCCACAAAGTCGGCACTGAAGAAAACATGATCAGTTGCCAGACACTGAGTGTTCTTGAGGTAAGAGCAGACCAGGTACACAGGTGAGGGCTCTTTTATTATTACTGAAACTAAGAGACAGTTCCCCTCTGGAGTCTCATCAGGGGTTACAATATGACTGAGTGTGCTACAACTTCAACAACAGTCTTTTAATATAACAGTGAGTTTCATTTTGCTGTATAATATTCTTCAGAGTGATGTCAATGAAAGACAGTAAACAACTGAGAGCTACACTGCAGAACTTAGATAGGGAATACTAGCAGATAACCTGCGTATTAGGCAGGGTAATTCATTCCAGCTACTGTAACACCCAATCACGAGGTCTAGTTCGCTTAACACAAAAAAGTCAAAGTCAAATGTAGATTGTGTGTTTCTCCTTGGCAGCTCTCCTCCAACAGAGGATCCTCTCTTAGCTATCCCTTCTGGAATGCACACCTTCCAAGATCACTGCAGAAGATGACCCACGCCAAGCATGGAGGAAGGTACCCTGGCTCTTAACCACTGGCTCAGAACAGACGCAAGTCAACTTTCAACTCTCCTTACATACCATTGGCCAGATGTGATGACATGACTATATCTCACTGCAAGGGAAGCTGGGAAACGCAAGTTCCTGTGTGTGTGCCCTGGAAGAGGAAAATAAAATGGGATTCAGTGGATTTATAATATTGTCTTTGCCACAACTAATAATGCTCTGCTGGGAGATTGGATTTGATCCAATCTGTGGTTCTCAAAGGTGAGTGTACAAACCACAGAAGACACAAGAACAAATATCAAAACTTCTATGTATTGTTTTATTTTAATCCAACAACAACAAAAATACACAGTCCCTATGTAAGATGGCCTCATATCTCAATATGTGAAGTATCTTAACAACAGAGTAAGAGTTCCACGACCTGAAGGAGCTGTGCTAGATGTCGTTAGTTGATCATCAGTTTTCAGTACCTTGTCGAATGCCGCAGTTTCTGTGCATCCAGGAAGGTGGACTTACTGGTAATAGTATCTAGCATTAATGAAAATAAGCCTGACGATAATGGATAGCTGGCTTTAAAAGACTCCTGCAGGGGCCGGCCCGGTGGCTTAGCAGTTAAGTGGGCGTGCTGCTGGCGGCCCGGGTTCGGATCCCGGGTGCGCATTGACGCACCACTTCTCCGGCCATGCTGAGGCCACGTCCCACATACGGCAACTAGAAGGATGTGCAGCTATGACATACAACTTACAACTATCTACTGGGGCTTTGAGGGAAATAAATAAATAAATAAATAAATAAATAAATAAATAAATAAATAAAATTATTTAAAAAATAAAAATAAACATAAAAGACTCCTGCAAAAGCACTACAAACAGAAGATACTACTGAAATATCAGTGACCGAGGAAAAAATAGCAGGGCTCTACTCTCCAACTTTATTATGAGATGAGAACAACTATCTAATCAGACAAAGTCAGTAAAAAAAAGAAAATTATTGAGAAGGTTATTTGAAAAATGGATTTAAATCCACTATCATTAATGATGAACCTAATCCTAAATGTATATTGTGCTTTGAGATATTAGTTATTAATGGTATGGAGCCATGATAAGAATTCAAAACTAACCATCTGGAACATGAAGACAAGCCTCTACAAATAAATTTTTTCGGCAATATTCTATCCACTACGTGACAATATTTTACCAAATTTAAAGATAAGTGTTCATGAGGTCCTTTTGAGATTTGTTACTTAATCACAAAGACAAAAGCCCAAAAACCATTTGAGAAAATCTTTGTTTTTCTATCATAATAAAAATAACTAAAGTTCTATTTTCATTCATTCATTCATTCATTTAATAAGTAGTTATTGAATGCCTGCTGTGTGCTGGGCATTGTTCTAGGCACCAGGGATATAAGGTTGCACAAAACAGGCAAAAATCACTGCTGTCCTGGAGCTGACATTCTAGAGCAGCGGTTCTCAACTAGGGGAGATTTTGCCCCCTGGAGGACACCTGGCAATGTCTGGAGACATTTTTGCTTTTCACAAGTGGTGGCGGGTGCTAGTGGCATCTAGTGGGTAGTAGACAGGGATGCTGCTAAACATCCTACGGTGCACAGGACAGGCCCCCACAACAAAGAATTGTCTGGCTCAGAGCATCAATAGTGCTGAGATTGAGAAACCACCAATGCTTAATTTCATACGAATAAGATGTTTAATATATTATAGAATCTTTACAATACTCTAAAATGTCATAGAATATGACCATGAAACTCTTTGGACCACATGACAGTTTGCTAGTCAACTCACAGCAAAGTAACTGAAGCAACTGTTCCATGGAAAGGTGGGTGCACATCTTTCTTTTACAAAATGATGTGTTCCATATTTGTTGCCCACTTCTACGATAAATGGTTAGTAATATAAAAAATAATATAATTTAAATATAAATATAAAAAACATATTAGTCTGTCTCTTAAAAGCAAAGGTGATGTTTTTAACAGTGACTAAGAAAGTAATTGCTTTTTGAAAGAAACTTGTGCTTGGAGAGTATACTTTGAAAACCAATATTTGGAGATATTTGCTTCACTATGTGTTTTGTTACCCCCAAATGATGTAAGTGTGACCCAGATAAACTCTTATATCTGCACACTTACAAAACCTGAACACTGAATTTTCCAAGCCACTTGAATTTTTTTTTTTTTTTTTTTTTGTGAGGAAGCTCAGCCCTGAGCTAACATCTGTTGCCAATCCTCCTCTTTTTGCTGAGGAAGCCTGGCCCTGGGCTAACATCTGTGCCCATCCTCCTCAACTTTATATGGGACGCCACCACAGCATGACCTGACAAGCAGTGCGTCGGTGCGCATCCAGGATCCCAACCAGGGCCACTAGCAGCGGAATGCGTGCACTTAACCACTACACCACAGGGCCGGCCCCCGAAAATCTTTGAAATGAACATTTTTGATGAGTTTCAAACCCAATTAGTTTGAAAGAACAAGTGAATGACATCAAGGAAGTTGGAGATCTCAGGAGCCAAATTCCAGTAAAGACTTCCCCTAACCAGTAGATGGAACTGTAATACAAATATCATGGTGGGGGGCTGGCCCGGTGGCACAGCATTTAAGTTAGTGCTCTCTGCTTCGGCGGCCTGGGGTTCGAGGGCTCGGATCCTGGGCACAGACCTACGCACTGCTTGTCAAGCCATGCTGTGGCAGGTGTCCCACATATAAAGTAGAGGAAGATGGGCACGGATGTTAGCCCATGGCCAGTCTTCCTCAGCAAAAAGAGGAGGATTGGCAAGAGATGTTAGCTCAGGACGAATCTTCCCCCCCCCACACACACACACACACACAAATATGTATATATATATCTCATGGTGGTATTTCGGGCTGTGCAGTCAGAAATGCCAGTCATGCAACCTGCCTACCGTCTTCACCACACCTTCTGCCCGGACGTAGAATCACAGCTCATCCTCGAGGGACAGCTAAGTGTGAGCAGCAGAGAGCAGCCAATGGCCTGTGAAAACGCCACTGGCCAACAGCCCTGTTGTGCACATGGAAGAAGCTGCTGAGGCAGCACCTGCCCCTGGCAGGAAGCTCCCATCTTTGCTATTACCCTGACAACCAGCAACAGACATGGTGGCGTCTGAACCTTCCATGCCCAGGCTCAATGCTCATACTCTCAGTTTCCTGGTGCTTCAATTCACTTGCCCTCCTGGTTCTGGACATGGCTCCCACTCGGGCCCTCATACTGAAGGGGAACAGCCCTCCCAGCCCACCCAGACAGCCCAGCCTTACAAAATGTCTCCGGCTCCCCAGGAGGCCAAAGGGACCTCCAAAGTATAACCGCAAATAGGGCACTTGCCCCTGGTGTCCAAGTTCAGAGGGCCTAGGTGGAACAGGCAGAACCTGCCACCCTGCCCTGTGGCTGTCTCCTTGAAGACAGACCTTCCATGGTCACTCCATCCCCCCAGGCAGCCCAGAAACAGCCCCGTCACTCTACCTGGACTGATTCTTCCACATACCAACACCCCCATACCGAAGCCCACCCCCAAACAAGATGCTGCTCTGCACTTGACTTCACAGATTCAGGTGTATTGGCTCAACTTCTGAAGAAGTCCCCCATGGTATGGCAGGAACTGCTGGCTCTCAAAAGCCACACAGCTTCTGCACAGCTCCTCTTTGTCTCTGGCAACAGTGTCCTGGCCCATTGGTCTTTGCTCCTGCCTGAAGCCCCACCCCCATCCCCCAACACCCAAAGGTTGCAGCTGAAGGTCTCACAACTGGAAGAGGTCACTGTGGTCATGGTTAGGAAGATGTAGTGAGCCAGACTGAATTCCTCAAGGCCACCTGCATCACCGACCTGCGAGCCAAGTAGGCGGCAGATTACTGACATCCCCAGCCACCAGTCTGCTTGTGTTTTGGGTGCAGATCTGTCCACTCTGTGAGTTATTGGAGAGTCACCTATCACGCTTAGACCCCTTTTTGCCAGATCTCCAACATCTCTCGACACCTTATGATCTTCATTGTCTTTGGGAGAGCCTTTGAATGGAGACCATCTTGGTGTATTTTTCTGAGTCCTTGAAGCACAAAAAAAAAACTCAGGGCAACCCAGTCAGTTGGAGGAAGAAGCTTCTGGAAGGAACTGAGATTCCACTATAGGTGACCAGCCTCTGGCGCTGCTGGCCTCTGTTGGACAAATCACCTTGGGCTAGTGGTGCTGCTACCACATGTTCACATGGCATGGTAGCCTAAACACAGATAACCCACAGATCTACTCTTGGGGGAAAGGAAAGTATAATGAAATTGAAATTATTTTATTTTATTTTTTTAATAAACAGTAAAAATAGTGAAGCTTTTGCACTAACTTCGTGTCTTAGTCTTTTGAACAGTTAAAGATAGGCTATGATATTTGAGATGTCTTGATGCACATGAATACATATCACGAACTTGGAAATTTCTGCTGAAATCTGGGGATCAAGGAACATTTCATTAGATTTTTTAGTTCCTGTGCCGTTCTCCCCCTTGCTCACCTGGATGTGCCATCTTGCTTAACTCTTCTCCAGTCATCATCTTTGATTTGCTTAAGATGTACGGTTTACAGTTGAAAAAGGACAAAGTGTTAATTTTCTTTCTTGGTGGGATACACAGAACTTTGGAGACATTATAAGTGACTTGAAAAATAACCAAATTTCCCAGACATAGAAAATCTGTTCCATAAATGTGTTTTCAGAGAAAATCTTGTTTGCAACTTCAAACGTTGCACTATCACTCATCTGTAAGTGCACTTCATTACACCACCAATGGCCCTCCCCACGATACGGAAGTGCTACACAACACTCATACAATAAGACTTTTTACTCTTCTTCTTCCTGTTACCTTAGTGTCTATGTAACTTCCTAGCCTTTTACGCAATCTTTGCAACTTTTTTTCCTCAGTGAAGTTTTGTGTGTCCATTGGATTGCAAATATTATTAAGAAATACAAAGGCAAAAATTGGCATGTGGGTTTTCTTATGAGTCCTCATCTTTTAAAAATACATAATGAAACATATAGAATAAAATTATATGAGTTTGAGAATTCCTTCAACATAATCTAGTTGGGGGAAATGGAGGAGGTATAGATGAAATAAGATTGGTCATGAGTTGGTAATTGTTGAAGTTGGGTTAGATGTACATGAGGTTCATCATTTTATTCTCTGTAATTTTGTATATATTCTAAGTTTTTCTTAATAAAAAGCTTAGGAGCCAGCCCGGTGGCATAGTGGTTAAGTTTAGCGGGCTCCACTTTGGCCCGGGTTCAAGGGTTTGAATCCCAGGTGCAGACATACACCACGCATCAAGCCATGCTATGGTGGTGACCCACATATAAAATGGAAGAAGACTGGCACGGATGTTAGCTCAGGGACAATCTTCCTCAAGCAAAAAGGGGAATATTGGCAGTAGATGTTAGCTTAGGATCAGTCTTCCTCACCAATAAATAAATAAATAAAAAGCTTAAAAAGACACAAGTATCCTGATTTCATTACTTCAGTTAATAATAATACACTGACTCCTTCCATTCAAATTAATATATTTTTGTGAGACATCTTTTTGAGCTTTGACAGTCATTAAAAACTAATGTCTAAATTAACTAAACATTATGCCAGACTTTTGTACCTCTATCTCATAAAACAAATCAAGATCATCCAAATTAATGAAGCCAATTTAATCACATTGCTCTTACTAAAATATTAACATTTTGAGAGTAAAACATTCATTGCATCTTTAATAATAAAATTAAAATTTTATTTTGTAAATACTATTTCATATTTACCTCACCACTAAAATTTTTATTATGTGTTTTTTAGTGTTTAATTGTAAATGTGTACATTTAGGAAATAAACATACATAAATGGCAGCAACATGCTTTAAAAAATTTTAAGCATAGGGGCCACAATCCAAGGTGCGGAGACCTCTGCCCTTGACAGGGCACCATGAGGGGAGCTGTGTCTTATTTGTCCTTCCATCTTGAAGGCATAGCACTATGCTTGGCACATATTTCACACTCAATACAGTCTGCCGAATGAAAAAAAAAAGCCACTTTGGAGTGGCATGGAATGAGAATTTTAGAACTGGAAAAATAAACTGAAACCAATCTCCTCATTCTCCAACAAGGAGACAGAGGTTTAGGAAGGTTAAATTACACAGCTAATGGAAGTATGGTGAAAGAAATGTTTTAGGAAGATTGATCTGACATAGATCTATGGGATGCTTCAGAGAAGAAAAAGACTAGAATCAACAGGACGTGTTAAGAGACGACTGCAATCATCAAAGCATGCAGTAATGAGACCGTAAACAGGGATGATGGGAAGGGAATGAGAAGCAGAGGAGGATCTGAAAGACATTAAAAATGCAACTCTTGGCACTGCTTTTTCACTGTCAGTAAGATTTAATCTTTACCTATTTCTACACATGCTGGTATCAATCATGATACCCAGATATTTTTACCCATGGCCCCAAACTGCACAGAAAAGACATAATTAGCAATTCTTTTGACTCATCTAGGGCCTCTGAGAGTGACTCATACCCTCTGCTACACAATTATCCACCATAAATATAGTTTAACCTCTGTCTATTTCAAGCAATGGTTCTTTAATAATGTCCATTCATATGTCGTTTACTCCATTACTTTAGGATTGAGTCCAACCTCTAATTTATCTTTTGAGAGACTCCATATTTCTTCTCCTCCACCTAAGATAATCAATCTTAATACACCTTGTTCTGTAATACTACAGTAAATAATCTTTCAGAATCAGGATAGCAATTTTTGTTTATCTTCCCCCACACATACTAAGATCAAAGATGCATTTGAGTTAAAACTTAGTCTTTTAGAATGGAAATACAACAGAGTAAATATCTTCGATAAGAAAAGCTAGTTCTCTCTTTTGTCCAAGACCAGCAATCCAGAGAAAAACAATTTTGGTTGTAGGTAGGAAGGAAGATAATTTAGAGGAGCCCATGGGATAGTGGGCAAGAAAGGCCAGGATAAAATCTGGACAGGCAGAAGACAATCCCTGGGTAGAGTGTCTGAGATGCAGAGGAGGAGATCAGGCACAAGGTGGGTGGGGGTGCCAGAAAGGAGGCATGAATATTCCAAAGACAAACATGTAGAGGGTCAAGAGAGCTGACAAGTGTTCCATTTATTGGTGGAATTACTACATGACTCTCTTATGGCCCTAAAGCCACTCAAGGACAGCCCTAAACCAGCCCTTCTGCTCCACGCCACGTAAACACACACCGTATCTGGTTCTCTCCGGTCCTCTCAACCCTACAATAGGGTTGAGGTGTTGGAGGATTCCAGTGTTGGAGGATTCTACCTATCCAACGTCTCTTACTTTCCAAGTTCCAGATCAAGCTTCCTCTTTTCCCTAGATGCCTTTCTGACTGCTCCAGCCCACCACACTCTTTCCTCCTCTGTATGGCACAATTGTTAAATGTCATCTTGCATTGTTTTGAAATTCAGGTTTCGTCTCTCCAGTGAAGGTAAAGCCCCTTGAGAACAGTTTTTCTGCCATATAACTTTTGTCCCTCCTAGAGAAAATGAGCACAGAATAAGTGAATTAAGAATGATTAATATTAAGTGAATTGAGTGATTAAGTGAATTAAGAATTAAGAATGAACAATCAGTGTTTCTATTCTGTTTTTCTCCAATTACCATTTAAAACAGCATAGATCTTATAGCCTTAGAAGCAGTTCCTTATTTGGGAATTGGCTTATAAACTGCATGGTTGAAAATACATCCCAGCCAAGGACTTTCTCTACAGCTGGTGATGAAGAAATGAACAAAGCTGGAGCCTAAAAAGACCAATGTAGTCAATGTGTTTAGACAAATGTCAGCAGCTGCCAGGGAAGATTTCATTCTTAGAATGGTTAGGCAGCTAGAGATTGGTTCTACTAAAAGAATTTGTTTCCTCTGCAAAAGAAAAGTTTGAATATATTAAATCTTAATGAGTTCTAGAGACCTGGGCACATAACACAAGAAAACTAATCACAAAGCACAGTTTTCCAAGTACGTTCAAAGATTTTCAGCAAAAGAAAATAATCTAAAATGAGGTTTTTGTCTTGGAAAATAAATTACACTAAAGGAATAATATATTTCTGTATGTTTGGTGACCAAAGAACGGAAATTGATACTCCAGAGTTTTATTTGTGCCATTTATTCACTTATTCATATATTCATTCATTGAATGTTTAATACATGCTGGGCATTGTGCTAGGCATTGAAGAAACAGAAAAATAAGATATCCTGGGCCACGAGGATATCAGACTAAGGGACAAATACATTTTTAAATATGCCAAATGCTCTAATAGTAATATGCACCTATTTGGGGCTTGGGGCTATGACTAAGTAATAGATGGAAGGTTTCACTAAATGGGTAGAGGAACTGTGTGAATTAGGCAGTATGAATATACATAACACTACCATTTTAACAGTGGTTTCTGGAAATCAAGAATAAGCTACAAGGTAGGACAGCCAGGATGTCCAAACATATCCTAGAAATCCTGCAATCATCAGGGGACAGAAACAAGCTAGATGTCAATAATCCAGAAAAGTAGGACATATGCCAAGAGCTACCAGAGTTAGAGGTGAAAAACAGACCAGAGGTCAAGCTAGATACGAAAGAGCAGAAAAATCTCAGGTTAGACAGGCTAGTGATCTGGAATCACGGACATTCAGTCAGGCTCATTTGTGATCAGAATGCAAGGGTAAGAAAATCTTCTCAAGAAGGTAAACTGACATCTGGGGAGAGTCTACCACGTGCCAGGCATGTAGGCTAGTCACCTCCTATAGAATGTTTCATTTAGTCCACCAACCCCAAGCCACGAGAGAGTTGTTTACAGTCGAGAAAACTGAGATTCAGAGAGATTAAGCAATTTGCCCCAAATCACTGTGATCATCCTGGTAGAGCCAGGATTCAAACTCTGTGGTCTGGCTCACAAATTTGGGCACAATGAGACTCATTTACTTACTTCCTGCCTGGGAAGGCACATGAAAGTGATTTCAGCAGCTGGGGAAAAAGTGAGGCAGCTCTGACTGCAGATTAATTTAGACAAGCTGGCTAAGAAAAAGAGAGCAACAGCCAGCCGGTGGCATAGCGGTTAAGTGCGCATGCTCTGCTGCAGCAGTCAGGGGTTCGCAGGTTCGGATCCCAGGCTCGCACTGAGGCACCACTTGTCAAGCCATGCTGTGGTGGCGTCCCATATAAAGTAGAGGAAGATGGGCAATGATGTTAGCCCAGGGCCAATCTTCCTCAGCAAAAAGAGGAGGATTGGCAACAGATGTTAGCTCAGGGCTGGTCTTCTTCACACAAAAAAAAAAGATAGAGAGAGAGCAAGAACTCAGGGCGGGTGCCAGCCCCATGGCGTAGTGGTTAAGTGCGCGTGCTCTGCTGCTGGCCGCCCGGGTTCAGATCATGGGCGCACACTGATGCACCGCTTGTCAAGCCATGCTGTGGCGGCGTCCCACATAAAGTGGAGGAAGATGGGCACAGATGTTAGCCCAGGGCCAATCTTCCTCAGCAAAAAGAGGAGGATTGGCATGGATGTTAGCTCAGGGCTGAGCTTCCTCAGAAAAAAAAAAAAAGAAAGAAACTCAGGGAGGATCATGACAAAATGATCCACGGAATTAAGTGGTCAAATTGGATTTAGTGTGGCACTTGTTTGTTTTTGGTTTTTTTGTTTGTTTTACAAAACTTGAAGATGGCAGTGATTATATGACCAGGGCTCTTGGCACTTTGACTTTGGCTCTAAGTTACAGACTGCATGCCCAAGTAAAGCTTCAAACGGCCAGGGACATTTCAGAGGCTTAACAAAGTTTAGTAAGTAAATTTACTCTGAAAAGTAAAGACCAAAGAATGGAGAATCAGAGGCTACAAAATAAAGGGAAGTCATCTGCCTCAGCTAAATAATTTCTTACGACCAATGAAACAACCAGGACTGAGGTACTACTGTTTCAAGCCTGTGCTAGGTTAAACATCTGGGTCCCTGATGATAGAGACATGGGGTAGGTGTGCTGCTGCATCGGACTTGGTCCCAGATAGGATAATAGATACAATCGAACACTTTATCAGAACAGAGTTTAAATTCAACATTCAGCAAATAATGATTGCCTGAAATAGAGTGGCTTTATCTGGGAGGTCATAAGAAAATACTTCATCAAAATTAGAAGGCTGGGATAGAATATAATTTAACAAAAACGAAAGAGCAGTCAAGAATATGAGAATAGGAAGGATGAACAAGACAGAGAGGGAAGACATTTTTTTGTTTGTTTGCCAGTTTTGCAAGATAAAAAAAATTCTGGAGATGGACCGTGGCGATGGTTGCACAGTGTGAAGGAACGTACTTAATGCCACTGAACCGTACACTTAAAAATGGTTAAAAATGTTAGCGTTATGTATATCTTACCATAATTAAAAAATAAATTAAAAAAAAGTTTGCTTAGCTGTTAAAGTGAGACAAGGAGAACATACATTTTTTAACAAGGGTTGTTTACTAGAGGCTGGGCGAGTTAACTGATATTCTTTTAAACGGTCTGTGAGACAGTATCTGCAGCTTACGTACATTTGTGAATAACATGATATAAATAGTTGTAAGAAATTCTTAATATAGGTAGGCTTGTGGACTTTAGGGCAAATCTAGTTTTCAGGAATATACAGAATTTTTCAGTTCCACGCCCCCGCCACTTCAGAGATGAGATTCCACTCTTAAGATCATACCCATCCGACAGGCAATCTACACAATTTACCACAATTATTACCAGAGTTGCCTAGCTCACCCGCTGGTGCTTTCCTCTGGATGACACACCGCCCTTACGCAAACGGTGCAACCTTCCTACACAACAGGGGGTCTATCTTGTATTTGATTGGGGAGCGTGTCTGGGTTGTGTTCGGACCCTTTTGCAGTTGTCCCATTCACCCTGCAGTAGAAGGCGTTCCCTGAACCGAGATCCCCTCCCACCCTCCGAGCTTCGCCAGCCATTCGGACACAAGACGCAGGTTTGGGAGGCGGGGCGAAGGCCGCCCGGGTCTCGCGAGACCCGCGGCCGCGCGGGAACGCTCGGGTCGTGGGCCGCGGCGGAGCGCAGCGCTGCCATGGGGCGCTTCCGCAAAGATGGCGGCTGTTGCGGCCACGGGCGCTCGGCTGGCGGCCTGGGGCGCAAGACTGCGTCGCGGAGTCGCTGCCGGCCGGCGGGCCTTGCGCCCCGGTCCCGTGGCGGCGGCAGTGGCCGGCGTGGCCCTGGCAGGAGCAGGAGTGGCATGGTACCACGGCCGAGTGAATGTCGCGGCGCCCGAGGGCAGCCTCACCGTCTTCGCCCAGGTACCGGCCGGGCCCTTTCCGCTAGCCCCAGCCAGTCTCAGACGCCCGGTATGGGGAGGGGTCGGGAGCCGGCGGTCCTTCAGAGCCAGGGTGAGGGCACCGCGCTGAAGACCCCCGACAGGTGCTCGTTGCTCGCCTCAACCCCTACCACGCCCGCGAGCACACTCGAGGCCAGTGACGGGAGAGGCAGCCTCTCCTGGGAGAACCCTGCGGAACGGAAAACCGGCGACGCAGACTTCGGGGTGATGAGTGTGGGTGTGTCTGAGTTCAGCGCTCCTAGTGTGCACGTTTCTCACTACCCCTGGCCCTCCTCCCGCCCTCCCTGGTGAGTGGAGGCTCTCAGGTCTGCGTGGAGTGTGTGTCCAGTCACTCCACTGGACATAGCTTTTACATAGCATGGTGAAGTCCTAATAGATAACATTTTTTTTTTATCATAAAAATGTCAACCATAAAATTAACCGGCTGATAATTTCCGGATTTTGTGATCAACTGTAAGGAACGTTATTAGATGATCCTAAAGCTTAATGCTTCAGTGGACTGCAAGTACTAAGCAAAAGATGTTTCTTCTGAAACCTCCGTGTGTTCAACGTAAAGGTCAAGTTTCCTAGTTCAATAGAAAATTGTCACATAAAAGATTTGAAAATTTGAAAAAGAGTACTACTTTTAAAATATTTCATGGACATTTTAATTTTAATGTTTTTTGTGTGAATTTTTTTTGAAAATTAATAGTAGTATCTTATTCTTTTCTTGTTTGTTAGATTTACATTATGCCTTTCTAATGAAAAACTAAAGGAACCATCAGATACAACAAAAGAGAGGAAAACAGGCCTTGTGAATTAAAATTAGGTGTTAACAAATGATATTTTTCATTGTATTAAATGAAGATGCTACGTAGGTAATACGTGCAGTAACTCTTCCCCCATCCTCATACCATTTCTGGTCACAAGTGGAAGGATCTGTCTTTAGTATTTCATGGCATTTTTGTTAGTTAATGTTGTGTCAAGCAATTAAATTTACTATTCATCATTGGTTTTTTTGCCTCTGTTCTCAACCCCTTAATTCATGTTTAGGACCCTTAGGTTAATCTCCCCAAGAGTACCACTTTAACCACATAATGTACCCTTCTTCAGAAACCATGAGTGCCTCATTCTGCCTAGAGTAAAATCCACGTTTTTTAATTTGGTCATTCAGAGCCCTCTGTAGTAACACTCTGACCTATCACTACTCAGAAACACCTCCCAATCAAAGTGGTTCATTCCCTGTCCCCAGAACATGACTTCAATTTTACCCCCTCAGCAATTTGTAGATTGTGGTTTCAGTTCATCTGTCTCATTGCTTTTTTCTGGCGCACTTCTAGTTTGTTTGTGGTTTAAACTCCTGATGTGACACTAAAAAATTTACACCAGTGTAGTATTTTGAATTCTCCCCAGCTCCCACTCCTCCCCCCAACCTTTGGTACTTTCAGCCTAGGTAAAATAATACAGAAACTATTTTATTAATTTTTTTTGCAAGGTCTGTTGACTCAGCATTTGCTTGATCTGCTGTTGGACCAATTTAAGACAGTGGTTCTCATCCTTTTACCACTACAGTGGACTTGAAGATGACCACACATTCCTCTCAGCAGCAGTGGCTGAATACAGCAGGAATTGAGAGGCCCGTAGTTTGAAAACCCTACCTCCACCTCATTGATTCTGATAACACTTCCCTAAGAGAGGGCGTGTTAATCCCTCCACCACCACCACCACCACGAAGTCATGTGTGCGTAGTTGAGAATTACTGAGATACATACTATCTCTTCATACAATTTTATTTTATGTATTAGTATAGTTATTTGACTTAATATTGCAAGATGGTAAAATCTTTCTGATATGGATTTGTAATAATAGTGATAATGTCCTTCATTTTCAATCATCACACTAAGTGATTTTTCTGGTAAAAATAATTAATTTATATTAATTGAACCCTGCACTTTTCTGGTTCCCATTGTGACCAACAGCTTGCATTTGTGAGGGTCAATCGGGAATTAAGGGTAAAATTCAAGGTCATGAAACCGCCAGTAAATTGGAATTTCCCTTCTGCCTTCTACAGTTATCAAAGTGCCTGCTCTGTGCCAGGCAGTATGCAAGAAGTGGGCATCCGAGACACACACAGTTCAAGTGCTTACAGTTTAATGGGGGAGGGCAGTTTTAATACAGCGTGGTAAATGCTGTGATAGGATAGTAAGTGCTAGGTGCTATGGGAGCACACTGAAAGAGCACCTAACACAATCTTGGTTTCCTGAAGCAATGATATATAAACTGACACCTGTAAGATGATTGGGAGTTTGCTGAGCAAAGGGAATGGGAAGAATTTTGCAGGCAAAGGGAAGAGCATTGCAGAGGTCTGCAGGTAAGAGTTTGACTCAGTAGAATGTGAGTTGCAGAAGGTGAGGTTCAAACCGGGGGTGAGTGGTGGCAGGGAATGAGATCATGAAGCACCCCTTAAGCCATATAACAAATTTTTATCTTGAGGACAGCAAGGAGCCATTGTAGGGGTTCTTAACCCTCACGGACCCCAAAAAATCCAGACATAGAATTCAGGGTGTCTGTGAACTTAGATAGAAAAAGATTACATTTTTATTTTCATTGACCTATAATTTAACATTTTTTTCAATTATGAATGTAGGCAACAAGCTACAGTAGTATTTTTTTTTCTTTTTTTGTGAGGAAGATTAGCCCTGAGCTAACATCCGTTGCCAATCCTCCTCTTTTTGCTGAGGAAGATTGGCCCTCAGCTAACATCCTTGCCCATCTTCCTCTACTTTATATGGGACGCCACCACAGCATGGCTTGACAAGCGGTGCGTCGGTGTGCACCCAGGATCCAAACCTGCAAAGCATGGGCCACCGAAGCGGAGCACGCGCACTTAACTGCTCTGCCACAGGGCTGGCCCCTACAGTAGCATTAACAGTAACTGACTTCATCATCAATAGAAATCTCAGATATTTTCCCATTATATTACAGATGTTGTAGGTGTCTCAAAGTATCACTTCTTTGAAATTAGAGTCTTTATTAAACTGCCACCGTATCACGTTACTTAATGCATAAAGAATTACATATATGACTGTATCACAAATTTGGCTTTGACCTTTGGAAATTGAGACTTTAGTGAAGGGAATGAATTGAAAACTGGAGTAAGGGAGCTGTTGCAATATTCAGGAGAGAGTTGATGATGGCTAAATTAGTGGATAAATCTGAAAGACGTTTAGAAGATAGATTTGCAAAGAGTCTGAGTTGCAGAAGTCTTATGTAAAATGTAATTGTATTGTTTCAGAAACTGTTTAGTGATTACAACTGGGCTACAATATTGCCTCCTACAGACTTCCTTAGGGAACTTGCTTTAGAGCATGTCAGCATATCAGTTACTTTTATTAAACTGCTTCTTCCGAAACACATAAGAATATTTGAAAACTGTTCTAAGATTTTAAAAAAGTATTACTCCGTTTACAATATTATATGTGAGTCAAGTGTAGCAAAATCAGATAGGAAATGAGAGAAAGGAGAAGACAAACAAAATTACTCTATTATTTCAATTCATTCTGCTTTAAAAGGATACCTGCATTCTTGATAAATCTTGACATATTAAAAAATATAAAGAGTTATTTCAGTGGGGAAAGCAGTTAGGAGCTAAGAGAGTTTTAGAGTTGCGAAGCAAAATTATTTTCTTCAGAAATTTCAATAATAAGTTTTATAGCTGTTCTTATATTTTGTTATTACAAGGTAGAAATAATATATTAGTAAACCAAAACTGATGAATACAAACAAATCTTCATATTCCTAAGTACCTCCTCAACGGCATGTAAGATCAAACTAAAAATAAAAGTTCTTCTGAACCATTGGTATTATAAATCATTGTAATAAGACCTAAACCTGGAAGGGGAAAAAGTAAAAAGAAACATAAAGCCAAAGTAAAATGCAGTATAGTTCACAGTTGACAATTGATATTTTATTTTGTTCTTATTTGTTTGTTAATTGTTTGAATATTTAATTCTCTAAATTTTTCTGTTTTTTGGCCTTATATTAATTTTCAAATTATATGTGATATTGGATACTGTATGTTTCCCTGACTTCATAATAGGATTTTTTTGATTTGCTTTTTAATGAAAAATTTGTCCACTACATTTAAAAAAATTTTTTAAGTAAAATTATTTTGCATAACCTAGTCCATAATACTGTATAAATGTTTATTCTAAATAAATCCAAATTCCTTATTATATAGATTCATAGGTATTAGATTGACTTTGATATGTTTATTTATGTTTGTATTCATAAATCTTTGGAATTCTTTTCTCTGTTAACATTTAATCATTGTTTCTTTTCTTTCGTAGAACTTATCACTCTCTGAAATTATTTTTATCTACTTGGTTTTTTTGTCTTCCCCTACTAGAATGGCCTCTTGTCTTTTTCATCTCTGTATTCTTAGTGCCTAAAAACAATCACAGCCACAAAATAAATGTTTAGTATTGAAGGGGAGGAAGACTGTCTTCTACCCACTCTGGGTCCTTTCTGGGTGGGCTACAAATTAAATTGACATGAGACCAAATAGCAAGAGCATATCAAACAAAGCTTTATAACATGTATACATGGGAGAGACCCAGGGAAACTGAGTATCTACAAATGGTGGAGGTTTTCACCTTAAATAGCATATTCAGGGAGGCAGAGGTGGATGTTGGTGGGGGTCGGAGTCAGCTATGGAAGATTACCAGAAAGCACAGTAAACAAGAGTATGCAGATTTAAGTCCTCGCCTTCTGCACTGATAAGAGTTTCTAGAGATAAGGTCATCCCACCTTCTTACTGGTACAGAGAGGGAGATACCTTTACAAATGGAGATTTCCCTTAGAAATCTAAATATCTCTTACAAAGGATAACTTCAGCTTTTACTTGGAATGGGCTTAGCAAGGACCCTCCCAGTCTATCCATGCCAGAGTTAAAGTCTTTTAGGCAGTTGGTGGGGGGGGGGGTGTCAAAGTTTCTTTAAGAGAAAATAATCAGGGTAAAGAGACATATTTTGAGGTGGCCAATTCTTAACACCCACAGTATCCAGAGAGTGAGTGAATGAACTGCAGTACGAAACAAAGTGACCTTGTCTAACATTGGTTTGGCATTTAGAGAAATAATAGACAAACAATATCTAGAAATGTTTAGAATTAGCTAAGTTGCTAAATATCCTATATATACTCATTTACACACTTGGAGTCATAGAGACAAGTCATGCCATATTCCTAGTAGAAAACATAAGTAAATAAGAAGCCTTGTTCTTTTCTGGTATATCCCAAGGGCCTAGGAAAGAGTCATGTGTGTAGTAGGTGTGGTAAATTCTTATTGAATGGGTGAGTAAATTGATGAAATCTATAATGTAAAATAATAGGTATACCTTTATCTCAAAAGTTTAAGGATGAGTCTGTTTCACCTTTTACTGTATATGAGATTTAATTTTTAGTTCATATTATTAACATTTATATTTGTCTTTATACAGGAAGCTTTTGTCCTGAGTTATCACATTAAAATATCAAAATTAATTTTAGAATTTATATAAAATAAATTTCATTTTTATTCCAGTTACTGAGATGCTTCAACTTGTAAACCTCAAGCCAATTATTTTTAAATTTGGAAAATGATCTTGATATATGGCAAAAACCAACTATATTAATAAACACTATATTTTGGTAATGTAACTAAATGCATAATACACACTTTGTATAATATTGATTACACTGCCTGAAGATATAAATATAACAAGATCTGTATCTTAAAACTGGCTAAAATTCCTCTTAGGGAGAGAATGGTTTTGCTTTACATGATAAGTGTTTCAGGTAGAGAGTAAGCCTGCTAAGAACCTGAATGCAGCTGGCTCATGCTTCAGAAGTGAGGGATGGCTGCTTTGCGTAGTAGAAGCAGAAGAATTTGGACCCTATAGGGAAATCTGGGCATAGAAACAGAAGGGAGAGGGAGCGACAGGATTGGAAAGGCTGAATTCTCCATAACCTTTTGATCTCCGCATCTACTACCCAGTCTAGTAAAGTCTAGGATATTCACAGATGCTTGGACAGAGTTACACAAGCTTCTTGTGGTTTAAGCAGAAGTAGCACTGGATGAAAGTGATGCCAAGGGAGGAAGCAAGGAGAATGTGAGTTTCTCCCATTCCCAAATTTTTAGCAGCATTCCTGGAAGGGTTTATTTTGTTTATCCTTCAGTTTTATTGAAGTATAATTGACAAATAAATTTGTATATATTTAAAGTTTACAACTTGATGTTTTGTTATATGTATACATTGTGAAATGATCACCATAATTAAGCTAATTAACATATCCATCACTTCACATAGTTACCACTTTGTGTATGTATATGTCTGTGTGTGTGTGTGGTGGACACTTAAGATATACCCTCTTAACACATTTCAAATATACAATACATGCAGTATTACTAATTATAGTCACCATGCTCTACATTAGATCTGCAGGATTTATTCATCCTGTGTAACTGAAACTTTATGCCCTTTGACCAACATTTTCCCCATTTCCCCCAGCTGCTGGCAACCACCATTCTACTCTGTTCTTATATGAGTTTGATTTTTTTGTTTTTTTGTTTTTTTGTTTTGAGGAAGATTGGCCCTGAGCTAACATCTGTTGCCAATCTTCCTCTTTTTTTTTTTCTTTCCTGCCCAAAGCCCCAGTACATAATTGTATATCCTAGTTGTAGGTCCTTATAGTTCCTCTGTGTGGGATGCCACCTCAGCATGGCTTGATGAGCGGTGAGTAGGTCTGCACCCAGGATTGTGAACCCCAGACCACCAAAGCAGAATGCGCCAATTTAACCGCTACGCCACCAAGCCGGCCCCGAGTTTGACTATTTTAAATTTCACACATAAGTGAGATCAAGTAGTATTTGTCTTTCTATATCTGGCTTATTTCACTTAGCGTAATGTCTTCCAGGTTCATCCATGTTATTGCAAATGACAAGATTTCCTTTTCCAAGGCTGAATAGTGTTCCATCATGTGGGTGTGTCTGTCACATCTTTTTTTTTATCCATTCATCCGTTGACAGACACAGGTTGTTTCCATATGTTGGCTATTGTGAATAATGCTGCAATGAACATGGTAAAACTCTTCAAGATACTGATTTCATTTCCTTTAGATATATACCCAGAAGTAGGATTCCGGGTCTTAGGGTAGTTTTACTTTTAATTTTTTGAGGAACATTCATACTGTTTTCCATAGTGGCTGTACCAATTTACATTCCCAACAGTGTACAAGGGTTCCCTTTTCTCCACATTCTCACCATCGCTTATCTCTTGTCTTTTTGATGATAGTCCATTCTAACAGGTGTGAGGTGATATCTCATTGTGGTTTTGATTTGCATTTCCCTGATGATTGGTAATGTTGAGCACCGTTTCATATACCTGTTGGTCTTTTGTATGTCTTCTTTTCAAAAATGTTTATTCAGGTCCTTTGCCCATTTTTTTTTTTTTTTAATTGTTCTTTTGAGGAAGATCAGCCCTGAGCTAACATCCATGCTAATCCTCCTCTTTTTGCTGAGGAAGGCTGGCTCTGAGCTAACATCTATTGCCAATCCTCCTCCTTTTTTTTTCCCCCCAAAGCCCCAGTAGATAGTTGTATGTCATAGTTGCACATCCTTCTAGTTGCTGTACGTGGGACGCCGCCTCAGCATGGCCTGACAAGCGGTATGTCAGTGCACGCCCGGGATCCCAACCCGGGCAGCCAGTAGCGGAGCGCGCGCACTTAACCGCTAAGCCACGGGGCCGGCTCCCCTTTGCCCATTTTTTAATGGGTTTGTGTGTGTGTGTTTGTTTTGCCATTGAGTTGTTTGAGTCCCTTATATATTTTGCACATTAACCCCTTATCAGATATCAGAAGGTTTGCACATATTTTCTCCTCTTCCATAGGTTGCCTTTCCCTCTGTTGATTGTTTCCTTTGCTGTGTAGCTTTTTAGTTTGATGCAGTCCCACTTGGTAATTTTTGCTTTTGTTGCCTGTGCTTTTGGTGTCGTATCCAAAAAATCATTGCCTGGCCCAATGTCAAGAAGCTCTTCCCCTATGTTTTTGTATCATAGTTTTACTGTGTCAGTTCTTACATTTAAATCCTTAATCCATTTTGAGTTAATTTTTGTATATCGTATGAGATAAGGGTCCAATTTCATTCTTCTGCCTGTGGATATCCAGTTTTCCCAACACCTTTTGTGGAAGAGACTATCCTTTCTCCATTGTTTGTTCTTGGCACCCTTATCGAAGATCAGTTGACTGTAAATGTTTGAGTTTTATTTCTGGGCTGTTATTCTGTTCCATTGGTCTATATATCTGTTTTCATGCCAGTACCATACTGTTTTGATTACTGTAGCTTCATAATAGGTTTTGAAATCAGGAATGTAATGCCTCCAGGTTTGTTCTTGCTCAAGATTGCTTTGACTTTTCAGGGTCTTTTGTGATTCCATATAAATTTTAGGATTTTTTTTTCTATTTCCGTAAAGAATGCCATTGGGATTTTGATAGGGATTGCATCGAATTTGTAAATCACTTTGGGTAGTATGGACATTTTAACAATTAGTTGCTGGAAGGATTTTGAACATTCACAGATTGTGAAATTAAAGGTGGGATTATCTCTGTCAGGGTCCAGTTGGGAGACAGAAACTAAACCAATAATTTGAACAGGGAAATTTAACATAAAGAATTATCTAGTAAAAGATGATTGACTACTAAAGGAGTCAAAGAGGAATTTAAGAGGTCCAGAAGTAGCAGGTGCCAAAAAGTAACTGCTGCCTCTAGGCCAAGGCAGAGTGGACAGTAAAGGAACTAAGGACTGAGAAAGATCTTCCCTACAATCCCAAAGCTGAGATTCTGCCCCTTTGAAGAGGGCAAGGCTACCACAAAAATATAAAGCCTGCCATTAGTGGCTCTGGCCAGATGGCACAGACCAGAGCTCGTCTGTAGAAGAAGCCTGTCATTGCTGGAAGGTGTGTGTGGGCTGGAACTGGTCTATGGAATCAACCCACTGAGTGGGAGAATGTGGCCTGTGGGCATGGCCAGAGCTACTGCAGACGTGGCTCCCTGGAGCTGCTCATAATAGGTGGCCTGGTGGATTGTGTGTGGCCTAAAGGCCCCCTGGAGCTGCCATGGAAGCTGCCCACAGGGTGGGAAGAGTGTGTCCTGAGAGTGCAGCCAGAGCTACTGTATCTGCCCACTGGGGTTGATTGGAAGTGGCCCTGGATGGTGTGTGAGGGGCTGTGGGCTTCAGCGCAGAATAAAAAAAGGCAGAAGTGCCTTCCTGCCCCTGTTGTCTTGTATTGTCACTCCAGTGCCCTCTATTGATAGAAGCTAACATTGTTCCAGCTGACAAAGGAGAAAAAGTTTATAAGGTTCAGTTCCAGTATCACAAAGCAGGGCAAAGAAGGGTAGATGAGGAGCTGAGAGACAATAAATCGATAACTCGTACAGAGTTCAAGAGTGTTTGACCCAGGTTTCGAGAAACAGGGAAACCCCCAGGTGACTACTTATTACAAAAGATACCAGATAAAAATTTCATAGTTGCATTATATGCGGTGCTGAGGATTTGTGGGCATTTGATACAGTCCAGCTTGTCTTTTGTATTTCTTCAGTTATTAATTATTACCAAAGAATAAAAGAACTCAATAAAATGAGCTTTTCTTTCATATTGTCTCTCTAGTGCTGAACTTAGAGCCTGGCACTTAGCAGGTGCTTATTAAATGTGAGTTGGATAGATATTTTCATGGTTGCAAAAGATACACCCTTCCCCACCAGAGATTTCTCATGGCATTTCTTATTATTGCTGTTTATAGAATTCCTGATAATTTAGTACTGTATTTGAGGTTTGGGGTATTTTTATTGTGGTGAAAAAAAAAAATGATGAAAGAAGAAGGTTGTAAACTTTGTTGAAATTGTCATTTTCATATCATTGAGACATATTGCTTATGATGGCAAGAAAATCAGTGCAGTCAGTGTAATCATTAATTTTATGTGTCAGCTTGGCTAGTTGTTTGGTTAAACATCAGTCTAGATATTACTGTGAAGGTAGGTTTTTAGATGTGATAAACATTTAAATCAGTACAGTCATACATTGCTTAAGATGGGGATACGTTCTGAGAAATGCATTGTTAGGCGATTTTGTCGTTGTGCGAACATCATAGAGTATACTTTAACCTAGCTGGTAAAGCCCACTACACACCTAGCCTATATGGTACTAATCTTATGGGACCACCACACTATACAGTCTGTCCACCAAAACATCATTATACTACGACCGAAACCTCATGAGGGAAACGTCTGCTGCGCATGGCAGTAGACTTTGAGTAAAGCAGGTCGTCCTCCATAATGTGAATGAGCCTCATCCGGTCAGTGGAAGAGCAAAGCTGAGGTTTCCATAGGAAGAAGTAATTTGGTCTCCAGACTGCAACATAGAAATCCTGCCTGAATTTCCAGTCTCTTATCAATTTTATCCGAATTCCAGCCTGCCAGCTTGCCCCACAGATTTCAGTTTGCCGTCCCCCACAATCCCATGAGCCAATACCTTAAAATAAATTTCTTCCTCCCTCCCTCTCTCTTTATACATATAGGATAATATATGAATGTCCTCTTGGTTCTGTTTCTTTGGAGAACAAACTAATAACAGATTTTGGTACTGGGAAGTATTATGCTGCTGTAACAAATAACTAAAACTGTGGAAGTAGCTTTGAAATTGGTAGATGGGTAGAGGCTGAAAGAGTTTTGAGGCATATGATAGAAAAAGTCTAGACTTCCTTGAAGAGACTGTTGCTAGAAATATGAATGTTCAAGTTGCTTCTGGTCAGGTCTCAGATGGAAATGAGGAATATGTTAGTGGAAACTGGAGGAAAGGCAGTTCTTGTTATAACATGGCAGGGTACTTGGCTGAACTGTGTTCTACTGTTTTGTGTAAAGTAGAACTTGTGATTATTTAGCGAGGAGACTTCTAAGCAAAGTGTTGAAGGCATGGTCTGGTTTCTCTTGGCTGCACATAGTAAGATGTGAGAGGAGAGAGAGAAATTAAAGAAGGAATTGTTACACAAAAAGGAACCAGAACTTGAAGATTTGGAAAATTATTGGCCTGTCTTTATTGCAAAAAAAAATGAGAAAGATGCTCTGCAGAGAACACTAAGGTGTGGCTGGACAACCATTTGCTAAAGAGATGAGGTATGTGACTCATGAATCCAGTGAACCATCTCAGCAAAAACTGCTGACGGCTTGGAGAAGGGATGAAATGAAGGAAGGATTTTTGGGCTTCTACAGGCAAGAAACTAACTGATAGAGCTATGTAGCTGCAAACAGGCTATCTTTCAGGAGAAGGGAAGGATGATCTTCAGGGGCCCAGAGCACCGAGCCACAGAGGATTATTCTCAAGCCTTAAAATCTAACGGAATTTGCCCTGCTAGGTTTCATACTTGCTTGGGACCTGTCACCCCTTTTTTCACTTCCAGTTTCTCCCTTGTGAAATGGGAATGTCTATCCTGTGCATGTCCCACAGTTGTATTTTGGAAACAGATAACTTCTTGTCTGTTTTCACAGGTTCACAGAAGGAGTAGACTTTTCACCCCAGGATAGATCATGCTCTGAGTCTTACCCATAAGTGATTCAGATTATTTACATGATGAGATTTCGGACTTGGTTGAAGGTGTTTAGATGAGATTTTGGACTTAGAATTGATGCTGGAATGATTAAGACTTTGGGGGAAGTTGAGATGGGATGAATGCGTTTTGCACGGGAGAAGAACGTGAATTTTGGAAGGCCAGAGGGTGAACTATTATGAGTTGAATTATGTCCCCCAAAAATACATGTTGAAATCCTGGCCTCCATTATCTCAAAATGCAACCTTATTTGGAAACAGAGTCGTTCCAGGTATAATTAGTTACAGTTAAGATGAGATCATATTAGAATAGGTTAGGCCCCTGATATAATATTACTAGTGTCTTTATAAAAAGGAGAAATTTAGATAAAGAGATGCCTGCACAGAGAGAGCACCATGTGAAGATTGAAATTATGCTGCCACAAACTAGGAAACTACCAGAAGCTAGGAGACAGGCCTGGAAGAGATCCTTCCCTGGTGCCTTCAGAGGGAGCATGGCCCTGCAGACACCTCCATCTCAGACTTCTGTACTCGAGAACTGTGAGACAATAAATTCCTGTCGTTTAAACCACTCAGTTTGTGTACCTTGTTATAGCAGCCCAAGCAAACTAATAGAGGCAGTAGTTGGTATTGGGTCTAAGAGCAGTGGTTTCTATCTGTGTTCTGTCAGAGAGACGTCTCAAGATCCAGAAGAAAGTCAAATGGGCAGCCTTTGAGAGATCCTTCTTTATATCTGTTTTATATATAGAAAATAATACTGTGATATTAAATGTGAAAACAATCTTAGAGTTTTAAACTAGTCGTCTTTGTCTTAGAGCTCAACGCACGTTAGGTATTATGTCTTTGAATTTTCCAATAAAACTTATATTTTCGGTGAGAAAATTTAGTAAATTACCAATTTGAAAACTGCTCTTGTGGTGACCAGAAATGGTTGTTGCACTTCAGAAAACACATATTTTAAAACCATACTTTATGAAACTTATGCTTTTGTGGTTTATGAAAATGTGGCTTGATGTGTGGGAGAATCACCTTGCTCTTCTAAGAGGAAAGTTATTTTGTAAATTAAGGTAATGTATTATTTTCTGAGTAAATAAAATTACTTGTGTAATTGTGATTATGATTTAGTCATTAGGTTTAATTTTAATGATTTCTCATCTGATCATTATTAACATTTTATAAATATCTTTTCATGTCTCTTGATGTTTTAATTTGCTTTTATTTAAGTAAAAAGAACTTAGAGGAAAAACACTTTTAAGATGGATCCATGTAAATATCTTGCAGGCATGATAAAATGCCTTACATGCGAACATATCTTAGAAATAATGTTGTGTTGGTGTGATTTTGTATTTAGATCCGATATAGTGACCTTCTTGATCCATATTTCTAAACTGATATTTTGCCTTTTAATCCTACCCATCTTAGATTATGATTGAGTGTTTTTTAAGGGTTTAAGGCAGACTGCAGCAATATTAATCTATTAGAAACTTGGATTACAAAACAGCGTTAGCTCTGGGGCCCGGCCCCGTGGCTTAGCAGTTAAGTGTGCACGCTCCGCTACTGGCGGCCCAGGTTCGGATCCCAGGCACACACTGACGCACTGCTTCTCCAGCCGTGCTGAGGTGGCGTCCCACATACAGCAACTAGAAGGATGTGCAACTCTGACATACAACCATCTGCTGGGGCTTTGGGGAAAAAAAGGAGGAGGATTGGCAATAGATGTTAGCTCAGAGTTGGTCTTCCTCAGCAAGAAAAAGAGGAGGATTGGCATGGATATTAGCTCGGGGCTGATCTTCCTCACAAAAAAAATTAAAAAAAAAAAAAACAAACAGCATTAGCTCTTACAAACTTTCTGATGCTTTCTTCTCAGAACTAATTTTTCATGCCTTTAATTTTAAATTTTGACGTCCCTGATAATTATCAGTTTCTCCTTTATCAGTTCCTGCTAATGAGTAGGAATCTCCTCCTCTGACCATCCTCATTATATCCACGGAAATGATCTCCATGAAGCCTACTTTAATATTCTCCTTTCTTTAACTTTTCATAGTATTTTGGTTTGTGCCATTCATTAGGATTTGCATTTTCTTATGAGCATATCTAATATATAGCCTCTTTAACACCATTATTAGCCTTTAAGCTCAGAAACTATTTTTTATATTCTGATTCATAGGATTTTGCTAAATATTTAAATATAATTTGTTAAAATATCAAATAACTTTAAAAATTCTTATTAAAGGGAATTAATTAAATAGAGTATCACAGCACTCCTGTACTTATATTTCATTCATTCTAGGACACTTTTTTTTAAACATTTTAACATATCTGAAATCAGGATACATCTTAGAGTCAGTGGTGTCTTAATCCCTTTTGGCCAGGTGGCAGTCGTGACCTAGTTGTCATTGCCTCAGAATGTGAGAATTTGGCTACGTTTTTGTAACTTAAATTGAGATACTTATATTGTTTGACAAAACCTTAGACTTCAGAAGAGAAATCATGGGCATGGAAATGCCTTTCAAAGAAACATGAAAGGAGAAGGTTTCCCTTGGATCGGATAGTGATTTCCCAGTGCTCAGGGGAGGAGAAAGAAAGGTAGAACAGGCTAAGAGTGGTCAGGAAAAGATGCTGTTCTGTCACTGTGGTCAAATCATGGTAGATAAACTACATCGTTTGAGGATTAATAAATAGAAGTCTCTCTAAATAAGTATCTAGACTGACTCATAAGTCTTAAATCTTCTTATATTTTACTTATTTTTATAACTGACCTGTGTTACCCAGCAATAGGCTTACTCTGCTTGCCGCAGTCTGAGCCAATTAATCACGAGTTAGGGATCGAGAAAGGAAGTTTTGTTTCCGTTAGCCAGCGTAATCGGGAAGATAGCAGATTAATGTCTCAAAAAACCATCTTCAGGGATTACAGAATCTTGAGGCAGTTATATAGGGGAAATGGGCATTGAGGAGGGGGTCCAGAGGTGTTGGTCTCCAGGCATGATGGGCTCCAGGCATGACGTTGTTCCAATCTTCTGTCAGCTGTGATGCATACCATGTAGGTGTGTTTCCCATCTGTGGTAAGCCTGTTCCTGGAGAGAAACTCATAGAACAAAGTTTTAATTTATCAAGCTATTGGGAAGTACATACGTAAGCAGAGGCCATAAATCAGGAGAGCATGTAAATTTTTTAGAGTATGTACAGAGCAGTGAGTAGTCACACAGAGGAGGGGCTGGGACCATTTAGGGTAACACAATGGCCTCACTTATGCTCACTTACACTTGGAATTTGGATTTGAGGCTTTTGTCAAGGAAAAAATGGCAGAACATCGTATTCCATTCACTGTCTTTGATAGTAACAGAGATTCTTCTTTCATTGTAACAGGAGTAAATGCAGAGGGTATGGTTAATTCTAGAAGCTGGCTATAGACCTAATTCCATACTTTCCTTCTATTAAAAAAAAAAAAAGCCAAAAGAACCTGATTGTAAACTGCTCTGGAAAATTAGGAGGTAAAATCAGAGAAACATAGGCCCTGTCAGAGGGATCTGTAATGACTGCTACTAGAGAGAAAAACCCAGAGTTAGGGGCAGAGGGGTTAACTTAACAGAGTTCATGAAGAATGAGAGCTTATGGGCCAGCCCTGTGGCTTAGCGGTTAAGTGCGCGCGCTCCGCTGCTGGCGGCCCGGGTTCGGATCCCGGGCGCACACCGACGCACCTCTTCTCCTGCCATGCTGAGGCCGCGTCCCACATACAGCAACTAGAAGGATGTGCAACTATGATGTACAACTATCTACTGGGGCTTTGGGGAAAAAAATAAATTAATTAATTAAAAAAAAAAAAAAAGAAGAATGAGAGCTTATGATGAATATAGGACCCATTGGGACAAACTTCCAATAACTTTCTTTTGGTGGGTTTTTCCAATGTTGCTAAAAGTATTATCTAACAAATTATTATTTATTTTTTTTGCTGAGGAAGAGGAACCCTGAGCTAACATCTGTGCCAGTCTTCCTCCACTTCATATGTGGGTCACTGCTGCAACATGGCCAACAAGTGGTGTATGTCCGCACCCGGGATCCAAACCTGCAGACCCGGCCTGCTGAAGTGGAGCGCACTGAACTTAACCACTATGCCACTGGGCCAGCACCCTGACAAATTATTTTTAAGTAACCTTGGTATTGTTTAGAAAAAAAATTCAAATGAGTAAATTTGAAGATCTAATTGACTTTATTCAACAATCCATGAATCAGGCAACATCCCATCTAGCAAGTAGGAAGGAGCTCCAAGGATCTGTACAAAATGGAGGGCTTTTATAGGCAGAAGAGGTTGGTACAAGAAAACAAAGGATTTCAGATAAGGTCACCTTTCTTTGGGGAAGAGTGAGGGTCTGTCATGCAGATGACTTCACTTGTGTTGATCAGGAAATTCCAGACTGATTGGTTTAAAATTTCACTTCTGGGGGGCTGGCCCACTGGCATAGCAGTTAAGTGCACACGCTCTGCTTGGGCGGCCCAGGGTTCTTGGGTTCAGATCCCAGTAGCATACCAATGCACCACTTGTCAAGCCATGCTGTGGTGGTGTCCCGTATAAAGTGGAGGAAGATGGGCACGGATGTTAGCCCAGGGCCATTTTCCTCAGCAAAAAGAGGAGGATTGGCAACGAATGTTAGCTCAGGGCTAATCTTCCTCACAAAATAAGAAAAAAATTTCACTCCTGGGAGAGGCTGAAACTGCAGTTAGGTTAGGTATTAAGTCCTGGTTTGGTGGTGTGGGTCATAGCACAGGTCCTATTGTCTCTTTTTTAACAGTATTATGATTTTTAATACGAGTAATATATTGCATCATGGCATTAAATTTAAAAATTATTAGAAATCTAAGAGAACATCAGAGATTTTCTTTGATACTGTTTAAATTCACGCTTGAACTCATTTTATATTTTGTGAGTACAACCTGACTAAAACAAATGATCACAAATTTTAAATAAATAAAAGCAAGGAATGTGGATGATCATGTTTAACAAATATATTAACTTGGGAAGTGAATTTGCAAGTTGCATTAGACTTAGGACTCTCTTTTTCTATTGTGTATCGATATTTTTAAAATATTTTATTTTTTTTGTGAGAAAGATCAGCCCTGAGCTAACATCCATGCCAATCCTCCCCTTTTTTTTTTTCCCCCAAAGCCCCAGTAGATAGTTGTATGTCATAGTTGCACATCCTTCCAGCTGCTGTATGTGGGACGCGGCCTCAGCATGGCCGGAGAAGTGGTGCGTCAGTGCGCGCCTGGGATCCGAGCCCAGGCCGCCAGTAGCGGAGCGTGCGCACTTAACCGCTAAGCCACGGGGCCGGCCCTAAAATATTTTAATATTTTAAATATTTTTAAATATTTTTAAAATCCCAATAATGTGATATTTTCATTTGCTATGAAAGCCCTAAACAATTTATAAAATTAAATTGGCATTGCTTTCTTTTATTTCGAGTTGTTTGTAGTATTTGTGGTGATTATTTTTGTGAAAGGGTGGGAAAGACATTAATAAGACATTAGCAATCGGTAAAACTAGAACTTATTGGAATGTACTTGAATTGGAGTGTATTTGTGTGCAGTGCGTTGAGTTTAATGATAGTACACTTAAAATTGTTATGCCAACGGCAATAAACTTTACAGCAACCTACAGAAGTTTAATAACCATGAAACACTGTAACCCCAATGAAGACTAAAGCTTTCCTGCAGCAGTAAAGCAAGAATACAAAGATGTTTTTATACTTGATTGCCTCAGGTAAAAATGTCTCTAGAAACAGATAAGTGATGACAAAGCTTTGATGTTAATAAACTCAATGGAAGTCAAAAATCAAAGTGTGTAAATGGCTAGATTATGAAAAGAAAGATGACAGAGTTATACCCTGTAATTAGATGTAATTTGTGCTTTTGGCATAGCTATTTGTCCTGCACGAATGAGAGGTTGTCTACTTTCCTTCCTTGTATAATAGGATGGTACTTATATCCTATGGTAAATCTGTGGAGGTACTTTTCTAGGTGGGGGCCAAGAAAAAAAGAAAAACAAATTGTAATATAAAAGCAGGAGTGTATTTTAATCTTTCCTTTTACAATTATATTTGTTAACTGAACCCGAGTAAAAAAATTACTGTTTGCTCTTATTCTATAAAACATGTGTTCTAGTAGATAATGTATACCAATTACTGCTGTTGTTACTGTGAATTTTGGAGTTTTATGAGTTACAACAGTGCATAAACATATCCTGAGCCACCAGTAGTAGCAGTATATGAATTTAAAACTTGTAGTTTAAAAAGTGGTAAAAATTTGGTAAAATAAACCAATAGTGAATATATTCTCTTAATAACCTAACCATGAATAAAATTGTTAAATGTTTCAAATTATAAATAATTTAAATATAGAAATAATATTTAATGAATCATATATTTTTTTTTTTTTTAAAGATTTTATTTATTTATTTTTTCCCCCCAAAGCCCCAGTAGATAGCTGTGTGTCATAGCTGCACATCCTTCTAGTTGCTGTATGTGGGACGCGGCCTCAGCATGGCCGGAGAAGCAGCGCGTCGGTGCGAGCCCAGGATCCGAACCCGGGTCGCCAGCAGTGGAGCGCGCTCACTTAACCACCAAGCCACGGGGCCGGCCCTGAATCATATATTTAAATGCAGTCTGGTCTATGTAGAAAATTTTCATTGATATCTGTGAAAGTTCCCTGAATGTAGAATGTGTGTAGAATAAAAGTTGTGATTACTATTAATTAAGAAATAAGGCCTTATAAAATCTTAAATTTATCCACATGTATATTGTATGATTTATTTCTTATGTACTAGAAACTTTATACCTTAAGTGTTTCCTCTTACATATCACAGTTCCCGACATCTCCCTCCTCACTACCTCATCACTTGGCTATTATGTGCCCTGGAAATGCAGACCATTTTTTAAATTAGGCAGAATGAACCTCAAATAGGAAAGCACAGTGTTTTTTCCACAAATTGTTCTAGACATTCCAGAGCAAAATATGATTGACTTAGTAAATCTGCTGTTTGGGTATATCTTATCATTTTTGTCATTTGCTAATATGACACAATTAGAAGATTATACATAATAAGAAATTATAAATGGGTTGCTGTCTGTGTTTTTGTGTGTGTGCAGTGTAAATACCAACAGATTAAATCACACTATCAAGTGTTTTAAACACAAAATTTTTTTCAGTTTAATTTGGTCATAATTGCCCAATTAAGAACCAGCTCAAATCAGAAGCAGATCCCTAAAATGGCTTCTGCCTCTTTTCAAACCCATACTCCTGGGGAGTTCTGAAATGCTTGGAATTGCTCCAGGACCAAAGTCTAGGTCAGGAGATTACTCTTGTGGTAGAGTACTGCTTTGAATGTATTGCTGCAGTGCATGCCCCTTAGCTGTGACTGCATACTGCAACGGAAAAACAGTCAACAGCTGAGCACCTCCTAAAGGCCCATCTAATTATCAGTCTACACACTGAAGTAGTAGTATGAAAGGCTTCTCTCTTCTAGTAGTTCTTATTCTCAGACATACCACATGTATGTCTTTTGTTGGCAAGCCAGAAAAGAGTGATTATAAGGAAACATTGGGATTTAACCAAGAAACTATTGCAATAGAAAGAGGACAGTCAGTAGTTTCCTATGAGCCAGAGACACACTTTTCTTTTTTAAACACTTTAATCTTATTTGTAACTGACTTGACTTATTTATTTAATACTGCAACTGTTTTGTTTTTAAATTAGGACTTTGTATTCCACTAGTAGACTTGGCCAATTAGGCAATGATCATATCCATCTTAAATTACAGTCATGAAAAGATTGCTTCTTGAAATACTGAAGAAAAACTATTTTACGAAAGAAATACTATTTTATTATAGTTATTGAAATTCCTTGAAATAGGAAGGGAGTTGGATCTGTTGGCAATTTCTCGATTCTTAAAAATTACTTATGTTGGCTTTTTTTCTTATTGAAATATTTGTATATTATAGAAAATTTAGGAAAAAAGGCAAAAAGAAACATGTAAAAACCATCTTCCCTCTACCATGACTTGAAAAGACTAGTCACTGTTAAAAGTTTTGAGTGTTATATCTTGAGTGGGAAGGTTTTTATTAAAACTTATTTAAAACCTTGCAAGACAATATTAATGTATTAAAAAAGTATTGTTCTTGCATATCACAGAAATAAAGTTAATGGTTCTGAAGTTCAGAAATAATTATGATGGTTCCAAACAGGGTCTTTAGAGTGAAAGTGAGCCGTCCTTGCCCTTTTGGAGACTACCTCTTCCCCCTATATCCTTGCTCTCCAATCTCTTCTCATCCATATTTCTCTTTAGTATTCTCTGCTAAAAGCTGTAAGTATTTATTATGCTTAGTGTGATGACTGCTTCCTTATGTGGAATAGTGCCTACTTTAGGGAAGGCAGCCTAGTGGCTTTGGCACCACATCAGTGAAAAGATACAGTGATACAAAAATCAGAATTGTGCGTTATAATATTGTTTGTCAGTTATACCTCAATTAAAAAAAAAGTGTGCAGATATACATATAAGATTTTATTAAGACCAATCTTTTATTTGAAAATTTTATACAGCAGTAATGTCTTTGAGTACTTTGCTTTTTTCTGGCTACCAGCTGTTGTATATTCTTTATTTTGATTAATCTGCTTTAGCTGGTGGAAAATGTAAGACATTTTTAAAGGACCTGGAATTAACAGATTTCTCATTTTATACTTAGTCCTGTTGGGGAAGCTTTTTTTTTTTTTAATTTTAAGAGACCTCTACAGCCATATGTTGAAAATGGATTAAGTCAGATATTCATCTCAGTTATTTAAAGTTAATTAACTATGTACACTATTGTAATATGGGCAGTATTTAAAATTGGAGCATTTTATTTTACTAATCATCATTGTATTTTACCCTGTTATCACTCATGTTTGCTGATTTGTCTTTGTCATTTGTTCTTAATCTTTGAATAGGTTATGAATCTGTTTGAGAATGTCGTAAAAGTTATATACTCTCTGTCAAAAACTGCATACACACCTTTCCACATATAATTTCAGGGAGTTACGAACACCAGGAAGTATGACCATGTAGTGTGGGGCCTCTGCTCTAAATTTTTAGGTTACATCTCTTGTCCCTTCTAGCTTCTTAATAATCATCTTTCTTCACCTTATGAAATGTTTCAAATGTTATACCTAAAATTATCTTCCAGTTCACTGCTTTGATCATGTCACTGCATTACTTGTAGCTTTTGGATGGTATTACCCTCTGATCATATAATGTGATATTTACCTTTACTTTATGATAGTTACTCTTCCCTTTCACCAGTTCTTCACTTCTTTTCTGACTCGGTACATTCTCTTTTCTAGCCCGGTGTACAGTCTGTTAGCCCTGTTGTTCTGGCTTAGCCTGTTGACAGCTTTATAAATGGAGTAGAAGCCTTTGTCTATTACCATATCCCTCGCCTTAAATCATAAAGCTCCATTGTCCAAGGGAGCTTCTTCAAGTTTATTCTCCTTACCTTCTATCATGTAAGTGATTTGGGTTATTCAAGTTCTCAGAGCCTAAGGAGTCTACTTATAAATTCATAGGAATATTATTAATATTGGTAATAATATATATTACATATATAAAGTTTTAAAAAAATTTATGTTAAAAGAGTATCCAAACAGTAGTCATAAATATTTAGAAACTAATTTTATACTAAACAAAATGAAAAAATCCATCCAAGTCTTGAAATATTCGTCATTACTCTTTGGGATTTCACTAGCAATTCAAGTTTAAAGGTTTGGGTTGCCTGAATCATTTCAGAACTTCAGGCTCTATCTGTTCTAGCCTACCAATATCTGTTCCTTTTTCTCTCCCAGTCTCTTCCCAAGATTTAACTAGGGTTATTCTCTTGATTATTAAAGAGTACAGGAGTAAATTAATCACCAAATAAATTTTATTTTTTTTTTTTTTTTTTTTTTTGAGAAAAAAGAGAGAATATATTTTATTTTATTTTATTTTTTTTTTTTTTAATTTTTTGTTTATTGCAGTAACATTGGTTTATAACATTGTAAAAATTTCAGGTGTACATCATTGTACTTCTATTTCTGCATGGACTACATCATGTTCACCACCAAAATACTAATTACAACCCATCACCACACACATGTACCGAATTATCCCTTTCACCCTCCTCCCTCCCCCCTTCCCCTCTGGTAACCACCAATCCAATCTCTGTCCCTATGTGTTTGTTTATTGTTGTTATTATCTACTACTTAATGAAGGAAATCATACGGTATTTGACCTTCTCCCTCTGACTTATTTCACTTTGCATTATACCCTCAATGTCCATCCATGTTGTCACAAATGGCTGGATTTAAATCGTTTCTTATGGCTGAGTAGTATTCCATTGTGTATATATACCACAGCTTCTTTATCCATTCGTCCCTTGATGGGCACTTAGGTTGCTTCCAAGTCTTGGCTATCGTGAATAAGGCTGCAATGAACACAGGGGTGCATGTACCTTTGCAAATTGGTGTTTTCAAGTTCTTTGGATAAATACCCAACAGTGGAATAGCTGGATCATATGGTAGTTCTATCGTTGATTTTTGAGGAATCTCCATACTGTTTTCCATAGTGGCTGCACCAGTTTGCACTCCCACCAGCAGTGTATGAGAGTTCCCTTCTCTCCACAACCTCTCCAACACATGTTGTTTCCTGTCTTGTTAATTATAGCCATTCTGACAGGCGTGAGGTGATATCTCATTGTAGTTTTGATTTGCATTTCCCTGATAGTTAGTGATTTTGAACATCTTTTCATGTGTCTGTTGGCCATTTGTATATCTTCTTTGGAGAAATGTCTGTTCAGGTCTTTTGCCCATTTTTAATTGGGTTGGTAGTTTTTGTTGTTGAGATGCATGAGTTCTTTATATATTTTGGAGATTAAGCCCTTATCAGATGTATGGTTTGCAAATATCTTCTCCCAATTGTTAGGTTGTCTTTTCGTTTTGTTGATGGTTTCCTTTGCTGTGCAGAAGCTTTTTAGTTTGATGTAGTCCCATTTGTTTATTTTTTCTATTGTTTCTCTTGCCTGGTCAGATGTGGTGTTTGAAAAGATGTTGCTAAGACTGATGTGGAAGAGCGTACTGCCTATGTTTTCTTCTAGAAGTTTCACAGTTTCAGGTCTTACATTCAAGTCTTTAATCCATTTGGAGTTAATTTTTGTGTATGGTGTAAGGTAAGGGTCTACTTTCATTTTTTTGCATGTGGCTATCCAGTTTTCCCAACACCATTTGTTGAAGAGACTTTCTTTTCCCCATTGTATGTTCTTGGCTCCTTTGTCGAAGATTAGCTGTCCATAGATGTGTGGGTTTATTTCTGGGCTTTCGATTCTATTCCATTGATCTGTGTGTCTGTTTTTGTGCCAGTACCATGCTGTTTTGGTTACTATAGCTTTGTAGTATATTTTGAAATCAGGGAGTGTGATACCTCCAGCTTTGTTCTTTTTCTCAGGATTCCTTTAGCTATTCGGGTCTTTTGTTGTTCCATATAAATTTTAGGATTCTTTGTTCTATTTCTGTGAAAAATGTTGTTGGAACTTTGATAGGGATTGCATTGAATCTATAGATGGCTTTAGGAAGTATGGACATCTTAACTATGTTAATTCTTCCAATCCAAGAGCACGGAATATCTTTCCATTTCTTTGTGTCCTCTTCAATTTCTTTCAGCAATGTTTTATAGTTTTCGGTGTACAGATCTTTCACCTCTTTGGTTAAGTTTATTCCTAGGTATTTTATTCTTTTTGCTGCAATTGTAAATGGGATGGTATTCTTAATTTCTCTTTCTGCTACTTCGTTGTTAGTGTACAGAAATGCAACTGATTTTTGTATGTTGATTTTGTATCCTGCAACTTTACCATAGTCGTTTATTACTTCTAAAAGTTTTCTGGTGGATTCTTTAGGGTTTTCTATATATAAAATCATGTCATCTGCAAATAGTGACAGTTTCACTTCTTCCTTTCCAATTTGGATCCCTTTTATTTCTTTCTCTTGCCTGATTGCTCTGGCTAGGACTTCCAATACTATGTTAAATAGGAGTGGTGACAGTGGGCATCCTTGTCTGGTTCCTGTTCTTAGAGGGATAGCTTTCAGTTTTTCACCATTGAGGATGATATTAGCTGTGGGTTTCTCATATATGGTCTTTATTATGTTGAGGTACTTTCCTTCTATACCCATTTTATTCAGAGTTTTTATCATAAATGGATGCTGTATCTTGTCAAATGCTTTCTCTGCATCTATTGAGATGATCATGTGATTTTTATTCTTCATTTTATTAATGTGGTGTATTACGTTGATTGATTTGCGAATGTTAAACCATCCCTGCATACCTGGAATAAATCCCACTTGATCATGGTGTATAATCTTTTAACGTATTGTTGTATGCGATTTGCTAGTATTTTGTTGAGGATTTTCGCATCGATGTTCATCAGTGATATTGGCCTGTAATTTTCTTTTTTGTGTTGTCCTTGTCTGGTTTTGGTATCAGGGTAATGTCAGCTTCAGTAGAATGAGTTAGGAGCTTCCCCCTCCTCAATTGTTTGGAAGAGTTTGAGAAGGATAGGTATTAACTCTTCTTTGAATGTTTGGTAGAATTCACCAGGGAAGCCATCTGGTCCTGGACTTTTATTTTTGGGGAGGTTTTTGATTACTGTTTCGATCTCCTTACTGGTGATTGGTCTATTCAAATTCTCTACTTCTTCTTGATCCAGTTTTGGAAGGTTGTATGATTCTAAGAATTTATCCATTTCTTCCAGATTGTCGAATTGGTTGGCATATAGCTTTTCATAGTATTCTCTTATAATCGTTTGTATTTCTGAGGTGTCTGTTGTAACCTCTCCTCTTTCATTTCTGATTTTACTTATTTGTGCCTTCTCTCTTTTTTTCTTGGTGAGTCTAGCTAAAGGTTTGTCAATTTTGTTTATCTTTTCAAAGAACCAGCTCTTGGTTTTATTAATTTTTCTATTGTTTTTTTGGTCTCTATTTCATTTATTTCTGCTCTGATTTTTATTATTTCCCTTCTTCTACTGATTTTGGGCTTTGTTTGTTCTTCTTTTTCCAGTTCCTTCAGGTGCATTGTTAGATTGTTTATTTGAGATTTTTCTTGTTTGTTGAGATAGGCCTGTATCGCTATGAACTTCCCTCTTAGAACCGCTTTTGCTGTATCCCATAAATTCTGGCATGTCGTATTTTCATTTTCATTTGTCTCCAGGTATTTTTTGATTTCTTCTTTGATTTCTTCGTTAACCCAATCGTTGTTCAGTAGCATTTTGTTTAATCTCCATGTATTTGTGGCTTTTCTGATTTTCTTCCTATAGTTGATTTCTAGTTTCATACCGTTGTGGTCAGAAAAGATGGTTGGTATTATTTCAATCTTCTTAAATTTATGGAGACTTGTTTTGTGGCCTAATATGTGATCAATCCTGGAGAATGTTCCATGTGCATTTGAAAAGAACGTGTATTCTTCGGTTTTTGGATGGAATGCTCTGTATATATCTACTAGGTCCATCTGTTCTAGTGTGTCGTTTAAGGCCAATGTTTCCTTATTGATCTTCTGTTTGGATGATCTATCCGTTGGTGTAAGTGGAGTGTTAAAGTCCCCTACTATTATTGTGTTACTGTCTATTTCTGTTTTTATGTCTGTTAATAATTGCTTTATATATTTAGGTGCACCTACATTGGGTGCGTAGATATTTACAAGTGTTATATCCTCTTGTTGGATTGTTCCCTTGATCATTATGTAATGCCCTTCTTTGTCTCGTTTTACAGTTTTTGTTTTAAAGTCTATTTTGTCTGATATGAGTACTGCTACCCCTGCTTTCTTTTCATTGCCATTTGCGTGGAGTATCTTTTTCCATCCCTTCACTTTCAGTTTGTGAGTGTCTTTAGGTCTGAAGTGTGTCTCTTGTATGCAGCATATATATGGGTCTTGTTTTTTTATCCAGTCAGCCACCCTATGCCTTTTAATTGGAGCATTTAGTCCATTGACGTTTAAAGTAGCTATTGATAAGTATGTACTTACTGCCATTTTTTAACTTTTTTTTTTTTTCCCTCAGTGTTTTAGTAGTCCTTCTCTGTTCCTTACTTCTTCTATACAGAATTGATGGTCACTTTAGTTTGACCTCTGTCTGAAAGCTGTACTCTTTAACTACCCTCCTCCCTCCTTTTGTTTTTGATATCATATCCAACTTCTTTTTTGTGCATTTGTATCCATTACGTTCTAATCGTGGAAATAGATAATTTTTCCTATTTGTGGTCTTCTCTTTTCCCCTTAAATCAGTCCCTTTAACATTTCTTGTAACACTGGTTTCTTGGTGACAAACTCCTTTAATTTTTGCTTGTCTGGGAAATTTTTGATCTCTCCTTCCATTTTGAACGATAACCTTGCTGGGTAGAGTATTCTTGGCTGTAAGTTTTTTCCTTTTAGCACTTTAAATATATCGTGCCATTCTCTTCTAGCCTGTAAGGTTTCTGCTGAGAAGTCAGCTGATAGCCTTATGGGGTTTCCTTTGTATGTAACTTGACATTCTCTTGTGGCTTTTAGGATTCTCTCTTTATCTTTAATTCTGGACATTTTGATTATGATGTGTCTTGGTGTGGGCCTCTTTGGGTTTATCTTGTTTGGGGCTCTCTGTGCCTCCTGTACCTGGATGTCTGTTTCCTTCCTTAGGTTAGGGAAGTTTTCATCTATTATTTCTTGAAATAGATTCTCTGCCCCCTTGTCTCGCTCTTCTCCTTCCGGGACACCTATAACACGGATGTTAGTGCGCTTGATGTTGTCCCAGAGGTCCCTTAGACTGTCCTCACTCTTTTTAATTCTTTTCTCTTTTACCTGTTCACCTTGGGTAATTTCTTCTAGTCTTTCTTCCAGCTCACAGATCCGTTCTTCTGTATCCTCTACTCTGCTTTTGAGTCCCTCTAATGAATTTTTCATTTCCAGTATTGTATTCTTCATTTCTGATTGGTTCTTTTTTATATCTTCCATTTCTTTGTTGACATTCTCACTGAGTTCATCTATTCTTCTCCCCAGATCAGTGAGCATCCTTAACACTCTTAGTTTGAACTCTCTGTCAGGTAGGTTGCTCATTTCTGTTTCACTTAGTTCCTTTTCTGGGGTTTTGTCCTGTTCCCTTACTTGCAATGTATTCTTTTGCCTCCTCATTTTGCCTCTTTCCCTGTGCTTGTGTCTATGTATTAGGTAGGTCAGCTACGTCTCCTGCTCTTGGATAGGTGACCTTATGTAAGTGATGGCTTAGGAGGCTTCCAGTGTGCTTCCCTCAGTTCTCAATGTTCCAGGGGTGGCCCCTATGTGGGCTACGTGTGTGCTTCTATTGTGGCCTGTTAGCTCTCCCTATAGGCGCCCAGGAGGCTGAGTTATGCTCCTGGCCAGCTGTTGTAATGCTCAGCTGCTTGTAGTTGTTGTGGGCCCTTCAGTCTCTTTATCAGGTGTGAGGAGCCCCAGCACAGTTGGCTGCAAGTTCTAATACCACATCTGTGTTGCAGTATTTCTTTTAAGTGAGTAGGCCCCAGCGTGGCAGGTTGTTAGGCTCAGGGCCTTAGAATTGCTGTAAACCTCTAGCCTATTAGGTCTCTTGTCAGTTCTCTGAGGATTGCAGCTGGGTGGGGCTGGCCTCAGGCACAGGAGCACCCAATTGTTTCAGGCTTTGGAAGGTGGGGCAAACCTCCTATGTGGGTCTTTGAGAAGCACAAGTCTTCTGCAGCTGACAAGCCCTGCCGCCCACAGGTCCACACACACAGTCAACACAGTCCTGCCCCGTGTGAGCGCCCCGACCTCCCCAAGCGGACCCAGTCTCTCCACGGCGGGAGCCCCACACACTCCGCCACCACCCCACACTCTCCACCCGCTCCTTGTGCACACCCTGCCCCGCTCAAGTCAGCTCAGTTGCCACGCTGCAGAAAATCCAGTCACCAATCTATGCAGGCCCACACGTTGCCTGAGGGTTTGTTGTTAGGTGGGGCCAGTCTCTAGGGTGGGCTGCCTGCCCTGGCTGAGCTGGATTAAATCGGTGCTCTAGCGGGTGGAGCAGACCCTGGGCTAGCAGGTCTCAGGGAAAACTCCAATGGCGTCTGTGTCAGCACGCTCACACCAGGCCACAACAATGGCCGCCGCCAATGTCCCAGTCCCTGGAGAGGTCTCACCCCTCACCGAGATGCACTCAGGGCCTATTAGGTGAGTCTCTTGTCACCAAAGCAGTGTGCACCTTTCTTTCTGGTGATTTTAGGATGCTTTCTGGAACGGGTGAGTTTGTGCGCGGGCCCTTTAAGAGCCAGTTTTAGTTTCTTTGTGAGCCGGGTTTTCTGGGGGTGCTCCCCAATGCTTTAGTAGCAGCAAAGTCAGATATTATGCCGCTGGTGTCGGTTGTGCTGGGTCCACAAATGCCCACAGCGGGGGCGCTCCCTGGCTCAGGACCCCGCGCCTCCAGGGAGGCTGCGTACCTGTGAGCTGCTCCCGGCGGCCGTGAAGCTGGCGGCTTGTGAAGGCGGCGTTTTTCCTCTCCGGAAGGGAGTCTCTGCCTCTTCCACCCCAGTTAGGATTGTCCGTTGTTGCAGGAGTTCCTCTTATCCAGTTTTCAGTTCTGTCTCAGGGGTAATTTTTCCACGAGTAGTTGTAAATTGGCTGTGTCCACGGGAGGAGGTGAGTTCAGAGTCTGCCTACGCCGCCATCTTGACTCCCTCTCCAAATAAATTTTAAAAGGGAAAGATTACCCAAGTGCTAGCTCTGTCCATGCCTACCCTTAAATATGTATGTAACAACTGATCATAAACTACAGGTTTTCACTGGTTTTGTTTGTCATAAGATTCTAAAATTCTCAGAAGTCAAGATAAAGATTTTTCTTTAACCTGTACCCAGAAGAACTTCATATTTGGTACAGACCTCACTGTTACCTGGGCAAATGCTAACAATTCTGCTAACTTAGTATATGATCCGTTGGCAGTTTTATACTACTTCTTTTCCTGTGCTTGAAGGTTAATATATAGCAACTCATGTTTCCTCATTTGACACCGGTTGTTGTAAAAGACACAGAAGGGTGGTAGAGGAGTTGAGGGAGAAAAGTGACTATGAGTAATGGTAGTAGTGGCAATTGAAGTAGTAAGGGGGGAAATTCTTTTTCACTTATTTATTTAGCAGTTGTTTAGTTTAGTTACGCTTGGTCCTACCTTAAAGCAAAAAAACAAACCCAAACCAAAAACAGTCTGTTTGATTTTTCAGTCATCATATAACAAATTCTATTATGGAATCTTTTTAAATCTTCACTGTTAAAGTATCTTCAGAAATTACTAAATGAGAGCATGGATATCTTATCATGAAATATGTCCAAAAAATAAGGTAAAAGCAGAAAGGGAGGTTTTGGCAAATCCTTGCCAGATATTAAGTGATTTGTTCTACATTTATACTTCAAAGATACAAAGCAGAGCTTTGCTTGAAAAATAAATAAATTTGCCAAAATATATAATCATATCTGTGTATTACTTTTCTTTTTGTATTATGTATTTACGTTGTATAATCTATGTATTTATTTACTGGTGATTTAATATATAAACATCAACAAACACAAATGGCATGCATCTTAGTACCTTTGCTGGTGAACTTTACCTGTTTTGCCAATGCTTGGTAAAATGTCTGGCTCATCCCTGCTCATTTCCTACAAATACATTTTAATAGCAAAATTTTACCTTAGACATACTGTGTTAAGTTGGTGAACTCCAAGCTGAGGCTGAAAAAATCCATTAAAACCTAAACCAAACGGGCCGGCCCGGTGGCGCAAGCCTTTAAACACGCGTGCTCCACTGCAGTGGCCCGGAGTTCACCGGTTCAGGTCCTGGGCACGCACCGATGCACTGCTTGGCAAGCCATGCTGTGATGGCGTCGCATATAAAGTGGAGGAAGATGGGCATGGATGTTAGCCCAGGCCCTGTCTTCCTCAGCAAAAAGAGGAGGATTGGCAGATGTTAGCTCAGGGCTGATCTTCCTCACACAAAAAAAAAAACAAAACCAAAAAAAAAACCTAAACCAAACATGGTATAAGGCCTGAAATCCCTTAGATCATTTATTCAGATTTACAGAAGGAGAGTATGAAACAACTAGTGTAATCCAGTTTCAGAGCATTCTGTCTCTGAGATTCCATGATCTCGACGATAAGCAAAAGAATAAGGCAATATCCTCTGGTACAGTTAACACTGCCACATCTGTTAATGGCTTTACCTCTTTCCTCTTGTTATGAAGTCATTTTTAAAATCTAAAGTAATTAACAGTATGCAGTAATTTGTAGTTACAATAAAAAGAAACAAAGGGCCTTTATTTCTGTTTGTGTGCTTACTTTAGTGTAGTTGCACATGGCAGAGTACATACCTAGCTATCTGAAAATATTTTAATACATTATTATTAGGGTTTAAAATATATAAGCACAAAAACCAAACTTTTACATATTGGTTCAAAGACTGAAATCTATTTTTAAATGATTTTTTTAAGATCACACTTTGAGTTTGGAATTGATTCCCATGCATAAAGATCTGTTCATTCCTGGCACACTTTTTTTTTTAACCATTTAACAGTAATAACCATGTAGTAGACACTGGGGTTACAGAGAAAAAAGATACTTTCTGTTCTTGAGTAATTCATTGTAGTGGGGCACAGACAGTTCCAATCCAGAGTCATTAGGGCTTTCATAAAAGTTTACTTAGGGTTCTGTAGGTCACACAGAGAGAATACTTAACTCAAAATGGGTACTTGGGGAAGGACTCCTAGAGGAGGTAACTGCTAGAATTAATTCTTAACAAGTAAGTTAGCCAAATGAAAAAAGGGACAAAAAACAACCAACTATATTACATGCTTAGCTTTGTGAAGCATCGTGAGTATTTAATCTGTTTCTGGAAAGGTATGCAGTAAAGGTTTACTGAAGCTCTTCAGAGAAAGCTAAGGATACACCAGCAAGCCAGATCAGGTTTAGGAAAATCGTGTTAGCAATGAACAAAACTAAGGTTGATACTTTAAATTAGTACAATGTTTTGTACAAAGGCCAAGTCATAAAAAATAATAATATCAGTGGAACTTTTAAATAGTAATGTAATTTTATTTTTTAATAAGAAATTGCAAATCTGCCCCTTCATTAGGCTTTCGTTATCTTTCTGTTGACCTGAAGGTTTTTTAAAAATTTGTTTTGTTTTTGTTTTGGATAAAATTTCTCTTCGTATGCAAGCAACATATTGCTGTTTTTTAAAAATAATTCCAATCTTTGACCAAATGTTTTGTAGGATTAGAATATGGGGCTTAAGGGACTTGGTGGTAGAGAGGCAAACTGCTATCAGTATTCAGCCACAAGCTTTAAAAAGCCATCCTCACTATGAGTTTCCTTAAACTGAGGAAGCATATAGAGGGACAATCTTTTGCTGGGGATTGGGGATATGGAAATCTGAGTGGATCACATAGAATGTGGAAGCATGGGAGGAAAGCAGTGCAAAATACTATATGAATGAATCACTTTCCTTCTGCAGTCCCAACCTATAAAATACTTACTGCTACAGACTGTAGCTGTTCCCCAAGAAGGGACGGGAGGAAGGAGAGAGGGATCCTTTAATCCATCCCTTCTTTGCTGCACACTGTGTCATATGTCGTAAGGTACAGTATCCTAAATGTGTTATCCCTGATGGTGGCCTGTGTTTACGACTCAACCATCTGATAGCAGAACTTTCCCCAGGCTTGCGTGAAGTTCTAGTTTCTAAGAGACGTTTTTGCATGAGCGTGTAAGCTTCCAGAAATTAGCTCACAGCTTCCATCACAGAAGATTTCTTGTTACTGCTCTGCTGTACTTCTCAGCTGTGCAAAGAGAGATCATAGTCCAGATAAACTTACTGATACCAGACCTGTTACTAGTTTTCTATTTAAATTTAGTTATATAATCTTGAAAAATATTAGTCTAACGCACATCTCATTTTGAAAAGTAAGAAGTCAAAATGTTATGGTTGATAACATTGGAAAAATAATGATCAGAGTTTGAAATTTACCATTGTGAGACATACATGTTTGCTAAATGCTAGTCGCTCTTTTCAAACTTCCTTCTAGCACCTACCACCTTCTGTTTTGCCTCCCCTACTAGAAAGGGAGTACCTCTTCATTTGTCACTATATCTCTATCCATTGCTTGGTCATAAGAGACACTTAATATTTATTAAATAAGTTGATGTTGAATAATTGTAGAAAGACTTCACAAGGTAGTAGTTACCTTCTCCTGTGTAGGGAAATAAGCTAAAGTAACTTAATCATTTATTAAGAAAAACATTACTTAGATATGTTTGCAATGAATGATATTGTTGAAACTTCAGGCGGGTATTGAGATTTTAAGTTAAAGCTTTAGTCTTTTTTTTTCCCCCCCAATCACTTGAAACCTAATTTAAACTTTTTGTTTAGAGCATAAACAAAAATATATGTAGTTATGATGTAATTCCTGAGAGGTAATTATGGAGGAAGGGAAAGTGAGTATTCTGCTCAGTGATCTCATTGGGAAAGAAAAAGCAGTCACTAGAAGAGAAGATACTTATTTCTTTACTTGTCAGCATCTCTTCACAGTAGCTACTCTTTCCCAGACAGAAGTCTATGATTTTTTAAAAAATTAATATGTATAAGCATATGCCATTTCATTTTATCATGCTCATCTAAGAAAAGCCACACTAGCCTTCTCCCAGTTTCTGGAAACAAGTCTAGACTAGGCCATCACTAAATTAAACAATATTCAGAAGCCAGAGAGAGTAGTTAGTTTCCAGAGCTTCCAGGTTTCCCAGAAATGACTTTTGTCTCTTTGGCTAACATTCTGTTATTTTGTAGAATTTATTATGAAGCATAGCTTATGCAGTGAATATTGCTAATTTAGTCTGGCAGTAGCCTGTCTCATGTACAATAAAATCTCCCTGATTCAGAACAAAATAGAAAAGTTCTAATGATTGAAAATTTCCAATTGTAAAGTTTTCTTTAAGGACAAAAGATATCTTTCAGTTATACCACAGAAAGTTCAAAGATAACAAAGCAATTACATTTTATCCAGATTATTAGAAATTCCAAAATAAAGGCCCAAAAGAATAAAGTTTTACTACATTTTATCTAATGCAATGTATATATATTGGACATATTGAAAGCATTGTAAGGAAGGTCCTTTCTTTTCCCACTTTCTTCCTGAGAAATGTAGAGACCAAAGAATGTTCAACAAAGAACGGAGAACTTTTTCCAATTTGTCACTTCATGGATAAAAAGTAGAGACAGAATGGTGAAGCACCTGTTGCTTTAAAGGCAATAAACTAGTGAAATGTTTTTAACAGAAGTCATCAGCTTTCAAAGATCTCTTTTATCCAGTTCACATCACTCATTGCTCTTAATTCCTTTGTCACATTTTTTACTGCATTACAAGTAATCCTTGAAATCCATGGAGCATTTTATATATAACAAGAACCATGTGGATGGTTCTCACGTGTTCAGTATAGCCCCAAATCCCAGCATTTCTTCTGCCCCTCCTTTCCCATATATTTAGCTTTAGATGCAGGTTTGAGAAGCGAATAGTTGTGGTAATAGGAGGAATTGATCCCTACTCCCATCATTTTCCACCTACAAGACTCTAAATTCAGTCTCAGATAAGTTTAGGGTGACAGCCACCAACAGGCCCTCAGCAGCTCTTTGATCTCCACCAGTGCATTCCATTCTCTTCTCTTCTTCCTGAGGAGCTAGTTCCTCAGGCAGCTGCTTCCCTCATGCCAGTCCATTGGTTATTTATGTGTAATTTTATACATTGGCCAACAGAGTAGATTTTGTAGAAGTATCTTATGAGATCTCATTATTCAGATCAGGGTAAAGATTAATATTGTTTAGTCCATTCCTACTGGAATAGTTCTCTTGGACTGCAATAAACAAGTTGGGGTGAAGAGGAGCAAAAAAATTCTCTTCACCACTTCGGGTCGAATAGCTTTAATGTCTTATCTTCCTTATACTGTTTTCATTTCTCCACATAGTATATAAGGGTAATGCATGTCTTTTTTTTTTTTTTTTTTTTTTTTGCTGAGGAAGATTTGCCCTGCGCTAACATCTGCTGCTGGTATTCCTCTTTTTTTGCTTGAGGAAGATTCACCCTGAGCTAACATCTGTGCCAGCCTTCGTCTATTTTGTATGTGGGTCGCCGCCAAAGCATGGCTGAGAGTTGGTGTGGGTCCACGCCTGGGATCTGGGCCTGTGAACCCGGGCCGCCGAAGAGGAGCATGCCAAACTTAACCACTATGCCCTGGGGCCGGCCCTATGCGTGTCGTTTAAGAATATTCTTAGAGGGCCGGCCCCGTGGCTTAGCGGTTAAGTGCGCGCGCTCCGCTGCTGGCGGCCAGGGTTCAGATCCCGGACGCGCACAGACGCACTGCTTCTCCGACCATGCTGAGGCGGCGTCCCACATACAGCAACTAGAAGGATGTGCAACTATGACATACAACTATCTACTGGGGCTTTGGGGGAAAAATAAATAAATAAATAATCTAAAAAAAAAAAAAAAGAATATTCTTAGAAATAAATCATGTCTAATCCTTTACTGTGTCATTTTTTTGTATTAACTCCTTAGAGAACAACCTTTAAGAGGTCGAATGCAGTAATAAGGGCATCATGGTTCTAACCTTATTTAGGTTTTCTAGCATCTACCTTATTTAGATTTTCTGAAAGAGACTAAAAGTGATCAGTCTCCCCTGAGATCTAGGGTTATTCAGACCTAGAGTACATACACATAGGGCAGTGGCAAATAGAGTAGCAAACCCAAGTCCTTGTTCATTTCAGTAAAGTTTTTTTTCCACTGTAATTTTGAAATAGATGTTTGATTTGCTCTTTCTCTTCCAGAAGCAGAGTAAGTTATTCACATGTTGAATCCTTGGTTTCTGTCATGCATGTGGATATTCTTTTCCTTAATTGCTTTCCTTTGTGCTTTTCTTCTGCCTTGTATTTGATTTTTTTCCCTATCACATAGTCCATATATTTCTGCAATATTGATTCTCATCTTTGCTGTTTCTTAAAGTTTTTTAAGTTTTATAATGGTGTTTTTCTCCTCTGTTTCTTTTATTTAGCTAGGCCATCTCCTTTTTCAAATATTTCTGTTGTCTTGCATGTTATCTTTGCTCTCTGATGTTATGTTCATTTCTTCTTTCGTTTTGTATCATTTTTTTCTATTTTCTTTCAGAATGTGATTTTCATTGTTAGTTGTTTCCTATTGCTCTTGCCTTCATTTTTCCCACGGAATTTGCCTAAGCACAACATTAGGTGTTAAACAGACATTCTAGTCAAATATATGTTATTTGCCAAAAACAATGTGAATATATATCCTTGACTTCTTTCCATCTTGATCTAAGCACTCTTTTTATCTTTGCATTAGAATAATAGCTAAAGAACAGGATGTTAGTAGTTTACATCAACTGTTCATTCAGCTGCCTGGGGAATTTGAGAAAGAGCTGAGCTGTGGACTACTGCAGTTGGGAACGGGTCTGTGTCCTAGATCTACTCTGAAAGTTCTGCCTGTTCTGCGAAGTTGGGGTTTATCCCATCCCACAGGATGGCCTTTGGGTTTCACTTTGTTCCCCCGTTTTGTGGTGCCTGCCTCTTTAGAGAAATGCTTTCATACACAGTTCATACGTTTTAGGTTAGTGTGGTCATGAATGCAGTATTTTCCTCTGCCTAACCAAGCCATAACTTGCTGGTGCTGGTCCCACCTTTGACAGGACACAAGGGGAAAGAAATGGCAAGTGTTGGGCCTTTAGTGAATGCAGTGAGTGAGAGAAGTTTCCAGTGGGACATTCTGTACTTTTCTCTGGCCTGCACAGTCCCCACACGTTGGAAGATATCCGTGACAGTATTACCCCTGCGCATATGGTACCTTTGTGCAAGTTAGAAAAAGATATCCCTCCCTCAGTGCACTTTATTGCCATTTGCTAGACAATTGTATGATGATTACAGTGTAAATAGTGTTCCTTAGAGTTGTGCAGTACGCACAGCTGTACAAGGTGGCCCTAATTAACGAGGTATTTCAGAATTTTATCCTCTCATTCCGTTACACCATACTGTTCTCTCTGGAAGAAGAAACTAGTTTTCAATCATAGTGTTGTCTGATAGTTTGGTCCAAAGTATCAGTGTCCAGAAGATACTTCTAGAACAAGTTTAAAGTGAGAGGTTAGGAGCTGGCATCACATGGCTGTGCCTACTTCTTTCTGGTTTTGGTTTTGGATTTTTGTCAGGTTGTGGGAGGAAGGTTTTAAGAACTTTTACTTATGCTTTCTCATCGATTTGTAGAGTTTTTTTTTTTTTTAATGAACCTTTGATTTTATTAAAAGTTAACTCTCTCAGGATGGTATGTTATACTTTTTTTTTAAGGAAACTAGCCGAGAGAAAGGACCATCCCAGATTTTATTTTCAAGTGGATTATTATATAGATTAAGAGTGAAAGCCAAAAATCCAAAGGAAAAAAAGAAAACTTGGTTTATGCAGTAGACTGTCTAATACCTGGAGATTCCAACTTCCTTCAGTGCTGGAGGAAACAGCCCTCGCCAAATTTATACAGCATCATTGGGGTGTGAGTTGTGCCATGTAAGTGAGTCTTCCAGACAAGTAAAATTATCCTTGTAAGCAATAAAACATCTTTTTTTATGCAAGATTTACATTAAAAACAGTTAAACTACATTATATGATTTCCTAGATTTTTAACAGAATATTCCCTACATAATTAGCATTTTCTTAGTGACTGAAGATCGTCACCATAAATAGACCTAGAGGCTGTTGATTGGTCAGGATAACATTCCTTGATCTAGACTATTGTGGCCGGGTCTGTTTTGTATTATTTTTCTCTCCTATCTCACTGTCAGGCTATTAGATCTTCCTTTTGCCATTAGTACTGACTCCAGCATTTATAATTTAGTGTTTTTTATATGCTGGGATTTTGAAACTAAATAGCCGAGTTTATTAGATTGATATGTAAATTAAGAGTAAGTGCTGAATCATGGTATGAGATATCCTATAAAATTGGCCATATTAGGTTCCAATGTCTTGCATATATGGTGGCTATTATATTAACAAAAGAAAATGTCTCTATCCAAGATTATCTTTCTAGTGTAGTATGTCTGCTGTTCTCCTGTCCATTTTTGTCATGTACCCCAAAGACCTTCTACCCCGTGGATCTGGCTACCCAAATCTCAGAACTGACTTTAGTATAGTTTACTCTACTGTTGTTCCTTGTCTTGGCAAGCTCCTACTCATCTTTTGCGATTCAGTTCAGATATCTCCTAGGTCACAGACCTAGGAAGTAACAGAACTGGAATTTGAATCCCAGGCTGACCTCAGAGCCAGTACGCTTAATTGTGTATTTGCTATTCAGCACTCCCCTTTGTAAGCTTCTTAAAGGCCAAGACCTCATAGTCTAAATATCCACAAACAGTGACACATAACAGGTTCTTAAATGTTTGAGAATGAATTAATGAACTTTTTCACTGCCTGATATGTATGTAACAGTACTAAGCTAGGCGTTTGCCCTTGTATTGTTACTCCCAGATATAACTTTAATATTTTGACCTTTGTTCCTCCTCATCCTCTCCATCCAAACTGATATTCTAACTGCACTTAACCAAAGTCTACAAGCCATTGTCTTTGCCTTAGCTCAGTTTACCAAGCCCAACCTACCACACATACGCCACATATATGCCAAAGTGAGAAAGAGACGGTAGAGATTAGAGAAATGAGTACCCCCAACAATACAGTTAGTTCAAGGAGTATGAAAACAGAAGCAACAAAAAAAAAAGCCACCTGAAACATGTGAGCGGAGGAAGGAAGGGAAAGGAAGATGTGAAAAGAGAGAGTGCACACACATGAGAAGGAAAGCACACAGATGAAAGAAAGAAAGTGGAGGAGGGAGAATTGTTAATTATGGACAATTAAATCTATCCAGTAAGTCTGAGATTTGATCATAATGGTTATACAAATGAAGTAAGACAAGAGTAAACCTTACAGATAAATAAAAGATTAAAAACAGCAAATTAATCTTCCAAATTCTATGAAGTAAGCATAAATTATAATACACATTGATTATACAAGTGTCCTTTAAAACGTACTTTTAAACTTCAACTACTGTGTGATAAAGGTAATCTAAATAAAACTGATTTGTTGGTTCATGAACTTGGAATTAGAAAGGTTCTGGCAATTTCAGAACAATACTTTTTTTTCCTCTACATAAATTTCATTGTAGCAAAGAAACATATTCAGAACATCCTACTTATTTTAAATTTGATTGAATAAGGGAAGTAATGCATGTCACTTAGGAAATGGGCAACACTTAGCCCAGGCCTAAAGGACGGCTAATTCTAGTTCTATTCTTTGTTATTCTCTAGAGCCTAGCTTAAATCCCACTCTTTTCATGAGAACTTCCTCAACTGTCATTACCCACACTGTTTTCTCTATTTTCTTAATTTGTATAATTCTTAAAGGAGCTAGTATAGGACAGTGGTTGAGACAGGGGTTGTTGTCATACTGCCCATGCTATCAACTTACTTACCATGTTAATCTAGGCAAGCTGGTTAACCTTGATAAGACTTGGTTTCTTATTTTGTAAAATAAGAATGATAAAAAGATGTCTAGGCCGGCCCCGTGGCGTAGCGGTTAAGTGCGTGTACTCCCCTGCTGGCGGCCCGGGTTCGGATCCTGGGCGCGCACGGATGCCCCACTTGTCAGGCCATGCTGTGGCAGCGTCCCATATAAAGTGAAGGAAGATGGGCACGGATGTTAGCCCAGGGTCAGTCTTCCTCAGCAAAAAGAGGAGGATTGGCATGTATGTTAGCTCAGGGCTGATCTTCCTCACACACACAAAAAACGATGTCTACTATTAGAGTTGTTGTGAAGATTGAGACCATGTGTGTAAAGATGTTAGCACCCTGCCTTGCATATACTACGTGTGTAATTAACGTTAGCTATTGTTGTTAGCCTTTGCAACTATACTGTTGCCCCCTTGATTCATATGTGTTCTGTCTCTTCCTAGAGTGCCCTCAAATTAGTAGATGCCCAGTTAAATATTTACTTGTGGGGGGTGGGGGTTGGTTAGGATGAAGGAAAAACTCTAATAGTAAGAGATCATGACTTGGGGCTTCCACTATATATTCTGTAAGGGAAATGGTAGGATTAGACTCTACAATGGTGATGACCTCCAGGTGATAGCTGTGTACACAGTAAGCAGAGTGTGAGAGGTAGTAGAAAGGATTAGAAGAAGGAGGGACATTATTAGTGCTGGCAATGGGAGTTGAAAGATTTGGGGATAGTAGAATAGGTTTGTTTATACCATGAAGTAGCAGGAATTAAAGGCCGAATACCAGGTTGAATTGTGAGGATGTTGGTAGAAGCATTGTTAAAACGGTTTTATACCATACCATCTACTGATAAAGAGAGTCATAGTGGTAGGACACATTTGGAGGTCATTTGTTTGTAAATGACTTTTTAAATTTATGGTCTGCACTTTGTATGCCAGCTTCAAGCTCAGAAATCAACCCATGAAAGGAAGCTTTAGTTTCACCTCCTCTGCCTTTTCTTGTTCACTGGAGAGAATATTTAAACAAAATTGGAAAATTGGAAGGGATGACAACCCAATCAACCATTATTTAAAATGGCATTTCCCAGAATAATTGATTCTTCTCAGGACCCTTCAGAAATGTATACTTATGTGACTTATAGACACATAGAGGCATATAGAAAATGGTAACCATGAGATAGAGGAATTTTTAGGGTCTAAATCTCCTAGAAGAAAAAAACAGAGTTTCTTTGAAAATAGTTTTCATGTCTTACTGTAAGAGAATGGGAGGTTTGTGTTTTTACTTCTTGGTCGTTTTCCCTGTAAGTTAGGACCAAGAAAGAGTAAGATTGCTACAAGATAGAGGACAACATGAAAACCAAAAGAGACATGGAGTTAGTGGTCCATCTTGTTATGAGACCATTTGAGGAGGAAGATAAATGGGTAATTGACCCCTTTTAGTTGGCTGAACTTTGGAAAGAAGAATTTGTTTATTTATACAAAAAGGATTAAGTTGTTGGTAAAAAGTATTTTTTAACCAGTCATGAGCAATTTAGATATTAGGAAGTGTGAAAGAGCCAACATTTGTTTAAGGATTTGGAAATATACTATATTTCTGTATAGATTATTTACTTTCATTAATCTCTTAATACACTATATATTTACATTATTATAATAAATATAAATATTCTCTAAGCTAATAATATGCCCATGTTCAACTTCTTTCAGTTCTTCTAATATGCTATATTTTCTCTCGTATCTAGGACTTAGTGCTGTGATATTTACTGAGGAGACTCTTACTCACCCTCCCTTCCCAATCCCATCCATATACTTTCTATAATTCCCTGCCAAAGCACTTAGTACTTTGTAGGAATTATTGGAATTTCTGGTAGGAATTAATGTTTATCTTGTTTACCACTGTTTTCCTGCAGATAGTCAATATCAATTTGTTAAATAAAATGAAAATATGTACCTGTTACTACATATAAATACTGATATATACAGGTGTATGCACACATATATATCTGCCTCATGTATAAAATGTTCAGGAAGTATTACTGAAATTCAATTTTCTGATTACTAGGATAAGAGAATGGAGTCATGTAATTAAAACATGCCCCTTGAGTTATTTTTATAGTAGTAATTTAAGGAGAAAGAAAAGGCAAGACATGAATAGACAAGTTCTAGAGAAGATAGGAGTAGATCACTGCAGTATTATTGACTATTCTGTATATCTATGTCCAGTATTCTAGTACACACTGTACAGAACACGAGAGATATAAACCCAGCTGCTCAAGGAAGCCAGTTGTCAAATTAAGGAGAGAGAAAAGGAGCTATTGATGACTTTGAATTTGGAGAGGTTTAAACAACTAGAATTCATATTTTTCCCCATTTCAGTTGTAGTCAGTGAACATCATTTGTGTGTCAGGGTAAATAATAGGATCGGTAGTAGGCGTGAAAAGGAGGTGATGTGTCCAGGAAGGATGTTGTGGTCCAAGTTAGAGCAGTGCCTTAAGACAAGCAATCCAGGGTGAGAATGTGCTGTTGAATTTCACAGATAATACTCACATTCTGTGTCAAGATTACTGTATTGACCTTGGTATCTATGTTAACTGGTATGTTGTCTTCTTCCAGTCTGCCTAGGACACAATGCCCAGCCATGGGTAGGAGGATAGTGTATCCAACCATAGGTAGGATAGGAGGATAAGATATTGAAACACTTTGAGTCAGACACACCTGGTTTTTTATCCTGGCTCTGCCATTTATTTTATAGTTTCTGTATCTACTGTAGTATTTATTTTTCAGTTATTGTCAGGATTAACTAAATAATCCATGTAAAGTATTTAATTAAGTGCCTAGCACATAGTAAGCACTCAATGAAAGTTTAACAATAAAGATTTCAGTATTGTCTCTATCAGCATTTGAATCGAGATCTAGGTCCCATTGCCTGAGATACAGACTCTTACACTAACAATATTTTACCCATTCTTGTTCTTGTTCTTGCACCCGTGATGTAAATGTATTTCTGAAAGCAGAGCTATTTTTCAGATATGATATATTGTGTCTTTATGAAAACACAACTTTACGTGATCTGTTGTCTACCTATCTCTCTGATCTGATCTTCTGGCATGCTGTTCCTTAAACACACCCAGCTTATTCACATCTCATAGTCTTTGTTCTTACTTTACCTCTTGCTTAGAATGCTCCAGAGAGCCCCATGGCTCACTAGCTGCACCTCATTTAGTCTCTTTAAATGTCACCTCTTTAGAAAAGGCCTTCCCTGACTATCCTATCTAAAACATTACTGTTTATCACTTTCTTGTCCTGCTTTATATTTCTTTGTGGCACTTCTCACTATCTTGTATTATTTTATACATTTATTTATTAATTGTCATTCTCCCTTTCTGGAATGTAAGTTCCCTCATTAGTCTCCTTCAGTGCCTAAAATAGTGCGAAGTAGGCACTCAGTAAATATTTGTTAAATGAATGATTTAAAAGTTTGGAGATTGTTAGACCTAAACAATAAAATTACTCTTTTTCTTATTATTATCATTTGCTAAGTTCAACAAATTTTTTTTTATTGTGGTAACATTGGTTTATAGCACTATATAAGTTTTGGGTGTACATCGTTATATTTCAATTTCTGTGTAGATTACATCAAGTTCACCACCCAGAGGCTAATTACAATCCATAACCATACACATGTGCCCTATCACCCTTTTGCCCTCCTCCCTTTCCCTCTGGTAACCACCAATCCAATCTCTGTCTCTATGTGTGTGTTTGTTGTTTTTATCTTCTACTTATAAATGAGATCATACAGTATTTGACTTTATCCCTCTGACTTATTTCGCTTAGCATAATACCCTCAAGGTCCATCCATGTTGTCACAAATGGCCCGATTTCATCCTTTTTTATGGCTGAGTAGTATTCCATGTGTATATATACCACGTCTTTATCCATTTGTCCCTTGATGGGCACCTAGGTTGCTTCCAAGTCTTGGCTCTTGTGAATAATGCTACAGTGAACATAGGGGTGCATATATCTTTATGCATTCAACAAACTCTAAAATTACTCTTTAAAGATTATTCTAGAAGTAGCTAAGTTGGGAAATCATACTGAAAAAATCTTAAATTGCAATTTCCTTTTCTTTTAGAAAAACACTGACTATGACGAGATGATAGGGAAATTGTCTCTTCGTAAACAGCGCTTCATGCAGTTTTCTTCACTGGAATATGAAGGAGAATATTATATGACACCACGAGACTTCCTCTTTTCAGTAATGTTTGAGCAAATGGAACGTGAGTTGTTTTTTGTTTCTTAAGTTTAAAAAAAAATCAAACATTAGAGCTGAGAAACCTGTTTTTGAGAATTGTTAACAACTTTTTTCATTTTAATTATCATCATTCTTTGTACCTTGCATTTACTTATTGTTTAGACTTTTCAGTCCTTGTGACATGAGTGTAGTTAAACTTTTGTATGTATTTTTCTGAGACATAGTTGTTATGTATATGGGTTTTTCTAAAGAGACAGGAAAAAATAGGTAAATTTTTAAATGTCATTAAATATGTTATTAATAGAATAATTAATTTATCCAGGATGTTAGTTTTTGGTGGTATTGATGTTTTAAATTGGGCAAAAAAAAAAAAAATGAAACTAGGTTAGAGCAATTAGGAGGACCATATAATGGAGTCATGATGCCATCAATAAAAAACCCTGAAAAAAAAAAAGCAAAAATCCAAAAGCTGTAATTACATAATTTTATTTCATAAACTGTCAACTGTTAGTTATTCCAAATGATGTCAGAAATTCTTAGTTTTATTACCTAAACTAGTCCCTTTTACTTTGAAGAGACTGATATGGCCCCATCCTCTGTGCCCTATGTTGCAAAGTGTTCTATGAAAACTTCTTGGCTTCCTTATACCTTTCAAAGTGTGTTGGAAGTACTGCCCTGTGGATAACTGTACAGTCATGCCTTGCTTAATGAGAGGATACATTCTGAGAAATGTGTCATTAGACAGTTTCATCGTTGTGCAAACATCATGGCAGCCATGTTATGGTGGCAACCCACATACAAAACAGAGGAAGATTGGCACAGATGTTACCTCAGGATGAATCTTCCTCAAGCAAAAAGAGGACAAATGGCTACAGATGTTAGCTCAGGGTGAATCTTCCTCAGCAAAAAAAAAAAAAGTAGTTTAGCCTCTCCAATATATAAAGAGCTTGGACATTGTTACTCCTGTCCTTGCAGCAAGAAAAAAGCTGAAGAACTGAAAATCAACAGCTCTTCTTAGCTCCGTCAGAGAATTGAAACCACAGGGCACACAGGCTTGTAAACTGGAGACAGGTAGATACAGAGAAACAGAGCTTACCTGGAGTAGAAACTGTCCAGAAACCACCACTGGTGCCCAGAAGCCACCACTGGAGCCAGCATCTGGTGGAAATATTTAAAGAATAATTGGCAAATTCTTAGAGTCTGAGCACAGATTGACTTGAGAGATAAAAACTTGTGAAGACCCAGCCATGAGGGGCCCATATACTTTTATGAGTTTTACCTGGAAGAGCCTCACCAGGTTCTCACAGGGAATATCAGAAAAATTCCCTCTTGCTTCCCTCGGGCAGGGGAAAAGTAACCATTTTGAAATACTTCTAGAGCATTCTCTCCTCCTTAACAAAGACCTGCTGAGAAAGGAAACTGTTTTACCAAAGGCTAACCCACTGTTGTTTTACCACAGCCTAACCAGCCTGGTGGAGGAATGGAAATACCCAACTCTAGCCCCCTCTAGCCTTCCTGTTTCACTTAAGAGGGAAAAAAAACACTGAAAGTACTTGTGGAGATCACAGCCCAGGGACACAGGCTCACTACCAGGCTGAGACCTAATCATAGGATTATAGAATACTTCATCTCCACCCCCCACAGCTCACTACACATCAGTAGGGCTCCTGTGTAACAGGGGAATATAGTTGAAAGAACTGCACCTTTCAGACCTTTGTAAGAAGTTTCTAGAAAAATAACAACAGACAATCACATAGAGACAGAGATTGGATTGGTGATTACCAGAGGGGAAGTGGGGATGGAGCAGGGTGAAAGGGATGATTAGGCACATGTGTGTGGTGATGGATTATAATTAGTCTTTGGGTGGTGAACATGATGTAATCTATACAGAAATCAAAATAGAATGATGTATGCCTGAAATTTATATAATGTTATAAACCGATGTTACTGCAATAAAAAAAAAAAAAAGTTTCTAGGGAAATGAAAACACAACAGAGAAGACAAAAACAAGGACACCAGAGGAATTTTAGCCTCTGACACCTACAACTACAGCATACAGTAAACACAGCCTGATTCTAGCCAGACAAACATAGAACCTCACACTAAAGGCCTGTCTATTTCAGTAACATTTACCTGGTACATCATATCTGGTTCTCAACAAAATAATCAAATGACATACTAAAAGGCAAAAAGCATTGTCTGAAGAGACAAAGCAAGCATTGGAACCAGATTCCAATATGGCAAAGATTTTGCACTTAACCAGACCAAAAATTTAAAGTAACCATGATTTATATACTAAGTGCTCTAATAGAAAATGTGCACAACATATAATAACAGATGGGTAATGTAAACAGAGATAGGAAGACTCTTAGAATCAAAAGGAAATGCTAGAAATAAAAAATACTGTAACAGAAATGAAGAATGCCTTTGATGGGCTTGTCAGAGCAATGCTCTGGGCCAAGGAAATAAGCAGTGAGATTGAAGATATGTTAATAGAAACTTCCCAAACTGAAAAGAAAAAAGAAAAAAGACTGGAAAAAACAGAAAATCCAAAAACTGTGGGACAATTCAAAAAGTGTACCATGCACATAAAGGCAATACCAGAAGCAGAAGAAAGAACAGAAGTATTTGGAGTATTCATGGCTGAGAATTTTCCAAAATTATCAACGAACACCATACCACAGAGTCAGGAAGCTCATAGAATTCCAAGCAGAATAAAGACCAAAAAATCTACACCTAGGCATATCATATTCAAACTGCAGAAAATGAAAGACAAAGAGAAAATCTTGAAAGAAGCCAAAGGGGGGGAAAAAGTCTTACCTGTAATAATATTGTGTGTCAATTATATCTCAGTTTGACAAAAAACAAAACAAAAAAACCTTACCTAGAGAGAAACAACAATAAGGATTACATTATACCTGTCTTTAGAAACCATGCAAGCATGAGAAGAGAAGGGTAAAATATTTAAAATTTTGAAAGAAAAATTCACCAACCTAGAATTCTATATCCAGTGAAATTATCCTTTAAACATGAAGGAGAAATAAAGAATTCCTCAGACTAACAAAAACTGAGGGAATTTGTCACCAGTAGACCTGCTTTACAAGAAATGTTAAGTTCTTCTGAGAGAAGGAAAATGATATAGGTCAAAAACTCAGATCTACATGAAGAAAATAAGAGTTGGAAAGAGAATAAAGGAAGATAAAATCATTTATTTTTCTTAATTCTTAACAGATCTAACAGATAACAATTTATTCAAAATAATAAGAGCAATAATGTATTGGATGATTATAGCTTATGGAGAAGTGGAATAATGCATGATAGTAGTACTATAAGGAACAGTTGGAGAAATTGGGAATACTCTGTTATGTTACCTGCACTACACATGAAGCAGGATAATGTTATTTGAAAGTGGACTTAGGTTAGTTGTAAATGTATATTTACAAACTTTAGGGAAACCACTAAAAAAAATTAGAGAAATATTAATTGGTGTGCTAAGAGAAGAGAGGAAATCAAATCTTACACAATGCTCAACTAAAACCAGCGAAGGCAGAAAAAGTGTAAGACAAGGAGGCAAAGAACAAGAACAATGAAGAGGAAACAGTTAAAAATAGGGTACATATTAATCCAACTATATCAATAATCACTTTAGATATGAATAGTCTAAATACACCAATTAAAAGACAGATGTCTTTTATATATGTTATCTACAAGAAACTCACTTTAAACGTAAGGACATAGATGTGAAAAAAGGGGATGGAAAAGATACACCATGTTAACACTAATCAAAAGAAACCAGGGATAGCTATATTAATTACAGACAAACCAGATATTAGAGTAAGGGAAATCTTCAGGGATATAGAGGGGCATCATATAATGATAAAAAGGGGCGGTTCTCCAGGAGGAGGTAACAATCCTTACTGTGTATATGCCTAACTACAGAGCTTCAAAATACAAGAGGCAAAAACCGATAGAACTGTAAGGAAAAATAGACAAGTCCACTATTATACTTGAGACTTCATCACCCCTCAGTCAGTAATTGACAGATCCAGCAGACAGAAAATCAGTAAGGATATAACTAAACAGCACGATCCTTCAACTGGATCTAATTGACATTTATAAAATACTTCATCCAACAACAGAAGAATATACATTCTAATGCTAACCTAGATAATTCACAAGGATAGACCACATTTAGGGCCATAAAACACACATAAACAAATTTATAAGAATAGAAATCATACAAAGTATGCTCTCTGACCATAATAGATTAAACTAGAAATCAATGAAAGATAACTGGAAAATCTCAAAATATTTGGAGATTAAACAGCATACTTCTGAGTAACACATAGGTCAAACAAGAAATCTCAAAAAAATGTTTTAAATATTTTGAACTAAATGAAAATTAAAGGGAAAATAATAGCATTGAATGCATATGTTAAAAAGAAGAGGGCCAGCCCAGTGGTGTAGAGTTTAAGTGTACGTGCTCCACTGCCACGGCCCAGGGTTCGGATCCCGGGCGCGCACCAACACACTGCTTGTCAAGCCATGCTGTGGCAGTGTCCCATATAGAGTGGAGGAAGATGGACATGGATGTTAGCGCAGGGCCAGTCTTCCTCAATAAAAAGAGGAGGATTGGTGACAGATGTTAGCTCAGGGCTGATCTTCCTCACAAAACAAAAAAAAGAAGAAAGATCTAAAATCAAATAGTCTAAGCTTCCTCTTTAGCAAATTCAAAAAAGAAGAGCAAGTTAAATCCAAAATGAGCAGAAGAAAAGAAGTAATAAAAATTATGGCAGAAATCAATGGGAATCGTAGGATATATACTAATTTCCCTCCTACTTGGTAAGCCTCGCTAGAGGTTTATAAATTTTATTTATCTTTCCAAAGAACTAGCTTTTGGTTTCATCGATTTTCTCTATTTCCTGTTTCTCATTTCATTTAGAGGGCAAGTTATAGCTATAAATGCCTGTATTAATAAAGAGAACCGTCTCGGTAACCTAACTTCTCACCTAAGGCACTGGAAGAAGAGCAAACTAAACCTAAAGCTAGCAGACAGAAGGAAATAATAAAGATTAGAGTAGGGAAAAAGAAAATAGAGACTAGAAAAATAGTAGAGAAAAATCAGTGAAACGTAAACCTGGTTCTTTGAAAAGAGGTGTCAGGGGCCTGACTCACTTAACAGCAAAACAGCAGCAGGTGTGTGCTTTTAGACCTTGCAGCCAGCTGTGCTGGGGCTCCCCCACCCAATAAAGTCACTAAAGTGCTGCACACATCTGAGCTTTACAACCAGTCGGCCTGGGGGCCAGCCTAGACTATCCATGCATCCACAGCAAAAGCAACCCCACAACAGAGGGGCACATGTAACCCACACAGGAGACACTCCTGGAACATTGTAACTGGTGACAAGAGGGAAGCACATTTCTGGGCCCCATAAGCCATCTCTTACATAAGGCCACGTCTCCAAGATTGGGAGACGTAGCTGATCTACCTAATACATAGATATGCACAGAGAAATAGGCAAAATGAGGAGACAGGAGAGATGAGAGAACTGGACAGATCCTTAGAAGATGAACTAAATGAAACAGAGATAAACAATCTACCTAATAAAGAGTACAAACTAATTGTCATAAGGATGCGCACTGGTCCTGGGAGAAGAATAGATGAACACAGTGACAACTTCAACAAAGAATTGGAAAATATAAAAAAGAACCAATCAGAACTGAAGAATATAACAATGGAAATGATAAATTCCCTACAGGGAATCAACAGCAGAGTAGATGACACAGAAGAACCGATCAGCAAACTGGACGAAACAGTAGAGGAAATCACCCAAGCTAAACAGAAAAAAGAATTAAGAAGATTGAGGACAGTCTAAGGGACCTCTGGGACAACATCAAGCAAATTAACATCAGTATTATAGGTGTCCCAGAAGGAGAAGAGAGAGACAAAAGGGGCAGAGAATGTATTTGAAGAAATAATAACTGAATACTTTCCTAACCTAAAGAAGGAAACAGACATCCAGGTACAGGAAGCACAGAGAGCACCAAACAAGATGAACCCAAAGAGGCCCACACCAAGACACATTATAATTAAAATGTCAAGAATTAAAGATAAAGGGATAATCCTAAAAGCTGCAGGAAAAAGGCAACAATTTACATCAAAAACCCCATAAGGCTATCAGCTGACTTTTCAGCAGAAACTTTACAGGCTAGAAGGGAGTGGCAGGATATATTCAAAGTGCTGAAAGGAAAAAACCTGCAACCAAGAATGCTATATCCAGCAAGGTTATCATTCAGAATAGAAGGAGAGAGAAAGAGTTTTCCAGACAAACAAAAACTAAAGGCATTCATCACCACTAAATTGGCCTTACAAGAAATGTTAAAGGGGCTTATTTAAGTGGAAAAGAAAAGGACACAAATAGGAATAAAAAATTATCAAACAGAAAAATATCACTGATAAAGGCAAATATACAGTAGAGGTAGCAGATCAGCCACCTATAAAGCTAATATGAAGGTCAAAAGACAAAAGTACTAAAATCATCTATCTGTATGATAAGAGGTTAAGGGATACACACACACAAAAAGTAGGTTCAATATGGTATCAAAAACATAAAATGTCAGGGGAAAGGAGTAAAAGTGTAAGGCTTTTTAGTAAGAGGTTAAACTTAAGAGAGCATCAACTTAATATAGATTGCTATTTACATAGGTTATTATATATGAACCTCATGGTTATCACAAACCAGAAACCTATAATAAATACACAAAAAATTAAGAGAAAGGAACTCAAATATAACACTACAGAATGCCATCAAATCACAAGGGAAGAGAGCAAGAGAAGAAAGGAACAGAGAAGAATTACTGAAACACCCAGAAAAAAAGTAACAAAGTGGCAATAAGTAAATACTTGTCAATAGCTACATTAAATGTCAATGGACTAAATGCTCTAATCAAAAGACATAGGGTGGCTGAATGGATAAAAAACCAAGACCCACATATATGCTGCATACAAGAGACACACCATACACCTAAAGATATTCACAAACTGAAAGTGAAGGGATGGAGAAAGAAAAAAACTGCAGGGGCTGGCCCCATGGCATAGTGGTTAAGTTTGGTGTGCTCCACTTCCGTGGCCCGAGTTCGCAGGTTCAGATCCTGGGCACGGACCTACACCACTTGTCAGCCATGCTGTGGTGGTGACCCACATACAAAGTAGAGGAACATTGGCACAGATGTTAGCTCAAGACGAATCTTCCTCAGGAAAAAAAAAAAAACTAACAAGACACAAAGAAGGGCACTACATAATGATAAAGGGAATAATCCAACAAAAGGATATGACACTTATAAATATCTATGCACCCAACATAGGAGCACCTAAATATATAAAGCAATTATTGACAGACATAAAAGGAAAAATAGTAACACAATAATAGTAGGAGACTTGAACACTTCACTTACATCAATGGATAAATAATCCAAACAAAAGATCAGTAAGGGAACACTGGCCTCAAATGACACATTAGACCAGATGGACTTAGTAGATTTATACAGAACATTCCATCCAAAAACCACACAATACACATTCTTTTCAAATGCACATGGAACATTCTGCAGAATAGATCACAAATTAGGCCACAAAACAAGTCTCAATAAATTTAAGAAGATTGAAATAATACCAGGCATCTTTTCTGACCACAACAGTGTGAAACTAGAAATCAACTACAAGAAGAAAACTGGTAAAGCCACAAATATGTGGAGATTAGACAAAATGCTGCTAAATGACTATTGGGTCAATGAAGAAATCAAAGGAGAAATCAGAAAATACCTGGAGGAAAATGAAAATGAAAATGGCAAGATTTGACATGGCAAAATTTATGGGATACAGCAAAAGTGGTGCTAAGAGGGAAGTTTACAGCAATACAGGCCTACCTCAACAAACAAGAAAAATCTCCAGTAATCTAACATTGCACCTAAAGGAACTAGAAAAAGAAGAACAAAGCTCAAAATCAGTAGAAGGAAGGAAATAATAAAAATCAGAGCAGAAATAAATGAAATAGAGACTAAAAAAAAATAGAAAAAATCAGTGAAACTAAGAGCTGGTTCTTTGAAAAGATGAACAAAATTGACAAACCTTTAGCTAAAATCACCAAGAAAAAAAAGAGAAAGCTCAAACAAAATTAGAAACGAAAGAGGAGAAATTAAAATGGACACCTCAAAAATACAAAAGATTATAAGAGAACACTACAAGAAGCTATATGCCAACAAATTAGGTACTGTAGAAGAAATGGATAAATTCTTAGAATCATACAACTTTCCAAAATTGAATCAAGAAGAAATTAATAATTTGAATAGACCAATCACCAGTAAGGAGATTGAAGCAGTAATCAAAAACCTCCCAAAAAACAAAAGTCTAGGACCAGATGGCTTCCCGGTGAATTCTACTAAACATTCAAAGACTCAATAGCTATCCTCCTCAAATTCTTCCAAAAAATTGAGGACAGGGGGAAGCTTCCTAACTCATTCCATGAGGCCAATATTACCCTGATACCAAAAGCAGACAAGGACAACACAAAAGAAGAAAATTACAGACCAATATTACTGATAAGCATAGATGCAAAAATCCTCAACAAAATACTAGCAAATCTAATACAATACATTAAAGAAATCATACACCATGATCAAATGGGATTTATTCCAGGGATGCAGGGATGGTTCAACATCCACAAATCAGTCTGTGATACAACACATTAACAAAATGAAGAATAAAAATCACATGATCATCTCAGTAGTTGCAGAGAAAGCATTTGACAAGATACAGCATCCATTTATGATAAAAACTCTGAATAAAATGGATATAGAAGCAAAGTACCTCAACATAATAATATGACAAATCCACAGCTAACATCATATTCAGTGGTGGAAAACTGAAAGCTATCCCTCTAAGCACAGGAACCAGACCAGGATGCCCACTTCACCAGTCTTATTCAACATAGTATTGGAAGTCCTAGCCAGAGCAATGAGGCAAGAAAAAGAAATAAAAGGTATTCATATTGGAAAGGAAGAAGTAAAACTGTCACTATTTGCAGATGACATGATTTTATATATAGAAAACCCTAAAGAATCCACCAAAAAACTATTGGAACTAATAAATGACTACAGTAAAGTTACAGGATACAAAATCAGCATACAATAATCAGTTGTGTTTCTATACACTAACAATGAAATAGCAGAAAGAAAAATTAAGAATACAATCCCATTTACAATCGCAACCAAAAGAATAAAATACCTAGCAATAAATTTAATGAAAGAAGTGAAAGACTTGTACACTAAAAACTATAAAACATTGTTGAAAGAAATCAAAGAAGACATGAAGAAATGGAAAGATATTCATGCTCCTAAATTGGAAGAATTAACATAGTTAATATGTCTATACTTCCTACAGCAATCTACAGATTCAGTGCAATCCCTATCAAAGTCCCAATGACATTTTCCACAGAAATAGAACATAGAATCCTAAAATTTATATGGAACAACAAAAGACTCCAAATAGCCAAAGCAATCCTGAGAAAAAAGAGCAAAGCTGGTGGTATCACACTTCCTGATTTCAAAATATACTACAAAGCTATAGTAATCAAAACAGCACGGTACTGGCAGGAAAATAGACACACAGATCAACAGAATTGAGAGCCCAGAAATAAACCCACACGTCTGTGGACAGCTGATGTTTAACAAGGGAGCCAAGAGCATACAGTGGAGAAAGGAAAGTGTGTTCAATGAATGGTGTTGGAAAAACTGGACAGCCACATGCAAAAGAATGAAAGTAGACCATTGTCTTATACCGTATACAAAAATTAACTCAAAATGGATTACAGACTTGAATGTAAAACCTGAAACCATAAAACTTGTAGAATAAAACATAGGCAGTTCTCTCTTTGAGATCTGTCTCAGCAGCATCTTTTCGAATATCGTGCCTCACCAGGCAAGGGAAACAAAACAAAAAATAAACAAATGGGACTACACCAAACTAAAAAGCTTCTGCACGGCAAAGGAAACCATCAACGAAACGAAAAGACAGCCTAACAATTGGGAGAAGATATTTGCAAACCATAAATGTGATAAGGGGTTAATATCCAAATATATAAAGAACTCATACATCTCAATGACGAAGAAACCAACAACTCAATTTAAAAATGGGCAAAAGATCTGAACAGACATTTTTCCAAAGAAGATATACAGATGGCCGACAGGCACATGAAAAGATGTTCAACATCACTAATTGTTAGGGAAATGCAAATCAAAACTACAATGATATATCACCTCACACCTGTCAGAATGGCTATAATTAACAAGTCAAGAAATAGTAAGTGTTGGAGAGGACGTGGAGAAAAGGGAATTCTCAGGGGGCCGGCCCAGTGGCACAAGCAGTTAAGTGCACATGCTCCGCTGCAGCAGCCCGGGGTTTGCCGGTTCCGATCCCAGGCGCGCACCGACGCACCACTTGTCAACTTGTCACTTGCCGCCATAGGCGGCATCCCATATAGAGTGGAGGAAGATGGGCATGGATGTTAGCCTAGGGCCAGTCTTCCTCAGTAAAAAGAGGAGGATTGGCAGGTGTTAGCTCAGGGCCAATCTTCCTTACAAAAAAAAAAAAAAAAGAAAGAAAAGAGAATTCTCATACACTGGTAGTAGGAATGTAAACTGGTACAGCCACTATGGAAAACAGTATGGAGATTACTCAAGAAATTAAGAATAGAACTACCATAAGGTCCAGCTATTCCACTGCTGGGTATTTATCTAAAGAACATGAAAACACGAGCGTGTAAAGATAGTGCACCTCTGTGTTCGTTGCAGCATCATTCACAATAGCCAAGACTTGGAAGCAACCTAAGTGCCCATCAATGAATGAATAGATAAAGAAGATGTGGTATATATATACACAATGGAATACTACTCAACTATTAAAAAGGTGAAATCTTGCCGTTTGTGACAACACACATGGACCTTAAGGGTATTATGCTAAGCAAAATAAGTCAGATGGAGCAAGTCAAATACCATATGTATTATTCACTCATAAGGTAAAAACAACAACAACAAACACACACATAGATACAGAGATTAGATTGGTAGTTAACCAGAGAGGGAGAGAGGAGGGAGGAGGGCAAAAGGATTGATAAGGCACATGTATGTGATGATGGATGGTAATTAGTCTTTGGCTTGTGAACAAGATGTAGTCCACACAGAAACTGAAATATAATGATATACACTTGAAATTCATGTAATCTTATAAACCAATGTTACCTCAACAAAAAGATAAATAAAAAGCAAAAAGAAGGGGCCAGCCCAGTGATGTAGGGGTTAAGTTCGTGTGCTCTGCTTTTGGCCCAGGGTTCGCGTGTTCAGATTCTGGGCACGGACCTGCACACTTCTCATCAAGCCATACTGTGGCGGCATCCCATATACAAAGTAGAGGAAGATCGGCCCAGATGTTGGCTCAGGGATAATCTTCCTCAAGCAAAAAGAGAAAGATTGGCAACAGATGTTAGCTCAGGGCCAATCTTCCTCACCAAAAAAAAAAAAAAATTAGATAGCTGAAATGGGCAAATTCCAGTTTTCTCTCATCTTGTGTGTTGTCTTTTCACTCTCTTCATAGTGTCCTTTGATGCACAAAATTTTTTAATTTTGAAGAAGTCAAATTTATCTGTTTTACTTTGGTGCCTGTGTTTTCAGTGTCATAGATGAGAAACTATTGTCAAATCCAAGGTCAGGAAATTTTGCCCCTGTTTTCTTCTAAAAGTTTTATGGTTTTATCTGTTGAGTTTAGGTCTTTGATCCATTTTGAGTTAATTCTTGTAAATGGTGTAAGGTAAAAGGTTGCAACTTCATCCTTTTGCATGTGGCTCTCCAATTGTCTCTGCACCATTGTTGAAAAGACTATTCTTTCCCCATTGAATTGTCTTGGCATCCTTGTCGAAATTCATTTAATTATAAATGTATAGGTTTATTTCTGGACTCTATTCTATTCTGTTGATCTGTATGCATATCCTTTGCCAGTACCACATAGTCTTGATTACTGTAGTTTGGTATTAATTTTTAAAATCACGAAGTATGAGTCCTCCTACTTTGTTCTCCTTTTTCAAGATTCTTTTGGCTATTTGGGGACTCTTAAAATTCCATATGAATTTTAGAATGGGTTTGTCTATTTCTGCAAAAAACATCATTAGAATTATGATAGGGATTGCATTGAATTCATAGATTGCTTTTGGTAGTATTGGCATCTTAATGATATTGTCTTCCAATCCATTCACACAAGATGCCTTTCCATTTATTTCAATCTTCTTTAATTTCTTTCAGCAATATTTTATAGTTTTCTCTCTGCAAATTTTGTGTCTCCTTAGTTAAATTTATTCCTAAATACTTTTTTCTTTTTGCTGCTACTGCAAATGGAGTGATTTTCTTAATTTCCTTTTGGGATTATTCATTGCTAGTGTATAGAAATACAACTGACTTTTGTGTGTTGATTTTGTATCCTGCAACTTTGATAAATTCATTTGTTAGCTCTAACAGTTTTTTGTGAATTTCCTAAGATTTTCTACACATAAGATCATATCGTTTACAGATAGAAATAATTATGCATGTTTCTTTTCTATTTGGGTGCTTTTTATTTCTTTTTCTCGCCTAATTGCTCTGGCTAGAACTTCTAGTCACATGTTGAATAGAAGTGGCAAAAGCGGGCATCTTTTCCTTGTTCTTAATCTTACTGTTAAAGCTTTCAGTCTTCATCATTAAGTATGATATTAGCTCTCATTTTACATATATGTCCTTTATAATCTTAGAGAAGGTCCCTTTTATTCCTAGTTTGAGTGTTTTTATCATGAAAAGGTGTTGGATTTTGTCAGATGCTTCTTTTGTATCCATTGAGATGATCACGTGAGGTTTTTTTTTTCATTCTGTTAATGTAGTGTATTGCATTGATTGATTTTCATACCTTGAACCACCCTCGCATTCCAGAGATAAATCCCATTTTCTCATGGTGTGTAATCCTTTTAGTGTGCTGTTGAATTCTGTTTGCTATCATTTTGTTGAGAATTTTTACACCAATATTGGTAAGGAATATTGGCCTATAGTTTTCTTGTAATGTCTTTGTCTGGCTTTGGTATCAGGTTAATGCTGGTTTCTTAGGATAAGTTCAGACATATTCCCTCCTCTTCAATTTTTGGAAGAGTTTGAGGAGGACTGGTGTTAACTCTTCTTTAAATGTGTAGTAGAATTTCACCAGTGAGGCCTTCTGGTCCTGGACTTTTCTTTGTTGGACAGCTTCTTGATTACTGATTCAATCTCCGTACTCATTTGAGTATATTCACATTTTCTATTACTTCTTGAGTTCATTTTGTTAGTTTGTTAGTTTCTAGTCATTTGTCCATTTAATCTAGGTTATCCAGTTTGTTAGCATACAGTTGTTCATAGTATTCTCTTAGAATCCTTTTTATTTCTGTAAAATCAGTAGTAATGTGCCCATTTTCATTTCTGATTTTAGTAATTTGACTTAAGGCTTCTCTCTTTTTTTTTTACAGTCAAACTAGCTAAAGTTTTATTAATTTGACTTAAGGCTGCTCTCTTTTTTTTTTTTTTTGTTTACAGTCAAACTAGCTACAGTTTTGTCAGTTTTGTTGATTTTTTTCAAAGAACCAGCTTATGGTTTCATTGATTTTCTTTATTGTTATTTTATTCTCCATTTTGTTTATCTGCACACTAATGTTTATTATTTCCTCTTATGCCAGCTTTCAGTTTAGTTTACTCTTCTTTTTCTGGCACCTTAATGTATACAGTTAGTTGAGTATACAGATCTGTTGGTTTGAGATCTTTCTTCTTTTTTACTATACACTTTTACAGCAGTCAATTTCCCTGTTAGCAGTGCTTTTAGTGTATCCTGTAAGTTTTAGTATGTTGTGATTTCATTTCCATTCTTCTCAAGGTGTTTTCTAATTTCCCTTGTGATTGCTTCTTTGACCCATTTAAGAGTATGTTTACTTTCCACATATTTGTGAATTTTCCAGTTTTTCTTCTGCTACTCATTTCTAATTTCATCCCACTGTCATCAGAAAAAAATACTTTGTATGATTTCAATCTTTAAATTTATTAAGACTTGTTTTTTGATCTATCCTATGGTCTATCCTGGAATGTTGCATGTGCACTTGAGAACAGTGTATATGCTGATATGCTTAGGAGAAGAGTTCTATATCTCTGTTAGGTCTAATTAGTTTATAGTGTTGTTCAAGTTCTCCTGTTCCTTATTGACGTTCTCTGTGGTGGTTCTATCCATTGTTGAAAGAGGAGTATTGAAGTCTCTAACTATTATTGTAGAATTGTCTTTTTTCCCTTCAATTCTGTCAGTTAGGTACGTTTTTAAAAAGTATATAAAGAATACGAGCCCTTTTTTTTTTCTTATTAACATATCTGTATAAATAAAATACTGTCTGCAAGGATATTTTCCAAATTGCTAATAGTTCATGCTTGGCTTTTGGAATTATCAGTTTTTATATTTTCTTTTTGTTCTTTTAATTTTCTAGTTCATCTGCAACAAATATTTGTATAAAAAAGTTAAAAAACACTTCTTAAATCTACATTTAAGGGGCCGGCCCCGTGGCTTGGTGGTTAAGTGCACGCGCTCCGATGCTGGTGGCCCGGGTTCGGATCCCGGGCGCGCACCGAGGCACCACTTCTCCGTCCATCCTGAGGCCGAGTCCCACATACAGCAACTAGAAGGATGTGCAGCTATGACATACAACTATCTACTGGGGCTTTGGGGGGAAAAAATAAATAAATAAAATCTTTAAAAAAAAAAAAAAATCTACATTTAAAAGGTAAGCGAAGAAAGAAGAGCCACTTACAGAGATTTTTAAAATAAGACTGTTGACCAAGGATGAGAATGCAGTATCATGGAAGTCAGGAAATATTTGGTCAATAGTGCGGGTGTTCCAGATGGTCCAGTAAGAGATAACTGGGAAGAAGCTGTTGGAGAGCATGGGTCCTTAGGACCTTTGGTAAATCAGTTTCAAGAGAGTGGTCAGCAGTTTAAAAGAGAATTAAGAGGAAATGAAAATGGCAGGTATAGATTCTTTTTTCTAAAAATTTGTGTTCTAAGAGGTACAAAACAAATGATAGTTTGAAAGAAAACAAAGGATAATGAAAGAATTCTTTAGAAATACTTTTTTAGCATTGTCTATGCTGTGTCCTATACTTAATTTATGCTCATTTTTTTTCAGATTAGGATTTCAAGTGGAGGTTGTAAAAACTTGATCAGCATCCTCAAAATGTTAATATATCATATACTTGTAAATAATATGTATTAATATATATTTTCTCTTCACCTAACGCAGTGGTTCACTCCTTTGACTTCCTCTCATTAAACATTTGTATTTTATTCCTCCTCTAACATCAACTATTTACTCTTATGCTTAATGTCATTAAAGAATTTTCTTCCCTTTTATCTTCTTTGAATTGAATCTGATTTTTGCTTTACCTTATTTTAGCCACAGGCCTGTGCTATTTTTCTAATCAAGTTCAAAGTTTGTGTGGCTTTTTTCTTTGTTTCATTGTTGTTGTTTTTATGCAACCCTTGATTTAACCAATTTAGGTTCTTAGAATGTTTCTACTTTTATTATTCATTGGAATGCAATTAAACTGTATCAGAAGGCATTTAGCTAAATCAAGAATTCAGTAATATTGCAAGCCAAATAAAACATCCTTTATGCATGTGATGTACTTTATCTTTGTTTTTCGTCATGGATAAGAAGAAGAATAATCTTGATTGCATTCCTACAGATCATGGTGAACAGCAAAGCAAGGAAAAACAGAGCCAACCCAATGACCCATGATCTTCATAATATAAACAGAAAGAAAGAAAACAATCTGAGATTTATTAGATCCTAAATTCATTATTACCTGGTATTAATTTTTCTGGACTTTTGCAAATAATACACTTTATTAATAGTAATTGGTAGAGCTTATTTAAACCATCTCCCCATGCCTCTTTCAAATGGATGCTGACTGCTTGTTCTCCTTCATTCTGTGCTAGGTTTGAGGGAGATCAGTGTCATGCTTAATTCCCCATTGCATACTGTAAAAGCAATAAAAACATGCTCCTTTGAGAATTAGGTTATCTAGCTAAAACACCATTTTCCCTTATTTAGGTTCTTTTCTATTGAATTCCAAGTTGTAGTGCTATTTTCTACTGAATTTCTTTAGCCTTACGGTTCTTTAGTTCTCCTCAGTTCCAGTGACCTTCATTCTTATCATTCACAGCCCATGTCTATTACCTGGCATTGTGCCAATTTTGAAATCTCTAATTAGAGAATCCCACTCTCTGGCAACAACTTATTAATTATCCCCCTACTTTCTAATACCCAACACACCTATTCTTGACCTCCTAAAAGCTTCTAATCTCAATTATTCCATTATTCTGAAACTCTCAGCTCCTTCTGCATCTTCTTCCTTCCCTGTAGCTGCGTGGTTTGTCATTTTGCTTTCAATTATCTTTCTCCTTTATCCTTATTGAACCCAGCCTGCTATGGACTGTTGGAGAAAATCACATGATTGGAGCCATTTAATTCATGTTCTTCAACTTCACCTAGATTCTCCAAAGCATTTCACAAATCCCTAATTAGCTTTCTCCCAGTGGTGCTCCTCACCCTACTAAGACTAATCCCTCCACCATCTCCTCTAATTTCATCATTCTTTTTGTCTCTACTGTCTCATTCTCTGAAACTTAGAAATAATCTCATGTCTTTACCATCTTGAAAAATCCCTAATGTAATCTCACTTCTCTCTAACAGTTCTCTTACCAGCCAGATGTCAGCCATCCATACTACTTCCCATTTATTCTTTGGTGCACCACAATCTGGCTTCCTCTCTCACCTGTCTACTGAATATTCTCTTTTTAAGATTATCAGTGACTTCCAAATTGCCAAGACCAGTGGCTGCTTTTTCTGCCTACTTAATTGACCTTTTAGGAGCATTTGCCACTGTGAACTACTCCCTCCATGAAACACTTTTCTCCCTGGGTTTCTGTGACACAAATTTGTTGGTGTTGTTCTAACTACTATATTCATTCCTTCTCAGTTTCTTTTGTGGTATCTCTTCTTCCTATCAACCCTTAAATGCCAGCGCTCCCTTCAGCTCTTCTTGCCTTATACATAATCCCTGAATGATTTTATTGTCACTCCTGACTTCAACTGCTTACATGGTTGTGTTACCTTAGATATTTTTCTCTTTAGCCTCAAACGCTCTGCTGGCCACTAGAAGTATATATCTTGCTATCCATTAGACACTTACACTTATGTATTATCCCCACAGGCATCTGAAACTCAACATGTCTAGACTGCATTCATCTTCTTTCCCATCCAGTCTTTTCTTTTCCTGTGTTCTCTTTCTCTATAATGACACAACCCTCATCAACCCCCTAAGTCACTCAGTCTGTTGGGAGTTTTCAGACATCTCTTATTCTACCTTCTTAATTTCTCTTTTATTTATCCTTCTCTAGTCTTATTTCCTTTGCCTTAGTTTGGGGCTCTCAGCATTTCTCCCCTGGATTATTGCAATAGCCTCCTCTCCTTCAATCTAGACCTCTTTTTTTCGTGCCAACATATTGATCCTTTTACTCTTCTTCTTAAAATTATTTGGTGGTTCCCATAACTTTTAGTCTAATATGCAGAGCCCTTCGTGCTCTGACTTGTCCCTCCTTCTAGCCTTTAGATTGTACCCTTTGTGTCAGTCATATCACAACTTAAAAACTAACTCTTCCATGATAAAACTATGTATATAAGAAAACAACAATATATCATTGTCATGAGAAAAACTCTTAAATTTTACTTGGAGAAATGTTATTAAAAGTAGTTAAATTTCTTGTGATGTTTTCTTATGGGTTATTTTAGCATGCTGCTTGTTTTGGTAGAATATGATGTTTGTTGTATTCTTTCCACATTGTAATTTTAGTGAATTAATTTTGACATCTTCAGAATTAAAAGCTTGCTAAACATGTGTTTAGGAGTACCATAACATGTCTTTATATTGTTAGAAAACTATGTTATATTAGGAAATGAAAATTTTGTGGTCAAGCATAATTTTCTTTTTGCCTTAATGGCCAGCATGCTTAAACATATTGTTCTATTATTATATAATGTGTATAACTGTACCTTAGAATGAATGGTGTTATCATAGCATATGTAGAGGGTTATACAGCATCTTTCTGTCTTAGGAAATTTTAAGGATAATTTATTTCAATTCATTTAGTCATACAGAGCTGCATTTTTATTTAGCATTTTATTTAGCATCTTGATAGGCAAGATGCACAGAGGTGGGTGAAAGATGCACCAAGATTTTGGATTTGTTTTGTTTTTTCACCTCATTTGCAGGCATTGCAAAGAAGATATAGGAAAGACTGCTAAAAAAACAGCACAAATAGCAGCGAGGGGACTGTCCAGCTCCTCGAGAGCTACAATATAAATTTCAAGTCCTCTGTCCAAAGACTATTTTGATAAGCATGAAATCTTATGAAATCTTATCTTCTGCCGCTCTGTTTTTCATAAATCCAAGTTAGATAGACACTTGAAGCTGATTTAAAGAAATTTAAGGGCTGGCCCCATGGCTTAGCGGTTAAGTGTGCGCACTCCGCTACTGGCGGCCTGAGTTCAGATCCCGGGCACGCACCGACGCACCGCTTCTCCAGCCATGCTGAGGCTGCGTCCCACATACAGCAACTAGAAGGATGTGCAACTATGACATACAACTATCTACTGGGGCTTTGGGGGAAAAAAAAAAAAGGAGGAGGACTGGCAATAGATGTTAGCTCAGAGCCGGTTTTCCTCAGCAAAAAGAGGAGGATTAGCACGGATGTTAGCTCAGGGCTGATCTCCCTCACCAAAAAAAAAAAAAAAAAGAAATTTAACATTGAAGTGTTTTATAAAGTATAAAGTTATCTGCCCACCACCTTCACCTCTCTAACCCTAAACACGTTACTCTCTTCTTAGCTAACTCCATTCGAGCCACACTGGCCTCCTTGCTTTTCCTCAAACACAACAGACATGCTCCCACTCTAGGGCCTTTGCCCTGGTTGTTCCCTTTGCCTGAAACACATTGTCCAGATATCTCCTTGGCTAATCCCTTCCGTTTTTGCTTAAATGTCATCTTCTCAACGAAGAAATGCAATCCTCACACCACACACACCCCCATCTCATTTCATTCTGCTGCCTTTTCAATCCCTCTTACCTTGTGCAATTTTCTTCCATAGCATTTATCACACTCTATTATCCTATATGTAATTTACTTATTTTTGAAGTTTATTGATAAACAATAAACTGTCTTCTCCCCCTAGAATGCCTGTTATATGACAACAGGGATTTTTGTCTGTTGTGCTCAGTGACCTAAACCAAATGCCCAGAATGGTAAGTACTTGGCACATAGTAGGTATTCATGAACAAGAGTTTCTGTTAGACACCCAAGAGGAGATACTGAGTAAGCAGTTAGATATACAAGTAGGGAAGAGAATTGAACTGGAAATATAAATTTAAGAGTCTTAAGTAGATTAGTGCTATTTAAGGTAAGAGACTTGATGAGATTGCAAAAGCGAATTTAGATGAGGAAAGATAAGAAGTCAAAGGAATGAGCCCTGAGGTATTCCAGCATTTAGAAGTTGGAGAGGTGAAGAGAAACTAGTAAAAGAAAGTGAGTAGGAGCAGCTAAAAAGGATAGGAGGAAGGACCAACCCCATGGCATGGTGGTTAAGTTTGGCACACTCCACTTCGGCTGTCCAGGTTCGTGGGTTCAGATCCCAGGTGCAGACCTACACCACTCGTCAGCTGTGCTGTGTTAGCGACCCACATATGAAATGGAAGAAGATTGGCAACAGATGTTAGCTCAGGGCAACTCTTCCTCAGTAAAGGGAAAAAAATGGTGGAGGGGGTGGCCCAGTGGCGTAGTGGTTAAGTTCACGCACTCCACTTCGGCAGCTCAGGGTTCACAGGTTCGGATCCCAGGCGCAGACCTACACATCACTCATCAAGCTATGCTGTGGTGGCATCCCGTATTCAAAATAGAGGAAGATTGGCACAGATGTTAGCTCAGGGACAGTCTTCCTCAAGCAAAAAGAGGAAGACTGGCAACAGATGTTAGCCAGGAAAGTAGCGTGTTGTGAAATACAAGTAAAGAAAGTGTTTCAAGGAGAAGGGAACAATCTACCATGAAGAATGCCGATGAGACGTCAAATAAGATGAGGACTAAGAATTGACTGTTGGATTTGGCAACGTCGGAGTTACTGGTGACCTTTATAAGAACAGTTTTGGTGGAGTGGTGTGAAAGTGAAAGGCTAACTAGAGTAGGTTTCATTGAAAATGGGAAAAGAGAAAATGAAAAAAACAAAAATAGATACTGAGGAGTTTGCCATAAAGGGAAGGAGAGAGATGAAGCAGTAGATGGAAGTGGAAGTGAGATCAAGAGAGGATTTTTATTAAGATGGGAGAAACAATAGTGTATGTGTTGGCAAATGAGAGAGGAAAACTTGACAGTGCTGGAAGGAGAGGGAAGAATTTCTAGGACAAAGTCCTTGAGAAGGTGAGATGGGAAGGATTCTAGGGCCACGGTGGAAGCTTAGCATTAGATAGGAGCACAGAGAGTTCCTCCACCATAGAGGAAGAAAAGGCACACTACATGGTGGGAGCTTGTAGAAGTTACCTGTTTCTGTTTTCCTCAGTGAATTAACAAGCCAGGTCATCAGCTGAGAATGAAGAGGGGGAAGGTATTGGAGGTTTGCAGAAATAGTCTTCTAAAACAGTAAAAGGGTTGAGGATTGAGAAGTATAATATGATTGCCAGTAGCCTTATTAAAATCCCACTTAAGGTTATTACTTATGAATTTAGAATGAGTCTGATCAACATGATTGTGGTTATTTTTCACCACCACGTTCAGCTGCACAAATGCTGGCATGGAGTAGACAGAGAGTTGGATCTAACCAGGGTTGGGGTTAGCCAAGAGCATATGACGAAGTGAAATAGATGCAAGGGAATTGGTGTGTATGCAAGGAAATGATTATAATGGCTGGCCGTGGAAGCTGAGCCAGGTGGGAAGTGAATGACATAAACAGGCGAGGAGTAATGAAAAGATGGTGGTATCCAATAGATTGTGGGGCCATGTGGGGTCAAAGGATGGTTGGAGTCGGCGTATATAAAAGAGGGGGAACAAAAGAACCGTGGACATTATCATTTAGTGTAGTTGATAGTACAGGTCCTAGAGTAGGGCAGAAACTGGGTTTGAATACTGGCCCTACCACTTAGTAGTAGGGGGCAGAGGGGACAGTTATTTAAGTTCTTTGAGCCTAGATTTCCCCATCAGTAAAATGGAAATGCTAATAGTACCTACCTCAAAGTGTTGTTGTAAAGATTCAGTGATATAATACAAGTAAAGCACAGAGTACCTGGCTTATGGGAAGCTCTGAAATTTTAGCTGCTTTATTTTATTGTTACTCTTATTAGGGAAAATGCAAAAATATTGGCATGAGTGATTTTAATTTTTTTACTTTTCTATATTTTTTAAAGATTTTATGATAAACATTATTATTCTCATAGTTGGGGGACCCTCACAATAAGTATTTTTAGTTGTATCTCAGCTTAAGTTTCAGTGGTTTAAAACTGAAAACCAAAAGTTAATACATTTATGTAGTTTTGGAAAACCAAAGTGTCTGGGCTGAGATGATAGAGTGAATTTTACCTTAAGAACTCTTTCCTAAAGTAGAGAGAGCAGATATTTGTAGCTCCTGTTTATGAAGCTACACTTTATAATCATTATTGGTAATAATATTTGAGGGAAAACGAAGACATTGCTACCCCTAACCTCTAAAAATATCTGTTCCAACACTTGTTGGACTATGATTTTAGCTTAATTCCTTGAAAGTTTTTTTTTCCCGCATTCAGGAGCCCTTTTATAATATAAATCCCCTTAAGAATGAGGTCACAGCTTAACCCTCTGTTAATAACAGGCAAGTGTAAGCAAAAATGATTCTAGAAGAGATGTCAGGGAGGGTCTGGGAAGAGAGGAATAGGCCAGTAGAAAGATACCACAGGAATTTTGCCCCATGCTGGTCTTGACTATTCCTTACCGCTATATACCACATGCCCTTGTTTATCCTTACAACACAGATTTTGTTGCAAATAAATAAGCCAAATTGGGATTAACCCATTGGCATTAACAGTTTACTCTAAAAAGGGTTATAATTAGGATGACCATAGAATTTATTATGGTGCTTGTGCCAAGGTTGCTTGTGTGAGCCCATGTCTTTGTGGATTTACCTTGGACTTTTTATTCCACAAATGAATCTTAAATTTTAAAATTGTTGCAGTTAAAATATATAGTTCTTATCTTGCCACTATGATAGCTATTTGATTTGGGGCTAGTCTCCTAATCTCTCTGAGATTGTTTCCTACTGTGTAAAATTGGGTATCATTTCATTCTTTCTAATCAAATGTGATAACACAGAATTTCCTAAACTTACTTGATAGTAAATTCACCTGGGGCACTTGTTAAAAACCTCAAGTCTTGCCCCTGCCTCCCCTTGATGGTGTTGATTCAGACAGTCTGGCATAGGGCCATGGAAACAATCAGTAACGCCCTCTCCCTATCTCTCCTATACAGTCATGCACCTCACAACGATGTTTTGGTCAACGACAGACAGCATATATGACAGTGGTCCCATAAGATTAGTACCATATAGCCTAGGTGTGTGGTAGGCTATACCATCTAGGTTTATGTAAGTACACTCTATGATGTTCACACAATGAAATCTCCTAACGACACATTTCTCATATCCCCATTGTTAAGCCACACATGACTATATTTCTATATTTTTAACAAACACCCCCCCAGGTGATTGTTTTGATCAAACAAGTTTGAGAATTATTTAAACAGTATACATAAGGTACCCTGGAATGTGTTATATCATTATGATCGAGGCAAAGAGTGGCATATTGGAGTCAAACAGACCTGGAGTCACTTCTGTCTTCACCACTTTAGCTCTAGTGTGTGGCCTTAGGGAAGCTACCTAACCTCTCCTGTCTCTGTTTGCAGATCTGTAAAATAATAGTATCTACCTCATAGTGTTGTCAGGATGATTAAATTAGAGAATGTGAGGAAACCTGCAGCTACTATCAGTTATAATTAATATTCCCAAATAAAAGACTAAAATTAAAAGTCTAAAGCCTTTAATCCACAAAATCCATATTAAGATCTCAGCGGGTAAACATTAGCAGCTAAATATTTTAAATTAAGAAATAATACTTTTTGAGCCAGCCCTGTGGCATAGTGGTTAAGTCTCGCGTGCTCCACTTCAGTGGCCCGGGTTCACAGATTCGGATCCCAGGCACAGACCTGCACCATTCATCAAGCCATGCTGTGGCAGTGACCCACATACAAAATAGAGGAAGATTGGCAAAGATGTTAGCTCAGGGCTAATCTTCCTCAAGCAAAAAAAAGAGGAAGATTGGCAACTCTTGTTAGCTCAGAACGACTCTTCCTCAGTGAAAAAAAAAGAAATATTACTTTTTTATTATGAAAATCTATGTTCATTTTAGCAGCTGAAACATTACAAAGTATAGAGCAGAAAAGTCAGCCATAATTCTATCACCACCATCCAGAAGTAACCAACATTAACACACTTTTTTTTACAAATTTGATATCATGCTTTATATACTACATACTGTTTTGTAACTTAACTTTTTCTATTTAATGCATATGAGCATTATTCCTTGACAATAAATATTTTTCTAAAATATTACTTTATGACTACACAGTACGGTCTCAATATACTATAATTTAATTGTTAGGTCATTTTTTATAATTTTCATTATTATGAATAATGCTATATTGAATATACTTTTTCATAAATCTTTGATTAGCTGATTATTTTATAGGATAATTTTCTGGATGTGTTATCATAAAATATAAGCATTTTAAGACTTCTGGAGTATATTGCCAAATTGCCTGATAGATGTACTAGCAAATTGCCTGTTAGGGTGTACTGATTTCTGCTTCTCCTTAACTAGAAATTTTATCATTGATTTTTAATAATAAATTCTGCAGTTTTTTTCATTACATTTGAGGAAAAATCTTTTTTCAATTCCTTTCTTACTACTATTAAATTAATTAAAAGAGAGTGTACTTTGTATTGGCTTTCTAGAATGAGAGGAGGGGCCAAGCAACATTCAGGTTCAATTCAGGCTCTCAATCCATTTTTGTACATTTCTTTTGAACACCTCTCCCTTATTAACTCAAAACTATGGGATATGGGACAGAACTCACCAAATTTCCTTCTACTGTTTGAATTTTTCCTCCTGTAGGAGCTCTGAAATTTTTAAATTTAGATTCTTTTGTGTAGTACAACAAAGGCATAAGCTTTGGCTTTAGACTACCTCCCCTTACTAGCTGAATAATCCAGAACAAATAATCTCTTCTGTAAGTCTATTTTGGAACAGTTAATCTCTTCTGTAAATCTGTTTCATCCATAAGGTGGGGATAAAAATAGTATCGACCTCATAGGGTTATTTTGAGGATTAGATAATTTGTATAAAGTGCTTAGAACAGTGGCTAAACACATAGCATGTGCTCAGTAAGTCTTAACTATGTTATTAATTGTATTAGTATTAATTCACCAAATTACTCCTAACCAAAACTTGTTTAAAATTGAAAGATAATTCACATACCACAAAATTCATCATTTTAAAGTATACCATTTAGTGAGTTTTAGTATATTCACAGGTTCTGCAACCATCACCACTATCTGATTTCAGAACATTTCATCATGCCAAAAAGAAATTCTGTAACCATTAGCAGTCATTTTCCATCTCCCCTCTTCCTACCTCCTCACAACCACTAATGTACTTTCTGTCTCTATGAATTTTCCTGTTCTAGATACCTCATATAAGTTGAATCATACAATATTTGCATTTTCCTAATGAATAAATGATATTGAGCATCTGTTTGTGTGCCTGTTGTCCATTTGAATGTCATCTTTGGAAAAATGTCTCTTCGTATCCTTTGCCCATTTTTTAATTGGCTTATTTATCTTTTTATTGTTGAATTGTAAGAGTTCTTTATAAATTCTGAATACTGGACCATTATCAGATACGTGATTTGCAAATATTTTCGCCCATTCTATGTGTTGTCTTTTCACTTTTTTGATAGTGTCCTTTGATGCACAAAAGTTTTTAAAATTGATGAAGTCCAATTTATCTGTTTTTCTTATGGTTGCCTGTGCCATAGGTGTCATATCTAAGAAACTGTTGACTAATCCAGGGTCATGAAGAGTTACACCTGTTTTCTTCTAAGAGTTTTATAATTTTAGTTCTTACATTTAGATCTTTGATCCTCTTTAATTTTTTTATGTGGTTAAAGGTAAGGGTTCAAATTCATTCTTTTGCATTTGGGTATCTAGTTGTCCCAGAACCATTTGTTGAAAAGATTCTTTCCCTAAAGAAGTCTTTGTACCAACTTCTTTCTTTTTCAGTGAAAAAATTGCGGGGGATTTTCCTGAAATATTTGCATCATTGCTTTTTAAATGCTATTGTGTGACCAAGAGCTTTACGTAGTTGTTACTCTAGATTTCTTCCAAAAGAGATAACAAGGTTTAGGCTCAATTACATCTTCACACTAATAAAACCTGCATTTTGAATAAGCTTCTTAATCTGTCTTATGCTTAGTACCAATTTATTAGTTGTGTTTGAAGTTGATTCTTTGCTATCACGTTCATTATTGGGGCACCTCCAAGACAATGCTGTGTCTGACATAGTCTATTGTGATTTCAAGTTGTTCTGAATTTCTGTAGTTTCAAGTTTATGCTTGAAATTTCTTGTGTTTAAATACCAGTCCTTGACAAACAATAAGAAGTGTTGATGACGGTATGGTGAAATTGGAACTCTCATATATTGCTGATGGGAATGCAAAATGGTACAGCCACTTTGGAAAACAGTTTAGCAGTTCCTCAAAATATTAAACATAGAGTTGCCATATGACCCAGCAATTCCACTCGTAGATATACATCCAAGAGAAGTAAAAACATATATCCACACAAAAACTTGCATGTGAATGTTCGTAGCAATATTATTCATGATAGCCAAAACAACCATGTCTCTCAGCGGATAAATGTGTCGACACATATGGTATATCCATACAATGGAATATTATTTTAAAAATGAAGTACTGATACATGCTGCAACATGCATGAACCTTGAGAATATTATGCTAAGTGAAAGAAGCCAGTCACAAAAGGCCACATACTGTATGATTCCATTTATATGAAATGTCCAGAACAGGCAGATTTATAAAGACAGAAAATACATTAGTAGTTGCTTAGGAGTCGAGGAAGAAGAATGACTCCTAATGGATTTTTCTTTCTTTTTGGTGGTGATGAAAATGTTCTGAAATTAAATTGTGATGGTTGTAGAACTCTATGAATATACTAAAAACCATTGCACTGTATAGTTTAAATGGATAGATTTTATGATATATGAAATTTATCACAATAAAGCTATAAAACATACATATATAAAAAATACCAATTCTTGTTCCCAATTGAAAATTATTAATTTTTAAATTATTATACTTTAGAAAAAATAAATGGAGAATGACACTGAAATAATAAAAACATGACTCTTTATATGCTTTTCTAATATCAGAGAATTCATTCTGGGTCTAAGCAGGTATGTAAACCAAAACGTTCTTCTAGTACAATTCTAAGAAAAGTGAACTGATTTGTAGGGGCCAAGTCATTTTTATACAATAAAAGTTTTAAAAGCACAAGTCGGTGATAAAGTCATTTTCAAAAAAATTAGCTGTGTAGGCCTCCAAGGACTCACTAAGTCTCATTCTCATTCCTCCAGTAGAACAGAAAATCTGTACCTACGTAGATCAGGGCCATGAGTATAATCTATTCTCACAGAATTTGAACACTACACAAAAGCATCAGATTTTCCAATTGCTCTATACACATAAACATGTTCTGCTCTCTGGGCTTTCTTGTAAATACACACGTAAAAACACACACCTAAGATGGAGCCCAATCAGGATTTCCTTAGTTGTCAGCCTGCAAGATGGCAAATAACTTAAGACTTATATGTCCCCTGGCTCATCACCAGCCCATCCCCAACTGAAGAGTATGCATTTTCCAGTGTGAGAAGAACAGGTTTAAAGCCTATAGGCCATGCTTTTCATTCTTAAAGATAGATTGCTCCTCCTTTGGGGGAGAGGGAGGGATGATATTCAGGAAGGATGTTTTCTCTTTCTCCTTATATTCTTCAGACATTCTTCTGCTTATAATTGGCTTATTCATTGTTTGCTTCACTGGAGTACTCTTTCCTCTCTGAATAGTATGAAAAGGAATCATTAAAAAGAAGGAATGAGTTACAAACAGAGCTATAATAGAATGGAAGTTTTAAAATATCATTCTTTTCGTAATCCAAGCCCAAAGCGAGTTATTACTTTTCTGATAACCTCTATAAAATAATTCTAAATTTGAGATTTTTTGGAATTCCATGGAGTTTAAGCCTACTTTATGGGATCTATACAACAAATGAAAAGTAAGACAAGATAAAGCATTTAATTATAAAATGATTCAACTTGCCAGTATCATGAGAAAAAAAAGACTTAGGTTCTTTTTTCTAATAACATTCATATACATTTGACTTCTGGTTTATTTTGTGATTGTTATAACAAGAAACTGGAGGAACTGTTTCTCGTTCATTTTTTTTTTTTTTTGTAATTTTTTTTTTGTTTTTCCCCCCAAAGCCCCAGTAGATAGTTGTATGTCATAGCTGTACATCCTTCTAGTTGCTGTATGTGGGATGCAGCCTCAGCATGGCCGGAGAAGCGGTGTGTCGGTGCGCGCCCGGGATCGAACCTGGGCCGCCAGCAGCGGAGCGCACGCACTTAACCACTAAGCCATGGGGCCAGCCCCTCGTTCATTTTCAAAAGGTCATTTATCAACACCAGTTTGTACTGTTTTGGAATGTGACATCAAGCATTAGCCTAAATGAAAAGAAAGCTGGGGTAGCAATACTCATATTAGACAAAATAGACTTTAAAACAAAAACTGTAAAAAGAGACAAAGAAGGGCATTACATAATGATCAAGGGAACAATCCAACAAGAGGATATAACACTTGTAAATATCTGTGCACCCAACATAGGAGCACCTAAATATGTGAAGCAATTATTAACAGACATAAAAACAGAAATAGACAGTAACACAATAATAGTGGGGGACTTTAACACTCCACTTACACCAAGGGATAGATCATCCAAACAGAAGATCAATAAGGAAACATTGGCCTTAAATGACACACTAGAAGAGATAGACCTAGTAGATATATACACAGCATTCCATCCAAAAACCCAAGAATACGCATTCTTTTCAAATGCATGTGGAACATTCTCCAGGATTGATTACATATTAGGTCACAAAACAAGTCTACATAAATGTAAGAAGATTGAAATAATACCAAGCATCTTTTCTGACCACAACGGTATGAAACTAGAAATCAACTATAGGAAGAAAATAGAAAAGCCACAAATACGTGGAGATTAAACAAAATGCTACTGAACAACGATTGGGTCAAAGGAGAAATCAAAAAATACCTGGAGACAAGTGAAAATGAAAATACGACATGCCAGAATTTATGGGATACAGCAAAAGCGGTTCTAAGAGGGAAGTCTATAGCAATACAGGCCTATCTCAACAAATAAGAAAACTCTCAAATAAACAATTGAGCAATGCACCTAAAGGAACTGGAAAAAGAAGAACAAACAAAGCCCCAAATCAGTAGAAGAAGGGAAATAATAAAAATCAGAGCACAAATAAATGAAATAGAGACTAAAAAACAATAGAAAAAAATTAATAAAACCAAGAGCTGGTTCTTTGAAGAGATAAACGAAATTGACAAACCTTTAGCTAGACTCACCAAGAAAAAAAGAGAGAAGGCACAAATAAGTAAAATCAGAAATGAAAGAGGAGAAATTACAATGGACACCTCAGAAATGCAAAAGATTATAAGAGAATACTATGAAAAGCTATATGCCAACAAATTGGACAATCTGGAAGAAATGGATAAATTCTTAGAATCATACAACCTTCCAAAACTGGATCAAGAAGAAATAGAAAATTTGAATAGACCAATCACCAGTAAGGAGATCAAAACAGTAATAAAAAACCTCCCCAAAAATAAAAGTCCAGGACCAGATGGCTTCCCTGGTGAATTCTACCAAACATTCAAAGAAGACTTAATACCTATCCTTCTCAAACTCTTCCAAAAAATTGAGGAGGGGGGGAACTCCCTAACTCATTCTACGAAGCTGACATTACCCTGATACCAAAACCAGACAAGGACAACACAAAAAAAGAAAATTACATGCCAGTATCACTGATGAACATCCGTGCAAAAATCCTCAACACAATACTAGCAAATCGCATACAACAATACATTAAAAAGATCATACACCATGATCAAGTGGGGTTTATTCCAGGGATGCAGGGATGGTTCAACATTTGCAAATCCATCAGTGTGATACACCACATTAATAAAATGAAGAATAAAAATCACATGATCATCTCAATAGATGCAGAGAAAGCATTTGACAAGATAACAACATCCATTTATGATAAAAACTCTGAATAAAATGGGTATAGAAGGAAAGTACCTCCACATAATAAAGGCCATATATGACAAACCCAGCAAATATAATCCTCAATGGTGAAAAACTGAAAGCTATCCCTTTAAGAAGAGGAACCAGACAAGGATGCCCACTCTCACCACTCCTATTTAACATAGTGTTGGAAGTCCTAGCCAGAGCAGTCAGGCAAGAAAAAGAAATAAAAGGGATACACATTGGAAAGTAAGAAGTGAAACTCACTATTTGCAGATGACATGATTTTATATACAGAAAACCCTAAAGAATCCACCAAAAAACTTTTAGAAGTAATGAACGAATACGGTAAAGTTGCAGGATACAAAATCAACATACAAAAGTCAGTTGCATTTCTATATACTAACAACAAAGTAGCAGAAAGAGAAATTAAGAATACAATCCCATTTACAATTGCAACAAAAAGAATAAAATACCTAGGAGTAAACTTAACCAAAGAGGTGAAAGATCTGTACACCGAAAACTATAAAACATTGCTGAAAGAAATTGAAGAAGACACAAAGAAATGCAAAGATATTCTGTGCTCTTGGATTGGAAGAATTAACATAGTTAAGATGTTCATACTTCCTAAAGCAATCTATAGATTCAATGTAATCCCTTCAAAGTTCCAACAACATTTTTCACAGAAATAGAACAAAGAATCCTAAAATTTATATGGAACAACAAAAGACCGCGAATAGCTAAAGGAATCCTGAGAAAAAAGAACAAAGCTGGAGGTATCACACTCCCTGATTTCAAAATATACTACAAAGCTGTAATAACCAAAACAGCATGGTCTTGGCACAAAAACAGACAGATCAATGGAATAGAATCGAAAGCCCAGAAATAAACCCACACATCTGTGGACAGCTAATCTTTGACAAAGGAGGCAAGAACATACAATGGAGAAAGGAAAGTCCCTTCAAAAAATAGTGTTGGGAAAACTGGATAGCCACATGCAAAGAAATGAAGGTAGACCATTACCTTACACCATACACAAAAATTAACTCAAAATGGATTATAGACTTGAATGTAAGACCTGAAACTATGAAACTTCTAGAAGAAAACATAGGCAGTACGCTCTTCAACATTGGTCTTAGCAACATATTTTCAACCACCATGTCTGACTGGGCAAGAGAAACAATAGAAAAATAAACAAATGGGACTACATCAAACTAAAAAGCTTCTGCACAGCAAAGCAAACCGTCAACTAAACGAAAAGACAACCTAACAATTGGGAGAAGATATTTGCAAACCATACATCTGATAAGGGGTTAACCTCCAAAATATATAAAGAACTCATGCATCTCAACAATAAAAAAAACTAACAACCCAATTAAAAAATGGGCAAAAGACCTGAACAGACATTTCTCCAAAGAAGGTATACAGATGACCAACAAGCACGTGAAAGGATGTTCAACATCATTAACTATCAAGGAAATGCAAATCAAAACTACAATGAGATATCACCTCATGCCCATCAGAATGGCTATAATTAACAAGACAGGAAACAAGAAGTGTTGGAGAGGATGTGAAGAGAAGGGAACTCTCATACACTGCTGGTGGGAGTGCAAACTGGTGCAGTCACTATGGAAAACAGTATGAAGATTCCTCAAAAAATTAAGGATAGAACTACCATATGATCCAGCTATTCCACTGCTGGGTATTTATCCAAATAACTTGAAAACACCAATGCGTAAAGATACAGGCACCCCTGTGTTCATTTTAGCGTTATTCACAATAGCCAAGGCTTGGAAGCAACCTAAGTGCCCATCAAGGGATAAATGGATAAAGAAGATGTGGTATATATACACAATGGAATACTACTCAGCCATAAGAAACGATGAAATCCAGCCATTTGTGACAACATGGATGGGCATTGACAGTATTATGCAAAGTGAAATAAGTCAAAGGGAGAAGGTCAAATACCGTATGATCTCACTCATTAAGTGGTAGATAATGATCTCACTCATTAAGTGGTAGATAATAACAACAAATAAACAAACACATAGAGACAGAGATTGGATTGGTGGTTACCACAGGGGAAGGGGGGAGGGAGGAGGGCAAAAGGGATAATTAGGCACAGGTGTGTGGTGATGGATTGTAATTAGTATTTGGGTGGTGAACATGAGAACATGATGTAATCCATGCAGAAAAAGAAGTATAATGATGTACACCTGAAATTTATACAATGTTATAAACCAATGTTACCGCAATAAACAAAAAATTAAAAAAAAAAAAAAGAAGAAGAGGCATTAGCCTAAAAGATGTATTCACTGGCACCAAAAAGCCTAGTCCCTCCAGCCCTTCCTCTTGCACAGCTGAAGCATTGAATTCTGTTCCCAGATTCATTCTATAGCATGTTTGTAAAATAGAGGTTGTCACAAGAGTAACACACTCAAATTTCTTGTTATAATATCTGGTTTTTCATGGGGGTAATATCTGGGTTTTGATGGGGGTTGTAGACATGTGTAACCCTGAAACATAAAGCAACTTAGATGAGTTTGATATTTAATGCTAAGTAAGTGTTTCAGACTATATTATTAAATACCCTGGAGGTTATAGGCAATAAATAAGATACGGGCCCTCAAAGAGTCTTCAGTGCAGTTGTAGAGACAAAAGTAATGCCTACTTTAGAAGTTATTTCTTAAACTTCCATCTTCAAGCAGTCTTCTCTCCTCATTTTTCCTTTCTTACTCAGTGATCTTATTCACATCAGCGATTTAGCTATTCCCTGAACACTGATTTCCATATGTATATCTCCAGACCAAACCTCTCACCTGACCACCAGACTCATGTGTGTACCTGTCTTTTGGATATCTCCTCTGAGAAGTACCAGAGGCATCTCAAGTCGACAACTCTAAATCTGTTGTAAATGCTCTGCTCCTCCCACACGCCTACTTCATACGCTAGTCCCTCTGGTAATGAATAACAGCATCAGGGTCTCTCTTGTTCCACACTGTATTCCCTGCCATGCACAGTGCTTGGCGTAAATGTTTATTGTATAGAAAAATAAATACATCAATCAATACAAATTATTATATAATGAAATAATGAGTTATAATCCATACATTTATTAAAATTTTTATTTGATCCACCTCATGTAACAGGCACTGTGTTAGGCCTTGGGGTTATATTGGTGAATAAAACAGATATTGTATTGTATTAATAGAATTCACAATCTAGTATAATAGTCTAGGTAATAGACTATTTTAAGTATGGTAAAGTTTTAGCAGAGAGGTCATTGAGGGCTGGAATAATTAGAACTTTACAAAGTGTGTGAGAAGAATAGATAGAATTTCCTTAAGTGAAGAAAAAAGGAAAATATTCCTAATGAGGGGGTAAATCAGTTAAGATACTGTAGGGGAGGAAGAACTGTTCCTCTACCCTCTACATCCTCCTGGCTGGTCTAAGAATTAAATTGATGTGAGACAGAATAACAGGAGAAAATCAAACAAAGTTTAATAACATGTATACATAAGAGAAACCCAGGAAAAACTGAGTAACTCACCAGAATGGCTGAAGCCTCCACCTTAAATACTATCTTTGGCTAAAGACAAAGGAGGATGTTGGGGGTAGTGGTTTGGGACTTCAAAGGGGAGGAAGGCAATTTACATGGAGATGGAAAAGTGAATGTTTGATAAACAAGTGTTTGCTGGGCAATGTGTAGACAATGGGACCCAAAAGAGATCTTTTGATAAAATGGCCCTTGCTAGATGCCTTCCTGTCTGCCACATCTAGAATTATCTTCCATGATAGCTCCTTCCTGGGACAGGCCTTCGATCTTAAATTCTTTTAGGCATTTAGGGGAAGGTCAGACTTTCTTTCAGAGTCTTTTGTTCTTAAAAATAATCAAGCCAAAGAGACACATTTTGGAGTGGTCAATTCTGATCCCCCCCAATGCTATAGCAGATTGTATTTCCAAAATTGTTGTATTTACAACAATATTTCTGGTCCCATAAGCTCTTCCAGAACTTTGCCACTCCCATCAAGAAGTAGAGCCTGTGTCCCCTCCCTTTGAACCCTTATGACTGCCTCAACTAAGAGTATGCCTGGAAATGACAATATGGCACTTTTGAGGCTTAAGTCCTAAAAGTCCATATGGACATAAAGCCAGTTGATAATATTGTTCTTAATGGTGAAAAATTGAATGCACCTAAGATCAAGAATTAGGCAAGGCCCTTCACTGTCACCACTTCTCTTTAACATTGTACTAGAAGTCCTTGCCAGTGCAAAAAGACAAGAAAAAGAAATGAGACCTACAGATTTAAAAGGAAGAGATAAAGCTGTCTTAGTTCAGAGACATGATTATCTCTATAGAAAATCCCAGATCACCCACAAATAGTAAAACCACTAGAATTAATGAGTTATCAGGGTCACAGGATACAACATCTCTATAGGAAAAACAATCATATTTCTTTACACTAGCAATCTCTGATTGTCAATCTAAGTTTCTACAAGCCCCTAGCCTTATACTTTCTCCTACGTGCTCTAGCAAATTACCTGATCACCTACTCAAAGGAAAAATAGAAATCATTAGATAGTAACTACCTCAGCTTCCTGCCACCAAAATTACTTGCATGGCACTCAGCCTCTCCTTCTCACCACAATAGAAGAGACTGACAGGGCCCACTCCCTGTTCCTCAGTGTTCTAACCCTTCCCATCTCAGAAATGATTCACATGCTATTCACGGAATGCTTTTAACTCCACTTTTCTGAGCTAATTCATACTAATCCTTCAGGTCTTAACTTAAGCATCTCTTATTTGGAGAAGCTTTCCCTTATCTTCCCCACTTCTCATTATTTAGTTTCTTAGCTGCTGTATTTCCCCCTTTATATCAGTTTTTAAACTGTAATCAAATAATTTTTTACGTATACTGTTGTTCTTGTTATTTCACAGTGCTTGAGATTGCCAAAAAAGTCACATTCTTTTTTTTTCCCTTCAAAAACTATTTAAATATATTTCAAGACCTTACTTAGCAGTGTTGACAAGGAGGCCAGTTTTAGGCATTTCAGGGGATCGCCATTTGTCTCCCTCTAGGAGAAATACCAACCAGACGATATCTCATGCTCTCACTACTTAAATATTCCAGCAAAAATAAACAAGCCATATGCTTTGCTGAATAGCACTTTTATTAGTGATATTAGAGAATTTAGTCATTTTGCTAATGTGTCATTTTCTGCCTTGGTTTCCATAATAGCTATGACTGAATTCAAGCAAGTATTGGAGTAATCAGCTCTGTTTTATACTAATTCTAATATTGATGCTAAGTTGTTTCATATATTTATGCAAAAGATATGAAATGATGGGAATGTCTCTATTATCTAATTTTTATGTGTCAAAAGTCCGCTTACCTCCAGCAAAATGAAACTGAATTAGATATCATTAGTACTGTTTTTATAGTTATGATTATCAATTAACTTTGTTTTGGCTAGAGGCAAAGATTTATTTGACCTGTAACAACACTTAATATTGTATTAATGCAGTTTACTTTTTTTAAGTAATAAAATGGCTGTTTGCCTGTAACAAGATGTGCTTGTTCCTGGTTTTTACTTTAGTAATCCTCTGTAAACAGTGAAAACCACATGGTGGAATCTCTAGAATAGGTGGAGACCTTTAAAAACATTCTACTTTCTGAGCCAAAATTCCATCATAGTGCTTGAAGATCTATACCTTCCTCTGCCAAGAAAAGCCACAATGTGTTTTCCATTCTTTCATACTCCTACAATAAAACATTACAGCCTCAACTCTAGATCTATCTTTTTTGCTGTTAAGTTTTTTTCCCCATTCTGTTACTTTCATATATGAGTGCATGAATATATATATGAAATAGCTATGAAAATAATGACTGAATTTTTTATGTGTGTGAAAGTAGAAATAGCCAAAAAAAGAGAAGCAGGAGTCCCCCCCACCAAAACAGACAGCTAGACAGACTAAAAAAAACAGAAAAACCTGAAGGAAAAATTAGATTATTTACAGATGGGTTTTATACTTAAATAGAAAAGTGTGGCCAAAAATACTTAGATATATTTAATATGTCCTTGTGTTGTTATTGCTGTCAGAAGAACAAAGGTCATAGCTCCTCATGTAGCAGATCAGACCATGGAACTATTTTGATACACTGCTCTCTTTCCTGGTATAACCCATGAACAAGTGGTATAAAAGTAGGCCTGCCTGGATGAGATAAGCACCTACGGAAAAAACCCTACCACAGTGTTCTGGGTTTGAAACACCACAACCCTTTCTCTTGCTCAGGAAAAAGTTTATTAACTTAGGAGAAAGAAGAAGTAAGAGTGAATACATGTTCACTCCTAGTAGCTGTGCCTTATTTTTTTTTTTTTTCGGTGAGGAAGATTGGCTGTGAGCTAACATCTGTGCCCATCCTCCTCTATTTTGTATGTGAGATGCCACCACAGCGTGGCTTGATGAGCAGTGATGCATAGGTCCACGCTTAGGATCTGAACCTGCAAACCCCGGGCTGCCGAAGTGGAACACACAAACTTAACCACTACGCTCCTAGGCCAGTCTCTTATCTTTTTTTTTCTTTTATCTAAAAATTGAATTTTATATAAGAGAGTGGCCCCCAAACTTTTTAATCAGCAAAGATAATTTATCATTTTCTAATTATTTGAAATGATTTTTGAAAATTATTTTGATTTGAAAGGATTTTTGAAAGAGATTTGAAAATGATTCTTACAAGAGAAGCTCATTAAATACATGGGTTCTCCGTTTTTCATAATCAAGTACAAGTACCAAGCAGAACTTGTAATCGACATGAATTAACCAGTGTTATCATTTTGAGTTATAATCAAAAGTAACAAAACTGCCTCTATAACACATCATCCTTACCTGTTCAGTTCTGTGAAGCTTTCTGAAGTGTTGAAAGTAGTCCACAGGTTCCCGTCACTACTTGAATGGAGCTCAAGGAGTCTAACACCTGTCTTTGAAAAATCTATACAAGGAAAGAAAGTCTCCAGTGCAATGTCGTGACCTAATTCCTCTTCCCATCACTGGGCATTATTTGTTTCATTTGTAAAATGAGGATAATAATTTATTATTAACCACTAAAAGTCAGGGATCTGAATAAGAAGACAGTCTGGAATCTTTTCTAATTTTTTATTCAGTTATTCACTCAACAAATATTTAAGTGCTAAGCCCTGAACTACATAAAAATAAGACAGATATGGGATCTGCCTCAATAGGGTTTTACCATTTAGTTCTTACCTGGACGCCAGTGTTGATATTATTCAATTAGTTTGTGACTTTATTGTTGTATTTCATTCATATAGTATTGAATTTTGTTGGCTTAGCTATTTGGCATCAAGACTTCTAGCTGCAGGGAAGCAAATGTTACCTTCTGTCCTTACTCAGTTTCAAGTAAAAGGATTTTTTTTTTTTAAGAACAAAGATTTCTAAAAGACCAAAAAGGAGTCTAGCTATGAAGCAGATATAAGACCCCTTAGAAATAATCTTATTCCTTAGAAACCATCCATATTGCCACCTCAAGATGTCACCTTTCACGATGTCAATTATTACTTCCTATAATACTTTTTCAGTTATGTACAAGGCTTAATCTCTCTTTAAAAAACTGACAGAGGGGCTGGTCCGGTGGCATGGTGTTAAGTGCATGCACTCCGCTTTGGCAGCCCGGGGTTCACAGGTTTGGATCCCAGGCATGGACCTACGTACCGCTTATCAAGCCATGCTGTGGCAGGCATCCCACATACAAAGTAGAGGAAGATGGGCATGGATGTTAGCCCAGGGCCAATCGTCCTCAGTAAAAATAGGTGGATTGGCAACAGATGTTAGCTCAGGGCTAATCTTCCTCACATACACACACAAAAAACTGATGGAACTAAGCTTAATTGTCTAAAAATAAAAGTGCATATGGTAATGAATAATTTGTGACTTTAAGAAAAGCAATATAAGGCATGTGAATCGTGATCAGTTTCTTTTTTGAAGTTACTAGAATATGCAAAGATAGGTAAAATACATGTGTTACACAGTTAATAAAAGATAGATAATAAAAATTATTCCAAAATAGTAACACCTAAGCTTACAAACATTGTCATAGATGTTTGTAAAAATTATATAGTCATATTCCTAACTACTGTTTTGATTAACAATGCAAAAATAAAATCTCGACAGTTTATTAACACCAAATAATAGAATTTGTCCCCAGTAGATTTATAGTCCAAATTAAGCATCCCAAACTACAGAAAAGGCACATCTAAAAGTATTCATTTTTTTTAACGTGTCACCTGTATTTTCATAGACCATATAATTCTACTGAAGGAACTTCATAGAGGAGATAATTTTGAGAGCAAGAATGGAAATTTGTGATGTACATGACTTACGTAAGAAACAAACAAAACATTTTTCAGTATTGTTCTAGATGTGTAAAATGACTTGAGGCTATCATCAAAATAAGTCTCAACAAAAGAAGCGATGTGATTGCTTTAGAATTATAATCGATAAGAGGAAAATGATATAAGGAGTAAAGAAGATGGCTGAAAACCTGAAAGAATTTTAAATCTCTATCTAAAAGGAAATTATTAAAAGTAACATCACTTTAGAATGAACAGTCATGTTGGCTAGCCCTTTAAATTTGACTGTAAGCTTAAGAGAACTGTTGAGGGTTCAGAAAGGTAACTTTCTAAAACATGAATGTGTTTTTCTTAAATCAATGAAAGCAAAAAGAGACAGACTTTAATAATCATGAAGAAAGAAACCATTTGGCAAGAATTTATTTATGATGTAGATAACCAAGATCAGTCAAAGATGGTTGTAAGATTTCGTATGTCTGGAGTGAGGTGAGTGAAATTGAAACTAGGTCTTACAAAGAACTACAATACAATGTCTTTGTGTTTAGACAGAATTCTCTGGCTCGTAGCTTTGGTTTAATGATATTAGCTAAAATTGCCAGACATTTATTGTTTTATAAGTATTTAGTTGTTTGTTTTGTCTTTTAAATGATTTTCTTTCTTAATGGAAGTTGAATTTTCCCAAGGAATATGGGTAATAAATAATGTTTCTTCTTTTCTGTAGGTAAAACTTCAGTCAAGAAGCTGACAAAAAAGGTAAGCAATGTGTGTGGGGAGGCTTGCTTTCTTTATTTATTTTTTGTAAGATGGAAAATAACTTTTATAAGTTAAATTGAAAGATTTTAATATGTGTATTCAAAGGATATCGAAGATGTACTGGCAGGAATCCAAAAAGCTGGTTGTGGATCAACGTTTTTTAGAGACCTTGGTGATAAAGGTAATTTTGATTTGTTGTTAAATTTCTACTTGTGTACTTTATTTAACCAAAATATTATTAAGGAATTAAGTTATGAGGTTTACAACTATATATTAGAAAATATACAGTAAACGATTGTGAACTTGTATATCTTTACCGTATTATTTAATAGATGTTTTAAACCTGCTTGTTATCAGATCCAGTGAAGATATTTTATATTCTCAGCTTACATGATCTCAATATTTGATGCTATTATGTACTCTCACCTCAAAACAGTCCCTTCTTTTGGCTTGTATGACCCTATCCTTTCTTGTGTTTTCTTACCATCCTAGTTGTTTCTTTTCTGTCTCCTTTGGTGAAATTCAACCAGAATCACCTAAACTGGGAAAATCAAACATGATGTCATTCTAATGGGAGTGAGTTTGAAGGAAGGGATTGACTAGTCAATCCTGAAAGAGCAATGAGAAATTCTGTATCTCATAGGAGATAATAAGGTTTAACAGCAAGATTTAACAAACTTTGAAGAAAGTAGGAGGCTACCTGGCAAATGAAGGACGATATTTTTGAGGCCTAAAGTATGATGTGGGAGTTGAGATTTCAAAGAGCAGTAAGCAAACATTCATTTTCTTGGTATGAAGAAGATAGCAAGTAGTGGTAGAGCTTATTTAAAACAGATTAATGGAAGCCTTGAAAGCAACTGTGAGATTTGAAGGAAGGTAGAAAGTTATTTCTAGTTTCCAAAACTGTGTTTAGTTAACAGTCTTAATTCTTAATATGGGATGGGGTGGGGGGAGCCTATAGGTTTTCTTTATTCTTTTCTTGAAATTGAGAATACTGACACATATATATCTCTATTGCTGTCTCTGTCTCTATATCTATATCTTTCTAACTCTCAACGAGATAACCTCGTCAGCCTACTCACACATTTTCCTCACTGGATAGTTCTCTTTCCCTGTTCTTTACGTGGCCAGAAGACTGTTTATATTCTCAGAATGAACAGGGGCATTATACATTTCCGAGATTCCTTGAAGAATGAAAAGCCAGTATTTCTGAATGATTGGGGAAAAGGCCCTTGTGATGGACTATTCAAAAAATTAAACAGAAAATGGAAACAGCAGAAAGTTTGATTTTGTTCCTTTGAGCAAAGTCCCTGAGGATATTAATAGGAGAAATAGAGGAAAGAAGATGATTAGCAAGAAAGAGGCTTTCAAGAGGAACTAGAAAGAGTAAATGACTGCGGGGATAGATAATAGAGATAGCATGCATTTCAAAGTCAGAGAGAAAAGAATAAAAAATGTGTACTGGGCAGCTGCAGGAGGAAAATTAACTTCCTACCATTCACACAGGACTGTATAAAAAGAACAGCCTTCATTAGTAAAGGACTGGTAGGGAAATCAGGACTTAAAGACATGACTTATTGGTGACAAGAAAATTAGGCCAACTGACAGGGAAATGAGGCAGAACAACAGAGTTGCATAATTATGAAGAGTTAGAAGTACCATGCAAGGGCAGAGTAGGAACTACGACTGTCTCACCATTTCTCCAGATGCTGGCTTTCCTGTACTTGCTTTTATTCCACTCTGATTGGGATCTCAGCCCTGACCCTTCACATTCTCCATCCCTCCAACACATCTGCTTTACCACAGCCTGGGAGAAGAGTGTCCCTATGTTGGTAAGGCTTCACAGGCTGAATATATGGAGCTTCACAATTTCTATGTATCCTGGAGTTTATAAGCTTCTTTAAAGCCTACTTCATCTGTAAAATAGAGAGCATTCTGTCTGTTTCCAGGCTTATAGTGGGAAAACGTATGTAAAGCTTCTGGCACAGTGCCCTGAGATCAAGTGTCAATAAAAGATCTCATTTTATAATTATCAGGCAAATCCATGTGCCACAAGTTCTCTTGGAGTCTCTGAAACCACATTATCCTAGTTCTCTTTGTACTTCTCTTTCCATCATTGGCTTCTCTTCCTCTGCCTGCCCATTAAACATTGGTGCTTCCTACGATTCTGTCCTTCACTTCCTGCTCTTCTCCTTCAGCCTCTTTGGTTTTTGAAACCATGTATACTAATGACTTTCAGCTCTCTTCCAGTGTCTCCAGCCCAGGCTACTCTCCTAAGCTTCAGGCTTTTCTATACAAACCAGCTGCCAGACACCTGCTTATGCATCTCTCAATTGCCTTGAATTCATCATATCCTAAACTGAACTCATCATCTTTCTCCTAAACCAACTCCTCCTTTATTCTCGGTCTCATTTGGTAGTAATACTTGTCATCCAGCTCTTCGAAACCCACTAAATATCTTTGAACCCTTTCTCTCTTTGCCCCTCCCATCCTCAAAATGCAATCAAACACAAAGTCTGTCTAATTTTTCCTCCTAAGTATTTATTGAATTCATCCTCTCTTCTCCCTATCTCTAAAGAACTTTGAAGAAACAGACCAAGAAAAAATCTTGAGGATAGACTTAACAGCAGTTATTTTTCAGTTGTTCTCTGAAATATATGAGTTGAAATGTACATTTTCAACTTAAAGAAAAAAACACTAATGTAAATATTTTATAGGAAAAATTCAACGAATATACTTTTCTTCAGATATACTCCTTTGTTGATATCAATGAAGTAAGAACTATCAAAATTTATACTGTATCATAACTAGCAAAAGATACTGTATTCTTGAAATAAAATTCACCCACCATGCATTATTATAAAGAAAAGTAGATTGTTATAATTATTATGCATTTTTTAAAAACTGAGCAGAATTCTCAATATAATACCATCCTCAAGGATGTACTGAATGTAAATTATAAGATATGTTCTAAGATATAAATATATTCTTATGATAGATGTGGTAATTTTTCTTTGGGGAACAGAGTTCTTAAAATTGCATTCAGTAGCAAGTCATATTTTAAAGTAGTTCCAAATTTTAAATATTTTTAGAGAAGCATAGTAACTAACAGACTTTAATCATCTCTTCTAGTGGTCCTTAAGAATTCTTCAACAAATTTTTAAATATAAATTATTGAAAATACTTCTGTATTAGACATGCGATTTTGAAACATTACCATTTAACAGCATTTATTTTACAATGAAATGTAACAAATATATATTAAACTTTTCTCCTATAAATATGCTGAGGTGTCAGTTTTCTTTAAAAGCGTTTTCAAAGGGCAGATGCCAAAATGCTGTTGTAGAATTATATTGTTTATAATCTATCTTGAGAGTGTAGGGTGCTATTTTTACATTTTCTCAACTTTGTGTTTATTCAAGCTTTTTATTTGTCAGTATTTCAAAGGAAGACTCCAGAATTTTATTTTTGAAAAAGTTCCCCTTGTGTAAAGGACGTGTACCTGTGTGTAGAGGAGAGAAAAGTGAGGTCTTCGTTTGGCACCAAGCCCAGTTCAGTCTAGCAGTTTGGCCATTTTTTCACATTGTCATATTCCTTTGAAAATTAGAAAAAAGCTATTCACTTTTTGAGGCTGCCAAGTGGTGAAATACTTTGATCTTTCAACTAACATTAGAGCACTTCTCTCAGGTATGAGATATGACAAAACACATTTAATTTATTCCCCCTTCATATAAACACTGAATATTTTTAAGAAAAAATATCTGAAGACTTAACTGTAGGCTTTTTTTATTAAAGAGAAGTACACCTGCTCTAAAATAAAAAGAACAAGAAAGTTGGTCATGCAAAAAAATGTAAGTCATTAAAAACATTTAAAAAATATACCTAAAGTTATTTATAGATAAAACATTGAACTACCGAGATCTAAGTTCCTTACTTGCCTTGCTCTGAACAGTTTTTGTCCCTGAGTCTCTGCTTTATTTGATTGGGAGCTATTAGGGTGTGTTCTTCCTTCATTGAAGGATAAGTACGTATCCACTGCCAGGACCCTCTCCAAGCCTTTATTATTTTTTTTTTTAATTTTAATTTTATTTATTTATTTTTTCCCCCAAAGCCCCAGTAGATAATTGTATGTCATAGTTGCACATCCTTCTAGTTGTTGTATGTGGGACGTGGCCTCAGCATGGCCGGAGAAGCGGTGTGTCAGTGCGCGCCCAGGATCCGAACCCCGGGCCGCCAGCAGCGGAGCACGCTTACTTAACCGCTAAGCCACGGGGCCAGCCCTCCAAGCCTTTATTCCTCATTTCTGTACTACCATGGTAGCTTTATTTCCCATTGCTTCTTCCACATGAATATTATTTCAGACAGATCATCACTTTTCAGTTTTCATATTCAGCTTCATCTATCTGATATGACTTTCTCACTTATATCACACCACCTTAAAATTTTTACCCATCATTCAAAGACCATTTTTGAAATTACTTCTTGTATGACATCTCTGACCATCTAAACTCTGAAAATGATTTCACATTTTTCTAGAGTCCTGTAACTCCTATTATCAATATCTCTCAGTGGTATTTAGCATTTTCTATAAACATTTACATTTTGGCTTCCTGGTGGAAGTATACAGCACCATCTATTAAGAATTATAGCCAAAAATGAAACTTAAATCTGAGCAGAGCTCTGGATCTAAGTACCAGTTTGTAGAAAATATAGAAGTTAGAGGAACATGTGAAATGACACCAAGAAGATACAATCAGCAAAATTTTCTAGACTATGAGAAACTTTACAAGACAAATGACCAGGCTTCTTCAACAATTAAGTTGAAAGGGTGGGAAAAAAGACAAGGGAGAACCTATAGATCAAAAGAGATTTAAGGCACAAGGAACAAAAGAAAAATTAAAAACTTTTGTGAATCAAAGTACACTATCAAGAGAGTGAAAAGGCAAGTCATAGGATGGGAGAAAATATTTGCAAATCATGTATTGGGGGTTAATATCCAGAATACATAAAGAACTCCTACAACTCAACAACAAGAAAACCCAAACAACCCAATTTAAAAATGGGCAGAGGACTGGAATAGACATTTCTCTGAAGAAGATATACAGATGGCTCATTCATACATGACAAGATGCTCAACTTTACTAATCATGGGAAGTGCAAGTCAAAACCACAGTGAGGGGCCGGCCTGGTGGCATAGTGGTTGGGTTCGCATGCTCCGCTTTGGCGGCTGGGTTCACGGGTTCAGATCCCGGGCATGGACCTGCGCACCACTCATCAAGCCATGCTGTGGTGGCATCCCACATATAAAATAGAGGAAGGTGGGTACAGGTGTTAGCTCAGGGCCAATCTTCCTCAGCAAAAAGAGGAAGATTGGCAACGGATGTTAGTTCATGGCCAATCTCCCTCACCAAAAAAAAAAAACACAATGAGATACCACTTCACATCCATTATTATCAAAGGAAAAAAAAAAACAAAATAACAAGTGTTGGCAAGGATATGGAGAAATTGTAACCCTTGTGCATTGCTGGGGGGAATGTAAAATGGTACAGCCAGTGTGGAAAATGGTATGGTGGTTCCTCAAAAAATTAAACATAGAATGACCATGTGATCCAGCAATTCCATTTCTGCATATGTACCCAAAAGAGTTAAAAGCAGGGACTCAAACAGATATTTGTACACCAATGTTTGTAGTAGCATTAATCACAATAGCCAAAAGGTGGAATCAACCCAGATGTCCATCAGCAGATGAATGGATAAACAAAATGTGGTATATGCATGTAATGGAATATTATTCAGCCTTAAAAAGGAGTGGAATTCTAATAACATGCTACAACATGGATGAACCTTGAAGACATTCTGCTGAGTGAAGTAAGACAGTCACAGAAGGGCAAATATTGTATGATTCCACTTATATGAGATACCTCAAGTAGACAATTCAGAGACAGAAAGTAGAATAGAGGTTACTGGGGGCCTCGGGCAGAAGAGAATGGGAAGTTGGTATTTAATGGGTATGGGGTTTCAGTTTGTGATGAAGAAAATGTTCTGATAATGGTTGCAAAACAATGTGAATATTCTTAATGCCACTGAACTGTACATTTAAAAATGGCTAGAATGGTAAAGTTTATGTTATGTATGTTTTACCACAAAAAAAAAAAAAGAACTCGAGACCTATCAACCAAGTGCAATGCAAGGACCTTTGAATTTGAGCACACATAAAATTTTTTCTGAAATAGGGATGTTTGTAACACTGATTTGAATTTGATGATATTAAGGAGTTACTGATAATTTTTTAAGTGTGGTAAATGTATTTGGGAGGAGGGAACAGTTCTTTTAGAGAGATAGGCTGAATTTTCTACTATGAAATGATATGCTATATGGGATTTGTCTCAAAATAATCCAGTGGGAGGTGGGGGGAAGGGAGTGAGAAGAGGTACAGATAAACCAAGACCTGCCATGAGTTGATAATTACTGAAGCTGATATATATAATTATCTATCATATTATTCTCTCTACTTTTGTATATGATTGGAGTTCTCCATGATAAAGTTTTTTTTAATTGTGTGTTTTGCTATTATACCAAGCTTATGATCCAGAGGGAAAATTTTTTTTAGCTTATCAGGAAGCTGTAATTTGTAAGATGTTATTGCTGTATTTATTATGATTCTTTTCAGTGCAAGCACGTAAAACTTGACAGTCTGTACTTGAGCAAACAAGGAAGTTTATTTAATGGCCAGACATAGAGCTAGCTTCAAGCCCAGCTTAATCCAGGGCTCAAACATCACCAGTATTCATCTTTCAGGCCTGCCAATTAAAGATGGACTCCATTTTCAGGCTCTAAACACTGGATCTCTGGAAGTTCCAGGCACTGTCTCGTGGGCTCACACTCCTCTAAGTGAGACAGTCTCATATCATCAAAGCCCGGCGGGAGGGGGGGCGGGATGAATAATCCAGCATTCTCAGCAGAAATCCTGCAGTACCATTGAGCAGAAGTTGCACTCTGAGTGGCCTGGCCTAGGTCGTGGCCCACCCCTGAACCAGTCCCTGCAGCCAGACTAATGCAACCTGCTCATTAGCGTGGGTCAGCTACCTGCCCATCCCTGCACCAATTCTGCAGGAATACAGTGATTGGCTTAGGCCAGTCAGCATCTACCTCCAAAGATGAAGATGGGTTGTACTACCCAAACTGCATGTTAGAGAATAAGGAAGGAATGATTTTTCAAAGGGAAATCAAGTAACTGCTACAAAGATTTAATTATTTCATTTTAAATAATATAGTTTGATCTTTGGTATATCCAGATCTGTGTTGTTCTACTGAATTTATAAATTTCCTTGACTTGAGATGTTATTAATAGTAAGATTTGAGTAGAAATTACGTGAAGTGCCATGCAAATAAAACCTTTAGCGGATACTTTTTATTTGCTAGCCAGCATCCATCCATTCCCCCTCCTTACTAGTAATAGTAACCTGATGAAACATAGTATCTTCTTTTTTTATTTTTTAAGTAGTAGTACTGTACTTAACTATTATAAAAGTTTTCCATTGTACCAAAGAGCAGTAATTTAAAGTAAAAATGTGTCTGTTTTTAATTAGGTGAAGTTTCCGTATAGTATATATATATGATTACTTCTAAACCATCTAAAACTTATTTCTGATGTTTTTATTTTATCTCTTTCAGGGTTAATTTCGTATCCTGAGTATCTTTTCTTGCTTACAATCCTCACTAGTAAGTATCCTACAGTTTTTTCTCAACCATCATGTGGAATTCTCTATTCTTACCAGACAGGGTTTTGGAAGCGTGGTATTTGTGTCTTTATTATTAAAAATATTATTGGTACCTTAGTTTCTTTTTTTTTTTTTTTTTAAGATTTTATTTATTTATTTTTTCCCCCCAAAGCCCCAGTAGATAGTTGTGTGTCATAGCTGCACATCCTTCTAGTTGCTGTATGTGGGACGCGGCCTCAGCATGGCTGGAGAAGCGGCGCGTCGGTGCGAGCCCGGGATCCGAACCCGGGTCGCCAGCAGTGGAGCGCGCTCACTTAACCACTAAGCCACGGGGCCGGCCCGCTACCTTAGTTTCTAAATCTACAAAATGATACTGTTGGATTAGATTACCCCTTTAGGTCTCTTCTACCTCCTTTGCACTATGGCTCTCCAAACTTAATAGAAGGCTGGTTGAACAGAAAAATCAGACTTAGCTTTCACTTAGGAATATTAAAAAACCCTCATCTGACATTCTACAAAATTCCTGACCAGTACTCTTCAAACTGTCAAGGTCATGAAAATCAAAGAGGGGCTGGCCCCATGGTGTAGTGGTTAAGTGTGAGCGCTCCACTGCTGGCAGTCTGGGTTTGGATCCTGGGAGCACACCAGTGCACCACTTGTCAGGCCATGCTGTGGCGGTGTCCCATATAAAGTAGAGGAAGATGGGCACAGATGTTAGCCCAGGGCCAGTCTTCCTCAGCAGAAAAAAAAAGAAAGAAAGAAAAGAAAATCAAGGAAAGATTGAGAAACTTTTACAGCTTAGAGGATACTAAGGAGACATAACAACTAAATGAAACCTAGTTCTTGTATTTGATTCTAGAATAGAAAAAACAGCATTAATGGAAAGACATGAAATCCAAATAAAGTCTGTAGTTTAGTTTAAAATGCTATGCCAGTGTTAATTTCTTAGTTTTGATAAAGGCTCTGTGGTTATATAAGAAGCTGACATTTGGGCCGGCCCCGTGGCTTAGCGGTTGAGTGCGCACGTGCACTCCACTGCTGGCAGCCCGGGTTTGGATCCCAGGTGCACACCGACGCACCGCTTCTCCAGCCATGCTGAGGCCGCGTCCCACGTACAGCAACTAGAAGGATGTGCAGCTATGACATACAACTATCTACTAGGGCTTTGGGGGAAAAATAAATAAATAAGTAAAATTAAATAAAATTAAAGAAACTGACATTAGAGGAAGCTGGGTGAAGGGTATAGGAGAACTCACTATAATATCTTTACAACATTTCTAGAAGTCTCAAATTATTTCAAAATAAAAAGTCTTTTAAAAACCCCTACTCTGAGAAAGGGAAATAAAAGTAATAATCAATGTGAAAATAGTCAAGGTACTATAAGAATATAGGAAAGACCCTAGTAGAGCTAAAGAAATAAATAAAGTTCTCAAATTAATTTTGCTTTGAAGGACAGAACACTTAATAGCAGAACAGCGTACCTATGGAAACATATCAGCCTTTGAAAACTGTTATCAGTAGAGATCATTTTTTTCTCTGTTTAGGCACTTACTCATATAGTTTCTGGTGGCTTATTTCAAATTTGAAGATCTATAGATCTGCAAATAATTTGCATTTCACCAACATTTAAATAATTGTTCATTTTTCACTTGATTGCAGAACCCCATACTGGGTTTCATGTTGCTTTTAAAATGCTGGATGCAGATGGTGATGAGATGGTTGAGAAAAAGGAATTTTTTAAGGTAAGTAGATTCTGGTTATTTTTAATTTATCATAAAGCACTTGGATGTTTGTGTGATAATCTTACATTTCCATAAAAATCAAAATTATATCCACTGCTTACATATGAAATGTCAAGCAATCATTTATACATTCAAAAATATTAAATTTTCTGTAATACGAGCTTGAGGAAACCATTAAGGAATAGAGCATAAGATTCCAAAAGGGGAAATGAGCTTAAGCATCTACATTTTTTTACATCCCCCCCCCCACCCAAAAAAAAGGAATAAGAAAAATAAAAACTTAAGCCTTCATAAAGAATAGGGGAAAAAATGAAAAACCACAGTAGATATAAATCGGTGCAAATTTTCCAGAAATTTGCTAAGCTAATATTTGAAAAGCTGAAGATATGTTTAAATAATATTTCCTAAGACATAACTCGAGGACATCCAACCAGTAAATTTCACTCCTTTCCAAGAAAGTTGATGGTAATATTAAAAAATAACCTCAGTGCACATAAACTGTTGGCTATGTGCCAGTTAAGAGTTAAATGTTTTTAACCTATTAGAGTGCTTAATGGAAAAAAAAAAAGTATGTCAGTTCTAGTCATCTATTTTTTTTCTTCCAATCTCTAGTGTACTGGGAAAACAGACAACAAAACTTGTTAAAATTATGTATAAAATATAGAGTACTGTCTAGTAAAGTAGCTAATCTGTCTGGTACTGTCTAGTAAAGTAGCTAATAGCCACATGTGGCTGTTGAGCCCTTGAAATGTGGCTTATGACTGAGACACATGAGTTTTTTTAATTTTAATTAATTTAAAATTTAAATTTAAAAACTGACATTCACTATTGGAAAATTTTTAAGTATGTTTGAAACAACTTGGTTATGTGAATCTACTTTTTCAATTGTAAATTTTATGAAATCTAAATACAGATCAAGTATTTCCAGTGAAATGTAACATCTGAATCCGGATGTCCTGTAAGTGTAAAATACACACTGAATTTTGAAGAAAAAAGAAAGGAATGTAAAATATCTCAATTTTTATATTTACTACACAATGAAGTAATAATTTGGGGATATTAATTAATTTCACCTGTTTCTTTACATCTTTGCTGCATTTTTAAGAAACTGAAACTGGAAACTGCAGATGATAAGTTATAGGTATACTTAAGCAAGAAAAATAACAAGTAATTCCAATCAGTTGCTCCACTCCAAAGAAAAGGCCTTGGTTCTAAAATGGATGTGTATTTAAGTTAATTAAAGTGTTTGTTGTGTAGATATCTTTATTTTTTAAAATGATTCTCCACTTTGACGGACTTTTTAAATTAACTAAACAACTACTGATACTGGCCATATCAGATTAAGATATCTTCTACTGCAGATCTTCCTCAACTTACAATTGGGTTATGTCCCAGTAAACCCATCATAAATTGAAAATATCGTTAAGTCAAAAATGCGTTTAATACACCTAACCTACCGAACATCCTAGCTTAGCCTAGCTACCAAAACTTGCTCAGAACACTTACATTAGCCCACAGTTGGGCAAAATTATCTAACACCAAGCCTATTTTATAAGAAAGTGTTGACTATCTCATGTGATTTATTGAATACTCTACTGAAAGTGAAAAACAGAATGGTTGTCAGGGTAAAAAAGATTTTAAGTGTATCGGTTGTTTACCGACGTGATCACAGGGCTGACTGGGAGCTGCAGCAGCCACTGCCCAGCATCACGAGAAAGTATCATATTGCATGTCGCTAGCCCAGGAAAAGATCAAAATTCAAAGTACAGTTTCTACTGAATATGTATCGCTTTCATACCTTCGTAAAGTCAAAAAATCATAAGTCGGGGACCAGCTGTACACATAAAGCTAAAATGCTGAGATTTCCATCTGCTACTTTACTGCCCACTCACATAGATGTTCCTGTCATTTACCTTAGTTTCCCCCATATGCTTAGATTTATACACTCTACACCCTCTTCCAGATAATTTCTAAAGATGTGAAATATTTATAAACCTAACTTTGTCGGATCCCACATTTTTATAAATTTATTCTCTATTTAGAACCTTTTTTGCTCTGCCCTTTGCTTCTAGTCTTTGAGATAGTTTCTTCTATATAAAACCAAATATTTTAGTAATTAAATTTGCAAAGCTTGTGGCATGGAACCTTGTCAAAGGGATTTACTGGGGTATGACTTATATACAATAAAATGCACCTCTTTAAAGTATACAGTTTGATGACTTTGGACAAATTTATGCACTCACATCACTACCATCCCAATCAAGATCTAAACTATTTCTAGCACTCCAGAAAGTTCCCTCATAAGTCTTTGCAGTCAGTTCCTCACTCCCTCCTAGCCTCAAACAACCAATGATCTGCTTTCTTTTAGTATAGATGTGTTCCTCTTCTAGAGTTTCATATAAATCGATCATACGGTATATACTCTTTCTGTTTCACTCAGATTCATCCATTGTATTTATCAGTAGTTTGCTCCTTTTTATTGCTGAGTAGTATTCTGTTGTATGGATATGATTTGTTTATCTAGTCACTTGTTGATGAACATTTTGGTTGTTTCCATTTGGGAGCTATTATGAATAAAGCTGCTATGAATATTCATATACAGGTCTTTGGGTGAGAATATATTTTCTTTAACTAAATACATAGGAGTGGAATTACTAGGTCATATGCTAAATATATGTTAAGAAGCTGCCAGTTTTGTTTTCCAAAATGTGTGTACCATTTTACATTCCCACCAGCAGTGTAAGAGAGTTCCGATTGCTTCACATCTCAAAGGCTTTTTTAAAAAAGTTATAAATTACAGTAGACTCCCTTATCCACAGTTTCACTTTGCGAGGTTTCAGTTACCCAAGGTCAACTGCGATCTGAATATATTGAATGGGAAATTCCAGAAATGAACAATTCATAAGTTTTAAGTTGTGCACCGTTCTGAGTAGCATGATGAAATCTCGAGCCATTCTACTCCATCCCACCTGGAACGTGAATCATCCCTTTGTCCAGGGTTCCACACTATTCACGCTCCCCACCTGTTACTGGCTTAGTAGCTGTCTCGGTTATCAGATGGACTGTCGCAGTATCACAGTGCTTGTGTTCAAGTAACCCTGATTTTACTTAATAATGGCCCCAAAGCACGAGAGCAGTGATGCTGGCTATTCGGGTATGCCAAAGAGAAGCCATAAGGTGCTTCCTTAAAGTGAAAAAGTCAAAGTTCTTGACTTAATAAGGAAAGAAAAAAAATGGTATGCTGAGATTGCTGATATCTACAGTAACTTTTGTTACAGTATATTGTTATAATTGTTCTATTTTATTATTAGTTATTGTTAATCTCTTATTGTGCCAAATTTATAAATTAAACTTTATCATAGGTATGTATGTATAGGAAAAAACATAGTATATATAGGGTTTGGTACTATCCATAGTTTCAGGCATCCACTAGGGGTCTTGGACCATATCTCCCGAGGATAAAAGGGTCTACTGTAGTTATTTACTTATGTACTCATTAATTCATCAATGATTTTTCTAAGTATAGTCATGTGCCACGTAACAATGTTTCGGTCAGTGACAGACTGCATATACCACGGTGGTCCCATAAGATTAGTACCATATAGCCTAGGTGTCTAGTAGGCTATACCATCTAGGTTTGTCTAAGTACATTCTATGATGGTCACACAATGACAAAATCACCTGACGTATTTCTCAGAATGTATCCCCATCGTTAAGTGATACATGATAGGAGTTAGTATGAGTGCTAAGCATTGTGCTGTGTATTTATCTTTTTACTTTTTTAATGTGGCTGCTAAAAAAGTTTAAAATCACTTATGTGGCTCTATTTGTATTGGACAGCACTGCTTTAGAATATACAAGACTATAGATTCTGAGAAAATTCCATGTATATTTTATTGCATGCCCCTTTTGACAATTGTTTCAAATGCTAAAAAAGATTTTTCTTACTCCTGGGTTTGCAGCTTAAGTAAGAAAGCTGGAAGATTCCAGGGATTGAAGTTGCCTGAAATATACCTCTAGACATATGAGGTTTCACTGTACTATTCAGAAGAACAGGTAGTAATCTTATAGAGTTCATTTTCTTAAAGTGTTAAAAGTTAAATATAATAGAAAACTATGGAGAAAACTATACTACTTAACTGCTTAAAGAATAATTGAAATGTTTCATGTATTCAATATACGTTATATATAAGAGAAACAGGTTTAAAAAAAAATTTCTTTCATTAAGAAGTCAATGTGAACAAAATTAGCAAATCTGCTTGTTCCCAAAGCAGCAGTGTGGGTAAAGTTTAGCATTATAGAGCAACTGGTTTATGAAAGCAGCCTAGAATTCCACCAAGTTTAAGGTACTTGTAAATAGACAAAATGGAAAGAACCAAGGATTTTCAGATATCATAGCTCTTACTCAAAAAAATACTCAAAAACCAAGGAAGAAAGGAAATACTAGATAGTCATTATAAATTTATCTTTGAATTCAATTCCGTTCAGGCTAAAGAAAATAGAAATAACAATATTGTTCTGTGTGGCATGAACAGTGATTAAATAAGCATTACTAGTGGTCCCTTGGGGAAATAAACTTTATAAAATATAGACCACTGTAAAAACACTGTTGCTGTTGTGTGGCATAGCTGAAATGTGAAGAGACACCTAAGAAGTGGAATTCCCTAATGGGAACTGTACACTGCTGTCAGGAGAAACCAGCAGGCAGTGGTTACTGGAGATAATTGCATTTCACTATTCCAGAATTCATCTCTGGCCACAGTATGAAAGATGAATTAAAAGAGGAGAGATTGGAGGCTCCTTAGGCTGTTACAATAGTCCAGTTTACAACTGTGAGTGAAAAGTAGGAAAACAATCACAAGATATTATGGCATAGGCTCTGTAGAACCTGGCTTCCAGTTGGATTAGAGAAATAAGGGGAAAGAAGAAATCAGTGGTCATTTCTTTTTCCAGCTAGCCTGACTAGGAATATTGATAGTACTAATTGATGAAAAAGAAAAGAAGACTATTTCTTATTAAGGATTGCTTATGTCCAACATATATGTTATTGAATCTTTACAGCAACCTACAAAATAAGTGGTAGTGTCCCCATTTTAAAGATGAGAAAAATTGATGTGCAGTCAATATTGCAGCCTTGATTTGATTCCAAGTCCATCCATTTCTAGAGCCTGTTCTTTCCTCAGCCTGCCTCTTTTGAAGAATTCAAAGGAAGAGTGAGTTGAAAAAGATCTTAACTCTGAGCTTGGAAATGTTGAGCTTGATAAACTGACAGAACATCCCTGCAGGGATAAACAAGTATAGCAAGCAACTGTCTGGAGATCAAGAATGTAGTCTGGATTTGGAAGCATCCTGATAGAAGTGATCGTTAAGTCATGAGAGTATATGACCTCAAGGGGAGAGAATAGAGAGTGAAGAGGAACAAGACAAGAGCCTTGGTAAACAGCTTCAGTTAAGAGATCAAGCTGAGGTTGAGAAGCCAAAGAAGAAAATTGAGAAGGAGCAGAGTAGCAAGCAGAGTACCAGAGAAGTAAGAAGGAAGCCCCAGAGAGTGTAGGGTAATGGAATCTCTGGAAGAAAAAAGTAATGATGAGGGAGTGTTTAATATCAAACTCTTTAAAAAGTGGTCAAGTAGGATAGAGACTGAGTGGAGAGCCCCTTAAATTATGTAGACGTGGGGAACCGTTACAGAAGCAGTTTCAAAAGAGTGATGGGGGCTGGCCCTGTGGCTTAGCGGTTAAGTGCGCGCGCTCCGCTACTGGCGGCCCGGGTTCGGATCCGGGCACACACCGACGCACTGCTTGTCCGGCCATGCTGAGGCCGCGTCCCACATACAGCAACTAGAGGGATGTGCAGCTATGATGTACAACTATCTACGGGGGCTTTGGGGAGAAAAGGGGAAAAAAAGGAGGAGGATTGGTAATAGATGTTAGCTCAGGGCCCGTCTTCCTCAGCAAAAAGAGGAGGATTGGCATGGATGTTAGCTCAGGGCTGATCTTCCTCACAAAAAAAAAAAAAAAAGAGTGATAGGGACCAATGCCACAAAGCAAAAGGCTAAAGAGGAGTGAATAGGAAATGCAAAACTGATGGCAGTAGATAAAAATTATTCCTCTGAGATGTTCGATGATTAAAGAAGGAAATTAATTTGAGATTAGTTTAAGGAAGAAAATATATTTGTCTGCACAAGTAGGACCTGAAATACAGGTGTCATGAGTCACAAGGTACCATTACACTCCAGCTACCTCAGTCTACCTCAGGTATAAGAAAAGGATATATTTAAGATTGTTATTATTGTTCAAGTAGAGGTTAATAATTCTGTTAGGTTAATTAAGCTGTTAGAGTTTGCACGTGCCATAATTCCCTCAGACCTGGATGAACTTTCTGCTTTTATTCCTGGGAGTCACAAGGCATAGGGAGCCAAATCTTAGAAGTACTGTACTTGCTCTACATATATCCCTAGATAGTAAAGTGGGAAGTAATTTTATAAAGTGGACATGATAGAGCCCCTGGTAGTATCACTGCCATACTTACCAGGACAAAAGTTTTGATGCACTGTAGTAATGTTTGGTGGTAACTCAAGGCTGAATGACAAAGCCTGTAGATAAAGGAGACGCTGAACATGAGATGAAAAAAGGCAATAGAGGACATGTTGTTGTTTTTCCCTTTTTCTTCTTCAGGTCTCTTCTCACAGTGAAACATAAAGCCTCCTACTGCGCAGTCTCTTTTACTGTTTATATGGCCTCTACGCCTGAAATTGTTGACCATACCTACTTTAAAAGTTTTTCAAATACTGTTTTTTAACATAATAGTTTAACATGCTGAATTTATGGAACACTTTCTGAATACTGCAATTCTTTCCTTGAAAACAAGAAAAAGAATATGTCAGGATATGTCACTGATTTTTTTTAACTTCAAGCTTATAAAGGTCAACCCTCTAAGCCTCTAAAAAGTTCTTTGTGCAGATCTTAGAAATAAAACACTAAACTTGATAACCCGTGGAGCATGATACAGTATGTTGATTAAAAATAACAACAAAGAGGAGAAGAAACTACGTTTACATTAATTATTTGAGTAATTATTTCACGTCCGTGGTCATTGTATTGGGAAACCTAAGTATGTAGCATCTTATCTTTGAAATTTTGCTGAAGGAACCAAATGGTTCTTTTCAGATCAGAAAAGCGTATTTTAAAGGCAGGGGGTTTTTTGGTTTTTTTTTTTTATTAGCTTATCTGAATGTTTCCCCAGTAAGTTTTATTTATTGCTCTTCCTACCATAACTGCTAGAAAAGTAATGAGAATTACTTTAATATCCAAAAGATATATATAGCAAAGTGATTTGAACAGCAAATGCAAAAGTAATGATGAAATTATATAAAGGCTTATGAAAATGTCCTAAAAGATAAAAGTTTATTACTTTTCTGTTCCGTGGTACATTCATGTTTTATTAATATCCAGATCTAGAAACTGCAATGGTAAAGGTATTGCTTACTTCTTCATCCCAAGAACAAGTAAAATAGCAACTATCTGTAGAAGCTGTTGTCTGTCAGATAGTAATAAACAATAGCAGCAATGATCAAAGCCAGTAATAGTTAATCCACTTAATCTTTACCTTTATAATCCACTTAATCTTTACCTTTATAGATGGCACATCTGCTTATTTGGGATAAGTGCCAGGGTTTTAGTGCAGTTTCTTCAAACAATAGATTAATGACAAGTCTATTAACTAGTATAAATTTCTCCTTAGGTGGTCCTTTTATTTCACATTGCTTTCATGCTGGTAGAAAGACTGTGCTCTTAATATAGTAGTGTGATAATTTTATCATGTAGAGTATACCTGCTAGAGTTATTATTAAATAAATATGAAAGCCTTCATTAGAATTTATTCTTCTTGATTTGGGAATAGTGTTCTTGTTCCAGGATTTAAACTGTCATGATCCTGAAAGCAAAAATAAGTTAAATCAACCTTATATACTTTTCTTCATTTTCAACCTGAAGTTGAAAATATGTATGAATATAAATTTAAATAGTCAATTTGGCAGTACTTTTTTAGAAATTCAAAACTTGTATTTGGTGACTGTGTCGTCCTGCTTCTTTCACCACTTATGTATAATCTCTTTATCTTCTTTCTGTTTCTAACAAAGGACCGCTATTTCCACTAGAAACTGCTCTTCCTTCTGCATAGTGTTCTTTCCTCATTCCTTTGGTAGCTTTTAACCATTCAGATCTCAGCCCAAATGTCATGTCCTCAAAGGGAACTACCCAGAATAAGCCTAACAGTAGCCCCTCCCAGCAGTCTCTGAATCCTGTTACCCTACTTTATTTTACTTTATTCTAGTCGTAGCACTTGACATTATTCAAAAGTCTCTTATTTGTTCACTTGTTTGTTATCTCTAGCCCATTGTAGTATAAGTTTAATAAGAACAAGGACATTATCTGTCCATAACCGCTAATCCCAACACTTAGAACAGCACTTTGATCACGTAATAAGAACTTAGTACTTTGCTGTCATAAATCAGCGTCATGTACAGCCGTTTTAGAAGTATCTTAGTAGACCAAAGAGACCTTTTCATATAAGAAAATACCTGGGTACAAAATGTTTATGATCTTTCAAATGGAACTATTTCTCTAGAACTAAATATATAACACTGTAATGTTCAAAATACGCTAGAACCTGCTATAACCCTCTCCCTGAGTCCAAACTGAAATGTTTAGGTAAGACTCTGACATGACAAGCTTTATCTGGCACTAAACCCAAACCCACTTGGATAGGCTTTAGGACAGACACTTGTTCTAAATTTCATACTGTATTGGAATAAGCCGATATTGTAATAAGCCTCCTAAAAAATTCTTTCTGTGAACTAATCCTTTTTGCTTTTTTTGTTTTGTTTATTTGTAACTATTTGACAATGACTGTGTGAAGAGTATAACAACTATACTAAATGTCTTATAATAAAAGAAAAATAAGTTTTGAATTTTCTACAAAAATTTATAATCATGGATAACATCTGTTATTTCTGTTTTTTAAATTGTTATCTATATGATAAATTTTGATTAATTTTCAGTACTTGATCTATCAAAACAAACAAAAAAAAGAGGATTCAAATGACCATTATTAGGAATGAAAACGAGATATCACCACAGATCCTACAGTTCTCAGAAGGATAAAAATGGAATATGTGAACAACTGATTCATATGTGACTGTAAATTTGAACTGGACAAATGCCTTAAAAAACAAAACTTACCAAAACTAACAAGAGATGGGGTAAAAATCTGAATAGCCATTTATCAGAGGAATCAAATTTATCAAAAACTTTGCCACAAAGAAGTGTCCAGGCCCAGATGGTTGGAAATTCGTAATGGAAAATTGTATTTCCATATACTAGTAGCAAACAGTTGGAAAATGAAATTAAAATCAGTTCTCCTTTGGATGGTATTAAATAACAAAATAAATAGAAATAAATTTAACAAAAAACATGCACTGAAAACTTCAGACATTGCTGGTAGAAATTCAAGGAGGCCTCAATAAATGGAGAAATATATCATGTTAATGAATTAGAAGATTCAATAGTATTAAGATGTCATTTCTTCCCAAATTGATCTAAAGATTCAACTTGCCCAAGCAAAATCCCAATAGGCTTTTTTTAATAGAAATTGAAAAGCTGTTTTTAAAGTGTACATATAAAAGCAGAGGACCTAAAACACCCAAATCAATCTTGAGAAACAAGAACAAATCTGGATAACTCGCACTACCTGATTTCAAGACTTACTGCAAAGCTACAGTAATGGTAACATTGTGATATTAACCTAAGGATGGACAAGTAGATCAGTGGAAGATAATAAAGAGTCCACACTTACATGGTCACTTAATTTTCAAGAAAGGCACCAAATCATTTAATGGGAAAAGAAAAGTCTTTTCAACAAATGACTCTAGAGAAACTGAATAGGATATATATACGGGAAAAAAATTAGCCATAACCCCTGCCTCACACCATATACAAAAATGTATTTGAGATGGATTATAGATTGAAACGTAAAAGCTAAAACCATTAAGCTTCTAGGAAAAAACAAGAGAATATCTTCAGAATCTAGGATAGGCAGAGTTTCTCAAGGCACAAAAAGCAATAACCATAAAAGAAAAAAAAACTGACAAATTAGTTTTTATCAGAATTAAAAACTTTTGTTCAAAGACCCATTAAGAAAATGAATAGGCGAGGCCGGCCCGGTGGTGTACTGGTTAAGTGCATGCACGCTGCTTTGGCGGCCTGAGGGTTCCCAGATTCGGATCCCAGGTGCGTGCTGACGCACCACTTGTCAAGCCACACTGTGGCTGCATCCCATATAAAGTAGAGGAAGATGGGCACGGTGTTAGCCCAGGGCCAGTCTTCCTCAGCAAAAAGAGGAAGATTGGCATTGGATGTTAGCTCAGGGCTGATCTTCCTCACAAAAAAAAGAAAAGAAAATGAATAGGCAAACTGTAGAATGGGAGAAAATATTTTCCAAACAGGTATCTGACAAAGGACTGGTATCCAGAATAGGTAAGGAACTCTTAGAACTTAATAGTTTAAAAAAACAAACAATTAAAACTAGACAAAAGACAACAACGAACACTTCACAAAAGAAAATGCACACATGAGTGATAGCACTTGAAAAAGTGCTCCACGTGAGTTATCAGGGAAATGCAAGTTAAAACCATGGTGAAATAGTACTATACTGCCAACAGAATGGTTAAAATTTAAAAGTCTGGTAACACCAAATGGTGAGGATATGAAGGAACTAGAATTCACTTTGGAAAAAGGTTTGGCAATTTCTTATAAAGTTAAATAGACCTAACTGTTCTCCTCCTAGGTATTTATCTGAGAGAAATATTAAAATATTATATGTCCACAAAAAAAAAGTTGTACAAGGAAGTTTATGGCAGAGATCTGCTGTACAACATGGCACATATAGTTAACTATGGTGTTGTGCACTTAAAGACTTAAGAGAGTACATCTTACGCTAAGTGTTCTTACCACCAAAAACAAAAAAACAAAGAGGGACACACAAATCTTTTGGAGGTGATGGTTATGCTTGTTACCTTGATTGCAGTGCTGTATCATAGGTGTATGCATATGTCCAGACTCATCAAAAAGTACACATTATTGTGTGCAGTTTTTTGTGTATTAAGTATACCTCAATAAAGCTGGAAAAAAGAAAAGGGAAAGTTTATGGCAGGTTGATTCACAGTAGCCAAAAACTGGAGACATGCAAACGTGTATCAACAGGTGAGTGGATAAACAGTAGTATATCCATACAGTGGGGTACAACTCAACAATAAATACGAACAGTTTACTGGTATGCAAACAACATGGATAAATCTCAAAACCATTTTGATGCGGAGTGAAAGAAGAGAGACACAAAAGAATATTTGATTTGATATCGTTTATTTGAATTTCCAAACTAAGTGAAACTAATTTAGGTGGGAAAAAATCGGAACTCTGATTCTGCCTCTGTGGGGATGCAGGGAGAAAGGATTGCCTGGGAAGAGACAAAGAAACTTTCTTAGAAAATGGAAATGTTCTGTTCTGTGCTAGGAATATGGGTTACTCAGGTGTATCCATTTGTCAAAATAGTATGGCTAAGATTTGTACATTTCAGTGTATGTAAATTTTTCCTGAAGAGCTATAAATAGTCATTGAGAAGGGAACAAGGAGTGGGTTGAGTATAGGTGAACCAAGAATGGCAGAATACTGATAATTGTTGATGCTGGATAATGTGTAAATGGTGGTTCATTATAGAGTTCTCTTTACTTTGCTGTGTTTGAAATTTTCCATAATAAAAATTTTAAAAGGAGTTGCAGTAAGCAAAGGGAGAAATGTTTGAGTATTGAACTTGGCATTATACTATTTGATTGTGAACTTGAAAAATAAAGGCTAAAACAAATATAAAGCTTTTCAACTTTTTTCCCTAAAATAAGTATGAGGGAGTATTGAAAAGTTTGAGGAATTTAGAGAACTAGAGAGAAACCATTTGCCTAAAACAAACACACAGAAGCAGCTAAATTTGAGATAATTAATTTGGACTTTAGTTGCAGCCATTTTCAAACTGTTAACAAAGAAGTAGCCTAGGAAAAAATGTGTGAAGGTTTGATTTCTAATTGATTTGAATCCATAGTTTGAGATTTTGTCTACATTTAATTTTTTTAAAAACCTTTCTTTTTAAATTTGCTTTCCATGTAAGGATTGGTACAAATGACTCTGAAAGGTAGGTAGGTTTTTTAATGTACTCAGTCTCAAGGTTCTATTGACAATTTTATAATTGGTAGAAATGTAGGTCTTTAAATTATTTTAATAAAGCTTTATAAATGCATAAAGAGAAAAGGAAGAACATTTTATGATATAAATAGCTTTTTAGGAGCTGTATACTTGAAAATGTGGCCATAAGCTATCAGTGATTCAAAAAATTAATTATGAATAAAAATTCTCTTGAAAAAAGAGGGTAATTATGAAGTTTATATAGAGTGATGCTTTTAGAATATATATATATTAAGTAAGCTAGCTTAAGAAAGCTAGGAGAAAAAATGATCCAAATTATAATAATAATAATGTTAATACTTGAATATCTATTTCTACTTTGATTCTTACATGATCTAAGGGAAAAAAACATAATATTAGGCGTTATAAGACAGAAAGAATTTAAGTTAATAATTAACAAATAACTAGTATATATTTTATAATAAAAACTTACCATCTGTCTTTTAGGTTGTTTTGAAAAATTCAATAGACACACTTCTAAATTCATGTTTGCAATCTTTTTAGCTGCAGAAGATCATAAGTAAACAAGATGACTTGAAGACAACAATAACTAATGAAACAGAATGCCAGGTATGTGCAAGTAAACTAAATATTTCCAAATAGATGATGTTTATAACAGCTTCTCTCTTCTGTTTCTTCAAATAAGTATTCTCAGATAGTTGGGGAAATTATTAGTAACTTAATTTTTGTAAATATTTTAAATAGATGTGTTGCATTCACATAGTCCAGATTTCAGATGGTTCACAAGAGTATGTATATAGGGCAGACTTTTCCTCCCAGTCACCCAGTTCTGCTCCCTGAGGAAAGAATACTGTTTCCCTGTATTCTTCCAGAGATATTTCATGCATGTATAAGCATATATGTAAATAAGTAACTAAATACATCTATATATGCTTTCCATTTTTATACAAGCAGTAGCATACTATACATTGTTCCACACACTCCCATTTTTGCTTAATATATCTAAATAGCTCACTCTTTTTAATGGCTTCATAGTACTTTGTTGTATGGGTGTACCAGTTTATGTAACCATTCCCCTTTTGAAAGATATTTAGCATATATCCAGTCTTTTGATATTACAAATAATGCTGCAATTAATAATCCTATAATTATATCATTTTGTACATATGTGACTATGTCTGAGGGATAACTTCCCAGAAATTCAATTGCTGGGTCAAAAGGTATGAACATTTCCAAGGTTGTTGATAAACTTTGATAAATAGAAAATGAACCAATTTTCATTTCCACCAGTAATGTATATCAGTAAATTTTTTATTGATAATCTTTCAATCCATTGTAATTCCACAATATGTTTTCCATGATATTTTATTAAATTTCCGAATCATTTCATCTTTTAGAGCATGTCTGCTTCAAATTTTGCAAATTAAAATCACAGTTATTTTTTGTATTTTATTTCCTTTGAGCATTCCTATACTGGACTTCTTTTTCCCATATCCAAGTCCTTGAATGGTATTCCCTTTTCCTAGCTGTACGTATCCTGTGTGTTCTTATAGTACCCTGTATGTCCCCTTTCATAACACCTGTCATACATTGGTATAATTGTCTGTGTCCTCCCCTGGAGTATAAGCATCTTTAAGGTTGTATGAAGTTAGGGAACAGTCCACAAGATCACCCTTACTTCTGATGCCAATTGCAAGTTCTGGGGTCCCCCAAGACTACCCTTGGGTTCGATAATTCGCTGGAAGGACTCATAGAGCTCACTGAAAGTTGTTAGGTTCATGGTTACAGTTTATTACAGTGAGAGGATACAGATTAAAATCAGCCAAGGTAAGAGACACAGATTCCCAAAGGTTCCACAAGCAGAGATTCTATTTGTCTTCTCCCAGTGGAATCGTGATCACTGTTAACTTTCCCAGCAATGATATATGACAATACACAGAGAGTAGTGCCAACCAGGGCCTTGGTATCCAGAGATTTTATTGGGGTCAGCCATGTAAACTTGATTGGCTGCCCATGTGGCTGACGTCAGTTTCCAGCCCTTCCAGAGGTCAAGCTGATACCCTGTGACCCAAAGCCCCACCCTGAATCTCATTGTTTGTCTATTGGGTGTGCCCCAAGGCCCTCAGGTAAAAAAAGACACTCTTGTCTTAGAGAACACCTATCAGCAGCCCGGAGCAAAAACCAGATCTATTTGGTAAGGTTAATTCTTGAATATACAAATTGTATCTCCATAGCTTGGTAAAGCACCAGAGATACTCTACATGCTGGGTAATTATTTTTTAATGAATGAACAAATATCTAATCATATGATATAATATTTTCAACCATTGACCTAAATTGATCATTCAGATTGGTTCCAAGTATTTGCTATTAGAAGTCATGCTGCAGTAAATAGCTAAACATGTAAATTTAGGATAGAGTTCTAAAAGTGAGATTGTGGGGTCAAAAGGCATGAATACTTTCAAGGCTTTTGATTCATATTGCCAAACTGCCTTCTTGAAAGGTTATAACAATTTACAATCCCACCAGCATTGAGGAAGCATGCCCATCTCCCGGCCGTCTTTCCAGGTTTAGTATCTCTTTGTTTTTTAATCTGTGCCAATTTGATAGGAAAAAGGATATCTCAGTTATTCTTTTTTTAAGATAGTTATATAAACCATTTGTGTTTTTTATTTTATAAATTTTCTGTTTCTATTCTTTGGGAATTTCTTTAGGTTTTTTTTTTTCATATTTGCTGTTAAGAGTAAGACTGTTAACCTAGTGTTGGTCAAAAATATTGAAATATTTCTCAGATTTGTTTATGATGTCTTAGTTACAGATGTTTTTATTTTTAATGTAGTCATATTACTTTTATTTATCCAATTATTTTCATTTTCATTTTTTAAAATGCCTGCCCCACATCAAAATCAACTATAAATACTAACCTGTATTACCCTCTGATTTAGTTGTGGTTTTGTTTTTTTACATTTAATTTTTTCATTCATCTGAAATTTGTTTCTTAAGTGCATCCCTAAGAACATTACAGTACTTTACCTTTTTACTGTTACAAATGGACCTTTTTCCCTCAAGGGAAAAATTATTGCTATTCACAGGAAAGCTGTTTGATTTTTAATGTTTTTGTACCAGTCTATCTTACTGAATTTTCTTTTTTTGAGGAAGATTGGCCATGAGCTAACATCTATTGCCAATCTTCCTCTTTTTCTTTTTTTTTTTTTTTTTGCCCCAAAGCCCCAGTACACAGTTGTATATCCTAGTTGTAGGTCCTTCTAGTTCTTCTATGTGGGATACCACCTCAGCATGACTTGATGAGTGGTGAGTAGGTCCACGCCCAGGATTCAAACCCGCGAACGCTGGACCACCAAAGCGGACCACACAAACTTAACTCCTATGCCACTGGGCCGGCCCCCTGAATTTTCTTATTATTTTGATTTTTTCTGTTGATTTTCTTGGTTGTTCTAAGTATAAAATTATATTATCTCTAATATTAATCTTAGTTTATTCCTCCTATGTATGGACAAAATTACCCCAAAAAATGTTAAATAATAGTGTTAATGGTAGGCATCCTGATCATATTCTATCCTTAATGAGAATACATCTAGTATTGAGAATATATCTAGTAATGAGACACTATCTGGTAATGAGTATACACTTAGTTTTGTGTTTTAGTGTGCCTCATGGGCTTTTTTATATATGAATTGAGAAAAAAACATCAGATGTAACCACCTGCCCACACTTGTATGGAAGCCTAATAATGCGTTTAAAATCTACATTTATAGCAACTAATTTATAAATTTACAAAGTAAGGTCTTTTAAGAATCAATAACGTAGAATGCATGGCATCCGTTATCTCCATTAAAACCGTCTTTTCCTCCCTATTAGCTAAAATCAAAATGATAGTGTAAAGTACTGGTGAAGCTACCCAACAACCACCAGAAGGATGTGTCTGACAATGTGCTGAGATCTAACTTTCTCCTCTGCTGCACCCCCCACCCCCGCCCAGGGTGTTGTTCATTTGTAATTTGCCTGGACTAAATCTCTGAAGCCTATCTCCTCCACAGTGTGAGGCTGCAGTTGTCTCTGCTTAATTTTTTTTCTAGATGTTTATTTTTAGCCTGACTTCCTAGGAGTCGTCCCTGTGTCTGTCTAGTTTAGTGTTTGGCCAGAGATTGTGCTAACACACCAGGAGCTAATAAGGCTTCCTGATGGATCTGTGTGAGGCTGGGGGCACATTCACACTTCCGGCTCTTTTCAGGTCTGCCACTGTGCACACCTGTGCCAGCTCTTTGAGCCCAAGTGTATGTGGATGGCTGGAGCTGGTGTGGTCTCTGCTCTGTGTGCAGCACAACCTGGGATCGAGGAGAGCTCAGCAGGCCTTTATGGCTGCCTCACCTCCTGAAACCATCTTTTAAACATCTGGCCATCCGCCAGTCCTTCGCTTGCTCCAAACAGGCTTGCAACCTCAGTTAATGGAGCCACCAAGATCACCAGTTTAATGCTCCAGATCAAGTAAACTCCCTTCGTCAGCGGCAGGGAAACTGATTTTGGGCAGCCTGTCCCTCTCTATAGAACTCCCACATGGCAGAGCTGGAAAGGCAAGAAGGCCACAGACTAAGCTAGTTAGCATGAAAAACGCTTCTCGGTTTGTCATATACCTTTGGTCAGATTCCACAGCACTGAGATGGTTGTTTTTGACCATTTTGTCCAGCTGTTCACTTTTTGGGGAGAGGATTTGTCACCCGCACTCCATTATGTGGGAAGTCAGAAGGCAGTTACACATTTTAGTTGGCCAGTAGGTTTACTTTTAATAAACATGGTTAGTAAGTTCCAAAAGCAAATATTTTAGGTACACCAACATATTTAATATAGTATAAAATTTTGCCTTTTAAAATAAATAGCATACTATATACCAAAAGCATGAACTAGAGTGTATTTTGATGAGGCTTATGTTAATGACACTGAACATTTAATAATTAACTAGTTTTTAAGACATATGAAAAATAAAGATTAATACTTTGAAGGATCTACGTAAAAAAACTATAAACTATAAATTTTTATTGAGGAACATAAGAGAAGCTTGAAATAAATGTAAAGTCGGGCTTTATTTTTAGATAGGAATAGTGAGCATTGTAAAGAGGCCAGTTTCCACTAAATTAATCTATTAATTCAGTGTGATATAGGTCAAAACTCAACAACTGAGTCCTTGGTTTTGTGTGTTTGTTTGTTTGGTGATAGTGGTCAGGGAGGAACTGGGTGCAGGCAGGAGGTGTACAGAAACTTGGCAAAATGATTCTAAAGTTCATCTGGAAGAATAAACATCAGAGAATAACCAAGAACATTCTGGAAAATGCAAGTAATGAGAGGGACAATGAAGTGGTATAATGAGAAATAGAATAGTCAAAATATAAACCCAAATACATATTGGCATTAGTATATAATATAGGTATCATTTTAAATCAGTAGAAAAAAACTAATTATCAAATTACTTTGCAGTAATCCAGATATCTAGGAGTCATTCTTGACATCTCCTTACACCTCTCATCCAATTGGTCTCTAAGTCTGTCTGTTCTGCCTCTTAAATGTTTTCAAATCCATCCTTTTTCCCTCTATTTCCACTACTATTATCTAATCAGGCCATTATCATTTCTTGCTTGAGTTACTACTGTAGCCTCTGACTGATCCCCTGTATCCACTCTTGTCTTTTCTAATTCATTTTTCACATTATAGCCAGGGGACTTAAAAGCACAAATATGCCGTAACTACCCTTGGTCTGAGGAATCCAGTCCTGACCATCTTCCAACCTCCAGCTATACCATTTTTCTCTGCAGCATAGCATAGTGGTTAAGAACTCAGACTCAGAAGACTACTTGCCTAGGTTCAAATGCTGCCTCATCACTTATAGCTGTGTGACCCTGGGCAAATTAGTTTACTCCTCTTTGCATCTGTCGCCTCATTTGTAAAGTGAGAATAATAGTAATCTACCTCAGTAGGTTATTTTGAGGATTAAATTAGTTAATATATTTAAATCTTTTAGAACTATACTTAACACATAAGCAGTATATATTTGCTATTATACTTATTATTATTGCTTTCTACACCCCAGCCATATAACACCATGCTCTCTTGCACCTTCAGGCCTTTATACATGTTCCCTGTTTGGAATGTTTATTGCCCCTTCTTATTTTCTTCTGTTCAGACTTCATGTCTCAGTTCAAATAGCATTTTCTCAGGGAAGCCTTGCCTGAGCTGCTAAGTGAGTCAAACACCCTGTTAAATGCTCCCATGGCTCCTTGTACTTCTTCCCAGCATTTTCATGCTCGTGATTACTATTTTTAATAACTTGTTTAATGCCCAGCTATCCCACAGGAACAGAAAACCATGAATCCCCAAGGCCTAACAGTATCTGGCACATAATGGGCATTTACTATATCCTTGTTGATGACAGATGGACTGACTGACTAAGTATTAGCACTGAGTGTGTATCCCAGTTCTTCTATCAAAGTAAATTCCAGATGAATCAAAGATTTCAATGTCAAAAATCAAACCATGGAAGTAGTATAAGAAAATGTGGGTAAACGTTTTTACATTATTGAGGTAGGTAATGTAGTTCTGTTCCAAAACATAAAGGAAAATTGTGGTAAATTTGACTAGTGTTATTTTTTTTAACAAGTAACATCTCAATAGAATGATAGGCAAAGGACATGAAGGGGCAGTTTTCAGAACTACAAATGACCGATAAATATGAGTAATCAAAGAAATGCAAGTTTAAATAATGGTGATTTTTTTATTATTGTTGTTTTTCCTACCGGATTGGCAAAGATAAAAAAGATTGATAATCCTTTGTGTTCTCTAAGGTATGCGGGAGTGGGCACTTTTACTCTGTTGGTGCTAATGTAAATTGCAAAGATATCTTACAAAATTTAAGTGCAAATGCCATTTTTCCCAGAAATTTCACTTATAGGAATTTATAATTACAAGTGCACAAAGATAAATACATAACAGTATTTCTCACAGCAGTGTTTATAGTAAAAAAATTTGGAAACACTCTAAGTATCTAACGGTAGGAAATGAGTATATTCTAGTATGACAGGCAGCCCTTGCCAGCTTACATGTCATGTATGGCATTTCCCTACGCTGGGGGCCTGGGCATATTCAGCCCTTTTCACTCTTCTCTGTGACAAATACAAGAATGGGAAAAAAAAGGAATACATGTTAATAAAAAAGAAACAAATTAACATTGTTTGCTACACTGAAAAAAATGTGTTTGTATGTTTGTTTATATACATACACACAAAATGGCACATACAGTGCATTAGCCATTAAAAATTATGACATCTATATTTGTTATGAAAAGTGCTCCACTTTAAAAGGAAAAAAAGCTGTTTTCAAAAAACATATATAATGATTTCATTTGCATAAGTCTCTTCAACAAATGGTGCTGGGACAACTGGATATCCACGTGCAGAAGAGTGAAGTTGGATTCCTGCCTCACACCATATACCAGAATTAATTGAAATGAATCAAAGACTTAAATGTAAGAGCTAAAACTATAAAACTCTTTGAAGTGCTTCATGAAAAGGGAAAAGCTTCACGACATTGGATTTGGCAGTAATTTCTTAGATCTGACACCAAAACTCAATCGGAAGAGGAAAAAATAGATACATTGGACTTCATCAAAATTAAAAACTTTTGTGCATCAAAGGACAGTATCAAGACAGAGGAAAGATAAAATACAGAATGGGAAAAGATATTTGCAAATCATATATCTTACAAGAGTCTAGTACCAGGATATGTAAAGAAGTCCTACAACTCAACAACAAAAAGACAAACAACCCAGTTGAAAACTGGGCAAACAACTTGAATAAACATTTTCCCAAAGAAGATACATAAATAGCCAACAAGCACATGAAAAGATGCTCAGCATCATTAATCATTAGGGCAATGCAAATTAAAACCAGAGTGAGATATCACAACACACCTGTTCAAATGACTAAAATAAAATGCTGACAACCAAATGATTGCAAGGATGCAGAGAAACTGGATCACTCATCCATTGCTGGTGGGAATGTAAAATGATACTGCCACTTTTATACCATGATAAAACAGTCCTTGCACTCTTGGGTATCCATCCCAGAGAAATGAAAAACTCTGTTCACACAAAAACCTGTACGTGTTTTTAGCAACTTTATTTGTAGTAGCCAAAAACTGGAAACAGCCAAGATGTCCTTCAACAGGTGAATGATTAAACTACGTTAATCCATATGATGAAATACTACTCTGCAATTAAAAGGAACCAAACTATTGATACAGCAACAACCTGGATGAATACCCAGAGACTTATTCTGAACAAAAAATGCCAATACCAAAAGGTTACATACTGTATGATTCCATTTATATCACTTTTTTGAAATGATAAAATTATAGGAAAGGAGAGTTGATGGTTGCCAAAGGGTAAAGAGAGGGTAGGGGCAGGAGGGAAATCCATGTGGCTATAAGAGAGCAACATGAAGGATCCTTGTGGTAAAGGAAATGTTCTGTATGTTGACTATATCAAGTTGTGTTAGTGTATTGTTTTGCAAGATGTCACCATTGGAGGAAACTGAGTAAAGGGTACAAGAGATCTTTCTGTATTATTTCTTATAGTTGCATGTGAATCTACAGTTATCTCAAAATAGAAAAAACTCTTTTAAATATAAATCAAGGACTCATGAGGATATGCATTTGTTCCTTGGGTTATGTGTTCTTCTACCCTGGGTTTTTTGTGTCTTTTGCCTGATTTCTTCTCCTTCTATTTCTTGCTACAGTGCCTTTGCTTAGGTGTCATGCCATTTCTTTTGCTTATGCTCATGCTCCATCCAGACCTTCTCTTTGCTCTGGGAGAGCGTAAGTGAAATTCTCCTTCATTCTCTTCCCACCTTACCTGGAACAATTTATCTTTTTCCTTCTAAGCTGCAGGTGTTGCAATTTCATCCACTATTCTATAGACTGAAGAGGCGGGGCCAAGGGGGAAGAGAGTCCCCTGGGCTAAATGTAGCCCTTGCTGTAGGACCTAAATTCTGTTTACTCTTCTGTGATCCCCTTAATTGTCCTAGATCACAGCCCTCTCCACCCCCCTAAGGTATATCCCGCTGTATGGATTCCTGACTATTCCCTCAATTTAACATAGTGCCCTGAAGTATTCTAAGCCCTGGAAGCCCTCCCTCCCTCTGCTTAAGTCCCGCCAAGCTATAAAGAGCTTCTGTTGGGGTTTTTCTCTGACTTCTCCCAGGGCTATCTTCTCACCCCACTGATCTACTTACAACTAACTTGAAGGTTTGATGAAGTTCTAATAATGTGATATAGTTAGGCACCGCATAAGGACGTTTTGGTCAACAGTGGACTGCATGTATAACTGTGGTCTCATAAGATTAGTATCATGCAGCCTAGGTGTGTAATAGGCTAAACCATCTAGGTTTGTGTAAGTACACTCTGTGCTCGTCACACGACGACAAAATCACCTAACGATGCATTTTTCAGAGTGTATCCCCATCATTAAGTAATCTCACCTGCTACTGCTATTTCTGAGAAGTAGGGTTAGGAGAGATGCTGGACCATCCAACACATGAATCTAGTGTTTCTTTCTCCAGCTGTTCTTTTTCAAAATATTTGGTTTAAATTTGTACCCCCTTTTGTTGTTTAATTGCTGCTGATCATCTTTTTAGCAGTTCTGTTTTGTTATTTTTGTTGTTTATTTTATTGGAGATTTGAAGAAGGAAGAATCTGTGAATCTGCTTCGCTCATTACCTTTAATGGAATTCTCACCTATTAATTTTATAATTAGGAAAAGCAAATGTTTTTCAAATATTTCTAACATTAAGCAAAAGCTCAAAGACTTTGCTGCTTTAATTCTCTCAGTCCTGCTTCATTAGAAAATGCCTAGAGATCACATTTTGAAATAACGTTTATTTCATAATTCTAAGCTCTCTTTTTGGTCTGATTTAAGATTTTGTTTACTGCTTAAGTCCATCTTGAGTATTTTGAGTGTCTTATCCCTCATTGTTTTTCTCCTGCTTGAGCAAAGATGATTATAGAATAGTTAGGTGAAGTAACAGCATGGCTACCTCTCTTTTTTCCACTTTTGTTGTTGTTGTTACAGGAAGCTTTTGTGGGTATTGTCCTGAGAGATCCAGGCTACAGGATCCATTTTTGTTCTTGATTATAATTACTTGAAATTATCTTATCATTTTTTATAGGAACCAACAGTGAAAGAACCTGAAATTAACACAACCCTTCAGATACGTTTCTTTGGAAAAAGAGGAGAAAGAAAACTTCATTATAGAGAATTTCGAAGGTAAATGCAAATATTTATATTCATTTAGGGAAACTTTATAGGTAAGAAATGAAGAAAACTGAATATATTCATTTCTCCGAACTACAAACCATAAAACTAAATACTATATATGGATTTATATAGTATTTTTCTGTAAGAACAAAACCTATGAAATGTTTTAAACTTAAGTTACTGTGCTCAGAAATATATCTAACCTGTTATGAAAAATAATATCTGTTTTATAGTAACTTAATGTTTGTAGCTAATAGAGATATGCCCCTTGTATCAGTTAGTTCTTAATGCAAAACAAACTCACCTAACTTAACTTGGAACTTTGGGTCAGTTGGGTGGTTCTCCTGATCACGGCCAGGATCAGCTCTTCTTGTCTGGACACGCTCATGCAATTGCAGTCTGCTGATGGATTGCCAGCAGCTGGGTCTTCTAAGATGGCCTCAGCTGGGACAACTCAACTATGCTCCATGTGACCTCTGATTCTCTAGCACAAGGGTTGGCAAATTTTTTTTTATAAAGGGTCAGATAGTAAATATGGTCTCTGTCACAGCTACTCAACTCTGCCATTACAGCGTGAAAGCAGCCATAAACAATACATTACATATAGATATGTTAATACATAATGGGCATGTCCATGTTCCAGTAAAACTTTACACTAATGCTAATTTTAAGCAACTTGTTTACCTTCGCTGAGCTCATTTCTATATCTGTAAAATGGGAATAATACTTAGATTATGATATTGCAAACATTAAAATGTGTCCTATTTACCTTCTCCCTGATAAGAATAACTCCATGCAAAATGAGATAATGTGCCTCCCTGTGCCTCTCCATTAACCAAAGGTTTAAAACAAATATCAGAAAGTAGTACAGAATGGTGCGGGAAAAGACACTAATTTGGGAGGCAGGAGACTGCATCTTGTTCAACTCAATGCAATTAAATAAAGATTTGAGTGCATACTATGTGCTGCTCTCTGCCAGGCTGTGTGTCAAATACTAGGGCTAGTCTCTTCTGGGGACTATCTAGTAAACATGCAGAAAAAACATTTAAAGGCATTATAGTCAATGCTGTCATAGATGTTTAGGGGTTTTTGGTAGCACAGAAGGTCACTTAGTATATCTGGTTTGGAGGTTGGGAGTAAGTGATCAGGGAAGGCTTTCTGGAGGATATGGCACCTAAGCTGAATCTTGACAGATGAGCAGGAATTAACCAGGCAAAAATGGTTTGGGCAGGGAAGCATTTGAGGGAAAGAGAGCAACATGAGAAAAGACATAGAGGCATGGAAACATGATTTGCAGTTGAGTCTAGCTAGAGTTGTAAGCATAAGGCACTGCAGTAAGAGGTGAGAACAGAGACTGGAGAAGAGTGTACTCGCTGTAGAAGATTTTGTACACCATAAGATCAAGCTTGAATTAACGCAAAAAAGGGAGGCCCTGAAGAATGATACATGAAGAATGCCTGGTCGGATGTGCCCATCATTCTGGCAGCAGAGGAAAGGATAAATTTTATGAGCGAGAAGACCATTGTAATATTCCAGATAAAAAATGGTAAGAGCCTTGAACTAGTGTATTGGCAATAAGGATTTTGAAGTGGGAGAGTTTTCAAGACATAGGAGATAATACAATTGTAGGGGTTAGTGACTGATTGGATTTGAGGAAGGAAGAATACCTGAAGACCCAGGTTTCTGAATTATATCCCAATACCAATTTACCCAATAGTTAAACTCCAGTGAGTCATTTAACCTCTCTAGAACAATTTTTCTCAACAAAATTTTAAAACATGCCTCTTCTTGTATACTTGAAAAATACCTCTGTCTACGTTTCTTAAAGTTTCAAGGTAGAGTATCATGGTTTAAAACAAAGCCAAGCCATTATCATATTGATTGTGTTTGTTCAAACTACAATCATACAGATACTAATACACTACCCTCTTCCCTTTGAGTTCCTAAATTAGTTAATTTTTCAAAGTTGCTTCTAACTTTCATTTTCCTTAAAGGGAATAATTTAATTTAGAATTCTTACTTTAAACTTTTTTTAAATTAGAGTTTCTATAAATAATGGGCCCTGTGAAATTTGTCATACTGATCGTGCAATTAAAAAAAGATACAATTAACAAAAAATGCTGTAAATGCAGTTTTTCAGGAACTTGTCTCTTGGATAGAGTAAAGTGCCCCTAAAGTTAAAATTACAGTTATACTGGGCTAGAATTTGATAATCATAAAATGTCTTTAAAATTTGGGGTAAGTCATAAAGTGATAGAAAATAGTTTCTTTGTATATAGTGTTTTAAAAAACTTTTCACCAACGTACTGGCCAATTTAACCATTGAAACGCCACAAAAAATGTTTCAGTGTGTTCTTTGGAGCTTTTAGTTTTGTTTTTTAGTTTTTGTTTAGCTTTTAGTTTAGTTTCATCTAGTTTAGTTTTTTTTTTTTATGAGTGTAATGTATAACTCTTGCTTATAAAAAGAGATGTGCACCTTTGCTATCCTTCACCTAAAGGAAGCCGGCCCAGATGAACAAGTTTTTTAACCTGACTCTCAGGTCTCTGTTTCTTCATCTGTGAAATAGTATGATAATACCCACTTAATAAGGTTGTAAATAAGCTTATATAAGGAGATTGAAACAGTAATCAAAAACCTCCCCAAAAATAAAAGTCCAGGACCAGACGGCTTCCCTGGTGAATTCTACCAAACATTCAAAGAAGACTTAATACCTATCCTTGTCAAACTCTTCCAAAAAATTGAGGAGGGGGGGAAGCTCCCTAACTCATTCTACGAAGCTGACATTACCCTGATACCAAAACCAGACAAGGACAACACAAAAAAAAGAAAATTACAGGCCAATATCACTGATGAACATCGATGCGAAAATCCTCAACAAAATACTAGCAAATCGCATACAACAATGCGTTAAAAAGATTATACACCATGATCAAGTGGGATTTATTCCAGGGATGCAGGGATGGTTTAACATTCGCAAATCAATCAACGTAATACACCACATTAATAAAATGAAGAACAAAAATCACATGATCATCTCAATAGATGCAGAGAAAGCATTTGACAAGATACAGCATCCATTTATGATAAAAACTCTGAATAAAATGGGTATAGAAGGAAAGTACCTCAACATAATAAAGACCATATATGAGAAACCCACAGCTAATATCATCCTCAATGGTGAAAAACTGAAAGCTATCCCTCTAAGAACAGGAACCAGACAAGGATGCTCACTGTCACCACTCCTATTTAACATAGTGTTGGAAGTCCTAGCCAGAGCAATCAGGCAAGAGAAAGAAATAAAAGGGATCCAAATTGGAAAGGAAGAAGTGAAACTGTCACTATTTGCAGATGACATGATTTTATATATAGAAAACCCTAAAGAATCCACCAGAAAACTTTTAGAAGTAATAAACGAATATGGTAAAGTTGCAGGATACAAAATCAACACACAAAAATCAGTTGCATTTCTGTACACTAACAACGAAGTAGCAGAAAGAGAAATTAAGAATACCATCCCATTTACAATTGCAACAAAAAGAATAAAATACCTAGGAATAAACTTAACCAAAGAGGTGAAAGATCTGTACACTGAAAACTATAAAACATTTCTGAAAGAAATTGAAGAAGACACAAAGAAATGGAAAGATATTCCGTGCTCTTGGATTGGAAGAATTAACATAGTTAAGATGTCCATACTTCCTAAAGCCATCTATAGATTCAATGCAATCCCTATCAAAGTTCCAACAACATTTTTCACAGAAATAGAACAAAGAATCCTAAAATTTATATGGAACAACAAAAGACCCCGAATAGCTAAAGGAATCCTGAGAAAAAGAACAAAGCTGGAGGTATCACACTCCCTGACTTCAAAATATACTACAAAGCTATAGTAACCAAAACAGCATGGTACTGGCACAAAAACAGACACACAGATCAATGGAATAGAATCAAAAGCCCAGAAATAAACCCACACATCTATGGACAGCTAATCTTTGACAAAGGAGCCAAGAACATACAATGGGGAAAAGAAAGTCTCTTCAACAAAAGGTGTTGGGAAAACTGGATACCCATATGGAAAAATGAAAGTAGATCCTTACCTTACACCATACACAAAAATTAACTCCAAATGGATTAAAGACTTGAATGTAAGACCTGAAACTGTGAAACTTCTAGAAGAAAACATAGGCAGTACGCTCTTCGACATCGGTCTTAGCAACATCTTTTCAAACACCACATCTGACCGGGCAAGAGAAACAATAGAAAAAATAAACAAATGGGACTACATCAAACTAAAAAGCTTCTGCACAGCAAAGGAAACCATCAACAAAACGAAAAGACAACCTAACAATTGGGAGAAGATATTTGCAAACCATACTTCTGATAAGGGCTTAATCTCCAAAATATATAAAGAACTCATACATCTCAACAACAAAAAAACTACCAACCCAATTAAAAATGGGCAAAAGACCTGAACAGACATTTCTCCAAAGAAGATATACAGATGGCCAACAGACACATGAAAAGATGTTCAAAATCACTAACTATCAGGGAAATGCAAATCAAAACTACAATGAGATATCACCTCACGCCCGTCAGAATGGCTATAATTAACAAGACAGGACACAACATGTGTTGGAGAGGATGTGGAGAGAAGGGAACTCTCATACACTGCTGGTGGGAGTGCAAACTGGTGCAGCCGCTATGCAAAACAGTATGGAGATTCCTCAAAAAATCAACGATAGAACTACCATATGATCCAGCTATTCCACTGTTGGGTGTTTATCCAAAGAACTTGAAAACACCAATTTGCAAAGGTACATGCACCCCTGTGTTCATTGCAGCCTTATTCACGATAGCCAAGACTTGGAAGCAACCTAAGTGCCCATCAAGGGACGAATGGATAAAGAAGCTGTGGTATATATACACAATGGAATACTACTCAGCCATAAGAAACGCATTTAAATCCAGGCATTTGTGACAACATGGATGGACATTGAGGGTATAATGCAAAGTGAAATAAGTCAGAGGGAGAAGGTCAAATACCGTATGATTTCCTTCATTAAGTAGTAGATAATAACAACAATAAACAAACACATAGGGACAGAGATTGGATTGGTGGTTACCAGAGGGGAAGGGGGGAGGGAGGAGGGTGAAAGGGATAATTCGGTACATGTGTGTGGTGATGGGTTGTAATTAGTATTTTGGTGGTGAACATGATGTAGTCCATGCAGAAATAGAAGTACAATGATGTACACCTGAAATTTTTACAATGTTATAAACCAATGTTACTGCAATAAACAAAAAATTAAAAAAATAAATAAAAAAAAAAAACTCAAGCATCTGTTACCATGGTGACCCAGGCATCAGAGATGTAACTATAGGGTGGGCTTCAGTAATGCATTGTCTAACTACTTTTGAAACAGACAACAAAGGGGACAAAAGAGTATAGTTAAAGCAAGTTGGCCCCTGGTTTCACTACCACTTTGAGGAAGTTTCTAGGGAGCCAGTGGGATGTCACTTCCAAAGTGAAACAAGTTGTAACACATTGTACCACCTACCATCAAGAAAAAGGCACAGTGTTTGGTGTCATTTTGGATTTTAGAGGCAACGCGCATGCCATTCGAGCTAGCTGCTCTGACCCAATTGCCAGGTAACCCAGGGGCAGCCAGTTCCGAGGGGGCCTGGAGCAAGAGACGGCTATGCTACAGTCAAGGCTTCAGTACAAGCTGCTCTGCCACGTGGGCGGATGGTACTCAAAAAAGTCGCTGGCAAATAGGGATGCTGTATGGAGCCCCTGGCAAGCCCAGATAAGAGAATCTCACACAGACCCCCAGGGTTTGAGACAAGGTTGCGTCCCCTCCTGCAGCCAAGTGTTCTCCTAGCTTCCCATTGGATGCCTGACCATGGAACATCTTCTTAAAAATTTGGTTCACCACTTACTTTCAGGAACACTTCCATAGATAACTACATTCTGTGGCTTCAAGTTCCTTGGACTGAATTTGTGTTCTATTGAACTGGACTTGTAGCCATTTGCAGATACTAGGCGGTGTGTAGGGCTGGTGGCTTTCAGCCGGGCCTACTTCTCTGACATGGGACTGCTGTCCCCCCAGGAGCAGGAATATTGTTAGCTGCTGGCAGAACTTCGTCCCACTTTCTGTGCTGGTGCTGGTGCTGGTGCTGGCTTTCCCTCCGGATTTAAGGCCGGTGCAGGGGCTCTGATTTGGAGCGTGGCATTGGAGGAATTCTTCACTGCCAACTAGTTGAATTCGTCCTTCTTATATAACTCAATGGCAACAGAGAGGATGTTTGGATTCTGCTTACTTTTTTTTTCCCCCGTTGCAGTAGTTTATTTATTAATTCGTGTGCAAAAAAATAAAAAGGAAGTAATAAAATAACCTTGTTTATATATATATAATATATATTAATGTATTTATAATTATATATAGTTATATATAATTATAAATGTGTTCATAGTCATGAATATCTTGATTTATATATAATTTCTTATTCCAAATAGGTGTCTAGCTGCAAATAGGCATCATAATTATAACATAAACACTAATATCAGAAGTAAGTAACAAAGGGCCGGCGCCGTGGCTTAGCGGTTAAGTGCACACACTCTGCTGCTGGCGGCCCGGGTTTGGATCCCGGGCGCGCACCGACACACCGCTTCTCCGGCCATGCTGAGGCCGCGTCCCACATACAGCAACTAGAAGGATGTGCAGTTATGACATACAACTATCTACTGGGGCTTTGGGGGGAAAAACATAAATAAATAAAAGTTAAAAAAAAGTAAGTAACAAAGATGAACAGATGAAAAACAACATTAGAATCGTAAAATGGAGCCAGGAATTAGCTAGTACACAAAATGCAAACCATGAGATTGTGTACATTTGCTAAGAACAAACCACAAATTTGACTCTGAGCTTTCTGACAGACAATATGAAGAGGAATACATTAAGAGTTACACACTTCAGTGTCCCTAAGTTAAAGCTCACTGATTCTGCATAAGAGAGGACATTTATTCCTCATCATACAGCCAGAAGGAAATCTTCCCATGGGTCTTCATAAAAAGGACACTGTGTAAGGCAGAGAATTATATCCTTAACAATCATAGTGAGACCAGTGTCAAATTTCACAGGCTGTTCTTTGTAACATCTATCAGCAGAGAATAACTAAAGTCACAATTTTAAGTATGGAAACATACTTCACTTCAGCTTCTAAAATTCAGCTTCTTTTTCTTTAAAACCACTGTATGCTTTAATAAGCAATTAGAAGTACTAACAATTAAGTACCAAAAGTTTAGAAGTTAGGTAGCCATCTACAAGGGAAAGAGCACTGGCCTGGGGATACAAATAAGTTTAAATCCTAGCTGCTATTTAATACAGGCATACCTCGTTTTATTGCACTTTGTTTTATTGTGCTTCACAGGTACAGTCATGCGCCACATAATGACATTTTGGTCAACAATGGACCACATATACAACGGTGGTCCCATAAGATTAGTACCATATAACCTAGGGGTGTGGTAGGCTATACCCTCTAGGTTTGTGTAAGTACACTCTATGATGTTGACACAATGACAGAATTGCCTGACAACACATCTCGGAATGTATCCCTGTCATTAAGCGACACGTGACTGCATTGCACTTTGTACAGATTGAAGGTTTGTGGCAACCTTGCTTTGAGCGAGTCTGTCAGTGCCAGTTTTCCAACAGCATTTGCTCATTTTGTGTCTCTCTGTCACATTTTGGTAATTCTTGCAATATTTCAAACTTTTTCATGATTATAGTTGTTATGGTGACCTGCAATCAGTGATCTTTGATGTTACTATTGTAATTGCTTTGAGGCGCCACAAACCATGCCCATATAAGATGGCAAGCTTAATCGATAAATGTTGTGTGTGACTGCTCCACCAACGAGCCGTTCCCCCATCTCTCTCCCTCTCTTCAGGCCTCCCTATTCCCTGAGACACAACAATATTGAAATTAGGCCAATTAATAACCCTACAGTGGCCTCTAAGTGTTCAAGTGAAAGGAAGAGTCGCACATCTCTCACATTAAATCAAAAGCTAGAAATGACGAAGCTTAGTGAGGAAGGCATGTCGAAAGCTGAGACAGGCCAAAAACTAGGCTTCTTGCACCAAACAGTTAGCCAAGTTGTGAATGCAAAGGAAAAGTGCTACTCCAGTTAACACACGAATAATAAGAAAGCAAAACAGCCTTATTGCTGATATGGAGAAGGTTTTAGTGGTCTGGATAGAAGATCAAACTAGCCACAACATTCCCTTAAGACAAAGCCTAATCCAGAGCAAGGCCCTAACTCTCTTCAATTCTATGAAAACTGAGAGAGGTGAGGAAGCTGCAAAAGAAAAGATTGAAGCCAGCAGAGATTAGTTCATGAGGTTTAAGGAAGGAAGCCATCTCCATAACATAAAAGTGCAAAGTGAAGCAGCCAGTGCTGATGTAGAAGCTACAGCAAGTTATCCAGAAGGTCTAGCTAAGATAATTAATGAAGGTGGCTACACTAAATAACAGATTTTCAGTGCAGATGAAACAGCCTTCTATTGGAAGAAGATGCCATCTAGGACTTTCATAGCTAGAGACGAGAAGTCAAGGCCTGGCTTCAAAGCTTCAAAGCACAGGCTCACTCTCTTGTTAGGGGCTAATGCAGCTAATGCAGCTGGTGACTTTAAGTTGAAGCAAATGCTCATTTACCATTCTGAAAATCCTAGGGCCCTTAAGAATTATGCTAAATCTACTCTGTGCTCTATAAGTGGAACAACAAAGCCTGGAGGACAGCACATGTATTTCCAGCATGGTTTACTGAATATTTTAAGCCCACTGTTGAGACCCACTGCTCATAAAAAAAGATTCCTTTCAAAATATTACTGCTCTTTGACAATGCACCTGGTCACCCAAGAGCTCTGATGGAGATGTACGACAAGATTAATATTGTTTTCATGCCTGCTAAAACAATATCCATTCTGCAGCCCATGGATCAAGGAATAATTTCAACTTTCAAGACTTATTATTCAGGGCCGGCCCCGTGGCTTAGCAGTTAAGTGCACACGGTCCGCTACTGGCGGCCCGGGTTCAGATCCCGGGCGCGCACCGACACACGGCTTCTCCGGCCATGCTGAGGCCGCATCCCACATACAACAACTAGAAGGATGTGCAACTATGACATACAACTATCTACTGGGGCTTTGGGAGAAAAATAAATAAATAAAATTAAAAAAAAAAAAAAAGACATTATTCAATAAATAGATTTCATTAGTCTATAGCTGCCATAGATAGTGATTCTTCTGATGGATCTGGGCAGAGTAAATTGAAAACCTTCTGGGGGCCAGCCCGATGGCACAAGTGGTTAAGTGCACGCGCTCCACTGTGGCGGCCCAGGGTTCGCCGGTTCAGATCCCGGGCGGGCACCGACGCACCACTTGTCAAGCCATGCTGTGGTGCCGTCCCATATAAAGTAGAGGAAGATGGGCATGGATGTTAGCCCAGGGCCAGTCTTCCTCAGCAAAAAAAAGAGGAGGATTGGCAGATGTTATCTCAGGGCCGATCTTCCACACACACACAAAATATATATACATATATAAAAAAAGAAAACGTTCTGGAAAGGATTCACCATTCTAGATGCCATTAAGAACATTTGTGATTTATGGGAAGAGGTCAAAATATCAACATTAACAGAAGTTTGGAAGAATTTGATTCCCACCTTCATGGATGACTTTGAGAGCTTCAAGACTTCACTGGAGGAAGTAACTGCAGGTGTGGTGCAAATAGCGAAAGAACTAGAATTAGGATTAGAAGTGGAGCCTAAAGATGTGACTGAATTGCTGCAATCTCATGATAAAACTTTGACAGATGAGGAGTTGCTTCTTCTAGATGAGCAAAGAAAGTGGTTTTTTGGGGCCAGGCCCCGTGGCTTAGCAGTTAAGTGCATGCACTCCGCCACTGGCGGCCGGGGTTTGGATCCCAGGCGCGCGCCGACACACCGCTTCTCTGGCCATGCTGAGGCCGCGTCCCACATACAGCAACTAGAAGGATGTGCAACTATGACAGACAACTATCTACTGGGGCTTTGGGGAAAAAAAAAGGAGGAGGATTGGCAATAGATGTTAGCTCAGAGCCGGTCTTCCTCAAAGCAAAAAAAAGAGGAGGATTAGCATGGATGTTAGCTGAGGGCTGATCTTCCTCACAAAAAAAAAAAAAGAAAGTGGTTTCTTAAGATGCGGTGAAGACTGTTGAAATGACAACAAAAGATTTAGACTATTACATAAACTTAGTTGATAAAGCAGTGGCCAGGTTTGAGAGGACTGACTCCAATTTTGGAAGAAGTTCTACTGTGGGTAAAATGCTATCAAACAGCATTGCATGCTACAGAGAAATGGTTTGTGAAAGGAAGAGTCAATCAGTGCAGCCAATGTCGTTGTCGTCTTAGTTTAAGAAATTGACACAGCCACCCCAACCTTCAGCAGCCACCACCCTGATTAGTCAACAGCCATCAAAATCGAGGCAAGACCCTCCACCAGCGAAAAGTTTATGACCTACTGAAGACTCAGATGATGGTTAGCATTTTTTTTTAGCAATAAAGTATTTTTTAGTTAAGGTACGTACATTTTTTTTTATACATATGCTATTGCACACTTAATAGACAACAGTAGAGTGTAAAGCTAACTTTTATATGCACTGGGAAACCAAAATATTTGTGTGACTCACTTTATTGTGATATTCGCTTTATTGCGGTGGTCTGGAACCAAACTTGCAGTATCTCCACTGTATGCCTATAGCTGTATGGTCTTAGGCAAATCATGTACCTTCTTTTAGTCTTTAAAAATTTACATGGTAATATTTGTCCTGCCTACTTTACAGAGTTGTGAGTAGATATAAAAGTAAGCTATAAAACTGTAAATTATAATAATCTAATAAAAGAAGAGAGGAAATCTCTTATTCATGTAAATATCTGTCTTCCTAATCTTTATTCTATTCTCTATACTTTCATTTACATTAATATTCTGTCCCCCCAGATGAAAAGTCAGGTTGATTTGAGAATTAAATGAGACAATATATGTCAGAGTACACAGAACATAACGCACACATGGTAAGCACTCAGAATATGTGCCAAACTCATATTAACTTATTTTCAGAGGCTCTAGCAGCTTGTTTTCCAGCTACCAGATCTCTTTCCTTAGGGAGTTGTCTTTCTCTGGCTTTTTTCTCTGTTTGCACTTGCCCAGCTCTCTCGCTTAAGGTATCTTCTTCAGCTTGGAATGTCCTCAATCTCTTTCCCAAAAGGCTCCTCCATTCAACATCTAAAGAAGAAAATTCAGGGCCGGCCCCATGGCTTAGCGGTTAAGTGTGCGCGCTCCGCTGCTGGCGGCCTGCGTTCCATCCCGGGCGCGCACCGACGCACCGCTTCTCCAGCCATGCTGAGGCCGTGTCCCACATACAGCAACTAGAAGGATGTGCAGCTATGACATACAACTATCTACTGGGGCTTTGGGGGGAAATAAATAAATAAAATTTAAAAAAAAAAAAAGAATGTTTAAAAAAATAAAAAGTAAAAATAAAGAAAAAAATTCAAAACTAAAATAAAAGTGTAGCATTCTCACTGCCTTTTTCTCCCAAGGACGGACTGCTTTAAAATTCAGAGAGAAGGATTTTTTAAGTTAGAACAGAAAACTAGACGCCACTTTTATTTTTCATCACAGATGGCAAAGTTCTTTTCAATTTTGTTATCAGTTTTTTAATTTGAAAATTTAGTAGTGTTTAATAGTCACTTAAGACAAAATATTGAGAATTTATATGAATTTTATGAAGGATCCCTAGACCTTATAAAGTCTTCTAGAAATATGCTAGTAATGTAATTAGACTTATCAAGAAATCCAAAGTTATAAAGCAAAAATAATATATATATAGCAAAAGATATTGATATCAAATTTAACCAGTCAATATTCCATATTTTTATGCATTATTAATTATAGAAATTTAAATAAATTTAAATTCTTAATTCACACAAAAGAACTAAGAAATTGCTGGAACAAAAACATTTCTCAGTAAGTGTAGGCTTTACACTAAGAAAAAAAATCAATTATTTAAAAAATCTGTTTTGCACTCAAATAATAATTTTGTCCAAATCTCCAAGTCAAATTGTACCTTAAAAAATATTGATGTTTTTATCTAACTCTTTAGCCCTGGCAAAAATTTTCCCCCATCAGAGAACGTGAGAAGAAACAACACCTCATCATCTATTTTTCCATCCTAAATTTTGATTACAGACTGACTGATAATATGAATATCCAGTACTAAATAGGTTCATTTTGTGGTGCTGCCAGTACACAATGAATTTAATCTAGGTTAGAAAAAAATTCTCAGGGCCGGCCCCATGGCTTAGCAGTTAAGTGCGCGCGCTCCACTGCTGGGTTCGGATCCTGGGCGCACACCGACGCACCGCTTCTCCGGCCATGCTGAGGCCGCGTCCCACATACAACAACTAGAAGGATGTGGAACTATGACATACAACTATCTACTGGGGCTTTGGAGGGAAAAAATCAATAAATAAAATCTTTAAAAAAAAAAAAAAGAAAAAAAATTCTCAGAAATATTTTAAGTTTACTGTCATTGCTGAGAATACTTTAATTGATGTAATGTGTAATGTAGATAGACTACTGCTCTGTACAGGTAGTTAATTTTCTTAATTTCTCAATTAGGAAAAAAATCTGTATTTGAGAATTGGTAAGAATTGTCAACCCAGTGTTGTCTGAACCCACAGTTACTAAATAGATAAAATAATATATATAAAGGCAAGAGAAGACATGGCAAATTCAGAAACTGGAAGTTCATTGTGACTTAAGCAGAAATTTAAAGAGGGGACTAGCAAGAGAGGAAAGTAGCAAAGTAAACATAGGCAACATTATTAAGGCTTTTGATGCCATGATGAGAACAGTAGGGAGCCATTGAAGGTTTTTAAGCAGGAGAGTAAAGTGATTGTCAGATTTGGCAGATTAGCTGAGGAGATCTGTCAGAAGGCAAGGAGATCTGTCAGAAGTTGTTGCATTGATAAAGGAGAAATGATGGTGATTAGACAAAGGAGGTGGCCGTAGGACTAGAGAAGAGGGGAAGAATCCAAGGGACTGTTCAAGAGAAGGAAATTAATAGTATTTGGTGATGGACTGGATGAAGAGAGTGAGGGAGAAATCAAAGATAATGCACAGTTTTTGACTGGAGCCAGTGAGTGGTGTGATACCTATTCACTGAGCTAAAGAACACAAGTAAGAGCAAGCTGAGGCAAGAAAAGAACGAATGTAGCTTAAACATTGTCGGTGGGAGCAGAAGCCAGATTGCAGCGGGCTGAGGAGTGAGTAAGGGGTGAGTAGAAAAAGAAATACAGGTAACTCTTTCAAGAAGATTGACTACAAAAAAGGAAGAGAGAGGGGACAATAGCAGGAGGAGAGTGTAAGAAAGTTTTTCCCCACATGTTTAAATGATGATGTAAAGAGGAAAAGACTGAATACAGAAGTAAATGGGAATAATCAGGAACAAGTTCCCTGAAAAGGAGGGAATACAGGAATATAGATGGAATTCAGAGTATAGGTAGGTAAATTAGCCATCAATAAGAAAAGGGACTCCCTTTTCCTGGGTGCTGTTACATTTCTGGAGTGATAGCAAGAAAATGAGAGAATTTCTTAAATAATGATTTCTAGTTTTCCTAAGTTGGAGCAAGATCATCTGCTGAGGACAAATAGAAAACCAGTGGGATAGATTTGTAGAGTGTAAAGGAGTTACAGCCACTGTGTAAAATAAAAAGGAGAGCTTTCTTTTTTTTCCCCCCAAAGCCCCAGTAGGTAGTTGTATGTCATAGCTGCACATCCTTCCAGTCGCTGCATGTGGGACGCGGCCTCAGCATGGCCGGACAAGCGGTGCGTCGGTGCATGCCCGGGATCCAAACACGGGCTGCCAGCAGCGGAGCACATGTACCCAACCGCTAAGCCACGGGGCCGGCCCAAGGAGAGCTTTCTAAGCTAGCAGAATGGTGTCTGGAAGAGTTGAGAACACAACTGAAGATGTGGACTGTGAATTTATGCTGGTACCACTATGTGTAGTTATTGTATGGTTTTCTTCAAGTTGCACCTGAAGAAGGCCTTCAGCAGCCCAAGGGAGCTGAAGATATGGTCAAGAGAGCAGTCACAGCAACTAAGAGTAGAGTCTGGGCTTGAGTAAGGTTGAATAGGAAAAGATAGTTACATCCATCCTTGGTGCCATCACAGCTACTGTCTGTTGAGTACTTACTGTGTGCCTGGCATTTGTCTAAGTATTCTACATATATTATTTCACCTATCCTTACAAAGTGAGGTAGATAGTCTTCCCTTTTTATCACTGGGACTTTATGAGATTAAGGGGCTTGGTCCAGGGTCATATACCTTAGAAACTGAAGAGGTGATATTCAGACCCAGGTTTGTCTTAAAAGGTTTTAAGTGGTCACAAAGTTTCTGAAAGAGTTAGTCCCACAGTTCCCTGGCAGGTGGTTTGGTGCATTGAATGAGCTTTCAAGGAAATAGTACTAGATCAGGTAACCAGAGGGACAGACATTAAGTAGATACTACCACGTGTCAAGAGAAACATCAGTTATTGAGGGAGCATGTGGGTAAATTTGTGGTTTGTTTGTTTTTTTACTTTTACAACTAGTCAAAAGATTTCCAACTGAAATACTGCTTAGCCATTTAAATAAAAACTAAAGTATAATTTAAGTTCTTTCTCCTGGAATTTTGGTGTTTATTCCTTGTTATGAAATCAACAGGTAATTTAATTGTGAAAATTCAGTTCTTTATCAGCATACATATAGTTCAAGAAAAAAAACATTCATGCCGAGGCTACTTGGGCTGCTGTTGATGGCATTTACCCACTCTATGTCAACGCCTCTTTGTTTTATTATGTCTTTCTTGTCTCTTTTTTCCTCTTCTCTCCTACTTTATTTGGGGCCTTTTCTTTTGCATTTCTTTTAAACTCTAAGGGTTAGCCTTAAAAATAGTGACCAGAAATAATCCCTTGGGTTTATTTCCAGTATGGTACATTTGACCTTTTATTCTTTTTTGGTGAGGAAGATTAGCCCTTGGCTAACATCGGTTGCCAATCATACTCTTTTTGCTGAGGAAGACTGACCCTGGGCTAACACCCGTGCCCATCTTCCTCTACATTATGCGTGGGGCACCTGCCACAGCATGGCTTGATAAGTGGTGCGCAGGTCTGCGCCCAGGATCCGAACCCGTGAACCCCAGGCCGCCAAAGCAAAGCACATGAACTTAACCACTATGCCACTGGGCCGGCCCCTGACCTCATTTTTTATACCAATAAATTTTTAAAACTGAAAATAATTCTGTGATTTAAGATATGTTAGAGAAATAGTTATAAAGGAAATAAAATTAGTCTCAACTTTTCTCATCAGGAAAAATTAGAATGATATTGCTACTGATGTAGTTTTTAGGACTAGAATTTTTTTAAATTCTGAAATACCAATTATTAGCTGAGAATGTTCTCAATTCATGAAGTTTTTATAAATTCAAAGATGTCTGTAAGCAGTAGTGTGCTGGTAAATATATTTAATGATCAACTCTCAAGAACAGCCTTGATTTGTAGCACTTGCCAATTAGTAGTGTAAATACTCTGCCAAGCCAATTTCAAGCTGCCGGACATGAAGTAGAGGTGGGAAGACGTGTGCAGGATGCACTCTCACAGCTGGTCTGAGCAGCTCTGATGCACCATAACCTAAAAAACCCCAGGGCCGGCCCTGTGGCTTAGCGGTTAAGTGCGCGCACTCCGCTGCTGGCAGCTCGGGTTTGGATCCCGGGCGCGCAGCGACGCGCCGCTTCTACAGCCATGCTGAGGCCATGTCCCACGTACAGTGACTGGAAGGATGTGCAGCTATGGCATACAACTATCTACTGGGGCTTTGGGGGAAAAATAAATAAATAAAATTATAAAAAAAAAAAAAAGTTTAAAAAACCCCAGATAAGGAAAAGCAGATTTTTCCCATTGTTTCCAATTAATCCACTAATTTTTAAACTATTTAATTTGTTCAGAATGCCTCTGGTGGCCTTATGTACTGTAAATTCTTTAATTCATGTATTTATGTCCGGTATCATGTTCCAGATTTTCATGTCATAACAAGATCTATAATTTTAGACTTAGAAAAGATTATCATCATAAAATATACTTATGTTCTTCAAAAGTAGTGTAATTAGTTAAGATGAGAGTAGCTTAAACCAGACAATGTACAGACGGTCCCTTCAACACAATTTTTTGGCTTTATGATGGTGCTGAAGTAATACGTGTTCAATGGAAACTGTGCTTCGAATTTTGAATTTTGATCTTTTCCCGGCTGGCGATATGCAATACAATCCTCTCTCATGATGCTGGGCAGCAGCAGCGAGCCACAACTCCCAGGCAGCCACTCGATCACGAGGGTCAATAACCGATGCACTTACAACCTTTTGTAACCCAGACAACCATTCTGTTTTTCACTTTCGGTACAGTATTCAATAAATTATATGAGATATTCAACACTGTCTTATAAAATAGGCTTTGTGTTAGATGATTTTGCTAATGTAAGTATTCTAAGTACATTTAGGTAGGCTATACTAAGCTATGATGTTCCATAGGTTAGGTGTATTAAATGCATTTTGAACTTATGATATTTTCAACTTACGATGGATTTATCGGGACATAACCCTATTGTAAGTCAAGGAAAATCTGTCTAGTTTAACAGCAATTAAGTTCATAGTATTTCAGCCTCAGAGCCTGAAGAAAAAGAAAAAGGAAAGGAATAAGTTAGTAATGTTTTTATACCACATTTTCTACTTCACTAATTCACTAGACTCATTTGCAAGGAAAGCATTCTTTTAACAATCCTAGTAAGAATAAATTGATTGTCATTACAGTACAGTAAAACTCAATAAAACAAAGGACAAAGCATATTAATAGAAGATTTTGTTGATCTATCAGTCCAACTTGAAATGCTTCAAATTTTAGATAAAATTCTGCTTTGACCCAGAAAGACACATGTTATTGATAAATCTTTGTATCCAGTACATTCAGAAAATGTAGGTAACAGACGCTTACCTCCCACATAGATAGAAGCTGAAAAGCAAACTCTTCCTTCATGCATTTAAGGTTTGTGGGATAAATGTAGAATCTAAAGCAAGTAGTTTTTTAACAGTGGCAGTTTTTCTCCCATTAAGCTAGAATGTATCTGTTTTTCACCCCTTGTATATTTCCATTAAATTGTGACATGACAGATAGTACAGATCTTTTAACATATGGAAAGGTGAATAAAGGGATCTGCAACATATTAAAATTCATGGAGATAATAATACTTTTCACCTGATTTAGGTTATAAATAAATCAAGTGCAGCATTTTTTAATTCTTGTTCAAAGAAAATATTTTTTTAATCTGATATCCTTTCAACTTGTACCTTTCCCAGGAAGCTGTTGATGACAGTTTGATCAAAGTGTTGTGTTGTTTTTATTAAAAAAGAACATTGTGTCATATAGACATGTTATTGTCCAAAATATTATAAATATTTTTGAGTAGATATAAGCTTTTGATGCAAAGCCATTGATTACACTGATCAACTTTGGTATCTGAAAAATATTCGTAGGGCCGGCCCCGTGGCTTAGCAGTTAAGTGCACACGCTCCGCTGCTGGCGGCCTAGGTTCGGATCCTGGGCGCGCACCGATGCACCGCTACTCCGGCCATGCTGAGGCCACGTCCCACGTGCAGCAACTAGAAGGATGTGCAGCTATGACATACAACTGTCTACTGGGGTTTTGGGGGAAAAAAATAAAATAAATAAAATTTAAAAAATATATATATATATATTCAGAGCCATTAATTATGATTAACACTCTAAAAGCAGTATCCCAACTGAATTTTAAGTTTCCTTGATTATTGATAATTTTACTATATTGGAAAAAAATTGCTATGGATGTATCAAAGCAACATTTAACATAATTGTTTAAGTCTTTAAGTTTACCAGAATGTAGATTGCCAAGTATAATTTGCACAAATTGAGTATAGGGAGTCACAGATTGAAGCAACTGTTGGACTGAATCAGCTTCTCTGCCTCCTCCCACTCCCCACAACCCTTTGTGCAGCACTAATGCTTCATTTGACTCACCATATCAAGAGGCCAGCCACTCAGTAGGTAATGCTGAAGGGGCTTTGAAATCCCATTTACAATATTAAGGTTGAATGCCATTTATACCTATTTTGTATTTTAACATTTAGATTTATGGAAAATTTACAAGCAGAGGTCCAAGAAATGGAATTCCTTCAATTCTCTAAAGGTTTGAGTTTCATGAGAAAAGAAGACTTTGCAGAGTGGCTACTTTTTTTCACTAACACTGAAAATAAAGACATTTATTGGAAAAATGTGAGAGAGAAGTTGTCAGCAGGAGAGGTTGGTATGCCTTTTTATTATGCTTGTGATAAAGATGAAATAATTAAACATTTATATAATTAATTTCCAAATTAACCAAGACTATGCTACTCTCTATTATTTAAGTATAAAATCAAGTTGAGAAATGTTCTCCACATACTATTTTCTTATGAATGAACTATTGCCTAAGATAGAATCGGTATAGCAAACACAAGTTTTACATTTCCAGTAAAGTCAAGAATAAGACAAGAGTGTCCACTGTCACTGCTATTACTTGCTATTGTTCTGGAAATCTTAGCCAGTGCAAATTAACAAGATAAAAGAGTATAAAAATTTGAAAGGAGATGACAGTTGTCTTTGTTTGCATAGATATGATTATAAGCCTAGAGAACTCAAGAGAATCAAATTAAAAAATCATTAGAAACAAGAAAAATTAAATCAAATGCCTGTTACAATGCTAATATATTAGAAGTAGCTATCATATGTACAAATTGCAAGTTAGAAAATGTAATGGCGTGTGTGTGTGTATATGTGCATGTGTGTGTATATATATATGAGGTGCATGAAATGATGATTGCCAAATGATTAATATACTGTGGTGAGATTTCAAGTGATTTTTACTTTATGTATTATTTTTACTTTATTGTTCCAAAACATTTTTTTGGAATGCGCATGTTATTTTTATATAATTTTTTTAAAAGCTATTTCTATAGTGAGGAAAAAGATAATAAAATATAATGAAGATTCCATTTATAATTGCAATAGAAATATATATACCAATTAGAAATAAATTTAACAAGAAATACATGAAAAAAACTTTACAGTCTTGATGGACATCAAAGAAAATTTATCTAATTATAGTGACATTCCCTATTATTGAATAGGAAGTCTTAGTGTTATAAATATGGCAGTTCTCCCTTAAATTAGTCTATAAATGTAATGGTTATATTAGTCAGAACAGCCTAGGTTTCCTGCAATTACAAATTAACCCTGAAATCCCATAGCAAACCCAAGAAAGGTTTTTTCCCTCCATCATGCTGCATTTCCATTGTGGGCTGGTGGGAGGTTCTGCCCATATAGTTGCTCAGGGATCCAGACTCTCCAAGGCTCTGTCATCTTGGAGCTCCACTATCTGGAAAAAACACCACCCTCAGAGGCTGTGGCAGGAAAAGGAAGGAGTGAGTCACATTCCAGCAATTAAATGTTTTGGCCTGGAAACATCACACTTGGCCACTGGCCAGACTAATCACATGACCCCACCTAACTGCAAGGAAGCGAAGAAGTATAATCTTTCATATGTGCAGGAATCAGAAGAGAACCAGATATTGGTGAACACTAATGGGTTTCAATAAAAATGTCATTGGACTCTCCAGAGGGAACTAGACAAGCCATAAAAGTTTATATGAAAAGAATGGTGAAGGGGCAAGAGGTTTACAGGAAATCTCTGTACCGTCCCCTCAATTTTGCTGTGAACCTAGGATTGCTCTGAAAAAATGTCTTTAAAAAAAAAAGGGGGGCCAGCCCAGTGGCATAGTGGTTAAGTTTATACACTCCGCTTTGGTGGCCCAGGGTTCACAGGTTCAGATCCCAGGCGTGGACCTATGCACCACTCATCAAGCCATGCTGTGGCAGCATCCCACATACAAAATAGAGGAAGACTGGCACAGATGTTAGCTCAGGGACCATCTTCCTTACCAAAAAAACAAAAAAAGAAGAATGCCAAGATATTAAAATGTATCATCAAACATTGGTAACTAAAACAGTTTATTACTGACAATGAATTTAACAGACATATCAATTGAACAGAATATAAAGTCCAAAAGTAAACCCAGATACACATGGAAATTTAGTATATGTAAACTCATATTGCAGATTAGTTGGGTAAAAGAAGAATTATTAATAAATGGCATTAGGATAATTCACTGGCCACCTGAGGGAGAAAATGAAGGTAAATCTCTACCTCACTCATTACTGTAAAATAAATTCCAGATGGATCAAAGAATTAAATGTTAAAAAAAAATTGAACTGAATAAGTACAGAAGAAATCTAGGAATCAGTCATCTTAGAAAGATGGTGGGTATACATATCTTTCTAAGCAAAACCCGGAAGCTTTCAAGGAAAATTGATGAAATTACCACCTAAAAAGTAAAATTCTGTTGCCTGCCCCTCATCCCCCCCAAAATTATAATCAAAGTCAAAAGAAAAAATTAACAAAATGGGAAACATTGGCATCACATCTAATAGACCAACTTCTTTAATTTATAATGGGATCTTAAAAAATCAAGAACTTTCAAGGATCTGACATTTTACCCTATTTAGTATTTAATAGAATCTTAAAAATAAATGTGTTAATAACTGTAAAGTGTCTGAAATTTTATTTTCAAGTTAGCCTTTACCATTTCATGGATGCTGGGTCAGAGACAAAGACCTTTATTATTCATAGCATAGCAACAGCATGAGCATCATGTTTGTGTCAGTTCCCCCTTGCCTCCCGAGTCCCGTGGGCACGCTACTGAGGGGTCCTGGTGGATGCTGCCCATGCGGTGGATTTGCACCACAGCTGAGGAACCTCATCTTGGGGAACCTGAATCTTTTATAACAGGCAGTAAGCAAAGCTGTGTTCTGCTCCCGAGGGAGACACTGTCTGTATTCAAGGCTGTTCACTATGCAAACATCCTTGGAAAGATAGTATGGAACAAAAAGGTAGTTGGTGCCTCTGTTTGCAAGATGTGCAGAAACATGAAAGACCCATGGAGAACTGTCTCCAGCAATAAGTCACCTAACAACCCATTAAAAATCTGGTCAAACGACATAAAGACACAAGAAGAGAAATCCATAAATGACTGATAAACATAAAAGTGAAAAGTGTTTAACTTCATTCACAATTAAAGATATACAGATTCAAACATTGATACCATTTTTCACCCATCAGCAAAGCAAAACTTGCACCCAGTGCCTGCTTTGAGATCTTGATGTAGAGAAATGGCCATTCTCTTATTTGTGCTGAAAAGATCTGTTGTTAAGAGCATAAAGCAAGGTATAGAAACGTGTGATGAGGATGCTCCCACTGTGTAAAACAAGGATGTGTGGGTGGGTGTGTGTGTGTGCTTTTATGAGTAGAATATTTCTGGAAGGATACACCAGGAATTGATAACAGTGCTTTACCTCTGGGGAACAGAACTGGAGGTCAAAAGAGAAAAGAAAACTTTTCATTTTTTATCCATTGTGCTGTTAGAATTGTTTTTTACCACGTGTATATATTACCTCTTCAAAAACTTAAAATTTTAAAAATAAGAATTCCATAAATTCACAAAAGTTGAAAGCAGTGAAACTTGAATAAGATGACACGTATGCAGAGAGCATGATCCTGAAGTTTCCTACAAAGAGAAACTTTTTTTCAGGCAGGGAAGAATTTACTTTCAAATTAAGAATTTTCATACTTTGTTTACTTTTTCAATGGAAAAACTAGTTTTTTTAGCTTAATTTTTGCTTGTTTAGTTTTTCAGTGCATAGGTTTGTTTTTTTTGTTTGTTTTTTGTTTTGTTTTGTGAGGAAGATCAGCCCTGAGCTAACATCCATGCTAATCCTCCTCTTTTTGCTGAGGAAGACTGGCTGTAAGCTAACATCTACTGCCATTCCTCCTCCTTTTTATCCCCAAAGCCCCAGTAGATAGCTGTATGTCATAGTTGCATATCCTTCTAGCTGCTATATGTGGGACGCGGCCTCAGCATGGCCAGAGAAGCGGTGTGTCGGTGCGCGCCCGGGATCCGAACCCGGGCCGCCAGCAGCGGAGCACACGCACTTAACCGCTAAGCCACAGGGCCAGCCCAGTGCATAGGTTTTGAAGTCAGGTGGACCAAGGTTCAAATCCTGATTGTTCCATTTGGTAGACCTTAGACAAATTACTTAATCTCTAAGGCTTAGAGAGGCTAAGACCATATACACAATGAATGACAGAACTGGAATTTCAGCATAGGCCCATCTAACTCCAAAACCCAGTACTCTTACTCAGTGCTCTGTCTACTGGTAAAACAAAGCAGAAAAGCAAGGACTTAACAGAATATATTAGTCTCCTCAGGATGCTATAACAAAATACAACAGCCTAGGTGGCTTAAACAACAAATTTATTTTCTCACAGTTCTGGAGCTTGGAAATGCAAGATCAGGGTGCCAACAGGGTTGATTTCTGGTCGGATCTTTCCTCCCACCCTGCAGACTACTGCCTTCTCACTGTGTCCTCACATGGTCTTTTCTCTGTGCTCACACGCAGAATGAGAGAGAACTCTGGTGTCTTTTCCTCTTCTTATCCAGACACCAGCCCTATCGGATTACAGCCCCGCCTTTAAGACCCCATTTAGCCTCAGTTCCCTCCCTGAAGGCCCTGTCTTCCAACACAGTCACATTGAGAATTAGGGTTTCAGCATAGGAATTTTGAGGAACACTATTCGGTCTCTAACACAGGGCCACCTCAGGTCTTGCACTGCACAACTCCAGGAGACCCCCATTCACACAGTGTCCAGTCTGCACAGTCATACACAACAGCCCTGCCAGTTAATCTCTTGGGGTTCTCTTAATCTCTGAAATCTATAATTCTGTCATTCTGCATCTCAAACTTTTTAATAGACTTGCTTAGAAAGATACATGTTCATAAGCTTTATGATAGAAAAGAGGACTCACACTTAAATTCATAAGATTATTTTAATGTATTTACAAAATTGTAATAAAAACTCACTTTTGTTCTTTTATTAGAGCATTAGTTTGGATGAGTTCAAGTCATTTTGTCATTTTATGACCCATTTGGAAGACTTTGCTATTGCCATGCAAATGTTTAGTTTAGCTCATCGTCCCGTCAGACTTGGTAAGTTCTATGAATCATTTATCGTCTATAAACAGTATCACTCTATTCTTCAACTAAGTGATACCAATCAAGAGCAAGTTATCAGTAAAACGATTGATTGGCCTGTTAATTAATTCAGTATGGTTATTCTAGAGTTACAACACCAACACTCACATTTAACAATTACTTTATTTGCTTTTACTTTCTTATTTTTCCCCAGAAAAGAAGAAAATATTTAAATATTTGTGTTTAAAACACTGATTAAATTAAAATAGGCTATTTATCTTGCAGTTCCTTGCATGACATTTCTCAGCCAAATTTATTTGAATATATTCTTGATGAGCATTTTTTTTTCTTTACTTTTCAAATAATGAAAATTTAGATTAATTCCACTTAGACTCTTCCACGTGGTTGATGAGTTGTTTTATGTTTTCTTTTTTCAGCGGAGTTTAAGAGAGCTGTGAAAGTAGCAACAGGACAGGAGCTCTCGAACAACATTTTGGACACTGTCTTCAAGATCTTTGATTTGGATGGTGATGAATGTCTTAGTCATGAAGAGTTTCTTGGGGTGTTAAAAAACAGGATGCATCGAGGCTTATGGGTAACAGTTTTTGAGTTTTTAAATAACTGCATGTTTACATGTAATTAAATGAGTGGTATTAAACCTAGAATTTGAGCAAATATATAGTCTTAAATGGAGTTTTCATTGTTTTTATAAAGAGATTATAAGCCACAATTTAACACTGAACTATCTCCTACAGATGAGATCTAACATTTTTCTTTGCCTTTTTTTTTTAAACCTGAATCTAATCAGAAATCACTATTCAGAAATCATAGCCTGGAATTTTACTTGGGGCTCTGTAGTTAGACACATCTAGATTCAAATCCCACTCTATCATTTATTAACTGCGGAATCTTGCGAAGCCCCTTAATTTTTCTGAGCCTCGGATTCTTCACCTGTACAATGAGGAAACTAATAGAATCTACCAGAAAGAATTATTGTGGGAATTAAGTGTAAAATACTTACTATAGTGTCTGAGACATTTAAAGTAAATGTTAGCTATTATAATTATTCACTCAAATTCGCATGTTGGTCTGTAACTGTGGGACAAATCAAACTCAAAATTTTGTTTAGATGAGAATCTGCTAGAAGCACTCTCATGAAAACAGTCTGCAGGTTGAAAACAGGGGTCCAAAGAGAACTACATCAATAGGTAGTAAAGCCAGAAGAAAAGAAGGAGGGAGAATGAGAGAGAGAATGTGGTGGGTTCATAAAAACGACGCTACTTATTTGCAACTTAGAAAAGCAAATTCATTTTCCTGCTACCAACATTATTTATGGAAAATGAACAAATATGATTTCCATTAGTAATCATGTTTTATAAGCTTTATAGCTATCTTAACACCTCATAGTTAATAATCATATTCCTGTATATTAAACCAATTTTTGCAGTTAACAATTTAATATACCCAGGAGCCTCTTTGTCATTTCTCAAAAAACATTAAAGTGCTGTAAAGCAATGATAGAAAAAAGAACATATATATAATCTAAAATAGACTTTTGCTTCCATTTGATGGATTTCCAGCAATGCTCTGCTCCTGTGGTCACCAGGATCCAAATATTTTCTCACCTTTACTTTCTTGTTTAGTTGAGAGGAATAATAACCACACAGTGCTTTTAATTCACAGATCACTTAGGTGAATTATATTATTTATTTTCTTTCTTAAAAAGAAATTGTAACCTATAGTTTCTTTCTTTTTAATTTTAGCCAAGGTTAAATCAAAGTTTTAGGCTTATAATTTTTATTCCACATAGCTAAATAAAGTTCACCAGAAAAGGGGAAATATTATAAAATGAAAACATTGTGAAATAATTACATTTTAAAAGCAACATGTGGAAGACCGCCCAAAGTCTTCAGTGTCTTAGGGAGGAACTTCCATTCACATATACTCAGTCTGTCTTCATCACTTGGTTATCCTGAGGAGATTTTTACACCACACTCACGTTTTTATCTTTTACTCTTATTTTACAGTTCAGTTACAATCATCTTTTGTAACATAATTCACCTCAGATCCTTTTTGGAGGAGTGTGGGAAATAAACGGTAACAAAGTACACATGAAATCATGTTTAACTTCAAAGAGAATGACCCCTTAATTTTTACTTTTGGTTACTTTTGGTTGACAGGTACCACAACAACTAAGTGTACAAGAATACTGGAAATGTGTGAAAAAAGAAAGCATTAAAGGAGTAAAAGAAGTCTGGAAACAAGCTGGAAAAGGTCTTTTTTAGAAAAAAGATAACGTAGGAATTACCTTGCTCCAAATGTGAGAGATTTTTTTTAAGTACTAGATGTTTATCTTCTTAAGTCTTCATTGATTTCCTTTCTAATAATAAAGATGCCTTGTATTTGCTTTCTGATGTGATAATTTCTTAATAAGATTTTATTTAAAAACTTAGTAAAAAGAAAGTATTCTTTTGCAAAAACAAATATTGGATTCTGTCAGAAGGCCTAGGATTGAAGTAATGCTTTGTACTTTGATGAGATGGAAAACCTGGTTATTCACTGATTGCTTAGACATGCTAGCACAGTATGCTCTCTGGAAGCGTCAACAAGTGGTTATGGAAAAATGTCATTGATACACAAGGCTAATATCAATTCTACAAGTCCTGATGTTCCTAATAGGACAAATTAAGTTAAAAACATTTCAGGTTTTCTCATCTGTATCTTATATCTGATAAACTTCTTGTATATTCTATTTCAGTTAGCTATATATTAGTTGTCTTAAAAAATAACATGTAAATTTCAATATCCTATCTGGAAACAGAATAAAGTATTTATAAAGATAAAAAATTACTGAGATACGTTTCATTTACATGTGTTTTTTGAAACTACATTTTTTTTAATGTAAATACTCTCATCTCTTGCCAACCTCATTAGTTTATATTCTTAAACTAGTTTAATTGGGAGAATCTTGGTAACAAGATCGCAGTCTCATTCCCATATATTGGGTTGTGGGTAAATGTTTAAAATGGCACTAGAAATTAATTCGCATTAGATATAAAATAGTATTATGAAGTGGCATTTTTTTAAACATTGTAAAATTATTTTTAAAACATATGCTTCTCATGGGCCGGCCCCGTGGCTTAGCGGTTAAGTGCTCGCACTCCGCGGCTGGCGGCCCGGGTTGGGATCCTGGGCGAGCACTGACGCACCACTTCTCCGGCCATGCTGAGGCTGCGTCCCACATACAGCAACTATAAGGATGTGCAGCTATGACATACAACTATCTACTGGGGCTTTGGGGGAAAAAATAAATAAATAAATAAATAAAATTATTTAAAAATATAAATAGATAAAACATATGCTTCTCAAATAAGAATATAGCGAATATTTAAAACATGTTCCACTCCCCAAATAAATGCCTGATTCCAAGATTGGGGCAGGGAAAGTGTGAGATGAGCCTGGAACATCTTGTGCCTAAAGGTAAAGAAGTACTCAAAAAATAATGGGGACATGTCAGAAGGACAGGAGACCACTTGAAGGGGCTCCCCTTGGCCAAATCTCGTACAATTTGAGCATCAAAGTAGTTCATGTCAGTAATGGATTATAGGCGCACCTTGTCTTACTGCACTCTGCTTTATTGCATTCTCGTATATTGTGTTATTTACAAGACCCTCCCCCAGCAAAAAGATTATGACTTGCTGAAGGCTCAGATGATGGTTAGCATTTTTTATCAATAAAGTATTTTTTAATTAAGGTATGTACATTGTTTTTTTAGAGATAGTTATTGCACACTTTTTAGACTATGGTATAGTGTAAACATAAATTTTATATGCACTGGGGAAAAAAACAAAACATTTGTGTGACTTGCTTTATTGCAGTGGTCTGGAACCAAACCCACAATATCTCCGAGTATATGTATAACCAAGCCTGTATAACCTATTGAATAAAATAATCCATGAGGTTACATTGAACGTTAACTAATTAATTGATTAATGGGGCAAGGAAACCTCTTACGGTTGTTAAAGGATAAGGCCTTGAAATAGGGTAATCTGCTAAATTGGAAAACTCTTATAATTTAATACTTGAGATTAACAAGTGGTAAAAGCTTTTGTCTAATTATAAAAAATATTTATTTTGCTGCTGATTAAAAATATAAATTTGTTCTAATTCATTATTTTAGAAATAACTAAATCTTTTATTTCTCTATTGTAAAACCAAACCAAGAGAAAAGATAAACAATGCAAAAAAGTATAGGTGTGCATCCTCCACCATTTCCTCTGTTAGCTACAAAACTACTGACTCTCTCTTCACCTGTCTACCCAGATGCCCTAATGGGTAGAGATTAGAGGTATAAAAATCCAAAAATTAGGATTGTTTCTGGTGTCTTCACAGCCTCACCTTAACTTTTCCAGCCTCCTCACCTGGCACTGACTCTCTTCCTGCCCCACTTTCCAAAGCATCCCATGAATACTGTACTCCAGCCCCGTAATACTCCTGGCCTTTCCCTGCATACACCATGTGCTTTTCACATTTCCCTACCCCAAGACTTTACACACACCAGCTCCTCCTGACCAGGATACTTTTCCCTTTCTTGTCCTCCTGGTGAAATTTTAGACATCAAGTTGCTGTCCACATATCAAGTTTGTCTCTACTAAACTCTTAAATCAAGAGCAGGAACAGTGCCTTAGTTATCGTCGTATGTCTAGTCTAGCTGAGTACCTGGCTTATAAAAGGCATCCAAAAAATATCTATTGAATAAAAGGAAGAAAGGGAGGGTAGGAGGGTGGGAGGGGAAAGAAAGGGAGAAAGAGGAGAAAGACAAGGGGTGGAAGAGGAAGAAGGGAGGGCAGTCAGGCTTTTAAAGTCAGTCAGAAGTATGCCGAGAACCTGCTAGGTTGCTGAGCATACAATGGTGAGTTAAAACAAAAGGTCCCTGCTGTCATGGAACATATAGTCTAAAGGTGAAGACTGAAAACTAACCAGAAAACATTTTAAATATATAATTACAATTAAGATTTTTAGAGCCAGCCCTGATGATTAAAGTTCGGCACTCTCACCGCTTCAGTGGCCCAGGTTCGTTTCCCAGTCTCAGAACCACACCACCTGTCTGTCAGTTGCCATGCTGTGGCAGCAGCTCACATAGAACTAGAAGGACTTATAACTAGGATACACAACTATGCACTGGGGCTTTGGGGAGAGAAAAAAAAAAGAGGAAGATTGGCAGCAGATGTTAGCTCAGGGCAAATCTTCCCCTGCAAAAAAAAATTTTTTTTTTAAACATAGAGCAATATTAGAGAACAGAAGAGTAGACTTTCTTAAAACAAGAGTGTTCAGGGGATTCAGGATACAATTTTCTATTTTTCAAAGCCAAAAAGAAATGTTTTACAACTGAAAAAAATGTTTGAAAATGAATAATTCATTTTTGTCATTATGTAATTGCTGCAAAATGACTTGATCCTGTTTGAATAGAATATGAATAAACATTTGTATCAAATAAGCACACTAGATTTACCAGTGTCTCTTCTTAGGAGTGTGATGATGGTGACCTTGAAAGCAGCTGGACTTCTAATAATCTAAACTGAATCTTCAGTTATTTCTTTAATATCATTTTGTTGAATAAATAATCATTGAGTCTCCTAATATTTTGGTGGTTAGCTTATATTTCTCTGCTTCTCCTGTTAAGGGTGGGGGGAAGTAAGGGTTATCCTGAGCCCTGCCCTCACCTGTCTTTTCTTCCTTGTCCACTCCCTCAGGGATCTCATTCACACTTCTGGCTTCTCTTCTCTCCCCTTAACCCAGGCCCGGTGACTTTCTGGATGTCTCCATTTAGTTAGTCCAACTCAACATGCCCAAAACTGACCTAATCACCTCCCCTGCACCTTCCCAAACCTCCTTTCTTCACATTTCTTCCTGTGTTTCAGTGAGTGTCTCTCCAGAGAGAGATTAAACCAGGAACCAGGCAGCTGTCCCAGAATATCTCTCTTATTTCTCCACAGTAAATCAAGTCTTATCAATTTTGCTTCCTCAAAATCTCCCAAACTTGTTCTCCACCTTCCAGCCCCATTGCCACTGTTGTAGTTCAGGCCCTGATGAGTTATTATGTAGATTACCTCAGCAGAATCCTAACTTACCCTCCAGGTCTGCCCCCAGGAAAAGCACAGTGATTAAGCATCCAGACTGGTGTTTGGCTAACCTGGATTCAAATCTCAGCTCCAACACTCATTAGCCTTCTAACTTGTGGGCAAGTGCTGGACCTCTCTGTGCCCATTTCCTCATCTAAAAAGTGGGGGTGATTATAGTTCCAAAGGAATAGAATTTTTGTGAGGATTAAATGAGACTATGTAAAACACATGGGGGTAAACCCCCATTAACTGTTAAAGATTACTGTTATCTTATTTCAAATCCTTCACAGCAGATTAATTTTTCTAAAATGTAAATCTGATCATGTCACTCCACTACTGACAATCCTCTGACACTAGAGTCACCTACAAAATAAAATTCAATTCCTTCATGATCTTGGTCCCACTGCCTTTCCAGCCCCCTCCTAATACTTGCCCCTACACACCTTACACTAAAATTACTTGCCATCAGCCTAGTTGTCTATGTTCTTACTCTTCAAATATTTGCGCTTACTAGTGTTACCATAGAAGATGCTCCCACCTGGCTAATCTCCAAGTGCCCCATCATCTGTGAAGTTTTCCATTTTTCTCCCTGCTTTTCCCTAAAACTCATTAGGCATTCCCTCTCTTAGCTCCCTCAGCATCTCTTTGTCCACCCCTCTTTCAAATCTTATCAGAATGTACTGGATGGGCCGGCCCCGTGGCTTAGTGGTTAAGTGCACGCGCTCCGCTGCTGGCGGCCCGGGTTCAGATCCCGGGCGTGCACCGACGCACCGCTTCTCCGGCCATGCTGAGGCCGCGTCCCACATATAGCAACTAGAAGGATGTGCAGCTATGACATACAACTATCTACTGGGGCTTTGGGGGAAAAAAATAAATTAATTAAAAATTTAAAAAAAAAAAAAAAGAATGTACTGGAATTTTTTATTTATTTGCCTCTCGCACTCAACTATGAGCTCATTAACAACAAGGACTCTTAATTTTTTTAACACTATCTCCCCAGCACCCATCAAAGAGCTGGCACAAGTGGTTGCTCCAAAAATATGTGACATATGAATAAATGAATGAATGAAAAGGAAAGTGAGTAATAGCCCCATATGTGCATGACCTTTCCTGATATTCCAGCTTTTCTGTGATAGGACTGGACAGGAAAGAGAGGAGAACTTTCCTAGAAGCTGTTGTAGGAGAGCTCCAAGACAGCTGTAATTTGGCCTCTGCCTTGCACATAGAGGGCAAATGTTGAGAGTCTGGCCAGAGGTTCTAATATGGTTGGAAAGCAGAACAGGTGCTGGAGTTAGAAAATTGAAGTGCCCTCCCAAAACTTAAAGGTTACCCTCACAGAGTTAAATCACAAAATCAAAACACAATATAGAGAGTGATTCCAAGGAAGACAGCAGAGTAGAAAGCTCCAGGAATCTGTCCCTCCACCTAAACAACTATGGAACTGGCAGGAACTGTCTGAAGTATCTATTTTGGAACTCTGGAGTCTAGTAGAAAAGGTTCAGCATCTGTGGGAGAGCTTGATGAAAAGGCTGGTAAATTTTGTGAATTTGAGCCTTTTGCAAGGTTGCAGTTAGCAACCCCCAGCCCAGTGGCAGGCAGCTGGGGCAGGCCAGTGGCAGCTTATGTTCCTGCTATGGCTTACTGGAGCCAGGGTCAGCAAAAAGAACCATGTCCTCCAGGGGTCAAGACCCTGTGCTTTGATAGCTGATTGCTGCTTTTGATCACTGAAGGGCTAGCACAGACGTCAGCCATTTTTCAACACCCACACCCACAGGCTGAAACAGCTTCCCAGCTACAGGAGATTTAAAGAGACAGGACCTTTTTCCACTCTTGGGAGCCAGACATTTAAGGAAATCTGTGTCAGGTCGCTGGCTGACCACAGAGAAAAGGGAACAGAAACTTCAGTGATCACCAACCAGAAATACACACTTTGCAAAAATGGTTTGGAAAAGCCACAAGAGGGTGGATCCAGCCCACAAAAAGCAAAAAGCAATCCCTGAGGAGTGGGAGAATTAGATTTCCAGAGTTCCTACAACATATACTTAGAATGTCCAGTTCTCAACAAAAAATTACAAAACATACAAAGCAATAAGCAAGCATGATCCATTCACTGGAAATAATTTCACAGACACCATCTCTGAAGAATCCCAGACACTGAAATTAATAGTCAAAGACATTAAATAAACTGTCTTAAATATGTTCAATGAGCTAATGGCAACCATGAACAAAGACTAATGGAAAGCAGGAAAATGATATCTGAACAAAATGAGAGTATCAATAAAGAGATAGAAATTATAAAAAGGAACCAAACAGAAAAACTCACTAGAGGGATTCAGCAGCAGATTTGAACAGGCAGAAGAAAAAAATGGTGAATTTGAAGATAATACATTTGAAATTATGCAGTCTGAGGAATGGAAAAATAAAAGAATGAAGAAAAATGAACAGTCTGAAGGATCTATGGGACACTAGCAAATGTACCAACGTATGCGTTATAGGAATCCCCAAAGAAGAGAGAGAGAAAAGGGGAGCAGAAAAAAATGTTTGAAGAAATAATGGCTGAAAACGGCCCGAGTCTGATGAAAGACATGAATATACACATCCAAGAAGCTCAATGAATTCCAAACAGGAGCTAAAACTATAAAATGCTTAGAAGAAAACATAGGGAATAAGCTCATAACATTGGATTTGGCAAAAATTTCTTAGATATGACACCAAAAGCACAAGCAACAGATGAAAAAATAGATAAATTGGTCTTCATCAAAATTAAAAAGGTTTGTGTATCAAAGGAAACTATCAAGAAAATGAAAAGAACTCACAGAATGGAAGAAAATATTCACCAATCATATATCTGATAAGAGATTAATATCCAGAATATATCAAGACCTCCTACAACTCAGCAACAACAACAAAAAGATTAAAAAATAGGCAAAGGACTTGAATAGACATTTCTCCAAAGAAGATATACAAATGGCAACTAAGCACATGAAAATATGCCAAATATCAGTGGCCATTAGGGAAACACAAATCAAAACCAATTCACACCCATTAGGATGGCTATTATCAAAAAAAAGAAAATATCAAGTTTTGGTGAGGATGTGGAGAAACTGGAACCCTCACACGTTGGTAGGAATTTAAAACGGTGCAACCACTAATGGAAAACAGTTTGATGGTTCTTCAAAAAATCTAAACATAGAATTACCATATGATCCAGCAATTCCACTCCTAGGAATTCAAACAGATACTTGCATTCCCATGTTCATCACATCATTATTCACTTAACCAATAGGACGGTCAAGTGCCCATAAACAGATGAATGGAAAAACAAAATGTGGTGTGTGTGTGTGTGTGTGTACATATATATATATATATATATATGTACACACACACAATGGAATATGATTCAGCCTTAAAAAGAAATGAAGTTCTGACACATGCTACAATGTGGATGAACCTTGAAAACATTATGCTAAGTAAAATAAGCCAGACACAAAAGGACTAATAATGTATGATTCCACTTATGTAGGTACCTAGAATAGGCAACTTCATAGAGACAGAAAGTAGATTAGATGTTATCAAGGGCTGGGGAGGAGGGAGAATGGGGAGTTACTGCTAACGGTTACAGAATTTTGGTTTAGGGTGATGAAAATTTTGGGAAAAACATGGTGATCATTGCACAACATTGTGAATGTAATTAATGCCACTGAATTGTACACTTAAAATGGTTAAGATGGAAATTCTTATGTTATACATATTTTACACAATTTTTAAAAATTAGTAATATGCCAAAAAATGCTGAATTGTATCTTTTACATGGATGAACTGTATGGTAGGCGTATTTTATCTCAATAAAGCTATTTTTTTTTAATATAATGTATAATATAGACAAAGTTACCTAATGGGTGACAGGTTGAGAAAAAGAATTTGGAAATGTCAAAAGCCAATGGGGATTAATATCTAGATCAGTGTTTCTCAACCAAATAAAACCCAATATCCTCCCCACCACCACCACCATTTTTAAAAAATATTTTGTAATGCCCTTTTTACTATCCTGAAATGAAATTCATAGGTAACATAACTTTCCTACACACATATTTTTTAAAATAACATAAAGCACTAACTTGTATATAAAATTAAAAAAGAATTTATAATAAAATAACATTTAATCAATATGTATATGTTCAGGCACTACTATACTAGAAAATCCAAAAGAAAAAAAAAATTCCTATATATTTCTAAAATACCTCCTAGAGTCAGTATCATCTAGAATATGTATAACAACAGAAACAAAACAGATGAGGATCTCAATAGAAAAATAGGCAGTTAATACTGATTTTGGTAATTCACCAAGGGAAGGTGAAGTAGTGAGCAGGAGATGGATCTGAGTGGCTAAGAAAGAAATGTTTGCTCACTAGTAACCAGAGAAATGCAAATTAAAACAACAAGATACCAACTTATAGATTGGCAAAAAACAGAAATCTGATAATACCAAATGTGTGGACATGGAGAAACGGGATGCCTCATGCGCTGCTGGTTACAGAACAGTCTGGCAGTCTTCAGTGAAATTAAGTACATGTTCACCTGTGACTCAGAATTCTCCCTCCTGGATAGATGCCCCCAGAGAAACATACAAATCTACCTGAGGGCATGTACAGATGTTCATCCCATTATTGACTGTAGTAGTAGGAAGATAGAGGAACCCAAGTGCCCATCACTAAGAAATGCAAAAGCAAAATGTGGTGGGTGCATGCTGTAGAATGCTAGGTGGGAATTAGAACTATAAACTAGAACAACATGCTAGATCTTTGAAGTATAATATTGAGTTTAAAACATAAAAAGCAAATAAAATTGATAGCAAATACAATTTATGTAAATTAAAAATATGTACAGGGCCGGCCCCGCGGCTTAGCGGTTAAGTGCGTGCATTCCACTGCTGGCGGCCCAGGTTCGGATCCCGGGCGCACACCGACACACCGCTTCTCCGGCCATGCTGAGGCCGTGTCCCACATACAGCAACTAGAAGGCTGTGCAACTATGACATACAACTATCTACTGGGGCTTTGGGGGAAAAATAAATTAATTAATTAATTAAAAAAAGTAAAACATCAAAAAAAAATATGTACATACAAAAACAACACTATTGGCAGAGGAAAGGAGGGAAGGAAATGGCGATGGGGAACAGGAATGAAGGGAAAAACAATAGTGAAATAAAATGAGAGAGACATTGCTTAGACCAATGATGATGATGTGCCTCAAAATAAGGTGTATGACTAACTCAACTGTGTGCGCCTGAGGTCCACCATAAAACAGAGTAACCACATAAAGGATCTGAGGTATGCAACATCGCCTAACAAAATGGCTTCATATTATAATTTAATAGAATATATTAATATATCCAAAATTTTTCTCAGGAGCTTACTTTGGACTTCTCTTCAGAAACCATGCACATAAGAAGAGAATGGAGTGAAATATTTAAAAGAGCTGAAAGAAAAAACCCACCAACCTAGAATTCTGTATCCAGCAAAATTATCCTTCAAAAGTGATGCAAATAAAAATTTTCAGACTTTCTCAGACAAACAAAAATTGAGGGAATTTGTTGCTGGTATACCTGCTTTGCAAAAAAATGTTAAAAGAAATTCTTTAGGAAGAAGGAAAAATAGGTCAGAAACTCAGCCTGCATAAACAAAGGGAGAGCATTAGAGAAGGAATAAATGAAGATAAATAGAATCTTTTATTTTTCTTATTCTTAATTGATCTAATAGATAACAGTTTGTTCAAAATAATAACAGCAACAATGTACTGGGTAATTATAGCCTATGGATAAATGAAATGAATGACAGCTGAGCTATAAGGGACGGGAGGGAGGAATTGGGAATACACTGTTAAAACATACCTGCACTACCCATCAAGTGTATAGTGTTATTTGAAAGAGTACATGGATTAGTTGTGAATGCATATTGCAAACTCTAGAGCAACCACTAAAAAAATAAACAATCTATTTAGGTTACTTTCAAAGGCTTCCCATAACACTAAAATATGAACCCTTACCATGGTCTCAAGGCTCGTCGTGCCCCTGTCCCTGACTCTCCCAACCTCATCTCCTATCCCTCTGCTTCTTGCTCAGCCGCCATGCCATCTAATTTTTCGTGGAAGCCCCAATGTCACTTGTGCCTCAAGGTGTTTGCCTTTGCTATTCCCTTGGCCTATCATGTTCTAACTCTGGGTCTTCCATAGGACTCACTCTTCCACATAACTCAGCTCGCTGCTCAAAGTGATCCTTATCAAAGAGACCATCACAGACCAAGCTCCATCCTCATGATCTCCAATCACTCTCCATCCTCTTACTCTATTTTGTTTTTCTTCATAGAACTTTATCATCCCCTGAAAGTACACATGTATATATTTTTTAATTTGGCTATTATCTGTATATCCTATTAGAATTTAAGTTTCATAAGTGCTGGAAATTTTCTTATCCACTGCTGTGTTCTTGTTACTTGAAACAACACCTGGCGCATAGTAGATGCTCAATCAATATTTTTGAATCACTGAAGCAATAAATCAGAAAGAGCTATGGGTCAGTCATGAAAGCCTAGAAAAGAAGCCACAGAAACAAGCAATGCAGTGCAGAACTTTCTAGAGAGAGAGAAGCTGATCAATGAACATTCTCCTTTTGAGACAGATCTATCCCTATTAAAAGATGGGCACAGAGGCCAGCCCCGTGGCATAGCAGTTAAGTGTGCGTGCTCCGCTGTTGGCAGCCGGGGGTTGGGATCCCGGGCGCGCACCAACGCACCGCTTGTCAGGCCATGCTGTGGCAGCATCCCATGTAAAGTGGAGGAAGATGGGCACAGATATTAGCTCAGGGCCAGTCTTCCTCAGTAAAAAGAGGAGGATTGGCAATGGATGTTAGCTCAGAGCTGATCTTCCTCACACACACACACACACACACACACACATGCACGCACTAAATTAATTAATTAAAAAAAAAAAAAGATGGGCAGGTTAGGTTACCAGAGCCTGTTGTATCAAACCCTCTAATCACATCATCAGCGGCCCTTGTTCTGATTTTATGCTCATAAAAGCAACCTTCTGATAATCTGGTTCCATATCATCTGTTTACAGGGAAGAAATACTCTGGTCAGGCCAACCTTTCCCAACCATGCTGTGACCTGGATGTGGGCCTTCCCATGTGTATTCATTAGGACTCTTGGACACAAACAATAGAAAGCCAATCTGAAATAGACTAGACAAAATAAGAATTTGTTGGAAGGATATAGGGGTGTGTCATATAGTCAAACCTTGGGAAGGTCAGAGGAGCAGCTGGGACTTAGGAAAACTTCAATCAAGGACTTAAAAACCACCAGAACTCTCACCATCCTCTTCTCTGCTTCTGTCTGTGGATCAATTTCATTCTCTTTCACTGCACATGCACCAGAGAAGGACCAACTCTGCCCTCTCTGAAATTCAAAAACTCCTGAGAAAGGTGCTGATTGGCTGGCCATCTGGATCAGATTCTATCCCAGACCAATCAGCTGTGGCCAGACAGGTGGGGTCTATAAGAACATGGCAGTTTCCATGACTCCACATGGCTGGAGTATGGCAGAGGAGGAGCATTTTCTAAAAGAAGAGGGTTACTACTGCCAGAAGAATACAGGGTGCTTGGCAGACACAGGAGACTCTTCTCCCCAAGTTGAAATTCTAGGGGCTAGGACCAGTTCAGGGATCTGCAGGAGCATGAAGGGCAAGCCATTACTCAAGGCCAGAGGGTCAGGATGAAAGAGAAAAATAAGTTTCAGGATGAAACCAGCAGCCAACTTGCTTTAATTGTACTCAGTTAGTTGTCTGTTTGCAAAAGTAGTTAGATAATGCATTACTAAAGCCCACTCTATAGATAACATCTCTGATGCTTGGGTCACCATGGTAATAGGTGCTTAAGTTTTTCAGGAACTGAGTTGATTCCTTGTCCACTTTAGGCTGGTGAAGACCACCAACTCATCAACTGGGTCTGTGCAGATGACCAATAGGTGACCTTCTGACATCAGGGAGCCAAAAACTCAACCTTCAGAGCATGATAACATCACCATTTTGTGAACATGCCTTCTATGAAGAGCCATGAAGCTTGACTACACTTGTGCAGATCATCAGTTACGTTACTTCTCCTTACCTCCGATCATCTATCCCTGTACTTCAAACCACTCTGCCCCTTTATCCCATAAATGTCCCTAATCCCCATTTTCAGGGAGGCGGATTTGAGATTTGTTTTCCTGTCTCCCCAGTTGGTGGCATCGTGAATAAACCCTTTCTCTGCTGTAAACTCATTGTCTCAGGGATTGGCATATCACGCAGCAGACAAAACGAACCTGGTTTGGTAAAAAGGAGAACTTTCAAGAAGTTGGCTGCCTGGCCAAAAAGGGATACCACTGAGCAAGTTGCTCCAAGAATTCTATACACTTAACCTTTTTTCACCAATACATTTGAAAGTGTGCAATAAATTAATAGCTATGTATAAGATTTTAATTTGATTTGTATATTTTATTTTTCCTCTTTTTACTAGGGCATGTTTTAGACTTTTATTTTGGGCCAGGAGGTGAAACAGTAGGGAGATTTGGGTAAGTAGAGAGGAGCCAGCTAGGACCCCAGCTGCCAACCATTTGACTCCTGGGTCTTCCTTTTCTAAGCCCCTAAGTGTCCTGTATTCCCACCATCCCTCACCTCTGGCCATGTGATGATAAGCAGGGAGACAAGAAGAAAGAACAAAGGCAGTGCGCACCCTGAAGTACTAGTGCCTTGAGTCCTTCTCTTAATGATATGTGAAACCTTTCTCCAGATTCCAACCAACCTCTCCGCCAGCACTGTACCAAAGAAAAGCAGAACCAACAGCAACAAATGCACGTGTTGAACAGCTGCCCCTAACTCGAGTCAATTAGGGAGAGAGTTTCTGTGCTCAAAAGGAGGCATTCCTAACCTTTGACGGGTTAACTCCACATTCTCTCCCCTCCCCTCTTAAGCGGCAGATATTTACCTCTAAATTGTAATGGTTAAGTGGATTTTTAAAGAAATTTCCCCAATATTCCCTGGCAAAATACAGTGCAAACTGCAGGGTCAGTGTTTATGCAAATAAGGACAAATAGACAAAGGCAGCACAGGACAGACGAGGGGGTAGGTTTTATTTCATGGAAATCCCATACCTTCAAAAGCTGGGTAGGTATCAACACCAATACCACCCAATGCCATAGAATAAATGAGACAAAAAGATAAGATTCAGGGAGAAAAATCATACTGAGAAAAATTAAAAGAATCTTGCAAATCATTCTGTGAGTAGCACTCAGTCCATTTGAAATAACTAAATACAAATGTTCCACAAGATGGCACTCTTGCTTTTCCAAAATGTTTTATCTTCCTTGAGCACCAAGCATGACGTTTAACAGCAAATAGACAGAAAATCATAGAATTTTTCACAAATGGCTTCCTTATTGAAGGAGAAGCCCCGGGGGAGACTTTGGGCTGACATGCCTTAGCTAAATGTTTACCAGCTCTTAGAGAAATGAACACAGCGAGTTACCACATTTACCATTCACACGCGCAATTTGTGTTTGGTTGCACTCAGTGAGGAAGGAAATTAATCTTTGGAATCTCTAAGTAACATGTTGTAATTTAGATAGGTTATTTCTTCAGCAGCATCAGTATCAAATCTTTATTGAAACCTGCTCTATTCAATGCACTCTGCTAGGTGCTACTCTTACTTCTCTGAGAGTTTTCTTTCCAAAAGGATGAAACAGGAGAAAATACTTTGCTTACGACATTTGTAACACCTAGATTTGCATAATATTTAGACATTCAATATTGGCAGAAAAAAGTATTAATTAATAACTCTTTTATGGTTTGCAGAATGTCATACTAGCTCTCCCAAACTACAAAATTTTACAAGCCAAAGAGAATTGAAATGTTCCTTGCAGTATCATTTCAAATAATAAAAATTTGGAACCAACTTGAATGTCCAGCACCATGAACATGGATAAATAAATTGTGCGTAGGAATTCTAGGCAACTGTTAAAATGGTGAATGAATCAAATTAAGTCACATGATTTTGCTGGTTGCTAAGCTGTTGTCTCTCTGTTCCAACCCCTCCCTTCCAGACATACTCTGCTTTATGATGCTGGGACAGGACCCTGCAAAGCCTGTTTCCCGTTGCTGCTTGGCTCCACAAGAGCAGAGGAGAGGAAGTGCATGCTCCTGTCTGCCTGCTATCCCGTCAATGTCCCCACAGTCACAGCCTGCCCCCCAGCAGCAGTTGGTACCAGTCTTCCGCTGTCCTTGTTGTTGTTTTGGTGCTCCCAGAACCAGCCCATTGTGTCCTCCTGGAGAACCAGCACCAACAGGCACGCACCCCCTCCCAGAGCAGGACAGGGCATTTCCTTCAGGCTTCTAGATTCTAAAACACCCTCTCTTCTCTTTGTGCCCCTGGCCTTAGGAGTGGTGGCTCTTCCTGCAGCTACTTTCTCTGTGTTACCTCAGTGTCCCCTTTGCTTTTGTAGTTCTCTAACACCTGACTAAGCAATTCCTCATATTAAGTGTTCTCTGTTGAAGTACTTAATGTGAACCCTGACTGGTACTATGACCATATGCTAGGAACTGCAGATACACCAGATAGATAGATAGACAGATAGATAGATAGATAGATAGACAGATAGATAGACAGACATATATACACATTAGAATACATACATATGTATGTATGTATACATATGTATATATAGACACATATATACATACAAGTACGTAACACATACTTACATGTACTACATACATACCTATATATACATACATTGTATATAAAATTCCACCTAATGCTCACAATAAATGCTATGAGATAGATGCTATTATCTCTGTTATACAGAAGAAGAAACTGAGTCTCAGGGACCTTAGATAAATTCCACAATATTACATAGCTAATAAGTGATGAAGCTGGGATTTGAATCCAAATATCACCGACACCACAATCCATCTTTTTTGCACTATGCCCAAAGTCATAGTTCAATCCCTAGGCTAGTCCACAAATGTTTTTTACCTCGTAATATAAATAAACTATAATGCTATTCTAATAATACTAGAGAATATATCCACCATATACAAGACTGCTTCTGTGACTGAAGCTGTGAGGAGTTCAAAAACTGCAGGGAATGCATGGACATCCCTAATTCCAGGTTACCTGCCCTGCATTTATTCAACTAATATGATTTAGTGCCTTCTGCATGCCTGCCAATGTGCTGGGCTCACAACGGTAAGCAAAACAGACCCAATCCCTCCTGAAAAAGTTTACAGTCAAGGGAAAGTGACTGTCTTTAATTAAATGATCACACACAGATGAGATTCCTGAGTGTATCATACAGGGACTTCACACAGACAGGCTGCACGGCCACAGGACAGCTCCACATGCTGGATCCCCCCACGCACACACACACTCACAAACACACACACATATACATACACACTCAAGAGCTTGGCATCTGCCCCTCCCAGGTCTGGAATGGCATGTCCACTCTGCCTTTGTTTGTCAAGAACTTGTCAGTTCCGGGTCCAAAGCAATCAGAGAGACATCATAGCAGTGGTGACAGTGGAGCTCTGCAATGTTTTGTAAAGACTTGTTCTTCCCTGGTAAGGAGTTAATCAATGTTTCCAGTGGCAGCAGCCACGCCCAGACTTTCCCTGTGGCCTAAATGCATCAGTAACACATGCCTGGCCTGATGGATGAACAAGTGGCCAGGCAGATTTCTGGGGGAAGACTTCCAGATGTGCAAACACAAATCTAACCAAAATCTTGCGGGGATCTGGTCAGGAATTGATGTGTCATCCCAACGTGAGAGCTAGATCTCTGAACTCTCTTTTCGGCTGCATTTCATCAGTCACAAAACAGATCATCAGTCAACTATGCAGCAAAGAAAAAGACATTGCTGCAGCCAAGGTCCACTGATGGATGTTAAGATTGGTGGGAGAACCTTCACAGAGAAACAGGATATTTGCATAGCCTCAAAGTACCTCCCCCAAATGTTACTAATTACTGTAATGGTTTGAACAGATGTCCACAAATTCCTTGACATTCCTCCCTCCAGGAGATGGAATTTAATTCCTCTCGCTTTGAGTGTGAGTGGACTTAATGACTGTTTTCTAAAGAATAGTGTAGGGAAAGGGGAAAATTGTGACTTTACAGGGGAGACAGCACCTTAATCAAGTGATCAAGGCTAATATCACCAGTAAAAACGCATGTCGCTATCACATCCACCCAACACGACGTGAGGAAAAAAGACATCGCCTTTGTGGTTTTCATCCCCCAAATCCATAACCCCAGTCTAGTCATGGGAAAACAGCAGACAAACTCAAATTGAAAGACATTCCACCAGCACTTTTCGAAAGTATTTTTCCAGTCCAAGCAAGGAAAGACAGAAACGGTCAGATATCAGAGGAGACTAAGATGTGATGACAAAATGCAATGTGAGATCCTGGAACAGAAAAGGACATTAGTGGAAAAGGTAGTAAAAATCAGTCTGTCGTTTAGTTAAAAGTGTTGTACCAATGTTAATTTCTTAGTTGTGACATATATACCACGGTTATGTAACATCAGAGGAAGCTAGGTGAGGGCTATATAGGAACCCTCTGTGCTATCTTAATAACTCTCTTGCAAATTTAAAATTATTTCAAAATTAAAAGATTAAAGAAGAAAAGGGGCAAAAAGCCACCATAAACTGGAGCCTATCTTGGCTAATGCATGTGGTATTTGTGCTGTTTAAGTGATAAGCAATGGGAATGATGCTTTTACATTCAGCCAAGTTACGGTCTGGGAGGAGAGGTTGGGCCCAATCCCTTGGCAGCCAGGCGGGACATCTGGGTATTCAGGACGGCTCTCCTGAGGCTGAAATGAGCCACGTCTTGGGAGGGGTGGAAATACAGGGGTGAGGGGAAGGCCTGGACACTTGCCGGGCAGAGCACACTGCTAGGACCTGAGGAAGCCTGTGCTGAGGTTCAAGGAGAAGAAAGGAAGCCGTGGGGCGGGGGGTAGGGGAGAGAGGGGGCAGGCCCAGAGCAAGCCGGGGAGAAAGGGCTGCGGAGATGAGGGGCGGGTAGGAAGGCGGCAGGGCTGCGGGATCTTTGAAGCCAGATCATTCAAGGGTGTTAAGAAGCTTTGGTTTCCCGAAGGCCCACTCTAACCAAGGTATGAGGCGAACAGAACACAGAAAGAACAAAAGCTGCTCAGGAGCCAAGATGGTGTCTCCGCACCCCCGCACTTAGAACAGTGCCCGGGGGGAGCAGTTCGGCGGAGAACGTGGGCTGAACGGGTGGCTCCGGGGACGAAGGAGCGGAGAGGGCGGGCGCCCGAGTGGGAGCGCAGGGGGGAGGCGGGCGAGGTGGCGCGGGCGCGGGGCTGGCTGGGAGCGAGGCTTCCCGAGCGAGGGAAGCGGCCTCCAGCGTGGCGAGGCCGCCGCGGCCCGAGGCAGCTGCCGCCCTGCTTCTCCTCAGCTGCCCCGACCCGCTGCTGCGCCCCTCCGTCCTCTGGGTGCGTCATTGGAGGGTGGAGACTTGCCACTTTCCCAGCTCGTTTGTTCCAGCAAGACACACCCTTCCGAGTTCCTAAAGACTATTTTTATTGTCGCTACAGATAAGAAACGTGGTTTTATGTTTTCTTCACGTGGTTCAGTCCACCCCCCAACACTTGGATGGGGTGACATTCAATAGACTGTGGTGAGATTCCTCCTCACTGCAGCAGGAAGCAGACGAAGGCCCGAAGTGGCGTTTTCAACGAGGATGTTGGGTACCACCTGTTACTGTACGCCAGGCGTTGTCCTCTTCTTAAAAATGGTTATGAAAGCCTTACATGCTTTTGTAGAACTGGGGAAAATACAAAAACCATCACTGCTGCCAACGTTTTGCTTCCAGTTGTTCCCCATGCACTTTTATATAAAAAATAAAATGTGGTGTTTATTCTGTTTATATTGACTGTAATTACTGATCTATTTCGTTTTAACGTTCTCATCTCCTGTGTGTTTTCCGTTTCCAATCCTTTTTTGTTGCTCTTTTCTTCTCCTTTCCTGTCTTCCGTTGGACTGAGGAAGTTTTCTCCATTTTCTCAACTGCTGCTCTGACAGTTGAGAAGTTAGAGGTTGTATTTCTGTTCTTTCAGTGAACACCACTGTTTTAATGTACAGACTGAAATATCAGCTTTTCTAATGGTCTAAAATTACTCAGTATTTCTCTCTGGCTCATGAATAAAAGGACCTTAACAACCAATCACCTATGTGCACCCTCCACTCCCTCACCCGGTTATTGCTGACCAGAGCTTTCCTTTTACCCTTTCTTAAACCACAAGAAAGTTGTGAAAGTTTTTACATTAATTATAATTAAATTTACACACATATTTTACGAATATCTGTGTTCACCACTGTTTTCTGTTTTGAACACCTTACTTGTTTTGGGTCGCTACTCTACAGGCTCAAAGACCTGTCCTAATAGTTCTTTCAGTGAGGATCTATAGGTGGTAACCTTCCTTAGTCCTCATCTCTGAAAATGTCTCTGCTTTTCCTTCACTGTTTGTGTGTGTGTGCGTGTGGCAAAAAATACATGACATAAAATTTATCATTTGTACATTCACATTGTTGTGCAACCATCACCACCGTCCATCTCCAGAGCTTCTTCATCTTCTCCAACTGAAATTCTGCACCCATTAGACTGTAACTCCCCATTTCCCCTCCCCGCAGCCCCTGTAAAATAGTCTTTAGAACCTCTATTCTACTTTCTGTCTCTATGAATTTGACTGCTCTAGGTATCCCATATAAGTGGCATCATACAGTATTCATCTTTTTGTGACCGGCTTATTTCACTTAGCATAATATCTTTAAGATTCATTCATGTTGTAGCATATGTCAGAATTCCCTTCCTTCTTAAGGCTGAATAATATTCCATTGTATCTATACACCACATTTTGTTTATACATTCATTTGATGATGGACACTTGGGTTGCTTCCACCTTTCAACAATTGTGAATAATATTGTAATGAATATGGGTGTACAAATATCTGTGTGAGTCCCTGCTTTCATTCCTTTTGGGTATAGACTGGAAGTAGAATTCCTGGATCATATGATAATTATATGGTTCATTTTTTTAGGAATTGCCATACTTTTTCCATAGCAGCTACACAATTTTGTATTTCCACCAGCAATGCACAAGGATTCCAAATTTCTCCACACCCTCAACACTTGTTACTTTCTGCTTTTGTTGTTGTTATTTTATTTTATTTTTATTTATTTATTTACTTATTTTTGTGAGGAAGATCAGCCCTGAGCTAACATCCATGCCAGTCCTCTTCTTTTTGCTGAGGAAGACTGGCCCTGAGCTAACATCCGTGCTCATCTTCCTCCACTTTATGTGGGACGCCGCCACACCATGGCCTGACAAGGGGTGCGTCGCTGCGCGCCGGGGATCCAAACCCGGGCCGCCAGCAGCAGAGCTCGAGGACTTAACTGCTACGCCACGGGGCCGGCCCTATTGTTATTTTATAATAGCCATCCTAATAGGTGTGATGTGGCATGTCATTGTGGTTATTTATTTATTTATTTTTGTGAGGAAGATCAGCCCTGAGCTAACATCCGTGCTAATCCTCCTCTTTTTGCTGAGGAAGACCGGCTCTGAGCTAACATCTATTGCCAATCCTCCTCCTTTTTTTCTTCCCCAAAGCCCCAGTAGATAGTTGTATGTCGTAGTTGCACATCCCTCTAGTTGCTGTATGTGGGACGTGGCCTCAGCACGGCCGGAGAAGCCGAGCCTTGGTGCGCGCCGGGGATCCGAACCCAGGCCGCCAGCAGCGGAGCGTGAGCACCTAACCGCTAAGCCAGGGGGCTGGCCCCATCATTGTGGTTTTGATTTTCATTTCCCTAATGATTAGTCATGTTGAGCATCTTTTCATGTGCTTATTGGTCATTTGCATATCTTTTTGGAGAAATGTCTATTCAAATCCTTTGCCCATTTTTTTGTATGTAAATTTTTTTTAATTGATGTCTTAGTAGTTTATAACATTGCGAAATTTTTGTTGTGCATTTTTGTTTGTCAATCACCATATACATGTCTCCTTTCACTCCTTGTGCCCACCCCACACCCCCATTGCCCCTGGTAACCACAGTATAGTTTTCTCTGTCCATGTGTTGATTTATATTCCACACGTGAGTGAGATCATACAGTGTTTGTCTTTGTCTTTCTGGCTTATTTCACTTAACATAATACCCTCCAGGTCCATCCATGTTGTTGCAAATGGGACGATTTTGTCTTTTTTTATGGCTGAGTAGTATTCGATTGTATATATATACCACAACTTCTTGATCCAATCATCAGTCAAGGGATGCTTGGGTTGCTTCCACTTCTTGGCTATAGTGAATAATGCTGCAATGAACATAGGGGTGCATAAGCTTCTTTGGATTGTTGATTTCAGGTTCATTGGCTAGATTCCCATTTTGCCCATTTTTAAATGGAGTTGTTTGGGCTTTTTGTTGTTGTTGAGTTGTAGGAGTTCTTTATATATACTAGATATCACTCCCTTATCAGATACATGATTTGCAAATATGTTCTCCCACTACACTAGTTGCTTTTCACTTTGCCTTCTACTTTTTTTTTTTTTTTGGTGAGGAAGATCAGCCCTGAGCTAACATCCATGCCAATCCTCCTCTTTTTTGCTGAGGAAGACTGGCCCTGAGCTAACATCCATGCCCATCTTCCTCCACTTTATGTGGGATGCCACCACAGCATGGCCTGACAAGCAGTGCATCGGTGCACGCCCGGTATCCAAACCCAGGCCACCAGCAGCAGAGCTCGCGCACTTAACTGCTACACCACAGGGCCAGCCCTTGCCTTCTACTCTTAAGTGATCATTTCTCTGGCTATAAAATTTAAGGATATTATTTTCCCTCAGCACTGAAAATATTATTTCATTGTCTTCTGGCATCTGTTATCACTGATGAGAAGTCAGCTGTCAGTCTAATTAGTGTTTCCTCGGTAATTTGACTTTTATCTCTGGAGTCCTGTAAAATTTTTCACTTTACCCTAAATGGTCAATAGTTTCACTATTCTGTGTCTAGGTATAGATTTATCATTATTTATCCTAGTTGATATTCAAGTGTCCTTGTAACATAAGGACTTACGTCTTTCTTCAATTCTGGAATATTCTTATATAGAATCTCTTCAAAATTTTGTTTTTTTGTCATTTCTCTCATTCTTTTCTTCTAGAACTCTTATCGTAGATGTTTGTTGAAGCCCGCCAGTATGTCTTCCATGTGTTTTTCATATTTAAAAAAAGTTCTTTGTGCTGTGTTCTGCATGAATTACTCAGCACTATGTTTCAACTTGCTAAGCCCCTCTTCTCCAGTGTCTAGATTAGAATTTATTTTGTCTATTGAATTTTTAATTTGACAACAATTTTACTATTTTGAAGATTTCTAAATGGTTATTTTTCAAATCCACCTGTTCTTTTTCCATTTTTATTTATTATTTTGTTTGTTTCAAAATTTCTTGTTCTATTTAAATGGAAGTTATTCCTTCATTTACCTCTTTGGGCATGCCATATACTGTTTTTAAAAATCTTTATAAGACTGTGTCATAAAATTAATTTTATTGTGAGTGCATTCAAGTTGTGATTGTTGATTTTCTTTTGTGTTCTCTCTTAGTATTATATTTCTTTGTGTATTTTGGAGTTGTTGGTTTAATTCTGAATTTGTGTTTTTTCTTCTTCACTCTTTCCATATCTCTATGGACATGGTTTCCATGAACCCTGTTTAATGGTTTCATAGCTGCCTCTGGATGCTCTTATTCTTCCCCAGCCCTCAGTTCAGAACTAGAACTTAAAAGACATTTGAGGTTCCTAGCTGGTGGTAACAATGGTGACACCACAGATCCAGTCACTAGGCCAGCCGGCAGCTTGCTTCACTTCCAGGTCAGGGAGCTTCAGTGTGTCCTCCAGTGCCATGAAACTAGGGGTTGATAAGCACAGTTTTTTTCTGCTTCCTTTGTTGGGGGCTGGGGAGGATAGAGGCTGAGGTTGGAGGTTTGAGCCTGAATTTTTCTCATTGGTTTTCTATTTTTATATTTATATTTACTATTGCTATTGGAGCAGATCAAAGTTGCTATTGGAGGTGATCAAAGTTGATCTGAAGTCATAAATAGCTTCCTTATCCCCTTCTCTACTGCCACACTCGAGTTCAGGCCACCATCTTGCCTGTAGACTGACTCCCAACTGGTCTCTCCTCCTCTAGTCTTTGCTCCCTCCAATTCATTCTTCCCACCAGAGCCAGAGTGATTGTTATAAAATGGAATTCCACTCACATCACTACCCTGCCTAAAGTCTTTAAATGGTTCTCTGTTGTCACAGTCAGTAGCAGAGATGGAGTGAATTCACCAGCACAACATGGAAAAGAAAGGAAGGAGTTTAAGGTGCTGGCTCCCATTGCTCACAGGCAAAGGAGCATGAACTCAAGACTAGTCATTTAAGATGGAAACATTCTCAAATGTTACTACGTCCCTGAAAATGTGTGTCCTCACTGGAATGATCTCAGGACAAGGAAATAGATCAGAAATGTTTTCTAGATCCCATATAGAATCAACGCCTTCTTAGAACATGTGACAATCATTTAGAAATCAAAAGCTAATGTGACTCCACAAGCTAGGAAGAATAGCTAGATCACAACAGAAGCCTTCAAATTTCCACTTGATATTAGTTACTGAATATTTCCTACTTGCAAGGCACTGTGGAGAAAACAGAATGTGTAAGAAATACATTCTGGGCCAGCCCCGTGACTTAGCAGTTAAGTGCGCGAGCTCCGCTGCTGGCGGCCTGGGTTTGGATCCTGGGCGTGCACCGATGCACCGCTTCTCTGGCCATGCTGAGGCCGCGTCCCACATACAGCAACTAGAAGGATGTGCAGCTATGACATACAACTATCTACTGGGGCTTTGGGGGAAAAAATAAATAAATAAATAAATTTTAAAAACCTTTAAAAAAAAAAAAGGAAATACATTCTACCTTCAAAGATCTCACAAGGTAGTAAGCAAGGTGACATTTACAATTACTATAGAAAATATTTATGTGTGGTGTTATGGGTTGGATTGTGTTCCCCCAAAGATATATTGAAGTCCTAACCGCCAGTATTTGGGGATGTGAACTTATTTGGCAATAGGATTGTCACAGATGTAATTAGTTAAGATGAGGTCATACTGGTATAGGGTGGGCCCTTAATCCAATATGAGAAGAAGAGACATAGAGACAGAGACACAGGAATGGAGAATGCTCTGTGACAATAGAGGCAGAGATTAGAGTGATGGCAGCTGCAAGGCCAGGAATGGGAGGACTGATGGCTACCACCAGGAGCTAGGAAGAGGCAAGGATTCTCCCCTACAGGTTTAAGAGGGAGTGTGGCCCTGCCATCACCTTAATTTAGGACTTCTGGCCTCCAAAACTGTGAGACAATAAATTTCTGTTGTGTTAAACCATCCAGTTTGTGGTTCTTTGTTATGGCAGCTCTAGGAAACTAACAAATGTGTTATAAACAAAATGGCATAACAGAAAGAAATCATTTCCAGCTGACAGGATCAAGAAAGACTTCTGGAGGACGTGGCATTTGTGTTGAGCTTTAGTGGGATGATTTTGATATAGAGAGATGGCAAGAGGGGAAAAGGCTTTAAATTATGATCTTCCATGTCAATCCAAATGCCATCTTGAAGCCTAACTCTCCTAAGCACCCTCTCTGAAAAACAAGTGGAATTTGATCCACTTTAATGCCTTGAACCTACTGTCAACTTTGCCACTAACTAACATTGTTACCACACAAAGGGCACGATCTGCTTGCCGTGAGACAAAAGCCAATCATCAAGAGGCAAGATGGTGGAAAAGGGCAGTTTATTACAGCTTGCTAGCAAAGGGGAAGATGGCCAACTAATGTCTCAAAAAACCATCTTACAGAATGAAGACTACAGGCCAGTTATACAGAGGGCTGGTCTCCGAGTGGGGAGGCATCTGGTCCCAGGGTGGGGGCATCTGGTCTCAGGATGGGGGCATCCATCTGGTCTTAGTTCCTGGCAGTCTTTTGTTCTGCTTGATATACATCAGAAACCAGAGCAACGCCCTAGACCCTAATCTTTCAGTTGTCATTAATGATGGCTATCAGCATAGACTCTCTGCCTGGGGGGTGGGGGGGGGTGGGGGGCATCACATTCCTAAGGAACTCAAAAGAACAAAGTTATCAACTTACAGCAGCTGGGAGGGGCCATAAAGTCCAGAGTTAGTCAGAGGTCATTCCAAGTCACAGTATGGTGTCTTTTCTACAATATGGCTTCCCTTATGTCCACCTTGTATTGAGTGGGTATCAACATGACTTTCAAGGTATAAAATCTAGGAGAACAAAATATTTTACACATCCTTTATTATTTCTCACACTAGTGTGCTGTGGTTAAAATATTATTTGCTTTTACTACCTTTATGTCACACTATAAAAAGGGGAAGTCTGCTTTATGGAGACCTTAGTAAGTAGTAGCTTATTAAAATCTTAGTCTAACCAGAATAGACTCAATAGTAACAGGAAATGTGGTTTGGAACTACTTGCAGGTGATGCTTTTGACGGTGTGATGTCTTGTGACCTATGATGTCTTCACAGTGATGCTGCCAGGTTCTACTATGGTTATGTTGTTTGTTTTGTTTGCATTGTTTAGCAAGATTCTTCAGTAAATAAATTCTGAAAATCTCAGGAGTCATTTGAGGGGCAGGGAGACACGGCTGTTGCTCCCCTTCTCACAATCCAATCTTCATTTTGGGTTTCAAATCAAACCGAGGGACTCTACATGGCTTCCATCGTAAACACAAGCATCTACTGGTTCCATCTTCGAAAAATGTAGCAGTCCCACCTGAAACATGGAGCAAATGATTTCAAAACACAGGGGTTCTTAACCAGAGAGGCACTTCGGGATCACCGGAGGAGCCTTAGAGCAATACGGGTCTCGCTTGCACCCCAGGTGGGACATGGTCTCATCTTATGACAGCGGGCCCCAACCAGTCAGGGGCCGACGGACCCCGGAGAGCAAGTTCTGTACCCAGACGGGGCCAAGTCCCACGAATCAGCTGAGGAATCGTTTCCCTCTCGCCTTCAGCCTCCAGCCAATAAGGCCATTCCAGGCCCCTCAGCGGTGTCTATGCCTCACGGCGCCACTCTGGCCAACCTTCCCCAGGGCCTCGCCGCGCGGCCAGCACGCACCGCCGGCCCCCGCAGGCCCCGCCTGCTCGCCCCGCCCAGCGCCCGGGCCCCGCCTCCTCCGGCCGGGAAGCCCCGCCCCCAACGGCGCGGCGCGGGGGCGGGGAGGCGGGATGCAGGGCGGGGGCGGGGCGCGGCGAGGCGCGGCGTCGCGGGGGAGGCCCCGCCCGTGTCTCCGGCGGCGCGGGCCTGGGAGGCGGGGCGCCTGCGCGAGGAGCTGCCCGCCGCGCCGCAGTCGCCGCCGCCGGGGGCCGGGCGCTCGGCACGGCCGCGGGGCCCGGGGTGCTGCAGTGGGTGGCGAAACATGGCGCCGTGGACGTGTTGGCGCTGCTGCCAGCGCACGGTGGGCTGGGTGCCGGTGCTCTTCATCGCCTTCGTGGTCGTCTGGTCCTACTACGCGTACGTGGTGGAGCTGTGCGTGTGTGAGTACCGGGCGGGCGCGGCCTGCGGGGCGCGGGCCCGGGCCGGCGGGCGAGGCCGTCCCGACGTCCGCGGCCCGGCTCCGTGAAGGAACGGAGCAAGGGGCTGGTCCGCGAACAGGGACGGTGGAGCTTCGTGGGAGTTCTGTGTGCTTGGCCCTTCCTTTTCTGTTGCTGTTTGAATCAAGAAGTCTGTTCTTCCTCGATGGTTGGTCTACACCACCGCGAGGGGAAACGTGTTACTGCAGAGCCGGCCGCGGGGGCGGGTGGTCTCCGCGTCGCCGGCTGAAGGGGATACCTGGAAGACGGCGAGCGCCCGCTTTTGATTTTTGGTGGTACATGACCCACTTTAAAGTTCATTTATTTCACGTCTGAATCCAGTAACTTGTACATGTTGTGTAAGTTACTGGATTCAGATTTAAAAAGACGAAGAATGAGTGAGACGATATACAGCCCGATTATCCTTTTCTTAGCTATTTATTATGGAGGTTTATATTTCTTTCATCCTCAGATTTGAGGTCTTATTTTATTTTCCTTACTGCCATTTCCCTTGTTAGTTCTTAGTACCCAATTTCTCACCTGATTCCCTGGAAAAAAGGAGTAACATTGCAGTACACTTAAAGAATTTAAGATACTGATTTGAATAGGTTGTCAAGATTGAAGGAAATTAGTTGTCAATCAAAACATTGTTCTAGGGCTACTACTATGTTTGTGCTATTGATTGATTGCTCTCTTTAAGTTAATTGTTCACAGGCTTTGACTGTGCAGCTGTTTTAGACTTACTGGCCTCCTCCGGGTTGTTCTTTATATCAATTCTTTGGGAAAACTTAGGACCAAGTGGTAAGTGGTGTTGGTAAAAGCAATCCCTTGGTATCCCAAAGTCATCTAGTCTTAGTCTCCAGACTGAGTCCATAGTTACCTAAAGGACTGCTGTTATACGCACTAAAAAAAAAAAAACAAAAGTCGCATTACATGCAGTCGGCCCTTCGTATCTGCGGGCTCCGCGTCAGCGGATTCAGCCAGCCGCCGACGTACACACAGGGTAGGGGTTCGCGGATGCGGAACCCGCGGATACCGAGGGCCGACTAAGGGGCTTGAGCATCCGCGGATTTTGGTGTCTCTGGGAGTCCTGGAACCAATCCTCGCGCGGATGCCGAGGGACGACTGTAGATACTAATTGTATGAGTGAAAAGAAGCTGTACCGTCCACTCCACTTGAAAGTGGCAGAATCAAGACTTCAATTACAGCTCTGGATTTGTATAGCTCTCAAATAAGTACTTGGTTAAAAGTGAGTTCTGCACATGGAAGAGAATGCTTTGGCTCAGAAGATTTGAGGGTTGGTTTTTAAATGAAGATAGCCACCTTTAAGAAAATTATTTTGTACCTATAGAATACTTAATTTTGAAGAAAACTATCCCTGCAAGGAGGCCCAGAATAAATTAGTTGTGGAATACTTTTCCAAATAATAATTGTGTTAATCTGTTGAATGTTATTGTTTAGTCTCATCCTTTTGGATACCAAAATGTTTGCGGAAAATGATGTTTGAATCAATTAAAATTGACTAGATTTGGGTATTTCTTGAGGCTACTTCCAGAAAGTGATAGTGATCATGGGATTCTCATCAGCTTGTCATATTTTATCTTATTTACTCTGAAGTGAGTGTTTGTTCCAAAAGTTGTACCAATCTTATTTAATTCCATCAGAAGATTATTCTCACCCTATTCTAATTCTATAGTGATTTTGAAGTAAAGCTTCTGAAGGAACACGAAAAATGTTCATTTATGTTGAAGTTGCACATTTGACCTGTAGGTTGTTTTTGTCAAAACTATCAAAAGGTGACATCAAACATAAACAAAAGGAAATGAACATGAATTGAGAAATGCTGTGTGCTTGTGGGGACAGAGGGCACATTTCATCATTCTCTCCTTTATCCTCTCAATATCTCTGAGCATAGGTATCTCTACAGATGTAGGAAATAAGACTGAGCAAATAGGTCCTTTGGTTAGGTCACACAATTATGGTGGCTGTTGGAATGTCACCCACATCTTTCCACTCTGCGTGTAACTTTTAGTGAGCTGTGACAGTCACTGGAACTGTCATAGTTTGGTACATAATGGGGGGTAGGAGGTGGAGTTAAGTGGTTGCCCTTTTTGGAGATCACTTAAGTTAGGCTTAGGCCGGTCCTTTAGAGGTCATATTCAAGGATTTCATTAAGTTAAAACATTCTGCAACTATTAAGGCCCAGTGCTTGGCAGAATTTTAAAATACTCAGTGGTGAAAGGTCCTACCTACAAAGGGCCTGCATTTAATGTTTCTAAGTTATCTGAGTTTAGGGAAAATTGTGGAGGTCTGCAGTGTCATTGGACTATATTGTTGAGCATAAAAGCTCGTTTACTCTCATATTGAAACTATCCTTTAAAATACTTATGTATATTTATGTTTTCATAAGGACAGACCCTCCCACTGAAATATATTGATATATAACCTTATAGGAGCTTTAAATTGAGTGAAGTGTGAATTTTACTTAAAGTGCTGTTTTAATAATTTTTATAGAATTTTTTTAATTTCTACTATTCTTAAACTAGATGAGAGAGAATGATAATATTTATCTCTTTACATGTGTTAATTTATTTAATCGTCATAATAATCTTCGTAAAGTTAAGTGATTTATCCAGGGTCATACAACTAGTAAATGGCATAATCAGAATTGGAACTCAAGTGGTTTGGCTCCAGAGCCAAGATTACTACTATGCAAGACTAGTCTACTTAGTTATCCAGATCTGGACACTCAGGGCAGATTCTAGTTGTATCTGTGATCTGCTTGTGTAAGGTAATTTTCTCCTAAAAGGTAGCAGCAGAAAGTTCCTAAATATCTGAGACAATAAAAGTGCCTGGTCCACAGTAGGACATTTGAACAAATAAGTTGTATGAGAGGCCTTCATTTTATCCCAGCCTCTATAACTTCCTAATTTTGTAATTCCTTACACACACACACACACACTCAATCAGTAACTCCTATTACTGGAAGGAGTAATATTGAGGACAAAATTGAGTAAGAAGTAATGCATCTAAGATGGCCATCTCACAGGGGTGATAAGCAGAGAAATAACAGTTAAGTAATTAGTAATATTGGTCCTTGATTTTATTCTTTTTTTTTTTAATTAATTTACTTTTTGTGTGTGAGGAAGATCAGCTGTGAGTTAACATCCATGCCAATCCTCTTTTTGCTGAGGAAGACTGGCCCTGAGCTAACATCTGTGCCCATCTTCCTCCACTTTATGTGGGACGCCGACACAGCATGGCCTGACAAGCAGTGCGTCGGTTAGCGCCTGGGATCCGAACCCGGGCCACCAGCAGCAGAGTGCGAGCACTTAACCGCTATGCCACGGGGCCGACTCCTGTCCTTGATTTTAAATTAAGCTGAAATTCTCCTTCAGTTTTCTTCCAAGGCTGATATTTAAACATATGGACTTAGTTATGGGTGGATTGACCAACTTTTCCACTTTGGTCAAGGTAGTTATTTTTGAGGACAGTGCTAATTCAGGTTCTTGGGATTTTATCAGAACATCTCGTTCAGGTCATTTGTAGCTGTTAGTAGAAGACGTGTACCTCTTATTTGGCATGTAGAGGATCTCGGAGCTTAAAGAGATTTTAGAGATGATCTAATTCAATCCCTTTATTTTACTTCTAAGAAAACTGTTGCTCGGAAGAGCTATGTGGTTTGTCCAAGGATGGATATGCCTTTATTTTTCAGAGAGAAATATGTAGAGTAGAGCTGTAACCTCTGAGTCTGTATATCTAATACTTCGTTGTGTCTCCTTCATAACTTCTTCAAATTTAGAATGAGACAAGATAAATAACTTAAACATCAGTGTGGAGCACACTGTCGACGCAGGTGATTCCAGTGTGTTTTATTGATTTCAAAAGAACCAGCTTTTGATTTCATTGATTTTTCTCTATTTTTTTTCTGTTTTTTGTTTCATTGATTTCTTGTCTGATATTTATTATTTCCTTTTTTCTTTTACTTTGGGTTTAATTTGCTCTTTTTCTACTTTCTTAGTGTGGAAACTGAAGTCATTGATTTCAGCCCTTTCTTACATGTTTAGTCCTATAAATTTACCCCTAAATACTGCTTTATTCACATCCCATCAATTTTGATATGTTGTATTTTCATTTTCATTCAGTTGTAATTTCACTTTTGACTTCGTCTTTGACTCATTGATTATTTTAGAAGCATGCTATTTAGTTTCCACTTATTTGGGGATTTTACAGATATCTTTTTGTTACTGATTTCAAATTTAATTCTATGTAGTTAGAGAACATCCCTTGGATGACTTGAGTCCTTTAAAATGCATTCATGCTTGTTTTATGGCCCAGAATGTGGTCTGTTTTGGAAGTGTTCCATGTGCTTTTGATAAAAATGTATTCTGTATTTAGCAATGTATTTTGCTCTTTGTTGTTGGGTGAAGTCTTCTGTTGTGTCATAATGCTCCACAAATGTCAATTAAGACAAGTTGGTTGATAGTGTTGTTTAAGTCTTCTGTGTTCTTGGTGATTTTCTATTCTATCAATTAATTATTGGGAGAGGTATGACTATAATTGTGAATTTGTGTATTTGTGTAGTTCAATCGGTTTTTGCTTCATGTATTTTGCAGTTCTGTAATTAGTTACATAAAATGTTTAGGATTGTTGTGTCATCTTGTTGAATTGACCCTCTATCATTATGAAATGACTTTCTTATCCCTGGTAATATTGTTTGCTTTGAAGTCTACTTTGGAAGATATTAACATGTCCACTAATCTTTCTTTTGAGTAGTGTTAGCACGTTATGTCTTTCTACTTTTAGTTTAACCTGTTTATGTCTTTATATTTAAAATGCATTTCTTGTAAGCAGCATGTAGTTGGGTCTTGCTTTTTAAATCCGACCTGAAAAATCTCTGCCTTTTTTCTTTTTTTTGTTGAGATATAATTGACATATAACATTATATTAGTTTTAGGTGTACAACATAATGATTCAATATGTGTATATATTGCAAAATGATCACCACGATAAGTCTAGTTAACATCCATCACCACACATACTTACACATTTTTTTGCCTTGTAATGAGAACTTTTAAGATTTACTCTCTTAGCAACTTTCAAGTGTACAGTACAGTATTATTAACTACTGTCACCATGCTGTATGACCTCTACCTTTTAATTGGGGTGTTTTGACCATTTACGTTATTTTATTTTATTTTTTTTTTCCGAGGAAGATCAGCCCTGAGCTAACATCCATGCTAATCCTCCTCTTTTTTTTTTGCTGAGGAAGACCGGCCCTGAGCTAACATCTATTGCCAATCCTCCTCCTTTTTATCCCTTTTTCTCCCCAAAGCCCCAGTAGATAGTTGTATGTCACAGCTGCACATCCTTCTAGTTTCTGTATGTGGGATGCAGCCTCAGCATGGCCGGAGAAGCCGGCCTGGGATCCGAACCCGGGCCGCCAGTAGCGGAGCCTGTGCACTTAACCGCTTAGCCACGGGGCCGGCCCCGACCATTTACGTTTAATGTGATTATTGATATGGTTAAGTTTAAGTCTTATTTGCTATTTTTTAATCTGGGCTATATGTTCTTTGTTCCCCTTTCCTCCTCCTTCTGCCTTTTTTTGAATTAATCAATTTTTAAATGATTTTTAAATTTTGAATTTTTTATGATGCTATTTTCTTCCCTTTGTTAGCCTACTACCTGTAACTCTCTGTTATTTTAGTGATTGCTTTAGGATTTATAGCATACATTTTCAACTTATCATAATCTACCTTCAAGTAATATACCACTTTACATATAGTACCTTATAAAAGCATTCTTCCATTTCTTCCCTCCCAGCCTTTATGCTATTATTGTCATGCATTTTATATGTTATTAAATTTACACTATATTTATATTATTTTGTTTAACAGTTTATTATCTTTTTAAAAGAGTTAAGAAATAAGAAAACAAAGCTTATATATTTACCCATGTAGTTACCATTTCTGGTACTCTTTATTCTTTTTTATATATCTGTATTTCCATTTGGTGTCATTTTCTTCTGCCTGAGGGCTTCCTTTAACATTTATTCTAATGCTGGTCAGTTGGTGATGAATTATTTCAGCTTTTGTATGTCTGTAAAAGTTTTTCTTTTGCCTTTTTTTTGACTTTATTGAGATATAATTTACATACCATAAAATTCACTCATTTGAGATGTACAGTGCAGTGAGTTTTAGTAAACTTACCAAGTTGTACAGGCATCACAACCATTCATTTTTAGAACATTTCTGTCACCCCATTCAGATCCCTTATGCCCATTTATGGTTAATTCCTGTTCCCATCCCCAGCCCCAGGTAACCGCCAATCTACGTTCTGTCGCCTTATATCTTTTCTGGATGTCTCGTGTAAATGGAATCGTGCAATAAAGTGGTCTTTTGTGTCTGATGTCATTTACATATTTTTGAGGTTTAGAACTCTGTGTTGCAGCCTGTATCACTGTTTCTCCCCTTATTCTCTACTCTACATTCTAATTTGTATTTTTCTGTTTTAAAAAAATATATTTACAGTTTTATTTAAGGGTATGTTTCTAGTAAGCCTCCACAAATCATTTGTGCATTGAATTAGAATATAAATAAAAAGTATGCAGTTTATTAAATTATATGTAAGTATTTGAAAAATCCTGCTTACAAGCTTTATAGTATGATTGGGTCCTATTCATCTTTGTATTCACTAGAGAGTCTAGTTACTAGTAGACTTGCAATTAATGTGTATTGAATTGAATAGAATCGTACTCTTATAAACTAACTTGAATCATGTTTCAATATGTTAGAACAAGCAAACATCTACAATAACAATACTAATTAAATTATAATTACCAATCATATATTTCAAGTCTTTGGGGTGAAAGGCTACATGATATTGCTTATTGGTTCTGCAGTCTTTGTTTTTGGATTATGAAACAATGACTCTTGGAAATTATGCTGATATTGTTAAAAAGAAAAAAATCTGCCTCCCTAAGTCTCATCCACAATGGTTGACATAATTATAGGAAAAGTTAAGATGTGAATTAGAATGTTTTTTAAAACCAGTTTATTAATTTTGTTATTTCCTATCTGTTTTCAGAGCTGGACTATAGTAATTTTCTATATAAGTTGCCTTTTTTTGTGTGTGTGTGAGGAGATCAGCCCTGTGCTAACATCCGCCAATCCTCCTCTTTTTTTGCTGAGGAAGATGGCCCTGGGCTAACATCTGTGCCCATCTTCCTCCACTTTATATGGGACGCCGCCACAGCATGGCTTGCCAAGCAGTGCGTCGGTGCGCGCCCGGGATCCGAACCAGCGAACCCCGGGCCGCCGCAGCGGAGCGCGCGCACTTAACCGCTTGCGCCACCGGGCCGGCCCGGTTAAGTTGCCTTTTGAAAGCTATAGTGCCCTGCAAACCTCTTTATTTGCATTCTACAATTATCCCAGCCTTCTTTTTTGTTTTTTTAAAGAACAAATTTTTATTTATGACTGCTTGTGAGTTAATCTGCTCTGATACTATTTTCTGTTGATACCAGAAACCAGACTGGTCTGAGAGCTCTATAAATATGTATCCAAAAACCCCAAAATGAACAAAAAGAGCTTTTGTGTTTTCTTCCCTATAAACTGAACCTTCTTTGGGCCTTCACTGCTTTCTTGTAAAACGAGAAATATGGAAGGAAAAGGTGCGGGACAACTTAGGAACCAGGTCAGATTATTTGGAAGAAGAACATTGTGCCCTAGTCATGCAAATAAGTCTTGCCTTCTCCTCTGGTCACTTCCACTTGATGGCAAAGAAGACGTAACATGCTCAATTCCAGACTCCAATATCTGACTGTCTACTTGACATCTTTGCTTGGATACGTCATAGGCATCTCAGACTTAGCATGTCCAAAACAAAACTCTTGAGTTGGTTTTTTTTCCTCTCTCCCCTGAACCTGCTCCTCGTACTCTAGCTCAGTAAATGACAGTTTATCCTTCCACTTCCTTGGTTGAAAAATCATTCCACATCCAATTAATCAGCAAATCCTGTCATTAAATGTGCCAAAATCTGGCTGCGTCTCACTCCCACCACTGCTACTGTGTTCATTCAAGCCGCTTTGATCTCTGTCTTGTGCAGTAGGTTGAAAAACTGGGCAGCAATAATTTGCACCTCCTCCCATCAAGAGGTGGAGTCTGTTTACCCACCCAGTGAATCTGGGCTGGCCTTGTACTTGCTTTGACCAATAGAATGACCACCTATTTACCAATAGGTGGAAGTGATGTGTGAGATCTGAAGCCTAGGCCTCGAGACAGCATGCATCTTCTGCTTTAGCTCTTTTGGAACGTTCTGGTCACCATGTAAGGGAGTCCAGGCTAGACCATTTGGAGAAAGAGGCCTAGCAAAGATAAGCTAAGCGCCAAAGCCCCTGATGTGTGAGTAAGGCTATCCTAGATTGTCCTGCCCCAGTCAAGCTGCCACCTGACCGCAGCTAGTAGAAAAACAACCCAGCTGATCATAACCTGAACTGCTGACCCACACAATTGTAGGAAATAATAAGTGGTGGTTGTTTAAAGTCACTAAGTTTTGGGTGGTTTGTTATGCTACATTATTGCCTATATCGTTATAGTACCCTTATATCTTGTCTCCCTCTTCATGCCACCACCATCCTCACCCTGGACCCTGTCTATGCTCCATGAAGCAGCCAGAATGATCCCTTTAAAATTAATACCAGATTTGTCACCCCTCTTCTGAAAACCTTGGCTGGCTTCCTTTCTTGTTGGTGGAACACCTGAAGTCCTTACCATGGCCTCTTCCACTCATTACTTCTCTGACACGGTTTCCTTTCCACCTTCCTTTTGTGTGTTCTGTGGCTGCCACGCTTGCCTGCTTGTTATACTTGAACACTTGTTGAATGATCTTAATAAATTATTTAACCTCTCTGAGCTTGTTCCCATGCTATAAAATGGATTTAAAATGCGATAAAACCTGTCTTACAAAATAATGTAAAGTTCTTAGCAGAGTAGGTTTTCAAATGTTACTGGGGGTGGGGAGAAGATTTAAATAACCAGTGGCATACTTTTTCTTGCCTTCCCTTTTCTGGTGCGAAGTTGTGTGTTTTAATTCTTAGAGTTGTATTGGCCCGCCCCCCCCCCCCCCAATCTTTAGTGAAGGAGCACATTCTCACACAGTTTTCCTAAAGATGTTCTTTTCTTAATTGGCTGTATTTGAAGATTATATTGCAGAAACATGTGCCTGTTTTGCTATGGGCTTCTGGTAGTGTCAGGAGTGTGTGTGAGGCAAGGTATGTTGTCTAAGGGAAGGAGCCCTCCATATCTTCATCACATAGGGCTTTAAGAAGATGAACACGTGGCACTATTCCCATGAGCATAGAAGCTACCCAGGTTTAGGTATTGCTGAAATATGCAGTGTATCTTCTTGAGCAGATGGGCACCTACACTTAAATAAATCAAATAGTAGCTCACAAATAACGATGATTATAGTTTTACAGAGAATAGATTTCTCTAAGATAGACATCCATAAATCTTTATGATAAAGATTTTTAAAAATTCTGTTTTTAAAACAGTTTTGTTCTGTATGTTGTTTTGCTCTTCCCAATACTTCATTCTACTTACTACTGTGAACTTTGGCCCACCCAGTTGGAATCATAGAAGGAGTAATCTTTATTAACATACCAATTGAACAACATATATAAGAACAAACATGAACTTATTGTATGTGAAGTTTTCAGGGAAGCTTTTTAAACTAACTGCATGGAGAGGATATCGTCAACACTGGAAAGGAATAATACCAATACTGTGCACCACAGTGTTGAGTGTGTGTCGCTGCTGTGAGCGTATACTAGTTTTTTTTCTTCCTGATACTCTGTCATTTCCATTTTTCTATGGGTGACTGGTAACTTTTTATAAGTATTGAAAAAACGGGAGTGGGAGGGGTCATATATATGCAATAGCCTTCTAACATTATATTCCTTCCCCCATCCTCCGAAAAGCCAGTGTGACTCTTTTAAAACCTAAGTCAAGATTGTTACTTCCCTGCTCAGCACCCTCCAGTGGCTTTCCACTTTGCTCATAATGAAATCCAGAGTTCTTTCTATCGTCTATAAAGCCCTGAATGCTCTGGCCATCTCTTCCTTGGCTCATTCTGCTTCAGCCAGTCAGGCCTCCTTGCTTTTTATCCATCAGGCCATATATGGTCCCACTGAGGACCTTTGTACTTCCTGCTCCTTCTCCCTGGGATGCTTGCCTCTCAGGTTTCCATATGGCTGGCTCTCTCACTTTCATCTAGATTTCTGTTCAAATATTCATCAATGAGAGGTTTCCTGACTACGCTCTGTAAAACCAGTACTTCCTCTTTCTCCTCACCCTGCTTTGTTGTTCTTCATAGTGCTTATTACTTACTTGACATATGGTTATTTGTGTTTCTCTCCTGAGTAGTGTGTTCACTGCTTTGTTTCCAGAACCTGAAAAGGGTGTGAGTAATGTGTACTCAGTAGATATTTGTTGAATGAGAGAATTGATTGTACAGCTGTCAGTCCCCGTGCTGGTAGATGAGGGAGAATTGGAATGTATCCGCACAGTAGATAACTCACAATTAATTTTGAGTACAGATATGCTCCTGACCTTAAAAACATCTCTGTTAATTTAGTCATTTAACAAACGTTGACTGCTTACAGTGTTCCAGGTACTGTATTTGAACTGGGAATTCAAGGATATATAAATGTACGTGGTCAAATACATTTGGACTTCATATAGTAGTCCCTGTCTTGTACACAGTGCTGATTTGCATATTACAAGTTTTAAGAAGCCCTGCTGTAACTAAGTATGTAATTTTGTTTTTAAATGTTTTTTTTTTTCCCCCCCCCCAAAGCCCCAGTAGATAGTTGTATGTCATAGTTTCACATCCTTCTAGTTGCTGTATGTGGCACGCGGCCTCAGCATGGCCGGAGAAGCAGTGCGTCGGTGCGTGCCCGGGATCCGAACCCGGGCCGCCAGCAGCAGAGCACGCGCACTTAACCGCTAAGCCACGGGGCCGGCCCTGTAATTTTGTTTAACCCAGTCTTTTTCTAAAATATTTTTACCATAGAATTCTTTTTTTATGAAACATCTATTTGTAATCCTTTTAGACATAGACAATTCTTGACCTTTTGGATCAAAGCTCCAGTGGTGGTGATGGGGGCGGCAGGGGGAGGTCAGGACTGAGGGGACTGTGCCGCTGAAGAAGGTGGTGTTACCTGTAGATATGAGAGGTAATAGCTAATTCCTTCTATTTTTGTTATTAAATTCATCATATTAATACATTTAGGAAGAAAAATCATTATTTCTATAGATGCCAAAAAGGTATTTGATAAATCTAGCATTCATTCCTGATTAAAAAAAAAAAAACACTTAGTAAAATAGGAATAAATGGATACTTTTCAAACAAAATTGCACACACAAAATGCTTGCTCAGTTTCCACTAAAACCAACAACAAAGTAAGATGCTAATGGGCCGGCCCCGTGGCTTAGTGGTTAAGTGCACGCGCTCCGCTACGGGCGGCCCGGGTTCGGATCCCGGGCACGCACCGATGCACCACTTCTCCGGCCATGCTGAGGCCACGTCTCACATACAGCAACTAGAAGGATGTGCAACTATGACATACAACTATCTACTGGGGCTTTGGGTGGGGGGGAAGTAAGATGCTTATTACTATGGCTATTGCTATGTAGTAGTGTATTGACAAAATCAATTACCACCTTCAGTCAAGAGAAAATAATTAGAAGCATAAGAGGGAAAGCTGCTTCCGTGTGCAGGTGATGAGGTAGTATATGTTGAAAAGCCAGGAGAAGCAATAACAACAGAACACCTGAACAAAAAGAATTGAGTAAAATGGCAGGATATAAAATTAACAAACAAAAACTGATACTTTCTACGTATACACAATAATGAGAATAATGAATAATTTAAAATATGGGGGAAGAGAAGTCTCTGTTTCCAATGACATCAAAAAGACAAAATACTTAAGAATAAACTTAGGAACTATGCCAAACCTATAAGAAGAAAACATTCGTGGAAAACATAAAAGTAGACTTGAACAAATAGAAAGACATTTCATATTTCATGTTCATGAATAGAATAACTCAACATTTACAAAGATTTCAGTTCTCCCCAAGTTTCTTCTTTTTTCTAGCACTAGACAAGTTGATCCTAAAGGTCCTATGGAAAAATAAACAAGAAATAACAGCCAGGAATCCCCTGAAAAAGAAGATTGATGAAGAGGGCAAACCCCACCAGATTTTAAACCACAAAGCCTCTGGTTAAAACTGTAAGGGCAAGAGGTATAAGAGGACTCTCTACTTTCTGTGTCATCACGGGGCGGGAGGGACGATGGATCTCTCTGGGCTCTCTTACAGGGCACCACACTGTCCCATTCATGGGGGCCACACCCTCATAATCTAATCACCTCCCAAAGGCCCCACCTTCAAATACCGTCACATAGGGCCTTAGGATTTAACATGAATTTTAATTCATTGTCTATAGCAAAGGATACAACATTGTCTATAGCAAAGAACATTCTCTTGTATAATCAGAGTACAATTACAAAATCAGCAAATTAACACTGATAAAATACTACTCTCTAATCTGTAAGTCTCATTCACACTTCACCAGTTGTCCCACTGATCCTTTGTTCTGCTCCGCAGTCCAGTCTAGGATCACACATTGCAGTTAGTTTTCACATCTCTTTCGTAATCTGGGAGGATTCCTCAGTCTTTCTTTGTTTTTTTCATGACCATGACATTTTTGAAGAGTATAGGCCTTTTGTAGAATGTCCCTCAAATTAGGTTTGTCTGATGTTTCCTCATGATTAGATTCAGTGTATAGGTTTTTAGCAAGGATACCACAAAAGTGATACCGTGTCGTTGATTGTACGATTTCGGGGACTGTTAACTTTGGTCACCACTTAAGGTGGTATCTGCCAGCTTTCTCCATTCTGTAAAGGTACAGTTTTTCTTTGTAATTAATAAAAGTATTTAGTAGACTCAGATCCCTGTTCAAGGAAAGACTTGCTGCTCAGTTGTGGCAAGTGCGGTCAACAGATAGCTTCCAGCTATCAGCTTTTTCAGCATGACTTGCCTCACCAAGGTCACACCCTTCCTGGGGCAGCTGCACCCTTGCCTGCATAAGAAGGGGCCGGAAGCTGCCTGCAGTCAGCCTAGGCTTTCACAGGCCTGCCTTGCGGTTGGACTTCTCTTTGCCCAGTTCTGCTTCCTCCCACTTCCTTTCACATATGTTGATCCCTAGTAAATATCTTGCACCCCAAACTCTGTCTCAGGCACCTGATTGCAGAGAACCCAACTTGAGACAAGTATCTTTGTGGGGAAATGCCTCGAGACTCTGGGAATCTGTTCCTGATTACTTGCACTTACTCTTTTTACCATCTACTGAGGATTCTTGCTTGGAACAGTTATTTTTGTGCTGGTTGCCAAATGGTGATTTTTCTAATTCCATGATTTTTTCTACATTTAATAGTTAGAATTCTACTGTAAGGAAGAGCTTTCCCTCCTCCCCATTTATTTATTCATTCACTCATTCATTTACCTCAACATACTCCATGGATTGTTATTTTATGAGTTAAATCTATCATTTGTTTTGTTGCTCAAATTGTCCCAGATTTGGCCAGTAGGAGCCCCTTCAGTTTGGTTTCTGTGTCCTTTTGACATGTCCCCATCATTTGTTCCTTCTGTACTTTCTGGCACCACAAGATATTTCATGCTTATCTGATACTTTTCCTGTCCCTGATCTGCCATTTCAAAATGGACCAAATCTAAATCTAAAAAATAAAAACATTCAAGTACTAGAAGAAAACATAGATGGATGATCTTATAACCAGGGAGTGAGGAAAGCCTGATGGAAAGAAATGGATAAGTGACATAAACAGTTCACAGGAGAAAAAAATGAAAATGGCTTATAAACATATGAAAAGATGCTTCCCTCACTTATAAGATAAATGCAAAGTAAAATTATCCTGTGATAGCAAAATTTGAAAACACTTTAGTGCATAGACTGTGGAGAAACATGGAGTCTCATGCATTGCTGGTAGGAGTATAAAATGGTACAACGCCCATAACAGGGATTTGGAGCAAAGCAGACAGATTTAATTTTGATCCAGTAATCCCACTATTAGGAATCTACACTGAGAATAAACTTCTACAGATAAACAATACGTGCATGAGGTTATTCATTGCCATATTGTTTGCAACAGCAGAAGATTGGAGACAACCCAAATGTCTATCAGTAGAGGCCTGATTGTATAACTGGAACATCCACACAATGGAATACTGTGTGGTGCTTTATTTATTTATTTATTTATTTATTTATTTTTTTTGTGAGGAAGATCAGCCCTGAGCTAACATCCATGCTAATCCTCCTCTTTTTGCTGAGGAAGACCAGCTCTGAGCTAACATCTATTGCCAATCCTCCTCCTTTTTTTTTCCTCCCCCAAACCCCAGTAGATAGTTGTATGTCATAGTTGCACAGCCTTCTAGTTGCTGTATGTGGGACGCGGCCTCAGCATGGCTGGAGAAGCGGTGCGTTGGTGTGCCCGGGGTCCGAACCCGGGCCGCCAGCAGCGGAGCACGCGAACTTAACCTCTAAGCCACGGGGCTGGCCCAGTGTGCAGTGCTTTAAAAAAACAAGCAATAGGGCCCGGCCTGGTGGCGCAATGGTTAAGTGCTCGCGCTCCCCCTCTCTGCCCAGGGTTCGCAGGTTCAGATCCTGGGCGCACACCGGTGCACCGCTTGTCAAGCCATGCTGTGGCGGCGCCCCGTATAAAGTAGAGGAAGACGGGCACGGATGTTAGCCCAGGGCCAATGTTCCTCAGCAAAAAGAGGAGGATTGGCAACAGAAGTTAGCTCAGGGCTAATCTTCCTCAAAACAAAACAAAAACAAACAGACAATAATTGTCTCTATATACTAATGTGTAGTGATTTCTGGGGTATATTAAGTGAAAAAAGCAAGGTGTGGAACGGGGTATGTAAAGGAAGAAATTAGAAATACATACTTATTTGCTTGTTTTCCTAAAAGAAATAGTGGAAAGATAAAACAGACACTAATAAAAACGATTACCTGGGGTGAGGGGGTAAGGAATGAAAGCCAGGCCTTTCTGAGTGCCTTTTTATATAGTTTTGACTTTTAAACTATTTATATTTTTTACATATCCAAAAAATAAAAAACAAAGAGTGGAAAAAAGCAAACTGTAAAATTTGAAATCATGAAACAACTTAATTTTATATAAAGTTGGTACTGTAGCTATACAGAGGAAAGAATTATTTCAAGTGACTTTTGAACATTGTACTGCTTAATGGAATATAGTTTAAAGCCAAAACAAAATAAAAAACTGCAAATAAATCTTAAAATAGGATGCAGTTTTTAAACTACTTTATGTATATTTTAGGATAAGCCAAATAAGTAAATAAATTAATTAGGAACTAAGATGGTCATTGTAAAAGCAAAGCGATACAATATAATGCCAAAGAAATTAAGAAAAACTCTATAAAGTTCTATTTGAATTGAAAATATCAATATGGATATAAATATAAGTGTGTACTACTATTTCTGTCAACCCAAAGGGCCTAAAAGCAGTGAAACTCCAGTAGCTATGAGCACCCCTAGCATCCAAAGCTTGGTTTCTAAATATCATTAAAAAGAACCAATACCCCTTAGAGAAATGGTTAATTTCAGGTCTGGGGGAGGGAAAACATAAAATGAGCCTGGAACATCTTATGCTAGACATCAAGGAAGTGCTCAGAGACTAATGGGAATGATTCAGGATGATACATGGGTCAGTTGGAAGAGACAGTAGCCAAAGTTGAGACAATTTGAACATAAGAAATAATGTGTAGTTGATGACACATTTAATAAATAAAAATCATAAGTTTCTTTATTGATACTCAAAAAGAGAAAAACTAAATTTATTTGCTAACAGTGGAGTTGAATGTTCTACCAACATCTTAATCTGAAAATGAGATATTTAATGGTAATTAAAGGGAAATAAGTTTTTGTGCTGCCTTTTTAGAATGACTCTAGTTCACCCACAGTTAGGGAAAGCTTTTTACAGAAGAGTGCCAGCTTAAAAGTGTAGAAATAAATATTGGAGGATTTTTGGGTTTTTTTGGTGAGGAAGATTAGCCCTGCGCTAACATCTGTTGCCAATCCTCCCCTTTTTGCTGAGGAAGATTGGCACTGAGCTAACATCTGTGCCCATCCTCCTCTATTTTACCTGGAACGCCTGCCACAGTAGGGCTTGACAGCATGGCTTGATATGCGGTGCATATGTCTGTACCTGGGATCTGAACCCACGAACCCTGAGGCGCCAAAGCAGAGTATGCGAACCCAAACACTACACCACTGGGCCGACCCCAATAATAGAGGGTTTTTAATGGTGATTTTCTTTTTTTTTTTTTGTGAGGAAGATCAGCCCTGAGCTAACATCTGCCAATCCTCCTCTTTTTCTGCTGAGGAAGACTGGCCCTGGGCTAACATCCGTGCCCATCTTCCTCCACTTTATATGGGACGCCGCCACGGTGTGGCTTGACAAGTGGTGTGTCTTGACAAGCGGTGTGTCGTTGCTCGCCTGGGATCCGAACCAGCGAACCCCGGGCCGCCACAGCAGAGAGCGCGTGCGCACTTAACTGCTTGCACCACGGGGCCGGCCCCTGATTTTCTAATTCTGCAAAATAATTGATTCAGGCAAGGATTATCAGTGGATGCTAAAACCATTAGGTGAAAAGTTTTGGAAGAAGAAGATATTCACATAGTCTTAACGTTTTACCCCACAAAAAACTTCATGATTGTCAAAGTGAAAAATGTATCTTTACAAAGGAGAGATCTAGCAGTCACTACTACCAAGTGACCCAAATGTAGCATCACTGATAGTGACAGATTTGAATAATGTACCTCCTGAGGTGTTATTTTACAGTACCCAAAATACTTCATATATGAATATTCTTGTCTGTCCTCTCCCCTCCCCCAAAGGCTTGTATGTGAGTGTTCATAATAGCCCCAAACTGAAAGCAGATTGGTGAATGGATAAACAAGTTGTGGTACCTCCATACAATAGAATACTACTCAGCAGTAAAAAGGAACAAGTTGGAATTTCCAATTCTGGGACAAGATTGAATAGACACTCTTCTCCCTATTTTTCCTGCTAAGTACAGCTAAACCCCCTGGATATTATACATACAATAAATATAAGAAGACTCGGAAATGTGGAGAGATGAAGGCAGATCAGCTGAGGACCTTGAGGTCTGAGGAATGAGGTGGTGGTGAATTCCCTGGGTTTTGTTTTTGCCTCATATATCCTAGACTGGGTGCTAGAGAAGCTACAAGCTGGAAACACCGATGGGCACAGACAAACAAAGCCCCAAGAAAAGCTGGTTTTCTTTAGCCAAACCAGGAAAGGAGCAATCTAGCAAGACAAAATTTCTAGACAGTAACTGTTCTACTCCAGCCAAAAACCATGGAAAATCTGTGCCCTATCCCCACTCTCTCCACCAAAGGCTGAGTATGAGCTTAGACTTCCCCCTTGCTCAGTGTAGTAGGGCACCCCTCTTGTATCGCCTCCCCCACTTTCCTGCTGGGGTGGTATCAGAGAAGGTGAAGGCCTAGTCAGTAGCCTAGACTTTTATTGCCACTGGGCAATAATGATGTGCCTCTCCCCATTCCCTCTCCCCATGTTATCAGTGGAGGCTTTGTGGGGAGCACTACAGAGGCACCCCTACCCCTCTCAGCCAGGATGTATCAGCAGAAGCCTAGTGGAGAGTCTGCACTTATACTCCCACCTTATAGCAACAAGGCTGTGGCCCCCATCCCCCAGTGACATGGGGTCAGAGGAGGCTTGCTAAAACAAATTTAAATAAGATCCAGAGTCTCAACATGATACTAAAATGTCTAAGATACAATTGAAAATCACCCATAATACCAAGAACCAGGAAAATCTCAATTTAAATGAGAAAAAAATAATACAGTCATGTGTCGCCTAATGACGACATTCTGAGAAATCCATCCTCAGACGATTTTGTCACTGTGCAAACATCATAGCGTGTACTTACACAAACCTAGATGGTATAACCTACTACACACCTAGGCAGTAAGGTGCTAATCTTATGGGACCACCATCATATGTGCAGTTTGTTGTTGACCAAAACGTTGTTATGCAGCACATGACTGTAGATTCCAAAACCAAGATGACACAGATGTTGGAATTATCTGACAAGGATTTTTTAAAACAGCCATCTTAAAAATGATTCAATGAGCATTTGTAACCTGAAAAAAACAGTCTCAACAAAGAAATTGAAGATGTAAAGAAGAACCAAATGGACATTTTAGAGCTGAAAAATACAGTAGCCAAAATAAAAAACTCAAAAGTCTATTCAACAGCAGAACAGAGAGGGAGGAGGAAAGAATCAATGAACTTGAAGATAGAACAATAGAAATTACCCACTGTGAACAAGAGAGAGTAGATAGACTGAAAAATAAAAATGAATAGATCATCAGGGACTTGTGAGACTGTAAAAAAAGATCTAATGTTTGTGTCATTAGAGTCCCAGAAGGAGGGAAGAGGATGTGGCTGAAAAAATATTCAAAGGAATAATAGCTTAAAATTTCTCAAATTTGACAAAAGACATAAACCTACGGGTTTTAGAAGCTGAGTGAACTCTAAACAGGGTACCCCAAAGAAATCCATGCCAAGATACATTGTAACCAAACCTCTGAAAACTAAAGACAAAGACAAAGTCTTGAAAGCAGTGAGGGAGTGCACCTTAATACAGGGGAAAAATAACAGCAAATTTTTCATCAGAAGCCATGAAGGCCAGAAGGAAGTGGCACAACATTCTTAAAGTGCTAGATGAAAAGAACTGTCAACCCAGAATCCTATATCCAGCAAATTTTGGCCCCCTCAATGCTGCAAGTTGGCAGTTGTAGATTCAGACAGCACATCCTCACATTACAAGCATCCAAAGCAAAAATAGGATAAAGGCAATAATATGACTTTCTCTTCACATGCTTCTCACTCGTCAAGGAGGAAAAAAATTTTTTTCCCAATAACTTTCCCCTTACCAGAGATGTACCCATTAGCAAGAAATGTATCGCATGGCCACAGACTATGGAAGGGACACTGGTAAAGTGAGTATCTGGCATTTTCAATCTCAGTTAGTGGGAGACAGGCAAGGAAAATGGGCAATTAGGTAGAGAATAGCCTATGGTCAGACCTCATGTTCACAAAGAACCTTAAATTTAGATTAATACTATCTGTAAATGAGATTATACATGATCACTGATAGGATTGAAATAGGACATTCGTTACACCTTTAAAAGTCATATGTAACCACTTAGTGTGCTTAATATTTTTTATAATCCTGGCTTTGTCATCAAAGGAATTTTTTAAAAAATTACATTGGGATCCTCAGCAGTGGTCTAGCCCTTTGTGAGGCAGAGGTTCTGCAGATAGCCCCGTGCTTGCTGTTCCTAACAGTGCCTCTCTCTCTGTGGTAGAGGGGCAGTTAACAAATATGCAGAGCTTGTTCTGTACCATACTATTCTAGGTGCCAGTGAATCAGTCATGTCCCCTCCCTCCAAGGAAGAAATCTAGAAGGAACTACACGTTATAAACCAGTAATTACAAGTGTCAGGAGTGTTATGAAAAGGAACATGTGAGGTGCTGTGGGGATGTATACTAAGGAGATTTGTTTAACCCACTCTTGTGGCCAGGAAAGCCCTCTGTGAAGAAGTGATTCTGGCCATTTTTGGTTTGTCTAGTTTTGTTTTCCATATAGAACATTTTGTTGTTTCCTGTAATTGCATGAATATCTTGGTGGGAAATTAGAAGAGGCAACCATCAGAAACTAGCAATTTTAAATCAGAATTCTGTACTCTGAGAAGTGTGATAACACAGTATGTTATCAACTTTTGTTCTTTACCAATATGATTATTAAAAATGGTACCTTTGTGTAGTTTTACCTTGAATTTCTCTTATGAATGAGATTGACCATCTTTTTATTTATTTTTTTAGTGAGGAAGATTGGCCCTGAGCTAACATCTGTGCCCATCTTCCTCTGCTTTATATGGGATGCTGCCACAGCATGGCCTGACAAGCGGTGCATTGGTGCGTGCCCAGGATCCGAACCCGGGCCGCCAGCAGTGGAGTGTGAGCACTTAACCGCTATGCCACAGGGCTGGCCCCCGGATTTTGTTTTGTTTTTTTTTTAAGTCTCTTATTGGTTTGTAGGTACTCTTTAAATATTAGAGAAATTTGTTCTTAGTCTATAGTAAGAATTGTGAATATGTTTTCCTACTTTATTGTTATTCTTCACTTCTTATAGTGTTTTTTCTCAAGCATTTATTTTTATTTTTTATTTTTATTTATTTATTTTGCTGCAAGAAGCTTTATTGTTTCTATTTGGTCCACGGCTTGGGAGAGGGCTCCAGGGTGGTTAAAAAGCTACCTGGTGGCCTCAGGGAGAGGCTCAGGCAGAAGCTCTGACACCAGGGGGCTGCCAGAGGGGCCGCTCAAAGGCTGCTGCACTGCGGAGGCTCCTAGTCATGTTGGAGGGTGAGCCTTTCGAAGAGATACTCGCCCAGCCCAGCCTGGGGGCCAGCGAGCCTGTGAATGTTGGTCAGGTGGTCGCCCATCTTCTTGATGAGTTTTACTTCCTCCTCTAGGAAGTGGTTCTCCAGGAAGTCACAAAGATGGGGGTCTGAGTGGACAGAACCCAGAGCATGCAGATCCAAGAGGGACTTGTTCAGATTCTTGGCAGCTTCCATAGCCTGCGGGGTGTTGCCCCACTCATCCTGGGACGGCTTCTATACAGAAAACAGAGACTGCTCAGAACTAGCCACATACTCTGCAAAGGACTAAAACTACATTTCCCAGCAGTTGCTGGGGTAAAGAAGCTAGCGCGCAAAGCAGTCTAAGCTAAGACCTTGTATCTAACCCCCCTAGTCTCCTAAACTACGCGTCCCAGGAGACCACGCTGCGGTCTACACCGCCACGTGCTGGGGGAACTAGGTGCGCCTCCATAATAAACAACCCGCACCTATTTTTATTTTTTGTATAATCATATGTATCAGTCTTTTCTTATGGTTTCTAGGTTTTGTGTCATACTCTGAAAGACCTACTCTGCTCCAAAATTATATATATTTAAATTTGTCCCTGGTTTCATTTAGTACATAGATGGTTTTGTTTTTGTTCTTTTGCTTTTCAATCTTTGATACATTTGAAGTTTATCCTGGTCTGTGTTGTGAATCTCAGTGGTATATTTTTTCCACATGGCTACCCATTTGTCCCAACGCTATTTATTGGCTCTATCCACACTGATTTGAAATCCCGTATTTATCATATACTGAATTCCTATATGCATTTGAGTCCATTTTGGGGCTTTCTGTTCTGTTCCATTGATCTGTTTATTCATGAGCCAGTACAACTATTTTAATAATGGGGGCATTTATAATATTTTAAAAATAATGTGCTTTAATATTTGGCATGACTAGTCCTACTTCATTATTCTCTTTCAAAATTTTCCTCTGTCTTCATGCAAGTTCATTTTTCCACATATGAACTTTGGAGTCTGTCTAGTTAAAAAATAAAAGTATTTTTGTTGAGATGATACTAAATTTATAAGATTAACTTAGGGAGAATTGACATTTTAAAGATGAATTGACATTTTAAAGAGAATTGACATTTTAAAGATTTTCTATATAAGAATATAAGCCCTTCCGCTTGTTCAGATTTGATTAATGTCCCTCAGAAACATTAAACTGTTTCTTTTTGGGTAGATCTTGCTTAATTCTTACATTTATTCCTAGGAATTTTACCTTTTTAAGGGGTTTTATAAATAAAACTTTTCTTCAATTATAATTTCTGCATAGTGATTGCATTTTTATTGGAAAGTACTGATTTCTGTATGTCAGTTTTTGTACACCACCACCTCTTGTTTATAGTAGTTTTTCATTTGGTTTTCTTTGACTATGAAGGAGTATAGTCATAATCTGCAAATAGCAATACATTGGCCTTCTTTTCAGTTTTTATATCAGTTTTTATATCACTAATTTATTTCTCTTTAATAATTGTGTGGCTAGTACAGTGCTTCCCCGTTATTTCACATCATGGCACGTATTGAAAGTTATATTTTTAGTGTATACTACCATAAATGGGAAAAGTTTTGTGAGGCCAGAGGGGACCAGCCCAGGGTCTAACTCCTCAGGCCCTATCTGACTAAGATGATTGAGAAGAAGCCCTATGCCTCTCTAAAAGAATGTTTTAAAAAAAAAAGTAATGATCATGAACTTGCTTGTTTTGTTCCTGACTTTAGTAGGAATACTTCTATAGTGTTTTATCCTTAAATTATGCTGGATTAGGGATTGAGGTAGATATGTATATATGTTTTTTTTTAGTTTACTAAGGAAGTATCCAGGTACTCCTATTTTTATCGAGATATTTTAGTCAAAAATGGATATTGAATTAATAAACATTTCTTAAGCATTGCTGCTGTATGCCAGGCTTTGGGACTGAAACCATGTAAGGTGAGAGACACTACAGGAAAGAATACAAGTCCAAGTGGATTTGAGTTCAGATCCTATCTATGCTACATTTACTAATTTGGTGACCTGAGGCAAGTCGTTTAATTATTTTAAGCCTTAGTTTACTAATTTGTAAATTGGAGCTAATGATAACATTTAGGGTTGTTATTGTTCTAAACTAAGACATGATTCCACACTTGTGCAGTCCAGTAGGGTGAGAGACGTATCAACAAATAATTGCAAAAAGTGAGGTGGAATGGTAGAGATGGAGGAGTGGTCTGCCTGCCTGAAGAGGGACTCAGGAAGGCTCCACCAAGGAGGTAGTGTTTATTTATGTATTTATTTATTTTTTGCAAGGAAGATCGGCCCTGAGCAAACATCTGCCAATCCTCCTCTTTTTGCTGAGGAAGACTGGCCCTGGGCTAACATCCATGCCCATCTTCCTCCACTTTATATGGGACACCGCCACAGCATGGCCTGACAAGTGGTGCGTCGGTGCGCGCCCAGGATGCGAACTGGCGAACCCCAGGCTGCTGCAGCGGAGCGCGCGCACTTAACCGCTTGCGCCACCAGGCCGGCCCCCGGAGGGGGTGTTTAAACTGGGCCTTGAAGGATGACTAGGGGAGGCACACAGCACGTGTGAAACTGCTTGATGCATTCAGGAAAATACAATTTGTCTTGAGTATAGCTTTCATAGAAAGTTTGGTAAGGTACGTCACAGACTAATTAAGTAAGCATGAGTGTCATAGAGGAGAGTCCTACTCATTCTGTAGGCAGTGTTAAGGAACGAGCTAAAGAAAACATAACTATAACCATATTGACACACTTAAAATTAGTAAAGGTCTGAAAAAAATTTTAAATGTGATTGCAGTGTTAAAGAAGAAATTGAATTTTAGCATTTTAGTGTTTCAGGGTTTTTTGAGTGTGCAATTCTTAATTTGCATTAGTGTTTACATTTTATAACTAAATCTTATTTTTATGAAAATTATATTAAGATGAATAGCCAACCTGAAATGAAACTTATGTACAAAATTTTTATAGTATATTTATTCACTATTTTTTCTTCTATTCTAGTTACTCTTTCTGGAAATGGAGAAAACGGTAAGGCACTTTTAGTCTCAATTTAAGTAAACTACTTATGGTATCTTAATTGTAACCCACATTTTATTTAGTGATGACTACATGTGTTTTTGTTTTCAGAAAGAAAGTATATATTTTTAAAGTTGAAATAATTAAAAGGAGATATAGCATTGGGTTTATTCCTTTACATTCAATATATTCTCATTTGCGTTATTTACATAAATTGAAGTAGTTGTTATTTTATAAGACACCCTAGTGCCCAGACTTCTTTGATATGTTTATGTACATATTTCTGCCTTATGTGTTCTTCAGAACTCTTTAGAGTAGTAGTTCAAAGATTTTTAATGTTGATTCTAGCTAGGCTTGAGGAGAGGATTTTGTTTCATCATGTCTAAATTTTGTTGATGGTTCTGTTGTTTATGCATTTGTTAAAAATAGTACTTTACCATTTACAGACGTTTAATTAAATAACCAGACTGTAAATTTGTAAATTTTAGTACTAGTTCATTTTGAAACAGAATTAAAGTTTTTAAAATGACTAGGCAAAGAGACAATGCCTAGAAGGAAAAGTTATTGCTCAAAGTTTCACCAAGATAAAAGAAAATTTTAAGTCTATTGATATCAAATTTCAGAAATAAAATTTGATTTGAGATATGAAAATCCAGAGGATTTCTAAAACAGTTGGTTAGAAATTAATGATAAATATTTATTCTTATTATTGGAAATAATTAGGCATTAAGTATGTATATCTCAGGTTACCTTTGAGTCCTAATTTCTCAGTGACAGAATAAACATACACTCATCTTGGTAGGCTTGTTTTTCTTCCTTTAAATCGAAACTGTCTCCTATATGTTGAGAGCACAGATACAGAAAGCAGAGAATTTCTGAAGTTCTTATAAAAGAACTTTTAACTTGTATCATTATTTCTTGGGGCTAGTTTCCCTATGTCTTTCAAAGAGCCTTTTGATGAAGTTTTTTGTTTGCTCATTTATTTGTTTTTTTTTAATTTAGTTACAGGTGATTTTTGAATCAGATTTTTTGATTTATGGGTTCCGTTTTTTTTCTTTCAGTTTTGACTTAATTTGCTTAGGTAACTAAGCTTTTACTCTCTATATTACTTCTAACCAGTGGTTTATAGCATATATATATGACCAGAAGTTTGCTTATTAGCAATCACGTTAATTTGGACTTCTTTAAAAGTAATATTTTCTATTATTCTTTACATTATAGTTTGATAATTACCATCTGTTGAGTACTTATATTCCAGGCTTTATGCTAAGAGATTTATTTTATCTATTTTTTTTTTAACTGAGGGTTAAGATTTTTTAAAGCAAAAACCAGGGCCGGCCCTGTGGCCTAGTGGTTAAGTTCGGTGTGCTCCGCTTCGGCAGCCCAGGTTTGGTTCCCAGGTGTGGACCTATACCGCTCATCAGCCGTGCTGTGGCAGTGACCCACATATAAAATGGAGGAAGAGTAGCAGCGGATGTCAGCTCAGGGGGAGTCTTCCTCAAGCAAAAAAATTAAATTAAGAAAAAAGGAAAAACCATTTTGTTTTTGTTCTTATGGAGAGCAAAAATATTCTAAAAATATATTAAATGTTTAAAAAAATATTTTAAGAGTATATTGTTTTACATTCTAGCCTTAGTTGTCGGTAACTAAATGATTAAGAAGTTTAAAGTACTTCAAGGTTACCATTTATTTCAAAGCTATCTAATACTATATAGATGAGGATTGACAAACTTGACTGAATATGGGGGGCCAGGCGAAAATATAAGTGAAGTGTGCTAGGTGAAGATAACATTGCAGACTCGATAAATGGCCTCAGTGTTGATGTAACAGTAGGAGACTGAGCTCCAGCATGCTTCTCCAAAGACAAATGAAGGAGTGATACTGAATCCATTGGGTAGACCATGGAGGGGGGTGAGATGATGCAGATTTTGAGAAACTAGAATTTTCCTTGAGGATGACAGTCAATTTTAGTAGAAGTGAGAAGAAAGCAAATTTGAAAAGAGAAGGAAGTTGTGGTTAGAATTTTATCTTGGCATCAGATGTTGGCTCTGAAGTGGGATGTGACCACTAAGATGATGGTTAAAGGAGTGGAGGAAAATATAATTTTAGGTATGACAGTGAAAAGAACCTTGGGTTTTTATCAGGCAAATATGGATTTGAATTCTGGCTTTATCATTTAGTAACTAGTGACATTGGGCAAGATATTAAATTCTCTAAGCCTCAGTTTTTAAATTTGTAAACTGAAAGAATATCTTAACAGGGCTATTGTGAGGGTTAGAAATAAGGTATACATTATATGCCTTCTCGCAGGCTTTCAGTAGGTGGAAGTGGTGATTTGAGTAGTCGTAGTCGATTATGGTTGCTAGAAGTCCCAGAGTTTTAGAATGCATTCATTAGTCAGGTACATGGAGTTAGTTCCTAGGCATTTCACAGCCAAGGGGGAGAGGAAACTATGAGCCACACATTTTACACTGGCCATGGAGATGGCTTAGAGGCAAGAGAGACTGGAGGCAAGGAGACCAGTTGGCTTTTGTAGTAATCAAAATGAGATAAGCAACAATTTATCAACTGTTGCACTGGCAGTGAAAAAGTGGGAAGGAGTTTACTTCGAAAGAGACTTTAGGAGCTAGAATTTGAAGTACTTTGTTCTGATTAGCTGTGCGATGTGAGGAGTCATTGAGCTGGACTTCCTGTGTAGGTCATCTGTGACTGGCCATTCTGTTCTGTTGGACCAGGCGTGGACCAGTATAATTGCAAAAGAAAATGTTGGGGGTCCAATGAGTTCTCAAATTTTTATTGATATTTTATTTAAAAAGAACACTTTTTAAAATCAAAAATATAAGGAAAAATAACCTCAAACCAAAGGAAAGACAGTACTTCGAATTGAATACGTTAGCTTTATAAGTGTTTTTATGTTATTAATGTTTCTTAATGTTTCTTGTTTCACTGCAGACCAGCGAAAACTTTTATCAGTCCTTAAACTTGGGAAACACCGAAATAGGAAATGCACAAAAAGAACCAAATTTTGAGAAGAAGAAATTAAGATGCCTGGATAGTAATAATAATAGTAGCCAGTATTTGTTGAGGGTTTATTATGTGCCGGGCACTGTTCTAAGGTGTTCTGCATGTATTAGCTCATCAGTATTAAGCAACTAACTCTAATGAAACAAGTGCTTTCATTGCAGTCTGAGCAAATTATTTGGGGAGTATAGTGTAAAGAGGTAATGAATTCTGACAGTAATGGAGAAGGCTTTTGTGGAAGAAGTAATATTTGATCTGAACTTAAGAGTAGAATTTCAGACTTCCATGCCTGTCTATACTTTGTTTTCCTCAGTGGGTTTATGGGGCTGCATTCCAAACTGAAAAAGGGTTGAAGCACCTGGTACATAGTTCTTGCTTATGGAAACCAGTCTCACTTCTTCCAAATAGAAAAACAACAGAACACAACAAAAAGCTTGAAGTTATATCAGTGAGTTAATATTTGGAGATAAAGATGTTGGAATGTTACACTAATCCTCTTGGGAAACAGTTATGGCAGAAATTCAAAGTGGCTAAAAAGTTTTCATTACCTTGTGTTGAAAAGGAGGATGAAATTGAGCATAAGTTTTCTGAACAATCCATGAATTGTTTTTCAAATGTACTCATTACTCACAGTGGTGGGAACTTACTTTATTTACTTTCAGTCTATAGTTCCTTGGATTTAATGTTTATAGTGATGGAATCTGTCTTAAGTCATTTAAAATCTAACTTTTAGGAAGAGGTTGAAATACAATGAGTGAAGGAGATGTTTCAACTTAAAAATCTTCAGTAACTTAATAAAATCAAATCTCATCTCAAGACTACAGTCTTTACTTATAAACTAGGCTGATAACCCTTAAATGCAGAAATAGAGTGTTTCTTCGTATCTGTAATTTTACATCATGCAGATAAAGGAGTTTATATAGTTCATGTTTTCAGCAAGTTTTAATTAAAGTTTTTATTCAATTAAGCCTCCCAACCCTAAATATTGTGTTTTAATGTAATGCTTTTTCCTGTTTTCACTGGGATTCAATGAAATGTTGTTTGTTTTTATTTACCAGGAAAGGCCGTTGTTTACCTTGTGGCTTTCCATCTGTTCTTTGTTATGTTTGTATGGTCCTATTGGATGACAATTTTCACACCTCCCGCTTCCCCCTCCAAAGAGGTAAATTACCAAATGCTGTAACTAATTATGGAATTATTTCCCCTGTGTTTACCTTTGTAAAAACTTGATTACACAATGCATTTGTTCTGTTTCCATTCATGAAGTTGCTTGGTAACTCTACTTTGTGACTGTGAGTCATCAGCCTATTCTCAGATACGACAAACTGGCAGAGCACAGTAGAAGACTGATGGTAGTGCTCCAGTTGAGCTGGACTGATATTTTTCTGCCATGCTATATTTTCTTTTTGTAAAAGATTTTATTTATTTATTTTTCCCCCCAAAGCCCCAGTAGATAGTTGTATGTCATAGCTGCACATCCTTCTAGTTGCTGTATGTGGGACTCAGCCTCAGGATGGACGGAGAAGTGGTGCCTCGGTGCGCGCCCGGGATCCGAACCCGGGCCACCAGCATCGGAGCGCGCGCACTTAACCACCAAGCCACGGGGCCGGCCCTGCCATGCTATATTTTCTTAAATTAAAGACATACTTTATATTATTGAAGTAAAAAATCTTAAGGGACAGAATTAAGTTAGGAAAGTAAAGTTTATTTTTAGAAACCTCTTAACATTTGTGTTTTCTCAGGCCTGAACAAATATGCTGCAACTAAAAGTGTTTTGATTATGGGAAACAAATTGTCTAGGCTATTGCTTGTTACGCCTTAATATGGCTAGTGTTTCTTCTAACTGGAAGTTCCACTTAGAAAATAATGTGAGTAAATATTTACGTGGAGTAAGTTGTAAGACTAGTCCGTCTCTCTTGCCTTGACATAGCTGGCTGAATTCCTCCTTCACCTGAAATTTAGTATAGCTCGATGGCTAAGAGTATGTTCGCTAAAGTTAGGCTTGTCTGAGTTTTATTTTCTGCCCTAACGCATTACTTCATGGCTCTGAGCCTCAGCTTTTGTTGTCAGAAAATGGAGCTAACAATAGTGCCTATCTCTGTAAGGTGTTTGTGAGGACTAAGTGAGATTCATTCACATAAAGCTGTTTCTTTTTTTTTATAATTTTATTTATTTATTTATTTTTTTCCCCAAAGCCCCAGTAGATAGTTGTATGTCATAGCTGCACATCCTTCTAGTTGCTGTATATGGGACACGGCCTCAGCATGGCTGGAGAAGCGGTGCGTCGGTGAGCGCCCGGGATCCAAACCCGGGCCGCCAGCAGCGGAGCGGACGCACTCAACCACTAAGCCATGGGGCTGGCCCCACATAAAGCTGTTAACATAGTACCTGCCACATGGTTAGCACTCAAACATTAGATGATGATGATATAATTATTTTCCTTGACATTAAATTCATCAAAATTCAGTAAAAATTATAGACCTTTTTTTTTTTTTTTTGGTGAGGAAGATTGGCCCTGAGCTAACATCTGCCAATCCTCTTCTTTTTTTTTTTTCTGCTGAGGAAGACTGGCCCTGGGCTAACATCCATGCCCATCTTCCTCTACTTTATCCTGGGACGCTGCCACAGCATGGCTTGCCAAGAGGTGCGTCGGTGCATGCCCAGGATCTGAACCGTCAAACCCCGGGCCGCTGCAGCGGAGTGCGCACACTTAACCACTTGCGCCACTGGGCCAACCCCTTGACCATATGTTTAAAAATAATATCAACTTCCATTTAACTTTTTATAGAAGAATATATATGCAGAAAAGTATACATAAGTGTACACTTGAATTTTCACAGACTGAACACACGTGAGTAGCCACCACTCAGTTCAAGAAACAGAACATTACCAGCATCCAGTAAGCCTCCTCATGCCCCCTTCCGATCACTCACTTCATGCAAAACAAGTCTCCTGCCTTCTAGTAGCATCGATTGATTTTGCCTGGTTTTGTACCTTACATAAGTGGAGTCATACAGTATGTATGCTTGTGTGTTTGGCTTCATTCATTACCAATCTGTTTGTGAGATTCATCTGTGTTGTTGCATATGGTTGTAGATCATTCATTCTCATTATTGTTTAGTATTCAGTTGTGGTAGATAACTATTTATTACCTGGTCTGCGGTTGATAGGCAGGGGCATTGGGGTAGCTTCCCTTTTCAGGCTGTTACAAATAGGGCTGCTGTGAACATTCTAGTGCATATACATACATGCAAACATACATACATACGTGTATATATACAGTTCCTGTGGGTAGATGGCTAGGAGTAGAATTGCTGGATCATATGTGGTGTGTACATTCAGCCTTAGTAGATAATGCCAGTCTTTTGCTCATTTTTTTCTCTTGGGCACTTTTGTTTTAAGGGGTAATATAAACCATTAATCAAACTTAGTGTTTCTTTAAATATATTCTTCAGATACTTGGTAATAATTAGTCAAATGTTAAAGTTATGTTACAAACTGCCATCCGTATCTTAATCTCTAAGTTGAAAAGGACCTAATTTTATGTAATCAATTACTAGTAGTGATGGCTGTTGAAAACAGAGCATATGTAAAAGTAAATAGTTCTCATTATAGGAAAAAAAACAGGATAAGAGAAACAATTGGTCCTACTTTTGAGAAGCAGTATAGTGTGGAGGTTAAGAACCCAGACTCTGGCTCCAGACTGCCTGGGTTCAGCTCACACCTCAGCCACTTCCTGGCTGTGTGACGCTGGAGACTCTCCCTGGCTGTTTGCACCTCAGGTCTCTCCTCTGAGGATGAGATGATAGGAGTACATACCTTATGGGATTATTGTAAGCATTGACTAGATTAATAATATATGTGATTGATATTATTGATAGTAATAGTATATAGTTAATAATATATGTAAAGGTCTTAGAAGAATGCCTAGCACATAATAAGTGCCATCTAAATGTGATCTTTTTGGTACATTGCATCCATTTAGCATTTGGTGCAGTACTTAAGCCTTTCTGTCTGCTCCATCCTTCATGCTTGCCTGTTCGTATGAGTTCAGCTGACTGCCCAAGCCTGCATCCAGTGGCCCTGCTATGGCAGGTTCTACCTTCCCTGTCATAGAGCTTATCATCTAGCTTTGTAATTGCCTGTTTACTTGTATGCATCACCTTATTAACTTGTCAGTTTTTTGAGGGTAGAGATCATTTCGATCGTGTTCTCCGCCGTATCCTTTTCCCCACTATCTAGCACATAGTGGGTGTTAATAACTACTGAATGAATGAATTATTAAATCATCAAGGGCCAGCTAAGCTAAGCTGCCATGACAACCAAGAACAGCAATATAAGGTTCTCCTTCTAAATAAGCACACAGTGTGCTGACTGAGATAGCTCTTTATAAGTCATTAGAAAGCAATGAGGTGGTGCCCAAGTAACTAGATTAAAAGGACCCTGTAAACTCAGAGGTTAGAGCAGCACTTGGGGACCAGACCTTGGCAAACTGATTGAGTCTAAAAAGCAAAACTATACATTTTTAGGGAAGTTCAGTTATAAATATGGGTATTTTTTTTCATTCTTTCAGTCAGCAAGCACTTACTGAGCACCTACTTTTTGTCAGACTGTGCTAGGCTCTGGGAATAAAAAGAAGAACGAGACATACACGGTCCTTATATTTGAAAGGGAGAGACAGATGATAAGTAAACAAACAAATACAGTAATTATAAATTGTGATAAATTCAGGTAACTTTAGAAAAAGAACATGATGATGTGGTTGAGCATAATAGAGTAAAAGCTATTAGGGTAAAACTGCTTTAGATAGAAATCTTCTCTGAGGAAATGGCATTTAAGGTGAGACCTTTATAGTTCTCTCTTTCACTAAATATAAGCTTTTTAGCGGAAGAGTCTTTGTTGTCGATTGCTGTATCCCCATTGCCTAGAAACAGACCTAGTGTATAATAGCCAGATTGCTAAATATTTGAATGAATGAATGAATGAATGAATGGGGAGGAGGAGGCGGCGTGTGAAGAGCTAGTAGGCATCTTCCATCACTAAGTGTCATCTCTCTAAAAAGAAAATATGGTCCCATCACTTCTCTGGTAATCCTGCAGAGGTTGCCAGTCAGCTACAAGATAAAGGTCATGCTCATTTGCATGGTATACAAGACCCTGCCTGAACTAAGATCTTACTAACTTCATCTCTGCTGCTTCTTCCTGGAACTCTGTGCTGAGTAATGCATTGCCCATACTGTTTTCACGTCTTTCCATATCCCTTTACCAAGCTTCCCTTTCCCTCTTTGTCTTCCTGGATGATTCCTGTTTATCTCTCAAAACTCAGCTTAGGTAACACTTCTTCCAAGACACTTTCATTGACAGCCCCCCACCCCCACCCCAAGGGAGCTCTCATCATACTTTGTAATGTATTGTTACTGTTCTACTTATTCTGCTGATTTGTAATTTGTAATTCTTTATTTACATGGCTAACATTCCTACTAGACTGTAGGAATATACTTTTGAAAGTAAGAGCTATATTTTTCTTCATCTTTTGGATCCCCTTAAATATTTAGTATATATAAAATTGAACCATCTGAACACTGAATTAAAGATAATGGCATTTCATAGTTTTTGAGTTCTGTTTGGTAGTTTTTAATGAAAAGTAGACTTCTCGTAATAATTTCAAAAATCTAATCCATTTTAAATTTTGTTCTATTCCTCATCTAAAATTCTCGTCTCTCTTTAGATTTTCATTTGGTTTAAGCTTTTCATAATTTATAACCTTAGTTCTTAAGGAAAAGTAATGATGTTGAGGCCTGGGATACTACCACAGGCTAGAAAAGGACAGCCAGGGAGATCTGCTCAGATTTTACAAGGAAAAGGTAAAATTTGATTAGAACATCTTCTATCCAAATGTGTATTTAACATCATACCGTATGATTTTTATTCTCTACTATGAATGTTTCAGAGATGTGTCATGTCAGGGAAGAACTTTCTAACAAATTACAGTTCTCTTCAAAGAGCATGGGCCATCTTGCAAAGTAGCAAAGTGTTTCTATACCTGAAAGTATTCAAGACGGGGTGGATCTCAGAAATGTTGCCTGCAGGTTCCTGCCTGCCTGGGAGGTTAGATAGTGACCTCCAAAGTCTCAGCTCTCAGATGGTGTGAATCTTGTCTGACTTCTTTCTGTCCCCTTCGTTTGTCCTTGTTAGTTCTCTCTTACAAGTAATTTGGGGATTTCTTGTGCTATCAAGATTTGATTGTGGGAGCCAGGTGAGGTAATCTAAATAGATTCTTCTACTTCCTAAACCATGGTGTTTTGGTCTGGTTAAAGTAACAGTCTGTAAAAAGCAAGAACATTTATTTTACATTAGCAGTATTGAGGGAAACATACTAGAGTACAGCTCAAAAGGCTTGTATTTCAGCTCTGCCAATAATTATGCAGCCTTAGAAAATTCCATAAGCCTCTTGAGATCACAGTTTCCTCAACCCAGAGCTTTTTCCACTATGCCAAACTGTTGGCTTGTTTATAACAGAATAGGCTACATCGATAAGCTAATACTGTTATTGATGATGAGGCATCAAGAGTATGGGAAGTTTTGGTATTTGAGTTAGCAGGTAGACCAAAATACTTAATGAAAAGATAAAATTCCAGCCATGATTCCTTAGGCCTTTTCAAGCAAAACCCTATATGTAAATAAAAACTAAGGAACAGTATTTTTACAATATAAACATGATCAAGAGCAAGTCTCAAGCCATTTTTAGTTTTAAAAAGATTCTGTGAAATAAAGACTGACAGAGACTTAAAGCTCCTAGTTATGTGAAATAGAGGCATAAAGCTGAGGGTCCTTGAGATGCTGGGATGACGTGAAAAGAGAGCAACTTCACAAGTCCTTTGGAGGGAAAATGCAATTTAAACAAATGAACTAGAGGCTGGTCACACCATGGGAATAAAAACTTAAGAAATGGAAACCAGGAACAACTCCATAACGAATCTCTCCATGAGAAAGGAGACTCTGCTTGCCTTGACAATCCTTAGTAATTCTGGAGAAAGTACCCAATGGGTTAGCTTTTTAAAAGCTACAACATAGTGAAAGAATCACTTGTTGACCTCATTTAGACATGTGGCCAGAAAACCATAGGACCGCGTGCCTATGATTTAGCCTGTTACACAAAGCGAGTGAATCTTTGGACATCCTTCCAAAAATTAAAAATCTCTTGACACTTTCAAACACCAACATTTTTACTAATAGAACATATATATTAAGCCCTTTTTGGTAGAGGAATTTAATTTTCTCTGTGAAAAACAAAGGTGCAAAAATATTTAGTTCATGTTCTTTCCCATGATTAGTATGGAGGGCATATATTTTCTAATCTGTCAAAGGTATGTAGTTTTGTTAAAATGTACTTGATTTAGCTTCTTGAAGAAATTTGAAGACAAGCTTTGCCTTCATAGAAGAAATGTTTTTGTTTTTTTCTATCCTGGATAAGACTTTATTTTTCTGAGTGTGATAGTTAGTAATCATGGGATTTAAAAGAATTAATAGTTATTTCTCCTTTTATAGTTCTACTTGTCCAATTCTGAAAAGGAACGTTATGAAAAGGAATTCAGCCAAGAAAGACAACAAGAAATTTTGAGAAGAGCAGCAAGGGACTTACCTATCTACACCACGTCGGCTTCAAGGAGTAAGGAAAACAAATCTTAAGCTTCCCTTTCCACAGAATTTTTAAAATATGGTCATTTCTGCCAAGATATATTTTCATGATTTGACTATTAAGTGGATATTGTGATTGCCAGAACAAGATTTTCCTGTGTTCTGTATCTTCTATGGTATAGATATGTATATATATATTGATATAGATTTTTTAAGGCGTCACTTTAATATGAGTCTCTTTTTGCTGCATATTCTTTTGTTTTCCAACTCAGTCTTTGTGGCTGAAAATTTCTATTGTTATTCTTAGTAAAACCATCATTTGGAAATTCTGGTTTGAATTTAAATATTGTTTGTCATCACTGAGTAAGTTTTAAAAAATCAAGAATGTGTTAACCTAGAATGGGGAGGAGTAAAGACACAAAGGGGAAGAAACTTGTTCAAGGTTATAAGGCTAATATTCAGAGAGCCAGAATTTGAACTCAGGTTTGTCTGGTTCTGAAGCCATTGGTATTTCCACTGTCCCACTGCCTCTACTGAGATACGTGCCTGCTGTGTGTCCTCTTCTCAGGGGTAGAGCTGTGTGACAGGGATGAGTCTATGAGTGGCCAGGCCGGTCATTTAAATACAGGAAATTGTTTTAAATCATGTATTATATACCTCATTAATTAATTCAAATAGAGATGATAACAGTAGCTAACAATTGCTCTGTTCTGAGTGCTTTACACATATGAACTCATGTAGGCTTCACAACAAGCTATGAGGTAGGAACTGTTGTCCCCATTTTACAGATGAAGAAGCTGAGACACAGAGCAGGTAGTAACTTGTTCAAGGTTGTGCAGATAGTATGTGAGAAAACAGGAATTGAAATCCAGGTGCTGTGGATCCCAAACCCACTGTGCTTCTCAGCTCTAAGGGGAAGTAAAGGCAGCTCTGACTTTGTGTAGTTACGTACAGATTGTGACTTAAGAAAATGTAAAACTTGGACAAGATTTTAGGAGGGTATATTTGACTGACTTTTTAATTTTTCGTGCATTTAATACTGTCCTTTCTGCATAACTATTATATTACTGTATAGAATGAAAACATGGATTTCAGATCAAACCCCAGCTTTTTCATTACTAGTGAGAGTCACTTACACTTTCTAAGCCCTGGTTTCCTCATTTTAAAATGAGGATAATGATATCTATGTCTCTGGGTTAGTGGAAGTATTAAATGACATACGTAAATGAGATAGACGCTTAGTGTAGATCTTGGTATATAATAATAAATTTTCAGTAAATGATAGCTAATTTAAAATAATCCTTTTTTATATTTAATTATGAAATATCTGATTTACAATAATTGTTAGTAGTTGTAGTTCTATAGATTAGATATTTTTAACCCAAAAGTCTAAGATTTCAGAGAATTTATGAGCTCTGAGATTATATGCAAAATTTGGGGTAGTTTTTGAAGAAGCCTATTCATGGCAAGACCATCTGATTTTCAGAGCAGTACTTGTGCCCCAAAGAGCCACTGATGTAAAATCTTTACCCTTAAAGCTTTACTTCTGTTCATTAATTATAATGGCTTTCCTCTAATCTGAATAACACCTTCATCTGTTGAATATTACCCCAGTGTTATGCTAAGGACTTTAGTGGTGGTTGTTTAACCCTCAGAACAACTCTGAGATAGGTGCTACGCTTGTCCCCATTTTAGAGATGAAGAAGTGAGGCACAGTGAGGTCCCCAGAGTCCCCGAGTAGCAAGGTCTGAATTCATACTTGATCTTCTGACCACAGGCAGAGTCCCTGCTCTGGAGCATCATTTTATACTGCATTTCTACTGCTTAGAATTCCAAACTTTGGGGTTTTTTTTCTTATTATAGAAATACTACCCATTCATTCTTTAAAAAACAAAATTACAGAAATACATGTCATAGAAAATGGACCTTTCATAGACCAGAGATTAGCGAAAGTAATGGAGCTGTCTTCACAGGGGGCATGGGGGCTGAGCAGCAGGGACGGCAGACTTTCCACTAAATTCCTTTTGTGCTTTTTTGAACCATGTGGACATACTGTTACCTATTCGGAAAGAAAATGAGTCTTTCTAAACCTTCCATCCACAATCTGGATCCATCGAGGTCCCTCTCTCACTTTGTCCCGCACTGTTTTGTTGTGCCAGCTCGGTGCTAACACACTCTGTCCTGCCCGACCTTTTTTTTCCTTTTTGTCTTTTTCTCTGCCTAGAACGATTATTTTCTCCTCTCTAAATCCAGTGTAAAGTTTTAATTCACTGTCTACCCCTTTTCAACCATTTCTATTCACTTTATTTTTTATTTATTTTTTTGTGTGCATGAGGAAGATCAGCCCTGAGCTAACATCCGATCCCAATCCTCCTCTTTTTGCTGAGGAAGACTGGCCCTGGGCTAACGTCTGTGCCCATCTTCCTCTACTTTATATGGGCCGCCGCCACAGCATGGCTTGACAAGCGGTGCGTCCGTGCACGCCCAGGATCCAAACCTGCGGACCCCGGGCCGCCGAAGCAGAGTGCGCACACTTAAGCACTGCGCCACCAGGCTGGCCCCTCTGTTCACTTTAATAAGAAGTGATTTTTAAAGTCTTCTCTGAACTTCTCAAATTCTTACCTTGTAGATCACAAATCACTGCCTTCTAGTTACTTTTGTTCATCTCACCTCCTCGACTTTATTCTAAACTTCTGGCAGTCAGGAATTTCTCCCATGGTCCCTAACACAGGGTCACACTAAATAGGTGCTCAGTAGGTATTTGTTGAATGAATCTATTCCTGGGTGTTCTCCAGAATAGCTCTTTATACACTTTTTGATCTCCCTAGTTTTCTCTCCTTCACTAATTTTTCCCATCATAGAGTCTGACTTATATATATTTTTTTTCCTTTTTTTTCTTTTTTGCTGAGGAATATTCTCCATGAGCTAACATCTGTTGCCAATCTTCCTCTTTTTTTTTTTTTTTTTTTTTTGTGAGGAGATCAGCCCTGTGCTAACATCCGCCAATCCTCCTCTTTTTTTTTTTTTGCTGAGGAAGACGGCCCTGGGCTAACATCTGTGCCCATCTTCCTCCACTTTATATGGGACGCCGCCACAGCATGGCTTGCCAAGCAGTGCGTCGGTGCGCACCCGGGATCCGAACCAGCGAACCCCGGGCCGCCGCAGCGGAGCGCGCGCACTTAACCGCTTGCGCCACCGGGCTGGCCCCGCCAATCTTCCTCTTTTTGCTTGAGGAAGATTCGCCCTGAGCTAACATCTGTGCCAATCCTCCTCTATTTTGTATGTGTATTTCCAGCTTCCACAGGATAGCTGTGCTTGAGTGACCTACTATCCAGACCTTTCAAACTCAAACGCAACTGGATTCATCAATTCAAAACCTAATACCATGGGGGCAAGAGGCAAGTCTGTCTTGTTCACCTGTGTATTCTCAGCATCAAGCAGTATTTGTCACATGGTAGAAACTCTAAATATTTGTTGAATGAATGAAAGAAAAACACCTTACCCCACTCCCCCCACAATCAAGCTTATTTCTGTCGTTCTCAGCAGCATCCTTCTAGCCACCCTATACTAGAAACTGAAGTTTTCTTTGATTGCTACTTTTACTTCAGTTCTTCTATCTACTGAGTCATCGAGATCCTTAACAGGTCTTCTTGAAAGGTCTCTTTGGTTTAGTCTCATCTCAGGGCAATGTCATAATTTTGAGTGGAGGAAGTTTAGAGGAAAAGGAAAATAAGATACTTGGCTTCTGATCCTGATTTTACTACTCATTTAGCTATATAACCTTGGGCAGATTACTTTCTCTCTAGGTTTTGGGGTGTTTAAAATCTGTAAAATGGAGTGATTGGACTAGGAGCTCTCTCAGGTCCCTTATAGCTCTCCTTTTTCTACGTTATGGTTTTACCTTCCTGGTGTCCAACCCAAGCAAGGTATTATAGAAGGCCCTCAATAAAGTGTAGTTTATTCATTTAATAAGTGGATGTTTGTGTAAATTCCTTTCATCTTAAAGGAACATGCCTATGATTAAAAAAAAATTTTAAGGGCCCCAAATGAAAAGTGAGTCTACCCTCACCCCTGGCACTGCTCTCTAGAGGTTACCACCCTCTCTTGTATATCCTTGCAGGAATTTTTTATACATAACAGAGTATTGCAAAACTTATAAACAATTAAGTAACATTTTTTAACAATTAGAGTGGATAGATAGTAATCAATACAAATTTGGTTACTTGGATAGTGCCTTCTAACAGGTGTGTAATTTCTCACATTGCTTCAAAATAACACTTTGTGTCTCTCTTATCTGTTAATTCACATCTGGAAGGTGGGTGCATTTTAGTGGGATATGTAAAGAGAAAAAACTATATATTCTTTTTCCCTTTAGAGATGTGAAACACACCACATACTCAAACTATTCCACAGTTTGCTTTTTTTCATTTAATGTATTTGCATTTTTCCAATTTAGGGTACATGTGTATTTTGTATGGAAAACTCTTCAGGTCTGCATAGTATTCCACTGTATGAATATACCATAAAATGCTTAACCATTTTCATAATTCAGGTTATTCCTAGTGTTTCATTATTAAAAAAAAATGTTGTAGTGAACATGTCTATAGAAAAAATTTTCTAGAAGTAAAAATCCTGGGTCAGAGAGCATACACATCTTAAATTTTTTATAAACACTGCCAAATTTCCTTCTATAAGGACTTTTCGAAGACAGTCTTCAAAAAGACTCCCAAAAAGACACATGACATGGTCCATCCACTTTTAGAGGGTATACTTAATTTAAAATTCTTATTTGAACCTATTTTCTGTGTTATTACCATGTTTGTTAGGACTTAGGACCATAAGAAACAGACAACAACTTAAGCTTTTTAACTCCTCCTCCCCCTATAAAAACTACCAAAAAATATGGGCTGGTATGAGGAATTGGTGGATCTTTCCTGTAACCTAAGGGCAGAGCTACCAGAAAGAACTGGAGCCAGAATTGGAAAGTCAAAGGACTCTGCAGCTGTTTCTGCTTGTTCCTGCGCATCTGTTTCATTTTTGACACTGTCTCCCTACAAACGATTTTTCATCTCTTATCCAGTCCACATGGCAAAATATAGTCATTACATGGTACCTGGTTCCGGCAGTATGCAGACGTAGCTCACTGTCTCTGTCCCAATGCTTAATTCACAGGAGAGAGAATGTGAACTAGAAGGGAAGGGTGGATTCACACAGTGCGAATGTAAGAGTGGTCTGAGATCCTTTCCCAGAGAGAGAGTGGCGTATAGACCAGGCAGATACTCCCAAAAGAAGTCTGCCACACTTAGAGTAGATCAAGTATTTACCAGTTAAATGCTGTAAATCTGTAAAGTTTCAACTATTTGTGAAAGACCCCGGGTAATTTGTCTTGTTGCCAAGATGTAAGTGTGATTTGTTTGCTTTAGAGGCCATCATAAGGAGAAAGATTAGCATCTCACTATAATTTTATTGTTCTGTATTCATCCAAAGTAATTTTAAAGAATTTATTGATTTGTGAAGTCTTGGGACATTTCCCTCATGAATCTCAAAGATCTATATTGTGTTTTGTCCCTTATTTAAATTTCAAAAACCGAAACCTAAAGTTCTGAACATTATGCAGATTCTGAGGCAGCTCTTTATCCAGCCAACTTTTACTCTGAACTTTTTTTTGTCAGAGTACTTGAGCTGAATTGGGAAAATAAGCCTTACCTGATCTGACTCCCTGTTCCTCTCTACCTCCTCTCCTCCCTCTTTCTCACTCTTCTCCAGCACACCGAGCCCTTCACTGTTTCTTAACAGCCTGAGCACACTCCCACCGCAGGGCCTATTCCCTATGCTCAGCGTCCTCCTTTTCCCAGATATCTGTGTGACTCGCTCATTTGCTTCTTTCATGTCCAAGTTTCTCAGATGTCTCTGAAATTACAGGACCCCTTTCTGCTTCCCTGCTGTGTTTTACTTATCAGCACCTATCACTAATACACTCTTTATGTTGTTAACTAATCTTGCTATTACTTCCGTCTTCTCCAACAGAAGGTCAGCTCCAAGAAGGCAGGGATTTACACCTGGAGCAGTATCTGGCACCCAGCAGGTGCCCAGTATGTCTTGAATGAATGGACATATAAATTGAGCAACAGTAGCATGTATTAGAATCAAGTGGGAAGAAGTGCAGTTTTTTTTCAAAAATGTGTTCTCAATTTTGCTATTTGTCTGGGATAGGGGTGGGAGATAAAAGGTGGTGTTTTTTGTTTTTCTTAAATAAAGCTGTTTTAGAATTTTAAAAACAAAGTCCCATAGGGTGTCTTAAAGTTTACATACATTCATTTTGGTATTTTACTGTAGACATTGTAGTATAGTAGGAAAAAGCACTTTATTTAGGACTTGGTACATCTGAGTTCTGTTATTAAACTAGGTGTTTGACCTTGTACAGGTCGCTTATTTCCTTTGGATCTACTTTTTCATCTGAACGTTGCAAGGCAAACTACATTTCTAAGGTTCTCTTCATTCTCTTGACATTTTGATTGCAGAAGCTCTCCAATGCATTTTGGTGGTATTTTAAAATTATTAGTGGTCACTTTCCCAGAGTTGTTTATAAAAGAAATGAAAACAAATCTTATAGTCAAACTAACTAAACTTGTACATCCTTCAACAACTTCCTTTTAATTCTTAACTGTAGCCATCAGATATTGTGAAAGATGTCAGTTGATTAAACCTGACCGTGCGCATCACTGCTCAGCATGTGACATGTAAGTGTTTCTCATTGCTTTCATTTACCTCCAGCTCTGGAAATTGGTGATGGGAGAATGGAAGGGGAAGGAACATTTTATATGCTTTATACTTAGCAAAAACACTTCATCCTCTCCTGTTGTTTGCTATGTGTGCAGGGCTAACATAAGTATTTCTATAAGCTAGAATATACTTTGAAGTAGCCTTTGATAACAATTCCTGTACCAGCTGATAGAACTTTCTTTACATATACTTCGTATGCTTATGCTTAATGTAGTATTGATGAGCAAGTAAGTAGTAACCCCCTGGAGAAAGATAACTTTATTTCCTGGATTTAAAAGACCATAATGAAAATTTTCTTATTTTTATTATTAATGCTGATATTAAAACCTAACAAACCACAAAAATAGTTTTCAATTACCATCTGTAACATTGTTCCCAGAAAAATTTGGAAGCTTGTATTCCTTGTGCACTTGTGAGAAAGTAGTGTGTAAAAGAAAAGATCCCTAGTTTGGGAATCCCAATTAGTTCTTGAACTTTAGTTAGACAAGCTGTTTAACCTTCCGGGTATTAGTTTACTCATTCGTTATATTATTTAAGATGATCTGTGGTCTAACTTTATACAAATATAGATTACATATACTGATGGGGAGGCAAATTTGGGAATTTTTTTTTCTGATTATAAAAATACAGTAGTGCTTATCCATGGGATAGAATTTTATAAAATATGTGGAAAAAGTAACCATCTACAAGCTCATCAGTGTTAATTTTTTAACATATTTACTTCTAAAGTTTTATTTTTATGACTTAAACGTGTTTAAAATAACAGAGGGATTGTATTTCCTTTAATGTCCCTCAGCTAATTTGTAAGCTGGACGTGACTAATGTACCAATGTAATGGTATGGTGCATACCAGCTGTATGCACCATATGTGTATGTTAAAATGTCCTATGAGGGGCCACCCCGGTGGCGTAGTAGTAAAGTTCGCACGCTCCACTTCTGGCAGCCTGGGGTTCGCAGGTTTGAATCCTGGGCATGGACCTACGCACTGCTGCTGTGGCAGGCATCCCACATAGAGTAGAGGAAGATGGGCATGGATGTTAGCCCAGGGCCAATCTTCCTCAGCAAAAAAGAGGAGGATTGGCAATAGGTGTTAGCTCAGGGCTGATCTTCCTCACACACACTCACAAAAAAGTCATTTGATGTAGTCCAAGGCAACTGGCTATGCTCAGCTGAATTCCCAGTATAAAACATCATTACCTCTTACCTACGAAAATATTTGTGGAAATATCAGAAATTTTCTCTAATCTAATGTTTACTAGGTTGGCTTTTCTAAGATATATTTGTAAAGGGAAAAATTTAAGTTGAAAAAAAGAAAATTATCAGAAATTAGAATTAGGGAAATTTTTCTACATGGATTTTCTTATGCTTATTTGTTTCTTAGATGTATTCTTAAGATGGATCATCACTGTCCTTGGTATGTATGAAAAATAGAGGAAATCACATACGGGGGTGGAGAAGTGGGAAGGAGAGAATTTAGAGTGATTTACTTCAGCATTCCTAAGTTTTGAAGGTCAGTTTAATTACTCATAGATATCAAGATTGATCTAGTTATATATATATGTGCATATATATATACATGTTTATATTAAATGTTTTCCTTTAAAAATATATTCTGATGTTATTAACCCAAATAATTATATATTAAAAATTAACACTAAAATTCCAAATTCCTCATAGAATTTATTAAAAGCACATATCCTCAATTAAGATACTGCTCCCTACTTCCCAAATGACCCATTTCCCAGTAGTAATGATTAAGTTTTTTGATCTGTCTTATTTATTATTATTGTTATTATGGTAAAAAAAAAAAAACATAAAATTTACTATCTTAACCATTTCTAAGTACGCAATTCAGTAGTGTTAAGTATGTTCACACTGTTGTGCAACCAGTCTCCAGAACTTTTTCATTTTGAAAAACTGAAACTTTATACCCGTTAAACAACTACTACCCATTTCCCCCTCCCCCCAGCCCCTGTCAACCATCATTCTAGTTTTTGTTTATGTGAGTTTATGATTTGTCTTATTTTTACACTGTGACTTTCTTTATTCTTCTAGGGTGAATAACTGTGTGGGATTTTCTAATTATAAATTCTTCCTGCTATTTTTATTGTATTCCCTATTATATTGCCTTTTTGTGGCTACAACAGTTTTACAGTGCTTTATAAAATTTTGGACGGTAAGTCTTTTTTCTATCTTAAAACATATGTTTAACACTTTTTAAGATGCTGTATTTATAAGGAATTACTTCATTCTTTATTACAAGTAGATATACTTTATTCTAATTTTACTAGTTAGAATTTGTAATGGATCAGAGGGCAGATGGGGTTACAATTTACCTTCATATATATTTGTTTATTTGTAAATAAATGAATATTAACCAGGATATAGTGAGCTTCTTTTAGTGATCCAAACTATTTTCAGCCACACTCTTAACAACAGACATATCAATTTTAGGGAAGTAATTGCTTTTATTTGAGCTATTGAGCCTTACTGCAGTTTTACCGTAATAAAAGTGAAATCCCCAGCTCCAGAGAGCCCCTAATCTGTCTCCTGTCTCTGTAGATATTAATCCTTTTTCTGTCATGAGTTGCAAATGTTTTTTCCGTGTGATTTATATCTTATAACACTTGTTTTTTTTGTTTTTATCAAAGTTACATTTTTTTTTCTGTTATATCAACCAGGTAAATATTTGTATTATTTTATTTATTTATTTATTTATTTATTTTTAATTTTTTGTTTATTGCAGTAACATTGGTTTATAACATTGTAAAAATTTCAGGTGTACATCATTGTACTTCTATTTCTGCATAGATTACATCATGTTCACCACCAAAATACTAATTACAACCCATCACCACACACATGTACCGAATTATCCCTTTCACCCTCCTCCCTCCCCTCTTCCCCTCTGGTAACCACCAGTCCAATCTCTGTCCCTATGTGTTTGTTTATTGTTGTTATTATCTACTACTTAATGAAGGAAATCATACGGTATTTGACCTTCTCCCTCTGACTTATTTCACTTTGCATTATACCCTCAATGTCCATCCATGATGTCACAAATGGCTGGATTTCATTGTTTCTTATGTCTGAGTAGTACTCCATTGTGTATATATACCACATCTTCTTTATCCATTCGTCCCTTGATGGGCACTTAGGTTGCTTCCAAGTCTTGGCTATTGTGAATAACGCTGCAATGAACACATGGGTGCATGTACCTTTACAAATTGGTGTTTTCAAGTTCTTTGGATAAATACCCAGCAGTGGGATAGCTGGATCATATGGTAGTTCTATCCTTGATTTTTTGAGGAATCTCCATACTGTTTTCCATAGTGGCTGCACCAGTTTGCACTCCCACCAGCAGTGTATGAGAGTTCCCTTCTCTCCACATCCTCTCCAACACATGTTGTTTCCTGTCTTGTTAATTATAGCCATTCTGACGGGCGTGAGGTGATATCTCATTGTAGCTTTGATTTGCATTTCCCTGATAGTTAGTGATTTTGAACATCTTTTCATGTGCCTGTTGGCCATCTGTATATCTTCTTTGGAGAAATATCTGTTCAGGTCTTTTGCCCATTTTTTAATTGGGTTGGTAGTTTTTTTTGTTGGTAAGATGCATGAGTTCTTTATATATTTTGGAGATTAAGCCCTTATCAGAAGTATGGTTTGCAAATATCTTCTCCCAATTGTTAGGTTGTCTTTTCGTTTTGTTGATGGTTTCCTTTGCTGTGCAGAAGCTTTTTAGTTTGATGTAGTCCCATTTGTTTATTTTTTCTATTGTTTCTCTTGCCCGGTCAGACATGGTGTTTGAAAAGATGTTGCTAAGACTGATGTCGAAGAGCGTACTGCCTGTGTTTTCTTCTAGAAGTTTCACAGTTTCAGGTCTTACATTCAAGTCTTTAATCCATTTGGAGTTAATTTTTGTGTATGGTGTAAGGTAAGGGCCTACTTTCATTTTTTTCCATATAGCTATCCAGTTTTCCCAACACCATTTGTTGAAGAGACTTTCTTTTCCCCATTGTATGTTCTTGGCTCCTTTGTCAAAGATTAGCTGTCCATAGATGGGTGGGTTTATTTCTGGGCTTTCGATTCTATTCCATTGATCTGTGTGTCTGTTTTTGTGCCAGTACCATGCTGTTTTGGTTACTACAGCTTTGTAGTATATTTTGAAATCAGGGAGTGTGATACCTCCAGCTTTGTTCTTTTTTCTCAGGATTCCTTTAGCTATTCGCGGTCTTTTGTTGTTCCATATAAATTTTAGGATTCTTTGTTCTATTTCTGTGAAAAATGTTGTTGGAACTTTGATAGGGATTGCATTGAATCTATAGATGGCTTTAGGAAGTATGGACATCTTAACTATGTTAATTCTTCCAATCCAAGAGCACGGAATATCTTTCCATTTCTTTGTGTCTTCTTCAATTTCTTTCAGAAATGTGTTATAGTTTTCGGTGTACAGATCTTTCACCTCTTTGGTTAAGTTTATTCCTAGGTATTTTACTCTTTTTGTTGCAATTGTAAATGGGATGGTATTCTTAATTTCTCTTTCTGCTACTTCATTGTTAGTGTACAGAAGTGCAACTGATTTTTGTATGTTGATTTTGTATCCTGCAAAAGTTACATATTTTTAAAGCAGTACTTTTATTTTACGATTTCTGATTCTTTGATTTTTTATTTAAAACCAGTACTTTTTGTTTATGATTTCTGGTTTTAGTGTGTTCACTATAAATTTATAAAAATGTTCACCCAGGTTTTCTTCCAGCATTTTCATTTTTTTTTTTTTTTCATATTTAAATCTTTGATTTTGAGGTGGGGATTATGATGATTAAAAAGTACTTTTTTATTTACTCTTCCTAAAAACCCTATGAAGATGTTTTAAAATGTAGGTTTTAGGGGCCGGTCCGGTGGCATAGTAGTTAAGTTTGTGTGCTCTGCTTCCGCAGCCTTGGGTTTGCAGGTTCAGATCCTGGGCACGGACCTATGCACCGCTTATCAAGCCATGCTGTGGCAGGCGTCCCACATAAAATAGAGGAAGATGGGCATGGATGTTAGCCCAGGGCCAGTCTTCCTCAGCAAAAAGAGGAAGATTGGCAACAGATGTTAACTCAGGGCTAATCTTCCTCACCAAAAAAAAAAAAAAAAATGTAGGTTTTATTATTATTCAGGCATGGTGAAGCCAACAGATCAGAAGATGATTACCATTGAAAAGATAGTTTGTTACTCACAGTTCCCAAGGGAGGAGGCATGCCACACCATGCAGGGCCACACAGGGAAGCACTGAATCATTCAGGAAGCAGAAGGAGCAAGGCTGAGCCTTTATTATGGTTTCCATGAGAAAGGCAAGGCCAGGCAGGGTAAGCAGACTTAGGATTAGCTAGTCTGGATAATTTCAGTTCTGGATAATATTCCCCTGCTTGTCTGGTACCTATCTCTGGAGTGATTAGGGCAGGGGAATATTACCTCCGGAGTGTAAGAGCCAGATAGAAGAGGTAGTTTGGAGTATGGGCTCTAGATTGATATGTTTGTATATGACAGGCACATTCCTTGTTATCCCTTAAGAACTGGATAGCCCTGGGAGAGGCAGTCTCTCCCCAGTAAGCAAGGCCCCAGACGCCAGAGCATCAGGAATACAGTAAATAATGGGGCCAGCCCAGTGGCGTAGTGGTTTAGTCCGGCACGCTCTGCTTTGGCAGTCTGGGTTCGCGGATTCAGATCCTGGGGCAGATCTACACCACTCATCAAGCCATGCTGTGGCGGCAACCCACATACAAAATAAAGGAAGACTGGCACAGATGTTAGCTCAGGGCTAATCTTCCTCAAGCAAAAAAAGAGGAAGATTGGCAACAGATGTTAGCTCAGAGAATCTTCCTCACCAAAAATAAAGAAAATATACTTAATGCAGAAGGAGCTATGATTATTCCAATTTTCAGAGTTGGGAACTTAGATAACTTACCCAAGGTCACATACTTAGTAGTAGAGGAAGTTAGAATTTTAACTTAGTTAGAATTTTGACTTGCTCCTCATACTCATAGTTGGGAAGAACATAATTAAAGCCTCAAGTCATCAAACACAATTATTTTTCTGGGAAATATCTGATACATATTAGGATTTTCATTAAAACGTCATTTGATTTTTAAAGTTTGGATATTTAAAACCAGGGGATGCTAGCACTTACAGTGCCTTTGTGCGTTTTAGAATAGAGCACCCCAGTTCTGTGTGGTCTCAGCTTAATGAATTTTGGCCTCTATTGTTCCCCTAGCTGAGTACCTTTGTTCAGTTTACAACCTACGTAACCATATTCAGTGGCCCTATTTAAATGAAGAGGCTTCAGTGCCAGATGAATGAAGTTCAAATTATAGAATTTCACATTTCTTTATCAGAAATTTCACGAGTGGTTGCATGTAATGATGTATTAATTAAAGAATAAATATTTTTTGAGCCAGCCCCGGCAGCCTAGGGGTTAAGTTCAGCAAGCTCCACTTTGGCGACCCGGATTCAGTTCCCAGGCGTGGACTTACACCACTCTTCAGTCAGTGGCCATGCTGTGGCGGCGGCTCACATATAAGAAGAGGAGGATTGGCAACAGGTGTTGTTAGCTCAGGGTGAATCGTCCTCAGCAAAAAAAAAAAAAGAATAAATATTTTTAAACTTTTTTACATCCATTATGAGCAAGGAAAGACTAGTAAACGTAAATCTACCTTTTTCTTCATTCGTTCAACAGATATTTATTTAGCACCCACTATGTGCCAGGCAGTTTTCTAGGTGCTTGGGATATATTGGTGAACAAAACAGACAAAGAGTCCTGTGTTTGTAGAACTTATTTTTGAGAAGGGGGAGCCAAATAATAAACATAAGAAATAAGTAAATTATATTGTATATTGGAAAGTAAATGCTGTGAAAACAAAAATAGAGCAGGGTAAGGGATTTGGGTATGACAGGGGTGGGTTGCAGTATTAGAGGGAATGATCAGGGTCCAGACCTCAGTAGGAAGATAACATTTGAGCAAAGACTTGAAGGGAGTTAGTGAACATCTGAGAGAAGAACATTTATGCACCCAACATAGGATCACCTAAAAATATGAAGCAAATATTAACAGACTTAAAGAGAAATACATAGCAATACAATAACAGTAGGGGCCTTTAATACCCCACTTTCATCAATGGACAGATCATCCAGACACAAAATCAATAAGAAAACATTGGCCTTAAACGACACATTAGTCCAGATGGACTTTCAGACACACACAGAACACTTCATCCAAAAACAACAGGATGCTCATTCATCTCAAGTGCACACGGAACATTCTCCGGGATAGATTATATGATAGGCCACAAAACAAATCTTAATAAATTTAAGAAGACTGAAGTCATATCAAACATCTTTTCCAACCATAGTGGTATGAAGCTAGAAATCAATTATAAGAAGAAAACTGGAAAATTCACAAACGTGGAGATTAAACAGCATGCTGCTGAACAACCAGTTGGTCAAAGAAGAAATCAAAAAATATCTTGAGACAAATGAAAATGGAAATACAACATACCAAATTTATGGGATGTAGCAAAAGCAGTTCTAAAAGAGAAGTTCATAGCAATAAACACCTACATGAAGAACTAAAAAAAGATCTCAAATAACCTAACTTTACACCTTAAGAAACTAGAAAAAGAAGAACAAACGAAGCCCAAAGTTACTAGAAGGAAGGAAATAACAAAGATCAGAGCAGAAATAAATGAAATAGACTAAAGAGACAGTAGAAAAGATCAGTGAAACTAAGAGCTGGTTTTTAGTAAAGATAAACAAAAGAGGCAAACTTTTACCTGGACTCACTGAGAAAAAAAGAGAGAGGACTCAAATCATATCAGAAATGAAAGAGGAGATGTTACAACTGATACCACAGAAATATAGAGGATCATAAGCGACTACTATGAGTAATTATATGCCAAAAATTGGACTACCTAAAAGAAATGGATAGATTCCTAGAAACGTACAACCTACCAAGACTGAATCGTGAAGAAACAGAAAATCTGAACAGATCGATTGCTAGTAAGGAGATTGAATCAGTAATCAGAAACCTCCCCACAAACAAAAGTCCAGCACCAGATGGCTTCACTGGTGAATTCTAGTGAACATTTAAAGAACTAACACTAGTCCTTCTCGAACTCTCCAGAAAGTAGAAGAGGGAATACTTCCAAACTCATTTTGTGAGGCCAGCATTACCCTGATACTGAAACCAGATAAGGTTGCTACAAGAAAAGAAATTACAGGCCAATATCCCTGATGAATATAGATATAGAAATCCTCAACAAAATATTAGCAAACTGAATTCAGCAATACATTGAAAGAATCATAGACCATGATCAAGTGGGATTTATTCCAGGAATGTGAGGGTGGTTCCACATCCACAAATCAATCAGTGTGATACACCGCATTAACAAAATGAGGAATAAGGCTTACAGGATCATCTCAATAGTTGCAGAAAATGCATTTACCAAAATTCAACATCCATTCATGATGTAAACTCTCAACAAAGTGGATATGAAGGGAATGTACCTCAGCATAATAGAGGTTGTTAATGACAAGCCCACAGCTAACAAGGATTCCCACTGTTGCCACTTTTCTTCAGCATAATATTGGAAGTCCTAGCCAGAGCAATCAGGCAAAAAAAGAAATAAAAGGCATCCAAATAGAAAAGAAAGAAGTATTGTCTGTCTCTATTTGCAGATGACATGATAGTATATGTAGAAAACCCTAAAAGCTCCACCAAAAGACTGTTAGAACTAATCAACGAATTCAGTAAAGTTCAGTAAATGCAAAATCAGTATACAAAAATCTGTTGTGTTTTCTGTACACTAATAACAAGTGATCAGAAAGAGAAATTAAGAAAACAGTCCCATTTACAATTGCATTAAAAAGAATAAAATCCAGATGGTCCCCAACTTATGATGGTTTGACTTAAGATTTTTCGACTTTATGATGGTGCAAAAGCAATTCGCATTCAGTAGAAACTGTACTTCGAATTTTGAATTTTGATCTTTTTCTAGACTGACGATATGTGGTATGATGCTCTCTTGTGATGCTGGGCAGCGGTAGCAAGCCACAGCTCCCAGTCAGCTACGCAATCATGAGGGTAAACAACCTATACACTTGCAACCATTCTGTACCCAGGCAACCACTCTGTTTTTCACTTTCAGTACAGTATTCAATAAATTACATGAGATGTTCAACAGTTTATTATAAAATAGACATTGTGTTAGATGATTTTGCCCAACTGTAGGCTAATGTATGTGTTCTGAGCACATTTAACATAGGCTAGACTAAGCTATGATGTTTGGTGGGTTAGTGTATTAAACGTATTTTCAACTTATGATGGGTTTATCATAAGTAGGACGATAGGATGTAGCCCCATTGTAAGTCGAGGAAGATCTGTACCTAGGAATAACTTTAACCATGGAGGTAAAAGACCTGTATACTGAAAACTATAAGACATTGATGACAGCAATTGAAGAAGACACAAATAAATGGAAAAATAATCTCTGCTCATGGATTGGAAGAATTCATATTGTTAAAATGTCAATACTACTGAAAGCAATCTACAGATTCAGTGCAGTTCCTATCAAAATTCCAAGGGCATTTTTCACTGAAATAGAACAGCACCAAAATTTGTATGGAACCACAAAAGACCCCAAATAATCAAAGCGATCTTGAGAAAGAAGAACAAAGCTGGAGGCATCATCCTCCCTGATTTCAAACTATGTTACAAAGCTATGTTAATCAAAATAGTATGGTATTTGCATAAAAACAGACACAGAGATCAGTGGAACAGGATAGAGATCCCCGAAATGAACCCACGCATACATAGTCAATTAATTTACGACAAAGGAGCCAAGAATATACAATGGGAAAAGGACAGTCTCTTCAAAAAATGGTGTTGGGAAAACTGGACCAACCACATGCAAAAGAATGAAACTGGACCTCTATCTTATACCATACACAAAAATCAACTCCAAATGGATTAAAGACGTGAATGTAAGACCTGAAACCGTAAGTCTTCTAGAAGAAAACACAGGAGGTAAGCTCCTTACGACAGTCTTGGCGATGATTTCTTTGATTTGACACCAAAAGCAAAAACAGCAAAAGCAAAAATAAACAAGTGTGACTACATCAAACAAAGAATCTTCTGCACAACAAAAGGAAACCGTTAGCAAAATGAAAAGGCAGCCTACCAAATGAGAGAAAACATCTGATAAGGGGTTAATATCCAAAATATGTAAAGAACTCCTTTAATTCAATAGCAAAAAAAAATCCAATTAAAAAATGGACAGAGGATCTAAATAGATATTTTTCCAAAGAAGACATGCAAATGGCCAACAGGTACATGGAGAAATGCTCAACATCACTAATCATCAGGGAATTGCAAATCAAAACCACAATGAGCTATCACCTCATATCTGTTAGAATGGCTGTTATCGAAAAGATGAGATAACATATGTTGGCGTGGATGTGGAGAAAAGGGAACCCTTGTGGACTATTGGTGGGAATGTAAATTGGTGCAGCCACTATGGAAAACAATATGGAGGATCCTCAACAAATTAAAAATAGAACTACCATGTGATTCAGCACTTCCAGCTCTGGATATCATCCAAAGGAAATGAAAACACTAACTCAAAAAGATATATACACTCCCGTGTTCATTGCAACATTATTTATAAGAGCCAAGGCATGGAAACAACCTAAGCGTCCCTTGATGGATGAGTGGATAAAGAAATTATGGTTTATACACATACATGCATATACATACAATGGAATATTATTCATCCATTAAAAAAGGAAATCCTGCCATTTGCAACAACATGAATGGACCTTGAGGACATTATACTAAGTGAAATAAGTCAGACAGACAGAGACAAATACCATAAGACCTCACTTATATTTGGAATCTAAAAAAAAGCCCTGAACTCATAGATACAGAGAACAGATTGGTAGTTGTCAGAGGCAGGGAGTGGGGGATGGGAAAAATGGGTAAAGGTGGTCAAAATAAAATAAGTCCTGGAGAAGTAATGTACAGCATGGTGACTGTAGTTAATAAGTATATTTGAAAGTTGCTAAGAGATCTTAAAAGATCTCATGACAAGAAAAATAAATTGTAACTATGATGATGAATGTTAACTAGAATTATTGTGGTGATCATTTTGCCATATATACATATATTGAATCATTATGTTGTACACCTAAAACTAATATATTGTACATCAATTATATCTCAACTAAAACAAAAGAGTGATCAGGGTAGACCTCAGTAAGAAGGTAACATTTGAGCAAAGACTAGAAGGGGGTTAGTGGCTAGCTGAGAGAAGGACATTGCAGACAGAGGCAACATGTAAACTTGAGACTAAAGACCAAAAGTGGGAGCACCCACGCCCTGTTTGAGTAACAGCAAGGAGGCTGGCGTGGCTGAGGAGTGAGGAAGAGGGAGACTAATGGCAAGTCTGGGGACGAAATGACAAAGGGCCTTGGAGGGTGTTGTGAGGACTGTGGAGTGGGGAGCAGAGGACTTGATCTGACTTGTCAGGGGTCACTCTGATTGCTGTGCTGAAACTGGACCAGAGAGGGGCAAGTGAGCACGACTTAGAAGGCTGTTACAATAGCAATAAAAGTAGTAGAAAAAATTGTCAGATCTAGTTTTGAGAAACTGCTAATCAGAAGATTTTTTTAAAAACTGAGTGGAAAAGTGTATTTCAAGTGTGCCTGAAATGTGCTTGAAGAGCTAAATGTTCTAGTCTGTTTTCTCTTCTGTGTTTTTTGAGAAAATGTCAATAACTTTTAAAGAGCAACATCTTAGTGTTCCTTCAAAACAAAAGATTTATAAAACTAGTATTCAGGATAATTTTGTATAAAAATTGGTTCGTTAATACATTGTCTCTATTTGTACAAGCTTTGCCGCAGGAAATCTACAGAGAGTTGTCCAAAGGTAAAATACATTATTGCCATGACGTTCTTGTCATCTCTTTTGTGACGTTTATACTGAATATGTAGACAGCCATTCGTCACTTATCAATAGGGATACATTCTCAGAAATGCATCGTTAGGCGATTTTGTCGTCGTGTGAACATCACAGAGTGTAGTTACACAAACCTAGATGGTATAGCCTGCACACAGCTAGGCTGTATGGTACCAATCTTATGGGACCATCGTCGTACATGCAGTCCGTCGGTGACTGAAACTGACGCATGACTGTAATACTCATTTGCTTCACAAGGTGAGGAGATAGAAGAATCACTTGATGTATTTAAAAGGTATTGTGGTTGCTCTGGGAGAGAAGTGAAAGAGAGAATGTCAGAATTATCTAATGCTTCCTTTTAACCTCTAAACAGTGTTTCAATCAGGCAGGACCACCTCATGTTCTGTGAAGTCTGTCACTTGCCTGTACGGTTTTATTTTAAGAGCTAACACTTAGAGGCTTCCTCCTTCTCCTATTAATAGATACGCATTTCTTCTAAGTTAGGACTTTGCTTCTGTTGAAATGAATATAGCCATAAGAAAGGGTAACAGAAGCTGTTTCCATTCACAAAGCCTTGTGGCAAATTTATTTACCAGAAGTCAGCAGTTACCAGAAAAGCTCTGCGGGAGTGGAGCAGGGTCAAAGAGATGGCAGCAGAGCAGCTGAGGCCGCAGGCATCTGCAGTGGTGCTCCCAGAATAGAGGCCAGCGAGGTACAGACCTAAACTTACATGTATCACAATTAGTTTCTGTTTAGCAGCGTGAATAATTAAAGGAAGCAAATATTTGAACATACATAGGGAAAACTCGCATAAATCCTGGACATTGGGGAAAGCTTGAATACACAGGCATACCTCGGAGATGTTGCAGGTTTGGTTCTAGACCACCGGAGTAAAGCAAATATTGCAGTAAAGCAAGTCACAGGAATTGTTTGCTCTCCAATGCATATAAAAGTTATATTTATACTATACTGTAGTCTGTTAAGTGTGCAACAGCATTATGCCTAAAAAAAAGAAAAAGTACATACCTTGATTAAAAAAACGCTTTAGGGGCTGGCCCAGTGGTGTAGTAGTTAAGTTTGCACGCTCTGCTTCAATGGCCTGGGGTTCACAGGTTCAGATCCTGGGGGTGGACCGACGCACTGCTTATCAGGCCATGCTGTGGCGGCGTCCCATATAAAGTAGAGGAAGATCAGCACGGATGTTAGCCCAGGGCCAATCTTCCTCAGCAAAAAGAGGAGGATTGGTAGCGGATGTTAGCTCAGAACTAGTCTTCCTCACAAAAAAAAACAAAACAAAAACACTGTATTGCTAAAAATTGCTACCCATCATCTGATCTTCAGCAAGTCATCATTTTTTTGCTAGTGGAGAGTCTTGTAAAAAACACAGTATCTGTGAAGTGCAGTAACATGACGTATGTCTGTGAAGCAGAAAAGAAAAATGTTGGGTAAAAGTGTCCATCTTTTTCTTTTATTACTGAAAGTATTGCTAAAATTTTTAAATGTTTAAGAGGAATTTTTTAAATGACTCTTTCTGACATTTTTGGAAATATCACTTTTGGATATATTATCTAATTTATTTCATTACTCTTCATATCTGGCAAATTTTTTGGTGTATTCAACAATCTTTAGGAAGAACCAAATAATAAGAGTATATTTTAGAGGTTGACCACCCTCAAAATTAACTCTTCTTTTTTCTTTCCTCAGAATGAACTCTCAGATACACGTGCAAAATTCCACATACTTTTTCTTTTCTTTGTGTCTACAATGTTCTTCATCAGCGTCCTGTCACTTTTCAGCTACCACTGCTGGCTAGTTGGAAAAAATAGAACGACAATAGGTAAGTAGGTAAAAATAAATCATAATTACTTAGGAAAATGGCCACAAATCAAGATGAAATCTAGAGAAGGGCAGTAGTCAGATGATAAGGAAGTGTAAAATGATTCTGTGTTCAAGTTCACCAGCACTGAAGAGGAGCAGTGGGTGCCTATTAAATGAAAAGGCCCATCATTTTAAAGAGATGAGGACGTGAGATTGACTTTTACATATGTTTTCAGTAGCACATTGTATATAAAAGTAGACAATTAACCATATTTTATAAATTGTAATAAATAAAAGCTGTTTCCTACATTTATACAGTGCTTTTCAAAAATCAAACTATGAAAGGAAAACAGTAGATTTGCATGTTAAAAGGAGGTTCATTCTCAGATTGCAAAAAAAATTTAAATCCTTAATGACAGCCTATCATTTAGCTGAAACACATGTTCTTTACTTTTTTCCCCACAATTGAATACTCAGTTGACTGGCCTGTGTTTCATGATTGAGGCTAAGGAATTGTATTTTTGACATGGTTAATCATTTCCACTTTGTGTCACTTGACAGTGAAACTTAGGTATTGTATCACTAATCACTAATATTGTATCAATAATATCATTTACATCCTTTTTTTGCTTATTTTTTAAAGTGAAAATATAGGGGAAGAATTCAGTGAGGTATTCAAATAATTGGACAGGCATCTCCTAAACAAGGGTGGTGTGACATTGCTCAGACTGAGCTATTGGCATGTAAGCATCACCGCTGTGCTGTAATTGAAATGTTTAGGTATCGGCTAATGTACCAAGATACTAAATGGGGATTTGTTGCAGTGTTTGTAAGAAAGTTAAAGACTCATGTATGTGCTAGGACAATTAGAAGAGGAAAGATTTTAATATAGAAAGAGGAAAACATTTTAGGGAGACTTCTAGATGCTTCCATATTTGGATCATTTTAATCTTGAGTCGTACTGAGTCACGTAAGGTGTGACGGGCTTCCAGGGTAAGGGTTTCCGTGCCCTTCCTTCCCCAGCTCACTCTCCACTGTCGAACTCTCCTCCAGTTCCATCGTGCTTTCATCCCTCTTCCGTGTAAACAAACTTTCTTAGATCCATTGATTTGTCCTTTTAATCAGAAATGATGGAAGGCAGCCTACATGCAGAGTCTAGCCCTTAGATCTCACACAACAGCTGAAAACTGAGAGGTTTCACAGAGAAAAGTAGATTTCTTCTCTTCAGAGTTGATACATCTGGTACCAGTGGGCCCATTTTCCCATGTGGCATCATTCACTTGGAGCTAAGTGGTAGCTCACGGCTTCAGATGGGGCATGAACACTTCAATTTGCCGACCCCTGTAGGTATTTGAGAGATGAGTGCTTCCTGGGAAACCCATTGCTCTCTTTAAACAATTTTTTTCAAACTTTTTTGCCAGTGACTACTGGCAAAAGAAATGCATCATTTTATATCACAACCTAGTGCATGCACACATATTTATAAAGTTATATAAATAAAATAAGCAAAAATTTCACAAAACATCATTAATCTCTACTATGTGCAATGTACTCTTAATATTTTCTGTTCTAGTTCCTTAAAAAGCAGTGGTGGTTGCATGCCATTGAATGATTTGACAGCCTGTCAAGGTGTTTTAACCCACACTTGGAAAAACCTTACCCTAGCACACCACTGCCTTTACATCTTCACCTTCACCCCCTGGTCTTTGGCTAGTTCTCCATGGCTACTTCCAAATTTTTCTTCTTCTCTCCTTTGAAGGTATTTTATTCTATCCTTTGGGGTATCACCTCTACCCTTCTTCATAACTGTCACCTACCTACCTTGAGATCATTTCCCCACATTAAAGAGTTTCTATATTCAGACTACTGCTATCATCCCAAACAGGCAAGCTAGTCCCTTTGATCCTGGTGGCCAGTCATTCCCGTAACCAAACATTGAACCTTTTAATCACTTGAACTGAAGAGCCCCTGAAATTTTCAACTTGAATTTTCCCTTCTCTTTTCCTTTCATCTCTCCCTTTTCTGGACTCTGATGTACTTCCTTTTTTAGATTACTGAGTCCTCCATTCTCCAACACTTTTCTCCCAAGTTTCTTTCCCTACTGGCTTTATTTCTCACCCTTTTCCACTCTAGATCCTCCAGTCAGTGACTTGAACTACTCTTGCAGGCATGATCGGGATTATTCCAGATACCCATTGTATCTCCCTGTACACTGGGGCTGTAGTGAGCTGCGGAAGGCTCTCTACCCACAGACGTGCTTACAACTACAGATTTGGTCTCAGACCTCACATAAACTTCAACTCTGTTTGGCAGTAATGGCGTGTGTTTGTGATCAGGTTCATCACCTTATTACCCACAACAGTTTTTCCGGATTTTCACCGTTCTCCCTAATTTCCTTACCCATTTTAGGAGCCCTTCATAGAAAAATTATAAGTCGTCACAAGTAAATTCTTATCTTCCCACCTTTATAGCCTCACACAAACATTTCTACTTTCAAACCCATCACTGTCACCATCCCTTTAACTTCTGAGGACAAGATGTCTTTTCTGGTGGTATCTAAGGTTAACCTTTAGAACTCTTCAGAGGCCATCCCCTTTCTTCTAGAATTTTCTTCCATCAATTTTTACTTTACTTTTCTGTGTCATCAACCTTTCCAAATCATTCTCTCCCTGGCTTATTCTTAGCCTTAGCTTATAAAACATGTGAAATGCATTCTATTTTTAAATAAAGAAAAACAACCTTTTCTTGTGAAAATTATATCTTTCTCTAACCCTCACTCTACATCAGTTTACAACCAAGCTTGAAATAATGGTCTTTAATCACCATCTGCTTCCTCACCTGTTATTCATTGTTCAAGATCATGCTCAAGTATCACCTCCACGTTTCTCCTCCCCCTACCCCACCCCAGTACACACATATATGTCTGTCACATTGTCATTCTGCTAGACTTTGTTAGACTCTGGGTTCTTTGTAAGAATTTCATCTAATTAATCTTTGGACCCCAAACACCTGGTACTGTGCCATCAGGTGCATAGTAAGAAGTTCATAAATGATGAATGAAGTTGCAAGAGTTAGAATATCTTAAAAAAACACACACACATAAAAAAACAAAGTAAGATATACTGAACACACTTCAGTAGATTTTCAGTGATATTTGATGATTATTTTGACATTTTCATTTTATAAGGGTGAAGAAATATTCAGAGGTAATATTTTTTCCCAAATAAGTTTCAGAAATTTATCTTTTGTTACAAATATATTATTTATTTTAAATTATATTTATAGCTTTTGATATCAAAGATGTAAAGCAATAAAATTGGTACCTTCCATCCCTCCTATAATTTTTAAATAGATTAACTCTTTTTTTTCATATGTACATATAACAGAATCATTCCGTGCACCCACATTTTCATATGGACCTGATGGAAATGGTTTCTCTCTTGGATACAGTAAAAATTGGAGACAAGTCTTTGGTGATGAAAAGAAATATTGGCTACTTCCAATATTTTCAAGGTAATTGATAAAACACAGGTCTCAGAAATTATGGAGTCTCTGTCTCTCTGGCTAAATGTTTTAAGATTTAGAGAAATCAGTATATAATGACATTCTTATGAGCCTTGAGAATGAAAATTCAGAATATCTTGATTATATAAAATATATTTTATGTTTTTTTACTAGATAGGGCAAAGGAAAGTTTGGGCATATATTTGAGTGGAAAGTAGGGAAAAAAGATGATTTATAAAAAATAAGAATCACTCTTTTTCCTTTAAAATGAAAATAACTTGTTTGAAGTAGAGTATCATAAGAATTTTGAGTTATTAGCCATATCTTCAAAGATACCATCACAGATTATGTATTCTGTTGTGTCTTAAAGCAAAGAAAACCCAACACATAATGCAATTTTTACTTCAAATCTCAATGAGAATATATGCTGGAGATGAGTCATAGTTTCTTTTTCTCCCAAATTCCCAGCCATTCTAGGCCATCTGTATACCAGAGTCATTATAGGAAGGGAAAAAATATTTGAAATTCAAGTGACATATTTGTAAGTGTGGAGTTTTTTCCTTAATTAACTATATTGCCTGTTTTTTTTCTGAAAATGACTTATTTTGCCTTCATTTTTTTTGTGAGGAAGATTAGCCCTGAGCTAACATGTGTTGCCAATCCTCCTCTTTTTACTGAGGAAGATTGGCCCTGGGCTAACATCTGTGCCCATCCTCCTCTACTTTACATGTGGGATGCCTGCCACAGCATGGCTTGATAAGCGGTGTGTAGGTCCGCACCCAGGATCCAAACCTGTGAACCCCGGACCACTGAAGTGGAGCATGTGAACTTAACCACTATGCCTCCAGGCCAGCCCCTGCCTTCATTTTTGAAAGACATTTTTGCTTGGTATAGAATTCTAGATGTTGCTTCACTGTCTTCTGGCTTGCATTGTTTTCTGATGAGAAGTTTGTGGTCACTATTATCTTTTTTACTTTATATGTAGTGTGTCTTTTTTCTCTGGATGCTTTTAAGATTTTCTGTATATCACTAGTTTCATGCAATTTGATTATGATGTGTCTTGCTGTAGTTTTCTTCATGTTTCTTGCACTTAGGATTGATTGAGGTTTTTGGATTTTATAATGTTCATCAAACGTGGTAAATATTTTAACAGTTGTTTCTTGAAACATTTCTTCTGTCATTGCTCTCCCCTCATTACTACAGGGACTCCAGTTACGTGCATATTAGTCCACTTGAAGCTCTACCACAGCTCACTGATGCATTGTCCAGTTTTTGTTCTGCCTCTTTTCTGTTTCATTTGGATGGATCTATTGCTCTGTCTTCAAGTGCACCACTCTTCTGTGTACGTTATATGTTGTCTCCTGTGTTACAAGGTTTTTCCACTTTAACTGGTTGGAACACAGACTATGTTTTTTGAAGGTTATTTTCTCTAAACAGATTCCAAGATTGACAGGTTGGTTTGTTTTCCTTTCTTTAAAGATGCTGTTCCCTTATCTTCTGACTTGTGTTGTTTGTGACAAGAAATCAGCCTCACTCTCATCTTTATTCCACTGTTTATAAATTACTAGGTCTCTTTTCCCCTCTGGCTACATTTAAGATTTTATCTTTATCGCTGGTTTTAAGCAGTTTGATGATGATGTTCCTTGGTCTGGTTTTCTTTGTGTTTATCCTCTCTGAAGTTCATTAGCTGGCTTGGATTTGTGAATTTATAGTTTTCATCAAATGTGACTACTTTTCATCATATGTCTTCAATTGTTTTTTCTGCCTGCTCCCACTCTTCCTGTGCCCTCTAGCTTTTTGGCTACTCTTAAATATACATATGTTAAATTGCTTGATTGTGACCTACAGGTCATTGCTATTTCCCCCCCTCATCTTTTTTCTCTCTCTGCTTCAGTTTGGACAGTTTGTATTGCTATGTCTATAAGTTCACTGATCTTTCTTCTGTAATGTCTACTCTACTGTTAAGCTCATCCAGTGAAATTTTTATTTCAGATATTATATTTTTCAGCTCTTGAAGTTCAATTTGGTTCTTTTTTTATATCTTACATTTCTCTTTGCATTATATCCACTTCTTTCCCATTAATTCACAGACATATTTATAATTGCTATTTTCAAGTCCTTGTTTCAAGTTTTCATGGTCATTTCTTTTTTTTTTTTTTTGGCTGAGGAAGATTCATCTTGAGCTAACACCTGTGCCAATCTTTGTCTATTTTCTATGTGGATCACTGCCACAGCATGGCTGATGAGTGGTGTAGGTCCATGCCTGGGATCCAAACCCAGGCTGCTGAAGTGGAGTGTGCCAAATTTAACTACTAGGCCACTTGGCCTGCCCTGATGATCATTTCTAATTCTTTTCTGTTGACTCTTTTTTTTTTCTTAGAGTGGATCACATTTTTCTGCTACTTTTCATGCTAGTAATTTTTGATTACATGTTGGACATTTTGAATTCTGAGTATTTAAATATATTGTCTCCCTTTAAAGAATGTCGAATTTTGTTTTGATACACAGTTAAGTTACTTGTGTTTTAGCTTGGTCCTTTTGAAGTTGTTTTAAGCTTTGTTAGGTTGGGTCTCAAGTAGCATTTTCTTTAAGGCAAGTTTAGCCTTCAACAAAGGTAGGAGCCTGCGGGGGTCTCTACCAAATTCGAGTGTCCAGTAAGATCTCTCCACTTTGGCTGGTCAGATTTGAATGCCTTCCATGCTCTGGGAGCTAGCTCTATGAATTGTTGAACTTAGATTTCCCAGTTGTTCTTTTCCCACATTCATGTGTAGCTTAGTATTTATCAGAAGACATAAGTAAAACTCTGTGCAGAATTCTGTAGCCCGGGGCCAGCGGTGGCATAGCAGTTAAGTTCGCACATTCTGCATCGGTGGCCCGAGGTTCACTGGTTTGGATCCTGGGTGCAGACCTACTCACCGCTCATCAAGCCGTGCTGAGGCGGCATCCCACACAGAGCAACTAGAAGGACCTGCAACTAGGATATACAACTATGTCCTGGGGCTTTGGGGAGAAAAAAGAAAAAGAAGAAGATTGGCAACAGATGTTAGCTCAGGGCTGATCTTCCTCAAAAAGAAAAAAATATAACAAAAAAGAATTCTGTAGCCCTTTCTCTGCATATCTCCCTCTTCCTCAGCTCAATCCGATAGATTCAAGCCACCTCACCTGCTCAACACTTCCAGGTCTGTCCCCTCACTTCAGTGAAACTACCTTGCTCTGCTTCTTTCCCCTCCTGGTGCTCAGGTCCTGGCAGAAAGCTGGGACCCACTTCACTGGTTTCTCTTCTTTCAGACACCACACTTGTGTGCTGCTTGTTTTGAAAACGGTGGTTGTCTATGCTGTACACTTTTCTGGCTGTTTACAGCAGGAGGTGAAGTTTACCAGTTAATCTGTCTTGGCCGGAAGTGAAAGTCCCTCTTGTACACAATTTTGATGTTTCTAGAATGTGAAAGTAAGGCATATCTATACTTAGATTGTAAACTTCTTGAGGGCAGAGATTTTCTTCTCTTTTGTTCACTGCTATGTCCCTAACTCTTAAAATAGTACCCAGAATATCATAGGCGTTCTGTAAATATTTGCTTAATGAATGTTGTTGAATGAATAAATATGTGGAACTTACATCTTGAATTTCAGTTTGAGCCTTTATGATATCTTAAATGATTGTGATGAGTAGGTCAATTACCCAAGTATTTGAATACCTATGTTTTAAGTATTATAATCTTAATAGGCATGGAAGATATTGTTTTGTTTGTTTTTATTTTTTATTTTTATTTTTTTGGTGAGGAAGATTGGCCCTGAGCTAACATCTGTGCCCATCTTCCTCTACTTTGTATGTGGGACACCACCACAGCATGGCTTGATGAGCAGTGTGTAGGTCCACACCTGGGATCCGAACCTGCGAACTGGGGAAGCCGAACACGGGAACTTAACCACTGTGCCACCAGGCCAGCCCCCTATTGTTTTTAAATATATGTAAATTATAAGAGAAAAAGGGTTATCTCTTTAATGGAGGCTAATAACCCTCTAAATTAGAAATCTTAGGAATTATTCTCTGAAATGACAAGTTATGATAGTTTATACCATGCCTCTGAAAAATGAGTGTTAAATTTGACCACTTTGGTTTAAGTTAATATGATTTAAATTGTTACTGATATTTTCCATTATGCAGTTTGGGTGATGGTTGCAGTTTTCCAACTCGCCTTGTGGGGATGGATCCAGAACAAGCTTCTGTTTCAAACCAAAATGAATATGCCAGAAGGTGTGCTTCTTGTCATTAAGTTTTTCAGTATTCATTATAAAGCAGACTGTATATATATGTTATACACACATATCTTATAAATAAATACAGTAGTAATTTAGTAAGCCTGCATAGATAGGGAAAGAGAAATTCTATTAATTTTTTTTAACTGAGGGTTAATGTGTGTATATACCTAATATGCTTAGGATAATTGTATTTTTTATCATCCAAACTAGAACACTTTTGAGAGTAAGAAAGAGCGTGCTTGCTATTAATAGTTAACCAGGATAATCACAGGTACCTGGAAATGTCTGGGCAAACTAGGAAACATGGCTACCCTCAATATGCTGCATCTTCCTAGAAACTAAGACATTCCTTCAAGATTTGATTATATTGGTTTATATCAGTTACATTTTTCACAGAAATTACTTATTGTACCATTCACCATTTTATTTTGATAAACAGATTTAAACTGCAGTGTGAAAATAATATTAATGAGGATTCAAAAATACAAGTATAAAATTTTTCCTCATTCATTCATCTTAGAGGATATTTTTTCAGTATTTGCCTGGCAAGCAAACTGATTCATAAATTTAGAGAAATAGTTCATTTTTAATGAAATTTTAAAGAGAGAAGAGATACTTCTGTCAAAGTGAAAGAGTTGAAACATATTTACTACAGAAGTAAATTGTGGGAGAGGAGAGATTATAAATTCCAAGCCAGCATGTTAATGTCGGAAGAACATAGGCCTTAGAACCTAGAACCTGAGGCCTTAGGACCTAGAGCTCTCACAGTTCTTGTGGGTCTGAACAAGTCACTTAAACTTTCTGAGCCTCAGTTTCCAGCTCTGTGAGATGAGGGCTGTCTTCCTGCCTCCCAGTGATCGCGAAGGCTGAGGTAGTGTGCGTGAAGCCCCTGCCAGGCACTGTGTCTGGCCTGTAGTGGGACACAACAGGTGGTAGTTCCCTTTCCTCCTCTTTCGTTCCTCGTTCCCTCCCTCCCTGGATCCCTTAGCTAGAAAAATAAGTCTACGCTAAATCACTAAATCATTTTTTCCCCTTAGATCTAAACTGCAGAGGTAAAAAGCAGAAAACTTGGGAAATGACAGGTAATTTTTTTGTCCTGGCCACAGACATAGATCCTCACCTGTCCTTGTGCTACCTTATGGCTCTTAATTAACATATATTAAAGGTGTTTCAGACTGGCCTCGGAAGCTTTTTTCTTTTGTCTAATTGTTTTCATTGGCAATATTGGAGTACAGGGTCTTGGGTCTGTACATTGGCCATTTAATGGGGGGTTGGGGGCATATTTTTCTTTTGAAGATAGAGTTTTTTCAAAGTGCTGAGATCTCATGAGTTGCCCTCACATATTTAAGAGAAGGAATACTAATTTGCTGCTTATTAATTAAGTATCCTTAAATTGAGCATTACACTATTTACTAAATTATTTGCTCCTCTTTTCAGTGTTGGCTCAAATCAACCCTTTCCTGCCAAACCACTTAGTGAATCAAAAAACCGATTATTGGACAGTGAATCTCAGTGGATAGAGAATGGATCTGAAGAAGGCATTGTCAGATCAGGTAACACTTGTCATCTGAAAACATTGCTTCATCTGGCTAAAATGAAAATCACCAGATTTAATAAATGTGGAAAACTCACAATAATGTAATATTTTAAAATACTGAAATATGTGAAATTTTTTAATAAAATCTCACATATGGGGTGTTAGTGTTTATTGGTAGCTTTTATTGAGAAGGGGGTTTAGTGAGGAAGTGAGATGGCAAGCTGCTGTGTTTTGTTCTGTTCACAGTTGGGGGTTTTTTGTTACCCAGCCACATATTTCTTTACCTCAGATGTAGAAATTCTTTTGGCATAATATTCTTTTTTTTTTTAATAATTTTATTTATTTATTTATTATTTCCCCCAAAACCCCGGTAGATAGTTGTATGTCATAGCTGCACATCCTTCTAGTTGCTGTATGTGGGACGCGGCCTCAGCATGGCCGGAGAAGCAGTGCATAGGTGCGCACCCGCGATCCGAACCCGGGCCGCCAGCAGCGGAGCATGCGCACTTAACCCCTAAGCCACGGGGCCGGCCCTGGCGTAATATTCTGAATAATACTTAAATGAGGTTATTCTTTAAGGTCCTAGCTTTTGCTTATTTGGAAATAATTTTTTTAGGGGCCGGCCCCGTGGCTTAGGGGTTAAGTGCACCCCGCTGCTACTGGTGGCCCGGATTCGGATCCTGGGTGCGCACTGACGCACACTTGTCCTGCCATGCTGAGGCGGGGTCCCACATACAGCAACTAGAAGGATGTGCAACTATGACATACAACTATCTACTGGGGCTTTGGGGAGAAAAAGGGAAAAAAAAGGAGAAGGATTGGCAATAGATGTTAGCTCCGGGCCGGTCTTCCTCAGCAAAAAGAGGAGGATTGGCATGGATGTTAGCTCAGGGCTGATCTTCCTCACAAAAAGTAATAATAATAATAATAATAATAATTTTTTTAAATGCATTGTACTCTTTGCTGCCTTAGTATAAAAAGTGTGCTGAATATATTTTAACCTGTTCTTGATGACTCTTAATCATTTCATGAATTTATGGATGCACTATAGAACAGCTGATAAGATAGAGGCCTGGGTTTATAATATAGTCTGGACGCTGACTAGCATTATAGCTTACAATATACCTGTGGTAGTTCTTAATAATAGTAATAACATTGTCATTATCTTCCTGTATGCTATAAAAATGTTGTGGACATTCAGATCAATTTTTAGTAATTCTAGGAAATACCCTAAAAACTTGAAAACTTGCTGTCAGAATTTCTGATCTTTTTGACTATCTTTTTGGCTTTTAGCAGCATTTCTTATTCTCTTAGATGAGTATCATTAGACCCCTTGTATAAGATCAAGGGAAAATTCGTCTTGTGGACCTCTTAATTATTGCTGTTGAACAGCTTTAAAGCCAATGGACATTTTCACAAAGATAACCATAAAACCAGACTTCGAGCTCTTAGCACTGCTGTACTTCCTTCTGGGTTCTACAGGAAGACAAATTGTTGGCACCATAAGCCTGTTTAGTGCTTACATAAAAGTTGCTTTTACTGTAATCATCAATTTTACCATTTACCCAGAAACTCGATACTTCTTTTTTTGTCATATCATATATAATTATGTGCTTACAGGGACAAATAACCATGTTACAGTGGCAATAGAAAATTGAGTACTACTTGTTCATAACTAACCAATTGAATAAGAGCAAGGTAAGACAGTATAAAGGTAATTTCCTTGAACAAATGCAGTTAATTTGGATATTTCATAATCTCCAATTTGCAATTCAATTTTTTTAACTCTTTTAATTATGTCAGCAAAATTAGGTAGTTGAGAGATTAGAAGATAACATCTGCTTATGTCCTATTTTTCTTACCACTTCTAGCACAATCTCAGTAAATATTTATTGGTAGATTAATTAAGAAACTAATAAAAATTGTTTAGGATTGATATATAGACAACTAACCTTTTCAGTAAACAGTACCTTATTAATTAGTTTTAGAAAAAATGGTAACTTTTGTCCACTATTTAAGAAATTTGATCCAAAGAAGAGTAACTAAAATTAAAGGCTGAAGAGAGACGTAAGAGGTTCTTTGATGTTATTTTCTTTGTAAAAGATACAGCAAAAGAGCAAGTACATTAATCATTATTTAATCTGTGTGCCCAGAGACAATAGCCAGAGGAATTAATTGTAATAGCAATAGAAGGCATTCCAGATAGTTAAGGATAAACAGTAGTATAAGCAGTGAGGGTCATGTCTAAGACTTCAGTTGAACGGCAGAGGATGAAGTGAGCTCTCTCTCCTGATGCTTAAAAGCAAAGACAGCTGTCTATGTTTAAGTCAGGAGCTAAGCTCAGTGGCTCAGTAGCATCTTGTGTAGCTATTTGATATTTGAAAACCTATTTATAGTGTTTATTGGTTACCTATTGCTACCTAACACGTTACCACAAACTTAGCGGTTTAGGACGACACACATTTATTATCTCAATTTCTCTGTGTCAAGAGCTAATTTTTTTCAATGGGTTCTCATCTGGGGTCTCGATTAGGGGAGCATCTGCTTCCTTGCTTGGTGTTTGTTAGCATTCAGTTCCTCACAAAAGACCTAGAGCCTGTGTCCCAAGTTATAGGCAGAGCCTGAGACGTAGACAGCATCAGAACACAGGCACTCAGGTGGGGCTTACGTCGGGCAGAGTGGACTGGACTCTGAGATGAGCAGCAGGAGCTGCATGTGGTCACGCCACTGAGAACTGTGGCTGTGGTATTGCAGTTGGTCCTCAGGCAGAGGTCCCCAGTCCTGGTTCTGCGTGTCTTCTTAATGGAGGTAGAATGATGGCTGATGCTCGTGCTTGCTGACGGTCCTCAGCTGACGGTCCTGTAACTGTTGCTGTGGGCACCTCCCCACATCCTATAGCAGTCTTAGAAAGGTGTGGATACAGTGTCTCCTCAGATTACATCCAAGTTACTAGTAAGGAGAACTGTAGGAGTCTACCTCTTAAAATGCTCTCTTGATTGCCTCAGAGGAAGGAAGTCAGTGATATCCCTTATTTACTGCTTATAAAAATCTTTATTATTATAGTGTTAGTAGTATCAAAGTATTTCTTTCCTATCTTGTTATATATTAGGAGCTTTATACCTTAGCCCACAGAATTATTTAATAAATCTTATTTTTAGAAATATAAAATCAAGTTTTAACCAATAACTCAATTGTTTCTGGTTTTATAGGTTTGTAAAGACATCTTATGGACCAATATTCTCAGTTTTATTTGCAAGAATGATCAATGGAATGAAATAATTGAAGTATAATGGAAGATGTATTTTTTTAAAAAGGAAGCCTTTGTACAGATCGTTAGACCCACAGAAGCACTACTCTAGAGCAGAAAGATGCCTTAATCTTGAATAAGCCCATTTGTGCAACATTGACCTACAGCTACAAGAGCGACTTAATTTTACTTTGGAAATAACACTATGAGATGCTATAATATGAGCTATCAAATCACATGTTAACATGGTATATGTATTTTTTTGATACCTGAGTTACATTATTAGAGTTGTTTCTTAGTATCCATATAAATTTTCACTCCAGAAACACAAGGTAAAAACTTAAGTGAAGTACATCTAGGGCAGTATGGTGGCTGAAAATGAATAATAATATCCAAATTACTGTTGCTTGTATTGTGTAAGGACAAGAAAATAACTGCTTTTTTTTAAATTGGGTGTTTGCTAATTTATAATTAGTTTTATACTTTTCAACATTTTTAATAAAGATTTCTTTATTGTTGGCTATAAAACAACACTCAGAAGGATTCAGATATCTGAATATAATCATTTAAAACATGGAGCACATTTGTATAATTCATTGAAGCTTAGTTCTGAGCATTAATACAACCATGTAGTAGTGTCTTGCCCAAGGCTGAAACGACTTGGCAGTTTAAGAACTTGTTTGTTTCTCTCTGCTTTCAAATTACTTTTTTGTTGAACTTTCATGGGTATTTATATGGGCAGGAAAACACAAGGGTACACGTGGTATAGAAATATTGGACACAGCAGGACTATGTGGAAGTGGCTAGAAGAAAAGTATAAAGAGAAAGATAGGCAGGCTATTGTAAGCTGTTAAATATTTTCAGTCCTAAGGTATTTAGAATGCAACATGCTGTTGGGTTGACTTGCAAATTTCAATTTAGGTAATGACTAAAAATTACTTTGAAACTTTTTGTAGTAATCCTATAACAGCTTAAACAGTGACTTAAAATACAGTTTGAACTAGGATAAAACTGTTTAGCATAATACTGCTCTCAGCAAAGAAATTATAACCTGAGTAGTCATTTAAAACTTCTGGTCTCTGAGAGGTAGATTCCACTCTTAAATGCAAAATTTTAAATCTGACTTCCTAACAGCAACCCCTTTTTGCCTAGACACAACCACTTTTTCCTTTTGAAATCCAGTCTCAATGACAGGAATTGTTGCATTAATTCTAAAGAAGAATACAGTTAGATGTTACTTATAGTTACAATCTAGACATGTTACTCCTCATTTATACTGTTTAGTCAGATACACACACACAAACCAAAATGATTGATTGCTTCCAGTAGTGGGAAGAGATAATCTTAACCAGCATCAACAGTTGTAGTTTCCCTATCTGTAAAATGGGATGGGGGGCCGTGTTATGAAGGAGTTGGGCTGGATAACCTCTCATGTTCTTTGATTTTTAATTTTGCAAAATAACCTTACTTTCCATTCATCCAACAAATATTTTTGGAGTACCTTCTGTACACCCAACAGTATACTAGGGATAGCTCTGTAATTACCCAATGTAGCATAAATTTTATGGTCAGCTATTCTGGGTTTACAGTTTATTTACAATTACAATTTATAGGATTTGTCTAATTCCATTGGCTATACTAACATTAGATTTTAAAAGGAGGTAACATTTTTTCCCCTTTGAAGCAAAGGAATGAGTTATCTTTGAAAATATAATTTAGAATAGTATAATATGAATTCTTCTGCCTTTATTTCAACTCTGTAACCTTAATAATCTTGATTCCAGAAAACTTTTAAATATGAGAGTTAAGGGATATCAGTTACCAACCAAAAACATCATTTCAGTTTGGGAGTTTGCATATTATAAGGAAATAGTAAATGTTTCAACTCATTCGACTACTTGCAGAGATGTTCGCCTGGTACTTTTTGTATGTCCACATTTAGATCACAGGATTTGCATGCACCTGATTAACAACTGAGGAAACATAATTTTCCTCTTTAACCTATTGAGGCACGTTTGTGGGGTTGTAATCTTTCTCAGTTCTTTTAATTTCTGTTATTTAACATCATATTTAGTAGCATAGTAAACACCTTTTCAGAAATTTTCAATTAAAGCCTTTCACTTTAGTTCTCTTTGGTTTAATTTATGGCCAACATTTTGCCACATTCTAGATAATATTTGGCTGAGTTTATTCATATATATTAATGACCATTCAACAAGGGCCTACAGGATGGGAATCAGGGAAAGGCTGCCTCTTTGGCATTTCAACTGGTATTGATCAGTGTGAGCAACTCTGGGGAGAAAAGGTCAAAATGAAGCCTTGTCAAAATTTATTAATACTATCTTTGGTCCTTCAAACACTTGAACATTTGTGATGGTATTTAAGGAAAGTGAAGTTGAATTTCAGGTATTGCCACTGCCATTAAAAACAAATTGGACAGGAGACTTGGTTTTACCTGGGTACAAACTGACTTGAATATTCAAGACATCTGACCAGTACCACCATGCCAAACCAAAGAGCAGCTGCAGTGTAGTCATTATTAAACACGAACTGTTTGCAAAGTTTAGTTTCATCTTTACATATGGATGATTTTTAAGTCTTTTTACATATTTAGTGGTTAATTTAACTATAAAGTTAGTTTAAATCAAATATGCAATGTTTACTTGAATTTTATTTCTATTAGAAAGCGGATTTTAACTATGTTTACAGGATTGTTTAAAGGTTATCAGACATGTGAGTTTCCACTCAGTAATCTTTAAAGCAAATGTATATTAAGGGCTTCACGTTGGGATCTGCGTATTTGGGGCACTAAATAGACAGTGACTTACAAATATGATCTTCACTTACATTTTGTTCTAGGACTAGCACTGCTATCAATGGAAAGTATTTTTAACTAATCTGTTATTAAGAAATTAATGATATTTTTGCATTGCAGCCAAAATAAATACCATATCTTAATAATCTGTAAGGTACAGGTAATATATAATACCTGAAATCCATGTGTTTCATATGATCTGAACTATATTTTCCGATTTAAATTAAAAATGCAACATAGATTCAGAAAGGTCCATATTTTTCTAATGACTTCACTTTATATTATTTTGTTGGGTTACTTAAAAAAGCAAAGAATTGTATTTGTATTAAAAGCTTAAGAAAGTCAAGTTTACTATATTTGTACATGATTGCACATGATTCTGTGCCCCTTTCAAAGAAACGATGGACACTATTTTAAAGTGATCTTTAATATGCTTTTATATAAACAAATTTGAAATACAGTTTACTTTGGTTGTCTTTACTTATCAAGTACCATCAGTCTTGTATTTGTTTCTCATAAGGATAACTCTGGACCATGACTTAATGTTAACTCTTTGCTTTGTCTTTTGGATGGCCTAACCTACATTAACATGAACGCTGAACATTTTTAAGCTTTTTTTTCAAAAATCATAACTTTGTTAATAAATTTAAAAGTCCTGTATTTGAACAGTTTGTTGTTGTTGTTGTTGTTATAAAGTGGTATTTACCAAATGAGAGAATAACTTATTTTGCTCATCTTGAAAATCTGGTAAAAGAGTGTGTAGGGAAAGAGATTTGACTAATGATCTGGGGTGAACACATCTAAGGTATTATTTGGTGCAACAACATTGTAGTTTACCTAGGCCAGAGGTGTAGATTGCTTTATTCAAAAAGATTTTAACTTAGCTTTTACTGAACATAATTTAATTTTGAATTCAGAAGTCACTTTAAGATTGTAAGTGCCTTCAAAACAGTATAAAAGTTGTAAAATTGTGGTTGTCAAAATGCTGAATAATAAATTTTATCTTGTGTAGAATTCTTTTATGTTGTGTTCCAATTCCCTTACAGAGGGACAAAGTTTTGATATTTGAGTCTGCTGAATAAAACAAGAAGACTCTAAGATAGAGCTATGATACCCAGTTTTCAGACGAGTAAAATTTCAGAATATTTGCAGGAATCAGTAGAAGCCAGTAGAGATGAAGCAACTTTTTTATTTTGCTAATTCAGAGCACTGTTTTTGGAGTAGGGAGGAGGATTAACTACTAAGTGGCCAAAAGGCCATTTTGACACCCAAAGAGTAGAACTAATGACATCACATTGGCCAGAAAATGGCATCTCATTTCTCATAAGCTAGTCTTTCAGAACCACTGCAAAGGTGAGTGATGTTGGCCTCTTTTACCTGTTTTTACTCACTCATGTGCCCCAGAATCTAGAGGGATGAGAACTAACATTTAGTTTCTTCTGTGTAACGGGTTTTTATGGGTGTTTTAACAATCTTGTGAAGTTAACTTCTTTAACCTCTCCATATCAATGCCTTTCACCTGACCTCGATATAGAGGATTTTCAAGTGCTGTTTCTACTCCTTAATTCATCGTATGCTGTTCTTCAACCAAGAATGTCTCCCTGCCCGTTCTCCACATAAGATAATTCTTTTCATCCAGGATTTCCAACTCCAATAGCATTCTTCCATCACACTACCCCATGGTCTCCAAACCAAGTTAACGTCTCTGTGCTGCCTGGAGTACTATAGTTCTATTACTAGGTTCATTTAGTCATATATTAGTTGTACATACTCTCAAGTCAACTCACTAGATTATAAATTCTTGACGACTCTTTTTTTGTACTTGCTACCCACAAAATGAACAATGAGGTTCAGAAAAGAATTGGAGTGATGAATTTCTTGTCCATTAGATTTGTTATCTGTTGTGTTGCCTAAGTTCTCAAATAAAAATGGGCACCAGGGCCTATAAAATCACGAACTTGAAAGATATTAGTCAATCTTTCACATATTTTAGTGGAAGTATAAATTTATGGTGTAGTATCTTTGGAGAGCAATTTGACAGTATCAGGTTTTCAAATGCCCATATTCTTTGACCTATCAAGTTCCACCTTTAGGAATTTTATAGATTTATTTATGCTTTATGAGCACTATATATAAGGATATTCATTGCAGTAATGTTTGAAGCAACAAAAGACTAGAAACAATATAAATGTCCCACCTGCATGTACAGTTGCATATGCAGTAGAGTATCTGAAAGGATACACAATGAACTATTAATAGAGTTGCCTCCAGAGAGGAAAACCAGGGTCAGTAATAGGTTACATTTCACTGTGTGCCCTTTCCTGGTATTTTCATACCATGTCCAGGCACATATTTTAAAAAAGAAAAACGAATGCCGTAGACATTCTATGGATCATTGGGGAAAGATAGGTTATTTATTTGATACATGATGCTAGAACAATTTGCTAGCCATTTGGGAAAAAATACAGTTGCTTCTATCCTTCATGTCTTATATCAAAACAAATTCAGATGGTTCGTGGACTTGAATACTAAAAAATGAGAATAGAAAGGTGCTGCAAGAAAACGTGGGGAAAGGATTTTATAGTGGAATAGGAAAGGTATTTCTAAATGTCATAATGCTGATGGTCATAAAAACGGATCTGAGTACATGAAAATTTAAGAGGAAAACCAGCACTAATAGGAAAAATATGACAGAACAACAAGAAATTCACAAAAGAAAAAAGAATGATCAATAACACTGTAAAAAGATGCTTAGCTTTATTAATCAAAGAAATGGAAGTGAAAACAGCAATAGGATTATTTTTGCCTAAGATAAGCAGTAACCAGCATTGCTGAGAATGTGAGCAAAGATGTATTTTTGGTGGGAGTGTAAAATGGCTTAACTTTACTAAAAAAAAAGTAATTTGGCTATATGTGTCAAAGTTTCACTATGCCTAACCTCTGTAGTGGTGACCCCACTCTCAGGAGTTTATACAGAGATGTGCATATAAGGTGTGAGATAATAGAAAATATGTATATTGGTCTCTGCCCCCAGTTCCTGGCAGAGAGCCCCTGAAACCCTTATAATTTCCTAAGTGATAACACTTGGAGCATCTCTTATTCTAATATTTGTCTTTGATTCTGTCCCTGACACAGGACCCCTAAACCTTTGTAAATTCCTTAAGTGAGAAGAGCACTGGGAGAATCGTTTGTTCTATTGAGGCAACTCGGGGTGGGCTCTTGGATGGGGGCTGGTCACCAGAAAGACCAAGCCATGATTAGAAGCTTGAACTTTTCAGCCTCAACCTCCATCCTCCGGAGAGGGGAGAGGGGCTGGAAATGGAGTTAATATTTGATCATGCCTACATGAGGAAGCCTCCATAAAATCCCAATAGGAAGCAGTTCGGAGAGCTTCCAGGCTGGCGAACACATCCACACTGGTAGGGCGACACACCCAACTCCACAGGACAGAAGCTCCTGCACTTGGCACCCTCCTAGACCTTGCCCTGTGTGTCTCTTCATTCTGGCTGTTCATCTGTATCCTTTATCCCTTAATAAACTGGTCAGCCTAAGTAAGTGTTTCCTGTGAGCCGCTCTAGTAAATTGAACCTGAGGAGGGGGTTGTGGGAACCTCTGATTTGTAGCAAGTGGGACAGAAGCTGTGGGTAACCTGGGGACCTGCTACTTGAAATTGGCATCTGAAGGGGGCGGGCAATCTTATGGGACTGAGCCCTTAACCTGTGGGATCTGACGGTATCTCCAAGTAGATAGTGTCAGAACTGAGTTAAATTGTAGGACACCCAGCTGGTGGTGTAGAGAATTGCTTGGTGGGTGAAAGACCTCCCCTCGGGTGGTGACCATAAGTGAAGTGTTCTGTGTGAGTAGTAAAGGAGACACAGGAGAGAAACAGAAGGGAAGAACTGGGTTTTTCCCTACATGGAAAGAAAAAATCTGAGGTTTTTCTACACATAAAGCTAGTTGAGAGACTTTTTCAAAGCAGTAAATAAGGAAAACCAATGTCCATCAATAGGAAATAATTGTCTAAATTATGTTACTCTCTTCCGGAGACTACAATGAAACCATTTAAAAGAAGGTTTTGTATAGCTATATTCATAAAAAATTGAAGTATCTCCATTGGAAAGATCTTAAAGACATGAAGTGAAAAAACCAAATTGCAGAGATCTACATAGATGGTATGATCCCACTTGGGGGTTTACAAGTACATGCTGTGTGCCTGCGTGTTCCGACTCAGCCCGCCCACTGAGCACCAGCTCCAGGGCATGGGTGAGTGCTGCCGATGGAGGGAGCGCAGAGCCACGGCTGGCCCAGGGGTGGGGCGGCAGCTGCCCCTGACCCTTCCGAGCCCCTCGGGCACATGGGGACCCTGGGATGCCCGAGCCGAAATGGCGAGACTTCGCTGAGCCCGGGCCGCCCTTGCGAAAGCCCAGGACATCAGCAGGCCAGCTGCGGGCTCTGGGCGTTCTTGGTACAGGGAGCAAAAAATCTGGCTTACGATGCGCCTCATTTGGCCACAAGGAATGACGACCATCTGTTTGGAAGATTTACCAACTACAAACCTATGCATATAGTATGGACGGCTGCTATAAACTTTTTCCTCAGCCTTTTAAAATAAACTTCAAGCCCTTCTTTGCAACGTTTAGCCTTTCTAGATGCAGAGAAGTTGTCAATGAATGCTAAAAGTACAATTAGAAAAACTACTTGTTTTGTAATCATCTTTTTGTTAAAATTCACTGGAGAGAAACATCATCTCTGGAAATGCCTTTAGGAAATGCAGTCTCTACATCCCTTCTTGGATTCATGTCGACATTTGTTTCCAGAGTTGGAGGGGAGGGCAGAAGGCAGTGAGGGAGGGGGAAGGGTACCCCAGAATGTGCACGTTAGAACCATTTTTCCACACGTGCATTAATATTCAGCACTCCTGTGTATGTAGTGTATATAGTGATTAAACATAAGTCCTTAATTAAAATATCTAGCTTTTCTAGATGTTTAGAAGTGCCCACCATATGTTAAAAGTAGATGTAGTAAAATAGGGTTAATATTTTCAGTATTCTTTCTAATAGAAATGTTCAGTCACTGAAAAATACATTTATCTATACTTTTCACTGAGTAGATGAAGGAGAGAGAGAAAGGAATTATACACATTTACTTTAATGTTGCTGTATATGTAGTGTATATAATAGAAAAGTGTATGTCCTAATTTCATATGACAAATACAGTTAGTAAATACATTTTTGTACACTTTTTGGGTTAAATTCATAAGAAGAATTTTAAACATTACTTTTAGAAGTGAAATTCTTAATCTACGTCTGCAGTACAACATGCCTGTATTTTGTCTGTTGGATAGGTTGGGAAGACAAAAAAGTAAGAAGGAAAGAGTTGGCCAAGATATGCCTATTTGAGAGACACTTTCAAATTATAACCATTATCCCCTATGTGCATTTTATTCCAAACAGCTGTGTGTGAACATTTTAGGTCCATGTTTTAACATCTAGTCTTTCTAGAGGCTTTGAAGTGAAGATATTTGTTACAAATAGTAAAATAACATGTTTTTTATACTTTTTTTTTTGGTTGTTGTTAAATTCAAAATCTAATGTCCTTTGGTGGAGGACTTCTGGAACTGATGTTAATCCATCTCTTTGAGCTATATCACATTTATGAAGTCTTTACTGGAGAAGTTACAAAAGAAAGTATAAAAGGAAAAGTTCTATGCCGGTCTGTTCATTTTTAGAAAACACTCCAAATTATACTTAGTTCCATAAGTGTGTTTTCTTTAACATGCCTTGGTAGTGGACGAAATTAAGTTCCTTGTTTTGAAACACCTTAGGATTTTAGATGTTTTGAAGTGATGACGTCTTAGAGGTACTAGAATAATATATTTTAGAAATATCTTTGTTTAAATTAATTTTACATAAAATTGGAGAAATATTTTAGAGGTCGAATTGTTAGAGCACCTTTGAGAAGTACACATTCAGTACCTGTCCACTGTTTTCTGGGTGAGTGAAAAGGCAGAATGGGGGCAGGGTTGTGCAGTGTGTTCATATTTAGTTTATAGCTGCAGATCAAGCTATGCCTGTGTGGGAGATCAAGATTTGGCCATCCTAAAATATATCTCTTTACCTTGATTGTTTTCTCTGAGGGACATTTGACCTCCCCCACTAACTGCCTAAAGAATTTGACATGGTGGCTCCATCGGAACAGATCTTCTATCATGATGGCTGTAAAGATAATGTAGGATAAATGTTACAATAGGAAAGGCACCAACAAGCCCATCTTATCGGAAGTTCTGTCTCTCTGGCCACATTCTCTGGATGGCCCTGCAAGGAGTTGCCAGACAAACATTTACATTTATAAGGGAAATCTCCATTTGTAAAGGTATCTCCCTCTCTGTTTTGGGAAGAGGGGGGATGGCTTCATTTCTAGAGACTTATCAATGTGAAAGGTGAGGCCTTAAATCTGCATAATAACCTTACTCTTGTTTACTGTGCTTTAGTGGTAATCTCCTGTAACTGACTCCCCCCACCCCCAACATCCTCCTTTGTCATTGGCTGAACATGGTATTTAAGACGAGAATTTCTGCTATTGTGTTGAGAAACGCAGTGTCCCTGCTTTCTCCCATGTACACGTGTTATTAAACTTGGTATTATTTTCTCCTGCTAACCTGTCTTGTTAATTATTTGGCCAGCCATAAGAACCTTAAGGAAAAGGTCAAAGGGAGATTCTCCCTCTTCCCCCGACACCTGTGTTTTATATACTATACTATGTAGGTACATCGTTAAACAATGAAATAGAAAACATGCTTTCTTGCTAATACTCTAGTAGTATAGGTTAAATAATGATTAGTCTTAAAAGCATTGTTACATATTCTGTCCTTTATTGCTTAATGTCTCGTTTTATACTGATTATTAAGAGGGAAGAAGCTTTTTTAATTGAAATATTTCCATAGGCCTGATGCTCTTTTCTGTTTTTAAGATAAAACATTTTTGCCCCCAGAGACTAGAATACCTTTCTTTAATGACTGAGTTGGTAATGTTAACTCATACTAATAAAAATACCAGTGCTTTCAGACTTTGACATGGGAAATTATTCATGATAAATGAAAAAGCAAGTACAAAACCACGTGTGTGGATCTCAGTCACATAAAAAAGGGTATACCTGGATACAGTGTTCTGGTTTTGTGATCATAAGTGAATTTGTTTTATTATCTAATTCTTTTTCACTTTTCTATGATAAGTACATATTATTTCTAAAAATTGAGGAGAAAAATAAACATAAAAGCATTGAAGGAGGAGACTGGAAGGAAACACCAAAATGGGGAGTAGTAAGGGGACTGGTGGTGGGGGATCTTGCATGTTTTGCTTTTATGTTGTATATTACATAAATCTTTCTATGTATTCATATATGTAAAAATAAAAACCAGACAATAAGCGAAAAGAAAAAGTTCTTTGTGAGAAAAGCTTGTAATACTCTCTCATTTACCATTATACCCCAGTGCCTATAATAGAGCCAGACCCACAGTAGACACTCAATAAATAGTTTCTGAATCAATAGTGTAATTCCCTACATATAAAACAATAACTATGCATACATAGAAATCTAGAAGGATGTATACCAAAATATTAACAGTAGTAGTTTCTGGAGGGTAGACTTTAGGGTAATTTACTTTCTCTTATTGTTTAAATTTTCTACTGCAACCACATATTATCAAAGATAATCTTTGTTTACAAAGATGGTAAACGGGAAAAAAGAAAGTTCAGTAGTACCTTCTTTCTGAGAGTATGATTGTGGTGGCATAAATTGGTAGTCTTACTAGAAGGCATTTTGGCAATACCAGTGCCTACACATTGACCCAAGAGTTCCACTTGGAAGAATCTATACCTGGAATACATGCGAGTGTACTAGGATATCTGTACACAGATACACATGACAGCATTATTTGAGATTGGAAAAAGAAACAAAGTAAATGTCCATAATTAAAAGATGTTAAATAATTAATGGATATATCCATTCTCTGCAATACCATGCATCTTTTAAATAAAAAGAAGTAGATCTACATAGACTGACAAGGAAGGGCCAAGATATATTGTTGAGTGAAAAAAACGAAGTTCAGACTATTGACACAGAGAACAACTCAAATGGATCTCAAGGGAATTATGCTGAGTGAAACAAGCCAATATAAATAATTCATTTATATAATGTTCTTGAAATAACAAAATGACCGAGATGGAGAATAGATTAGCAGTTGCCAGGGACTGGGAAGTGGAGAATATAGTTATAAAGGGAGAGAGCATGAGGGAGCCTTGTGGTCATAGCACAATTCTGTATCTTGATTGTGGTGGTGGTTACACAATTCCACATGTGACAAAATTGCATAGAAAACTGTACATACACACAAATGAGTGCATGTAAAACCATAAAATTGAAATAAGCTCTGTAGATTGTACTTTCGATTTTCTGGGTTTGATATTGTAGTACTATAGTTATACAAGATGTTACCATTGGGGGAAACAGGGTGAAGGATACACTGGACCTCCCTGTACTTTTTTTTTTGCAACTTCCTGTGAATCTATAATTCAAAATAAAAAGTTGGGGGAAAAAGCAAGTTGCAGAATAAAGTGTATAGTATGATTCCATTTTTAAAATATATGTTATACAGGTGTGTGTGTGTTTACATATATGTATGTGTGTATGTAATTTTTATATGCATAGAAATATATCTAGAAGGATAGACACCAAACTGTTACTACTACTTACCCCTGGGTACAAGGAGGGCAAATAGAAGTGGGCAGGCACAGGAGGGAAGACTTACTTCTTACTCCACACATTTGTACACTGTTTAGAATTTTTTTCTCAATGAGCATGTGCTACTTTTATATTATTTTAGTAACTAATAAATACTTGTCAGTAGTGGTTTTTAAACAGTTGGAATAGAGGCTGTAAGAACCACCATGGGTTGTCACCTCCCTTTTTAAATAATGAAATCTAAGCATCACAGCAATCAGCTCAACAAAATTCCTATGGCATTAAAATAAATACAAAGAAATATCTGCTTCCTAGAAATTTTAACAAACTTTAGTTGTCAAAATAAATGAAGAGCAGAGTCAACAGAAAACACCCCTCAAGTGTAGAGATGGAACTGCCGGGCAGGAGTCAGTCCCATGTGTCCAAGGCTTTCAAGATTTGCACTAACACCACAAATGAGTCTTTTGATTTCAGTTAGGGATAATTTATTGAACATAGTTTAAAAGTAATTTAAGATTGCAATTAAAAATAAAGTTAATGTGAAACGTTTAATAATATGTGTCATCTTTATTGTGCTGCTTATACAGATTACTTTCACAGGGCAAACTGTCCATTTTCAAGTTAAGGTATGAAGAGGGAAAAAGAACCGTTAACCCAAAAGAAGTTAAGAAAGGAACTGAGACACACACACAAAAAATGAGACCAATAGAGAACAAATAACAAAATAGCAGACCTTAATCCTAACTTAAATGTAAATGTACTAAATACTACAATTCAAAGGCAGTGATTGTCAAATGGGATTATTAAGAAAAAGGTAAGACTGGGCACTGGCCTGGCAGCACAGCAGCTAAGTGGACATGCTCTGCTTCGGTGGCCCGGGGTTCACAGGTTCAGATCCCAGGCGCACACTGACGCACTGCTTGTCAAGCCACGCTGTGGCGGTGTCCCATATAAAATAGAGGAAGATGGGCACGGATGTTAGCCCAGGGCCGATCTTTCTCAGCAAAAAAGAGGAGGATTGGCATCAGATGTTAGCTCAGGGCTAATCTTCCTCACACACACAAAAACAACCAGCAAGACCCTATTATATGACTATATGCTGTCTCTAAGCAATGCATCTTAAACACAAAGACACAAGTTGAAAGAAAAAGGATGAAAAATATATATATAATGCAAATATTAGTTATCAGAAAAAAAATACTTTCATAATGATAAAGGGTCAATACTTCAGGAAGGCGTAACAGTTATAAATGTATATGTGCCTAATTACAAAGCTTCAAAATACATGTAAAAACAGAACTAAAGGGAGAAACAGATAAACCTAGAGTCATGGTTGGAACATTTAAAATCCCTCTCTTTATAACTGATAAAACAGCTATATCAAAAATCAGTAAGAATATAAAAATATTTGAATGACATTATCAACCACCTTGATCCGACACAGAACACTACACCCATTAACTGCAGAATACACAGTCTTTTCATTAATACGTGGGATATTTGTAGGACAGACCACATGGTGGGTCATAAAACAAATTTCAATAAATTTCAAAAGACTGAAATATTTTTAAATGTTGTATGACCACAACAGAATAAAATTAGACATCAATAGCAATAAAATATCTAGAAAAGCCTAAATTACTGGAAATTAAAAGACACACTTGTTAAGTGAAGGATCCAAGATGTTAACCTACTTGCGTGTTACATATTTATATATAGACACTAGCAGAAACACCAGTCATTTGGCCAGAGATCAGACTAATTCACATCAAGAACAGCCAGAATAACATTAACAGTATCAGGTCCCCATGCCTACACCTTGCAGACAATGCAGTGCAAGTCAGATTTCATAAACCGAAACATGTATGGTGGGATTGTACTGTTGGAAAGGAATCCAGAATATGAATTTGCCCACTTATATAGAAGTAGGAATATCCACCCCTCCTCCTAAGAGAAGAGAAAGGATCCTGGGTCCTTACCCTATGGAATGTAAATAAATCTCTCTGGAGAGGAAGACTAGTGTCTGAGTTTATAATTCAGGGTTTTCTCTCTGAAATATAAATACATAGGAAAACAATGCTCAAAATCACTCCTGAGGTCTCTGGGTTATTCAGTCACCCTTTCCATTAGCCTAGATTCCATAGCCTAGATGTAACCATTTGGCTCCCAGTGAGATAATAGAAGATTTATTATCCTTTGGATGGCAGCAAAGGAATTAGCTCTACCTTTAGGGGATAAATGGCTGCAAAGTGATATGTGGAAATCTAATGTTTCTAGGGGGGTTAAAAGCAAGCATCTTAACATATCATTTTCATAGCTCAGGAGGCAAGACTTTGCAGGAACACTGAGAAATTCAGGAAAGATTTGTCTTTTCATAGCACTTCCAAATATAAATGGGTCAAAAAAAATCACAAAGGAAATTAGAAAATATTTTGAACTGAATGATAATGAAAACACAAAATATCAAAATTTGTCTTGTGCAGCTAATGCAGAACTAAATATGTAGAACTTTGGCCAGCATCCAATGATAATGAAACATCACCCCCTCCCACAACGACATCAGAGACTACATGGGGAACAATAATGAGGCACCCTTTCCCCAACCACCAAAGGTGGTGTCAGTGAAGACCTACTGATGATCTCAAAATACCTCCTCTGCCCAACAGTAATGAGGTACCCTCTCTCCTCACTGGAATGTCAAAGGAGACCAAATGAGAAACTTGGACTTTCACACCCATTTGGCAGAAATGAGATAGCACCCCCATTCCTCTGTGGGGACAGTGTCATAGAAGCCCTGTTAAAACAAGATTTAAATAAGACCCAAGGTCTCATAATACCTAAAATGTCCAAGATACAATAAAAAATCAATCATCATAGCAAGAACCAGGAAAACCTCAACTTGACTGAGAAAATACAATAGGCACCAACACCGAAATATTGGAATCATCTGACAAGAATTTTAAAGCAGCCATCATAAAAATGTTTCAACGAGCAATTATAAACATGTTTGAAACAAATGAAAAATAGAAAGTCTCAGCAAAGAAATAGAAGATATAATGAAGAACCAAATGAATATTACAAAACTGAAAAATACAATAACCAAAATAAGACATCTAATGTATAGTACCAGAAAGCAAATCAATGGCTGGAACCAAGGTTTTTTGTGGGTTTTTTTTTATTTTTATTTTGCAGGAGGGGGACAATGAGGTTGAGGAGGGATTTAATTGACTAAGAAAAAGCAAAAGGAATCTTCTTAAGTGATGGATATATTCTATACCTGGATTGTGATGGCATATACATATACATATATCAAATCTCATTGAATTGTACAATAGGTGGATTTGACAGTACATAAAGTATACCTCAATAAGGTAAGGTTGATTTTAAAATCTATTCCAGCATTTTTAATTGTTTTCAGTGAGTTGGCCTTATTTGTCATAATTCCAGAAATGGAATATCCAACAAAATTTTTTCATTTCTTTTATTATGTATAACACTATTTCCTGATTTATCTATTTTAGACCTTATTTATGCATTTTTCACCATGGTAGAGTCTCCCATACAGTCACCCTTTCACTTCCCCTCCCCCATCTCAACATAACTATCACAATTTAAAAAATCAAATTAAGGGGCTGGCCCCGTGGCCTAATGGTTAACTTTGGCATGCTCTGCTTTGGCGGCCCAGGTTTGGTTCCCAGGTGCAGACCTACACCACTCCTTGGTGGCCATGCTGTGGCAGCAACCCACATACAAAATAGAAGAAGACTGGAACAGATGTTAGCTCAGGGCAAATCTTCCTCAAGCAAAAAGAGGAAGATTGGCAACAGATGTTAGCTCAGGGCAAATCTTCCTCAGCAAAAACAAAAAAACTGATTAAAAAATAAATAAAAATAAAAAATCTAATTAATAGTGTTTACACTATTTGTGACTATCCAAGTATTGTTCAATGCTACAAAATAGTATACTATTATCACTTCTTTCTTATGCAATGTATTGTTTTTCCTCCTGTTAATAATTGCCTTTCATTTTCATTAGCCTGGTTTTTCATGTATCTAAGAATTATTTTTCCCAAAAGCTTTTACATTTCTGCCACATGTATATCATCGGTAGTCTCCATAAACTCAAACACATCATTTCTACTATTTTCCTGGAGACCTCCCTTCCTGAATCCTTCGTCTTTCTGCTCCAATCTGGACCTACTGACTTCTAGACAACTTCAAAACAGTTGTGTTGGTACTTCCCTGCTCTGCTCTCCTGTATTTTCTAATTCATGTCTTTCTCATTCTTGTTTTACTCTTTAGCTTTGCTGGAGTTCATCATCCAGGTGCATCTCACTTGAGCCTTTTCGGGGGCTCTTTGCCTTTCTTCTACATTTAGATTACAACTTTCTTTCCTTTGTACGTCAGACATCTCTCTCTTTTTTCTTCCAAAATATTCATTGACATTTCTGGTCTATTGTTTTCTCTCCCTTTCTTCTCAAGGGTTAATAATTTAAAAAATCTTTTTACTGTCATCTTACCAAGGTTTTCGGAGAGAGAATAGAAACCCATGTGCTCAATTCATCATTGTAAACTGGAACCCAGGTATGGCATTTGAAATGAGGGACACATTCTTCATTTTAATAAAGGAGTGAAAATGAGTACATATACAGTAAATTTGGTGCTATGAAGATGAAGGGATTCACAATGATGGGCTTCAGTTTTATCAGTGAAATATGAGGCTAGGTCACTAGCTGAGAATGATGATGGAAGAGGGCCTGTAGGTAGAAAGCTTCTGGAGAGAAGAAAAGGTAAGAGTTATCCCACTGAGTAGAAAATTACACCAATCAAAGAAACATGTTATGGGCTAAACTGTGCTCCCCCCAAATTCATATATTGAAGTCCTGACCCCTAGTACCTCAGAATGTAACCGTATTTGGAGATAAGGTCTTTAAAAATGTAATTAAAATGAGGCTGTGGGAGTGGGCCCTAATCCAACATAGATGGTGGTATCCTTATAAGAGTAAATTTAGACACATAGGTTGATACCAGCTGTGTGCAAGCACAGCAGGACAACCATGTGAAGACACGGTTAGAAGGAAGCCATCTGCAAGCAGGAGAAACAGGCCCAGAACAGAACCTTCCTATGGCTCTCAGAGAAAACTCACCTGCCAACACATTGATCTTAAGACTTCTAGCCTCCAGAACCGTGAGAAAAACATGTCTGTTGAAGCCATTCAGACTGTGGTATTTTGTTATGGCAGCCCTAGCAAACTAATACACATGGCAATGTTGCTGTGTACTGTTGAGTTCTGATTTGGGGTTTGTGGCCATGAATGTAAACAGAAACTAATAACCCTAATTATATGCTTTTCTACAGCAATATTCAGCAGTTAAGTGGGTTTCAAACAAGGAAAGGCAAATGGTAGAGTTCATCCAGGGGATTTTCCAGTGAATACACTGGAGAGAGACAAAGACACAGACTGTGAGAGCATTATCCTAATCAAATCATAAATCAAATCATACCTAGGCACCCAAGGCAGAAAATTAGGTCACACACTTCTGTTGATTGTACCTCTTAAACTCTTTCCAGCCCACCAACCTAATTCAACACTTAGATGGATTACTGTAATAGCCACCAGGTCTCTCCATTCCCACTCTCTTCCTCCACCAAGCCATTCTTCAATAGCTTCCCATTACTTACATGACAAAAGCAAACTTCTTTAAGTGTCATACAAGACCGTTTATGTTCTGATCCCTGCCTACCTCTTCAGCCTCATCGTCTATCACTTCTCTTCCCCACTCACAAGTACCCTACATTGCAACTAAACGACTGGCAATGCCATGAATAATTATTAGACCGTTACTTCTGCCTGCAACTCCTGCCACCCATTTGCTTGCCAGGCAAACTAAGAATCTGCTCAAGGATCACCTCTTCCGGAGCTTCTCCTGACTGCTCAGGCAAGGCTGATAAATGGCCCTTTCCCTGGATTCTTATTACACCCTATACTTATACCCATGAAGTCAATCATCACACTTTATTACTTAGGCTGTGCATTTTATTCAGTGACAGTAAACTCCTTGAGGTTAGCAACCAATAGCATCAGGTCTGACTCATGATAGACCCTCTATAAGTATTTGAGAAGTGAACAACCGGAGGAAACAGAGCTCTAGGAGCTGTATTACAGATATAAGCCAAGGATTGTTCATAATGCAAGATTGGCGCAGATATATTTTACTACACGTGTCATTATTAAGTTATGAGTAGCAACGAGTTTCGCTTGTTGGTAAAAAAAAGATTAACTTTATGATGGCTATGGTGGTAAGAGCTGTAGAGTTTCAGGGAGAAAAGTCAAATGTTTCAACAGCATTGCCTTGGCCAAGAAGTGACTGAAACAAAGCTACAATCTTTTATTTATAGCAGTTAGTGTGCTATATTAAAATGAATATGGTCTTCAGACAAATCTAGTCCTGAATTCTACCTTTACGGTTTATTAGCTGTGTGAACATGAGAATGTTGCTGACATTTCTGAGCTTGTTTCTATCCTGTATAGTAGGGGTATCTATTTCACAAGATTGTTTTAAAAATTAAATACAATTAACTGTACATTAAAACATCTCTCTCCTCATGAATTGTCTTCCATTTCTTCAGATCCAAGGTTTTATTTTAAATATCCTTTTGCTTCTCTGAGATTCAAGTTAGTTATTTTTTTAGACTCCAAAGACAAAGACAGTTTCTGACTTAGAGATCAGAATAATAGAAGCAGTTGTATTAAGCAGGTCCCTTGCGCCCTCTTCCCTCATCTTTCTCCTAAACAGCATTAGTTGTCACCATTTCCAGGTATGAAAATAAAAGTTCAGAGATACTAAATTGCCCATATGCACCAGAGACATTTCTATGAGCTATAAAAAGCATTCAACAAGTATTTATATACCACCAAGAATATGATCTATTAATAAGACAGTTCAGCTTGGTCAGTCAACTATCATGTGTCAGGATCTTCGTTAGGAGCAAGGAATAAAAAAAAAAATCAACATCTGCACCAAAGCTGCCATGTACTATTGGAAGATGTTAAAAATGTAAACCATGGGGCTGGCCGGGTCACACAGTGGTTAAGTTCAGTGCACTCTGCTTCAGCAGCCCAGGGTTCATGGGTTGGATCCCAGGCACCCACGTACACCACACATCAAGCCACGCTGTGGCAGCAACCCACATACAAAATAGAGGAGGACTGGCACAGATGTAAGCTCAGGGCCAACCTTCCACACCAAAAAAAAAAAGAAAAAGAAAAACAAAAAAAAAAGTGAACCATATAATTAACAAAACGTTATTTTTCGTTAATGAAAAGAACATTCAACGCTAGCAAATGAGATTGGCACTCATACATTAGTCTTGCCATTTTACTACCTTTGTGGAAAGCCATTTGGCAATATGCATCAGGAACTTTAAATGTTAGAGCTTTTGGCTCTAAATCCTATTTATCCATATAACCTCAATATATTTTCAAAAAGTATATGCATATAAAGACTAAAAAAATAAATGTGAACCAGGATTGCTCTGTGTAACGGGACTGAATTTTTTCTTCTACGCACTTTGAAAATTTTCTATTAAACATATGCACAGCAGTTTAGATTCCTGGATTACACAGTCATTCAAATCCAAGTTGCTCTCATTACTAGCAGTGTGATTTTGGACAAGTTCCTTAAATGTTTCCTCACACGTAAAACAGCCTCGGGTGATAGGATTATTGTATTTGGTAACATATGTAAAGTGCTTGACTATTTTTATTATATTCAGAAAAAGGTGATTTGAAAAAACAAATCTTCAACTGGTTAATTTTATGGTATGTTAATAATATCTGAATAAAGATTTTTTTTAGAAAAAACACCTTCATGTAGCAGTTCTGTCCACTTTTAGGCGAAAATCTCAGAAGAAAATGTTATTTTTAGGAGTAAGTTTAACTGGAAAAGCTCATTTTTTCCCTTACATTTAGGCAATTATTCTTGACAGAAAGTAAGCAAACGAAAGGTCCCAACCAGCATCGCATCCTGAAGCCCAGAATCCAAACCATAGTTTATAGTTTTACTGCAGCTTTCACCCAAAATACACCGCACACAGCGTGCGACCGAGAAAACCGCCGGCGCCTTCCCGGCAGGGCGAAGAGCGAGAAACACAGCCTCCGCAGGCGCAGCGCGTGCTCCCGCTCCGCGCGGGCGGGCGACAGCCCGGTTCCCAGTCCAGGCTCAGGCAGGGAGGGCGGCCTGCGACGCACAGCACCGAGCGGCGGAGACTCAGGGCTAGGACCACTTCTTGGTGACACTGAGGTGGCTGAGCTGGTCTACGACACGTCTATGCGGGGGGAACCGGGACGCGCCGGCCGCCTTGATGGCCTCGAAGGCCGCCGCCCTGCGGCCCGCGGCGTGGCCGAACTCCTGCTCCGCGGTGAGGTAGGGCGTGCTCAGCCAGTAATGGTTCTCCGCCTCCGTCTCCAGGCGACGCAGCATGTTCTGCTTCGCGTGGAAAGACACGGTCCGCGGCCGCCGGTGCTTCCCGATCCACTGCCGGCCAGGAATGCGATTGCGGCGGAGGAGAGCGCTCAGGAACATGGCGCCTGCCGAAAGGGACAGACGGGGACGGGGCTGGCGACGAGCCGCGCCGCGGGGAAGAGCGGCGGGCGCGCAACACCCGCCCGCTTGCCACGCGCCATCCCGAGAAGGCGCCCCCCCGCCCGCCCCCGCACGGAGGAAGCGGGAACCCCAACCGGAGTCGACAGGCGAAGAAGGGGACGCACGCGGCATCCGAATACGCCCATTAACTCACCAAGCTCGGCCCTCAGGAGACCCGCGGACCTCCGCACGCCGGCCGACAGGACCCCGGAAGTGCGCCCGCTGCGCGGAGCCTCCTGGCTTCTTCGCACGAGACTGCAGCTCTCGCGAGAGAGAGCTTGTGTGACTCCGCGGAATCAAAAACGCTTCCGGCGCCGAGAGATTCAAACGTGTGGCGGGCGGTGAATCCGAGCAGTGGAATCTTTTCGCGCCCGGCGTCCTGCTGGGCAGTCCTCACCCATGGATCTGATCCGAAGCTTCTACGGGAAGCTGCGGTCTCTGGCCATCACCCTAGACGGCGAGACGGCCTGGCTGCAGCGAGCGCTGGACGGAGAGGAAAGCGGTGAGTGAGGCAGGCGGGCGTTCGGTGGGCTTCGGGCGGTGGGATCCTCACGCCTGTCTGCAGCCGTCCGGAGTGCGCGTGTCAGAGGGCAGTGACGAGTGAAAATGCACACACTTACAGGAAAAGTTATTTACTTGCAGTGGGGAGGAGTGCTTCGGAAGAGCTGTGGGGTGAGGGTGGTACACCTATCAGGATGCTCGGCCTTTGTCGTAAGCACAGCTCTGAGGGGCTGCAAGTGCCGCCTTTTCATTACTTCTTCATATGCCCCTCAAGTGCGTTGTGCCTGTTTCTAGTTCTGTGTACAACCACAGTGCGCCCCTCACATAATGAAAGTACCACGTTATTGTGTTGCGAAGAGGAACAGCGGCATTTAGGAATAAAAATCTAACAGTTGAGCTCATAATGCATACACTAATTTATGCATGATATACTTTCAAGTCATATATAATGTGTTTATCAATAAAAATATAAACAAAATTAGACAGGTTCTTTTAAAATGCAGCTATTTAGCAATGTTCTTTACATGTGTAGTGACTTTTGTCTCACCCAGATGGTCCATAGTTGCAGTAAAAGTCTGTATTTTTCCCAATAAACCGTATCTTCAACACAAACACTAGTACTTAATTCTGGGGGTTTTGTTGTTTTTTTCTTTGTGTTTTAAATAAATGAAGCAAAATTCTCTACTGCTGAGCTTTGTATTTGGTGGGCTAGTGGTTAAGATCTGGTGCTGTCACCACCGCGGCCTGGATTCATTTCGCAGTCAGGGAACCACAGAACCTGTCGATCAGTTGTCATACTGAGGCAGCTGCGTGTTGCTGTGATGCCGAAAGCTATGCCACTGGGATTTTAAATACCAGCAGGGTCACCCTTGGTGGACAGGTTTCAGTGGAGCTTCCAGACTAGACAGACTAGGAAGAAGGACCTGGCCACCCACTTCTGTAAAATTGGCCGTGAAAACCCAGTGAATAGCAGTGGAGCATCGTCTGATACAGTGCAAGAAGGTGAGAGGAGGGCACAAAAAGATCAGGCAGGGTTCTGCTGTGCTCTACACAGGGTCACTAGGAGTTGGAATTGATCCTAAGGCACTAACAACAAAAGCTTTGTATTGTAGGTTTTTTAAAGTTATTGCAAGAGTACTTCAGATTTAAATTTAATTATAAATGTCATAATTATAATGTTCCTTAAAATATACTGTTTTATATTTATACCGTGTAGACACAGACTCCTTTTAATTTAATTATATTTTGAATAGTTTTCCAGCCATTTCAAAATGTTTATTCTTGTGACTGTAAAAACAATATACGTGGGCCGGCCCCGTGGCTTAGCGGTTAAGTGCGCGCGCTCCGCTGCTGGCGGCCCGGGTTCGGATCCCGGGCGCGCACCCACGCACCCGCTTCTCCGGCCATGCTGAGGCCGCGTCCCACATACAGCAACTAGAAGGATGGGCAGCTATGACATACAACTATCTACTGGGGCTTTGGGGGAAAATAAAAACAAAAAAAAAACAATATACATGCATGGCAAAAAATTTGAAATATGGAAAAGTAGAAAGAAGAAAATAGAGCCAGCCCTGATGGCCTAGGGGTTAAAACTTCGGGGCTCTCGCCACTCTAGCAGCCAGGGTTCGTTTCCTGGTCATGGAACCACACCACTCGTCTGTCAGTTGCCATGCTGTGTCAGCAGCTCACATAGAAGAACTAGAAGGACTTACAACTAGGATATACAACCATGTGCTGGGGCTTTGGGGAGGGGAAAAAAAAAGGAAGATTGGCAACAGATGTTAGCTCAGGACAAATCTTTCCCTGCCAAAAAAGAAAGAAGGAAATAGATATGTCCTATAACTCTGCCATCAGAAGACACTGCTATTAATATTTTAGGAGCTTTTCTACCATTCTTGTTTTTAGAGTTGCTTTGTTTTTATTTGATTTTGTTTACATAGTTGAGATAATGCTGTAAGACACAAAATTGTGTTAACATTTTGGATTCTTGATATATAGCTGAATTGCTTTCCACAAAGCTTGTGCTAATTTACCTTCTTACCAATGTATTACCTGTGTACACAAATTCTGCATTTGATTTTACAAGAAAAAGATGGGATAACTTTTCAGTTCTTGGCCCATATGTATTACAGAAAATATGGAATTGTGACAATTAGACAAAATAATCACAAAAAAATTCCACCTTTTATGATAACAGTGAGGAATCATTAAATTGGTTGACTTTTTAAAACATCTTTATTGAGATATAATTCACATAACATAAAATTCACCATTTAATGGATACAATTCAGTGGTTTTTAGTATATTCACAGAATTGTGCAACTGTCATCACAATGTTTAAATTTTCATCACCCCTAAAATAAACCCCGGTGACTGTTAACAGCCACTCCCCATAATCCCACCCGCACCTACCGCACTAGCCTTATGCAACTACTAATTTACTTTCTGTCTCTATAGATTTGCCTATTCTAGACATTTCATACAAATGGAATCATACAATATGTGGTCTTTTGTGATTGACTTATTTCACTTAGCATAATGTTGCAGGGTTCATCCATGTCTTAGCATATATCAGTACTTCATTCCATTTTATCACTGAATAATATTCCATTGTATGGATATATCACATTTTGTTTATCTCTTCATCAGTTGATGAACATTTGGGTTGTTTCCACTTTTTGGCTATTATGAACAATGCTGCTGTAAACATTGTATGCAATGTTGTTGTGTGACATAATGTTTGCAGTTCTCTTGGGTATACACTTAGAAGTGGAATTGCTGGGTCATATGGTAACCCTGTGTTTAGCTTTCTGAGGACCTGCCAAATTGTTTTCCAAAGCAGATGCACCATTATACATTTCCACCAGCAGTGAATGAGGGTTGACATTTCTCCACATCCTTATCAACATTTATTGTTGTCTTTTTTTGTTACAGCTATTCTAATGTGTATAAAATAAGATGTTATTGGGTCTGGATTTGCATTTTCCTAATGAAAATTGGTCTTTTAACAGGTAGAAGGAGATCTTCAAAGGAGGCATGTTTTAGAAAAGAGAAATATAATCCTTTAAAAAAAACTGCTTTTACATTATATATATGACCAACTGATTAATAAGAAAGGTAACAGTGCAGTGGGTAAAGTATGTCTTTTCATAAGCCAGAAAGAGAAAGACAAACACTGTATGATCTCACTCATATGTGGAATATAAACCAAAACATGGACAGAGAAAACTGTATTGTGGTTACCAGGGGCAATGGGGGTAGGGGGTGGGCACAAGGGGTGAAGGGAGACATATATATGGTGATGGACAAACAAAAATGTACAACCAAAAATTTCACAGTTATAAACTATTAAAACATCAATTAAAAAAAAAAAGAATGTCTTTTCAGGAAATGGTGCCAGGTCAGTTGGACACTCATGGAAAAAAAGAATGGCTCTTGATCCTTACTGCATGCCATACACAAAAATCAATTCCAGATGGATTGTAGTTCTAAATGCAAAAAGAAAAACAATAAAGCTTTTAGAAGAAAACTTAAATGTTGTCATTGCCAAGATTTTTAAAACAGGAACCAAAAAGTGCTCACCATAAAGGAAAAAATTGCTTAGTAGGACTACATTCCCTCTTTCTCTCCTCCCTCCCCTCCTTTCCTTCCTGATCTGAGTGCTGATTATGTAGCTATGTTTACGTTGAAAGTTCATCAAGCTATATACTTATGATTTCTATACTTTTCTGGATGTATGTTATAGTTGAATAAAAGTTTTAAAGGCCTTAACCCTTTTCTTTGTGATTGACAGGATATAAATTATAAATAAATGCCTATAAGGATTTTATAATTCTAAGAAACTATACTAAATTATATTTTCTATTCTTTTTCCTCCTTTTCTTTATTGTACTTTTTCCTTTCAATATTCATATTGAAGACTTTGAAGATTATCCAATGATAATTTTACATGATCTTCATTCAGAAGTGCGGACTCTAAAGGTATTACTCCTATAATATTAATTTATCATTTTTATGTGGCAATTTTTAAAATCTAAATAGATTTAGTCAAAAGTTAGAGAAATTATAATGTACTTTTCTTTCCTCATAAAAGGATGAAGTCAGTATTCTTCTTGATAAAGCAAGTTTGGAAAGTCAAGAAAGCATTGGTTTCATAAAGGCAACAAAAGTACTGATGAAAAAAAATTCAATGGATATCACGAAAATAAGAGAGTTTTTCCAGAAGTATGGATATAATCCACGTGCCAAGAAAAATGCAGGTGTGAATAATTTGCATTTTATAGCATTTGTTTTAGTATTAAAGAAAGAAGGCAGCATGATTAAGTAAAACTACTGCAGGCTTGGCCATGGTTTCTAGTGCTGGCTCTGCCATTATGTGACCGTCATGTCATCATCATTTATTCAGCAATCACTATGTGCTGGATGCAGTGCTGATCAGTGGTGCAATATAAAGACAGTCTTTGCTCTCCTTTCCAAAATGATAGCTGAGAACTAACACAATGCCAGATGAGAGAAGAGTATAAGATAAATCTATGTGACTTTAAGACAGTTGGTTTCTAGTCAGCTCTGCCGATAAAAAGCTGAGAGACCAATCTTCAGGCAAGTTATTTCATTTTTCTTTGTCAATTTCCTCTTCTGTAGAATAAGAGATTTTTGGCTATATAAAGTGATAGTCCTTTTTAGTTTTAAAGTTCTAATGAAGGGTAGTGTATCATGGTGATTTAGAATTTAGAGCCAAACTGCCTGAGTTCAAATCTCTGATTCCACCACTTACTAGCTGTATTATCTTTAAGCAGTTACTTAACCTTGTACCTCAGGTTCTCGTTTGTAAAGTGGAGTTGTTTAATAATATCTACCTCTGAGGGTGTATAAGGATTAAATGAGATAAAATTTGCTTAGAATAGTACTTGGTATATTAATTACCCAGTGTTAACCATTGTTATTTTTATGTCCTTACCTGTGAGTGACTAATTTCAATATGCTTTAGTGTCTTCATTTCTATTATGAGAATGATCTTTGTATATAAATAAAATATTAATTAAATTCAACAAATATGTATGGAGGATATATATGGAAGATATATTAAACAGTCCACATTGTATAATGGAAAGAATTCAGTTGACTTTGGTGTGAACAAGCCATGGATTCAAATATTGGCTCTGCCAGTTACTACATGTGTGACCATTGATAATTTCTCTAAATTGCTTTTTCCTCACTTGTGAAATGGGGATGATAATACCTCCCTATGGGGTAGGGATAAAGGTAATGATTTTATTTTATTAATCTCAAGGGTGGCAGCCTTGTGATAAATGTAACAATAGGTTTTTGGTAGCTCTTGTAACATTTCTCAAAATTAACAGAAAGCACAATGCCAGAACAGAACTCAGTGAATCAGCAGCTAGCTCTTCCAAGGGCCAAAAGCCATGAAGTCAAAGTTTATAACCTTTTTTTTTTTATATTGTACATCCTCCAGATTTAAAGTGTCTTGGCTTATCATGCACACAAAAATAGTTGGGGCCGGCCCAGTGGCAGTGATTAAGTTCGTGTACTCCAGTTTGGTGGCCCGGGGTTTGCAGGCTCTGATCCCAGGCACGGACCTACGCACCGCTTGTCAAGCCATGCTGGCAGGTGTCCCATATAAAGTAGAGGGAGGGCCGGCCCTGTGGCTTGGTGGTTAAGTGCGCGCGCTGCAATGCTGGTGGCCCGGGTTCGGATCCCGGGTGCGCATCGAGGCACCGCTTCTCCGTCCATCCTGGGGCCGAGTCCCGCATGCAGCAACTAGAAGGATGTGCAGCTGTGACATACAACTATCTACTGGGGCTTTGGGGGGAAAAAATTAAATAAATAAATAAAATCTTTAAAGTAGAGGGAGATGGGCACGGTTGTTAGCCCAGAGCCAATCTTCCTCAGCAAAAAAAAAAAAAAAAAAAAGGTAGCTAATCCTAGTTCATTTCCAGTTGCCAATCAAAACAAAAAAAATAATAATCTTTAAAAAACAAAGTCTGCACCTCTTTGCTTCCTCCAGTCTGTTGGATCTCTTAGCTGGTCAAGTGAATGTACAGCCTCAATTTATGCCTTTTCTCTTCCTTTGGACTCAAAAGACTCTGACAGGGATCTATACCAATGTCTTGATAGACCCCATTTCAACTACAGACCTTCCTTTAAAAGATGGAGTAAACAGAAACAGAAAAGGTCCTTGTCAGACGTATAAAATACATTCCAGTTCATAACAAGAAAAGTACAAACATTTTCTTCTTAAAAAGAATGCAACAAACAGGAAATTTTAGAAATTTTTTTCCCATTTCTTTCAATAAATATGTATGATTGTTACAATTAATATTTCCAATTTAGCAACCAAGTGACGTTTATTCAAAATCATCTAAAACAAATCTTTTTATTAACTCCCTTCCTCCTAATGCTTAAACAGATGGTAGTGTTTGGGATCAGAAGACGTCGGCTTCGGCCAGCCCCGTGGCTTAGTGGTTAAGTGCGTGCGCTCCGCTACCGTGGACCTGGGTTCGGATCCCGGGCGTGCACCGACGCACCCCTTCTCCGGCCATGCTGAGGCCGCGTCCACATACAGCAACTAGAAGGATGTGCAGCTATGACATACAACTATCTACTGGGGCTTTGGGGTTAAAAAAGGAGGAGGATTGGCAATAGATGTTAGCTCAGAGCTGGTCTTCCTCAGCAAAAAGAGGAGGATTAGCATGGATGTTAGCTCAGGGCTGATCTTCCTCACAAAAAAAAAAAAGACGACGACGACGTCGGCTCAAGTCTTGGCTCTTCAAGTTCTGTCAGCTGAGTGTTTTCCAAAATGTTAATGCCCTCATTTATAAAAATGAGGAAAAAATATTCTAAGATATTTTGTGCTTGGAGCAGTTAATATGAAAATTAAATAGAGTGAAACATAAAAATGCCTATCCCATGGAGGATTCCAAATACATTTTCGTTTCTCTTCCTTCATTTCACCCTGTCCTTTCTCTCTCCCTTCTTTCCATCACCCCTTTCCAATTACTGGTTCATACTACATTTCTTTAATACACATTTTGCATTTGTCCTGCATTTTCTTATACCCGTTCCATTCTCTACCTTATTACCTTGCTATCTCACTGAAGCCCTAGCATTTGTTACGTTAATCTCTGCCCAGATCCTGACCAAATCCACTTACCTTTCCAGTTATCCTTTTTGACTTGCTGTTTGTTGTCTCTCACACAAAAGCTAGTATTTCTTCCTCTTGAACCCCTTGGTGTTGTAGGTGCTATCCTGGATCTCTTAATTTCAACTTAGGTTCCACACCAAATTCATTAACCAGTGGTGTACCCAGGAAAGGGCAAAGCACTGTAGGAAAAAGTATAGTTAGTAAATTGTTTAGTCTTAAATGTCTAGTGTAGTGATTAAAGGTCTGGGGTCTGGAGCCAGATATAACCTATGGAAGGTGAGAAACTACATGTCTTTCTAATGCTCTCCTATTCTTTCTCTCATCTAGGCTTTTGATACAGGTATTCCAGACTGACTCAGGATAAAAATTTATCTTTGTGTAACAGTCTTTCCTTGTTAACTTAGGCATCTGTAAGTTAAACATCTAAAATAATACTAAAAGTATACTTTGTATTAAATCTAGATCATAGTTAATTCCACACACTGTAATGTCATTAAGTGACAAAATAGTTTCATAATAAGAATGATTAGTAAATCACATTAACTGGGGAAGAAGTAAGGAAATTGGACTTTTATTTGTAGGTATTGATCTTTCATTTTTTAATGCTTTTACTTCCCCTCCTTAATGTGTCATCAGAATGGGATATGGGTAGACAAGAGGTACATGTCAGAAATTTACTAAAGGGAAAATTGAAATAAAACTTTTAGAGACTAAGGAGAGAAGACTTTTGCTGATTTGGAACATTTCAAATGGAGTTATTTTATGTGGTTTTAGGACATGAAATTTCCTGGTTTGATGTTGGAGCAGAGTATGACTTCCTTGATTTTTCTTCCCAGTGGATGAGCAAGAAGTCATTGAGTCTAAACCAGAGTCTGCTAAGCATGAAAATCTTCAAAAGCCTGATGTGAAGGATGATTTGTCTGACCCTGCTGTTCCAAGCAGTTCTGTTTCTGAGAAGTCTCCACGTAGTCCACAACTTTCAGATTTTGGACTTGAGCGGTACATGATATCCCAAGTTTTACCAAACCCTCCACAGGCAGTAAACAACCATAAGGAAGAGCCAAAAGTCGTAACTCCATCTTCCAAACAATCACTAGTTAAGGTAATAAAAACTCCAAAATGTGCACTAAAGATGGATGATTTTGAGTGTGTGACTCCTAAATTAGAACACTTCGGTATCTCTGAATATACTATGTGTTTAAATGAAGATGACACAATGGGACTTAAAAATGTGAAGAAGAATAAAAGGTAAGCAGCTTTGTTAAAAGGCACATTTTATGTAACTTTCTAAATCTTTTGCATTTATTGATTTTTCCTAGAAGAAATATGATGTTTCAGACAATATCTTTCCTTCAAAAGGTCTTCAGATACTTCTTATTTCAAACTTCCCTGAATCACCCATTCTGTCAGTAAAGTGTGAGCTATTGGTTTCCTCAGGTTACATTCTATAGAAAGAGTGATAAGAGCCTGAAAAAAGATGGCATTTGGTGGGATAAAGAGAGAATAAAATTAAAGGAGTAAAATTAGTAAGAATTTATGACTGATTTGGTATGGAGACCTGGGAAGAGAAGCGAATCCAGGGTGAACCACAGGTTTCTGTTTTGTTACCTGGGGCGATGCTTGGGGGAAACAGCTAAAATAGGAGTGCCTGCGGCTTAGGGTAGGGTGATAGGTTTACGTGTTGATTTTGAGGTGCCTTAAGGTGCTCTTAAGCTTAGGTTTTTTAACATGAATCTGAAGCACAGTGATGAATTTCGTGCTAGACTAAAGAGATTGGGAGTGATTAGTGTGGAGATGGTAATTAAAGAGTTACATTGAAAATGAAAATACCACATTATCAAAGTAGCCAAGCAATGTCTAAAGATAAATCCATGTCTTTCTGAACTGTAATTATTAAAGAAGGAAAATAAACATTCAACTCAAAGAGTCAAAAAAAAACCCCCACAATTCTGGGGAAAAGAGAAAGGAACAAACGCTAAAGATAAAATGTCCTTAAAAAAGATTTTTAGAAGAGTAGAATTGATAAATCTAATACTGATTCGTATTTAAACATAAATGCAAATGACAACATTAGGAACTAAGGGCTATATTTTTTATTTTTTAAGCTATTAGAAATACTACAGGGTATAGTATTGGGAAATTTGTAAAGTTCAGATAAATGAAATTTCTTTAAAACAATACAAAATTATCAAAGCCGACTTGAAGTAGAAAACTTGGATAGACCAAAAGTCAGAGAAGAAAACTGAAGAAGTTATCAGAGAACTAGCTCCGAAAAGTTCTGGGCACAGATGGTTTTCTAGATGAATCCTTTCATAATTTCAGAGAACGTGTATGTTCCACCTTATATAAAAGGTTCTTTCTCTAAGAAGGACATATATGTTCTAGTGCAGGTGCCAACACCTCACTGGGAGACCTGCAGACTCACAAAACGTCTCTGTCTTCCATTTCCTCACTAGTAAATGGATATACCATACCCATCCTGCTTACCACAGAGTCAGTGGGGTATAATGGATAAAAACTTATAAACTCCCTTAAGAATGAGATACTATGAAAATAATGATCTTTAAAAAGAACTGTCGTTCTCAGGGGTCTACAAACTATGGCCACATAGTTTGCATGCCACATAGGCATCCAGCCTGCTGCCTATTTTTTATAAATAAGTTTTATTGGAACATAGACTTAAAAAAAAGTTATTTTTCTAGAACTAGAATAAGACAGAAAACTCTGCAGTGTAGTTTATGAGATTGATATACTCTTGATTCAAATACCAACAAAGCACACAAAAGGAAACTATGGCCTAATCTAATTTGTGAATACAGATGTAAAAATCCTAATTAAAATACTCACAGATTGAATTCAACGGAATATTAAAAGTATAATGGGCAACTTTCAAATGAAGCTTATCTCAGGGATGCAAAGATAGTTTAATATTTGGGAACTCATAAAATACATTATTTCTATGATTCAATAAGAAAAAAAAGTAGAATAATCTCAATAGGAATATGATAAAATTTGCCATCCATTCTTCATTTAAAATGCTTGGTCCAACTCTAAATAAAAGGATACTTCATTAACATGATAAACAATATAAATATCTAACTTAATAGTGAAGCTATCTGTCACCATTATTGAACATCATTCTTGATGCTCTGGCCAATGTAATGAGATAGGAAATAGAAATAAGAAGTATTTCTAGGCCATATTTGGTACCTGGGCAACTCAAGAAAGTCATATCTAAAACAATTAGAAATAATAAGAGTTCAAGAAAGAGGCTGATATAAGAAATGTTTTATATAGTTATAAGATAAGCATTTAAAATAATATGCTTTCCTATATTTTATTAATAACTAGTTGCTAAATATAGTGGAAAAAGTCCATTCAAATTTGCAACAAAAAAGTAAAATATTCAAGCCAGTTGTAGGTGAAAGGCCTATATGACTACAGTCTTAAAACATTTGTGGGTTATATAAAGGGAAAGTTAGTATGAAGAAAGATATTATATTCCCAAATAGAATGACTGAATATTAAGATGTTTAATCATATCAAATTAATGTATAGATGTCATACAATTACAACAAAGCCTCCATAGGATCCACAGGATTTTTTTTTTTAAGGTGAAGAAAGAGGGCTATTTTTTTGTGTGTGAGGAAGATCAGCCCTGAGGCAAACATCCATGCTAATCCTCCTCTTTTTTTTTCTGCTGAGGAAGACCGGCTCTGAGCTAACATCTATTGCCAATCCTTCTCCTTTTTTTTTCCCCCAAAGCCCCAGTAGATAGTTGTAGGGCATAGCTGCACATCCTTCTAGTTGCTGTATGTGGGATGTGGCCTCAGCATGGCTGGAGAAGTGGTGCGTTGGTGAGTGCCCGGGATCCGAACCCTGGGCCGCCAGTAGCGGAGCGCGAGCACTTAACTGCTAAGCCACGGGGCCGGCCCGAAAGAGGGATATTTGACAAAATGATTCTAAATTTATTTGGAAGAATGAAAAGTAAGGATAGCTAAGAAAATAATGAAAAATAACAGTAATGAGGGGACTTGACCTACTAGATACTAAAATATATAAAGCTACAGTAAGTAAAACAGTATAAAACTGTCACAGGATGGACCTATAGCTGGAACAGAATAGCCCAGAAGCAGACTCTAATTTACATAAGAATTTAATATTTACTGAAGGTGTTTTTTTTTTTTTAGTTTTTTATTTATTTATTTTTTATTTTTATTTTTTTTATTTTTGAAGGTGTTTTTGAAGTAAAGATTATTCAGTAAATTAGGCTAGGACAATTGGTTAACTGAACTATCTTGTAGTATTCAATGATACTCTTCAACTATATTTTAGACATCTGGGTAATTGACTAGAATACCTTTAATAAGATGATAGGATCAGGGCCGGCCCTGGGGCTTAGCAGTTAAGTGCACGTGCTCTGCTACTGGCGGCCCAGGGTTCGGATCCCAGGCGCGCACCCGACGCACCGCTTCTCCGGCCATGCTGAGGCCACGTCCCACATACAGCAACTAGAAGGATGTGCAACTATGACATACAACTATCTACTGGGGCTTTGGGGAAGAAAAAAAGGAGGAGGATTGGCAATAGATGTTAGCTCAGAGCAGGTCTTCTTCAGCAAAAAGAGGAGGATTAGCATGGATGTTAGCTCAGGGCTGATCTCCCTCACCAAAAAAAAAAAAAAAAAGATGATAGGATCAGTCTTTTTAATCTAAAAAAAATGCCAAGTTTTTAATCTATATCTGTGTACTGCTTGTAAAATTCCACTTTATGATTTTGAAGCCATGAGCTATACAATTTCTATATTTGAACTAATGAGTTGAACTTATGACTTTCCTTTAAGTCAGAGATTTTCTTAACCCACTTCTGAGTCAAAACTATCAATACAAAATGGTTCTTAACCTTTTTTGGGCCATAGCTATACGTTAAAAAAAAAAAAAAAAAAATATATATATATATATATATATATATTTGTTCCATGGGATTTCTGTTCCATAAAACAGAACTGAATGTCCAGATTTGGTGATATATAATAAGATTAAAATTTTTCCCAGAGGTTTAATACTAACTTTTTTTTTTTACCTTATAATTTCTCTATGAATTGCACCAGTGAGGAGGCCATAGAACCAGAACCAGTGACCAATGATAATTTCTTTGCCACTCCTGGCCTCATAACCCAGCAGTTGGAAAAAAATGGTAAGTGTAAAAGTCAAATTACTTCTCAGCTATACTCCTTCCAGACTATCTTTGTACAAAAATGCTTCTATCACCTTAGACATTCTAATAGCTTTCTGCATCTTCTCAGTTCATAATGTTGGATTATATTAAGTACCATTCCATTCAGGTTCAACATGATTTCATACAAGAGGAAGATATAATCTTGTGGTATGTTTTTCATACTTTTTCTGATTATAGTCAGTATTTGTCAGCCTGTTTGTTTTTTTTTAATATTTTAACTTAAAACATATAAATTTATATTAATTCACCAATCTTTTGATATAGAGCCAGTATTACCTTTTTTTTAGTTTAGCTTCAGCCTATTGATTAGAGTTCTACATTATCTTTCTTACATAAACTGTACCTAGAAGACATCAGCTACCATTTTGAATTTTGGGTGTTTTTTTTTTTTTTAAGCAATTTTACCATCTTTTTTTTTTTTTTTGAGGAAATTTGGCCCTGTGCTAACATCTGTTGCCAATCTTCCTCTTTTTCTTTTTTTCCCCAAAGCCCCAGTACATAGTTGTGTATCCTAGTTGTACAGTTGTAGCTCTTCTATGTGGGATGCCACCTCAGCATCGCTAGATGAGTGGTGAGTAGTTCCACTCCCAGGATCCAAACTGGGGAACCCCGGGCCACTGAAGCAGAATAGGCAAACTTAACCACTATGCCACCAGGCTGGCCCCCGTTTTTTTTTTAAATAGTACAAGAACTTAAAGAAAATTTTCGTGTAGTATTTTCATATTCGTACCAGCAAACACAAAAACATTGGCTTTCATAAAAATATAAAATAAAAAAATCCTAGAGTTTTACAACACATGATTTCACTCATATGTGGATTATAAACCAACACACGGACAGAGAGAACTATATGGTGGTTACCAGGGGCAAGGGGGTTGGGGGGTGGGCACGAGGGGTGAAGGGAGGCATTTATATGGTGACTGACAAACAATAATGTACAACCAAAATTTCACAATATTATAAACTATTAAGACATCAATTAAAAAAATTAATTTAAAAAAATCCTAGAGTTTTACAATTTCTTTGAATAATTATTTATAATTGGTCTATACCAAATATATTGGCAAATTTTTTAAAGTAACTTTTTCTTAAGTTTTGAACATATTTTCAGAAAAATTCTCTTATTGTACTAATTTCACTGACTTATTAAATTAACAAATATTGCTAGCATAAACAGGTGTGAAAAAAATACAACTGACTCATAATAAGCTTAGAGCTCAACTTATAGGAAAGAACACAATTGTATTAAAGAGTAGCCTATTTAGAAAAAAAAGAGTGATTGGATCACCACCTCACACAATACTCAAAAATTAATTCCCAGTGAACTGTTAACTTTTTAGAAAATGATAAAGGAGAATACCTTTATGACTTACTTATGAAATGGAATGGATGTTTTAAAGACTAGCTTACTAACTGAAATCCTTCAGTATACCATCGGCAATATATTTTATGGAGGAATGGAAAGCTTAGGTTTATCCATTAGTAATTTGGTTAAGTGGAGGCTTATTATAAGAGATTTTACTCTATTTTAGTTTGACCCTATTTTTATGCCACAAAAGTACTATTATTACAATTTTTATAGCCTATACTTATTAAAATTTAGTAATTTGTTTACCATTTTCTGTGTTTACTGTTGCTTTTTATATCCCACTCATTCCTTCTGGGTTTAGTTTTCTTCTTGTTAAAATACATCCTTTAGTAGTCCTTTCAGAAATGTTATTTATAGTGTGTGTGAAGTAATCTCTAGTTTTGTATGTGTGAAAACATTTGTTTTCTTTTCTTTTCACACATTCTTGAATGATAATTTAGCTGGATATAGACCACTAGATTGACAGCTGTTTTTGTTCAGTATTTTAAAGAAATTATTCCATTGTGATCTGGTATCTGCTGCTGCTGATGAGCAGAGTGTTGTTGGTCTGATTAGCTTTCCTTTGTATAAAAGCTGTCTTTCTGGTGGTCTATAAGATTTTTGTCTTTGATAGTCTACATTTCTCTACAATATATATATGTATATTTGATTTTATTTATTGTGTTTAGAATTTGGTATCTTTTTTCAAACTAAGGACTCATGTCATCAATTCTGGAAAATACTCTTGACTTTATCTCTGTAGTAATATTACCTCTCCCCCAATTCCTCAGTTTTTTCCTCCTGAATTTTTTCTCCTGAATTCCTGTAAGATATATTTTAGAATGTTATCCTTCAGCCTCCTCAGTTTGTTAACTTCCCTTTGATATTTCTTTCTTTTTCTCTGTGCTACTTTGTGCTTTAGTTAGAGTTTTCTTCCACTTTCCTATTGCTCTTTTACACTGAGTCTAAATTATTATTTTAATCCATTGATTGAATTTTTACTCCAGTGACTACATTTTCTGTTTTATAAGTTTTTTCTTTCAAATGTGACTGTTCCTTTTTTTTCCTTCTGTAATATCGTTCTCTTGCCTTATGTTTTCTGTGCCTTCATTTGTCTCTTTGAACATTTTAAACACATGTATCTGAAAGCTCTTTAAGGTATTGATTCTCTTGTTTACTGCTCTGATTCTCTTTCTTGGGGGTTTGTTTCCTCACATGCTTTTAGTTTTAACTGTGAACTCATCTTCAAATGAAGTTGTTTTCAGTGGAAGTTCTATGTGCTATGGATTGTCAAGTAGCCCCTGTGGAGCTGTTTCTTGCTTACCCCAGCCAAGGCCCCATGGGTTTACCAATTGCAGACATGCTTTTAAGTTAACTGCTTGGCTCAGGATACCAGCACTGGCACAGGGTGAACTCAGAACCCACAACTCTATACTGTATGGACTTAATATTCTGATTTTTCAGTATTTTTCCAAAGACTTTCCACCTTTAGCCTAGCTTGCTTTCATCTTGTTCTCTGGGAGCCAGTGCCAGTGGGTAGATATTGCCTAGTCCCTGGTTCACAGACCTTACTGCTCTTCCAGGCTCTCAACTTTATGAAGACCTGAGACAGAGGGTAAGGCCTACATCCGAGCCTGTGCCCCTAACTCCTATCTGTGCTGGTCTTAAAATCCCAGGTGTTTAGGCGTATACAGTTATGCACTGCATAACAACGTTTTGGTCAACGGCAGACTGCATATTTGATGGTGGTCCCATAAAATTAGTACCATAGAGCCTAGGTGTATACTAGGCTACACCATCTAGATTTGTGTAAGTACACTCTATGATGTTCACACAATGACGAAATCACCTGAGGATGCATTTTCTGAGAATGTATCCCCGTCATTAAAGAACGTATGACCGTACTTCGAAATATCAGATTAAATAGATGTTAACATCTTGCTATATTTGCTTCAAATCTTTTTTTTAAATTAAAGTTATACATAAAGCTAAATTCCCAGCCCCACTCTATTATTCTCCTTACCTTCCTCCCCAAAAGTAATGATTATTCTAAAGTATAGTTGCATTGTTTTAAAATTTCATATAAGTGGCAACATCCAATTCATACTTTTGTCACTTGCCTTTTTCACTCAAAAAATTTATATTAATCCATGTAAATCCAGTTCATCCATTTTAATTGTTAAATAGTATTCCATTGTATGAATAAGCCGTATTTTATTAATTTGCTTATTAAGGGATAGTTATATTTTTATTTTTTACTATTACAGGCAGTGTTCTAATGAAATTGTCCCTTTGCACGTGTGTTTCTCACAGCTAGGAGTAGGTTTCTAGATCAAAGAGGATGCACATCTTCACTTATTCTAGAAAATGCTAAATTGCTGCCTAGGAGTGGCTGTTCTGATTTATTCTCACTGTCAGCAGTGTTTGAGTTCCTGTTTTTCCATCTTTTCCAACACTTGGTTTTTAGACTTAATAAAATTTTGTCAATCTGATCATTTTTCTAATGTTTACTTTTCCAATTTGATATTTTTTAAAGATTGCTTTCAAGCCAGCCCTGATGGCCTAGTGGTTAAAGTTTGGCGTGCTCCACTTCAGCGGCCTGGGTTCAGTTCCCAGTGGAACCACACCACTCATCCATCAGTAACCGTGCTGTGGTGGCGGCTCACATAGAAGAACTAGAAGGACTTACAACTCGAATATACAACTATGTACTGGGGCTTTGGGGAGGGAAAAAAAAAAGAGGAAGATTGGCAACAGATGTTAGCTCAGGGCAAATCTTGCCCAGCAAAAAGATTGCTTTCATGATACTATGTGTTATAGATATCAAACGTCTGTACAGTAGTCGCCCTTATCCGTGGTTTCAGTTACCCACAGTCAATCGTGGTTCGAAAATATTAAATGAAATATTCCAGAAATAAACAATTTATGAGTTTTAAATTGCTCACCATTCTGAGTAGTGTGATGAAATCTCACACTGGCCCCCTGCGCCTGGGATGTGAATCATCCCTTTGTCCAGTGCATCCACTCTGTATATGCTGCCCACCTGTTAGTCACTTAGTAGCCGTCTCAGTTATCAGATCGACTGTCTCGGTATTGCAGTGCTTGTGTTTAAGGAACCCGTATTTTACTTAATAATGGCCCCAAAGTGCAAGAGTAGTGATGCTGGCAATTCAGATATGCCAAAGAGAAGTTGTAAATTGCTTCCTTTAAGTGAAAAGGTGCAAGTTCTTGACTTAATAAGAAAAAATTTTATGCTGAGGACGGTAACTTTTATTATAGTAATTTGTTATAATTGTTCTATTTTATTATTAGTTATTGTTAATCTCTTACTATGCCTAATTTATAAATTAAACTTTATCATAGGAAAAAACAGTATGTATACATATAGGGTTCGGTACTATCCACGTTTTCAGGCGTCAACTGTGGATCTTGGAACGTATCCCCTGTGGATAAGGGGGGACTACTGTATATGTGTAGTTCTGTTTCTAGATCTCTTTTTTGTTCCAATAGTCAATTTTTGCATCCCTGTCTAATGTTAACTCTGTTTTTAATTACTATAGCTTTAGAGTAAGTCCTACTATCTTGGAAGGCAAGTGACCTCCTCACCCTCTTCCTCCTCCTTTTTCTTCTTCAGAAATTTGATTTTCTCCATAAGAGTCTTACACAGTTTTTAATAGATTTATATGTGAGTGTTGTATCTTCTTTGTTGCTATTGTGAAAAATATCTTTTTTCAAAATATATTGTTAATTGTTTCTCTCACACTAGAACTATTCCTTTTTGTACATACATTGTACTTGTGCCTTGCAACCTTGCTGAACTGTTACTAGTGCTAATGATAATTAGATATGTGAATATGACAGTTTTGTTTTTTCCTGTCCAATCAAGCACACACTATAGTTATAATTTCTTAAGTTAGTAAAAATAAAAGGCACCAATTATACTGACAACTATTTATTTTCATGCCATTGTATGTGTCTTCTAGATGCCGAGTATACAAATTCTCCTTTGGCACCTACATTCTGCACTCCTGGTTTGAAAATTCCTTCTACAAAGAACAGTACAGCTTTGGTAATATTTCCATAAAAATGAAAGCTTTATTCTTTTTCCTAATAACTCAGATATACTCCTTTTCCAGACTCAAACAATCTGTTTAAAAAACTTAGACTAGTGCAGCCTTACAATATATTTTTGGAGGATAATTCAGCAGCATATATTGACAGCTTTAAAATTTTTTCATACCCTTTAACCGTGTCTCAGAATTTATTCTAAGGCACATTGGGACAAAGAAGTTATAGAGGAAGGAACAGCATTATTTATAAGAGCAAAACATGGGAAACAATCTAAATGTCAAATAAGTGAGGAGAAGCAAAATACATTAAGGTATACCCATAAGATCAGGCGTTATGTAGCTATCATATGTTTTGAAAAACAGATATGAACATATAAAAAGAAAGTTTTCAAGAAATATTCAATAATATGGAAAATGACATGTATGTGTATGTATACACACACACATACACATATATTTTAAGGATACATTTATGGATGATTTTATGCTATTTTTTCCCCAACTTTTTTCCCAGTGAACAAATGTACTATAATCAAAACCTCATCCCTTTTTAAAGTCAGTATGAACACTTAAGACAACCAATACAGTAGATTGGGCTGTCCAATAGAACTTTCTAGAATGATCGGAATGTTCCATCATCTGTGCTGTCCAGTATGGTAGCTACTAGTCATGTATAGCTAGCTACTGAGCACATAAAATGTGGCTAGTACATCTGAGGAACTAAATTTTAATTTTTTTTAATTTTATTAATTTAAAATTAAATTTAAATAGCCCCATGTAGCTTGTAGCTACCATATTGGACAGTGTAGCAGTAGACAGACAAAATGCTGGGCTATCAATTGAAGTGTCAGGTTATCTGCCTGCCAATACTTGCCATTTACAATTTCCTATTCATGTGGAAGGCACTCTATTGATGTGACTCCCTTTTTATGAACTCTGACCCTATGGAGATAGAGCAACTTACCCGACTGGTCAGTTTAGCGTGAATGAACCACGTGCTAAGCTTCCCTCACATCTGCTTTCTTCCTCTTAGGAGTGAGGGCGTGTGGTAACACTTCTGCTCATCCATGCTATGACTCTTATGTGGCCCAGTTTAGTGTTGCCTGAGCCTGGGTGGGTGAATCTGTCTAAATCTGGGGTTCAGTCAACAAGGCCATTTAGTTTTCATATTAAGCTCTAGCTCAGCCTTTATTAGTAATGAAGATGGTACTTTGTCTTCTGTATGCCATTGCTTTGTTTTATTGATTTTGTTTAGTACTTATTCAGGGAAGAAGGGGTCCTCTTTGGGCCTACTTAGAGACCCCAAAAGAACTAACAATTTTTATTTACTATGTTATTTTATACCACCATAATTTAATGATTTATTTTTATTCAATAGGTACCCACAAATTCTCCATTATCAAAAACAAATAGTTCATCAGATGATTTGGAAATGAAAGACTGTACATCATTAGTTTTAAATTCAGATGAGTGCTTTGAGAATTTTGCAGATCCCTCTTCTCCTACAATTTCTTCTTACGAGAATCTGCTCAGAACACCTACACCTCCAGAAGTAACTACAATTCCAGAAGATATTCTCCAGGTTATTTTTCCAGGCTGGTTGTTTTTCTGATATTTTCTTTTCAAAATTAGATATTTATATTAAAGACCTGAAACTGATATAAACTGTATTATTTTTCATCGGGCTAATATGCTGGTTTGGGTATCAAGAAAATCTAAATTCTGAGCTGTTAGACCCTCCTAAGACCACCTGGCTAAGGCTCTTTTGTGCTGAGCACAAGCTAGTGATGTCATTGTACTTTTATGCCCTTGTGGGGCATTTTCTCTTTACCTTTAACTTCATGTTCTGAAATGTATTCTTATAATATTTTCTAATAGTTGTTCAACAGTGGCCATGTTGATCATTGTTTCCATTGGAGATGTTGCTGGCAAAGTCAGAAATGTCATTTATCCTCAGCACTCCAGAGTAGGGTATCATGAATAACTACATCACTGTTTCTTTTTGTGTGTGTGTGTGAGGAAGATCGGCTCTGAGCTAACATCCATGCCAATCCTCCTCTTTTTGCTGAAGAAGACTGGCCCTGAGCTAACATCCATGCCCATCTTCCTCTACTTTATATGGGACGCCACCACAGCATGGCTTGAAAAGCGGTGCATCAGTCCGCACCCGGGATCCGAACCTGCAAACTCTCGGGCCGCCAAAGTGGAGCACGCGCACTTAACTGCTACACCGCCGGGCCGGCTCCTACATCACTGTTTCTTGAACTTGAGACGTCTTGGTCCTCAGTTTGAGAAACATTGATTTAAATATATTAGGATATCTTGATTCTTTAGTACAACATCATTTACTACTAGTCTACTACTGATTTATAACAACTGCCAACCCTACTACCAGTCTGATTCTTTGAGCATCCCCTCCCTTTAATAGAAGTTATAGTGTTTTGCAATTATTGCTTAGGCAAATGGAATTCTTAATAACCATTCTAGAAACCTTCCTAGCTTATGGTTATGAGAAGGATAAAACTACTTGGGAAAATACCCAAATGCTATTAGAATGGACTCATCCTAAGATATTAGTAAAGTATTTGTTATCCTTCTTTCTCAGTCTTCTCTGCTTTCCTGGGCATTATAATAAATTAAGTGAGGAAGGAGTATCTTCTGTCTACTTCACTGTGGTTGATCCTTCTCGTGTTATTTCTATGTTAAAAGAGGGAAACCTTGTATTTAATGTATCACTTCTTTATGTATGAAAAAAATCATAGCTGATATTTCAGATTCTTTTTATAATCCTTATAGCTGATGATCTTTCTTTTGAGCATTTGTTTCACCTTTTTCCTATGTATGTTTTCCCTAACATTTTTTTTTTTTTTTAAAGATTTTATTTATTTTATTTTTTCCCCCCAAAGCCCCAGTGGATAGTTGTATGTCATAGCTGCACATCCTTCTAGTTGCTGTATGTGGGACTCGGCCTCAGGATGAATGGAGAAGCGGTGCCTCGATGCGCACCCGGGATCCGAACCCGGGCCACCAGCATCGCAGCGCGCGCGCTTAACCACCAAGCCACAGGGCCGGCCCTCCCTAACATTTTTGTAAAGGCTTAATTTTCTCTCAGGGATGCATTGCTGCCTATTTCCATTAGCCTTACAGTACCTTTTAGAAGACTTGAGAAATCAAGATTCCACATCCAAGTTAAATTCTAATATCTCCATCTTTTCTGTGCTGTTGAACTGTCTGTGCTGCTAAAAAATTCTGTTCCAAATAACGCATATCTTCAAATTTTCCTTGGCTTTTCTTGAACGTTTTATAACACCTTCCAAATTTATGTTATGTTGTTCATATGACCTGATAAAAAGGAATTTGCTTTGTTTTAGATTTTATCAAAATACAACTCAAACCTAGCTACTCCAGTAGCCATTAAAGCTGTGCCACCCAGCAAAGTGTTCCTGACTAAATATGAAGGACAGAACATGCAAAATGTTGGCAACAAAGAAAACTGGTGTAAGTGAGTATGTTACCCTGCTAAAGAAAGTACATGTGTTATTTCAGGAGAACATTTAAAAATTAACATTTGATTAGTAGTAAAAAATTTTTGACATTTGTCAGCTTAGGTTAACAGCCTGTTTCTCTTTTTTGATAGAGAACTTGTGATCCCTCAGACTCCCCGACACTAGCAAGTTTGATGATATCATTGGGAATCTATTCCCAACTATTTTTTTTTTTTTTTTTTTTTTAAAGATTTTATTTATTTATTTTTTCCCCCCAAAGCCCCAGTAGATAGTTGTGTGTCATAGCTGCACATCCTTCTAGTTGCTGTATGTGGGACGCGGCCTCAGCATGGCCGGAGAAGCAGCGCGTCGGTGCGAGCCCGGGATCCGAACCGGGGTCACCAGCAGTGGAGCGCGCTCACTTAACCACCAAGCCACAGGGCCAGCCCATATTCCCAACTATTTTATAAGTGTAAAAATACATGGTCAGAATGTGGTGTCATTTGTTTTGTTGATGGCTATTAATTATAATTAATTGATATTTTTTATTTGTATCTTTTTGCAGAAATTCTAGTGGATCCATCCATCCATTATAGAAACTGAACAGAATGAGATGAAAGCAAAGCTGGACTTATTGTTTAATTCACATTCTCCTACATCTTTCTCCCTTTTTAAAAACCAACCCATATTAAAGATGAACATGGACACTGATGTCATAATATGCTTTTTATTAAGTTTTGATCTAATTTAACCTCAGTCTAATTGACAGGTAGTTCATTTATTCAGTTTTTAAAGATCATTACTATTTCATTGATTTTAAATTTCCCATGCCTAATCTAACAGAATGGTTTAAGTAATATTAAGAAGCAGGATAAACAGTGTTTAAAATTTAAATGTTACTCCAATAAGGCCACCTCCAGTATTCTCAGTGCTGGATGGGTATTGCTATCTGCTGGAGCCAGGCTTCCTCCCTGATTCTAGCTCTGCCCTTCTCCTGTCTCCTCTCTTGACTGTCCCAAAGTCTTGTATACCTTTTATTTCAGCAATGCTCTTTTAAGACACTGTTGTTTACAAATGACAGCTTAAATTAATTTAGGAAAAGAGGAACTTACAGGCCTAGGTAACTGCAGTGAAGTAGGTCTCAGGTGGAATCACCGACTTACCTGCTGTCAGGATGTCTTTTTCTTCTTTCTCCTACCAGGTTTTTATTTCATGTCACTTTCATCCTTTCAAATCAGCTCTTTCCAGCACGTGGCTGCTGACCTCTCCAAGCTCCCAGTCTCAGCTTGGCCACCCAAGACAGCCTGAGCCTTACTTTCTCTGGAAGGTTCTGATGATTCTTCCTGGGCCAGGTGCCCTTCTCTGAACTGTCAGCTGTAACCACAGGAGAGGGGGCACTGAATGCCTCTAGAGCTGTCTAATAGCTCCAGACTGCCCTGTCCATCAAGCCTAAGATCCTTCCTTCCAATTTAAGTACAACTGGAAAGTAATTTTATCTAATTAAGTTCATGAAAGTACTGTTGGCAAACTTCAGATTACAGCCAATGGGGAAAATAAGGACCTAGTATATTGTGGAGACCAGTTAAAAATCTGAGAAGAATAATTGATAAGTATCATGACAAGGTGCTTCAAAGGCTTAGCTTTGGGGCAGTAAAGATTACTATCTTTTATGATTTTGCCTTGAAAGTCAGGTGTGAAGACCTGTCAGGTTGTGTTCTCATTTTGTCAGAAAATTGTCACTAAAACAAAACTTGATTTATTCTTTGTTCTAGGAATTACTGTGTAGTTAGAATTTAATTTCTGTTAAATATGATGTAAAATAAGTTATATTCAAGATATTTAGTTTTATTTTTCAAGGTAAAGCTGTAGTCAGACTTCTACATGATGACGACTCCCAAATGTATATCAACCTTCATTCCCTATTTACCACAGTTATATGTACGTGAATCGCAGAATGGATGTGACTGCTTGAGGAAGGAGTGGGTGTATTCAAAGAGTACTAAAGTTCTCCTAACTTTAGAAGATGGAAAGAGGCAGAGCAATCTAGCAAAGGAGACTGAGAAGAGGCCAGTGAAGTAGGAAAAAATATTTCAAGGCGAGTGATCAATTCTGTAAATATTGCTAAGATTCCAAGTAGAAAGACAGACTTGACCATTGGACTTGGCAAAATTGACATTGACATCACTGATTAATTCTGATGGACGGCTAGGGATAGAAGTCTGGAGTGGACTGAAGAGAAAACAAAGGTGAGGCAGTGAAGAATAGAAACAGCTCTTTTGACAAGTTTTGCTGAAGAAGGGAGAAAATGGTGTAACAGCTAGAGGAGGATATGGAGCAAAAACTTTTTTTTTTTAAAGCTAGGAAATAAAGTATGTTACATTAAGCATTTCTGATTGCCTGCTAGGTATCTCCACTTGTTTTCTGATGGCCTCTCAAATTCAATTTATCCAAAACTTCTCTTTTCCTGATCCTTACCACTTTCCTGCTATGATCTTAGTTTATGTTACTTAGAACTGTTTCTAGCTTATCAAGGTCAAATGTTAGGATCTTTCAAGCATGTCTCTCCTTGCTTAAAACCCTTCAATGTCTTCCCATTGCTCTTAAAATGAAACCCAAGATCCTTAACATGGCCTACATGACCCTGCATAATTTGTCTGTGGGTTACTTTTCCCTCTTCTCTTGTAATATGTGTTCTAGCATAGTAGTCATCCTTTTTTTCCCTTCTTTCCTGCCTCAGGGCTTTATACATACTGCTCTGTCTGCCTAGAATACTTTTTCCCACCCACTCTGCTTAGCTAACTCTCCATCTCATCCTTCTGCTGTAGATACCTGACATTTTTGTCTGCCTACCACTACTGCCCCTTTACAGGAAAACAATATTCTGATTTTCCATGAAGAACTCATAGTCCAGCTGCAGGCTCAAGCAAGCAGCATCACAGTTCCTGACCACACTAGTCAGTGATGGGCATATGACCCAAGTCAAGTCAGTGAGAGCCAATTCTGGGACTTTGGGAGCAGCACACTTTTCTAGATATGCAGAGATGGACACCTGGAGCTGCTGGCCGCCATCTCCCATCACCAGGGGAGAACCTGCCTGAGCCAACACTCAGAAGCCCTAGGAAGAGAGTGAGTGAGTTGAAGTGTGAGATCTTTGAGCCCAATGATCCAGCTGGGCCTGAGGCCAGCTAGCTCTAACCTGGAACTTTTCAGTTAAATGATCCACGATTTTTGAAATCATTCAAAAAATGATTCATTGGGGCCAGCATGGTGGCGCAGTGGTTAAGTTCAGCGTGCTCTGCTTTGGCGGCCTGGGGTTTGCAGGTTCATATCCCAGGTGCAGACCTATGCCACTTGTCAGCCATGCTGTGGTGGCGACCCACAAATAAAATAGAGGAAGATTGGCATGGATGTTAGCTTAGGACTAATCTTCCTCAAGCAAAAAAAAAAAAAAAAAAATCCAGGAAGATTGTCAACAGATGTTAGCTCAGGGCTAGTCTTCCTCAGGAAAAAAAACCAGAATATTTACTGAATGAATTAGTGATAACATCAAACATTTATTGAGGTCTTACTATACTAATAAATGTATAAATACATTTATTAATCTATTTAATTCTTAGATTAATTCTTATGTAGATACTATCATCCCAATTTTTCAGATGAGATTGCAGGTTTAATGACTGACTTTCCTTTTCCAGTCCCATTTCCCATCCCAAATCTTACTGATGGCCTCTAACATCTCTAGGATGTGTTCCCTCCCCTCTACCCTCTGCCCTCTGCCCCCTGCCAGTTCTCACCTAGATCACTGCAATAGCATCTGACATTCTTTTTTCCTGAACTCCAGCCAAAATCAGTACATAAGTGCTCTCGTTTGTATGAGTTCTCATTTTCACTTCCATGCCTTTGTTCATGCCGTGTGCCCTTTATTGGGAGTATAAATCCGACCCCCCTTTTAGGGGTTGAACAAGCTCAAATGCCATCTTCAGCAGCAACTGTCCTTCTCATGACACTTTCCTAACCACCTTTTATCGTCTGTATTTACACCTTTCATTATTAGACTTTGTAAGACTGAGGAGGGATATGTATTCGTGTCAGATTTATCTGTGTATCACCAGGCCCACAGTACCCACTGATAGGCACTCATTAAATGTATTTGAGGGCCAGCCCCGTGGCGCAGCGGTTAAGTGCACACGCTCTGCTCTGCAGCCCAGTGTTCACAGGTTCAGATCCTGGGCACACACCGATGCACCGCTTGTCAAGCCATGCTGTGGTGGCGTCCCATATAAAGTGGAGGAAGATGGGCACAGATGTTAGCCCAGGGCCAGTCTTCCTCAGCAAAAAAGAGGAGGATTGGCATCGGATGTTAGCTCAGGGCTGATCTTCCTCAAATGGATGAATACTTTCTATTCTCTGGCAAAGTAGTGGAAAGTGTGAGAGGAGTTCAAGTAATCAGGAACACTACAAATTCTCAAAGTTTCCAATAATTACTCTGGAATTTACAGATTTTCAAAATGCCTCAGGAGATTCACCTTATTCATAATTTAAATTGCTTTCATTTCATCAAACCTATCTGTGAAATTTTCTTAGGAGTTGGTTATAACTGGGCTGGCCTGCCAGCCTGGGTAGGTTAGGAAATTCTGAACAACAGAAGGCACAAAGTGAGAGGGCTACAAAAGCCTTTTTTCTTCTTTCTTTTTAAATAGCTGTTTATTGAACATTCACTGTCCACCAGGCACTCCTCTAAGCACTCTTTCATTGGCTTCTCCCAACAGTCTTGATGAGGTAGGCATGTAGTAACACCATTATACAATAAATTCTGCATAACGTTCCCAGGCTGAAGGCAATTTTTAGTATTAAAATTACTAGTATTTAGTTAGTATTAACTAGTATTAGTGTTTAGTATTAAAATTACTTTTTAGGTTTTAGCTTACTCCGCCTAGGGATTATGGGTGGAAAAAAATCCATGACTTTGTCTTCATAGACTAGTTGCCTAGTCATGATTAATCCTTTCTAACAGAATAAACACACTTCCTTCAAGTTTGTTCCATTTCAGACTCCAAGGGATTACAGTTATTGGCAAAACAATCTGTATTTAAGCAATAAAGTACAAATCAGAACACGAAGACCTCATTTGGCTGCTCTAACACTCAAACTGGAAACCATGACCATACCATTTCTGTAAAAAGGTGTTTTGGTTTGTAAAATAACTGAAACAGGTCCACATACTCTGATTGACTGTACCTTGGCAGAAATTTACAATGCAGAGGATAACTTCACTATAAGAGCAGTATCAGTGTAGTATGGGTGGAGGCGAGATTGCAGTGAGTTGAGGATAAAAGAAACTATGAAAGAAGACTGTTTTTGGAAACTTATGTTTCCACTAATCTATTGTTGGCTACCTAGGTTTGTATGCCTCACTTGTGAGCTGTTATTTAAAACAGGTCTCAACTTCATCTATAAGTGGAAACTACAATCATAGTATCTCAGTTGTGAAGGTTAAATGAGTGAATGCCTGGTTAAGTTCCTTGGCATAGTATTTGGCACAACTAAGCACTCAAATTATAATTATTATGATAAGCTTAGTTTTAGGGTGTTGCCTTCTCAGTTTCACAAAAACCAAGTTTGGAATTTGTATTCAAATAGAGGTAGGCTGAGTTCAGCTTTTTAAGAGTAACAGTTTAAATTTTAGAGAATTTTAAACCTAGCCTAACAGTTTAATAGCTTTCTCTTCCCTTCACACCTGCCCCTCACATGCACACACACATACACAAAACCAGTTTCTGAAACATCACCTGGGCCAATTACTATGGGTATAACAGTCCCAGTTACATTTTGTAAAATTTAAGTATAAACTCAATGTTGAGACTCTCTATTAAGGATCTGGTAAATAACTGAAAATATTATGTATTCTGTGAGAAAACTGAAAAAATATTCTAGGCAATGCATATGCTATTAACTCACATACTCCAAAGGGAAAATTTCAACTCCAAAATACCTTATGAGCAAGTGAGGCAGTCAGCATACTAAAGCACGGAGCATAGTAACCATTCATTTCTATTTCATATTTGAGGAAACAGCTCAATTAGTTACTCAAAGCCATACTTACCAAAGCCAGAGGTAAATAAGGACTAAGTACAAGTCTTTTGATTCTTAGCATTATATTCAGTAATACATTCACTAGGTATTCTTTAACTGTACTTTTGGTGGAAGACTGAAATCTTTAAAAGGAAAAATTCCATGTTGGAACCAAGCAAATAAACCACATTACTTCAAACTAGTGGGAGAATAACCTGGAATTACAGGCGAGCCCTCACTGTAGGATTTCATACCATTATGAAAATTGGCTTACGAAGGTCCTCTATTTAGTTCCTGCCTTCTTGATCTGCATACTAAATCAGTTTCTTCCCCACAGATAGGAAGGTAATCATGGCTCTTCTCCAAAAGATTAGGTTTAAATTAATTTTTTGACTTACAGAACTTAAGTCTCTCTAGTCTGAATGAATAAAGAATCTAAGGGTTTGGGGTAAACTACAGTGTAGAAGAGGCACTAGATCCAGGTTCCAGGCTTGTCTCCACCATCTGTTGACTGACTGCAACACGGACCCAATTCCACAGAATCATTAGATTTTAAAAGGCTGCTTTTCTATGTACAAAATAAAACTGCAATTTTACTTTGAAAATCACTGCTAGTACATTATTTTTACATTTTGGAATACACATTTTCATTTTTTACTGTAATAGACTAAAGGTAATTAGGCTTATCACATACTGCCAAACTCTTGACAACGTTCAAAATGAGAATGTAATAGTGCCATGGAAGATATGGTCCCAGTTTTGACTAAACTCTACTTTATGGCTAATCGTTAATATTTGTTTCTTACATGTCAGGCACTATTCTAAGCCCTTTGCAAACATTTAATCCTCACAATCCTATGGACTATCTCCATCTTACAAATTAAAAAAAAAACAAACGAAACTCCCAGATTCAAGTAACTTGTCCAGGGTTGCAGAGCTACAGGTGCAACCAGGATTTCAACATTTAGCCCAGCTGGTTTTAACCACTATGCATACTGCCTCTCAAATCAGATCCTCAGATACAAACCAGACCCTGCACTTCACAAGATGTGTGCGTATCCCGTACTTACTCATCTTGACCTCATCCCTGGCTCTTATCTCTTGGTCTGATGATTCCTCTTTCATCCCTCCCTCCATTTTCAGATTTTCTTCAAGGTAAACTTTCCACCCTTACCCTAAGTTCTAACCTTGTTTCCCCTATACTGCTTCCTGTCCCTCAAATGCCCTATTCTCTCCATTTTTGAAACATAAAAAGCCCTCACTGTGGCAACCATTCTCCTTTTCCCTAACTTTTTATGTCATTGTATCTTTTTTTTATATAATTTTATTTATTTATTTTTTCCCCCAAAGCCCCAGTAGATAGTTGTACGTCATAGCTGCACATCCTTCTAGTTGCTGTATGTGGGACGCAGCCTCAGCATGGCAGGAGAAGCGGTGCGTCAGTGCGCGCCCGGGATCCGAACCCAGGCCGCCAGCAGCGGAGCGCGTACACTTAACCGCTAAGCCACGGGGCCGGCCCTATGTCATTGTATCTTGATTCAGGCAGGCTAAATCGCTTCCAACAGACAGCTTCTTCAATTTGCCTCAGCTCATACTAGTCTAAAATGCCTCTGCTGCCATGCTACCTCATTCACACAGGTCCTTTTTCTAACTGCATACAATCATCTGGGCCACAACTCTATTTAATACAATCCCATGGCTTTCTTATTCTGCCCCATTTGGGCTTAAACATACCATCTTCCGCCATTCAGCATAAACCCCAAATACTAAATTAAACCCTGTTCCCATGCCTCCATTAACTTTCACACTCAGGTTGATTGCACACATATATTTAACAATACACTTTTATATAGAATGCTAAGAGCACTTTTCTTCATATTTTACAGAAGGACTTGAAACATATGGACTTTCTATTAATATTTATACCATAGCATAGCCAAATCTAACTCCTGAATAGATGCATTACAATTTGTTTAAAGGCTTAATGTCAATAACGAGGGGAGGAAAAAGCATAAGTTTATTTTACATAACTGAATGAAAAATAAATTCAAGAAATAGTAAATAAAATTTAATATGGTCTCATGCGCCCTGGAGGTGGTGGTGCCCGATTTGGAGGGGTAATTGCTATGTCCAAATAATCTCCTATTTGGAACTTCTGCGACTGCAGGGTCATGGAATCGTCAGTCCCCTTTCTCCCAGACATGGTGCTGCCAATCTCCTTTACTCTGCAGGAAAGGAGATCAACTGTTAATGGATCACAAATCAATGAAACTTAATATGTACTACAAAGTGAATATGGGACTGGATTTGCTCCATTATCTTATAGCACAGTTAAAAATTTACTATATTAAGCTAAACCAGATATTAACATAAATCTATATTCCCCCCACTAAAGAGAATCATTAAAGGGGTTATCCCCATCAGTTAAAACATATCAAAACCAAAAAGAGATTACAGGAGTTACAAATGAAAAGTTACCTACCGATAGCCAGGTCTTTTAAGATCCGTAAAAACAATTGCAAAATTGAAGTGTGTGCCCTTCTTTCTAGCTTCTGGGTAGACTTCTTTTACTAAACTAGTCAGTTCTTTCAAGGTTGCATCCATCCTGAATTTTTTTAAAGAAGATATTACATTTGATTAATCAGCAATAATATAAGAAGGATATTGACATACGAGTTAATTACATGTGTCTGAATTGCAACTTACGTTAATAACTGTCTAGGTCTTATACTTGAGTTAATTATAAACCACCTAATACTACTATTTACCCTCAAATACTCCCCTTACCAGCATCAACGTCTGAAATTGTGATGAATTTAAAGTTATGAATACTAACAGTATGCTAAACGGGATTTCAGAATTACATATGCTATCCTTTTTTGCTATGTAACATCTTATTGGCCTAGTTATTTACCCCTTCAAGGTTAACTAGTCCAAATTAATCCAAATACTTAAAATAACTATTTCATTATTTCTAAGACATATACTTTTCCATATTTTAGCTTCTCTGAAATTAGAATGCATCTTAGAATCAATGTGATAGGAAAGCCTTTTCATAAAGATGTGCAGTGTCTTTCCTTTCTAAGATGGAATCTTATGATGAGTTTTACAATAGATAGGAGTCCTGGGCCGGCCCCCTGGCTTAGCAGTTAAGTGCACACGCTCCGCTGCTGGCGGCCTGGGTTCGGATCCCGGGCACACACCGACGCACCGCCTCTCTGGCCATGCTGAGGCCGCGTCCCACATACAGCAACTAGAAGGATGTGCAACTATGACATACAACTATCTACTGGGGCTTTGGGGGAAAAAAATAAATAAATAAATAAAATTATACAATAGATAGGAGTCCTAAAACCAATGAAACATATGAAATTTTCTCAAGACCAACCATAGGCTCCTTTCACAATACACATCCCCGCCCTGCAAACATTTATTTGAACTCAGAACTTAATATAGTCCTTTGTGCTAATGTGGCACAATCTGGAAAAATCTTCTAAAATATCAGCATCTTGGAAATAGTAACAAACCAGCATAAAATTTTACATTGTTTTCTTTCATAACAACTAGAAAAATGAAATAGATGACTTGGAACTTGAAAGACCATTGCATATAGGGTGGTATAAAATGACACAAGGATACCAGGCACTCATGAAGAATGAGAACTCCAATGTACAGCATTGAGCAGGGAATCAAATGCCCACGAGGTCATTTAGTTTTAACTCTACACCCTATTTACAAATCTCCACATCATACTCAATTAAAGCTGTGGCTTCAACTACACTGAGAGTAAAGTACCCAGCGTGACCACATCGTCTTCCATTCCCTACTGCTGCTGAATCTTGCTAAATATTCTGGTAACAGAATCCAACAGTGTTCACCCTCAAATATGCCCTTCCTCTCATATTACCATCAAAACCACCATCACAGGGCCGGCCCGGTGGCTTAGCGGTTAAGTGCACGCGCTCCGCTGCTGGCGGCCTGGGTTCGGATCCCGGGCGCGCACCGACGCACCGCTTCTCCGGCCATGCTGAGGCCGTGTCCCACATACAGCAACTAGAAGGATGTGCAGCTATGACATACAACTATCCGCTGGGGCTTCGGGGGAAAAAATAAATAAATAAAATCTTTAAAAAAAAAAAAAAAAAAAAACCACCATCACCCACTTAGTTGCCCAGGTCATAAACCTAAGTATTGTTCAATTCTTCCCATCTCCATCCTGTTGTTCTACCTCCAAAATACAGATCAAATCTATTTTTTTCTCCATCCCGACCATCACTGCTTTACTTCAACCTCTTATTACTTAACTCTATATGCTGCCTTCAATTCATTTCTGCCTCAGTTTGTTAGTTTCTGCTTTTGCATAAAACAAATCTGTCGAGCCAGCAACACCTGTTACTACCTCCAAGAGAGCTCCAAGAGAGGAGTCCAACTGTGTGGAGGATAGCAGAGCATAAGGACACCTACTACCAGGAGCAGCAGTCCCAGGATGTCAGCCTACTGCATGGTTGGTAGGTGTTGAGGTTGCCAAGACAGACACGACTCACCCAGGCACTGGATGGAACAACGCTTAACGCACACAGAGAAGAGACACAGCAAGATCAGCTTCAATAGTGAGTGTGGGTCCCCCACTGCCAGCAGGTCTCACCCTGCAGCCAATGCAGAGAGATGTCTGCACTCATTCCTCTTGTGCTGCAGGCAAAAGACCCCCAGTTCCCTCCCCACTGGGAATGGATAGCAGTGGGGTTAGTCAGGTGCCATATGACACACATGCTTAAGCAAAACAAAGAACATATCAAGCCCAGAAAAGGGAAAGATACTCTCAAAGAGAAATGCCCAGCAAAGGCTGTGAGGGCTCTTTATCTCTTTGCAAAGAAATGTTCTAGGCCCAAGGCCACTCCTGTGGGCATGCAAAGGGCAAGAAACTGCACATGACTATCTTTCTCAACTTGATACATGTTCATTATTTAAAGAAGGGGAAAAGCCATATGCAAGAATGCAATAAATTATATCCCAAATTTCACCAACCAGAAATAACCAGTGATGCTAACATCCCTCTAGGCATCTTTTAATGCTTATACAGTTCTAGAGAATAAAAAATTCTTAATATTATCAAGCATACTATACATGCTGAGACTATAATACAAAAATATAACTCATGCTTCAAATATTATACATATTTTTAATAAATTTACTTTTACTTGAAATTTAACAGAAGAAAAAACTGAAGTCCAATTGAAGGAACTGTTAAAATTTCAAGTAGTCACATTGTTACTCGTCCTCTCACCTTCTTATACTTTATTTTTACTTCGTCAGAGTTCATATTCTATTCTGCAGCAATTACCCTGGTTATTTTAACTTTGTCCCCACTGATCTCCAATGTTGGCATGAAGTCTGGGGCCAGACTGATTTTTTTATCTGTCTTGGAGGTGTTTTTTTTGTTTTTTTTTTTTTTTTACCTGATATTCTGATGATGTTTATTCTATATCAATTATTCCCTGGTACAGAGTATATACTCATGATGTGTACCAGAAAGGATTTTTTCTTCCTTTCTAAACAAATTGCCAAGTGTTGCTTTCTGATCACTAGTCTCAAGCTTGAGTACGCAGGTCAAGAACGCAAGAGCTCCCTTGGGGCTGAAGTCTTTGCTGGATGACTGTGAGGGTCAGTTTTGTGCGTCAATTCAGCGAAGTTACAGCCCCCAATTATTCAATCAAACACTAATGCAAGTGTTGTGTAAGGTATTTCGTGGATGGGATTAAAGCCTATAATCAGTTGACTGGAAATTAAGATTATCCTAGGTAATAAGTAAACCTCATCCAATCAATCTGAGTGGGCCTGATTCAATCAGTTGAAAAGTCCTTAAGAGCACAGCTGAGCCTTCCCAGAAGAAATTCTGGCTGCAGAGGGCAGCTTTAGCTCATGCTTGAGTTCCAGGCTGCCCTTTGGATAGCCTGCCCTACAGATTAGGGACTTAGGTGCTTAGGCAGCCCCCACAATTGTGTAAGTCAATTCTTTGCAATAAATCTCTTAATATGTATCTCCTACTGTTCTGTTTTTCTGGTTGAACCCTGATACAGTAACGTAGGTAATTATCTTCCAATAACCTGTTTAATGACCACCCAAGCACAGGAGACATACCACTCCTGTGGTATTTGGCTCCTTCCCCCAACTCCACAGTGCCTTGGACTTTGGCAAACTCAACTTACTTCTGCTGGGCTCCTCTGGACTTCCACTCCTTTTTCCCTGACTTGTCTTGGGGCTGCCTACTTTAGCCCCTCAGCCTATTTCTACAAATTGAGAATTCACAAGATTTGTTAACTAATCTTCCCTCATTACTGCTTCTGGGAGTGGGAGCAGGGCTCTGGGCTACCCCCACACCACCCATCCAGTCTTTCAGAATCTCTGTCTTCTTTGGTCACTATTCTGAGGTATAACATAAGGTTGTCTTTCCTTGTTTGGTTGCAATTTATAGACAGGACAGTTTAGGACAGGATTTGTTTGTAATTTTCTTCTTGATTGGGAGTAGAGGGTCTGGAACAATCTCACCCTGCCATCTTCACCCTAAAGTCTTACTTAGTATTTATCCATCTGCTTCCTCCACTCAATTGAGCTTAGTAGAGTATAGGGAGAGGCAGTACCTTCCTTACTTTATACCCTCAGGGTCTTAAGCACACCACCTGGCAAACAGCAACTCTCATTTGTTGGAGGAAATATACACTTTAATCTCTGAACAGAGGTGTTCATCCATCCATTAACCCCAGCTCTTCCCTATAAGTCAAATCAACCTTCCTGGAACTTTTACCCTGGAGTGATACTGAACTAGAATCTTACTATTACATAAATTTAACAAGCACCTCCAAAAAGACAAATACGGGTCCAATCTTCAAAGAACTGAGTTCTAGTGTACTGGGCTTACAGTTTAAAATTACACACCTTTTTGGAATGTAAAATGCTGTGTGCAAATAGTCCGGCTCCTCAAAAAGTTAAAAAGAATGACCATATAATCCAGCAATCCCACTTCTGGGTCTATACCCAAAAGAATTGAAAGCAGGGACTCAAATAGGTATTTGTATACCCATGTTCATAGCAGTATTATTTTTTTCATTATTATTATTTTTTTAATTGCAGTAACATTGGTTTATAAATTTCAGGTGTACATCATTATATTTTGATTTCTGTGTAGACTACACCATATTCACCACCCAAAGACTAATTACAATCTGTCATCATACACATGAGCCTCATCCCCACTTTCGCCCTCCTCTCTCCCCTCTTCCCCTCTGGTAACCAACAATCCAATCTCTGTCTCTATGTGTGTGTTTGTTGTTGTTTTTATCTTCTATTTATGAGTGAGATCATACAGTATTCGATTTTCTCCCTCTGACTTATTTCGCTTAGCACAGTACCCTCAAGGTCCATCCATGTTGTCACAAATAGTTGCACAACGTGAATATATTTAATACCACGGAATTGTACACTTAAAAAGTTAAAACGGCAAATGCAATGTTATACATATTTTACCACGACAAACATATTTAAAAAAATTTATACATCTTTTCCTGCTACTAGAAAGGCATTATGATATCAAACCAAGGAATCACATTCAGCTTGCTCTACCTAATGGTTCTAGTCAGACTTGAGGGTAAAGAAGGTACACCTAAGACAAACATTCGCAGGCAGGTCTTCACTAAACACACATCAAAAGCTTATCCAGTAAAGCACCAGATCAGAAATCACTCGGTTTTTGTTTTTGATGCTATAGCACCTAAAGCTTAATATTACGCGGAAATGCTCTTAACGGATAACAAATATCACAACAGCATCACCTCCCCCTTATCATGTTATTCTAGTACCATTTATTCGACTATGAGCCCCTTAAGGGCGGCTACCGCATTTTAATAACCTACATATCACTTTTGTACCAAGCAGCCATAATAGTGATAGCAATCGTGGATCTGTCAATGCTTTAGAACTCACAAGTTTAAACACTAAACGTAAAACAGTTACAAAATGGGCAAACCCCCTTCTATCTAACAGCTAAAACCTTTAATTTTCTGGGAGCTGCCCCAAAGGCCCCAAGTGGAGTAGAGAAATGGAAAACAAGGATATTTCTTCCGTAGCAAAGGGCATCTGTTAGTGCTAACGGCCGGCCCCGCCGCCGCGGCCTCACCAAGTGTAGATCTGCAGCTCGCTGGACGGGACATTTCCGCGGGAGAACTCGTCCATGCGGTGGTGGCGCCCGTTATTGGTGGTGAAGACACGCAGGAGCAGCGGGCATGTCTGGGACAGAGAGAAGAAAAGCCAAGGACAGAAGTTAAAGAAAGCCAGTCCGGAGCTCGTTCCCTTCCGGAGGCGTCGCGGCCTCCGAGCCGCCCTGGGAGCAAAAACACCGCCGCTTGCCGCGCTCTCCGCCCCGTCGGACCCACAACCATCTCTTTCCGGACCCCACACCTTCTCCCGATCGATCGGCTTCTCCGGTTCCTTTTTAATTTCCTCCTGGGTAACGCGCGACTCCACCGCCATCTTCCTCCTACGACCCGCGAGACGCTCGCTCTGACCTCCGACCCCCGTAGCGAGCATGAGAACGAAGCCTCTCGCGAGGAGAAACTCGAGGCTTTATAGAGGACCACGGGTGGGGGTGGGGGGTGGGGGGCGGGGCGTTTCCTGGCGCAGGCGCACTTCATTGTGTGGCGCGTGAGCCCGGGTCCGGCCGCGCCTGCGTGTTGCGTCCTCAGGGGGAAGGCGGGCGCTGGCGTCCGCAGGGCGGAGCCTGTGAGGGAGGCGCTTGCTGTCCGTCGCTGGTCCTTGGTTGCTACGGTGTGTGTTCCCTGAAATGTTTGCAGGGCAAATAACACTTACCGTGGCGTTTTCACACGAAATGATGAAAACCTTAGTGAACGCAAAACAGTACGGGAGGTGAGTGAATAAGCAAAAACGTTCCTTTATTAACAAAATATCCGCCCCTTCTTTTTGATAAGGGAGTAAGAAGTTGTGACAGACCTGTGTGGACGCCTGAGTTAAGACAGAAGAGGCGCTGCAAAGTTGAGGGGAGGGGAGGATACCTTTCAGTAAATGGTTGTAGAGCGATTAGGCATCTGATTGGGGGGAAAGAAGAGTTGGACTCTCCACACCACACGCAATTTCAGGTGGGTCAGAACCTGAGTGGAGCAGCAAAACTAGAACTTTCCGGGAATAACACAGTAAACTATCTTCATGATTAGTGGATAGGGGTACATAATACAAAAAGCGCTAACCAGAAAGGATTGATACATTTGACTATGTTAAAGTTGAAAAAAAAACTGACCTTCAAAATACATCATAAAGAGAGAAAAATATAATCCACAGAATGGGAGAAGATATCTGTGATGCATATGATTGACAAAAGCTAGGGTCCAGGGTATATCAGAACTCCTAAAGAAAAAGGCAGACATCCCAATGGAAAAATGGGTGAAAGAGTTGAACAGGTGCTTTTACAATGAAGAAATCCAAATAGCCAATAAGCATATATGGCTCATTACTAATCAGGGGATGCATTCAAACCACAGTGATTGGCTTTAACTGATTGGCTTTAAACTACACCCACTAGATTGGCGAAAATTAGAAACTCTGACATCAACAATTGTTAGTAGACTAACGGGAAGTCTCTAATACTGGTGGTGAGAGTGTCAATTGGTATTCCCACTTTGGAAAGTAGTTTAGGATTATTTAGTAAAGTTGAAGATATGTATACTTTAGATTTAACAATTCCACTCCTCTAGTGAAAATCTTGCTCAAGTATATCCAGAGACGTTACAAGAGTGTTCTTAGCAGTATTGTTTATAAGAACAGAAATCTGGAAACAACCCAAGTGTCCATCAATGGTACCATAGTTCAGTGAATTGTGGTATACTATATGGCAACAAATCTATCAAACAGCTGTGGAATACCATACAGCAACAAAAATGAACAAACTACAGATACATGAAACTACAACCACGTGAAAACATGAATTTCACAAACATAATGATGACTGTAAGAAACCAAAGACAAAAAAATATATACTGTGTGCATCCATTTTTATAACATTCAAAAGCAGGCAATACTAAACCATATTGTTCAGGATACATTCCCAGGTGATAAAACTATAAAAAGAAGAGCGATGAAGTAATTACCACAAAATTCAGAATGGTAATTACCTATGAGAAAAGAAGGGGATTAGGGAAGGGCAAAGGAGGTGCTTCAGGAGGGTTGGCAACATTCTATTTTTTGACCTAGTTGGTGGTTACACAGTGGTTTGATTTTAAATTATTCTTTTAACAATAAATTTTATGTTTTACATACCCTTCTGTATGAATACTATATCTTGCTATATTAAAAAATAGTAACTGAAAGAAAAAAAGAATGCCTATGAATCACTACCAGCCCTGGTGGTCTAGTGGTTAAGATTCCACGCTCTCACCACCACAGCCCGGGTTTGTTTTGCAGTCAGGGAGCCACACCACCCATCTGTTGGTTGTCAGACTGTGGCAGCTGTGTGTTGCTGAAAGCTATGCCAACGGTGTTTCAAATATCAGCAAGGTCACCCATGGTGGACAGGTGTCAGCTTCCAGACTAAGACAGACCCGGAAGAAGGACCTGGCCACCCACTTCTGAAAAAATTGGACATGAAAACCCTGTGAATAGCAGCAGAGCATTGTCTGATAGAGCACTGAGGGGTGAGAGGATGGAGCAAAAAGACCAGGAAGGGTTCTTGCTCTGCTGGACACAGGGTCACTAGGAGTCAAAATAGACATGACAGCACTGACAACAATAAATGAATCAATAAGAAAAAGATAAAGAATCCAGTAGAAAATGGACAAAAGGCATGATAGGCATTTCACAGAAGAGAAAACACAAATTAAATGTAAACAGAAAGGATACCCAACCTCATGAATAATCCTAGAAATGCACATTTAAACCATGTTAGATAACATTTCACTCTACAGTACTAGATTGGCCAAAATGCAAAAATCTGACAACCAGGGGCTACCCTGGTGGCATAGTGGTTAAGTTTGCATGCTCCACTTCGGCAGTCTGGGGTTCGAAGGTTTGGATCCTGGGCACGGACCTGTGCATTGCTTATCAAGTCATGCTGTGGCAGGTGTCCCAGGTATAAAGTAGAGGAAAACGGGCACAGATGTTAGCTCAGGGCCAATTCCTCAGCAAAAAGAGGAAGATTGGCAACAGATGTTAGCTCGGGGCTAATCTTCCACACCCCCCCCCCCAAAAAAAATCTGACAACCAAGTGCTGGCAAGGATATGGAGAAAAGGGAATTCTTACCAACTACTCTCATCCACTTTGGAAAAATTGGCATTATGTAGAAAAACTGGATATATGTGCACACCTTAAGACCCAGCTATTCCACTCCTATTTGTATTCCCCTGAGAAACTGTTACACCTGAGCACCAGGCAACAGGTTGAATAATGTTCTAGCATCTTTATTCTTAATAACTAGAAACAATCTGAATGTCCACCAAGAGTATATTCATAAAATAAAATACCATAAAGACTTGGACATAAAGACCAAAATATGCTTTTTTTGAAAGCTGGAATTAAAAAAGCAAGTCATAGAAGAATGCATACGATAGGATTCAATTTATGCAAAGTTCAAAAATAAGAACCTCCCCCCCCAAAAATACTGTTTAGAGAAACAAACACAAGTAGTAAAACTATAAAGAGAAGAAGAGAATGATTAACACTAAATTCATGATAGTGTTACCCCTGAGAGTAACCTGGGGTGGTGCAATTTATGAAGAGCATCCAGGGAGCTTCTAAGGTACTAGTAATGTACTCTTTCTCACTAGGAGGGGTGTGGGTTTTCATTCTTTACAGGCATACCTCAGAGATGTTACAAGTTTGGTTCCAGACCACCACAATAAAGCAAATATTGCAATAACACGAGTTTTTTGGTTTCCCAGTGCATATAAAAGTTGTGTTGTAAATTCTGTGGTCTATTAAGTGTGCAATAGCATTATGTCTAAAAAAAACAATGAACATGTCTTAAATTTAAAAATATATTATTGCTGAGAGTGAGGTCTGCATCATGGTGGAGTGAGCTTCCCCCATTGAACTCTCCCCCTCTAAGATACAACAAAAAGGACATTCATACTCCAACAGAAGCTATTCACACAACACAGGGGACATCTGAGGTGTCCAGGCAGCCATATACCCAAGGACTGAGGTACTGGAATCTCCAGAGTAAGTGTAAGGAGGTAAGAGGAGCTCCCTTCCTTCCCCAAGGACTGCGACCCAGAGACTGAGACCATGCGGCTCTCAGAGGAGAGGGAGGGGCAGCTCGCCATGTGAAAAATGGTGCTCTCTAAGACACCTCACAGCCCTAGTGGATCCCCCTATGGAGGGAGCAGAACTGTTGCAAGGGTAATTTCAACAAGCTAACCCCTCAGGAGAGCAGAGAGAGGCAGCAAGGGGAGAAACCTCTGAGATCAGGGAGGCAAAAGTAAGTGCCCCTCCCCCACCTGGCTCACCCAACTGGTGCTTCAGCACAGTGGCACGTCAGCTCAGCCCCGTCCCCAGAGGCAGCGGTGCCCAGGCCTGACCAGCAGGGGCAGTGTGACTGCTCCCCACCCCTACAGGCAGTGGCCCCCAGGTGCCTGGGCCCGACCAGCGGCGGGGCAAGGCTGTGCCTCCGCACCAGAGGCAGCGGCAGCTTAGTCCCCACCATGCCACAGCCCCAGCTGCTCCAGCTGGACCAAGCCACAGCCCCAGCTTCCCTGGCTCCACTGTGCCACGGCCCAAGCTCTTTCAGCTGGACTATGCCCCACCCCCAGCTCCTTTGGCTTGACTGTCCCCCCTCCCCCCAGCTCTAGCTGCTTTGGCTTGGCCTGTGCTCAGGCTCCAGCTGACTTGGCGCCAGCAACTGCGGCCCACAGCACTCCAGTTCCAGCTTCTTTGGCCCAGTGGCACTCCAGCTCTTCCTTCTTCAGTTCAGCACACTCCAGTTCCAGCTTCTTTGGCCCACAGCACTCCAGTTCCAGCTTCTTTGGCCCAGCAGTGCCCCAACTCATCCTTTGGCCCAGTGCACTCCAGTTCCGGCTTCTTTGGCCCAGTGCACTCTAGTTCCAGCTTCTTCAGCCCAGCAGCACTCCAGCTCCTCCTTCTTCAGCCCAGTGCACTCTAGTTCCAGCTTCTTTGGCCGACTGGTACTCCAGCTCTTTCTTCTTTGGCCCAGTGCACTCCAGTTCCAGCTTCTTTGGCCCAGCAGCACTTCAGCTGCAGCTGCTTCAACCCACCTGCACCTGAGCCCCAGCTACTTCAGCCTACCTGTGCTCCAGCTCCAGCTGTTTCCACACTTCCCCTCTAGCAGCCTCCACTCAGCCACACTGCAGATCAGCCAGGGGCCGACAAGAGTGCTCATGGATTGAGGTGGGCTATATACACAGCCCTTGACCCTCACCCAGTGGCAGCAAGAGGAAACTGCGACCATATATTTTCACTATGAGGAAAGGTAAGCCAACACCGACAGGCACCATGCAAAAATATGTTAAATCTCCAGAGCAAAAGGAAAATGACAAGCACCCAGAAGTCAACCCAGAAAGCACAGAAATGTATAACCTTAATGACAGAGAATTCAAAATAGCCATCATAAAAAAGCTTAATGAAATACAAGAAAACACAGACAGACAATTCAGTGAAATCAGGAGTTTCTTCACAAAAGAGATTGAAACTATTAAAAAAATGCAATCAGAGATCTTAGAGATGAAAAACGCAATAGAAGAGAGAAAGACAAATCTGGAAGCCTTAAGCACCAGAGCTGACAATATGGAGGAAAGAATTAGCAATATTGAGGACAGCAATGCAGAAATGCTCCAGATGGAGAAGGAAAGAGAACTAAGACTAAAAAGAAATGAAGAAACTCTCTGAGAAATATCCAACTCAATTAGGAAATCCAACATAAGGATTATAGGTATTCCAGAGAGAGAAGAGAGGGAAAAAGGAGGAGAGAACTTGTTCAAAGAAACAATATCTGAGAACTTCCCAAACCTGGGGAAGGAGCCGGAAATACCAGTGAATGAAATCAATAGATCTCCTAAATATATCAACACAAAAAGACCCTCTCCAAGGCATATAGTAGTAAAGCTAGCAAAAGTCAACAACAAAGAAAAAATATTAAGGGCAGCTAGACAAAAAAAAAAAAAATGAGATACAAAGGATTTCCTATCAGGATCTCAGCCGATTTCTCAACAGAAACTTTACAGGCTAGGAGAGAGTGGAACGATATATTCAAAATTCTAAAGGACAAAAATTTTCAGCCAAGAATACTCTATCCAGCAAAAATATCCTTCAGATATGATGGAGAAATAATAAGTATCCCAGATAAACAAAAGCTAAGGGAGTTCATTGCCACAAGACCCCCACTACAAGAAGTGCTCAAGAAGGCCCTCATCCCTGAGGAAAAAAAGAGAAAAGGGATTCAAAGTTTTGAACAAGGAGGAAAATAGGTCGAAAAAACCAGAAAAATTGCAGTCCTCTATCAAAATAGATTAGCAAACACTTAATTATAAAACCAAAGATCAAGGGAAGGTAAGCACTAAGCATAAATATAACCTCATCATGTTAAACATGAACTCACAACACAAGAAGGAATAAGATGTGACAACAATAACATAGCAGGGGAAGAGGAAAGGAATCGAATTGACTTAGTCTAAGGGAATAAGAGGCCATCAAAAAATGGACTATCACATCCATAAGATTTTTTATACAAACCTCATGGTAACCATTAAACAAATAATCAGAATAGAATCACACACGATAAAGAAAGAGAAAACTAAGAGAACCCCCATACAGAACTACCAAACTGCATTGGTAGTCAGAAACACATGGGACAAGAAACAAAAGAAATGCAAAAGAACCAGAAAAAGAGTGATAAAATAACAACAACAAGCCCCCATATATCAATAATTACTCTAAATGTAAATGGACTAAACCCTCCAATCAAAAGACACAGAGTGGTGGGATGGATTGAAAAACAAGACCCAACAATATGCTGCCTCCAGGAAACACATCTCACTCTAAAGACAAACACAGGCTCAGAGTGAAAGGATGGAAGACAATACTCCAAGCTAATGGCAAACAAAAGAAAGCAGGTGTTGCCATACTTATATCAGACAAAGTTGACTTCAAGATAAAACAGGTAATGAGAGACAAAGAGGGGCATTATATAATGATAAAAGGGACACTCCACCAAGAAGACATATCACTTTTAAATATATATGCACCCAACACAGGAGCACCAAGGTACATGAAGAAATATTAACAAACCTAAAAGGAGATATTAACAACAACACAATAATAGTAGGGGATCTTAACACCCTACTTTCATCAATGGACAGATCATCCAGACAGAAAATAAATAAGGAAATAATGGACCTAAATGAAAAATTAGATGAGAGGGACTTAATAGACATATACAGAGCACTCCATCCAAACACAGGAGATTATACATTCTGCTCAAGTGTGCATGGAACATTCTCAAGAATAGACCATATGTTGGGAAACAAGGCATGCTTATATGAATGTAAGAGGATTGAAATAATAATAAGCATCTTTTCAGACCATAATGCCATGAAGTTAGAAATCAACTACAAGGAAAAAACCGGGAAAGTGACAAAGCTGTGGAGACTCAACAACATGCTACTAAACCACCAATGGATCATTGATGAAGTTAAAGGGGAAATCAAAGCATTTCTGGAGACAAATGAAAATGAAAATACACTGTAGCAACTCATATGGGATGCAGAAAAATTGGTCCTGAGAGAGAAGCTCATAGCAATACAGGCCCACCTTAACAAACAAGAAAAAGCCCAAATAAGCAACCTCAAACTTCACCTAACAGAATTAGAAAAAGAGGAACAAACAAAGCCTAAAGTAGGCAGAAGGAGGGAAATAATAAAAATCAGAGCAGAAATAAATGAAATTGAAATTAAAAAGACAGTAGAAAGGATCAATGAAACAAAGAGCTGGTTCTTGGAGAAGATAAACAAAATTGACAAACCCTTAGCCAGATTCACCAAGAAAAAAAAAAGAGAAGGCTCAAATAAATAAAATTAGAAATGAAAAAGGAGAAATTACAACAGACACCACAGAAAAACAAAAGATTATAAGAGAATACTATAAAAAACTGTATGCCAACAAATTGGACAATCTAGAAGAAATGGATAAATTCCTAGACTCATACAACCTCCCAAAACTGAATCAAGAAGAAATAGAGAACCTGAATAGACCAATCACAAGTAAAGAGATTGAAACAGTAATCAAAAACCTCCCCAAAAATAAATGTACAGGACCAGATGGCGCCTCTGGAGAATTTTACCAAACATTCAAAGAAGACTTAATACCTATACTTCTCAAACTATTCCAAAAAATAGGGGAAGATGGAACACTTCCCAACACATTCTACGAGGCCAACATCACCCTGATACCAAAACCAGACAAAGACAATACTAAAGGAAAACTACAGACCAATATCCCTGATGAACATAGATGCAAAAATCCTCAACAAAATATTGGCAAACCGGATACAGCAATACATTAAAAAGATCATACACCATGATCAAGTGGGACTTATACCAGGGACACAGGGATGGTTCAACACCTGGAAATCAATCAATGTGATACACCACATTAACCAAACGAGGAATAAAAACCATATGACCATCTCAATAGATGCAGAGAAGGCTGTTGACAAGATCCAACATCCATTTATGATAAAAACTCTCAACAAAATGGGTATAGAAGGAAAGTACCTTAACATTATAAAGGCCATATGTGACAAACCCACAGCCAACATCATACTCAATGGGGAAAAACTGAAAGCCATCCCTCTGAAAACAGGGACAAGACAAGGGTGCCCACTCTCACCACTCTTATTCAACACAGTACTGGAGATTCTGGCTAAAGCAATTAGGCAAGAAAAAGGAATAAAAGGAATCCAAATAGGCAAGGAAGAAGTGAAACTCTCGCTGTTTGCAGATGACATGATCTTATATATAGAAAACCCTAAAGAATCCATTGGAAAACTATTAGAAATAATCAACAACTACAACCAAGTGGCAAGGTACAAAATCAACTTACAGAAATCAGTTGCATTTCTATATACCAACAACAAGCTAACAGAAAGAGAACTCAAGAAGACAATCCCATTTACAATTGCAACAAAAAGAATAAAATATCTAGGAGTAAATTTAACCAAGGAAGCGAAAGAGCTATACAATGAAAACTATAAGACATTATTGAGCAAAATTGATGACATAAAGAAAAGGAAAAATATTCCATGCACTTGGATTGGAATAATAAACATAGTTAAAATGTCCATACTACCTAAAGCAATCTACAGATTCAATGCAATCCCAATCAGAATCCCAAGGACATTCTTCAGAGAAATAGAACAAAGAATACTAACATTCATATGGGGCAACAAAAGACCCCGTATAGCTAAAGCAATCCTGAAAAAGAAGAACAAGGCTGGAGGCATCACAATACCTGACTTCAAAACATACTACAAAGCAATAGTAATTAAAATAGCGTGGTACTGGTACAAAAACAGACACACAGATCAATGGAACAGAATTGAAAGTCCAGAAATAAAATCTCACATCTATGGGCAGCTAATCTTTGACAAAGGAGCTAAGGACATACAGTGGAGAAAGGAAAGTCTCTTCAATAAATAGTGCTGGGAAAACTGGACAGCCACTTGCAACAGAATGAAAGTAGACCACCTTCTTTTGCCATATACAAAAATTAACTCAAAATGGATCAAAGACCTGAAGGTGAGACCTGAAACTATAAAACTCCTGGAGGAAAATATAGGTAGTACACTACTCGCCATCAGCCATAAAGGGATCTTCTTGAATTGCATGTCTACTCAGACAAGGGAAACAAAAGAATAAATAAACAAGTGGGACTTCATCAGATTAAAGAGTTCTACAAGGCAAATGAAACCAGGATCAAAATGAATAGGGAACCCACCAGCTGGGAAAAAATATTTGCAAACCATATATTTGACAAGGGATTAATCTGCATAATATATAAAGAACTCACACAACTGAATAACAAAAAAACAAACAACCCAATCAAAAAATGGGCAGAGGAAATGAACAGACACTTCTCCAAAGAAGATATGCAGATGGCCAATAGGCACATGAAAAGATGGTCAACACCACTAATCATCAGGGAAATGCAAATCAAAACCACACTAAGATATCACCTTACACCCGTTAGAATGGCTATAATCACCAAGACAAAAAGCAACAAATGCTGGAGAGGCTGTGGAGAAACAGGAACCCTAATCCACTGCTGGTGGGAATGCAAACTGGTGCAGCCTCTATGGAAAACAGTATGGAGATTCCTCAAAAAATTAAAAATAGAAATACCTTATGATCCAGCTATCCCACTACTGAGTATCTACCCAAAGAACCTGAAATCAACAATCCAAAGAGGCTTATGCACCCCTATGTTCATCACAGCTTTGTTCACCATAGCCAAGACATGGAGGCAAACCAAGTGTCCCTCAACTGATGAATGGGTAAAGAAGATGTGGTATATATATACCATGGAATACTACTGAGCCATAAAGAAAGACAAAATCGTCCCATTTGCAACAACATGGATGGAGCTGGAGGGTATTATGTTAAGTGAAATAAGCCAGAAAAAGAAAGACAAACAGGGCATGGTTTCACTCATATGTGGAAGATAAACCAACACATGCACAAATAGAACCATTTGGTGGTTACCAGGGTCTAGGGGGTGGGGGTGGGCACAAGGGGTAGAGGGATGAACTTATATGTTGACTGATAAACAATAATGTACAACAAAAATTTCACAACAAAAAAATTTTTTAAATATATATGTTATTGCTAAGAAATGCTAACCATCATCTGAGCCTTCAGTGAGTTGTAATATTTTTGCTGAAGGAGGGTCTTGTAAAAAACACAATATCTGCAAAGTGCAATAAAATGAGGTATGCCTGTACACTGTATATACACTTTAGATACTATTTTGTGTGTATGATTTAGATCACTGTTAAAAAAAATTTTTAGCTGCTTAGGGCTGGGAGTTTGCATGCAGTCAATATTCAATTTTTTTAAAAGATGATATTTAAATTTCTTCCACCATTCTATGATTCTAATAAATCTTTTCCAAAACCTCCATAATATAAAAATACAGACACCTGAGGGCACTCTAATCAATCAATTAAAGGGAAAATATTGAAACTGTGAAAATGAAGAAACTCACAACCTTTTTTTTTTTTTTTAAAGATTTTATTTATTTTTTTCCCTCCCCAAAGCCCCAGTAGATAGTTGTATGTCATAGCTGCACATCCTTCTAGTTGCTGTGTGTGGGACACGGCCTCAGCATGGCTGGAGAAGCGGTGCATCAATGCACGTGCACTCCCGGGATCCGAACCCGGGCCGCCAGCAGCGGAGCGCACGCACTTAACCGCTAAGCCACGGGGCCGGCCCCTCACAACCTTTTTTTTGGGTATATTGGGGAGGTTTAGTTTCTCATATATAAGCTCTCATTTTAGACCTTTCCAAATAACAAGCTCTCATCAAAACTGAGTTTTCCAATACCTTGAGGCAGTGGAACTGCAGCTATGTTTTAGAATAATAGTTAAGGTAGCTTTTCAGCCTCCATCAATCCACCTACTTGGCGTCCTAGGTGCAGCTCTGAACACAAATTATAATATTTAAGTATATGCATCCTTTCTCTTTCGAATTTACACAACTGAGTATTACACTTCTAGGTATATACCCAAAAGAATTGAAAGCAAGAACTCAAGTAGATATTTGAACACCAATGTCACAGGATCGTTATTCACAATAGCCAAAAAGTGGAAACTACTCAAGTGTCCATCAACATGTGAATGGATATAAATACAATGGAATATTATTCAGCCTTAAAAAGGAATGAAGTACTGAAACATATGACCACAAGGAGGAACCTTGAAAACATTATGCCAAGTGAAATAAGCCAGACACAAAAGAGCAAATATTATATGATTCCACTTATGAGGCACCTATAACATGCAAATTTATAGAGATAGAAAATAGAATAGAGGTTACCCGGGCTTAGGAGGGGATGGGAATGGAGAGTTATTATTTAACGGTATGGAGCTTCTATTTGGGACAATGAAAAAATCTGGAAATGGATGGTGGTGATGGTTGCACAACACTGTGAATATACTTAATACACTGAATTGTGCACCTAAAAATGGTTAAAATCCTAAATTGCACATTATGTATATTTTACCACAATAAAATTTTTTTAAAAGAGTGAACATTTGAGGTATGTGAAAATAAATCATCAAACTTTCTCCACCCTTTTCTTTTTCTTATATTCTGGCATTTTGAATTGGGAGAAAGGTAGATTATCCTAATTAAAATCAGAAACATGTAATGGGAATTTTTACAGAATATGCCTCAGTCAGTCACTGCAGCTGGCTTTTTCTGCTGTTGAGAGTAAGGACAGCTTTCTGATGGCAGGAAAATAGATATTCCTGAACATGTACAAGAAGTGTTTCCGGAAAAGGTTTAATAGAATATATTTTACATAGAATTTTCTGACTCTTTTTATAAAAGCTGTGGATTGTAAATTTGAACCTCAGTGGGAGGTTATTAAAGCTTTTCCAATTCCTAAAATGACCCTCTTTCCTTTAGGTGCATTTGTGGGAGACCAGGTTTATGGCGTTTATAAGCACAATATTTATTTTGTGGTTCTATTTCAGAAAGAGATGTGTGTAAACACTCTTAGTAAATCATCCGGTTGTTACCAAGAGTAGAAAAAATATGTTTGCATAGCCATTCCTAGAAGAATTAAGCCTAGAGGCAGTACAATTATTACTTAGAAGATAAGTTGTTTTCTATTACCCTGAAAACTCTGTATTTTTACAAATGAGCATACGTGTCTATTTGGCATTAGCACTACAAGCATTAATGAACCAGTCCTGATGCTCCTAACTGGTCTTGCTGTGTCACCCCTACAGTCGTTCTTCACGTTACAGCTGGAGGGGTGGTGTTTTCAAAGCCTGCTCCCACTAAAATACACTGTGAGGTGTGGGATCTGGGAACCCATTTTCTAAGCAGCTTCTTGGGTTGTTCTGAGAACCATCTCATTTACAGCACATTTTAAGCCAGTGGAACAGAATGAGAGATCACATTGCTTTTTCAGACACTTGAAATCTCTCTCACTTTACCCCCTGTTTTAAGCATTTGAATGATTACATTGAAAATGATTTTTACACAGACATCCTTGGGGCCGGCCCCGTGGTGTAACAGTTAAGTGCGAGCGCTCTGCTGCTGGTGGCCTGGGTTCGGATCCCGGGTGCACACTGAGGCACTGCTTGTCAGGCCATGCTGTGGTGGCGTCTCATATAAAGTAGAGGAAGATGGGCACCGATGTTAGCCCAGGGCCAGTCTTCCTCAGCAAAAAGAGGAGGATTGGCATGGATGTTAGCTCAGGGCTGATCTCCTCACACACACACAAAAAAACCAGACATCTTCTTCCTCAAGAGTCTGCAGAGCATCAACAACATATTTACTGGAAGCAAGTTGTAGAGGGCAACATAATTGATGGTTAAAAAGCTTAGGCTTTGAAGTTAGGTAGATTTTAAATTTAAACTTGAGCTCTCGCTAGCTGGTTAATCTTGAATCGCTTAACTGCTCTGAGTCACAGATTCCTGATCCATAAATTACGATAATAAAATAGCAAGTAGCCTGTTATGAGAAATAAATGCATCTAAAATAGTCGGCATAGTGTCTGCTATATACTAAACACTCAACAAATGTGAGCCATTGTAATCATCAGCATCACCATCATCAAATCTTTTGCAATGAAGCAAGGGGTGCGAATTAAGAGGCTAATTCCCTGTCAATTTCCACTATTGCCCAAGATAGGCTGATTCCATGAAAACTTCATGAAACAAATAGCATTACTGTATAATTATTTAATTATAAATCTTTGCCAATTTATTATCATGCACATTCAAATAAAGATATACTAATCTTCAGCCACTGCAAGATACTGAGAGTATTTTTATTCAATTGGGGGAAAAAAGCAGTTATGGAAATGATTTGGTTTAGGTATTTAACCATAAAATCTGAGTAGTTTTTTAGGAGACTTGGGATAGCTCGTCTGGCCCTGATTCCAAGGTTGCACATGAAGAAAGATCTTCAACAATTTATTAGTTCTTTGGGATTAGAAAATGTATGTGAATAGATGTCTTTGTGGTATTGATGTCAACTGTGGCATGAATAAAATTTAAGGCCCTGCTTTATATATACATAACACTAAAATATGTGTTAAACGATTAAAGACATTTTAAAGTGCTTAGGTAACTATCTCAGTATCATGTTCTCACCTTTTATATTTATATGGTAATAATAATATTAGTTAATATTTATTGATCATTGTATTGGTTATCTTTTTATGGCTGTGTAACAACCACCTGAAAACATAGAAGCTTAAGATAACAGCCATGTTATTTGGGCCGGGCTCAAATAGTTAGTTCTTCTGGTCTCACCTGGCTTGTGGAGAAATAGACTTCACTTCTTGGTCAGAGTTCCAGCTAAGACACACTACATAGGGGTATGGACACAGGGATGGGAGGAATTTTTGGCCATTTTTTGACTATATACATGCTAGGCACTTTGCTACATATTTTGCATGCATTATCTCATTTAATTTTCACAACTATCCTATGAGATGTGTATATTATGAAACCTGTTTTACAAATAAGAAAACTGAAATACAGAGATGTTATGTAACAACATTTCTAATGAGACAAATGTTTATTAAGAGTTCTTAAGAAGTAAAACTATGCTAATGTTAAGTGTAAAAGAAGAATAAAATATTATAAATAAAGTAATTCAATTATGTTTTTTAAATACACACACACACACAAACATCCTGGAAGGAAATATTCAAAAATATTAACAAGTGCCTCTGAGTTGGAAGATAATGGATATTTGTGATTTCTATCTTTTTTGTATTTTCCACATTTTTCATAATGAGTATATATTTACTTCTAGAAATTAAAAAGTAATGTTTTAAAAAGTAAATCTCTACCAAAACTCACACAAGAAGAAATATATTATCTGTTTCTGTGAAGAATGTCATTGGGATTCTGATTGGGATTGCATTGAATCTGTAGATTGCTTTAGGTAATATAGACATTTTAACTATGTTTATTCTTCCAATCCACGTGCATGGGATAGCTTTCCATTTCTTTATGTCATCATGGATTTCCCTCAATAATGTCTTGTAGTTCTCATTGTATAGGTCCTTCACCTCCTTGGTAAGATTTATTCCTAGGTATTTTATTCTTTTTGATGCAATTGTAAATGGTATTATCTTTTTGAGCTCTCTTTCTGTTAGTTCATTATTAGCATATAGAAATGCAACTGATTTTTGTAGATTGATTTTGTACCCTGCAACTTTGCTGTAGTTGTTGATTGTTTCTAATAGTTTTCCAACAGATTCTTTAGGGTTTTCTATATATACAATCATGTCATCTGCAAATAGTGAGAGTTTCACTTCTTCGTTACCTATTTGGATTCCTTTTATTCCTTTTTCTTGCCTAATTGCTCTGGCCAAAACCTCCAGTACTATGTTGAACAGGAGTGGTGAGAGTGGGCAGCCCTGCCTCGTTCCTGTTCTCAGAGGAATGGCTTTCAGTCTTTCCCTGTTGAGTATGATGTTAGCTGTGGGTTTGTCATATATGGCCTTTATTATGTTGAGGTACTTTCCTTCTATTCCCATTTTATTGCGAGTTTTTATCATAAGTGGATGTTGTATCTTGTCAAATGCCTTCTCTGCATCTATTAAGATGATCATGTGGTTTTTATTCTTTGTTTTGTTGATGTGATGTATCACGTTGATTGATTTGCGGATGTTGAACCATCCCTGCGTCTCTGGTATAAATCCCACTTGATCATGGTGTATGATCTTTTTAATGTATTGTTGTATTTGGTTTGCCAATATTTTGTTGAGGATTTTTGCATCAATGTTCATCAGCGATATTGGCCTGTAATTTTCTTTCTTTGTATTGTCTTTGTCTGGTTTTGGTATCAGGGTGATGTTGGCCTCATAGAATGATTTAGGAAGTGTTCCATCTTCCTCTATTTTTTGGAATAGTTTGAGGAGGATGGGTATTAAATCTTCTTTGAATGTTTGGTAAAATTCACTGGAGAAGCCATCTGGTCCTGGACTTTTATTTTTTGGGAAGTTTTTGATTACTATTTCAATCTCTTTACTTGTTATTGGTCTATTCAGATTCTCCATTTCTTCTTGGTTCAATTTTGGGATGTTGTATAAGTCTAAGAATTTATCCATTTCTTCTAGATTGTCCAATTTGTTGGCATATAATTTCTCATAGTATTCTCTTATAATCCTCTGTATTTCCCTGGTATCCGTTGTAATTTCTCCTCTTTCATTTCTAATTTTATTTACTTGAGCCTTTTCTCTTTTTTTCTTAGTAAGCCTGGCTAAGGGTTTGTCAATTTTGTTTATCTTCTCGAAGAACCAACTCTTTGTTTCATTAATCCTTTCTACTGTTTTTTTGGTCTCAATTTCATTTATTTCTGCTCTGATTTTTATTATTTCTCTCCTTCTGCTGGCTTTGGGCTTTGTTTGTTCTTCTTTTTCTAGTTCTGTTAGGTGTAATTTAAGGTTGCCTATTAGGGCTTTTTCTTGTTTGTTAAGGTGGGCTTGTATCGCTATGAGTTTCCCTCTCAGGACCGCTTTTGCTGCATCCCATATGGTTTGATATGGCATGTTATCATTTTCGTTTGTTTCCAGATAGTTTTTGATTTCTCCTTTAATTTCATCAATGATCCATTGGTTGTTCAGTAGCATGTTGTTTAATCTCCACATTTTTGTCACTTTCCCAGTTTTTTTTTCATGGTTCATTTCCAATTTCATAGCCTTATGGTCTGAAAAGATGCTTGTTATGATTTCAATCTTCTTAAATTTATTGAGGCTTGCTTTGTTTCCCAACATATGGTCTATCCTAGAGAATGTTCCATGTGCGCTTGAGAAGAATGTGTAGTCAGCTGTTTTTGGATGGAGTGCTCTGTATATGTCTACTAGGTCCATCTCGTCCAGTTTTTCATTTAAGTCTAATATTTCTTTATTAACTTTTTGTCTGGATGATCTGTCCATTGCTGTAAGTGGGGTGTTAAGATCCCCTACTATTATTGTGTTGTTGTTGATTTCTCCTTTTAGGTTTGTTAATAGTTGCTTTATGTACATTGGTGCTCCTGTGTTGGGTGCATATATATTTATAAGTGATATGTCTTCTTGATGTAGTGTCCCTTTTATCATTATATATTTCCCTTCTTTGTCTTTCTTAACCTGTTTTATCTTGAAGTCTACTTTGTCTGATATGAGTATGGCAACACCTGCTTTCTTTTGTTTGCCATTAGCTTGGAGTATTGTCTTCCATCCTTTCACTCTGAGCCTGTGCTTGTCTTTAGTGCTAAGATGTGTTTCCTGAAGGCAGCATATTGTTGGGTCTTGCTTTTTAATCCATCCTGCCACTCTGTATCTTTTGATTGGAGAGTTCTATCCATTTACATTTAGGGTAATTATTGATATATGAGGGCTTAATGTTGCTGTTTTGTCACTTATTTTCTGGTTCTTTTGCATTTCCTTTGTTTCTTGTCCCATTTGTTTTAGACTGCCAATTCAGTTTGGTTGTTCTGTCTTATGATTCTTCTAGTTTTCTCTTTGTTTATCATATGTGGTTTTGCTTTGATTATTTGTTTAGTGGTTACCTTGAGGTTTGGGCAAAAAATCTTGTGTATGAGATAGTCCATTATCTGATAGCCTCCTATTTCCTTATACTAAGTCAATTCAGTCACTTTCCTCTTCCCCTTCTAAGTTGCTCTTGTTATACCTTATTCTATCTTGTGTTGTGGCTGTGTGTTTACAGTGATGAGGTTAAATTTATTTTTGGTGAATTTCTTCCTTTGATCTTTGAGTTTAGTATTTAAGTGGTTGCTAACCTATTCCGGTAAAGATATACTATTTCTCTGATTTTGTCTACCTACTTTTCTCCTTCCTCCAAGCTTTGTGTTCCCTTTCTCTTCTTTTTTTCAGGCCTGAGGGCCTTCTTGAGTATTTCTTGTAGTGGGGGCCTCGTGGCCATGAACTCCCTTAGCTTTTGTTTATCTGGGAGAGTTACTATTTCTCCATCATATTTGAAGGATATTTTTGCTGGATAGAGTATTCTTGGTTGAAAGTTTTTGTCTTTCAGTATTTTGAATATATCATTCCAGTCTCTTCTAGCCTGAAAAGTTTCTGTTGAGAAATCCGCTGAGAGCCTGATGGGAGTTCCTTTGTATGTTATTTTTTGTTTTTGTCTAGCTGCCCTTAATATTGTTTCTTTGTCATTGACCCTGGCTAGCCTTACCACTAGGTGTCGTGGTGAAGGCCTTTGTCTGTTAATATATATAGGTGTCCTGTTGGCTTCGCTTACTGGTATTTCCTGCTCCTTCCCCAGATTTGGGAAATTTTCAGCTATTATTTCCTTGAATAGGCTCTCTGTTCCTCTTTCCCTCTCCTCTCCCTCAGGAATACCTATAATTCTTATGTTACATTTTCTAATAGAGTCAGATATTTCTCGGAGTCTTTCTTCATTTCTTTTTAGTCTTAGTTCTCTCTCTTCTTCCATCTGGAGTATATCTGTATTCCCATCCTCTAAAGTACTAATTCTTTCCTCCATATTGTCAGCTCTGTTCTTTAAAGATTCCAGATTCTCCTTTATCTCCTCCATTGTGTTCTTCATCTCCATCAGCACTGATTGGTTTTTCTTTATGATTTCAATCTCTTTTGTGAAGAAACTCCTAATCTCATTGAATTGTTTGTCTGTGTTGTCTCGTATTTCGTTGAGTGTTTTTATGATAGCTATTTTGAAATCTCTGTCATTTAGTTTATGGATTTCTGTGTCTTCGGGGTTGATTTCTGGGTGCTTGTCATTTTGTTTCTGGTCTGGTGATTTCATATATTTTTGCATTGTGGTTCCTGTGTTGGTTTTGTTTTTCCTCATCCTGGACGTCTCTGGTTGCAATTTCCACCTGCCGCCACTGTCTGGTGGTAAAGGGCTGTGTAGTCTAAGCCCCCTGCGCTCTGCCCCGGTTTTTCTGCTGCGATCCGCAGTTTTGTTTTGTTTTTTCCCGCTGCTATCCACGGGTCCAATCGTTTGATCAGGTCTGCCTCGGATCGCTAGGTCTCGTCTGGTCCAGCTGCAGACTCCGGGTTGCGGGGAGGGGGGAGCTCTCTCTTTTGCCCTCTGGGTCCCTGATGTGGGAGGCTTCTCGTTTGCCCCTCTTTATCCGCTCTCTGGGGTGCTCAGATGTTGATGGTAGCCCTGTGGCTCCTCTGAGTCCTCTGTGCGGGAGTTTCCCACTGGCTGAGAGAGTCCGAAGAGCCACAGTTTCCCCGCCGAGGGCCGCCCCTCCCCCCTCTCTGGGAGCCGCGCAGACCGGGATCGCTGATCTGATGGGGAGGGAGCGGAGTTCTCCTTACCTCTCCCCACTTCCTCCGGGGGCCCAGCACGTTCCGCTCTCAGATGTGCGGCAGTGTGGATCCCTCCGCTCTAGGTTTTCACTATCTGGGATTCCGTTGTTGGTTTGTGGCTGTTGCTTTTGTTGTATCTTGTCGGGGGAAGAGTTCACGGGAAAGCTCACTCCGCCATGATGCTGACGTCACTCTCAGAAATATATTATCTGAATAGACCTATATCTATTAAAGGAATTGAATTCAATAATTAATAACTTTCCCAAACAGGAAGCACCAGGCCCACATGGGTTCACTGGTGAATTCTACCAAACATTTAAGGAAGGAATCATACCAATTCTCTACAATCTCTTCCAGAAAATAGAAGCATAAAGAATACTTCTTAACTCATTCTGTGAGGCCCGCATTACCCTAATACCCAAACCAGACAAAGACATTACAAGAAAGTAAAACTGTAAACCAATATTTCTCATGAACATAGATGCAAAAATCCTTAACAAATATTAGCAAATTAAACCCAACAATATATAAAAAGAGTTATACACTATGACCAAGTGGGATTTACCCCACGTAGGCAAGGCTGGTTCAGCATTCGAAAATTAATTAATATAATCCATCACATCAACAGGCTAAAGAAGAAAGATCATATGATCATATCAATAGATGCAGTAAAAGCATTTGCTAAAATCCAATACCCATTTATGATAAAGACCCTTAGCAAACTAGGAATAGAGATAAACTTCTTCAATTTGATAAATACCATCTACAAAAAACCTACAGCTAATATCACACTTAATGATGAGAAACTTGAAGCTTTCTCACTAAGATCAGGACAAGGCAAGAATGTCCCCTCTCACCACTCCTATTCAATTTTGTATTGGAATTCCTTCCTAATGTAATAAGAAAAGAAAAGGAAATTTTAGGAATACAGATTGGGAAGGAAGAAATAAAACTCTTAGTTCCTGGATGGCATGATTGCATATGTAGATAAATCCGTAATACTGACACCACCAAATGCTTGGAAGGATGTGGAGCAACAAGAACGTGCACTCATTGCTGGTGGGAATGCAAACGGTACAGCGGCGGCTTCTCCACGCTGCCCAGCACCGCTCGCTCCCAGCCGTGGCTTTCACAATTGCGGCCTTTTGCTACATGTTGGTGCGGCTCCTCACCGCCTTGCTTGTCTTCTTCACCATCTGGCACATTATAGCATTTGATGAGCTGAAGACTGGTTACAAGAATCCTATAGACCAGTGTAATACTCTGAATCCTCTTGTACTTCCAGAGGACCTCATCCATGCTTTCTTCTGTGTCATGTTTCTTTGTGCAGCAGAGTGGCTTACACTGGGTCTCAATGTGCCCCTCTTGGCATATCATATTCGGAGGTATATGAGTAGACCAGTGATAGGTGGACCAGGACTCTACGACCCTACAACCATCATGAATGCAGATATTCTAGCGTATTGTCAGAACGAAGGACGGTGCAAACTTGCTTTTTATCTTCTAACATTTTTTTACTACCTATATGGCATGATCTATGTTTTGGTGGGCTCTTAGAACAGCGCTCAGAAGAATGGGTCCAGTTCAATGAATGCACAAAGCCACCACATGGAGGGATTCTATCCAGCAAGACCCTGTTTCCAAGAGTAGCCTATGGAATCTAATCAGTTGCTTAAAAAAGTGACTCCTCATTTTTTAAATGTTTCCACATTTTTTGCATGTGGAAAGACTTTTCATATGTTATACTTGGATAAAGAATTTAAAAGGAATTGCATATAAATTAATATCAAATGATTACCTCCGGTGTTGACAGGAGGGACTTGCACTCCTTAAGGAACAACCATAATCACTTGAATGATTAGTTATTGACTGTCCTTAATCCATTGGAAGCTTTTGTTTATAGGAACTCGTAGGGCTCATTTTGGTTTTATTGAAATGCCATCTAATTATAAATTAGCTGTAGATACCAGGTGCTTCAGATGAACTGAAAATATATATCTGTGGATATATATTTTCTATGGAAAATATATACCTGTGGGAACCATCATGGGTTTCCTCATCTATCATGTAGATGATTATATATGGATACATTAAAATATAAGAAGAGTGGGATGTTTTCCCTTTGACTTGAATATTATCCCTATATATTGCATGAATGAGAGATTTCCCATATTTCCTCCAGAGTAATATACCTGCTTTAATTCTTAAGCATAAGTGAACATGATATAAAAATATATGCTGAATTACTTGTGAAGAATGCATTTAAAGCTATTTTAAATGCGTTTTTTTTTTTTTTTTTTTTTTGTGAGGAGATCAGCCCTGAGCTAACATCCGCCAATCCTCCTCTTTTTTTTTTTTGCTGAGGAAGACGGCCCTGGGCTAACATCTGTGCCCATCTTCCTCCACTTTATATGGGACGCCGCCACAGCATGGCTTGCCAAGCAGTGCGTTGGTGCGCGCCCGGGATCCGAACCAGCGAACCCTGGGCCGCCGCAGCGGAGCGAGCGCACCTAACCGCTTGCGCCACCGGGCCGGCCCCTTAAATGCGTTTTAATTGTAAGACATTATTCATTAAGAAATTGGTTATCATACTTACTGTGTTAATCTGGTGGTAAAGGTATTCTTAAGAATTTGCAAGTACTTTACATTTTGAAAACAGAAGGAGAGAGAACATTGTATAACTGTCTTGCTGTTCCTTTAGTGCAATACAATAAAACTCTGAAATTAAGGCTTATTTTCATTGCATTGTTTTAAAGATTACAAATAGCTATTTCTTCAGTCTCTTTCAAAATCCTAAATTCTGAACAAGCAAAAGAAAGAAAAAGCAATCTTGAGTAGGCTTGTATTGTATGCAGAAGACATTTCAAAATGGCTGGCCAAGAATGTAGACAGTAATTAGTGTGCATACATGGTTTTGCCCAAGGAAAGTCACTGCCTTTCTGTAACAAAGATCAGCCTTAATCCTAGGCTTCTGAAAGGAGGCAAACAGGGCGGCAGTTACAGGCCAGGTGAAGACAGCTTTAACCGGCATCAGTTCAAGACAATAACGTTGTGGGACCGGAAATAGTGATCAGATTATTTCTTCGAGTAGTACAAGTAGTGGAGTAGTCCTGTGAAAACAAGTGAGACATCCATGTCATTTAAACAATGGTCACTGGCATTTTGGTTGTCGATCCTGGTTGCACATGAGAATGACCTGGGGAACTTGGGGGAAAAAAAAAACCCACAAAACTGAAACAAATCAAAATTTCTAGGGACAGTCCCAGGACTCAGCAGCACTAGGAGATCCCCAGGTGATGTGATATGCAGCCAAGACTGGGAATCACTACTAAAGCTTCATGCTTGCTGACTTAGAAAAGCATGAGCTTTGCAATTCAAGAAGCTGGGCAGTTTCTGTGCAAAGCTACTAAGGTCTTGAATATCTCATCTTCATTATATAGTTCTAAGTTCAAAGAATTTTTAAGACATAGTACCACATCCAAGTTTTTGCTTGATCTATCTTGGTGGGTAAGATAGCATGCCTCTGTTTTTTGTTGTTTTTTTTACAAATTTAAATTTTTGTGTGTGTGTGAGGAAGATTAGCTCTGAGCTAACATCAGTTGCCAATCCTCCTCTTTTTGCTGAGGCAGACTGGCCCTGGGCTAACATCTGTGCCCATCTTCCTCTACTTCATATGGGACGCTGCCACAGCACAGCTTGACAAGCAGTACGTCGGTCCATGCCCGGGATCCAAACCTGCAAACCCCAGGCCACAGAAGCTGAGTGCGGGAACTTAACCACTAGGGCACTGGGCCAGCCCCGCAAATTTAAATTTTAGTTGGCTGTACTTAAAAAGAAAAAAATAACTAAGCCTTGAGAATTTGTAACAGACATATTTCTCTTCATATCCATCGTCTTTAGACCTTTAAAAACCATCTGATTTGTAACTCAGCTTAATTTTTTCTCTGCTAAGGTATAAAAACATGTAACTATAAGTTTGTAATTTCTACTGAGGGTATGGATTGGGTATGATGGGGCAGCAGCTGGAACCCTGCAGCAGACTAGTTGTCATTTTTCAGGACAAAGGGAACTTCCTGCTTTGTACTCAGACACAGGGAGTAGGCCTTATGGGGAGGCTGGCCGAGTCTAGGATGCCTCCAGTGAGTGGAACGTCCCTTCCTGCTCCTGACTACACAAGCTGCCACTCTGGGAAGAGCCAGTGCCCACTCTGGGGGGGCAGGGTGCTGCTGGGACCCAGACCAGACACATGCTCAGCGAGTTCTATGAGCTTTGCAAGAGTTATAAACTCTTAGCTTCATTGCTAGGAGAAAAGGAAAAGCCTCTCAGACAGCAACATGGGCTACTCCTAGTGTTGGAAGTAAATGTCCTTAAGGGTTCCAGTAAGTTCACCTCCAGAGTGTATGTTTTAGTAGGTTTGGAGTGAGACAGTTGGCCTGTGGGCCAGTCATTGAGAAACACCAGCCATGGACAGGGCAGGGGCTTTCCACAGGAAGAGGGAGGATACTTAAGAGAGCTGAATTGCTGATTAAAAAAAGATTTTTGTTGTTGTTGTTGTTTTTTATGGGGTGTGCTAGACATGGTGAGGCTTTCTTCACCTTTTTTAAATCTTGAAGTCCCATTTATCTGTTTATCTCCATTGCCTTCCACAGAAGCCTGGGAACTATATTTCCCGGAAACTCTTGCCTCCAGGGTCCTAGGATTTACATTCTTCTCTTAATAGGAACTCGTGCATTATTTGAAAGGCAAAAGGACACAGAAGCCAGTAGCAGTGGGCTGATGTGTGGACCCCAGGATAGCTGAGGCTCTGCAGCAGCCGCCAGGCTCCTGTGTGAGGCCCCCTCCTGCTGTTCCACCGTGGGTAGAGGTTCCTGACCAGGGAACAAGCAGCAGCACATTCCCCAGTCTCTGCCCCAAGGCTGCCATGATGAATCTGGAAACTAATACCTGCTTCCCTCGACTTTTGCTCCTTTAGACCTACCAACAGTTTTTTAAGTATCTGATTCCATAAATTAAATCCCTTTATGCTTAAAATATCTAGAATGGTTTCTGTTTTTTCCATAGAACACTGATTTATAAAAGTATTTGGTGCCAGAAGTGGCTCCAGGAAACAATCCTCAAAGGTGGAGATCTGGGACTGATTGTCTGAACTGAATGGGTTTGAAGGCAGTGACAGCCTCATTTCAGTGGAAATGGGATCCTGGAGATGCATAGCACCCAACAACCACACCGTTACTTGAGTTATTGTCTGTGGGTGCCAGGAGTGAAGGCGATTCTTTGTGAGTACTGGTGACTACTGAAAGAGACATAGTGATGGTAATGGTGTTTACAAGAATTGGGGAGTGGCAGCATGGAAAGCTTATAAAAAGAAAACTTCATGCTCAGGGCTTATCATTTTCAACTCAAGGCATACTTAGAAAATCAGGGATTTTCAATAACTGCCTTTTTAAAAACTTCTTGTTCCTTATGGCTGCAAAGCCAGTAAACCTCCCCCACAGGACCCTCAAGGTTGAACCTGTGGATTGCAGAATTACAATGTACGTTGAATTCACAGCCTTGCCAGGTGTCCTGTAAACTCAGGGAACTTGATGGGAAAACAGAGGGACTCCATGAATTGTAATGAGGGCATTTGGATGCCTTTGGAGGTATGTGAGTACTCTGAACCTCTAAACCCCACTGATTATTTCTTGCCAGCAGAAGCAGCCTTTCCTATATGTCTGAGAAGACTTGCCCTGCCTTGCTTGAAGCCTTGAAAAATCTCTTCTCAGGCTAATACATTTTAAGGAAATGTTGATTCTCCTCAAGATCTAACCCCACCTCCTCATTTTCTTCAGACTGTAATCAAAGTCAGCAGCACCCAGGGACCAGGTTCAAATTTGACCCAGAAAGAGAGAGAAATCTATACTATGCTGAGAAGATGGCAAATTGTTGTGGGAACCTGGTACCATTCACAACCTCCCAAGTCTTTCCTGGGAAGGCCTCCAACATTCTTGTGAGCAGGTCCAATCCGGCCAAGCACCACTCATGCGCCTGAATACCCACAGGCCAAGGTGTAGGAGGTCCAAGGCCAAGGGGCCTCAGCCCCCGAGTATCACACTATAGTATAAGGGAATCCAGGTCCTCTTGTGCCCCATTGTTCCCTGGTACTTGGTGGAACAGCTCCTTCGTTTTTACTTTTCAGTCCCTCCTACTCTCCATCAAATTAAAAATGAATCCAGGGGAACTGAGCTAGGAGACAGCTGGGAAGGGTGAACCAAATGCTCTGGTGTCAATCACACTCCCCTCAGGTGACCAAGACTTTCTTTTGTATTTTAGCAAATCTAGGACCTATCAGTTGTGAGACACATTGGTATTCTATGTACCACTAAAAGAGTTTGGAAAACATTTCAAACTGTAATTGGAAGATGCCATCAATTATAAGACACATCCTGATTCAGAAGTGTTAAAATGAGAGGGGAAAAAAAAGCATTTCTTAGAATGGGTGGAAAATGGTACATCAAGCTCCTAGGGCCTGACTCCTCTCCTCAGAATTCCTTGTTTCCCAGCACATACCCTCTTTCTTATACAAATCATCTGGACATTCCTCCAGTTCACAACACGTGCCGAGACACAGCAGATTTCTGCTTCTATCAACTGGGAAGCCTTGATTTCAAAGCTTTTTAAAAGAGATGGGAAACTGTCTATGGTCATGTTAAGCAAGAAAAGTCTGTAATATAGTATGTAAAATGTATTATCAACAGTGTAAAAGATGCATAGAGAAAACTGGAGACAAATAGTCTAAGAAAAAATATTTACAACATATTGACAAAGGGCTAATATCTTAAGTGTGTAAAAAATTCATAAGAAAAAGGATGAAAACTTCAATAGGAAAAGAAGACAACAAAAATTATTAAGTTCATCTATTCAATAAAAATTCATTGAACATTTATTGTGTTTCAGCCTCTGTGTAGGCTCTGGGGATGTTCAGTAAATCAGGAAAAAAAAAAAAAATCTCTGTCCCAGTGAAGTTTCTAGTCTTCTGAAGGAAGACAGGCAGTGAATAAGTAAATAATATGTTAAAAAAAGTGATCATTGCTATGAAGAAAAAAGTAAAGCCGGGTAAGGGTAATGGGAGTGCTTGGGTAGGTGTCGGTGTTGCAATTTTAAATGGGTAGATGTGAAGGAGGAGAGGGAGTGAGCCATGCAGATATCTGGGGAAGGACATTCCAGGCAGAAAGGAGTAGAAGGCACAATAATTGTCCTCCAAAGAACCCCCTACCCTCATCCCTGGATCCTGTGAATATATTATGTTACAGGCAAAAGAGACTTTGCAGATGTCATTAAGCAAAGTCAAAAAACAAATGACAAACCAGGAAAAAATATTGGAAACTATGCTACAGACACAGGCTACTTTCTCTAACTTATAAAGAGTTCCTAGAAATATGTAAGAAAAGGAGAATCTGGCACAGCAAAAGAAACCATCAACAAAGTGAAAAGACAATCTACAGAAGGAGAGAAAATATTTGCAAACCATGATAAGGGGTTAATATCCAAAATATATAAAGAACTCATACAACTCAGTAGCAAAAAGCCCCCAAATAACCCAATTAAAAAATGGACAAAGGACCTGAATAGACATTTCTCCAAAGAAGATATGTGAAAGGCCAACAGGTAGATGAAAAGATGCTCAACATGCTAGTGGTGAGGGAAATGAAAATTAAAACCACCATAACGTATTACCTTACACCTGTTAGAATGGCCATCATCAAAAAGACAAGAGATAGGGGGCCGGCTCCGTGGAGTAGTGGTTAAGTGCACGCGCTCTGCTGCCGGCAGCCCATGTTCGGACCCTGGTGCAAACCGTGGTACTGCTTGTCAGGCCATGCTGTGGTGGTGTCCCATATAAAGTGGAGAAAGATAGGCACAGATGTTAGCCCAGGGGCAGTCTTCCTCAGCAAAAAGAGGAGGATTGGAGTGGATGTTAGTTCAGGGCTGATCTTCCTCACGAAAAAAAAGACAAGAGATAACAACTGCTGGCATGGATGTGGAGAAAAGGGAACTCTTGTGCATTGTTCGTGGGATTGTAAACTGGCACAGCCACTATGGAAAACAATATGGAGGATCCTCAAAAAATTAAAAGTAGAACTACCATATGATCCAGCAATTCCACTTCTGGAAATAGATCCAAAGGAAAGAAAAACACTAACTCAAAAATATATATGCATCCCCTGTTCATAGTAACATTATTTACAATAGCCAAGATATGGAAACAACCTAAGCGTCCATCGCTGGATGAAACAATAAAGTAGTTGTTGTATATATATACAATGGAATATTATTCAGCCATAAAAATATGAGGAAATCCTACCATTTGCGACAACATGGATGGGCCTTGAAGGCATTATGCTAAGTGAAATAAGTCAGACAGAGAAAGACAAATACTACGTGATCTCACTTATATGTGGAATCTAAAGAAAAAAAAAATGAAATTCATATGAAAAGAGATCAGACTTGTGGTTACCAGAGGTGGAGGGTTGGGGCAGGAGGAATTGGAGGAAGGTGGTCACAAGGTACAAACTTCCACTTATAAGATAAATAAGTACTAGGTATGTAATGTACAACATGATGACTATAGTTAACACTGCTGAAGGATACATAGGAAAGCTGTTAAGAGAGTAGGTCCTCAGAGTTCTCATCACAAGAAGAAAACTTTTTTCCTTTTTATTGTATCTATATGAGAAGATGACTGTTAGCTGAACCTATTGTGGTAACCATTTCACAATATATGTAAACCAAACCATCATGCTGTATGCCTTAAACTTATACAGCGATGTATGTCAATTATTTCTCAATATAACTGGGAAAAAAAACAAAGAAAATGGGAATCCCAAAGAAAACTGAGCAAAGGACATGAACAATTTACAGAAGAAGAAATGCAAACGGCCCTTAAGCGAATGAAGAGATCCTCGTCCCCTCTCATATAAGAGAAAGGCAATGGGGCCAGCCTGGTGGCACAGGCAGTTAAGTGCGTGTGTTCCGCTGCTGTGGCCCGGGGTTCACCGGTTTGGAACCCGGGCGCACACCAATGCACCGCTTGTCAAGCCATGCTGTCGCGATGTCCCATATAAAGTGGAGGAAGATGGGCACGGATGTTAGCCCACGGCCAGTCTTCCTTAGCAAAAAGAGGAGGATTGGCAGATGTTAGCTCAGGGCCGATCTTCCTCACAAAAAAAAAAGAGAGAGAGAGAAAGCCAAGTTAAAACTTGGCTGAGATACAACTTTTTACCTATTAGATTGGCAAAAATCCAAATGTTGGCAAAATAGGCATTCTCATAGATGCTGGTGAGATTGCAAAGTGGTACAATCCTTATGGAGGACACTTTGCCAATACAGTATTTAATCCAATTAAAAATGCATATGACCCTTCAAACTCATTTCTGAGTGTTAACCATTTGGGTGTACATGTATGCATACAAAATGCTGTATTTACAAGTTAGTAAGAACAAAAGACTATAAACCAAAAAACCCAAATGATTATCAGTAAGGATTTGGTTAAGTAAACTATGAACCAATCACAAAATGGAATATTATACAACAGTAAAAAAAAAAAAAAAAAAAGAATTACAACACTATCATTGTCCAGGGTGTATTATTAATGCAGAAATGCAAGGTACAGAGTATTGTAGATAGTGTCTACATTTTATGTATAAAAGCAGGAGTAGGGGAGAGTAAGTAGGCACATTTGTATTTGTTTGTATATGCATGAACATAGGAAAGATCCATGAGGGACTAATAAAATTAGTTACCTATTGAAACTGTATACCTTGTTTTTCATACATACACTAAACAAGCAAAACAATGCTCACTGAGTAAACTGAGGTTCTATTAGGGATTTAGCTCACTTTTTTATAGTCTGTGCTAATAAAAGTCACCTTACACTTGAAAGGCTCCTGTGTATTGGAGGAAAGAGGAGCGCTAGAGGCGCATGGAAGCAACACAAAACTAGAAAACAGAAACATTGCCTGTGTTTGCAAGTGCCAGCTGAGTCCCTTCATCTGAAGGACACTTCATCACCCCTTCCTTGTGTGCCCACAAAGTCTTGAATGACCACTTTCTGAACCTTTCAAACTCTGTTTTAATGATTTGTTAACACATCTGTCTTTGTAACCCAATGCCTGGCAGAGGTGACCGGTACTCATCGAATGTCATTTCTTTCCTTTCTTTCTCCTGGATGGCAGAGTCTGTATTATTTGCCTTGTGTCCCAGGTCCTAGCTTATGCCTGAGATCTAATATTCAACAAATGTTGGTTGAAACTGTGTATGAATGAATGAATGAGTGACTGACAAATTGGTCCTACCTAATACATTTAAGAACATATGTAAAAATAAATATAAAACAAAGGTAGTTTTTTAGGTACATCTTGAATTAGTCTTATACTGGAAGCAAGGTAGAAAATTTCTAAAACTTAGTCCACAATACAAATTTCATGTACACAGAACCTGTTATACTAAGGCCATGACGTCATCATCACCTTAGAAATAGAATGACCTCTAAGGGGAATCTCTAAGAGATTCCACCTTAGGTTTGAATTTACAACAAAAGTTACACTCATTTCTTGGACAGTGCTTAAAAGAGGAGTTACAAGGGACAAGCAATGATTACATAGATATTTGATATCATTACATTGTGTCTTGACTTCAGTCCAACTTGGCTCTCAGTGGCCTGCCATGGAGATAAGGCAAAGCAGGAATTCCCTGGCTGAAAACATGGCAAGGGCTCAGCCACCAAGGAGCAGCTGCTGGGTGGGAGGGGCACTGCCTCCCAAATAGGAAGTTCAGCAAATATTCTCCATTCCTGGGGTGGGTGGTCCCAACAGGCTAGGGCTGAGTTTGGTGACGTGGCAGTGACAGGAAATGCTGAGCATGGCGTTTTTCAGGTCCTTAGTCTAGGAATAAATATCATGCTGAATTCCTACGCTTTCACTTTCCAAATCCAGATAATACAAACATGAGATGTTCAGTCATTTTAATTTTGCTCCCATTCTTCATTCTTCCAAGACCATTTGTGTTGATTTAAATAAACTTTTAAAAATATATCTGCTTATGCTACCCATATAAAGATTATTTTAGACTCTTGGTTATGCCTATTATGTGAAAATGAAAAGAAATTAAATAATTAGTGAAAACAGAAAAAAAAAAACAGTAATGATGGTTAATAAGCACTGTAATTTCTGAGTTAGCTGTAGACGTCTGGTCATACTTTCATCATTTCTCACCTGGACAGAGAGACACAAGAGAAAGGTTTGGGTGTGGCATCCAGTGGTCCTGGATTTGAATTGCAGCTTCATCACTTACTGGGTGTGTAACTTTGGGCAAATTACCTACCCTCTTTGAAACTTAGTGTCTCCACCTATATATTGGGATGATAAAAACTCACAAGATCATTGGGAAGATGAAAGGAGTGATATTTGTGACAATAGCTGTCACAGACCATGTCTGGCATAGGTTATTCAACCAATAAAGGTTGCTTCCTCTCTCCTCCCAGGCTTCCCTTCCTCACTGGGGCTACTGCATAGCATCCTAGCCATGTCCTGGGGCTTAAACTTGTCCCTCTTCTATCCACTCTCCAAACAGTGGTCTCCAACTTGAAGTGTTAACGTGTGTTTGAATCTCCTGCGGGTTATGTTAAAATGCAGATATGCTTAGGTCCAGAGTGGGGTCTGAGGTTCTTTGAGCCCTTAGGCAGTGATGCTGCTGCTGTGCATTGTGAGTAGCGATGCTTCATTGATCTAGGCTATCACTTAATGTATATTTTTTCTTTCCAGCCCCACTTGGTGTCTTTAAACTCTAGCACGCAGCCCTGTAACACACCTAAAGAGAATCTTCAACATGCACTTGCTCTTTTATCCCTGAACAATCCCATCTTGGCGACCAGAGTTTGATGTTCATTGTCTCATTTTCATCTTGCCTCAGGTTTTGAATGTGGTGCTTGACCTCCTTCCCACAGTTTTAACCTTAGCTCTTGCTAATAATGATTTTGGCTTAACACATGTGACACTGCACTTAGCTACTATCCCAACCCCTACACAGGTAGGAAACAGGCATTTTCTGAAGGAGAATTCAGTCAGTTACTTCAGACTACAGTGTGGGCCAATGGCTGCTGTGCTACGAACACTTCTCTAATAGTATCTGCACGATGACCTATCCCCCATCCAGTGCTGCATAGGCGAGTTGCTCAGAATGTTCTCTGGATTGACTTTGCAGCCCAGTGGTGCAGTGTCATTTGGTTTTATGTACATCTCTACCTAGTGATATTTTTATTCTTTTCTTTTGGATACAAGGAAGCATAATGTAGTGATTGAGAGCAGAAACTCTGAGGCCTAGTGCCTGGATTTGCTCATGGTTCTGCTGCTTACTACCTGAGTGACCTTGGGGAAGTTAGCCTCTTAAGCCTCAAAGTCCTCGTCTGTAACAGAGACAGTCATACCAGCTTCATGAGATTGCTAAGAGGACTAAATCAAATGACTTGATGTTTGTAAAGCACTTACAACAGTGCCTGGCACTTACTGAGTGCTTGTAAGTGATATGTGTTTGGCATGAGGGAACTACTTTCTGTACTACTTTTTGTACTTATGTGAGAGCAGTTTTGTGAGATACGTTTTTGGGAGATTGGTTTTACGTATTTATTGGCTTTTTAACATTGCGTTGTTGAATAAAAAGACCCCAAGCTGTACAATTATACAAGTTAATTTGTATAGTGTCAGTCTACCAAAGTGGCAGGATTTGGCAGTCTCAGAAAGATTAACTGCAGAGTAAAAACTCTGTATACACCACCTAAAAAGCTACTGTTCACAGTTGTACAAACTCAGCTTTGCACCACTCCTGTGATCTCCATTCTCATCCTAGTTGTCCTGAAATGGTACGGTGACTATGACAGTTTTCCTGCAGGGGTAGTAAGGTGTCGAGAGAGAGGCTCCATTTTTCTGATTGAGTAAAGGTGATGCTTGGCTAGTGAGGCACTTGCGCCTTTGGGGCAGAAGCTTCAGGATGTGCAGAGGGACTTCAGGGAGGAAGGGTGACGCAGCAGCAGTGTGAGGGCTTCCGGGGCTGCTGGATGTGAGTGCACCATGTGCCTGACCACCTGTATGAGATGTCCCTGGCTGCCCTACCCAGGTACTCAACATCTCTGCAGCCTGCTTGCCACAAGGCTATGTCCTGCTGTATGCTTTGAATAAATCAGGAAGTTTTCAAGTAACTCAGTCTCTCAGGTGATTTGTCACTCCGACTACCCACAGAAGAGCCCATTATAGCTGTTACTATACCCAAGTGTAATTTGAGGTCTGGTTGGTCTCATACTTGCACTTCATTACTTTTGTTAGCATTCTCTTAAAGGACCCTTTCTTTGGGAAACCACTTAAAATATATTCTCCTCATTCTGTACCTTTATAGATCTGTAGCCACTAGGTTTAGGGTTTTTTGCTTGTTTACTTTTTATACTATGTAACAAGAATAAACTGTGTCCAAACATCACATTTCTTTATGTTCTAAATCAAATTAGAAACATAGCAATTTATAATTTCTAAATCGTATTATAGGCATCATATTTCTTTATTTTCTAAGTAAAAATATATTCTTAGAAATGTCCTTAATTGCATTCAGAGAGAAATTTAGAGCCTTACTTGGATTTGTTAGGAAGCATTTTGCTACACTTACCAAACTGGCAATAGAAGGAAAATTTCTTGTTAATTTAATAAAGTGTAGCTTTCAGAAACATACAAAAGGATCATACTTAATGGTAAAACAGTACAAATATTCTCATTAAAGTCAGAAACAAGATGAATATGCTTATTATAATTTCTTTATAGTAAGAGTCCATTTTATTGGAAGTTCTAGCTAGTGCAATAAGAAAAATATATGAGGTATATATATTGGAACAGGAAAGCCAAAACTGTAAATATTGGCCAATGATATGATGGTCTATGTAGAACATTCAAAAACATTAATAAAATACTAGTATTCATTAGAGAGCTTGGAAAGATAAACAACTTAGCGGAAAAATGAACAACAGATTTTGATAAACACTTTACCAAAGAAGATGTAAGCACATGAAAAGATGCTCAACGTCATTAGTCATTAGGAAAAGGCAAATAAAAATAACTACACACATTAGGATGGCTAGAATTTAAAAGACAGACAATACCAAGTACTGGCAATGATGTGGAGCAACTGTAATTTTAATACACTGCTGATGGGAATGTAGAATGGTACAACCACTTTGGAAGACAGTTCAGCAGTCTCTTAACAAGTTTGTTGATAAGAATTCCACTGCTAGGTATGTACTCAAGAGAAATGAAAACATTTGTTCACACAAAGACTTGTACACTGATGTTCATAGCCCAAAATTAGAAAGACCCCAAATTTTTATTAACAAGTGAATGGATAAACAAATTGTGGTATATTTGTACAGTGGGATATAGTCAGATACATACAACATGGATGAATCTCAAAAGTATTTTGCAGAATGAAAAAAACAGAAATAAAAGAGTACATATCATTTGATTTCATTTATAAGAAATTCTTTAAAAAGGCATTACTAATCTCTAATGATAGCAGATCAGTAGTTGCCTGGGGTTGGGAGTATGGAGAGGTTATCTGAAAAGGGGGTAATAGGGAACTTTTTGGTGTGATGGAAATGTTCCTTATTTTAATTGAACTGTACACTTAAATGGGTGCATTTTATTGTATGTAAATTACATCTTAAAAGGTGTCTTGGGTGGGCCGGCCCAGTGGCATAGCGGGTAAGTGCACACGCTCTGCTTCTGCGGGCCTGGGGTTAGCAGCTTCAGATCCCGGGTGCGCACGGACGTACTGCTTGTCAAGCCATGCTGTGGCGGCGTCCCACATAAAGTAGAGGAAGATGGGCATGGATGTTAGCCCAGGGCCAATCTTCTTCAGCAAAAAGAGGAGGATTGGCATTGGATGTTAGCTCAGGGCTAATCTTCCTCCAAAAAAAAAAAAAAAGTGTCTTGGGGCTGGCCCTGTGGTTGAGTGGTTAAAGTTCCACATGCTCCACTTCGGCAGCCTGGGTTCATGGGTTCAGATCCCAGGCATGGACCTACACCACTCGTCAGCCATGCAGTGGCAGCGACCCACATGCAAAATAGACGAAGATGAGCACAGATGTTAGCTCAGGGGGAATCTTCCTCAAGCAAAAAAAGAGGAAGATTGGCAACAGATGTTAGGTCAGGGTGAGTCTTCCTCAGCAAAAAAAAAAAAAAAAAAAGTGTCTTAGCCTTTTATATTGGATTTTCACGTCCCTTCCTTCTTTTTCCTTTGGTTTTTCTTTTACTTTGTTTTACTTCTTATTAAAGAGGAAGAACTCTTTAAGGATGTTAAGCGAATTGTAAGAGTACTCCAAATTGATCCTTATTGAGCCACCTAACTTATGGACCCCCCCTTCTTGATTCTGCCCTGCTTTCTATTCAGTTACATCTTGCCCTGAGTCTTGACTTCATCGCTTGTGTCAAGCACCCTATTGCCTTCCAGACCAGATGTTGGTGTTTGCTCTTTTTGAGTCAACTCAGCTCTCCCTTAGCAAATTTATACACTTCAAGTTTTTCTCTGTTTGACCTAGAAAGATAGGATACCTTGCTCTTATCTGCTCATAATCCAGCCTGTGCTCCAGTTTACTGACCCCAACAAGGCTTGGCCAGTGTTCCCATAAGGAATAGAATGTCTACCAGGTAGAGCAGGCACTCTGGTTGGCCTGACTGAGTGTGGCAGGAGGGGAAGAGAAGCCAAGGAGGGCTTCACAGTACAGGAAATGCTTTAAAAATTGTACTCAAAGGGGATTGGTTGTATTTCTACTATGTGTCAGACTCAGTCTTTTGTGTTCATTACCTCACTATATTCTAACATGCCCAATAGCTGAGTAAAGACAGAGCCACGTTCTGAATTTGCTTGTTCTTGCTCTTTGAATCTCAACTTCAAGCGGCACTGCTGCTCTCAACCACACTTATAGCTGAAAAAGGCAACAAGTCTTCCCTTAGAGGACTGGTGGGTAAACAGTGAGGATGGACAGTCCTGACTTTCTGGTGCCCTTAAAAGCACAACAAGCAGGAAAACTATATAAGGGATGTCAGTGAGCTGGGTCAGGGAAGGTGAAATAGGAGACATGTTTATTGTGGAGGTTGTTGGTGGCTACTCTTTTAAATGGTTTGAGCTGAAGCAGGCAGCTAAATAGCACAAACTTGTGTAGATCTGAATGAGAGATCAAGGCCAGAGCTGCAGCAGTTACTGCATAGAGAGGACAATGAAAACTACTCATGGTATTGAGGGTGAAGGGAGGGAGGCAAGGGACCTACTAGTAAGTCTCTGAGTTAATTAACTTTATTTATTTATTTTTTCCCCCAAAGCCCCAGTAGATAGTTGTATGTCACAAATGCGCATCCTTCTAGTTGCTGTATGTGGGATGCAGCCTCAGCATGGCCGGAGAAGGGGTATGTTGGTGCGCTCCTGGGATCCGAACCCGGGCCGCCAGTAGCGGAGCTCACCCACTTAACCGCTAAGCCACAGGGCTGGCCCTAAGTTAATTAAATCATACCATTTTAGAGCAGGAGAAGATCCTAGGAGATCACATGGTCCAGCCACTCCATTTTATATATGAATAAATACGGCCTAAGGAATTTAAGAGATTTCCTCAGTCTTGCTGGTTAATAATTGACTTGAAATGGGAATTCTAGTCTCCTCCACAAGAGTTGAGTCATTTTTACTATCAGGCCAGGCTGCCAATTTATGTTCATTTTTATCCTTAGCTTCTCGACTGGTTTTAACACGCATGTGTCTAATCTGATCTGACAGCAAGCTGACCTCCTCAACTCCTCTTTAAATAAATTGTCAAGAGAATATGCTTCTGTAAAATTCTTTATGTCTCATCTAGATTCCACCTAACTAATACAAGAAATTGGGAAGAAATGCATGCAAAGCAATACAATAAACCAAATATAGCCAGGCTCCCCAGAGGAAATAATTTCCTACTACTGAACCATAACATAAAATGATACAGTCTATGAAGGTGTGAGAAATCAATGTGTCACCTACTCAAGAACAGACTCATTTGTACAACATCATCTTATCTTATTCTTCCTACTCTTTAGGAACTTTTCCCCCCTTACCTCTAAGCTCTACCTATTTAAGTCTAGGACATCAAAACTGTTATTCCTGGGCCGGCCCCTTGGCTTAGCAGTTGAGTGCGCACGCGCTCCGCTACTGGCGGCCCGGGTTCGGATCCCTGGTGCGCACCAACGCACCGCTTCTCCGGCTATGCTGAGGCGGCATCCCACATACAGCAACTAGAGGGATATGCAACTATGACATACAACTATCTACTGGGGCTTTGGGGAAAGGAAAAAAAAAAAAAAAAGGAGGAGGATTGGCAATAGATGTTAGCTCAGAGCCTGTCTTCCTCGGCAAAAAGAGGAGGATTAGCATGGATGTTAGCTCAGGGCTGATTTTCCTCATAAAAAAAAAAACAAAAAACTATTATTCCTAGCTACGTTAAGAATGACTGGAATATTTTTATTTGTTGGCAAACCATCCTCCATCTCATTCCACTGGACTACATGTGCATACATCTGAGTGACACTAATTGAAAACAACTTTATAATTTAAAGTGAAAGTTTTGAAAACCTAAGAAAATTAGTATATTTTGCAATCAAAGTTGCTAAAATAGTAAATTACACTCAAATTCATTACTTTGAATTGCTATGCTATATTTGATTGTTTAAAAACAGTACAAGTTTGAGATTTCATAAAAACACCAGAGGGAGAGATACCAATCACAAACCAGGATTGGATCCAACACGAGTCTGCACTTCTCTCACTGAGTGAACAATTGAAGGGTACGTTATGATGGTGACTGGATTGTATTGGTCGTCTATTCTTGAAACTTTAAACAACTCTGTGTATGTAAATCAAGGATGTGAAACAGTGGAGGAACCAATAATAGTTCTTGTATGATATTAATTATTCCGCAAAGGAGCAAGAATTAATAAAGTATATGGGTTTTTTAAAAAAAATTGTGGTAAAAGGGGCAGACCCAGTGGTGGAGCAGTTAAGTGCACGTGCTCCGCTTCGGTGGCCTGGGGTTTGCAGGTTGGGATCCCAGGTGCACACCAATGCACTGCTTGTCAAGCCTTGATGTGACAGCATCCCATATAAAGTAGAGGAAGATGGGCACAGCTGTTAGCCCAGGGCCAATCTTCCTCGACAAAAAGAGGAGGATTGGCATCGGATGTTAGCTCAGGGCTGATCTTCCTCACACACACAAAAAAAGTTGTGGTAAAAAACATACAACATATAATTTACCATCTTAAAGGGAACTCTCATACACTGCTGGTGGGAGTGCAAACTGGTGCAGCCACTGTGGAAAACAGTATGGAGATTCATCAAAAAATTAAGAATAGAGCTAGCATACGATCCAACTACTCCACTGCTGGGTATTTATCCAAAGAACATGAAAACATGAATGCGTAAAGATATATGCACCCCTGTTTTCATTGCAGCATTATTCACAATAGCCAAGACTTGGAAGCAACCCAGGTGCCCATCAACAGACGAATGGATAAAGAAGATGTGGTATACATACACAAGAGAATACTACTCGGCCACAAAAAAGGATGAAATCTTGCCATTTTCAAGAACATGGATGGACCTCGAGGGTATTATGCTAAGCGAAAAAAGTAAAAGGGACAAAGTCAAATACCATATGATCTCACTCACAAATAGAAGATAAAAACAACAGCAAACAAACACATAGAGACAGAGATTGGATTGGTGGTTACCAGAAGGGAAGAGGGAAGGGAGGAGGGTGAAAGGAGTGATTAGGCACATGTGTGTGGTGATGGATGGTAATTAGTCTTTGAGTGGTGAACGTGATGTAATCTACACGGAAATCAAACTATACTGATGTAAACCTGAAATTTATATAATGTTATAAACCAATGTTCCCTCAATAAAAAAAAGAATTTACCATCTTAACCATTTTTAAGTGTATAGTACAGTAGTATTAAGCATATTCACATTGCTGTGAAATAGATTTCCGAAAATTTTTCATCTTGCAAAACTGAAAATTCTGCGCCCATTTAACAATAACTCCCCATTTCTCCTTCCCCTGAGCCCCTGGCCACCACCATTCTACTTTCTGTCTCTATGAATTTGACTACTTTAGGTACCTCATATAAGTGAAATTGTACAGTATTCATCTTTTTGTGACTGGCTTATTTCACTTAGCATAATGTCCTCAAGGTTCATCCATGGTATTGCATGTGATAGAATTTCCTTCCTTTTTAAGGCTGAATAATAATATTCCACTGTATATATATACCACATTTTCTTTACCTATTTGTCTGTCAGTGGACACTTGGGTTGCTTCAAGCTCTTGGCTATTGTAAAACATACTTCTAGAACAAAGGAATGCAAATATATCTTTGAGATCCTGCTTTCAATTCTTTTGGATATATATCCAGAAGTGGGGTTTCTGGATCATATAGTAATTCTATTTTTAATTTTTTGAGAAACCACCATACTGTTTTCCATAATGGTTGCACCATTTTACATTTCCACCAACAGTGCACAAGCGTTCCAATTTCTCCACATCCTTGCCAATACTTATTTTCGTTTTTTTTGTGTGTGTTGGGGAAATGGTTGGATCCTCTGCCTTCAAGTGTGTGTGTGTGCATTTACATATGCCATATACACATATTAATTGAACATTACTATTTTACCAAATGCTTTATGGGTATTATTTAATAATAATTTTTTACCTTTGACCCCTTCACTCATTTCTCCCACTCCCCACCCCTGCATCTGGCAACCACCAATCTGTTCTCTGTATCTTTGAGCTTGTTTGTTTGTTTTTTTTTAACATTTCACATGTAAGAGAGATTATACAGTATTTGTCTTTCTCTGTCTGACTTATTTCACTCAGCATAATGCCCTTGAGGTCCATCCATGTTGTTGCAAATGGCAATATTTCATCCTTTTTTTAATGGCTGAATAATATTCCATTTTATGTATATACCACAATACAACCCTTGTATATACACAAGGGTTCCCTTTTCTCCACATCCTTGCCAACACATGTTATTTCTTGTCTTTTTTATAATAGCCGTTGTAACAGGTGTGAGGTGATATCTCATCGTAGTTTTGACTTGTATTTCCCTGATGATTAATGATGTTGAGCATCTTATCATGTACCTGTTGGCCATCTGTGTGTCTTCTTTGGAAAAGTGTCTATTCAGATCTACTGCCCATTTTTTAGTTAGATTTTTGTTTTTTTGCTATTGAGTTGTGTGAATTCTTTATATATTTTGACTATTAACCCCTTAGGAGATACGTGATTTGCACATATTTTCTCCCATTCAGTAGATTGCCGTTTCACTTTGGTGATGGTTTCCTCTCTTGTGCAGAAGCTTTTTAGTTTGATGTAGTCCCACTTGTTTATTTTGGTTTTGTTGCTTTTGCTTTTGGTGTCAGATTCAAAAATCATCGTCAGACCTATGTCAAGGAGATTACTGCCTATGTCTTCTTCTAGGACTTTTATGGTTTCAGGTCTTTAATCCACTTGGAGTTGATTTTTGTCTATGGTGTAAGATAGTGGTCCAGTTTCATTGTTTTCCAAGTGGCTGTCCAGTTATCCCAACACCATTTATTGAAAAGACTGTTCTTTCCGCATTGTATGTTCTTGGCTCCTTTGTTGTAAATTAATTGACATAATATTGTGTGAGTTTATTTCTGGGATCTCTGTTCTGTTCCATTGACCTATGTGTCTGTTTTTATGCCAATACTACACTGTTTTAATTACTATAGCTTTGTAATAGAGTTGGAAATCAGGGAGTATGATGCCTCCATCTTCGTTCTTCTTTCTTCAGATTGCTTTCACCTCCTTGGTTAAATTTATTCCTAGATATTTTATTCTTTTTGATGCAATTGTAAATGGATTGTTTTCTTAATTTCTCTTTCTAATAGTTTGTTATTAGTGTATAGAAACACAAAATATTTTTGTGTATTGATTTTGTATCCTGTAACTTTACTGAATTTGTTTAATAGCTCTAACCGTTTTTTGGTGGAGTCTTGAGGCTTTTTTATATGTAATATCATGTCATCTGCAAATATGACAGTTTTACTTCTTCCTTTCCAATTTGCATGCCTTTTATTTCTTTTTTTTGCCTAATTACTCTGACTAGGACTTCCAATACTACGTTGAATAAAAGTGGTAGGAGTGGGCATCCTTCTCTTGTTGCTGATCTTAGAGGAAAAGCTTTCAGCTTTTCAGTGACTATGATGTTGGCTGTGGGCTTGTCATAAATGGCCTTTATTATGTTGAGGTACATTCCTTCTATATCCACTTTATTGAGAGTTTTTTTTTGTCATATATGAATGTTGAATTTTGTCAAATGCTTTTTCTGCATCTATTGAGATGATCGTATGATTTTTTCCTTCATTTTGTTAATGTGGTGTATCACATTAACTGATTTGCAGATGTTGAACCAGGCTTGCATCCCTGGAATAATCCCACTTGATCACGGTCTATGATTCTTTTAATATGTTTATGAATTTAGTTTGTTAATATTTTGTTGAGGATTTTTGCATCTATGTTCATCAGGAATATTGGCCTGTAATTTTCTTTTCTTGTGGCATCCTTGTCTGCTTTTGGTATCAGGGTAATGCTGGCCTCATAAAACGAATTTGGAAGTGTTTCCTACTCTCCTATTTTTTAGAAGTTTGAGAAGGATTGGTATTAAATCTCCTTTGACTGTTTGGTAGAATTCACCAGTGAAGTGAAGCTATCTGGTCCTATCTGTTTTTTGGAAGTTTTTTTTTTATAAGTTTTTTATTTTATTTTATTTATTTATTTATTTTCCCCCAAAGCCCCAGTAGATATTTGTACATCATAGTTACACATCCTTCTAGTTGCTTTATGTGGGACGTGGCCTCAGCATGGCCAGAGAAATGGCACGTTGGTGCTCGCCCGGGATCCGAACCCGGGCCACCAGCAGCGGAGAGCGCATACCTAACCGCTAAGCCATGGGGCCGGCCCTGGTAAGTTTTTGATTACTGAAATATCTCCTTACTAGTAATTGATCTGTTGAGATTTTCTACTTCTTCATGATTCAGTCTTGGTAGGTTGTGTGTTTCTAGGAATTTATCTATTTCTTCTAGGTCATCCAATTTGTGGGTGTATAATTGTTCATAGTAGTCTCTTATGATCCTTTGTATTTCTGAGGTATCAGTTGTATTATCTCCTCTTTCATTTCTGATTTTATTTGAGTCTTCTCTCTTTTTCTCTTGGTGAGTCTAGCTAAAAGTTTGTCAATTTTGTTTATCTTTTCAAAGAGCAAGCTCTTATTTTCATTAATCTTTTTTGTTGTCTTTTTAGTCTCTATTTCATTTGTTTCTGCTCTAATCTTTGTTATTTCCTTTCTTCTACTAATTTTGGGTTTTATTTCTTCTTCTTTTTCTGGTTCTTTGACGTGCAAAGTTAGTTGTTTATTTGAAACTTCTCTTGTTTCTTGACTACGACCACTACGATCTTTCCTCTTATGACTGCTTTTGCTGCATCCCATGTATTTTGGTATGTTATATTTCCATTTTATTTGTCTCAAGGTAGTTTTTGATTTCTCTTTTGATTTCTTCTTTGACTCATTGGTTGTTCAGTAGCATATTGTTTAATCTCCACGTATTTGTGAATTTTCCAGTTTTCTTCATGTAATTGATTTCTAGTTTCATAACATTGAGTTGGAAAAGATGCTTGATATGATTTCAATCCTCTTAAATTTATTAAGACTTGCTAGTGGCCTAACATGTGATCTATCCTGGAGAATGTTCCATGTGCACTTGAAAATAGTGTGTATTCTGTTCCTTTTGAATGGAATGTTCTGTATATATCTGTAAGTTCTTCTAGTCTAATATGTCATTTAAGGTCAATGTTTCCTTACTGCTTTTCTGTCTGGGTGATCTATTCATTGATATAAGTGGGGCATTAAAGTCGCCTACTCTTCCTGTATTGCTGTCAATTTCTACCTTTAGGTCTGTTAATATTTGCTTTATATATTTAGGTGCTGCTATGTTGGGTGCATAAATATTTACAAATGTTGTATCATCTTGTTGGATTGACTCCTTTATCATTATGTAATGCCTGTCTTTGTCTTTTATAATAGCCTTTGTTTTAAAGTTGATTTTGTGTGATATAAGTATAGCTACCCTAGCTTTCTTTTGGTTTCCATTTGTATGGAATGTCTTTTTCCATCCCTTCACTTTCAGTCTGTGTGTGCCCTTACATCTGAAGTGAATCTCTTGTAGGAAGCATATCAATAGGTTTGTTTTTTTATCCATTCAGCCACTCTATGTCTTTTGATTAGAGAATTTAGGTCATTTACATTGAAAGTAATTATTGATAAGTATGTACTTATTGCCATTTTGTTAGTTGTTGTCCAGTTGTTTTTGTGGTTCCTCTCTGTTCCTTTCTTCTTCTCTTGCTCTCTTCCTTTGTGCTTTGATGACTTTCGTTAGTCGTATGCTTATATTCCTTTCTCTTTATCTTTTGTGTATTTACTATTGGTTTTTGCTTTGTGGTCACCATAAGGCTTACATATAACAACTTATATTTATAACAGTCTATTTTAAGTTGATAACAACTTAAGTTTGATTGCATTCTAAAGCTCAACACTTTTATTCTCCCCCTCATTTTATGTTTTTAATGTCACCTTTTACATCTTATCTTGTGCATCCCTTAACTAATTATTGTAATCATAGTAATTTTTACTACTTTTGTCTTTTGACCTTCATACTAGCTCTATAAGTGATTAATCCACTACCTTTACTATGTATTTACCTTTCCAGTGAGATTTATTCTTTCATATGTTTTCTTGTTACTTATTAGAACCCTTCCTTTTCAGCTTAAGAAGTCCTTTTAACATTCTTGTACAGCCAGTTTAGTGGTGATGAACTCCTTTAGCTTTTGCTTGTCTGGAAAACTCTTTATTTTGCCTTCAATTCCGAATGATAACTTTGCCAGGTCGAGTATTCTTGGTTGGAAGTTTTTTGTTTCAGCACTTTGAATATATTGTGCCACTCTCTTCTGGCCTGCAAGTTTTCTGCTGAAAAACATGCTTATGGTCTTGGACATTCCCTTGTACATAACAAGTTATTTTTCTTTTGCTGCTTTTAAAATTTTCTCTTTGTCTTTAACTTTTCACATTTTAATTATAATGTGTCTTGGTGTGGGTCTCTTTGGGTTCATCTTGTTTGGAACTTTCTGGGCTTTCTGGATCTGGTTTCCTTTTTCTTCTTCAGGATAGGAAAGTTTTCAGCCATCATGTCTTCAAATAATATTTCTGCCCCTTTCTCTCTCTATTCTCTTTCAGAGAGCCCTATAATACTAACGTTAGTCCATTTGATGTTGTCCCATAAGTCCCTTAAACTGTCTTCACCTTTTTTCATTCTTTTTTCTGTTTGCTGCTCTGATTGAGTGAGCTCCACTGCCTTGTCTTCAAGTTCACTGATCCTTTCTTCTGCTCATCTAGTCTGCTGTTGAAACCTGCTAGTGTATTTTTCAGTTCAATTATTATATCCTTCAGCTCTGTGACTTCTATTTGGTACTTTCTTATATTTTCCATCTCTTTGTTGAAGTTCTCACTGTGTTTATCCATTCTTCTCTCCAGTTTGGTAAGCATCTTTATGACCATTACTTTGAACTCTTTGTCAGGTAAATTACTTATCTTCATTTCTTTTTTTTTTTTTTTGCTTAGAAATCTTTTTTTTTTTTAATTTTTTGTTTATTGCAGAAACATTGGTTTATAACATTGTAAAAATTTCAGGTGTACATCATTATACTTCTATTTCTGCATAGATTACATCACGTTCACCACCAAAATACTAATTACAACCCATCACCACACACATGTACCGAATTATCCCTTTCACCCTCTTCCCTCCCCTCTTCCCCTCTGGTAACCACCAATCCAATCTCTGTCTCTATGTGTTTGTTTATCATTGTTATTATCTACTACTTAATGAAGGAAATCATACAGTATTTGACCTTCTCCCTCTGACTTATTTCACTTTGCATTATACCCTCAATGTCCATCCATGTTGTCACAAATGGCTGGATTTCATCGTTTCTTATGGCTGAGTAGTATTCCATTGTGTATATATACCACATCTTCTTTATCCATTCATCCCTTGATGGGCACTTAGGTTGCTTCCAAGTCTTGGCTATTGTGAATAACGCTGCAATGAACACAGGGGTGCATGTACCTTTACAAATTGGTGTTTTCAAGTTGTTTGGATAAATACCCAACAGTGGAATAGCTGGATCATATGGTAGTTCTATCCTTGATTTTTTGAGGAATCTCCATACTGTTTTCCATAGTGGCTGCACCAGTTTGCACTCCCACCAGCAGTGTATGAGAGTTCCCTTCTCTCCACATCCTCTTCAACACATGTTGTTTCCTGTCTTGTTAATTATAGCCATTCTGACGGGTGTGAGGTGATATCTCATTGTAGTTTTGATTTGCAATTCCCTGATAGTTAATGATTTTGAACATCTTTTCATGTGTCTGTTGGCCATCTGTATATCTTCTTTGGAGAAATGTCTGTTCAGGTCTTTTGCCCATTTTTCAATTGGGTTGTTAGTTTTTTTGTTGTTGAGATGCATGAGTTCTTTATATATTTTGGAGATTAAGCCCTTATCAGATGTATGGTTTGCAAATGTCTTCTCCCAATTGTTAGGGTGTCTTTTCGTTTTGTTGATGGTTTCCTTTGCTGTAAGAAGCTTTTTAGTTTGATGTAGTCCCATTTGTTTATTTTTTCTATTGTTTCTCTTGCTTGGTCAGACATGGTGCTTGAAAATATGTTGCTAAGACTGATGTCAAAGAGCATACTGCCTATGTTTTCTTCTAGAAGTTTCATAGTTTCAGGTCTTACATTCAAGTCTTTAATCCATTTGGAGTTAATTTTTGTGTATGGTGTAAGGTAAGGGTCTACTTTCATTTTTTTGCATGTGACTATCCAGTTTTCCAACACCATTTGTTGAAGAGACTTTCTTTTCCCCATTGTATATTCTTGGCTCCTTTGTCAAAGATTAGCTGTCCATAGATGTGTGGGTTTATTTCTGGGCTTTTGATTTGATTCCATTGATCTGTATGTCTGTTTTTGTGCCAGTACCATGCTGTTTTAGTTACTACAGCTTTGTAGTATATTTTGAAATCAGGGAGTGTGATACCTCTGACTTTGTTCTTTTTTCTCAGGATTCCTTTAGCTATTCGTGGTCTTTTGTTGTTCCATATAAATTTTAGGATTCTTTGTTCTATTTCTATGAAAAATGTTGTTGGAACTTTGATAGGGATTGCATTTAATATATAGATTGCTTTAGGAAGTATGGACATCTTAACTGTGTTAATTCTTCCAATCCAAGAGCACGGAATATCTTTCCATTTCTTTGTGTCTTCTTCAATTTCTTTCAGAAATGTTTTATAGTTTTCGGTGTACAGATCTTTCACCTCTTTGGTTAAGTTTATTCCTAAGTATTTTATTCTTTTTGTTGCAATTGTAAATGGGATTGTATTCTTAATTTCTCTTCCTGCTACTTCGTTGTTAGTGTATAGAAATGCAACTGATTTTTGTATGTTGATTTTGTATCCTGCAACTTTACAATATTCGTTTATTACTTCTAAAAGTTTTCTGGTGGATTCTTTAGGGTTTTCCGTATATAAAATCATGTCATCTGCAAATAGTGACAGTTTCACTTCTTCCTTTCCAATTTGGATCCCTTTTATTTCTTTTTTTTTTTTTTTTTTTTAAAGATTTTTTTTTTTTTTTTTTATTCATTCAGTTTTTTTCCCCCCAAAGCCCCAGTAGATAGTTGCATGTCATAGGTTCACATCCTTCTGGTTGCTGTACGTGGGACTCGGCCTCACGTTGGACGGAGAAGCGGTGCCTCGGGGCGCCCCCGGGATCCGAACCCGGGCCGCCAGCATCAGAGCGCGCGCACTTAACCGCCAAGCCACGGAGCCGGCCCTGGATCCCTTTTATTTCTTTTTCTTGCCTGATTGCTCTGGCTAGGACTTCCAGTACTATGTTAAATAGGAGTGGTGAGAGTGGGCATCCTTGTCTGGTTCCTGTTCTTAGAGGGACAGCTTTCAGTTTTTCACCATTGAGGATGATATTAGCTGTGGGTTTCTCATATATGGCCTTTATTGTGTTGAGGTACTTTCCTTCTATACCCATTTTATTCAGAGTTTTTATCATAAATGAACGCTGTATCTCGTCAAATGATTTCTCTTCATCTATTGAGATGATCATGTGACTTTTATTCATTTTATTAATGTGGTGTATTACGTTGATTGATTTGCGAATGTTAAACCATCCCTGCATACCTGGAATAAATCTCGCTTGATCATGGTGTATAATCTTTTTAATGTATTGTTGTATGTGATTTGCTAGTATTTTTTTGAGGATTTTTGCATCGATGTTCATCAGTGATATTGGCCTGTAATTTTCTTTTTTTGTGTTGTCCTTGTCTGGTTTTGGTATCAGGGTAATGTCAGCTTCATAGCATGAGTTAGGGAGCTTCCCTCCCTCCTCAATTTTTTGGAAGAGTTTGAGAAGGATAGGTATTAAGTCTTCTTTGAATGTTTGGTAGAATTCACCAGCGAAGCCATCTGGTCCTGGACTTTTATTTTTGGGGAGGTTTGTGATTACTGTTTCGATCTCCTTACTGGTGATTGGTCTATTCAAATTCTCTACTTCTTCTTGATCCAGTTTTGGAAGGTTGTATGAGTCTAAGAATTTATCCGTTTCTTCCAGATTGTCGAATTGGTTGGCATACAGCTTTTCATAGTATTCTCTTATAATCTTTTGTATTTCTGAGGTGTCTGTTGTAACCTCTCCTCTTTCATTTCTGATTTTACTTATTTGTGCCTTCTCTCTTTTTTTCTTGGTGAGTCTAGCTAAAGGTTTGTCAATTTTGTTGATCTTTGCAAAGAACCAGCTCTTGGTTTTATGAATTTTTTCTATTGTTTTTTAGTCTCTATTTCATTAATTTCTGCTCTGATTTTTATTATTTCCCTTCTTCTACTGATTTTGGGCTTTGTTTGTTTTTCTTTTTCCAGTTCCTTTAGGTGCATTGTTAGATTGTTTATTTGAGATTTTTCTTGTTTGTTGAGATAGGCCTGTATTGCTATAAACTTCCCTTTTAGAACCGCTTTTGCTGTATCCCATAAGTTCTGGCATGTCATATTTTCATTTTCATTTGTCTCCAGGCATTTTTTGATTTCTTCTTTGATTTCTTCATTAACCCAGTCGTTGTTCAGTAGCATTTTGTTTAATCTCCATGTATTTGTGGCTTTTCTGATTTTCTTCCTATAGTTGATTTCTAGTTTCATACCGTTGTGGTCAGAAAAGATGCTTGGTATTATTTCAATCTTCTTAAATTTGTGGAGAATTGTTTTGCGGCCTAATATGTGATCAATACTGGAGAATATTCTATGTGCATTTGAAAAGAACGTGTATTTTTCGGTTTTTGGATGGAATGCTCTGTATATATCTACTAGGTCCATCTGTTCTAGTGTGTCGTTTAAGGCCATTGGTTCCTTCTTGATCTTCTGTTTGGATGCTCTACCCGTTGGTGTAAGTGGAGTGTTAAAGTCCCCTACTATTATTGTGTTACTGTCTATTTCTGTTTTTATGTCTGTTAATAATTGCTTTATATATTTAGGTGCACCTACATTGGGTGCATAGATATTTACAAGTGTTATATCCTCTTGTTGGATTGTTCCCTTGATCATTATGTAATGCCCTTCTTTGTCTCTTTTTACAGTTTTTGTTTTAAAGTCTATTTTGTCTGATATGAGTACTGCTACCCCAGCTTTCTTTTCATTGCCATTTGCGTGGAGTATCTTTTTCCATCCCTTCACTTTCAGTTTGTGAGTGTCTTTAGGTCTGAAGTGTGTCTCTTGTATGCAGCATATATATGGGTCTTGTTTTTTTATCCAGTCAGCCACCCTATGCCTTTTAATTGGAGCATTTAGTCCATTGACGTTTAAAGTACCTATTGATAAGTATGTACTTACTGCCGTTTTTTAACTTTTTTTTTTCTCAGTGTTTTAGTAGTCCTTCTCTGTTCCTTTCTTCTTCTATAAAGAATTGATGGTCACTTTAGTTTGACCTCTGTCTGAAAGCTGTACTCTTTAACTCCCCTCCTCCCTCCTTTTATGTTTTTGATATCATATCTAACCTCTTTTTTGTGCATTTGTATCCATTACGTTCTTATCATGGAAATAGATAATTTTTCCTATTTGTGGTATTCTCTTTTCCCCTTAAATGATTCCCTTTAACATTTCTTGTAGCACTGGTTTCTTGGTGACAAACTCCTTTAATTTTTGCTTGTCTGGGAAATTTTTGATCTCTCCTTCCATTTTGAATGATAACCTTGCTGGGTAGAGTATTCTTGGCTGTAAGTTTTTTCCTTTTAGCACTTTAAATATATCGTGCCATTCTCTTCTAGCCTGTAAGGTTTCTGCTGAGAAGTCAGCTGATAGCCTTATGGGGTTTCCTTTGTATGTAACTTGACATTCTCTTGCGGCTTTTAGGATTCTCTCTTTATCTTTAATTCTGGATATTTTGATTATGATGTGTCTTGGTGTGGGCCTCTTTGGGTTTATCTTGTTTGGGCTATCTGTGCTTCCTGTAACTGGATGTCTGTTTCCTTCCTTAGGTTAGGGAAGTTTTCATCTATTATTTCTTGAAATAGATTCTCTGCCCCCTTGTCTCGCTCTACCCCTTCCGGGACACCTATAACACGGATGTTAGTGTGCTTGATGTTGTCCCAGAGGTCCCTTAGACTGTCCTCACTCTTTTTAATTCTTTTCTCTTTTACCTGTTCACCTTGGGTAATTTGTTCTAGTCTTTCGTCCAGCTCACAGATCTGTTCTTCTGTATCCTCTACTCTGCTTTTGAGTCCCTCTAATGAATTTTTCATTTCCAGTATTGTATTCTTCATTTCTGATTGGTTCTTTTTTATATCTTCCATTTCTTTGTTGACATTCTCTCTGAGTTCATCTATTCTTCTCCCCAGATCAGTGAGCATCCTTAACACTCTTTGTTTGAACTCTCTGTCGGGGAGGTTGCTCATTTCTGTTTCACTTAGTTCCTTTTCTGGGGTTTTGTCCTGTTCCCTTACTTGGAATGTATTCTTTTGCCTCCTCATTTTGCCTCTTTCCCTGTGCTTGTGTCTACGTATTAGGTAGGTCAGCTACGTCTCCTGCTCTTGGATAGGTGACCTTATGTAAGTGATGCCTTAGGAGGCTTTCAGTGTTCCAGGAACATTGAGGCATTCAGTTCTCAATGTTCCAGGGGTGACCCCTATGTGGGCTATGTGTGTCTTTCTGTTGTGGCCTGTTTGCTCTCCCTGTAGGTGCCCAGGGAGGCCGAGTTATGCTCCTGGCCAGCTGTTGTAATGCTCAGCTGCTTGTAGTTGTTGTGGGCCCTTCAGTCTCTTTATCAGGTGTGGGGAGCCCCAGCACAGTTGGCTGCAAGTTCTAATACCACATTTGTGTTGCAGTATTTCTTTTAAGTGAGTAGGCCCCCAGCGTGGCAGGTTGTTAGGCTCAGGGCCTTACAATTGCTATAAGCCTGTAGCCTATTAGGTCTCTTGTCAGCTCTCTGAGGATTGCAGCTGGGTGGGGCTGGCTTCAGGCACAGGAGCACCCAATTGTTTCAGGCTTTGGAATGTGGGGCAAACCCCCTATGTGGGTCTTTGAGAAACACAAGTCTTCTGCAGCTGACAAGCCCTGCCACCCACAGGTCCACACACACAGTCAACACAGTCCTGCCCCATGTGCACACCCCGACCTCCCGAAGGGGACCCAGTCTCTCCACGGCGGGAGCCCCACACACTCCGCCACCGCCCCACACTCTCCACCCACTCCTTGTGCATGCCCTGCCCAGCTGAAGTCAGCTCAGTTGCCAGGCTGCAGAGAATCCAGTCACCAATCTATGCAGGCCCATAAGTTGCCTGAGGGCTTGTTGTTGGGTGGGGCCAGTCTCTAGGGTGGGCTGCCTGCCCTGGCTGAGCTGGATTAAATCTGTGCTCTATAGGGTGGGGTAGACCCTGGGCTAGCAGGCCTCAGGGAGAACTCCAATGGCGTCTGTGTCAGCACGCCCACACCAGGCCACAACAATGGCCGCCGCCAATGTCCCAGTCCCTGGAGAGGTCTCACCTCTCACCGAGATGCACTCAGGGCCTATTAGCTGAGTCTCTTTTCACCACAGCACTGTGCACCTTTCTTTCTGGTGATTTTAGGATGCTTTCTGAAAGGGGTGAGTTTGCGCGCGGGCCCTTTAAGAGCCGGTTTTAGTTTCTTTGTGAACCGGGTTTTCTGGGGGTACTCCCCAATGTTTTAGTAGCAGGCACAGTCAGATATTATGCCGCTGGTCTCGATTGTGCTGGGTCCACAAAATGCCCACAGCGGGGGTGCTCCCCGGCTCAGGGCCCCGCGCCTCCAAGGAGGGTGCGTACCTGTGAGCTGCTCCCGGCGGCCGTCAGGCTGGTGGCTTGTGAAGGCGGCGTTTTTCCTCTCCAGAAGGGAGTCTCTGCCTCTTCCACCTCAATTAGGATTGTCCGTTGTTGCAGGAGTTCCTCTTATCCAGTTTTCAGTTCTGTCTCAGGGGTAATTTTTCCACAAGTAGTTGTAAATTGGCTGTGTCCACGGGAGGAGGTGAGTTCAGAGTCTGCTTATGCCGCCATCTTGAGTTGGCCCCCTCTACCTTCATTTCATTAAGGTTTTTTTGTGAGATTTTATCTTGTTCTTTCATTTGGAACATATTCCTTTGTTTCTTCACTTTACTTGATTTTCTGGGTTGGTTTCTATACAGTAGATGAAAAAAATCACCTCTCCTAGCCTTGAAATAGTGGCATCATGCAGGAGATGAAACTTGTTGTTCAACCTTGCCCCAGCTCTTGGTTGTCTCTCAAACTTTTGTGCTTGTCCAGGCAGCTTTTTATACTTTTCATAGCTCCTGATAATTAAGTATGTGCCAAGACCTATCTGTGTCCCAAAGGGGAGGATCTTAGGACTCAGATTCAGGCTGAATGGAAGCCAGACCCTCAGGCAGCAGTATTTAAAAGTATCAAGATATATACAGTCCTGTGAGACCACAAACATAAGCCCTGATAGCCACCACCCTAGGCAGCAGTCGCAAAAATCAGGGCGTCGGATGGGTGTATAAGCTCTTTTCTGGGAGACACCAGTGAGGTGGAGCAAGGCAGAAGTGAAGTGCCAAGATGGCATCCACAGCCTACGCTCCTTGAGAGCAGCTCTCTAGTCTACTAGGTGTGTGCCAAACCTGAAGCCTGACCCTCAGGCTTTTCTTTTTCTGTTTTGTTTGTTTGTTTGTTTGTTTGTTTTAAATACTGGCCATCCTAATGGGTGTGAAGTGATATTTTATTGTGGTTTTTGATTTGCATTTCCCTAATGATTAGTGATATTGAGCATATTTTCATATGCTTGTTGGCCAGGTATCTGGGTTTTAAATTATTATAGAGTGCCAAATTGTAGCTGTTTTCAGCCAATCTTCATGTCATTTATAAGACTACATAACAAAAACAGCCCACAAAACAAACACAATCTGGAGACCAAAGAGCATTTTAAAGTGCTTCAGAAGTTAAGTCCACGTCACTTCAGTTGGATTCTAATGCTATTGGGTTGGAGATATTCATTGTGTGTCCAAAGCACATAGCATTTCTAGTTCAGTCAATGTTTAAGTAAGCTGACAAATACTCACTCAGAAGGGTATAAAGACCTTTTAAAAGAAAAGGAATGTTTTATTACCTATAGAAAACTCCAGGCCTACATGTCCTAGATGGTTTCACTGGGGTATTCTTCCATCCACTTAAGGAAGAAATAAGACCCACTCTACACAAACTTTTCCAGAAAATAGAACATTTCCCAACTCATATTATGAGGCTGGTATTTCTCTGATACCAAAGCCAACCAGATGTATATACATTTCATATATGCATATTTATTTTTACATATACATTTTATACATATATATGAATTAAATTTCATAGGCATCTTCCTTCTTTTTATTCTTCTTAGTCATCCATTACAAGCCAAGGAAAAAATGCTCCTTTAATGCATTTCACATCTTTTACCTTGATGCCTGAAGGTGCCTGAAGATGAAAGCATAGCATTAGTGATGTAAGCTGCTCCTGGGTGTGACCCATACAAATTGCACCCCACATTCAGAACCCTAGCTTTTTGAACTAGCTGACCACCATCAGAAAAAGGAAAAAATTCCTTAAGCCAAAATGAATTGAAAGGTCGAACCGCCTTAAAGGAAGCCTATTAAGGATAAAAATATGCCATCGTAGGTTCTTGTCATAAACAAAGTAAACACAACAATGAAATAGATCCATTAGAAGACATTTGTGAGACACTCAGACTCTGAGAATTGATGCTTTGATGAATTAGAAAGGCAGAGAAAGATCTCAGAATTAGTTTCCACTTGAGCAGGGGTTTGTTTACCCAAGAACTTGAAGTCAGAGCCAACACATCCAATGATATTGACTATGTCCAGTGTTTCTCTGAATTTGAGTGGCAGGCTGAACTGTCTCTAAAAGTGGGTTTTTCTTTAGAGGGGAGCAGCGATCTCATCCTTGAGTCTCACACAAGAGGTGTGCTACCACAGGTAGCGCTCAGGGTAAGGGTAGGATTCCCAGGATGCTTTCCATCAGAGTGTCAGGAGGACTGAAAGGACTGACCACAGACGTGGAGTTTCCTTGGGATTGCATTATAGTTCTTGGTCTTTCTGTTTCCCTGCTGCACTGTTAGCTACTTGATGGTAGGGGTGTTGTCTTATTCAGCTTTGTACTTTTTAATACCTGGTCCATTGCATGGCACAGTCATTGCTCAGTAAATACTGGTATACCTAGTGGGGGCCCTTAAGGAGCCTCTCAATCTCCTGAGGCCTCAAAGTCTTCATCACAAGAGGGGCTTTCCCCTGCAGGTCTTAAGGGTGGGTGGGCGTCTGTGCTTTTCTCCTGATCCCCTGATCCCTGGCACCCATTCACCATTCATCAGTTAATTTTACTTGCCTCTTGAGCTTAACGTGGAGGCCCAAACGTGAGCAGCTCTCCACTGTGGCTTCCTCCAGTGTGGCTCAGCAAGTGTACAGACACCTAGAAGGGAAACCTGGCTTGACCTCAGCCCTGTGTCTCCCTCCCTCCCCCTGCCAGCCCACAACTGGTTCTTGCTTGCAGGTCAGTTCTCAGCATTTAGGTTCCCTTTGCTTCCTGGTTTCCCTGAGGCCTCAGTGGGTAACTCATCCTCTGGACTGTTTGGTAAAAGTCCAGGCTTTTAGCAGAGGGTCCAGGAATTGGGCAATCTAAGAGATTAAACATATTTGAGGGTAGCATGTCAGTGAAGAGCAGGGACTTCCATCTAAAATGTCTACACAAGTTTATTAAACATATTCTGTTTTTTTAAACACCCATTGTGTTTTTTAGCACACAAGTTACATTGCTATAACAAAAATATTTTTAAAACAAAGGCCTAAATAATATACAAGTTCCTTTCTCTTTCATGTAATAATCCAGATGTAGTGGTCCAGGCTTGTGGCACAGCTCCGCCATCCCTCGCTGGGTGAAGGTTCTGGTCATTGATGTTTTCCTGCTTAAGAGAAGGAGAAAAGAGAGATGGGGGATGTCCTCATCCAGTCGGTTTCAAGGACATTGTATATGTCACTTTTAATCACAACCCAATGTGAAAACTTAATCACAGAGCCACAGTGAGCCATAGGCAAATCTCAGGCACACAAACATGGCCCTCCTAAAATCCGCACCCAAGGCCTTGATCATGCCTTCCCCTTCCCTTCACTTCAGGACACCCTCTCTCCCGTGGATGACAAAATATTTGAACTTGTTCCTAAAGGTGACAATCTGCTTCCTGCCTCTCTTCCATTGTACCTGCTGTTCTCTCTGCTGGAAAACCCTTCCCCCTCCAAAGTCAACCCCTACTCATCCCTCCAGGTCAAAGGGCCCCTGAAGTAGCAAACCCAAGAGATTTGGAGCCAGCAAAATACCAGGTGCTCCTTGTGTTTTGAACAGCACTACTTCCTTCCACCCACTGCTCCTACCACAGCCCTGGGAGCCCTCCTGCCTCACCTCAACATCTAAACCATCACCAAGCCCTATTGGTTCTATGTCCCAAAGAGTTCTCAATCCCTCCTGGCTTCCTTTCATCTCCACCGCCACTATTGGAGACTCCAAACTGCATTGCATTTGAGAGTGAGAGGGCCCCCAACAGATGGCAAGAGAGGACAACAGGCATATACTGGGTAGGTTCTAGGCAAAGCAGGGCCTGGGTAACCAGGATCTACGGGGACCCTCGCATCCATCCTAATTCGAGTCTCTGTCTCCTATGGCCTGGTCTCCCTGCTTCCAGTTTTGCCCCTTCCATGCCATTCTCCATGTGACAGCCCCAGTGCTCTGTTTAATACATAAAACTAATCATAGCACTCCCTGCTTCAAACCATCCGGTGCCTCTTAATCATCTTAAACTTTCAATGACATTATTGTCATTATGTCTTAAATAGCTGATTAGTTTTGGTGTTTTAGTTTAAATGACATGAAGTTTTTCTTGCTATAACAATAACTGATGGTGCTGTTCGTTCCCAATATTTTTATAGTTACTTTATGTCTTACAATTTTCTTTGGCAATTTAGCCATAGGTTTAGTTAACTAATAAACCAAGGAACTTTAAAAAAAAATAGATGATAGAAATAGACAGATAAACACCACCCCCACCACCCCCCAGTGGCTCCCCAAGGTACTCAGGATAAAGTACAAATTGATTAACGTGGCTTTCTAGGTTCTTTGTAAGTGGCTCCTACTTACCTCTCCAGCCACAACTCCCCTTTCTAGCCAGTCCCCCAACATTCCATCCTCTGTCTCTGAGCCTTTGCCCGGATGTTCACTCTGCCTGAAGACCATGCCCACACACCCTTCACCCAGCAGACTTCTATTTGTCCTTCAAGTCTCAATGTAGACATCATTTACTCTAGGAAGCCACCCCTGGCACTCCTCCTCCCCCAATTCAATACCTTAACCTTGCCCTATCATAGCACTTTTCACCGTAGAATAATTGTCCAGTTGTTTAACATCATCCACGGAAGCCTGCCGGTTCAGTGAAGGGAAGGCCCTGCTTGAGTCTGTTCACTGTTCTACTCCCGGCAAGGTAAGCCCCGTCCCACACAGTCTTTGGTCAAGTGTCCATGTCTTCTGAGGCCTCCTTGTCCTATTGTAAGACTCTTCTCTCAGCCACTTCCATCTCCCATTCGTGATGGGATGTGCAGGGCTGCATGAAGCTGTCAGGCCATCTTGCTCAGGAGCCTCAGCCAGCCAGGCTACTATACAACTCTGGTGCCCTGTGGGGCCTGGGGCTCCTCAGAGGGCCTTGTAGTCTCCCTGAGCTGTGGGACCCCTTTAGTCTTTTCCAGGGCTCCCATCAGCCTTTACCCAGGCTGAGTTGGGTTGCTTTTCAGAGACACCATCAAAGTATAACATCATGGCTCTTGTCTTCAACTCTCTGAAGTTCTTCATCCTCTCCCCAGTGACCTTAAATCTCCTCGTGAGTAGAATAACTTGCTTTTATACCATCACAAAATTTTCCTGAATCAATTGTTTATGGCATAAACTTTCAGAGTTTGGCACTCAAATAGGTTTTGGTAACTCAAAAAGTATTTTTTCTCAAAGATTCTGTCTCTGTCATGAGCATCAAAAGTCTATTTTGATGACTCTTTCCTACTCTGTTGTGGCCTTCTCAAAGCTAGTAAGCATGTCTCATGATCCAGATTTCATGGTGGAAGGGAATGTGAGATAAAAAGGAACTAATGAGAATGAGTTTATATGTCACAATACTATCGTTATATAGACACAACAAACACAGACACTTTTTACAATAACACGGGGTTGTAAGCTCAGTAATTCTATTTCTAGGAATTTATTCTATGGAAATATTTACAATACAAGGTAAAAATAAATGCATAAGGATGTTTTACAGCATTTTTTTATAAAGTAAGAAACCAGCAACCACCTAAATGTCTATCAATAGGAACTGGTTAAAAAAATGTTATATCCATAAAATGGGATTTTGTACAGTGGTTAAAAAGAATGAGGTAACTTTAATTGACATGGAAAAGTGTCCATGATATATTGCTAAGTCAAAAGGGAAATTCGCAAAAATAATGTCTAAACATTTGTATGTAACTAGAAAAATGCCTATTAAAAATACACAAGTGGGGCTGGCCCCGTGGCGTAGCGGTTGGGTGCGCACGCTCTGCTGCTGGCAGCCCGGGTTTGGATCCTGGTCGCGCACCGATGCACTGCTTTTCGGGCCATGCTGTGGTGGTGTCCCATATGAAGTGGAGGAAGATGGGCACAGATGTTAGTTAGCTCAGGGCCAGTCTTCCTCAGCAAAAAGAGGAGGATTTACATGGATGATCAGGGCTGATGTTCCGCACACACACAAAAAAAATACACAAGAAAGAGGAATTGAGTACCATCAGTGGAGATGGAGAGGAGAGGAGCTTTACTTAACCCCTCTTTGTATTATTTCAATTTCTTTCTGCAGTGGAAATGTAATACCTTTATAATATTTTAATTAAGTTAAAGATTACCTTTATAAGCTGCTTTTACCATGTACAAAATATTGTGAACATCTCCATTTGTAATGTGAGCGCAGTAGTCCATCCCAGGGATGTACCAAAAATATTAACTTAGGTGCATTTAGGTTGTCTCTAATTTTTTTTAAACATTTTAAACAAAGTTGGATAAGTGTTCTTTTACATACTTGCATACTTAAATTCTGATTTTTTTAAAGTTTTTGTCATGGAAATTTTCAAATGTATGCAAAAGCAGGGAGAATAATGCTATGCCCCTCCAGGTGTCTGATCCAGCTTCAACAATTACCAACTAGGAGCATGTCTGTTTCATTTATATCCCACCTAATTTCCCCATTCCAGATTATATTGAAGCAAGTCCCAGAAATAATATAATTTCATCCATAAGTATTTCAGTATGTGTTACTAAAAGATAAGATTCTTTTTTTTTTTTTAAGATTTTATTTACTTATTTATTTTTCCCCCCAAAGCCCCAGTAGATAGTTGTATGTCATAGCTGCACATCCTTCTAGTTGCTGTACATGGGACTCGGCCTCAGCATGGCCAGAGAAGTGGCTCGGGATCCGAAGCCAGGCCACCAGCAGCGGAGCGCACGCACTTAACCGCTAAGCCATGGGGCTGGCCCTAAAAGATAAGATTCTTGTTTTAAAATATAACCATAATACCATTATTACACCTAAGTTTTTTTAACCATTAATTTCTTAATATTATCAAATAGGCAGTCAGTGTTCAAATTTCCAATTGTCTCATAAAACTTTTATTTGTTTGTACAATTTTTTTCTAATCAGGATCCAAATAAGGTCTATATGTCTCCTGGTTGATATGCCTTTTAATTAGTTTTATATAGAAGCCTGATTGAGGTATAATTTGTATAACATAAAATTCACAAGGTCAATTCCCTTTTAATCCATAAGCTCCCCTTCCATCTCTTTTCTTCCTTGCAAATTTTTTGATGAAGAAATTGGTTGTTTGTGCTGTAGAGTTTCTCACCATCTGGACTTTGCTGACTGCAGCCCATTTAATGTGTCATTTTGCAAGTTCCCTCTGTCCCTATATTTCCCAGAAATTGGTGGTTAGATTTAGATGCTGGATCAGGTTGAAGTTTGAAATTTTGGGCAAGAATACTTCACAGGTGGTGGTGTGTGCTTTCCCACATAATGTCTGCTTGTCTTTCTTTTTGTGTTTTGATCAGCCATTGCTGCTTCCTGCCTAGAGCCCCTAAAAGGGTCACATAAGGGTGATATTCTATCTTTTTTTCTTCATTTATTAGCTGGAATACTTTGTAAATAGAAGCTTCCCTCCTCAACTCTCTGCTTACCCAGTACTACAGTTCATATTGGAAAGACAGAATAAATATACCTAATTCTTTGCTTTTATTTATTAGTTTTCAAAGTAAAAAGTTAGTCCCTAGCATTCTCCAAAGGTGACTGATGAGGTTGTTGCCATTGTTGCTTTTAGTATCCTTATGAATTCTCAGATTTAGAGATTTTTAAAGTGTTCCTATCCAAGGCAGTAAGTTTCCTTATTGTTGCTCAGATGGTCCTGTTGGCCAATGGGAGCTTTCAATGCCATCCCAGGTCTTTTTAACATGACCCTGGAAGTCTCTGATAGCTTCCCTGCTGCTGGGCGTAAGTAGATATGCCAGGCTCGTTTCCACTCACTCACCCTAGACCTTAATATGTCGTAGACAAAGGAAGGCACGAGGGAAGAAACACAAATAGAAAATGAACAAAAAAGCAGCGTAATTGGAAACAGCATTGGCGCAGCAGTCAGAATCCCTAGGTTTCAGTCCTCACTCTGTACGCCGTCCAGGCTTTCACTCTAAACCATTGGTAAACTCTGATTCTCTCTCTCTCTTTAATTTTTCCCACTTGTACTGTGAGGATAATAATAGCAGGAACAACAGTAGTATAACAATAATGATGATGCCAGCCTCAGTGGGTTTTTGAGAAAATACAGTGTCTATGTAAAGGCACTTTGTAAACTGCAAAAAAACCAATATACTGTCACTGTCAGCCCTTCAACTTAAGAGTGGCTACAGCATATCCCCACCCGAAAAGCCGCTCCACCAGTGCAGGTGTTCATTTCGCTGCCTTAATCTGCCCTGGAGTCTCTTTTCCAAATGTTCTCTCTAAAGGACTCTCAAATCTCCTTTCTAAAGTACATTGACTAGTACCAGTGAAAATAGGACTGGGGAAGATGGCTTTCTGGACCGCAGTTCTTGAGAGGGTGTGGGCAAATGGGCACAGGCACACAATGCTGTTGAGAGGGTAAATCAGTGTGACCTTTCTGAAAGGTCGTCAGGCAGTCTGTAACAAACTTTTAAAAAAATGTACATTCCCTTGGTTCAGCAATCCTACCTCCTAAAGGGAATAAATAGACAAATGAGATAAGATATATCTACGAGGATGGCCATTACAGGGTTATCTATAAAACATTAAAAATTGGGAAGAATCTAAATATACCACTAGTTAAGTAAATTATGGAACATCCATAAAATGGAATGGAATACTGTACAAAAAATGAAAATAATTTTGTAGTCTATACTGACTGACATGAAGACATATTTATGCCCCACTCATACGTTTAAACAACCAAAACACGCAAACTGAGAAGGAGCACAAGGGAGCCTGCTGGGGTGCTGGAAACGTTTAATGTCCTCATCTGGTGGTGACTGCGTGGACCTAAGATTCCACTGAGCTGTGCACCCAAGATTTAGATACATTACTGTGTTTACACTTTACCTTAATAAGAAAAAGAGAGACAAAAAGAAAGGCAAGATCATTAGAAGCAAGCATGAGCTCACCAAAAAGTCATCCCAAACTAAAAAGCAAAAATAAACAAACCATATAACATAATCCTACACATGGTAGGAACCCATTTTTGTTTTTAAAAAAAGACGTTTAAAAACACACACTTCTGGAGACTATTTGTTTACCAAATATTAAGGAATAAGGGTGCCCCTCCCCATTAAACTCACTATAACGCACAGTGTGCTATTTGGACCCCTCTGGCCTCTCTCACCTGGATTGCTGCAGGAGCCTCCTGGCGGCCTGGGTCTCCCCTACCCCTCCACTGGGTCCTCCACACAACAGCCAGGGTGAACTTTGGCGGCCAGGACCCCTCAGGCCCTTTCTCACCCTCCAGTGACTCCATCACACATAGAATGAAATGTGACCCCACCACCTTTCCGGCTTCCCCTCTGTTCTTTCCACGGTAGGAGCTTCTTGCTGTTCCCTGAACCAGCCAGGCAGATCTTCACACTTGATGGTTTTCTCTCCAATATTCACATGGCTCACCCTCCCCTCTCCTTCAAGTCTCTTCAGGCAAATGTTTTCTCCTCAGAGACATTCCTGACCTTCCAAGCTAAAACCTTCCTGCCTTTGTGCAGTTACCTACTGCCTCACCTGTTTTATTTTTCCTCACAGCATTTCCCACTCCTTGGCTTTTTACGGTATGTTTATCGACTGACTTTTCTGCTTGTTTCTGGCTCCTGGAGCAGAGGCCTTGTCTGTTTGCTTCATGCCCTTCCCTTGGTGCCTAGCACAGTCTCTGGCTGTCTCAGTGGAGATTTGCTGAATGAGTAAATGAGTGAAGATGGGAATAAATCCCTGGCGACAGGAGCACTGGTGACATTAATTTTTCTCCCTTGTATGTTTTTTCATTTTCTGAAATGTCTTACAATAAGCATATATTTTCATTACAATAAAAAAATTAAAGAAAGGTTTTATTAGTTTTCTAGGGCTGCAATAACAAAGTACCACCATCACAGACGGGGTGACCTAGAAGTGTACTGTCTCACAGCTTTGGAGGGTGGAGCTCCGAGATCAGGATGTCAGCAGGGCTGGCTCCTGCAGAGAGCTGTGAGGGAGGGTCTGCTCTAGCCTCTCCCCAAGCTTCTGGTGGTTGGCCGGCAATCTTTGCATTCGTTGGCTTTTAGATGCATCACTCTATCTCCACCTTGATGTTCACAGGGCATTCTCCTCATGTGCATATCCATGTTCAAATTTCCCCTTCTCATAGGAACACCAGTCATATTGGATTCAGGGCCCACCCTAATGACCTCATTGTATCTTGACTACCTCTGTAAAGACCCTGATTCCAAATAAGGTCACATTCTGTGGTACTAGGGGTTAGCACTCCAACATATCTTTTTGGGGGGCCACAGTTCAATCTATAATAAAAGCATTTCCTTAAAACAAGAAAAAATGAATTTCTGAAATTTAAATGTCAGAAATGTTTGGAATTTTAAACGTGTGCATGAGAGGAGGATACTTCCCTGGAAACACGAACTCTTAAATATCAGGTTAATGATTTTGCTTAGCTCTAAAGCTGCCTAAGAATATACGGATCACAAATACAGGACAGCATGTCAATAGAGCACCTCTTTCTATAAGAAGCTTTTTCATTTGCTTTAATTCTCTACCACTGAAACTTTCCTTCACTGTGGGACTGACCCTGCTTTCTTCCAGCAAGAGGCCTCTTGACTAAGCCAAGAGGAGCCGGGTCACCTCCCAGCGGGACCCTCCTTTCCTATAGTGGCATCTAGATGTCCTACAGGCTGGGAATCTGCCTCAGCCACCACCATCTCCCTGCACTGCAGCAAGGATGGGCTTCCTTTGGAAATGTGGCTTGACCTCCTTAATGCTTTTGGAGTCTTTTTTTCTTTAAAGTTTATTTTTACATCCTGTTGTTAAATGAAATGCAACCTCCCTCTGCGCAGAATGAAGCAATTGTTACTTTGTTTTTTCATCAGAAAACCTAGAATTTTTCTGGCAACTATGCAGTGATTGACATGACTTAGTCACTTTTACACAATTCTTTCCTGTTCTTTTTATGCTTGTTTTGTCCTGAGGTAACTGCAGTACTTAGGTTTCTGTGGCCCTGTGAAATTCACCTGTGCTTTGCCTGTTCCCTGGCTGTGGGAGAATAGTGGGGTTCTTATTCCTCTTCTCTCAGCTCTGTTTGCCATTCACACATGCCACTTTTCCACACTGCTGCCAGATGGGACCTAAGCCACCTGGGAACATCGGAAGCCCTTTTCCCATAATCTTTGATCCTGATCTACAGGTGAATCCTGCTCAGGGTGGGGAAGGGGGACAAAATAGAAAAGAGAGAAAAGCTAAAATTGGAGTAGATGTTAGAATCTGCTGGTAAGCTTTGCAAAATAAGCAAACTAGGTTTTTCTGGGAGCCCACTGAGAAGAGGTGTAGGTCGGGAAATCGCATGGAACAAGACCAGATGGGGTGGGCTGGCACTGCTCGCAAGCCTTGCCCTCCGTACTCTCTTAGGAGCTAACGGTTAGGCAACCACGGGGCCTAAATTTTCCATTTGCTCAAATATTTTCTCCGTTTTATTCATTTATTCACTGATAGTTTTTCGGCATTAACTACAACGTTAATTGAGCTTCCTCTGAGCCATGTGTTATACTCAGCACTTTACATAAGTTACCTCATCTAAGACTCACAAAAACCTTGCAAAGTAAATACCACTATTTCTCCCGCCCCACTTTTTCTTCAGGTGAGGAGCCTCACCGAGGCTCAGCCCCTCCGTGGAGCGCAGGGACTGGGACGGGGGCGCGCAGGGACTGGGACGCGGCGCGCAGGGACGGGGACGGGGGGCGCGGGGACGGAGACGCGGGGACGCGGGGATGGGGGCGTGTAGGGACGGGGACGGGGGCGCGCGGGGACGGGGACGGGGGCGCGGGGACGGAGACGCGGGGACGCGGGGATGGGGCGTGTAGGGACGGGGACGGGGGCGCGCAGGGACGGGGACGGGGGGCGCGGGGACGGAGACGCGGGGACGCGGGATGGGGGCGTGTGGGGGGGGGGAGGGGGGCGCGGGGGGAGGGGGACGGGGGGGCGGGGGGACGGAGACGCGGGGACGCGGGGATGGGGGCGTGTAGGGACGGGGACGGGGCGCGCAGGGACGGGGACGCGGGGGTCGCGCAGGGACGGGGACGGGGGGGCGCGGGGACGGAGACGCGGGGGCGCGGGGACGGGGACGGGGGCGCGCAGAGAGGGGGAGGCGGGGGCACAGGGACCGGGACGCGGGGGCGCAGGGATGCGGACAGCTGTGTCTTTCCAGGGTGCTCTACCTTAGAGCGTCTCCATGCGGATTCTCTTGTAATCCTTACAAACGCTTTTCCAGGTGTCTCAACAGGACAGAAGACAGGCTCGCGAGCTTGCCCAAGACCACACAAACCGGATTCAAACCCAGCCCTAATGCAGCCTCTTCCCAGTACACCAGGAACCGGCGAGGCAGCCGGGCGAGACCGTCAGCGAAGGAAAGTCGGGCCAACTGAAGGTTGCATTGGCGCTAGCCGGAAGCCAGAGAGACTGCCCTAAAACACTTTTCTTTTTGTTTTATTTTCTTTTCGCTTTTAAAAGATGCTTTCACTTTCTAGAAAAAATGCTTTATATATACTTTTAATATGTAAATATATAAATGCACACATATACAAATTCAGATGTCTCCCTTGAAATTGTCAATACTTGCATATTAACATTATCCGTTTTGGCGACAACTTGGGTCTGGGTGCAGATCCACTTGTTTCTTAAATCAACAACTGTTGTTTTGTATCACATCTTAGGTTTCAGATCTTCTGGGAGCCCTGTGATGCACTAGGCACTCCTGGGCTTTGATGTCTGATAAACTCGAGGCAGCCCCCGCCCTCACCTCCGGTCCCTGCAACCTGGTATGCACACACTGCTTGACTTGGAGCCTCAGCACGGTGCTCACAGGTTCTGCGGCACAGTGCCTGGCTTCTACTCAGTGCCCAGTGAGCAGGACCTCCTTTAAGAAGCTCCCAGCCTAAAAGAAAACCTGACAGATCTAACTTTTTCAATTTTACAGTGATTATGCAAGCATATTGAGCATGAATGATATTCACTTATACCCCAATTGAGAAAACATGGATTTTTTTTTAAAAACTACCAAATACAATCTTTTCCTAAGACCTCATCTATAGAATGAAGTGATTACTAGTTGGATTTATCTTTCAAGACTTCTGTTAATGATTAGTTATTTCCTTAAATTTTCTCTTATTTTTTTAAAAAATAGCATGTGTTAATTGCACAAAATTCAGAAAAATATATCAAGGTGAAAGAAGAAAATTGTAAAACTGTGCATAAACCTATCAGGCAGTGATAACCACTGTGAATATTTTGGTGTTTTTCATTCATTTTATGTGGATACATATATACATATAAATATATATAAACAAACATATGTAAATGTGGAATGACACTGTAACATTTATTTGATAATCTCCATTTATAGAACTTTTTATCAACACATAACATACTACAGAAAAATGCACAAAGCTAATAACCTTTTTTAGGCAATATATAACACACATCATAACATATTAAATCTTCTATAAAGATATAGCATAATGATTAGCATATGATAACTCTATAGTATTCTACTTTGTGAACATACCACGTCTCTGAGATTCTTGAATTGCCTGAGGTCAAACAACTTTCTGATATGAATTTCAATTCTTAAGTAGGACTCTCATTTCAATGTGCAGTAGGTCCTGCACATTCTTCCAGACTATCTATGGAAACTCATGGCCATAGGACTACCTGTAACAGTATCCTAGGCCTCTTGATAAGAATGCAGATTCTTGAGTTCCCACCTAGTCTTAATAAGAATGTCAGGGTTTTGGGCCCAGGAATCTTCATTTTAAATAGATCCATCTGAGAAATTCTGATGAACGTTAAAGTTTGAGAACTACTGGGCTTTTATCATTTTACTGTGAGCATTCCTCCTTGGGGTGTTATTATCCAGAATGACTGAGGAAGTAATCCTGCTGGCTTTCACGTTCCTCAATGGCACCTAGATTTTAGGGTCTCTCTGCTTAATGGGACGTTGTGTGGGGATGAGATGCCTTAGGGGAGAAAAGCCAGGCTGTATCACCTACTCCCTGAGTACTGTTGGGCAAGCCACTGTCACCTTGCAGAGCCTTAATTTTCTCATTGCAAAACGATGGTGGGGAAAATAATTATCTCACAGGGTTGCTACAAGGACTGTGTGAGATAATAAGGTCTGTGGAAGTCTCTGCAAACCAAAACTTGCTCTAAAATATTGTTATTATTATCATCCACAACTCAACCCTTTCCCCTCTCAGCCATGAGTGTCCTGGTTAATGGTTACTTCTACACCTATAAGGTCCAAAAAGTAGCCACTAGCCACATGTGGCTTTTGAACATTTAAAACGTGGCTAGTCTGAATTTTATTATAGATGTACTATATGTTAAAATACACACCAGATCCTGAAAACTTAGTATAAAAACCAGAAAGTAAATCTCTCATTAAGAAGTTTTTACCTATTTGACATAGTACTGGAAGTCCTAGCCAGAGCAATCAGGCAAGAAAAAGAAATAAAATGGATCCAAACTGGAAAGGAAGAAGTGAAACTCTCACTATTTGCAGAAGACATGATTTTATATATAGAAAACCCTAAAGAATCCACCAAAAAACTTTTAGAAGTAATAAACAAATATGGTAAAGTTGCAGGATACAAAATCAACATACAAAAATCAATTGCATTTCTATACACTAACAACAAAGTAGCAGAAAGAGAAATTAAGAATACAATTCCATTTACAATTGCAACAAAAAGAATAAAATACTTAGGAATAAACTTAACCAAAGAGGTGAAAGATCTGTACACCGAAAACTATAAAACATTTCTGAAAGAAATTGAAGAAGACACAAAGAAATGGAAAGATATTCCGTGCTCTTGGATTGGAAGAATTAACATATTTAAGATGTCCATACTTCCTAAAGCAATCTATAGATTCAATGCAATCCCTATCAAAGTTCCAACAACATTTTTCACAGAAATAGAACAAAGAATCCTAAAATTTATATGGAACAAGAAAAGACTGTGAATAGCTAAAGGAATCCTGAGAAAAAAGAACAAAGCTGGAGGTATCACACTCCCTGATTTCAAAATATACTGCAAAGCTATAGTAACCAAAACAGCATGGTGCTGGCACAAAAACAGACACACAGATCAATGGAATAGAATCAAAAGCCCAGAAATAAACCCACACATCTATGGACAGCTAATCTTTGACAAAGGAGCCAAGAACATACAATGGAGAAAAGAAAGTCTTCAACAAATAGTGTAGGGAAAACTGGACAGCCACATGCAAATAAATGAAAGTAGACCATTACCTCACACCATACACAAAAATTAACTCAAATTGGATTAAAGACTTGAATGTAAGACCTGAAACTATGAAACTTCTAGAAGAAAACATAGGCAGTACACTCTTCGACATCAATCTTTGCAACATATTTTCAACCACCATGTCTGACCAGGCAAGAGAAACAATAGAAAAAATAAACAAATGGGACTACATCAAACTAAAAACCTTCTGCACAGCAAAGGAAACCATCAACAAAACGAAAAGACAACCTAACAAATGGGAGAAGATATTTGCAAACCATACATCTGTTAAGGGGTTACTCTCCAAAATATATAAAGAACTCATGCACCTCAACAACAAAAAAACCAACAACCCAATTAAAAAAATGGGCAAAAGACCTGAACAGACATTTCTCCAAAGAAGATATACAGATGGCCAACAGACACATGAAAAGATGTTCAACATCATTAACTATCAGGGAAATGCATATCAAAACTGCAATGAGATATCACCTCAAGCCCGTCAGAATGGCTATAATTAACAAGACAGGAAACAACATGTGTTGGAGAGGATGTGGAGAGAAGGGAACACTCATACACTGCTGGTGGGAGTGCAAACTGGTGCAGCCACTATGGAAAACGGTATGGAGATTCCTCAAAAAATCAAGGATAGAACTACCATACGATCCAGCTATTCCACTGCTGGATATTTATCCAAAGAACTTGAAAACACCAATGCATAAAGATACATGCACCCCTATGTTCATTGCAGCGTTATTCACAATAGCCAAGGCTTGGAAGCAACCTAAGTGCCCATTAAGGGATGAATGGATAAAGAAGATGTGGTATATATACACAATGGAATACTATCAGCCATAAGAAATGATGAAATACAGCAATTTGTGACAACATTGATGGACATTGAGGGTATTATGCAAAGTGAAATAAGGTCAGAGGGAGAAGGTCAAATACCGTATGATCTCACTCATTAAGTAGTAGAAAATAACAACAACAAACAAACACATAGAGACAGAGATTGGATTGGTGGTTACCAGAGGGAAAGGGGGAGGGAGGAGGGCGACAGGGATAATTCGGCATGTGTGTGTGGTGATGGGTTGTAATTAGTATTTGGGTGGTGAACATGATATAATCTATGCAGAAATAGAAGTATAATGATGGACACCTGAAATTTATACAATGTTATAAGCCAATGTTACTGCAATAAACAAAAATTTTTTAAAAAATAAATTTTTAATATTGATTACATGCTGAAACAATAATTTGGGTTAATAATATATATTATTAAAATTAATTTTACTTTTTTCCTTTTTTAATGTAGCTAACTAGAAAATATTTAATTGCATATGTGATTTGCACTATATTTTTATTGGATAGTGCTATTCTAGAGACCTTTTCAATAAAATACTTGAATTAAAATTCACAAGTTATAAAGAAGAATGTCAACAATAAGAAAACAAACACCCAATTAAAAAATGGGCCAAAGACCTTAACAAACACCTCACCAAAGAAGATACACAGATGGCAAATAAGCATATGAAAAGATGCTCCACATAGTATGTAATCAGGGAAATGCAAATTAAAACAACAATGAGACACCAGTACACACCTATTTGAATGGCCAAAATCTGGAACACTGATGGCACCAAATGCTGGTGAGGATGTGGAGCAACAGGAACCCACATTCAATCCTGGTGGGAATGCAAAATGGTACAGCCACCTTTGGAAGATAGTGTGGCAGTTTTTTACAAAACTAAATATACTCTTACCATACAATCCAGCAATCCAGCTCCTTAGTGTTTACCCAAAGGAGTTGAAAACTTATATCCACACAAAAACCTGCACATGTATGTTTATAGCAGTTTTATTCATAACTGAAAAACCTAGAAGCAACTAAGACGTTCTTCAGTAGGTGAGTGGATAAATAAACTGTGGTACATTCAGACAATAGAATATTATTTAGTGCTAAAAAGGAATGAGCTATCAAGCCATGAAAAGCCATGGAGGAAACTTAAATGCATTTTACTAAATGAAAGAAGCCAATCTGAAAAGGCTACATACTGTATGATTCCAACTATATGACGTTCTGGAAAAGGCATAACTATGGAGACAGTAAAAAGATCAGGAATTGCCAGGGGTCATGAGGGAAGGAGGGATGAATAGGCAGAGCACAGAGGATTTTTAGGGCAGTGAAACTATTCTGTGTGATACTATAGTGGTGGATGTGTGTCATTACAGATTTATCCAAACCCATAGAATATACACCACCAAGAAGTGTGAACCCTAATATAAGTTAGAGACTTTGGGTAATTATGTCAATGTAGGTTTATCAACTGTAACAAATGTACCCCTCTGGTGGGGGATGTTGATAGTGTTGGAGGTTGTGCCTGTATAGGGGTAGGGTGTATATAGGAAATCTCTGTACCTTAAACATTGTTTTTTTAAATTCAATTTTACTGTGAATGTAAAACTGCTTTTAAAAAATAAAGTCTTTAGAGAAAGAAGAAGAATGTATTGGACTGAAGGAGAAATTGGCCTAAGAGTGGGCTTATGTTATAATCATGTGGGGAGTTTATCCAAATTTCACATACCCAGCACTGCTGGCCACCCATGGACTCATGGAGGACACTTGTCCTAAAAATTACTAGGAGAAAGTTGAGGGAGCTGTCCAGAAAGCCGATGCTCTGTCCAGAGCATCAGACTCCATTAAGTTATTTTAGGGAAATCATGGGCTACAGAATAGAAAACAGTACTAAGTCCCAGGGAAGGTGAGGTGCAAGTCATTCCTAAGGCCAGAGTCCAGCACAGGGCATTCTCACTAGGGCAGGGATTAAGATATCTGTAATCTACTTTAAAATACTTCAGTGCAACCAGTGTGATATCACGTGTGTACCAGTCAGCTTCAAAGTTAATTCTAAGAATGTCCAGCCAACAGCATGCTATTAGCAATAAAATACTCAGCAATAAAAGGAATGAATCACTCACCAATAACATGGTTGAATCTCAAACGTAGTACACTAAGCAAAAGAAGCCAGACTCAAAAGGCTACCTATTATGTGATGTCAGCATCATGGCAGAGTGAATTATTCCTTTTGTCTCTCCCCCTAAGTTAAAATCAATCAAATATCCATTGACCAACAGAGGATTCTCTACAGCACAACAGGATGCTTAAGAGATCCATGCATCTATACATTTGAAGCCGGGTGCACTGGACTCTTGGGAGGCAGAGGAACTAGGAGAGCAAGCCCCTCCCACTCTCCCAGCAGCAGCAATCCAGGGTGTGGATCCTCACGCTGGTGTGCACACCTGCAAGCAGCTGCTATGGGAGCAGAAACAGCAAGGGCTGCATCTCACATGACTGCGTGCAGATGCTGTGGGAGCAGAAATAATAGGCATCCCTGCCCATTCCCCAGTGGACCCAGCCCATGCACCTGTGAGCGGACACTGCAGGGGCAGAAAAAACAAGCTCAGTTTGCTCCCTGCCAGCCCCCCAGTGAATCCAGCGCATGTACTCACTCCCTCCCCCATCGGTGGCCAGGTCTTTCCAACAGTGGGGACAGTATACAAAACTCGAATTCTCCCAGCTAGGGCAGGGTGCCCTGACCTGAATTTTCAAAACACACTGGCTAGTGCCAGAGATCAGAGATTGCAAGAATGAGCAGCAACAATAACCTCTCACTGCTTAGCCTCTGCCCAACCCCCCACTGATGGCAAGTGGAACCTTGCAGAGAAGTCTCTGCAACCAGAGACTTCAGAAACCACAAGAGAACCTATGACTCAGCCCACAGTGGTGGCACCCCCAACACCAGCTCCATTAGCAGCAGGCACTGCATATAAGTCCTCAGGTCCCCAGGCCCCCAGCAGTGACAATGAAACCCATGAACCCAGCACCCCTGGCAGCAGTGTAGCCAGCACCGCCAGATAACCCAGGCGCAGCAGCAAAGGTAGTAAATGGGGCAGCAGCATCGAGCCCATGAAGAGCCTATGGAAAGCCAGTGGAGGAACACGAGATCCAGGTGACCGCAGAAGCAGCTTGCAGCCTGGTGACCCAGTGACAACACCTGAGACTGCAGCACCATCATAAGCAGCAAGTCACCAGCAACCTCAGAGGCACAAGCAGCACAAGGAGGGCACTTTCAATGCCTCTAGCGATGCAATGGAAGGTGGAAAGTGCAGGCTCTCAAATACAACCAGAAGCAGCTCAGGACCAAAGTAACCAAAGCCACACACAAATAAGAAAGGTGGTTACTACCACAAATGTGCTGGCAAAGGATCAGTTCATCAAATACCATGAACAACTACAGTAACACAGCAGAACAGAAAAAGAATGACAGCTCTCCAGAAACCAAACTTGAAGTAACAGATTACAAATTAACCAACAGAGAATTCAAAATAGCTGTCATAAAGAAACTCAATGAATCACAAGAAAACTCGGAGAAACAGTTCAATTAGCTCAGGAATAAAATTAATGAACAGAGGAAACACTTTACCAAAGAGACTGAAACTAAAAAAACAAACAAACAAACAAACAAACAGAAATTCTGGAGCTGAAGATCACAATTAATGAGATGAAAAGTAATGTAGACAGCATTAACAATAGAGCAGACCATATGGAGGAGAGAATTAGTGAGCTCAAAGATAGAAATCTAGAAATGATTCACGTGGAGGAGGAGAGAGAATTAAGATTTTTAAAAAATAAAGAAATTCTTCAAGAAATACCCAACTCAATTAGGAAAAGTAACATAAGGATAATACGTATCCCAAAAGAAGAAGAGAGGGAGAAAAGAACAGAGAGCTTGTTGAAAGAAATGATAGCTGAGAAATTCCCAAACCTGGGGAAGGAAATAGACATGCAAATACATGAAGCTAATAGAACTCCTAATTACATCAATGCAAAAAGACCTTTTCCAAGGCATATAATGTTAAAACTGCCAAAAGTCAATGACAAAGAAAAAATATTAGGGACAGCAAGACAGAAGAAAATAACCTACAAGGGAACCTCCATCAGGCTTTCAGTGGATTTCTCAGCAAAAACCCTAAAGGCTAGGATAAAGTGGAATGATATATTCAAAGTACTGAAGGACAAAAACTATCAACCAAGAATACTCTATCCAGAGAAATTATCCTTCAGATATGATGGAGAAATGAAAGCTTTCCCAGACAAACAAAAGCTGAGGGAGTTCACTGCCATTAGATCTGCTTTCCAAGAAATGTTTAAAGAAGCTCTTCTGTCTGAAACAAAAAGACAAAGGTTTACAAAGCTTTGAGCAAGGAGATAAATAGATAGACAAAATCAGAAAATTGCAGCTCTATATAAGCATAGGTTAGTAAACACTTCATTATAACATAAAGGATAAAAGGAAAGAAAGCACCAAAAATAACTATAACCACTTCAATTTGGTCACAAACTCACAATGCAAAACAGAATAATTTATGACAACAAAAACATAGAAGGGGAACAGGAAAAGGACAGAACCTGCAAAAGCTAATGGAGATAGGAAGCTATCAGAAAATGGACTGTCTGGGTCCAGCCCCATGGCATATTGGTTAAGTTTGGCGTGCTCCACTTCAGCAGCCCAGGTTCATGGGTTCGGATCCTGGGCACAGACCTGCACCACTCGTCAGCCATGCTGTGATGGTGACACACATAAAAAATAGAGGAAGATTGGCATCGACGTTAGCACAGGGCTAATCTTCCTCAAGCAAAAAAAGAGGAAGATTGGGAACAGATGTTAGCTCAAGGCGAATCTTCCTCAGCAAATAAATAAATAAATAAATAAATAAATAAATAAAACCAAGACCCAACAATATGTTGCCTCCAGGAAACACATCTCAGCTCTGAAGACAAACATAGGCTCAGAGTGAAGGGATGGAAGATGATACTCCAAGCAAATGGCAAGCCATAGAAAACGGATGTAGCCATATTTATATCAGACAAAACAAACTTGAAGACAAAAAAGATAACAAGAAACAAAGATAAGCATTATATAATGATAAAAGGGACATTCCACCAAGAGGACACAACGCTTGTTAATACATATGCAGCTAACACAGGAGCACCAAAGTATATAAAACAACTATTAACAGACCTAAAGGAAGAAATTGACAGCAATACAATAATAGTAAGTGAACTTAACATCCACTTACATCAATGGGTTGATCATCCAGACAGAAAGTCAACAAGGAAACAGTGGCCTTAAATGAAACACTAGACCATATGGACTTAATAGACATATACAGAACATTGCACCCCAAAACAGCAGAATACACATTCTTCTCATGTGCACATGAAACATTCTCAAAGATAGACCATATGTTGGGAACAAGGCAAGCCTCAATAAATCTGAGAAGATTGAAATCATGTCAAGCATATTTTCCAACCACAATGCTATGAAACTAGAAATCAACTACAAGAGAAAAGCTGGAAAAGTCACAAATATGTGGAGACTAAACAACATGCTACTGAACAACCATTGGATCAATGAAGAAATTAAAGGAGAAATCAAAAAATATCTGGAGACAAATGAAAATGAAAGCACAACATACCAACTCTTATGGGATGCACCAAAAGTGGTACTAAGAGGGAAGTTTATAGCAACACAGGCCTACTTCAAGTAACAAGAAATATCTCAAATAAACCGTCTTACGCTATACCTAAAAGACCTAGAAAAAGAAAAATAAACAAAGCCCAAAGTCAGTAGAAGGAAGGAAATAATAAAAATCAGAGCAGATGTAAATGAAATAGAGACTAAAAAAAACAATAGAAACGATCAATGAAACTAAGAGCTGGTTCTTTGAGAAGATAAACAAAACTAACGAACTATTAGTGAAACTCACTAAGAAAAAAGAGAGAAGAGTCAAATAAATAAAATCCAAAATGAAAGAGGAGCAATTACAACAGACACCACAGAAATACAAAGGATTATAAGAGAATACTATGAAAAACTATACGCCCACAAATTGGATAACCTAGAAGAAATTGATAAATTCTTAGAATCGTACAACCTCCAAAAACTGAATCAAAAAGAAACAGAGAGGGGCTGGCCCTGTGGCATAGTGGTTAAGTGCATGCCCTCCGCTGCTGGCAGCCCGGGTTCAGATCCCAGGTGCACATCGAGGCACTGCTTGTCAAGCCATGCTGTGGCAGTGTCCCATATAAAGTGGAGGAAGATGGGCCCAGGGCCAGTCTTTCTCAGCAAAAGAGGAGGATTAACATGGATGTTAGATCAGGGCTGATCTTCCTCACAAAAAAAAAAAAGAAGAAGAAACAGAGAATCTGAATAGACCAATCACAAGTAAAGAGATTGAAAGAGTAATCAAAAACCTCCCAAAAAACAAAAGTCCAGGACTAGATGGCTTACCTGATGAATTCTACCAAACATTCAAAGAATATTTCATACCTATTCTTCTCAAACTCATTTGAAAAATTGAAGAGGGCAGGATGCTTTCTAACTCATTTTATGAGGCCAACATTACCCTGATACCAAAACCAGACAAGGACAACACAAAAAAGGAAAATTACAGGCCAATATTGCTGATGAACATAGAAGCAAAAATCCTCAACAACATATTAGCAAACTGAATATGCCAGTATATTAAAAGGATCATACATTGCAATCAAGTGGAATTTATTTCTGGGATACAGGGATGGTTTAATATCCACAAATCAATCAATGTGATATACCACATTAGCAAAATGAAGAATAAAAACCACATGATCATCTCAAAAGACGCAGAGAAAGCATATGACAAGATCCAACATCCATTTATGATAAAAACTCTCAATAAAATGAAGGAAATAAAAGGAAAGTACCTCAACATAATAAAGACCATATATGACAAACCCACAGCCAACATCATACACAACAGTGAAAACCTGAAAGCTATTCCTCTGAGAACAGGAACAAGACAAGGGTGCCCACTTTCACCACTCTTATTCAACATCGTACGGGAAGTTTTAGAGCAATTAGGCAAGAAAAAGAAATAAAAGAGATCCAAATTGGAAAGGAAGAAGTAAAACTGTCACTATTTGTGGGTGACATGATTCTATACATAGAAAACTCTGAAGGATCTGCCAAAAAACTATTAGAAATAATTAATGAATACAGTAAAGTTGCAGGGTACAAAATCAACATACAAAAATCAGTTGCATTTCTATACACTAATAATGAACTAGCAGAAAGAGAAATCAAGAATACTATCCCATTGACAAGGGCAACAAAAAGAATAAAATACCTGGGAATAAATGTAACTGAAGAGGTGAAAGACCTATACACTGAAAACTATAAGATATTATTGAAAGAAATCTAAGCAGATGTAAAGAAATGGAAAGATATTCTATGCTCGTGGAATGGAAAAATAAACATAGTTAAAATGTCCATATTACCTAAAGCAATCTACAGATTCAATACAATCCCAATCAGAATCCCAATGACATTCTTCACGGAAATAGAACAAAGAATCCTAAAATTTCCATGGAACAACAAAAGACCCCAACTAGCCAAAGCAATCCTGAGAAAAAAGAACAAAGCTGGAGGTATCACACTCCCTGAATTCAAAATAAAAGCTATAGTAAGCAAAAATAACATGATACTGGTACAAAAACAGACACACAGATCAATGGAATAGAATTGAGAGCCCAGAAATAAACCCACACATCTATGGACAGCTAATCTTTGACAAAGGAGACAAGAACATACAATGGATAAAGGAAAGTCTCTTCAATAAATGGTGTTGGGAAAACTGGACTACCACATGCAAAGAATGAAAGTAGACCACTGTCCTACACCATACACAAAAAATAACTCAAAATGGATTGAACAGTTGAATGTAAGACCTGAAACCATAAAATTCCTAGAAGAACACATAGGCAGTACACTCTTTGACATCGGTCTTAGCAGTATCTTTTCAAATACCACATCTACTCAGGCAAGGAAAACAGAAAAAAAAAAAAAAATGGAACTACATCAAACTAAAAAAGCTTCTGCAAGGCAAAGGAAACAATGAACAAAACGAAAAGACAACCCACTAACTGGGAGAAAATATTTGCAAATCATATATCCAACAGGGATTAATTTCCAAAATATGTATATAAGTCATACAACTCAATAACAACAACAACAAACAACCCAATTAAAAATGGGCAGAGGATCTAAACAGATACCTTTTCTAAAGAAGATATACAGATGACCAACAGAGACATGAAAAGATGTTCAACATCACTAATTACTACGGAAATGCAAGTCAAAACTAGAATGAGGGGCTGGCCTTGTGGCATAGTGGTTAAGTTCCCATGCTCCTCTTCAGCGGGCTGGGGTTCGCAGGTTCAGATCCTGGGTGCGGACCTATGCACTGCTTATTAAGCCACTCTGTGGCAGGCATCCCACATATAAAGTAGAGGAAGATGGGCACAGATGTTTACCCAGGGCCAATCTTCCTCAGCAAAAAGAGGAGGATTGGCAACGGATGTTAGCTCAGGGCTAATCTTCCTCACCAAAAAAAAAAAAAAGAAAAGAAAAACTACAATGAGAAATCACCTCACACTCATCAGAATGGCTATAATTAACAAGACAAGAAATAACAAGTGTTAGAGAAGATGTGAAGTAAAGGGAATCCTTCTACACTGCTGGTGGGAATGCAAACTGGTGCAGCCACTATGGAAAACAGTGTGGAGATTTCTTAAAAAATTAACACTAGAAATACCATATGATCCAGCTATTTCACTATTAGGTATTTATCCAAAGAACATGAAATCAATAATTCAAAAAGATATATGCACTCCTATGTTCATTGCCGCTTTATTCACAAGAGCCAAGATGTGGAATCAACCCAAGTGCCTATCAACAGACAAATGGACAAAGAAGATGTGGTATATATATATACAATGGAATACTACTCAGCCATAAAAAAAGACAAAATTGTGCCATTTGCAATGACATGGATGGACCTTGAGGACATTATGCTAAGTGAAATAAGTCAGACAGAGAAAGACAAATACTGTCTTTCAGTCATATGTGGAAGATAAACAAGCAAACACATAGATAAGGAGAACAGAGTGGTGGTTACCAGGGAGGAAGGGGGTGGGGGAAGAGTGAAACAAGTAAAGGGGCACGTATGGATGGTGATGGATAATAACTGGACTATTGGTGGTGAACACAATGCAGTCTATACAGAAATTGAAATATAATAATGTACACCTGAAATTTATACAGTGTTGTAAGCCAATATGACCTCAATAAAATAATTTAAAAAAAAAAAAGCCTACATATTATGTGAGTCCATTTCTATGACTTTCAGGAAATGGCAAAACTAACAGAGTAGAGAACAGATCAGTGGTTACCAAGAGTTGGTAGTTGGGAGAGGGGTTTACTACAAAGGGGCTTGACAGAACATTTTACATCAAGGGAAATGTTCTATATGTTGATTGCAGTGCTTAACTGTAGACATTTGTCAAAGCTCATAGAACGATATACTAAAAAGAGTGAATTTTACTGTATGTAAATTATATTTTAATAAACAAGAAAAAAAGACTGCACAGTCCATATTTTACTGTACATAAATTTTACTTCACAAAAATCCACATAAACATATTGAAGTCTAGTTAATGATATGCATGTTCAAGTATTTAGGGGTAGCATCTATGGATTCCTGAAACTTACTTTGAAATGTATCAAAAAATAAGATGGATGGATGGATGGATGGATGGATAGACGGATAGATATGTGCATAGATGTGTGATAAAGTAAATACATAGCAAAATATTAACAGTGGAACCAGGGTCTGTGGTTCTCAAAGTGATGTGCAGGAACCAGCAGCATCAGCATCACCTAGAAACTTGCTACAAATACGCATTTTCAGGCCAGATCCACTGAATTAGAAACTGTAGGAGCGAGGCCCAGCCATGTGTGTTTTAACAAGCCTTTGAGGTGATTCTGATGCAGGCTAAAATTTGAGCACAATTGATGTAGATGGTGGTATACTGGTGTTCGTTGTACAATTCTTTCAAGTTTTCTGTATGCTTGAAAATTTTCATAATAAAATGTTGGGGCAGAGAGAAGAATGTGTAAGTCCAGGAGTAGTCAGCTAGCATTATTTCAGGAAGGAACACCCTCCACAAGTGGCTATTGCCAGTCCTTCAGCTATTTGTGTCTCCATCAACAACCTAGACTTTTCTAATAAGCTATCATAAATGAATTTTTACTGGTAAAAACAGTGTCTTGTTACTTAGCACGATAAATGCTAAAAATGGGCTTCCATTGGTGAAATTAAAGGTATTCAAGTAGGGATTGGTTAAAACAATTTAGACATTCTCCACCCTTGCAAGAACAATGAATAAGAATTTGGAGGCCTGTGGCCTGTACCCTTAGGGTTGGGCCTGAGGCTTGATGGCCTCTTGGTAGGGGGTCCAGCCTTTGCATCTCAGGAGTGTTGCAGCTGTCCTGTTGAGGGTGTGGGCAAAGCAACTCAAGGAGAGCTGGAACTTTTTTGAACTTCCCTAACAGGTTGTATGAACAGTTCTGTGCTTGCTTTGCTAATAAATGTCTAATAAATACCTGTTTGTATCTGAACTAGGTCTGAGACTTGCTTTCATTGTCATCTGGTGGTGGGATGTGGGAGGGTAGCTAACTCTAACCACTTCAAACTCTTTGGCAGCTGCCATTACCTACCAAAATGAATGGAGGAGCTGTGTGTGATCAAATTAACTCAGGTCAGTTATAACAGCAGGGAACAGATTACTTGACATCCAGATGGTTTTGGAAAATTCATGTGGTCGCCTTACCAGAAGTTCAGCTGTTTACCACCAGTACTTTAAAAATTCCTTCTTAAGTATTTCATTGCAGAAATGTATGGCAGAAATCAAATGACTTTCTTTGATTCCTGGTTGGGCTTCATTACAGCCTTTTATTGTTAGCCAGTCTTCTCCTTTTTCCCAAAATTTTGAAAAATATTTACTGACTACTCCAGAAAGTTCATTTGACATGAAAGGAAATCTACTGATGTGACATAGATTGTGATCACTCCTCACCTTTAACTCTACATTAAGCCTTTTACCAGGCTGCCCCTTCATGCAGGAGATGCTAGTCCAGAGTTCTTAAGATGAGGTTTAGAGATTTCAAAAACTCTGTGGATAGAACTCGAGGGGTTTGTGAACTTTGATGGGGAAAAGTTACATCTTTACTTTCTCTAACTTCTAAATGAAATTTAGCATTTTCTGCCATCATGAACATAGGCAGCACATCCCAGTAGCATTAGCAGAACCTACAACTTTGTTTCCAAGAGAAATCATAGATATTTGCATATCACACAAAAATTGTAGTTATTCTTGAAATACCATTTATGGGCATCACTTCTTCAAAACTACAGAAGTGGTTAGATCTGCCATCAGATCTTAATGCATGAATAAAGAAACACATATATTACTATATCATCAGATTTTTTAAAATATTTGATTATTGTATTTCAATAAAATTTGTTTCCTTTGTAATCATATGTATTTTATTTTATGCATTAGAAAACATTCTGAGACAGCGTCCACAGTCTTCCCCAGACTGTTACAAAGGTTCGTGGCTCAAAAAAGATTCAAAAACCCTGCTGAGCCAGACTAGGAGATATTTCACTGAAATTTATTTCTGAAACATGGCAGGGTTGGAACCCCACCTCGAGGCTCTGCCAGCCAGAAGTCAACAATTATTCTGAATTCAAAGGAGCTGGAGGGAGGGGGGATGGCAAAGTACGGGACGATGGAAAACATCACTTGCTTAAGAAACCGGACCAGAAGAGGAGGCATCTGCCTGAGTTCTCTTCTGTGACTTCCTTCCATGTTCCTCAGTCCTCCCATCTGGGCCTGCTGATTTACTAGTATTTCATTGTGACAGCCTTTGCTATTAAAAATAATAATCTTCAAATTCCTCACTTTTGGTATGAGCCTCAGTATTTTCAGTGGCACCAAAACAAAAGTAGATTTATGGCAAATGTATTGCATAGTTTTCAGTGGAGTTCAACCTTGGCCCATTGTACAGAAACGCATGATAAACGGCTCCTGCTTTGCCGGCTCTAAGACCCAACTGGAAGTTGTTCCAAGCTCAGGAATAAAAAGAAGGAGGAGGAGAAGGAAGAGGAGGAGGAAGAAGAGAAGGAGGAGGAGGAGCAGGATAAAGAAGAGGAGGAGGAAGAAGAGGAGGATTAAGGAGGAGGAGGAGGGAGAGGAGAGGGAGAAGGAGGCTGAGAGATCCCTGTTAACGTTATTAAAGGCACTTGAAATGAAGAGGGCTTGCTGATTGACACCTTTTGGTTAGTTTAACGGCAATGGAACTGCAATCCACTTAGTAAATTGTAAAAATGGAGTTAGATTTGGATTTGGAACCCGATTTAGACACTTACTATGAGACTTTAGGCAAATTAAAGTCTCTGAGCCTGGTTTTCCTCACTGTGAAATGGAGATTATCAGAGTAGCTGCCTCACAAGGTTGCTCTGAGGAGCTGAAGAGAAAAAGCCTGGAAGAAGTTTACCCAGGCCTTGACACGTAGTGAGCACAGGTCTCAACCTTCCTCCCCACGTGGGCTGCAGGAGCGATCACCGGGGGAGTTTTTTGTTTTATTGGGTAAAATATACATAGCATTTATCATTTACCATTTTTAGGTGTACAGCTCAGTGGCATTAAATACATTGACAATGTTGTACAACCATCAGCCCTATCCATCTCCAGAACTTTTTCGTCTTCCCAAACAGAAACTCTGTACCCCTTAAACTATACTTCTCATCTGGGGAATTTCCAAATAATGTCTAGGCCCCACCCCAGACCCACTGAAGCAGGGCCTCTGGGAGGACCCAGCAGTGGCATTTTTAAAATCTCTCAGCCACAGTGCGAGCCACCAAACTTGTTCACTGTTAACCATTAAACACAACAGGTCCCATTCAGGTGGCTTTCCAGTTCTCTAACTCTTTTCTGCCACTTCAACTCCCTGAACATACTGAGAAGGCAGAGGATGAAGAGGATCGAGCCTGGAGTTGCCAGGCTCTGGGACCTGCAGGTGGCTGCAGGCTGCCCAGACCCCCCGGCCCATGCAGCCAGAACCCCCAGTTCCCTTCACATGCCGTTTTCCAATTTTTCAAAACAAGAGTTTATTGTTGTTCCTCTCTGATGAAAATATAGGTAAGCAAAAAAGAAAAATGCAGTTTCATTTTAAAAACATTCCTATTGTATTTCCTAATTCCTTAAATCCCTGAGTTCTATCTGCCAACTGGCTGCCATTTGTCCACATGCCATGAGTCTAGACCTGACTTTAGTTCAGGGCCCCGTGTAACTTTCCTCCTGTGTTCACTAGTTCTTGGAACCATTTGTATAGAGCTGGAGGATTTCTTTTCTGCCTCGTTGATTTTGCACTCTGCACCTTGCTTTCCTCTCTTTCATATTTGTTTTTAGTAGGAAGCAAATTTAATTCAGTAATATGAATGTAGTGTCTACGTACATGCATGGTGAAAGGCAGTGTTGATTTGAATCGTTTTAGCTGTTTTCAGAGGAAAATGTGATTTGCTAAGATGCTTTTTGTACTGAATGTACTTCCTTTCAAAGGACAAAGTGAGAATCGGTAATGATCACGGCCGCTGGAGGAGTTTTAGAGACTGTCAGAGGCCTCCCTCAGGAGTGGCCTGATGTTGGGGGAAGCTGTCCTAACTTCCCTTCTTGGGATGTGTAGGCTGAGGAAATGGAAGCAGGGCTGCCCCTAAGCTTCAGCACACCTCCCACACTTCCTGTTGGTGGGAGCATTATCTGAGCCAACACACTCTGGTTTTAAGATGTAACGACCTCATGGGATCCTCACTTCAAACTCCAGTGGTATCAGTTTCTTTCTAACACCGAGGTCAGCCTCACCTGGGGCTTGAGTTTGAGTGGCACTGGGAGCACCATGGCACCCCTTCGCCACTCCTGATCCTGAAGAGCCTGAAGGTTGCCTGGGGACACTCTCCTGCTAAGAAGCCAGAAAAGATCACATCAGCCTGTTTCCTGTCTGCAAAATGGAGTGTTGTGAGAGGACCGATGTGAAGGTTAACTAATGTTTATAAAGCCCTTAGCATGGTGATGGGCACATAGTAGGCACAGAATAATAGGTAGCCATTACTGTTGTCATCGTCCTCATCATCATCATCATCATCATTGTCATTGTGGCCTGTGCCATACCATCTTTGGCATAGGTGTGGTGGGTTGCTGATGACGAGTTTGGATTTATTTCTCGCTAGAGAAAGAGAGCTAAGAGTAAGAACTTTGACCCCTATAATTCTATGGTGTTCTCTGACACCACTAAGTGACATCTACTCCTAATATGATCCCCAATCCAAGCAAGCATGTCGTTAGATAAAACATAAACGATCTTGTTAAGGATAAGCAACCTGGGCTGAAGCTGGACCAACTACCGAGGTCTGTGTATTTTAAACCGAGGTCCTTAGACCTCCTGTAAGAGAACCACCAAGGAGACTTGTTTAAAATGGACTTTCTGAATGTGCAAGGTGCACCTGGAACATCTTGTCATACAGGAAGGGAAAGAAGCTATTCCAAAAGACTCAGGAGCCAACACAAAGAAGCACGCACTGGTCAAAACAGGGCAAGATGAGGATAAAAATGTCAATGGATTGAAACATATCCAGATATGATCAGGATATCCATAATTTCAAGTGATTCCAAAACAAACAAAAAATTCCTGGGTCACTTTCACAGAATGTTAGAAAAACAGCTTACTATTTTGGAAACTGACAAAATAAAGGGAAATAGAAAAACCTTTATTCTCCTTCTCCTATTAGAACTAAACCTCAGGAGAACCAAATAGTTGTTGCAAGGAGGTCAATCTTGATAAAAGAATTCCAGCTGACAAACAAAGATGAGATGATAGAATATCACCATGGGCCACCCCTAATGAAGTAATGGGTTAGGTATCGAGCATGAACATTTTCTAATATAACACGAGAGGAAACAACCAGATACTAGGTGCCTACCAAGGGAAGTACATTACTTCCATCTTGCCAAAAAATCAAATCTGAATCTGACATGATCGGTGATTCAACCATCACTTTATAGGATATAAAGGGGATACAGGAAAATGTTAAACAACACCTCAGGGATGCAAGCAGAAAAATCTAGACTATGGGAAGCTCTACAGGGCATCCAGTCTGGTTTCTTCAATAAAGAAACTGCAAGAGGGAAAAAAGAAAAACGGAGGGCAAAACTATAGCTTAAAAGAGACTGAGGCATATTAACCAATTGCAATGTATAGACTTCAATGTAACCCTGATTCAAACAGATGGTAAAAACAATATTTTTAAAGAGAAAATCAGAAATTTAAACACTGATGCTATTTGGTGATACTAATAGATTATTGTTAACTTCTTTTTTTTTTTTTTTTTTTTTTTAAGATTTTATTTATTCAGTTTTTTCCCCCCAAAGCCCCAGTAGATAGTTGTATGTCATAGGTTCACATCCTTCTAGTTGCTGTACGTGGGACTCGGCCTCGCGTTGGACGGAGAAGTGGTGCCTCGGGGCGCTCCCGGGATCCGAACCCGGGCCGCCAGCATCAGAGCGCGCGCACTTAACCGCTAAGCCACGGAGCCGGCCCTATTGTTAACTTCTTAAAGTGTGAAAATCATACCATGGTTATGTTTTCTTTTAATTGAGACATAATTCACACACAATAAAATTCACCATTTTATAGTCAGTGGTTTTAGTAGTTTCACAAGGTTGTAAAACCATCACCACTATCTACTTCCAGAATGTTTTCATTACCCCAAGAAGAAATCCCATAGCCACTGATTGTCAGTCCCCCTTCCCTATCTCTCCTCGCCCTCTGACAACCACTAATCTACTGGTTCTATGGATTTGCCTATTATGAACATTTCATGGCAGTGGGATCATACAATAGATGGCCTTTTGTGACTGGCTTCTTTCACTTAGCATGTTTTCAAAGTTTATCCATGTTGTAACATGTATTGGTACTTCATTCCTTTTTATGGCCAAATAATATTCCATTGAATGGATATACCACACTTGATCTATCCATTCGTCAGTTGATGGACATTTGGGTTGTTTCCGCTTTTTGACTACTATGAATAATGCTGCTATGAACATTTATGTACAAGTTTTTGTATAAACATTTTCCCACTTCTCTTGGGTATATACCTAGGAATGTAGTTTCTGGGTCATGGTAACTCAATGTTTAACTATCAAACTTCTTTCCACAGTAGCTATACCACTTTACATTCCCACCAGCAATGTATAAGGACTCCAATTTCTCCACACTCTAGCCAGCATTTATTATCTGTTTTTTTAATTATGGCCATTATAGTGAGTGGGAAGTAGTATCTCATTTTGACTTTGATTTGCATTTCCCTAACGACTAATGATGTTGAGCATATTTTCATGTGCTTATTGGCTATTTGCATATATTTTTTGGAGACTTGCCTATTCAGATCCTTTGCTTGTGCTTTAATTGGGTTATTTGCCTCTTCATTGAGTTATAAGAGTTCTTTATATATTCTAGATATATTATTATTAGATATATGATCCCTTATTAGATATATGATTTATGAATATTTTCTTCCATTCTGTGAGTTGTCTTTTCACTTTCTTGATACCGTCCTTTGATGTATAAAATCTTTTAATTTTGATGAAGTCCAATTTATCTATTTTTTTCTTTTGTTGCTTGTGATTTTGCTGTCATTTTTCTAAGATACGTTAACAAATCCAAGGTCATGAAGATTTACACCTGTGTTTTCTTCTAAGAGTTTTATAGTTTTAGCTCTAACATTTAAGTCTTTGATCCATTTTGAGTTAATTTTTGTATATGGTGTGAGGTAGGGGTCCCTATGGTGTGAGGTAGGGGTTTGCATGCGGATATCCAGTTGTCCCAGCACCATTTGTTGAAAAGACTATTTTTTCTCCATTGAATTGTCTGGGCACTCTTATCAAAAGTCAATTTATCATACATGTATGGGTTTGTTTCTGGAATCTTAAATTAATTCTATTGTTTTTTATGTCTATTTTTATGCCGGTATCACACTGCTTTGATTACTGTAGCTTTGTAGCAGGTTCTGAAATTGGGAAGTATGAGTCCTCCAACTTTGTTTTTTCTTTTCAAATTGTTTTAGCTATTCTGGTCCCTTTCAAGTCCATGTGAAATTTAGGGTCAGCTTATCCATTTCTGTAAAAAAGACATTTAGAATTTTGACCAGTATTACATTGAATCTGTAGATCAATTTGGGGATTATTTGTGTCTTAACGATATAAAATTGTCCAATCCATGAACACAGACATTTTTTCATTTATTTAGGTCTCCTTTAATTTCTTTGAATAGTGTTTTGTAGTTTTCAGTGTACAAGTCTTGTGCATCTTAATTAAATTTATTCCTAAGTATTTTCTTCTTTTTGATGCTATTGTAAATGGATTTGTTTTCTTAATTTCATTTTCAGATTGTTCATTGCTAGTGTATACAAATACAATTGATTTTTGTATATTGCTCTTATATCTTTTTATGTTGCTCAACTAATTTATTAAATCTAATAGTTTTGTGTGTGTGCATTTTTTAGGTTTTCTAGGTATAAGAACATGTCATCTACACATAGAGATAATTTTACTTCTTTTCTAATCTGGATGCCTTTTATTTATTTATTTTTTAAGTGACCTTATCTTTCAGACGTGAATACTGAAATATTTACAGAAAAAAAATGGTGTCTGGGATTTTCTTCAGAATGGTATGGAGGGAGGACACAAGGGGTGTAGATGAAATAAGACTTGCCATGAGTTGAAGCTGAGTGAGGAGTACATGGGGGTTCATTATACTAATCTCTTTACTTTTGTAAATGTTTGAAAATTTACATAATAAAGACCAAAATGAACATGTCTGGAGCCATCACAGACTTTTGGACTCAGAATCTTTGGGATAAGTGAGTAAGGAATCTACTTTTTTAACAAGCTCCCCAGACTATCTCTACAGACAATATTGTTTGAGGGTTTCTGCCCCAGTCTGTGAATTACAAAAGAACAGAGCATCTCTTATCTTGGCCCAGGATCCCCTACAGGTTTTCCCTACCCTGGTGCTTTGCCAAACCCAGATCTGTGTTCAAGAAGCCATAAAGGATAAAGGATGACTCTTCACCTTCACAAAAACCTGTGAATTAGCAGTATCATCTATATATTGATTTAGTGAGTATTTCGGTTGCTTGAGGATGTTAAATTTCATCAATTTACCATTCAATTAGACCACTTCCACTGAAAAAAGGCTGTGAAACCAAGCATAAATGGTTGAACTCAAGTTTTTTTGGTTTTAGTTTTTTGTGTGTGTGAGGAAGATTAGCTCTGAGCTAACATCTGTTGCCAATCCTCCTCTATTTTTGCTGAGGAAGATTGGCCCTGGGCTAATATCTGTGCCCATCTTCCTCTACTTTATATGGGACACCGCCACAGCATGGTTTGACAAGCGGTGCATCGGTGTGTGCCTGGGATCCGAACCTGCGAACCCTGGGCCGCCTCAGCAGAGCGCGCACTTAACCGCTATGCCACCAGGCTGGCCCCCAAACCCAAGTTTTTAAATTAATATTTCACTTGTTTATACCTTCTGTTTTCTCACTATCAAGTACAAATAAATTGTCTTCAAACCAAATGTCAGTTAACTGTGCAGAGAGTCATACAAACCAATTTTTTCTTCTTTTCTTTTATTTTTGGTGAGGAAGATTGGCCTTGAGCTAACATCTGTGCTAATCCTCCTCCATTTTGTATGTGGGATGCTGCCACAGCATGGCTTAATGAGCAATGTTTAGGTCTGTTCCTGGGATCCGACCCCATGAACCCCAGGCTGCTGAAGCAGAGTGCACGAACTCAACAACTACACCACTGGGCTGGCCCCCAATTTTTTATTTTTTGCAAGAGAATAACTTAGCAGTTTAATAGAAGCACATAGTTTTTTTAGAATACAATAAGAAAAAATATTTAATTCTTTCTTCTAGATTTTTGGGGTGAAATTATGGCTCTCTGAGCCTAATTTTTGGGTGCTACTCTAAGATCATGTTTTATTTAAACCTCACAGGCTGCTCCCCAGAGTTGCCCCCCCACACCTCATTTGTGCTTTCCACTGCTGCCCTCATTTGAACTTCAGACTCCAGCTGAGACCTGAATTTCTGTTTGATACCCTCTGAGCACTCAAGCCCTTGCCTGGTTAGTATATTACTGTGAACTTCTTGCTGTTACATTGCTCCATAAAAAGCATCCTGTCATTATTTCTCTTCTGTGCGGGGACTCTCCATCAGATTTTCTGTTCATTCTCTTCACATTCCTTGGCACAAAAGTGCTCAGTAGGTGCTATTGGCTGACATCCAGCCCTATCCAACCTTACTAAATAGCACACCTACAGAAACTAAGCATTACATGATTATGCGATCCTGGGCTTTTTAAAGAATATGGCAACATGCAGTGCCCAGATTTATGCTTAACATTTAGCAGTGGAGTAATGAACACAGCTTCAAATATGAAATTCGTTTTCAGCTGAGCAGACAAGTACTTGTTTTTCACACAAATGAAACCCTGTACATCAGTGTTTTGCCAGTGTGTTTTTTTGTAGAACTTACATGTAATGACTTCACTGCGAATTAACGTCTACCACTGCCAGGGAATTTTCAGGGCTGAGCCCCTCGTACTGGCGTTTGTCCTCAGTCAGCCCATTTGGCGTTTGAGATAATGCCCATTAGATAGGAGAACTGTTTCCTGGAAGTGAAAGAGCAAATTCCTCCGAGCATTCCTCATGGTGTGAGGAATTGCTTCTCTCAAGGAAGGAATTGAAATAATTTGACCAGCTCTCCTCACCCATAGTCTCAATTTCCTGACATTCTGAGAGTTTTTCAGTGACACATTCCGTTGGGTGTATGAACTGACAGAACAGGGTGTTGCCTCACAGAACGTGCTGTGAGGAGTTGCCTTTCTGAATGACTCTCACCTCTCGTTTCCAGCTGAGAGAGAGGCCATCTTGTGTGTGTGTGTGTGTGTGTGTGTGTGTGTGTTTTCTTGCAAAGGATGGGGTTTGACTTTGATCAATTTGACTAATTATGCAATGAATGTAAAAACAAACCTTCAAAAAAAGGTGAAGTAGTGACATAATACTATGCAATGTCAACAAGTTCAAAGTCATCTTCTGTATATTTCCAGCCTAACCTGTAAATCCTATGTTTTTTCTCATCGTATAAAAGCATTAAAGGAAAGCTAGCATTATCCCTGAATCAGAACCCCGAATTTCAGAGATCCTCCATAACACATTGCTCTACTCTAGCCAAACAAAATACTTGTCAGGGCTTAAAATGGCTTAGAATTAATTCCACAGCTGGCAGTTATGATGTTCGACTTGTGGTGTTCCTTCCTAAGGTTAGGGAAATTCCATTCAAAGTCCCCAAATTCTTTTAGTTTTTTCAGCATGTACAGCATGTAGAATTTAATACAGCTAAATAGTTTTATAAAAAAACAACTCAGTATCTACAGGATGTTGGTCACAATTGTGCCTTACTTAAAAATCACGATAAATGCTTTTTTTAGACTTTCTGTTTATGAGTCCTAAGCACACACAACTATGGCTGTAATTGGTAGCATATGTGCTATTATTTTCTGTAGAAATCCATTTCCCTCTGTAAATTTGATGTTAACAATTCGATTCATTAGACTGAAAACTCATGGAAAGATTATTGGCTTTATCCTCCCTTCTAGGATGTTCTTTTCACTCTTTTGAGATTTGGTAAGCTCCAGCTCTTCAAAATCTTACCTCGGCTAAAAGGTTTATTTATTCAACAAACACCTATCATATGCCAGGGACTTCAAATACATTGTCTCATCTGATCCTTATGACACTATGAGACAGATATGAATCCCTGCTTTATAAATGAAGAAACCAAGACTCTGAAAAGCTTTAAGAAACTTAGTCAAGATCTTGCGACTAACCAGATATGTTGGCTCCAAAGGCTGAGTCTTTCTAGTGCACTTGGCTGCCTCCTAGACCAGAGGTCATATACTGGTAATCCAGGATCAGGATAAGGCGTCGTGGAGAAGGCAGCAGGGTGGGGAGCTCTTTGAAGATCAGAGCAATGAGGGCTTTTGGAGCAATGAGTGGGAAAAAGTATTAAGGATCAAAATCTTATGGAAAATAAATAGAAATACAATACACATATAGCATTTTGGGGTACCTGAAATCATACCTTTAGAAAGTGGTTAAGTTCAATTATTCTATCACATTTATCGATCACCTCCCATGTGCCACGCCCTATTCTAGGTGCTGAGGATAGAATCAAGACTAAAATAATCCCTGTCATAGGACTGTTGTTAGTAGTAGGGTAAGGCCTCTTCTTCCTTCCCACCTTCACTTATTAATTCATTCACACTTGCCTTTCCCAGGAACCTTGGAGGAGTGGCCCAGAGACAAGACTCAGAGAGGAGCCTGGGAGCAGGTTCTGGATGGTGGAGTATCCCTGGGGCAGCAGAACTGCGTGTGGGCAACAGCTTCCACAGACAGTCTGTCTCTCTCGGCCTGGGCCCCATCTCAGATGGGTGGGAGGTACTGGCAGGCAGGCAGAGGTGCAGGGAGGTTGCTGGGAAATAACCCACTTACACCTGAACGGCTTCTTGGTCTATTTGTCTGAGCTTTTGTGCAGAGTCTTGTTGCCTTAGTCCTCACCCACCTGCACCTGCCTGTGCTGCTGCACTCATCTCACACAGGGACGAACCAGCCTCCATTTCTGTCTCCCTCCTAGAAGACAGCTCTTCAAAGGAGAGGCTGGCTTACTGCTCTCTCCTGTGGCTTCACACAGGCCAGGGCAGGAGGGCTGAGTCAGGTTTGAGGGATGGAGGGAGAGGGAGCCTGGGAACAAAGGAGCTCAGAGGGGATGGTGAAAGACAGCCCCAAGGCTAAATGCTGACACCCTTCAGAAGAGAAAAAAGATGGGGTGCCCCCAGTGTTGGTCAGACCCAGAGGTGGACAGGCGACTCTTGGGTTTAACTGACAAGTGGCTCCATCCTTCTGCCTTTAAGACTGACTGGTTCTCCATGCATCAGCCCTATAAATCAAACGGAAGTTGTGATCCAGTAAGTTGGCCTGAATTTGGTTTGTTTCACCAGCATCGTATTTTCACCAAATTTTGACTTTGCAAACTTTTAGGCAAGAGATGCCTCCCTCCACTGGCCCGGGCGCTCTTTACTTCTTACGTGGGTCCAAACGCAGGTTCATTTTACTTACCTGCTTGGTCCTTGTAGGCATTTGCACATCCTGAGCTATATGGTAGTATTTAGGGGGAGGGTACCAGAAAAGCAGGAGTCGTTGACATCTCCCTCTTTGTTAATCCCCTATCTAACCTAATGCCTAGTTTTGTCAATCTTACCTCCTCAACAGCTCTCTTATCCATCAATTTTTCCACGCCCACTGCTGTGGCTCTAGGGCGATGGTTGGCAAACTTTTCCTACAAAGAGCCAGATAGCAAATATTTAGGCTTTGTAGGCCATATGGTGTCTGTCACAACTACTCAACTCAGTTGCAGAGCAAAAGCAGCCATAGAGAATACGTGAATGAACGAGTGTGACTGTGTTCTAGTAAAGCTTTATTCACGGGCAATGAAATATAGATTGCATACAGTATTCATGAATCATGAAATATTATTCTTTTTCTGATTTTTTCCCTAACCACTTAAAAATGTAAACGCTTTTCTTAGCTCAGGGGCCATATAAAAACAGGGGGAGTGGAGCAGATTTGGCCAGTGGGCCATAATTTGCTGACCCCTTGTTATGGATTGAGTTGTGTCCCTCCAAAACTCATGTGTTGGAGTCCTAACTCCCAATACCTCCCAAATGTGACCTTACTTAGAAATAGGGTCTTTGCAGATGTAATCAAGTTGAAGTGAGGTCATTAGGGTGGGCCCTAATACAATAAGATTATATGTCCTTATAGAAAAGGGAAATTTGAATACTGACATACAGAGGAAGGCGATGTGAAGACAGGGAGAAGACGGCCACTGACAAGCTAAAAACACCTAGGTCACCAGAAGCTAGGAGAGAGGCCTGGAACAGATTCTCGCTCACAGCCCTCGGTAGGAACCAGCTTCATTGACGTCTCTATCTCAGATCGCTACCCTCCAGAGCTGTGAGACAATAAACTGCTATTGTTTAAGCCCTCCAGTTTGTGGTACTTCGTTAGGCAGCCCCAGCAAACTAATGTAGCCCTGCTCCGACGAAGCTGCATCATCTCTCACCTCCACGCTCTTCCCGCTTCTGCCTCTGCCCCTTCCCAGCCAGCCCCACCGTCCACCCTCCACACAGGGGCCAGAGCGATCTTTTTACAGTCATGTCCCTCCTTAGCTTACACCTTTCCGGTGACTTACCATTGCGCTTAGGTAGATAAAGTCCCACATCCTTACCCTTCCCAGGGGCCTGGCCCTGCCCGCCCTTCAAGCCTTTTCTCTCAACTCCTCCCTCATGCCCTTCCGCCATAGACACTTCCCAGGGCAGTATTATGACTATTGTCTTCATGGGCCCCTTCCCCCATAAAAATTAAAATGATATTTACCACTGTATATGAAGGCAGGTATAATCCAGGGTAGATTTATTATATATTCATTGTTATTACATTCACATTTTTCTTCTGATTTTAAAAGAAGTTAACATTAAAACGTTTTTGTGGGCCCTGGCCTGAGAGGGGGTCAGCCCTGGCAGATCCCCCTGCCTAGTGGTGAGGCTGAAGGGGGAAGAGAGAGGGATTTAGGTCGCCAACATCTCCTTCAGCCCCCGCAACTAAATATACAATCCAGATTTGTATAAAACAGTGCTGCTGGCTCTGCAAAAACAGTTTGGGGACAAGTTTCCACCTCTCATCCAACCTGATTGTGGCCCCTAAATCACTCCTATCAGTGCCACCAAGAGGGGGTTTGTTTGGTGAAAAAAAAATGGAGAGCAGCGCAGCAACAGTAGACTGGCTAAAATCCTCACCCAGCGCTTGTAAGTTAGCGCAGGCTCCTCACCTCGTCCTCCCCTCCTCCGTGGAAATTCTCAAGTTGTCAGGCCTGGAATGCCACGCCCACCCTATCCCTGCCCTTCGCCTGATTAACTTCCACTTACCCCTCAGCTCTCAGATGTCATTCCCTCAGGAAGGCTGGCCCTGACTGCCTCCAGTGCCCCTTAGGTTAGAGGAATTAGATCATGTGGCACTTAATACTGTTTCTAATTACACATTTGTTTTTATGATGATTTGATTTCCGTCTGCCTCCTCCTTTAACCTGTAAATTCTATGAGGACAGGGTCCTGTCTGAATTTGCTCACCATTATGATCTCAATGCCTAGCACTGTGCCTGGAATGCAACACACATGTGGTAAATAAATGAATGAAAAAACATTTATAATTCCTGAAATTCCACCTAAAGAGAATTAGTGCTTTAAATCTTAAAGGCTTTACATCTTCTGAGTTCCCTTTAAAATAAAATACCCAGTGGTTATTAGTTACAGAAGAAATGTAGTCCAGAATGGGCTCAGGCATGGCTCCCTAAGGCAACCACACCCGGGACCAGCCCTGTACTCGGGACGTGGTGACACAGCATCACCTTCCACAAAGATTAGGCCAGGACTTCAAAGAGTATTTTCAAAGACTCTCCTCTCTTACTTTTGACCTCCTCTTAGGGCCACCTAATAAAAAGGGCTTGGGCTTGGGAACCTGTGTGATCCTACACTCTTTTTATTGCATTTAGCAATTAAAAATTAATCTGGAGAATAAAATTGAGAAAACTGCCAAGAACAATTCTGCAGTAACAGGGGGCACCACATCCAACAGCCCTGTCACAGGAGCACCAACACTCTTTGATGATTTTCCTACCAGTAGCGCGGCTCTCCCCTCGCACCCTGTTCTGTCTCCTAATGTGTTCTTTCTCTGAGCTTCTGCCCCAGCTGCACTTCTTGGCTTCTCCCTGTTTTCCTGCCACTTCTTCCCTTCTGAGCCAGATTTCATCTAAAATTTCTCTAGCTAACTACGGTCAATATTTGAGTAGTTGCACATTCATTAGATCTTCAGCTCATATTCATTTTGAAAAATAAATAGTACATTATTTGCTAGATGAAAGGCACACTGGGAGGGTATCTTGGAAGCTTAGAAACCAGCAAGATCCTGGTAAAAACAAAATGTATCATTCTGATCTTGATCAGAATGGAATTAATCTCTTAGTTCAGCTCTAGGGTGCGATTTTTAGTGTAGTTTCAACTGTTTAAAAAACATTTTCTTTTTGTCTTGACTTCTTAAATTTCTCCTTCTGGGATCTGTGAAACTCATGCATCCAGTGGCAATGAAGCAATCATGTCTAATATGTGAATCTTGCTTTATGCTTTCACAATGATTATTTGAACACTGCAGCTTCGTCTCTGGATTTTTAGTGGTGTATAATTGTGCTGTCCATCCTGCTATCATTATCACGGCATTTGTTCAGTATAGATGGACATGAGCATGCCCCTTGATCTGGCAGAAATTTTTTTTGACCTATTTTTCTCTTTCTAAGTCTAAATACAACTTATATTCACCTCTATCATAATTCCACCCTGAAAGAGAAACATTAAAATGCAGACTTCCTCCTGCATAAGTAAGTCAAGGCCTGTTTGGTGTGAAAGTAACTTATTATTATCAGCAGTATTAAGAAAAATAATACCTTGATTGTCAGCAGACATTTACAGGTAAAACTATCTCTTTGTCCATTCTTTTTTTTTTTTTTTTTTTTGGCTGAGGAAGATTCACCCAGAACTAACATTTGTTGCCAAATCTCTTTTCTTTTTTTGCTTGAGGAAGATTTGCCCTGAGCTAACATCTGTGCCAGTCTTCCTCTATTTTGTCCATGGGTTGCTGCCACAACATGGCTGCCAACAAATGGTGTAGGTCTGCACCCGGGAACTGAACCCAGGCCACCAAAGCGGAGCGTGCTGAACTTAACCACTAGGTCTTGGGGCTGGCCCCTATCCATGCTTATTTATTATTAATTCTCTGAGTTCCAAGGTCCTCTTCTGAAGAAAGGCATGAAATAGAACTAATTAAAATTAATTATTTTGGGGGCCAGCCCCACGGTGTAGTGGTTAAGTGAGCATGCTCCACTCCTGGAGGCCTGGGTTCGGATCCTGGGCGCGCACCAACGCACCTCTTGTCAGGCCATGCTATGGTGGCATCCCACATAAAGTGGAGGAAGATTGGCATGGATGTTAGCTCAGAGCCGGTCTTCCTCAGCAAAAAGAGGAGGATTGGCATGGATGTTAGCTCAGGGCTGATCTTCCTCACAAAAAAAAAAAAAGAAAGAAATTAATTATTTTGACAAGACTAATATTTTCTGTTAACAGTAAATATTCAAATATTTTTGGGGCCACTGATGATAATAAAGGAATGGCTTCTAATTTCAGAGTTAAGATAATAATACCTAACCTGAGAGAAAAGGGAAGATAAAGGGTACACTTACTATGGTTATTTTATTTCTGCCATCTTTATGGGGACTTCCATTTGTTTATTTATTATGTAAAGAAAATTGTTGAGTAGCTTCTATGTACTAAACAAGGGGCTAGATACTGTGACAGCTACTATACCTACCTAAATTCTAGCCCTAACCTAAAGGAGCTGAAAGTCTACTAGGAGAATTAGGACAAGTCTGCAAATAACCACAATACCCGATCATTTCTCATCAGGAGAGAAGTCCCACTCAGTCTGAAGGAAAGGAAAATGGTTGTTTCTGACTGAGATCATCAAGGACAGCTTCTTGGAGACGTTGAATTAGAACCACGCCATGAAGGAGAATGTAGTAATTTTTCCTATTGCTGCCATAACAAATTCCACAAATTTACTGGCTTAAAGCCACAAAAATTTGTCATCTTACAGTTCTAGAGGCCACAAGTCCAACATAGATCTCACTGGGCTAAAACCAAGGCATTGGCAGGGCTGCGTTCCTTTCTGGAGACTTTAGAGGAGAGTCTGTTTCCTGTCCATTTGGGTTGTTAGCAGAATTCAGTTCTTTGTGGTTGTAGGTCCAAGGTCCTTGTCTTCTTGCTAGCTATAAATTGAGGGCTTTTCAAAGCTTCTAGAGGCCACTGCATTCCTTGGATTGTGGCCCCTTCCTCCATCTTCAAAGCCAGCAATAGGTCAAGTCTTTCTCACGTTGTCACATCTCTCTAACTTCCCCTTCTGCCTTCTTCTTCCACTTTTAAGGACCCTTTTGATTACATTGAGCTCCACCTGAATAATACAAAATAGTCTCTCCTTTTTAATATCTGTAACCTTAGGGGCCAGCCTGGTGGCACAAGCTGTTAAGTGCGCATGCTCCACTGTGGCGGCCTGGGGTTCGCTGGTTTGGATCCCGGGTGTGCACCGACGCACCACTTGGCAAGCCACGCTGTGGCAGCATCCCATATAAAGTGGAGGAAGATGGGCACGGATGTTAGCCCACGGCCAGTCTTCCTCAGCAAAAAAAGAGGAGTATTGGTAGATGTTAGCTCAGGGCTGATCTTCCTCACAAAGAAAACCGACAAAAAACAAACAAACAAACTATCTGTAACCTTAATCACATCTGCAATGTCCGTTTTGCCATGTAAGATAACATACACAGGTTCCAGGCATTAAGATGTGGACATCTGGGGGGGGGGCATTATTCTACCTATTATATATAGGTAGGATTTCAACCAGGAGAGAAACTGAGGAGAAGACATTTAAGCCTAGAAAAGCATGAGCAAAATGTGGAGACAGATCCCATGCAAGACGCAGCCATTTCATTTGAATGGAGGTCTAGGATGCACACACCTACACAAATGCACACACAGAGTGAAAGGATACAGAAGAATGCTGGAAAAACATTTTTTCACTTTATCATGAAGGACGTCAACTATCAAAGAGTCTACGCTTTGCTCAGTGGGCAATGGGGAGCTCCTGAAGGTTTTCGAGCAGGCTGTACTTTAGGAAAACTAATCTGGCTTAGAGTTTTGTAGAATGAGTGGGAAAAAGGAGAAACCAAAACTAAGGAAGCCCATTTAGGCCATTATATTAGCTTAAAAATTAAAAGGAATGGTGATGCTGTGGCCTCCTATCCAAGGCCAATTCTTCACCAGTGCCATAGATGGTATCTTCTGCCCTGCAAGATGGTAAGGTTATAAATGTATGCTTTTTTAAGTCACTAATTTTGTGGTAATTTGTTACAGCAGCAATAGAATTCTCCCATTAAAAGTGTCTTCCCCTTGAGCCCTCATTCTCCTCCAGTTATTTCTTTATCACTTTCCTCCCCTTTCCAACCATATGTTTCAGCGTTTTATTTGTTCTTGGCTTCCTTACTCATCACAAATATCTCCCATCTAGCTTCTACTCTCCTCAGTCTACCAATAAAGCTCTTTGCTTAGGTTCCAAAGACTGCCATGTGTTTAAATCCAATGGAGTTTTTCAACTATCATTTTACTTGACCTTTTAGTACCATACATCTTTGTTGATTGCTCCCTCCTTGAAACACTCTTCCCTTTGTTTCTATGAAACTATATTTTCCTCCAGCTGTCTGGTAGCTTATCTGTTTCCTGTGCAGGCTCACCCTCCTCTACTTCATCGTTAAATGTTGCATTTCCTCAATGTTTAAGTCCCCTCCCACCTCTCTCTATACTGTCCACCCAGGCAAATTTCTCCACACCTTCAGTATATGCTGGCAACTCAAGTTTATATCTCCTGATCAGATTTCTCCTGAGCTACAAATCAGTGTCTACAACTGCCTTCATAACATCTCCATTCACTCCACTCTGTCTCAAAAGATACCTCCAAAAACAAATTTAGGATCTCAGTCCAATGGATGTCACCATCACCCACCAGTTATAGAAGTTAGAAACCCGGGAGCCACTCGCTTCTGCCTTGGTCCATTCAGCTAATCCATCACTGGGATCTGAAAGTTTTACCACCATTATTTCTCCATTTCACTTACTTTGTTCCACGTCCATTGCTACCATTCTAGCCCAAGCTGCATCACCTCTCTCTTCATCTAGCAGTATCTCTTCAATTTTCCCTCCTTACTTTCAGCTCCCACTCATTCTCCACGCAGCAGCCAGAGTGAGCTTTTAGAAACACATCAGATCATGTCATTCCTCTACTTATGACCCTTTCATGACTTCCCATTGTTTTGAGTATAAAGACTAAAATCCTTAAAGTGACCCACAAGGCGCTGTGTAGCCTGACCCCTGCCTACCTCTCCATCCTCACCTCTTATCTCTCACCTCCTCTTTCTGCCCTCCAATATAAACGGTCTCTTTTAGTGTTTGAAGTGCTGCATCACGTTCCGTCCCCCACAGGGCCTCTGCACATGTAGTTGTCTCTTGGAATGCTTTCCCTGTTCATCTTGTTAATTTCTTCTCATCTTTTGGATCTCAGCTAAAGTGCTTCCTGATTTCTTAGACCAGGTCACATCTCCTCTATTATAAGACATCATGTTGGGCCAGCCCCGTGGCTTAGCGGTTAAGTGCTCGTGCTCTGCTGCTGGCGGCCCGGGTTCGGATCCCGGGCGCGCACTGACACACCGCTTCTCTGGCCATGCTGAGGCTGTGTCCCACATAACAGCAACTAGAAGGATGTGCAACTATGACATACAACTATCTACTGGGGCTTTGGGGGAAAAATAAAAAAAAAAAAAAAAAAAAAGACATCATGGAAAGATGTGTCTTTCCTTTATAGTATGAATCACAATCCAAAATTTCCATTAGCTTGTAGCATTATTTGAATATTATTAATAACCCCTCCCACTAGACTTGTAAGCTCCGTGATAATGTCCATTTTCATTATTTTGTCCCCAGTGCCTAGCACATCCCAGTGCCCAATGTCTTGGACAGATGAGGTACTGCTGGAGAGGTTGACAAGCCTGGCGCATTGTAAGTGCTCAATGAACATTTGTTGAGTGAATATATGTGTCCCATTTTAGACCATTTTGACTTTGAAATGTCAAGACACAAACATGAAAATGTGTAGCAAGTGGTTGGAAGTATGGAAATGAAAGTATGGGACATTGTGGTGTGTTTCATTACCTCTGAACACCCCCAAAAATTCCTGTTTATGCAAAATACCAGAAAGAAAGTGTAGGCAAACTCAAGTCTTGTTTTTCTTTGAGGTCCCCTTTCAGTGTAAACATAAACCATGCTCCATCCTTTTGTTCTGCGAATACTGGGCACTGTGATGCTTTCCACCAGAGTGTAGCCCTCTCATCTCCTCTCTCTACTTGACCTCAGTTTAATTTTCTCTTACCTCCTGTTCTCCCAGATATGTTTCCAGCTCCTCTCTTCCCGAGTATGAGTGTGACAGCACATAATCACAGAGCTACGCCATCTGATCTTCCCAACTTCCGTTTGCTTCACGTCCCTGTTTCTCTAACATTCTCCCTCCTCTCTCAGCGGTCCATTCTCTGCATGCCTTAAATGCTGGGCCTTCCCATGACTTCATTTCTGCCCTTGTCCCCTTCCCAGTATCTTAACCTCAAACTTTAGTTCTTCCTCTCACCTGTATCTTTCTGAAGGGTATTAGCTCTGGGACATTTTTCAAGTTCAAATCTCAAACTCAGAAACTTCTTGTCCTGGGGTTACCAGCTATCAAACACAATCTGCATGACTGCTTCCTGACTTTTATAGATTTCCCTTTGCTCTTTGAAATTTGGCAGCCTGTCTGCCACTGGCCTCCTTCCACTTCTGCGTGTGAAATTAGCTTATTGTAATCTCATCTTGGTTTTCACGATCAAAACCCATTTATCAAGCATCTGAAGATACACTCAGTTTTTCTTTTCAGATCTGGTTGATAAAGCAAAATACACGGTCTTAAAAGCAATTATTTAATAACAATCAAAACAACATTTAGTATTTAATTTTAAATTAAAAGTTAAAAGTAGACTGTGAAAATGTTTCTTTTACTATTACACAATTAAATATTTATTGTCAATTTAGATTAGCTTAGATATTTCCCTTTGCAAATGTTAATTTTGTTATGGAGATTGATTTTGTTGAGACAAGAGTTTGAGCCTTATATTTTTGGTTCTTCCTAAAGCAAATTTTACCAATATTTACTGCAGAAGATTAGATTAAAAATTTGAATGGAAGGTTTTAGAGTATATAGACATTTCAGTGGGATTTTTCTTCCAATTACAGACCCAACAATATTCTGCTTATGTCTGCAAATGAAATAGAAGTTGCAGCCAACTATAAATGTAATGAGAAATACAAGTAAATAGCTGGGTTGCTGTCATAGCTCCCTCAGCATAAAAAGTAAGCTAACAAAGGATGTGGTAAGAAAAGAAAATTTGTTTTAGCAATTCGTCTCTTAATAATGTAAAGTGTCAACATAAGAATTCTTTAAATGCAGAATGTGATTTTTATTTTGACAGTGTTTCTTTGAGGTCTTCTGGGAACAAATCTTCTTAAATTTTTGAGCAATTCTGACTTATGCAATCACATACTTTATTACTCATCTGAGAAGCAGAGTAGCTATTCGGAGAATGAAACTGCGCTCCATGTTGTTGGAGGTGGCTGGAAAGGCAGGTCAGCAGAGACTGGCAAGGTGGCCACCCTGTAAGACTTGCTGAGACCTTGACCCTTCCCTTAAATATGCGCTAGAGGATTTTACCAAATTTTCCAGGAGGTTCTGTTTTTACCAAAATGGCTAAAAATGAAGCAATTCAAAATAAATTAAAATCAGAGAAAAGTTTACTTTCTCATGATTTTAATATTGGAAAACACATGTAAAAATTGGAATTTAATACTGGGGATTTTTCCCCCTGGTATCAAAATTGTTTTCATAACTATAAAAAATAAGAATTTGTGGGGGCCGGCCCAGCGGCTAGCAGTTGAGTGTGCATGCTCCGCATCTGCGGTCCGGGGTTCGAAGGTTCCAATCTCAGGCATGCACCGTTGCACCACTTGTCAAGCCATGCTGTGGTAGTGTCCCATATAAAGTAGAGGAAGACTGCCTGGATGTTAGCTGAGGGCCAATCTTCCTCAGCAAAAAGAGGAGGATTGTCATTTGATGTTAGCTCAGGGCTAATCTTCCTCACAAAAAAATAAATAAATAAATAAAATTTAAAAAAATAAGAGCTTGTACACTTAAAAATGGTTAAGATGGTAAATTTTATGTTAGGTGTATTTTACCACAATTAAAAAATAAAATAGGGCCGGCCCATGGCTTAGCGGTTAACTGCACACCCTCCGCTACTGGCAGCCCGGGTTCGGATCCCAGGCGCGCAACGACGCACCGCTTCTCCGGCCACGCTGAGGCTGCGTCCCACATACAGCAACTAGAAGGATGTGCAACTATGACATACAACTATCTACTGGGGCTTTGGGGGAAAAAAAAAGGAGGATTGGCAATAGATGTTAGCTCAGAGCTGGTTTTCCTCAGCAAAAAGAGGAGGATTAGCATGGATGTTAGCTCAGGGCTGATCTTCCTCACAAAAAATAAATAAATAAAATAAAATAAAATAAAATAGAATATTTTTTAAAAAGAAACCTAGTGGTGGAACCTATTAAATAAAGGCTTTTTAAAAGATACAAGATATAAAATATTTCTGGTTATTCATCTACTATCTATTAATCTACCACTCTTTTAAAAACAATAAGAATCCACTTTTCCATAAGTCTGACTTCCAATAATAGAAACCCTTTGGAAAATGTCCAGAAACTGAGGAGGCAAAAGGTCTTTTAATAGTTGAAATAGCCATCATGAAGTCTTCTCTGCATAGGAATGGCTTTTAGGAATAAGAAGTTCTATCAGCTCTTACTTTACATACAATTTTGATAAACTAAGTAATCTTTCTTAGCCAACAGCAGATTAAGAACAGAAAATTAGTAAGGTATAGTATATTATTAAAGACTGGAATCTTGATAGCAGAGAAAAGTAGCTGATTACCTAACAGAGGCAAAACAATTAACAACAAAAAATCCCTCAAAAAAACAAACAACAAGGGGAAGAGAAATGGGGAGTTAGTGTTTGATGGGTACAGAGTTTCAGTTTGTGATGATGAAAAAGTTCTGGAGATGGATGGTGGTGATGGTTGCACAACATCGTGAGAGTACTTAATGCCTCTGAACCGAACAGCTAAAATAAGCTAAAATTGTAAATTTTATATTACATATAGTATTTTATCACAGTAAAAAAGAAAAAAGAGAGTTTGTCATTAAAACACAGCTCTCAACTAATAGACTTGATATTGTTAACTCTTTCTCTGGAAGTTCCTACAAGTTTGCAGAAGCAAAAATTCCAAAGAAAAATGGACCAGGAGATGTCCCTGGTTGACCCAGACTGGTTGGTTCAGAGAAAAAGGTGGTATTTTAAATTTTGATATTTGAGATGTTAAAGCAGCCTTCAAAAGTACATTCAATACAAGCAAATTAGCAGTTACAAAGTTCTTTTTTTTTTTAACTTGCCCAAGTGTGAATTATCTTCTTTCTTTTTTTAATTTTTTGTTTACTGCAGTAACATTGGCTTATAACATTGTATAAATTTCAGGTGTACATCATTATACTTCTATTTCTGCATGGATCACATCATGTTCTCATGTTCACCACCCAAATACTAATTACAGTCCATCACCACACACATGTACCGAATTATCCCTTTTGCCCTCTTCCCCACCCCCTTCCCCTCTGGTAACCACCAATCCAATCTCTGTCTCTATGTGTTTGTTTGTTGTTGTTATTATCTACTACTTGATGAGTGAGATCATATGGTATTTGACCTTCTCCCTCTGACTTACTTCACTTTGCATAATACCCTCAATGTCCATCCATGTTGTCACAAATGGCTGGATTTCATCGTTTCTTATGGCTGAGTAGTATTCCATTGTGTATATATACCACATCTTCTTTATCCATTCGTCCCTTAATGGGCACTTAGGTTGCTTCCAAGTCTTGGCTATTGTGAATAACGCTGCAATGAACACAGGGGTGCATGTATCTTTACACATTGGTGTTTTCAAGTTCTTTGGAGAAATACCCAGCAGTGGAATAGTTGGATGGTATGGTAGTTCTACCCTTAATTTTTTGAGGAATCTCCATACTGTTTTCCATAGTGGCTGCACCAGTTTGCACTCCCACCAGCAGTGTATGAGAGTTCCCTTCTCTCCACATCCTCTCCAACACATGTTGTTTCCTGTCTTGTTAATTATAGCCATTCTGATGGGTGTGAGGTAATATCACATTGTAGTTTTGATTTGCATTTCCCTGATAGTTAATGATGTTGAACATCTTTTCATGTGCCTGTTGGCCATCTGTATATCTTCTTTGGAGAAATGTCTGTTCAGGTCTTTTGCCCATTTTTTAATTGGGTTGTTAGTTTTTTTGTTGTTGAGGTGCATGAGTTCTTTATATATTTTGGAGATTAACCCCTTAACAGTTGTATGGTTTGCAAATATCTTCTCCCATTTGTTAGGTTGTCTTTTCGTTTTGTTGATGTTTTCCTTTGCTGTGCAGAAGCTTTTTAGTCTGATGTAGTCCCATTTGTTTATATTTTCTATTGTTTCTCTCTCCCAGTCAGACATGGTGCTTGAAAATATGTTGCTAAGACCAATGTCAAAGAGCATACTGCCTGTGTTTTCTTCTAGAAGTTTCACAGTTTCAGGTCTTACATTCAAGTCTTTAATCCAATTTGAGTTAATTTTTGTGTATAGGATGAGGTAATGGTCTACTTTCATTTTTTTGCATGTGGCTGTCCAGTTTTCCCAACACTATTTGCTGAAGACTTTCTTTTCTCCATTGTATGTTCTTGGCTCCTTTGTGAAAGACTAGCTGTTCATAGATGTGTGGGATTATTTCTGGGCTTTTGATTCTATTCCATTGATCTGTGTGTCTGTTTTTGTGCCAGTACCATGCTGTTTTGGTTACTACAGCTTTGTAGTATATTTTGAAATCAGGGAGTGTGATACCTCTGACTTTGTTCTTTTTTCTCAGGATTCCTTTAGCTATTCGTGGTCTTTTGTTGTTCCATATAAATTTTAGGATTCTTTGTTCTATTTCTGTGAAAAATGTTGTTGGAACTTTGATAGGGCTTGCATTGAATCTATAGATTGCTTTAGAAAGTATGGACATCTTAACTGTGTTAATTCTTCCAATCCAAGAGCACGGAATATCTTTCCATTTCTTTGTGTCTTTCTCAATTTCTTTCAGCAATGTTTTATAGTTTTCGGTGTACAGATCTTTCACCTCTTTGGTTAAGTTTATTCCTAGGTATTTTATTCTTTTTCCTGCAATTGTAAATGGAATTGTATTCTTAATTTCTCTTTCTGCTACTTCGTTGTTAGTGTATAGAAATGCAACTGATTTTTGTATGTTGATTTTGTATCCTGCAACTTTACCGTATTTGTTTATTACTTCTAAAAGTTTTTTGGTGGATTCTTTAGGGTTTTCTATATATAAAATCATGTCATCTGCAAATAGTGACAGTTTCACTTCTTCCTTTCCAATTTGGATCCCTTTTATTGCTTTTTCTTGTCTGATTGCTCTGGCTAGGACTTCCAATATTATGCTAAATAGGAGTGGTGAGAGTAGGCATCCTTGTCTGGTTCCTGTTCTTAGGGGGATAGCTTTCAGTTTTTCACCATTGAGGATAATATTAGCTGTGGGTTTGTCATATATGGCCTTTATTGTGTTGAGGTACTTTCCTTCTATACCCGTTTTATTCAGAGTTTTTATCATAAATGGATGCTGTATCTTGTCAAATGCTTTCTCTGCATCTATTGAGATGATCGTGTGATTTTTATTCTTCATTTTATTAATGTGGTGTATCACGTTGATTGATTTGCGAATGTTGAACCATCCCTGCGTACCTGGAATAAATCCCACTTGATCATGGTGTATAATCTTTTTAGTGTATTGTTGTATGCGATTTGCTAATATTTTGTTGAGGATTTTTGCATCAATGTTCATCAGTGATATTGGCCTGTAATTTTCTTTTTTTGTGTTGTCCTTGTCTGGTTTTTGTATCAGGGTAATGTCAGCTTCATAGAATGAGTCAGGGAGCTTCCCCCCGTCCTCAATTTTTTGGAAGAGTTTGAGAAGGATAGGTATTAAGTCTTCTTTGAATGTTTGGTAGACTTCACCAGCGAAGCCATCTGGTCCTGGACTTTTATTTTTGGGGAGGTTTTTGATTACTGTTTTGATCTCCTCACTGGTGATTGGTCTATTCAAATTTTCTATTTCTTCTTAATCCAGTTTTGGAAGGTTGTAAGATTCTAAGAATTTATCCATGTCTTCCAGATTGTCGAATTTGTTGGCATATAGCTTTTCATAGTATTCTCTTATAATCTTTCGCATTTCTGAGGTGTCCGTTGTAATTTCTCCTCTTTCATTTCTGATTTTACTTATTTGAGCCTTCTCTCTTTTTTGCTTGGTGAGTCTAGCTAAAGGTTTGTCAATTTTGTTTATCTTTTCAAAGAACCAGCTCTTGGTTTTATTAATTTTTTCTATTGGTTTTTTAGTCTCTATTTCATTAATTTCTGCTCTGATTTTTATTATTTCCCTTCTTCTACTGATTTTGGGCTCTGTTTGTTCTTCTTTTTCCAGTTCCTGTAGGTGCATTGTTAGATTGTTTATTTGAGATTTTTCTTGTTTGTTGAGATAGGCCTGTATTACTATAAACTTCCCTCTTAGAACCGCTTTTGCTGTATGCCATAAATTCTGGCATGTCGTATTTTCATTTTCATTTGTCTGCAGGTATTTTTTATTTCTCCTTTGATTTCTTAATTGACCCAATCATTGTTCAGTGGCATTTTGTTTAATCTTCACATATTTGTTGCTTTTCTGAATTTCTTCCTATAGTTGATTTGTAGTTTCATACTGTTGTAGTCAGAAAAGATGCTTGGTATTATTTCAATCTTCTTAAATTTATGGAGACTTATTTTGTGACCTAATATGTGATCAATCCAAGAGAATGTTCCATGTGCATTTGAAAAGAACGTGTATTCTTCGGTTTTTGGATGGAATGTTCTGTATATATCTACTAGGTCCATCTGTTCTATGTGTCATTTAAGGTCAATGTTTCCTTATCGATCTTCTGTTTGGATGATCTATCCGTTGGTGTCAGTGGAGAGTTAAAGTCCCCTACTATTATTGTGTTACTGTCTATTTCTCTTTTTATGTCTGTTAATAATTGCTTTATATATTTAGGTGCTCCCATGTTGGGTGCATAGATATTTACAAGTGTTATATCCTCTTGTTGGATTGTTCCCTTGATCATTATGTAATGCCCTTCTTTGTCTCTTTTTACAGTTTTTGTTTTAAAGTCTATTTCGTCTGATATGAGTGCTGCTACCCCAGCTTTCTTTTCATTGCCATTTGCATGGAGTATCTTTTTCCATCCCTTCACTGTCAGTTTGTGAGTGTCTTTAGGTCTGAAGTGTGTCTCTTGTATGCAGCATATATATGGGTCTTGTTTTTTTATCCAATCAGCCACCCTATGCCTTTTAATTGGAGCATTTAGTCCATTAACATTTAAAGTAGCTGTTGATAAGTATGTACTTACTGCCATTTTTTAACTTTTTTTTTTCTCAGTGTTTTAGTAGTCCTCTGTTTCTTTCTTCTTCTCTTGCTCTCTTCCCTTGTGGTTTGATGGCTTTCTTTAGTATTATGTTTGGGTTCCTTTCTCTTAGTTTTTTGTGTATTTATTATAGGTTTCTGGTTTGTGATTACCATGGGGTCCGTACACAGAGTTGATGGTCTCTTTAGTTTGACCTCTGTCTGAAAGCTCTACTCTTTAACTCCTTTCCTCCCACATTTTATGTTTTTGGTATCATATCTAACCTCTTTTTTGTGCATTTGTATCCATTACATTCTTATCATGGAAATAGATAATTTTTCCTATTTGTGGGCTTCTCTTTTCCCCTTAAATAAGTCCCTTTAGCATTTCTTGTAGCACTGGTTTCTTGGTGACAAACTCCTTTAATTTTTGCTTGTCTGGGAAACTTTTTATTTCTCCTTCCATTTTGAATGATAACCTTGCCAGGTAAAGTATTCTTGGCTGTAAGTTTTTTCCTTTCAGCACTTTAAATATATCATGCCACTATCTTCTAGTCTGTAAGGTTTCTGCTGAGAAGTCAGCTGATAACTTTATGGGGTTTCCTTTGTATGTAACTTGTCTTTCTCTTATGGCTTTTAGAATTCTCTCTTTATCTTTAATCCTGGACATTTTAATTATGATGTGTCTTGTTGGGGGCCTCTTTGGGTTTATCTTGTTTGGTGCTCTCTGTGCTTCCTGTACCTGGATGTCTGTGTCCTTCCTTAGGTTAGGGAAGTTTTCATCTATTATTTCTTCAAATAGATTCTCTGCCCCTTTGTCTCGCTCTTCTCCTTCTGGGACACCTATAACACGGATGTTAGTGCACTTGATGTTGTCTCAGAGGTCCCTTAGACTGTCCTCACTCTTGTTAATCCTTTTTTCTTTTACCTGTTCAGCTTGGGTGATTTCTTCTAGTCTTTCATCTAGCTCGCTACAAAGCTCTTTATATATAGTTTTGGGGGAGAATATAGTCCCCATTCTTGTGGAATTTATAATCTAATTAAAAAGACAAAATATATGAGTATAAAACAAAAAAATCAGTGCAGCACATCTTCTTCCTGGTTTTCTAGGCCTTTCATAACCTGACTCTACTCTACTTTTTTGTGTGTGTGAGGAAGATCAGCTCTGAGCTAACATCTATGCCAATCCTCCTCTTTTTGCTGAGGAAGACTGGCCCTGGGCTAACACCTGTGCCCATCTTCCTCCACTTTATATGGGACGCCACCACAGCATGGCCTGACAAGCGGGGCATCGGTGCGCACCCGGGATCGGACCCGGGCCACCAGCAGCGGAACATGCACGCTGAACCACTACACTACCAGGCCGGCCCCTCTAGTCTATTTTTTCACTACTCCCCTTAGAGAACATTCTTCTGTAGTTAGGCAGATTTGCTAAGTCTCCCCCACAGATTATAAAAAAGGAGGCTTTTTCTTTCCAAAATGACAAAAATTGTGTCTAGAGACCAGAGCCTGCTTTCCAGGCACTAAGGTATGAGCCATAATCAGGGTTCTTGCATTCACAGCTTGGCGGGGAAGTGGGGGGTGGTAGGTAGTCTTAGGGTGATATTCCCTAGGGGCCTCAGTGAGAACTGCTAAAACATCCGGGCCCCACAACTGCAGGGGCCTCATTGGTGAGTAGACTCCCTGTGCCTGCAGCCCACAGCCTCTTTTTTCTCTGGTTGGTGCTGGAGACACATGTCTTTGAGCTCCACTCTTCCTCACTCCACAAAAACCATTCCTCTTCCCTCAAACTATAAGGGAGTTAATTTTGTTTCAGTTTCCTTATTTATAAGTACACTGTAATCATGACTCTTTGAGATTACCTGAAGAGAGCCTTATAATTCAGTGTTGCCTAGCTCTGGAGTCAGATCTACCAAGGTTCGAATCCCAGCTCTTTGATCTTGAGTGAGTTACTTGGGTTCTCTGTGTTATAGGGTCCTTTTCTATAAAATGGGGTTGATAACATGGTTGTCTAGAGGATTAAATGAGATAATACACAAGTTTAGGGCAACACTTGGTTGTAAGGACACACAAACACATATGCATATATAAACATACTATGTTAATCAATTAATTTATACACTGCAACATTGCCACTGCTACAGGCTTTGTGCTCAGCTGGCCTTGTGTTATTTCTCTCTTTTCTCCCCTTCTCAGCTGGATACATTATGTGAATGTACTCATTTAGCTGATTATTTAATTTAAACATAGTTTTTGTTGTTAACTATCCTATTTAGGAATATCAGGAATTATAAGACAAAAATCACCCAGAATGACTATATCCAGAGACTACCACTATTTTTTGTTTTGGTGAGGAAGATTAGCCCTGAACTAACATCTGTTGCCAATCCTCTTCTTTTAGCTGAGGAAGATGGGTCCTGGGCTAACATCCGTGCCCATCTTCCTCTACTTCATATGTGAGATGCCGCCACAGCATGGCTTAATGAGAGTGGTATGTAGCTCCACACCTGGGATCTGACCCTGTGAACCCCAGGCTGCCTGAAGTGGTGCAAACTTAACCACTACACCACCGGGCCAGCCCCTAGAGACCACCACTTTTAACATTTGGCTGCATACTTTTCTGGACTTTAAAATATATAATATTTTATATTATATAGTATTATATAATTTATAATATATTATTAATATATTTTTAAAATATATAAATATATATATACTGACATTGTTTCACAAAATTAGATGCTATACTCTATTTTGTCATTTGCTTTTCTTCTTGAACACATCTACAAGTCTGTAAGCTCCACCAGGGGATAAGTCTTGTGGTTTTGTCCCTAGTGCCTGGTTTAGCCCACGGCTCATAACAGGTACTCAAAAAATAAAACATAACTCAAAGGAATGAATGACTCCATGTCAATAAACACATATCCCAATAACAATAAACACAGTCATTAATCATAATATTCTCCTACATGTGTGTCACATTTTCCCCAGGCAAGCCTCTAATTGGAAATTTACTTGTTTCCAATTTGTTTCATACATATATATTTGAAAAATTTAAAAAGATGTTTTAAAAAAAGGCACAAAGAATAACACTACACACATTATTGAACCTAATCACCCAGAATCAACAAATTTTAAGATTTTGACAGTTTTGCTTCACTTCTTTAAATAAAAAAACAAAGCATTGGAGATAAAGCTGAACTCTTTCTCTCCTCAGTCTAATTTCTCTCCTTCCTTCTACACAGGCAACAGCTGTCATGAATTTGGTGTGTACTTTTGTAGTCCATGTCTCTACTTATATAAAGTATATGATTAGTATAGGTTCTACGGGGTTTTGTTTATATATAAATATGGCATCATAGTGTATATATAGTTATGCAACTTTCTTTTTTCTACTCTACAATGGTTTCGAATTCTGTCTACACTCATTTTTTCTTTGAAAAGTACAGAGCTAGTTAGTTCATTCACTTAGCTATTTTATATATTTCATCATTTGAATATCTACCTTCTATTTTCCTATTATTCCCTATTGCTGGACATTTAAGTTCTTCCTGATTTTTCACTATTGCAAACAATGCTGTAATGGTTGTTGTAATTACAAAATTTTATTAGGTGTTTACACATAAATTTTAAAGTCCATTAAATTCCTCTTATTTACAATATTTCATTTGACAAAAATGTTTTATTTAATTATGTTCAGATCTTTGAAGACAGAGCAAGGGCAAGATCTTTAAACACACACAAAGGAAGACTGGTAGCCAGCCCTGCGGCTTGGGGCTTGGGTGCAGAAAGTATGGGCAGTGTATAAGGGAAAAGGTACACAGCTGAGTGCAAGGGGGACTCAGTTACAGAATATCTGCTGGAGATTTATACTGCGCAACATGTCTGGGTTGAGCACAGGATACGACTGAAAAAGTAAATTGAATTCCAAACTGCACAATAATGGTTTAATTACCAGAGCTCAAAGAAGAGAGAAAACAGGAGGGAGATCTGAGAAGATTCCCTGGAAGAGCTAAGGCAGAGTCAGGGCTAAAAACCTGGGTGGGATTTAGAAAGGAAGGAGGAGAAGATGGCAGACCAGGGACCGGTAAGGTTGTTAAAACAGTCCGGAGATAATGACCTTATTTACTGTTTCTTTCCAGATTAAAATTTAAAAATTTCACAGGAGTTTATTAATTAAAAAGGAAATTAGGTTGGCTTTTAAATCGGTTAGTCCTCCTCATCATCTACCACAGACTGTAGGCGGTAGGAAGTATGACGTTAGACGGACAGCCAGAAGTAGATTAAAGATTTGGCTTCCAGTCTGTTATTTCTACTCACATCTCTGCACAGTCCCTGCATACGTCCTTGTACCAAATCCATAGCCCCCAAATGGAAAGACAGTCAGCGGTTGAAATGCAAAAACCAAAATCTCTCTTGTTGGTATACATTATTATACTGTTCTGTATACCATAAAACACTTCTCATAAACAAAATATACACAGCACTGGGGGTTGATTAAATTAAAACCGATTGAATTTGGGTGTATATTTGATGTCTTTCCATGACTCACGGCTAGCTGTCTGCCCTTTTCGGCACCTATTTGGTAACTTGGTGGCTCCTTCAAGCCTGTTAACTTACTTTCTTCACCAAGGCTGGTGTGAGATGCTTAAGAAAAAAGTGGCTGTAAGACAGAGTTACCAACTTTTAATACAAGTCCAGTCGAGGGGGCAATACTGGAGTTGGGGCTGGGTGACAAACTGGCAAAAAGGTCCGTAGGAGGCGGCGGGGAGGCCGCGGGCAGGTGGCGACGGGCGCGGGCGGCCGCGACCTGGAGGCAGGAAGCGGCGGCCGGGCGGAGCGAGCCGGCCGCCGAGCGGCAAGGGCCGCAGGCGCCCCGCCCGGGCTGGTATGCGGCCGAGAGTGACGCGGGAGGCGGGGTCACGTGACGCCCGTGGAATGCCAACAATGTAGCGAATGTCCCACTTGGGTCTGCGCGTTGGAACAGCGGCGTGAGCGCCCCGGGAAGATGGAGCAGCCGCCGCCCGCGCCGCCGCCGCCCGGGGCTCCCCTGTCCCTGCGGGGCCAGCAGCAGCTCCAGCCACCGGCGCCCGGTCCCCCGGCGCGCGAGGCCCCGGAGCCACAGCCGAGGACGCCCCGGAGCGTGTAGACCGCGCCCCAGGAGGTGAAGGGGCAGGGGCGGGAGCGGGCGGCCAAGGAAGTTTGTCAGGACCGGAGCTCTGCGCCCTGCCCCCACGGCCCCCGCCCGTCGTGGGCCCAGAGCCGCCCCCGCCGGCGGCGCGTCGTCGCGGGCCGTCCGGAGTCCGCCGAGCCGGCTCGCGCGGGCCGGGAGGCTGGGGGCGAGCGCCGGGCGGCAGGGTGCGCCGCTTTGTTGTGCGCTGGGGGCCGGGGGCGGCGAGCGGGGGGCGCCCGCGCCTCCACCGTCCCGGGAGCCGGGCTTCTACCCGAGTGCCCGGCCTCCGCGGTGCCAGCGGGCGGCCCTGACAGCGCCGGGGTCCCGCGCCTGGCCGCCCCGCCTTCCACGGAGGCCGCCCCGTCGTACCCGACTGGCCTCGGCGTCGTGTCCCCACGGAGGCCGCGCCGCTGTGTCCCCTCGGGCGGCGGGGAAGCCGGGCCCGCCCCGGCGTCTCCGAGTTGGCCTCCAGGTCCTCGCGGGTCGAAGCCCGGGCTTCCAGGGGCGCATTCGTGGCCGTGAGAGCGGCGGCCGTTGCATAACGTGCCCGTCCTGCGCCCCAGCCTAGCCGACTTTTCTGGAGGTTGTCTTTTCTGATGCAACTTTACTTGTAGTTAGTTCCGCGGCCGGACTCGGGAGATGCAGATTCCGATAAAATTCGCATTTTGGCAATCACTTCTGCTCCAGCCTTACTTCGGAACTTCAGGACGAGCGTCTGCCTCCGGGTGAAGCCTGGCCTGGGGTCGGGCAGGAGTGCCAGCTCGGAGCAGACCTTTCGTTTGTGGATTCCAAGTCCCCGGTGCCCTGGGGGTGGGGGAAGGGGAAGGCATACCCCCAAAGAAGGTAAAACGCACCGGACGGCGGTGTCACGGGTGTCCTGGGCTGCCGGCAGCATGTTCTGAGGCCCTCGAATGAGAAGTAGTCTTTGCAAGCATAACCGTGAAAGTACACTTTATTTGTAGATTTTATGTTGACAAAATTTTAAACAACAACTTTTACATTTTCACACCTATGTAGAATATAAGTGAGAGTGTTCTTAATGTAATAGTCATCTAGACTTTTAAAAATTATTTAACCTTGGCTATTAAACCAGGGAGTATACACTTGGCAAGTAAAAATTCAGTGGCCCATCAGCTCTCTTCCCAATGTATTCAGCAAATATGTACATTTTTAAAGGAAAGATTGCCCACATTTTACTAAGAAACTTGAATATACTGAAATTTGAATGGAAAGACAAAATGTGTGTGATCTTCGTACAGGTGTTCCGTTTAAATTTTGACTTAGTAGATGAGGGGCCTTCCCTTAGTAATGGAGAAAGTAACTCGTGGCTTATTATTAGGGAATTTGTACTAAATAGATCTTGCTCCATATTTTTCGTTGATTCTCAGCTTAAATCCCTGTGTGATGGATTACCATTTTTGAGTGCTAAATCAAAATACTAAGTTGCTTGGTATCTTCTAAGCTTTTTGTTTAGCAACTGTTGTAGTAAGGTGGTAACAGAAAAATCTTCCAAAAGAAGAATGCAGAGACTATTTAAGAAGGTCTGTTTTGAATTATAATTAACAAGACGCTGTTCAGCGTCTCATAAAATTTGGTCTCATTATCCAGGTATATAGAGCACTGTTTAATGAATACGACAGCATTCCCTTGAAATTAAAATTGCTGTACATTTAATAGATCTCACCATGTCAAGCAATTTAAAGTGGCATCCGAACAGAAGATGTCACGCGAGATTATTGAGGTGAATGAATTACTAGAATCACGGAATTTTAGAATTGAAGGGATTCTTTTAGCCTCTCCATCTGGTTTGAAAGTTTTGACTGAAGTGTAAATTGGAGCTGTACATATTTCTTTCTTTCCTTAGCAAATCACAGGGTTGGTGGGAGGGACTTCCCTTTGGTGGGAGGGGAATGTTTTTACAATAAGAAGCCTTGTTATTTTAAATGCTGTGTTGTGAATAGCCAGTCCTAGGCTCCTAAATCCCATTGTAGGGGGGTGGAGCGGTAGGGGAGGTGTTGAAGCTGATAAATTAACCATGAACACGCAGGAAGGATTTAGGGAAGCTTTGGAGCTGTTCTGCTTTGTATTGGAAAAACCAGACCAACACAGTTTTTGAAAAGCTGCTTTTATATTTTATTTCATGGTTATAATAATGTGAAACTTCTAAATAATATTCCTTACTGACTTTTTAAAAATAGTGGGCTTGAAGACATACAGAAGATAAATTTAGTGCATTTATTTTGTCTTAAATGTAATTCTGCTCTAAAAAGGATCAAAATATCCTGATAAACAGAATGAAGAGATTGGTCTTGATAATCCCTGAAGTGACTGACTTCCCGCTCAAAAAATTCTCATAATCTTCCTTTTTAAAAAGCCTGTTGCTCAGTAATTCCTCTGGACAGAACTGGGCCTTGCATGAGTCCAGGGGGTCACCATTCCCATTGTATGCTGAGTGGATGAGCTCTGGGAGGTGGAGCTTCCTCACACAGAGCACCTGTGAATTGCTCCCGAAGTTTGTCGGTGGCCTGCTTGGGCCACTAGGTGCACTAAGTATTAGTCAGCTGTTCTTTCAGTACTTTTAAGGCTAATGTTATTTGATTTACAGTTTCATTTTGAAAGTATTATTAAAATAATGTTGGAAATAGAGATAATGGTTATGATGCTAAAATTAGAATGGAAATTTTACACTGCTTAATGTTCTCATTCACTATATGAAAACTTTATGTTGCTTACCGTCTAGACTGTGTCAACCTACCTGTAACAAGTGATTTTTTTTTAAGTTAAATACTTTTTGTTCATGTGCCAGTATTTGACGTTCATAGGAATTTTTCTGGAGGACAAATGGAAAATCTCATATTTTGTAGCAGTGCTTTGTGTTTATTGTTAATTCATTGTGAAGATATTGCGGCATAGCGCAGATCCTATAGCCTCTAAATTAGGATGGTAAGGATCTTAAGAATGGAAGTTGACTTTTGAATGGAGTGGGCCTCTGTTTGGAGTATTGACCTTGCTGTCTCCAGGCTGTTGTCTTGAGCAGGAATGCTAAGGACTAGCATGTTCCATTACTAGTTAACTCCATCCTACCTCATGAATCTTACTCCTGTATTTTCATTAAATGTATCCAGACAGTACCTGCCCCCTCCCTAACATTATCTGCCTGTTCGTCTTTCTCTCCTATGTTTGAGCCTTTTCATGGGAAGTTCCAGACTCCAAGAATAGCTTCATACTTCCTCCATCAAATCATAGCCCTTAAGGCTTTCCAATTTTGGCGAAATGATCCTTTCTCTACGAGGCTTTCTCCAAACAGGCACGTGCACTGGAACTCTTTGGACAGGCACAATATTACCTCTTCCGTAGCAGGGTCTCTCAAATGGGATGGGTGTGCCTGCTCCCTTGCTGGGGTATATCCGAAACTTGGAGGGAGCAGGGCTTTCTCAAAGTTGAAAACCTCTGCTGGGGTGTGAAATTGAATAGGAGACCCATCCGCTTCAGCTGCCTGCTGTTAGGAATGCTGCAAAGAACGGATAATAAATTTATCTACAACCTGGTAACTCCATGTGGTAATCTTTTTTTTTTTTTTTTTTTTGAGGAAGATGAGCCCTGAGCTAACTTCCATGCCAATCCTCCTCTTTTTGCTGAGGAAGACTGGCCCTGAGCTAACATCCATGCCCATCTTCCTCCACTTTCTGTGGGACACTGCCACAGCATGGCCTGACAAGCAGTGCGTCGGTGTGTGCCCGGGATCCGAACCTGGGCCGCCAGCAGTGGTAGCGAGCACTTAACTGCTACACCATGGGGCCGGCCCCTTCCATGGGGTAATCTTGAGTACAGACTTCTCTGGGTCCACTTTTTATGCCATTATTCATAATGCCTACATATATATCATACAAATACCATGTACAAAGCTAATAGAGAATGAGGTGGTTTGTTTTTCTCCTAGATTATAAGTTTATTGACAGGTGAGACCCTGTTTTACCTGGATGAAGCCTCATAATGTCCAGCACAATATCTGGCACACACATGGCACTTGTAAACCCGCTGAAACCTTGTGATGGCTCTGTTTATTGGCAAGTTTTCCTGGATCCCCAGGGGAATGTAATCATTGATTTTCTCAAAGACCCTCATTAGGAGGGGTATTCCCTGTCTTGTGGTTTCTGGCCTGGGCGGTACTGGAGGGGCACAGCAGCATGGTGGTTTATGACTCTGACATTCAGCATATGGTTGGAGACCTGGCCCATCTAAGGGTATGATTTAAACAAAAACTGGAATTTTAGGTCCAAGAAATACTATTTTATAAAATACCAATGTGTGTCATTAGTGTGGGTCCTGTGAGACACGGGTTTGGTTGGTGTTTGATGTGTATTTGGCAGCCAGTGTGGGTTCATGAAGGACTAGGAGAAATTAGAATAAAAATTCTTGAACATCTGATAGCGTTTTCCAGGATTGGATTGAGAATTGGAACTGGGTTTGGTAGGGCCGAATTAGGGGATGCTTAGAACATTGCTCTCAGGTTAAGTTTTTACACAAGCCATGTATACTAAACATAGGATTTAGTGGTTGTCTCAGCTCCAGATTTGAAAATGGGGTGTTTTTCTTTTTTTGAGTTGTGTTGCAGTTTAAAATTCCAGTCTTGTAATTTCTTTTAAAGTATATTTAAGTCAATTGCTAAGGCCAAAGAAATTTCCAAAATTAAATTTACTTTGCTTGATACCCCCATTTTTTTAAAGTCCACATCCATGAGGCCTTAGGGTCGTATTTATAAAATTCTTGATGAAAGAAAATTTCCCATATGTTAACTTTTGTTAAAATGATATAGTAGTATGTCAGAGTAGTTCATTTCCACCTGCAATCCGAATTTGACTGATGAGTGTTCTCACGAAAAATTCTTTCAGAAATTCATAATTTGGCCGTGAAATCAACTGTGTTCAAACTAAAGCTTAGAAAATCCTTTCATTCTTTATGAAACTGAAGGAAAGTTTCTTCCTTTCCAAATTATTCAGGCAAGAACACAGTTTGCCCACAGGTGCTATTTTTACATATCCACTGAAAAAGACCAGGGACAATACCTGTGGCATTCGCAGGACCAGCACTTTCTACAAGACTGTGGTAGAAGATGGAAAGAAAATGAGAACAGTATATGGTGACCTCCTCCTCCGTCCACACTGAGGAACTTTCCCAGGTGGTGGGTTATGGAGTGTTGCTGAATGATTCTTTCAACTTTTCTGTATGTTTGAAGTTTTTCATAATAAAATGTTGAGGGGAAAAAAGAGAAAGAAAAGAAACCAGGCCATGTGATGCGGATTCTGTTTAAGGGCGCATCTACATGGTATTTCTCGTCTCATGCATAAATACAGACATCAGCACAGAAATGTCTGGTCTCTTCTGTCCTGGTTGGCTTTATAATTGGAATGTTTGTGGGACATGTGGTGCTTACGCCTCCGACTATCTCCAGGAGTGGGGCTCAAGGAAGCCACTCCTCACCGCGGTTTCAGCGTCCTGTGGTGATGTCCTGTGGTGGAGGTGACTGTGTGCGGGACCAGCGGTTTAGACTTCACTCTTCGAGGGGACTTTGCTCAGCTATCCGCACTCAGTCCTGAGGTCCAGTCTTTTCATTGTGTATCTATGTTTACAAAGGGAACCATTGTTTGGACACTAGTTAGCTAGATGTGAGTAGTTAGATGACTTTTTTTTCTCCATTTTTTTAATTGAGGTAAAATATACATAATATTTATCATTTTAACCATTCATAAGTGTACAATTCAATGGCCTTAAATGCATTCACATTGTTGCTGCAATCATCACCACTGTCTACTCAAAACGTTCTCATCATCCCACACAGAAACTCTGTACCCATTAACTAATCACTCCCCCTTCCGCCAGCCCTGGTAATCTCCGTTCTACTTTGTCTCTCTGAATTTGCCTATTCTGGGTGCCTCGTGTAAGTGGACTCATACATTAGCTGTCTTTTTGGATCTGGCTTATTTTATTTAGCATAATGTCGTCAAAGTTCATCCATGTTGTAGCATGTGTCAGAGTTTCGTTCCTTTTTCTGGCTGAATAATATACAATAGTTATGCAGCTTTTTATGATAGTTGTGTAAACTTCACTCTGGAACATTTCACTTGGGCCTGCTTCTTAAACCTCAGAGAAGGAGCACTGCTGTGATTCAGTGCCTTCCATGTGCACAGCTTTCCTGCATGGCCACCGTGGTGGCAGGTTTTGTCACCAGTTTAGGGATGAGGGGACAGATGCAGAGTGATAGGTGACTTCCTGTGTTCATTCAACAGGTGCTGCCTGGGGCGGTGTGCCTGTACGACAGGCAGTGAGTAGGGGTGCTCACAGTGCAGGTGAGTAGGGGTGCTCACAGTGCAGGTGATTCAGGAGGAAAATGGGCTTGTCAGTCATTGCGCGCTGTGGTAGTGCGCTGGGAGGGGCTGTGTGTGAACAACTGGGGCTCAGATTGGGTGGGCAGGAAGGCCCTTCTGTGGAAGGGGTTTTTAAGCTGAGAACTCTAGGAGTGTAAGTGAGCCAGGCTGCGAGGGGTATTTGTTCCTAGCAGAGAGAACAGTCTTGCCAAATTCCAGAGGTATGGAAGAATTTGATGCCTTTAACTTGCCCAGGGTCACACAGATTGGACCTGGTTCTGGCTGACTGGGATGCAGTCAGCTTCTTGAAGCTCAGGGACTTCTCAGAGCTGAGCATCCTGGGCCTGGCTGCAGGCACATGTTTCAAACATAAGTCCAGTGACAAGCTTTTCCTGTATGTGCTTTTCTCTCTTTAAAGTGAAAAGAAAGATACTTGAACTTTTTAAGCATTGTTATCAATACTCATCTAAAGAGGAGTCACTTGGAGTGAGCGTGAAATACCTACTTTTCTACATACAGTTTGGTACCTTTTTCATGAAGGCCATCTGAATTTTGCCCTGGTCTTGTCTCCTGACTTGATTAAAGCCTTTTTTGTCTAACTGATTCTGAGTCCTGAGCTTATTAGTAATTCTAGTAACTGGCCATGCGTTATGCATTACAGAGGAGAGTGATCTCACGCAGTGTCACCTGTGATCCTCAGAGCAACCCTGTCGAATAGACAGAGCAAGGCTTGTTACCAGGCAGGAAATTGAAGCTCAGAGAGGTGAAGTGCTTGCCCAAATCACATGGAGCTAAGTGCCAGAGCTGGGAGTGGAAGCCAGGCTTCACACCTCCAGCTGCTTTTTCCAATGGCGCCAAAATGGCCATCTTCTGAATCAGCCTCCCACAGCCATGTCCTCACCTCCCAATAACTGCCCTCCTCGATCCACACTGAGGCTGCTCTCTTGATGGTCCCCCTTGTCCAGATGGTTGTCCTGGCTCGGGAGTGGTACCACCATTGCCTCTGGTTTCTAAACCAGAAACTTGGGCTCCATCTTTCAAACCAGTCCTCTCTATTGAACATCAACTCCTGTGGGTTCTATCTCTTAAGTGCTATTGAATCCACCCACTTCTCTCTATTCTCCAGCTGCTACTCTGTTTCAGACCCCCATAATTCTTTGGGCAAACTTATTGTCACATGTATTATACTATATTTAAATAATTGATTTTCTTGTCTGTCTCCCCATCTTGAACTGTGAGCTCCTTAAAGTCAGAGGCTGGTCATTATTTTCTGCATTCCTAAGACCTGGTAACAGGGACACCTTGTATGGGTGTTCAGATTGTGCTCTGCAGAAGGGCCCTACACATAGGGCATGCCTAACGTCACAGATACTAACTTATATGAGGGAGTGTTCAGCCTACTTGGAGACTCTAGTCCATTCACAGAATATCTGAGCAGCAGTAGAGAGTCACCTCCTCTGATAAAGCCGCATAGCACGTGTGTCATGTACATATTCTGGAGAGCATACGTGATCACGCTCCTCCTCTGTGACCTGCACTAAGGTCATTACTTTTTCTCCTGTGCCTCAGAGGTCCAGTTCCCACCCTCCATTTTATTTAGACTTTACCCCCCCACACACCTGGAGTGTGTATGCCTGTGTGTGTGTGTGTGTGTGTGTGTGTGATGGATTATGACATGTGATATGTCAAAGAATGGGCCAGGCCACTGCCTACAGGGCTCTGGAAAGCTCTCTAGGGCAAGAGGTGTACATGTTGTACAATAATATGGTAACAAAAACATTTACTTGAGGAAGGGGTGCCTTTGTATAATCCCACAAAGGTACCATATGAACCACCAGGGGCTCTGCCAATAAGTACATGGAACGTATTTGATATGGTGGTGGAAGCAAGGTCATGGAGCAGACCACTCACTCCCCAACTCCTCCTAGCTTTCTGGGTCTGGAGCCATGTGGACGTCAGCTACCTTAAGGCAGGGGCACAGTTTGCAATAGCCCCAGACTAGGAACAACTCAGATGTTGTTTGGTGGCAGAATGGATAAACAAGTATGGTATATTCATACAATGGAATATTACACAGCAATGAAAATGGCAAACTGCTGCTGCACACCACATGTGTGAATAACCAAACATAGTGTTGAACAAAATAAGGTAGACACAAAGAGTACAGGCTGTGTAATTGCATGGATATAAAGTTCAGAAACTGATCAAACTATTCCTTGGGATTAGAAGTTGCGAAGGTGGTTCCCCTTGAGGCATTGGTCTATGAGGGGCTGGAGGCTTGCGGGGTTGCAAAGGCTTGCGGGGTTGCAATGATACACCCCTTGATGTAGATGCTAAATAGCATCTAGAGTGTGTTCTTTGTGAACATTCTTCAATCTTATGGTTTGTGCTCTTTAAAAATGTATGTTAGAGCTGGCCCGGTGGCGCAGCGGTTAAGTTTGTGCGCTCCACTTCGGTGGCCCAGGATTCGCAGATTCGGATCCCAGTCATGGACTGACGCACCACTTGTCAAGCCATGCTGTGGCGGCGTCCCATATAAAGTAGAGGAAGATGGGCATGGATGTTAGCCCAGGGCCAATCTTCCTCAGCAAAAAGAGGAGGATTGGCACGGATGTTAGCTCAGGGCTAATCTTCCTCACACACAAAAAAAGTATGTTAAACTTAAATAAAAACATTACCCCACCCCAAAAAAAGAACCTTACTGCTCTCCCAGCTTTCCACAGCTTCCGTTTTTTTAGAGTAAATTCCAGGGACAGTTTTCAAGCATCAGAATCAAGAGGGCCTCCTTTGGCTGTCCCTGACTCCCCTTTTCTCTGCTGGAGTGGCTGAGCAGAGAGGACGTCCCCATGTCCTGGCTGTAACTTTCTCACAGCTCTTTTTTCTTCAGCATGGACCATCTCTTGTGGCCCTTGCCCTTTATTAGCTGAGTGAAAAGCAGCTTGCTCCTTCTCTAGTCTGCTAATGTCGCTAGATGGTACAATGAGGCTTATCGCAGACTGCTGCTCCTCTAAGGAGTGCCAGTGGGGAGGGACCTGAGCTCTCCCCTTGCTTGGCCTAACTGCTCCATTTTGTGGCTGAGCAGACAGTCACTAGCTGGGAGGATATCCCATATACTGGTGGCTCACTGTTTATGTCTTTAAGCCCAGACGTCTGGCCAGGGTGTAACTAGCTGCTGAAACCCCCTCTGCTCCCCGCCACCCCCCCGGGGGCTGCTGCTCCTCGCCCAGGCTTTCATCATCTACCTGGAGTGTTGCACTTGTCCCTCCAGTCCGCCTTCCAGTTGGCTTCCAGGCTGAGCTCTCTAAAGGGCACTTCTAGGGGCCGACCCGGTGGCGCAAGCAGTTAAGTGCATGTGCTCCGCTGCGGCGGCCCGGGGTTCGCCGGTTCGGATCCCGGGCGCGCACCAACGCACTGCTTGTCAGGCCATGCTGTGGCGGCGTCCCATATAAAGTGGAGGAAGATGGGCACAGATGTTAGCCCAGGGCCAGTCTTCCTCAGCAAAAAGAGGAGGATTGGCAGATGTTAGCTCAGGGCTGATCTCCCTCACAAAAAAACATAAATAAATAAAATAAAGGGCACTTCTGGCCATGTCACTCCTTGTCCTAACCGCAGACCTTGGCTTCCCATCTTGTGCATTGAGTCCAGAGAATTCACATGGCCTTCTTAGTCGAGCCCCTGTACACCTCCACAGTCTCATCCCTCTAGCTCTCCAGGAAGAACCTCTGCTACGCAGATCTAAATGTGGTGAGTGGAGCCTGCAGGCTTCACGTTCCTCTGCTCCTTTGCATGTGTGTTCCCTCTAGCTGGAATTCCGTTCCTCCCTACACTCAGGTTTAGTTATCTCTACTTGAAAACTTTTTCTGACTTTCTCCTAATTCTTTCATCTGTTAGATTTTTTTACTTCTCTTGGGCCTCTCTTTCTCTTGAAGCTGTTTATTTGCCTACCTCACCTCACCTCCCACCTGACTGTAAAATTGCTGAAGGCAGGATTTGTTCCTGTTTCCTAGCGGTGCCTGAGACTGAGTAGGCATTTGAAAAATGTTTGCAAGGTAGGTAGGTGGGTGGGTGGGGGGATAGATGAATACATTTTGACAGTGAAGAAACTCTGTCTGCACTTTGTCAGGTCCCTCCCTTGCATTAATTATTTATTGTGAAGATAGTATGATTTATGTCTTCTGTATTACAGTTTTCAAAGAAAGGGAAGAAAACTAAAGATTGGAAACAAAGTGACTTGTGTGAATTCCCATAGGAAAAGGTAGAAGTCTTCTGCCTGTTCCCAGAGACATTAAGTCACTCAGGATTCTCCATATGTGCTTGGCAGCTCCTTAAAAATCTCTCCTTCTTTGTTAGAATGTGAACTTATGGTTTTAGAAAGTTAGATATTTCAAAACAGATGCTTAGACCACGAAGTCATTGAAAATGAGTGTGGTTGCAATATGCCCCATTTTACACCAGTTAATCAGAGCTCTAGGCATCTGGTCCATGGCCAACATAGGCCCCAGGGGTATCTCAGCTGTCCTTGGATCTAATAGTTCACTATCTCCATTTCAGTGACTTTAATGTATTAGATGTTGTGTACTAAGATATGGATTCATGTTGAAAAATTTATTTAGTCTGGTTCTTACTTTCTAAATGGAACCTTCTCTCAGTTACACTGCAAGGAGATAGTTAAAACCTTTTAAGACCTTGCATCTTCCCACCTCTCAGAAAAGAATAGTAATTTTAATGTCATTTCTTCAGGTTTAGTGTTGTATATGGTTATGTAATAGATCTATATAAGTTAATTCACATAAAACTCTTAGGACAGAGCCTGGCACATAGTAAATTCTGGATAAATATTAGCTATCCTTATCTTTTTTCCTTATGAAAAAGTCAGTTCTAAAACTTCTTGCTGAAGACAGAAAACAATATGTGTTGGAGAGGATGTGGAGAGAAGGGAACTCTCATACACTGCTGGTGGGAGTGCAAACTGGTGTAGCCACTATGGAAAACAGTATGGAGATTCCTCAAAAAAAGCAAGGATAGAACTACCATATGATCCAGCTATTCCACTGTTGGGTATTTATCCAAAGAACTTGAAAACACCAATTTGCAAAGGTACATGCACCCCTGTGTTCATTGCAGCGTTATTCACAATAGCCAAGACTTGGAAGCAACCTAAGTGCCCATCAAGGGACGAATGGATAAAGAAGCTGTGGTATATATACACAATGGAATACTACTCAGCCATAAGAAACGATGAAATCCAGCCATTTGTGACAACATGGATGGACATTGAGGGTATAATGCAAAGTGAAATAAGTCAGAGGGAGAAGGTCAAATACCGTATGATTTCCTTCATTAAGTAGTAGATAATAACAACAATAAACAAACACATAGGGACAGAGATTGGATTGGTGGTTACCAGAGGGGAAGGGGGGAGGGAGGAGGGTGAAGGGGATGATTCGGTACATGTGTGTGGTGATGGGTTGTAATTGGTATTTTGGTGGTGAACATGATGTCGTCCATGCAGAAATAGAAGTACAATGATGTACACCTGAAATTTTTACAATGTTATAAACCAATGTTACTGCAATAAACAAAAAATTAAAAATAAAAAAAATAAATAAAATAAAAAAAAATAAAAAATAAATAAATAAAACTTCTTGCTGAAACTGAAAGTCCTTCCCCCCTCTCCCTTTAAAGGATGCTCTTGTTTGGATCAGTTTTTCTTTGTTCATTAAAACTCAAAGTGATTATCCTTTGAACTCTGCTCATTGAGTGCTGTGGGGCTAGAGTGAGTGGACGAGGTAAGGGCTACAGAGGAGAAGGGCTTCAGGGACGTGCCCAGGGACCACACAGCCTTTGCCTTTGCCGATGTGGGCACCAGTGCTCTGGTTATGACAGCTAATCCCATAAATATAGTGATTCGCATGCCAGGAAGCACCGTTTCCCGAGCATTTAGGATGTCCCAGTACTGCTCAGCCAGTTACCTGCATTATCTTACTCAGTGCTCACCACTACCCTCTTGCCAAGTGTTGTCATCTGTTTCACAGAGTGAGGGGGAGGGAAGTTAAATGACTTGTCCAAGGTCACCCAGCCACAGGTGACGAGCTAGGTGCTGCCTCCAGTAGAGCTGGCTGCTAAAGGCAGTGTCAGGGGCTGGGCTTGACTTCGTTTTCTGAATGCAGGAACAACAGGGTATTCAGTGAATTAGGCCTGGGGTAGGTGTAATTCATGATTGAAAAATGCCTTTGTGACATCTAGTTCTGTATACAGAGCCCATTTCCATGCTGTAGTAGTAGGTGGTCTGTACTAACCAGTCTTCTTGATATTGCCATTTGTTGTTAGTGTGGTCACAGTGTACTTTGAGAAAGAAATCACTCACATGCTTTTACCAGTGCCCTTCCATATAAGTATCATTTTCTACAAGAAAGACATTTTTATTTTGGTATTTAGGTCATAATGCTGATAAGAAATTGACCGCTGTGTAAAAAAATCAGGGAAGTAGTTACCTTCAAAATCTCATAATCCATTATGTTGGAACTACTTTCAGTTGCAACAGTTGCAACCTTTAATGTGACAAGTTTTGTGGTATCTTTCGGGAAATTTGGGAGGGTTTTATAAGGCAAAATTTCTGAAGATGTGGAAAGACCACAGCTTCAGGTGGGTGGAGAGGTTAGTAAAGCCACGGAGATAAAGGACAATGGTGTGGGCCCGGAGTTGGTTAGTTATTAGGAACAAGGCAGAAATCCAGAACCCCATGTAGAAAGTTTAACCCTAAATACTCAAGCTGTGGATTTCAAAATGAAATTATATTATAATAAAATATTTTAATTTTTTTTTTAAATTTATTTTTTCCCCCAAAGCCCCAGTAGATAGTTGTATGTCATAGTTGCACAGCCTTCTAGTTGCCGTATGTGGGACGCGGCCTCAGCATGGCCGGAGAAGCGGTGCGACGGTGCGCGCCCGGGATCCGAACCCGGGCCGCCAGCAGTGGAGCGCATGCACTTAACCGCAAAGCCATGGGGCCGGCCCAATATAATAAAATATTTTAAATGAGCTATCAATTGTTACTACTTGCCCTGAGTTGAATATTTATAGGTCAGTATTAGCTTGTGGAGATTTGCTTTATTGCAGGTGACATACTCCAGGAAACCTCTCGGGACAGCCCTAGGTGTCTGTGCTCCAGCCAGACTTGAGCAGTATTTTATCATTTTTGAGAGGTGGTAGATTAAGAAAGATTAAGAAAGATCTTTCTTCGTCTTTCCAACTGGAATATTTTCAAGATCATTTTCCGTTTCTGAAAAGTATTGTTAACATTATATGAAAACCACAAATGAACATTTTCTTCCTGTTTTCTTTTTCAGATAGTGAAGATCTTCAAAATGAAGACTCTGGACAATTTCAGGTTCTCTATAGGAACTACAAAAATTGAAGGAAAGAAAATTTTCGAAAGGAAATTGTTTTGAAAGTATGTTTACAACTAACTGATACTGTTGACTTTTTTTTAAATAATAAAACACTTTAAGAAGATTGTATGTATGGTAAAAGGAAACTGGACTAACAATGAGGCCAAAGACTTTTCCTGCCACGACTTATTCTGGAAATAGCCGGCAGCGACTGCAGGAGATTCGCGAGGGGTTAAAGCAGCCATCCAAGTCTTCCTCTCAAGGGCTGCCTGTGGGACCAAATACTGACACTTCTCTGGACACCAAGGTCCTGGGGAGCAAGGATGCCACCAGGCAGCAGCAGCAGCTGAGAACCACCCCAAAGTTCGGACCTTACCAGAAAGCTTTGAGAGAAATCAGATATTCCTTGTTGCCTTTTGCTAATGAATCGGGCACTTCCACAGCGGCAGAAGTAAACCGACAAATGCTGCAGGAATTGGTGAATGCAGGATGTGACCAGGTGGGTATGACGTCCCTTGAGGCTTCCTGCGGTGGCAGCTACAGTGAGTAGTCCACTTGGAGTATAGTTGAGGCAGCCAGGATCCTTTGGCTGCTGCTTGAAGGCTTTGAACACTCAGAGAGTGTTTCTAGGTTAAAAACCCAAGGCCCTTTAAATGTATCATTGAAGGGTTTTCCACCTTCTTTCCAAAAGGGTCTTTTTAGCTGCTTTTCCTTTTCAGGCAAGATCCAGAAGTTTCTGAACTCTCCTGAAATTGTGCCACGTATATTTTCTGTTGTCCTTGTGAAGATGAAAAGCACTTGCACACTTATCCCTTTCTTCGGGATTCATTTGGGCTTCTTCTGAGCTGTTATGGGCAGGAGACGGGCTTCCCTTAGCTTGTTTTCGGTTTGTGTGGGTTTTTTTTACTTAGTTAAGGGGAAGGAAAGTTGATGAACATCAACTAGCTGTTCTTTGACTCTGTTTTCTCCTATTTAAAAATACAGTATATATGCTGTTTTAGGAAGCATAACTATCTTCAGGAAACGAGAAACACTAGAAAATATAAAGCTTGAGAAATCATCAAAATGTTGGCAACACAGTCTAACATTGCAGTTGCTTAAGAGTAAAGGACATATTAATGAAGATGGCATCAGTTATATGTATAACTATACATATAAAAACACAACTTAGAGCTATACATTTGTGATCCAGTAGCAATTCACATAGCTGAATCAGATCCAAGTTGAGGGGCAGGACCATATGAAATGGAACCAGTGTCTAACCGAGGTAAAAATGTAACTAGCAAAAATGTAATTGCCTTATAAAATGACTTCTGAAAGCCAGTGTTTTATTCCTGTCTGTCATCTTAAAAGTCACAGTTGCATGAAAATGGAAATAAGCTAGAGATTTTTGCTGTCTTGGAAAATTAGTAAGATTTCATGCTCAGAGCACATCAGGATGGCTTGAGCACTTTTAGTTTCTTAGAAATAACCTAATTACATACTCCTGGCATCACAGTCACAGGAAAAGGTTAACAATACCCTCTTGTATTTCCAAAAGCAAGCGCAACCCTCTTGTTTTAGTTTATTACCATAGAACTTAACTAGAGAATTTTCGTTTCTCAGATGATATGTTTGTGAAATAGTGCTATTTTGTAGGGCACTTCTTTGACACTTTGAGATATACTGGGCTTAACTTGTATATAGCGAGCATTGTTATGTTGTGAGTTGCTTTTGTAAAGCACAGGATCATGAATAATGTGGTGCGGAGTGTTTTAGCAGTGGAAGCTGACAGCAAAGGCATGGCCTTTCTTATTGTGAACATATGAACTTAATATGCTGCTGAGTGCTGTCCCCTGACAGACAGAACTTGATGGTTTTCAAAGTAGAAAGGAGCAGTGCTGGGGAAATATTGGAGTAAGATTGCAGAGACTTGCAGCCCAACAGCAAAGCTTAAAGTCTTCTCCTGTAAATCAGTTGTGAACAGAAGAGGAAATCAGAGCCATGGTGTTCTTTGCAGTTGTGTTTCAGCTGTGATAAAAAGAAACAAGTCAAGCAAATAATCCAAGATACAGGTGGGATCTCATTATGGTAAAATCCATTAGTGATAATGACAATGCAAGAAATAATGAAGCTGGTTCTGTTTCCAATACAGTAAAATATACATGCAGTAAAATTAAGGATCATGACACCAGTAAAATTCCCATCAACATTTAATTTATGTTAATTGCTAGCAGAGAGGATTCCATTTACCATATTTAATGCTCCTGGGATGATTCAGTCAGTTTGGTGTATAGTGTTCCTTTGTAACTGAAAACAGCTCTGCTTTCCCCCTTACCCACCAACCCAGACTTTTTTTTTTTTGGTCTGGCTAGAGGGTGCATTTGCTTTCAAAGAATTCTAGTCGGAAAGGCATTATGTGGACCCGGATAATGTGAGAGAAATAAGATCAACAGTACCTCTAGAGTCGTGTGTGTCTTGGATATAGCAAATTGTTAGATTTCCAGTATAATAGGTACAAAGAATTCCTATTGTTGCAGCTTTTTTCTCTTTGTTTCCTGTTGTATTACCTTTTAATTTAGGTTCAGCTTTGTTCTCCTGTGTTTTGAGTTTAAGTGCCATTTTTAACCCTATATTCGTCAGAATGGCGGTAAACTCCATGTGTTCCCTAGATCTGTCAGGTGCGTGGTGGTGATGTGTACTTTCGTATGCAAGGTTTTACCTCTTCCACGTGCACACACACATGTACTTTGTTCCATTTTATTTGGACTAAGACTTATTGAAAATATTTATTTCAGTGTTTATAAATGAGTTAAACTTTTTATTAAAATATAATTTGCATGGCCGGCCCTGTGGCTTGGTGGTTAAGTGCGCGCACTGCGATGCTGGCGGCCCGGGTTCGGATCCCGGGTGCGCATCGAGGCACCACTTCTCCGTTCATCCTGGGGCCGAGTCCCACATGCAGCAACTAGAAGGATGTGCAGCTACGACACACAACTATCCACTGGGGCTTTGGGGGGAAAAAATAAAATAAATAAAATCTTTAAAAAAAAAAAAAAAATATAATTTGCATGAAAAAAATACATGATTCCTAAGCGTACAACTCAGTGAATTTCATCCAGTGAATTACACCCGTGTAACTAGCATGTATGGGTATATTTTTAATTAAATTAAAAATTATTTTTAAATGGAAATTTTTAGAAAAAGTAAAAGACTTTAAGTATTTTCTGTGTAATGATATCATGTATACGTCAAATGATACAGTATTCTTAAATCTTTTGCACATAAATTACTAAAGACTTATGGAAATTTCTATAGGAAAAAAACTAGGCCAATAGATTAATATTCCTTAAGGAAGGAGCTGTTCTTTAAATATAGGTTTAAGGAATTGGAAAGAGAAGTTTTTTAGTTATGAGTCATATTTTGTATCATTGGATACTCTTCTTATTACTGGCATAAGTAATAATTTAAATTTATTTATTAAATAAATTTAAATTTATTTAAAATTATTTATTTATTTTTTAAATAATTTTATTTATTTATTTTTTCCCCCCAAAGCCCCAGTAGATAGTTGTATGTCACAGCTGCACATCCTTTTAGTTGCTGTATGTGGGACGTGGCCTCAGCACAGCCGGAGAAGCGGTGCGTCGGTGCGAGCCTGGGATCTGAACCCGGGCCGCCAGCAGTGGAACACACACACTTAACCGCTAAGCCATGGGGCTGGCCTAAAATTATTTAAATAATTTATCTTCCTTATAAAATTTTGTTTCATTTTTACTTTTAATCTTTCTAGTTTCAAATGGCCATATTACCAAGTTTTCCTCTTTTTCTTCCTGACAGAGTTTTAAAAAACACTAATTTGATCTTGCACTGGTGTTAATATGTATAACGCTTCTCAGAAGCGTGTGAACTGCATTCTCTCACTGAATTGTGGTGGGTTCACAGGTGTAAGGATGCTATTGGTGCAGGCTCACTACATGAGGGCTCTTCAGAGGGCATCAGATAGACGATGGCCTGGGGGCCTGTGAGAGCGAGGATGTGCTTCAGTAGCTCCCGGGGGTGCCTCTGCCTCCTGGACCCCTTAGAATAGCAGAGCACTTTGTCACTTGTGTGCCCTGAAGGATGACTTATGTGAGAAATTTCTTTCAGATGTGAAACTAGGAATTTTTGCTTCCTTGAGCAATTGGCATATGCTTTTTCTCTATGGACAGCTATATCCTGACCTCAGTAGAGCCTCCTCATTGATCTGCTTGAGGGGTGCCAAGTCTTCGGTGGCTTTGAAGGCTCTCTCGGGCCCTGGGCTGCCAAAGCTATATCCCCCGGTCCTGAATTTCTGTCTTAGTATAATTTTCCTAATTCTGATTTAATCCAACTTTTTTCTCACTTTATTGTATGTGTTTAAGTGATTTAAATTTTTAACAGAATGAGGGTAGGAAGAAATGTAAACAAACAAATTGATTTATTATGCCGAATTCGGCATACGAAAAAAAGCCAATGGTCAGGATGTGCATTAGGTCAGGATGTGCCAGAGGCAGGCTTCCTGAGAATAACGATCACAGCAGTACACAAATCAGGGGTGATCTGGCTCATAGGCAAAGGGAGTGAATTCTTTGCATTCTGAAGCCAAAAAGTGCAGACTACTCAAGTTTCTCAACCCATCATACAAGTTATTCTTTGACCCAGGTCCTTTTGCCGAGGGGTGAGGCCTGCTGGGGCACGTGGCCCTCACAGGGGAGCGACATCTGGTGTTTGCAGCCCTGTGTGCCCAGTATGTTCTTAGCCCTTACATAATCTCATTGAAACTATATGGCACTCATTTGAGATGGCCTCCAGTTGTTCTCCCAGTGTTTTAGAGGAAACTACAGCTTCAGAGGGTCAAGCAGGAGACTCGACCCATTGACCTTGTATCTCCAGCAAGTGTTAGGTAGACATGCTCGTTACACACACTTGAGAGGAAAGACTCGAGTGCTCCCTTAGTGTGGCTGGCCGTCCAGAGTTCTGTCTTCCAGTGCTTATTGGTCGCTCGCCTCATTGTGGACCGCTGCTGCTGTCCTCCTGGGGGTTTCTCCTCTGTGACTTCTTCCTATCCTTTCCCTCCTGTCTGGCGAGGCACCCATCCCCTCTCCTCTCCCTTCCATGAGCAGCACTTGCTCAGCTCCTCCCAGGCCTCCTGCCCCCTCGCACACTCACACCAGTCTGACTCTCCAGGCCCTCTGCAGCTCGCCCGGCTATCCTCCTCTCCAGGGGAGCCCCCTTGCTTCTCATGGCACCCTACGCCTCAGACCCATGGTGTGGCCCTCTGCCAGGCACACTTACTTCCCACTTGCTTATTTTGGAGCTCTTTTGACATATCATTGTTTGGGCTGGCGATATTGTCTCCCATCTTCCCCTGTCTGGATTCGGGCATCTGTTATGGTTCAACTCAAATTCTTTTTTACTGCAGGATCTTCCTGATTCTTCCACCTGGATTTGAGTTATTCCTATTCAAACTTCCATAGTCGTTTATTTCTGACCCGTGGGGCACTTGATGCATGCATAGGCCTCGTGCTGGCAGACTGCTGTGCTCTAGTCGTACTTCCTCTGTTGTGCGCAGCTCCTCTTGAGGCCCGGATCTGTGCGCGCATCCCTGCGGGCGCAGAAGGCTGCTCCTCCAGGGGTGTGCTCAGTTGGCACTTGCTGAAGTGGTGACGGATTCGAGATGAATGCTGTGCAGAGGATCCTGTGTCCTAATCCACGCAGGAGCCCTCACGGAGGCTGCCAGGCATCGGCAAAGACAGGAACACAGCTTTGCCTCAGGGTGTTCATTTTGTTTAGCTCTAACCGGATGCATTACCAGGAAAGCTCTAGAGAAAGACCTAGAGAAAAGACACTAAACTGCTATTCCTTTGTCTTGGTGACAGGATCCTGCCTCAAGATTATTTCACTGTAATGTAGGTAGTTTATAATGAAAAGGATAAAAGGAATTTAGATAGCATGTACATTTCCTCCTTCTCCCTTCCTCTGAAAGGGAACCACCTTTTAGTGTTACTGAACACCCAGTACCGCCCTGAAAAATTAATAAGAGGAGAAAGAAAAAAGAAACACTTAAGTTTAGGAATGTCAGTAATGTAACAGGAAATTGTATTACAATGACTTTTGGGTGTAGCACTTCCTTGCCTTCCTCCTCCTTTTTTTTTGACTTTCAAATTAAATTTGGCCCTGTCCGAAGGTATACCTTTTAAAAGTAGGCTTTAAAATTACTTTGACAAGATACATGCAGATCATATCTTTGTGTCATACCCACATCCAGGCTCCCCTAGTTATAAAGCAGTATGTGTTCATTATATACGTTTAGAAAATAATAGAAAAGTATAAAAAGAAAATAAAAAGTGTCTATAATTCTATCAGCCCAGATATGACCACTCTGATCATTTTGGTATAAAAGTGGCCAAATTTTTTTCTAATTAAAGGGAATTGAAGAAAGTGAGGGGGCATGTACTAAGGGTGACAGATGGAAAAAGGTTGATCACAAAACAGTATGTACAGTATGATCCCAATTCTTCTGTTACAAAAAATGTGTTACAAAAAAATGACCTATCCCTCCTCCCTTTCCTCATCTAGTCTGTCACCAAGCCCAGTAGTCCTGTTCCAGACTGCACCTTGCATCCATCCACTTCTCACTTCCCCACCACCAAGCCTCCACCTTCGCTCACCCGGATTGCAGTGTCTCCTGACTCTCCTCCCCCTCCTCTCCATCTGTCCCCTGCACAGAACCCTCCGAGTGTTCATTCTAAAAAGGAAAGGAGGGGCAGGCCCTGTGGCACAAGTGGTTAAGTGCGCGCGCTCCGCTGCTGTGGCCCGGGATTCGCCGGTTTGGATCCCGGGCACGTACCGACTCACCGCTTGTCAAGCCATGCTGTGGCGGCGTCCCATAGAAAGTGGAGGAAAATGGACATGGATGTTAGCCCAGGGCCAGTCTTCCTCAGCAAAAAGTGGAGGATTGGCAGATGTTAGCTCAGGGCCGATCTTCCTCACAAAAAATAAAAAAAATAAATAAAAAGGAAAGGAGTCTGTATTTCCCTTCTGGAAGCCTTTCCCACTGTACCTCAGGTGCAGTTCTTGACCTGGCAGCAGTGAGGGCCCACCTGCACCTCAGGGCCCACACTGCAGGCCCTGCAGGAGGTGCTCCGGCCCTGCCGGCTTTACTGCTGATCGTCAGACTTTCCAACGCTGGCCCCTCCTTGGCTGGATGATGCCCACTCCTCGTTGAAGGCTTGTCTTACGTCGTTGATTCAGAAAGCCTTTTCTGACCCTCAGTCTAAATCAGATCCCTCCGTTTTGTCCTTTCTCCTTATACTGTAATTTCCCTTCAGAGCATTTATCAGAATTTGTTAATATTTAGTTGTGTATTTTGTTTAATATCCATCTCTTCCTTTAGATTTTAAGCCCCATGAGGCAGTGGCTTTGTTCTAGTCACCATTCTTTAGGACCTAGAACTCTCAAAAAATGAGTAAGGGAAGGGATGAACATTTCATTATAAACATTTCATTTTTAATGTCTGTGTTGTATTCTACTGTTCAAATAGATGTTCCATAATTTATTGTAAATAATGTGTTAACAGGAAAACTGAGGCATATTAAAAATTTTAAGAGTTTATTTGAAAAAAAATCTATGTGAATCAGGCAGCATCAAACTGGAAGTGGTTAGGAGCACTCCACCGACAGGAGCCAAGGGAAAGACTTTTATAGAGAAGAGGCAGGAGGAAAGCAAGGAAGTTATTTGACTGGCTGTAGCTTAAGCAGTTGCCTTATTTAGGAAACCCCAGGTGGCTGTTTGTGATGGGCTTTCCTTAGGTTTTGATTTCTTTACCTTGAGGCATCTCAGGCTTAGGTTTTGGTTTGCTTATGTTACCACACAAAGGGCACGATCTGCTCGCCTTGAGACAAAAGCCAGTCGTCAAGAGGCAAGATGGTGGAAAAGAAAGAGCAGTTTATTACAGCTTGCTAGCGAGGGGGAAGATGGCCGTCTAATGTCTGAAAGAACCATCTTACAGAATGAAGACTACAGGCCAGTTATATTGAGGACTGGTCTCCAAGTGGGGGAGATATCTGGTCCCAGGGTGGGGGCGTCCATCTGATTACTGGTCTCAGGGTGGGGCATCCCTCTGGTCTTAGTTCCTGGCAGTCTTTTGTTCTGCTTGATATGCATCAGAGACCAGAGCAACGCCCTCTACCCTGATCTTTCAGTTGTCATTGATGATGGCTATCATCATAGACTCTTTGCCCAGGGGTCATCACATTCCTAAGGAACTCAAAAGAGCAAAGGCGTCAACTTATAGCAGCTGGGAGGGGCCATAAAGTCTAGAGTTAGTCTCATTCCAAGTCACAATATGGTTTCCCCTGTACAATATGGCTTCCCTTATGTCAACCCTGTATTGAGCGGGTATCAGGTCCCCCCTTTTGTGTTTAATCCCTCAATCTTGAGGGATAGCCTGTTGTTCCGTCTTATTGAACCAGTCTCTTAGTTAGATGGAGATGCTGGTGGGCTCCCAAAGTTAGGCTTACATTGTGGAAGCAAGTAACCGGGTAATTAATAAGACAAAAAGAAAAACAAAGTTAATGGTGGGAGCAAATTATAAACCAGTTTCTGAGTCCAGGGGGCAGCCAGTCAAAAAGATTTCTAGATTTCAGAGTCAAAGCATCTTTTGCAGTTTGAAATGTCTCTGATGATGTCATTGGGTATTCAGGTACCTTTCTGAGTGGCTGCGTAGCAACAAACATGAATCTCTCTTAAGTTTATATCAAGTCCACCAGCTTCAGTTTGCAAGGCTTCAGGAAAAAAAAGGGCAGGTTCAGTTCTCAATGATTTCAAATGAAAATGATGGAAAAAAGTTGAAAACATGAGTTTGGAGATTTGTAGCCAGATATTTCAGGAGACTAGAAGAATTCAGGATTCAGTCCAGTTAACAGGTATAAAACAGAAACCTCAAAGACAATTATCAGAACTAAAACTTAATATCCATGAATGTGTACTATAGTTTCTATTGAAACATATATTTTTCTCTCTAAAATCACCCTGATTCTTTATAAAAGATAGCCAAATTAGAACTATCTGGTTTGCAAAATAAGTTTAGTTTTAATAAACTTGGCCCAATTATTTACATAAGTACAGTAAGAATAGCCTTTGATCATATAGGCTCTTTTAAATTTGCTTTGCTGGAACTCTTTATAAGGAATCTCAGATTGAACTTCAAAGGCCTCTCAAAGCCAGGAAAGCCAAGCCAAGGATTTTGTCATCAGATTTCGCCTGCAATACCTACAGATTTGGGTGAATTCCTCTCTTTTCAAGGTTCCCCAAAATATTTCCAGGTTCCTTGTACCTGCCAGATAAGTGAGTTTCCTTACTCATCCTGGTAAGTGTTGCTTGGAACTCTGTACATAAGGTACCAGGCCAATATTTCCACATGGCTTTATTCCATAAAGTCCAATCTTTTGTCTCTCAAAAGCTGTCTTGTAACATTCCAATCAGAGCTTTTGTAATATAACCAATGTTTCCAATTGTGTCCTGTTAAAAGAACAGATTCTTATTGAACTTATGCAAATAACTATATTGCCTTGAAAACAGTACTCACTAAGAGTTTCCAAATTCTGGAGGGATCAGGTAAGGAGGAAAAATAAATATTTCAGTTTTGCTTACAATGGTATAATTTACCAAATTGCCATAAGTCATAGCTATGGGAGAAAAGAGAAAAAGTTGTCCTTACATCTGAAAAAAACAAAACATGAAAAAAATCAGCAATATTTCAAACAAAAGTTATAAAAATTATAGTCATGCCACCAGTTTATTCAGTCCTGTGTAATCGATTCTTGACCTTAATCTCATTAGCAGTTTCACAAAGTCATCAGTTTTCTCAGTTAGAACTCTAATTTCTTATCCAGTTTTGTTTTATGATCTGAAAGTTTATCAGAAACCTGTAATCTAGAGTAAGCACCAGAGTCTTTTCCATGAACTTCTCTGAAGATGAAACATATTTTTCAAAAGCATCAAACAATAACTGTCTGTAAACAACGAGACCCCCAAATGGCAATTGACAAAGAAATGTGGTTAATTTTGTGACATACAACACTTTAAAATAATAACCAGAACCAGACTGATAACCAGGGCAGATCAGGATTTCAATAATGTTATACAATTTCAAAACACATATATCAATAACATTCACCCACATAATAGCACCTGAGAAGAGTTATATCACTTATTTGACAATGCTTCCCATGTAATTTAACACACCAAATAAGCCTAATAAGTTAGCATCTTCCTCCTTACAGGAAGAGAGCAAATTTCTTTGAGAAGTCCCACGGCCCTTTGGAAATTCTCAAAAAGTCAAAAGAAAGACTTTATTTAAGATATGAATTTTGAGGATTTCATCAAAAGGTTTTAAAACACTTGCTCAGACAAGATCAAGGGGTTGCTGATCTTGTCGCTGTGAAACAGTGCTTACCTATCCATTCAAAGTGACAACAGAAACGGTCAAGAACAAACAGAGCACACAGTCCCAAAAAGCCTTAATAGAGAGACCTCAGTCTTTTGAACATAGGAAATTATTTAACGAAACATAGATTTTCTGTCTATTAGGTAGACTTACTCAAAGGTAAAGAAAAACCTTTTATAACCTCTCAGACAAAAAGTTCAAGAAAAATTATCCTGTTAAGACCAAATTTTAATTTTGCACCAGCTTACTTTCAATATTAAAACTTATTTACTTAATTAAATTCATTTTAATCTTAGCTAACTTGCCCATGCATCAAACTCTTTTTCCAGAATTCCTCTTCCACAAACCTTTTATAACTTTCTTTTCACATTCAGAATTTGTCCTATGCCTTTCTTTTCTCCCTTCTAGTACTTTGGGACAAATTTATCTTTCTTAATTAGCCAAACAAAATATTTCCATTCTTTGTAACTTCTTAACTATATACATCTTACTTTCCTTGTATACAGAGCTGTTTTCCTTATTAATTTTTAGTAACTTTAGTTACATATATTAATTAGAATTTTTAACCCTTATAGACTTTGACTTCTAAGTAAAAACTAAGCAGTTATAAACTTTTTTTTACATTAGCATTCTGTGGCTTGACAAATTTATAAACAGTTTTCAGAATTTTTGGAAACATGTTATTTTATTGTACAATCTTTTACATAAGACGTGTTTACTAGGGCCGGCCCTGTGGCTTGGTGGTTAAGTGCGCGTGCTGCGATGCTGGTGGCCCGGGTTCGGATCCCGGGTGCGCATCGAGGCACCACTTCTCCGTTCATCCTGAGGCCGAGTCCCGCATACAGCAACTAGAAGGATGTGCAGCTACGACATACAACTATCCACTGGGGCTTTGGGGGGAAAAAATAAAATAAATAAAATCTTTAAAAAAAAAAAAAAAAAAGACGTGTTTACTAATAGACCCAAAACACCTTTTAGTTTTTCTGTAGTAAACCAAAAGTAGATAAACTTAGATATGTTTAGCAATAATGTTTCCGTATTTTATCTATTTGAAAATGACCCAGATACTCAACAAACTTTTATCATTAACTTAATTTAGCAAAACTCTAAAGTTTTAAGTTACCAAAAGGAATTTGGAAGCTGTTTTATTCAAGTATACAGATCATAAAACATAATTATTATACCCAAAAACTCTCACTTATTTTCATCTATCTAAATCATTTGTTTCCAGCAATTGTCAATCAAACCAACAAACTTAAACCAGCTTTCATTTACCAAAGATTAATTTATATCATGTTAACTTGAAAGACATTTGGGTTAATTTCTGTTACATTTAGAATTTATGTAAGCACTTACTTTAAGCTGATTAAACAGAGCTCTTAATTTTGACCATACCATCCAGAGGTAAAATATCACACAGAGGTTGTAACAGACACACATACACAGAGACTGCACAGCTATTACTGCTGTGAATCAGGTACAAGGCTCCCCAATTATGAATCCAAATTTTTGTTTTAAGCCTTTTTACTAATATTTGTGGAGAAGACACTCGAGATGCTCGATTTCTGGCCAGGCGCACTCCTATGGCCGTTTTTCTGGCCTTTTTACTTTTTTTTTTCTTCAGTCCTAGGAATTAGTGATGGGCCAAATAACAGTTTCCAGAGGGGCGAGATGATAATCTTTTTTGAGATAAAAGACTGGGTGGAATTTGAACTGCCTCTACAGCTGCATTTCCAGTCTTACAAGGATTTTTTTAAGGACAGTTGCTCTTAATTTCCCAGAAATTGAGTTGTAACTGAAATGACATTATAGGTTGATCTACTTGTCAACTACATCAAAAAAGGCACAGAGAAGCCATTTAAGTTTTCTCCAAGATGGAGTTTCTGTGGCATAACCCATTCCACAGAAAGGGTTTCAATTAACCGTTTTTAAGTTAAAATGCATTGGAGGAGTGAGTCTCCGGGGATGCTTGGGCTGTTCCCCATGGCCGGAAAATACTGTCAGTGTGTGACTGACAGCGGCAGGAGAAGGGTGCAGAGCCCGACTGCGGGTGTCAATATAGCTAGAAGATTGTCAAGTCCCGCTCAGCCTGGACACTTCCTCCCTGAGCCAGCACAAGGCAAGCCAGGGAGGCCAGAGGCAAAAGCCTGGAGCGGGATGGGGGCCGGGGCTCCCAGCACCGGGCTTGAGAGATAAGTCCCTGGCAAAAGGTTTTCAAGTTTACAGAAGGTCCAGGTTCTGCTCAGGTCCAGCCGGAACTTAACCCTGACTTGGTGACAACAGAAGAGGTGACGAATGAAGCAGACGAAGAAGGGAAAGAGGAGGTCAGGCCTTGCCCTCATGGCCTCATCCCAAGGGATATCAAGATAAGGGTCACGCAAACAGCAGTGCCCCTGCTGTGGCACACAACCCTGGCAGGACAGCGTACAGAATAAATTACAGGTTTTCTGTCCCCAGAACTGACTCAGTAGGCGCCTAAAATACTCAAAAGGTTTTTGACAGGACACAAAACAGGGTTCCAGATTTCATTCAAATGACCCAGGGCCAACCTGGAATCACTCCAGGTGCCCCCACACCAGAAGAGAGCTCCCAGAGGTAGAGCTTGGACTCGCAGAAATAAGCCAGTGGAGAGCTCCCAGGGGTGGAGCACGGACTCTCCGAAACCAGAAGCTGCAGCCTTGTCAGTCAAAGGACTGACCCATGAGCCAACCTGAAATCACTCCAGGTGCCCAAACAGATTAACAGAAACCAGAACCACCAAGAGAGGACATCTCTCTCGGGGTCGTGGGGGTGATCAGGCCTGGAAACCAGAGGAGAGCTCCCAGGGGTGGAGCCTTCGACTCTTTAAAGATTTCTTCGTTTTTTGGTTTGAAAGCTCAAAAGGAGCCCCAAATGGCCACTGTAACTTTAAATTATCCCAGGTTATCTTGCCAGCTATTTACAGTTATCTCCATTTTAGGGGGCTTCTCCCAAGGTGGCCGCAACAAACAAGGTCTGATAGTGAGCTAGTGGGAGCAGCTCCCCCAAGAGTAATCGAGGGGTCATCTCTTTCCCTTATGTGTCCCGGCACCCAACAAAGTTCAGGTGATTTAAGCCCCGGACGAGCTGCTGCTGCTGATTGCCTCACCACGAACAGTGAGGGCCCAATAAGATATGTTCTTCCGGAGAGGTCCCTATGAGGCCGTTGCATGTCATGGGCAGACGCCCCGACACCTCTGTAAAGTCCCCAGTCACCTGGGAACGTCCCGAAGGACCAGAGGGAACAGTGCCTCTTTTCTTCAGAGTCAGAAGATTCTCATAACGTTAGTCTAAAAGGCAGTTTGTTACAGTCACTGAGAAACTCAGTCCCCAAGCAGCCAATTTTAACAAATAACAGTCAGACATAGACAAACATGAACAGACACCAAAATCCAATATTCTGGGACTCGAACCCAGAGCTCGGGACTCAAACCTGATCCTTTTGAGTGCCCCAGCGACTGTAACCTTTATATTGTCTCCCACAATCCTGGCCTTGGGACTTTAACCCAGCAACCAAATCTCACCAGTGGGGCCTCTAACCCACTATCCTGATGAGATATTAGACAATTAGGCACAGGCATTTCATGAGGTTACTCACCCAAACCCAAAAGACGTCTGATCCTGGAGCTCTTGGCAGACACAGACACAGACACCATTGAAACCGGTTCCTAGATTCTGGGTGAAGTCTTATACCTCTTCCTGGTAGGGCACCCTATTTACCAGATGGTCCCCCCCTCTCAAAGAGGGGACCCCCAGGTGGAGGGGGAGGAAAGTTCTTGGTGGTGTACCACCCAGGTGACTTACCCTACTCCAGATGTGAGTCCGTTGACCCACCAGAAGTAGCTGTTTCTCTTTCCACCATAGGGAGCGTTAGAGGGCAGCCAGTGTCGGCACGGGAGACCAGGTAGGGCAGATCCCTGAGACAAAGCCTCAGCAGCCACTAGGGACTTACCCGACAGGTTGCCCATCTGAGGTCAGCTGGCCACGAGCAGCATTTAAAGTCCCACCAGAGTCGCCAGATTTCTGTTACTGCACAAAGGGCACGATCTGCTTGCCGTGAGACAAAAGCCAATTGTCAAGAGGCATGATGGTGACAGAGAAAGGGCAGTTTATTACAGCTTGCTAGCAAGACGGAAGACGGCCAACTCATGTCTCAAAAAACCATCTTACAGAACAAAGACTATAGGCCCGTTATATAGAGCGCTGGTCTCCGAGTGGAGGAGGCATCTGGTCTCAGGATGGGGGCATCTATCTGATTACTGGGTGGAGTCGTCTGGTCCCAGGGTGGGAGTATCCATCTGATTACTGGGTGGGGGCATCCATCTGGTCTTAGTTCCTGGCAGTCTTTTGTTTTACTTGATATGCATCAGAGACTGGAGCAACGCCCTCTACCCTGATCTTTCAGTTGTCATTGATGACGGCTGTCAGCATAGACTCTCTGCCCTGGGGGTCATCACATTCCTAAGGAACTCAAAAGAACAAAGTTATCAACTTATAGCAGCTGGGAGGGGCCATAAAGCCCAGAGTTAGTCAGAGGTTATTCCAAGTCACAATATGGTTTCCCCTCTACAATATGGCTTCCCTTATGTCAACCCTGTATTGAGCCAGTATCACTTATGGAGGCTGCTCAGGCATTGGAGCCCCTCAGTCTAATGGCCTCCTTGTCTAATTAATTTAACACTGGTAATGAACATCCTTTTACATAAATCTGTATGGCTATCACTGATTTCCTTAGAATAAATTTTAGAAATGGAATTACTAGGGCAAATGATAAGAGCATTTTTACAGTTTTTATTTGCATCACCAGGTTTCTTTTTAAAAATACTTAAATTGCACTTAATATTTCCAATCTTGCCAACAATGAATACCAATACTACTATTACTAAAACAAACAATAAAAAACTGTCAATTTAAAGTTTGTTCTGTATTCTTAATTGTGGTAATAGGTATGTGATAATAAAAAGAAAATAGTAATAGTTCTCCAGTTTTAAGTAGCAGAAAACTATCACCTTGTGAGAAGGGCTCTTACTAAGTGTCTGAGATTGGATACATTTTCCTGTTAAAATGGAATGCAGAGTCTAGTGCATTAAGACCAAAGTACATCTTTTGAGGAATGCATCTTTTCCCTCCTCCCTGAGTGACTTACATTTGTGCCTGGTGTAAGTCCTAGCTTGACACAGGAATCTGCAGTCCTGGTGGACTTGCAAGAGAGAGCTGGTAGTTGGCAGACAAGTAGACAAGACCTGCTCTCTGAGGAGAAGGACATGTCATAAGAACCCTAGGAGCAGTGCCATCTGGACATCCAGCTGGGTTGCTGTAGCACAATGTTTTGTGTGCAGAGCAGAGCTTCCTGGCTGGTGTTTAGGAACAGTGGGCTCCAGGTTTGCTGAGGGGTTGGTCCCACTGCCCTCGGGAGCTAGGTCCTGGCCTCCACTTTGAGCAACCTTCTCCCTTTATTCCAGTGTGCAATACAAATATTAGCATTTTCTATGTGTGCCATAATGTGAAAAATGCTAGGGATCACAAATATTGCTTACTTAACGCCAGTTAGGTCCCACCGAGCGGTTTCCTAACTAGAAGATTGTTTACTTTGACACTGTTGTGGACCATTTGATGGCTCATGCCATCCCAGTAGGTGATTAAAAATCATTTTAATATATTCTATAGCAAGTGCAGCTTGCGGGCAGATACTGTAATGGTGCATAGAAGGACTTGGAGTAATTATTTGGTTCTCCTATTCCCTGCACCCAGTGGTTTTCCAGCCTGGGGAGTGTTGAAAAAATGCTGTCGCCCAAGCCCCAACCCCAGAGATTGAATTCATTTGGTGAAGAGTGGGCCCTGAGTACGAGCCCTTCTTAAAGGTCCCCAGGTTGTGACTAATGGGCAGCCAGAGTTTAGAGTCATTACTGCCTGGAACGTCAGCTCTGCGTCTGATTTGATGGGAGAGCAGCTGTGAGTTCTGAGTCTTGGGGTTGCACGCAGCCTGTTTTAGGGCTCCTTCTTAAACTGTCTCTGTCATTGCCAACCCATTTATGGATGTAAAGAGAAGGGGAAAAAAACCCAACAAGGAAATTGAAATTGCTAATGTCTTTTAATAATAATTTCTTTTAGAACTGTTTTTTTAATATTATTTTATTGAGGTCATAAGAGTTTATAACCTTGTGAAATTTCAGTTGTGTGTTATTATTTGTCAGTCACCATATACATGCGCCCCTTTACCCCTGTGCCCACTCCCCACCCCACTTCCCCTCTGGTAACCACTAAACTGTTCTCTTTGTCTGTGTGTTAATCTTCCACATATGAGTGAAATCATATGGTGTTTGTCTTTCTCCATCTGGGTTATTTCGCTTAACATAATACCCTCAAGGTCCATCCATGTTGTTGCAATGGGACGATTTTGTCTTTTTTATGGCTGAGTAGTATTCCATTGTATATATATATACCACGTCGTCTTTATCCATTCATCAGTCGATGGGAACTTTGGTTGCTTCCACTTCTTGGCTATTGTGAATAATGCTGCAATGAACATAGGGGCGCATAAGTCTCTTTGAATTGTTGATTTCAAGTTCTTTGGATAAATAGTAGTAGGATAGCTGTGTCATATGGTATTTCTATTTTAACTTTTTGAGAAATCTCCATACTGTTTTCCATAGTGGCTGCACCAGTTTGCAATCCCACCAGCAGTATAGGAAGGTTTCCTTTTCTCCACATCCTCTCCAACATTTGTTTTTTTTTGTCTTGGTGATTATAGCCATTATAATGGGTGTAAGGTGATATCTTAGTGTAGTTTTGATTTGCATTTCCCTGATGATTAGTGATGTTGAACATCCTTTTAATGTACCTATAGGCCATCTGTATATTTTCTTTTTTTTTTTTTTTTTTTAATTTTTTGTTTATTGCAGTAACATTGGTTTATAACATTGTAAAAATTTCAGGTGTACATCATTGTACTTCTATTTCTGCATAGATTACATCATGTTCACCACCAAAATACTAATTACAACCCATCACCACACACATGTACCCAATTATCCCTTTCACCCTCCTCCCTCCCGCCTTCCCCTCTGGTAACCACCAATCCAATCTCTGTCCCTATGTGTTTGTTTATTGTTGTTATTATCTACTACTTAATGAAGGAAATCATACGGTATTTGACCTTCTCCCTCTGACTTATTTCACTTTGCATCATGCCCTCAATGTCCATCCATGATGTCACAAATGGCTGGATTTCATCGTTTCTTATGGCTGAGTAGTATTCCATTGTGTATATATACCACAGCTTTTTATCCTTTCGTCCCTTGATGGGCCCTTAGGTTGCTTCCAAGTCTTGGCTATCGTGAATAAGGCTGCAATGAACACAGGGGTGCATGTACCTTTGCAAATTGGTGTTTTCAAGTTCTTTGGATAAATACCCAACAGTGGAATAGCTGGATCATATGGTAGTTCTATCGTTGATTTTTGAGGAATCTCCATACTGTTTTCCATAGTGGCTGCACCAGTTTGCACTCCCACCAGCAGTGTATGAGAGTTCCCTTCTCTCCACAACCTCTCCAACACATGTTGTTTCCTGTCTTGTTAATTATAGCCATTCTGACGGGCGTGAGGTGATATCTCATTGTAGTTTTGATTTGCATTTCCCTGATAGTTAGTGATTTTGAACATCTTTTCATGTGTCTGTTGGCCATCTGTATATCTTCTTTGGAGAAATGTCTGTTCAGGTCTTTTGCCCATTTTTTAATTGGGTTGGTAGTTTTTTTGTTGTTGAGATGCATGAGTTCTTTATATATTTTGGAGATTAAGCCCTTATCAGATGTATGGTTAATGTACCTATAGGCCATCTGTATATTTTCTTTGGAAAAATGTCTGTTCATATTCTCTGCCCATTTTTTGATTGGGTTGTTTGTTTTTTTGTTGTTGAGTTGTGTGAGTTTTTTATATATTTTGGAGATTAACCCCTTGTCAGATATATGATTTGCAAACATTTTCTACCAGTTGGTGGGTTGTCTTTTCATTTTGTTCCTGGTTTCCTTTGCCTTGCAGAAGCTCTTTAGTCTGATGAAGTCCCACTTGTTTATTTTTTGTTTGTTTGTTTCTCTTTTCTGAGTAGATGTGGTCTTCAAAAAGATCCTGTCTAAGACCAGTGTCAAAGAGTGTACTGCCAATCTTTTCTTCCAGGAGTTTTATAGTTTCAGGTCTTACCTTCAAGTCTTTGATCCATTTTGAGTTAATTTTTGTGTATGGCGAAAGATAATTGTCTACTTTCATTCTTTTGCGTGTGGCTGTCCAGTTTTCCCAACACCATTTATTAAAGAGACTTTCCTTTCTCCATTGTATGTTCTTAGCTCCTTTGTTGAAGATTAGCTGGCCTTAGATGTGTGGGTTTATTTCTGGGCTTTCAGTTCTGTTCCATTGACCTATGTGTCTGTTTTTGTACCAGTACCAGCTGTTTTGATTACTGTAGCTTTATGGTGTATTTTGACATAAGGGAGTGTGATACATCTAACTTTGTTCTTTTTTCTCAGGATTGCTTTAGCTATTTGGGGTCTTTTTTTGCCCCATATGAATTTTAGGATTCTTTGTTCTGTTTCTGTGAAGAATGTCATTGGGATTCTGATGGGGATTGCATTGAATCTGTAGATTGCTTTAGGTAGTGTGGACATTTTAACTATATTTATTCTTCCAATCCATGTGCATGGGATGTCTTTCCATTCCTTTATGTCATCATTGATTTATTTCAATAAAGTCTTATAGTTTTCATTGTATAGGTCTTTCACCTCCTTCGTTAAATTTATTCCTAGATATTTTATTCTTTTTGTTGAGATTGTAAATGGGATTGTGTTCTTGAGTTCTCTTTCTGTTGGTTTGTTATTAGAGTATAGAAATGCAACTTATTTTTGTAAGTTGATTTTGTACCCTGCAACTTTGCTCTAGTTGTTATTTTTAATAGTTTTCCAATGAATTCTTTAGGGTTTTCTATATATAAAATCATGTCGCCTGCAAATAGTGAGAGTTTCACTTCTTCATTGCCTATTTATATTCCTTTTATTTCTTTAATGCCTAATTGCTCTGTCCAAAACCTCCACTGCTGTGTTGCATGAGTGGCGAGAGTGGGCACCCTTGTCTTGTTCCCGTTCTTAGAGGGATGGCATTCTGTTTTTCTCCATTGAGTATGATGTTGGCTATGGATTTTTCATTTATGGCCTTTATTATGTTCAGATACTTTCCTTCTATACCCATTTTATTGAGATTTTTTTATCATAAATGGATGTTGGATCTTGTCAAATACTTTTTGTGCATGTATTGAGATGATTTTCTGGGTGATTTCCCCATTCTGTTAATGTGGTATATCACATTGATTGATTTTGCGGATGTCGAACCATCTGTGCATCCCTGGTATAAATCCCACTTGATCATAGTATATGATCTGTTTAATATATTGCTGTATCTGGTTTGCCAATATTTTGTTGAGGATTTTTGCATCTAAGTTCATCAGCGATATTGGCCTGTCATTTTCCTTTTTTGTGTTGTCCTTGTCTGGCTTTGGTATCAGGGTGATGTTGGCATTGTAAAATGTGTTAGGAAGTGTTCCCTCTTCTTCAACTTTTTGGAATAGTTTGAGAAGGATAGGTATTAAATCTTGGAATGTTTGCTAGAATTCTCCAGAGAAGCCATCTGATCCTGACTTTTATTTTTTGGGTGGTTTTTGATTACTGTTTCAATCTCTTTGCTTGTGATTGGTCTATTCAGATTCTCTATTTCTTCTTGATTGTTTTGGCAGGTTGTATGATTCTAAGAATTTATCCATTTCCTCTAGATTATCCAATTTGTTGGCATATAGTTTTTCATAGTATTCTCTTATAATCCTTTGTATTTCTGTGGTATCTATTGTAATTTCTCCTCTTTCGCTTCTAATTTTATTTATTTGAGGCTTCTCTCTTCATTTCTTAGTGAGTCTGGCTAAGGGTTTGTCAATTTTGTTTATCTTCTCAAAGAACAAGCTCTTTGTTTCATTGGCCCTTTCTACTGTTGTGCTTTTTTTTGTTTGTTTGTTTCGATTTCATTTATTTCTGCTCTAATTTTTATTATTTCCCTCCTTCTGCTGACATTGGGCTTCATTTGTTCTTCTTTTTCTAATTCTGTTAGGTATAGTTTAAGGTTGCTTATTTGGGATTTTTCTTGTTTGTTAAGGTGGGTCTGTATTGCTATGAGTTTCCCTCTCAGGACCGCTTTTACTGCATCCCATTGGTATGGTGTATTTTCATTTTCATTTGTCTCCAGATATGTTTTGATTTCTCCTTTAATTTCTTCAGTGATCCATTGGTTGTTCAGTAGCATGCTGTTTAGTCTCCACATATTTGTCACTTTCCCAGCTTTTTTCTTGTAGTTAATTTCTAGTTTCATAGCATTATGGTCAGAAAAGATGCTTGAGATGATTTCACTCTTCCTAAATTTATTGAGGCTTGCCTTATTTCCCAATATATGGTCTATCTTTGAGAATGTTCCATGTGCGCTTGAGAAGAACGTGTATTCTGCTGTTTTTGGCTGGAGTGCTCTATATGTATCTATTAAATCCATTTGGTCTGGTTTTTCATTTAAATTCACTATTTCCTTGTTGACTTTCTTTCTGGATGATCTATCCACTGATGTAAGTAGAGTGTTAAGGTCCCCTACTATTATTGTGTTGTTGTTAATATCTCCTTTTACGTTTGTTAATAGTTGCTTTATATAATTTGGTGCTCCTATGTTGGGTGCATATGTATTTATAAGTGTTATGTCTTCTTAGTGGAATGTCCCTTTTATCATTATATACGGCCCCTCTTTGTCTCTCATTACCCATTTTATCTTGAAGTTTATTTTGTCTGATATAAGTATGGCAACACCTGCTTTCTTTTGTTTGCCATTAGCTTGGAGTATCATCTTCCATCCCTTCACTCTGAGCCTGTGTTTGTCTTTAGAGCTGAGGTGTTTCCTGGAGGCAGCATGTTGTTGGTTCTTGTTTTTTAATCCATCCTTCCACTTTGTGTCTTTTTATTGGAGAATTCAATCTGTTTTCATTTAGAGTGATTATTGGTACACGAGGGCCTTAATGCTGCCATTTTGTTACCTGTTTTCAGTTGTTCTGCATTTCTTTTGTTTCTCGTCTCATGTATTTCAGACTACTGATTCAGTTTGGTAGTTCTCTATGATGGTTTTCTCAGTTTTCTCTTTATTTACCATTTGTGTCTCTGTTCTGATTATTTGTTTAGTGGTTACCATGAGGTTTGTATAAAAAATCTCATAGATGAGATAGTCTGTTTTCTGATAGCCTCTTATTTCCTTAGACTAAGCTGATTCCATCCTTTTTCTCCTCCCCTTCTAAGTTATTGTTGTCACATCTTATTCCATCTTGTGTTGTGAGTGTGTAGTTAAAATGACGACATTATATTTATTTTTGATGTTTTCCTTCCCTTTATCTTTAATGTTATAATGAAGTGTTTGCTAACCTGTTGCGATAGAGAGCTGCAATTTTCTGATTTTGTCTACCTATTTATTTCCTTGCTCAAGGCTTTGTAAACCTTTTTTTTTTCAGGTATGAGGGCCTTCTTGAGCATTTCTTGTAGTGGGGAGTGGGTCTTGTGGCAGTGAACTCCCTTAGCTTTTGTTTATCTGGGAAAGTTTTTATTCTTCTATCATATCTGAAGGATATTTCCACTGGATAGAGTATTCTTGGCTGAAAGTTTTTGTCTTTTAGAATTTTGAATTTATCATTCCTGTCTCTCCTAGCCTGTAAGGTTTCTCCTGATAAATCTGCTGAAAGCCTGATAGGGGTTCCTTTGTAAGTTATTTTCTTCTGCCTTGCTGCCCTTAATATTTTTTCTTTGTCATTGACTTTTGCCAGCTTTACTACTATACGCCTTGGAGAAGGTCTTTTTACATTGATATAATTAGGAGTCCTATTTGCTTCTTTTACTTGTATTTCCAGCTCCTTCCCCAGGTTTGGGACGTTCTCAGCTATTATTTCTTTGAAAAAGCCCTCTGCTCCATTCTCCTTCTCTTTTCTCTCTGGAATACTTATAAACCTTATATTGCATTTCCTAATTGAGTCAGATATTTCTCGGAGAATTTCTTCATTTCTTTTTAGTCTTAGTTCTCTCTCCTCCTCCATCTGAAGGATTTCTGTGTTTCTGTCCTCCAGAATGCTAATTCTCTTCTCCATATCAGCTCTGTTACTCAGGGAGTCCAGATTTTTCTTTAGCTCATCCATTGTATTTTTCATCTCCAACATTTCTGATGATTGGTTTTTCTTTATAGTTTCAGTCTTTTTTGTGAATTCACTCTGTTCAGTAATTTTGTTCCTGATTTCATTGAACTGTCCATCTATATTTTCTTGTAACTCATAGAATTATTTTATGATAGCTGTTTTGAATTCTCTGTCATTTAGATTATAAATTTTTGTGCCTTCAAGATTGATTTCTGTGCTTGTCCTTTTCCTTCTGGTTTGGAGTATTAATATGTTTCTTTTTACTATTTGATGGCGTGGATTTTTGCCTTCACATAGTGATAGTATCTGGTCACAGCTTCCACCTGCTGCCACTGGGTGGGGCTCAAGTCTGTGTATTCTGAGCCTGCCGCAACCCCTGGCATCTGTGCCTGTCCTTAGAATCTATGCTGACAGGTCCTGCCCTGCCATTTCCAGTTCACTTGCTCACAGCTCCTGCTTTTTTAACCTATGCGTGGGCATTCTGGCCGACTGGCTGAGTTGGAGCTCTGGGCGGGGGGAGAGGCACTTTCTTTCACCTGTGCAATCCTGGGGGCTTCTCGCTCTGCCCTCGCTATCTGCTCTCCTGGGGTGCTGGCTTTAAGAAGACACCCCTGCAATAGCTTAGCCTCCTCTGTGTGGTGCTTTCCCATGGGCTGTGAGCGCACTTGGAGAGTGAAGGTGTTCCTGTGGAGAGCTGCCCCTCCCCCCTCTTTTCTCAGAGCCACTCACAGTCCCACGCCCTGGGTCACTGCTGTTCAGGAGAGAGAGGACATCTCCTTATCTCATTCCACTTCCTCTGGGGGGTCCAGCTCCTCTACCTTCAGACGTATGGCTGCATGGGTCTCTCAGACGTCTTTTGTGTTGTGTGAATGTCCTCTGTTGGTATCTGAATGTCCTTTTCATTGTCTTTTTTTTTTAAAGATTTTATTTATTTTATTTTTTCCCCCCAAAGCCCCAGTGAATAGTTGTATGTCGTAGCTGCACATCCTTCTAGTTGCTGCATGTGGGACTCAGCCCCAGGATGAACGGAGAAGCGGCGCCTCGATGCGCACCTGGGATCCGAACCCGGGCCACCAGCATCGCAGCGCGCGCACTTAACCACCAAGCCACGGGGCCGGCCCCTCCTTTTCATTGTCTTAGCGAGGAGAGTCTACAGGGAGAGCTCACTCTGCCATGATGCTGATGTCACTCCCTAAAACTATTTTTAACAGAATTATTATGAATTTAAAACTTAACAACAAAAAAAGCCACATCCATTATCATAGTCACTACCCAGCTTCTGTTTATTTTTTTATTAAAATTCAGTTACCAGAAGTTCAAAGTTCTCAAGTTTAAAGCAAAATGCATTTACCATGCAATTTTTATATACTAGGTTTTATCCATCTGGGGTTTCTTTATTTTCTTTGTTAATATATTTGGAAGAGAAATATTTTTCATAATTATATTTTTCAAATTTGTTATTTTATATAATTGATTTATTCAGCACAACAATTTAAATTTTTTTAACTTCCCTTGATATCTTTCCTATAGTTATGGGAAACTATAGGAAATTTCCCTTCCCTTTGTACCATCCTCCCATGTCCTCACCATTCCCCCCAGCATCTAGCATAACCCTGGATAAATAATGAATGCTCAACAGGTATCTCCAGGTGTTAGAGTCATACAGACTCTGTATTTAATTTCTCTCTCTTTTTTTTTTTTTGCTGAGGAAGATTCACCCTGAGCTAACATCTGTTGCCAATCTTCCTCTTTTTGCTTGAGGAGGATTCGCCCTGAGCTAACATCTGTGTCAGTCTTCCTTTATTTTGTGTGTGGGTTGCTGCCACAGCATAGCCGAGTGGTGTAGGTCCATGCCCAGGAACCAAACCCGGGCCATGAAACTGGAGTGTGCCAAATTTTACCACTAGGCCACAAGGCCGGCCCCTTTATTTAAATTCTGAGTGAGCTCGCTCTGAGTATGATTTGGGAATTTAATTAAGCTGCTGGTAACAGATCCCCAGCTACAGAGTCATCAAGGACTCTGGTTCCTCCTCTCTTTCTGCTCTGCTATCATTGATAAGAGGCTTCCATCTTCACGTGCACCAGGTGGCCCGTCTCCAGTCAACATTCCACGTAAGAAGCAGGGGAGGGGCAGCAAAGATGGGCTGCTCTCACTCTGGCTCTTTCTTAAGGAGCTTTCACCCACACCTCACTGGTGAGAACCTGGTCACTTGGTCACAAGAGGTTAAAGCAGCCTTGGAAATGTGTACATTAGCTGGGCATATGGCTGCCCCTAACACAGTCGGGCTTCTCTTAGTAAAGTAGAAAGGGAAAGAGGATCTTGATTAGGAAAATCAGTACAACCGGGTGTACGGCTGTGTCACCATGGACTCACAACTTACTTTCAAGCCTCACAATTCTTTTGTTTTGCTGGGAAAGATTCACCCTGAGCTAACGTCTGTTGCCAATCTTCCTCTCTCTTTTTCCCCCAAAGCCCCAGAGTGTGATTGTATATCCTAGTTGTAAGTCCTTCTGGTTCTTCTGTGTGGGCCGCCACTGTAGCATGGCAACTGACAGATGATTGCTGTGGTTCCGCACCTGGGAACTGAACCCGGCCACCAAAGTGGAGCACGCTGAACTTTAATAACCACTAGGCCGTCAGGGCTGGCTCCTCACGATTCTTTATCTGTATGCTTGGGATAATAATTACTCCTACCTCATGGGCTGTCCTGCAAACCAGAAAAAATGTTTGTAAAGTGCCTGGCACATGGTAGGCATATGAGGGATGGTGGCTAAACCACAGTGCTCTGTGTCATCAGTCTCAAAAATTTGTGAAGTGGCTAGAGAGCTGAGTTTCAGGTGCTTCCTCATGAGATTGTTGCCCTCTTTCCAGCCTCGATGCTGCACTCCCTTGCTCTCCCAACAGTCACATGGAGATGTGCCCTAACCTGTGGAATTGTGTGTGCCCTTGTGGTTTTGATATGTATTTGACTGGTTATGACATAAAAAGAATTATTAATCATGTGGCAGAAACAAAAGTTGTTTTGTACAAAAGTAAATGATTAACAGTGACAGAATTTCCCCAGCCAACAAGTAAATGTTCAGTGTATGTTTGAAGCAACTTCATTTGATTTATAAAAGCTTTTATTCAGCAGAGAGCCATTGCCACTCTAACAGCATTGGGCATCTAGGAGGCCCACGAGTGTGGCCGAGTGCACCAGAGCACGTCAGCCTCTGTGCTGGCCAGCACCTCAGGGGATGGAGGAGGCTTCCGGATGGCTCCTGTCTCTCAGTCACCTCCCCTTTCTGCCTCCACACCAGACGGCTTCATTTTACTGTGCTGTTTTGGTGTTCTCACTATTTTTCTGGTGTTTTCCACTGGAAATGTTAGTGCAAGAGACCCCAAGCTGTAGCTGGGGATCTATCAGTGAATTTTGATGGCCTTGTTTCCCATCTGCCACATTTAGATCTCCCTCTTTTAGGCCAAGGTTTCTGAGCTCCCCAGTAGAAAGGAGACTCAAGTCAGCAGACTCAGCCTATCCTTCTTTCAAGATTTCATTGGTAGTTTCAGAAGTCTTTCTCCTGTAACAGGAAGGTGTGTTCTCTCTCTGTCTCTGTCTTTCCCTTTTCCTCTCTGTCTCGCTCTCTCTCTCAGGAAAGACTGGGAGAAATTCCTAAAAAGTGGTTGATACGTCTATCTTAGACTTGTCTCTGACTGTACTCTACTTCAGTCATTCTACTAATGAGTACTTTCCCCAGTACCTGCCGTTTTTTTCTTCTGCGTGGCTTTCAAATCTGTGACTTTTCAATGCTGACACCTTGCTTTATACCTGGATTCTTCTAAGCAGTCTCCCTGGCCCAGTATTTCTCCCAGTGAGCTTTTCCCAAAGCACGACAATCAGCCACTCCCTTGGTAACCTCTGCCCTCCTCCTCCTCCCATCTGATCTCCACTTACTTATCAAACTTCATTATTTCTCTCATTACCAGTCCAGCCCGCCTGCTCCAGCTGTGTCTGCCTCTTGACACACCAACTTCCACCAAGCCATGTAACTTGATCCTACACTGACTTTACTCCTTCTGTTTACCCCACCTGGAATGTGCACCCCCCAGCCCAACCATATTCCACCCACTCAAGTCCCACTTCTTCCATGATTCATCTTTGTGGCCTTCTCTGGCTGTTCATTCCAGCACAGGCTGAGTTCTCCCTTTTCTGAATTCCTGTTTTTATCAGTCCCATCCAGGCAACTGGGGTAGGTCTATACAGGGTCTTAGAAATTATCTAACCCACCCAGCTCTTTTCACAGTTGAATTAACTGAGACCCAGAGAGGTGATGTGGTCAGTTCAAGGCTGTACAGCAAGTAGGGGCAGAACTGAAGCTAGAAGCTTCTTGTTTTGCCCATGAGACTTGAAAGAGAGAGAAAGAAGGAGAAATAACTGCCCTTCCCATTTATAAAAATAAGATATTTTCATACAGTAAAATTCACCCATTGACCCACTATCTACAGATAATCACTGTTATTTGCTATATGTATATTTTTTTTGTTTTGCTTTTTTATTTTGGAAAAATTTTTAAATTAGAACAGTATAGTGAAACCTCATGTACCCATCTGCTAGCTTCAACAGTGATCAGCCTTCTTCCTTTCTAGTTTCACCTCTCTCTAGAGCATTTTTAAAAATAAATATTTAATTAAATTGTAATATCTAGGATATTTTAAACACAAATACCAAGCATCATATCATTTATCACCCATATATACTTAAATATATCTCTAAAAGACAAAACAAAAAGATAAACACAAAAGACAAAGTAAAAACATAATCACAATACTGTTATCACATTCAACAAAATAAACATATATATTTAATTTTAACATAATTTCTGTGACTACTTGGTTAACATTTTGCAGCTACTTACTGTATAAGTGAAATTAATACTTTTTGAGCAATTACTATGTGAATATCTCTTAATCCTCCCAACAAGCCCATGAAGAAGGTTCTATCATTGTCAGCATTTTACAGATGAAAAAATCAGATCAAAGGTTTAATTATACAAGGTAAATAATCTAGCTTCTAAGTAGTAGAACTAAGAATCAAATCCAGATCTGGCTGTTTCTTGGTTTGTAACTTGAATTCTTTTCCCTCAACATTTATATGCAGAGCATTTCTTCATATCAATAAAACACATTACAGGCATATCTCGTTTTACTGCACTTTGCTTTATTGCTCTTTGCAGATACTGTGTTTCTCACAAATTGAAGGTTTGTGGCAACCCTGCATTGAGCAAGTCTATTGGCACCATTTTTCCAACAGCATTTGCTCACTTAATGTCTCTGTGTCACATTTTGGTAATTCTCACGATATTTCAAACTTTTTCATTATTAATATATTTGTTATGATGATCAGTGATCAGTGATCTTTGATGTTACTATTGTAATTGTTTTGGGGCACCATGAACCACACCCATATAAGATGGTGAACTTAATCAATAAATATTTTGTATGTTGTGATTTTTCCACCGACCAGCTGTTCCCTGTCTCTCTCCCTCTCCTTGGACCTCCCTATTCCCTGAGACATGACAGTATTGAAATTAGGTCAGTTAATAACCCTACAATGGCCTCTGTGTGTTCAAGTGAAAGGAATAATCGCATGCTTCTCACTTTAAATCAAAAGCTAGAAATGATTAAGCTTAGTGAGGAAGTCATGTTGAAAGCCAAATTAGATCAAAAGCTAGTACTCTTGCACCAAACAGTTAGCCAAATTGTGAATGCAAAGCAAAAGTTCTTGAAGGAAATTAAAAATGCTACTCCAGTGAACTCATGAATGATAAGAAAGTGAAAAAGCCTTATTGCTGATACGGAAAAAGTTTTAGTGATCTGGGCAGATCTTGCAGAAGATCAAACTGGCAACAACATTTCCTTTAAGCCAAAGCCTAATCCAGAGCAAGGCCCTAATTCTCTTCAATTCTGTGAAGTCTGGGAGAGGTGAGGAAGCTGCAGAAGACAAGTTTGAAGCCAGCAGAGGTTGGTTCATGAGGTTTAAGGAAAGAAGCCATCTCCATAACATAAAAGTGCAAAGTGAACCCGGTGGCGCAGCGGTTAAGTGCATGCGCTCCGCTGCGGTGGCCCGGGGTTTGCAGGCTTGGATCCCGGGCACACACTGATGCACTGCTTGTTAAGCCATTCTGTGGTGGCATCCCACATAAAGTAGAGGAAGATGGGCACGGATGTTAGCCCAGGGCCAGTATTCCTCAAGCAAAAAGGGGAGGTATTGGCATCAGATTATTAGCTCAGGGCTAGTCCTCCTCACACACACACAAAAAAGTGCAAAGTGAAGCAGCAAGTGAGGTAGAAGATACAGTAAGTTATCCAGAAGATCTAGCTAAGATAATTGATGAAGGTGGCTACACTAAACAAGATTTTTTTTTTTGCAGTAACATTGGTTTATAACATTGTATAAATTTCAGGTGTACATCTTTATACTTCTCTTTCTGCATAGCTTACATCATGTTCACCACCTAAAGACTAATTACAATCCATCATCACACACATGTGCCTAGTCATCCCTTTCACCCTCCTCCCTCCCCCCTTCTCCTCTGGTAACCACCAATCCAGTCTCTGTTTCTATGTGTTTGTTTTGTTTTTATCTTCTACTTATGAGTGAGATCATATGGTATTTGACCTTCTCCCTCTGACTTATTTCACTTAGTGTAATACCCTCAATGTCCATCCATGTTGTCACAGATGGCTGGATTTCATCATTTATTATGGCTGAGTAGTATTCCATCGTGTATATATACCACATCTTCTTTATCCATTCGTCCCTTGATGGGTGCTTAGGTTGCTTCCAAGTCTTGACTATTGTGAATAACGCTGCAATGAACACGGGGGTGCATAAACAACAGATTTTCAATGTAGATGAAACAGCATTACATTGGAAGAAGATGCCATCTAGGACTTTGATAGCTAGAGAAGAGAAGTCAAAGCCTGCCTTCAAAGCTTCAAAGGACAGGCTACTCTCTTATTAGGGGCTAATGAGCTGGTGACTTTTAAGTTGAAGCCAGTGCTTATTTACCATTCCAGAATTGCTAGGGCCTTTAAGAATTAGGTAATCTACTCTGCCTGTAGCCAGCCCTGGTGGTCTAGTGGGAAAGACTGGGCACTCTTAACCACTGTGGCCTGGGTTCATTTCCTGTTCAGGGAACCTCACCACCCATCTGTCGATTGTCATCCTGTGGTGGCTGTGTGTTGCTGTGATGTGGAAAGCTATACCACCGGGATTTCAAATACCAGCAGGGTCACCCATGGTGGACAGGTTTCAGCAGAGCTTCCAGATTCGACAGACTAGGAAGAAGGACTTGGCCACCCACCTGAAAAAATTGGTCATGAAAACCCTGTGAATAGCAACAGAGCTTGGTCTGATATAGTGCTGCAAAAAGACTGGGCAGGGTTCTGCTCTGCTGTACACAGGGTCACTAGGAGTCAGAATCGACTCAATGGAACAAACAACAAGAGCTCTGCCTGTGCTCTATAAATGGAACAACAAAGCCTGGATGACAGCACATCTGTTTACAACATGGTTTACTGAATATTTTAAGCCCACTGTTAGGACCTACTGCTCAGAAAAAAAGATCCCTTGACAATGCACCTGTTCACCCAAGAGATCTAATGGAGATGTACGACGAGATTAATGTTGTTTTCATGCCTGCTAACACAACATCTATTCTGCAACCCATGGATCAAGGAGTAATTTTGACTTTCAAGTCTTATTATTTAAGAAATACATTTCGTAAAGCTATAGCTGCCATTGATAGTGATTCCTCTGATGGATCTGGGCAGAGTAAATTGAAAACCTGGAAAGGATTCATCATTCTAGATGTCCTTAAGAACATTCATGATTCATGGAAAGAGGTTAAAATATCAACACTAACAGGAGTTTGGAAGAAGTTGATTCCCACCCTCATGGATGACTTTGAGGAGTCCAAGACTTCAGTGGAGGAAGTAACTGCAGATGTGGTAGAAATAGCAAAAGAACTAGAATTAGAATTAGAAGTGGAGCCTAAAGATGTGACTGAATTGCTGCAATCTCATGATAAAACTTTAACAGATGAGGAGTTGCTTCTTATGGATGAGCAAAGAAAGTAGTTTCTTAAGATGGACTCCACTGCTGCTGAAGATGCTGTGAAGGTTGTTGAAATGACAATAAAGGATGTTACATAAACTTAGTTGATAAAGCAGCAGCAGGGTTTGAGAGGATTGACTCCAATTTTGAAAGACGTTCTACTGTGGATATGGTGCTATCAAACAGCATCACATGCTACAGAGAAGTCGTTCATGAAAGAAAGAGTCAATCGATGTGGCAAACTTCATTGTTGTCTTATTTTAAGAAGTTGCCACAGCCACCCCAACCTTCAGCAACCACCACCCTGATCAGTCAGCAGCCATCAACATTGAGGCAAGATGCCCCACCAGCAGAAAGATTATAAATTGCTGAAGGCTCAGATGATAGCATTTTTTAGCAGTAAAGCATTTTTTAGTTAAGGTATGTACATTTTTTTAGACATAATGCTATTGCACACTTAAAACTTGTATATGCACTGGGAAACCAAAAAATTCACGTGACTTACTTTATTGCAATATTCGTTTTATTGCAATGATCTGGAACCAAACTCACAGTATCTCCAAGATATGCCTGTATTCTAAAACGTTTTACATGCCATCATAGTATTCTGTCATCTGCCAGAATTTAACAATTGCCCTCTTTTTGGACAAAGAGATTGTTTCCAGATTTTTTACTAGTATAAATAATGCTACACTGAACATGTTTATTCATAAATTTTGGAAGACATCTCCAACTTTCCTTAGGTTAAATTTTTGAAAGTGAAATTAACCCAGGAACCTTGTTCTATAATTGTTTCTGCAAGTTAGTTTTGCTTGGAGGTTGAGTAACATTTAGTAGTAGATCACACAGTAGTAAATGACCAGCAGAACCAGAACTAAACCCAAGTCATGCTTTCAGTCATTCTCTCAGCATGTCTTGATTGAACACCTACTAGGTGTCATGCACTATGCTAAGCATTGAGGATTCAGAGATGTCTGAGACTTGAGATTCCTCCTCTTAATGCCTGGTTCATTCTGGACTCTTTCTCATTTACCAAGTGGTAGCAGGAAACCTCATTCTATAACAATTATAAAAGCTGGATTTAAAAAATTAAATAAAGGCTCTGGAAAGCATCCAAAAACAGACACACCACAGGAGAAGTTTAATTTCAAAAAACTAATGGAAAATAGTAAAAATTGGGAACTCTTGGCTTTCTAGCCCAAGGGCCTTGTCTAACTCCCATAGCTGCCGAAAATTGGATGGGGGGAGGGAGAAAACCTCAGCCTTACTGTCTAAAAATGCCAGAGACCAGAGCTCAGGCAGTTGGAAATTGAAAGGAAAATTCTGGGCAGTGAGAAAATTACAGAAGTAATGAAGCTCAAATTCTGAGTGTAAACTCTCCCAAATCCCTGGCAACAGTTAAACTACGCTCGTGTGGGAGATATTCCAGGAGCTCAGTGAGAAAGCAGGCAAAGACCAGAAATAAATATATCCTTGAAAGATAAAGCCCTGGGGGGCCAGACTTGTGAGTTTGCTGCTTTTTAAGCCAAGTGTGTTTCTTAACCGTGTGCAGCTTAGATGGCATGAAGTTGAGCCCGTATGAGCTTTAAGTTTCAGAGGACAGAGCAGCTGGAAATTAGTGGTGAAAAGGGAAGGAATCCTTAGAAGCAAGGAAATCACAGAAAGCTTGAGCCCCAGCACTCCCTGTCTCCTTGGGTAATGACCAGATTACATAGGCACAGCAGAGACCACCACAAGCCTGCCATATTAAAAAGTGGGAAGCCACAAGAACAGAACAGAGATATCAGTTTCAACGTGCTGCAGTTTGAATCCAGCCAAGTTACTGCCTATTACGGCAAAATCACTAACCTCAGAACCCAGCAGAATGCAATGTCACTGCAATGTATTATCCACAGTATTCAGTTTTCAACTGTCATTACTGCATATGCAGCAAAAAAGGAAAGTGAGAACCTTACTCAGGAAATAAGGCTGTCAATAGAAACTGTCTGCAGGTGGAACCAGATACAGACTTTAGCAGAAGAAATTAAAAGAGCTGTTTTAAAATGATTAAGATGTTAAGTTTTATGTTTTCTTAACCAAAGTTTTTTAAACAGCTATTAAAAATATGTTCAAAGAATGAAAGGAAAATATGTCAGAAGAATTAAAAGAAAATATAGTATTAATGAATGCACAGACAGAAAATTTCAGCAGAGAAATGGAAACCACAAAAATGAAAATCTAAGCTGCAGAATACAATGACTAAAATGTAAAAATTGACTGAATGGGCTCAACATAAGATTAGTTATGGCAATAGAAAGAATCAGTGAACTTAAATATAAATCAGCAGAAATTATCCAACTAAAACACATAGAAAAGATTGAAGAGAAATAAACAGAATCTCAAAGACCTGTGGTACAATATCAAGCGATCTAGTATATGTGAAATTGGAAATCCCTGAAGGAGAAGAGCAATAGAAAGGGGTAGAAAAATATTTGAAGCAGTAATGACTGAAGACTTCCCAAATTTGGTGAAAAATTTTTAGGTACAGACTCAAGAAGCTCAATAAACCCAAAGCAGGATGAACACAAAAAAAATCATGCCTAGACTTATCACATTTAAACTGATGAAAGCCAAAGATAAAGACAAACTCTTGAAAGCAGCCAGAGAAAAACGATATGTTACATACAGAGGAGCACACACAAGATTAACAGCTGACTTCTCATCAGAAAGTATAAAAACTAAATATATCGGAATGACATTTTCAAAGTGCCGAAGGAAAAAAATCTATCCACTGAGAATTCTATATCTAGCAAAACTGTCTTTTAGAAATGAAAGTGAAGACATTTCCAGAGACTAGAAATTTGAGAAGATTTGTCACTGAGTGACCTGTACTAAAAGAAATGCTAAAGGATATACAGGGAGGAATGAAGAGCAGTATTGGGCTGGCCCTGTAGTGTGGTGGTTAAGTTCAGCGCGCTAAGTTTCAGTGGCCCAGGTTCTCAGGTTCAGATCCTGGGTGTGGGCCTACACCACTCGTCAGCCATGCTGTAGTGCAGACCCACATATGAAATAAAGGAATATTGGCACAGATGTTAGCTCAGGGCTAATCTTCCTCAAGCAAAAAAAGAAAGAGGATGACTGGCAACAGATGTTAGTTAGCTCAGGGCTAATCTTCCTCAGCAAAACAAAAAAACAAAAAACCCACTGTATTGATGGGTTTATCATGCATATAGATGTAACATAGAACACTATGGATGGGGGTTAAGTGGAATTATATTATTGCATGGTTCCTATATTTTTTCTGACATAATTAGAAATGAACATTTAAGTAGATTGTGATATGTTAAAAATGTATATTGCAGACTTTAGAGCATTCACTAAAATATAATTCAGAGAGCTAGAGCTAGAGAGCCAGTTGAGGAATTAAAATGGAATACTAAAAAAAAATTTGATTAACATGAAAGGAGGCAGGGAAGGAAGAACAAAGGAACAAAAAACAGATGAGATAAATAGGAATGGCAGACCTAAATAAAACCATATTAATAATTATATTTGCTGTAAAGGGATTAAGCACTCCAATCAAAAGGCAGAGATTGTCATACTGAATTAAAAAAGCAAGATCCAACTGTATTCTGTCTACAAAACAAACTTCTTAAATACAAGGACACAAATAGACTGGACGTAAAAGTCTGGAAAAAATATGCCACGTGAACAGTAAACACAAAATAGATGCAGTAGCAATATTAATATCAGACAGAACCCTTCGGGATGAGTATTACTTGAGACAAAGAGGGACACTTAATAATAAAAAGATCAATACATCAGAATGATGTAGTAGTGAGTAAGGACCTAAAAACAAAGCTTCAAACTATATGAAGTGCATTATATGAAGCAAGAGCTAAAAGGAGAAATAGGCAAATCTACAATATACATGGAGATTTTAACCCACCTCTCTCAATAAATGATGGAACAAGTAGACAAAAATATCAGTAAGGATAGAGGAGACTTGAAGGACATTGTCAACCACTTTAACTTAATTGACATCCATAAAACACCACACTCAATAACTGTAGAATACACATTCTTTTCTAGTGCACATAGAATATTCACAAAGACAAACCATCTGTTAAAAGTCTCAATAGCTTTGCAAAGATTGAAATCTTACAGAATATGTTCTCTGACCACAATGAAATTAAATTATAAAAAAAATTAAAATCTTTAAAAGCCCCAAATATCTGGATATTAAACAACTCACTACTAAGCAAGTCATGACACAAGAAATCACAAAGGAAATTATAAAATATTTCATTTGAATAATAATAAAAATACAATATATCAAACTTTGTGAGATTTTGCTAAAGCAGTACTTAGAGGGAAATATATAATTTTTTAAGTGTCTATCTTAGAAAAGAAGAAAAGTCTAAAATCAAAAAGACCACTAACTTAAACCCAAAGTAAATCAAAGAAAGGAAGCAATAAAGAACAAATAAGAACAAACAATAGAGAAAAGTCAGTGAAGCCAAAAGCTGATTCTTTGAAAAGATCAATAAGATTGATAAACCTCTAGCTAAACTTATCCACCCCCCCCCATAAATAAATCAATAAGGAAAAAAAAGCAACAAAAAGCACAGAGGAAACAAATTACCAATTTCAGGAGTGAATGAAGGGAAACCACTACGGATCCTACAGACATTAAAAAGATTATAAGGGAACATATAAACAACAGATTTGTTATCCAATAAATATGACTTAGATGGAATAGAAAAACAAATTTCTTGAAAGAAAAAAACTAACAAAGTTGACACAAGAAGAAATAGAAAAATCTGAATAGCTCAATATCTAGTAAAGAAATTAATAATTAAAATCTTTCCCACAAAGAAAACTACAGGCTCAGATGCTTCACTGGTGAATTCCATTAAACAATTAAGAAAGAAGTAATAGTAATCCTAGCCAAACTCTTTCAAAAGTTAAAGGAAGGAATAGTTTCCAACTAATTTTATGAAACCAGTATTACTCTGATATCAAGACTTGACAGGGCAGCCCCGGTGGCGTAGTGGTTAAGTGTGCATGTTCCGCTGTGGTGGCCCAGTGTTCGCAGGTTTGGATCCCAGGCGTGCACCGATGCACCACTTGTCAAGCCATGCTGTTGCGGCATCCCATATAAAGTAGAGGAAGATGGGCATGGATGTTAGCCCAGGGCCAATCTTCCTCAGCAAAAAGAGGAAGATTGGCATCGGATGTTAGCTCAGGGCTGATTTTCCTTACGAAAAAAAAGACTTGACAAAGCCACAGTAAGAAAACTACAGACAAAAAATCCAATATCTTTTCTAAATGCTGTATAAATGCAAACATCCTAACCAAAATATTAGCAAATGGTATTCAGTAAAAAGATACTATATCAGGACCAAGTGGGATCTATCCCAGACATACAGGGTTGGTTTAACATTAGAAAATCAATGTAATTCACCATATCAACAAAATGAAGAGTAATTCTACATAAAGGAGAGTAAAGCTATCTCAATAGATGCAGAAAAAGCATTTCACAAAATCCAACAGCCATTCATAACAAAAACTCTCACCAAACTGGGCATAAAAGAGAACTTCCTCTATTTGCTAAAGGGCATCTGTGTAGAATCTACAGTTAACATCACATTTAATGATGATAAACTGAACACCTAGCCTCTAACATTGGTGATAAAGCGTGGATGTCGACTTTCATCTTCTGTGGAGGTCCTGGCCAGTGCATTAAGGAGAGTAAAAGAAATAAAAGTACACAGATTTGAAAAGAAGTAAAACTGTTTTTATTTGCATTTGATGTGATCCTTTTGTAGAAAACCCTAGGAATCTATTAAAAAGCTACCAGAACTAGTAATATCCTATATAATAATTTAGCATGGTCACAGGATACCAAGTCAGTATGCAAAAATCAAAAGTTTTTCTTTTGTATTCTAGCAATGAACGCTAGGAAATTGAAATTTAAAATGTGATTTCATTTACAATAGCATTTATAAATATGAAATACTTAGGGATAAGTTTAACAAAATATGTACAAGACCCATATACTTAAAACTACAAAATGTTACTGAATGAGTTAAAGATCTAAATAAATGGAGAGTTATACCATGTTCATGGATTAGAAGACTTAATATTGTTAAGCTGGCAGTTCCACCCAAACTTATCTAAAGATTCAGCACAATCCCAATAAAGCCACAGCAGGGTTTTTTTTTTGGTAATTGACAAGCTGATTCTAAATTTATACGTTACTTCAAAGGGGTAGAAGAGCAAAAGCAATTTTGTGTGTGTGCATGTGTGAGGAATATCAGCCCTAAGTCAACATCCACTGCCAGTCCTTCTCTTTTTTGCTGAGGAAGACTGGCCCTGGGCTAACATCCGTGCCCATCTCCTTCTACTTTATATGGGACGCCGCCACAGCATGGCTTGAGAAGTGGTGCCTCGGTGTGTACCCAGGATCCAAACCTGCGAACCCCGGGCCTCCGAAGCGGAGCACGCACACTTAACCGCTGTGCCACTGGGCCAGCCCCTGAAAAAACAAATTTAGAAAGAACATAGGTATGATACTTAAGCTACCTAATTTCAAGACTTATACTAGCCAAAACTTTAGATTAGACTATAATAGACTTTAAAGCTACAGTAATCAAGGTAATGTGGTATTGGCATAGGATAGATATACAGATCAGTGGAACAGAATACAGAGTCCAGAAATAGGCCCACACTTAAATAGTCAATTGATTTTCAATGAGGGTACCAAGGAAATTCAATGGGGAAGGAAAGGGTTTTTTGTTTTTTCAGCAAAGGGTGTTAGGATATCTGGCTATCCTAATGGACAAAAAATTACATTTTACTCTCACATTATTCACAATAATTAAGTCAAAATGAATTATAAACCTAACTACAAAACTATGAAAACTTTTAGAAGAAAGCATAGGAGAAAATCTTTGCAATCTTGAAAAAGGCAAAAATTTCTTAGATAAAAAGCATAAATCATAAAAGGAAAATTGATAAATATGACATTTCCAAAATTAAAAAACCTTGTTCCTCAAAAGACGTCACTAAAACAACAAAATGTTAATCCATGGAATAAGCAAAATATTCCCAATACATATATTGGACAACAGACTTGTTTATGGAATATATAAAGAATTCCTACAACTCAATAGTAAATTGACAAACCTTTAAAAATGGGCAAAAGATTTCAGCAGACACTTTATGAAACAATGTACAAGAATGGCTAATAATCACATGAAAAAATAACATTATAAGTCATCAGGAAAATGCAAATTAAAACCACAGTCAGATACAACTACATACTCATTAGAAAGGCTAAAATTTTAAAGTCTGATAATACCAAGTGTCAATGAGGATGTGCAGCAACTAGCATTTTCTTACACTTCTGGTGGAAATGTAAAACACTTTCTTAAACATATACCAACCATACATCTCAGTCATTTCTCTCATATGTATTTATCAAAGAGAAATGAAACCATATGTCTACAAAAAGACTCGTGCATAGATGTTCATAGCAGGTATATTTGTAACAGTCAAAAACAATACAGAACTCAAATGTCCATCAACAAGTGAATGGATAAATAAATCTAGGCACATCCGTACGGTGGAATACTACTCACCAATTAAAAGAAATCTGTGGGACCACTTATACACGCAACAGCATGGATGAATTTCAAAATCATACTGCATGAAAGATGCTAAACACAAAGTAGGATTATATAGGATTTGCTTTATATAGTATTTTAGAACATGTAAACTAGCTATAGTGACAGAAAGTTGATCAGTGGGTGACTCGGGTGAGGGTGGAAGGAGGGAGTGTTACAAAGGGGCACTAAGAAAATTTCAGGACTGATGAAAATATTCTGTATCTTTGCTGTGATGGTGGTTTTCCTGTTGTATACACCTGTCACACTCATTGAGCTGTCCAGTAAAAATGGACGCAAACAGTTTGTTTCCTTCTCCCACTTCCTACAACCTAGAGGAGAGAGGGGCATCATATTGAAGTTCTAGAGACTATTACCGATCTCATGGGCAATGCTCTTTATGTCCAGTACATACTTTCAGAGGTGACTTAAGGATGATCAGGCCAATTCTTGGGAGACAGAGAGGAGGAGAGACAGAGGGTCTCTTGTAAAATGTCAAGCAAGGGGCCGGCCCAGTGGCGTAGCGGTTAAGTTCGTGCGCTCCGCTTTGGCGGCGCAGGGTTCGCAGGTTCAGATCCTGGGTGCGGACCAATGCACTGCTTGTCAAGCGATGCTGTGGTGGTGTCCATATAAAGTAGAGGAAGTTGGGCATGGATGTTAGCCCAGGGCCAATCTTCCTCAGCAAAAAAGAGGAGGATTGGCAGCGGATGTTAGCTCAGGGCTAATCTTCCTCACACACACAAAAAAATGTCAGGCAAAATCAAGACCAAAAGCAGGCTGTACTTTAAAAACCTCATGACAGGGGCCCTAATCCAGTCCTTGCCAGAGAGTCAGGACTGATGGAGAAAACCACTCCAGACCTACAGGGCTGCGTGGCCATCAGTAGCATGGCTCCAGAGCTCTGCATCCCTTTAGCCTGGAGCATTATGTGATGGGTCATGGTGATAATTCACTCCTTCCTCTGTACTGAGGATGAGAGACCCCACCATCTATGAATCAGCTACAGCAACAAGTTTAGTCCATTCTAGATGATGACATGAGCAATGTCAATACCTGAACCTGTCTGGGTCAATAAATTTGAGTCCAGAGCTAATGAAAACCAGAAGAGTTTCATGATATGCTACCTCACATGTCATGAATAGAGATAAACACCTAAATAATCCTATATGGAGGAAGACACTGAAAGGTTGAGTTATTAACAAGATGGTTCCACTAATCTTGGTAAACCTTTCCTTTCAAGAAACCCTCCACAGGTGTTCCTGCAAATGTGTCCATGCCTGATCCCCCCCAAACACCAATCAGAAACTCTTCTCCATCACTGTACAAAAATTATGCTTCATTAAAGGTGTGAAACTCACTGGGAGTAGTAAATAGTACGTTAGACATAAAGGAATACAGATGTAATTGATAATAACGTGTTAAATAAAAATCCATGAATCAAAAACAAAATAAGACAGAAGGTTATGTGGGAAGCCGTAGTCTGCTGGGTTCTGCGTGTATGTGAGTGGCTCAGTGGAGGTGGCTGACGCTCTCCAGGCCCACACTGCCCGGTCTGGGGCCCAGGCCATTCATGGCTGTGGAGCTGTGGAAATGAAGCTTGTCTGAGTTGAGATATGCACTGAGTCTATAATACACACCTGATTTGGAAGACTTCGTGTGAAAAAGAGAATGTAAAATATCTCAGTATTTTTAATACTCATTACATGTTGAAAAGATATATTGGGTTAAATAATATATATTAATATGCATTCCACTTTATTTTTTTTCTTCGTAAGTATGGCTACAAGATAATTGACACTGACCACGTGGCTCGTGTTCGATTTCTCCTGGGCAGAGCTGTGCTCCTCAGTGGACACAGCAACGGTGAGAACACCGTCAGTCACCCACTGCTCAGGGCAGAACTCCCGAAGCTCTGTCCCTTAGATGGTCTCTGCCCAGACCACTTGTCCGGAAATTGTCCTCACGAAAACTTCAACCCATTTAGAAAGGGTAACTTTCATGATTTTGTTATTACTTACTATCATTTTATTATTTTTAAAATGGTAATATATGTTCATTATAGAAAATTTGAGGCACTGTAAATGAAGAAAACAAAGCAGTTGAGCATCTTACCACCGAAGGACAACCGCTGGTAGGATTAAATTCTTTAACAGTAATATTTTGATATATATATACCTTCAGTCTTTTTGTATGTATACATTTTATAAAAAAACAAACAACAAGAATCATATTGTTTTGTAATCTTGCCAGTAAAATCTTTTTGATTTTTACTAAAGGCTGTAGGTTTATCATTTCATGAGTTTCTGCTTCTTTCCGTATTCCACTTCTTTTTCTTCTTGTGTTTAAGCCCATTCATGTTATTTTTCAAATTGATGTTTTATTTTTCAGTTAAATGTCTACCCTACTCTGTGATGGTCTACAGACTCGCTGGGGGATGCCAGGATGCCTGCTTTGGTTTTTTCCAAAGTCCCTGATATTTTTTTCTTAGCCAGTAGCACAAAATGTGTCATTAATTGGCCCTCCCTCCTATCCTTTTGGAATTCTAAGATTTAATTGTTTAATTGTTCCGGTCCTCAGTTTCAGAAGACTTAGAAACAAAGTGTTCTCATTAGGAATGTCAGGTTACTACCTCACGTGCCCTGGTTATGCCGAGCAGATGGCTTTTGAATGAATCCAGGTTCGTGCTGCAGGCTGTCAAAGGCCGTGCAGTTAGCACCTCAGGCTCCAGTCTGTGTAAAGCAGAGGTAGCAGACCAAAAGCCTAAGGGTTTATTCCTTTTGCAGTTTTGTTTTATTCTACCCCACACAGAGTCTTACAATTTTTTTAAAACATTTGTTTCTAACTTTTAAAAACCAGGAGCTTTCACGTTAAAATGTGGGTTTTTAGCTTCACTTGAAAAGTAGAAGCCAATACTTGTTCCTCTCATGTGGAAGCTGGTTCTAGGGCTTTTGGGTGACTTCTGAGCCCTCTATTACAGCTCTGGTTTAGTGTTGGCACAGGGAAAAGTATGGTCTAATAGAGTCTAAACAGCACGCCCCAGAGCAGCCGCTCACCTGAGACAGCAGGGAGGGGAGCTCCACAGTCATGGGGTGGCCCCTGCGGCCGTGTGCTGTCCTGCCTCATGCAGTCCTCCTCTGGACACTGTGCTACGAATGGCAGCCCTGGCTGGAGGAGCACCTGAACCATCTTCCTTCCAGAAACTCCCCACTCTCTCCTCTAAGTTGTTGGGAGCACAAAACCTGGTGCTCCACTGCCTCCTACGTTTGCTAAAGGCAGAGAAGATCAAAATGGTTAAAGAAATTATGATATATTTGTGTATATATACACACACAGACACACACACACAGTGGAATATTACTCAGCCATAAAGAACGAAATCTTTCCATTTGCAGCAACATGGATGGACCCTGAGGCATTATGCTAAATAAAATAAGTCAAAGAAAGACAAATAGCATATTATCTCTCTTATATGTGGAATCTGAAAACGAAACAGAAAAAATCCCAAGCTCATAGATACAGAGAACAGGTTGGTGGTTGCCAGAGGTGGTGGGTGGAGGAGTGGGAGAAATGGGTGAAGGGGGTCAAAAGGGAAAAATTTTTTTAAATTTAAAAAATAGTAACAGTAATAGTAATAGTAATAGTTACTATTGTTACTATTATTAATACTATGACAAAACACACCCAGACAAAAGATTATCACTCCCACTTTGGGGCAAGTTGACCAGAGGGAGAAAAAAAAGTTAAATCTTGCTTCATTTGAATTATATGAACTTCTAGGGCAATGCACCACAGATGTCAAGGGGGAAAAAAACAGAATAAAAAAAGTGCCTAGGTGAGGGGAATATAAAACACCAGCCATTGGCAAAGCATCCAGCTGAAGAATAAAAAGGGGAATTTTTATTACTTACTCTTTATAGGATCAAGATAATAGATCCCAGAAAAGGTGATTGTTTCCTTTAAAGCAGGGCATTGTGGCTTTTTTCTCCACCGAAGAGTATCTGGAAAACCCCTTTGTGAGCACACCGAAGATCTTTTATTCTTAGTCATGGTGAATAACTCTCTATATCAACTTCAATTCTTAAAAACACATCAGCGAAACCCCCCACTTTCATACCTAAATTGACCTGGTGTTTGTAACAGCCGTCATCTCCGTTCCCCTGCTTGCTGGAGTATTCGATTTCTCTGACTCTGGTAGTAAACACAGGATTCCTAAAAGCTCTCTTCTGGCTGTGGCGCAGCTCGCTTCGTCTCTTCAGACATCTGGGAAGGGGACAAGATTGACTCTGCGTGGTGAGAGCTAGGAGTAGGTCATGTGGACCCAGCTGTGGGGCCCCGAGGAGCAGCTTTCTCGGAGTGCGGGCTGAGATGTGAGGAGCTGGCTCGGCCGGTGGGAGGAAGGGGCCCGGGGCGCTTGGGGGAGTCGAGAGCGTCACGGTGAAGGCGGGAGCTGGAGCCGCCGTCCTCCACCTGGCACGGTGAGACTGGGGAGCTCCGGACACGCGCAAGCCAACACACACGCTCGCCCCACCGCTGGCACACAGGCCTGGGCGCCTGCCCCAGAGGTTCTGATTTAGCTGGTCTTGGATGGGTTCTGGGCGTCAGTTTTTTTGTTTTTTGCTTTTTGTTTTTTTTGAGGAAGATCAGCCCTGTGCTATCTGCCAATCCTCCTCTTTTTGCTGAGGAAGACTGGCCCTGGGCTAACATCCGTGCCCATCCTCCTCTACTTCATGTGGGACTCCGCGGCAGCATGGCCTGACAAGCGGTGCGTCAGTGCCCCCCCCCATCCGAACCTGGGCCCCCACAGCAGAGCGGGGCACTTAACCGCTTGCGCCACCAGGCCGGCCCCCTGGGCGTTGGTATTTTTAAAAACTCCTGAACAACTTTGAGAACACACTGAAGTAGGCCTCTCAGCTATGTCATCTCTGTATTTCACCTTTACCCCAGTCACTTTAGTGTCACAAGTGAAATCAGCCCTTCTGATTTGAGGAGGAAAGTATGGAAAAGAGAGTCCAAGTACATGTTTTTATTTCCTGTCACAATAGTTTGTGGAACTGAGAAGGTTGTGGAGTTCTCCCATTTTGCTGCTTTGGACACTACTGGTTTGTGTGGTGCGGAAGGCACCGTGGGGCCGGCGGCAAGGGCCGACTGCGGGGTGCCGCAGCGCGTGCACGTGGAGCGGGCCCTGGGCAGCCTGCCTGCTGGCCCCGCTGGCAGAAAAGTGAACGTCTGAACAATGTTAAATTGAAGCACATTGGAGTAAAAGCTTGGAAGAGTTTTGTTTTCCCTGGAACCTTAAATGTGCATATCAGAAATGCCTTTGAAAACACTTTTAATTTTGGAAAACTTTGAACAGAAGTAGACAGGATGAGAGTGAACTCTTCTGTACTCATTGCCCAGCTTCAGCCATGATCAGTGCTCGTGTTTCATCCATGCCCCTCCCCCTTCCCCTCCTCCCAGACTCGCTTAAAATAAATCCCAGACATCATATCAAGAAATGCCTTTTAAGTTTTGAAAAATCAAGGACACTTTCCCCACCACTGATGTGTGTCTTAAAGATAATAAAATGAATTGAGAGAGGAAAGAAAGATTTAAGTCGACTACCACATCTAGAGAGCGCTTCCTCAGTCCGATATATTGTGGCTTCTGTGGTGTGATGTCGCTGGTGGTGTCATTCTGGTTACATGAAAGCAGGGAGTGGATGTGTCTTCAGCTTTGCTTGTATGGAAAGGGTTGCCTGCTCTATGTGGGGCAGGGGTTAGCTTCTGTCCCAGTGGCATAGTGGAAACACTTTTCTTTGGAAATACTTTTCCTAGTGGAGAAAAAGCACGTGTAGAGGCAGGTCCTCTCATGGAGAGAGGCGGGTGGTCGGCCTTTCCGGCCGTGTTGACTGGCAGAATTCTTACTACCCCGTGCAGTGTAAGTCCAGGTGTATTGCATTTTACACGCAATATGTGTGACCGTCCAGCTGTGTTTGAGAGAAATTAGTGGTGATTTTTATCCCCTTAACATTTCTGTAGTAAGTAGAAACAAGGTCTTGTGAATTAAAAATACTGTTTGTTTATGGAGATTGGTTGTCTCACATAACTTCTCCCAGGTACTTCCAGTAAATTCCCCCGGGCCTAGAAGCAGTGCAGTGAGCACTGTGGTTTTCATTTTGCTTATGGAATTTTCAGTGACAGCTCTGAAATGAGCCAGCCACTTTCAGATCTTCACTCCACTGATGCGTTGGGGAGCTGGACTTGCTTATACAAGAAATTCCTTGCTTCTTTGGTGAAAAATTTTGCCAGGCTCACCTGTGTCACAGTGGTAATTTGTGTTGTGCTTCAAGTGTATCATTTGTAAACTGATTGACTTTAGGGTCTATATGGAAGGGAAAGGATGTACACACACCTTCCCTCCACTGCTTCAGCTGAGTGGGAAGCCATTAACAAGAAAATCCATGTTGCCTGTTCTCTAGAAAAATGTGCCAATGAAAAACCAAATAAACTTAGTGTTTTTTGAGAAATTAAAAATATTTCATAAAAAATTCAAGCAAAAATACATTTCATTTTTCTAAGTGTACAAGTCATCTAAACTTTTCAGCTGTGTGTTGTTACTGTAATAGGTAACATTCACATTCACTGACACCATCTAAGTGCTTAAGATGTATTAAGAGGTAAGTGTGAAAAAAAATACAGGTGGGTGTGATTGTTAAATCTACTGGCCAGAGGAGGAAGAGTGACACAGTGGTTAAGGAATGTCCCTCAGACCATACAGGTAGACCAAGGCTGATCCTGGGTTCAAACTCAGGATGTCTGGCTCCTGCGTACTTAACCCTGGGCCACTTACAGGACAGGGTGCGTAAGAGGGTGGCTGAAGAAGACTAGGAGGGAAAATTAGTCAAAAAGAGCGACTTAGTAGTTTTCTGAGAGTATTGGTGTGAAACAGCATATCACTCTTGGGCACCTGGGTAACAGATATTAGAAAAGTGACCTCAGGGCCCGCCCCGTGGCTTAGCGGTTAGGTGCACGCGCTCCGCTACTGGCAGCCTGGGTTCGGATCTCGGGCGCACACTGATGCACGCTTCTCCGGCCATGCTGAGGCCGCGTCCCACATACAGCAACTAGAAGCATGTGCAACTATGACATACAACTATCTACTGGGGCTTTGGGGAAAAAAAGGAGGAGGATTGGCAATAGATGTTAGCTCAGAGCTGGTCTTCCTCAGCAAAAAGAGGAGGATTAGCGTGGATGTTAGCTCAGGGCTGATCTTCCTCACAAAAAAAAAAAAAAAGAAAAGTGACCTCAGTCTTCCTGCCCCCTCGCCCCCGCCCCCACTGGCCAGGCAGGGTGTGGTCTGCCTGGGTGATTCCTGCCCTTCCTTCATCAAAGCCCAGATGATCCTGCTAGAACCGTCGCTCCCCCTTCTGTACCCTTGCTCCCTGGTACAATACTTGCATCTGCCCTGTGGCATGGTTTTGTTTTCCCGTGTCAACGCCTTGTCACCTCATAGGAGTAAATTCCTTTAGCAGCATTGCAGACCCAGCCCAACACCCCACACTTAACAAATGCTGTGGATGGGACGATCCATTCCAAATCAGGAGGAAACTTGCCTTCATTTATTTCCATAAAGAGTATTTTTAAAATAAATGTTTACTTTCTTGTTGCATTCTAAATATTTTACATGTACCTGAGGGAATGTCTTAGATTTTAGAGACCTTTTTGACCTTTCAGTCTACATATCTATTAACCAACTAGCTGATCATCCCACGGTAAGTGAAATCGATCCAGAAGAGGGAACTGGATAAGCTTAAAATTTCCCACTTCTACATGGTAGCCTTAAATTTAGAGAATATGAAGAGGATTGTGGCACCTAATTGTAGGGATGGCATTTTCAAAAGTCTCACATTATCAGTATGAAGACATGAGGTATCTTTTTAGGGAAAGGTGTTTGTTGCTAACAGCACCCAAGCCTTTTCTGTAAAGTGTTTTTGTAACTGCAGAGTGAGATCTTTGAATGAATCCAGTAATCAATTTTGTGGGTTTGAATAACAAGAGAAAGAATCACATCACATGTAAATACAGGTAAGTGTTATTTTTATGAAATTGTGAGTCAGAGTAACAACAAAACGACAATAAAAACACAGCTCTAGACAGGACGCTGATTTTTCCTCCACGGGAGAGTGACAGGAGACCAGCTCTGGGATCCCCTTCATCGCGCCAGCTGCCTGTCAGCGCAGGCACTTCGCGAAGGGCTTTCCTGATGGTTTGTTGCCTCCTGTAACGACTGTGATGCTTTAAATTCCTTAGAAATCTGAGGGAGAAGCACTTAGAATGAAGATGAATTTGTTTCGGGTTTTGCCATATGCTGGGGGATGTGTTTTTTTCTCACAAGTAATTGGGTGCCCTGGTTAGTCTGATTTCTCAGCACAAACACGTGGCTGAGGGTTGTGCATGGAGTTGTCCTTTGTCTTGATTTTAGGGAGCTGGACTTCACAACAGGAAACAAAGTAGGCAGTTACAGACTCTGCCTGTGGTAGAGAGTTACTTCAAGCGTTCTGTGGACTTTTATAAATGAGAGGTTTTCTGGCTAATTTCTCACTGTGAAATTAACAAACCAGTTGCTTGCTGTTGGTGTAGAGAAACACTTGGTTTTAACTTGAGGTCATATAAGAGGCTGCACTCAGTGTCAGTATTTGTGGCAGAGTGCTGATATTTTCTGGGTGTAAGACGAGGGTGAAATTCGAAGAAGGATATTTTTTCCCCTGGGCATTTCTAAAGGAACGAACTGGTTTAAAAAGGGAAACTGCTGGTTATAAAAAAATTAATTTTTGACAGTCCCCTGAATTCTACCCTAGGAAAATTTTAAAAGTTGGGCATTAGTGAAGCCAAAGATATTTTGCTTGTCTTCTTATTACAGGAGTTCATAAGTAAGTTTCATCTGGGTTTTAGGTGAGTTAATGTGTGTAGTGTGGATTACTATACTGTTAGCTGTGTTAGATGTTCTTTTTGTGTGTGTGTGTGAGGAAGATGGGCCCTGAGCTAACATCCATGCCAATCCTCCTCTTTTTGCTGAGGAAGACCGGCCCTGGGCTCACATCTGTGCCCATCTTCCTCCACTTTATATGGGAGGCCGCCACGACATCGCCTGACAAGCAGTGCATCGGTGCACGCCCCGGATCCGAACCCGGGCCACCAGCAGTGGAGCACGAGCACGTAACCGCTACGCCACGGGGCCGTCCCTAGATGTTCTTAATTATGTGTGGATGTTTCTTTCAACACATCTCAGAAATTGTACACAAGAGGATAAGATGTTTAATCTCTGCTGGAGTCCTGGTCTTCGCTGTGTCTAAAACATGGGGCTTCTCCCAGGGCAGGATCCTGACAGTAACATGGAAATAGCACAAAACGAAACCCTAATCCAACACAAGCAGCAGCTCTGCTTGCTTTGGTCAGTTCTGAGCTGGCTGTCCTTTTATCTCTATGGCCATTCTGGACTTTTACTGCCAGCAGCTGATGTCTGAGCGCCTCCAAGTGAGGAATTTGATGACGGAAGAAGAGTAGAGAAGTGTGTTACTAAACCATCCTTGCCAAAGGGCAGTGTAGCTCATTTCAGTAGTAATCTAAGTGTTACTACATGGAGAGAGTTAGACAGTTGTACCTAGGACACCAGAAATTTGAAATTTTATTCAAAAGAATTTCTTTTAATTTTATTTGTTTATTTATTTTTGATGAGGAAGATTAGCCCTGAACTAACATCTGTTGCCAATCCTCCTCTTTTTGCTGAGGAAGATTGTTGCTGAGCTAACATCTGTGCCCGTCCTCCTCTACTTTATATGTGGCACATTGCCACAGCATGGCTTGATGAGCCGTGCGTAGGTCCACGCCCGGGATCCAAACCTGCAAACCCCAGGCCGCTGAAGCGCAGCCCACGAACTTAACCACTATGTGACTGGGCCCGCCCCCCAAAAAGATTTCTTAATGTCAGTGGTTCCGTACATATTATGGAGTGCCAACTGTGGTGCCAGGCATTGTGTTAGGTCCCCGGGGACACAGTAATGTACATAATAGACGTGGTGGACCCTGAGTTTACAACCAGCTAACAAATACATTTTCAAAACTGAATTGTCATAAAACAGACAAGGTCTTAGAATAGTTTAGATTGCCCAGCTGGAAAAAGACTGTTATGTGTTAGTTGTGAATATCTGAGAAAGGAGCTTTCATTTGGTTGAATCTGTAAAGTTAAACCACTTAGTAAACTTTTTTTTTAAGTATCCTATTCCTTCTTTCCTTGGCCCCGTGATGTTTATTTTTGTTGCTCAAATTGGACTTTAAGGCTGATAGCAGCAGTGCTGGCTGCAGAAAGACTTTTCCAGTTCAGTGAAATCAGCAAAACCTGTGTGAGTTGTCCGGTCACACCTTCTGACCCCAGGCAGGCGTGCAGCCAGTGAGGAGAGCTGCTTCAGCGCCTTGCCTGGACGTTTCCACACCGCCTGGAAAGGCTTCTCGTCAACCTCCTGGCATGTAATTTCCTAAAAAATATCAAGCATATACTTTTCATTCAAAAAGACTTCCTTCTTAGCAGTTCTTTAGCAAAGGTTAAGCTTTGTTCATGCTTCAGTATTTAGCTAAGCCAAACCATACAAAGGTGAGGACTGGCTTTTTGGGTTTGTTTAACCTGACTGCATTATTACTTTCTTTGGCTGGTGTGTTTCAGTTTGGAATTTGTTTCAGATGGATCATTTGACTTGAGAGAATAGTTGGTGCATTGCTGATTGTCCTCTGCGGTTTTCTGTCATCTGTGAGGGAACAAGTAAGAAGGGAAGCTGCTGGGTGCGTGAGCACCACTCCTTCCGTCTAGGGAGTGGGGACCAGGGTCACAGACCTTGTATTGCCCGTTCTTGTTTTTTAGAATAATTTTCTTTTGTCTGTTTTATTTTTAATTATGTAGCATTTTAATCCCACTTCCTTACTTCATTTTTTAAGTCATTTATACAAATTTAATGGGAGGACAAGGAAAAGGACATTTCAGAGCGTAAATAACAAGAAGAGTCCAACATAAACGTGAAGAGGCACTGGTAAAGCTGAGCTCTGTCGGGGCCTGTAGACAGTGAGGACTGGTGTCAACCCCCTTCCTGGTGCAGCCTTCCAGACAAACCTACTGCTACCTCTCCTGCCTGTTTTAGATCTTGTCTGCAGAAAATTGGACTCTTTCCACGGATTTTGGAATTATAGCAAACACTGATCTTTGCTTTTGTAAGGTGTAATAATAAGTTTTCCCTCAAGCACGTTGCTCGCAGTCTAAGAAATGAGAATATTGTTAAGAATCAAGTCAGGACAGCTGTTCAGGTCCAGTTGGGACTGACATCATGATCCCATAGCTCTGGTGAGCAGTTACTGGTGGCCCCTGAAGGCAGCCCTGCTTCACTGTCACTCTGGCTGGTTGGTTTAACCGGCCCAAGTGAGCAAGCAATGAGGACTTGTAAGTACAGAGGAACATTCCCCACCCCTGGAATGTAACCCCATGAGCAGAGGGACTTTCGTCTGCTTGTCACTGCTGCGTCCCCCATGCCCAGAGCAGAGCCTCTCACTGTTTGGTTATTCAGTAACTGTTTTGAATGAGTGAAATATGAGATCATGAAGTCACTGACTTGAAAAAAGTCTCTATTCCTTAACTGGTTGCTTTGTAATAGAAACAAGTATTTTGAGCTTCTCCTCCCCTTACTACCACCCCTCATCCATGTTATCTTTGTAACTTTGAGTAAATTGCTAATCTGGTTTAGTCTCAGTTTTCGTCTTTGAAACATGGCTAGTGATGTGTGTTTCACAGGGTGATTGTGGGGCTGCCAGGAGATGGTTTAGGAAAAGGGCCTTGCCCAGCGCCTGGCCCCTTCCGCCCTCTTCGTTCCCTTGTCCTCTCATCCTGCCCATTTCCTTTAAAAGTCTACCAACAGCTTGTATTTGTGGTCTGTCCACCAGCAGCATAAGTATCCTCAGAGTACGATCTTAAAATGGGAACACTACTAGGTAGAAAATTTGACTAGAAAATTTCCTAGTGGAAGAGTTGAAGCTTTGGGCAAATATTAATAAATGAAACATTCTGTCATTTTTGAAACCCTGTTAACTCTACAATAGCCAGCTGGTATTTTGCCCCCAAATTTTCCAGAGTGGAGAAAGAAGCAAAACAGATTTTTGAAATTTCTGGACTAAGGCAAAGTGTCCTAGCAGTAGCACATAACGAGAATGCTATTTTAGTTCTCCATCCCATGGAGTTGCTCAGCCATGCAAAAAAGCTGTTTTCTCAGAGAAAATGTTAATGGACCTGAGGAGTTTTAAAGTATATTTTCTGAATTTTAGTTTACTGGCGCTCTGCTGCTTATGGGTACAGTGACCAGTTTAAAAACACAAGTCTCCATATAATCAGAAGCATTACTTCCAGCTGGATCATTTGCAGCAAGGCGTCAGAGTACATATTTCACGAATGTCTGAGACCCTTGGAGGGGTGGAGAGGATGTATAGATTCTGACATTCAACCAGAAGTTGACACATATTCATCGACTTTAGAAGTCAGTTTCAGGGCCGGCCCCGTGGCTTAGCGGTTGAGTGCGCGCACGCCGCTACTGGCGGCCCGGAGTTCGGATCCCGGGTGCGCACTGACGCACCACTTCTCCAGCCATGCTGAGGCCGTGTCCCACATACAGCAACTAGAAGGATGTGCAGCTATGACATACAACTATCCACTGGGGCTTTGGGGGAAAAATGAATAAATAAATAAAATTATAAAAAAAAAAAAAAGAAGTCAGTTTCAGTCTTTGATAAGGCCGAATGAAGGAGAACACATATTGTGAAACAGCAGCCAAAGAAGAATTGAGAGGAAGTAAGAAGAGTCATGGGTCCTGATACAGGATAAGTAAGTGGTTGATTGACATGTATTTCTGGAAAAACATCGTGCCACCACCACTCTCAGGTAGCCGTCATTAACATGTTGGTATATGCTGTGATTTTTAAAGTTTACAAAAATGGGGTCACATTGTATGCACTGTTTGATTTGTTTAGGCTTTGTGTTGGAAAACTTTCCTGAGTATCCAGTGATTTTGGCCGTTTGTTTATCTTTGGGGGTGATTGGAAGGACTGTGGGTGCGGCATAGTCATTGGGGCTTCATTGTAGGGTGATCAGGTAGAGAGCCAGACCCACAAATGTCCATATCTGGAGGCTTGTCTCAGGGGCCCTTTGGTTTTTGCAGAGGAGATCCTCAAGTCTCTGAGGTGTGGAGAAGTGGGCGGCAGCTCTTAGAGTTCTGTTGGCAAGGCAGGGAGGAGAGCCGAAGGGCGAAGGACCATAGTTGGTTCAGCGTGTCCTGGCCCACTTCGTCCTCTGCTTTATTCTGTGCTTCCTGTCTGCCCCTCGCTGTGCTGCAGTCTGCTTCTGGAGCTGCTGCTTCAGTGTCTCCAGGGGAGGGGGCTGGACAGGGTGGGGACCTAAGGACCCAGGAGCTCTGCATATAGACCTCCAGCAACACGCCCTTTTTTCCACCCCACACCTCATCCTCCCCAGCCCTGTGGGCTCACGGCACACACACGGGTGTATCATACTGTTACGTGGAGGCAGTAGCTGCCCCTCCATCGGGTTTCTATATTCTAAAAGGTCCTGAAATCCCTTCTTCTCCACTATGGTTGTTGTACAAGAGCTATGATGAAAAATTAGGCAGAGTAATGAGAGAGTGATTTGGTGTGACCAGTGCACCGTGTATAAGTACGAGTACTATATATGGTTTTGTTACCCACTTTTTGTTGTGTTTTTACTTAACAGTATACAATCATATGTCACTTAATGACAGGGATAGGTTCTGAGAAATGCATCGTTCAGCAATTTCCACGTTGTATGAACTCGTGTAAGTATACTTACATAAACCTAGATGGTACAGCCTACTCCACATCTAGGCTCTATGGTACTAATCTTATGGACCACCGTTATGTATGCGGTCCATCGTGGTCCAAAACATTGTTATGCAGCACATGACTGTATTATAAACATTTCCTCATGTCATTAAATTTTATTCTCTAACATATGTTTTTTTAAACAGTGTTTTATTCCACTGAATGGATGATAGACCTTAGTTTATTTTGGGACACTCAGGTTGTTTGCAGTTTTTCACCCATAAGCAACACCCAGTTGGATATACTTTTCTTTTTTTTTTTTTCTTTGCTGAGGAAGACTTGCCCTGAGCTAACATCCATTGCCAATCCTTCTCTTTTTTGGCTTGAGAAAGATTAGCCCTGAGCTAACATCTGTGCCAGTCTTCCTCTATTTTGTATGTGGGACACTGGCACAGCATGGCTGGTGAGTGGAGTAAGTCTGCACCCGGGATCTGAACCTGCAAATCTGGGCCAACGAAGCAGAGCATGTGGAACTTTAAACCACTCGGCCATGGGGCTGGGCCCAAGGGATAGACTTTCAATTAACTGTTTCATTGCTAGACTTGAATTGCTGCGCCAAATTGAGACCAGTTGTCCAACAGAGAATTTGAACCAGTTTGCGAGAGGGATTTCTGGATGGTTTCATGGAAGGAGAGAGTGGGGAGACAGAAGCAGGTGCAGAGGAAGAGTGGGTTATTCGGCACTTTGCGAAGGTCTCCAGGGCACTGAGTCAGATGTGAAATGGTGCTTGTTCCTGCCTTCCCAGAGCTTACCAGGTGGTGGGGAGACCACTGTGCCAGGCACAGTGGATACAAACGTGAATAGGACTCAGTTTCTGGCCCAAAGGAGAAGGAGGCAGGATTGTGAAGAAAGAACATAGGCAATGGGACAGATAGAACCTGGACCTTAGTTTTACTGTTAAATATGTTGGGTGCTGATTGATGATGATGTAATATTTCAAGCATTTATAAAAGTAGAGAGAATACAGAACATTTTTCCACATTTGCTTCAGAGACTTTTAGAAGTAGTACTGTCATACATGTAGTTGAGCTTCTCTGTGCTCTTCTAGTCTCACTCTCTTCCCTCCCCTCCACAGGCCACTACTGTCCCAAAGTAATCTTCTCATTCCCCTTCATATTTTGTGATGCATACTGTAACCATTCTACAGTATTGTTTTACAAGTTTTTTTTAAAAAAACTATACAATATGATTTTGCAACTTGCTTTTTCATTCTTTTTTTTTTTTTGAGATTTATCCATGTTGATAGATGAGGCTCTAATTCATCTTAGTCACTGAACTGTATTGCATTATGTAATTACACCACCACTTCTCTATCCATCATCCTGTTGGTGGACGTTTAGATTGTTTGCAGTTTTTCATTACAAATGGAAGTGCAGAGAGCATTCTTCGTTACGTCTTCTTTTGGGGATTTCTAGTGTGTGCCTAGAAGTGGGATTTCAGGGCTATAGGAATTGAGCATCTTTAACTTTACTAGATATTGTCTAAGTATTCTCCTATGCGGTTATGCCAGTGTACACTGCTATCCTCAGTTTATCAGGACGGTCTCTATCCCTGCCAACACTTGGTGATGTCAGATATTTTAAATATTTGTCAGTCTAATGAGTGTGAAATGGTCCCTTGTTTTAAAAAATGCAGTTCTGTGATTACTAATGACGTTGGACTTCTTTTGACTATTTGGGTTTTGAATTCTGACTTTACCACTCACTGTATGAACTCGGGAAATGATTACTTATTCTGAGCCTCAGTCTTCTGATTTTGATGAAACACGAATGCATACATTTTAGAATTTTTCTGAGAACTGGAGATCACATGCACAGTTCCCGGCTCTATTTCTCTCTCAGTCTCGAGTCACGGTACCAACGATACCCAGAAGGCTGGCTGCCCCCACTTGAGGAGACCCCCCCAAAGGCTGTGGTCTGGAGCAGGAGGAGCCAGTAACAGAGGTCGCCCTGGAGCTGTGGGCCCTCCTGAGCACGCAGCAGAGCCCCGGGAGAGTGCCCACGCGGGGTCGCTGTGCTGTGGGGCACAGGGCAGTCAGTGCATTTGCAGTGTGGAGAACCGTTAACTGGGCTCCCTCCTCCCTGTTATTCTCCACAGAGCAGGTGGAGGGAGGCTTTGGAAACGTAAGTCAGATCTTGTGCTCACAACCCTCTAGTGGCTTCCTGTCTCACTGGGGGTAAAAGCCACAGTCCTTGGCATGGCCTCTGTGCTGAGTTTTCACACTATAGTTTGTTCCCCATTTAAAATCCCAAAATAAATTGAAAAGATTACGACCAGCATTTAAAAACCACGAAGGAGAATAGGCTGGAAGAGAGCACCACACAGCTAGTGTTGAATCCGGTGGATCACTTATGTGCATGTGTACTGAGTTTTCAGGTAAAATATCTTGTTTCCTGTGGTCAGAGTAGCATCAAATCCTGCATGCCTCACTATGATCCAGTGCCTACCCCCTCTGGCCTACTCTGTTCCAGCCCCACTGAACTCCTTGCTCTTTCTCAAACACACTCATACCTGCCTTAGGGCCTTTACAATGGCTGTTCCCACTTCCTGCAGAAACATTCGGGCTCAGTCCTTCACTTCCTTCAGGTCTCTGCTCACATGTTCCCATAATAAAAAGGCCTCCAAACATCCTTTATAAAATAGTAACCCACTACTCCCAACACACACGTTTCCTGTCACGCCTATTTGACTTTTTTCTCCATAGCACTTGTCACCATCTTAACATCCTGTATATTTACTTACTTGTTTGATTGTTATTAGTCCTATTAAAATGTATGTTCCTTAGTTTTGTTCACCCTTGTTTCCCTGGGGCCTGGAATGGTGCCTGGCACGTGGTGGCCCCTCAGTAGATGTGTTTCTTGAGCGAATGACTGAGTCGTAGGCTTTCGGTAGATGTTATCACAGTCCACTAGGGACAGACAGTATATCAACCAGTAAGTACAACACAGAGCCATCAGTTTGATGATAGTATGTTCAAGGCCTTCTGGTGCAAGAAGACTGAGAATCAGTTCTGCTGGGCTGGTTGCTGGAGAGCCAGGAGGGGGCGCCAGGAAGGGCTTCACGGTGAAGGTAAGACTTGAGCTGAATACAGAGTGTGTAGGCATTTGTCCAGCAGGAGCTAGGAGTGGGCTGCCATTCCAGCACAGGAAGCAGTGAGCAAAGGTCCTAGGGTGTTAAGCCATATGACAGATTTCTATGATGCATTTCAGAGTGGTAAGCCACTCAGTGAGGCCCACACATGGGCTGGGTTAAAGCTGGGGGTGCGATCGGAGCCCATAGACAGCAACAATGTGTCAGTGGGCCCCAGGGCAGGGTACTCCGGCCCAGATCAGAAAGGCCAGGAAGAGAGGAGCACCTGAACTCAGGCCTCAGCAAAGTGGAGTTTTTGTGTGTATGGATGAGAGGGTGGGCTTGATGCATTTTTATTCAGACTTCATCTTCCAGATATAGAAGTAATACAGACACATTATAGAAGATTGGGAAAATGTGAAGAATGTAAAATTCACACCTAATCTTACCACACAGAGCTGACAGTGGTGTTAACATCTCAGATTGTTTCTTCCCTGCATGTTAATTGTATATCCTCGTAAAGAACAGTAATTTTTTCCAATTATGAAAAGTTTTGTGAGATGATTAGGTTGGGAGGATTGAAAGCCCTGAGAGCTGTTGGTGACAGTTATTGGCATGGAGAATACTGGAGATGGAGCTACATTTTCTTGATCTTTTTTGTAATTTCAGAGGAGGGCACTTTTCTGGCCTTTCGCCTAAATATGGAATTACATCGATTTTGGGCCCCTTATTTCTAAACCAACCAATCAGTCTCTCTCCATCTCTCTGCCTCTCTTACACGCCCACCCACACCCACACACATGCTTCTGTCTCCTCTGGCCACAGCTGTCCAGGCTGACGTCACTGGCAGGGCTCCTGGGCTGGGCTGCGCCTTGTCTCCTGCACGAGAGAGAGCGTCATGGCGCTGTAGAGGGCTGTGAAGGATCTTCAGATGCCCAGGTCCACTCCTCGGTGCTCTAAGAAATGTCTTTGATAACGTTCTCCTTCCTAGGAAAGATTGGGGGCAGAGAGACATGTGTTTGCCATCTGAACTTGGTAAAAGCTATTCTTGCCCTGTTGGGCACAGCTAGAATTTAAATGCTGCATTCTATTTAATATTAACTATATTAAAGTAAAACGTGCACACAGATTTTTTTTTCTTTTTTTTCAAATTGAGGAATAATTGACATATAACATTAGTTTTAGGTATACAACATAATGATTCGATAATTGTATATATTGTGAAATGATCACCACAATAAGTCTAGTTAACATCTGTTACCATAGATAGAAATTTTTTTTTTATGAGAACTTTTAAGATCTACTCTCTTAGCTACTTTCAAATATACAATACAGTATTATTAACTATAGTCAGCATGCTGTACATTACATCCCCAGGACTTATTTATTTCATAGCTGTAAGTTTGTACCTTTTGACCCCCTTCACCTAATTATCCACCTCCTACCCCCTGCCTCTGGCAACTAACAGTCTATTTTCTGTATCTATGAGCTTGTTTTTGGGGGTTTGTTTTTGTTTATTTTAGATTCCACATGTAAATGAGATCATACGGTATTTGTCCTTTCTCTGACTTATTTCACTTAGCATAATGCCCTCAAGATCCATCCATGTTGTAGCAAATGGCAATATTTCTTTCTTTTTTATGGCTGATAATATTCCATTGTGTGTGTATATATATATACACCATATTTTCTTTATCCATTCATCCATCAATGGACACTGGAGTTGTTTCCATATCTTGGCTATTGCAAATCATGCTGCAGTGAACATGAGGGTGAGTTAATGTTTTCATTTTCTTCTAATAAATACCCAGAAGTGGAATTGCTGTATCATATGGTAGCTCTGTTTTTAATTTTTTGAGGAAACTCCATACTGTTTTCCATAGTGGCACCAATTTACATTCTTACCAACAGTGTATGAGGATTCCCTTTTCTCCACATCCTCGTCAAACAGATTTTTTTTTTTTTGATGAGGAAGATCAGCCCTGAGCTAACATCCCTGCCAATCCTCCTCTTTTTGCTGAGGAAGATTGGCCCTGGGCTAACATCTGTGCCCATCTTCCTCCACTTTATATGGGACACTGCCACAGCATGGCCTGACTAGCGGTGAATCGGTGTGCGGTGGGGATCAGAACCCAGGGCCGCCAGCAGCAGAGCGAGTGCACTTAACTGCTATGCCACAGGGCCAGTCCCAGATTTTTTTTTTTAACGTAAGAAAGTTTAGGGGCCGGCCTGGTGGTGCAAGCGGTTAAGTGGGCGGGCTCTGCTGCTGCGGCCTGGGGTTCACCGGTTTGGATCCCAGTTGGGGACTGACCCACCACTTGTTAAGCCATGGTGTGGCGGCATCCCATATAAAGTGGAGGAAGATGGGCACGGACATTAGCCCAGGGCCAGTATTCCTCAGCAAAAAAAGAGGAAGATTGGCATCGGATGTTAGCTCAGGGCTGGTCTTCCTGACAAAAAGAAAAAAAAATTTATACCACTATTCGGCAATGCGTGTCCTGAGATTTCACTGTCAGTAACATAGAATTAATAAAAAATTCTAATTGGTAGCCACAGCCAAGTTTTAAACAAAATGATTGGAATTTTTTTTTCTTTTTGTGAGGAAGATCAGCCCTGAGCTAACATCTGCCAATCCTCCTCTTTTTGCTGAGGAAGACTGGCCCTGGGCTAACATCCATGCCCATCTTGCTCCACTTTATATGGGACGCCGCCACAGCATGGCCTGACAAGCAGTGTGTCAGTGCGTGCACCCGGGATCCAGGCCAGGGAACTCCTGGGGCGCCCGCACTTAACTGCTTGCGCCACGGGGCCAGCCCCCAAAATGATTGGATTTTAAAGCATTGTTGGAAAATGGAAACTGTTAGATTCTGAGCCTTTGAGATGTGAATTAGAAGTTAAACCCCCAGTATGTATCGGTTTCAAAATTATACTGTAACTTTGTGTGAAAAATATGTAAAAACTTAACTACATAGCCAGGGAATTTCAGTTTTCACCACCATATTTCATAACTAAAATATTTATACATTTTAATAAATTACCCTGTATTTAATATTAAATTATATAGTATCTTTCAAGGGTACTTTGTAAAAGCGGCAGATTATTGTCTTCCTTCTTAGATGAGCCTGTTACTTTCTAGATCTTCCCATTTACTTGATAACATTTAAAAAAAAAATACCCACAGAGAAGAGAACTCTGTAATCTGCACCCCCTTGATGCTGTGGGCTGACCGACCCCAGCAAAGTGCAGCAGAGGCACGCGGAGGGCTGCAAGACGCACAGAAAAACAAAAGCAGGCCCTCGCTGGAAAAGCGCCGAGAGGCGGCGTCAAGGCCTGGGACAGAGGCGTGTTCTGGTGAGGGGCCCGCGTGCTGTTTCCGGGTGTGTGGGTCTGGACCGCAGAACTTTGCGGGCGCGTTTCTGGAGGGGAGAGCAGCCAGTCTTCGCACATATTCAGCCAACTTAATTTCAGGAGCCAGGACTGGCTTGTAGCCCAGAAAAGTCTGTTCTTCTAGAATCCCGTTTAAGCTGTTTGTGCTTCGGCTTCCGTGACTCTGGTTTATCTTGTGGCCATCTTGATGCTCAGTCACGGCGCAGGTAGGCCCTCCTAAATTCGGTCTCACGTCGTATGTAACTCCTGTGGCCAACAGTTCTTCACGGAGTGACCCTGCCGTCCGCTCGCCTTTTCGAGCGTGTACGCAGTGGGCGCTGGAGACAGGGCTGGGCGCCGCTGCCGGCACACGCACAGTTGGGGCACGGTTTTCTTCTGCTCTCTAATGACAGATTTCCCTGCCTCGCTCGCAGACCGTGGCCTCTCACTTTTCTTGCTTTATTTTTCTTCCTCAAGCATCTGGGCTGAGGCGGAAACGGAATCCTTTTCCTTTATGAGCATCTTTTTTCTCTGAAGGTTGAGTTCCCTACAAGAGTGTGAACTAAATTCCAAATCAATTCCCTTCTTAATTCTGCTCCTTACCACTGAGTAATACCCCTGTAGGCACCAAAAGACAAGTGGCAGGTGGCCTTTTGTCTCACCTTATCTTTAGTGTCCTGTCTCCAACCCTGTCAGACACAGCATTGGAAGTTCCTTCTGGACCCTTGTCCTGACCTCTGAACCTACCTTGAAAGGGAGAGAAAGCCACACTTAAGCCTGGGGTCCGTGCAGTCCTGGCCAGCCTGAGCTCGGCCTAGCAAAGGGAGCCAAGAAGGCTGGCATTGGGTCTCAGCATCTATCCAGTTTAGACCACACTCTGTCAGGGTCAGGCTGTGTTCTTTCTAAGTTTTCTCTGTACACAGTCTTTTCCTGTCTACTGGAAAGTTTGTTGAGCTGTCTTCTGAATTCTGCCCGGCCCCACCCCCACCCTCCATCTGGCATCCTTCAGCTTATTCTTTGAAAGTGCGAGTGTTATGTTTTCTTTTGTGTTGGGAAAACACGGACCTCTACCTACTCTTGACCCTCTTGCTGATGGTTACCAGAATTTTCCCTAGAATTCTGTCTTCTGTGGGACCAATATCGTTGCTTCCTGTGGATTGCACCATTCCTGTGCCGCCTGCCAAAGGCTTGTCGCTTCCCCAGGCACTCGGAACACTAGGGCTTGTCTCTGTCCCTAGAAGGAGTGGTCTAGATTTCCTTCATTGTTTCCACGGGCAATAGAGATTATTTTAGAGACTTTGTGAAAGTGAGGCACATGATAACTCCCCCGTTTTGTTTGTTTGCTTATTTTTTTGGTGAATTGTACAAGCCACATTTTAGAGTACCTGTTGTCCTTAAAAACCAGAGTGTCTGGTGGGGGGTGCTGTGGAAGGGTCCGGAGCAAGTTCTGCCTTGTGAAGCTCTTGTGCGATCTCGTGTTGGGCTCTGGCTCTCACTCCTTGGATCAGGATGCTGCTGCATAGTCCCCTGGTGCCGTTGGAGCCAAAGGGCTTCCAGCCAGAGCGCAGGGGTGGCTGCAGGTTGGAGGCTGGGGCTGGGCAGCCCACTGCAGTGCTGGTGTCCTGAGCCCAGACAGCGGGCTGACTGTGTGCACGTGCATTTGGTGCCTGCACACATGCTGGTCGGGGCCCAGCGGTCCTTCATGAGACGCTGACACTGAACAGCATGTGTACTTATAAGATTGATGCTCCCGTCCTTTCCTGAAGCACTTCAACGTGTTTTGTATGTTATATTCTATTTTCCTATTGATTTTTATTATTGAAAAAATAGGAGTATAATTTTCTGAAAAGAGATTGGACCTAAGTGATCATAATAGCCATACCCAAGAGTTTAGTACTCCTTTAAGAACAGAAACACTTAAAGATACAATAATAATTTTGTAATCAAATATTAACATAACAAATATTTATTTGAGGGCCTGCAAAGTTGCAAGACTATGTAAAAAGGCACTACTTGCTCTTGAATATGCAGCCAAATTATGATAAATAAATGCAAAGTAAGTATTTTATTGTTGGGGTCATAATAGGAAAACTAGAATAACCTAATGGATTATACTGGAATGAAAACATGTTTATTTAGATTCTCAACTTCACCAATCACACGAGCAATCGATACTGGGATAATGTTCTCATTTTCTGAAGAAATATTGTTTCTTGGCATTTTGTTAAATCTCTGTTAATATTAATAATAATCTTACACATCTGTAAATTTAACTTTTCAGAAAACTTTCTCATCTTAACAGAAATTGAGTTTATTTGGGCAGAAGTCTAGGAGATCAGGCCATTCAAAGTTCAAGATAAAATAAATAGGTGGACATATTTTCCAGATTATACACTGCAGAAGAAGAAGAGTCAATTATCGGTTATCTACTGTGTAACACACCATCCCAGAGCTTTTAGTGGCTGAAAAATAACAATAATTTATTATTTATTATGATCCTCTGGGTTGGCTGGACTGTGCTGGGCAGCTCTGCTCCATGTGGGGTCTGCTGGGGTTCCGCTAGCTCGTTTGGCTGCGAGCTCAGCTGGGGGGAACATCCGGGATGGCATCACTCACATGGCAGAACTGCAGCAGGCAGGCTGGGACCGCTGAGGCTGGCCGGGTCTCTCTCACTGCCCAGGGACCCAAGGAGTGAAAATGGAAGCAGCCAGGCCTCTTGAGGGCTAGGCTCAGAACCGGCACGGCGTCACTTCCGCTTCGTCCCTTGGGAGCAAATCTCAGGCCGCCAAGATGCGAGGGGAGAGGAGACAGACTCCACCTCCCCGTGGAGCTGCAGATACAGGGATGGAGGAGTTGGTGTGCTTGTTTTTGGACACATGAATAGAAATCTAGGATTCAGGGCCCCTGAAACTGTGTGGGTGTGTGTAAACTGAAGTTTGGTATATTAAGTTTCTATGGAATTTGTTATACCTTTGTTCACCTATCTCCATAGTAGCAAAAGTAAAATCTTTAAAATTTTAGCAAACATCCCACAGAATCATGGAATTTTAGAGTTGACAGGAACTTTGGGATTACCTTGTGAATTCTTGCCCTCTCATTGGACTCAACTGTGATCTGGAGAATTTTTGTCATCTGCTCACAATTATGTAGCTAGATAATATAGGCAGTTTTATTATAATAGAATTTGACATATGCATAAGTATCCTTTTTTTATTTAATTAATTTTTTGTCGAGGTCACATTGGCTTATAACATATCAGGTGTACATCATTATATATTTTTTTTTTTTTTTTAAAGATTTTATTTATTTTTATTTTTCCCCCCAAAGCCCCAGTGGATAGTTGTGTGTCGTAGCTGCACATCCTTCCAGTTGCTGTACGTGGGACCCGGCCCCAGGATGAACGGAGAAGCGGTGCCTCGATGCGCACCCGGGATCCGAACCCGGGCCACCAGCATCGCAGCGCGCGCACTCAACCACCAAGCCACAGGGCCGGCCCCATCATTATATTTTGACTTCTGTGTAGACTACATCGTGTTCACCACCAAAAGTCTAGTTGCCATCTGTCACCGTACGAATGTGCCCCTTTACCCCTTTTCCACTCGCCCCTCCCCCCTTCCGCTCTGGTAACCACCAATCTGTTCTCTGTCTCTATGTGTGTGTTTGTTGTTGTTGTTGTTTGAGGAAGATTGGCCCTGAGCTAACATCTGTTGCCAATCTTCCTTTTTTCCTTTTTCTCCCCAAAGCCCCAGTAGATAGTTGTCTGTCATAATTGTACATCCTTCTAGTTGCTCTGTGTGGGATGCCGCCTCAGCATGGCTTGACAAGCGGTGTGCAGGTCCACACCCAAGATCTGAACTGGGGAGCAGAGTGCACCAACCCAAGTGCTACATCACTGGGCCAGCCTCTGTTGTTGTTTTTAATTTCCACTTATGAGTGAAATCGTACGGTATTTGGCTTTCTCCATCTGACTTATTTCACTTAGCATAATACCCTCAAAGTCCACCCATGTTGTCGCAAATGGCAAGATTTTATCCTTTTTTATGGCTGGGTAGCATTCCATTGTCCTTATATACCACATCTTCTTTATCCATTCATCTATTGGTGGGCACTTGGGTTGATTCCACATCTTGGCTGTTGTGACTAAAGCTGCGATGAACATAGGGGTGCATACATCTTCTCAAAATAGTGTTTTTTTGTGTTCTTTGGATAAATACCCAAAAGTAGAACAGCTGGAACATATGGTGGTTCTATTTTTAATTTTTTGAGAGCTCTCCATACTGTTTTTCATAGTGGCTGCACCATTTTACACTCCTACCAGCAGTGGGAATCCTCCACAGCCTCTCCAACACTTGTTATTTCTTGTCTTTTTAATAAGAGCCATTCTGACGGGTGTGAGGTGATATCTCATTGTGGTTTTGATTTGCATTTCCCTATTAATTAATGATGTTGAACATCTTTTCATGTGCCTGTTGGTTATCTGTATGTCTTCTTTGGAAAAATGTCTGTTCAGATCTTTGGCCCATTTTTTGATCAGGTTGTTTGTTTTTTTGTTGTTGAGTTGTATGAGTTCTTTATATGTTTTGGAGATTAACTGCTTATCAGATATGTAATTTACAAATGTCTTCTCCCAAATGTTAGGTTCTCTTTTCGTTTTGTTGATGGTTCCCTTTGCTGTGCAGAAGCTTTTTAGTTTGATGTTGTTCCATTGGTCTATTTTTTCTTTTATTTCCCTTGCCTGAATAGACATGATATTCAAAAAGATACCATGTTTATGACCAATGTCAAAAGCATTCTGCCTATGTTTTCTTCTAGGAGTTTCGTGGTTTCAGGTCTTACGTTCAAGTCCTTAATCCTTTTTGAATTAATTTTTGTGTGTGGTGTAAGATAGTGGTCCATTTTTATTCTTTTGCATGTGGCTGTCCAGGTTTCCTAACACCATTTATTGAAGAGACTTCCCTTTGTCCGTTATATGTTCTTGGCTCCTTTGTCGAAAATTAGCTGTCCATAGATGTGTGGGTTTATTTCTGGGCTCTTGATTCTGTTCCATTGATCTGTGTGTCTGTTTTTGTACCAGTACCATGCTGTTTTGATTACTATAGCTTTGTAGTATATTTTGAAATTAAGGAGTGTGATACCTCCAGCATTGTTCTTTTTTCTCAGGATTGCTTTAGCTATTCAGGGTCTTTTGTTGTTCCACATAAATTTTAAGGTTCTTTGTTCTATTTCCTTGAAGAATGTCATTGGAACTTTGATAGAGATTGCATTGAATCTGTAGATTGTTTTAGGTAATATGGACATTTTAACTATGTTAATTCGTCCAATCCATGAGCATGGAGTATCTTTCCATTTCTTTGTGTCTTCTTTGATTTCTTTCAACAGTGTTTTATAGTTTTCAGTGTATAGGTCTTTCACCTCCTTGGTTAAATTTATTCCTAGATATTTTATTCTTTTTGTTGCAATTGTAGATGAGATTGTATTCTTTGTTTCTCTTTCTGCTGTTTTATTGTTAGTGTATAGAAATGCAACTGATTTTTGTATGTTGATTTTGTACCCTGCAACTATACTGTATTCATTTATTATTTCTAATAGGTTTTTGGTGGATTCTTTAGGGTTTTCTATGTATAAAATTATGATATTGGCAAATAGTGACAGTTTTACTTCTTCCTTTCCAATTTGGATCCCTTTTATTTCTTTTTCTTGCTTAATTGCTCTGGCTAGGACTTTCAATATGTTAAATAAGAGTGGCCAAAATGGACATCCTTGTCTTGTTTCTGTTCTTAGAGGGATAGCTTTCAGTTTTTCACCATTGCGTATGATGTTAGCTGTCGGTTTGTCATATACAGTCTTTATTATGTTGAGATACTTTCCTTCTATACCCAATTTATTAAGTTTTGATCATAAATGGATGCTGTATCATGTCAAATGCTTTCTCTGCATCTATTGAGATGATCATGTGATTTTTATTCTTCATTTTGTTAATGTGGTATATCATGTTGATTGATTTGTGAATGTTGAACCATCCTTGCATCCCTGGGATAAATCCTGCTTGGTCATGGTGTATGATCCTTTTAATATATTGCTTTGTTTTGTTTGCTAATATTTTGTTGAGAATTTTTGCATCAGTGCTAACTTTCATTAGTGATATTGGCCTGTAGTGTTCTTTCTTTGTGTGGTGCTTGGCTGGTTTTGGTATCAGGGTAATGTTGGCCTTGTGGAATGAGTTAGGAGGTGTCCCCTCCTCTTCAGTTTTTTAGAAGAGTTTGAGAAGGATAAGTATTAAATCTTCTTAGAGTGCTTGGTGGAAGTCACTGGGGAAGCCACCTGGTCCTGGACTTTTGTTTTTTGGGAGGTTTTTGATTACTATTTCAATCTCTTTACTGGTGATTGGTCTATTCAGATTCTCTATTTTTTCTTAACTCAGTTTGGGAAATTGTATGATTCTAAGAATTTACCCATTTCTTCTAGATTATCTAATTTGTTGGCATATAGCTTTTCATAGTATTCTTTTATAATCCTTTGTATTTATGTGCTATTTGTTGTAATTTCTCCTCTTTTATTTCTGATTTTATTTATGAGCCTTCTCTCTTTTTTTCTTGGGAAGTCTAGCTAAAGGTTTGTCAATTTTGTTTATCTTTTCAAAGAACCAGCTCTTAGTTTCATTGATCTTTTCTATTTTCTTTTTAGTCTCTATTTCATTTATTTTCTCTCTGATTTTTATTATTTCTTTCCTTCTACTAATTTGGAGCTTCATTTGTTCTTTTTCTAGTTCCTTTAGTTGTAAAGTTAGATTGTTTATTTGAGATTTTTCTTGTTTCTTGAGATAGGCCTGTATTGCTATAAACTTCCTTCTTGGCTTACAGCTAAGTAAGCTTACAGCTTAATTTTCTCTTACAGCTTTTGCTGTATCCCATAGATTTTGGTATGTCATACTTTCATTTTCATTTGTCTCCAGGTATTCTTTTATTTTTTGGATTTCTTTGTTCACCCAATATTTGTTCAGTAGCATTTTGTTTAATATCCACATATTTGTGACTTTTCCAGTTTTCTTCTTGTGGTTGATTTCTATTTTCATATAGTTGTGGTCAGAACAGATGCTTGGTATTATTTCAATCTTCTTAAATTTATTGATACTTGTTTTGTAGCCTAATATGTGATCTATCCTGGAGAATGTCCCATGTGCATTTGGAAAGAATGTATATTCTGCTGGTTTTGGATAGTATGTTCTGTTTATATCTAGTAAGTCCGTCTGGTCTAATGTGTCATTTAAGGCCAATGTTTCCTTATTGATTTTCTGTTTGGATGATCTATCCATTGGTGTAAGTGGAGTGTTAAAGTCCCCTGCTATTATTGTGTTGCTGTCAATTTCTCCTTTTATGTCTGTTAATAATTGCTTTATATAATTAGGTGCTTGTATGTTGTGCACATAGATATTTACAAGTGTTATATCCTCTTGTTGGATTGTTCTCTTTATCATTATGTAGTGCCTTTCTTTGTCTGTTGTTACAGTTTTTGTTTTAAAGTCTATTTTGTCTGATATAAGTATTGCTACCTCAGCTTTCTTTTCACTTCCATTTGCATAGAATATCTTTTTCCATCCCTTCACTTTCAGTTTGTGAGTGTCTTTAGGTCTGAAGCGTGTCTCTTGTATGCAGCATATATATGGGTCTTGTTTTTTAATCCATTTAGCCACCCTGTGTCTTTCAATGGGAGCATTTAGTCCATTGACATTTAAAGTAACTATTGATAAGTATGTACTTATTGCCATTTTGTTACTTTTTTTCTGGATGTTTTTGTAGTTCTCTATTTCCTTCTTCGCTTGCTCTCTTGCATTGCGATTTGATGGCATTCTGTAGTGTTATGTTTGGGTTCCTTTCTCTTTATTTTTTGTGTATTTGTTATAGGTTTTTGGTTTGTGATTACCATGAGGTTCATAAATAATAACTTATGTAAATAGCAATCTATATTAAGTTGATGGTCTCTTAAGTATGACCTCCTACTAAAAGCCTTGCACTTTTACTACCCCAACACACATTTTATGTTTTTGACATCATATTTTACCTCTTTTATTTTTGTGTATCCCTTAATCTCATATCATAGATATAGATTATTTTAGTACTTTTGTCTTTTGACCTTCATACTAGCTTTATAGGTGGTCAATCCACTACCTTTACTGTGTATTTGCCTTTACCAGTGATCTTTTTTTCTTTGATAATTTTCTTATTCCTATTTGTGGCCTTTTCTTTTCCACTTAAATAAGTTTCTTTAACATTTTTTGTAAGGCCGGTTTAGTGGTGATGAACTCCTTTAGTTTTTGATTGTCTGGAAAACTCTTTATCTCTCCTTCCATTCTGAATGATAACCCGGCTGGGGAGATTATTCTCGGTTGCAGGTTTTTTCTTTCAGCACCTTTGAATATATCGTGCCACTCTGTTCTGCCATGTGAAGTTTTGGCTGAGAAGTCAGCTGATAGCCACCTGAGGTTTCCTTTGTATGTAACCTGTTGCTTTTCTCTTACAGCTTTTAGGATTCTCTATCTTTAATTTTTGACATTTTAATTATAATGTGTCTTGCTGTGGGCCTCTTTGGGTTCATCTTGTTTGGTGCTCTTTGTGCTTCCTGTACCTGGATGTCTGTTTCCTTCCCCAGGTTATGGAAGTTTTCAGCTATTATTTCCTCAAATAAGTTTTCTGCCCCTTTGTGTTTCTCTTGTCCTTCTGGGACACCTATAATGCAAATGTTAGTATGCTTGACGTTGTCCCAGAGGTCCCTTAGGCTGTCCTCATTCTTTTTAATTCTTTTTTTCCTTTTTCTGTTTAGCTTGGGTGATTTCCTCACCTCTCTCTTCCAGAACATTGATCTGTCCTTCTGTGTCATCTACTCTGCCATTGATTCCCTCTAGTGAATTTTTCATTTCCATTATGATATTCTTCAGCTCTGATTGGTTTTTTTGTGTGTGTGTGAGGAAGATCAGCCCTGAGCTAACATCCATGCCGATCCTCCTCTTTTTGCTGAGGAAGACCAGCCCTGAGCTAACATCTATTGCCAGTCCTCCTCTTTTTTTCCCCTTTTTCTCCCCAAGCCCCAGTAGATAGCTGTATGTCATAGCTGCATGTCCTGCTAGTTGCTGTATTTGGGACGCTGCCTCAGCATGGCCTGACAAGCAGTGCATCTGTGCATGCCTGGGATCCAAACCTGGGCCGCCAGTAGCGAAATATGCACACTCAACTGCGAAGCCACGGGGCTGGCCCCTGACTGGTTCTTTGTATATATTCCAATTCTTGTTGAAGTTCTCACTTTTTCTGTATTTTTCTCCCCAGATCAGTGAGCATCCTTATGACTATTAGTTTGTACTTTTTATCAGGTAGATTGTTTATCTCTGTTTCATTTAGTTCTTTTTCAGAGGATTTGTCCTGTTCTTTTATTTGGAACATATTCCTTTGTCTCCTCATTTTGCCTACTTCCTTGTGCTTATTTCTATGTATTAGATAGATCAGCTATGTCTCCCCATCTTGGAAATGTGGCTTTTGCTTAGGAAACGTCTTATGGGGCTCAGGAGCATGCTCCCTTCTCATCACCTGTGCCAAATATTCCAGGGGTGTCCCCTGTGTGGGCTGTGTGTGCCTTTCTGTTGTGGTGGGGTTGCTATTTCAAGTGTGCAGGTAGGCTGGGCTGGCCCTCAGGCTAGCTGGTTATTAGGCCCAGCTGCATGCAGCTGCAATGGGCATATTACTGGGCGGGGCAAGCCCCAGCATGGCTGGCTGCAAGGTCTGGTAGCACACAGCTACCGCAGTTTTGCTGGTAAGCAAGTCAGGCCCCCAATGTGGCTGGTTGCTAGGCCTGGGGGCACACAACTGCTGCAGGCCAGGCCTCCAGTATGGCTGGCTGCACAGCCCTGCAGCATTCGGTTTCCTCAGATGCATTGGTTGGGGGAAGGGCAGGCTTTAGATGAAACCAGCTGTGTGGCATGCAGCTGTTGTCAGCTTGCTTTTGGGTGGGGCAGGCCTCTGGTGAGAATTGGCTACGTGCGGCCCTGCAGTGTGCAGCTGCCTGAGGAGCAGTGATGGGCAGGGCAGGCCCCAGGCACCACAGTGCACAACCGTTACAGGTGTTGGTGGGTCAGGCAGATCCCTGTGTGGCAGCTTGCGAGGCTGAGTGGTGCAAGTCTGCTGTAGGCTTGCTGGTGGCAGGGCCAGTCCCGGAGCAGGCTGCCTGCCTGGGCTGAGCTCAGTTGCTTTGGGTGCTCTAGTGGGCGGGCAGGCCCCTGCACCAACAGGCTAGAGGAAGGATTCCAGTGGTGCCTTCCAGCATCTGTGTCAGCACAACTGAACTAGGTCACAATAATGGCTGCCATTGTCTCAGTCCCTGTGGGGTGAACCCAGCCACCTCCTGCCTCTCTGTGATGCGCTCTGAGCTTAGTAAGTGAGTCTCTTTTACCAATGGACTACGCCCTTCTCTATCTGGTGTTTTTGTGCTGGTTTCTGGGTCAGGTGAGTCTGTCACTGGGCCCTTAAAGAGCAGGTTTTCCTTTCCCTGAAGTTCTGTAGTTTTCCTGGGCTATTCCCCATTGGTTTTCAAAGCCAGGTATTGGGGATCTCATCTCGCATGTGCTGTGTCTAAGGGCTGGGATGCCTAATGTGGAGCTTAAATCCCCTCCTCCTTCGGGAAAAGCTCTGTACCTTTGAGACTGTTCCTGACTGTGAGGCACCACAGTTGTGGCGTGGTTTTCTCCTCAGCGGTGCTGTGTCTTTGCCTCTTGCACTCCTCTCTGTGTTGTCCCCTGTGGTGGAGGTTCTTTTCATCCAGTTTCCAGATCTTTCTCAGATGAAGTTGTTCCAAAGGTAGGTGTAGGTTTGTTGTGTCTGTGGGAGGAGGCGAGTTCAGGATCCTCCTACGCCACCATCTTCCAAACCCATCAGAGAACCACCATTATTGCATAAGTGTTCCTATTGTCTTATCCTCTTTAACAAAAGGAAATCGTAAATTTCAACAGAAAAAATTGACAAGTTTTTTTCTCATATTCTAATCAAGCCCTTGTTCATAGACGTAATTCATTTGTATATAGTTACGATAATAAGAGACATGACATTTTGTACATGACCATTTTTTCACATGGTTTACACTATTGCAAGTTGCATGTTTTGTTCACTGCTGCATACTCAGTGTCGAGAACAGTAGTAGATGCTCAGTAAATATTTGTCAAATAAAGGAATTGTGGCCATAGAAAATATTTGATACTTATTAACCAATATTCACCTAAAAGGAGTCTTATGGTTTATATTGCCACCAAAAATATATGACTGGAAATATGAAATATGAAATATGATGTAAGATCAAAAATATATGACTTATAATTATTTTATTTTGGTGCTAACAGTATTTACAAAATGCACAATAGTTACAAAATTTATTAATGTTTCTTGATCATTGGCAAGGTTGAAAATTTTTCATGTTTAATTTTAGGCCAAATTTCTTTTTTCTTTTTTTAATAATTTTATTTATTTATTTATTTCCCCCCCAAAGCCCCAGTAGATAGTTGTATGTCATAGCTGCCCATCCTTCTAGTTGCTGTATGTGGGACGTGGCCTCAGCATGGCCGGAGAAGCAGTGCGTCGGTGTGCACCCGGGATCCGAACCCGGGCTGCCAGCAGCGGAGCGTGCACACTTAACTGCTAAGCCACGGGGCCGGCCCAGGCCAAATTTCTTCTTCATTCCCTACCGACAAGTTACTTAAAAATATTTTTTTGCCCTCAAAAATGCTAAGCAGTTACCCTACCTAATGTCACTTAGTGTATAAATAGCTTAAGGTATAGGTGCCATGGCTTCATCCAGCAAGACTTTAAGAGGCCTCCACCAGGGGTTGAAGAATATTAGTTGCACTAATGTGAAGTAATAATTCATTTCCTGTTCATGCATACACATTTAAAATTCAAAGGTTACTTCCATTTTTTCTTCACCTTATTTTTCCAGCCATCATTAGAGCAGACACACAAAAAGAAGCTTTTAAGAGCCCATGTAGAACTGTTTTCATTCTCTTTGGGAAACACATAGAATGCAAAGAATGGTGGGTGGCTGGGTTGGCTGGGCTGGCTTATGATTCACATACATTCCGCCCAAGGCCTGTGTTTCTGATTAAGACTCGACAGCTGGGGCAGGATGCACTGAAACACTGTGTTCCACTGTGTCTCCAGAAGAACTCCTGGAAGCGCTTCATTCAGGGCACGCAGTGCAGCAGCAAACCCTGCGGAAGCCTGTGGGCTCTTGAGTGATACCTCCTGCTGCCCCAGGGAGCGGTTTTCAGCTTCCCTCTCCACCTGGACACCCCCTCACGCTGGACTGTAGCTCGGTGTAGACCCTTCAGAAATACTGTGCTCCTTGGTTCTTTGTTTTCCTTCTCTGTTCTCTTCAAGGAATCTAGTCTTTTGGATTAGATTTCTTTTTAAGGTGAAGAAGAGGAATACCGCCCAATTTAAAGCTGGCTGTGCTGTCGTCTTTTTCCTTGACAAGCTGAGAAGGTGCCCGTTCATTTCAGGAGGGGGTGGCAGGCCCTCAGAAGCTGTGAAGCTGTTGCTCCTCCCAGACAGCAGTGCCCAGGGGCCGTGGGGTCTCAGCCTCTTCAGCGAGCCATGGCCAGAGACTCTTTTCCTCCTTTTTAACTTTGAACCTAAATTGATACTGTCTATGAGAAAGGCCGAGAGGCAGGCAGATGCAGACAGACAACAGGCCCACATAGACCCAATGAGGCCAAACTTCTACATTTCTAGTTTTTCTGCCAAAACTCATTGTTGGAATGTTAAAATGTTGAGATATGGCTTTGCTAACGTTTGAAAAATGCTTCCTTTACCATAAGGAAGGGAATAGGGAGAGGATCTCCATAGGAAATTCCTTCCTTCGTACATAATAACTTTTCGCTGAATTTAAATTACTCTCAGTCCTGTGTTGATGTCTGTAAAATAGTTAGCTGTATAGAATGTGAGAACCTAACTTCTGCCTTCCTATGAGTTATGAATCATTAATTGCAGGAGCGTGACTAGGTTTGCCACAGCTCTTCTCCCTAGGACCTCGAGCGGTGGAGAAAATGCACCCATTCGAGGGTGACCAGGTCAGGAGAATGAAGGGAGGTGGGTGCACACCTGGCTAGATTGCAGCCTTTACCTCAGGCCAAGGCAGACGCTGCTTCTGGATGTTTTAGGAGCCACGGAACAGCAAAGCTGATCTCCGGTCCTTCCTCGTGCTGGTTGGCGGGCTTCCTGCTCTGTGCGGGCGGCAGGGCTTTCAGGGGCCTGCGACAGCTGGAGAGCTGGTCGCTCATCAAGGCTGCCGGGCAGGAGGCTCACTGAGGGGCCGGAGCTGGACCAGGCAAAGGGGATGTTTGACGGTGATACAGCTCCAACAGAGGTCTCGGCCGATCGCACGGCAAGCTCTGTAACTGGGGTGCAGACCAACCTGAGATTCTGCCAGGGCGGTGGGAGGGCAGTTCGGCTACATGCCCCACACCTCACCCACTTGGCCATTTTGTTAAACTGCCTCATTGCAGTCCTTTTCATATCAGACAAGATAAGGGCAAATCCCCCATTTTCCAGAATTTATTGTGGCTAGAACCACTTTTAAGTTATCAACAATTTGTTGATAAAATGTAAGAAGAGAAATCTCTCAGGAGAGTTAACTAAGGTGAATGCTTTTGCCTTCACAGCATCCAAAATCTTTCACCACTCTAGTCTAGGTAAAGCTGACAAAAAATGCTTCTCGATTGGATGTGGGATGTGAAGGAAATCTCAAAGTCAGGATGCTTCCAAGGTTGGCAGAATGGAGTTGTCGTTTACTGAGATGGGAAGCCTGGAAGCAGTGGGTGGGGTGAAGTTAGGAGTTTGGGTTGCACATGTTGAGTCTTACTACCATTGCAATAGGTGGCATAAAGTAGTCACTGATGAAGCTAGTTTGAACACTGGAGGTATCTTGTTCCAAATGTAGTATACCTCATATGATGGCTTCAACTCCAGCACAGGTGACTGTCTAGAAGAGAAGGCTGGCTTATGGACATGGTGACCAAGTTCCTAACGGATCAGCATAACTTTTGTAGGAGCCGTTAAGCAATCCTAAATGAAGCTTTCTAGAGCACTGTAGGAAAATTCAATTCTACAGAAAGCTTTAGGAGAATTCAATTGTATGGAAGATTTTCTTGGTGCATGTTGATAGGTGACATAAAGTTATCACAGTCTTATTAACCCACTGTATTGCTCGGTGTTAGACTGTTATTAATGGGTAAGTGCTAATCAATACATTAGACACACAGCAGGACAACTTTCAGATTTTGTAAACCTCTGTAGAAGAGGCTCACCTGAAGAATGGCCCTGGTGTGCAAATTGGGTAATAGAGTAATACTTACTTGGGGAAATAGTTTGATTTTTTGTCTTGACTGTTTGTTTGTTTTAAATTCCCTTGAGGCTGTGTTTTGGTGCATCCCTCATTTGTGCCTATATCCATCCTCTCACACACCGGTAGGCAGCCCACCCAGCAGAACCCACAGCATCTTCTGTCTCACTCTCTACTTGTAGCTCTTTCCTCCTGTTATTGATCCAGGTCAGAGTTTCATCCAGTCAATTCTGTCACTTCCTCGTTGAACAGATAGATACCTGTTCATCACTCTCTAGTGTTAGACACTGGAACAGACACCTGCCTGTCCTTCCCCTTAAACTGTGGCTACGCCCCTGCTGTAGGGCAGGGCTGCCTCCTGTTCTTCACATCTTAGCACCCACAGAAGGTAATAATAGTTATGTGGCAGCCTGAGGTGAACTGGAAGAGATTGGAGGTGTCCATTGAGGCTTGGTGAAAAGAACTCATTACATTTCTTTTTATAATTATGGTAAGAAGAATAAAATATAAAGCATTAGAAATATTAAATATCGAGGGCCGGCCCCGTGGCTTAGCCGTTAAGTGCGCGCGCTCCACTGCTGGCGACCCGGGTTCGGATCCCAGGCGCACACTGACGCACCGCTTCTCCGGCCATGCTGAGGCCGCGTCCCACATACAGCTACTGGAAAGATGTGCAACTATGACATACAACTATCTACTGGGGCTTTGGGGGAAAAAATAAATAAATAAATAAATAAATAAATAAATAGTTTAAAAAAAGAAATATTAAATATTGAATCTGTATAAAATCTACAAATATATTCTTTATGTTCTTTACCAGAAACACTTAAGATACGTCTGTGAACTCTAAGAGTTAACCCTTAAATGGTGCTGTTTTGAAACACGCCATTATCTCCTTTAATCCAGGGAACAGCCCTATCAGTGAGGAAACAAACCCTCAAAGTGGGTGAATAATGGCTGAAGGTTCCACAGCTACTGAGTGGCAGAGGGGAGGTGTGGTGCCAGGCGTTTGGCCTCCACGTCCAGGCTCTGTACCACTCTGCCGTCCTGCTGCCTTTTCTGGATCAGGTGCTACGCTTGGAATGGCCGCGTGCAATTTTAGATCAGCACTTTCAAATGACGACCTCGATGTATTCTTGAGAAAGGGAGGTGAGTGGCCGAGCTCCTCCGCTTAGTTCCAAGGCCCCGAAGCTGGGCTCCAGCCTCCTCTCCCCTCACCTCTCCCCATGCCAGCCTCGTCCATGCCCCTGACTGAGCACTTGTCTTTGTGCCTATGCACGCGCTTTTCACTCAACCAGAAGGCGCTAGCTGCCTTCCCAGTCCTCCTGGTCCTGGTGTGGCCTTGGGCACCCCTGCCACAGGCTTGCTCACACCTGGCACACGTGTCTGGCCACGGCAGTCACAGTAAGTGCAGGGGTGTGGCTGCTTTCCGGTACCTCCGTCTCATCCTCCTGGCAGCTTGTCCAGGAGAGGTGCTGCCAGGTGCCTGTGAGCTTTCGCTCCTCGTTGCTGGTTGTCTGGGAGGCTGTGGGTGAACCTCCAGGTGTTTCCAGGGCCTTTGTTGGGGTCTCTTCCTTGGGTAAGAGTCCATTTGGTCTCTATCACCTGATATGCGGAGAGTGGGGAAAGAATGCACCTCACAGCTGAGCCAGCTTCACAAATGTGACCATCCTGGGCGGTTCTGTGGCAGAGCCTCACAGACAGAGGAGTCTCGTGGGTAGAGGTGGCAGGACTATTCTGTCAGTCGGGGAGAGCGTGGGGAATGAAGCTAGAGTGACTTTCTACGACTTGCTTAAGGTCATCTCATTATTTGTCAGTTCTCAAGCTCTAGGTTTAGTTAGAAATTACATAATTTCCAGTAGTTTCCATTTTTACTTTGATTTTCATCAAAATCAGTTCTTTTCCATTTAGATTTTATAGTGAAGATTGGATTCATGATCAGCTTTTGACCATATCAGCTTCTACCCATTTTAGCTTCCATGCTGTGAATTTTGAGTGGCCACTATTTCTACCACGTCCAAGTCTCTGAGCCCCCAGGTTTGAATTTTGTGTAGAAGAGTCACTCTTCTGTCAAGTTTAGTCACCAGTAATCCCTCTGATATGCACTTTCAGCTGTTGTTAGTTACATCTTGTGTTCTGTTTTTTTCTTCCAGTAATTTTCATTATGAATTTGATAACAGACTGATCAATGGTTTTTGTTTCTTAGTTAGTCCGTTGGAAATTGATGAGCAATTTTGTGAAATGGACAGTCGAGATGAAACAAATAGACAGGGAGTGGGGAGGGGAAGGGGCAGTCGGACAGACAGAAGTGGGAGGGCGCCGTGATGCCCAGACACCCTTGAGGTCCAGAGGCAGACGCTGTGGTCTGGATGTCTCAGGAATCCCCTCATGGCTGCCGGCTGCCCGAGTGGCAGCCCTGACTTGTCTGGGCACCGTGAGCCCCTCTTCGCTCCAGCTTCCATGGCAGTGGCTTCTGGGTGGGGAAATCTCACCTGTTTCCCCTTGAGCTCAGGGGAAGCCACATTCCGCAGTGAAGGAGGGCAGGGAGGGACAGGTGGCCCACTGGCCAAGGGGCTCGCTGCGCCTGCTTCCTCTCAGATCTGCCTTGGAGGGCAAGGCTTCCCACGGAGCGCTCAGTGAAAGGTATTCACTGAAGGAAAGGTGTGGGGCAGTAGCTACACAGTCGGTCAGGTCCTTGTGATTAGTTGGAAGATGGTAGGTTCTTTGTTTTCACAGCTTCTGTGAGTGAGGTGGTCCTTGTGTGGGCGGGTGTGGGCTTTTGCTCTGTCACCGCCTGGGTCCCAGGCATGCCACATCACTTTAAGGCTGGCCTCATTAGTTTACCCCCTTACTCCCTCAGTTTTTACTTTGTTTCCTTTTCTCTATTACAGATATGTTATTAACCTTTCTAGTTTGATTTAAAAGGTATTTGTTACCCAAGGTACTAGGGAAACCAAAATTAGTAAGGTCCTACCCCTGTGCTCACTGGGCTCCTGGCCCAGTAGGGAGACTTTAAATGCCCTGGGACAGGGGGTAATGGGAGCACAAGATACAGGTAAGTGCAGGGAGGGGAGAGGGGGAAGGAAGAGGAGACCGTCTAGAAGCCCACGGGTTGCTGCAGGAGAAAGGGACAAGGAGGGCTGACATGCAGAAGCCCGTGCAAAATGCTTAGAGGTTTAAAACACCTGGGTTGTAACTATGCCAACATGCGAGCACATACCACCCAGGAAGAGTGCCTAAGCTGTGGGGCAGAATTTGAGTGCCCCAGAAGTACTGTGTAAAGCACCCTCGGTCCCACCGTAATCCCTGACTTGTGCCTGGAAGGCAGCTGACCTTTTGGGTAGAGGCCTCCATTGTCCAGGTGGCCAAGCCCAGCGCCTGGACACTGTGTGGGGATGCTCCAGGCGGCAGCTGCACCCCTCTCTCTGCCCCTCTCCTCCGAGCAGGTTTGGAGTCACTTCTCACAGTGACACTCCAAGCTACTGGCCTGACGTCTGGGGCTGGAGTCACACAGAGCCTCCCAGGGTCGCATGGCAGCCCTGCAGGAGGCAGGTTGTGCTGCTCAAGGAGTCACGTGCTGCCGCCGGCCGTTCAGGCCTGTTAACAGCCCGTGGCAGATGGGAGACTGGAGGAGACAGGGTTGTATATTCCTGATGGATTTGGAAATGATTCTGGATTTCCTTCAGCTTTGAAGACATAGCTCTGTGTCTGTGTATAGCAGCATCTTCTGAGAGGTAGTGTATAGAAACAACGTCTTTGCTAAGTGAGGGGGCTGTGGATTACTTGAAGGTGTTATTAGATAAACAAGCTGGCTCGTTAGTGTGGTTAGGTTTATGATCTGAAGTATCCTTGTGAACACGAGTCATTATCTGTGATCTCCGCATGTTGATTTTCTGGGTAGAGTTCCTAGATTTGAAGCACAGTAAGCGTACAGATCTGGACGTTGTAGGTGCCCAGTAAACAGGGAGAGAGTTTGAATCCGTACATGTTTTGACATGGTCGACCCTGGAGTTGGCACTTTCCTGACATTTAGAAGGTACCGAAGTAATGGACACGTCTAGCACTTCACCCCGAGGGAGACAGGAGCTGGTGGTCACGTTCCAGACAATGCAGATTGAACTGAACAGTTAGTGCTGATGGAAGAGCTTGTGGTTTAGGGCCGAGTCCTACTGGCATATTTTTCTAATGGGTGCCAAAAGCTCCAGAGTGATCCCGATGAGATGCAGCCCTATACCGTGTCTTTCTCCAAGCTGTCGAGAGTTCTTTGCAGACATGATCTCATCGCATAACATAGCTGTGAAGTAGGGAGGTTGAAATATTACCTCCCGTCTACAGGTAAGGCATTGAAGTGTTCGCTTCTAAACCTCTGCTGTCTCTCTCAACAGCTCTTCCAGATTTTAAACACTTGCCCTTTCTGTCAATCCAAGTGCTGCTTTAAAAAAAAACAGCTCTGTTCTTATTACCATTTCCCAATCTGCCTGAGAAGCTGTCACTTCATGTCCCTCCACCCCGGATGCAGTCTCCTCACACACACTCTGGGCGAACCCTCTGCCTGCCTGGCCTGCGCTCCAGTGTCCCCTCCCCAAGTGTTGGATCTCAGGCTGCCTTTCCTTGCCCCTCCACTGCCTTGCAGTGTCTCACACTTGCAGCACTACAAATGTAGGCACAGGTTACAGCCAAGTACAACCAGCACGTCTTGTCCTACCACTCAGCTGGAATATGGCCAAGAATGGAAAATTTGATTTTAATATTATATAATCCAGTGAATATTAAGCACTTAAGTTGTTCCAGTTACTGTGTTGGTTGGATGGATGTAGCTGTGGGCGACGTGGAGTTTCAGGCCCCGCCAGATTCTCCCAGTCCTAAGGGAGGAGACAGACACAGAGTCTGATCAAGGGCACAGGTGCATGATGCCCTGTCCTGGGGACAACGGGGACCCAGTGTGGCCTGGTCAGCTCCAGGTTGGCCTTGAGAAACTCCTAGGTAGGAAGGCAGGGAGAGTAGGTCCATTCCCAGCACTGGGACAACTGCCATGTTTCTCCAGAGTGGCTCTTTGCTGACACGGCCACTGTCTTCCTGCAGCAGAACAGCCCTGAGCTGCCTTCTCATCATCCTGAGATCTTCCTGCCTCCTCACCCCTTTGCTTCTCTCCTGTTTGAGTTATATGAGTCTCCTTTTCAGTGTTCTCCCACCCTTATGCCCTCAGACCCCCTCTCATCTCTTGTTTCCACCCTCTTTCTTCTGCATCTTCAATTTCCTCCTCCCTGCTTGCCTGCCCTGTGACCTTCAAACACTCAGTGCTCCTTCTGTAGAATCCCCTTTTGCTGCTGCTACCTGTTCCATCCTCGTCTGCAGGAGACTGCCTCTGTGGTCTTCTTCCCCTCTCCTCATCCTGCCTGTTTGCTCACAGCTCTGCAGAGCTGGCGCTCAGGCGCCTGAGCCACAGCCCTCACAGCCCTGTCTGCCTCTTTTGTCCCCCGTCCACTCCTGCCTGCTTTGTGTTCCCCACCTGACAGTGCCTCCAGCTCTGCTGATCGTCTCTCTGCCCCACATTGATCTTCTATTGACCTATGTCCCTGCTGGAAAGCTTCCACGACTGCCTTCAAATAGGGGCAAAACCCCGGGATACTCAGGCCCCAGACCCCAGTCTGGGTCCATCTTCGCTGTCTCCTCATGCTTCTGCCTGCTGCCTGCCATCCAGCCCATTCTCCCCCTCAAGGGGCTACTTGGACTGTTCCACCTGCCAAGAATGCCTTTTCCCTACTGGGCTCTCCATCTGCCCGAATTCCGTGTGTCCTTGAAGAGCCAGCTGTGCTGCCATCTCTTCCATGAACAGTCGCTGGTGCCCTCTCCCTCGGCAGAAGGGATCTGTCTCCTCTGATCCTCGTCCACTTTACCAGCATCTCCCCATGGTGGTCACCAGTTTCCGTCCTGTGTTCATCCCACAGACGGTTTTAAGGGGTCTGTCCTGTGCCAGGCATTGCTCCAAGGGCTCCTGGAGTGCCTGTCTTCTCTTTCTCCCACTAGATCAGGGCCCTAACTGCAAGTCCCCTACAGATGTAAGCAGCACAGGCATTGTAAAAACAGCAGGCATTTGGTAAGCTTTTCATAAACGACCGGCACCCCTCCCCTCCCCTGGGGCCGGTCCCCTGGTCCAGCCGCAGCAGTGTTAGCCTGGCATTAAAGTCAGGTTCTCTGATTTCAACCCTTCCTCACGTTCAACTTTTCTAGTTTTAGGTGTATCTGCGGACCAGGGTTTATCAGTCCAGTCACAACAGTTTTCTAAGAAGAAGCAGGACTTAAGATTCTTTCAGGTCCACTGTCAGAATTCCTGTATGGTCGTGACACTGAAGAGTGTGGTTTAGTGTGTGTTAACCTCTGGTCATTAGGCAGCTGAGGACATGTAGCCAGCTGTGCTCATTCTGAGACTGTCTGCAGCGTGTTGCAGGACCCCGGCAGTCACAGAGAGGCGGACGTCACAGCAGTCAGGTGCAGAGTGAGAATGGAAGTCTCTGGTGATGTGTTTTAAGATGACATGCACACACTCCTCCCATCCAAGTGTCTTTGTGCTTCCCTCCAGGAGATGGCGGGCAGAGCTCTCAAGCAGACCGGCAGCAGAAGTATTGAAGCCGCCCTGGAGTACATCAGTAAGATGGGCTACCTGGACCCGAGGAATGAGCAGATTGTGCGAGTCATTAAGCAGACTTCCCCAGGTGAGCTCAGCCCCGCCGCATGGTGAGTGAAGGTGATTTGTGATTTAAAAACACAAAACAGTCTGCAGGAAGGGAGGTCCAGTGTGGCCATGGTCAGCAGATTGTCTCTTGGCACATTGCCTCCTTCTGGTGATGGGTGAACTGAGCCTGCTCTGCTCTGACATTCGGGCCCTGGCGCAAGAGGCAGCAGGTGTAGATCATGGGACTTACCCGAGTGCCTCTGTCCCTCCCCCACCTGAAATAACCTGGGATACTTCCTACCTGGGGATGTTTGTGTACTAGTTGTGTTTTGTTTTATGAAAGATTGAAAAATTCACTGGATATTAAAATTAGGCAACCCAGCAGAATGAGAGTAAAATTGTTTTTACTTTCCCTGGGGCCTGTGGGGCAGGGGAGTGGTCTTTGAAAAGGGAGGTTTAACTGTAGCCTCTGAGAGCAGGCTGCCCAGTGGAGGCCTTGGGCAGTGGTACTGGGAAAGCCCACCTCGGTGTCCCCTGGGAAGGGCCAGAGTCACCAGCATCAAACGCTCTGCCTTGCTGGCTGTCAGCAAATGTTCTTAGTACCTGAGGCCCGGGTGTGGTAAGGGATTCATGATATTTAGCAAAAGACATTCTCCCTATTTTGTGGAAGACCTTGGATAAAACCTACTTCATCTGTTGGGTGAGAAAATTGCACGGGCTTTGTAGGTTGTATCTTCCTTGTTAAGGGGACACAAAATTTCTGTTTTCTTCTTGATAGAGGGAATTTCCTTAAACGGTGCCCGGCCAGCCTCCATGTCAAGATTCTTAGCGTTGCAGGGCTGTCTCAGAGCACAGCAGCAAGGGAGACACAGGCCGCCGTAGGTGATGAATTTCCTCTACGTTTGCCTTTGATGTGGATTCACTGATGCTTATTCTTGGCCCAGGAAAACAAAGCCACTGTTTGGCTGTGACTTCTGCTTGATACAATGGCTGTAGAGGGCCTTGGCTCTGCCAGGTGTTCCCGTGAGGGGTGTCCGATGGGCAGGGCAGGGCCTTTTGACTCAGAAGGTCCCCCGGATCTGCCCACAGCAGAATTCGGCCTGTGTCAGACGGCCTTTAGTTATGGAAGAGCCTGTGCAGTAGTGTCAGTCCGAAGGACGTTGCCGGTGTGAGGAATTAGACTGGAAGTGCCAGACCAGCTGAGCAGATCCCCTCTCCTGCCGTGTACCCCTCTGCCCTCTCTGCTGTCTTCCCCTTTAACACCATCTTCCGTTTCTCTCCTTTGCAGGAAAGGGAATCGCACCAAGTGCTGTGCCACGGAGGCCGAGCTTTGAGGGAACAGGCGACCCTTTCCCGCCCTACCATGCGATGAGCGGGGCAGCCTACGAGGGCACCAGCGCACTGGAGGAAGTGCCTCGGCAGTACGTGGACTTTCTCTTTGTTGGAGCGAGCCCTCACGGTGTGCCTGGCGGCCATCAGCACCAGCCCAAAGGCCATGCTGCGAACCTGGAGGCCACAGGCATGAATTTCCCTGGGACCAGCCCCGGCGTCCAGGCCCTGCCACTGCAAGGGCCACACTACAGGCCACATCTGCTGGTGCCGGGGGAGCCCCTGGGCTATGGCGTCCAGCGCAGCCCCTCCTTCCAGAACAAGACGCCGCAGGAGGCAGGAGTGTTCTCAAACCTGGCTGCCAAGGGCCCGGCGACGCAGCCAGGGGCCGGCCATGCATTCCAGCCAGCGGGAGCAGCGACTGGTCTGTACGTGCCACACCCACACCATAAGCAAGCCCACCAGATGCACATGATGGGCTCTCGGGGCCAGGTGTTTGCAAGCGACAGCGCCCCCCCGAGTCTGCTTGCTCCCTCTAGAAACAGCCTCAACGTGGATCTGTATGACGTGAGCAGCCCTCCCGCCCAGCAGTGGCAGTCGTCTACCTTGTCCCGCCGCGACTCTCTTCAGAAGCCGGGCCTGGAGGCGCCGCCCCGCCAGCACGTGGCGTTCCTGCCCGAAGGCCCTGTCCCCAGCAGAACCAACTCCTTCAACAACCACCAGCAGCAAGGGGCCGTGCCCCTCCGGGCAGGAGTGCCCAGCAAACCAGAGCCTACCATGCCCTCCCCCAACACCATCACGGCCGTGACGGCCGCCCACATCCTGCACCCAGTGAAGAGTGTAAGGGTGATGAGGCCTGAGCCCCAGACGGCCGTGGGGCCCTCCCACCCAGCCTGGGTGCCGGCACCCCCCCCAGGGGTGGAGAGTCTGGACTCCAAGGATGAGCACCCTCTGCCCTTGGGGGGCGCCACTGCGTACCCGCTGGATGTTGAGTACGGCAGCCCGGAGATGAGGTGCCCGCCCCCGCCGTACCCGAAGCACCTGTTGCTTCAGAGCAAGTCCGAGCAGTACGACATGGACAGCCTGTGTGTGGGGATGGAGCAGGGCCTCCGAGGGGGCCAGGCCGCGGAGCCCGCCGAGAGGAACAAGAGCCACAAAAACGCCAAAGGGGAGAAAATGGGGAAGGATAAAAAGCAGATCCAGACTTCTCCTGTTCCTGTTCGGAAAAACAGCCGAGATGAAGAGAAGAGAGAATCTCGCATCAAGAGTTACTCGCCATACGCGTTTAAGTTCTTCATGGAGCAGCACGTGGAAAATGTCATAAAAACCTACCAACAGAAGGTCAACCGGAGGTTGCAGCTGGAACAAGAAATGGCGAAAGTAATTTCTCATTTCATTCTTACCCTTGGCCCTGGCTCTTTCCTAGGGGATCTCAGCAAAATCCCTATGTTGTTTCTGCTTTATGCAGCCTTATTACAAACCGTTTGTCTCGTGGGGCAACAGTCTGGTTATGGGGCAAACAACCTGGAGAAATTACAAATGTTGCAACCTCCCTTTCCTTTTCACCCGACTCTGCAGGGGGTCGGTGATAGCTATGCTTGATGTAGCCAACAGGTAAATTACCAAATCGATTTTTATGGTGTGTCCTTACTCATTAACAAAGTTCATCAAATTTTACTAACTAGTAATAAAACATTTTGAAACAGTGTAAACAAAGTTTCAGGTTTCATAAATTGAAATTGTGGAATTTATAAAGAAAAATATATCTAGTAGTGATTCATTTATCTTTCAAGTCTGTAATTAGCAAATAATGTTTTAAATGTACTTAGTTGACACTAAACTGCTAGAGAAGGTAATTAATGAAATTGTTTAAATTAAAGTGTTACTGTAAATTTAAATCACACAAAGCCAATAATTTCAAATTCTAAAAATCATAGTTGTGCTCTTACTTTCTGCTGTCCCATTTTCATTGGCTTTTTTCTTTTCTATTTTCCTTCAACTATTTTTTTTTTTTTTATAATTTTTATTTATTTATTTTCCCCCAAAGCCCCAGTAGATAGTTGTATGTCATAGCTGCACATCCTTCTAGTCTCTGTATGTGGGACACGGCCTCAGCATGGCCAGAGAAGCGGTGCATCGGTACGTGCCCGGGATCTGAACCCGGGCTGCCAGCAGCGGAGCGCGTGCACCCAACTGCTAAGCCACGGGGCCGGCCCTTCCTTCAACTATTAAAATATTAAATTGCTAAAAAAAAAAAAAAAAAAATTAAATTGCTCCTAGAATTCCAGGAATTTTGTGGTTCCCTTTTCCACAGATTTTTATTTATAGAGGTTTCCTTTAGATTTTAGAGCCTAAACTCACCTATTTTGTTTTCCCTTTGGATTCCAGATTTGTGTCTATATATGGATATAAAGAACAATACCGATTATTATCTTACTTGCAGTGTATTGGACCTGTTCTATATTCTTATTTCTGTAGATTAAGTTAGGGTCCACTCACTTCTAGGGCATCTCTCACCCCACCCATTTCCTGTCATGGGGTTCCTCTAACATGACTCTTCCTGATTTTCCTTCTACAGGCTGGACTCTGTGAGGCTGAGCAGGAACAGATGAGAAAGATTCTTTACCAGAAGGAGTCTAATTACAACAGGCTGAAGAGGGCCAAGATGGACAAGTCCATGTTTGTGAAAATCAAAACCCTGGGGATTGGTGCCTTTGGAGAAGTGTGCCTCGCTTGTAAAGTGGACACTCATGCCCTGTACGCCATGAAGACCCTGAGGAAGAAGGATGTCCTGAACCGGAATCAGGTGGCCCACGTCAAGGCTGAGAGGGACATCCTGGCTGAGGCAGACAATGAGTGGGTGGTCAAACTCTACTACTCCTTCCAAGACAAGGACAGCCTCTACTTCGTGATGGACTACATCCCTGGGGGGGACATGATGAGCCTGCTGATCCGGATGGAGGTCTTCCCTGAGCGCCTGGCCCGGTTCTACATCGCAGAGTTGACCCTGGCCATCGAGAGTGTCCACAAGATGGGCTTTATCCACCGAGACATCAAGCCAGACAACATTTTGATAGATCTTGATGGCCACATCAAACTGACAGATTTTGGCCTCTGCACTGGATTCAGGTGGACTCACAATTCCAAATACTACCAGAAAGGTATTGTCCTAGGCATGCCACATCCACTTTCTACATCTAGACATAAGTAAACCACCTAAGGTAACTGTGTCCCACCCTGGTGGCACCTAATCATTTGGAAACTATCTGTCACTCCATTATATTATAATTTGGTGTGATGTCCTTTTCTCCCTAAAGGAATAGTGTGATATGTGTGAGGTTTTTTTTTTAAGTTAGTGGATTTAAGTTTTACTATAATATTTTTAGAACAATGGGCTATGGGGTGTCATCGGGCCTTTGTGACGAACCATCACTCTGCCCTATTAAAATGTGCCACAAAAAATAAGTCTCACAGCTTCCCAAGAAGTCCCGTGTTAATGCTAACCTGAGTCTATCTATGGGTGTAGGTATAGGTAGATATAGGTATAGATATAGATATAGTCTAACTCCATCTCCTGTGGTTCTGCTGGTCCTTAGCTCACTTGTGGCTCAGGTTCTTGAAAGAGTTACTGTAGTGCCATAGCTCAGGCTTTTTTTTTTTTTTTTTTTTTTTCGGTGAGGAAGATTCACCCTGAGGTAACATCTGGTGCCAGTCTTCCTCTTTTTGCTTGAGGAAGATTTGCCCCAAGCTAACATCTGTGCCAGTCTTCCTCTGTTTTGTCTGTGGGTCACTGCCACAGCATGGCTGACGAGTGGTGTAGGTCCACGCCTGGGAACTGAACCCCGGGCCACTGAAAGTTAACCCTAGGCCATGGGGCCGACCCCTCGGGCTTTTTTTTTAACTCAGAACTAATCTTAAATCATTTAATACATTCCCATTTTCTGGCATTGAAGTCATTTTTGTTTATATCTTTTAAATCCTCTTATGCTTTTCCATGCTTATCTTAAAACACGTTTTGTCAAACAGGTGTAGGCCTTTTGAGATTGGCCCGAGAAGTGCTTAGAATGTCACCACAGTTATCTAAGCCTTTCTTACTCAGTGTCATGCTGTCCCCTCAGCACAGTGTCCAGCTCCTGTGATCACTTCTTCTGTTGTTTCTTTCTTGGTGCATTTACCTCACAGCTTACAGCTCAGACCCAGGAACCAAAGGCCAGTTGCTGTTGGGGTGGATTCTTTATCTTCATGTACCAGAAGCTAAATTGAATTACTTTTCCCTTTGAAGCTATGGATTTGTTGCATTGTTGAATTGTGAAAAGTTACTTTGTTTTTTATTCTCTTCTTTTACCACCCCTGAATCCTGGGTGAAAGGGAGCCACATCAGACAAGACAGCATGGAGCCTAGCGACCTCTGGGACGATGTGTCTAATTGTCGATGTGGAGACAGGCTGAAGACCCTGGAGCAGAGAGCCAGGAAGCAGCATCAGAGGTGTCTGGCTCACTCCCTGGTTGGGACTCCAAATTACATCGCGCCAGAAGTGCTCCTCCGAAAAGGTACGTGCTTGGGCCCCTTGCCTCAAGTGCTCCACAAGCCAGCTGCCCAACTGGAGGCCATCTTGACGTCAAACCTGTGGAGCCAGATGACCTCCAGAGAGTCTCTCCAGCTTCAGCTTTCCAAGACTCTCGATGTTTCTAGTGTATTTTTATACTCATGGAAGCCTGAGAGTGAAATTATTCCCTTAACAAACAGGCTTCCAGCATGTCTCATTTCTGTTTTTGAGCTGCCCTTGCTCCCAGGGTGAGAAAAGACACGCACCATTAGGCCGGTCTCTGCTCGCCCCTTCCTTTGGCTGGGAAGTGATAGATTGGGTGTAGGGTGTGGGCTTTCTACCTTACACCCAAGGGAGGGGGCCGGCCCCATGGCGTAGCAGTTAAGTGCGCGTGCTCAGCTGCTGGCAGCCCGGGTTCCGATCCCAGGCACACACTGACGCACTGCTTGTCAGGCCATGCTGTGGCGGAGTCCCACATAAAGTGGAGGAAGATCGGCACAGATGTTAGCTCAGGGCCAGTCTTCCTCAGCAAAAAGAGGAGGATTGGCATGGATATTAGCTCAGGGCTGATCTTCCTCAAAAAGAAAAAAAAAAAAAAAAACCAAGGGAATCACTCCAGAACTGGTTTTGACAGAGTCATATGATAGAAACAACTCTGAGGGTCACAGGGATACCACTCAGTCTGCCTAAGCCATACATTTCCAGGCTCCAGCTTTAACTCTTCCTTGCCCAGGCTCCTAGCTGGGTGTACCATCTCCAACTGGTTATTAAGTATGACAGAATACAAATATTGTTTTCCTCCAATTCTTCCCTGCAAATCCAGAAGCATCTTGAAGGTAAGATGTGGGGACACTAATGTGCCTAAAATTACAATTGCTCAGTAAAATCGGTCTCCTGGGTGGATGCTCTGTTCCATCAAATACGATACCTGACTGAGTACAGGAGGAATCTTTCAGTGATCAGTTGCATGGCCTGTAGCAACAGTGGTTGTTGATCTGATCCTGTGTAATAAATCCAGAGATCAGTAGCCTGTCTTTTCACATGTGTTGTTTCCAGTCTTTGGAGCCATCCAGACTTGGTTCCAATCTGAGTTTTCTTTGTTAGTTGTGGTAATCCAAGGTGAATTACCTAACCACTCAGAGCACAGAGAGAACAGTGACTACTTTGAGAGGTTGTTGAATCAACCTTGCCACCCAGTAAAGGTCTCATTCTCCCCCTCCTCTCCAAGTGGGAGGTGAGAGGTGCTGGGCTGTAGGGGAGGACATCCCTGTCTCCCCACACTGCCCGTCTCCAGCCCAGTCCTCTGGACTGTGCAGCAGTCCAGAGGAACCAGTGGTTGGAGTTTCTCTGCAGCCTCCAGTGCCAGGCTAGGGCAGGAGGAGAGGGGATGGGGGGAGAACAGAGGGCGTCTGAAGGAGCTAGCCTGGCAAATATGGCCGGCAGGTCTTACGGCCCAGTCACACTTAGCAAGGATGAGGTGACGTCAGGACTGGAGCATGGCTTGGCTTGGGCTGTGGGCTTTGGAGGAGAAGTGGGAGAAAATCAAAGAGAAATGAACCTGCTCTCCAGACCGCTTGAGGCTGGCCCTGATCAAGCCGCAGGACGTCCTGCCTCAGCCGCCAGGGCTGGGAGCTCCGTGAGGAGGCCTGGCTCCGTTCGCGCCTCGCACAAGAGCGTCTCAGGTGACAGGTGTCTCCTTTGCCAGAGTGCTCCCTTTCCCCCTCCTTTTCTCCACATTCCTCAGTTCTCCCAAAACTGACTAAGGAAGCCTCCCCAGGAAGCCCTCCTGACTGACCACACCTGACTATTCACAGGTCTTAGCACTCTCTGTTTTTCAGTTAATACTGTTTTAATTTGTGTCCGTTTGTATGCTCTTTAAGAACTTAAAATTCTGGTTAGTATTGTTGCTGACAGTAACAGTAATCTTTTTAAATTAAAAACTCTTTTCTTATTTTGAAAAGCATCCTGTGTTTATCACAGACTAATGACTGAAAATAAGAAAGTACAGGTGACTGTATCCTCCCCCTGAAGACGGCGGCCACTCCAGCGGGTCCTTCTCGGCCTTCTGAGCCGCAGGTGCAGGGAGTCACAGTTTGTGTGGGTCTGTTTTCTCTTACCCAGCGTGTGACTTGAGCAAGCTGTCCTGCTTAACAGTCAGTCGTTCAGGATTTCATAAAACTCCTCTCTGAGAAGAATGCGTGCCTGTGCTGGGGCCTGAGTGAGACTTTGTCTTTCAGGATACACTCAGCTCTGTGACTGGTGGAGTGTTGGAGTGATTCTCTTCGAAATGCTGGTGGGGCAGCCGCCCTTTTTGGCCCCTACTCCCACAGAAACCCAGCTAAAGGTAACTGAGGGGAGAACACGCATCTGCCTGCTGCAGAGATATGCAGTGTTCTGATGGGCCCATGAATCTGGGGTCAACATTTGACCTCTTGTTCTGAATACTGTAGAAATGTCAATTGTTTATAATGGGATTTTTTTTTTCAGTATTATTGTTATTACCTGTTTAAAAATTTTTGTTTTAATAAGTAAAGCCACGGAGTTAGACTTCAGGTTTTTTTGGTGTGGTTTTTTTGTTTGTTTGCTTGCTGAGGAAGATTCGCCCTGAGCTAACAACTGTTGCCAGTCTTCCTCCGTTTTGTATGTGGGACACTGCCACAGCATGGCCGCTGACGAGTGGTGTAGGTCTGCACCCAGGAACCAAACCTGGGCTGCCGAAGTGGAGTGCACCAAACTTAATCACTAGGCCACTGGGCCAGCCCAGACTTGAGTTTTGATATATTTGTGTATCTGAAATTTGATTTGAACCATTGGTCATCTGCCATCTTGGTATTTCCAGGTGAGAACTATGAGCAGGGAGAAGCAGTAAAGGCATGCTCAGATCTGTTCTTTACCACCACCCATGCCCACCATGCAAAAAGCCAACCTCGGGGCCAGCCCTGTGGTGTAGCGGTTGGGTGCACGCGCTCCGCTGCTGGCGGCCCGGGTTCAGATCCCAGGCGCGCACCGACGCACCACTTGTCTGGCCATGCTGTGGCAGCGTCCCACATACAGCAACTAGAAGGATGTGCAGCTATGACATACAACTATCTACTGGGGCTTTGGGGGGGGAGGGAGGAGGATTGACATGGATGTTAGCTCAGGGCTGATCTTTCTCACCAAAAAAAAAAAAAAAAGCCAACAGAAAACCTATGACTATTCCTAAAGAAATCAGTTTGTTTATTTGGATGTTATATCATTACTGTTTGCAAATTATCAGCTATGTGGTCAGGCTAGTTGTGCATATTTCTAATATTCATTTGAAGTAATTAGATAATTATTCTATCAATTAATCATTTAATACTAAATAATTAGTTTTAGAATGATGGCCATTTACTCTCTCTGAAATAAATGATTTGATGACTTAAGTAGAATTGAATTAGAATCTGATGAACTCTGTGGAACTTCTCAGAACAGTGTGCTTACCCACAGACACACACATTTGCTAACAATTCTAGGAAGTATTCATATGCCCCAGAGTCCATGGTAGACCCTAAATTAATAATCCATTAATTAGAAAAATCCTAAATTAAGGCTTAGTTTTACTCCAAGAACAGTAAAATTGCAATTTATCATTATCTGTACCTTAATTGAACTGTTGGACCATTCACTAATTTGCCTGCATGAAAATAACCCAATTTTTTTTATTGTGACAAAATTTACCATTTTTAATTGTACAATTCAGTGGCATTAAGTACAATTCAGTGGCATTAAGTACACTTAACAATATTATGCAACTGTCACCATTACCTGTTTCCAGATATTTTCATCATCCCAAACAGAAACTGTCCCCTTAAACAATTCCCCATTTCTTCCTCCCCCAGCCCCTGTGACCTCTCTTCTACATTCTGTCTCTATGAATTTGCCTGTTCTAGGTACCTCATGTAAGTGGAATCATATAATATTTGTCCTTTTGTGACTGGCTTATTTCACTTAGCATAATGTCCTCAGGGTTCATCCATGTTGTAGCATGTGACAAGATTTCCTTCGTTTTTAAGGCCGAATAATATGCCATTGTATATGTATATATATACCACATTTTGTTTATCCATCATCCAGTGATGGACACTTAGGTTGTTTCACCTTTTGGCTATTGTGAATAATGCTGCTATGAACATCAGTACGTATACAAGTATCCATTTGAGTCCCTGCTTTCAATTCTTTTGAATATATACCCAGAAGTGGAATTGCTGGATCATATGATCATTCTGTGTTGAACTTTCCGAGGAACCACTAAACTGTTTGCCACAGTGGCTGCACCATTTTACATTCCCACCAACAGTGCACAAGTGTTCCCATTTCTCTGCATCCTCACCAGTAGTTATTTTTCTTTTTTTTTCATAATAGCCATCCTAGTGGGTATGAGGTGGTATCTCATTGTAGTTTTGATTTGTATTTCCCTAATGATTGTATTTCCCTAATGATTAGTGATGTTGAGCATCTTTTCATGTGCTTATTGGACATTTGTATGTCTTCTTTGGAAAATGTCTATTCAAGTATTTTGCCCTTTTTTAATCAGGTTGTTTTTTCTTGTTGAGTTGTAGGCGTTCTTTATATTTTCTGGATATTAATCTCTTATCAGATATATGCTTCGCAAATATAGTCTCCCATTCCATAGCTTGCACTCTGTTAATAGTGTCCATTGATGCACAAAAGTTTTAAATTTTGGTGAAGTCCAATTTATATATTTTTTTCTTTTGTTGCCTGTGTTTTTGGTATCATCTAAGAAATCATTACCAAATCCAATGTCATGAAGGTTTTCCCCTATGTGAGTTTTATAGTTTTAGCTCTACGAAAATAACTCCTCAGGTTTAAACCAACCCTCCCACCCATGCGGCCACCTACCTCCATGCCTTACCCAATGCCTGGTCATCCCAGCTAGTAGCCAGTTATATTGGCCTTGTTTTATCCTGATTCTAAGTAGACATAATAAAGAAGTCCCTTAGGTTTTCTCTTCATGGTAGACACATCTCTATGACAAATGTATTTACTGAGCATCCAAAGGGCTGGTCTGTGTGTTTGAGCATCACAAACGTGAGACCAAGGCCATAGGGTTAGTCAGCTTTATTATTATTCTCTGTGAGGTTGCCTTTTTTGTTGTTTGGTTTTTTTTTTAACAGAACCCCAGTGGACCATCTCTCAGCCACAATAAGTATTGAGTGAGAACCATAATGATTCAACAGAAATCTGTTGCCATAGCTAAAGAAATGACTCGTAGAGAATCAGCCTCTTCATTTTTGTGGAAAGCACAAAATTCTTTTGCTAAACAGTATTTCTCATAGAAGAAAATCAATCTCCTTTGGTCTGTTTTTGGCTTCTCATGCCGTGCATTGGGCTGTGAGACCCCTACTAAAACCGCACGGACCTTTAAAGCTGCTCAGATCCACACTGCTGCTTCTGTGTCTGCTCTAATTGTTCTTCTGTCATGACACTAGAATTATTTCAAGGTCACGTCCTCATGCACTGTCTCAGAACTGCCCTAGTTGGCTTTGAGATATGAGGTGAAACTACAACTTTGGTTCTGTTGTCTCTTCAGGTGATTAACTGGGAGAACACGCTCCACATTCCAACCCAGGTCAAGCTGAGCCCTGAGGCCCGGGACCTTATCACCAAGCTGTGCTGTGCCGCTGACCACCGGCTGGGGAGGAATGGGGCTGACGACCTGAAGGCTCACCCATTCTTCGGCACCATTGACTTCTCTAGTGACATCCGGAAGCAGCCAGCCCCCTATGTTCCCAAGATCAGCCACCCCATGGACACCTCAAATTTTGACCCCGTCGATGAAGAAAGCCCTTGGAATGATGCTAGTGAAGACAGCACCAAGGCCTGGGACACACTCACATCCCCAAATAACAAACACCCTGAGCACGCGTTTTATGAATTCACTTTTCGAAGGTTCTTTGATGACAACGGTTACCCCTTTAGGTGCCCAAAGCCTTCAGGAGCAGAAGCTTCACAGACTGAGAACTCTGATTTGGAAAATTCTGACCTAGTGGATCAGGCTGAAGGTTGCCAACCGGTGTATGTATAGACAATGACTCGGCATCCGCGACTCTGCTTCTTCAGAAGTCCGGGGGGCGCATAGCTGGTTCCTTAACAGGCCAATGGACGTTGAGGCCAGCTTTGCTTAAGTTAGTGCATTGATTACTTCGCTTGAAATTCTGTTCTTCACCAAAAAATCCCAAAACAAACAAGAAATCTTTTTAAAAAAGTACTCAAGTGTAGCAGATCTTCATTTCTAGATTCTGGTTGATGGCAGGAGGCGGGGTGGGGTGTCAACATTGCTTTGAATTGACTTTTGAGGACCTTCACTGCATTAAAACAATATTTTTAAAAATTTAATACAGTTTAGAAAGAGCACTTATTTTGTTTATAGCCATTTTTCTTACTAAATTATAGGGATTAACTTTGAGAAATCATGCTGCTGTTATTTTCTACATTTGTATTTTATCCATAGCACTTATCCACATTGAGGAAAAGACATAAAAACTGAAGAACATGTGATAAGAAATCTCTGTGCAATAATGTAAAAAAAAAAAAAAGATAACACTGTTCTGATGTTACTGATACATTTTATTCACACAATGGTTTTTGTTTTATATTTTTTCCCACATTTCAAAATTGTGATATAATGTTAAAAGCTGCTTTTTTTTCTGCTTTTTGCATATTATAGTATATTAGAAAGTGTGAACAAGGTGATTATGTGGGTATGATTTCAGATGTCTGGTGTGTAGAAAGTGCTGCATGAGCAGGGTTTTTCTATTATAAAATTACCATATCTTGCCATTCACAGCGGGTTCTGTGAATATGTTTTTACCAAGTATCTTTAAATGAGATGTTCTAGACAGTGTGCTGATAACGTAGCGTGTGGGTGACTTCTTCGCTATGATTGTATCCCTTATTGTTTTGTTAAACAAATGCAGATGTGTAAATGAGAAGTGATTTTTTTGTGTGTGTCTTGGGTGTGATTGGATTCTTTTGGGGGTGAGCTTAAACATTTGTCATATACTAAACTTGTATACATCAAAAGGGATTAATTTAGCTATTCCAAAAATTTTAAGTTAATCATGGAACTATGTCCATTTCAATAGTCAGTATGCTTTTTCGTTCTTGGTGTACCTGATGTGTGGAATCAGTGGCTGTGACCCTGCTGCCAGCAGACTGCCCACACTGGAAGGTCTGCGTGACGCTGTTCCTCCTGCTGTCACAGACAGCTGAGGTGTTACCATGAGGAGATTTAGTAATCTGAGGGTTCCTTCACATTTTTGTTGTTGTTGTGCTTTGAAGTATCAATCTTAACTTGGTTTTAAAAATACATTTTTCTAATCTTTGTAAAACAGCAAGGATTATTCAAAGTGACATTGGAATAAAAAATAATTAAGCCATACATATTTTCTTAGAAGTGTAGATGTATATATAACTACATAGATAAACACACAAAATATTCCTTATTTCAAATTAGTATGATTCCTATTTAAAGTGATTTATATTTGAATAAAAAGTTGAATTTTTTTTTGCTTTTTGAAAAATCCAATGCATCATATTTTTCATTGTATTATTCCACATATTTTTCCTTCAAGTTTTTAGCATAATGTATCCATTATTTAGTATATATCTAGGCAGCAACACTTATAAGTTTATCAGTGTCTAAACTAAAAACACACGATTCCTGTGTACTGGTTTACATTTGTATGAATGGCAACTTCTGGAGTCTGCTGTGCTTGTCTCGTGACTGTCAGTATTGTCGCTACTTTATAGTGATGCCGTGTCGTTATTTACAGCGCTCTGACATACTTTCATGTGGTAGTTTCTTTCTCAGGAACCGTTTAACTATTATTTATTGATATATCATTGCCTTCGAAAAGCTTCTACTGGCACAATTTATTATTAAAATTTTTAATCCAGATCCCTTAGTTGGTGTCATGTTTTATGGGAACTTGTAGATTCTTGCTTTTATCAGCGTATTGTAACCCTCCCGCACCTTCCCAGTGATTCACATGCAGCCAGGGTTGCCAACAGCTGATGGAGCCACTGTTACAAGAGGGGAAGGAGAAGAGCTTCCCCAGACAGGGTTCTGTCTCAGGAAGGGTCTGGGGTGTGGGGGAAAGAATAGGCTTTCAGGTCACACACACAAAGTCCATATCAGAGTGTGGTTCTGTGACCCAGCTTCTCTTCTATAAGACGGTGACAAAATATACCTCATTAGGATTGTTGAGTGGATTAACTGAGATATCAAATGTGTATAGTGGGTGATAGAATAAATCATGAATAGGAGCTAATTTCCCCACGTGAGAGAGTTAAACTGAAAGGACAAGTGTAGCATCCTGAACTTTGGTTTAAAATAGTTGGTGGGGGCCGGCCCCGTGGCTTAGCGGTTGAGTGGGTGCGCTCGGCTGCTGGCGGCCCAGGTTTGGATCCCGGGCACGCACCGACGCACTGCTTCTCCGGCCATGCTGAGGCGGCCTCCCACATGCAGCAACTAGAAGGATGTGCAGCTATGGCATACAACTATCTACTGGGGCTTTGGGGGGAATAAATAAATAAATAAAATTTAAAAAAATAAAATGGTTGGTGGTATTAGGAAATTTAGAAAATATAATAGCTTGTTTTACTTTGGGTTAGTCTTTGAATGGGTACAATCACGTGGTTTAAAATTCAAATGTATAGGGGCATAGTGATTAAGTTTGCGCATTCCACTTTGGCGGCCTGGGGTTCGTGGGTTCAGATCCCAGGCGGAGACCTACACACCATTCATCAAGCCATGCTGTGGCAGCATCCCACATATAAAATAGGGGAAGATGGGCACAGATATTAGCTCAGAAACAATTTTCCTCACCAAAAAATAAAATTAAAGAAATTAAAATGTATAAAAGGATGAATAACAAAATGTCTTCTGTCATTCAATTCACCTCCCCACAGACAATAAATAATATTAGTTTTTTGTGTATCCTTAGGGAAATGAAACTTTATGCATACACAGCACAAGAAAATATGTTTGTATGCTTCTCTGCCTCTTTTACACAAACGGGAGAATTATGCATATTTTTCTGCGTCTGTTTTCTTCACTTGGCAGTCTATACCAGTGCATAAGAAATTTTTCATCCTTTATAATTACTGCATGGTATTCCATCTTTAGGGTATATTATAATCAAACCAGCACCATACTGATGGACATATCAGTTGTTTCTGATCTTTTTATATTACAAATAATGTTGGAATAAATCATCTCTTATAGCCATCATTTTGTGCGGGTGCAAGTAAATATGTAGGGTAGATTCCTAGAGGTGGAATTACTAGGTCAAAAGTTAAATGTATTTGCAATTTTTGTTGCCAAATTACCCTGCAGAAATCTTGGGAGAAACTCCTCCATGGCTCTCTTCTATACATCTTGCTGAGTATGCCAAGAAAGCAAGACCCTGACCACTCTACATGGACCATTTCTCAGGATTGGGTTTGCAGTGAGCAACCTTGAGGGATGAGGTAATGTCTCCCTTGAGGACAAAAACGTAAGCTTGCTTACTGCTTGCTATAAAAGGGGTAGACTCCTCAAGCTCACTGTACCTGAGCAGAATCCACCTGGGTCTCCTCTGCTTCCCCTGTGAGACTTGGGGGTGAGGAGAATTGTGCAAACATGCTGACACTCATGCTGCTGAATGTGCTGTGAGTAATAAAGTCCTTTGTCTCTGATCCAGGAGTCTCTTGTCTTATTCCAGGATCCATGAAGGAATAACAGGCTACCTCATTAGCGTGTAAGTAGTGTAAAATCAAATCTTAGCTCTGACAACAGGTATTGTGCCAATATATACTCTCAAAAGAAATATATGGGAGTGTTTACTGAGAGCTTTGCCAACCACACAATGTATTATCAACCTTTTTGATCTTTGCCCATTGACTAGGAAAAAAAAAAAGATATCTTGGTTTGCTTTTACTTAACGTTTCTCTTATTTTGAAAGAAGTTGAGCATCTTTGTGTATACTTAATATCCATTTGAATATCCTTAAAAAGTAATGATCCTAATATATATGCATTATTTGAGTGTTGGTGCCTAAGGCCTTCCTCAGAGTATCCCTAAACATTTCCATTCCCTTCTCACTCTTCATCTTCTCTTCCTGCTCAGCTAAAGTGAATTGTTTAACTGGGCTAGTGGCCAGATAACAGATTACTGAGAATTTTCCAGTGTTTCTGATGGATTCCGTCCAAGGCGAATACTCTGCTCAGAGCGTTGTGAGGGTGCAGCCACACCTGACTTCGACATATCTGTGGGCATTTTCGGGTGTGATTGGAGTCTGTTGAGGAAACAAATATTATGTTCCTTCCAAATTTCCTTCTTTGCACTTGCATGTTATGTGTCCCTCGATGATTCTAAAGGCACATCATGAAGAGAAAATACAGCTAGCATGGTGGGCTTTCCCTGAACCTCCTGTGCTCTGAACCATTTTTCAGTTGCAAATTTTTGAAATGGAGTTTATCAAATTCATCCTACTTTCTCCAGATTTGACTTATAAACCAAGCTTAAAGCCCCAGTATTTAACTAATATTTTATTTCCACTGGCAAAATTCAACATAATAAAAAAGATCTTTGCTATTAAGTGCATATCTGTAAGTAGTACCATGCTGGCATTATTAACCATTACATCCTTTTCCATTAGTAAAGAACATATTTCTTAGCAAGAGAATTTTCTATTTCCAAAAGTGGCAGCTTAAACTTAGTGGACAAAATGTGCTTATTCACTGTAGAAACGAAGAAAAATTTTATTGTTATTGGACACTGGGATGAAATACATATGGCCTACTGTTAAAAAGAGAAAACTAGCTTGAATGGCAACATTGTTTTTCTTTTGCAGCTCACATCAGATAGTGTTATAATTTTTGTTTCAACCATCAAACATACTTTAGAAAACTCAAGAGGAGAAGGAAAGCCTGTTGTATTTACTGATCGTTTTGCTTACTACGTTCTTTCTTCCTGATGTTCTTAGTTTTTTCTTCTATCTTTTCCATTCTTTTCAGAAAACAGCCTTTTGCCATTCTTTTAGGGTAGGTCAACTGGTGACAAATTCTCTTAGGTTTCCTTCATCTGAGAATGTCTTCATTTCCTCCTTTTCCCTGAAGAATATTTTAGGTCTATCTATTTGGGATATAATCCTGTTTGGGTATAGGATTCTGGGTTGATAGTTCTTTAATTTTAGCACTTGAGAAATATTGCGCTACTTTCTTCCAGCCTCCATGGTCTCTGATGAGAATCTGTTGTTATTCTAATTATTTTCGCTCTATAGATAAGATGTTTTGCTCTGGCTGCTTTCAACGTTTTTTCTTTGCTTGCTTTTCAGAAGTTTAATTATGATGTTTTGGCTTGGATTTCTTTGGGTTTACCCTGTTTGTGGTTCACTCAGCTTCTTTAATATGTAGGTTTATTACTCTTGCCAAATTTCAGAAGTTTCCAGCCACTATTTCATTGAGTACTTTTTCATCCCTGCCCTCTTTCTCCTCTCCTTCCAGGATTCCAATGATACAAATATTATATATTTTGTTACAATCCCTGAGGCTCTGCTCACTTCCCAACCCCTCCGCCCCAGTATTCTATCTTTGGTTCACAAATTCTTTCCTCTGTCCCCTCCACTCTGCTCTTGAGTCCATCCACTGAGATTTTTATTTCAGTTATTGTATTTTTTAGTTCAAAAATTTCCATTTGATTCTTTATATCCTCTATTTCCTTGCTGAGACTCTCCATCTTTTCATTGAGTGTTTGTAATTGCTCTTTGAAGCATTTATTATGGCTGATTTAAAAATCTTAGATAAGACCAATATCTCTGTCATCTCACTGTTGTTATCTATTGATATATATATATTTAGATCTTCCTGGTTCTTGGTGTGATAAATGATACTTAGTTGAAACCTAGACTTTTTTGTTTAATGTTCTGAGACTGGGTGTTTTGTTTTAGCTGGCTTTCATTGACATTGCTCTGGCAAGGAAAGAGGGCCATGCTGCCTCCTTACTGTTTGGTGAAGGTAGAAGTCCCCACTCAGCCTCTTGTGACACTCAGGGTCAGGGAAGTCTCCTTGTTAGTGCTGAGCAGGGGTGGAAGTACCTGCTCTCCATGTTGTGTCCAGTGACATCATGGGAGTGGCCTCACTACCACTGGGCAGTTCCCTCCAAGTTTTCACCCTGGAAACTACTGCATGCACTTGGACACCCAGCCCAAGTGCTCTCTCCAAGATGCAGCCTCCCCCGTCCACCTCTTAGATGTGTGTTCCCTCCTCCAGGCTCTGCAGCACTTTGTACAAACCTCTCGCCCAGCACGCATCACGCTGTGCTGTAACGATTTGTTTACAAGCCTGTGGCTGCTCCTAGGCTCCTTGGAGGCAGAGATCCAGTTCCATTTCTCTTGTAGCTCTGGGCCCAAGTGCAGTGTAGTGACAGTAGCACAAGTGTCGCAGGCACTCGATAAGTGTTTGCTGAATAAAGGAGTGAAAATCACTGCTTGTTAATCACTCTTCCACCCTGGAGTCAGGGAGGGGTCGGCCCTTATTAAATGTGATCTTGATCTCTCTGAGTCTGTTATGTTATCTGTAAAAGGGAGATAATACTAGTGCCTATTTCAGAGATTTTATTGGTAAAGATTAACTGATACACTGCAGGTAAAGTACTCAGCCATGTGTCCAGCTCATTGCTATCCTTTTAAAGTATTAGTGATTCCTGTTACCTTGGGTAAGTCACATAACTGCTCCCACGTCAGTGTGCCCATCTGTAAAAGGACAGAGTAGGACTGAGTTATTTCTAAAGCTGTTATAGCTTTCAAGAGTCGTTTTAATGAGATGCTACAACAACCCCTATTTAAAGTCGGTGTTTTAACATGCTCATATGATTCTGAAAGGGCTTATATGTAATAAGCCGTTTTTTAGAGTAAGCAATCTACAACTCAGGGTCATGGGAACATGGGATAGGGTCTAAACCAGCTTTGGTAGAAATGTATACACCTGAGAAGTGATTTTTATGAAATCTTTTTTTAAAGTTACTTAAATGTCTACAGAAAATAGAGAAACTACTTTTTAGCTATTAACCCAATATAACTATCGCTCGGTTTTTATTGCAGGAACCTTCTCCAAATCTGCCTTTACCATGAATTAACCATCGCAAGATCATACTTTCCATTGGTCACAATAGTTGGTCACAAAAGAAGTAATATTTACACTGGATAATGTTTCTCAGCTTACAAATATTTTCATGCCCGTGATGTCATTCAATATTTGCCACAAACCTGAAAGATGGCAAATATTGGGAATTCATTTTACAGTTGAGAAAACTGAGGACTGGGAGACTTGCCTCACAAAACTAGCATGTGGCCCTTCTGTGCTCTGAGCCAAATCTTGAGATTTCCATGTCTTTGTCAAAAATTTTGTTCAGGAAAGGGAAATGCATTCTTCTTCAAAATAAATAACCCTATGATGGTTAATTTTATGTGCCAACTTGACTGGCCACAAGGTGCTCAGATTAAACATTATTTCTGGGTATATCTGTCAAGGTGTTTGGGGACGAGATTAGCATGTGAATCGGTGGACTCAGTAAAGTAGATCACCCTCCCCAATGTGGCTGGCCATCATCCAGTCCATTGAGGGCCTGAATAGAACAAAAAGTGCAAGAAGGAGGAATGTGCCCCTTTTTTCCTGCCCCACTGCTTGAGCTGTAGGATCTCTCCTCATCTTCTCCTGGCCTTGGATTTACACCATGGGCGCCTCTGATTTCCAGGCCTTCAGACTCGGACTGATTTATACCACCAGCTTTCCTAGGTCTTCAGCTTGCAGACTTATGGGACTTCTAAGCCTCCATAATCATGTAAGCCAATCCTTGTAACAAATCTCTCTATATATATAGATAGATATAAATATAGATGATATAGATATAGGTCTCTTATTGGTTCCATTTCTCTGGAGAACCCTGACTGATATAAATCCTCTGCTCATAGCAGCATTATTCGCAATAGCCAAAGAGTGGAAGCAACTCAATTGTCCATCAATGATAAATAGATAAACAAATTGTGGTATACACATACAATGGAATATTGCTCAGCCTTAAAAAGGAAGGAAATTCTGATACATGCTACAACAGGATAAACCTTGAAGACATTATTCTAAACGAAAGAAGCCAGTCACAAAAAGACAAATACTATATGGTTCCACTGATATAAGGTAGACTAAATCATAGAGACAGAAAGTAGAATGGTGGTTGCCAAGTCTGGGGGAGGTGGGGGGAAATGGGGAGTTGTCTTTTAATGGGTACACAGTTTCAGTTTGGGAAGACAAAAAGTTCTGGAGATGGATGGTGATGATGGTTGCACAACAATGTGTTTGTACTTAACACAACTGAGCCGTACACTTAAAAATGGCTAAGATGGTGAATTTTATGTTATGTGTGTTTTACCACAATTAGAAATAAAATACATGAATAACCCTCTGGGGGACTCCGGTCTGTGGAGGAGGAGTCATGGTCACCTGCTCGTGGCCACTATCATCAGAAGCCTTCAGTGGGGTTGGCTCAGCCACCCAGAATCCCGTGTCAGCATTGCTAGTTTCTGCTGTCTAACACTGAAGGGGTTTGTCTTTCCGAGTTGCCCTGTTCCACTCCCAGGCCCCTTCAGAAGCTGCACACCACGTGTGTGCAGGAGCAATGTGAGGGAAGGGTCTCACACCAGGGCGTGCGAGTGGGGACCCAACTGCTGTGACTCTCTAGTCTCAGGGGACAGAGGAGGGTGGGAGTGAGCTAAGGTGGAGTACACGCTCCACCGGAGGGTGCTTTCCATCCATGTGAGGGGACTTTGGTCTATTGCTCTTCTCAGGTCGTCAAATCCAGCAGTCCCTATTCTGACTGTACTCTCACAAAAGTCTCCCTCCCTCCTCACTGCGATCTTGTTAGAATCCAATTATTTGGCCATCCTTCCTCGGGCTCTCCTTGTGTCTTTTCTTCTCCTGGGGGTTGATCTCAAGTGAGCAGTCTGTGCTTAACTGTGTATCCTGAGATACACAAGTTATTAAGGCTGTGCCTGTGTGAAGAAGAAAGTACTTCTCTTTCCAAACAAAATTATAAAAGATGTTGGCACCAAGAATTTTTGGTTCAAATCTCAAATCTGCCACTTATTAGCACTGTGATACTAGGCAAGTCACCCCACAATCAAAATTCTGTTAGTGTCTTTATTTTATTAGGTTTTGAATATACTGTTAAGATCTCAGTGTTTTCAGTTCAATTCAACAAGTATTTAATGAACACCTATTATGTGACTGGCACTATCCAAGGGGAGACATCCTCCCTTCCTTCCTTCCTTCCTTCCTTCCTTCCTTCCTTCCTTCCTGTCTTCCTTCATTCACTCAAGACCTTTTTTTGTGTTTACCTTCTATGTACCAGAAACTGCACTATATATTGAGGATACCCGTGTAGAAGACAGACATGCTTTTTGCCTCCTAGGACTCCCAGTGGAGTAAAACATTTAAAAGTTATAATGCAATAGCCTAAAAGGTATGATCAGGAAGTGCAAGTGCTGTGGCAGTACGTGTGAGAGTACCTGAGCCAGCCTGGAAAGGACACAGAAGGCGGCCCAGAGGACATGATGCCTGCCCTGAGACCTATGACAAATAGGAGATGGCCAGATAAGGGGAGTGCAATGGTGGTGAGTGGGGGGAGTTGCAGTGTGGCTGGAGCTTTATAGTGCTGAAGGAGATTCAGGCTGGAGATACAGGCAGGGGCTGGACCACAAAGGGCCTGATGAGTCTTGTTGAGGAAACTGGGCAAGGTTTGCCAAAGATGGTTTTTGTTGCTTGCAACCAAAGAATCTACCAGATTCAAATAGAATCATAGATTCATACATCTCAAAGCTAGCAAGGAGCTCCAGAGATAATCTGGTTTGGAACCAAGTCTTTGGGCAGATAAGGTATTATTAAATTATTTTATAGATGAGGTGGATAAGTCAGACTGAGGGAACGTAAATAACCCATCCAGTGTCACAGTGAGTGAAAACAAGAACTCAGGCCTCTTGTCTCTCAGGATGGAGTGGTTCACCCACTGCCATCACATGTTTTTATCACACGTGGTTTCTAGTATAATGCCTTGCTTTGTGAGGGAATCATTTTTGTAGAGATAGTAATGCAGAATTTAAGCATGTCAGTTGAAAACAATAAGAGGAGAAAGCCACATTAGCTGGTAAAAGAGTGAAAGTGCCAAATAGTGCTGCTTCCAAGATTTAGAACCACCCTTTTGGATTTTTTTTAACAATCCCCCATGTTGAAACACAGTTCTAATCTTCCTTAACTTGCCTTTTCCTGGAATTAATCCTCCCCTTACCCAACTGACTCTTTTCTTGTGTCGAACAAAACAAAGAAAGTTATCCCTAGTGACTTCAGCAGCTCAGACCCTGTTCAAGAATGCAAGGGCCCTGGAAAGGATCCATCTAAAAAGGCCGGGCTAGGAGCCACCTTGTGGACAAGGCTGTGCAGACCTGGCTGTTTCAAGAGGCCAACGCTTTGGAACAGACTTGTATAGCTGAAGTATTTTTCAAAGTAATAAAAATGTTTAAATGAGTCCTGTGTTTTATTACACCTCCTAGGAAACCTTTTTCCAAATAGAATTTATCTCTAGTCTCTGTTGAGTGCACACAGTACCGGTTTCTGCTAGGGTATGGTTCATAAGATTACAGAAAATTGCGACGTTAGACCAGAGCAGCACTGTGGTCTGTGGACTTCAGAGGCTCCACGAGGTCCCCTTTTCCAACTGCATATCTGGGGGAGGCTGGACTTTCTCCATCAACTTCAACAATATATCACAACAGATTGAATGTGGAGGCAGAAATAAGAATCCAGGTGTCTTCTATTAAACCAGATATTCGAGAGATTTGCAAAATATAAAACAATGCCATTCATGCTATCACCATAACTTTTGTTTTGCTTTGGAAAAGAGAGTTATTTTGCATAAAACATGTTATGTTAACATGTAATGTTTTTTTTTTCAATTAATAAATATATTTAAAATTTCTTAGTTTTAATTTCTAGTATGAAAAATTTGATAGATATAACCTTTTCTACACCTTCACTCCACACACACAAAGCTCTTCCGAGTCTTCAATAATTTTTAACAGTGTAAAGGAATCCCGAGCTCAAAAAGTTTGAGACCGCTGGACTAGAGCAACGTAACCTGACGCGCGCGGGCAACGCCGCAGATCACGGACGGTCCGCGCGAGCGGTCCTGCGCCTTTCGAGGCCCTGGCTCGGGCCCGCGTAACGACGGAGAATCGGGTGACGTGCACTGGTCTTTCCATCAACCTCCGCTTGGAAGGCTCGACTTCTCCCACTCGTATTGGTGCCCGTATGAGACACCTCATCTGCCGCAGCACATCCTTGCTCCTCACTGGCTCTGGCACCCTTGGGCGCACCCTTGGGCGCCGCCGGACACCGGCTGTGCGTGGACTCCGCCAGCGCCGTGTGGCACCACCAATGGCAGTTGCCTCGCGCTCGCACCCCAGGACCGCTGGCCCCACATTTGAGAAGCCACAAGTGCAGGGACAGTGCAGCCTGTGGGGCGGACCTCTGACCACCGAGATTGAGGAGAAAGCAGGTACGTTGTTCTCCTTCCTGCCTGCCATGCACCGTGCTCAGAGACAGGCCTCTCTGAAGACGGTTCAGGAGCTGGAGCACTTGGCTGTGCCAGGTGTGGGTGGTGACCAGCTCCTGCGCCCCTGCTGTCAAGCTCCCACTCAAAAGTGTAATTCTGTCAGTTAGGGCTAGGCAGAGCTTACCGTCGACCGTGTTCTCAGCATCCGCAGACTCTGAGCGACCTTCAGAGCGAGCAGCATGTCTGTTATAGTTGTCTGGCGTTTAATTTGACTCTGTCACAAGTATTAAAGCAGCAGCTTCTAAAACTACAGTCTTCTAAGAACTAAGCTTTCGAGTTTCCTAAAGTGACCTTCTTTTCTATTATCCAAAATAACAAAAATGCTATTATTCACTGAGCAGTGTATTCAGGCTCTCTCAAAGCTCTCAGAACATGAAGTGTCTATCCTTAACGAAATTTGTTTAAAATTGTGCATGGGTCAAGCTTATCTAGTGAACATTTTATATATTAAAGGTGAAATCAGGAATTCTCTTTTTGTTAGTTTTTCTTTATCCCATTCACTCTTGAAAAACTTTGAGGTATAATTTATATAATTCATGTCATAAAATTCACACAAAAATATACCATTCCGAGCCAGCCCTGATGGCCTAGTGGTTCAAGTTCTGCACGCTCCGCTTAGGTGACCCAGGTTCGGTTCCCCGTGCGTGGAAGCGCGCCAGTCGTCTGTCAGTAGCCATGTGGTGGCGGCTCATGTGAAGAACCAGAACTCACACCTGTACACAGCTATGTGCTGGGGCTTTGGGTGGGGAAAAAGAAAGAAAAAAAAGGAGGAAGATTGGCAACAGATGTTAGCTTAAAGTGAATCTTCTCCTGCCAAAAAAATTAAATAATTAATTAAAAAATATACCATTCAATGCTTTTAAGTAAGTGTTTCTAGTTGAGCAACCATCACAATAATCCAACTTTAGGATATTTTCATTCTCCTAATAAGATCCTTCATGCCCATATACCATCCCCCAACCCCAACCCCAGGAAACCACTAATCTGCTTTCTGTCTCTATAGATTCACCCTTTCAAGACATTTAAATAGAATTATACACTATGTGGCCTTTTGTGACTGTCTTCTTTGACTTAAGGTTTTTGGGCTTCATTCATGTTTTAGCACGTCTCAGTATTTCATTCGTTTTTCTGCTGAATGGTATCCCATTGTATGGATGTAACACATTTTGTCCATTCACAAGCTGATGGATATTTGGGTTTTTTCCTGCTTTTTGGCTATTATGCATAAGGCTGCTACGAACATTTGTGTGCAAGTGTGTAGAGTTATGTTTTCATCTCTCTTAGGTAGATGCGTAAGAGTGAAATTGCTGTGTCATATGGCAAATTTATGTTTAGCCTTCAAAGAAACCGCCCAACTGTTTTCCAAAGTGGCTGTTTCTCTCATTTTTAACTGCATTAGTGGTCTTACTGCAATCTTCACAGCACCCCCAACTTTACAAATCAGAATACTGTATTCATTAACAACCACAGTGGCCAATTTTCAATGTAAATTATAGTCTTGTCATGCAAATAGATGTGAATTGAAATAGTTGTACCTGGCTTGCCTGACAATGGGGCAGTCACAGTTATGCTTGCATGAGGGGCTCTGGGGGTAGGGAAGCTTTATCCAGAAGAACTGCACCCTTGGGTCCACGTTGTTCACTTTTTCTTCCCCAGCTGTTGCCCTTTCCCCTCCAGGACCACTGCAGTCCAGTGAAGGGTCAGTCACATGAACATCAAGCATCGCTGAGGGCAGTGGCCACTGCAGTCTCTATATGACACTCAAGGTCACTTCCAGGTCTGCGTCTCAGACACTCCCCTCAAGATCAACTCAGCCCACTCTCCTTTCTGGTTGAAGAGCCTGTGTCCTCTTTCTGATCGCCAGAGGAGTACGTGCTCCTTGTTTGACTTAGGTCAACCTCTCCTGGTCAAAGTGCTCTTTGCACAGCCACCTCTCTCAATAAAGAGAGGATGTCCTGGTACGCTTGGTCATAGGAAGACTGTTTGCTGACAGCCCTTGTTCAACCCTCAGCTGATCTTCTCCTTTTCCTTGGAAAAAGATTCATTCTTGGGGCTGGCCTGGTACCGTAGTGGTTAAGTTCACATGGTCTGCTTTGGCGGCCCAGGGTTTGCAGGTTCGGATCCCAGGCGTGGACCTACACACCACTTGTCAAGCCATGCTGTGGCAGCATCCCATATAAAGTAGAGGAAGATGGGCATGGATGTTAGCCCAGGACCAATCTTCCTCAGCAAAAAGAAGAGGATTGGCAACACGTGTTAGCTCAGGGCTAATCTTCCTCACCAAAAAAAAAAAAAGATTCATTCTCCCATCCCTATCCCCCTTCTCCCTCCTCCTTCTCTCTCCACTCCCCCTCCCCCTCCCTCCTCCCTTCTTTCCTTCCTTCAACAAACCTGCATTGAGCACCTACTAGTGCCAGACATTGTGCAAGGAAACAAGAAAACAAAATAACTGAGACCCAGTCCTGCCATCGGGGAGCTCACACCGTTGGGAAGACAAACACATAGACTTTTTTGTTTTGTTTTGTTTTGTTTTTCGGTGAGGAAGATTAGCCCTGAGCTAACATCTGCTGCCAATCCTCCTCTTTTTGCTGAGGGAGATTGGCCCTGGGCTAACATCTGTGTCCATCTTCCTCTGCTTTGTATGTGGGATGCCTGCCACAACATATCTTGATAAGCGGTGCCTAGGTCCATGCTCGGGGTCTGAACTTGCAAACTCCAGGCTACCGAAGAGGAGCATGCAAGCTTAACCACTGTGCCACTGGGCCAGCCCCGGCAGATTTGTTTTTTTAATATGATAAATTCTGGGATTAAAATAAGCAGGCTTGGGCCGGCCCCATGGCTTAGCGGTTAAGTGCGCGCGCTCCGCTGCTGGCGGCCCAGGTTTGGATCCTGGGCGCGCACCGACACACCACTTCTCTGGCTATGCTGAGGCCACGTCCCACATACAGCAACTAGAAGGATGTGCAGCTATGACGTACAACTATCTACTGGGGTTTTAAGGGGAAAAAAATAAATAAATAAAATCTAAAATAAGCAGGCTATTATGGAAATAATGAAAAACATTTTTAATATTTTTTGATCTGCCTTTTATTTTTATTGGAAGAATAAATGAATAATTGTTTTAAGGTATAGAAATTGAAAAATTTTTATGACGTCGAATTTGATGTTATTTTCTTTGAAATTTTTAAATATGTATTCTTGTCTATTCAGAAATTAAACATTGATCTCTGTTTATTCTAGTGTTCTTATATTTTCATGTGTACATTTAACTCATTAATCCATCCAAAACATGTTTTCATGTATGATGTGAGAAGACTCTGACAATTTTTTTTCAAAAGAGTTCATGTATTTAGTGTACAATCAACACCTACAAAGCAACAAGAAAAATAGTAGCATCTTGATATAAAAAATGGGTGAAGACTATGAACCAGAAATGCACAGAGGAAATACAAGGCACTAATACATACATCACAAATATTCACCTAATCTTCGCTAGTAATTGAACAAATGCAAATCAAAACACTGAGATATCATTTTTCACTTACCAAGGTGGCAAAGATTAAAAATGATAGCATTCTCATTCTAGAATGGTTACATTGAAATAGACACTCATGTGCTACTGATAAAAGTAAAAATAGTTACAACTTTTCTGGAAAATGATTTGATGATAACTTGTAAGGAACCAATAAAAAATGGGACAAACATTTATGCACAGCAGTATTTATTCCAATACATTTATAGTAGTATTTTTAAAAGGCAATTACATGTCCAATAATAAGAGGACAATTAAAAATATTATGGTATAACTCTATGCCATATTGAAATTTCACGAATCTTTAGAAATCCTATTCTCAAAAGTTTTTAATGACAACCTAAATGATCGCTATATAATGTTAAGTAAAAATGCAGGATACAAACTGTATGTATAGTGTGAGCTCAATTATGGAATGTAGAGAAGAAAAAAAAGAAAGAAATATATAAAAATTTTAAATGTCTGAAAAGAAATATGACAAAGTGTTAAAAATAATGGTTGCCTCTTCTGGGTGGTATGATTATGGGTAGTCTTTTCTTCCTCCTTCTTTATATTTTCTATATATTTCTAAATTTTCTACAATGAAAGTATGATTCTTTATATGATGATTATAAGGAGGTAAAAATGGGTATTGGGCTCTAGGATCTCTAAGGCCACTTTTTTCTCTAAAATTCTATATACTTCACAGTACATTCTTATCACTAGGGTTTTCTTGACATTCCACTGATAATAGCAGAATATATTACAAGTTTGCTAATAGCAATGTTGTTTTGGCATGTCATTGCCTGAGATTTCTAAATCTTGGACAAGACTTCAATGTTGTCTGTGGAGGACTTAAGTGCAAGATTGTGATCTTTTATGAAGTGTGTCAATGCTGCCAAAAGACTGAACATCAAGATAGTAATGCAAGGAGATGATAATAAAGTTTTACTTGGATGTCAGCATTGTGGTGGAGTAAGTTGTTCCCTTTGTGTCTCCCATCTAAATTACAACTAACTGGACATCCATTAACCAACAGAGGATTCCCTACACAACACAACAGGATGCCTGAGAGATACACACACTTAATACATCTGAAGGTGGGTGGACTGGATTCCTGGGAAGCAGTGGAACTAGGGGAACAGACCCCTCCCCTTTCCTGGTGGCAGCGATCCAGGTCACGGGTCCTCATACAGTGGCCAGTGCAACTGTGACTAGAGGCGGGGGCAGCCCAGCCCACACATGAATGCTTTTGGTGTAGTAACCCAGCCTGCAAGAGCACCCATCTACCACAGTGGCCCCACCCATGTGAACACTCCCCACCAAGTGGTGGCAGCTCAGCCTGTGCAAAGGTGCCCTGGCCACCAAGTGCAGCAGCTCAGCCAGACCTGCCTGCGGAGCACAGCAGCCTTGCCCACGTGAGCACAACTCGCCCACCTAACGCAGCAGGCCCGTCCACAGCCTGCCCACCAAGCACAGCAGCCCCACCTGCATAAGCACAACCTGCTGAGTGGCTGTGGCCAGCCCATTTGAACACAGAGTGGCCCGACCAGCACAACTACCAGCAGACGAGGCAGGACCAGAAAATGCAGCCCCTGCTCCTCCTCCAGCAGTGGCAGGTGGAATTTGCAACCTGATACTACAACAAATGTGCCAGCAAAGGATCAATTCATCAAACACGATGAAGAACTACAGTAACACTGAAGAACAGAAGGAAAATGACAAGTCTCCAGAAATCAAGCCTGAAGTCACAGAAGGTTACAATATAAATGACAGAGAATTGAAAATAGCTGTCAAAAAGAAACTCAGTGAGTTACAAGAAAACACAGAAAGACAGTTCAATGAGCTCAGGAATAAAATTAATGAACAGAAGGAGTACTTCACCAAAGAGATTGAAGCCCTTAAAAAAAAAAAACTATACAGAAATTCGGGAGATGAAGAACACAATTAGTGAGATAAAAAATAATGTAGAAACCATAAAAAATAGAGCAGACCTTCTGGAGGAAAGAATTACTGAATTACAAGATAGAAATCTAGAAATGCTTCAAGTGGAGGAGGAGAGAGAACTAAGATTTTTAAAAAAAGAAGAAATTCTTCAAGAAATATCCAACTCAATTAGGAGAAGTAATATAAGGATTACAGGTATCCCAGAGGGAGAAGCAAGGGAAAAAGGAGCAGAGAGCTTGTTCAAAGAAATAATAGCTGAGAACTTCCCAGACCTGGGGAAATCACTGGACTTATAAGTACATGAAGACAATAGAACTCCTAATTACATTAATGCAAAAAGACCTACGCCAAGGCTTATAATATTAAAACTGTCAAAAGTCAATGACAAAGAAAAAATATTAAGGGCAGCAAGGCAGAAGAAAATAACCTACAAAGGAACCCCTAACAGGCTTTCAGCAGATTTCGCAGCAGAAACCTTACAGGCTAGGAGGGAATGGAATGATAGCTCCAAAATACTGAAAGGCGAAAACTTTCAGCCAAGAATATTCTATCCAGGGAAATTATCCTTCAGATATGATGGAGAAATAAAAGCTTTCCCAGATAAACAAAAGCTGAGGGAGTTCATCAGCACCTGACCTGCCTTACAAGAAATGATGAAGGAAGCCCTCCTACCTGAAAAAAAAGGCAAAGGTTTACAAAGCTTTGAGCAAGGAGATAAATAGACAGACAAAAACCAGAAAGTTGCAGCTCTCTATCAGAATAAGTTAGCAAACATTTAATTTTAACATAAAAGATAAAGGGAAGGGAAGCATCAAAAATAACTATAACCAGGGCCAGCCTGGTGGCATAGTGGTAAAGTTTGTGTGCTCGGCTTCAGCAGCACGGGGGTCATGGGTTCAGACCCTGGGCACAGACCTATGCACCGCTCATCAAGCCATGCTGTGGCAGAATCCCATTATATATATATATGTATATATATACGTACGTATATATATATATACATATATATATCAGTGACAATCTTCCTCAAGCAAAAAGAGGAGGATTGGCAACAAATGTTAGCTCAGGGCCAATCTTCCTCACAAAAAAAAAAAAGAAAAAAGAAAAAAACTATAACCACTTCAATTTAGTCTCAAACTTACAACACAAAAAAGAATAATTTATGACAACAATAAGACAGCAGGGGAAGAGGAAATGGTTGGAGACAAGGCTAATGGAGATAAGAGGCTATCAGAAAATGGACTATCTCATCTATGAGACCTTTTACACAAACCTCATGGTAACCACTAAACAAAAAATCAGAGCAGAGTCACAAATCATAAATAAAGAGAAAACTGAGAAAAACACCACAGAAAACTACCAAACTGAAATGGCAGTCAGAAATAGAAGAAAAAGGAAACAATGGAAATATAAAACAACTGGAAAACAAAAGATAAAATGGCAGGATTAAGCCCTCATATATCAATAATCACTCTAAATATAAGTGGATTGCATTAATCAATCAAATGACACAGAGTGGCTTTTGATTTAAAAAACAAGACCCAACAGTATGCTGCCTCCAGGAAACACATCTTAGCTCTAAAGACAAACATAGGCTCGGAGTGAACCGATGGAAGATGATACTCCAAGCAAATGGCAAGTAGAAGAAAGCAGGTGTAGCCATACTTATATCAGACAAAGCAGACTTCAAGATAAAAAAGATAATGAGAGACAAAAAGGGGCAGTATATAATGATAAAAGGGACAGTCCACCAAGAGGATATAACAATTATTAATATATATGCAATGAACACAGGAACACCAAAGTATATAAAGCAACTATTAACAGACCTAAAGGGAGAAATTGACAGCAACACAACAATAGTAGGAGACCTCAACACCCCACTTACATCAATGCATAGATCATCCAGACAGAAAATCAACAAGGAAACAGTGGCCTTAAAGAAAACACTAGACCAGATGGACTTAACAGATATACAGAGAACATTCCATCCAAAAACAGCAGTATACACGTTCTTCTCAGTGCACATGGAACATTCTCAAAGACGGACCATATGTTGGGAACAAGGCAAGCCTCAATAAATTTAAGAAGAGTGAAATCATCTCAAGCATCTTTTCTGACCACAATGCTATGAAACTAGAAATCAACTACAAGAAAAAAGCTGGGAAACTCACAAATTTGTGGAGACTAAACAACATGCTACTGAACAACCATTGGATCAATGAAGAAATCAAACGAGAAATCAAAAAATACCTGGAGACAAATGAAAATAAAACACAACATACCAACTCTTATGGGATGCATAAAAAGCAGTACTAAGAGGGAAATTTATAGCAATACAGGCTTACCTCAACAAACAAGAAAAGTCTCAAATAAGTAATCTTAAACTACACCTAACAGAACTAGAAAAAGAAGAACCAACAAAGCTCAAAGTCAGCAGAAAGAGGGAAATAATAAAAATTAGAGCAGAAATAAATGATGTAGAGACTAAAAGAACAGTAGAAAGGATCAATGAAACTAATAGCTGGTTTTTGAGAAGATAAACAAAATTGACAAACCCTTAGCCAGACTCACTAAGGAAAAAAGAGAGAAGGCTCAAATAAATAAAATTAAAAATGAAAGAGGAGTGCCGGCCCCGTGGCTTAGCGGTTAAGTGCGCGCGCTCCACTACTGGCGGCCCAGGTTCGGATCCTGGGCATGCACCGATGCGCCGCTTCTCCAGCCACGCTGAGGCCGAGTCCCACATACAGCAACTAGAAGGATGTGCAGCTATGACATACAACTATCTACTGGGGCTTTGGGGGAAAAAAAAAATGAAAGAGGAGAAATTACAATGGATGCCACAGAAATACAAAGGATTATAGGAGAATACCATGAAAAACTATATACCAAAAAATGGGATAACCTAGAAGAAATAGATAAATTCTTAGAATCATACAACTTCTAAAAACTGAATCAAGAAAAATTAGAGAATCTGAATAGACCAATCACAAGTAAAGATATTGAAACAGTAATCAAAAACCTCCCCAAAAAACAAAAGTCGAGGACCAGATGGCTTCTCTGGAGAATTCTACCAAACATTTAAAGAAGATTTAATACCTATCCTTCTCAAACTATTCCAAAAAATTGAAGATGGAATGCTTCCTAACTCATTCTATGAGACTAACATCACCCTGATACCAAAACCAGACAAGAACAACCCAAAAGAGAAATTACAGGCCAATATCACTGATGAACATAGATGCAAAAATTCTCAATGTGATATTGGCAAATTGAATACAGCAATACACTAAAAGGATCATATCCCATGATCCAGTGGGATTTATACCAGGGATGCAGGAATGGTTCAACATCCGCAAATCAATCAATGTGATACACCACGTTAATAGAACAAGGAATAAGAATCACACAATCATCTTCATAGAGGCGGAGAAAGCATTTGACAAGATCCAACATCCATTTATGATAAAAACTCTCAACAAAATGGGTATAGAAGCAAAGTACCTCAACATAATAAAGGCTGTATATGACAAACCCACAGCCAACATCATACTTAATGGTGAAAAACTGAAAGCCATTCCTCTGAGAACAGGAACAAGACAAGGGTGCCCACTCTCACCACTCTTATTCAACTTAGTACTGGAGGTTTTGGCCAGAGCAATTAGGCAAGAAAAAGAAATAAAAGGTATCCAAATTGGAAAAGAAGAAGTAAAACTCTCCCTGTTTGCCAATGACATGATTCTATATATAGAAAGCCATGAGAATCCACATAAAAACTATTAGAAACAATCAACAACTACAGCAAAGTTGCAGGGTACAAAATCAACTTACAGAAATCAGTTGCATTTCTATACTCTAATAACGAACTAGCAGAAAGGGAACTTAAGAATACAATCCCATTTACAATCACAAGAAAAAGAATAAAATATCGAGGAATAAATTTTACTAAGGAAGTGAAAGTCCTATACAATGAAAACTATAAGACATTATTGAAAGAAATCAAAGAAGACACAAAGAAACAGAAAGATATTCCATGCTCATGGATTGGAAGAATAAACATAGTTAAAACGTCCAGTAGTATAGTGGTATACCTAAAGCAATTTACAGATTCAATGCAATCCCAATCAGAATCCTGATGACATTCTTCACGGAAATAGAACAAAGAATCCTAAAATTTATATGGAACAACAAAAAACTCCGAATAGCCAAAGCAATCCTGAGAAAAAAGAGCAAAGCTGGAGGCAACACAATTCCTGACTTCAAAATATACTATAAAGCTATAGTAATCCAAACAGCATGGTACTGGCACAAAACCAGACATCACTTCCCTTACAATGGGTTAGTACTTACTGCTACTCAGCTCGCAGTCAAGACTGGCCTGAAGGCCTGCAGCACCCTCTGTGCCTATTCATCAGTTCCCTGCTGAAGATTGGTCTGTAGCTCCCCTGCTTAGGCCATTGACTGGGTAGGAACAACTACTGAGTATTCTTAAGCTGTTCTTCCACAGAAAATGAAAATAGGTTGATGCAAAACAAACAGTTTCTAAAAAAAAAAAAAGCATATCTTTGTACAAGAATTTTTTTCTGCATCTCTAATTATATCCTTACGAACATTTTAAAGGCCCCTGTTACATATTTCCAAATTGATTTCCCAGAACTGTTGTGCCAATTTATACACTCATGAAAGTGTTAACTTCATAATACCTTTCGTGAATGTTATCTTTATTTTATTCTTTAAATATTTCATTTCTGTATTTTGAATAAATATACAACATGATGTTTCACATAGGCTTTTCTTTCATTCCAGAATTGTGGCTGAGGCCCAAAGCCAGGGACAAAAGATGTTAAGAACTCCACATTCTATGTTCAGGAAGCCTTTGAGACCCCTCTGGATGTACTGAGAAATGCTAGGGGCAGCCCACCCTATCACGGATCAGCTTTCCAAACGCTCGCACTTGCCCAGTCAGCATAAACCTTTTTGTTCCCGCTTGGACTTCAGCTTATCCCGAGTTGTGGCTGATCAGGACACCTGTGTCACCTAAGCATGGGAAGAGAAACTGGGGAGAGGTGAAGGGTGAGAGGGAAGGCGGACGAGCAGTCCACGGTCAATCGTTTGGCTGGATATCTCCCCTTGGGTGAAGTAAGATTGTGTCAGTTGAGCGGACACTGTGGATGACAACCGGACCTGAGACAGCCTATTCAAGAAGGCTGCCCACTGGGCCAGGTGTGGGAGATATGGAGGACCAAGAGAAGCAGGAGCCTATACAAGAGGCCACGCTGGATCTGGACTTCACATATTGGGGGGGTGCAGATTCACTCCTCCCAGAGCCCTCCAAAGGACCCCTCCCCATGCACCCATGGAAGCTCTGCATTTGGAGGGCTGCCTCACAGAGCGTCAATCAGCATTAGCCAGAGAGATAGGGACGACCAACAGGATGTGGGAACTTACCGTGAGGTAATGAAGTTTAAGTCCCAGGGCCCCTCACCTGCATGGGCCCATTTTGATTTTAATACTCAAGGGTCATCAACATTTTATAAATTTGTATAAGCTTCAGGTCTGGATCCCGGATCTGCACCCGACAGGCAGTCATACAAGGAAACCTCTGTCTCCCACACTCTTCTTTCTTTCTCCAACACCAGAGATGCCAGGAAAGAGATCTACTCACTTCCCACTTCAGGCATCAAGGCACCTGTGCAGTGTGCATCCAAAGTAAAGAATTTGACCAAAATGTCTTTAAGGGACTGGCTACCCAGTGGGAAAAGGTAGTTTAATTTGGGACAAAGTTATTGGGGGGGCATATATATATATATAAAAATACATATTTCCTGTTTTGAATCTAGACTCAACTAGATTCAAAAGTTATAAAAAGGTACATAGCTGTGGTTCTCAAACTGTGTGCTGAGGTGCCCTGTGCACAGCAAACTCACAGGGGCAACAAGGGATGTTTTCAAATTTGTCAGCAGACAGCGTGATGTCTCTTGGACACCACTGTAACTACTAGCTCAAGGTAGCTCACAGTTTCAACATTAGATCACACTGCATTCCTTGCAATGATATATATCTTTGCAAAGCTGGGATTTTTGTGGGTGCCATGCTAAAAGCAAGCACCTTGTGAACAGCAGTGTGGAATGGGAAATGAAGGTGGCGGCAGTGTCTGGTCTTGTTCCAGGATTTGAGGAGTTGTGCAGTGCCCATCAAGCACACACATCCCATTAGCAATTGTGGTTACTTAAAAACGAAATAAAAATAGCCTTTTTCTTTCAACTTATATGAATTTTTTTTCACATGGCTAGTAGATTTTTAGGATACAAATACTTATTGTTTGGAACTAACTACATAATAAATAGAACTATTCGACATTTCTTTTGGCCTAAGGGCACTGAGAAAGTATTACTGAGACACTAAGCACACAGGGACTGAGACAGCGTGGGAACCTAGGGCGTGCAGCAGTCAGGTCTCTCTCCTCCGCCAGTAGCCAGAGGCAGCCACAGAGACTAGATTCTTGTGTGTCCTAGAGATACTTAATGCACATAATAATAGCTAACATTTATTTAACTTTTACTTTTTGCCAAGCACTATCCTAAGCTTCGTATTTACTAATGAATTTAGTCCTCTAGGTTGCAGGTGCTATTATCACTCCTGTTTTACAGATGAGGACACTAAGTCTCAGAGAAGCTAACCAACTGCCCAAACCCTACACATGCTAACAGCTTCAGGGCCTGAGCTCTTAGACCTACTCTACAGTACCTTTGTGCGAAGTTTGCATATTATCTTTAAAAACATGTCAATTTAATAAGGAAAAAATGCCAGTTGTCTGAGTATTAGTGAAGTTAAACACTTTTTCATACGCTTATTGATTATTTATATTTATTCTTTCTATGACTTTCCTTCTATGTGAACATTTTTAAGCTTTTAAAATGTCACCCCTTTCTAGGACGTCTCAAAATCAGTGTTAATTCTTTTGAAGTACCCAATCAGGCAGAACGCCTAACTACTGGGCTAACTGGAATCTTCTACTCCTCTAAGCTTCAGTAGATCAAATCCATTTTTTAAAATTAGAAGTTTATGTTCTAGGGGCTGGCCCAGTGGCATAGTGGTTAAGTTTGTGCGCTCTGCTTCGGCGGCCCAGGGTTCGCAGGTTCGGATCCTGGGCGTGGACCTACACAACACTCATCAAGCCATGCTGTGGCAGCATCCCACATACAAAATAGAGGAAGATGGGCACAGATGATAGCCCAGGGCCAGTCTTCCTCAGCAAAAAGAGAAGGATTGGCAACAGATGTTAGCTCAGGGCTAATCTTCTTCATCAAAAAAGAAAAAAAAAGTTTATGTTCTAGAGACAGAAAACTAAACCTGAGCTTTTTCCCTCATCGCTTCTAGATTAAAATGGTTATTTGAGGAAAATATAAAGAGAAGAATCTCCCTACCTCATAAAAGAAACCTTAAAACAGTTGTCTCTGACAATCAACGATTGTGAGAAATCACTCACCGCTACTTGCTTTTCTAAGATCAAGTGAGTGGTTCTTTTTCAAAGTCTGGGGAAGAAATCAATGTTATGTGACATCTTCTTGTCTAAGTTCCTTGATGTTTACAGTTTATCTTTGCTGATTGTTCTTTGTTTCTCCATGTGGGGATCTTGTTCCATATCTGAGTTGAACTGAAGGGTTTTGAACTGGTAATGCTGAGACATAGATTTAGCAAATACCAGCCCATCTGAGTTCCAGTACAGAAAGCAGCAGGTGAGGACCTCAACAACTGTTGATTTATGTGAAGAATTGAGTCCTGAAGATAAAAATAATTAAAATAGGACTAGCCCAGTGGCATAGTGGTGAAGTTCAGCCCACTCCACTTTGGCGGCCTGGGTTCGCGGGTTCAGATCCCAGACACAGAGCTACATCTCTCATCAGCCATGCTGTAGCAGCAACCCACATACAAAGTAGAGGAAGATTGAATTGGCACAGATGTTAGCTCAGGGCTAGTCTTCCTCAAGCAAAAAGAGAGGAAGATTGGCAGCAGATATTAGCTCAGGGCTAGTCTTCCTCAGCAAAAAAAAAAATAATAATAATAATAAAATTCTGGGCCGGCCCTGTGGCTTGGTGGTTAAGTGCGCATGCTGCGATGCTGGAGGCCCGGGTTCTGATCCCGGGCGTGCATCGAGGCACCACTTCTCCGTCCATCCTGAGGCCGAGTCCCACATACAGCAACTAGAAGGATTTGCAGCTGTGACATACAGCTATCTACTGGGGCTTTGGGGGGAAAAAAATAAAATAAATAAAATCTTTAAAAAATAATAATAATTAAATTCTTCCTCAAACATTAAACAGTCTAAAACCCATTTTTCACGTAAGTTTCCTTTTATTATATCAGTGCTTAGTCCAGTAACGAACCCGCAGCACAATGATCACGTATCAGCTGTGATCTAGACTGTCAAGGAAAGATTGTCCCCATAGAGCATGCTTTTTCATAGATAACTTCTCTTTTTTTATCCAAAGATTGTTTTATAAAAATATACAGGATTCCTTTTTCCAAATAAACCTGTATTTTCCAATTAAGTCTGGGGTCTTTAGGAACTGGTAAAATAATGAGCTACACAAGGCATATAAAGATTAGGAAAGGAACGAGCTAGAAACTAAGATAATGCACTTTATAGATGAATCTATGAGTATTTTTAAAAATTATTATTTACTTTTATTAAAGAGAAATAACTAGAATCCACCTTTGAGATTTCAAGAAGTCTTTAGTACTTGGAATAAGAAACACTTTAAGGCTAGAGAAAGAAAACAAAATTGTTGCCCCAAATATGACTGCAGGTTTTCTTCCTAATTAAATTAGTTGTTTTTACCCCAGAATTTTGAACTTAAAGAATTGTTGAACTAGAGAAGAGGCTTCAGTTAAAGGCAGAGGCAGCCCCATGATGTGTATCTCCTCAGGCAGCGTGGGAATTTCCCACTGCAGTTGTGAATTGTGATAAGTAGGGGTTCAGAACTAAAGGCTTAGAATGGCCTAAATGAGCTTTGGTTGCTCTGTCCTGATCTTCCATAAATAGCTTTTCCAGAGATCATCTGGATTTTGTTTAGATTTTTCTGCATGTTTCTCTTCTAGGCCAATGAAATTTATTCTAAATAAAAGTAAAGAGATAACTGTTGCAAGTTTTATTTCTTCACAATAGCTTTCATGATCACAGCTGAAATAAACACAGATATAAGGTAATAAGAACACCTGTAGAAATGCTCTTACGCACATGTACTAGGTGGTTTGATTTCCTTTACTCTGGAATATACATACAGAATATACCAATATCGATACACTTGTCTGTACCTAATCCAGTAGATAATTTTTTGTGTGTGTGTGAGGAAGATCAGCCCTCAGCTAACATCTGCCAATCCTCCTCTTTTTGCTGAGGAAGACTGGCCCTGGGCTAACATCCATGCCCATCTTCCTCTACTTTATATGGGACGCCGCCACAGCACCGTCTGACAAGTGGTGTGGCGGTGCGCGCCCGGGATCCGAACCCGGGCCGCCAGCAGAAGAGCGCACGCACTTAACCGCTACGCCACGAGGCCGGCCCCTCCAGTAGATAATTTATCCTGAATTCTCTGCAGTGTTTTAGTCTAGAAAGTATCATAGCTTCTCTGAGTTCCAAATCAAACCAACAAACAGCAGAGGGAGCTGGTGATGTGCTTTTGCAAGTGAGATTTGCACTCCTCAAGGGTCCACAGAATTTCTTGGCACACTGTTTCCAAGGAAAGGAAAGTAGGAATTCTTCATTAAAACACCTGTAAATTACGATATTGTCTTTTAGTAATTTCTTTTTATATCTATATATTCTAGGAAAGTGTTGTTGAACCTACAGTCACTTAAAAACAATATTGTGCAGATTTCTATTATGTCAAGGCAAATCTGCTTCATGTGCTCTCCCCACCCCCAAAACACTAGACAATTGTCAAAGGATCCTTGAATGGCGTGGCTTACTCTGTCCTTGAACCATTATGGGCCCCTACTATTTGTTCATTCCATATTGAGTCAACAAAAATATATTGAGCAGCATTATGTTCGATGCGTGTACTGAGCATCCATTCGCACATATTGAATGCTTAAAATTGAAGCTTGAATGTTTGAAAATCCATGGGAGTCTCTACATAAATTCATCACAAGTTTTTGCAGGACAACAGTATAAAGCAGATAGGCTTACCTGATTCAGTTTATAAGTTCTATACTTTCATCAAACTTGAAATTTGTAGCATTTACCTTCCAGATTTAGATGAATTTAGAACTTTGGAGAGAGAATTATTTTAAAGATACAGAAAGAACACAGTTTTACTTCAAATAGGACTCTTTTTTCCTTTTAAGTGAATGTGTGGGGACAGAGTCAGGAGAGCCTGTTGGGGCAGTCTTTTTTTTTTATTTTATTTTTTATTTTTTTTTATTTTATTGATTTATTTTTTTCCCCAAAGCCCCAGTAGATAGTTGTATGTCATAGCTGCACATCCTTTTAGTTGCTGTATGTGGGACGCGGCCTCAGCATGGCCCGAGAAGCAGTGTGTCGGTGCGCGCCCGGGATCAGAACCCCAGGCCACCAGCAGCAGAGCGCATGTGCTTAACCGCTAAGCCACAGGGCCGGCCCATGGGGCAGTCTTGATGAGAGATGGGCTTGAGCTTTGTTTGAAGATAAATAGGATGAAAATCATTGCAGGAGGAGGGATGGTGTGACAGGTGAGGGGAATGACAGGTGGGGGGAACAGGAGTTGCGGAGTGGAGGCCAGAATGCAGATGGCATGGCTGGTCTCTGGGAGAGTGGGACCAGCCTGGCTGAGGTAGATCATGACTTCTCTAGTTAAAAAAGCAAACAAACCAAGTCTTGCCAAATACTATGTTCCTTCCCACTAGACATATCAGAGGATGCTATTCCAAATCGATGTATTCTCTAATGTGGTGGTTCTCAAAGTTTTTGTTTTGGAACTCCTTCACACTCTTAAAAAGTATTGACAAAGGACCCACTGAAAGCCAAGAGGTCCTCTCTCTGCTGAACAGTTATCAGGACAAGCAAGGAGTTTTCCTGAATCTCCCTCTGGGTGTCTTGTGAGGATGGCCAGGGAAAAGCCAGGCAAGTAGGCAACATTTCCCTTTGCCCCTGTGGCTGCCAGATTCACTAATTTTGTTGGCATCAGGTCCACAGTGATGAAGCAGGGCTTTGTCCGGCACGTAGAAAGCCAGATCCAGAAGACCTCGCAGTGTAGAGCCTCCTCTCCCAGGAAGAACTGCAAAGGATAAAGAATGAGGAGAAAATAGAAAATATCAGACAACTGCTAACAACTGCCTAGTGTGCACGTTGTACAGAAAAACCTTGTCTTTATTGCAGATCTTTCTCAGTGCCTCAGACCCAGAGGCTTTAAAAAGACCATAATATTTTGGGACATTTGGCAAAACACGTAAAGTTGCCATCAATAATAGCACATTATATTCAGGCTCACAGGGTCCAAGAGCCAGCGTTCATGTCACCTATTCTGGTCAGAAGATGCTCTCAGGGCCACGCAGTGTGATGACACGGTGGAGACAGCAGAACGCCTAAGGCATCTCTAGGTACAACGGAGTACTGCAGCTGCTGTTCCAAGAATAAGCACCGGTTCATATTTACGTGAACTGGAGGACAAAGCAGAAGCACACCGAGAATATGAACAGAAGCCGCTTCAAGAATTGTATAAACTAATGGGCCGGCCCCGTGGCTTGGTGGTTAAGTGTGCGCGCTCCGATGCTGGTGGCCCGGGTTCGGATCCCGGGCGCGCACCGAGGCACCACTTCTCCGTCCATCCTGAGGCCGAGTCCCACATACAGCAACTAGAAGGATGTGCAGCTATGACATACAACTATCTACTGGGGCTTTGGGGGGAAAAAATAAATTAAAAAAAAAAAAAAAAAAAAGAATTGTATAAACTAAATCTGAGTTTCCTCCGACTATCCGTGGGTTTAAATGTTAAGAATAAGAACAAAGTGATACCACTGCAGAGCCCTATCGACAAAGCAGATTCTCTCACAGGGGATGGTGATGATCCCCACAGACGTCTAACAGGAATAGGCCTTTACTACCCCTTGGTTTGTCCAAATTCAGCCCAGTCATCTCTGTCAGTTCATGCAGTCACAGGGCACGGTCTCCTTTGGAAGGACCAAGGACAGAGTCACAGCTGCTATTCTCAGACCACCCAACCCTATCCCAAGTGGATTTCCTCCTCTCCCTAGCCCCACCACAACACCCAGGGACTGGCTCACAGCACCTCCTCACACCAGAAACCATGCCACCGTCATCCTCTGCCCACTGGCAAGCAGCTTTGGCTTTGATTTTTCTAGACACCCAGAGGGCATCTTGACATTTCATCCCTTTGATGTCACTTGAAAAGCTTAGCAGGCCTGCTTGAGAGGAACTGTCAGACTAAGACTGAGCCTCCCTTTTGCCCACCTCTCTTCCAAACTCTCCTCATACTCTACAGTTGCCAATGGTCCAGACTCTGGATTCTGACATCCTGCAGCATCCACTAATGCCACCTCTCTCAATAGTCCTTTTTCAGGCTTGCCACAGAGGCCCCCTTAATTTTAGCAGCTCCAGGTGGTTTATAAGTCATTCAGTTTTCCAGGCCAGAAAGCCCCCTACCCTCGGATGACCTTTCCACACAATAGCATCATGCACTTGAACTGCACAGCAAACCCCACCTCAAATAGTAACTTCTTAAACTTGAATCTCCTGCCATGGCACAACATAGCTCTGGGAGGGGTCCCTACGGCAGGTAGGTTCATCTATAAATAACTCATGACTTCAGGTTGGGTCAGTAGGGTTAGTCTCAGAAATTCCTCTGGAATAACATATAAGATCTTTATCACAATCTCAAAAAATTTTAAACGGATGGATGCCTTATAATATTGAGCTTTATAAGAAAGGTAGAATGTTGTACCTGGTTATTGGTTAGAAGCATTTTACTTAATGGGAGAGTTGCTAAGTTTTTATATGTCATATAAATGAAACAAACAAAAAGAAGAAGAAAGAAAAAAAAAGAAAAACAGACACTAAAACTATGGTGCTGTCGAGTTCAACAGCATAATAAAAGTCCTGATTTTACGTTCTAAAAGTAAACTGGTTCACAACACATGGACAGAGAGAACTGTTTAGTGGTTACCAGGGGCAAGGGGGGTGGGGGGGGTGGGCACAAGGGGCGGAGGGATGCATTTATACGGTGATTGACAAACAATAATGTACAACAAAAATTTCACAATAAAAAAAAGTAAACTGGTTCAAAAATAATTGTCAAGATGGTAATTTGTGAGAGCAGGAAGGATAAAGCCACTCTCCAACTACTTTTTGGAATTACTTTGATACACATACACACGCACACACACATACATCGAAACTGTGCTATATATTAATAAAGTACTTAATATTTGAAAATTCCAAATATTAACATTCACAGACATATCACATGTGCAGAAATATATGTTCTGTGAAAAACAAATATTTTAAAGAGATATTTCCCTTTTGGTCTGTCATGTTTTTATTTCTGGGGAAACACATTAAGTTCCTAAAAATTTGATACCATAATACTTCTGGTTCTGTAGTGCTGCCTTTGAAAGTTTCAGAACTTTGGGTTATGAGATCCCTTAACATTTTCTAGATCAAGTATCTTCTATATCAAAGGGAATTATTCTTATTAAGTGTCTCATTTAATTTGGGCTTTAGAGATGCCTATTAAAAAAAATTTTGATTGTCTCTTGATTCTCTCAAGTAATACCTTAATCTTTCATTCTGTTGCATAATTCATACAATTCATCTACATTCCTTGTCAGGGCCTTTAAATTAGGGCACAGTGTTATCCTAATAATATGCTGCTTACCTGTGAATACTTACTAGTTGTACAAGTGGTAAATAGTACCACTACACTTCCAGTACTATGTTGAATAGAAGCGGTATGTGAATGGGCATATAGTTGGATCCTGTTTTTTTATCGGTTCAGCCAATCTATGTTTTTTGATTGGGGAATTTAATCCGTTTACATTTAAAGTAATTACTGATATAGAAGGGCTTACTATTGCCATCTGAAAATAGTTTTGACCTGTAGACCCTCTGAAAGGGACCCACTAGGTATTCTGGGACCTCTTAGATGTCCCAGGCCACACTTTGAGAACTGCTGCTCCAAGGTATTTCATCAGTGTGTTTATGTTGACAAGAAGTTTATGACTTGACAAATGATGCTTCTGCAAAAACACATGATGGTCCCTCGGTAAACACAAAAACAAACCAATATGCCTGGTTCCAATTATCGTGAAAAGGTAAAAAAAGTGAATACTATATTATGGGTTGTACAAACGTAAGGAATCTGATAGTAGTCCCAGATTACTTTGCCATATTTCATAATTTAAGTCTGAGAGAAAGACTCAGATAATGTACTAAACTGTAATGTCAACTTCTTCACAGGTGGCATAAAATTCAAGTTACTGAACATCTGAGCACCCAGTAGTGCACTATCAATGGATATAGCAAACGTCATGACATTCCCAGAACAAACTGTCTTTTAAAAAGGAAAAGCTTCATACTTTCTATAGGCAGTTTTGCTTTACTTTCTATATAATTCAAGTTTGACATAGTTTTTTTGTGTGTTTGTGTGAGGAAGTTTCGCCCTGAGCTAATCTGTGCCAGTCTTCCTTTATTTTGTAGGTGGGTCGCCGCCACAGCATGGCTGACGAGTGGTGTAGGTCCGCACCCGGGATCTGAACCTGTGAACCCAGACTGCAGAAGCAGAGCATGTGGAACTTAACCACTACGTCATGGGGCCAGCCCCTTGACATAGATTTTTTTTTTTTTTAATAATTTTATTTATTTATTTTTTTTCCCCCCAAAGCCCCAGTAGATAGTTGTATGTCATAGCTGCACATCCTTCTAGTTGCTGTATGTGGGACGTGGCCTCAGCATGGCCGGAGAAGCGGTGCGTCGGCGCGCACCCAGGATCCGAACCTGGGCCGCCAGTAGCGGAGTGCGCGCACTTAACCACTAAGCCACAGGGCCGGCCCTTGACATAGATTTTTAATAGAGTCTTCACAGTAGGCATAATTGAAAAAGTTGACATGATAGTTTGAAATTTATTTACTTAAGCTATAATCATTCCAAGTGATTTATTCTCTACCTAGAAGCAGTATCCTAGAGTTAAGAGCACGGAGTATGGAGCTAGAAAGCATAGGTTCAAATCCCAGTTCCACTATTTCTGAGGCAACTTACTTAGCTGCTGTATGCCTCAATCTCCTCACCTGAAATTTGGGATAATAATAGTATATTATCTCACAGGGTTGTTGTGAGGATTAAACGAGTTAATAGAAGAAAACAGCTTACTGTTGTTCACATGGTAATTGTGCTGTAAACATTAACTATCATTACTGTAGCATTCCTAAATTGATTGGAATGTTTACTATTTTGAGATATACAAATTCTTGTATATTTCAATAATCTATATGTTGGTCTATGATTCTCTGACACCAAGTGGGTGTCCTACAATTCAACTCAATTCTGACACTAACTACTCAGTGTTAGTGCAGACCCACAAATTAATAGCTCAGTCCCAGAAGACTGCCTCCACTTCAGATGCCTGTTGCAAGCCTGTACTTCTGACTCACCGGCTATAAATCAGGGACCCCTACAACTCCCTGTTTAGGTTCAATAATTTGCTAAAATGGCTCACAGATCTCTGGACAACACTTTACTTACATTTACTGGTTTATTATAAAGGATACAAATGAACAGCCAGATGAAGAGGTACATAGTGCGAAGTCTGGAAGGGTCTCAAGCCAGGAGCCTCTGTCCCCATGGAGTTGGGGTGTGTCACTGCAGGTGGATGTATTCACCAACCTGGAAGCTCACCAAATTAAAGAGTTTTTATAGAGCTCAGTCTCCAGCCCCCCTTCTCCCTGGAGGTTGGTGAATGGTTCCAAAACCAAAGGAACCAAGCTTCCTACCCTTTAACCACTTGGTTTTTTGGGTGACCACCCCATCTTGAGGCTATCTAGGGGCCCCACCCTAAGTCACCTCATTTGCATAAACTCAGGTGTGATTGAAGGGGCTTGTTATGATTAGCAAAAGACACTCCTATTGCTCAGGAAATTCTGGATTTTAAGAGTTCCTTGCCAGAAACCAGGGACAAAGACCAAATGTATTTTTTATTATACCACAGTTGGAAAGGAGTGAGAGAAATGATGAAAATGAATTCACTGCTGTTATTTTAAATACATTAGTCTTATCTTCTCAACTAGACCTCAAACTCTTTGGAAACGAAGACCATCACTTCAATTTCAATTTGTCCTACAGTATCAAGCACTGTGCCAAATAAGTACTCAACTGATAATCGTAATACCTTGCATTCATAGAATGCTTTATAGCTTCACAAAATTGTCTCAAATGTATTATCTTTTTTGAACCTCACACACTTGTGATGGCCTCCATTTTACAAATGATCAAACTGAAGTCCTAAGATGGTGTTACTTACCCAGCAAATATATCCCATTAGAAGCAGAGAAACAGTACAAACTCAGTTCTTCTGACTTGAATTCCAGCCCTCGTCTACTCGATCACAAAAGATATTAAACTGTAAGATAGGTGACTGGTTCCACTTGGCTTGGTCCTAAATCACTTAACTTCTCTAGGTTTTATTTTCTTCATTTGAAAAACAGGAGATCATTTTTTTTTTTTTTTTTGTGAGGAAGATGAGCCCTGAGCTAACATCTATGCCAATCCTCCTCTTTTTGCTGAGGAGTACTGGCCCTGAGCTAACATCTGTGCCCATCTTCCTCCACTTTATGTGGGACGCAGCCACAGCATGGCCCTACAAGTGGTGTGTCAGTGAGCACCCGGGATCCGAACCCGGGCCGCCAGCAGCGGTGCGTGCGCACTTAACCGCTATACCACAGGGCCGGCCCCTCTCTTCTAGTTTTAAAATATCATTGTCGGTGATCTACAATAGCTGGCTTTCCCCTTGCACTACAATGTCAGCAGTGGAGATAGTCAGTAATTATGTTTTTGCTTAACAAATGTTCCCAGAGAGCCACTAATTTAGGAAAGACACAAAATTTAGTAAAGTTGGCTATACGACAAATTCCACTGGTTTCTATTAAAAAAAAAAACAACCAAAACCCAAAACACCAAACCTATCTTTCCAAGGAAAAATATATAATGTACTCAACTAATCACTTTTGGTGAAGAATAAGTAAGAATAATTTTGGAGCCCATGACATCATAGGTGTTAAAGGAGTACCCTAAGATTAGAGGGGATGTCTTTGTGACATGTTCTTGATTGCAGGAATGTTTCAACCTGACATCAACACTTTCCTAGACCTTAAATATTTCTCTCTCACGCCTAGTGAGAAATTATTGGAATTTGTACAACTTTCTTCTCTTCTATTTCAGGATATGAAGAGCATGTGGTTAGGCTCCTTACCCCTTCCCAGGAGAGTATGACTGTTGAATAATAAATAGAAAAATAACTAGAGTCAGGCATTGGAGAGGAGGTTAAACTAGTAGGTAAATTCTAGTGTCTTCCAATATTGAGATTTTACAACTTCAATGTTTCCCTGCCCTAAAATTCATGGCTCCCAGTTATGTGAGATGTCTGTAACCCACTCTACAAAGCCTTTAAATTCAAAACACTAATTTCAAGGGAAGCATACTCATCCTCACATTTGATAAAATACTTTTCCTTCTTCCTCTTTCTTAAAGAATGTCTAGATGCAAAATTCTTATGTAATTGCACAAACCAAATGCTTTGGAACACAAGGCCCAACCTGAAGCATTATATGCCTCAAACATTTAATGTCACAAACTATTCATTTGTCTACACTTTTGCAGATATAGCATTTATCTGCAGTAATTACTCTTTGCAAATATTATACTTAGTCAAATATTTATTGAGTGCCTACTACATGTCAGGGACTATGTTAACTACTTAGTTTCACACAATTCTTAAAATAAAGAAGGCCATTAACTGCATTTTGACTCACTTTACCATTATGTAATGAAATAAAAGTTAAACTTCCTTTGTTTCTCAAGCAACAAAACCCTTGTTAATTCACTTTCTTAACTTCAAGAGAGATGTCAAATACAAGAAACAACCTGTTGGTTTTTTTTTTGATGGAGCTAATAATGCAATTCTGTTTGCAGTGACATAAAAAATAAAACTTCAAAAGTATGGCTTACTTATAACTAGGAAGAAGAAATATAGGAAGATTTCAACAGAGGAAACTTAGAAACACTGAAATGCGTTTGACTTTCTGTGTCTCCCCAAGAAACAGAACAGCACCAAAAGGTAGAAATTATAGAAAAGTAGATATCGGCTCAGAAAAAAAAACCTTCCGTCCAAACAACTTTTCTAGCAGTTAAAGCTAGTCTGAATACTGAAATAGCTGTTCTAGGACCAGTTGCCTGGAACGTTGTAAAGGAGATTGAAGCACTGGAGGGAAAGTTGGATTACTAGATACTCTAATGTACTTTTCAGCATGGATTCCGCAATTAACATTACTATTATGAATTCCTTAAAAACGACAAAACTGGTGGCAACTGAGTTCTTACTGGACTCAGGAAGCCAGGTAGTCAGGATACCCCCTCTCCTATGTGAGACAGCCCTCGGAAAGAGCAAACGGCAAGAGAGGGTGGGTTTTCCTGCCAGGGTCTCGCAGCGACCTTCTGTCCAAATCAATTCGGACAAATCTCCTGCAGGACTTCCACTAAGAAAACGAAGCGTTCTATCCTGGAATGCTCTTTTTTATGGCAAAGAGGGACAGAGAAGTAGGACGCAGAAGACGGAGCTGTTAGGAACGGAGGCGCACTCTGAAGAGAGGAAGTGGGGAGAGCGGTTCCAAGTCAGAGCCTGCGGGGCGTGGAGCGTGGAAGAGAAAGGAGGGGCAGGGGCGGATGGAGTGAAGGGCAGAGAACCGAGGGAGCCGGCCGGCGTCTCGGGCACTACCGGTTGATGGGGCGGAGTGTGTTCACGGTGGAGGGAACCCAGCGGGTCCTGGGGACAGGCGCTGCAGAAGCCGCCAGGAAGGGGCGCCGGATAGTACGCATGCGCGGGCAAGGAGCCGCGGGCGCCCGCCGCGCGCGGCCGTCGCCGTCTGGGCCAGCCGCCCTGGCCTTGCCCGGCGTCGGACTGCGGGCGCCACAGCCCCGGCGAGGCGGCCTGGCTCACGCTCCTGTCCATCCCTGCAGCCCAGAAGCCGGAGGCCACGCCAGCCGCACGGAAGCTGCAACGCCGGCGGCGACCGCGGCTGCGACGGCCGCTAGGAGCGCGAGAGGCTCCGGGGTCGCTGCGGCGATTGGCCGGCCGCGGCGCCCGCTCCCAGAATGCAGCGCATGGCGCGTCATTGAAGAGAGACCATGATGGCGGCGGCGCTGGGGCCCCCAGAAGTGATCGCTCAGCTGGAGAACGCGGCCAAAGTTCTGATGGTGAGTGCGCCGCGTCCCCCGCACGCCGGCACCTGGGGGCCTCCGACTGGCCCTGCTGTGCTAGGCTTTGCCGCCGCTGGGCTGGCGACCGGCAGGGGCCTCCAGGGACCTCTGGAAGTGGAGGAGGTGGTGGTGGCGTGGCGCAGGATTCTCCATCCCACTTTCCTCTGCCTTCGTCCTCCTTTTCCTGGGGCTGTCCCCTTCCCCTGGATGTCCGGCACCCCAGCGGGACACGGAATATGGTGTTGTAGGAAAGAGAGTTTCCTGGGCCACGGTCTTCACCCTACATGCTGCGGCCGACTGGGGCGAGGGTAAGGCGCGGGGAGTGAGGTCAGGTCATCCCCGAAGGGCTTTGGTCGGGGGCTGTGTGCTAGCCGCTGGGGAGTTGGTGTCAGGAGGGGAGAGATGGCCCAGCCCAGGTGCTGTTAGCCATCCTCCTTCCCTTCGGGCATTCAGGTCCTTAAGCGCTTCTTCTGACCTGTAGCCTCCTCGGGGGTAACCGCAGCCGGCAGCACGTGGAAGGACCGGCAGGAGAGAGGGGAATCTTTGGGACCAAGGTCATTGGGGCAAAACTTTTTCCAGGACTGAGCTCCCTCTGGGTCGCGCGTTAACTTCATTCTTACACTATACAATACACAGTTTGATGAGTAGGTTCTTTACTCAGGGAGTTTGGGAAGGCCAAGTCAAAGGTTCCAAAAAGTATTCCACGCAGGGAGTAGAAGTGAGGATAAACTATATTCAGTTACTTGGTGAACTGTGTGTTTGTATTTGTTGGCCCAGTTTTATTTTTTAAAGTATAACCTCCGTGTTTGTAGATTTTTTTTGGCAGTTAGAGGCTCATTTGATTACTTGAATTGATTCAGCCTTTCTAAGAATTGAATGCAGCCAGCTTTGTTTCCTTTTTGGACTTTTTTCTTTTCCTTTTGTTTCGGTGATTGAGTTATGTGTTCGAGCATCACATTTAAAAATATTTGAACTAATTCTAACATAGTTTGTAGTTTCATTTATTAAGTTTTGTTTTCACACGCACAACACCAGATAGGTCATGAAATTTAGCTCATGCAATTGAGAAGTATAATAAAAAGCGGTATTTGCTTGCTTCATTACGAGCAAAGTTAAGTGAATCGTTTTGTCACAAAACTGAGTAGATAACGTTTTCAGACTCTTGCAAGTCCAGAAAAAACTACCTAGTATCTCCCTTAATACGAGGTTCTTAAAATCCCTGACAGCGTTTCCTGAAATACCTGAAAATTTTCTAGGAACTAGAAGCCTCATTTTCGTTAGAAGTGTTTGATTTAAAAAACACTGCTTTAGTTCTTATATTGATAACATAAAATTAGTGTTCTTCATCATTGGCCTGAATATTAATTGGTATTTGTGCTTACCAGTACCTTCCCTCTTCCCTGACAAAGCTAGTTTTATCACCTATAAGGGAGTAGCTGAGAAGAATAGTAGTAAGTACTTTTTATTGAGGGCATACTACATGCGGTAGACTGTGTTTGAGACTTTACATACTTCATGAATCCTTGCAACAGCTTACAAAGTTGAGAGCGAGTTGAAGTGGCCCAGATTACAGTTACTAAATGGTTAAATTAGGTCTAGAACTCAGGTCTGTCTGGCTCTAAAGCTGGATCTCTTTCCACTCTACCTCACCACCTCTCCTATATGTTGTATAGATATCCGTTTATGTACTTTTTAATCTTTCCAGAGGAAAAGAGTATTAAAAAAATATTATGTTATTAAAAATAGGAAATTCGTTTTTGGAAATTTCCACTTACTTTCAAAAATGTGTACCAGAAATGTGTAAGAGTATCAGTTACTGCGTTATTTCTCAGTATGAAAGCTGCATTCCAACTTATTAATAACAGCTCACATTAGTAAGTGCTTACTATATACGAGGCACTATGCCAAGCACTTTACGTATTTTACCTTGTTTAATCCTCAGTAACTCTCTGAGGTGCGTATTATTACTTTCATTTTATAGACTAAGGGACTCACACATGTAAATACTAAGTAATTTACCCAGATTTTCAAGGAAAGTGGTAGAGTGGGAACTCCGACTCCAGTCAGTCTGTTACCAGTCTGTGCTTCTTAATGTCTAGTGTAGTGAGACTAGAAAGCAGATAAATTGATTCATTTGAGGATAGTTAAGATTGTTAAATCTACTTCAATTATTAAGCATTAGAATATTAAAAAAAAAAAAGTGGGTGATTTTAACATTTATCCACTTGTGGGTCAGATGGATATCTGTTTGAGGAAATCTTGTTTATAGAAAATTGCTATATATTTTAGCTGTTAATATGTTTTGGGATTCAAGTAATTAGTGATGTCTTTCACAATCATTTTTGCTTAATTTTACTCTTTGGTAGTCTGTATATTTCTTTAATAAAAATCAGCATAGAGTTTTAGTGTGTAGAACACTCTCAAGAGATCTTTTAGGACAGGTCTTAGGGAGTCCATGGCGGATATCAGAAGGAAATTGTAAGCAGATTTTGGGGTGCAAACATACACTTTTGGTAATAGATTCTGTAGCTTTTACCAGCTTCTCTCAGGAAGTAGAGACCTAGTCTGATTTCCTAAAATTAGAACCTAGTCTAAGCATTTCTCCCTTCCATTCTACAGATGGGGAAACTGAGGTTCAAAGAGGTAGAAGTGACTTGACGGAGGTAGATCACAGAAGAAATTAGTGATGAGAGTGATCCTGAACCCGGGTGACCAGACTCCCATTTCAGAACTCTTCTGAAATTTTTACTCAACCATGTTGCTTCTCAAAGTCAACATATTATAATACCATAAATGTTACATTTTATTACCTGATGGGAAATTTCTAGATGTGTTTTTGGATATTCCAGTTGTTTCACTGTGAACCTCTATATTCAATCTTGTTTAGGTTATTGGATAAGCTGCCAAATAAAGTAGTATATTAGACCTGTAGAGTAAAAAAGATATTTATGGATTTTATAGGTCTCAATCTATAAAGAGTGATTTCTCCCTCAAAGGTAGTAACAGAATATTTTCTGTAGATGCTTGTAAATACTGCTTAATCTGATTCTAAACAGTGAGGTTACTTGCTAGAAAATAAACTTGAAAATGAACAAACTAGAATGAGGAAGGACTGTTGTAAATTAATAACAGCATGCAAGTGAAGTTATTTATTCTGGAAGCATTGTGCAAATGGAACATTATTTAAATAGGTCCTGAAAATTTCCTGTCCAAAAAGATTCCACTTGTTGGCTTTTGCTTAAGATACCTAACCCTAAATTTTTGAGAGGATATTAAATACATATCAGAGTTAAGTAAAATTGACCACACTTCTGTGCTAACATTCTCATCTGTGAGAGTCTCTCTGACTATATGAACTTAACAGGTTATATTTACAGACCTGAAAATTTGGTGTTGTAGATACATTTTACATTATTTAAAAATGATAACTAATACTGGAATATATTATTTTAAAATATATCAACAACACACAGATATACAGAATAAAAAGTGAATCTTCCTCTCCCTTTCCCCACTCTCAGTCCCCTCCCTAAGTAATCCATATTAAGTTTGACTATACTTTGACCTTTTTTCCTATGCTTGTACAATATATGTTATGTAGTTTTTCTTTTTTTTTAACATAAATGATATGCTATAAGTATTTTCCTTGATTAAAAAAAATTGTAGGGATACCTTTCTGAAGAGTAAGAAATTCAAGCTGTGCAGAAAGGTATGCAAGGGAAAGTAAAAGTTCCCATTCTTTCTCTTCAGAGGTGACTGTTTCTTGGGTATCCATGTTGAAAATCTGTAAACATATAAGAGCATACATACATCATTTTTAAAAATGTATTTTTTTACATAAATGAGATTGTATGATCCATATCCTCCTGTAATTTTCTTTGTTCACCTCATTGTGGATGAATTTTAAAGGAAATTGTTTCCATTTTCTTTTTTTTTTTTGGTGAATAGATATGAAATGTAAGTTGTGTTTTGATTTTGGAGACACTATAATGGAAAAGTTTAGTGTTCTTTTAGTATTAATATCACGTTTGTTTGAACCATAAATCCAAAGTGTGTTTTATTTATTTATTGACTTGAATTTCCTTGGTTTTGTTCCCCTGGCTCCTTAGACTGTTAGAGATCGTCCTTAGTGAGTGTGTGCGGTGATAGTGTAAGATGATGCTAAGCACATATGTTAACTGATGCTTTATAGAATAGTAATTTCATATATTTGTTTTAAAACCAGAATGGATTTTAATATATCTAAATCCAATTTTAATGAAGGACTAGTTTTCGTAGTTTTTATTGTATTGGAATTTGGTTAATATTTTGAAAGCATCTGCAAAATTGAAGTGCTATACAAAAATTCTTATTTGATTCTCACATCAATCTTATGAAGTAAGTAGCGAAGAGCTATTCTTAAACTTTATAAATGAGAAAATCTGAGATTCAGAGTGGTAAGTGATTGGCCTGCGGTCATATAGCTGATTTGGATCTGGAATTCCATCTGTGGCCACTCATTCATTCTGGAGCATTTCTTTAGTATATGTATGCTAGGCATGATGCTATATATGCTGAGGAGACAGGAGAAAGACTGACCTTGTTTTCAAGGAGGTCATAGTCTAATGGGGGAGAAAGGCAAACTTTAGCAATTATTAGGTAGTGTTATAATAGAAGTATATACTTTGTTCTGTGAGAGTACAGAGAAGGGACATCTGTCTCAGACTGAGATGGGGACCTAGAAAGGGCTTCTTGGAATAGGTGATCCTTAAGCTGAGCCATGAAGGACAAATTGGAGTTTTCCAGTTGCGTAAGGGGTATTCCAGGTAAATGTATGTATTCGCATGGAGGCCTAAGAGAACCAAATACGTTCTGTTTGGGGAATATTTGAGCATTTATTTAGTAGATATTTCCTGAGCCTCTTGTATGTATAAGGTTCAATGCTTTTATCTTTTTGTGATCAATAATTCACATCATAAAATTAAGAATTTTGGTTATAGCATTTACTTTTCTTATTGGAAATATGCATTATATTGAGTAAGCATTTTTATTTATTTCAACCTTGTCTTCTGATCTTTGCTGTGGGATTAGATATTAGAAAACTCGCACTAGCAGAATTCTTTTTCTCAAAAAACTAGTTAGCAGGAGATTTTTATTTAAAATTCAGGTCAATTAAATGTGTATTTTGCAGTGAGACTTGTGTCAAACTTAACTAATTGGAACATAGCCAGTGATCCAGAGAAGAAATGTGAAAAGACTTTTGAAGTGACCTGTAGATATCTAAAAGGCAGTTGATAAAATTTAACAGCATTTTATGATTAGAAGGAACTAAACTAGGAATTGAAGAAATTCTCAATACGATAAAAAATAGTTTTTCAAAGCACTAGTTAATGGTGACACGTTTACGAGTAAAATAGGGAGTCCTAATATAACTATCATTCAACACCTTCTGGAGGGCCTAGCTGATTCAGTAAGATAAGAAAAAGGAATAAGTGCAAATATTAGAAAGAAAAGTAAAAAAGATGATTATTTGTAGGTGGTATTCAGAAAAAAAAATCCAAGGAAATTAACTAAAAAACTATTAGAACCATTAGTTGTTTGGTAAGGTGGCCAGACATAAGACACAAAAACCAATTGCAAGATTCCCTTATATATATATACAACCATGATCAGCTTAAAAAAGGAAAAAAGATCTCATTCATTAGGAATAAAAATTGTAGGGATAAATTCTAGGACACTATTTAATAAGAAACATGCAACATCTTTATGAAGAAAACTAGACAGCTTATTTGAAGAATATGAAAGAAGATCTGAATTAAATGAAGTCTTAGTTCCTCAGTCCAAAGAATTAATCCGGTTAAGGTGGCAATTCCTCCCTCAATCTATAAATTGAATGTGATGTCAATCAAAATCCCTCTTCCCTCCTCACCCATGTTTGAGGTGGGAGAAAAACTTGACTAATTAATTAGAAAATATATCTAGGAGATTAATTGTATGAGAATAACAAAGAACATTTTAAAAAAGAAGAATGAAGGTTTGGGGGACTTGATGTACCAGGTATTAAAATGTATGAAAAAACTAAAGTAATTGAAACATTGTAGCACTGGCATGGGAAAAGAATAGAAAGTTGAAACAGAATAGTTCAGAAACAGACCTATGATTAAAATGATATTTCCAATTGTAAAGGTATAGGGAAGTGGATAATGCTAGTGGAAGTATAAAAAGCTACAAGTTTTTGGTAGATAGTTTGGCAGTATGTTACAAAAGCCTTAAAAATGTATATTTCCTTTGACCCCACCTATTTCACTGCTAGCCATTTTGTTTAGCCTCTGGAAATACTTGCACATACACAAAAAATGTTTACTGTGGCATATATACCTTGCTATAGCAAAGAACTAAAATGATGTGAATGTCTAGTTGAAAGAAATTGGTTAAATAAACTATGGTATTCTATACAATAGAATTTTATGGAACTCTTACAAAATGTGGATCTAATATGTGGTACGTTTTCTTTTTTAATGGAAAGAGTCTCAAAATAAGTGAGTGAGGGAAAAAAGTGCAGAACATAATATAATCCTATTTTTGTTTTCTTAAAAAAAATCTGCTTATATTTGTATACGCATAGAAACAGAATTGGAAGATACATACTAAAATTTTAAGAATGGCTGTCTAGGGAATGGGATTGAAAGTGGCAAGAGTCCTCAATTTCTGTGTTTTAATGTAATTTGAATTTTTTATGATATAAAAATATTGTATCACAAATAATATGTCATTTTGATAAATTTGAATGTTGCATGTGTTTTTAAAATCTGTGACTATTTTCTTGAGTTCTCTATAATTTTATTCTAAAGAATATTAAAAGCTGTATCCTGGCTTAGGCTGAGTAAAGACTAGATTTATGTTTTTGCATTTATAAATCACGTCATCCTATTTCTACAGATTTGTTTAATCACTGCTAGTTAAGCATAACCTTGCTAGCAAATAAAAGGAAAAATATTCTTTTGAGAAAGAGCTACTACAAAACCAATAAACTTTATTCTGGAGAAGAGATAGGGATTTATTCTCAGGCCAAGCTCTATTCACTTGTAATTGTGGGAAAAATTAGGCCCACTATAAAGTGACAAAGAGAATATTCTAGAATAGGGGCTTTCAAAGTTTAGAAGGTGCATAACCAGTCTTAGAATGATTGCTAAAATTGCAGATTCCTCTGTCTTAACTATAAAGGTTCTGATTTACTAGGCTATGTCTCATTCCGCTCCTTCCTCTTCAGTGGCTTTCTGAGTAGGGTTCTGCAAGCTCAGCATAGTTGTTAGCCTGTGCCTCATACTCTAGCCATAAGGCTGTTTCTATCTACTGTCTTTGTTTTTCAGCCAGGGCTGGCTGCATAATTTGCAGGGCCCCATGTAAAATGAAAATGTGGAGCCACTTGTTCAAAAGGTAGGAAAAAAGTGCCATTAGAGGTTCTAAAATATAGGAGTTTTTCTTTTAAAAACACGTATTATATTACTTATAAAACATAATAGGGATAATAGTGCTTTATGAGTAACAACAAACAAATTGCAAAAAAAATAATATTTTGATATCATAATTTTTATATAATACAGTAAATAATGCTTTATGTGATACCAGGGCTGATCATAAGATTTTTTTGGCTTGCTTTTCTACAAATTTATTAAGTCATCAAAATCTTTACCTTGAGCAAGTTCATTTTCCGCCAATATAATTGAAAGTGATGTCAGTTGCTCTTGGCAAATGCAAGATTGCGAATAATTTTTTATTTGACTAGGATCTTTGTGTTGATGCAACTGTTTTCAAGAGCTGTTAAATTTATAGGTTGTGATGGTGTTGTGCTCTGATTAATTATTTACAAATATGAATTTTAGTACATTTAGAGCTGATAATTCTTGCAGAACATTTTTTTCTAGAAAGATTTAGCTCTTCATATAAATCAGTTTCATGTAAGTTGAGTTTAATTGTAGATGTAAATTTATACAATATTTTAATATTTCCTCTGACACTTCTCGTTACTCCTAGAGGTCATACAAGAAACCAAAAGTAGCTTAATGATTTGTATATGATTAAAAATGCCTGTTTATGTATGCATCCTGCCATTGTATCTTCAATTATAAGAAAAAAGGAAAATTGTCTTCCTCATTAATAAATTGTTCATCCAGAGCCTTATGTTAAAATAGCATTCTTTTCCATTGAATGCCGTGATCTTTAAATTTAATTTCTGTTTCTAAGCCTGTAGATATTTGCTTCTCTATAGCAGTTTTGGACACCAGAGATTCTAAACTCTGAAGAGTTCTTTTTTTTTTTTTTAAAGATTTTATTTATTTATTTTTTCCCCCCAAAGCCCCAGTAGATAGTTGTATGTCATAGCTGCACATCCTTCTAGTTGCTGTATGTGGGATGCGGCCTCAGCATGGCCGGACAAGCGATGCGTCGGTGCGTGCCCGGGATCCAAACCCCTGCCGCCAGCAGCGGAGCGTGTGCACGTAACCGCTAAGCCACGGGGCTGGCCCTGAAGAGTTCTAATAACTCCCTGATATGCATTATTGCAGTGTCCATGTCTACACTTATTTTGTAATTTATTGACACGTTTACTGCCTGAGTTCCTGTCACAGTGCTCAGGCTGGAGAATTAATATTTGTGCAGGTGCCTCAGGGACAGGCTCTGGGGATGGACAGGTAAGCTGGCCTCCCACTGTGGATTGTGATGCTGCTGCCAGTCTGGGTCCAGGTCCCACCCTAGCCACCTTGGGGGCCTGTGGCCCCCAGACTACCTCGAGGCATGTGCATGTGTGCCTGGCCACCAGCTTGTCTTCACTACTCCCATGTATGCTTCATTGTCCCATTGGGCTTCACGTAACACAACACAAGTTCAAAGGTAAAATTGTTAAGAATTTCATGATGGCAGTAGCAGAGTATCAGATTAAGCATGGGGCCCTTTTGAGAGTTGGGCGCAAGGTGACTGCACAGGTCACAGACTCATGAAGCTGGCTTTGGGCTCCATCATACTGGAGTCCATCATATTTGATCTGCTCCCTCCTTCCAGAACCTTACGTGTATGGATTCCCTTGGCTTGGAACACCCATCTCTCTCTCTTGCCTAGTTCACATTTAATTCTTCAGATCTCAGCGTAGTTGTTTACTTTGTCAAAAAAAGCCTGACCACTCTGAACTAGATTAAATTATTTTTTATAGCACTATTTGCTTTAGTAACATTTATCATACCTGCAATTTTATGCCATGAATTTGATTATATGATTGACTCCTCTACTGGATTGTAAAGCTCCATGAGGACGGGGATTCTGTTTGCTCATAGTTGGCCCACTGTCGTGTCTGAAGCATCTAGCACATTGCCTGGCATGTAGTGGGCATTTGATAGTAATTTGTGGACTGAAATATATGAACTAACTGCTGTAGGGGAAGGCATACAGTGTAGTGGTGGGTTTCAGAGACAGATTACCCAGGTTTGAATTGAGGTTTTATTACTGCTTGCTCTGTGTGAGGCTTCGGATAAGTTTTTATCTTTCCGGCTTCTTAGATTCTTTCTCTCATCGCATTTTCTCTGCATCAGCCACATGCTTTCAGTCCTTCTTCAATCCTTCCCTCTCCTGTCCGCCATCCTGCCACAGGACCTTTCATCTACTATTCCTGCTGCCTAGAATGCTCTTCTTCACTTACCTAATCCTTCAGATCTCTCCATAGTCTCTTTCTCAGGAAAGCCTTCCTTAGCTTCTCTGAGAGGTGAAATTCACCTGTCCTATACTTAGATCACTGTGTAGTTCTTTCATAACACCTACTGCATTTGGAATTTTACATTTATTTGTGTGATTAATTAATGAATGTTGGTCTCTAGACTCTAATATGTATTAGTTTAGGGACCTTGTTTGCACATAGTGGTTGTTCAGTAATAATTCAGAATGAAAAGAATGAATGAATAAATGATGAAGGGAGTAGTGTGAGATGAGCCTAGGGAAATAGGCAGGGGCTAGCTTATCTTAAGGCCTTATTTGCCAAAATAATTAGCTTGAATTCACCCAGTAGTGTGACTTGTCAGATCTGTGATTTCAATACGTCAGTGGCAGAAGTGTAAAAATCTGATCTAACAGAAGCAAGATGTGAGGTAGGAAACAGTTAGGAGGCTGTTGAAGTTGTTCAGCAAAGAGATGATTGCTGAATCTTTGTTGAGATTCTGAACAAAACCACGGTAGGAGGGGATATATTAATATTCTTAGAAATTTTTTTTAATGCCAAAGTCACTCTTATGCTAATGGAGAGTGAATATATATTTGGAGGAAGCTGGGGAGTACCCCAAAATAGCTTGTATAAGCTCAAAATTCCTTTTTTATCTTAAGAAATTAGTAGAAATTTTATTTTAATCCATAATATATATCCGTTTTTATATAAAATTATTTGACCCCAATCTTTGAATATAAGTTTAATAACTTTAGAATGCTGGTCTATCTTTATTTTGTGGTGTTGTGGCAGGAATCAGAGAACTAATTAGAAAACAACAGTAGTAAGATAGTGACCTAATCAGATGAGATATTAGAAAAATTACCATGTTGTTATATTAGTAAACACACATGGAAAATTATTGAATTTAGGAATCGAAAGGCAGTATAACATAGTCTAGAGCCAGACTATCTGGATTCTTTTTGGCTCCCCATTGAGTGGCTATATGACATTTGGCAAGTCATTTAACCTCTATCTGTCTGTTTCTTCATCTCTAAAATAGGAAATGATAATATCTACCTCAGGAAGTTAACGTGAAGATTAAATGATTTCATTTATGTTAAAAGGAAAATGTGGGGGCTGGCCTAGTGGCATAGCGGTTGGGTTTGCTGGTTCGGATGCTGGGCGTGGACCTACTCACTGCTTATCAAGCCATGCTGAGGTGGCATCCCATGTAGAAGAACTAGAAGGACCTACAACTAAGATATGCAACTATGTACGGGGCTTTGGGGAGAAAAAAGAAAAAGAGGAAGATTGGCAACAGATGTTAGCTCAGGACCAATCTTCCTCAAAAAATGTCGTGCCTGGAACTTAGTGAGTGTTCTGTGAATATTATTTGTTACTTTGTACTTTAATGTGTCAAATAACATTGCATCAAAGCAGGCAAATCAAGGTAACCTTATAGTAAGCACTCAAATATTTGTTGAGTTAATTAAATTTCTTCTAGAGTAGGGCTGATAGAACTTTCTGTGTTGATGGAAATGTTCTATATCTATACTCTTCAATATGGTAGCCAGTAGCCACATGTGGCTGTTGAGCACTGGAAATGTGACTAGTGCAATGGAGGAACTAGATTTTTAATTTTAATTAATTTAATAGCCACATTTGAGTGGTGACTACCATATTGGGCAACACAGTTCTAAAATGTGGCTGTATGTCTCTTTGCATTCATCTTCTGATTTGTCAATACTAATTCCAGATTTCAAATAATTCTCATAGGTTCTGTCATTACTTCTGGTTGTTGCATTCCCAACTGTCAAAATGCAATACTGATTCTAAGTATCGAATGCATCTTTAATAGGTTCTATCCTATTATTATTATTCTTTCTCTTGCTCTAGAATCATCAGAACACAATACTTTTGGTGAGGAAGACCAGGCCTGAGCTAACATCTGATGCCAATGCTCCTTTTTTTTTGCTGAGGAAGATTGGCCCTGAGCTAACATCTGTGCCCATCTTCCTCTACTTTATATGGGACGCCACCACAGCATGGCTTGACAGGTGGTGCATTGCTGCGCACCCGGGATCCAAACCTGCGAACCCCGGGCTGCTGAAGCGGAGTGCGCGCACTTAATTCTATGCCACTGGGCTGGCCCCAAGACAGTGAATTTTTTCATCACCTGTATATACATGCCTACCTTTGACATTTGTCTACTTATGAACTGTATCAAGCAAATGTTTTATATAGACATCATAAAAAAGTAAAGAATACTGTCATATATCCTTTTTAGCAAAACAAGTTGGTTTAGGTTCTTGTCACAGAATATTGGGTAATGAAGTAATTCTCGTGTAAATGACTCACTGGATGAGAATACCATATTTCCTGTTTGTCCTTGGAAGTATATTGTTCATTCATTGATTCTTAAGTTTGAGAAAATTCATCTAGGGCAGAGTTTTTCCACTTGGTCACTATTGACATTTGGGGCTGGATCATTCTTTGTTGTGGCAGGCTGCCCTATGCATTGTAGGATGTTTAGCAGCATACCTACCGTATTAGTTGGCAGTGGCACTCCACAGTTGTGGCAACCAAAAATGTCTGTAGACATTGCCAAATGTCCCCTGGGGGACAAAATTGCCTCGGTTGAGAACTACAGATCTAGAATATCATCATCTGAAGATTCAAGGTCTGAGATTACACTTGTATGATCAATTTTATCATCATTAGTAGAGTCTGTCCATTAGAACTTTCTGCAGTGTTAGGAATATTCTATACCTGTATTGTCCAATGTGATAGCCACCAGCCACGTGTGACTATTTTTTTGTGTGTGTGTGAGGAAGACCAGCCCTGAGCTAACATCCAATGCCAATCCTCCTCTTTTTTGCTTAGGAAGACTGGCCCTGGGCTAACATCTGTGCTCATCTTCCTCTACTTTATATGGGACGCCGCCACAGCATGGCTTGCCAACCGGTGCGTCGGTGTGCACCTGGGATCCAAACCGGCGAACCCCAGGCCCCCGTAGCGGAGTGCGCGCACTTAACTGCTTGCACCCCTGGGCTGGCCCCCACGTGTGAGACTATTAAGTATTTGAAATGTGGCTAATGCAACTGAGGACCTAAATTTTTTTATTTAATTTTAACTAATTTAAATTTAAGTAACCACACGTGGCTAGTGGGTACTATATTGGACAGTACAGGTCTAGAGTGCTCCTAGATGTGTCTTTTTGCATTCATCTTCTGATTTACCTCATAATTGTGAAATATCTTTCCTTGTCAATTTTCTTCTCTTTGTCATTTTGGGTGGAAAATGAAAAATTCTGAATTCTTAACACTATTCAGTGAAACCTAGAAATAGATTACAAAGATGGTGTTTCCAGATTTCTTTTATATTTTCTTGAAATAGCATGCTGTACTTTGAGTAATGTAGTAAAAAACTTGAGGATAATGTAATAGCGCTGACTTATTTTGCTATTGCATCACTTTTCTAGATGATGTCATCATTTCTTGTTTTTTAATTTTGTTATTATTTTAGTCTTTTCTTAGCATAGTTGGGAATAATTGATGAGTTTTGATGAACTAGCACAATGTTTCAAGATATAGGAAAAATATCACTAAGATCTCATTATGTATCTTAGACTTATAAAAGGGTCCAGAGGATCCATAAGTGACTTCAAATTAGAATGAGTTTTATTCCATTTTTTTATTGATGTCATAGTAGTTTATAACATTGTGAAATTTAGTTGTACATTATTGTTTGTCAGTCACCATATAAATGCGTCCCTTCACCCCTTGTGTGCACCCCCAACCCCCTTCCCCCTGGTAACTACCGACTGTTCTCTCTGTCCGTGTGTTAGTTTATCTTCCACATTGAGTGAAATCATGTGGTGTTCGTCTTTCTCTGTCTGGCTTATTTTGCTTAACATAATACCCTCCAGGTCCATCCATGTTGTCGCAAATGGGACGACTTTGTCTTTTTTTATGGCTGAGTAGTATTCCATTGTATGTATACCACATCTTCTTTATCCAATCATCAGTCGAGGGACACTTGGGTTGCTTCTACTTCTTGGCTGTAGTGAATAATGCTGCAGTGAACATAAGGGTACATAAGCCTCTTTGGATTGTTGATTGTGGGTTCTTTGGATAAATACTCAGTAGTGGGATAGCTGGATCATAAGATATTTCTATTTTTAATTTTTTCTGGACTCTCCATACTGTTTTCCATAGAGGCTACACCAGTTTGCATTCCCACCAGCAGTGAATTAGGGTTCCCCTTTCTCCACAACCTCTTGAACGTTTGTTATTTTTTGTCTTGGTCATTATAGCTGCTCTAACAGGTGTAAGGTGATATCTTTAGTGTAGTTTTGATCTGCATTTTCCCTGATGATTAGAGATGTTGAACATCTTTTCATGGGCCTGTTGGCCATCTGTATATCTTCCTTAGAAAAATGTCTCTTCATATCCTCTGCCCATTTTTTGATCGGGTTGTTTGTTTTTTTGTTGTTCAGTTGTGAGTTCTTTATATATTATGGAAAGAAACCCCTTGTCAGATATATGATTTGCAAATATTTTCTTCCAGTTGGTGGGGTGTCCTTTCATTTTGATCCTAGTTTCATTTGCTTTGCAGAAGCTCTTTAGTCTGATGAAGTCCCACTTGTTTATTTTATCTTTTGTTTCTCTTGTCTGAGTAGACGTGGAATTCAAAAAGATCCCTCTATGACCGATGTCAAAGAGTGTACTGCCTATATTTTCTTCCAGTTTTATAGTTTCAGGTCTTACCTTCAAGTCTTTGATCCATTTTGAGTTAATTTTTGCATATGGCAAAAGATAATGGTCTACTTTCATTTTTTTGCATGTGGCTGGCCAGTTTTCCCAGCACCATTTTGAAGAGACTTTCCTTTCTCCATTGTATGTTCTTAGCTCCTTTGTCAAAGTTTAGCTATCTGTAGATGTGTGGTTTTATTTTAGGGCTTTCAATTCAGTTCCGTTGATCTGTGTGTCTGTTTTTGTACCTGTACCATGCTGTTTTAATTATTATTGCTTTGTAGTATATTTTGAAGCGAGGGGTTGTGATGCCTTCAGCTTTGTTCTTTTTTCTCAGGATTGCTTTGGCTATTTGGGATCTTTTTTTGCCCCATATGAATTTTAGGATTCTTTGTTCTATTTCCATGAAGAATGTCCTTGGGATTCTGACTGGGATTGCATTGAATCTGTAGATTGCTTTAGGTAGTATGGACATTTTAACTATGTTTATTTTTTCAATCCATGTGCATGGGATGTCTTTCCATTTCTTTATGTCATCATTGATTTCTTTCAATAAAGTCTTATAGTTTTCATTGTATAGGTCTTTCACCTCCTTGGTTAAATTTATTTCTAGATATTTTATTCTTTTTGTTGCGATTGTAAATGGGATTGTCTTCTTGAGTTCTCTTTCTGTTGGTTCGTTATTATAGAAATGCAACTTATTTTTGTAAGTTGATTTTGTACCCTGCAACTTTGCTGTAGTTGTCGATTATTTCTGATAGTTTACCAATGGATTCTTTAGGGTTTTCTATATATAAAATCATGTCATCTGCAAACAGTGAGAGTTTCTCTTCTTTGTTGCCTTTTTGGATTCCTTTTTCTTGCCTAATTGCTCTGGCCAAAACCTCCAGTACTGTGTTGAACAGAGTGGTGAGAGTGGGCACCCTTGTCTTCTCCCTCTTCTCAGAGGAATGCCTTTCACATTTTCACTGTTGAGTATGATGTTGGCTGTGGGTTTGTAATATATGGCCTTTATTATGTTGAGGTACTCTCCTTCTATACCCATTTTGTTGAGAGTTTTTATCATGAATGGATCTTGGATCTTGTCAGATGCTTTCTCTGCATCTACTTAGATGACCATGTGGTTTTTATTCCTTGTTCTGTTAACGTGGTGTATCACATTGATTGATTTGCGGATGTGGAACCACCCCTGTGTCCCTGGTATAAATCCCATTTGATCATGGTGTATGATCTTTTTAATGTATTCCTGTATTCAATTTGCCAATAGTTTGTTGAGGATTTTTGCATCTATGTTCATCAGCGATATTGGCCTGTAATTTTCCTTCTTTGTATTGTCCTTGTCTGGCTTTGGTATCAGGGTGATGTTGGCCTCGTACAATGTGTTAGGAAGTGTTCCATCTTCCTCTATTTTTTGGAATAGTTTGAGAAGGATAGGTATTAAATCTTCTTTGAATGTATAGTAAAATTCTCCAGAGAAGCCATCTGGTCCTGGACTTTTATTTTTTGGCAGGTTTTTGGTTATTGTTTCAATCTCTTTATTGTGATTGGTCTATTCAGATTCTCTATTTCTTCTTTTTTTTTTTTTTTAAAGATTTTATTTATTTATTTCTTACCCCCAAATCCCCAGTAGATAGTTGTATGCCATAGCTGCACATCCTTCTAGTTGCTGTATGTGAGACCCGGCCTCAGCATGGCCGGAGAAGCGGTGCGTCGGTGCACGCCTGGGATCTGAACCCGGGCTGCCAGTAGCGGAGCGTGCACACTTAACTGCTAAGCCACGTGGCCGGCCCTCTCTATTTCTTCTTTTTTGTTTGTTTTTTTTTTGAGGAAGATCAGCCCTGAGCTAACATCCATGCTAATCCTCCTCTTTTTGCTGAGGAAGACCGGCTCTAAGCTAACATCTATTGCTAATCGTCCTCCTGTTTTTTCTCCCCCAAAGCCCCAGTAGATAGTTGTATGTCATAGTTGCACATACTTCTAGTTGCTGTATGTGGGATGCGGCCTCAACATGGCTGGAGAAGCGGTGCGTCTGTGCACGCCTGGGATCTGAACCCGGGCCGCCGGTAGCGGAGCGCGCGCACTTAACCGCTAAGCCACGGGGCTGGCCCTCTATTTCTTCTTGATTCAGTTTTTTGAAGGTGTATGATTCTAAGAATTTCTCCATTTCTTCTAGATTGTCCATTTTGTTGGCATTTAGTTTTTCATAGTATTCTCTTATAATCCTTTGTATTTCTGTGGTATCCTTTGTAATTTCTCCCCTTTCATTTTTAATTTATTTATTTGAGCCTTCTCTCCTTTTTTCTCAGTGAGTCTGACTAAGGGTTTGTCAGTTTTGTTTATCTTCTCAAAGAACCAGCTCTGTTTCATTGATCCTTTCTACTGTATTTTCGGTTTCAATTTCATTTATTTCTGCTTTAATTTTTATTATTTCCTGCCTTCTGCTGACTTTGGGCTTTGTTTGTTCTTCTTTTTCTAAGTCTGTCAGGTGTAGTTTAAGCTTGCTTATTTGGGATTTCTCTTGTTTGTTAGGATGGGCCTGTATTGCTATGAGTTTCCCTCTCAGCACCGCTTTTACTACATCCCATATGAGTTGGTATGGTGTATTTTCATTTTCATTTGTCTCCAGATGTTTTTTGATTTCTCGTTAATTTCTTCAGTGATCCATTGGTTGTTCAGTAGGATGTTGTTTAGTCTCCAGATCTTTGTCACTTTCCTAGTTTTTTTCTTGTAGTTGATTTCTAGTTTTGTAGTATTATGGTTGCAAGTGATGCTTGTTATGATTTCAATCTTCTTAAATTTATAGAGGCTTGCCTTGTTTCCCAACTTATGGTCTGTCCTTGAGAACGTTCCGTGCCCACTTGAGAAGAATGTGTAATCTGCTGTGTTTGGATGAGGTGCTCTCTAGATATCTATTAGGTCCATCTCATCTAGTTTTTTGTTTAAGTCCACTATTTCCTTATTGACTTTCTGTCTGGATGATCTATCCATTGATGTAAGTGGGGTGTCAAGATCCCCTACTATTATTGTGTTGTTGTTAATATCTCCTTTTAGGTTTGTTAATAGTTGCTTCATGTGCTTTGATGCTCCTGTGTTGGGTGCATATATATTTATAAGTGTTATGTCTTCTTAGTGGAATGTCCCTTTTACCATTATATATTGATCCTCTTTGTCTCTCATTACCTGTTTTATCTTGAAGTCAGCTTTGTCTGATATAAGTATGGCTACACCTGCTTTCTTTTGTTTGCCATTAGCTTGGAGTATTGTCTTCTGTCCTTTCACTCTGAGCCTGTGCTTGTCTTTAGAGCTGAGATGTGTTTCCTGGAAGCAGCATATTGTTGGATCTTGTTTTTTAATCCATCCTGCCACTCTGTGTCTTTTGATTGGAGAGTTCAATCCATTTACATTTAGAGTGATTATTGATATATGAGGGCTTAATGTTGCTATTTTATCGCTCACTTTCTGGTTCTTTTGCAGTTCCTTTGTTTCTTGTCCCATGTGTTTTGGACTACCAATTCAGTGTGGTAGTTCTGTATGGGGGTCTCTTAGTTTTCTCTTTACTTACCATATGTGTCTCTCTTCTGATTATTTGTTTAGTGGTTACCATGAGGTTTGTATAAAAAAATCTCGTAGACGAGATAGTCCATTTTTTTTTTTTGTAAGGAAGATCAGCCCTGAGCTAACATCCATGCCAAGTCCTTCTCGTTTTGCTGAAGAGTACTGGCCCTGGGATAACATCTGTGCCTATCTTCCTCCACTTTATATGGGACGCCGCCACAGCATGGCCTGACCAGCGGTGCATCAGTGCGCATCCGGGATCCGAACCCAAGCCACCAGCAGTGGAGCACACGCACGTAACCGCTGTGCCACAGGGCTGGCCCCCTGAGATAGTCCATTTTTTTTTTTTTTAAAGATTTTATTTATTTTATTTTTTCCCCCCAAAGCCCCAGTAGATAGTTGTATGTCATAGCTGCACATCCTTCTAGTTGCTGTATGTGGGACTCGGCCTCAGGATGGACGGAGAAGTGGTGCCTCGATGCGCACCCGGGATCCGAACCCGGGCCACCAGCATTGCAGCGCGCGCACTTAACCACCAAGCCACAGGGCCGGCCCGATAGTCCATTTTTTGATGGCTTCTTATTTCCTTAGGCTCCTCTTCCCCTTCTAATTTATTATTATCACAACTTATTCCATCTCGTGTTTTGAGTTTGTGTTTCAAGTGATGAGGTTATATTTATTTTTGATGTTTTCCTTCCCTTAATCTTTGATGTTATAATTAAGTATTTGCTAACCTGTTCTGATAGAGAGCTGCAATTTTTCTATTTTGTCTACCTATTTCTCTCTTTGCTCAAAGGTTTGTATCCCCTTTCTCTCTTTTTGTTTTTTTCAGGCATGAGGGCCTTCTTGAGCACTTCTTGTAGTGGGGGTCCTGTGGCAATGAACTCCCTTAGCTTTTGTTTATCTGGGATAGTTACTATTTCTCCATCATATCTGAAGGGTATTTTCACTGGATAGAATATTCTTGGCTGAAAGTTTTTGTCTTTCAGAATTTTGAATATATCATTCCACTCTCTCCTTGCTTGTAAACTTTCTGCCAAGAAATCAGCTGAGAGCCAGTTAGGAATTCCTTTGTACCTTTTTTTTTTTTTTTTGTCTTGCTGCCCTTAATATTTTTTCTTTGTCATTGACTTTTGCCAGCTTTACTGCTATATGCCTTGGAGAGGGTTTTTTTATGTTGATATATTTAGGAGATCCATTGACTTCATTCACTTTTATTTCCAGCGCCTTCTCCAGGTTTGGGAAGTTCTCAGCTATTATTTCTTCTCTGCTCCTTTTCCCCTCTCTTCTCCCTCTGGAATACCTGTAATCCTTATGTTGCGTTTCCTAATCAAGTTGGATATTTCTCGGAGAGTTTCTTCATTTCTTTTTAGTCTTAGTTCTCTCTCCTCCTCCATCTGCAATATTTCTGCCTTCCTATCATCAATATTGCTAATTCTTTCCTCCATATTGTCAGGTCTGTTTTTTAAAGATTCCAGATTTTTCTTTATCTCCTCCATTGTATTTTTCATCTCCAACATTTCTGATTGGTTTTTCTTGATAGTTTCAGTCTCTTTTGTGAAGAAGTTCCTGATTTCATTGAATTATCTATCTGTATTTTCTTGTAATTTGTTGAGCTTTTTTATGATAGGTATTTTGAATTCTTTGTCATTTAGGTTATAAATTTCTCTGCTCTCAGGATTAATTTCTGGGTGCTTGTCATTTTCCATCTGGTCTGGAGATTTAATATATTTTTGCGTACTGCTTGAGGGCATGGGCTTATTTTTCCTCATTCTGAAAATATCTGGTCACAGCTTCCACCTGCCGCCACTAAGTGGGGCAGAGCTATGTATTTTGAGCCCGCCGTGATATGCGGGCACTCTGGCCAACCGGTTGTACTGGAGCGCTGGGCGGGGTGAGGGGCTCTTTCTTTCACCTGCCCAATCCCAGGGGCTTCTTGCTCTTCCCTTGCTATCTGCTCTCCTGGGATGCTAGCTTGATGAAGACACCGCTGCAACAGTTCAGTCCCTTCCATATGGGAACTTCCCACAGGCTGTGAGAGAACTTGGAGAGTGATGGTTTTCCCGTGGAGGGCCACCCCCCTCCCCCCTCTCACTGTAATTGCTGTGCAGTCCTGGTCCCAAGGTCACTGTCATTGGGGAAGGAGAGGAGTTCCCTTTACCTCCTTCCACTTCCTCTGGGGGTTCCAGCACCTCCACCTTCAGATGTAAGGCTGTGTGGGTCTCTCAGACGTCTTTTGTGTTGTGTGAATGTCATCTGTTGGTATTTGAATGTCCTTTTTGTTGGATCTTGGGAGGAGAGTCTAAGGGGGAAAGCTCACTCGGCCATGATGCTGATGTCACTCTCTTATTCCATTTTTTAAGAAGTAAAATTTCTCTGTGTTCTTTGGAAGTCCTCTAATAAAAAATTAAAATCATGAAATATCAAGCATTACAAATAAATAGAACTGCTTAAAAAAAAATTCCAAATATTGAGTCCAGTGGACCCTGATAGTATACTAATAGTTACTGAGAGTTTAAAGGAATGTCTTTATTATCTCAACATTAGGTATGATGTTTGCTATAGTTTTTTTTGTAAATTCTCTTTATCAGGTTAAGGAAGTGTCCATAATTCCTACTTTGCTACAAGTTTAGTCATGGATCTTAATTTATTAAACATGTTTCTGCATTTTTTATGATAATCTCTTTCCTTTAATATGTTAATGTGGTGGAAGATATTAGTTGATTTTGTAATGTTAACCCAGTTTTGCATTCCTAGGTTTAACTAACTTGGTCACAGTGTACATTATTATCTTTATTTATTTATTTTTTATTGATGTCATAATAGTTTATAACATTGTGAAATTTTCATTGTACATTATTGATTGTCAGTCACCATATAAATGCCCCCCTTTACCCCTTGTTCCCACCCCCAACCCCTTGCCCCTGGTAACCACCAATCTGTTCTCTCTCTCCGTGTGTTAGTTTATCTTCCACATATGAGTGAATTCATGTGGTGTTTGTCTTTGTCTGGCTTATTTTGCTTAACATAATAAGCTCCAGGTCCATCCGTGTTGTTGCAAATGGGACAATTTTCTCTTTTTCTGTTTTAACTAACTTGGTCACAGTGTACATTATTATCTTTATTTTTTTTAAAAAATTCCATTGTTGGATTTGGCATGTGAACTATCTTAAGATTTTTTTCATCTCTGTTCATGAGTAAGATTGACCTGTAAGTTTCTTTCTTGCACTGTCCTCGTCTGGTTTTGGTATTGGCATATTAATGCTAACCTCTGAAAATGTGTTGAAGAGTGTTCCCTTTTTTGTATTCTCTTGAAATCTGTGTAGGATTGGAATTATTTGTTCCCTGCTGTTTGGTAAAATCATCTGGGTCAGTGAGTTTAACATGTAGTTTTTAGAAAAACTACAGCAGTCCACCCTTATCTGCAGTTTCGCTTTCTGTAGTTTCAGTTACCCTTGGTCAACCTTGGTGCAAAAACATTAAATGGAAAATTCCAGAAATAAACAATTCATAAGTTTTAAATTGCTTGCTATTGTGAGTGGTGTGATGAAATCTTGTGCTGTCCTGCCCCACATGTGAATCATCCCTTTGTCCAGAGTATCCCCGCGGTATGGGCCACTCACCCGTTTGTCACCTAGTAGCTGTCTTGGTTATCAGATGGACTGTCGTGGTATTGCAGTTCCTGTGGTCAAGTAACCCTTATTTTACAGAATAGTGGCCCCAAGGCACGAGAGTAGTGATGCTGGCAATTCAGATATGCCAAAGAGAAGCCATAAGGTGCTTCCTTAAAGTGAAAAGGTAAAAGTTCTTGACTTAATAAGGAAAGGAAAAAAATCATATGCTGAGATTGCTAAGATCTATGGTAACTTTTAGTACAGTATGTTGTTATAATTATTTTTATTGTTAGTTATTGTTCTTAATGTCTTACTGTTGCCTAATTTATAAGTAAGGCTTTATCATAGGTATGTATGTGTAGGAAAAAACAGTAGGTATAGGGTTCGGTACTATCCACAGTTTCAGGCATCTGCTAGGGATCTTGGAACATATCCCCCAAGGATAAAGAGGGACCACTGTATTTTCAGCTGCTTCATTTTATTTAATAGTTGCTATTTCATTAAATAGCTTTGCTATTTCTTAAGTCAGTTTTGATATATTTTTCTAGTGATTTGTCCATATCACATGAGTTTTTATGTTTATCACCATAAAGTTGTTTTTCTTTTAATATCTCTTTATTATATGAGCTATCTGTAGATACAATCTCTTTTAATCTTGCCTGTTTATATATTTGTGTTCTTCTTCTCCTCACCTCCCTTCTGTGATTAATCTTGCCAAAAGTTTTGTCAATTTTATTAGTCATTCCGAAGAAGCAACTTTTGGCTTCTTTGTTTATCTCAATTGTATATGTATGTAATTTCTGTTTCATTGTTTTCTGCTCTTATCTTTATTATTTCCTTCATGGTATTTTCTTTGGGTAGGTTCTGCTATTTTTCTAAGTTCTTAGTTTGGATGTTTAGCTCATTTGTTTTAATTTCTAATGTAAGCATTTAAGGCTATGCATTTTCCTCTAGTACCCTATTTGTACACTACAGGTTTTTATTATATGAAGTATTTTTTCATCAATTCTAAATGTTTTGCATTATGATTTCTTCTTTCATCCTTGAATTTTTATAGTTTTTGTTGTTGTGAAATCAGGTTCTGACTTAATTGCTCTGTGGTCAGAGAATGTGTCATGTATATACCATTTTATTTAAAGTTTGTTTGGATATGCCTTATGGCCTCATATGTTGTTAGTTTTTGTTCAGTGTGTGTTTGAAAAGAATGTGTGAAATCCAGTTAAAGGTGCAACCTATTTATGTGCATTGAATTAAACTTGTTAAATCTTTTTGTCTCCATAAACTAGCAGTTACCTAGTGAGGTGTGTTAGTGGATTTGTTAGTAGTTCTGTCATTTTTTTCTTTACATATATTTGAGGCTATGTATTATTTACATACCATTTTAGTTGACCCTTTTATGATTAGTAGATGACCCATTTCTCTTTAGTAATATTTTGCCTTACATTTTGTTTTTTTCTGATGTTGTCATAGCTACATCAGTTTCATTAACTTGCTTTTGATTAAAATTTGCTTAGCATGACTCTTTCCATCCTTTTACTTTCAGCCTTTCCATGCCCTTGTTTTTTTGTATGCATGAAGTTGGATTTTCTTTTTTATCCAGGCTGACCATCTTAGTTTTTTATCTAGAGTGTTTAGTTTATTTACATTTATTTGTGATTACTGGTAAGTTATGATTTATTTATATTATTTTGTGCATATATGTGTGTGTGCTTCCTTTTGCCTTCTTTTGGGGTTTGATAATCTTTTGTTTCTCATTCCATAGTTTGAATGTTATAATGTATGTTCTTTACTTTTTGTTTTTATTTTTTTATTGACCATGGTAGACATTTTAACTTACATACTTAATTTAGTGGAAAGTTAATCTGTATATTCTGTCTCAGCTGAAACAGTAGAAGAACTTAAAAACACTCTCTCTTGATTTATATGCTATCATTGTCCAGAATTTTAATCGTCTTTTTAAAATTTCACAAATTAATTATTTTTTAAATACAATCAGTATTTGCTTAGATTTATGCACATAGTTATTCTCTCTACTCCATGGTCGTTTGCATTCAAGACTTCCATCTGGGCTCACTTTCTATCTGGAAGTATATATATCCTTTATAATTTCCTTAAGGAAGAGTGTTTTGGTGGTAAACTCGCTTGGTTTTTATTTACATGAACATGGCTTCAGTTACATTTTAATCCTTGAAAGATTGTTTCCCTGGATATACATTTCTAAGTTAATAGTTATTTCCTCTCAGTAATCTGAAAATGTTTTTCTGTTTTCTCTCATCTGGCTTCTCATTGCTTTAAGAAATCATTTTCAGTCTGTCACTTCTTTGAAGGTAATCTATGTATGTTTTTGTTCTTTTTTTTGCTGGTTTTAAGATCTTCTCTGTGATTTTTGGATTCTTCAGTTTCACTGTGATATCAATAATGTGAATTTTTTTCCTTTTTATTCTTTGTGGGATTAATTGGGCTTTCAGATTTTGAGCTTTGGTGTTTCTCATCAGTTTTAGAATACTTTCTGCCATTATTTTTTTAAATCTTTATCTTTCCCATTTTTACTCCAAGCTTTGTCAGTCAGGATCCTGGCAAAGGAACACTCAAAGGGTAATTGAATAGAGTTAATGAAGGAACTCTTGACAGAGGCTTGGGGAGGGGTAAGGTGTAAGGGAACCACAATAAATGGTGAAGCCATTCCTGGGGCCTGAAATGGCAGGGACAGGGAGTGGAGAATTTGAGAGAGCTGTCGCTGTAGGAGAGAGCAGCCTTATAGGAGCTGTAGCTTTCAGTGGAGAAAAGGAGCCACCTGGCCTGAGGGAAGGGGGTGAGGAAGCCTGGACGAAGTGGCCGCTGAAAGTTGGCCTCCTGCGGCTCTGAGTAGGACAGAGAATTGACCTTCACTTTGTCCTCAAAAACTCTTTAATTTTTGTACCTCTCTGCATTTTCAATAATTTTTCATATCTGTCTTCAGTTTTCTTCTCAGTGTGTCTAATCTACCTTTTAATCTGTCCATTGAGTTTTTAATATGTTTTTATTGAGGCATATTAGCATATAATAAAATTTACGAATCTTGGGTGTCCAGTTTATGAGTTTGGACAGTTATATATAACCATGTAACTACCATCCAAACAAAATATAAGGCTATTGATATTTAAATTTCTCTTATTATATCGCCCTTAAAAGTTCTGTTATCTTGCTCCTTATACATGTATTTTTTAATTGTGGTAAAATATAACAAATTTTACCATTTTAAGTGCTTTCACATTGTTGTGCAACCATCACCACTATCTCCAGAATTTTTTCTTTATCCCAAACTGAAACTCTGTACTCATTAAATAATAACTTCCCATTCCCCCCACCCCCCCAACCCCTGGTAACCACTATTCTGTTTTCTTTGTCTATGAATTTAACTATTTTAGGTACCTCATATAAGTGGAATCATGCAGTATTTGCCTTTTTGTGTCTGGCTTATTTCACTTAGCATGATGTTTTCAAGATTCATCCATGTTGTGGCATGTATCAAAATTTCATTCCTTTTTAAGGCTGACTATACTACATTGTATGTATATATTACATTTTGTTTATCCATTCATCCATCAGTGGACACTTGGTTGTTTCCACCTTTCGGCTGTTGTGAATAATACTGTTATGAACATTGGCGCACAATCTATTTGAGTAGTGCCTTTAATTCTTTTTAGTATATACCTAGAAATGAAATTCCATCTTGTATGGTAATTCTGTGTTTAATTTTTTGAAGAACTGCCGTACTGTTTTCCAGAGTGGCTGCATTTTTTGCACCATTTTACATTCCTACCAGCACTGGGCAAGGGTTCCAATTTTTCCACATCCTTGCCAGCAATTGTTCTTATCTGTTTTATTGATGTTAGCCATTCTCATGGGTGTGAAGTATCTCATTGTAGTTTTGATTTGCATTTCCCTAATGATTAGTGATGTTGAGCCTCTTTTTATGTACTTATTGGCTATTTATATATCTTCTTGGGAGAAATGTGTATTCAAGTCCTTTGCCCATTTTTTAATTGGGTTCTTTGTTTTTTTGTTGTTGAATTGTGGGAATTTTTTAAAAACATATATTATGTTTTGACATTTCCAATATCTGTGTTTTGTTGGTCTGATTCTTTAATTTGTTCTGCAAACTCATGGTGGCTTGTTTCCTCATGTGTTTAGAAAATTTTGACTATTAGCTTTGTAAGTGTTTCTGGAACACTCTGAAGCCTGGATTAGGATGCACTACTTCAAATGCCTAGGTGCGTGACTAACATAGGACTACTTTAAGTTTATTGGCTTGAAGTTTTTTGGACCACATGTGTCCTGTTGAAGTGGAGCAAGAAACCTATTTAAAGGCCTACTCAGGGTTGTCTGAAGTAATTTTTCCTCTTTCATCTGTCGTTAAGATCCAGACTGGAAAGTTTCTCCCTCCTTCCCTTTTTTTCCTTTCTTATACTGAGGATCCCAGCTTTATGTGGAAGAATGTCTGTCTTGTTAGATCCCTAACCTTAGGTGGGCACTGGCTATGTATCTCCTGTCTTCTATACATTGGGCAGCTGTCAAAATGGAAACTCAAGTTCCCTTGGGGTTGGCATATGTCTCTAGGGGAAATACATGAGTGCTTGCTTTCATCTTTGGATCCCTGCTTTTGCTTCCTTTTTAGCTTCTGAGGATCCCTTAATTTCTTGTCAGTTTAGCAATACATTTTATTATTTTATTTTATTTATTTATTTATTTTGGTGATGATGATTAGCCCTGAGCTAATATCTGCTGCCAATCCTCCTCTTTTTGCTGAGGAATATTGGTCCTGGGGTAACATCTGTGCCCGTCTTGCTCTGCTCTATATGTGGGACGCCTGCTACAGCATGGCTTGATAAAGCGATGCATGGGTCCGTGCCTGGGATCCGAACCTGTGAACCCCAGGCTGCCGAAGCAGAGCACGTGAACTTAACTACTCTGCCACCGGGCTGGCCCCAGCAGTACATTTTAGAAATTTTAAAATATTTTATCCATTTTTATTTGGTTTTAGCAGAAGAGTTATTCAAAGTATCTAGTCAGCAGTACCATCAGGAGTGGAAGGCTCACTCATTTAAAAAAATACAATGTTTCAAATAAATGGAAAAGTACCTAGAACAATATAAATCAGACCCATGTATACACATCCTAGGTTAACAAATGTTAATATGGCCATTTTACTTATAATCTTTTTTTAAAAAATTATACATTGCAGATATAATTGTAGCCCCCTTTGGGTCCCTTTTAGATCCCATTCTCCAGTCTCTGTTTCTTCCTCCACGATAACCACAATTTAATGTTGTATATCCTTCCCTTCCATGTTTTTACAGTTTATCCACAGAGGTAAATAATATGCTACATATACTTACTGAATTTTTAAATTTTTATATAAGTGACATGTTGTACGTGTCCTGTCATTTACTTCTTTCATTCATGTTTATTAGCCATTTTTTACTTTCTACTCTGTGAATTGTCTAGCCTTCTGTTCATTGGCCATTTTTTTGTTGCGTTGTGTATTTGGATTGGATTTGGCAGCATATAACAGAAAACTCCCAAAATAGTGTCTTTAAAAAAAGAAAGGTTTATTTTCTCTCACATAAAGTATGGAGTTACACGATCCAGGCATGGTCTAGTGACTCCAGGATATCATCAGGGGCTCATGCTGCTGTGCTGTGCTTTTTTTTTTTTTTTTTTTTTTTTTGCTATTCTTAGCTGGTGTCTCCCATCTTCTAGGTCTTCTTATGGTTCAAGAGGATTAGTAGGATAGCCATCATATCCTTTTCCAGGGAGCAGGAAAGAAGATTCAAGGACAAAAGAAAAATGTGTTTTTAGCTGAGTCAGCTCCCTTTAGGAAGCCCCACCCCTAACTTTGTTTACTTCTTATTGGCCAGAACCTCATTCCTTGTCTCCTTCTGCTGGGAAGGGGCCTGGGAAATGTCATTTAGCTGGGTGCATTGCATTGTGTTCTATTACTAAGGAAGGAGCAGAGGGTGAAGATTGAGGAGGTAGCTGTCAGTTTCTGCTGTGAGTTATCTTTTTCTTACTCTTTAGTGGGAGTTTTTATGTTCTGAATATTAATCCTTTGTTAATTATATGCAATGCGGTTTTTGTCTTCTAATCTGTGACTAATCTATCACTTATGGCTAAGTTTAGAAGGTTATAATTTTAATATCATTGAATTTATTAATTTTTAAAAAGGATTTGTGCCTTTTATTTATTGTTTAAAAAATGCTTCCCTATTCTGACAGTCTCCTATCTTTTCTTCTTAATGTTTTTGTTAATAGTTTTTTAAAGTTTTGCTTTTCATTTTTAAATCTCTAATTCATCTAGAATTTAGTACTATGTCTGCTATGAGTAGAGGTCTAATCTTATGTTTTTGCTTATGAATAGCCAGTTTCCCAGTGCCATTTATTGTATAGTCTAGTCTTTCCTCACTAATTTGTTGTATATCATGGAACTCTTTCTGGGAATTCTCTCAGCTGCATTGTTTGTTTTTTCCTGCTCTAATGCTGTTTTGAAAAATTATTATTAATGTACTGTTATAAGTGTTCATATCTGGTTGGGTAAGACTCCCTTCTTATCATTCTTTTCCCAAATTTTTTAGTGGTTTTTTTTTTGAACCTCAAAGTGTAATTTATTAATTTATTGGGGTCTAATTGACATATAACATTATATTAGTTTCAGATTTACAGCATAATGATTCTGTATTTGTATATATTGTGAAATAATCACAAGTCTAGTTAATATCCATCACCATACATAGTTAAAATTTTTTTCTTGTGATGAGAACTTTTAAGGTTTACTCTCTTAGCAACTTTCAAATATGCAATACAGTATTTTAACTATAGTCACCGTGCTGTACATTACATCCTATGACTTATTTATTTTATAACTGGAAATTTTTGACCCTCTTCACCCATTTTGCCCCCCCCCCAACCACCAATCTCTTCTTTGTATCTATGAGCTCATTTTTGTTTCTAGATTCCACAAATAAGTGAGATCATATAGTATCTGTTTTTCCTCTGTTTGACTCATTTCACTTAGCCTGGTGCCCTCAGGGTCCCTTTTTCCAAATTAATTTGACACTTTTTGGCCTTTCTCTTACATATGTTAGGATCACCTGGTCATATTCTGAGATGAACCTTATTGGGATTAAAATTGGAATTGTATTAATTTTGGGAGGCCTATATATACATTTTTAACTGCAGTTCTCTTATCAATTATGAGTTGCATTCCTTAGCATCATTAAATGGGGACCCTGACGAGCTGAGAGGTATCCTTGCCCAAGGTTTCCCAAATGTACTGCAGAGATAGGATTAGAAACCAAGTCTTCTGATTCAAACTGCTGTTCTTTTAATTAAAATAGACTGTAAGGTTGTTTAAAGGGATTTCTAAGATAGGGTAGACCTGTTTGTAAACAGAAAGAAGGGAGCCACTGCTAAGGATAACTTTAAGATAGGATAAAGAGAGAGTGAAAAGGGATGAGGAAGAAAATGCCCAAGTGAGGTGAGGGGAGTAAGTGGGCTAGGAGGGAGGGGGATGGGAGAGGAGGAGGAATCAGATTTAAGAGAAAGTTATAGGGAGGGAATATTTTGTAAGAAATTGGGGAAGGTGATAGAAGGAGAACATTGGAGTGAGGAGAGATTTTGAAAAGGAAGACACATAAAGGAGCTCATCATACAGGAAGGCTTTTACTTTTGGAAAGTAAAAAATAAGGTCATTTTCTGAGAGAAAGGAGTGATGGGTGTCAAAATGAGATGAGAGGTTTGAGAGGAAAACAGATTTGAAAGGACAACTTTGGGCTATATGCTAGGGAATCACAAGAGATTAATTACTTAGGACAGTGTCTCTCAAATTTGTTTAGTGGAAAGGTCCAGGATCTGGAATTTACTCTCTGTGGAATATTATGAAATATTGATGTGGTAAATTTAAAATAACCAAGTGTATCATTTTGTGTTATGGATTTAAATTTAGATAGGAGCAGTGGTAAGTTCCAAAGATTTAAGAAAAGATTAAAGAGAGAAAACTAAAAATTGAGCAAATTCTTATTATTAACTCAAAATCTTTAGTGAATGAATCAAAGACTACTATATACATGTTTTGTACATGTATAAAAATCTGTGATTTTTTAAAATTTGAACACTAAACCATGCTCTCTAAAAGATGAGTGAGGAATTAGAGCTAAGAAAATCCTTAATATGAGCTCTATGGCATGACTTCAAAACAAGTTTTCTTGACTACTTTTGTAGCGTATTTCTTGTCTACAAGTCGTGCCTGAGTTTTCAGTCTGACTCTGATGTCCTTACTTTTGTTTTTTCATGGTCCTATAAATAATGATATTTATAGTAAGCCAAGAATATTAGTATTCAGATTTCTCTAGTAACTATCTGAGAGATATTACTCTACCCAACTATGTATCCTCAACAGTAATATCTAAAAGAATTTCAAATCATGGGCTTTGATGTCACACAGACTTAAGGCCAAATTATGATACTTATTAACTTTGTGATCTTGGGCATGTGACAGTCTTTGAATCTCAGTCTCTCCATATGTAAAAGAGAGGAAGTAATTCCTACAGAGATGTTACTGGGATTAAATGAGAGAATGTAATGTAAAGTACTTAGTGCTCTGCATGGCAAATAAATGGTGCCATTGTTGTTAATAACAGTAATAAAAGTTATCATTATAACTGCCCAGGGAAAGAAAGTCTAAAGGTTCCATAAGATTTGACCATTGAGATTCCTGACTTTTTGAGGACAAGTTTAGTAGCGTGATGGGGGAAGAAGCCAGAATGCAATTAGTGGAGGCAGAAATTGTAGATTATCATAATTATTTGTGTGACTGTTTGATTACTGTCTGTCTTTTCTAATATACCCAGACCTCTGTAAGGGAAGGGACTGTTTTACTTACTTTTGTATCCCTCGCTTCTGGCACGGTGCTTGGCATATAGTCAGCCCTCAGTAAATACTTTTTTTTTTAAATTAATTAATTAATTAATTTTTTCCCCCAAAGCCCCAGTAGATAGTTGTATGTCATAGTTGCACATCCTTCTAGTTGCCGTATGTGGGACGCGGCCTCAGCATGGCTGGAGAAGCGGCGCGTTGGTGCGCGCCCGGGATCCGAACCCGGGCCACCAGCAGCGGAGCGCGCATACTTAACCGCTAAGCCACGGGGCCGGCCCCAGTAAATACTTTTTGAAGAGAAATTATTTAGGGACTTTGGTTCTCTTGATCTCTCGCTCTCTCACACACACACACTGTCTCTACTAAAAACTCATGTTAAGTATGTCATTTAATCCATTCATCAGTAAATAATCTCCAGAGTTCCCACTTTAGATGGCCCTGGCTCTGAGCCACTAATGGTGTTTCTTCAGGAGTTTTTGTAAATTGAAGGTGGCTGGGCTAGGCCAGTGGCATGGTGAGGGTTAGGGCCAGAAATACCAGTATATTGAGTTAGGGATTGTGAGGTTCAGGGCTTCTGCTAGTATAACTCCTTAAAACACCTCTCAGTCTTTCCCTATCCTTGCCTTTAATTTTCCTGAAGATACCTGGAATTGGTCTTCTGCTGTTTCCTTTCTTTCCATCACTGCTCTCTACTCCCACTTCCTATTGCTTCCGGCTTTTTGATTCATTTGATTCCGTCTCTGAAGTGTGAGCTCTTTTATTAAAGTTTTTATTATTAGTGACCTTGAGAGAACATAAACGGGCAATACAAAAAGGCTTCTTTATTATTTCTTTACTGAAGCTTCACAGGTTATATAAAACACTCTAATGTCTGTATTGGGTTTGGAGGAAGATTGGCCCTGAGCTAACATCTGTTGCCAGACTTCCTGTTTTTGCTGAGGAAGATTGGCCCTGAGCTAACATCCTGCCCATCTTCCTCTGTTTTGTATGTGGGATGCTGCCACAGCATGGCTTGATGGGTGGTGTGTAGGTCCACGCCAGGATCCAAACCTGTGAACCCCGGGCCACCGAAGCAGAGAGCGCGAACTTAACCACTACGCCACCAGGCCGGCCCCTAGGCTAAGAGTTTTAAGGGGAAATTTGCTTCCTTTCTATCCCAAGCCTTAAGCATGATGAGTCCTACATAATGCAGAGCCACCTAAGTGTAGTTTTTGTTAAAGAGTTGGGACCCTGGGGTCAATTTCCACCTCTGCTTCCTACTTGACCATGAGCAGATTATTTACTTACTCCATTCCTCAGTTTCCTCATCTGTAAAATGGGGATAATAGTAGTATCTACCTCATAGGGTGGTGGTTAGGATTAATGAGATTATATCTTATCTATCTATGGAAAATAATGTCTTGCAATGCTGAGTTAACTCAGTAAATGTTAGTTGTTGATATTATTATTGCCTCTCCCTTTTGTATGTGCTAAGCCCTAGGAATTTAGAGATGCATAAAATAAAGTCCCTGGTGTCAAAAACTAATAGAGAAAAAGAAAGAGGGCCAAATAAATACTTGCACTACATTGTTGGTTAATAAAGATATGTGGTGCATTATGTGAGGTGGGGTAGAGACACCATTTCTGTTCAGGCCAGCAAGGGAAAGGTCAGGAAAGACTGATGATGATGAAGGAGAGACTGAGGCAGAGTTTTGAAGGGTGAGTTCTGATTTCTGAAGAGGAAAGAGTTTGACAGGTAAAGGTTTTATAGGTCACTACTACTTGGGGAACTTGGAGGGAAAAGTACGTATTTTTGGTTTTGACTCTCAACTTGTTGAATCTGTGAGGGCTGGGAATCTGGGTATTTTTTTGCTGGGGAAGATTAGCTCCCAGTGAACATCTGTGCCAGTCTTCCTCTACTTTGTATGTGGGTTGCCGCCACAGCACAGCTGACGAGTGGTGTAGGTCCACGCCGGGATGTGAACCTGTGAACCTGGGCAGCCGAAGCAGAGCATGCCGAACCCAACCATTATGCCACGGGGCCAGCCCCATGGGAATCTGTTTTTTTTAAAAAACTTTTTTAAAAAAAAGTTTCTCAGGACTTTTTTTTTTTTTTTTTAATTTTATTTATTTATTTTCCCCCCCAAAGCCCCAGTAGATAGTTGTATGTCATAGCTGCACATGCTTCTAGTTGCTGTATGTGGGACACGGCCTCAGCATGGCCGTAGAAGTGGTGCGTCGGTGCGCGCCCGGGATCTGAACCCAGGCCGCCAGCAGCGGAGGGCGCGCACCTAACCGCTAAGCCACGGGGCCGGCCCTCTCAGGACTTTCTGATGCAGGTAATTTGCTATTTGGAAATCATTGCCCAGCCGTTTTCAAGAAGAAAGAATTTAAAGTTTTGGTTTTGGAAAACTAAAGTGAATACCACATTGCCATTTAATGTATTGACTTGATGATTTTATTGTTTGTATGATAATGTTCAACTAGGTGATTAATATAAATTAATTTTTAATTTTTTTTTAATTTTGTTTTGTTTTGTTTATTTATTTTTCCTCCAAAGCCCCAGTAGATAGTTGTAGGTCATAGCTGCACATCCTTCTAGTTGCTGTATGTGGGACGCGGCCTCAGCATGGCAGGAGAAGCAGTGCATCGGTGCGTGCCCAGGACGTGAACCCGGGCCGCCAGTAGCAGAGTGCGCGCACTTAACCGCTAAGCCACGGGGCCGGCCCTAAACTAATTTTTAGATTATACTTCATTCTTTATGAAATCTGATATTTTTAAATGGAATATCATTTTTTGTTATATTAAAATTATATTCAGATCTATACCTTATGAAGTGTGTGGATATCAGGGTGTCCAAAGATGATTAGCTTTAGGAACTATTCTGATTTGTAGAATAAACTAGTATATTAATTTGCAAAATTACGCACGTGTAGTGCTTTTCAAGAATGATGAGAAGAAAGAATGTGTAATTCAGTAATCCTCTGGGTAATCCATAGTTGATTTGTATTCATAGCAGTATAGCATGTGGTAGTAGTGTTTACTAGTATGCTGTATACGCAGGGTATAGTCAGCTGGTATTAACAATGAAATATCCTGTAAAAACACAAACTCATCTTGTTGAATTAGGGAAAATGGTGAGAATGAAGAATTGCAATAGAAGGACAAAAATATTTATATTCAGCATAGTTAGCTCTTTACAGTATTTTATTAATAAAGCTGTTTTTAAAAAGGTATTAAAAATTTAACACAATTCTTTAATGGAAATATTTTCATTTTTATCTAGAGAGCTGTAGAGGGTGCTGTATCATTAGGAATAGTAGTCTGAGCTGGCTTCAGCGCTAATTTTAAGAATCCCTTTAGGTCAGAGTATCCAAGTTAGTTAATTTCTCTTGGATGTACATCTTTTTTTACTATTTTAACTGAAATTAGAGTTACTAATGTTGCGTAATTGATGTAGTTTGTAAAGAATATTGATCTAATGTACTTGGTTGCAAAATGTTTTTCATCTTCCAGATTCTTTGAATATAGTTGAAATTATGATTTCTCCACTTTATATTGGTTACAGTAACAAAGGTTTATTTTTCTGTTATCTACTCCCACTCTCCCCTCCAAATTGAGAATTCTGATGTTTTTATTGGTAGGCTATATGTAAGCGGTCTCTTCCCCTTCTCTTCAGATGGGTCTCAGTAGGTCAGAGATAACCAAACCATATAATGGGAATGTATATTTTAGGCAGGTCTGGTTCAGAAGAGTATCATATTTAGAAGAAACATTGTTAGAACAAAATGGAATTTAAAAACCTGGGTAAACTTTAAAAGCTGTTTTTGTTAAGATAGAAATCTGGCTTTTCTGGCTGATTAGTTTATTATTCAGCTAGGAGTTTCATAAATTCCAAACTTTATGGTTCCCTAATTTTTCTGGTTTAATGGTGATTTTAGAAAACTTGAGGTAGAATTATCTGATAATACTTTAGAAATCAATTTTTAGTAGCTTTACACTGAGTTTCACTAGTGCTGAAGAATTTAGAAATTATTTGAATTTGGTCAAGTTAGAGTGGTATGTTTTGGAATAAAAGGCAATAGTTAGCTATGTTTCAAAAATACAAAAAATGTTAGAGAAGTATCTATCATTCTAAAATGTAGACAACTTTAAAGTATTCACCTAAACCTTGCCAGGAATTTCTTCTTTTTTCCTGAAACTATATTTTAAATATTTATTATTAAGTTTTATACTATAGTTCCTTAAAAAAATTAAGCAAAAAATTATCTTCCCATTGCCCCCTCCCCCCAAAAAGTGAAAGAATCTTCTCTTGTTGTGGGTAAAAGGATTGCTCTTGGTCAAGCTTTCTTATTAAACAAGTGTACTCTGTTTTTGTTTTTTAACTCTCAAGGCACCACCTTCCATGGTCAATAATGAACAACGCCAGCATGCAGAGCACATATTCTTATCATTTAGGAAATCAAAATCACCATTTGCAGTTTGCAAGCATATTTTGGGTAAGTAATCATTTAAAAAATATTTTTACATAATCAAATCTAGTTTTTCTATCTTGAACATTAGATATTTTAAAATGCTTTTAAAATAAGCAGGTTTGTACAGTTATAATTTTCCATTAGTAATCATTCTACTGCCGTGGCTTTAAAGATATTCCATAAAGCTGGACAGAAAACTTTGTTTTTACTCTGGATTTTTTCCCCCCTAAATAGAATGTCCAGCAATTTGTTTTATGGTTGACCATAACATGAAGGCTGTTAATGGTGAGGAAAAAAACTAATATTTTTTCTATTGTTTTCAAGTGTGATATAATTTATTATAGGAAATATACTATAATATGTCTTATCCCAGTGTTTTAAAATTAAGATTGTTTTTGGAGTTTCTACAATTTCTTTCTTTTAGATTTTTTCGTAATTTTTTTTTTTTTACCGTATAGTTTGTTCTCAGCTTGCTTAGCAAGTATTAGTCAGTTCTGTGTAATAGGTTATCACTGTATATCTTAAAGCAAAGCGTTGATTTCTACTCTTGTAAAAAATGTTTTGTGAGTACCTTGTATCTGACACATGTACGGAAATGATCTCTTTCCATTAAAAATAATCACAAAAGTTATTTCTTGTCCAAGGATGGCATTTTCTAAGAGAGAGAGAGAGTGTCTTCTGTTTCTTAGACATTTTTCAAGAATACTAAGAGAATTTTCATTGGTCATTGTTATTTTATAATCTGATTACTGTTGGCTGTTTTTCTTAATTGGAGCCATTTTTTGTAACCCATGTTTAAGGCTCTGAAAGGTATTTGAGTTATCTATGACCACAGAATTGGTTAGTTGAGTATTAGAACTTAAAATACCTGACGTTTTATTCTTCTGCTTTTAGTAAGACTTGTCTGTTAGCTACCAGTACTCTGGTTTCTAGATCGAAATCACCTACAAATAAAGTTACATGTTAAAAATCCTTTACATATGAGTGCTCATAAGTGAGAATTGTTAGATTGGAGTAGAAAGAGCACTGGTGTAGGAACGATGAGATCCAACCGCCAGTGGTGCCTGCTGCGTGGTGTCCTTGAGGAAGTCACTTAACCTTTCTGAGCCTTTTGTCATCTGTGAAATGGGAATAATGATGCCATTTTCCTTAATGGACTTGGCTATCTTAAGTTGTTGTGAGGAGCAAGTGTAGTAACATATAAAAGCGCTTTGTAAACAGGAGGATAAATGTCATGACCCCCATTACCTCATTTCAAATAGCTTTTAAAACTATGATAAACTTAAAAAATGGTCTTTTCTGTTTGCAAGGAGCTAACAGTGGTGGTGAAGGTGACTGTCTCATTCAGGAGCTAGTTCTTACCATTAGAGGAACAGTTTTAATAACCACCTTTTAAATTCTAAATGAGGCAGTTTTGAATTTTTTTGTCTTTGAATGGTCAGTTTTTATACTTGGGTGAATTTGTTTCTGGCACTAAGAAAATTTGTTATCTTATGCCTGTGGAAAATATTTAACTCAATGTTAAGTTAAAAGAAGCAAAAGTGAACGTCAGTGTTAAGAATTTAAGGGAGCCTTACTTCATCCTTACTGCCTTGAAATTGTTCAGCATTAAGAGATTTAGAGAACCATTTTGTTAAACTAGTAACCTGAAATAATTCCAGTCTGATTTTCTTGACATATGCCTTAACTACATTAGCTAGGATTCCATTGTGTTTTGTCTGACTTTCTGTTGTAATTCACTTGTCATTCTGTACTAGTTGGGAAATAGTTGATCTAAGTTATAAGTATTTTATTAGAGTATATTTGTTTATACCACTCTTTCCTTTTTAGAATATGTATATTTTATGAAGTGCTATTGCTTTGTTATGATTTGAGCTTGTTTGGGGATACTTTTGTTTTCCTGATAAAAGTTTCTAAAGAATAGTATTGCTAGTTCCAGCCGTGCTTTTAAAATCAGTTTGGATTTTGAGACATTAACTATTTAAAAGATTGAGTGCATGTATTACAAGCATAATCATTAATGTACTGCAAGGCCCTGTGTTACATTAATGTTTACATCTAAACTTCACAGAAAATCTTTTAACTCCTTACTCAGTTGCCACCAGCACAGAAGGGTTAATTCCTCTAAGAAGACTTCTCATACAAGTGGCAGTCAATCGCAATTCAGAATTTTCACATTCTTATTTAGGGATTATGTGTCATTTTTATAGAACATTTGGGTAATATATTCTAATAAGGGGGAGACTTTCTCTTTGATGCTTCCCTTTTCTGGTCTCTTAAAATTCTTCCTTCCCACTTCTAACTTAAGTTTTATTATGTTTCTTATTTTTCTTCATTTCTTTCTCTTCTTATCCTTTTGTTTTCATTCTAGTTTTTATTTTTTTGCTCTTTTCTGTGTGTGCACATGTGTGCGTGTGCATGTTGCATGCTTGTGCATTTTGTCAGAAGAGCACTTGTAGACTTCTTCACCTTGGAATTCTTTGGCACTTAGGATTTTACTAGTTTTGTAGGGTTGAATGTTCCTTCAAAAAACCTGTGAGTTCTGTTCTTAGAAAGAAATACCCCCAAGCAGTGAGGGATTGGTTCAACACTTCTGGAGCTAACTTGAGCATTCTTTTGTCCTTCTCTCAGGGAGAAATGGATTTCTTTTATTTCTTATCTCAGAAGTAGCTGAAAGAAAACAAAATGAAACCTGAGACTTACTATTATTGGTTGGTGTGCATATAGGCATCATTATTGGTTGATGTGCGTAGGCATCATTAGGCAGCCTTTGGACCTTACATTACCTGTGCTTTGGACAGAAATCTCTAAGGCCAGGGAGGTGATTGTAGTAGCTGAACTTCTGGGGCTTGACTACTATTAGGGTTTTATTTTTCTTTTAAAAATATTTTTTTATGAGAATATAGTGCTTTTCTTTTCTTATTATTTACTTCACCTTAACTTTTGTCTTCATGGCTCTGTCTAGTTTCGGATGGCTGACAAGATACAAATGAATTTTATTTACGTAATTATTATCAAAGAAAGTTACCTTGATAGGAAGTGAAAGCTTCCTGCCCAAGTGGCCTAAAATAGTTTATCATCTAGACAGTGTCCCAGTCAGTAGAAGATCATCCTAAAAGTATTAGAAATTCTAGATGAATTGTGAGTTTTTCATGAAGACCTTGCAATTTCGAGCATCTGTAAACAGAGGGCAAGAATAAGGCTCCTGTGTCCCTGTGAAGTCCTAACTCATCTTCTGCTGGTAGGCCTCTGGAGCTCCTTCTAGCATCTTTTGCACATTTATATTATACATAAGTGCAGTATATGAAGGCTAATAACAATTTTTATGAGAAAGTGTAATTTATTAGGTTAGGAAAATTCCTTCTTTTAAATTCGGAGTTTGAGGTTCTTTATTTTTCGGATTCCTCCGTTCTTAGAGACTGCTTCTTATGGGAGTAGTAATTTAGAGATCTTCGTCTTCATTTAATACTGTATAGCAAAGGTATCTAAGAAAAAAGTTACTTTGAAATCTTTTTAATGTCATTCACCTTCTGTAATTATGTCGTCATCCTCGGTCGGTCCCCGCCGCCCCCCCCCCCCCCCAAAGGCTAAGATATAAGCACACATAATTAGAAATAAACGTGTTTCACTGCTCAGGACAACCAGAAGGTGCTTGTTTGGTCTTATCTTCATTGGCGTATGCATTTAGGGGTGGATTAGTATTGCTCAAGCAACATTTACCAGCCATGTGACCTTGAATTTCCTCTCTTAATCTCTTGGTGCATCAGTTTCTTCAACTGTAAAATGCAGGAATTGAATTAGATGGTCTTTGGAGTTCTGTTTTTAAAATTCTGTGAGTCCCTAAGATTTGCTTCCTTGTTAAAATCCAAGGTTAAGGATTTCAGGTTTCTTGTCCTTAAAATTTTTACTATTGTGATAGAAAATGAAGATAGGCAAACAACCAGCATTTTCTTTCAAGAAGAGGTTTATAATAAGAGATTATTCGAATTACTTTTATGAACCATATTTCTCCTTAAGTGATCTAAGTAGATATAGCTGTTGCTGTTTCAAATCCTCTTTGAATAAAACACTTATTTTTTTCTCCTAGAACTTTAAACACATCTTTTTATAATAGGTTTACATTTTTGGAAGCTATTGCTTCAATTATTGATTATATTTTAAGATTTCTAAATTTTTTGTGAGTTCTGATTATCATCTCAATTAGAATTCATGTTAAGATAGCATGGAATAATCAAACTTAAAAAAAATAAAGGTCCAAATTTGTTCCTCTTACTAGTTTTGGTATGTTCAAAATTCCCATGTAGTAATCTAGTATGATTGAAATTTATGTAGGGTATGCATTTTCTCATACATTTTTATAGCTAATTGTGTCAAGGTCACTTGTAACATTTTTAAATAACCTGAGCTTGAATAGGAGAGAAAATGATGTTCCTGACTATATCTTCATGCTCTTCTGCTAAATTCTTGAAGGTGCCATTCTATGCCTAGAGCTAATTTCTCATGGCTTTCAGATACTCATGTCTAGTAATCTTGGCGAATAACCTGGAGTCTAATCATAGACTTTTCATGGATTCACATGATGGTTATTTTTTAGAGCTTCGGAAAATTTCTACTTTTTCTTGACTTCATTTTGACTGTTTCTCCCTTTTGGTAATGCTGTTTGGAAAGTTGGTATTGGTGAATAAAAGAAAAAATAGAAAATTAACATAAAATATTTCTTAGGTATGTTAATTTTCTATATTTTCCCCTCCTGATTCAGTTTTTAGTTCAGATACTATAACTTGCTAGTTAAGGCTGGATCTTTCTAAGTGTAGCTTTGGGATTTTACTGAGTTTGATCAGTATTGCAATCAGAAAATTCACAAGAACTTCTCACCTTGTGTAAATATGACTCTTTCTTTTTCTTTAACATTTTGAGAAAAATAACCTCAATGGGATTCTGTTTGTTTCTGAACTTGCTATTGGAGATGAGTCGTCCTGCTGAAAGCTTAATTAGTTAACAGACTGAAATATTTTAACAGCATGGCTCATCACAAATAGTAATGTTCAAAGACTAGTTTATTAAGATATTTTGCAGATACAAAGTTCTGTTTTGCACAGGGTGAGAATCTCTTGGGAAATTTTCTGATAGCTTTATATTTTTATTTTTATTTTTTTTAAAGCTGTGTTATTTTTTAGTTCTTCATGCTTTGGAAGTAACAGTTGAAGAGAGGTGAGGAAAGTTTGTGAAAATTGTGATCGGTGATTAGCTGCCACCTGCCTGAGGTGTCTTCTGAGAGGAACTAACCTCTTTGTGGTGCTAGAGCAAGGTCACTGGATAAAAAAAAGAACAGGTAACCATCTTATTCCTTGTCTGAAAAGTTCTGTTTTAAAATTAATAAATGCAAAATGTTCAAGGGAAGATGAACTACTGTTTAAAGAAGTTTCTGATTTTCTCCCCAGAAACGAGTAAAGTGGACTATGTCCTCTTTCAAGCTGCCACAGCCATAATGGAAGCAGTTGTCCGAGAGTGGATTCTCTTGGAAAAAGGTAGCATCGAGTCACTACGAACATTCCTTTTAACCTATGTCTTACAGAGGCCTAAGTAAGTACATGGAGGAGGTATTGCTAAAATACTTTTGCTAAGCTTAGCCTTCTTGAGTTGTTTTTGTTTGCATTTTTTTCTTTATTTTTCAATGATTGATGTTTATGATTAAGCTCTATGGGGCTCATATTTTAAAAACTCATACACACATAATTGTAGGTTGCTTTGGTACTGAATGAAATAATACTTTTTATTTAAGCTTATAATACTAGGTTCTGTTTCTTTGAAAAGATTGTGCTGGATGTTAAGTGTTTTTGTTGTTGAATTCTGAAGATTTTGGTTATAAATAAAAGTTGATCTTGGACTCAGTCAAAAATCCTTTATAGTTATTCTTCTTTTGGTGCTTGGTAAGTATTATAAGATATAGGTGAGTATCCCAAGATGGGGTGAGGGAGGAAATCAGATACTATTAACAAACCAGGCATTACGTAGAAGTGTGCATTAAAAAGGTTGTAAAAGAAAAAGCACCAAATTCTTTAACAGTTTCCTTTGGGGAGGGGATTAGGTTTGAGAAATGAGGTGAAAGTGAATTTTCTTTTTACTGTGTACAATTACACAGTATATTATTTAAACGTTTTATGAGATTGTGTACATTTATTGCTTGTATGATTTTTTTAAAATATATGAGGAAAATTATCAACCACACAACTTTTCAGAGAAATTCATTTACTACTTAAAGTCTCCCAAATACCAAGTCTTCTTTTAAGAAGTGGCAGTGCACATTGTATGTGTGCTGTTTGTGCAATTGAATACTTTTTGCGTAGATGTTCATTTCCAAATTCAATGAAAAATATTTGTTATGCAATCAGAAATGCTGGTAATTAGGAGTGTTGATTAATGGTGATAAACGTGCACAACACCTTAAAAATAATTGAGCATGCTGTCCTACCTTTGTTCCTACTGACTGTTCACTAGCAGTCTCTGAGTTCATGATATTTAATAATAATTACTGGTATGACTTTAGCACTCAGTTAATTGCCAACTGCTTTACATATAGAAAAATGCATGAGAGAAAGAAGCCAAGGTTTACTTAGCCTCTTAACATTACAGGTTTAGTGGATAATGTGTTCTATAGGTGAGTGGATATATATGTATGTGAGGGGAAGGTATGGCTTATTTTTTCCAGTTTTAACAGAATAAGGAAAACCTGCCCCGGTTTCAAACCTTTCTCGTCTCCTTCGTGATGGTTTTATTTATTTAGTTACTTAGTTAAATTTCAGTTTGCTGTTTGATGAGGCCATTTGGGTGTGGTACTAGCTTGCCCTAGATCAGCTCATTTATCACTATTTTCCCCCACCCCCCAACATGGGGACCACTGAACTCTGGAGAGCTTTGGTAGACTTAAATGTCACAAATTTTGATTGTGTGCGTGTATGATCTCTTATATTATCCAAAATAATCTCACCCTTGAATAATTTTGATTAGTTCAGAAGCTATTTTAGAGTTGATTGTAGGGTTCCACATTGAAATAGTTCACTTATATATTTTCTCTCAAACTCTTATTTTGAGAAAAATAAAAAAACTTTCAGCAAAGTTGAAAGAATAGTGCAGTGAACACACACATACCCTTTCCCTAGTAGAGGGTCAGTTAACATTTTGTCACATTTGATTTCATATGTATATATATATGCATTTTCTCCTAAACCAGCTGCAAGTGTGCTGCAGAAATCATGACACTTCATCCTTAAATACTGTAGCATGTCTCTCCTAAGAGCATAATCTCAATACCCTTGGTATTAATAATTGGTATTTATATTACCTAATATAAGTCTGATTCCATATTCTGATTTCCCCCGTTGTCTAAATAATGTTATTTATATCCTTTTCTCCTTTATAGGTTATTTTTTTGATCCAGGATTTAACCACAGATTATACATTGTCTTTAGTTGTCATATCACTTTAGTCTCTTTTAATCTAGAATAATTCTGCCCTTTTTTGTCTTTCATGACACAGACATTTTTGTCTTGTAGAGTGTCCTACAGTATAGAGTCAAGTTAAAACTTCTGGTATACTGCATAGGTAGAATGCTGCATGTTATGGAGTATAGAATATTACATATATAATGTTGTGTACTTCCATTATAGGCACAGAATTTTTTCTTTCTTTTTTATGTTTTCCTCCTGAGATAAAATTTGCATAGGGTGAAATGTGGAGTACGCTTTTTTAAGGAGACAGTATAGCATAATGGTTGAGAAAGGGACTGTGAGTCCCACTTCTGCCACTTATTAACTCTGTGACCTTGGGCAAATTATTTAACCTCTTTGTGCATTAATTTTCTGATTATCAAATAGAGTGAATAATAGTACTTACTCAAAAGATTTTTGTAAGTATTGAATGTATTAATTTTTGAGAAGTTATTTTATATAGTCTTGCATATCATAAGCACTCAATAAATGTTAGCTATTATTATTTAATTTCCTCGTACTTTATAATTCTTGCCAATAGAGACATTTAAAACTAGTTTTACATACATTTCTAGTAGTAATATTCAGCTTTATGGACATTTTCTAGTAGTATTTGAAACTATTGCATCCCCCCAGAAGTACAAAAATTCCCTTTGGTCAACTCATATTCTTGCACATAATAGGATCTCTGCATTTATTTGCTTAATGAATGCTTCAAGTGTGTGTTTTGAAGGAATATTTGTCACTTCAGTCTTCACATAAGGAGACAAGTTTGTTCATTTGTATAAATGTCTAATAAATGCCTGTTATGTGACAAACAGTGTATTTTTGTGTGGGACTACAAGAGCATGCTTAGCATGGCAGCCAATCTGGGAGATCAGGTTAAACTATAGTAACAGATGCTTTATGTTATGTGAGATGTGGAGGGAGCCCTCCTTAGTAATGACCAGCCGTGTGTAGAGGAGCTGTTCAGGGAATGCTTTCTGGACAAAGTGGCATCACAGTCTTAGAAGAGGATATAGTTCAGAGGCCTGGAAGTGCATGAGCGTTGCGCCAGGAGCTGAGAGAAGTTCAGTATATCTGCAGCTTTGAGTGTACGTGGAAGGGGTGAGATTAGAGAGGGGAGCAGGTACCTGGCCATGAAGGGCCTTAGGAGTGGGTGACCATATCATTTCTGTCCAAACGGGGACACTCTTCAGAGTAAAAGAAAGCACTATTAATAATTCTGTTGGACAGCAGGTAAATTGGCAGTGTCCCAGGAAAGCTGGGATAGGTCCCACTGCTTATAAGCCATGTTAAGGAATTTGGGTTTTATCCCAAGGGCACATAATTGTTGTATCCTTGTGGCGTATCCTCTAAAGAGGCCGGGTTATAAAGTTCAGAGTTATGTTTTCTGAGCCTTACTTTTAAGAAACAGTTGTGAAAAGGCACTTAAATCTCTCTGCCTTTGTGGTCTAATGGGCTTTGTAGAATGCCTTCACTTGGGATTGGTGCTTCTGCCACCACACTGAGGAACAGAGCTTAGATATGAACATTTTAAAAGTTTTTTAGAATTTGTGTGTTTCTATGATGTATCTTGGATAGCTAGCATGTTGCTTTTTCACATTAAAGGGAGTGGATTTACTGCTGGTTGGAGATGCATATTAGATCAGAATTTCTCTGTTTATTGGTAGAATCTAAATCTGCCTCCTAGTGAATTGACTTACATCTCTTGAACACTGCCTGAAGCAGCTAGCACTTATATAGTGCTTAGTATGCACTAGGCACAGTTGTAAGAACATTTAGTCTTTGTAACAACCCTGTTACTGTTATCCCCGTTTCACAGATGAGAAAACTGATGCTCTGAGGGTTAACTGTCTTGCCCAGGGTCACATAGCCTGTAAATAATGGAGCGTGGATTTGAACCCAGGTCTTTTGTCTTTGGAGTCTGTGCATAACCAGTAGGCTATACTGCCTTCAGATGTAAGCAGTGTTATTGTAGCTTCAGGCATAGTGAGAAATTTTGAAGTATTTTGATATTAGATTTATGTAAAAGTTTTCACAGTGGTTTTTATGTTTTACAGCCTCCAAAAGTATGTTCGGGAACAGATTCTATTAGCAGTAGCAGTAATTGTAAAACGAGGATCATTAGATAAATCAATTGACTGCAAAAGCATTTTTCATGAAGTCAGCCAGTTGATAAGTAGTGGCAATCCCACTGTGGTAAGTGTGTCAACTCTTTGTGTTTATAAATATTTAAAATTTTTATTTTGTATTACACAAGTACCATTATAGCAACAGTAATGGATATCTACATAAAAGAAAAAGTGCACAGTCTAAGAAACCAAGCAATTTTCATTTGTTCATGTTTTCTTCTAGTCCTTTTTTATATGTGTACGTACTATAGATACAGTGTACTTTGCTTTTTCATTTGATTCTGTTTTTCCATGTTGCCATAGTGTTCATAATCATCATAATGTTCATAATCATCATATAGTATTCATAATCATATTTAATGGTGTAAAATATTATAAGCTAATATACCATAATATTTTTAACCACTTTCCTTCTGTTGAACATTTTCCTCCATTTTTAATAAAATTTTGACAGCTACTAGTGATAATAGAAAGGTTTGAATAAAATACTTGACATAAAAATTATTACATGTTGCTATGCTAATAGGTCATGGTATAGGATGACTACCAGGTGTTCCTGTCATCTGAACAAATTGAGAACCATTTTTCTTGACTGAATTACTCTGGGGAGGGGAGCCCGACTGTTGTTTCTTTTTCTTCTCCTTTCAGTCTCCTGTCTCCTTTTGGAGAACGAGTTGTGCCTAGAGAGTGACTGGCTGTAGCCACTCTGTCAGAGGCAGGAGGAGTTGGTGTTAATGATCAGCTGTGATCCTAAGTTAGAACTATTGACTTTTATCAGCTGAATGGTATTTAACTCATGTAGAATTGGGATTGCTAATACCTGGCTGTTCTGATTCTCAGGTATTAAATCTTTAAATATTTAAATATTTTTTCTCTTTCCCAATTTCTTTAATCATTTTATTTATTTATTTATTTATTTATTTTTATTTATTTATTTAGTGAGGAAGATCAGCCCTGAGCTAATATCCATGCTAATCCTCCTCTTTTTGCTGAGGAAGACCGGCTCTGAGCTAACATCTGTTGCCAATCCTCCTCCTCTTTTTTTCCCCAAAGCCCCAGTAGATAGTTGTATGTCATAGTTGCACATCCTTCTAGTTGCTGAATGTGAGATGCGGCCTCAGCATGGCCGGAGAAGCGGTGCCTCAGTGCGCGCCTGGGATCCGAACCCGGGCCGCCAATAGCAGAGCACGCACACTTAACCGCTAAGACACGGGGCCGGCTCTCTTTAATCATTTTAAAGAGATCTATGTGAGGGTGTACACCTTACAAATCTTTATGAATTACATCTTCAGTGGCCCCTCAGTGAGTGGTGTGATTTTAAAAATTTATGTAATTTACTGGATGGTTTGAGGTTAGGATGTGGTGGTCCATTTTGGGACGGCTGTACACATTGTCCCGTACTTTCCAGTGTCTTGGATTTCTGCTCCCCTCACCTTTTACCATCCACAGATGTGCACTCACCTCCCGGCTCTAGCCATCTGCCCTCCACTCTGGCTGGGACCCCCAGACTGACGTACCAGGGTCTCAACTGAAGGAATGTGTAAGCAAGTTGTTAGGACTTTGGAACTTCCTATACATACCCTAAGTATTTTTTGTTTTTACTTTGTAATTCACCAATGGTCATGTGTCTATTCTTTTTTTCCCTATCAACCTTATATGAGGAATAATTTACGTGCATTACTACATCCATTGAAAATGTACACTTTGATGAGTTATGACAGTTATATATACCAGTGAACTGCCACCACAGTCAAGATATAGAACATTTCTATTTATATTTTGATTTTTGATTGTGTGGATATTGTGTTCTATGCCATTTTTGTGGCAGATTTCTTTAAGAGTAAAGCTGTCCAATAGAACTTTCTGTGTTGATGCGAATATTCTGTATCCATACTCTCTAATATGTAGCCACTATACTAGCCACGTGTGGCTTTTGAGCATTTGACTGGTTAGTGTGACTGAGGAACTGAATTTTTTACTTTATTTATTTATTTTTTGTGAGGAAGATTGGCGTTGAGCTAACATCTGTGGCCAGTCCTCCTCTTTTTGCTGAGGACGATTGGCCCTGGGCTAACATCCATGCCCATCTTCCTCTACTTTATATATGGGATGCCTGCCACAGCATGGCTTGACAAGCGGTGCATAGGTCTGTGCCTGGATCTGAACCTGCGAACCCCAGGCTGCCAAAGCGGAATGTGTGAACTTAACCACCATGCTACCAGGCCGGCCTCGATTTTATTTAGTTTTAATTAATTTAAATTCAGATAGCCACATGTAGTTAGTGGCAACTGTATTGGACAGTGTACTTCTAGAGACGTTGATAATCCAAAGGTAATTTTATGTCCTTTTGACTTAATCTTAGTATTGTACAATTTAATTGTTTATGTAAAACTAACAACTTCAAAAATGTGTGGGTTTGAATCATTATGAGTCATTTTGACTTTGTTTTATGTAATGAGAAGCTCTCTTGAAAATAGTCCCCAAATAAGATTCCATTTAAAATTTTTGAGATAAAAATGATTGGAAACCTATTTTTACTTACATTAATCTTTGCACTCTCAAAATTTCTCTATGGGTAGACAGGGTCTCCATTTCTATGAACAGCTTTGCTCTTGAGATGCTGATGCTTCAGAGTTGCCTACATTAGTTGTATTGTTATTTGCATGGATTTTTGTTAGCATTTGCTGCTAACTAATGGCCATGTGTGCAGTCCATGGTCATTGATCGTCAAGGGAAGAACAAGTGGTTGATGTAACTAGCCAGACCTAGTAGGGAAAAGGTTTGGAACTGAGGCTGCTACTTGGAAATATTATCCTAGCCCCTACTGTCCTGAATCAAGTTACTCTTCGTATTTTAGATTCTTCTTAAGGACATATTGTTTCATTTGACAATCTGCAGTAAAGGAGTCCAGCTCATTGTGTTTGACTGGGATTTAAACTTGAGGAATCTAACCAGTAACTCTGGGATCTATATGTTTATGACTAATGCGTTTTTCCTTGTTAGTTTGGTGATCATGTCAGCTGGGATTTCAGTATTAAGACAGAATTTCTGTGGCTTGTCCTCATTCCCCACAAGTAGCTTCTTGGCAACTGGATGCTGAAGGCAAGGATCAAGAGTCGCTTGCCTCTCTCAGAAAGGAGCCCATACACAGGAATTGTGTTCTCCACTTCCTTTTCCCTGGGTAATTTGACCCACCACAAAAAGTAGTCCCAATGCAATGTGGCTATTGGGATTCTTTTGAGCCACTGAAATAATTGATGACCTATGCACTGCTCATCAAGCCATGCTGTGGCAGGCATCCCACATATAAAGTAGAGGAAGATGGGCATGGATATTAGCCCAGGGCCAATCGTCTTCAGTAAAAAGAGGAGATTGGCAACAGATGTTAGCTCAGGGCTAATCTTCCTCATCAAAAAAAAAAAAAAAATTCCTCCATTTATACTGCAAGGTTAAATGCCCACCATGTGGCTGTCTTTGTTTGGCCTGGCCCAGCAGTTTGAAACTAGCTCATTCTGCAGGTCTAAAAAAATAAGGTTACAGACCAGTGAAACACTTAATGTATATTCTTCTCTCTTTATCTTTGTCTCAGACTGTTAAGAATTTGTGGGAGTGGTTCAAGAATTTGCTTAAGATTTTCTTGGTGTTAGAGACATGAATAGCAGTGGGAGAGAGGTTTAGAGCTGATAAGAAAGTAGAATGATAAAATCAGGGCATTGATATAATGTTGGCTAGAAACTTTTTGTGTGTGTGTGTGAGGAGATCAGCCCTGTGCTAACATCTGCCAATCCTCCTCTTTTTTTTTTGCTGAGGAAGACTGGCCCTGGGCTAACATCCGTGCCCATCTTCCTCCACTTTATGTGGGACGCCGCCACAGCATGGCTTGCCAAGCAGTGCGTCAGTGCACGCCTGGGATCCGAACCGGCGAACCCTGGGCTGCCGCAGCAGAGCGCGCGCACTTAACCTCTTGCGCCACCGGGCCGGCCCCGAAACTTTCTTTATAAAAGTGATTTTTGTTTGAAATGAAGAAATAATTGACTGATGATTTTCTATGGAGGAAAGAAAGGGTTGACCTCATGAATTAAGTTAGGTAACTAACTTTCCCTCCACACCTCTTCTAGAATGATGCTTCTATCAACCTTTTTTGGCTAGAAACTGTGTATAGTCTGGCTTTCCCTTTTCTCTTTCTAAGAGTATATTTTTTGGTGGTCCATCCCCTTGTACTAGTCTAATGTACATGTTTAAATAAGTTTAGGGGCAGTATAATATAATACAACACTGATTTTGATTTTGGATTCACACTTAGGTTTAAATCCCAGCTCTGCCATTTATTACCTACCTAACTTGAACAAATTAACTTCTTTAGGCATTAATTTACTAATATGTAAAATAAATGTGATAATATCCATTTTGGGGGCTGCCCAGAAGAGGACAGAGGACGTTAAATGAATTTAGTAAGCATTCAGCGAGTGTTTGTTTTATCTCCCTTATGGTCTCACATCCTTTTCTTTATAGAATCTTGGGACATGGACTATTAAATTTTCTCTTTTTCTATCAAATAGTATTTTAAGTATTGACAATCAAGAAAGTATTTATGCTATTATCCATGAAAGAAAACTAATTGTGTATTTAAAAAAACCAACATATTAGCTTTCCTTTAAATGCTTTAAGAAGTACCTAATAGTCTTAGATCTCTACAGATAGTTTTATGGAAAAATATCTAGTTCATAAAATATTTCCTAAGGAGATTATATTATTTATATATAATATGGTTTTCCATGTATCCTGATGTATTATTAGAGTAATTATGCTTGTACAATTATTAAATAATATGTTGTTTCATGCCTGTCTTTGTGGGCAAGCTGTTTTTCTTCTGTGGTTATAAAGGTTACTGTGGTTACTTCATGTCAGTTTGCAATAGTGTCAGACTCACTGTCTACTAATTTGAGAGAGATAGGTATGGACCCTTTACTTCCTAAGGAAAGTAGCTAAATTTTTTATTTTAAATTAATGTTTAAGCTAAATTTTTAATCTATTTCATTTTTGTTTTATTCCCTTTGAAAGTAGTAGGCATATGTTAAATCGCTTTTAAAGCCGTTTAATTTAGCATTTAAGCCTCCTTTCTTCCTCTTTGCCACGCTAGAGAGAAGTGGGTGAGAAATTCACTTGTCTACAGTAGTGCTGCCCCTGGATGTGATAGCCAACTTAATCTCTCTTATCACAAGTCTCATTGATGTTTGCTTAGAAGAGCAGCTGGAAGTCTGCTTTATGTATGGCAACCTTTCATAAAGTTTATTCTTGGTAGTAAAGCTCCTGGGGTAAGAGCCAGGCTATTATAAGAGACAATCCTCTCTCTGAACAAGAGTATTTTATTTTGTCAGCTGGAGTTAGTGTTTGAGTATCTTGTGCTTGTGACAGTAAGCTGGTGAGTAAGGCAAGCTATCTCTGAAGGGTATTTTTTCACTATCATGAAATTAATGGCTTTTATTGGAAATAAGAATGCTGCTGTAAGACTTTGAATGTGAAGACAACGGTTACTTAAGTTGTTGGCCAGTAAATTAACTTGTAAATTTTTAGTACTTCAATGAAAGAAAACATATTAGACTCTTTCATAACCTTGAGACCTCATTGAATTTCATCTACTTGTTTTACTTATTTAAATTTTCTCTTTGAAATTTATCAGCAGCTGAAAAAATAAGGAACATATCATGTATTAATTCTCTACCTTCCCTGGTGTTAATAGTGTTAGGCATAGAAGCAAACGTTGATTCATTTATCCAAGTGACATTTACTGAGCATCTACTATATTGCTTTAGTGATGCTTTAGCTTTGTCTTTCTTTTTTTAATCGATAACTTATCTTATTTTAATTTGGTGGAATGTAGCTAACAATCAACAAGTAGGACCAAAATAGGTGGTTTTTGTGTGTGTGTGTGTGTATGAAGAATTTTTTTTATTGTGAAATTTTTGTTGTACATTATTGTTTATCAGTCACTATATAAGTGCATCCCTCCACCCCTTGTGCCCACCCCCCACCTCCCTAGCCCCTGGTAACCCACCAAACAGTTCTGTCTGTCCGTGTGTTGGTTTATCTTCCACATATGAATGAGATCATACACTGTTTGTCTTTCTCTTTCTGGCTTATTTCACTTAACACAATACCCTCCAGATCCATCCATGTTGTTGCAAATGGGACAGTTTTGTCTTTTTTTATGGCTGAGTAGTATTCCATGGTCTATATATACACCTAGGTGGTTATTTTTTATGATAATGATAGAAATACTGTTGCCACTTTACCTTATATTATCATAAGGTGCTGCATTTACGTAGTACTTTTACATGCACTAATTTGAACCTTAGGACAATTATGTGAATGAGGCAGGGCAGAGGGTAGTAACCCTTTTTATAGATGAAGAAGCTGAGGCCAAGATAGATGAAGTGATTCACCCTCAGTTACTTGAGGTGATAATTCTTGGACTGTTAGAACCCAGATTTTCTGACTCCTTTGTCTAAACAGTAAGAATCTGGTACTGGCCTCCTGAAAGGGTCCCACAGAGTGTTTTTATTTAGAATTTATTTTGGATATAGTTTTAATAAATTTTGTTATTTGGTTTCTAACTTGTTGACAATGAAAATTGTCAATTTAGAACTACTCATTAGTGCTGGTCAGATTGTCAGCAGCAATGAATGATAGACACCAGCGAAGGATGATTAAGAAAAAGTATGGAGCAAACCTAAACCAGAACGTGCTGGGCTTTGGGGCCACTTTGTCAAAGAGAGGAAAGCCCTGTGCATTTTAGTGGATTCCAGGTATTCACTTTACAACATCGTATAATAATTGCTTTAGAAAGAATTCTTTTGGAAAAATTTACCTGAAGTAAATTTCATTAAAAATGTTTGCTTGCATACAAATGTCGAATCACTATATTATACACCTGAAACTAACATAATATTGTATGTCAACTATACGTCAATTAAAAAAAAGTTTGCCTGCTACATTTGGAAAGTTAACAGCTATTTAGTTAATTCTTTATGATCTTGGGTAAATGAAGCATTGCTGTGTTAACCTCTTATAAGTCTAAGATTTATACTGGTCTAATAATTTTAATATGATCCCACAGTATACTGCTTATCAATCAGTCAACTTTGATCTGATTTCATTGAAATGCATCACTCTAAATTATTTACAACAGCTTTTGTTTCTGACTCTTTTAAGTATCAGAGTCACTGTCTCTAGTACAGAAATAATATCTAGCCCTGACTGTGACAAAGGGCAGAGAGGCAGCACTTGAAGGTACTGATCGGTAGAGGGGGAGTTAGGAGGTAATAATACACTTGGGATGACCGTTGAGACCTAAAAATCTGAAGCAAGCAGACAGGAACCTTCTACAAGGGTAAGAAAAACAAAAACTTGTGATCTCTCATAGGCAGGTTTGATGCTTTTTTCTCCCTTTCGTCTATTTTCTGTCCTCACAAGGAGCTGTCTTTTTTTTCTCCCTTAGGATTTCACTTTTGGCTTGCTTCCCTAGCTATCTTCATTACAATACAATGCTCCTACCGGGAGAGTAACTTTATTTTAATGAGGTTTAATTGATAATTAAATACTGAAAATGAGTAAATATACTGGGAAATGAGTCTTAGATACGTGTGATATGTTTAATTCTTCTATAAATAGGGAGAAATACTTTGTTGATAAGTATAGAAGTGCTTTGCTCTCTTAATGTACAATCGGTGCTTAATTATTCATCATTCTCCAGGAATTTCTGTTAATTTGGCACCTTTGAGCTGTAGTAGTATAGTATAATTAATGTTTGTGATGCTAATCTCAAATCCTTACAGGGCTTCTAAATTAAGGAGCAATTAAACTGTTTAGTACTTTTAATGATGAAAATATCTTACTGAATTTTAGTTCTTTGAAAGCTGGTTTAGGTAGGTTAAAACCAGCATTTTTGATTTCTGGTAATACCTCTAACCATGCTGCATAATTTATTTTTATGTATTTAAGTCTTTGAGTTGTAAATTAGTAAGAACACACCTGATTTTCAAAATTTGTCTTTTTATTCCAAAAGTATAAAGTGGAAAAAAGTAGGTTACAAAACAATACATGTGGGTTGATAGTGACATTGTAAGTAATGTTTAACTATGTATTTAAAAATTGGAAAGCTGTAAACAAATGGTACAGAAATAACCTCTGGATACTAGGATTGTGGGCAATTTTATTTTTTTTGTGCTTTTCTTTCTCGTTTTTCTAAGATGAGGATATACTATTTTTGTAGAAAGAAAAAGTTATTTAAAAACAAAATATTGTTATGTTTATTAGAGAGTGAAGTCTATAACAAGAATGCATTTTGTTTAATTATCTCGTATGAAGATGTACTTTGTTTTATGGATGAATTTGTACTTCAGTAGTGTGCAAGTTTTCTGTTGTGGAGGAATATCTTTATTGCTACATCTCAAAAGCAGTCCTGTTCTACTGAGGGCACCTTGTTTGACGAAGTTTATAGCTAAATAAGACTTTTACTTTTAAAAATCCTTCCTTTTTCTGAGCAGTGGTAACCTCAGAAAGGTTCTCACCTTTCATTGCTCCTGCTCCTTTCCTTCACTCATTTTTTCATATTTGGACCATAAAACACAATGGATGTAATCTTGGGAAATGTTTATTTCACATAAAAATAAAGCTTTATTGTGAGTACATGTTTCAATCATTAATTAGAGTTGTGTTACTAAAAATTTGAATATGATCATAGTTTAAAAATACCATTTTGTGGTGAACATACTTTGGCACTAAAAAACAATTTGTGGCAAGTTGTAAATTACTTGTGCAAAACTATTTTATATAATTTATTTGCAAGAATGATAAGTTTGTGTTGAATGGATGCTTCTGGGCTCTTTTTAGCTTGCATGGTTTTGTATAAGTTGTGTATGAATTCTGTTTTAAATTGATTGATTATCTCATCTGAGATTCTGAAATTAATTTCCTTTTTTAGTAAGACACATTTTCTTAAACATTTAGGTATCTGTTCACAATGTTCTCTTCACTGAAGTCTTATTTAGAAATGATAGGAGAAAAGCAAAAAATTATGGGATACTAGAATTGTTCTTAGAATCATAGTATCTTGTAATACATCATGTTAGATCCTTGTGAGTTAACTTCTCCCTTCGAATTTCATTAATTTGAATTTAATACCTACTTTCCCCACCAAAGCCTAGCTGTGTTTAACCTGTGTTCATAGTTGATCCCAATGGTATTTAAATATATCTGTGAAGTTTTGATTTGCTGGCACTTGAATCATTAATCATCACTTTGAAAGAAAGCCATTTTTTAAAATTGATGTCTTAATAGTTTATAAAATTGTGAAATTTTGGTTGTACATTTTTATTTGTCGATCACCACATACGTCTCCCTTCACCCCTTGTGCTCACCCCCAACCCCCATTGTCCCTGGTAACCACAATACAGTTTTCTCTGTCCATGTGTTGTTTTATATTCCACATATGAGTGAGATCATATGGTGTTTGTCTTTCTCTTTCTGGCTTATTAAAAGAAAGCCATTTTTTAAACTATAATTTTGTTAACTAAAAAAATGAAGGGAGGGGCCGGCCCCATGGCTTAGCAGTTAAGTGCACGCACTCCGCTACTGGCGGCCCAGGTTCGGACCCTGGGCGCGCACCGACACACCGCTTCTCAGGCCACGTGGAGGCCGCTTCCCACATACAGCAACTAGAAGGATGTGCAACTATGACATACAACTATCTACTGGGGCTTTGGGAGAAAAGAAAAAAGGAGGATTGGCAATAGATGTTAGCTCAGAGCTGGTCTTCCTCAGCAAAAAGAGGAAGATTAGCATGGATGTTAGCTCAGGGCTGATCTTCCTCACAAAAAAGAAAAAATGAAGGGATTGTACTTGGTAAGTTTCTAAGATCCCTTTAAACTGTAAAATGAAGTGAGTATGTGATAAACTGTTTTCTCTATAAGAGGCTTTTTAGTGCCTGGTTTCTCAGACCAGATTCTTTCCTCCATGTGCCTCGGGCCATGCAAAGGTAGTTAAACTTACTTGTGTACTTCTCTTGAAGATTTGGGGAAGAGGGGACGTTTTTATATTATAACAAATGTATATTTTGAAGTAACATTACAATGAGAGAGAGAGAGAGAGTGTGTGTGTGTGTGTAAGCTAAACCAGGCGTATTCAGAGTACTTTCATCATTGTTGAAGGCAGCTTGGTCTATACCCTCAGATTCCTGAGGGAATTTGTATGTATTCTGTGCTGTTAGGGCTTCTTGGTGTGGGAAGGTGTGAGAAACTGCTTTAATGTGTGGACTAGTGTGCCATCCATAAATATTAATTATACAGTCATGCTTATTTTAGTTGAGGTTGGGGAAATAGGAATTTAATTCTTTTTTACATTTTTTAGAGGAAAATTTCAGATGTATACAAAAATAGTTGAATAGTGTATTGGTCACCCATGTAACCATCATTCAGCTTCAACAAATATCAGCTCATGCCAATCTTTAGGAATTTAATTTTATGTATATTTGCTAAGATTTTCCAAGATAAGCATCTGTAAGGTCAAGGTACTGACATCAGAAGCATTTCTGAACAAAGATGTCGCAGTTGGTGGGTGGGTACGACTGTGTTCAGCTGTTGTATAAGCTTGCATAAATAGTATCATCTTGACTTTAATCTTTCGGTTGTTCAGAGGTAGTGTGCATATTTCTGTTCAACCCCTGGAAACTTGCCAAAATAATTTGTATCCTCTCCATCCTTGGCACCTTGACTCTAAATAGTCTATGAATAAAAGCAATCAATTGATATTAGGAGCCTGTTGGATAGAGCCACTGAGAAGGAAAATCTTCATTTTCAATTAAAAAAACTTGAGTACTACCTGGTTAATATTTTGGAGCCTATAAAATATGTTTCACTTTTCATCTGTTTGGAAATACATTTTACAGAAATCAGAACATAGCATCACACAGACCTGGGTTCAAATTTCATCTGGCCTTAATTACCCTCTCCGAATCTCACTTCTTTCAAATGTAAAATGGGGATGTAGATTGTTGTGTGAATTAAATGAAATAATACATTCAATATTGATATCTTAAAATATCATTTCCACTCTGCGATTGAGTAGGAGTATGTCCTGAGTTCAAGTCTTAGATGGATTTGTGTAACTGGAGTTGAGGAGGTACTGTTAACAATTACTAGGACACTTAGAAAGGAGAGCTAATCTTTATTTTGTTGTATCATATTTCCTGACTGGTAGGTGTAAGATCTAAAGATATAATGGAAGATCTAAAGATTGAAAATGTTTCATTATGTTTGAATAAATATTATATTCAAACAAAGCATTGGAAAAACTAATGCCTTACAGTCATTTCTTATCAAATAATTACAGCAAACTCTGGCCTGTTCTATTCTAACTGCACTATTGAGTGAATTTTCAAGTTCAAGTAAAACTAGCAACATTGGACTGAGTATGGAATTCCATGGTAACTGCAAAAGAGTTTTTCAGGTATTGGTGTTTTTGTTCTTATGTTTTAATCATTAGATTGTTCGCTTTTTACTCAATCTGTTCCTAATGGAATGAGAACATTTACTTTATCTAGTTGAATGATATCCTGTACTTGAAGATTTGTGTTGTGATTTCCTAAGATATAGTAAAGTGATAGGTTTAGTGAACATAGTTGAAAATTTAAAATTACCTGTTTAATTCTAGTCTTAAAACTATAAGGACCCTTAGTTTATTTATTTTCTTATTGTGTTTGGATAGAACTAATTCAATTGGTGGGACTCTGCTGGCTTTAAAAATAGTCCTGGCAGAATGCCAAAGAGGGCTGTGTATTTAAAATGTTATTACAGATGATGTAGACTCTGTCTCATATGTATTGTTTGGCTCTGAAGTAAAGTTATGTGAAGGCATTGGTTTAAATCCCAGGGCTCTGGAGTAGAGCAACGGACTCCTCCAGCTCTGTAATAGTTGTCAAAGACTTGCTTCTCTGCAGAGTAGCATGTATATTACAGTAAATGGATTCAAACTGGTGTCACTTGAAAGCATACTGTGATCTAAATTATGAGCAGGCCTAAAAATGGAAAATGTTCTTAAAGAAATAGTGTTTTCCATTGGAAATTTTAAATTTTTGTTTTGTTTTATGGCTCTACAAGGGAATAGCATTTTGAATAAGCTTCTGATACAAAAGTATTTGTGATTTATTTACTACAGGAAGAAGACCTTCGTCAAATCTTCATGTTAACTGTTGAAGTTCTGCAGGAGTTCAGCAGGCGGGAAAACCTCAATGCTCAGATGTCTTCAGTATTTCAGCGTTACCTTGCACTTGCCAATCAAGTCTTGAGCTGGAACTTTCTTCCTCCAAATTATATCCTTTTAACAACTAAAGAGTTGGTGGTAATTTTCATAGATGACTTAATTATGGCTGAAAGTACTTTCTCTCTGCAGGTTTGTAAAACATGTTGAAAGAAAATAAGAGTCTCTTTTAGAAATGGAATTTAATTTCTTTTATGTTATAGTACTACAATGCAATGGACTACTTAGAAGATTTAAAATTTCTTTTACAACTTTGTAGAAGAGGGTTGAATAAATGGAAACATTTGGTGGATATTGAGGCTCCTGCTAACTAAGGAATAGCAGGAAGGAAAAGGAAAAAGATGGGAAGTGCATTTTTATCAAAAAACTGAATCATTTTCTCCTTGTAACATGTAATTACATTGGATTTTTTGACTGACTTTCCTTAAGGCTACTTTGGCGTTCTCAAATTTGATCTTTAAGAGATGATGATATTGTTTCAAGTGTAGATAATAAGGTAGTAATGAGTTTTTTCTTCGAAGACTTTTCCCAATATAAAAATATGAAAATTTTATTTCTAGCAATTTATTTATTAGTAATACAAAATAAGTTTAAATGGGTTATATTATAGATACAGAGTATCTGCTTTTTTATCACTTACTAAAGTGGAGAAATATGTGTGTTAGAAAGCAGTTCCTTAGTTTAAAGTTCGTAATTTGCTCTTTTGGAACATTTGCTGTCCATTGATAGATTGAAAGCAATAATATGTAGTGGCTACCCATTTGTATCGTAGTTGAGTCAGACAAATCTAGGTTTTCAAGGCTCAACTGATCTTAGGCAAATTGCTTAACCTCTCAGAGTCTCAATTTTTTCAAATATAAAATGGAGATATGGATTGTTGAGTGAATTAAATGAAACAATACATTTAAAACACTAAGGAGTTAGCTACTATTTACTGAGCTCTTAGTAGTTGCTTTGAATAAAGAAGTTCATCAGCTAGCTAGCTGTGTTAATGCTCTTTTTTTTTTTTTTGATCTGATATACTCCTTGTTGTATACGAAAAGTGATTTAACCTGTTCTAGATGTCTTTAGTCAGTCTTTTCTTGGGAGCCTGCGGGAAGGGGACATCTATTTAGGAGAAGACAGATGATAAGCACACAGGAAATATTCGGCCGTATCAGAGATTTAGGATGAGACTCATCTTTATTCCAAAAGAGCCAAGAGCTGCTACATTCATATACATAGATATTCATATACATAGCTATATAGATAGCTAATTATTTGTGGCTGGTAAAATTGTGGGATTTTAAGGCGGTAGAGTGTAACTTTTTCTTCTATTGCCAGGCTAATACTATATTCATATAATAGAAAATTAACTGTAGAATGCTGTATAGGGTAGTGCATCTCTGACTCAAACTTTGAGTTCTCCGGTTTTCTTTCCCAAAGGCAGTCATGGTGAGCTGGCTGCTTCTCGAGGAAAAGCTTACAGTGAGATTAATCACTTTCTCCTTTTATCCCTAGTCTCTAGTCATCTTTCTCCTGATCAATTTTATATCTTCAATATATTCTTGGTTGTTAGGAGGTACATATTTTCGTAGGTTTGCTTTTTAAAAAATTTCTCTTTTGAGTATTTGCTCCAGTTTTTGTTAGTAAAAAAAAAAAAGAAAGATGTTGCAAAACTTTGAGACAGATTTAAAAAGTAACAGGCCATATGAACTATCAAAACATTAATTATATATGTAGGGAAAATCAGTGAAAGTTATGCTGCATATATTGTAGCCAATTTTAAAGTCTCTGTTTTAAGGGAAAATGTAGTTGGCTGAAGAGTGACTATTTTGTAAAAGGAAACAGTGCTCTGGGAGTTTGGAAACAGAGTTTGTCTACAGATACACACACATACGTATTTTTATACAGTGTTTAGATAAAGCTTTGGAAAACGTGCCATCTAAAAATGATAAGCACTACTACAGTGTTGCCAAAGGAAATAATTCCTTGTTTAAGGAAAAGTAGATCGTGATCTTGACTTTTTGGATTACAAGTGAGTTCTTATATGACTGTAGATGTTTATATAGTAGCCAGTTGTTGGCTAATGAACTAGAGTTAAGTATTCCTACCTTTAATTGGATTAGCTTTAAATGTAGGAGAAAGAATGTGGCAATGGAATTAAACTAAGCTACATTTTCAGTGTTAATTAAGGAAATTAGTTTCAAGGGACCCAATTCTGACATAATTTCTAATTTTGGCAATTACTTGGAGATCTCCTATTCAGTCAATGGGGAAGGAATTGAATAATAATTGTTTAGCTTTGTACTTTGAAGAGGGTCTAATGTTCAAATTTATTTATTTTTATTTTTATTTTTTTGTGTGTGAGAAAGATCAGCCCTGAGCTAACATCCATGCCAATCCTCCTCTTTTTGTTGAGGAGGACCTGCCCTGAGCTAACATCTATTGCCAATCCTCCTCCTTTTTCTCCCCAAAGCCGCAGTAGATAGTTGTATGTTGTAGTTGCACATCCTTCTAGTTGCTGTATGTGGGATGCCGCCTCAGCATGGCCAGACAAGCGGTGCCTTGGTGCGTGCCTGGGATCCGAACCCAGGCCGCCAGTAGCAGAGCACACGCACTTAACCGCTAAGCCATGGGCCCGGCCGCTCTAATGTTTACATTTAACTTAGCTAATATATATTAAGTTGATGTCTTTTTAGAAAATGATTTGTCTTTTAGGATAGATGAATAGCCAGTAGACCTTGTAAAAATGTGTTGTGTGTTTTGTATCAAATATATTTGATCATTTGGAATGGTATCAAGTTAAATTATCAATATCAATCCCTATTCATATTTGTTTTGTAATCTGCTTTCTTTTTTGTATCTTTTATTTTGATGTAATTTTAGACATACAGAAATACCACAAAAGTGATTGAAAGAATTGCCATATGCCCGTTACCAAGATTCACCAACTGTTAACATTTTGTCCCATTTATTATTCTCTCTCTTTGCCTGCACACATATGTGTGTGTTTGTCTAGAAACACATTTTCTTCCTGAACCACGTGAGAGCAGTTGCAGATGTTACACCTGTTTACCTCTGAGTACTTCACCACGTTTTCCTGGGATCAAGAATTTTGAAATTGCACCGCGATTCTTATAGGAGGATGTCTTATAAAACTATAGTACAGTTTTCAAAATCAAGAAATTTAATGTTAATATAATATTATCTGAAATATAGTCCATATGCAAATTTTGTCAGTTGTCTCAATAATATCCTCTGCAGCTATTTTCAATACATTGTATTTAGTTGTCCTGAGTCATCTTTGACCTAGAACAGTTCCTTAGCTTTTCTTTGTCTTTCACTAACCTGACAAGTTTGAAGTGTATGGGTCCATTACTTTTTAAAATGTCCCTCAGTTTGGGTCTCTCTGATGTTTCCTCATGATTAGATTCAGGTTTTTCCTTTTTTTTTTTTTTTTTTTTTGTAAGAATACTATAGTGGTGATATTGTGTCCTTCTCAGTACTTTATGTCAGAAGGCACATGATGTCAGTTTGTCCCATTTAGGGGAGTGTTCACTTTGATCACTTGGTTAAGGTAGTGTTTGCCAAGTTTAGTTTTTCCAGTGTAAAGTTGCTGTTTCTTTTTGTAATTAATAAGTGATTTCTAATATTATACTTTAAGGCAATAAATATCCTGTTCCTCCTAAAAGTTTCAACCATTAGTTTTAGCATCCGTTGGGGATTCTTGCCTGAATCAGTTATTATTATGATAGTTGCAAATTGGTGATTTTCTAATTCCATCATTTCCCTTTGTGTTTATTTGCTGGCATTCAGCCGTAAAGAAGAGATTTTCCTTCTTCCTCATTTATTGATTAATTAATTTGTGTCAGTATTGACTCACGGATTCTGATTCTTTGGAATGGATTGTAATCTGTTGCTATCATTATTATTTTGGCGCCCAAATTGTTCCAGTTTTGGCTCCTGCCAGCTTACTTCTGTGTCCTTTTGATTTGTCCCACTATTCGAAGTGTTAACTGAAACAACTAAGGTTAAATTTTTAGGAATGAATGGTTTATTTTAGATGTTCTATGAAGAGTCCACTCTATTTAAAAGTTTGCTTTTAAATGTTTAAAAATTTAAAAAATTGACCTCCCTTAAAGATAATCTCTGTGTAGAAGCACTGTATCTGTGCCTATTCTCTAGGTAGTTTTCATTGCAGTGATAATTGGCTATTTTTGTGTGTGTGTGCGGGAGATTGGCCCTGAGCTAACATCTGTTGCCAGTCTTCCTCTTTTTGCTTGAGGAAGATGGTCCCTGAGCTAACATCTGTGCCAGTCTTCCTCTGTTCTGTTTATGGGTTGCCGCCACAGCATGGCTTGATGAGCGGTGCACAAGTCCGCGCCCGGGATCCGAACCTGCAAACCCAGCAGAACATGCAAACCCGACCAGTACGCGACCGGGCTTGCCCCTTGGCTATTTTATATAACTTTGTTGAGATGTATTTCACATACCGTAGTATTCAGCCATTTAAAGTGTATAATTCAGTAGTTTTTAGTGCAGTTTTTAGTGCATCACTGTCATTAATTTTAGAACATTTTCATCACCCCAAGAAAGAAGCCCTGTATCTATTAGCGGTCATTCTCCATTGCCCCCAAACTCCCCAGCCTGTGACAATCACTAATCTCCTTTGTGTCTCTATGTTATTTACCTATGCTGGACATTTCATATAAAGAGAATCATATAATATGCAGTCTTTTGTGACTAGTTTCTTTCACTTAGTGTAATGTTTTCATGATTCATAATGTTTTCAAGATTCATCCATGTTGTAGCATGCATCAGCACTTTATTCCTTTTTATTGCCACAAAGTATTCTTTTGTAAAGTCTGTATCACATTTTTATTTATCTGTTGATCTGTTGATTGACAGTTGGGTTGTTTCAGCTTTTTGACTATTAATGAATGATGCTGCTGTGAACATTCATGTATAAGTTTTTGTGTGGACTTAACATGTTCGTTTCTCTTGGATATACCTAGGATGTACCTAGGAGTGGAATTGCTGGATCATATGGAAAGTCTATATTGAATCTTTTGAGGAACTGCCAAGCTGTTTTCCAAAGTGACTCTACCATTTTACATTTTCACCAGCATTATGTGAGGGTTCCAGTTTCTCCACATCCTGGCCAACACTTGCTGTCTTTTTGTTTATAACCATCCTGTTTGTATAAAGTGGTATCTCATTGTGATTTTGCTTTGCATTAATTTGATTTTGCTGGTTAATGTATTGAACATCTTTTTATGTGGTTATGGGACATTTATGTATCGTCTTTGGAGAAAGGTCTGTTCAAATCCTTTGTCCATTTTTTAATTGGGTTATTTGTCTATTTAACATTGAGTTGTAATAGTTCTTTATATATTCTGGGTACAAGTCCCTTAACAGATACATGATTTTAAAATATTTCTTCCCTTTCTGTGAATTTTATTTTTACTTTTTTATGGTGTGCTTTGGAGCACAGAAAATTTTAGTTTTGATGATGTCCAATTTATCTATTTTTTCTTTTATCATATCTCAGAAACCACTGCCTGATCCATGGTCATGAAGATTTATGCCTATGTTTTTTTCTCAGACTGGCTTCTTACATATACTGATATTGAAGTTTTTGATCCATTTTGAGTTAATTTTTATGTATGATGTGAGGTAGTGATCCAACTTCATTCTTTTGCATGTGGATATCCAGTTATCCCAGATAACTGACTATTGATTGGAAAGGTAGAAGAGGCTGGTGGAGTAGGAAGTACCTGGGATTGTGTCAGGGTGGTGAGTGATTGCTGTCTCTGTTGAGATGTAACTTAGTTGCCCTAACATCAGTTTTTAATTTGGAATGCAAATGGGTTGATAGAAGGAGAAATTGTTCATATGAAGCAATGGTCTATAAAGTTAAATATGCATGTTTAGCCTACCAACTTTGTATTTAGGAGGTGTTACATAAATATTTGTTGGCAAATGAAAAGTTGTGATTTTAGATCAAAATGTATATTAGGTTGCCTAAAAGAGAAATTTGAGGCTTTAGCTGCTGAAGCTTTTAGAAATTTCTTATAGAGAGGTATATAAATTATGACTATAAAATGTTATTTGGAAAACCAATATAGCTAACTCAGTAGTGGAGCTTGGATTTGCAGAGGTATATTGACAAAAGAATACATGGATTGAATATTTAGATATTTATTAATATTTAGGAGTATTATCATATTTAATAACTTGTTTTGTAATGATCTTTGGTCAAGATTTACGTGCATACAAAGTTTCACTAAAGACATCATAACTCTACAGCAGTGGTTCTCAGTCAGAAGTGATTTTGCACACTTGGGACATTTGACAATGTCTGGAGACATTTTTGGTTTTCACAAATAGGGGAGTGCTACTAGCAACTAGTGGGTAGTGGCCTGGGATTCAGTTAAACATCCTACAATGCACAAGACTGCTCCCCACAACAAGCAGTTATCGTGCCCCAAATATCAATAGTCATCCACACAAAAACTTGTGTATGAATGTTCATAGCAGTATTATACATAATTGGCGAAAAGTGGAAATAACCCAAGTGTCCATCAACTGGTGAATGGATAAATGTAGTTTACCCTTATAACAGAATATTATTCATCAGTAAAAAGGAATGCTAGTACTGATACATGCCAGAACTTGGATGAACTTTGGAAACATTATATATACTAAGTGAAAGAAGCCATTCACAAAAGACCACATATTGTATGATTTTGTTTATATGAAATGTTCAGAGTAAGCAAATCTATGGAGAAAGAAAGATAAGTGGTTATCTAGGGCTGGGGTGGTTGGGAAGAAATAGGAGGTGATGGCTTAAGTGTATGGGGTTTCTTTTTGGGGTGATGAAAATGTTCTAAAATTATATTGTGGTGATGCCTATATAACTCTGAGTATACTAAATACCTTTGAGTTGTACACTCAATGAGTAAATTGTGTAGTATGTGAATTAAGTCTCAGTAAAGCCTTTAAAAATAGCAGTTATGCCGAGGGTTAGAAATCTGACTCTACAGGTCAACTGCCCACAGTCAGTGGAATGTTATTTTGTAGGGGGAGATTGGAGGTGAAGATAAAGTTTTGGGAGCTGTTGCTATGATGAGGTCATTGAAGTAAAGGGAGTGGGAGTGATCATTCAAGGCAAAGCAAAGAAGACCAATGTCAGGACCTTTAGGTATAACAATATTAAGAACCAGGGAGAAGCAAAAGAGATTGAGCAGGCCAGTTTAGACAAGTGGAGGGGAGAACCAGGCAAGGAGTCTGTGGGAAGCAAAGATGAATGAGTGTTTCAAAGAATAAAGGTAGTAGACGTAGTCTGTTAGTGATGGGTAGGATGTAGATTGAAAATAGGCCATTGGATATCATTTAGGACATAGATAATCATATGGAGATTTGTGTATGTGAGTGACGAGGGTTGGGGGAGGCACAAAAGCCATACTCAGTGATTGAGTAGTGATTGGTAATTGATGAAATAGCAAGTGAAATGTAGATATTTCATGGAGCGTGGACTGTGAGAGATCGAGGGAGTGGGAGTTTGGGCTGACTGAATGTTTGGTTTGACTTTGTACTTTAAGCTTTGGAGAGATGAACCTGTTTATTGGCCCGAAGGGGGGATGTCAGAATTTAGGGGGAAAAATGCAATATTACAGTGTTAGATAGGCCAAAGATGTAGATGTTGAGATAGCCCAGGATGTAGTTTGAGATAGTGAAGAAGAGTAAGTTTTAGGACGCATGGGGTGTCTGCCTTCATGATCCAAGTTTCTTAGCTGTTAAGTGCTGATTTGATCAGCTTTGTGCAGGTTTGTTCAAAAGTAGAGGAACAAAGTGGTAGAAATCAGCATCTGATGGAATTTTAAAACATATTTGTGTGTGTGTGTATAGCCATTGTGAAGTTTTTTCTTCAGTCCTCTCTTTTTTGAGTTTTTTCCCCCAACTATTTTCTCTCTATTTATACCTAGTATTGTACACTTTAAAAAGAAAGTAGATCGTAAAGTTATTAATCAATATATGAAGTACCTTATGCATTATCTTTCTAGAGATATTTCTGCATTACAAGGAAGGTATCCAGAGGAACAAGTAAGAATTTCTGACTTTTGGCCTTTGGAAGAAAAGGTTATTTTGGGAGTAGTCCCTTCAGTGTTAGGTCATAGTTGATTGTACTGAATTATATTTTACCTAGACAATATTTTTAAAAATATTTTTTAAAATATTTAATCTGGTAGTTCTTATGTCTCTTCTGTGTCCCCTGTCCCTCCCGTCTTGCTATGATAGCCCACTATACCACCTATAGTTATTATTATACTACCGTCTAGATAGATAACTATCGTAGATGGTAGGGCCTGTGACTGTAGGAGAAAGTTAATGAAGCTGCTTTTCTGATGTCGACCAGCAGGTGGTTGGAGAGCAAACGAGGGAAAGCCCGCTAAGTTGTTTGCTACTGCCTGAGCAATGCAATGCAGTTTTATTTTCTCTTTCTAAGCCTGCAGATTTCTGACTTATTGCTGTATATAGTTTAAATCAGTGCAGGAGCAGGGAGGAATGGATTGAGCTTTAGAAAAAGGTCTCGCTAAGAGGAAACTTGCTTCCATACTTTTTAACTCTCTTATCTCAATTGCTTAGTAATTTAAGGCCACAGGCAACTTAGAAACTGAACTTTACATGCCAGCAGCGTCCTTTGGGGCTCCTCACCTTTGGCTCAGTAAGTTTTATCACTTATGCAGGTGTCTGTTTGGGCAAGGCTGACTTAATTACTTTAAATGCAGTGTTTCTCACTAGAAAATGATTTCTTTAAAGTTATTTAAATACTTATAAATATATCCCTTGAATTTTCAATTCCGTGAACATGTCTAGGTTATTTCAGTTCAATAAATTCTTAATGAATGCCACTTCTTCCAAGGCAGTCCTGGACTGTGTTAGGAAGCTTAGGGTTTAAGATTGCATTATTTGGAAAGTAATATTGCTGGGAAGATGGTAAGAGAGCTACCCACTGAATTACTTGTTTTTCTCCTGTGTTAGGTTTGAGTGAGAAGTGAATGCTCAAGAAATTACAATTGTATAGAGAGTTTTGGTTTATTAATATCTCAATTGAATTCTTGAAGACCTTCTACACATTTAAATTTTGACAGCAGGTTTTTTTTTTGTTGTTAGAAAGCTGTGATTTAGAGAGAGGATTAAGACCTTGTGGGTTTAATCCTTTTATGGGTTAAATAAACTTTGCTTTTGCCGTGTTTAGAAATGTACTTCCTACCCTGGTCAGTTGTCTTTAGCAGATTTTGGTCATTATTTGCATTGGGGAAAAGTGTTTGTCTATGTGAATCTGTTACCATCAATGCAAAGTCATTGTTCTACTGACAGTGGGCTGGTAGTGTGATCTTCATATATAAAGGTTACGGAACTGCCCACCCTAAACAGTTCTTGTGAGAGATCCCAGGGATAAGTATGAACTGTGTGGCTCCACCACTTGGCTAGAATCAGATTTTTAGTTTTTTGAAAGAGAGAACTATGCCTTTTCTCTAACTTGTCTGCTATGGTGACTAGCCCTACACCAGGGTAAGTAACCAATATGTTGGAATGGAATACAAAAGAGAGCGTGATAGCTTGGAAGTTCTCTGACCCAGTCACCAAATGGTCATCCACACCTAACGTGTAGCATTTAACTGAATAAAAGTAATGGAACTGAAGTCTAATTGGGGTAAACATTACTTAATGTAACCTTTTGAATATTTAATCTTAAATTCTCTATTTTTTTAAATCTACTTTGGATGGTACAGTGACGCGTTGCTTAACAACAGCGATACGTTCGTTAGGTGATTTCGTCGTTGTCTGAATACCATAGAGTGTACTTACACAAACCTAGATGGTATAGCCTAATACACACCTGGGCTATGTGGTGCTAATCTTAGGGGACCACCATCGTATTTGCAGTCCATCGTTGACGAAACATTGTTACGTGGCACGTGACTTGAAATATTCGTTGTACATCAGATTAACTTCACAAAGCAGAAAGAAGTGGAGGATTGTCAGAAGACTTTGATTAAGATTTTTTTTTCTTTTTCTTTTTTTTTTTTTTTGGTGAGGGAGATCAGCCCTGAGCTAACATCCATGCTAATCTTCCTCTTTTTTGCTGAGGAAGACCGGCTCTGAGCTAACATCTGTTGCCAATCCTCCTCTTTTTTTTTTTTTTTTTTTCCTTCCCCAAAGCCCCAGTAGATAGTTGTATGTCATAGTTGCACATCCTTCTAGTTGCTGTATGTGGGACGTGGCCTTAGCATGGCCGGAGAAGTGGTGCGTCAGTGCACGCACGGGATCTGAACCCCGGGCCGCCAGCAGCGGAGCGCGTGCACTTAACCGCTAAGCCATGGGGCCAGCCCACGATTAAGATTTTTAAACTCACTTTTATAATAAGTCATCTAAAATGTCTACTTAATTTTAATACATTATGCCTTATGTCTTTTCATTAAAACAACAGTTATTCTTGGTTGATAATTCATGTTCAAAAACTTATGTTTGGCATTGATAAACAAAGACGCATGTGGACATAGCATAAATTTTGAGGCTCAAGAAATACTATTTTTTTCTTTTTTAAAAAGAAACATTGAGATGTAATTCATATACCATACAAGTCACATGTTTAAAGTGTACAATATTTTTTTTTTAGTTTATTCACAAAGTTGTGCAACCATCACCACCATCAATTTTAGGGAATATTCATCACCCCAAAAAGAAACCCCACACCTTTTAGCGGTCGCACTCCCCTATTCTCCCCATTCCCCCACCTCCACCCCCCTCCATGGGAACTACTAATCCACTTTCTATCTGTATAGATTTGTTTATTCTGGATGTTTTAGTTAAATAGAATCATACATATGTGGGTTTTTTGTCACTTGCTTCTTTCACATGGCATGTTTTCAAGGTTTATTCATATTGTAACGTGTATTAGCACTTCATTCCTTCTTATTGCCAAATAATATTCCATTTTATGGATATACCATATTTTATTTCTCTGTTCATCTGCTGATCAGTTGATAGTCATTAGAGTTTTTCCATTTTTTGAAAACAATATTCAATATAGAATAATGCTGCTATGAACATTTATGTACAAGTTTTTATGTGGATATATGTTTCCATGTCTCTTGGGTATATACCTGGGAGTGGAATTGCTGGGTTATATGGTAATTCTACATTTAACATTTTGAGGAACTCCCAGACTGTTTTCCACAGCAGCTGCACTATTTTACATTAACATTGCAGTGTATGAGGATTCCATTTTGTCTGCATCCTCACCAGCACTTCTTGTCTGTCTTTTTGTTTATAGCCATCCTATTTCGTATGAGGTGGTATCTCATTGTAGCTTAGATTTGCATTATCCTAATGATAAATGCCATTGAGCATCTTTTCACTTGGTTATTGGCCATTTGTGTATCTTCTTTATAAAAATATCTATTCAGATCCTTTGTCCATTTTTAAATTGGGTTCTCTTTTTAAAATTTTTGAGTTGTAGGAGTTCCTGTATGTTATAAATATATAAAGCAAATCCCTTAGCAGATATATGATTTTCAAATATTTTCTTCCATTCTGTGAATTGTCTTTTTTACTTTCTTTTTTATAATCCAGTTTTTTTTTATTGTGAAATTTTTGTTGTACATTATTATTTATCAGTCACCATATAAGTGCATCCCTCCACCCCTTGTGTCTGCTCCCCACCCCTCTTGCCCGTGGTAACCACCAAACAGTTCTATCTGTCTGTGTGTTGGTTTATCTTCCACGTATGAGTGAAATCATGCAGTGTTTTTCTTGCTCTTTCTGGCTTATTTCACTCAACGTAATACCCTTCAGGTCCATCCACGTTGTTGCAAATGGGACGATTTTGTCTTTTTTTATGGCTGAGTAGTATTGCATGGTATATATATACCACATCTTCTTTACCCAGTCATCAGTCGAGGGACACTTGGGTTGCTTCCGTGTCTTGGCTATAGTGAATAATGCTGCGATGAACATAAGGGTGCATAAGCCTCTTTGGATTGTTGATTTCAGGTTCATTGGGTGTCTTTTTACTTTTTTAATGATGTCCTTTGAAACAGAAATTTTTAATTTTGATGATGTCTCTTTCATCTGTTTTTTCTTTTGTTGCTGATGCTTTTGATAAATTTAAGATGGCTTTGCGTAACCCAAAGTCACAGATTTTTTAAAATAGATTTGTTTTTTAGAGCGGTTTTAGGTTTACACCAATATTAAGCAGAAGGTACAGAGATTTCCCATATACCCTCTTCCCCCACACATGCCAGAGTAGTACATTTGTTTATAATTGATGAACCTACATTGACATGTCATTATCACCCAAAGTCCATCGTTTACATTAGACTTCATTCTTGGTGTTCTGTGGGTTTGGTCAAATGTATAATGACATGTATCTACCGTTATAGTATCATACAGAGCAGTTTCACTGCCCCCAAAATCCTTTTTGTTCCACCTGTTCATTCCTTCCTCCCCCCCCGAAACTCTTGGCAACCACTGATCTTTTTACTGTCTCCGTAGTTTTATCTTTTCCAGAATGTCATATAGTTGGAGTCATACAGTATGTAGCCTTTTCAGATGGGCTTCTTTCACTTAGTAATATGCATTTAAGGTTCCTGTATGTCTCTTCATGGCTGGATAGCTCATTTCTTTTTATCACTGAATAATGTTCCTTTGTCTGGATGACAGTTTACTTATCCATTTACCTACTGAAGGATATCTTGGTTGCTTCCAAGTTTTGGCAGTTAGGAATAAACATCCATGTGTGGGTTTTTGTGTGGACATAAATTTTCAATTCCTTTGGGTAAATAACCAAGGATTGCAATTGCTGGATCATATGGTAGGAGTATGTTTAGTTTTGTTAAGAAACTGCTAAACTGTCTTGCAAAGTGCCTATACCATTTGCATTCCCACCAGCAATAGATGAGAGTTCCTGTTACTCCACATCCTTGCCAGCATTGATGTTGCCAGTATTCCAGATTCTGGCCAATCTCGTAGGTGTATAGTGGTATCTTGTTTTAATGTGCATTCCTCTGATGACATATAATGTGGAACATCTTTTCATATGCTTGTTTTCATCTGTATATCTTCTTTGGTGAGGTGTCTGTTAAGATCTTTGGCCCTTTTTTTTAACACAGTTGTTTGTTTTTTGTTGAATTTTCAGAGTTCTTTGTATATTTTGGATAATAGTCTTTTATCAGAAATATCTTTTGCAAATATTTTCTACCAGTCTGTGGCTTATCATTTCATTCTCTTGACATTGTCTTTCACAAAGCAGAAGTTTTTAATTTTAATGAAGTTCAGCTTATCAATTCTTTCTTACATGGATTGTGCCTTTGGTATTATATCTAAAAAGTCATTGTCAAACCCACGGTCATCTAGATTTTCTCTTATATTATCTTCTAGGAACTTTATAGTTTTGCATTTTGTATTTAGGTCTGTGATCCATTTTGAGTTAATTTTTGTGAAGGATGTAAGGTCTGTGTCTAGATTCTTTTTTTTGCATGTGGATGTCCAGTTGTTCAGGCACCATTTTTGTTGAAAAGCCTGTCCTTGCTCCATTGTATTGCCTGTGCTCCTTTGTCAAAGATCATTTGACTACATTTATGTGGGTCTTTTTCTGGTCTCTCTGTTCTGTGCCCTGGATCTGTTTGTCTGTTCTTTCTTCAATACCACACTGTCTTCATTATTGTAGCTTTATAATAGGTTGGGTTGTGTCAGTCCTCTGACTTTATTCTTGTCCTTAAGGTCACAAAGATTTCATCCTATGTTTTCTTCTAAGAGATTTATAGTTTTAACCCTTACATTTAGGTCTATCATACATTAGGTCTGTCATCTATTTTAATTTAATTTTTGTATATGGTATAAGGTAGGGGTCCAGCTTCAGTATTTTGTACGTGAATATCCTGTTGTTCCTGCACCATTTGTTGAAAAAAGTATTCTTTTGCAATTGAATTGTCTTGGCCCCCTTGTGTAAAATCACCTGACTGTAATGTGACAGTGTACTTCTGGCTTCTCAAGTCTATTCCATTGGTCTGTATGTCCATTATTGTGCCAGTGCCACGCTGTCTTGATATTATCATAGCTTTGTAGTAAGTTTTGAAATCAGGAAGTGTGAGTCCTCCAACTTTGTTCTTCTTTTTTTATGATTACTTTGTCTTAGTGTCCATTTGAAATTTAGGATCAGCTTATCAATTTCTGCAAAAAAGGCAGCTGGGATTTTGATAGGGATTGTGTTGAATCTGTACATCAATTTGAGGAGTATTGCCGTGTTAATATTAAATGTTAAATTTTCCAGTCCATGAGCATGGATATCTTTCCATTTATTTAGATCTTTAATTTCTTTCAACACTATTTTATAGTTTTCAGAGTAGAAGTTTTGCACTTTTTTTGTTAAATTTATTCCTGAGTATTTTATTCTTTTTAATTCAGTTATAACTAGAATTTATTTTTAAATTATTTTCATATTGTTCATTGCTAATGTATAGAAATACAAATTCTGTATGTTGATCTTGTACCATGTAACCCCGTTGAACTTATTTATTAGCTCAAATATTATTTTTAGTGGATTTTTTTGGATTTTCTATATATGTGATGTCATCTGCAAACCATTATTTTTTTGAAAGATTATTAAATTTACATTTTATATGTGCAGAAGATGATTTGTAAAAGTATCCTCCACCCAAGGCTTGAGTGGTGCAAAGTCTACGACTCCTGGGATTTGATAGATGTTTAAATCACCCCTTGTCCTGGTGAAGCTGATTGCTCTGGCCATTCTATTCTGCCTGGTCTCACTCTCTTGAAAGAGACTACTGAGACGAAATCTACTTGCTTTTTTTCTGTTTTAGATCACTACTGTCCAAAGAAAGTGTCCTAGTCCTATGATCCTCTGTCATACCATCATCCCCATTTAAAAATGGGATCTAAGATCCTAGACAGTCTGAAATCTGCCTCCCTCTCAACACTCTCTTCTGCTCTCTTTTTGTTAGAGCTGCACTCACAGACCAAGTTTCCTTCTGCCCTGGCACCTTTGCACATGGAGTTTCTCTGCCTGGATACCTTCTCCCCTTTGCCTAGTCACCTCCTAATTGTGCCTCAATTGTGTCCCCTAGATTAGGTCAGATTTATTTTGTCATGGCTTCTTATATGCATGTTATATATGATTTTCTCCCATTTGGCTGACTTCTCAGTTGTAATTTTTTTATTTGTTAGCTTATTTGAGTAATGTCTGTTTACCCACTTGTTTGGGATCTCAGAAAAGCATGGGTCATGGTTTTGTTCACTGTATTGTTAGCACCTTGTACAGTGTCTAGCATGTAGTAATAGATGCTTAACAAATATATACTATTTAATTATTGAGGTAAGGGGATTCAGAAGGATTATCTCAGTTCTTGGATGTTTGTTTATGCTGTTAAGATTGTTTAGCTGTTAGTTCACCTGGTGTCCATAAATGCTTAAGGGTTTTGGCAATGCTAATCATAAATGACAATATCATTTTGTAATAAGAATGTTTGGCAGGTATGTTTGGTATGTTGGCTTCAGTAGTAATTCTTTTTTTAGTTTGATTACACTGCCTTTTATTGGTATTCTATTTCTGTGGATCTGATTTGGTTTTGGTAAAAATTCTTTTTTAACTTAATCTGTTGGGGAAAGCTAACTGGATCATGGAATAGTAATGGAATACAGAAGCTTTCACTTAAATTAGGATTTCCACTAAAGCCAGCATTGCTATTTGGAGGCAAGGCTTGGAAAAACATTCAGGTGAGGTCAGTTCTCCTTTATTTCAAAGGACTTTTGATTCTTGGACTAAGTGCTATCTGTAAAACTAGGCTCATTGGTTCTGTGCTGTGCCAGAGAGAAAAACAGCAGTTTTTGTTGTTAGAAAAATTAGTAGTGACAGAGATTAAATATGTAAGAAGAAAAACTGGGCTTCCCCTTGCTTGTAAAACTGTTTTACTAATGAGTTGGGATAAAAAGAATATAGGAAGATGGAGAAATTATTTATTACTTTTGTAAAATGTCTATTGTTGCTAAAAATCTTTCTATAATATTGTAAAGTACTATTCTTGTAATAGGCAATGCAAATGTTCAGACTCTCCATATTTGCTTGAGGATAATTTGTAGTTATTATATGACTCATTTAATTGTTTTTTTACTGTCAGTCACCACCACAAAATGATACCCTTATTGAAAGTTTTAGTAGATGAACAAGACTCATTTGCATATGTAAGGACCTGTAGTATTTCCAAAGATAACTTTTTCCCCTTCATGTTAAGAGGTATGTACTTACTGATAATACTGTTTGTTGTTCAAGATAGAAAACTTAGTAGGATTTATCCAGGGACAGTCGGTAGCAGGGAGTGATTAAGCTCTGTCCTCTGGCTCTGAGCCGAGTGTGTGTGTGTCTCTGGTCACGCAGTTATAGAGTAGGGCAGATGGTACATTCATATGCCTTTGATTTCTCAGAAGTTGGTGAGCATTCCCAGGCATAGAATTTTAGATCTAGGTAGGATCGTTGTGGGAGAGGAGGCTAGGGAACAGAGAGTTAATTCTTCACTGTTCTGTGGTTGAGTTTATATCTAGCAGTTGAATTTACATCTGGCTGCAGCTGATTTTCCAGGGGATTAAGATAGCGTTCAGTTTAGGAGACTGGTTAGGGCTTAGTACTTCAGAATTTGAACCCTTGCTGGAAACCTTGCTAAGAGGGAGTGGGCTTGTGTTTGGTACAATGACAGAAAAGTCATTGTACTGTAACTCCTGATTCTTGAATTTGGTGAAAACATGGGAAGGTGAAGTCAGATTAGATGTGGATGACAAATTTTTAAAAACACAAAGGAAAAGACTGAAAGCAACTCTATATGGCTATCTTATTGGTTAAATTTTACTTTATTTGGTTATAAATGAATTATTCTGATGCAAAATATAAATTACCTGAGTTCAGTATTTATTTTAGAAAATTGTATAAAGCCATAGCCTCGGAAAATTCTTGATTTAAAATCTGATTTGAATTTTGGTAAATGATAACTTATTTAACTGCTATCAATCTGTTGTGACCATTTGTCTCCTAAAATCTGACGGGGGTATAATACATGTAATAAATGATTAATTAGTAAATAATCACTTTATTGTCAGACATCTGTTGGTGATGTATTTGGATAAAAAAGATAAAGCAATATAATGTTTAGATATTATGACATGTTAAAGTAGTACTATAAACCAAAACTTTTGAAACTTAAAAAGGAAACTATTGTTTTACTGGAACTATTGTTATTAAAAGAAAGTATTGCTTTATTTAAACTTTAAATAATTTTTTTTCATAATTTTATTTACTTTTTTCCCCCAAAGCCCTAGTAGATAGTTGTATGTCATAGCTGCACATCCTTCTAGTTGCTGTATATGGGGCGCAGCCTCAGCATGGCTGGAGAAGCGGTGCGTCAATGCGCGCCCGGGATCCGAACCTGGGCCGCCAGCATCGGAGTGTGCACACTTGACCGCTAAGCCATGGAGCCGGCCCCTAAATCATTTTTTAAAATATTATCTTAATAATAGAAGTGCTAGATTTCTGAATTTTAGTGGTAGTCTTTTGTTTTTTTTAAAGTATTCTACATTAAGAATTATTTGGGGTAGACGTGGTATTTCTGAGTCTCTTGTATGTACATGCAGAAATAGTCAGTTAATTGGTAATACCAAGTTAAAAATTGAATTACCCTAATTCTTTACATTATTTTGAATGTACAGATATGGTCCAGATCTGTATATGACTATTCTATTCACATTGTGATATGCTTCTAACTAGTTTTTTAAATTTAAAAGTAATATGTGTACATTTATAACAACAATATTTCAGGTAATACAGAAGGGTTCTCATAGACTCCTATTCAGAGACAACAACTTAACAGTTTCACAGTATAATCTGCTAACTACAACATATATTTCTTGTCAGGATAGCATTATTCTTGAAAATTTGTTCCATTCATTATTATACTGTTCTTTTTGTTTTTATGTTTAACTTTTTATTAAAATGCTGTTGGGGATGATCCCATGTTCTTTTAGTAGAGAGATTTGTAATTAAGTTATGTGACTGTGTCTTGTACAAACTGGAGTATGTGTGCATTTTTATTATGAAAAAGGATATTGTTAGTGGTAGTGGTAGGCTGACTGATAAAGAGAAGGTAGTTAAGTTTGCAGTGTTGTGGATTAATTCTTCAAAGAACAATTAGCATAACGTCTTTCAGAAGTGTGTTACAAATGAGCTTTCGTAATAGAAGGCAATTATCATGCCAGAGATAAAAATCCTTTCCAGGTTTGGAGTTGGAACTCACATGGAACTTTAAAATAATGTTGGGGAAAAGTATTTTCTGGTAGATATCACATATTAAACTCACAGGTCTTCATGTGCTGTTGGCAACATGTAAGGAATTCAAATCTTAAAAATATGCTGGCTGTCAGCTTTTAAAGGAAATTTGGCCATACAGACTGAGTACTAGGGATGGTATGTTTAAAACCGGCCAAGATCAAGAGAGGCTAAAACCAGAATTTAGAAAAAAAAAATTTGAGCATTATTTTGTGCCTGGTGTTTAGGTGAGCAATTGCAATTAATTCCATTTCATATCTGGAAAAAACCCTCTCTTATACTTATGTCTCTTCCATTTCCTCTTTTTTTTTTTTTGGTGAGGAAAGTTGGCCCTGAGCTAACATCTGTACCAATCTTCCTCCATTTTGTATGTGGGTCACCACCCTTGATGAATGGTGTAGGTCCATGCCCAGGATCCCAACCCTCAAACTTGGGCCGCCGAAGCAGAGCACGCCAAACTTAACCACTAGGTCACCGGGTTGGCCCCTCCATTTCCTCTTAATATAAATAATTGATATCTACAAATATTTATGGAGCATACACTTTTTATACTTAAAAAAGATAGAAAAGAGAGGCTGGCCCAGTGGCGTGGTTAAGTTCGCGTGCTCCACTTCAGCAGCCCGGGGTTTGCAGGTTCGGATCCCAGGCACAGACTCACGTGCTACTCATCAAGCCATGCTGTGGCGGCGTCCCACATACAAAATAGAGGAAGATGGGTACAATTATTAGCTCAGTGACAATCTTCCTCACCAAAAAAAAAAAAAAAAAAAAATGAGGATTAAACAAATATGTTAGTTTAGGTTTAGTTTCCTTTTGTAATGTTTATTAATCTTTGACGTTATCTCCTCCCACTTACTAAAGAACACAGACAAACCCTTGCTGTATTATAACTGACAGGCTTAGTTAGAATGCAGGAGATTCTTTTCATTCCCTTAGAATGAAATTTTTATATTTCCAAGAATAGCAAAATCCGTAAATATTACTCCGTTTACTTCTGCCACCAATATTCTTCCTCTGTGCTTGAACTTTTAGGTTTTAACTTTCTCTTGCAGTTATCAGCCCCTGAAATATTTGCCTCTTTTACTCTGAGAGAGCAGCATGCATTTGCTAGCTGCCTGGTGGCTATGTTAATGAGAAAAGTGACAAATGGTCTGCTTTGAGACCAACTATTTTATTCTAGTTATGTGAATCCATCTCATATCCCACCTAATCTAAAAATAAAATCATGACCCCTTTTGTAACCATATAAAGTATTAATAAATTCTGTTATTTTCCTAGTTAGAAGTGTGTAGTAATTATACACTTATATTTTGTTTGTTAGATTTGGATATCCAACAAATGAACAATTTATTATCATTTTAATATCATATTTCAAACTCCCAAAAAAATGGCACTAGATTGTTATAATTTCTTTGTGCATCTTTGCTTAACACAATGTTCAATATAAGTAGTTAATAAATACTTTTCATCACTGAACAATTTATATACCAAAAAATTGCCTTTTAATTAATAAAATGGGACATTGAAAATTAAGGGACTAAAACTGGAAAAGAATAAAGGGAATATTTTTTATGAAGTACAAAGAGTTTACTGCCTTACTCGGGTGCTTTATTTCCTATTCACAATTCTCCTTTTTTTATGCCCTAACCTTTTATTGTGAAATATTTCAAAGATGCGCAAAAACAGAATACCCAGCTTCAGCAGCTCTAAGTTCTTGTTTCGTCTACACTCTCCCATCCCAGGTTATTGTGAAGCAAATCCTAGACATCAGATAATTTCAGCCACAGGTATTTCAGTTTGTTTCTCTAAAAGATAATCAAGCCTTCATTTTTAGACAACCTGTAAAAAGATCTCATATTCACTCAGTGTATTATATTCTAAGTGAAGAGCACAGTATAGAAGAGCACCAAGACCAAAATAGGTACCTAGTGAGAAAATGAAATCTTTTAAGAAACTATTGACTTACCAATAACTCAGTATCTATGAGCTGATTTTTTCTTTCTTTCTAAAATTCAGGCTTTCTTTATTTGGAGTTCCAGCAGTTCCTTTCTTTTGGCTTTTGATTTTTCCCCTGCATCCCCACAAGGGGGCAGATAAAGGAAGAGAAAAGTGAAATTTAAATGAACCTTATTTGAGTTTCACTTTTATTCATCAATCAAATAGAGTTGAAGCACGTTTTTGGAGTGATTTTTCAGAAATAAGCAGTGACTTCTCTTCTGCAATAACTTGCAGTGCCCTTCCTCGCTCTTCAGAGACAAAATAATATTAGATACTTAAAACAGGGGTTAAGCAATAATCTTTAAAAAATGGTTTCTGAAGCATTGTTACAGCCTTTAATTTTCTCTGCTGATGATTTGGGCTTTAATGAAAATATAGCATTTGAACTTATATCTGATTTTTGCAAGCTATAGTTTAGGAAACTATTGTTGAAATTTCTCATTGAACGATGAGGACGTTGCCTAGTTGATGTATTTTAGTGGGCATTTGATTAGCAATGGAAGGGGCATAACTACTGTTTTTATGCCCAAATGGCTTTCCCATTTCCTAAAAATCTCAGTTACTATGTCAGTGTTATTGAGTGCATTATGTTCATTAACACCTACAGATATATTATGGTTACTTTATGTGTGTCAGAGACAGTATTCTATTTGAAGCATGTTTGATATTGAACACCATTTTTTAGTCTGTGGGCATTTTAAATGAGCATCTATAGAGTTTCATGTAAATTAATTATTTCTTTGTGGTGAAACTGGTATTTGGATACTCTGATGTGTGGGAGTTTTTCTTCTTCAATGTGATGTATGTTTGCTTTTCTTATTCTTTTTTGTTTCCCAGTGAATATGCTTCTTTTAGGAAAATGCGGTTTTTCCAAATAGACTATATGAGACTCACATTTTGTATATGTGGTTTTAGTTGTTATAAGATATTGGGGGGAAATAATGGGATAAACATGCAGAAATTGATTCTTCTTTTTTTGTATATATTTTGGCATCTGTTTTGCATTACTGTTTTTCCTTCTGTTGCCACCGTTAAGATCTCTGATTATCTAAGTTTCTATATCCCTGCAGCATGACATATAATGAAACTGTTTATCTTACATTCCTGTAGCATTCTTTTTATCAGCACTTAATGCCTTTTATTCCTTAGCTTCATGCGTGAATTATGTAGCATATGTGAAGAGGCTTAAACTGTTTCCATTACATTCTTTCTGGATGGCTCCTGTTATATTTAGGATATACTTATACTTTAGACAAAGTAAGAATGTTATTGTTGTTGACCTTGACAGCAGATAACTGGGCAGACATTATATAGCGATGTTTGAATCCTCACAAAATGTGCTGTTAAAGCCAACAGAGTCCTGGCGGGATACTCTTCTGGACAGCAGAGTTATGGAGCTTTTCTTTACAGTAAGTCTTACTTTTCATGTCTGGTAGTAAAAGGCCATGGAAAAGTGCCACTGAAAAGAGTACATGCTTTTCTATTTTTCTTAAGTAGAACAAGACAGATTGCTTTTCTCCTCTAAAGCCTTCTCTTCTAATCAATATATCTGCTTAAACAGAAGTTATGTAGAAATATTCTTGTTAATTTATAAAAATGTTATATAATTATGAAGGATTTAATATCCTAGAGCTGAACTTCTGAAACTTCTTGGTCTCAGGCTCCCTTTACACTCTTAAAAATTATTGAAGACCCCAAAGAGCTTTTGTTTATGTGTGTTATAGCTATTAATATTTACCATATTAAAAATTCAAACTGAGAACTTTAAAAAATAATTTATTAGTTCATTTAAAAATAGCAATACCAAACCATTATATATTAACAAATAACATTTTAATTAAAAAATAGCTATATTTTTGATAACAAAAAAAAGCTTAGTGAGAAGAGTGGCGTTGTTTTACATTTTTGCAAATCTCTCTAATGTCAGGCGTAATAGAAGACAGCCAGATTCTCATATCTGCCTCTGCATTTGATCGGTTGCAGTATTACACATCATGTAGCCTTGGAGATACTCCACTGTGTACTTGTGTGGCAATAAGAATGGAAAAGGCAAATACTGTCTTAGTATTATTATGAAAATAGTTTTGCCCTTACAGACAACCTGACAGGGTCGTAGGAACCTCTAGAGATCCCTGGACCACACTTTGAGAGCTGCTCCTCTAGAGTAGTGCACTTTTTATGTACTAGTTATCAGTCAAGTGTTAAGTTAGTTTTATTGAATAGCAGTTTATTTCCACTATAACTTTAAATAGTCCTTTTTATTATTTGCTAAATATCAAGAAGTAAGCAATATGTTCCTATGTTTGCCTGTGGGAATCCATGATATAATGATCAAAAGCTGGGGAAAAAATACATACTATATATATGTGGGGTGTGTGTGTGTGTGTGTGTGTGTTAGATGCTGAGTTGCCATTATAGGACAAGCATACAAGTAAGTTAGATATAAGGACTGGGGCAAAAATACAGGTAAAAACCAATTAAAGAGAAAAAAAGAAAGCTATTTTGCTTAATCCCAACCGTTAATTATAGTTTCTTACCTTTTCATTTGTTTTAAAAAATTGACTTTTTTAAACCATTTTTGCACCACTGACATGTTGTTATAGAAAATACGTAGAACAAGGTTATTTACCTGTGAGTATACATAAAGATGTTTTCTCTAGAAATGCTCAGGCAGAGCATTACCTTGCATTTGCGTAAATCAGAGAAATGATGACTAACAACACTATCAGTGTCAAAGAGATAATTATAGGTAAATTTTAAAATTCTGTTGCCTGCCTCATCTGACAGAAATTGTTTTGATTTGTATCCAAGTTCAACTCTCTGCATTATTTATTTGACTGAAAGTAGATCCCATTCCAGCAGTTTTTGAAAAGGTGAAAAACTTGCTGGCAGTACTGGAAACAACTACTCCAAATCTGAACAGCTGTCTAGACAAACTAGACAGCTGCTCCTGTCAGCTGTGGACTGCCACAAGCAGATAACTTTTGAATTTGAAAGTTAACCCTTTTTCACTTCGTTATTTTAACAGTTTTGTGTCTGTGGCCTGTTATTTTCATTTAAGCAGTTTATAAACAATTTTAATTTTGTTATTTGTTACAAAAATGGCAGTAGCTCATCTTTTTATGTCATTCAGTTTTCAATTTATTTTCAGTTATGTGAGTTCATTTCCTAATTTAAAGCAGTTTCCCACTGGATATCACTGTTTCTATAAATTTGCATCAATAAACATAAATAGACATAAATTGCATGAAATCAAGACTTGAAATCTGTTGATCATATCTGAATTTAGGAATATATTAGGTTGCATTCTGCCCCTCAGAAGTTTACGAACTTCTCAATTTTTCTTTCTCTCATTTGATGTTGGAAAAATCACTCTCCTTAGTTTTCCCTTCTACCTTTTTAACAAATTCTTTCTGATCTTGTTTACGGTCTCTTCTTTCTCTGCTTTTGCATAAAATACTGGTGTTGCTATCTTAGTTCTCAACTTTGCTTACTGTATACACTTTCCTGGGGCTATCTCTTCTACACGTAGGCCCTCAAGCACCACTTCTACACACTGATGACTCCTAAATCTATATTCAGCACAGGCTTCTCCAGAGTTCCAGAGTCTTATAATCCAAGCACTTACTGGATGTTTTAATTTGGATGGCCCACAGACATCTCCGATTCAACATGGTCCAATAGAATTTATCATCTTACTTCCTTGCTTCTCTTTATTCCATGTCTTACTTCAGCAATCACCTCCCTGGGTGTTCTGCTAAACTTTGGTTTTCCTAATCCCTTTGCTTCTTTCCCTATTCAGGTCATCAATTCAGTTTTTAATTTGTGTAATATAATTCAGATATGGTAGAACGCTTTGTAATGCTGACATTGGAAGAAGGGCGAAAATCTGTATTATATAAAAATTAATCATTGATTTATCATGAGTTTTATGTGATTCATATTTCAGAGAACATAAATTAAGTTTGAACAGTACAGGCAGGCTCTGCAGTTTCTTATTTTATTTTATCACATAGTCAATATTTGCTGTTTCTTTGAAGGTATTCTTTCTTTTCATTCTTCACTTTCTAGACTAGGTACAAGCAACCATTTGGCTCTACGATAGAAAAGAAGCCCTCTCTTGTCCTAGATTGTGCTGTATCCATTGATAGAATGTTTCCCTGGATATTATGTTTGACTGTTGATTAGATTAAAGGCACAATGGCAGAAATTGTTACAGTTTTCAGATAAGGAACTTAAGAATGAGCTTTGTTCAAAAGTTCATGAATTAGACAGTGTGGATATATGAATTTGTATATTGTACTTTTAATTTACTATATAAAACTTAAAATATAGTAGAATATATTTTGAAAAACATTTGTGTTGTTCTAGACCAGGGGTTGGCAAACTTTCTGTAAAGGCCAGGCGTTGAGTATTAAGCTTTGCAGGTCATAGGTGCTCTGAGACTACTATTCAGCTCTGCCATTCTAGTACAGAAGCAGCTGTAGATGATACCTCAACAAACAAGTGTGGCAGTGTTCCAGTAAAACTTTATTGACAGTCATTAAAATGTGAATTTTGTATAATTTTTGCATGTCTTGAAATATTATTGTTTGATTTTGTTTTTCCCAACCACATAAAAACGTAAAAGCCATTCTTACCTCACAGGCCATACAAAAACAGGCAGGAAGCCAGATTTGGCCTGTGGGCCGTGGTTTGCCAACTCCTGTTCTAGACCAAAGAGGATAACTTATTTTAAGCATGTCAGTAGATAAATTAACTTTGTAACTTTTACTGAGTTTTTAATATTTTAAATTTCTTAGAACCTTAAGAAGTTCAGGGATTAAAGATTAATGGAATCAGTTAGTGAATAAGGATTTGTTGAGTGTCTGTTCACTGTGTCCCAGCACTGTCCCAGTGAATATTTAAGAGAAACCTTCTAACTTCAAGTAATTTATAAATGATTGTAGAGTCGGTGAACATAACCTGAAACAAATAGAGAATAAGTGTTTAATATGGTGTGCCATTCAGAAAGCAGAAAGATTGGTGTAGGAAAAGAAGGTCTAGAGAAGTCAAATACTTGTACAAAGTGAAAAATGGTCAGTAAATGTGGTGGTGGATTAAGATAAATAATTACCTATGATTTCTTTACTAAATATATTTTTCTTATTTTAATTATGTCAGGTCACAGAAATGAACCATCTTTAAAATCTGAGAATATTAATAACACTGTAAAATTAGGGAGCAATATTTTGGGAGCATTTCCTTCATACATAACACTGTATACCAGGTGTTTCACATCAGTATTGCATCATTGAAATAAAAGCTGGATGAGCTTGAAAGTGGATTTAAATAAAAGTTTTATTTAAAAAATTTTAGTATTTATTAATAATGATGTAGGATAAAATGAGAATCAAACAAATTGTAGGCCATCTCAGAGTTAATGAAAGAGTGCTTATGTATTGGTTGAATGAATGAGTGTCTGGGGATTGACAGGTATATTGGTTTTCTAAGTGTGCAACTGTTTACTTCCACTAAAGTAGCATCTATATACTCTTGATTGAACTTGTCTGCTAACTTTAGCAAGAAGCTGTAGCTAGGCATAGTTAACATAATACAGATGACTGTCGTTGTTGCTGTTTTTAGAAGAAGCAGTACGTCTGACTGGCTGGCATCTGTTTCTCTCTTTGTCATAACATGCTGGAGACAGTTCAATTTTCAAATTGTAGGTAGCCCTCAGTGAAAAATTAATTGATATGTTTAAAATCACGTCCTATAATGTAAAGTGGACTGAGGGACAATTTTCAAATTTAGTTTAATTCAGCAATTAATTTTCTAGAAATAACCAGCTACAGTGAATTTTTCTCTTACCTCATTCGGCATGATAGACACGTGACCCTTACAAAAGAAGAATTTATTTTTATGGATTAGTAATTCTTTCTAACAGGTACATCGAAAAATCAGAGAAGATTCAGATATGGCACAAGATTCTCTGCAGTGCCTTGCCCAGTTAGCTTCTCTTCATGGACCCATCTTCCCTGATGAAGGATCACAAGTTGATTATCTAGCACACTTCATTGAGGGATTACTGAATACTATCAATGGGTAGGTATACTTGCCCTTTATAACTGAAAAAGGAACTTTCAGTTTTTTCTTTAACAGTGGAGGAAAAAAAAAAACTAGTGCTTTTTTTCCTTTTTATATTTTGAAGTATAGTTATATGGGTAATTTGAAATTAATACACAGACATGCCTTTTAAAAATGAATAGGTGATAATATTTGCATGCATGCAAATATTGTGACTTTTCTTCTGCTACCACTTAATAATGCTCATTACTTGATTTGTAGAATTGAAATAGAAGATTCTGAAGCTGTGGGAATCTCCAGCATTATCAGCAACCTGATAACTGTGTTCCCTCGAAATGTTTTAACTGCCATTCCAAATGAACTTTTCTCCTCCTTTGTTAACTGCCTCACACACCTCACTTGTTCTTTTGGGCGAAGTGCTGCACTAGAAGAAGTGGTGAGTGACTATTCTAAAATAAATTGCGTCCATTTTTCAAAGGAAATTTGCTATGCCTTTGGTACATTTCTCATGATAAGTAATTATTTTAAGTGAGTGCTAGCTATTGTTAAAATTGCATTTTTGTTTATATGTGCAGGTTATTTGGCAATCTGTGTGGGGGATCATGACCTTTAAAATATTGTGGATTAAAATAACTTTAGTAGAGTAAATTTATTGATCTCAAGATTTTAACTTTGACATAATTTAGTACTTGAATGTGGGAAATGGAATGAAATATTTATATTAAGAATTATGTTGAAAGCCCATATTAACAATAAAAACTTTAAGTTTAAAGGATGCTGCTAACTTTGTGGTATGATTGTGATTATGTATAATTTTATATATTTTCTGAGAATTTAAAAATTTTGGACTTATCTGGAAATTAAATACATATAATTTGGTTCTAGTTGTAACCATGCTTACTTTGATTAGACTGTGCTCTTTAATTATTTTTGGTACCATGGTTTAATAGTATATCTTGGTAGAATTTAATTTACATTAAAATTAAGACCAATAACAGTACTAAAGATTTTTTTGTACAAATTTTCAAATGCATATTTTCCTAATTTTATATTTAGTTTAGAAACATGTACTAAAACTCCTTGACACCACAGCTGCGTTTGTAACAGTTACTATGAATAACTACATTAATCGTGGGAAATAATTGATTTTTTCCTACAAAGTGGTTATTAAATTGTTGAAACTAAATTTTCTTTTTATGAATCAAAATGTGGATCTTTTTCAAAGATTGCAAGGGCAAAAGGATGTTTGTAGATATCTGTTAGAATTTCATGTTAAATCCTAACTGAGTTGTTTTATTGGGTGTCTGGCAGCATGTGTGTGAGTTTTGCGTATCCCTTCAGAGGTGTTCAGAGGATAAAGAACTTGGGAATGATTGTGTTTATGTAGCTGGGTACTTGAGTGGTTTGATGAGGAAAGGGACCAGGTCAGGCAGATATTTATGTGTTGGAAAAAATATAGGTAGTAGAGGAATAGAAGTTTAAAGGTATAATATGTGAGATATGAATTTCTCAGGGGGAAATTATGTACTAAGCATGGAGATACAGGGAAATTTTAAGCATTTAAGCTTTACTCAGACCCCTTTCAAATTATCGCAGATTCTGAATCAATAAGGTTTCATTTAACATGGTTTTGTTGTACTTTATTTTCCTCCTTGGTTTGTTGTGTTTTCTCTTCTAAACTAGGTAGATTAAATGGCATGTTGATCATATATTTAGAAACACAGATACCTTTTAGTTTCTGTTTCTGGGTTAAGGATGTTCCTAAACATTATATATAAAAACTGCTGAAAGATATATAACATTCTTGGTTTGCAGATTTTAAGTTTAAAATTTATGTATTTTAACCAGGAGACTGACAACTTTGAAAACAATTTTTCTCTCAAGTTTTGACATATACAGAAAGCCTAGATCCACTTTCAGAAAAGTAGATGTGTGTTGTGCTTGCTTGACAAGAAGGCATGCTCTGGTTATGTCATACCTAATAGGTTTCATTTAAGAAAAGTGTTATTTCTTTCAATTGATGTGTTTATGATATTTAAAAAATGTTTTTAGAAATAATTTTCCCTTACCTATTGAAAAAGGCAGAGGGAAAAGGTTTGTCTAAAGCTTTGCATCACTCATAGTAGCCAGATGGGTGAGGTTTGGTGAAGTTGAGGGTAAGGGGAGGCCCCTCCATGGTGAGTTGCCAGACTAAACGAATCCTCCTAAATGTCATCTCAACGTCATATAGTTTTCATTATATCTTGTGTGTGCTGGGGGACCGGGGCCTGGGGAATGTGCAACTAATACCAATGTACGTGAACAAATCTAGCCAAACCAGAGTGGAACTTTTGGGACACGGGCCACATTGTCTTGTTTCCTTGTGCACCCAGTGATTGTAGTACTAGTACATAATACATAGTTGTTGACCTGAGATAGAAAATATATGTATAAAGAAATGATCTTTTAAGTAAAAATTTAAAAATTGAGGCATATAGCAAAAACTGCTTTGGTGGTCAGCGTGGTACAGAAAGATCTTGAACTTTGGTGGGAGATAGTACAGTCATGAGCGAAGTAATCATAAACTACAGGACCTGGGGCAAATTGCTTAACCTTTTTTGAGCATGTTTCTTTGTTGATATAGTTAGGATAATTTCTTCTGATGTTTTATAGGGTGGATTAACTATATGAAAGTGCCTGAATTGTGTGCACAATAAAAGGCAGAATAATTATGATAAAAACGAACCTTTATAATAGCATTTATTGAGAGCCTGTATTGTGTGTACTGTCTTACCAAGTAATACTAGTTCTTGACTTTTGTTGTTTTGTGTAAACCAATAATTTTAATATTAGTTTTCTTTATAATTTTAATTTTGTGAAATGTTTTCTGTTTTTCTTTAATATTGAAGGAGTTTCTTTTCCCAATAGGAAAACAGGTTCATCATATACATTTTTGTTTTATTGTGATAATATTTTTTTCAGGACTATATTTATTTAGGAATACATATAGATTGTTTCTTTTTTTAGAAATTCATGTCTCTGATGGTGATTATGTTGCTGTAGCAAGAATAAAAAAAGAGCATCTTCATGAGAAGAGACATTCTTGATACTAATGTGTGTTCATGAAGTATGTCCTTGATTGGTGGCTTTAGCCTGTGTGTGAAGAGACTGTTATTCATGCCTACCCCTCAACTTGCAGTGAACTGAAAGTCTGTGCTCAGAAAGAGCAATTCCAGTCTTCAGCCAAGTTGTTCATTTGGCTGTTAAAATTTCTTGGTATTATTTGAGGCTTCCTGAAGCCAAGAATTTTTTCATTGTATCCAGAAATCAAATTATTGTCTATTGCTGGACTGAAGAGGTGAGAATGATTGTAGAGATGAAATTATTGCCTTAAAAATTAAAATCCTAAAAAATAATTGTTCATATTATTATGTCAACTATTTTATAAAATGTTTACAATACTAGTACATGCATTTGAATTGATTGAGTGAAATTTAAAGAGAGTATGACTTGAATTCTATACTCTAGTTTGTTTCTTGGTTTCTTTTGTCAGTAGAAAATTTTAAGTTCAGCCCCCAGTACGTTCATCAGACAGAAGCCATGTAACATGTTGAGTTAACTCAACAGAGCAGCCATCACGATGCTTAAACATTGAAGTGTATGTGTGTTTGGATGTGCATGTAAGGGAGAGGGTGGTAGGTAAATTTTCTAAAGGGAGAACTTTATGTTTAATTTTGGTACATTTGTAGTCTGATCTCATGCCCAGCAGGACAAGGTAATGAAGAAAAAGATAATTGATAAAGTTGTGAGAAAGTCCCTTATAGAGTGTAATGCAGTTGGGTGAGTGAGTATATTTAAAGTTTAGCATTCTTAATTCAAAATCTAGTTTCTCTAGCTCAGTAGACAGTTACTTTGTGGAGAGGAGATGTGGTGAAAAGGAATACATTGAAGCCAAATTACAGAGTGAGAAAGGGTAAGCAGAAATTTAGGGACACTTTAGTGATAAGAAGGAAAGCAATAACTTACTTTGTGGAATGGTGATGTCAGTAAAATGCAAATGTACCAAATGTCTACCTTGACTCTTAACTCATACAAGGATGGGATTATTTGAGAAGCCATGCCAGCCTCCTCACCCAACAGTTCTGACGGCTAGGAAAGAATATATTGATGATACTGTAGAGAGCAAGATAGCTGTCCAGCCTCATTATGTGCATTCATTTCCGAAAAGAATTAAATGAGATTCATGAGTGTTTTTTAACCTTTGCACATTTAAATATACTTCTTTTTAATACTAACAGTAGCTTTAGCTCTATGAGGATATGTGGAAGAAAATTGGTTGTTATTACACCTTGAGTATAGATTCTTATTCAAAGAAATCTTTAAAAAATAATTTCTATGTTTTATTTAAATCTTATTGGATCATAATTTTACCATGCAACGTTTCCTGAGTTTTATATGAGTCAGCTCTGATTTTTCAATCTGCCGCGCCAGTCCTAGTGCAGAACCAGTGTTTAAGTTTTACAAAATTCTTGCACTTGAGATAGAATATAGTACATTTAGAATAAAGCTCACCTACTGTCATAACTATTGTTCCATATGGCATCCTTTGTATTGTCTAGAATACTAGCATTAGAAACATAACCAGGTCTAATGGTCTAGGGGTTCGAAAATGAACGCTAGAGTGAAGTAGAAAAAGGGAATTATCCTTCTACATCATGTGAGCCAGGTGAGTCCCTGAAATGGCAACCCCCTAGGAGTATTGCTGGATTAATTCAATTCCATAAATATTTATTGAATACCTGCCATATGCCAGGCTCAGTGTTTAATGCATATACATTCCTTAGCATTAACAATTTGGAAATTAATTTACATTTCCAAAAGGAAGAAAGTATGTTAATCCAGGAGGGTGACATTTAAAAACTGTTTCTGAAAATTACAGCTCAGACTCTTGAGTGTTTTTGTAGAATAGATTTTTTTTTTAAGTGATCTGTCCCTAGGCTGCTTCTAACAGCTGCAATACTTGTCCACCAAGTCAGTTTCTTTTGGGGAATTTCAGAAGCCAGGAGTGCTGTCAGCTGCATAGGTACTCTGAAGTTAAATTAATTCTGTGCTGTAAGAACTGGCTAGAAAAAAATAATAATAAGAGAGTGAATTAATTTTTTTGCATTTGGCTTTCAAAGACTTCTAAATTCTTTTTTAAATGAGAGCTCATGACGTTTTAGTTGTGACATTGTGATTTTTCTCTATATTCCTATATTTGCCTTAAATGAGACTACACTAGAAAAAGAATCTAAATACTTATAGCAGATGAATAACAGCATAAACTAATATAATTCAGTCTTTAATCTTTCGGATCTCCTTTCTTGTTTAATGTTTTACACTGTGCAATACATATATCTTGATTGGACTTGGGGGTTGTAAATTTTAAACTTGTGAAATACTTCATTCATATAAAGTAAAATTTTATATGTATATAAAAGTTATAAAGAATAATAAAAAACTGTGTACCAACCATCCATATTAAGAAATAGTATATTATATTAATAGAACCTCTTTTTCCTTACCTTTACCTGGAGTTTTTTTCCCCCTTCTCTTATTGCAAGCACGTTTTTCGTTGCTAAGTTATTTCTGCCAAAAGATATTTTCATCACGTTTGCAAATGAACACTGCTAGTGAACTTCCTGGCCAGTGTTCTTGGCACTTTTTTCCTAGCCTCTACAATCTCTGATTGTTTAATTTGTTTTCATTCCCAAATCCTTGTCAAGAGTAATGTAGTAGCAGCAGCCTCAGGCTGGAAATATGGAACACAAAGTTAAACAAGGTTAAGGAACTTCTTAAAGGTTACTTCTTGGGTATAAAATTTTCTGTGTGAGAACCCATCTTATTACATTTTTTATGTCTATGAATCGTATGCTTTTCTTAACTATCTTATGTAATTTATGATTACATATGAAGAAAATACTAATGATCAAAGAAAGAGCTTTCTGATTTCATGGAAAAGATTTGGATTTGTCATGTTTATTATTTGCTGTTTGTAGGAGAAATCTATTGTAGTGGGATGGATTATAGTAACCATAGTACTTTCATAGGTATGAGTAGATTTGGAGTTGTTTGCAGCATAACAGTCAAATTTAGAACTACTCTAGCATAAGGTTTATCTTTTATATAGGATTTATCTTGTATACTTTTATAATATCTGATATAACGTATACACCCCCACACTTTATTTTTTAGAGCAGTTTTAGATTCACAGCAAAACTGAGTGAAAATACAGAGTTCCCATATATGCCCCCTACCAACACACGTAGCTTCCCCCACTATCAACATCCCCCACCAGCGTGGTATATTTGTTACAATTGATGAACCAGCATCGACACGTTCTTATCACCCAAAGTCCGTAGTTTGCATTAGGGTTCATTTTGGTGTTATATGTTCTATGGGTTTTGACAAATGTATAATGATGTGTACCCACTGTTATAGTATCATATAGAATAATTTCACTGCCCTAAAAATCCCCTGGGCTCCACCTATTCATCCTCCTTCTCCCCAACCCTTAGCAAACACTGATCTTTTTACTGTCTCTGTAGTTTTGCCTTTTCCAGATGTCATATAGCTAGAATCACACAATAAAGTTAGATTTTAATCTCTGAAATTCAGTTCAGTGTCAAAAAGGGGAGCAGGTTCACATACTGAAAATTTTCTTTCCAAAGCTTCATTTGGCAGCATTTTCGTAAATAAAATTAACCATTTTTGTATATTCACATAATTACCCAACATAAAAGCAGATTTTTTCTGTGGCTGAAGAGCTGCAGATTCCCTCCTCCATACACTTCCAAGTTAATTATGGGCGTTGAAATGTAAGTGCTGATATCGTATTTTGATTACCTTCTCCACCCTCCATTCCCAAATGGAGTAAAGTGGGGTCAAGTAGTCTCATAAGCTCTAAGCCCCTCTCCAAAGCCTTTCTGGCAGCAGGCCTGACAATACCCAGGGCATGAGCACATAGAATCTAGCTGGGACTCCTTCGTCATCTCTGTGCACGTGCTCTGGCTTGGCTGCTGGGTGTTGGCCAGAGTGTTCGTGGAGCAGGGCCAAGGTATTATGAAAAAGCACTTGGTTAGGTTTCAGTTCTCTGTGATTAGACTGAAAGATTTAGTCGCCAATTGTCATCAACCAAATTTCTAACGCTTTGCCTAATGAGTTACTTGTATTGGTGTCCAAGAGGAACCAGAAGGCTCTTCAGGAGTTTTTAGTTCTTATTTTAAATCGCCATCCAATGAATAGGGGCTCTTACAGTTAGCCTGTGATGTTTTGTCTAATATCAGGGCTTTATAGGCGGGATTGTTGAATGCTCTTTCAATAATAAAAAAACTTACAACGCTTTTACGTTTTATTTGTACTTTTCTGTATATGAATAATTAAACTATGATAGCATGTATTATATATGTACTAAAGAACAACAAATATAGTTCTTAGAAAATGTCCTGCTTCTTCCTTTTGAGACACTGGAGGTCAGAAGATGCTATTCCATAAGTTCCTCTTAAGATATGTTACCAGACTGTTTATTTTGGCAAGATAAACTGTTAAGACTTAACAAATGATGTCTGCAAAGCACATGCTTTGTTAAGTATATAAACAGGCCACAGATGTTTCTATGGGAAGAAAGTATCTTATTCATCTCCGTATTCCAGTGCTTAACTCTTAGTGTTCAATAAGTTTTTGTTGAAGGAATAAAACCACCTTCTCCTGTTGCTAATAACAAATTGAGCACTGTGCTTGCCCATTTTAGCACTGTGTTTGATCATTTTATATAGATGATTTTATTATATAATATTTGATACACACAAAAAATAAAACATGGATGTCATTCTAACACATAATAAAGTGACCATGAGTGAACCCACGACCAAGCTCAAGAACATTACCAGTACCTCAGGTGTGATGTTGCTAGTGTACTCATCCCAGGTACACTCCCTAGCTGCTCACCTCTTCCACCCTGCAAGAATGGTGACCACTGTTCTGAATTTTATCATTTTCTGGCTTTAAAAATTTTGATCATTTATACGTATAAGATAATGTTGTGTGAAAATTATGCCACAATTTGTTTTTCCATTTTGCTGTAAATGAATTTTTTGAGTTTCCCTTTTTTTGCCCTTAACAGTGTTACAGTAAACATTCTTTTACATGTTTCCTAGCACACATTTGTGCGAGATTTTCAAAGGTCTAAACCTCGGAATGGAATTTTTGGATCATAGAATATGTAAATGTTCAGTTTTAAAAGATAGTTTCAAATTGTTTGCTGAAGTGATTGGATCAGTTGCGTGTTCACCAGTAGTATGAGTTCTCATTGATCCATGTCTTCACCATCACACTTTTCGCTGAACTCGCAAGTATAAAATATGGTCTTAATTTGCTTTCCCAAGTACTAATAACATTTAAGCATCTTTTCATACATATAAATATATAATTCCCATGATTATTCTTATGATATGCTTGTTCAGTCCATTGCCCATTTTCCTATCAGGTTGTTTCTCTTTTTCTTACTTATTTGTAGAAATTCTTTATATATTTTTCACACTGATTTTTTGTCAGTTATTTGTGTCGCAGATCTATTCTTCCAGTTTTGTGGCTCCCTTTTTCACTTTATGGTAATTTTTTTTTATTGTGAAATTTTTGTTGTACATTATTATTTATCATTCACCATATAAGTGCATCCCTCCACCCCTGTGCCCACCCCCCTAGCCCCTGGTAACCACCAAACAGTTTTTTTTTTTTTTTTTTTTTTTTGTGAGGAGATCAGCCCTGTGCTAACATCTGCCAATCCTCCTCTTTTTTTGCTGAGGAAGACTGGCCCTGGGCTAAAATCCGTGCCTATCTTCCTCCACTTTATATGGGACGCCGCCACAGCATGGCTTGACAAGCAGTGCGTCAGTGCGCGCCCAGGATCCGAACCAGCGAACCCCGGGCTGCCGCAGCAGAGCACGTGCACTTAACCGCTTGCGCCACCGGGCCAGCCCCCCACCAAACAGTTCTATATGTGCGTGTGTTGGTTTATCTTCCACATATGAGTGAAGTCATGCCCAGTTTGTCTTTCTCTTTCTGGCTTATTTCACTTAACATAATACCCTCCAGGTCCATCCATGTTGTTACAAATGGGACGATTTTGTCTTTTTTTATGGCTGAGTAGTATTCCATGGTATATATATACCACATCTTCTTTATCCATTCATCTGTCAAGGGACACTTGGGTTGCTTCCATGTCTTGGCTGTGAATAATGGCTTCCATGTCTTGGCTATGGTGAATAATGCTGTGATGAACATAGAGGTGCATAAGCCTCTTTGGATTGTTGATTTCAGGTTCGTTGGGTAGATACTCAGTAGTGGGATAGCTGGATCATAAGGTATTTCTATTTTTAATTTTTTGAGGAATCTCCATACTGTTTTCCATAGAGGCTGCACCAGTTTGCATTCCCACCAGCAGTGAATGGATTAGGGTTCCCGTTTCTCCACAGCCTCTACAGCATTTGTTGATTTTTGTCTTGGTGATTATAGCCATTCTAACGGGTGTAAGGTGATATCTTAGTGTGGTTTTTATTTGCATTTCCCTGATGACTAATTCATCATCTTTTCATGTGCCTATTGGCCATCTGCATATCTTCTTTGGAGAAGTGTCTGTTCATTTCCTCTGCCCATTTTTTGATTGTTTTTTTTTTTTTGTTATTCAGTTGTGTGAGTTCTTTATATATTACGGAGATTAATCCCTTGTCGGATATACGGTTTGCAAATATTTTTTCCCAGCTGGTGGGTTCCCTATTCATTTTGATCCTGGTTTTATTTGCTTTGTGGAAGCTCTTTAATCTGAGGAAGTCCCATTTGTTTATTTTTTCTTTTGTTTCCCTTGTCTGAGTAGACATGGAATTCAAGAAGATCCCTTTATTGGTGATGGCGCATAGTGTACTACCTGTATTTTTCTCCAAGAGTTTTATAGTTTCAGGTCTCACCTTCAGGTCTTTGATCCATTTTGAGTTAATTTTTGTACGGCGAAAGAAGGTGGTCTACTTTCATTCTTTTGCAAGTGGCTGTCCAGTTTACCCAGCACCATTTATTGAAGAGACTTTCCCTTCTCCATGGTATGTCCTTAGCTCCTTTGTCAAAGATTAGCTGCCCATAGATATGAGGTTTTATTTCTGGACTTTCAATTCTGTTCCATTGATCTGTGTGTCTGTTTTTGTACCAGTACCATGCTGTTTTAAGTACTATCGCTTTGTAGTATGTTTTGAAGTCAGTGATTGTGATGCCTCCAGCCTTGTTCTTGTTTTTCAGGATTGCTTTAGCTATATGGGGTCTTTTCTTGCCCCATATGAATGCTAGTATTCTTTGTTCTATTTCTGTGAAGAATGTCCTTGGCATTCTGATTGGGATTGCATTGAATCTGTAGATTGCTTTAGCTAGTATGGACATTTTAACTATGTTTATTCTTCCAATCCAAGTGCATGGAATATTTTTCCATTTCTTTATGTCATCATTGATTTCGCTCAGTAATGTCTTATAGTTTTCATTGTATAGGTCTTTTGCTTCCTTGGTTAAATTTACTCCTAGATATTTTATTCTTTTTGTTGCAGTTGTAAATGGGATTGTCTTCTTGAGTTCTCTTTCTGTTATTTCGTTGTTGGTATATAAAAATGCAACTGATTTCTGTAAGTTGATTTCGTACCCTGCCACTTGGTTGTAGTTGTTGATTATTTCTAATAGTTTTCCAATGGATTCTTTAGGGTTTTCTATATATAAGATCATGTCATCTGCAAACAGCGAGAGTTTCACTTCTTCCTTGCCTATTTGGATTCCTTTTATTCCTTTTTCTTGCCTAATTGCTCTGGCCAGAACCTCCAGTACTGTGTTGAATAAGAGTGGTAAGAGTGGGCACCCATGTCTTGTCCCTGTTTTCAGAGGGATGGCTTTCAGTTTTTCCCCATTGAGTATGATGTTGGCTGTGGGTTTGTCATATATGACCTTTATTATGTTAAGGTACTTTCCTTCTGTACCCATTTTGTTGAGAGTTTTTATCATAAATGGATGTTGGATCTTGTCAAAAGCCTTCTCTGCATCTATTGAGATGATCATATGGTTTTTATTCCTCGTTTGGTTAATGTGGTGTATCACACTGATTGATTTGCAGATGTTGAATCATCTCTGTGTCCCTGGTATAAATCCCACTTAATCATGGTGTATAATCTTTTTAATGTATTGCTGTATTCGGTTTGACAATATTTTGTTGAGGATTTTTGCATCTATGTTCATCATGGATATTGGTCTGTAGTTTTCCTTCTTAGTATTGTCTTTGCCTGGCTTTGGTATCAGCGTGATGTTGGCCTTGTAAAATGTGTTGGGAAGTGTTCCATCTTCCTCTATTTTTTGGAATAGTTTGAGAAGGATAGGTATTAAGTCTTCTTTGAATGTTTGGTAAAATTCTCCAGAGAAGCCATCTGGTCCTGCACTTCTTATAATCCTTATGTTGGATTTCCTAATTGAGTCAGATATTTCTCGGAGAGTTTCTTCATTTCTTTTTAGTCCTAGTTCTCTTTCCTCCTCCATCTGGAGCATTTCTGCATTGCTGTCCTCATTATTGCCAGTTCTTTCCTCCATATTGTCAGCTCTGATGCTTAAGGCTTCCAGATTTGTCTTTATCTCGTCTATTGTGTTTTCATCTCTAAGATTTCTGATTGGTTTGTTTTTACAGTTTCCATCTCTTTTGTGAAGAAACTCCTGATTTCATTGAATTTTCTGTCTGTGTTTTCTTATATTTCATTAAGCTTTTTTATGATGGCTATTTTGAATTCTCTGTCATTAAGGTTATACATTTCTGTGCTTTCCAGGTTGACTTCTGAGTGCTTGTCGTTTTCCTTTTGGTCTGGAGATTTAATATATTTTTGCATGGTGTCTGTCGGTGTTGGCTTACTTTTCCTCATAGTGAAAATATATCGTCACAGTTTCCTCTTGTTGCTGCTGGGTGGGGGTCAAGGGCTGTGTATTCTGCTCTGCCTCAATCTGCAGGCACTCTCGTCAGACCCTGGTTGATCTGAGGCGTGGCTGAGTGGAGGCTGCTGGGCGGGGAAGTGTGGGAACAGCTGGAGCTGGAGCATAGGAACAGCTGAGACTGGAGCACAGCTAGACCGAGGCAGCTGGGGCTCAGGTGCAGGTGGGTTGAAGCAGCTGCAGCTGAAGTGCCACTGGGCCAAAGAAGCTGGAACTGGAGTGCGCTGGGCCAAAGAAGGAAGAGCTGGAGCACTGCTGGGCCAAAAAAGCTGGAACTGGTGTGCGCTGGGCCAAGGAAGCTGGAACTGGAGCACGCTGAACCAAAGAAAGAAGAGCTGGAGTGCCACTGGGCCAAAGAAGCTGGAACTGGAGTGCGCTGGGAGGGAGGAGGAGGAGTTGGGGTGCCGCTGGGCCAAAGAAGCTGGAACTGGAGTGCTGTGGGCCAAAGAAGCTGGAACTGGAGTGCGCTGAACCGAAGAAGGAAGAGCTGGAGTGCCACTGGGCCAAAGAAGCTGGAACTGGAGTGTTGTGGGCGGAAGTTGCTGGCGCCAAGTCAGCTGGAGCCTGTGCACAGGCCAAGCTGAAGCAGCTGGAGCCAGGGGTTAGGGCAGTGGTCAAGCCGAAGGAGCTGGTAGCGGGGCTCCGTCCAGCCGAAGGAGCTGGGGCCGTGTCAAGGGGAAGCCGGGGAAGCTGAGGCCGTGGCATGGTCCAGCCAGAGCAGCTGGGGCTGTGGCATGGTGGGGCCTGAGCTGCCGCTGCCTTGGTGCAGGGGCACGGGCTCCCCTTGTTGCTGGTCTGGCCCGGGCACTTGGGGGCCGCTGCCTGTGGGGTGGGGCCTGGGCGCCTGGGGGCCACTGCCTCTGGGGAGAGGGCTGAGCTGAAGCACCGGTAGGTGGGCTGGGTGGGGGAGGGGCGCTTATTTCGCCTCCGGGATCTCAGAGGTTTCTCACCTTGCTGTCTCTCTGCTCTCCTGAGCGGCTAGCTTGTTGAAACTACCCTGGCAACAGTTCTGCTCCCTCCCTAGGGAGATCTTCTCCGGCTGTGAGGGGTATTGGAGTGCGCTGGTTTTCACGTGCTGAGCCACGCCTCCCCCTCCTCTAAGAGCGGCGTGGTCTCAGTCTCAGGGTCGCAGTCCTCTGGGAGGGAAAGGAGCTCCTGTTACCTCCTTCCACTTCCTCTGGGGATTCCAGCACCTCAGTCCTCCGTATAAGGCTGCCTGGGTGCATCAGACGTGCCCTGTGTTGTGTGAATAGCTTCTGTTGGAATATGAATGTCGTTTTTGTTGTGTCTTAGAGGGGGAGAGTTCAATGGCGGAAGCTCACTCCGCCATGATGCTGACGTCCCACTCTAAATTGCTTTTATAAAAGATTTTTTTAATGTTAAAATTACCGTTGCATTTCTGAGTTGAACCCAACGTAATGATTTGTTTCTTGTCAGAGTTATACCAGCTTTGCAGTCACTCGCCAACTCATTCTCTTTTTCTCTTCTCTGGATCAGTTTGTGTAAGATTGGTTGTTTTTGTTTTATGTTTTGTTTTGTTTTTTGCTAGTTCAGTAGATGTCACCTGTATATCTACTGAGCCTAGTATTTTCTTCTGGAGAAAAGTGTAGACTAACTAAAAATTTTAAATTGTTGTCTATGGGAGTATTCAGGTTTTTTTTAACTGATCCAAATACCCAGTTACGTTTTTTTCTAGAAATGTGTCCGTTTCTTGTAAGTTACGTTTTTAGTTTTACTTTTTTCTTCTCATTTATAATTTCAATTTTGTTACTAATATAATTTCAGAATACAGTTTTAATGTTGTGAAAATGGTATATGCTCATTGGTAAAAGTAATTCAAACAGTGCATAAAGTTAAAATTCTCCAAAAATCCCCTCTTGGCATTTCTTTACTCACACATAGAGCTAAATACCTTTTTCCTCCTAATTATGGACATTTAACGCTTACTGTTTTAAAAATTTTTTTGAAAAAGCAAAAATTTAGAGGTAAATCAAATCACTTGTAGTTTCACTGCTGAAACTTGTTTTTATTAACGTTTAGATGTATTTTTTCCAGATTTTATGGTATAACAGTCTTAAAAACAAAACCATTACTTTTTATTTATATTATTATGAGTATTTTCTTATGTCATTAATTGGTGTTAGAAATCATAGTTTTTAATGTAAAAGATTAGGAGAATGGTTCAGTAAATTTATTTGCACTGTTTTTAGTAAGGCTGCAGCAAACATTCTTCTATATGTCACCATGTGACTCTCCCATTAAGTAGACATTCTTAAGTCAGTTTCATTTTCAGTTAACCCTTCAAATGGCATCTTGTCTACATAAGGCCAGTCTTCACAGCTGCTCTTCTGTGAAACAGGCAGACTTTGGAAGAATGAGGATGACATAGAGAGAAAGAAGAAATTTTAGTAACCTAGCAGTTGAAACTATATTAGAGATTATTTTATTTTTTCATAACCCTCTCACTTTGTTTCATACAAGATTTCTTATTAAAAGAACATTTAAAATGAAATCATCTTTTAAAACTTGCAAAAGACAATCAGAATTAAATAAGAGTAGAAAATCAAGATTAGAAAAGAAGAACAATCTTGATACACAGGCTATAAGCTTATCTATATATAGTAAGTTTGACTTTTTAGATCTGAATTTGAAGGTCTTGGAATGGAATGGGACATACAGTTCCTTAGGAGGATCTTATGCAAAAAGGAAGCGTACCTGCTCTCAGAAGAACTTTTCCTAATATTAAGTAAAAACAAAAATAGAAAAAAAAAAATCTCTTGCAAAGTTTCATATAGGAGATAGTGAATGATATGGAATACTCAATCTCATGACAACGAATAATGTTCGAACAGATTGTATTTGGCTATTTCTTACAACATTCTTTAACTTGCAGTATACCACCAGGGTCTGGTTATTGAGTTTCTTTTTTGAACAGTTGTAGCTATTTTAAACATTGATTTTTCATGACTTTATTTTTCCTTAGAGACCTTAGAACAAAAAGGACATTTACTATCTTGCAATTGGTGGTCTGATTTCTCTTGTATCTTGAAACATTTTGCTGTTTCATGATCTTAGGAAGTATTTCACCATTACTCATCAATTCCCACCTATAATTAAAAAAAAGGTTAAAATAATAAGAGACTAGAGGAATGATGGAATCACCTACAAGGATGACATAATAGTGAAATGAATCAATACAAATGAAATAAATAGCTAGTATTCGTTATTTTTCAGTTTTCTAATTGCATTTCCTAAAGTGTGGCATAATCTTTCAAGAAGCTATAAAAGAAGTCTGGAGACTTCTTCTAAGTCTTTTTTTTTTTTTTTAACATTTAATTGGATACAGTTTGGAATTCAGAATTTTTCATTTTCTGCCCATAGGAACAAAAAGAAGGAAATTGCCAGAATAAGACATTTCACAGTGATAAAATGACTCAGAAGATGAATGTAAAGACACAGCAGCACTCTAGGCTCTAATAATGATGGTAAAATTGATAGTATAAGTGAAATCTGGGACTGAGTTTTAGCTGATGGTGTTCTAGATAAATTTTCTCAAACTCAGCAATTCATGAGCAAACAATATATTTCGAAGGACAAAAAGAAAATATGGCATTCCCATTCAGTCGGTCATTCCACAGGAAGAACTTCACCCAGTGTTTTGTGACAAGAGTTTGGATCATCACATTTTGCTAAAAGATGATGATAGTATTGCTTCATCTTTTTTGATGTTCATGCAACAAAGTTTACTTAATATGGTTTTAATTGTATTAATGCTGAAAGCAGTATGTACAAACATGGTTGGAAGGAAATAAATGATGTAGAAATGAAAAAAAACAATCCATCATTTTCATTGATTATAAATCTAAATATGTTATTGCATTTCTAGAGCCAGGAATATGTCTGTCCTTCAACAAAATTATGAGCTATTAAAGTTTTCAAAAGTGTACCGCATTTTGATGATACATGGGCAAGAAGCACCAGCATTAATAGTAAATTAGAACCTATTAGAGGTAGATTTTATAAGTACAGATGATCCTCATTATTCACAGATTCCATATTTGCAAATTCTCCTCCTTTCTCAATTCGTTTGTAATCCCAAAATCAGCACTCAAGGCACTTTCATGATCATTCCCAGACGTGCATGCAAAGAGTAACGAAAGATATGAATCACCTGGCATTCTTGTTCCCAGCTGAGGTCAAATTAGGCAAATGTTCTGCCTTCTTGTTTCAGCCCTCATACTGTAAACAAGTGTCCTTCTCATGGTCTCCAGTGCTACATTTTTCAAGTTTTTGTGTGAAATGGGGTATTCCAAATTTTTGTGACAAAATACTGAAGTTCTTCCTGTGCAGTGACTGAGTGGATTATTTCGCTGTTCAAAATGGCCCCCCAGTGTTGTGCTGAAGTGCTTTCTGGTGTTCCTAAGTGGAAGAAGGCTGTGATGTGCCTTATGGAGAAAATATGTGTGTTGGATAAGCTTCGTTCATGTGAGTTGTAGTGTTGTTGGCTATGAGTTCATTATTAATTAATCAACAATATGTATTATTAAATAAGGTGTTTAGAAACAGAAACACACGTAAAACAAGGTTATGTATGGATCAGTTCACCTATACATGGTGAAAAATGTAGTGACCAGAGAAGGAACCTAACCCTGTATTCGCTGGTTCAGTGTTCCTGGTAACCTTATAGATCATAAATACCACAAATTTCAAGAATTGACTGTATACAAGATGAATATGTTCCAGTTAGTTGCATTCAAAGAATGTTGCCCATTTTTGACATATATACTTTCAAGGCCAGGAAAATATGGAATAAAAATTTGGGTTTGCTGTGTTTAAATTCTTATTAAAATTATCTAACGAAGTTCTTTTCACTTTCCCTCCATTCTTTTGTAAATTTTTCACAAAACGAGTTAAAAATATAAAAAAATTTGAAAAGATCCATTTGATCCAGAAAATGACTATTTTTCTTTGTATTCTGTGGGTTAATAAAAGCTGAAGGCATAAAACACAATTCACTGGAAGTAGTTCACTTAGGTGCTTAGATGTTATTATCTGGTGGTAGTATTCTGGTGGTCTGCCTTAATCTGGAATACTTGAAATAGATCTTCCATTACTTTTATTTTTTGAGTCATTGACAAATTGAGCTAGAATAACAGTTTGAGATGGTGCTTTCTGATGAAGGTTCCAGAGTTCTGTATTTGTAGGATGAGGCCTGTCTGCTTGCTTTAGAAACCGGAAAAGCAAGTTATAGATTAGACCTATAAACCTTTAGTATTCCTGGGTTCACCACCTATTAATAGAAAGTCAGAAATTGTGGATTGTGCCAAAACCTTTTTTAAGAGTGAATACATAGTTAAAAGACTCTACTGCTTTGTTTGTAACAAATTACTTATGAGAGATGCTGTTGTTAAAAACTGACCCTGAAATATATGTTTATCTCTTATGACCTTTAGTGTATTTTCTGAATTTTTTTGTTTGCTTCTCACTCTTCCCCATTGGACTGAGGCTCAAAAGCTTCGATGGTACGTTATTTAGGTTTTTGCACTAAGCATAGTACTTGACACTAAGTATTCCCAGTTTCACTGAATAGTGACCTAGGGAATTTGTGAATGTAGAAACTGACACACAGATTAAATTGTGTATCCAGATTACTAATTAATGGCAGGGGCCGGCCCCGTGGCTTAGCGGTTAAGTGCACGCGCTCCGCTGCTGGCGTCCAGGGTTCGGATCCCGGGCGCGCACCACTTCTCCGGCTATGCTGGGGCCACGTCCTGCATACAGCAACTGGAAGGATGTGCAGCTATGACATACAACTATCTACTGGGGCTTTGGGGGGAAAAAATAAATAAATAAAATCTTTAAAAAAAAAACTAATTAATGGCAAAATTAGGATATGGAATCTTATTAGAGTGTCACAGAATTAAGTGATATGTTAACACTTTGAGATCCAAAGAGGTATCCTTAATCACTAGGGATAGAATCTTTCTCCTCAATATGGCAGAACACTAGACTTGGAAGTTATTTTAGGACACAGCTTGTACATGGTGAAAAACTTAATAGCAAGCCTGCAGGATTGTTAGTTTCCTTATAGTTTGTATTGCTTGCTGTCTGTTCAGCTTTCCCACTCTCATCTTCACACACTTTGGTTTCCATGAGTCCATGTGCTCGTGGTATTCCTTCTGCCTCAGCACCCTCTCAGGCTCCTGTGTAGGCCCTATCCTTGCTTTTCTTTTTTAGTATAAAATGGTAAGGAGCATCCATGAAGTTCTTCCCATGTATTCTTAAATATGCTGAGTAAGACAGTCTATTTTTATCATTCTTCAGTTTTTCTAAAATCATTTAAAATTGTGTAGTAAGTACACATTTCATCTTTTTGTTCTAACAGTTCTCTTCTTGACTACAGAAAAATGTTAATATTGTTTTTATTTGAAAAAGACATATTCCAGAAAGCACTGAACAGCTGGTCTTCTAAAAACATAAACATTAATTCCTGTTGTCCTAAGAATTATTTAGATTAAGTTAGAAAGATTTTAGAAAATTGAATAAAAAGCCTACACATTTTTACTGTAATGTTTGAATAGTTACTTTTAAAACAAACTCGGTTAGCTAGATTATTGAATAATATTTGAGAACCTTTGTTAAAAGAAAAACTTATAAAACTATTTATATGTATAGCAATGTGAATCTTGTTATAATGCCCATCTTATTTCTCTGGCCATCTGTTTTATGAATGTTCTTTTCTCTTAGCTTGATAAAGATGACATGGTATACATGGAAGCATATGACAAATTGCTGGAGTCCTGGCTAACTTTGGTCCAAGATGACAAACATTTCCATAGAGGCTTTTTTACCCAACATGCAGTTCAAGTTTTCAATTCCTATATTCAGTGCCACCTAGCTGCTCCAGATGGCACAAGGAATTTGGTAAGTTTTAAGCCAGGTTGTAATTAAAAATCTATTTCATCATAGGCTCTGTTTCATCTATTTTATCTTATTATGCATTGTATAATACTAGAAATTTAGGATGAGCTCCTTCAGAAGATTTGCTGAGAACATTAGCTGGAGAGCAAAAGTGGTCCCTTTTGTCTGAATGAGTTCATGTTTTATGAGATGTTGCTTATAGTTACCTCCTTTCTCTTCAGTTGTCACTTACCCACCTGTGTCTTCCTAGTTGTCAAGTGATGTGAATGACTTCTTGTATCCAAAGGACCACGCATCTTAAGATGTCAGATCTTTTCAGGGATAGAAGTTAAATTCTCTGGTGTGGGAGGTGGGTTGTGGGTATGCAGTTAGCTGTGTTTACCTATATGTGCCATGGGGTAATGCCCTCTTCTTCTTTCTCTTCTGTATTTCCCCCCGCTTTTTGGTAACTGCTAAGGCTCTGAGCATAGTTAGATAGATGTCCCTAGACAGGTGCACTCAAACGTTGTCTCCATCTAGTTCTTTTCATGTATAGTGCCGAAATTATTTTACAGTGCAATAGAAATGCATGATTATTTGAACATAGGAGTGCAGTTCCTCATTTTTATTTCTTTCATCAATAATAGACTGCCAATGGTGTGGCCTCTCGTGAGGAAGAAGAAATAAGTGAACTTCAAGAAGATGATCGAGACCAGTTTTCAGATCAACTAGCCAGTGTAGGAATGCTAGGAAGAATTGCTGCAGAACACTGTATACCTCTTCTGACAAGGTACACACAGTCCAAAGAAACCCCATGGAGCAAATATTCTTTATTCTCAATTCCCTGGAGAGCACTTAAAGTGTTTAAAGACTTTAAACACCCCCACCCCGTATCCCAGCACACTGGAACAAATGGACAGAAACATACTCATGATTGCATTCCTTGGCTTGTACATTTGGAGCCCAGGCACTACAGCATAGATGGCAGAGAGATTATGGAAAACATGGTATGAGAAATGATTTGACCCATATCAATAAAACCTTGGAATAACCAGTTTTCAAATGCCTGTTGTAAACCTTGATTGTTTGTAAAGCAGTGTTTTAATTCTATGTCATAAAGAATAAATCACAATTCCTATAGTGCTGTGAGAACAGTTGTGTATATAATAAATATTTTTGTATATGTGTTTTTGCGCTAACATCTTAATTTATGTTGTCTAATAAATGGAAATATAAGATGTTCTAGGTCTTTGCTTGTTGAACTTTATGAAGCTATTGGTTTTTTTCCTCTTTTAGTTTATTAGAAGAAAGAGTAACAAGGCTCCATGGTCAGTTACAACGACATCAGCAGCAATTACTTGCTTCACCTGGTTCAAGCGCTATTGACAACAAAACGCTTGATGATCTGTATGAAGATATTCACTGGCTTATTTTAGTTACAGGTTGGTTTGGTGTTTCTTTTTAAAACGTAATTGCCAACTGAGCAGTTTAAGCCTTAAAAGAGGCTTCATATATTAAAAACAATAGTCCATACATAGTACTGGATGAAATTTGGATGTAGCTAACCATATGTCACAGAACTTATTATTATTGTTGTCATTATCATTATCCCCATCATATAAATGAAGAAGCTGAGACTTAGAGAGTTATAAGAAATTAGTACTTGGTCACACTGCTATTAATTTTTGGAGCCAGAATGCAAATCTAGGCAGTCTGACTTTTAGGGTCTTCTTCTGTAACCATACTATCAGTGTTTCTGTATTTTAAATAATCAGGAAAAAAAATCTTAATTTTTGGAAAGGCGTTCCCAAATATTGACTTTTGATATAGATAATAGTAGAATTCTTATTAACTTTATAGAATATATTACTGAAAATTATTAAAAGGTAGTAGATTAAAAAGCCTACATGTCAGTATGAATTATAAAATTGGTGAATAAAACATTTGTCCTTTGTCCTTTCCTGTAGTTTTGAGAGTTTATTATCTGAGAAATAGAAAGTTTCTTCTCATCAAACTTGAAATTAACATATTAACATTTATAATTTACTGTTACATCAATTTATATGATGTATATAAATCAAATAAAACTGAAAAAATTTATAGTGCAATTTGATAAATGTAGATTTGTTAAGTGTTCATTTTTAATTTTTTTTAAACTGAAGGCTACCTCTTAGCTGATGATACTCAGGGAGAGACTCCGCTAATACCTCCAGGAATAATGGAATATTCCATTAAGCATTCATCTGAAGTTGACATTAATACAACACTTCAAATTTTGGGATCTCCAGGAGAAAAGGCTTCTTCCATCCCAGGGTACAACAGAACAGATTCTGTGATTAGGTAATATGAACTCTATAGCTGTGCTCTTGTAATTTATACTGTTTTATAAATTCTGAGTTGATGGGTAGATGACTGGAGTGATAGGCACGTTGTAAATCTGATACATGAAAGAAAATAAAACTTGGAGAAGCCTTGAAATAAACAAGGATGGCAAGTACTCAGTATATTTAAGCAGTGCCACTCGGGTGAGAATTGACAGCTATATCCAGTACTAAGGAAAACAAATGTAAAATTATTCTAAATACAATGAGACTTTGAAGGGACATTCAATCTAATGTTCTATGAACATATCCCTTGTCCCTCAGAATGTGGTACTAATGTGGGTACAGGCAACCTAAATGAAAGAAACAAAGAATATGAGATTCTTAGAAAACAAATGAACATTAACTAGTATTTACTGTTCATAAAGCTAAAACTACATTTCAATGGCTTTCTTAAGGAAAACTATGATTCTTATATTAGAAAATGAAAATATTTATCCTGAATGTGTGGGACTTGAGAGCCCTGTCAGGTGAAGTTATAAGACAGTAGTGTGCCCCAAATGATATAATTCACTTTGATCTTCCTAATAGTAATGGCAAAATTTTCATTAATTCTTAATGGCGAAACTAAGGAGGGATAAATTTGGACTAAATATCCTCCTAAATGTGGATTTGAAAATAGTATTTTAAATTTCAGAATCTTTAGCTTTAAATTTAGATAGCAGGCGGAGATATCAGTAATGAAATAACATTGGTTTTTGTCAGTTGCAAAATCAACAATGAAACAGAGTGCTGTCCACCTCATTCTTTTTATTTTAGTGCAAAAATACATGGATATCATTTAAACTTGTGCAGTAGAAAATATGATTTAAAAAAAACTGAACTGTTAAGCTAATATCAAGGAAATGTTTGGGAATTTATTTCCTTTATTGTTGCATTCTTTTGGTTGAAATAAAGTATCAATGCTCTATTGAAAAAAATTTATCTTTTCCTTTTGGGATTACTATAGGCATTAGATTAAGTGTCTGTGGAAATCATTGCTTTTGCTTTGGTTTGATTCATGATGAATGTTAATTTCAAAGGCAGTTCATTTCAGGGTGCTGTCATATTATATTCTTTGTCATATTTCTTGCCTGGGCAGTACCATCAGGAATGCTTTCCTTGTATTTTCAGTGCTTTTTCAATTTTTGCTAGTCCCAGGCATCAGTGTGGGAGCAAAACATTCAGGTATCTGAGAGCACAGACTATGGAGGGTTGAGGTGAGGGTTGGAACAACAACAACAAAATCACCATTTTTTTTTTAGTCCAAAGAATTAATGTGAAATTGAATGGTATATAGGAGAAATAGTCCTTGTTTGACTTAAAAAATAGTTTATATTTCTTAAAGAAATTGTCATTTGACAAATAATTATTGAGGACCTCCTATGTCCCAGGCACTATTCTAGGCATTTGGGAAACCTCAGTGAACAAAACAGACAAAAATCGCTCCCCTTTTCAAGCTCCTTGAAGGGGAGCAATAATAAATAAGTAAATTAAATAGTAAATTAGAAGACCATAAGTGTGTGGGTAAGAAACTGGGCAGGGTGAGGGGGTCAGGATTGCAGAAATTGTTTGTAATTTTAAATAGTACGACCAGTGTAGGCTTTATTTAGAAGGTGACTTGAGGTTGCCACCATGAAGGCCTGCGGGAAGAGCATTCCAAGTAAAGGCCCTACAGTGTGCCTGGCATGTTCAAGGAACAGCAAGAACTGCCGTTGTGGGTTGAGCAGAGTGAGGTGGAATTGTGTAGGAGATGGACTAAGAGGGGAAAATAGAGAGAAATCATCTAGTCTTTAGGCCTTTGGAATATCTTTGGCTTTTGCTTTGAGTGAAGTGAGGTGCTGTTGTAGCATTTTGAGCAGAAGAGTAACTTGTGTGTTAAAAAGGTTACTCTGCTGCATTGAAAGTAAACCAGCAGGGGCAAAGATGGAAGTAGGAAGATCACTTAAGAGGCTAATTGCTGTAATCCTGGAGAAAGATGATGGTAGTCCAGACCAGAGTGATAATAGTAGAGGTTATGAGACGTTAGAGAGATCTCTGTTTGACTCATTTGCTGACTTTTGGTTTATGAAATGCAAAGGTCATCAAAGATTAATTTGGAAAGTATGGGAAACTGTGAGTGCTGTCTGAAATATAAAATACCTTTAGATAGCTTGCTTAAGAAATTGAGGTAGGATTGGGGTATTTCAACAGTTCAAAAAATATTTTGACGTCTTCATCAGTTGTTTCTTCAACTCTCCTATGTGCCAGGATCTGAGGATACAATGAAAGTGTGATAAGAGTGATATAGGAGCACCCCCAAGTTCACCTAACCTGTTGGTAGGGGAGGATCAAGGGAAGGGCTTCTTGGAAGAGATGTCATTTAAACTGATAGATACTTGAGGGATAAATAGGAGTTTGCAACATATAGAGGAAGGCAAAGAGTATTCCAGGCAGGGATGACAGCAACGGGAAAGGCCTGGAAGTGAGAGCATGGCTTAAAGCAAGAGAGAGTTTGGTATGGCCAATGTGTAAACATGGAGGGGAGAGGTATTTGATGAAGACGGAGAGGTTGGGATGGACACTGTGGATTGGGCTAATGAGGTAGGAGTAAAAATGGTGAAAAGGATTTGAAATAGGGAAGTGAACTGATCAAAATGTTTTAGAAGGATTATACTGTGGAAGATAGATTTAAAGGATGACAAGGCAAGTTAGGAAGCATCATCATTAGTAGTAGTGGATTGAAGATGGAAAGAGGCAGACGGATGTGAGAGGTGTTTCAGAGGTAACTCTGCAGGACTTTGCTGATGGCTTGAGTATGGTGATGAGAGAGGAAGGAATGAAGAAAAGCTCCCAGGAGAGCCTCAGATTTATCTGCCCCAGAACTGCCCTAGAAATAATTTTTGATGATCATTTTCAATGATTTTTGGCATATAACTTGGAAGAAGTTCAAATAATTCCAAGACCTTACTATTTTAAAAATACCTTCCATTTATTTATGAGTGAGTTTTCTCAGTGTTGATGTCTACTGGAATGAAAAACAGGAATCAAATTATGCCCAACTCTATCTCATTCTAACAATAACTATTTTTTCACAGATACATGAAGTAATTTGGAAAAATAAAACCTCCTACATTAATCTCATTCAGAGATTAATCATCATTCAGATGCACAAAATTTTATTTTTATGTTTAGTAATTTATTTAAACTTACATTTTGCTCATTTGTGAACTAATAAGTATTGTGATGATAATTCAATCCAGAAGACATTTTTAAACATGGTCTTATGATCATTGGAAATTTTAAAAATATATATTTTGATATCTAGACATTTGTTTCAGAGAGGTATATGGTGTGATCAATATAATGAGTAGAAAAATTTATTATATTAGGATAATATTCTAAGGGGAAATGAAATGGAAATAAAAATTTAAGGAGAAAAACAAACAATGTAAAGTTTCCAACTGTTGAAGAAAAACTTCTTTATTTTTCAAATGGATGATGGTGGGTATCAAAACACTATGATAATTAAATTCCAGTGCATAAATTTGGTCACTGTAACTATTTAATTAAAATTCTGTTAGGCTGCAAATTATATCATTTAAAACTATTTATTCTTATGGGACAAATGTAATACATCAACTTACATGTATTGTGAGGTTGTTGGGATATTTTTGTTCACATATGCCCTAAAATAGTTTTTTAAGGTTTGAGCATTGGTGGTATAAAGAGTATGTGTCGAGCAAGAAAAGAAGAGATTGTGAGGGTAGAACCTTAAAAACCACCTGATTTAAAGAAGGTCACAGGAAGAGGAGGAGGTCATAGACTGGGAAAAGTAAGCAGATAGATTAGGGGAAATATGGGAGGTATGGTGCAAGGGAAGAAATAATTTCAGAAGGGCAGAGTGGTCAACAGTATCTAGTACTTCTGAGACATCCAGTTGGATGAAGAACTGAAACATATCCATAAGGTTTCATTACAAGGAGATGATTTCAGTCATCTTGAAAGCAGTAAGGAAAGTAGCAGAAGCCCAACTCCAGATGATTTGAATCCCTCTCTTCGTGCTGATATTTATAAAATGGTGTTTTCATGAGTTCTTTCCATTAAATCCTTTGCTTCTTTGCCTTTTAGCTCAAGTCAAGTTAAATATGGGTTATGTGCTCTCCTACTCCCACCCCCAGAACAAAGACTTTTTTACTTATCTGCATATCATACTATGTTATTAACACCACACGGTCATATGAATTACATAGTGTAGGAAACAATATGCATGCTTATGTAGGTAATGTTTCTAGCAAAACTTTTATTTTAAAGTACCATTAAGAATCAAGTTTGGGGGCCGGCCCTGTGGCTTGGTGGTTAAGTGCGCGCGCTGCGATGCTGGCAGCCCGGGTTCGGATCCCGGGTGCGCATTGAGGCACCACTTCTCTGTCCATCCTGGGGCCGAGTCCCACATACAGCAACTAGAAGGGTGTGCAGCTATGACATACAACTATCTACTGGGGCTTTGGGGGCAAAAAATAAAATAAATAAAATCTTTAAAAAAAAAAAAGAATCAAGTTTGGGGGCCGGCCCCGTGGCTTAGCAGTTAAGTGCGCGCGCTCCGCTGCTGGTGGCCGGGAGTTCGGATCCCGGGCATGCACCGCCGCACCCCTTCTCCGGCCATGCTGAGGCCGCGTCCCACATACAGCAACTAGAGGGATGTGCACCTATGACATACAACTATCTACTGGGGCTTTGGGGGAAAAAAAATAAATAAATAAAATCTTTAAAAAAAAGAATCAAGTTTGTTAGGAAATAAATAGGACTACCAGATTTAGAGACAAGATACATTGTAGATAAGTCAGTTACCAGATCCTACACCATAAAATGACCAGTGTATAAAAACAAACAGTGCTAACCATGGAAGTTTTAAGAAGTGATGGAGTGCTGAAGAATTTAGCATTTACTCTGAACTTTTAATTTTATGTATTTCTCCATTTTGAATTTGAAAAATTTTTTAGACAGTAATGCTGAGATTTGCACATGAAATTACAGGTTCAACAGAAGGATGTCTCTAGCCATGACTCTCTTCCCTTTCTTTGTTTTGTTACCGACTTCCTGAAAGGTCACCAATGAAGTGGGGCTTGTGTGTGTGTGTGTGTGTGTGTGAGAGGAAGATCAGCCCTGAGCCTAACATCCATGCCAATCCTTCTTGGTTTTTTTTTTGCTGAGGAAGACTGGCCCTGGGCTAACATCTGTGCCCATCTTCCTCCACTTTATATGGGACACCGCCACAGCATGGCCTGACGAGCGGTGCATCGCTGTGCGCCTGGGATCCGAACCCTGGCCGCCAGCAGCGGAGCGTGCACACTTAACTGCTATACTACGGGGCCGGCCCTGAAATGGGGCTTTTGCCTACAACCCTATTGATGAAAATTGCAAGTATACCCTGGCCTAAATCCAGAGAGTTGAGAAACAAAAAAGGACTTCAATTTTAGAAAAAAATATGGTTAGACAACCAATAAATACATAAAAAAATAAAAGACTTCTTCTTTATACCTACAGGCTGTTGTCTGCCGTTCTGAGAGTTTCAGAAGTTGAATCTCGAGCGATAAGAGCAGATCTCACTCATCTACTAAGCCCTCAAATGGGCAAAGATATTGTTTGGTTTCTAAAACGCTGGGCAAAGACTTATCTCCTGGTGAATGAGAAACTGTATGATCAGGTCAGAATGTAAACTGTTTAACTTCATTTGGATTTATGATGATGGCAATTATAGAAATGAGAACATTTTTCTTGGTGATTTTCTCATCAGAACGTAACTAAGACTTGAACGTTTTCCGCATTGAAAGAACTGTATGAATGGCATGCTATTTTAATAACTTTTCTTAGAGCACATCATTTGATTCAGCTTATTTTAACCAATATTAAGTTACAGATTACTATTTGGGAATGGATTAATTTATGTTGTTTGTTTTTGATGTAAATAACATGTTAGTGTGTTAATAATATGAGAGTAATTAAAGCTAACAGGAAAATCACAGTGGAAAACATAAGTGGATTGAGGATGTCTCTTTTGGACTTACGGAAATGAATACATTTATAAAATTGATGTGAAGTAAACGGTACTTCAGATTTAGATGCTAATTTCAGTTTTATTTTTCTATGCATCAACTGATCTTTCTTTCTGACCTTCAAAAATTTTTCCCTCTTAAGATAAGTCTGCCCTTCAGTACAGCATTTGGAGCAGATACAGAGGGTTCTCAGTGGATTATTGGCTACCTCTTACAAAAAGTCATCAGTAACCTCTCAGTATGGAGTAGTGAGCAGGACCTTGCAAATGATACTGTACAGCTCCTTGTCACTTTGGTGGAAAGAAGAGAAAGGTAAGCTGATTCTAAGAGGCAGACTGTGTGTGTGTGTGTGTGTGTGTGTGTGTGTGTGTGTTACAGTTGAGGATTGCGTTGACTGTTCAAGGATTTGGCATCAAAGAATCTTATGAGTAACATATATATTTAATTTCGTAATTTATAGTTTTAAAAACACTTTAATATAGAATAGTCTCATTTGATTTTTCAGGTATCCTATTAGTATTATCCCATTTTAAAGATGAGAAAAACTGATAATTTAGTAATTAATAATTAATTTAATTTAATTTTGCAAAGTGAAATTGTTAATGCTTTCTGCAACAAATTCTGAAAATGTTTTCATTTTTCTTACTACACAGGAATATGATTGTTATTATTGTTATTGTTGTCATTGGCTACTATTTATGGAATTCTTACAATTTACTAGGGACTATTCCAAGCATTTCATATATAGTATCTCATTTAATCATTACATCAGTCTCAGCCATGAGATTTAGGGCTGTTATTACTGTTGTTATCTCTATTTTACAGATCAAGAAACTGATAATTAAGAGAGATTAAATAAATTTTACATTGTCAAACGACTAATAGGATTTGAACACAAGCTTCTGTGACTCCAAAGTCTATACCAAATTGTACTGTACTTTAAAAATTAATTAAACCCAGTTACCTTCCATTTTTGTTTACTTAGTATGCATCCAATGTAAGTAATATATCTTATGTTTTGTTATTTCTGCCTGTAGGGCAAACTTAGTAATTCAGTGTGAAAACTGGTGGAACTTAGCCAAGCAGTTTGCAAGCCGAAGCCCACCTCTGAATTTCTTGTCCAGTCCCGTGCAGAGAACACTGATGAAGGCTCTTGTTTTAGGAGGTTTTGCACATATGGACACAGAAACCAAACAGCAGTATTGGACTGAGGTAACAGTTCCCCTTATTTTGATTGCACTCTCTTCATTAACCCGGTAGTTGTTTTAGCTATGTGTTGCCATAAAATAGTCTGTGGGGACATAAACATTTCAGTCATAGCTTTTCTGATATTTTTCCCTCCCAATGAATAGGTTGAAGCTTATATTTTACAACTATCATCTTATGATTTATCTATATCTGCTCTGATGACATTGAAATTATCAAGTGTTCCGAGGTTTAGGCACATTTTTCTGCAACCCAAATTAGAGCCTGAACTGGTATATTAATTCTTCATTAGGAATCAGTGAAATCTTGGGCCGGCCTCGTGGCTTAGCGGTTAAGTGCTCGCGCTCCACTACTGGTGGCCTGGATTCTGATTCCAGGCATGCACTGACGCACCGCTTCTCCGGCCATGCTGAGGCCGAGTCCCACATACGGCAACTAGAAGGATGTGCAACTATGACGTACAACTATCTACTGGGGCTTTGGGGGAAAAATAAAAAAAGGAGGAGGATTGGCAATAGATGTTAGCTCAGAGCCGGTCTTCCTTAGCAAAAGGAGGAGGATTAGCATGGATGTTAGCTCAGGGCTGATCTTCCTCACAAAAAAAAAAAAAAGAATGAGTGAAATTTTCCCTTATCTTGAACAAGGAGATGCATATTAGCCATTGTATTAGTTTGCTAGGGCTGCTGTAATAGCAGAAAGTTATCGTCTTGCAGTTCTATAGGCTAGAAGTCTGAGATCAAGGTGTTGGTAGGGTTGGTTCGTTTTTAAGGGCATGAGGGAGAATCTGTTCCGGGCCTCTCCCCAAGCTTCTGGTGGTTTGCTGGCAATCTGGCATTCCTTAGCTTGTAGAAGCATCACCCTGATCTCTGCCTTCATCTTCACATGACATTCTCCATGTGTGCATGTCTGTGTCCAAATTTCCCCTATTTGTAAGGACACCCACCCGTCATACTGGATTCGGAACTCATCCTGATGACCTTATCTTAATTTAACTAATTACATCTGAGACAACCCTATTTCCAAATAAGCCCATGTGCTGAGTTTTACTGGGAGTTGGGCTTCAACATATCAATTTTGGGGGACATATTCAACCCATAACAACCCCCATGGACACATTGCCTTAAATAATAAGCTTTAAATCAAGAACCAAGAGTCACCAGTATATGTAGGTTGCCAGCCTGTAATCCTTGTGACTAGAGTACTCTTGATGTCTGAGAAGGGGCACAGTAACAGAAGTAAGCAGTTGTCTGTGACTTTAGAACCAGAAGGAAAACCAGGCTGACCATGTATTTATAGTTTAAATAATTGTATTATCATATGTATAGCTTTAAATAGAATTATCTTCATAATTTACTCTTATACTCAGGGCAGGACTGATCATCTGAAGTTATGTTCTATGCCAAGAGGAATTGGAAAGGAAAAAATCAGGCGAGAACTTTGTGTTGTTCTTGATTTTATAGGAAGGAGGTTGGCCAGCTGCAGCCCACAAACCAAATCTGGCCTGCTCTGTTTTGTATGAAATAAAGTTTTATTGAAACACAGTCATGCTCAAACATTTACATCTTGTTTCTGCACTATAATGCAGTTGTAATTGAGTAGTTGGGCCAGAGATGGTGTGTCCTACAAAGTCTAAAATATTTACCCTCTGGTCCTTTATAGAAAAAAGTTTGCTAATCCTTACTGTGGAGGCTTAATTTTTTTTTAGCTAATCAGTTGGAAAGAGATGAGGATAGTAGCAGAATTCTGTGAATGGCATTGAGGAAGTCGTATTCTGTGCTTTGTGTTATTTCTTTTTCTTTTCTTTTTTTTTTTTTTAATTTTTTATTTATTTATTTTTCTCCCAAAGCCCCAGCAGATAGTTGCATGTCATGGCTGCACATCCTTCCAGCCGCTGCATGTGGGACACGGCCCCAGCATGGCCAGAGAAGCGGTGCCTCGGCGTGCGCCCGGGATCCGAACCCGGGCCTTCAGCAGCGGAGTGCGAGCACTTAACCGCTAAGCCACGGGGCCAGCCCTCTTTTTCTTTTTTGAACCTAAATTACTTAAGGAAGTGAGATGATGGCATGCATTTATGTGCTTTTCCATAAATAATAATTTTCTTTTTTTTCCCTAGTTTTATTGAGATGTAATTGACATACATCACTGTAGAAGTTTAAGGTGCACAGCATGATAGTTTGACTTATATATATATTATGAAATGACTACCACAATAAGTTAGCATCTATCATCTCATATAGATGCAATGAAAAGAAAAAGCAAAAAAAGTTTTTTCCTTGTGTTAATAACAACTTTCATATGCATCATCCAGCAGTGTTAAATATAGTCATCATGTTGTACATGACATCCCTAGTACTTATTTATCTTATAACTGGAAGTTTGTACCTTTTGACTACCTTCCTCCAATTCCCTCTCCCCCCACCTCCTTCTTCTGGTAACCACAAGTCTTTTTCTATGACTTTGTTTTTGTGTTTTGTTGTTTTTAGATTCCACATATAGGTGAGATCACACAGTATTTGTCTTTCTCTCTCTGACTTACTTCACTTAGCATAATGCCCTCAAAGTTTATCTATGTTGTCACAAATGGCAGGATTTCCTCATTTTTTTTTTTATGGCTGAATAATATTCCATTGTGTGTATATATACACCACAACTTCTTTATCCATTCATCTGTCGATGGGCATGTTTCCATGTCATGGCTGCTGTAAATGTTAAATAACAAAAATTCAACTGAGTAAATTTAAAGATCAAATTGGCTTTATTAAATGATTCATGAATTGGGCAGCATCCCATCTAGCAAATAGAGAGCTCTCTTGAGCTGCAGAAAAGGAAAGGTTTTTAAAGGGAGCAGAAAAAAGGAAATTATTAGTGTAGAATGCATTGTTTTCGGCAAGGTTGCCTTCCTAAGGAAAACGGAAGGGGTCTCTCAGTGGATTATCTCACTGGTGCTGACCAGGAAATTCCAGGTTGGATGGTTAAAGGTCACATTCAAGGGAAGGTTGAAATTGCAGTTAGGTTAGGTAGTAAGTTTTGGTGGAGCTTAGCAAAAGTGACTCCATTTGGGGCCTGTTGACTCCTTTTCTGTTTATTTATTCATCCATTCTTTATTTTGTTGAGTTAATAACATTATATAAATTTCAGGTGTACATCATTATATTTCTATTTCTGTGTACATTGTCTCCTTTTTAACAAAATAATGCTGCTGTGAACACGGTGGGGCGGATATCTTTTCAATTTAATGTTTTTGTCTCCTTTGGATATATTCCTAGATGTGGAATTGCTGGATCATATGGTAGTTCTGTTTTTAATTTTTTGAGGATCCTCCATACGGTTTTCCATAGTGGCTGTATTAGTTTACATTCCCTCCAACAGTGCACAAGGGTTCCCTTTTCTCCACCTCCTTGCCAGTATTTATCTCTTGTGTTTTTGATGATCGTACATTCTAACAGGTCTGAAATAGTATCTTATTGTGGTTTTAATTTGCATTTCCCCACTGACTAGTGACGTTGAGCATCTTTTCATGTACTATGTGTTATTTCTTTATGTATGCCAGAAGTTATGGTGACCCTCAAAATGGACAATGTAATGTGTGGTTCAGATATTCTTTGTTTTCTGTGCTTTTTCTGCCTCCAACAATTAGAAATGTTTTGGGGAGACTGCCTGGTGGCGTAGCGGTTAAGTTCACACGTTCTGCTTCGGCGGCCCGGGGGTCACTGGTTCAGATCCTGGGCACGGACCTACTCACTGCTCATCAAGCCGTGCTGAGGTGGCGTCCCACATAGAAGAACTAAAAGGACCTACAACTAGGATATACAACTGTGTACTGGGGCTTTGGGGAGAAAAAAGAAAAAGAGGAAGACTGGCAACAGATGTTAGCTCAGGACCAGTCTTCCTCAAAAAAAACAAACACAAAGAAATGTTTTGGAAAGTGAATATTTATCCAAGTTGAGGAAATAAAGTTGAAGAAATAAATAAAGCATGTGAATCAAACTTTTAGAAAATTTATGCTTTATTTTTGTAGGTTCTTCAGCCACTTCAGCAGCGGTTCTTAAGAGTGATAAATCAAGAAAACTTTCAGCAGATGTGTCAGCAAGAGGAAGTCAAACAGGAAATCACTGCCACACTGGAGGCCCTTTGCGGCATTGCTGAGGCTACCCAGATTGACAACGTAGCAATCCTGTTTAATTTTTTAATGGATTTCCTTACCAATTGCATTGGATTGATGGAAGTTTATAAAAATACCCCAGAGACTGTCAATCTCATAATAGAAGTTTTTGTTGAAGTTGCACATAAACAGATATGCTATCTTGGAGAGGTAAGCACTTTCTGATTTTATCCTATCAAGATTAAAACTTAAAGTGGGGCTGGCCTGGTGGCACAGTGGTTAAGTTCGTGCACTCTGCTTTGGCAGCCCAGGGTTTGCAGATTTGGATCCTGGGTGCGGACCTACGCACCACTCATCAAGCCATGCTGTAGCGGCGTCCCATATAAAGTAGAGGAAGATGGGCACAGATGTTAGCCCAGGGCCAATCTTCCTCAGCAAAAAGAGGAGGATTGGCAACAGATGTTAGCTCAGGGCTAATCTTCCTCACCAAAAAAGCCCCGAAAAATGTGTTAATAATAGTAATTTCTTTGGCTTGATGTGTTATTCAATTAAACTCATTCAAACGAGGAATATGATAAAACGAATGGATTCTGGTAGAAAATTTTAACCAGTTTCTGTGATAGAACCCTAAGGCTTAAAATTTTAAATGGCAATTTGTGTCTTTGCTTTGTAAATCAGTTGAATGTTTAGACACACTAAATTCTCTTATATTCAGTAAGCAAAGATAGTATTTTTGTCCCATTAAATTACACTAGTTCTCCTCATCCTAGGTTTTGCTCTTCACAGGTTCATTTACCTGCGGTCCAGCTGCAGTTCTAAATATTAAATGGAAAATTCCAGAAATGAGCAATAAATTTTAAATTGCACGCTGTTCTGAGTAGCATGATGAAATCTCACAACTTCCCACCCCATTCTGCCCTGTGTAGCCTAGGACGTGAATCATCCCTTTGTCCAGTATATCCACTCTGTATATGCCATCCACCCATTAGTCACTTAGTAGCCATTTTGGTTATCAGTCGACTGTCATCAGATCAACTGGCTCCTTATTGCGTCGATTGCATTAGAGGGCTGTCAATGGTTTCGGGCATCCACTGGGGGTCTTGGAATGTATCTTCCTTGGATAAGGGGGAGACTATTGTATTTAGAAAGCTGTTTTAAAACAGCCTTAAAGGAATGTATTTGTATTTGTTAGCAGATTAGTATAAATCTTATTCTAAACCATTTAATATAGGGTCCTGATTTGTAATTTTTTTTTGTTAGAGCAAAGAAACCTGCTCAAAAGTAAGGTTATATTTTATCAATATATAAATATAGTCACCGATGCATTACTGAGTGGGCAGGCCAGTGCCATTTATTCTAACATTTAAGACCACTGTTTTGTACTTTGTGCTTTTGCAAATAAAACAATTTTAAATCTTAAAATAATAAATGTTATACAGGAAGTTGAACAGGATAAGTAAAGCAATTCTGTTGCCAAAATCTTATCATCTTCCTGATATGTATTATCAAATGAACAAAAAAATTGGATGTCAAATTTTATTGTTAGAAAACTGCTATTTTAAACATATCTGTAATCTTTTTCCTTTTTGTTAATGTTTTAGTATACTTTAAAGCAAATAGAGCTACTATTGGAATTCAGAGTAAATTTATTAGGTTATATTTTTAAATTTCTTTAATATTTATATTTGTTTCCCAGCTAGGTTCTGCCTAGTAGCATAATTTATGCATGCTTTCTTACAGTCCAAAGCTATGAACTTGTATGAAGCTTGCCTTACTTTGTTGCAAGTATATTCTAAGAATAATTTAGGACGGCAAAGAATAGATGTTACAGCGGAGGAAGAGCAATACCAAGACCTGCTTCTCATTATGGAACTTCTTACTAACCTCCTATCAAAAGAATTCATAGATTTCAGTGATACAGGTAAGGTGTCATGTGATGGTTTTTAAACTTTGTTATTGTTGTTTTTATTAAAGCAAAGGAATGTTTTCATTAAGTGGAATACCATGAGAACGTTCAGTTTACAAAATACAGTCATGCTTCACTTAATGACTGGGGTGCATTCTGAGAAATGCATCATTAGGCAATTTCATCATTGTGCGAACACTATAGAGTATACTTACACAAACCTAGATGGTATAGCCTATACACACCTAGGCTATATGATACTAACCTTTTAGGACCACTGTCATGTTTGCGGTCCGTTGTTGACTGAAACGTCATTGTGCAGCCCATGACTGTAGATGAAAGTCGATCTCTTTGATTGAAGTGAGAGTGGCACCACTAGCCCTTCTGCTTGGCTTTCCTGTTATAAGAATGATAGTAATAATGTCTTCAGTTAATTCGGTTCTTACTAAATGCCAAGCACTGTGTATCACAACAGCACAAAGTAGGTACCATTGTTACGCTAATTTTATAGATGAGGAAACAGGCACAGAGCTGTTATGTCATTTGCCCGCAGGTAGATAGTAAGTTGCAGGACTGGGATTCACATCCCAGCATTTGACTTCAGAGGCCAGTCTCTTCAGAGTTATGCTTTATTGACTATAATCATTCCTCAGTATCCTCTGAAGTGGCCACCCCAGAAAACCCTAGCCCTTTCCAGAGTCCAGCTTTGGAACTCTTATTGGGGTGGGAAACACTAACTCTGGAGCTGACAAGCCACACTTGAAGACCTAACCTGGTGGCTCACCAACAGCATGATGTTGGAGACATCAATTAGACTTTCTGTGCCTTTACTAACTGTGAAAATGAGTATGATAATAAATGCCTTTCAAACTGTTTCAAGCATTAGCTATAAAGTATCTCTGGTGCTTAGCATTGTGCCTGGCAAGCAATAGGTAAAAGATAGCTGTTATTATAGGCAAGAACTTTATCAGTAACTGAAACCTCATTTATCTGTTTATTTTTCCTTCACCTGCCTCTTACCCTACTGCCAACTTTGCCTTAAAACAAAAGGGATCTTGTTTTCTAAGAGAAAAACGAATCCTATCTAGCAGCTTCTTTCATGTGTTGTGCAGATATTTGTGGTAGTGGACTCTTTTGACTTCTTCCTTCTAAGATACTCTTTCTAATTTGGATGCTGTAACATTACACTTTACTCATTACTCCCAATACTTGAGATTGTTTTTTCTCTGTTTCCTTTATTGGTTCATTTTCCTTATTCACTGAACAATGTCTTTTTTCAGTGTCTGCCCTGTCCTAGGTACCATCAGCTTCACAGTCTAGAAGGTTTACTCTCCTTCACAGTTAACTAGGGGTACCTAGGGAAAATGGTTTGAAAAGCACTGCCCTGCACTTTCTCTCAGGGAATTCTTTCTATACCAAAGCCTCAGCTGCTGCCCTTTTTCTAGGCCCAGCTGCTTACCCAAGTGTCATTTTCATGTTTTCTGATTCCTTCAGGTTGTTACTTCTTAATCCAGAAGTTCTTAACCTTTTCTAGATCAGAGGTGCCTTTAAAATCTGAAGTAGTTACTGAGCCTTTCCCTTGAAAATTATGTTATACCAACCCCACAGAGTTTCACATACTGTATTAGTTGATTTGTGGACTCTTGGGAACTCTTCGAAAGACTTTCCAGGGGTGTGAGGACCCAGGTTGAGAGTCCTGTACCTTGAGGAATCTGACTCAAAGTTAAGAACTAATATTGAAAGGGATGGAAGAGCTATTAAAGGCATTGGGGGGGAAAAAGCCCTTTCAGTCTCCCAGGTTTATGGCACAAATTGCACTTCCTCCTGCCTGCCATTCTAAGAACAAATTGTAGAACAAACAATAAAGGTAAACAGTTGAGAGGGAGGTCTTCAAAATAAAAAAAGCAAAAAAATTAAAATCATAATAAAACAGTAAGAAAAGAAATTGAGACTAAAATGCTCAGGATTGAAAGTACAAAATAAGGGGAAAAAGAATAAAATGAGGGTAGGTAGGGTTGAAATTTAGAAGAAAGAAAAATGAAGACAATTAAAATAGAAAATGATAAACAGCATTGGCTGATAAAATCGATGATATAGAGGAAGATAATATTTTTAAGTAATTATTTTAAAATAAAGATATGAGATAAAAATAGAAAATATTTTGTTTTTTTTTTGTTTTGTTTTTGGTGAGGAAGATCAGCCCTGAGCTGACATCTGTTGCCAATCCTCCTCTTTTTGCTGAGGAAGACTGGCCCTGGGCTAACATCTGTGCCCATCTTCCTCTACTTTATATGCGACATCGCCACAGCATGGCTTGACAAGTGGCGCATTGGTGCGTGCCCGGGATCCGAACCTGCAAACCCCGGGCCACTGCAATAGAGTGCGCGCGCTTAACCACTATGCCACCAGGCTGGCCCCAAAAATATTTTGAATATTATGAAATAAAATTAACATACTAGGTGAGATATTTAAAGCATAACTGGAAATGGGCTTCTGCGCTATGTTCGTGAATCCTTCGCAGAGCTCGTGACTAGAGAGCTGAGTCAGTCCCAAGCGTTCAAGCCGGGCCAGCCTTTACAGGGCCCGAGAGCCCTGGCTTGTTAGGAGAGAGACCCAGCAGCTGTGGCTGAGCTCAAAGACTAGCCTCCTGCAGCTCCAGAGCAGGCCCGGGCTGCCTACTGAGTGGAATCCATGTTCCCCAGTGCCCGGCTTTGGAAAATGAAATTCTTCCAACTAGAACTGAGACTCCTGGGGAGAAGTTCAGAATTAGGCTGAAAAAGTGCTTTTTAAGTAGAAATGCTTTTTTTTTTTTTTTTACCCCATTTTACATTTTTTTGTTGTTGTTATGAAAGTAATATGTTCTTAGAAAAAATTTTAAATACAAAGACAGAAAAATCACCCATACATTGACATAATCCAGAATCAAACTATAAATTGCATTTTAGAAATTTCTCTTTTGGTTATTTTGTACAATTTTCTTTGTGATAACACTCAAATATAAGTTTTATTCTGCCTTTTTCATTAATGTATTGTTAGTCTTTCCCTTGTCATTAAAATTTTTCGTGACTTTTTGATGGCTGCATGATATACCACATTTTGGACTTTAACCTGTTTCCCTAATATTGGACATCTGGAATGTTTACAATTTTGTTGTTATAAATAGTGATGCAGTGGTCACTTCTGTGGATGAATCTCTGAATTTCTGATTCTGTCCTTTGTATATACAATGCTCAAAAGGCTCTTAATATATTGCTTTTGAGGGTAACTATCACACTATATCCTTACCAACATTTAAATGTTATCATTTAAAAGTCATTTTTAATTTAATGCATCAGAAGTAGTATCTTTAAAAAATTTAAAAATTTGCATTGCCTGAGTAATGCTTAGAATGAACTGTTTTTCATTGGGTTTGTGGTTTTGTTAGATGTTTGTTTATAGATTTTGCTCACTTATCTATTTAGGTCTTAGGATTCTTATTAATTTATATGCATTCTTTATAGATTAAAGATAACCCTTTGTCATGTTGGTAGCTTTTTTTTTAACTACTTTCTTTTTTATGTAACATTTTAATTTCTATATTTTCACCCATTCTTTTTCAGCTTAGAAAAATTCCACACACCTACATGATAAAATAAATATTACTGTGGAAATTATTTAACTCATAGTACATGTTTCAGTGGAGTAGATTTTACTTTTTAAAGCATTGATTAAGCATTAGTTTTACTTTCATCGTTATAGAATAGTAATGTAAACACAGAGTATCTGTAATAATGTAGAAACACAGAATATCTGCTTCAAGTCTCAGAGACCCTAAAAAATAAAATACAAAGGATGACCCAGGGCAAGACTTACCAGATGTCTTTATTATCCACTCATAGATTTATTTTGGCTTAGGAGTTTGAGTCTATTTTCACTTTCCTGAGGGTAGAATATATGCAACTTTGTAGGTTTATTGATGTTACAACTATAAGATTGCATTTTTATTTTAATAGATGAAGTGTTTAGAGGACATGAGCCGGGGCAAGCGGCAAACAGATCTGTGTCAGCAGCTGATGTTGTTTTATATGGAGTAAACCTAATTCTGCCCTTGATGTCGCAAGATCTTTTGAAGGTAATTGAAGAAAGTGAATGTGAACCTTAAAACTCTAGATGCTCAAAGTTTAAAGATAGTTAAGACAGAAATATACCTCTGATTTAATTAGGGAGGTTTAAGTATCTGCTTACCTGTTAAGTACACATGAAAATAAAACTTTTCCTTGCTATTACATGTTATTCACACTCTGCATGTACACGTAGTTCAGTACACAGGCCCTCGCTTAATACTGCCCCAGAGTCCTTTGTTTACTGATACATTAGTGATGGAAAAAACCTAGTTCTTTTAGAAACTGAGTTCTAATGTTAGCAGTTTTGATTCACTCGTAATTTGTCATTAAGCAAATAAAGTAAGTTATATGCTTAGGTGTATTCCACTGATACTTTTTGAGGTTAGAAAATTCTCAGGTTGAGGGATTGAGCAATGGAAGGCATTTTCTAAGCTACTTCATGTAGAAAAGGGATGGTAAGAAACCAAGACTAATATAGTTTTTAAATTTTTATACATTCTGACCACGTAATGCCTTGGTTTCACCAGTCAGTATTGAGGGTGTGGTGGTGATGAGGCTGCCCTTTCTTCTTTCCCTAAATACCATAGGGGAGGGGAGTCTCTTTTCATGAGTTGTCATAGGGGGATAAGGGTGGGGACAAAGACAAGGACGGAGAGGAAGAGGGAGGAGTGTGTGTGTGTCTGTCTGTGCATGTCCATGCATGCACTCCCGTACACATCTGTGTATGCATGCACAGATAGAGTGGGAGAGGAAAAGAGAGGTAGTAGGAGGGAAGAAAGGAGAGATTGAGAAGCGTTTGGAAGTTGAGTATAAGAGTAAGAGTGCTGTTAGGTTCCCACATAGCAGGATGTGACCACGTGCTTCTCTCCTTAAGAATGTCTCTACTGGAAAGGATTCTGATGATGCATGAGCTAGGTATTCATGCAGCAGCCAGTAGCATGGGGAAGTTTAGTAAACTGTTGATTCGCTTTTAGGGTTTTTGGTTTGGGGTTTTTTTTAATTGACTAAACCATTAAACATTTAGATGTGCATTTTCTTAAGTGAGGTTAAACTGTAGATTACCTACTTTTTACCTCAGTTCTCCATGACTGTCCAACCAGAGAACGTATTTTGGAAGTGTGAAGGACTGAATACTCTGTTCTGTGCATAATCTTAACAATTTGTATTACATTCTTGTATTTTTCCAACATGCCTGAATGCAAATAAACACATTTACAAAAGGTTTTTATTGATAGGTCATTTAATAATTTGAGATTTGGCTGCTTTTTCAAAGTAAACGCAGAATATCTGGAATTGGCTTTAGCTTTTATTAACTGTCCAAAAGATAATTGTTTCTCCTATGTATTACTTTCATGTTAGTTGCTAAAATATTCCCTTTATTGTAACTTATATTTACATTTAATTAGGTCTTCATGTTTTCTATATCTTGTATGTGTTTTGAAGAAATCATTATACTTAGAAGCTTGTCAGTTATTTGTTTTATTGCACTAAGGAAAGCAGAAATTAGATACCATTAGGCATCTAAATATTTAATATTTCTCTTTCAGTTTCCAACCCTTTGTAATCAGTACTACAAATTAATCACATTTATCTGTGAGATTTTTCCTGAAAAAATACCACAGCTTCCTGAAGATCTTTTTAAAAGTCTGATGTACTCTCTAGAACTAGGAATGACATCATATCCTTTAAATGAACATCTTTATTACTTGTCACTTGGGGGGAAAGATCTTACCTGAAGAAAAGTTTTTAAAATTTGTATTTTTATTTTTTCTTTTGTGGTTCACTTTTCTTTCTTAAAAAAGTAGTCATCTCTATAATCGCCCTAATTCTGTATTTCTTTCATTATTTTGCTTCATCTTGTCCTCCTTTCACAGATCCCAGCAGCATTTGGCCCCTGGTCCCAAAATCACTCTTTCATTAAGTGCCCTGGTAATGTCATACACTGTTGCTGAGTCTCTGATCTTAGCGGCCTGAGAGGAGAGAATAATATGGCTTTTTATCAGATGTATGTATTATAATCAGAAACACATTAGAAATCTCCAGTCCCAGACCCCAGACACTTATGGATCCTCTTAAAAACACTGGAAATCTTTTTTCATATAACTCAGTGAAAACATATTGCACACTAGTATAGTCACTTATCTGTGTTCATTTCTAGAAAGAGTCATCCATTTGATAATAGCTGTAATTTTTTTATGTGTCATAAGTCAGGTATCTCTACTCTGGTTTGTTCTTTGACCTTCATGATCAGAATGAGTTCAGAGGTTTGCCAGCTTTGCCTGGAAGCTTTGACACCATTAGCTGAACAGTGTGCAAAAGCACAAGAAACAGATTCACCACTTTTTCTAGCAACACGGCACTTTCTTAAGGTAAGGTGTTTGGGTGGCATGTCATGAAATCGTCTGTTTTGATAAGGACAGTCAGTGCACATAAAGCTTCCTTCAAATGAGGAAATGCTTTCATAGAGGAGGAAATAATTACTTTCTGTTTACTGTGTTTTCTGGAGGTCAACTTCCTGGACACACTTTTCTCCACTTGTATTTTGTGTTCTTAAAAATTTATGTGGTAAATATAACGGGGAATTTGATAATTTGATTATTTTGTATACCAGAGCAAGTAATAACATCTGTATATTATCCTATTTTTTAAAACTCTTTTCTTTTATTTTCAGATTTGTTTAACAAATAATACAAACTATTACCCCTCTCTTTTTCTTTTTTGGAATGGGGTGGGGCTGTAGGATTATATGATCATCATCTGTCTTTATTTAGAGGTTTTATTATGTACTTTCAGCTGGTTTTTGATATGCTGGTTTTGCAAAAGCACAACACAGAGATGACCACTGCGGCTGGAGAAGCTTTCTACACATTGGTGTGCTTGCATCAGGTACCGCATGCGTGTCTCTTCCTGGGACTCTTCTCGTTCCATTTAGCAAGGACATTGTTTAGACGTAATGGGCCATTGATACTTGGAATTCTTAGAGGATCTGTGACTCATTTCTTTAGTTCTCTTTCATTGAGGCTGTATTTCTTCACTTCCTCAGTAGCTCTAACTTTATATTTTGTGTTTATTTGACAAGCTATATGTCAGTTAATAGCATTTATTTTCCCTTCTGCACCGTTATGAACCATCCTTTGCATTGATCACTGCCCTAAAGCTTGTCCTTGAACAACTGTACTAGGAACCAAGAAACAGACATGAAAGAATAATGGAGACATGGTTTCTGTCCTTGAGGAACTCACAGTTTTATAAGTGAAACGGGATGAATGAGACTGGGGACCCAGAGGAATCTTCCTCAGAAAGCCTGGAAAACAACAGTGTATTACTTCATATTACATTGTGGAAAACAGTGTAATTTTTTTTTGAGCTTTTAGACTCTGAAGCACTCACTGATTGGGGGGTAATATAACAGAAGAAAAGTTATGCTAGCTCACCTGTCTCCCTTCCATACTCCAGTAGAGGAGGGGCTCATCATGTGTGTGAAAAGACTCGTATTGGATCATCAGCTGCTTGTTTCCCAGTCCACCAGCTGCCCTGATGCCCATGCACATGTCCATGCCCAGCATTATCAAGTGATTGGCTAGAGAAGCTTTGGCTTTTTCTTTTAAGTATAGAGGCCATAGCCTTTGCTGTGGCTGGTACTCAGGGTTTGATTTTATTTCCCTTTTTAAAAAAGATAGGATTTTGATGAGGTCTTCAATACTTCTTAAAGACTCCCTTCCAACAGACTTCCTGTACTGTCTGCACCCCATGCTGGAGGTGCTGGGGGACTTCATTTCTTGCTGTCTGCTATAGATATCACTTTCTGCAGATAGTGCCCATCTCAGGTGGTGGCATTTCTCTGTCATTTGAGTTCCTTGTTGCTTACTAGGGAGATAGGCTTCTTGTCCCCACATATGTAAGCCATTACATTCTGATTGCCTTTTTAAAAAACATATTTACTCATTGTAGAAAAGAGAGCAGGGACTTGGGATTGGCTAGTATATCTTGCTGGTCTGGTCCCAGAGGCACTACTGTTTCTTGTGAACAGGGAAATGATTTGAGTTGGTACTTGTCCCCTGTGAGTAGGCCTGTCCCCTTAGGGGATAAGGCAGTTAGGGCAGCCACCCTGGCTCCATGCTTATGGGTGGGGGCGTGGGGTGTTGTGCCTTACTACTCTTTTCCAAATTTCATTAACATTTGGTTTCACCATTTTGGTCTATCGTGACAGCCCAAGAAGCTAATGAAAAATAGTAACAGACCAGCTTTTTTTCAAGAAAGCTTATTGTGGAAAGCTGCCCTGCTTGAGTTTCTCTTAACCCCACACTCACTCCTCTGTATAAGGCTTTATCATGGAGGGCATTAAAAGCAGAAAAACTGCACATAGACGCATGCGCCCCCTATTCCTGTGTTTATTAAGCTCCTTCTCCTACCTTTTCTCCAAGAGCCACCAGGTTTGGAGCTACGTTTGCACATTCAGAGTGTTCTGCTTCCACTTTGAGAAAGGGCTGAAATACACGCCTCCCACTATGCCATCTTCTTCCAAATGACTCCTGTCTGTATTTGTGGGGATCTGCTGTCCTCAGAACTATGTTGACGAGGTCTATATAAACCTCTGGGAAGCTGTTGAAAGTCAGGTTGCAGACTTAGGTTATGTATAAAATGCAAAATAAATATAAATAATGTGCTTTGAAAACACAGAAGAGGCAACACAACAAAATTGGTAGTCACATGGGCTCTGGAGCCAAATGGCCTGGATTCTTGCTTTTTAAAGGCAATGTGATCTTGGACATATTACATAATCTCACTGTATGTAAGAATTTCTATCTGTAAAACAGGAATATAAACAATACCTACTGCATAGGATTGCTATAAAAAGTGAGTTTTTAATGTAAAAGATTGGAACTGTACCTAGAATATAGTGAACTTTGAATAAATAACTATTAAAAAGAGCTGTTAGACCCTGCTTTTTAGAATCCCACAATCCAGTAACTGATACGATCTACTTGTGTGATATTTGAGGAAGATAAGTGTTCTTATGTATACTTTGTCTCTTCAATAGGCTGAATATTCTGAATTGGTTGAAACATTACTGTCAAGTCAACAAGACCCAGTTATTTATCAGAGATTAGCAGATGCCTTCAATAAGCTCACTGCAAGCAGCACTCCTCCCACGCTGGATCGGAAGCAGAAGGTGGCCTTCCTAAAGAGTTTAGAAGAATTTATGGCAAATGTTGGTGGTCTCCTTTGTGTAAAATAAACAACAAAACTTTGTGCTTAATTAGATCCTTTCTGCAAAGTGCACTGAATTGCTATAAGTTGACTTGAGTCTTGTCCTGTTCTTCAGTTCTTTGGCCATTTTGGATTTTGGAGATCCTGAATGCTTGATGTGTAATGCCGTGAAACAGGAGAGGTCAACTTTGAATCAGCTTCTGCTGTTAGGTGTTAGCCACAATTTGTCAGATATGTCTTGTAGATTTTGAACGGTGATGTAAAATTTTCAAAACGAAATTCCATATATGTGCAAACAGATATGGGCACCATGGAATACATATTCAGTGCCTTTTCCCCCTTTATCAAAACATTAGGTGGCTAGCCAAAGTTTAGAATTTTTGTTACTAAATATTAGATGGATATATGTTTGGCAGTGTTTCTCAAAACAATGTCCGTAGATCACCTGCATCACTTGAGGAGCTGGTTGAAAAGGTGGATTCTTGGGCCCACGTGTAGAACCTCAGAATCAGAGTTTCTTTTTGCTGGACCTTGGATTCTTCATTTTAATAAGCTCCTCCCCTCTGCCACCCCAAAAGTTTTGAATCAATGCAAAAGACATTGAAAACTCTTAAGAGGTCTTGTGCTTTCAGACTTTTCCTCCCTTTGGTGATTAGGTTTGTACTTCATCGGGAAGGAAGAAACACCAGGTGTTTGTTGGCTTCTTTTTAGCACATGCTCTCACTCTCTTTCTTTTTTGTAACATCAACCTGGTGTTGCAGGTTTCATGTAATAGAGGTCTCTAATCATACTCCGATGCCTGAAACGTGTATATTTTTGTTCCATAACAAGAACTTTAGGAACTGTAGCCATTTCATTGCCTTAATTTTAAAAAGAAAATACAAAAAGGAACAGATTTGTTTTAAGAAATCAAATCTTGATGCTTCAGAGTTGGTTTAGGGTGTTAGCTGCTATGAACCTGGTGCCCTTTTGATCGTGTATTTATGTTGGTTTATGAGTGAAATGAAAGGCTCATTCACGTGTAGTCTGACTTTTTCAGTATGTTTCTATCTAGCAACGTAGCCCATGACTAATAATCTACTCTGAATGGTTTGCTTAAGCAATAACTGTTTTAAAGGATGTGAATTATTGATTCATACAGACTATTATACATTGGGGCATTAGGGGCAATAATTATGTTAGAGTGGGTATTATCTTCATTTCACAGGAGTCACGTAAATTTAAGAGATTAAAAAATTCACTTTAGATCCTCTAGTTTGATTTTTCTAATCAAGATTTTTGTACTGCTGCCATACTCCCCTTAATTCTGTCTGCCATCTTAAATTATGGAAATAAAAGCTAATTTATAAATCACAGGCATATAAAACGGCCCACTGCAATGTCAAAATCACACAGCACAGTGACAGAGGACTCTGGTGCAGACGCACTCTGAAATTGTGCTTCTGAGCGGTAGGCTTTCTCCTTCTGCTGTGTTCTTAACACCTATATGCTAAACTGTCCTTCAAATGTAGTGTTAATATCTGAATTGCATATAGTATACATACCTTCACATATGCTGTGCAAAACTTTGTATAACACTGTGCTATTAACAGTTATAGTTAACAAAACTGGAACATCTAAATTACATCCAGCCTGTGCGTGTCATGTTAGACACAAGTGAATGCAGAGCCTAGAGCCGTGACTTTTTGAGGAACATTTCTCTTAATTTGATCACCATTGAGTAACAACTGAGGTGGAGCAAAAACATCTTAAAAGACAGCTAGGGAAAAACTAACATTACTCTTCATGAAATATAGATATTGTTGTATTTTTAAAAATACTTTGAACAGTGCATTTATTTTTAGATTTTTTTTTTCCCTTAAAGAACTTGAAGTCATAGACAGCAGTAGTCACTTTGTTTTGCATTGTTCTTGATGTTTTATATTTCCCAGCTCCATCACATTTTCTCAGTAGTTGTGAGCGATGCATATCTGTGTGTAATAAGTGTAGCCCCTGTGCCAAAGGGCGCTGAAACATGCAACTGACTGGATAGGTCCACTGGCCATGGCAAATCTATAATCAAGTCTTTATTAAAAATAAAGATGAGTGGGAGAGGAGTGCCTTGGTAAATAAAAAGGCATCTGTATTTAATAAATTTTATCTAGACAGAAGTGTATTTGCTAAATTTGCCCAGATGCTATTATAATACTGCAATTTCATTAGATCACTTTTAATTAAAACAAGAGTTACTTCAGATTGGACCAAATAATACTTAAGGTATCACCAGAATGTCGATTAGTGGCAAACTGGAAAAAAAAAGCCACCACCGTTTTTTAGGTAATGGGGATGCCACTTAATTGCAACAGCTAGACTCTTTTCAGGGTGTTTGTGTAATGTTTTCCTGATTGGATGTATGTTTAGTTTGGGTCTTCTTTTGTTGTATTCAGTTTTGTCTTTAGCTATGTTTGTTGGCGTTTCATTTTGGGTTTTTTTTTTAATGCTCTTGGCCCAGTGGGTGTCAAGAACACTGGCTTAATTCTAGTAAATTGATTTTTACTATTAGAACTGACTATTAAGTTGTCAAAAGAATTTTAAAAACAAAAACATTATTTGTGCCCCTTTTTTATATATGTTAAAGGGACAGTGTGGAGTATTTGATATTTTAGAATTTTGTGTTTTATAAAATTTCCATTGTTCATATATAGTATCCTTTAACCTCTAGTTTTCAATTCATTCTTTGTTTGATTTTATTTTCCTTGGCCCATTTGTTTCCCAAGGCACAATCTCTATGGAGTCCCAAGGCACAGTCACTAAGGACTTTGTACTTTCACAATTTGTATTCATGTAACAGCACATGTAACTATATTCTTACAGCTCTGTTAAAAGCATTGGTTTGCTTTTATGGTCCTTCTGGATGGGTGGCTGCCTGGATAGTTAAACTACTTGACAGTATTTAACAGTGTCCTTTTTAACACAGTTAATTTGAGTCTTTCTGCCTTGCTGTCTCTTAATCCGTTGGAAGACAGTGGCATGTTAACATCACTGCATTGAGTTTTTGTTTGGTGTAAAGTGTGACATTTTATGTAAAAAAAACTTTGCAATTTTTTTCAAACTAATTTTCAGAATTTAGTCTTATTTCATTGTAAATCATGTATCTAATTATGTTATAGTACTCTGTTCAGCTGAGATGATTACTGCTTTTTTTTTCACGGTTTTTATTTCAAAACCAAGCATCTCTATAATTTCCCCCTAGTCAGCATTATTTAACACTCCCCTTACTGTCTTTGATTGAACTTTCTCTTTTACCAAAAATGTCAAGTCTTTGTATTTCTAATATCACCATATTTCCCATTTCTGTTAATACTTGTATGAACCCCTCAAGTATTGAAGGGAACTAGCTGTCAGTTTCAAAGATTTCAAGTTTGAGTGTCCTAGTATACACTGCTGATTGAATCCTTAAAATACTATTTTTGTCTATTATAATTTTACTTCTTTCTGTTTGCCACCTCTGTCATTAGAGGTGGTTGTCATTAGACCTTAAAAGTTAGCTGTCTCTGGCAGATAATTATTCGTTCCTAAATAAAATATTAACCATTAAAGCAGAAGGAACCTCAATACTTCTTAGGGTTTTTTTTTAAACCCTTAGATGTGAGTTTTTCACATTATAATTTTCTGTAAATTCTACAAAACAACATAGCTTGATTTGAGAATATAATAATGTTTTAAATTATTTTAAAATGTAAGTGGGTATTCTCTAACTTGGTAACTATGTTCTGAAAACACTGCATTTAAGAATTCTTTAAAAATTGATTTTCTAAAATTAAATAATGTCCAAATTGGGGTATATTGCTGAGCTCAAATTGATTTGAAGTGCCATGGTTCAAGCTGAATTTTAAACATTTTAGTTTAAATATGAGAAATGTGAAGTATTCCTGATTGATTATAATGAGAACCTATGACATATTTAGCCAAAGAATATATTTGGTTCAGGTAAAGATATAAGCTTAGTAATGGGCATCCACTGTGTTCTAAAGAGGATGGATGAAGTGATCTGTTTGTGGCCTCTGGCTTTCTCTGTAAGTCTTTGTTAAGATCGAAAGATTCTAAGGTAGCTTCCGTGGTGACTGAAGTGTAGCTTGCACTAATGTGAGTCTTAGGACTCCTGAGGCTTATACCGCAAACCATCGTGATGCACCTCACCCACTCTGGTTTGCTGTTCACCTCTTCCCAGGCCTTCCCAGCAGTGGAGAGGTTTTATTTTTTCTTTTTCAGACTATATTCTTAAGCCTCTTAGCTATTAGGAGCTGTCAGATATGTACTAATAGCTAATTTTCCTAGCCTGAAATTACATACTGCATCTGCACTATGTACCTATTGGGGATCTGACCTCAAGTGTGTTCTGAGCCCAGGTTTCCTAGTGTGGTGTCTTTTACCACATAAAATTATGACAAATTGCAAATATTGGTATTGTGATTTGGTTCTCTGTACAAAGAAAAAAGCTCCATGCAGTGAGTTTGTGGTTTAATGGTCACAAAATGTTAGCACTGCTACCATTCAGCACGTGTAAAATTTTTTAAATTTATAAAAATTAAAATTTTAAACTTACACTAAGACTTTTCAGTTTTTTAAGAGACCCAGGGACGAGTGTACTGTTTAAAGATTTACTTCTATTAACATTACTAATGAAGGTATAAAGTTGCATTTAATTTTTCAAAAGATGCTACAGTACGATTTTAGGAAATGAGTTAAGGCTATGTATTAAGCCAGTTACAAGCTGAATATCAAATTGATAAAATTTTATTTGTATTTTTTAAATCCATAAATTGGAGTTAAAATGTGTCTTTTCACTAAATATTTTTATTACATTTTTGTTTTGACCATGTGTGATTTGTTCACGGGTGTTTAGCTAGACTATTTTATGAAACTTGTTGAAATGGTGCTAGTTCTTTTACCATCATAGGATAATTGACACTGGGGACATTACATAGTCATAAAATAATTTTAAGTAAAAAATGTGATGACATATCTATGTAGATAAAATAAAAACATTACCTTCTGGGAGAACACCCAACCCTAATAGACTATCCAGGATTCACAAAGAAAATTCAGAGTTTTGTTTATATTCTCTAATATTGAGCACATTTATTTTTATCTCAGCTCACAGTGTTAGAAACAATTTCAGAGTTATTAGTTAAATCATTGGATTTGGGGCATATTTGTAGTAAATATTTTTAGTAGTTGGGGTCATTCTTTTTGGCCTTTCAGGGAAAGTGGAAAATTACCATTCTGCTCTGTGTCAGACAGACTTTCACCCTTTACCTACCTTAAATCTTGTAAACTTATGCAGTGAAAAGTGGAAATTTTTAAGAAAAAAATGCGTTTTGAAAATATATTTATTTTAAACTTGATTTTGCTTTGAATATTCATTGATTTATAATGGTATTTCTTAGGTTATATTGAGATTTGATTCCACTCCAAGGATGGATAAAGAAAAATTGGGTTATTTAAGAGGACTAAGTAGAGTGTGTGTTGAGTTTTTGTTTCTCCTTTTATTATTAAGGGTGGGACCTTAGGCTCAGGCTAATCATCTGTCATTTGAGAGAGCCATTGATGATTTTAAAGGTCCCAAATATAAAAATCTGGTATTGTTTTTTAAAAGACATCTTTAAAATAATGGTACTCTCTAAATACAGTTGGCTTATATTGAGTAGTTTAATGAATGATGCCTTCAGTGCGTTGATTAGATTATGAAACATTTTTGGTTTTTAGGCATAGGAACCCAGATTGGGTCTCGTGCATTCTTTGTAATCTCAAATGGCAGTGCAGTTTGACTTTCTTTTAAAACTAAGTGGAAGCAAAGGGCATATTCAGTGAAAACAATGAGAAAATCTTTTGCTTAGAAATTCCATAAAGTACTAATGGCAGCATACTGTCTGAGTTGTAGGGCATAAATCAACTTCCTACTGAGCTCTTTCCATGTACGTTGTTTTTAACCTCTAGCGTGCGAGTGAACTGAGGTCAGGCACTGATGCTTTCCAGAGTTGATAAATGAAAACACCGAAGCAAAGAGAGCTTACATAGGGATGTGCTAAGTATTTTTATTCCCATAGTAGTTAGCAGTTTTGTTCTTAAGTTTTGAGAGTGTTCACTTCTGATTGCTTTGCCAGGTTAGTCCTCAAATATTCCTTTTATTAAGCCCACAATTTTAGGCTGCCAGTATTCATTTGTACACCTGCTTATAACTGCACTGCCCTGGATGGTTCTTTATGAGGACTGAGCTGGCAAAGCTCTTTAAACTGGTAGAGTACAGGGTAGAGGCAGAGAGACCTAGATTCAATTCCTAACTCAGCTACTTAGGGTTTACATTAATTTCCACAGGTCTATCATCTATTTCATAGGACGATAAATGTTGTTAATTCTTCCCAAAGAAAAAATTTAGAACACAGTAATGGATAAAATATAAGAGTAGCTACTCAGTAAATTCTATTAGATTTAAAGATTATTTCAAAGAACACATTTTGCTCCATTAGTTAATGTGTCCTAACACAAAGTCTAATACCCGATAGTCATTAATTATTTTTCAATACAGTGGTATCTTCACATCAGTACAGTGTGACCTTACAGCCCTAGCCATACCACCATGGTGGTACTGTGATAGAGTTCGCCATATTATTTGCTGTATCTTCCTTTTTAAACGAGAAAATTGATCTAAGTCAGTTGTTTGGGTTTCTGCTGAATATGCTGTTATTCCTACAACAAGAAACTCCTAACAGTGATTTCCAAAGTGAGTTTCATGCATCGCTAATTCTTCATAATTTAGCTGTTATCAAATAAATTGGAGAAATAAAACAAGTTTCTTTACTGTGTGAAGTGAAAGGCTTTACTACACTAATACACAGTGTGAAGCTATAGAAGAAGATCTTTATTACATTTTCCTCAGTTTATTGAATAGTCTCTCCTCAAAGCTTCCTTTGGGACTAGAATTCTAGGGAACATGCTTAGTTACTTTGAGTAATTTGGTGATAAAGCACTCAAAGAATGGAAGAAAAACACCTGAATTGGTGTTCTTGTAATTATAGGTAATTACTAGTTACTTTTACAAAAGAAACATTGAGTCTAGCTTCATCTTTATCCTAAGAGATCTTTCCAGAGTAATCTCCATTTCTTTTATATACCATTTCTGAAGAGTAGGAAGATGAACAAAAATCATTTCTGAGTACACAAAAGGAATAATTGCTGAATTGAAATTGATTTGAAAGCATCTTTCAAGTCCAGTTTAACTTGACAAGTAATTTTCTCTTTACTTCAATGAGAATCAAATTGCCTTTCATATTTTAAATTTTTTATGACTTGCAAAAACCATTAAATTACAATGCAAACATTTCACTAGGAAAATTTTAATCTTCGTGTATTACTGTGACATGCTGTCTGAGCAATCAGCGCTGTTGGTGGAGGTAAAACTATTTGAACTTCCTGACTTTGGTCACTTTAAGTATAAAAAGAACGTATAGCAATACACGTTACGTGAAGGTAACTATTGTGTCTCACATGCCATGAAAGCAGTTGAAACTTTGAAAGCTTAAAAAGATCTGTTTCAAACCAAACCTAATTTGCTTCTGCATAAACTTTTCTGTTAAATTATAAACCAAGAAAGTGTCCTAAGTATAGAACACTACCTCTGTAAAAGTATACTGCCATAAAAGTTGGTAATTGTTTCTTGTTCATGTTATTGATTTTAGTTTGTTTTATATATTTTCTTTTCTGCTCCTTTGCTAAGTTACACCTGGTTTTGAAAATTTGGTTTAATAGACTTGTCATCAGTTCAAAGCAAAGTAAAAATAAAACATGGATTACTATAGACCTGGAAATAGTATTTAAAATAGAAATTATGGTACCCCCAAAGTTGTAAACCTGTTTTATGCACTACTAAATGGCATCATTTGACAGCTGAGCAATTCATTTATATCTTCACCTTATACCAGAAAGGATTTAAAGCTATTGAGCAGAATATATAAAACTTAGCAAGATAATGAAATTGGTAAAGAAAATGACAGAAAGGAAGGTAGGAACATAATATAGATTGATTGCCTTGGGGAATGGAAAATAAATATATCACTTATGATTTGGTAACTCCCAAGGTGGAAGGGTACCTTACTTTTAATAAGTGCCTGTTATGTGCCAGGTACTGTGCTAAATGTATTAATATGTATTGATGGTTGCATTCAACACTGAAGGCTCTGAGAGACTAACAGCAAGTCCGCTGACCAAAAAGTATCCCACGTTTTGAATCGTTTTCATAGAGAATGTTGTTGCTTTAATTAGATTATTTGCCAAAGTAGTAGCTGGTCGTATTTCAGTGTGAAGACAGCTGTCTACATCATCTGTTCACCAATCACATCTTGCACTCATTTACATCTCTTGCATTCTTTGCAGCTAATCCCCAAATGAAAAATACATATGGCTAGACATATTAACCTTATTAAGTTTGGGAAGGCAAATCATATTGAGGAGGAAGTCTGATTAAAGTGCAGAGTTTAAAAGATTTTTTCTAATCCTATCAATATTATAAAGCCTCAATTTCTCTAAGACTGAGTAGACTAGACAAACGAAGCCTTGATTAATATTTGTGAAACGTACATCTACTCTCAAGTGCAAGATGGTAGGTTTCTTGGAATGCGTTTAACTTGAAGGGAATCTAATTAAAACCTTAAAAATGTTTTCATTGCCAAAGATAGAGAAACTGAGGGAACAATTCCCAGCGAGTGTCAGCCCTCGTAGACCGTTAGTGCGGGATTGAAACGCCTCCAGAAAACTGAGTTCCCAGGCTTTCCGGGAGCCCTCGGGCTGGAAGGTGTGGGCATGCGCGAAGGCGGCTCGGGTCGGCTCCGCCCACTGCTCGTGGGTTCTTTTCCTGGGGCGACTGCGCACGCGTGGCCGGTGAGTGGACGCGCTGGGGCGCGGTAGTGGTTGGGGGGCTGGATTTTGAGCTGCTCAGCGGCTTTGGAGGCGGTTGTGCTTGTTTTTCAGTTTCTCACCCTTTCTCCAGTGCAGCAAGGGAGGAAGGGGTTAATTAGCGCTGTCCAGGGAATGGCGGGCGAGGTGCAGACGAGCCCAGAGGGGAGCCTGGGTCCCGGTTGTGCGTGACCGGCCTCGTGGGCCCCGGCGCCGGACTGGACCGCGCGGCCCGGGCTGCGGCCGTCCGTGTGCGGAGGGGAGGTTCACCCCCGGCTGCGGCAGCACGCGGAGACGGCGCTTCCCTCCGAGCAGGGAGGCGGCCTGGCCTGCTGGCCTTGCCGCCTCTGCGGCCTCTCGTCCAGCCAGGGCGCCGCGTCGAGGGTCAGGAGGCCGGGCCTCTGCGGGGCGCAGCGCGTGTGCAGCAGCAGCCGGCCCCGCTCTCCAGGGAAGTCCCCGGCTGGTGAAGGCCGGGGCACGGGAGCGTCGTCCTCGGGACCCCGCCGGTGGGGACACTTTTCGGAGCAGTGACGTGACGCAGAAGGGTCTCCGTACGGGCTGTGCTTACATGGAGGTGTAGAGAGCAGAACTCATCACGTTGTACATTTATGATCTGTATTTCGCTGGAGGTCGTTTACCTCCGTTTTTTGGTTAGTTTTAAAAATAACAGGATAAATAGAATTTTAGAAAAGGAAAAAGAAAGAACCATTGTAGTCACAGGTAACTATGTATGCAAAGATGAAAAAAAAATTATAGCAGATTATAGCCCTTTTCTGACAGTAGGTCGAGTTAAGGGTAGAATCATACAGCAATATGCATCAAGTATTTAGGAACATCTAGGCCGCTCTTGTCCATTCACAGAAGAAGCCCGGGTCATCGTCCCGTCCCCCCCTGTCCCCCCCCAGTTTACCGAGAAGTCTGGAGTGACTCCTAGGTTAATACTCTTTCCACTGGATCACGCTGCCTTGACCGAAATTACTTGCAGAAGGCAATATGATACTGTTCAAATTTATACAGTGGGGGAGGGAGGGACTTGCTTTAAGTAAATTTAATATATGGAAATTGAAGAATTTTATGCATTTGAAACATAACTTTTAAAGATTACATTAGTTATATTGAGTTAAGTACTCTAAAGAAATAGAAAGTAACCACAGCCCATTTGGAGCCTGCTAATCCCTGCTGATGCTGCACGTTAACGCGTCCAGCCCTTTGCTCATGCCTTCCTTCTGTAATCCTTCATCCTTTCCTCTCCCTCAAGGCCAAGTGAAAATGCCACCTGCTGTTTCACTTCTGTCCTCCACCCACACATGCTCTTCACTCTGGTCCTATGGCGCTAAATGGTGCTTCTCTAATAGAGGGCCCACCACATTGTCACAATTATTTGTCTATGTTTCTTTCCCTCTAGAGCAGGGTTTCTCAACCCTAGCACTATTGACATTTTGGGCCAGGTAGTTCCCTGTTGTGAAAGGTTGTCCTGTAAACCTGCCTCTACTCCCTAAATGCCACTAGCACCCTCCCCAGTTGTGACAACCAAAAATGTCTCCAGACATTGCCAAATGTTCCCTTGGGGGGCAAAATCTTCCTGGCTCTCCTGTGAGAACCGCTGATCTAGAGTATGAGCCACATACGGCTGAGCGTCAGTTTAATAGGAATATAACACAGCATTTCCCAACCTGTGTGGAGTTGACAATCTCTTGCACAGCCATTTCACAAACCCACTTGAAAAATTTTTAAATAATGCAATGCTGAAAGTATGATAAAGTAGTGACTTAAGTAAAAAAATTAGTATATTAAAACTAAGGTTCATTTAATTTAGTCTTTAGTGATGTTTATTACATAAATAGATTTCAGTTTTTCCCTCTTAAGAAGTGATACATTCAAACTCACTTTAATAATGTAGGAAACAGTCTCTGACTGCTAAAATTGCAGCCCCCTACCCTGTCTACATGTTCCTCCATTGATCTTATCATCGTCCAATGTATATTTTATTCCTATTGTTTATAGTCTGTCTCCACCTCACTAGAATATAAACTCCAGGAGGACAGGGACTTTGATTCCCATCACTAAGAACAGTGCTTAGGACAAGGTACTGCCTCAGTAAATGATTGTCAAATGAATGGATTTGATCAGCTTTAAAAATAAACTTTTATTTTTGGATCAAAGTCATACTAAAATGTACATTGAAATTTAATTGCCTTTTACAGCTATGAAAGTAGACAGTTTGCTTAAACTGCCTTTTGGAATTCTTTGTTTTGTACTTAAGTCAACTGGATTTTTTTTATGGTTTTCATGCTTTATTTCTAAATGATTAACAGGTTTTAACCTGCCGTTTGAAAGCCCTTTTCCACAGATGCAGCTATGGAAAGTGTTTAGTATTAATAAATACAAATTCAAATATTCCTGTCTATATCAGGGATATACATATGTGTATATGTATGTGTGTGTTTATTTAAATGTATATAGACACACACACACACACATATATATACACACACATACATACACATTTCTTTGTCCTTCAACTCTTCTAGGCAGTCTCATGGTGCAGCTTTGGTCAGTAACTCTTTGTACGCTTCAACTCTGCTGGGACATGTTGGATTTTAATAGTTGCCTGATTCTTTTCCTGACCGAAACTCTCAATGCTGAAAAACTAAACCAAAATGAAACCTATTAGTAGTTTGCACATCAGTTTGCTGTTTTCTCAGTCTTTCTTAGTTCAGGATGCACACAGACTAATCTTTGGAATTTCCACTTGGAAATTCTCCAGCTTGATAGCTCCTGGTATACTTTCCTAAAAATTGATTCTTTATGTTTATTGCCATAAACTAGAATTACTCATTTTGAGCCTTCATAGCATTCCTCAGTGAGACTGCTGCAGATACTTCTGTGTTGACTTAAGTAATTTTTATTCTAAATTATAACCTCAAAAGTAAAGAATTCATAGTGCTTTTGATCCTTATACAACTATAAAACCAAACACATTCTCAAATTAAATATAAACAAAACTATCAAACAATAAAATTCAAATTATCAGTTCAATGTGAACATTATTTTATTGCTGAGTGGGTAGGCAGTTCTTTTGAGATTATTCCTAATTTACCTTGAACTGTTAATGAATCAGTTCTTCTACCACTCGATGCAAATGCTGTTTCCTCTACCTTGAATGCTGCTTCTCCTTTCTTTGCCTAAGGAAGAATTTTATTCTTTAGAGCCTAGCTTAAATATCACTTCTTCAGGGAAACATTCTCTAATAGCCAAAGCCGTAACAACCCAATCTAATTACCTAGCTTAACAGCTCATTGATGTTTACTCTAATAACGTTTGTTCCCAATATTTTTATTGTGGTACTGTACACATAACATATAATTTACCATCTTAACTGTTTTTCAGTGTACAGTTCAGTAGTGTTAAGTACATAACACACTGTTGTGAAACCATCACCACCATCCATCTCCAGAACTCTTTTCGTCTTGTAAAACTGAAACTACACACATTAAACTCCCCATTCTCACTCCCCCCCCCAGCCCCTGGCAACCCCATTCTACTTTCTGTCTCTATGAATTTGACTACTATAGGTACCTCATATAAGTGGAATGATACAGTATTTGTCTTTTTGTGACTGCCTCATTTCACTCAGCATAATGTCCTCAAGATTCATCCACATGTGTGTAGCATATGTCAGAATTTTCTTCCTATTCAAGGCTGAATAATATTCCTTTGTATGTATATCCACTCATCTGTTGATGGACACTTGAGTGTCAGTCTCTTAAATCATGCAGAAAACAAAAAGAGTTACAAATCAAAGTTACAATAATACTAGCTTTTATAATTGTCTATATATTTACTTTTACTGAGATCTTTATTTCTTCATACGGCTTTGAGTCACTGTCTAGTGTCCTTTCATTTCAACCTGCGGGACTCACTTTACCATGTCTTGCAGGGCAGGTCTAGTGGTAACAGACTCCCTCAGCTTTTGTTTATCTGGGAATGTCTTGATTTCTCCCTCACTTCTTTTTCTTTTTCTTTTTCTTTTTTTTTGGTGAGGAAGATTGGCCCTGAGCTAACGTCTGTGCCCATCTTCCTCTATTTTGTATGTGGGACGCCGCCACAGCATGCCTTGATGAGCAGTGTAGGTCCACTCCTGGGATCCAAACCCCCGAACCCCGGGGTGCTGAAGCAGAGCGTGCCGAAACTCAACCACTGTGCCACCAGCCTGGCCCCTCTCCCTCACTTTTGAAGGACATTTTTCCCGGATATAGGATTCTTGGTTGATTTTTTTTTTTCTTTCAGCACTTTGAATATAGCAGTCTACTGCCTTCTGGTCTCAAAGTTTCCGATGAGAAATCTGATGGTCTTATTGATGATCCCTTGTATATGACAAGTCACCTCTCTTGGTGCTTTTAAGATTCTGTCTTTGGCTTTCGATAGTTTGATTACAATGTGTATTGGTGTGGGTGTCTTTGAGTTCATCCTTATAAGGATTCGTTAAGCTTCTTGGATGTTTATAGTCATGTTTTTCACCAAATTTGGAAAGTGTTCAGCCATTATTTCTTCAAATAATCTCTCTGTCCCTTTCTCTCTCTTCTCTTTCTGGGACTCCCACAATGTGTATGTTGGTCCACTTGATGGTGTACCCCAGGTTCCTTAGGCTCTGTTCACTTTTCTTCAATCTTTTTTTCTTTTTTCTTCAGAGTCAATAATTCCAATTATTTTATCTCCAAGATTGCTGATTCTTTTTTTTTAATTAAACAGTATCCTGAAATTTCCAGGCAAGTTTTTTTTATTATTATTATTTTTTATTATTTTTTATTTATTTATTTTTTGTGTGTGAGGAAGATCAGCCCTGAGCTAACATCCATGCTAATCCTCCTCTTTTTGCTGAGGAAGACTGGCTCTGAACTAACATCTATTGCCAATCCTCCTCCTTTTTTTCCCCCCAAAGCCCCAGTAGATAGTTGTATGTCATAGTTGCACATCCTTCTAGTTGCTGTATGTGGGACACGGCCTCAGCATGGCCGGAGAAGTGGTGTGTCGGTGTGTGCCCGGGATCCGAACCCAGGCTGCCAGTAGCGGAGCGCGCGCACTGAACCACTAAGCCACCAGGCCGGCCCCCAAGTTTGCTGATTCTAATGCCTGCTTCCAATCTGCTTTTGAATTTTTCGTTTTAGTTATTGTAATTTTCAGCTTCAGAATTTCTTTGTGGTTTCCTTTTATGTTTTCTGTCTCTACTGATATTTCCATTTTGTTCATACATCATTTTCTTAACTTTTTCCACATCTTCCTTTAGTTCTGTCACTATCTTTAAGACAGTTGTTTTATAGTCTTTGTCTAGGGGCCGGCCCCATGGCTTAGCGGTTAAGTGCTCGCACTCCGCTACTGGTGGCCCGGGTTTGGATCCTGGGCGCGCACCGACACACCGCTTCTCTGGCCATACTGAGGCTGCATCCCACATACAGCAACTAGAAGGCTGTGCAACCATGACATACAACTATCTACTGGGGCTTTGGGGGAAAAATAAATAAATAAATAAAGTCTTTGTCTAGTAGATCTGCTATCTGATCTTTCTCAGGGATGGTTTCTGTTGATTTACTTTTTTCCTTTGAATGGGCCATACTTTCCTGTTTGTATGCCTTGTGATTTTTTTTTTTGTTGAAAACTGGATATTTGAATCTAATAATGTGGTAACTGGAAATAAGATTCTTCCCTTTCCCCAGGATTTGCTGGGTTTTGTTATTGTTTTATTATTTTTGTTTTTTCAATTGTTGTAGGCTGTCTTTGTGCTGAGGATCAGCCTGAAGTGTAACCTTAAGGTCTCCTCAGGTCTTTTCTGAGCTTACACTTGTTCCTGGGCATGCACAGTGACTTTCTAAATTTCCCCATATATTTGGTTGCTTTTTATAATAGTCTAGTCCTTAAATGTCTGGCTCCCAAAAGGGGAGAAAGAGAAAAATGAAAGAGAGGAAAAGGTGCTGGCCCTTTAAATCCCCTCAAAGTTGTTTCAAGTGTAGGGGGAGTGCTTGCAACAGTGGGAGCCCTGCAACGATGGCTGCCTGACTTTGTGTCTGTTCCTCCGCAGTCAAAAGCAGTGATTGGTGATCAGAACACAGATCCCCAATATTTGAGGGACAGAGACTTTATTGCCTATCCTGGCTCCCACAGGTTGCATATCACCTGCTCCTGGAACTGTTGAAACTGTGTGTTCTTAGATTTTGGATTTGTTTACTTGGCACCCATTAACTATAGGGTCAAACTAATGGCCAAAGTTGTTTACATCTTTCCTGCAAGCCAGCTCTCGTGGGCACATAAAAGCCATACCAGGGGCAAGCCCCGGTGGTGTAGTGGTAAGTCCTATCACAAACCTCGCAACCACAAACTATAGAACGTGTGTTTTGCCTCCCTGCCCAATAGGGGACATCTCCACCTAGTTCCTTTCCACCACCTTAGCAATAAGGGCATAGTCCCAGTTCTCTCTGTCTGCTTCCTTGTCCCTGCATGTGACAAGTTTTATGTGGCCCTTCATGGTGCACCGTTCCTCTCATTTCTAGGGGAACTGTGACTAACATTAAACTTTTCTTTCAATGGCGTTGAACTTTCCGTGTCCTCACTCAGTCAGCTCTATAAATTAAGACCTGAGCACAAAACAGGAACATGTGCACAGCTTCCTGACACAGGGATAAGGAGTGGGGCATGGGTAGTCACTGCCAAGCTAAGTGCCAAAAGTGACTGAAATTAACCACAATTTAAATCTTCCCCTGGAAGTTGCAAGCCTTCGAATAAACTCTTGAGTTCCAAAATAGTTACATCAGACAGATTGTACCAGTGTAATTATCTAAATATGGAAACAGTCCTCCCAGAATCCTCTAATGACCTTTATGTATGTACACTCTCTTTCACCATTCATTCCCATGGGTACCAGTTGGATGTTTTCAACCTCCAGAACTGTCTCACCTCTTTCTGACCACTTTATTTTGAGGCTGTAAAATGATGGATCTGCTGCATGGTTGATTCACTGAATTATTGCCTACAGTTGATATAGTGATAACTATATTCATCAAATCTGAGATGCCATGGATTGTAAGAATGTACCATCACTTTGAGAAAACATGCTGACCATTAAACTTATACACCGTTATTTTAAAGTCACGTCCTGATTTCAGAGCTGTTAAAATGAGGAAAAAAAAGTATATCTTAAATCTGTGAGTGGAATATTTGTTACAAGTCAGTCAAAGCCAAAGTTAAATCCTGCTGGCTACCAGTGGCATTCACTATGCTCGTCAAGTTTCTTATCACACTTCATATTATTCCCTTCAAATTACTGATTTCCTATGGTCCAGTTTCAGCCATTCACTTTTCTGGCAATTCACTTTTTGTAAAGTGGACAGTCATGAAAGTACTAAAGTATCTTGTTTAGTAGTTGTGATGGATACCATATTATTAATGATATACTGCAACTTCAAATAATAATGGTAGGTAATATTTGTATTTCTACTGTGTGCCAAAGACTATTAGGCACTTTATAGCTAGTAACCCATTTAACTCACAATAACCCTATTAAGTAGGTGTTATTATCCATAAATATGGAGATAATATAAAATTATCTCTATTTTATAGGTGAGGAAATTGAGGCACAGAGAGGTTAAATACTTGCTCAAAGCTGTGCAGGTAGTAAGTGGATAGCCGTGATTTAAACCTAGGTAATTTGGCCGGCCCCGCGGCTTAGCGGTTAAGTGCGCACACTCCGCTGCTGGCGGCCCGGGTTCGGATCCCGGGTGCGCACCGACACACTGCTTCTCCGACCATGCTGAGGCCGCATCCCACATACAGCAACTAGAAGGCTGTGTAACTATGACATACAACTATCTACTGGGGCTTTGGGGGGAAAAAATAAATAAATAAATAAAATAAATAAATAAAATAAACCTAGGTAATTTAGCTCCAGAGTCCATGCTCTTAATACGGTATCATACTGTTTTCTGAATGTCTAAATAACAGCAGAAATGCTTTTCCACAGTTGGGATAAAGAAAAACCATGAAATATCTGCTTCAGGTAAAAGGTATTTAAATGAGCTAGTCCAATAAAGTACTGGATGGAACATCTATGTCTTGAGATGGATGTGTGCACACATTGCAGATAGTTTACAATGGAAATTTTTAAACATTTAAAACTAAAACCCTTGCATCGTGATACACGACCCAGTACACACATGTATATTTATGCTAAAACATTTCACAAAGCGATACTTCTACTATAGGCCATATACTTTGATACATTTTTTTTCTTTGATACATTTAAACATATTTATTAAAAATGCTGATGTCCCACTATAATAATTTCATAACTTAATGGGGATCAACGTACAGTGTAAAAAATATGTATGGAAGGACGTCAGATGAGTTATTCCATGAGGTTTATTCTAAGTTCTCTGAAAGATTTCAGTACTCTGGTTGAGGCGTCAAACTGTTTGGAAGCCGTTTCAGGTGCTTCCTACTTACAGAATCAAATCCACAGGTCTCTGCTGATATGTAATAAAAATTTTAAAAATTATTACGTGTATTATTCTCTAAGCCTATCCCTCATTCCCAGGGGTAACCACTACCTTTAAACTTTAGTTTTTCATTCACTTGCTTTTATCTGCATGTTTCTGAACTTCATTTAAGTAGAATCATTTATACTATGTATATTCATCTGTAACTTTGTGATTTACATGTTCTTGAGATGCATCCTTGTTAGTACATATCACTGTTAATTATTTTTTTACTGTTGTGGACTTCCACTTGGAGTAACAAGGGCTAAATTTCCCCTCCCAGGGCCGGCCCTGTGGCTTGGTGGTTAAGTGCGCGCGCTGCGATGCTGGCAGCCCGGGTTCGGATCCCGGATGCGCATTGAGGCACCACTTCTCTGTCCATCCTGGGGCCGAGTCCCACATACAGCAACTAGAAGGGTGTGCAGCTATGACATACAACTATCTACTGGGGCTTTGGGGGCAAAAAATAAAATAAATAAAATCTTTAAAAAAAAAAAAAATTTCCCCTCCCATCTGATATAACTAAGAAAACAGATGAGAAATGTGAAAAAATGTTTTTCAAGATATTGGACACCAGGCAACAAAGGGCAGTGATCCTTGAGACCAGGGAACAGCAAAGATGAGCCTGATGATTGTCCCATCTTACTGCCTTGAAAAGTTTCCAGACTGCTAGACAGGAAAGAGGAACCCAGGCTGAGCCCAGCCAACTCACTGAGTTGAGGAAATTTTGCAAAAAATCTGGGGAAGCCAGTGTGGCTAGAGTGCCAGGCAGAGTACCAGAGGTGAGAGAGCTGTGTAGAGAAAGAACTCTAGACATCTGCAGAGAGACCTCCTTGAGAAACTACGTGAGGCTAGGAAAAGAAGTACTTGAAAGGATTTGAAGGAACAATTAATTCAAGACCAGGAATAGTGCCTCTTCCCACCAGCTGTACTGCAAAACCTTACAGTTCATGGGGCATTGAATAGAATACTTAGAAACATTTTGCCACAGTGGTGAGTAGTAATTAGTGCTAGGCTAAATGCTGCTCTGCTCTCTACTAACAGTCTTAGAAGCAAGACCTGAAAGGATCCAATTGTTTCCAAGTAACTTAACTACTGTGTCCCAGTACAAATCTCAAGAATATTTATATTCATAAATATTAATTTATAATTAAATTTAAAAATATTTATACTTTAGGAGTACAGAAATATCTACCATCCAACAAGTTAAAATTAATAATATCTGGCATTCCATAAAAAAATAACCAAGCATGCAAAGAAGCAAGAAAATACAACCCATAATAAGGAGAAAATCAATCAATTGAAGCTGACCCAGAACAGACACAGATGTTATAATTAGTAGGCAATATGGACAGTTATAACTGTGTTCTGTACATTCAGAAACCTGGAGGAAAGATTGAATGTTAAGTACAAATATGAAAGATATAAAATCAAACTTCTAGAACTGAAAACTACAATATCTGAAATGAAAATTACATTGGATGAGATTAACAGCAGATTGGGCATTGAAGAATAAAAGATTAGTAAACTTTAAGATCAGAAATAGAAACTATCACAAATGAAATACAAAGAGGAAAAGATGTTTTTTAATGGATAGAGCATCAGACAACTTCAGGACAATTTCAAGCCACATAATATATGTGTAATTGGGGTCCCAGAAAGGGAAGGGCAGCAGAAAAGTGTTTGAGAAATAACGACCAAAAACTTTCCAAATTTGAGGAAAACTATAAACCCACAGATCCAAGAGGCTCGGTAAACCCAAAGAACAAGAAACGTGAAGAAAACTCCACCAAGGCACATCATAACCAAATGCTCAAAACCAGTGATAAAAAAATCTTAAAAGCTGCCAGGGAAGAAAGACACAAAAAGTAACAAAAATAGGGTGACAGCAGATTTTATTCTAGAAGTAATGCAGCCAGTAGACAGTGAAGGAACATCTTTAGGGTACTGAGGAGAAAGAAACTGTCAGCCTAGAATTCCATGGTGCAACAGAAATATCTTTCAAAGGGTAAGGTGATATAACGACAGTTTTAGACATACAAAAGCTGAAAGAATGCGTCACCAGCAGAACTGCCCTACGAGAAATGTTTAAGTCATTGAAGCAGAAGGAAAATGACAAAATAGAAATATTAGTACAACAAAATGAAGTGCACTGTAAATGGTTACTTTGTAGGTAAATATATAAGATTTTTAAATTTAACAATATGGTGTGGGTTTATAAAAAATTACAATATGTAGGACAACAGTAACACAAAGGCTTGGAGGAAAGGAATGGAAGTATGTATACTATTGTAAGGTTCTAATACAATATGTGAAGTGATATAATAACGTTTGAATGTATGCTGTGATACATTAAAGACATATACAGTAAACCTTAAAGCAACCACTTAAATAACAAAGAATTATAGCTAGTAAGCCAACAAAGGAAACAAATGAAGTTATAAAATGTTTTCATTGCTGTATAGTATTCCATTGTAGGGATGTACAATAGTATATTGTATAATGTCCAATGGTTGGACATTTCAGTTGATTTTAATTGTTGCTATTACACATTTCTACTTTGAACATCTTTTACATGGCTATTCATGCAAATCGTAAGAGTTTCATATAGTTATGTGGTCTGTATGTATATGTAGATATAGAATTGCTGAGTGGAAGAGTGTAGGGGTAAGGTCAAATTGTTTTCCAAAATGTTTTCTTCAGTTTACATTTCAACAGCAGAGTAGCTAGTTTCCATTACTCCACATCCTCAAAAATATTTGGTATTATCAGGCTTTTTAATTTTATTCAATCTGGTTAGATGTGTAATGGTATCTCATTATAACCATAATTTGCATTCTCTGATAACTAATAAGGTTGAATACCTTTTCATATGATTTTTGACTATTTATGTGTTCACATATCTTTTGTGAAGTACATGTTCAAGTCTTTTGCCCATTTGTCTTTTGCTATAAATGGAATTTTTTAAAAATGTTCAAGTAATGTACAGGAAGGCAGGAAAATGAAACAGGAATGAAAAAATAGTGAACAAACCGCAAATAATAAAATGGTAGACTTCACTCATATATCAAGAATAACATTAAATGTAAATGGTCTAAATACACCAATTAAGAGACAGAGGTTAGCCGAGTGTGTATTAAAAATAAAGTACCTAACTATTTGCTGTCTACAAGAAACTCACTTCAAATATGATAGTATATGATGGTATAGGTTGAAAGTCAAAGGAGGGAAAAATATATACCATGCAAACGTTAATCAAGGAAAAAAATAAAGCAAGAGTAGCTTTATTAATACTAGATAGAGTTCAGAGCAAAGAATATCACCAGCAACAAAGAGAAACATTACATAATGATAAAAAGGTTTAATTCATCAATAACACATAGCAATTCTAAATTTGTAACACCAAACAAGAACATTTTAAATTACATGAAGCACGAAGCAAAAAGTGATAGAACTGAAGGGAAAAATAGACAAATCTACCATTATAACAGGATTTCAATTCCCTCTCAGCAACTGATTGAACTACTAGATGGGAAACCAGCAAGAATATAGGAGGACATCATAACACCATCAACCAAAATGATCTATTTGCTTTTATTATTTTTTTATTGTGAAATTTTTGTTTTACATTATTGTTTGTCACTCAACATATACATGCCTCCATCCACACCTTCTGCCCATCCCCCCACCCCCCTTGCCCCTGGTAACCACCAAACAGTTCTCTCCGTCCATGTGTTGGTTTACCTTCCACATATGAGTGAAATCATGTGGTGTTTGTCTTTCTCTTTCTGGCTTATTTCGCTTAACGTAATACCTTCCAGGTCCATCCACATTGTTGCAAGTGGGAACGTCTTTTTTTATGGCTGAGTAGTATTCCATGGTATATATATATACCACATCTTCTTTATCTAATCATCAGTCAAGGGACACTTGGGTTGCTTCCATGTCTTGGCTACAGTGAATAATGCTGCCATGAACACAGGTGCATGAGCCTCTTTGGATTGTTGATTTCAGGTTTGTTAGGTACATACCCAGTAGTAGGATAGCTGGATCATAAGGGATTTACATTTTTAATTTTTTGAGGAATCTCCATACTGTTTTCCATAGAGGCTGCACCAGTTTGCATTCCCACCAGCAGTGGATTAGGGTTCCCATTTCTCCACAGCCTCTCCAGCATTTGTTGTTTTTTGTCTTCGTGATTATAGCCATTCTAACAGGTGTAAAGTGATATCTTAGTGTGGTTTTGATTTGCATTTCCCTTATGATTAGTGATGTTGAGCATCTTTTCATGTGCCTGTTGGCCATCTGTGTATCTTCTTTGGAGAACTGTCTGTTCATTTCCTCTACCCATTTTTTGATCTGGTTGTTTGTTTTTTTGTTGTTCAGTTGCATCAGTTCTTTATATATTATGGAGATTAATCCCTTGTCAGATATATGGTTTGCGGATGTGTTCTCCCAGCTGGTGAGTTGCCTGTTCATTTTGATCCTGGTTTCATTTGCCTTGTAGAAGCTCTTTAATCTGATGAAGTCCCACTTGTTTATTTTTTCTTTTATTTCCCTTGACTGAGTAGACATGGAATTCAAGAAGATCCCTTTATGGGCGGTGACAAATAGTGTACTACCTATGTTTTCCTCCAGGAGTTTTATAGTTTCAGGTCTCACCTTCACATCTTTGATCCATTTTGAGTTAATTTTTGTGTATGGTGAAAGAAGATGGTCTACTTGCATTCTTTTGCAAGTGGCTGTCCAGTTTTCCCAGCACCATTTATTGAGGAGACTTTACTTTCTCCATTGTATGTTCTTAGCTCCTTTGTCAAAGATTACTGCCTGTAGATGTGAGGTTTTATTTCTGGGCTTTCAATTCTGTTCCATTGATCTGTGTGTCTGTTTTTGTACCAGTACCATGCTGTTTTAATTACTATCGCTTTGTAGTATGTTTTGAAGTCAGAGATTGTGATGCCTCCAGCTTTGTTCTTTTTTCTCAGGATTGCTTTAGCTATTTGGGGTCTTTTGTTGCCCCATATGAATTTTAGAATTCTTTGTTCTATTTCCATGAAGAATCTCCTTGGGATTCTGATTGGGATTGCATTGAATCTGTAGATTGCTTTAGCTAGTATGGACATTTTAACTGTGTTGATTGTTCCAATCCATGTGCATGGGATGTTTTTCCATCTCTTTATGTCATCATTGATTTCTTTCAATAAAGTCTTATGGTTTTTACTGTATAGGTCTTTCACCTCTTTGGTTAAATTTATTTCTAAATATTTTATTCTTTTTGTTGCTATTGTAAATGGGATTGTCTTTTTGTGTGTGTGTGTGAGGAAGATCAGCCCTGAGCTAATATCCATGCCAATCCTCCTCTTTTTGCTGAGGACGACTGGCCCTGAGCTAACATCTGTGCCAGACTTCCTCCACTTTATGTGGGACACTGCCACAGCATGGCCTGACAAGTGGTGCGTCGCTACGCGCCCAGGATCTGAACGCGGGCCGCCAGCAGCAGAGCACACGCACTTAACCACTACGCCACGGGGCTGGCCCCTGGGATTGTCTTCTTGAGTTCTCTTTCTGTTAGTTCATTGTTGGTATATAGAAATGCAACTGATTTCTGTAAGTTGATTTTGTACCCTGCCACTTGGCTGTAGTTTGTGATTATTTCTAGTAGTTTTCCATTGGATTCTTTAGGGTTTTCTATATATAAGATCATGTCATCTGCAAGCAGCGAGAGTTTCACTTCTTTGTTGCCTATTTGGATTCCTTTTATTCCTTTTTCTTGCCTAATTGCTCTGGCCAGAACCTCCAGTACTGTGTTGAATAAGAGTGGTAAGAGTGGGCACCCTTGTCTTGTTCCTGTTCTGAGAGTAAGGGCTTTCAGACTTTCCCCATTGAGTATGATGTTGGCTGTGGATTTGTCATATATGATCTCTATTATGTTAAGGTACTTTCCTTCTATACCCATTTTGTTGAGTTTTTATCATAAATGGATGTTGGATCTTGTCAAATGCCTTCTCTGCATCTATCGAGATGATCATATGGTTTTTATTCCTAGTTTTGTTAATGTGGTGTATCACATTGATTGATTTGCAGATGTTGAGCCATCCCTGTGTCCCTGGTATAAATCCCACTTGATCATGGTGTATGATCTTTTTAATGTATTGCTGTATTCAGTTTGCCAATATTTTATTGAGGATTTTTGCATCTATGTTCATCAGGGATATTGGTCTGTAGTTTTCCTTCTTAGTATTGTCTTTCTCTGGCTTTGGTATCAGCATGATGTTGGCCTCATAGAATGTGTTGAGAAGTGTTCCATCGTCCTCTATTTTTTGGAATAGTTTGAGAAGGATAGGTATTAAATCTTCTTTGAATGTTTGGTAAAATTCTGCAGAGAAGCCATCTGGTCCTGGACTTTTATTTTTTGGGAGGTTTTTGATTACTGTTTCAATCTCTTTATTTGTGATTGGTCTATTCAGGTTCTCTATTTCTTCTTGATTCAGTTTTGTGGTTGTATGAGTCTAAGAATTTATCCATTTCTTCTAGATTGTCCAATTTGTTGGCATATAGTTTTTCATAGTATTCTCTTATAATCTTTTGTATTTCTGTGGTATCTGTTGTAATTTCTCCTTTTTCATTTCTAATTTTATTTATTTGAGCCTTCTCTCTTTTTTTCTTGGTAAATCTGGCTAAGGGTTTGTCAGTTCTGTATATCTTCTGAAAGAACCAGCTCTTTGTTTCATTGATCCTTTCTACTGTTTTTCTGATTTCAATTTCATTTATTTCTGCTCTGATTTTTATTATTTTCCTCCTTTTCCTGACTTTAGGCTTTGTTTGTTCTTCCTTTTCTAATTCTGTTAGGCCTAGTTTGAGGTTGCTTATTTGGGCTTTTTCTTGTTTGTTAATGTGGGCCTATATTGCAATGAGTTTCCCTCTCAGGACCACTTTTGCTGCATCCCATATGAGTTGGTATGGTGTATTTTTTTTTTTTTTAAAGATTTTATTTATTTATTTTTTCCCCCCAAATCCCCAGTAGATAGTTGTATGTCATAGCTGCACATTCTTCTAGTTGCTGTATGTGGAACGCGGCCTCAGCGTGGCCGGAGAAGCGGTGTGTCAGTGCGCGCCCGGGATCCGAACCCGGGCCGCCAGCAGCAGAGCGCACGCACTTAACCACTAAGCCACGGGGCCGGCCCTGGTATGGTGTATTTTCATTTTCATTTGTCTCCAGATGTGATTTGATTTCTCCTTTAATTTTATTGATGATCCATTGGTTGTTTAGTAGCATGTTGTTGAGTCTCCACAGTTTTGGGTCACTTTCCCAGTTTTTTTCTTGTAGTTGATTTCTAGCTTCATCGCATTACGGTCAGAAAAGATGCTTCTTATGATTTCAATCTTCTTAACTTTATATAAGCATGCATTGTTTCCCAACATATGGTCTATTCTTGAGAATGTTCCATGCGCACTTGAGAAGAATGTGTAATCTGCTGTGTTTGGATGGAGTGCTCTCTATATATCTGTTAAGTCCATCTCCTCAGGTTTTTCGTTGAAATCCGTTATTTCCTTATTGATTTTCTGTCTGGATGATCTACCCATTGATGATAGTGAGGTGTTAAGATCCCCTACCATTATTGTGTTGTTGTTAATATCTCCTTTTAGGTTTGTTAATAGTTGCTTTATGTACCTTGGTGCTCATGTGTTGGCTGCATATATATTTAAAGATTTTGTTTATTTTATTTTTTCCCCCCAAAGCCCCAGTGGATAGTTGTGTGTCGTAGCTGCACATCCTTCTAGTTGCTGTATGTGGGACTCGGCCTCAGGATGAACGGAGAAGTGGTGCCTCGATGCGCACCCGGGATCTGAACCCGGGCCACTAGCATCGCAGCGCGCGCACTTAACCACCAAGCCACAGGGCCGGCCCTGGCTGCATATATATTTAAAAGTGATATGTCTTCTTGGTGGAGTGTCCCTTTTATCGTTATATATTGCCCCTCTTTGTCTCTCATTACCTGTTTTATCTTGAAGTCAACTTTGTCTGATATAAGTATGGTAACACCTGCTTTCTTTTGTTTGCCATTAGCTTGGAGTATTGTCCCTTCCATCCTTTCACTCTGAGCCTGTGTTTGTCTTTAGAGCTGAGATGTGTTTCCTGGAGGCAGCATATTGTTGGGTCTTGTTTTTTAATCCATCCCTCCACTCTGTGTCTTTTGATTGGAGAATTCAATCCATTTACATTTAGGGTAATTATTGATATATGAGGGCTTATTGTTACTATTTTATTGCTCTTTTTCTGGTTCTTTTGCATTTCTTTTACTTCTCGTCCCGTGTGTTTCAGATTACCAGTTCAGTTTGGTAGTTCCATATGGGTGTTCTCTTAGTTTTCTCTGTCTTTATCGTGTGTGATTCTGTTCTGATTATTTGGTTAGTGGTTACCATGAGGTTTGTATAAAAAATCTCATGGATGTGATAGTCCATTTTTTGATGGCGTCTTATTCCCTTAGACTAAGTTGATTCGATCCTTTCCTCTTACCCTTCTAAGTTGTTGTTGTCACATCTTATTCCTTCTTGTGTTGTGAGTTTGTGTTTAACATGATGAGGTTATATTTACTTTTGGTGCTTAACTTCTCTTGATCTTTGGTTTTATAATTGTTTGCTAATCTATTTTGATAGAGAGCTGCAATTTTTCTGGTTTTGTCGACCTATTTTCCTGCTTGTTCAAAACTTTGAATCCCCTTTCTCTTTTTTTTCCTCAGGCGTGAGGGCCTTCTTGAGTACTTCTGGTAGTGGAGGTCTTGGGGCAATGAACTCCCTTAGCTTTTGCTTATCTGGAATAGTTATTATTTCTCCATCATATCTGAAGGATATCTTGGCTGAAAGTTTTTTCCTTCAGAATTTTGAATATATCGTTCCACTCTCTCCTAGCCTGTAAAGTTTCGATCTGTTTGCTTTTATAGCACATGCCACCCAACAAGAGCAGAATACACATTCTATTCAAGCACCCATGGAACATTCTCCAAGATAGACCATATCCTGAGCCGTATCAAAAATTTCAACACTTTTTTTTTGTGAGGAAGATCAGCCCTGAGCTAACATCCGTGCTAATCCTCCTCTTTTTGCTGAGGAAGACCGGCTCTGAGCTAACATCTATTGCCCATCCTCCTCCTTTTTTTCTTCCCCAAAGCCCCAGTAGATAGTTGTATGTCATAGTTGCACATCCTTCTAGTTGCTGTATGTGGGACACGGCCTCAGCATGGCCGGAGAAGCGGTGCGTCGGTGCGTGCATGGGACCCAAACCCGGGCCACCAGTAGCGGAGTGCGCGTACTTAATCGCTACGCCACGGGGCCAGCCCAGAAATTTCAACACTTTTAAAACAATTGAAATTATACACAACTAGAGAGCAGATAACAGGAAATCTCCAAACACTTGGACATTAAACAACATACTTCTAAGTAATATATGGGCCAAAGAGAAATTCTCAAGCGAAATTAAACAATACATTGAATGGGGCCAGCCTGGTGGCATAGTAGTTGGGTTCGACACACTCCACTTCAGTGGCCCGGGTTCGTTGGTTCAGATCCTGTGTGCAGACCTACACCACTTGTCAGCCATGCTGTGGCAGCGACCCACATACAAAAAAACAGAGGAAGATTTGCACAGATGTTAGCTCAGGGCGAATCTTCCTCAGCAAAAAAACAAAATACATTGAACTGAATGAAAATGAAAGACTATCAAATTTTGTGGGACGTTGCTAAAAGGGAAATTTATAGCACTAAATGCTGCATTTATTGTTTCGTTTTCATTCAGTTCAATGTATTTTTTAATTTCTTGTTAAGTTGAGAAAGTTCTCAAATCAGTATCTAAACTCCCACCAAAAAACTAGGAAAAGAAGAGCAAAATAAATGCAGAGAAAGCAGAAGTAAGGAAATAAAGAGCATAAATCAATGAAATAGAAATTTTTTGAAAAAATAGAGAAAATCAATTAAGCAAAAACTGATTCTTTGAAAAAGATCAATAAAATTAACAAACTTCTAGTAAGACTAAGAAAGAAAATAGAGATAAGACAAAAATTGTTAATATTAAGAATAAAATGGAATATCACTACAGAGCCTAAAGAAAAGACAAGGGAATACTACAGACACTCCTATGCACATAAATTTAACACCTTAGATGAAATGGACCTATTCCTCAAAAACTACTAGTTACCAACACCCACCCAATATGAAATAGATAATGTGAATGGTCCTATAAGTATTAAAGAAATTGAATTTCCCATAAAAGAAATCTCCAGGCCATAGATAGTATATTAGTCTGCTCAGGCTGCTATAACAAAACACCACAGACTTAAACTTCAGGAATTTATTTCTCACAGTTCTAGAGTCTGGGAAGTCCCACGATCAAGGTGCCAGCCAATTCAGTTCCTGCTGTGGGCTCTCTTCCTGGCTTGCAGATGGCTGCCTTTTTACTGTGTCCTCACATGGCAGAGAGAAAGCAAGCTCTGGTATCCTTTTCTCTTGTAAGTGCACCAGCCCTATCAGATTAGAGTCCCACCCTTATGACTTCATTTAACCTTTATCACCTCCTTACGTCCTGTCTGCACATATGGTCACACTGGGGGTGAGGCCTTCAACATATGAATTTGGGGGGAGTGACACAATTCAGTCCATAGCAGATGATTCCACTGGAAAATTACACCAAATGTTTAGAGAAGAATTAGCACCAATTCTACTCAGTCTCTTCCAGAAAATAGAAGAGGAGATTATTTGAAACTTGTTCTATGCAACCAGTGTTACCCTAATACCAAAATAAAAGAAAGTACCAAAACAGGAAACTGCAGACCAATATCCCTTATGCACATAGGTGCAGAAATCCATAACAAAGTATTAGCGAACAGAATTCAGCAATATATAAAAAGAATTATGTAATACAATTATCTTAGTCTGTTCAGGCTGTTATAACAATAGTATAGACGGGGTGGCTTATAAACAGAAATTTCTTTCTCATATTTCTAGTAATTCCAAGATCAAAGTGCTGGCAGATTCTGTGTCTGATGAGAGCCTGCTTCCTGGTTCACAGACAGCTATCTTCTTACTGTAACCTCACATGGCAGTCTTTTTTTTTTTTTCCTATGTCCATTTTATTTATTTATCTATTTTTAATTTTTGAAGTGTATTTATTCCTTCAAATGTACTTGTGATTTTTTTTATTAAGGTAACATTGGTTTATAACATATAAATTTTAGGTGTACATCATTAAATTTCGATTTCTGTGTAGACTACATCTTGTTCACCACCCAAAGACTCATTACCATCCATCACCACACACATGTGCCCATCACCTCATTCACCCTCCTCCCTCCCCCTTCCCTTCTGGTAACCACCAATCTAATCTCTGTGTGTGTTTGTTATTGTTGTTTTTATCTTCTATTTATGAGTGATATAATACAGTATTTGACCTTCTCCATCTGACTTATTTCACGTAGCATACTACCCTCAAAGTCCATCCATGTTGTGGCAAATGGAAAGATTTCATCGTTTCTTATGGCTGAGTATATTCCATTGTGTATATACACCACATCTTCTTTATCCATTTGTCCCTCGATGGGCACTTAGGTTGCTTCCAAGTCTTGGCTATTGTGAATAAGGCTGCAGTGAACACAGGGGTGCATGTATCTTTACACATTCAGGTTTTCATGTTCTTTGCATAAATACCCAGCAGTGTACTAACTGGATCATACAGTAGTCCTATTCTTAATTTTTTGAGGACTCGCCATACTGTTTTCCATAGTGGCTGCACCAGTTTGCACTCCCTCCAGCAGTGTATGAGAATTCCCTTTTCTCTACATCCTCTCCAACACTTATTATTTCTTGTATTGTCTTATTAATTATAGCCATTCTGACGGGCATGAGATGATATCTCATTCTAGCTTTGATTTGAATTTCCCTAATCATTAGTGATGAACGTCTTTTCATGTGCCTATTGGCCATCTGTATATCTTCTTTGGAAAAATGTCTGATCATATCCTCTGCCCATTTTTTGATTAGGTTGTTTGTTTTTTTTGGTTTTGGGATGTATGAATTCTTTATATATTTTGGAAATTTACTCCTTGTTGGATATATGATTTGCAAATATCTTCTCCCAATTGTTAAGTTGTCTTTTTGTCTTGTTGATGGTTTCCTTTGCTGTGCAGAAGCTTTTTAGTTTGATATAGTTCCATTTGTTTATTTTTTCTTTTGTTTCCCTTGCCTGGTCAGACATGGTATTTGAAAATATGCTGCTAAGACTGATGTCAAAGAGCGTACTGCCTGTGTTTTCTTCTAGAAGTTTTATGCTTTTGGGTCTTACATTTGTCTTTAATCCATTTTGAGTTAATTTTTTTGTATGATGTAAGATAATGGTCTACTTTCATTCTTTTGCATTTGACTGTCCAGTTTTCCCAACACCATTTATTGAAGAGACTTTCCTTTCTCCATTGTATGTTCTTGGTTCCCTTGTTGAAAACTAGCTGTCCATAGATGTTTGGGTTTATTTCTGGGCTCTCGATTCTGTTCCATTGATCTGTGTGTCTGTTTTTGTGCCAGTACCATGCCATTTTGATTACTATAGCTTTGTAGTATATTTTAAAGTCAGGGATTGTGATGCCTCCAGCTTTGTTCTTTTTTCTCAGGATTCCTTTGGCTATTCAGGGTCTTTTGTGTATAAATATAGATATACTTATATATTTTCATATAAATTTTAGGATTCTTTGTTCTATTTCTGTGAAGAATATCATTGGAACTTTGATAGGGATTGCCTTGAATCTGTAGATTGCTTTAGGAAGTATGAACATTTTAAACTATGTTAATTCTTCCAATCCAAGTACACGGAATATCTTTCCATTTTTTTGTGTCTTCTTCAATTTCTTTCAACAATGTTTTGTAGTTTTCGGTGTACTGGACTTTCACCTCTTTGGTTAAACTTATTCCTAGGTATTTTATTCTTTTTATTGCAATTGTAAATGGGATTGTATTCTTAATTTCTGTTTCTCCTACTTTGTTGTTAGTGTATAGAAACACAACTGAATTTTGTATGTTGATTTTGTATCCTGCAATTTGCTATATTCATTTATTATTTCTAATAGTTTTTGGGTGGATTCTTTAGGGTTTTCTATGTATAAAATCATGTCATCTGTAAAAAGTGACAGTTTCACTTCTTCTTTTCCAATTTGGATCGCTTTTAATTCTTTTTCTTGCCTGATTGCTCTGGCTGGGACTTCCAATACTATGTTAAATAAGAGTAGCAAAAGTGGGCATCCTTGTCTGCTTCCTGTTCAAAAAGGGATAGCTTTCAGTTTTTCTCCATTGATATTCGCTGTGGGTTTGTCATATATGGCCTTTATTATGTTGAGGTATTTTCCTTCTATACCAATTTTATTCAGAGTTTTTATCATAAATGGATGATGTATCTTGTCCAATGCTTTCTCTGTGTCTATTGAGATGATCATGTGATTTTTATTCTTCATTTTGTTAATATACTATATCACATTGATTGATTTGCAGATGTTGAACCATCCCTGTATCCCTGGGATAAATCCTACTTGATCATAGTGTATGATCTGTTTAATATTGCTGTATTTGGTTTGCTAATATTTTGTTGAAGATTTTTGCATCTGTGTTCATCAATGATATTGTCCTGTAATTTTCTTTTTTGGTGTTGTCCTTGTCTGATTTTGGTATCACGGTAATTTTGGCTTCATAGAATGAGTTAGGAAGCTTCCCCTCCTCTTCAGTTTTTTGGAAGAGTTTGAGAAGGATAGGTATTTAGTCTTCTTTGAATGTTTGGTAGAATTCACCAGGGAAGCTGTCCAATCCTGGACTTTTATTTTTTGGGAGGTTTTCGATTATTGTTTTGATCTTTTTATTGGTGATTGGTCTATTGAAATTCTCTATTTCATCTTGATTCAGTTTTGGAAGGTTGTATGAATCTAAGAATTTATCCATTTCTTCTAGATTATCCAATTTGTTGGCGTATAGCTTTTCATAGTATTCTCTTATAATCTTTTGTATTTCTGAGGTGTCCATTGTAATTTCTCCTCTTTTGTTTCTAGTTTTATTTATTTGAGCCTCTCTCTTTTTATCTTGGTGATTCTAGCTAAAGGTTTTTTATTTTGTTTATCTTTTCAAAGAACCAGCTCTTAGTTTCATTGATTTTTTTTCTATTGTTGTTTTAGTCTCTACTTCTGCTCTGATTTTTTTTTTTTTTTTTGCTGAGGAAGATTAGCCCTGAGCTAACATCTGTGCCAGTCTTCCCCTTTTTTATATGTGGGTTGCTGCCACAGCATGGCTTGACGAGGGATGTAGGTCCGTACCCGGAATCTGAACCCGTGAACCCAGGCCGCCAAAGCAGAGCACGCCAAACTTGACCACTAGTCCACGAAGCCAGCCCGTCCGCTCTCATTTTTATTATTTCCTTCCTTCTACTGATTTTGAGCTTCATTTGTTCTTCTTTTTCTAGTTCCTTTAGGTGCACTGTTAGATTGTTTGAGATTTTTCTCGTTTGTTGAGATAGGCTTATATTGTAATAAACTTCCCTCTTAGAACCGCTTTTGCTGTATCTCATAAATTTTGGTATGCCATATTTTCATTTTCATTTGTCTCCAGGTATCTTTTGATTTCTCCATTGACCCAATAGTTGTTCAGTAGCATGCTGTTTATAATTATTTATTTATTTATTTTTTCCCCCAAAGCCCCAGTAAATAGTTGTATGTCATAGCTGCACATCCTTCTAGTTGCTGTATGTGGGACGCGGCCTCAGCTTGGCCAGAGAAGCGGTGCGTCGGTGCGTGCCTGGGATCCGAACCCAGGCCGCCAGCAGCGGAGTGCGCGCACTTAACCGCTAAGCCACGGGGCCGGCCCGGTAGCATGCTGTTTAATCTCCACATATTTGTGGCTTTTCCAGTTTTTTTCCTCTAGTTGATTTCTAGTTTCATACCAATGTGGTCAGAAAAGATGCTTGGTATTATTTTAATCTTCTTAAATTTATTGAGACTTGTTTTGTGGCCTAATATGTGATCTGTCTTGGAGACTGTTCCACATGCATTCAAAAAGAATGTGTATTCTGCGGTTTTGGGATGGAATGTTCTGTATATATCTACTAGGTCCATCTGTTCTAGTGTGTCATTTAAGGCAGATGTTTCCTTCTTGATCTTCTGTTTGGATGATCTATCTGTTGGTGTAAGTGGAGTGTTAAAGTCCCCTACTATTATTGTATTACTGTCTATTTCTCCTTTTATGTCTGTTAATATTTCCTTTATATATTTAGGTGCTCCTATTGGGTGCATAGATATTTACAAGTGCTATGTCCTCTTGTTGCGTTGTTCCCTTGATCATTATGTAGTGCCCTTCTTTGTCTCTTGTTACAGTTTTCGTTTTAAAGTCTATTTTGTCTGATGTAAGTATTGCTACCCCAGCTTTCTTTTCATTGCCATTTGCATGGAATATCTTTTTCCATCCCTTCACTTTCAGTTTGTGAGTGTCTTTAGGTCTGAAGTGCGTCCCTTGTGTGCAGCATATATATGGGTCTTGTTTTTTATCCAATCAGCCACCCCATGTCTTTTGATTGGAGCATTTAGTCCATTGACATTTAAAGTAACTATAGATATGTACTTATTGTCATTTTGCTTTTTTTTTTCTGTGTGTTTTTGTAGTTCTTTGCTGTTCCTTTCTTCTTTTGCCTTCTTCCCTTGTGGTTTTGATGGCTTTCTTTAGTATTAGGTTTAGTTTTCTTGCTCTTAATTTTTTGTTTATTTATTATAGGTTTCTGGTTTGTGATTACCATGAGGTTCATATTGTAATAACCTATGTAAACAGCAATCTATATTAAGTTGATGGTCTCTTAAGTATGATCTCTTGCTTAAAGCTGTACTCCTTTACTCCCCTCCTCCCACATTTTATGTTTTTAATATCGTGTTTAACCTCTTTTTTTGGTGTGTGTATCCTTTAACCTCTTATCATGGAAATAGATAATTTTAGTACTTTTGCCTTTCGACCTTCATATTAGCCTTTATAGGTAGTTGATCTGCCACCTTTACTGTGTATTTGCCTTTCCCAGTGATGAATTTTTTTTTGGATAATTTTCTTATTCCTGCTTGTGGTCTTTTCTTTTTTACTTAAATAAGTCCCTTTAACATTTCTTGAAAGGCTGGTTTATTGGTGATTAACTTCTTTAGTTGTTGCTTGTCTGGAAAGCTCTTTATCTCTCCTTCCATTCTGAATCATAATCTTGCTGGGTAGAGTATTCTTGGCTGTAAGTTTTTTCATTTAAGCACTTTAAATATATTGTGCCACTCTCTTTCAGCCTGTAAGGTTTCTGCTGAGAAGTGGGCTGATAATGTTATGGGGTTTCCTTTGTATGTAACTTGTTGCCTTTCTCTTGCAGCTTTTAGGATTCTCTCTTTATCTTTAATTCTTTTTTTTTATGTATTTTTTTTTTATTTTGGGTGTTTTTTGAAGAAGATTGGCCTTGAGCTAACATCTGTTGCCAATCTCCCTCCTTTTTCCCTGTTTTCTCCCCAAAGCCCCAGTAGATAGTTGTATGTCATAGTTGTACATCCTTCTAGTTGCTCTATGTGGGATGCTGCCTCAGCATGGCTTGATGAGCAGTGCGTAGGTCTGCGCCCAGGATCCGAACCAGCAAACCCCAGGCTGCTCAAGCAGAGCACGTGAACTTAACCACTACTCCCCTGGGCTGGCCCCTGTTTATCTTTAATTCTTGACATTTTAATTATAATGTGTCTTGGTGTGGGCCTCTTTGGGTTCATCTTGTTTGGTGTTCTCTGTGCTTCCTGTACCTGGATGTCTTTTTCCTTCCTTCAGTTGAGAAAGTTTTCAGCAATTATTTCTTCAAATAGATTCTCTGCCCCTTTGTCTCTCTCTTCTCCTTCTAGAACACCTATAACATGGATGTTAGTACAGTTGATGTTGTCCCAGAGGTCCCTTAGGCTGTCCTCGTTCTTTTTAATTCTTTTTTCTGTTCAGCTTGGCTGATTTCCTCTAGTCTTTCATCCAGCTTGCTGATCCATTCTTCTGTATCATCTACTCTGCTTTTGTTTCCCTCTACTGAATTTTTCATTTTCATTATTGTATTCTTCAGTTCTGATTGGTTCTTTTTTATATTTTCTAATTCTTTATTGAAGTTCTCGCTGTGTTCATCTATTATTCTTCCAAGATCAGTGAGCATCTTTATAATTATTAGTTTGTACTCCTTATCAGGTAGATTGTTTATCTCTGTTTCGTTTAGTTCTTTTTCTGAGGATCTGTCATGTTCCCTTATTTGGGACATATTCTTTTGTCTCCTCATTTTGCCTGTTTCTCTGTGCTTATATCTATGTGTTAGGTAGATCAGCTATGTCTTCCCACCTTGGAGAAGTGGGCTTATGTAAGAGATGCCGTATGAGACCCAGCAGCCTGCTTCCGTCTCATCACCATTTCCACATGTTCCAGGAGTGCCCTGTGTGTGGACTACATGTGTCCTTCTGTTGTGTGGGGTTTCTCTTATTGTAGGTGCATGGGGAGGCTAGGCTATCTCCCTGGCTGGCCGGTTGTAATGCTCAGCTGTCTGTGGCTGCTGTGGTCCCTTCAGTCACTTTATCGGGTGTGGGGAACCCCCACACAGTTGACTACAAAGTCTAATAGCACATTCCTGCTGCAGTTTTGCTGTTAAGTGAGTAGGCCCCCAGCACAGGTGATTGCTGGGCTCACAGGCTCACAATTGCTGTAGGCCTCCTGCCTGCAAGGCTGTTTTCAGCTCTCAGTAGTGCTGGGTAGGACCAGCTCCAGGCGTGGCAGCACACAATGGTTTCAGGTGTTGGAAGGTTGGGCAGATCCCCTATGTGGCTGCTTTTGGAAGCACAAGTCTGCTGCAGCTGACAAGCCCCACCACCCGCAGGCCCACACACTGGGTCAATGTAGTCTTTCCCTGTGTACACACCCTGCCCTGCTGAAGCGGACCCACTCACCCTGCTGAAGAGGCCCCACACACTCAGCCAATGCAGCCCACCCCTTGCTCACGCCCTGCACCACAGAAGTGGACCCACCTGCCCACTGCAGAGATCCCATACACCCTGTCTCTGCAGACACACAAGTTGCCAGAGGGCTTGCTGGTGGATAGAGCCAGTCCCTAGGGTGGGCTGCCTGCCCTGGCTGAGCTGAATTAAATCAGTGCTCTAGTGGGTGTTGCTGACCCTGGGCTAACAGGCCAGGGGAAGAACTCTAGTGGTGTCTGCCAGCTTCTGTGTCAGCATGCCTTACTAGGTCACAATAACGGCTGCTGCCAGTGTCTCAGTCCCTGGGGAGGTGGTCCCAGCCACCTCCTGCCTGCCTGAGATGCACCCAGGCTTATCAAGTGAGTCTCTTTTCACCAAAGGACTGTGCAACTTGCATTCTGTTGATTTTTCATTGCTTTCCAGAACAGGTGAATTTGTGCGTGGGCCCTTAAGAGCAGGCTTTTCTTTCTCTTGTGTGTGACAGCTTTTCTGGGGTATTCCCCATTGTTTTTAATAGCCAGCAAAGCCAGATGTTATGACACTCATCTTGGTTGTGCTGGGTTCAAAAGCTGTTTATTGTGGCAAAGCTCTCCCACTCATATCCCCTGCTCCTCCAGGGAAAGTTTCGTACATTAAGATTGCTCCCAGCCGTGAAGCGCTGTGGGTGGAATGTGGATTTTTCCTTTCCAGAAAGGTATTTTTGCCTCTTCCACCTCAGTCAGTGCTGTCCCTTGTTGTGGGGGTTCGTTTTACCCAGTTTCTGGTTCTCTCTCAGGGGAAATTATTCCCAAGGGTAATTGTAAATTTATTGTGTCCATGGGAGGCAGTGAGTTCAGAGTTCGCCTATGCCACCATCCTCCCAGCAATCCTCTTAGTGGTCTTTTTTATAAAGGAATTCATCCCATTCATAAGGGCTCTGCCCTCATGACCTAATCACCTCCCAAAGGCCCCAACTCCAAATTGGGGATTCCTTTTCAACATATAAATTTGGGGGAACACAAACAGTCTATAGCAACAATTAAGTGGGACTTATTCCAGGAATTCAAGACTGGTTCAATATTAGAAAATCAATGTAATCCATAATATCAATAGGCTAAAGAAGAAAAATCACATGATCATATCAATTGATGCAGAAAAAGCATTTGAAAAATTCATCACCCATTCATGATCAAACTCTTACAAACTACAAAGAGGAACTTCCTCAATAAAGAGCATGTACAAAAAACCAGCAGCCAATATGGTGAAAGACTTAATGCTTTCTCCTTGAGATCTGGGACAAATCTAGGATGTCTGCTTTCACCACTCTTGTTCAACGTAGTACTGTAAGTCCTAGCCAATGCAATAAGGTAAGAAAAGGAAAATAAATGGCATCCAGATTGGTAAGGAAGAAATAGAACTATCCACCAGATTGGCAAGGAAGAAATAGAACTCTCCGTGTTTACAGAGACATGATTTTCTAAGTAGAACATCCCAAGGAATACATAAAGAAGCTCCTAGAACTAATCTAAGTGAGTTCCTCATGGTTATAGGATAGATCAAAACAAAAATCAATGGTTTCCCAATTTGAAATATTTACAGTATTTACAGTCACTTTCCCAAAATGAAATAATTATGTATAAATCTAACAAAACATGCACAGAAACTGTATGCTGAAATTTTAAAAGGCTGATGAAATAAATCAAAGAACTAAATAAAGGGAGAGATGTACCATGCTTCATGCACTGGAAGACTTAACATAGTAAAGATGTCAATTCTCCCTAAATTGATACACAGATTTAACACAATTCCTATCAAATAAATTCCCAGCAAAATTTTTTGAAACTATAGGCAAACATTCTAAAATTTATGTGGAAAGGCAAAAGAACTAGACTACCTAAAACAATTTTGAATAAGAATAACATAGGAAGACTCATGCTACCTAATTTTAAGAATTAATGTATAGCTACAGTCATCAAGATAGTGTGGTAATGTCAGAGAGATAAGACATGTGGATCAACTGGAAAAAATATAGAACCCAGAAATAGACCCACACAAATATGCCCAGCTGATTTTTGACAAAAGCAAAAAAGCAAAATTTTTTTTTGTGTATGAGGAAGATCAGCCCTGAGCTAACATCCATGCCAATCCTCCTTTTTGCTGAGGAAGACTGGCCCTGAGCTAACACCTGTGCCCATCTTCCTCCACTTTATGTAGGATGCCGCCACAGCTTGGCCTGACAAGCGGTGCATTGGTGCGCGGCTGGGATCCGAACCCCGGGCCGCCAGCAGCGGAGTGTGCGCATTTAACTGCTACGGCATGGGGCCAGCCCTAGAAAAGCAATTTTTAAAATACCCTTTGTAACAAATGGTGCCAGAGTGATTGGACATCCACAGACTCCCTGCCCACCAACCCCCAAAAGAACCTGACCTAAAACTCACACCTTATGTGAAAATTAATTATTTCAAAATGGATCATAGATTTAAATGTAAAACTATAAGACTTCTTGGAGAAATTTTACACACAGAAATTCTTTGGGACTTAGGCCCTGGCAAATCTTTCTTAGACATGGCACCAAAAGCAAGATTCATAAAAGAAAACATTGATGTATTTGATTTTGCTAAAATTAAAAAATTTTGCCCCCATAAAAGACACTGGAGAGGATGAAAAAACAAGCTAAAGACTGGAAGAAAATATTTGCAAGCTACCTATCTGACAAAGGACTTATATCTAGAATATATATAAAATTGCATAAAGAACTCTAAATTTAACTCCACTGTAAAAACACAGTCCAGTAAGACCAAAAAAAATGAGCAGATATTTCACCAGAATATATATGGATGGCAAATAAGCATATGAAAAGATGTTCCACATTATTAAGTGTTCAGGAAATGCAAATTGAAACTACCATGAGATAGCACCACACATCTACTGAAATGGCAAAAATAACAAATGCCAAATCCTGGTGTGATGCGTTGCTGGTGGGAATGTGAAATGGTACAGCCACTCTGGGGAAAGGTTTGGTAGTTTCTTAAAGAACTAAACATAGAACCTTTCACAAAAGACCACATATTATATGATTCCGTTTGTATGAAACATGCAGAATAATCAAATGTATAGAGACAGAAAGTAGATTAGTGGTTACCTTTGGCTGAGTTTGGGTGGGGAAATAGGGATTGACTGCTAATGGGCATGGGGTTTCCTTTGGGAGTGATGAAAATGTTCTAAAATTTGTGGTAATGGTTGCTCTGAATATACTATAAGCCATTGAATTATACATTTTAAATGGACAAATTGTATGGTAATTGAATTATATCTCAATAAAGCTGTTTTTAAAATTGCACAGATTACTTGAATATTTCTAAAATAATCTACATGATTACAAAGAGAACTCCAGCTTCTCTGGCCACAGTGAACTTCGTATTTCAGGAATTCAGTTCTTAATTTGATGAGACCATCTTTTATAATTCACCATTATGAAATAAATCATTTTGATGTTCTCAAAATAAACTTACTCTTACCATACAATCCAGCATCATAATCCTGGACATTTATCCCAGAGAAATGAAAATTTGTGTCCACACAGAGACCTGTACATAAATGTTCATAGCAGCTCTATTTGTAATAGCCTAAAATTGGAAACAATCCAGATGTCTTTTAGTGGGTGAATGGTTAAACAAAGTACGGCCATACCATGGATTACTACTCAGCAGTAAAAAGCAGTGAACTTTTGATACACACCACAATTTGAGTGAATCTCAAGGGAATAATATTGAGTGAAAAAAGTCAATCAAAGAAGGTTATGTAATATGATTCCATTTATATAAAATTCTTGACACAACAAAATTATTGAAATGGAGAACAAATTAGTGCTTTCCAGGAGTTAGGAATGGAGGCAGGGAGGGGTATGACGCTAAAAGGATGTCCAGCAAATCTCTGTGGTGCTGGACCTGTTCTGTATCTTGTCTGTTGCAAGTGGTTCCACAAATCTATACATGTGTTAGCCTTACATAGAACTACACACACACAAACGAGTGTGTGTAAAACAGGTGAACTCTGAATGAGGTCTGTAGATTGTACCATTGTCAATTTCCTCGTTTTGTAAAATATGTAAGATGTTACCACTGAGGGGAAAATAAGTGAAGGATACATGGACCTCTCTGTATTATTTTTGCAACTTCCTGTGAATCTATAACTATTTCAAAATAAAAAGCTTAGGAATGAGAATTGGGTCACAAAGGAAGAATGTTCTTATGTCCAGAATGTCAGATTCCTTTTCAAAAGGAGATTATGCTGATTTAAATTGTTACCCACATTAGAGAGCATATCCATATCACGACCTTCGCATCAGCATGGCCATTCTTTTGATTTACTTCTGTTATCTGTCTAGTCTTGTTTTGGCTGTCTGTTTCCCATACTGAGGCTATATAAGCTAGCCAAAATACTGATAAATGGTTTAGTGCCATGATTTGTTTGATGTATATATAAATAAAGCTTTATTAATCCAGGATAAAAACATAAAACCTGCGTGCAGATGTTCCTAGTAGCTTTATTCATAATAGCCAAAACCTGGAATTAATCCTAATATCCTTCAGTAAATGATTGTTTAAATAAATTTTAGAACCAGCATGTCAATTTATGTTTTAAATAAATAGATGAAAAACTGTGCTTGGGATTATGTTGAACCCATTGATCAATTGGGGGAGAATTGACACCTTTATAGTACTGATTTTTCCACTTCATGAGTATAGTATACTTCTCTTTTTATTTAGGTCTTTAATTTCTTTCAGCTTTGTAGTTTTTAGTATAGAGATCTTATAAAATCTTTATTTTAAATATGTTCCTTTTTTACACTATTTATATAAAATTGCTTTTAAATTTTATTTGTGTTTGTTTGCTGCTATAATTCAGAAATGCAGTTAATTTTTCTGTATTGATCTTGTACTCTGAAACTTTGATAAACTCACTTATCAGTTCTAGTAGTTTTTGTTGTTGAGGTTGGTGGTGCTTCCTTAAAATTTTTTTTAAAAATAAACTTTATTTTAGAATAGTCTTAGATTTATAGAAAAATTGCAAAGATAGTACAATGAGTTCCTATATACCTATACCCAGTTTCCCTATTATTAACATCTTATGTTAGTGTGGTACATTTGTCACAATTAATGAAAGAATATTGATACATTATTATTAACCAAAGTCCATACTTGATTCAAATTTCCTTGGTTTTTATCTAATATCCCTTTTCTTTTCCAGGATCCCATCCAGGATGCTACATTACATTTAATCATCATGTTTCCTTTGGCTCCTCTTTGCTGTGACAGTTTCTCAGATTTTACTTGTTTTTGATGACCTGACAGTTTTGACAAGTACTGGTCGGGTGTTTTGTAGAATGTCTCTTAATTGGGGATTGTCTGATTTTTTTGTCATGATTACACTGGGATTATGGGTTTTTGGGGGGAAGACCATAAAGGTGAAGTGCCTTCTCCTCACAACATATCAAGGATACGTGTTGACATGACTTATCACCATGGACACTGACATTGATCACCTGGGTGAGGCTTGTGTTTCCTCAGGATTTTCTCTGGGAATAATCATGTCTACAAAGAGCGACAGTTCTTCCCTTCCAATCTTTATGCTTGCTTTTTTTTTTTTTTTTTTGCCTTTTTGCATTAACTGGAAAGGCCAAGACAATGTTAAATAAAAGTGGTGAGAGAAGGTGTTCTTCCTTGTTGCTGAGCTGATAGAGAAAGCATTCAGTGTTTCCCCACTAAGTAAAATATGAACTTTATATTTTTTGTAGATGCCCTTTCTCAGACTTAAGTTCCCTTCCATACCTAGTTTGCTCAGTTTTTAACATGAATGGATGTTGAATTTTGTCAAATGCTTTTGTAGTATCAATGCAAATGATCATATGGCTTTTTTCTTTTATGCTGTTAAGCCAGGGGTCAGCAAACTTTTTCTGTAAAGGGCTGAATAGTAAATATTTTAGGCTTATCATAAAAGCAATTGTAGACAATATGTAAACAAAAGGGTATGGCTGTTTTCCGATACAACTTGATTTACAAAAACAAGCTGCAGGCCCTTGTTGCCTGTGACTAAGATTCTTTGCTTGACTCATCTTTAGTCAGGCTCCTGAACCTTCTCCTAGGCCCACCTGTGCACTTCCTTGTAAAATCTAGTTTTAGCAAGAACCCTGCTGTATCAGTTTAACCAGAACCCCCACCCTTGGTATCTGATCACCCTCAGTATCTGATCAGGTTCTTCATCCCCTACCGGCCCCCAGGGGATCTCTGATCACCTGGCCTGTCTTCAGCAAGAATCCCGTTAATTCAGTTTAGCCAGAATTCCCCTTACTCCATGTTTCCTCTTAGTAATTTTCCACCACCCCCACCCTACTCCTTGGCTATAAATTACCTTTTATCCAGGCTGTACTTATTGAGCGCAGTTCTATACTGAAGTCTCTTTTCCCATATTACAATAATCCTGAATAAAGTCTGTTTTTACAGCTGTAACTACTGTCCAGCTAGGGGTATTTTTTGATACTTGATCCCTGTATTAAATCATCCTTGTATTCCTGGGATAAACTATACTTGGTCAAAATGTATTATCCTTTTTATATATTGTTGGATTCAATTTGCTAATATATTATAAAGAATTTTAGCTTCTATGGTCATGTGAAATATTAGTCTGTGATTTTATTTTATAATAGTTGACAAGTTTTCATGTTAGATTGACAGTAGCTTCATAAAACAAGTTGGAAAGTATTCCTTTTTCCGCTGTTTTCTGGATGATAAAATGATTAATATTTCTTCTTTAAATGTTTGATAGAGCTCACCAGTGAATCTTCTCAGCCTGGAGTCTTCTATTTGGGGAGGTTTTTGATAACAAAATCAATCTATCTTTCATAAATATAGGCCTATATGCTTCCTTAAATAACATAGTTTGGTTATACTTGTTTTTGAACTTTATATAAATCCATCATATATGTCTTGTGTTTTGCTCCTTTTCTTCCTAGAGGGAAACTGCTTGTTCGTAGAGCGCTTATTTATGTTTCTAGATTTAACCTGAGACCAGATGTTTATTGCAAGCTTTTACAGATATGGCTTTGATGAAGAAAGGAAAGAAGAGTCAACAAGCTATTTGTACTTCATGAAAATACATTGGTTTGTTCTTAGTTGGTACATACGATGTTTTTTTGTTTTTGTTTTTAGGATCCTAGGCGGAAGGGCTAGCTCTTTGATTTTGAAAAGGAGAACAAAAGCAGCATCTAGCAGGCAGTTCTCATTTTAAACAACTGCTCAGCACCTTTTGCACACTCTTCCTAAGCCTGGGGAATCCTGCATATTAGAGGCCTGCTTTTCCAGCTGCTCTTGGTGGCGCAGGCCTGAGGCCAAGACAGTCATCAGATACACCCACACAGGCCTTGGCGTAGGAAGGGAGCAACTTGACGAAGCTTTTGAAGAATCTTGGCTGATTTTCAACACATTACTTACTGCAAAATTTAAACATAATGTTTTGTTTTTTTTGTGTGTGTGTGTGAGGAAGATCAGCCCTGAGCTAACATCCATGCCAATCCTTCTCTTTTTGCTGAGGAAGATTGGCCCGGGGCTAACATCCGTGCCCATCTTCCTCTACTTTATATGTTAGTGCGCTTGATGTTGTCCCAGAGGTCCCTTAGACTGTCCTCACTCTTTTTAATTCTTTTCTCTTTTACCTATTCACCTTGGGTAATTTCTTCTAGTCTTTCGTCCAGCTCACAGATCCGTTCTTCTGTATCCTCTACTCGGCTTTTGAGTCCCTCTAATGAATTTTTCATTTCCAGTATTGTATTCTTCATTTCTGATTGGTTCTTTTTTATATCTTCCATTTCTTTGTTGACATTCTCACTGAGTTCGTCTATTCTTCTCCCCAGATCAGTGAGCATCCTTAACACTCTTAGTTTGAACTCTCTGTCAGGTAGGTTGCTCATTTCTGTTTCACTTAGTTCCTTTTCTGGGGTTTTGTCCTGTTCCCTTACTTGGAATGTATTCTTTTGCCTCCTCATTTTGCCTCTTTCCCTGTGCTTGTGTCTACGTATTAGGTAGGTCAGCTACGTCTCCTGCTCTTGGATAGGTGACCTTATGGGAGTGATGCCTTAGGAGGTCCGCAGTGTGCTTCCCTTGGTTCTCAATGTTCCAGGGGTGACCCCTATGTGGGCTACGTGTGTCCTTCTGTTGTGGCCTGTTTGCCCTCCCTGTAGGTGCCCAGGGAGGCCAAGTTATGCTCCTCACCAGCTGTTGTAATGCTCAGCTGCTTGTAGTTGTTGTGGGCCCTTCAGTCTCTTTATCAGGTGTGGGGAGCCCCAGCACAGTTGGCTGCAAGTTCTAATACCATATTTGTGTTGCAGTATTTCTTTTAAGTGAGTAGGCCCCCAGCGTGGCAGGTTGTTAGGCTCGGGGCCTTACAATTGCTGTAAGCCTCTAGCCTATTAGGTCTCTTGTCAGCTCTCTGAGGATTGCAGCTGTGTGGGGCTGGCCTCAGGCACAGGAGCACCCAATTGTTTCAGGCTTTGGAAGGTGGGGAAAACCCCCTATGTGGGTCTTTGAGAAACACAAGTCTTCTGCAGCTGACAAGCCCTGCCGCCCACAAGTCCACACACACAGTCAACACAGTCCTGCCCCGTGTGTGTGCCCCAACCTCCCGAAGCACACCCAGTCTCTCCACAGCGGGAGCCCCACACACTCCGCCACCGCCCCACACTCTCCCCCCGCTCCTTTGCACACCCTGCCCCGCTCAAGTCGGCTCAGTTGCCAGGCTGCAGAGAATCCAGTCACCAATCTATGCAGGCCCACAAGTTGCCTGAGGGCTTGTTGTTGGGTGGGGCCAGTCTCTAGGGTGGGCTGCCTGCCCTGGCTGAGCTGGACCAAATCGGTGCTCTAGCGGGTGGGGCAGACCCTGGGCTAGCAGGCCTCAGGGAGAACTCCAATGGCGTCTGTGTCAGCACGCCCACACCAGACCACAACAATGGCCGCCGCCAATGTCCCAGTCCCTGGAGAGGTCTCACCCCTCACCGAGATGCACTCAGGGCCTATTAGGTGAGTCTCTTTTTGCACCTTTCTTTCTGGTGATTTTAGGATGCTGTCTGAAACTGGTGAGTTTGCGCGCGGGCCCTTTAAGAGCCGGTTTTAGTTTCTTTGTGAACCGGGTTTTCTGGGGGTACTCCCCAATGTTTTAGTAGCAGGCAAAGTCAGATATTATGCCACTGGTCTCGATTGTGCTGGGTCCACAAAATGCCTACAGCGGGGACGCTCCCGGCTCAGGGCCCGGCGCCTCCAGGGAGGGTGTGTACCTGTGAGCTGCTCCCGGCGGCCGTGAAGCTGGCGGCTTGTGAAGGTGGCGTTTCTCCTCTCCAGAAGGGAGCCTCTGCCTCTTCCACCTCACTTAGGATTGTCCGTTGTTGCAGGAGTTCCTCTTATCCAGTTTTCAGTTCTGTCTCGGGTAATTTTTCCACGAGTAGTTGTAAATTGGCTGTGTCCATGGGAGGAGGTGAGTTCAGAGTCTGCCTACGCCGCCATCTTGACTCCCCCCCTTCCTCTGCTTTATATGGAACACCACCACAGCATGGCCTGACAGGCGGTGGGTGCATCGGTCCACGCCCGGGATCCGAACCCGGGCCACCAGCAGCGGAGCACGAGCTTTTAATTGCCTCGCCATGGGACCAGCCCTAGACATAATATTTTAAAAATGAAATAGGATGCTGTTTTTTGTGCTCTTAGATAACTTTGATTTAAAAATGTGTTTGGTACCTGTGTAGTAAGGAATTTGACCTTACCCAGGGAGAGGTTTGGCCTTTGTCATGGCTCTTGGGTGGTAGCCTGTAAACACTTGGACTTTCCCGAGTCTATCACTTGGGACTATTCAGAATATTTTTGTTATTCATCGATAACAAAGGCCATATCAGTCCGACCTCAGGGATGGGGGAACTGGAGACATTACAACCAGGTGGGCAATAATTCAATCAATCACGCCTTCATAATGAAGCCTGAATAAAAACAGGACACTGCAGCTTAGCCGAGGTTCCCAGGTTGGCAAAACTCCATGCATGTTGTCACATGTTGATGCTGGGACAGTAACGGGTCCTGAGGGCAGTGGAAGCGTCCTGTTTGGAACTCTCCTAGACTCTGCCCTGTGCATCTCTTCTTTTGGCTGAGTCTAATTTGTATCCTTTCCTTGTAATAAATGTGACTGTGGGTATAATTGCTTTCAGTGAGTTCTGTGAGTCTTTCTAGCAAATTATTGAACATGAGGGTGGTTTGGGGAAGCCCCTGACCTTTGCAGTTGTCAGGAGTGGTGGGCAGAGTTGCTGCCTGGGGAGCTGTGTCTTAGCCTCACAGTTTGGCAGCCCCAGGTAGCACCACGAGGAGTAACTGTACCTGGCCATCAGTGCCTACAGTCCACCTTCCTCATCTCCCTCCCTGTTTTACTTTTTTCTCTTTTTCCTTGTCATCCCTTTTGTGTTTCATATCTCTTTCTATGCCCCTCCTTTTTATCTATCCTTTGCTTATCCTATCAATAACACCCATGAGCCTTAGACCACCTAAACAGTGACATTTAAGCATGAAAAGATCTTTGATCTGGAGACTTTACTGTGAAATGTCTGCACGTGGCCATTGGGGTACCAGAAGAAAGCAAAATGTCTTTAGATAATTTATGGTAAAAGTTTCATTCTGCAAGGAATCATAAAAAATGAAAATCTCGGGGCCGGCCCGGTGGCGCAAGCAGTTAAGTGCACGTGCTCCGCCGCGGCAACCCGGGCTTCACCAGTTCAGATCCTGGGCATGCACTGAGGCACCACTTGGCACGCCTTGCTGTGGCGGTGTCCCATATAAAGTGGAGGAAGATGGGAATGGATGTTAGCCCAGGGCCAATCTTCCTCAGCAAAAAAAGAGGAGGATTGGCAGATGTTAGCTCAGGGCTGATCTTTCTCACAAAAAAAAAAAAATGAAAATCTCATTTGTAAAAATTGAATACATTTAAAGGAAAAGTCTGCATTTGTTAAACTGTAGTTCAGTGGAAGCCTCTGTGGATGTTTGATCTCATTTAAATATGTGTTTCCCTTATAAAACTCACTTTCAGTTTGGATCCTTGCTGTGAGATAAAAACTTTTTAATTGTTATTTGATGGGAAGGAAAGAAAAAACCCTACAACACTTGTACTTATTTATCTACAGGTTATAGACAATTTGTGAAATGAGTGATTCTGAAGATGATGATATCCCCCAGCTGTCTTCCCACACCTTAGCAGCTCTCCAGGAATTTTATGCTGAGCAGAAGCAAGAAATTGACCCAGGCGGTGATGATAAATATAACGTTGGAATAATAAAAGAGAACTGGGTAAGTAAATGCATTCCACATCTATCAGGAAGTATTAGTGTGGAGCCTGTTCTGCACCCAGCACAGTGTTTGTCTGTATCCCACCTAATGCCCAAATCTATCTGCTGAGCATTCGGGAGCTGAACCTATTTGGGGAGCTGAGACAGAAGGCAGTCCATGAATATTTTAAGACAGCATAAATGCAGATTTTCCTGGTTCCGGCTCTCGGGCTGGTTGGTGATCGGTGGAGGGGACTTTTCAGATAGGGGAACGGCATGTCATTATGTCCAACACAAACTTGTGCTTCCTTCTTATATGCTGACACATTCGATTGTTTTTTATGGAGCTCAGCAGTCTTTGGGGAAAGGGAAAAATCTGTATCATTGCAGGCAATAGGGTAACTGAACTTAAACATGTAATGAAAAATTGATGAAAGGGAGCTTTTAAAGAAGATATTAATAGTGTCTGGTGCATAGTATGTACTTTAATTGTAGTTTTTGGTCCAAATAAAAGTAGGAATTAAAAGAGAAAAAAAATGAGTTGAGAGAAACTCCTAACCTAAGGTGGAATCTACAAATTAAAAATTTTTTTTTTTTTTGGTGAGGAGGATTGTCCCTGAGATAACATCTGTGTGAGTCTTTCTCTATTTTGTATGTGGGATGCCACCACAGCATGGCTTGTCGAGCAGCGTGCCCGAGATCTGAACCTGCGAACCCCGGGCCGCAAACCCCGAGCTGCTGAAGCGGAGCGTACAGACTTAACCGCTAAGCCGCTGGGCTGGCCCCTAGAAACTTAAATTTTTTGAAGGCTGTAGTTGAGAAATAGAGGAGGCTTGAATTTTCTGTCTATGAGTGCCCTCGATAATAGATTTGTCTCTCTATCCCTTTGCAACTGGAAGGAAGCTTTTGTATGCTTATATATATATATATTTTTTTTTAGTCTTTTACATTTTATATCGAGTCTGGAGCTCCTAAGTTATATAAAATTTTCCTGTTTAACATCTATTTGAAACTGACTGTGATAAAAATGTTTCTTTCCATTTACTCTAAAATGTTCCACCCACACAGAGCCTCTTTCTCACCCTCTCCCTTCTCTGCGTGGTCTTGTGCTCTAGCTTGATGCTTCAGGACATAGTAAAGATCAGAAGCTTGAAGTGCTGCATTATTCCTGAGTAGTTTACATTATTTTCTTGTCCTTCTGCCTAATTTTTTAAATACTGTGTACTTTTTCCTGATTCTAAAAGTAATCTGTGTGTGTTATAGAAAATATATAAAAACATAAAGAAATGAAAGTTAGTCCTAATCCTACTACTTGGAATTAACTATTTTTATAATTTTGACACTTCATTTTGTTTTGTTTTTTCTTTTTTTTTAAAATGAGGTATAATTGACACACATTATATTAGTTTCAGGTATACAACATAATGATTCGATATTTGTATATGTTGCAAAATGATCACTACAATAAGTCTAGTTAACATCCATCACCATACATAGTTACAGAATTTTTTTTCTTGTGATGACAACTTTTAAGATCTACTCTCTTAGCAACTTTCACATATGCAATACAATATTATTAACTGTAGTCACCATGCTGTACATTACATGCCCAGGACTTACTTATTTTATAACTGGAAGTTTGTACTTTTGACACTCTTAACCCATTTCACCCACCCCCCAACCCCTGCCTGTGGCAACCACGAATCTGTTCTCTGTATCTATGAGCTTGTTTTTTTCTTCTTTTTAGATTCCATGTATAAGTGAGATGATACGGTATTTCTCTTTCTCTGTCTGACTTATTTCACTTAGCATTATCATGTTGTTGCAAATGGCAGGATTTCCTAATTTTTAATGGCAGAATAGTATTCCATTGTGTATATACACCACATTTTCTTTATCCATTCATCCATTGATGGGCACTTCGGTTGTTTCCATATCTTGGCTATTGTAAATAATGCTGCAGTGAACATGGGGGTGCATATATCTTTTTGAATTAGTGTGAATTAGTGTTTTCATTTTCTTTGGATAAATACCCAAAAGTGGAGTTGCTGGATCACATTGTAGTTCTATTTTTAACTTTTTGAGGAAACATTACTGTTTTCCGTAGTGGCTATACCAATTTACCTTCCCACCAACAGTGCACAAGGGTTTCCTTTTCTCCACCTCCACACCAACACTTGTTATTTCTTATCTTTTTGGTAATAGTCATTCTAACAGGTGTGAGGTGACATCTCATTGTGGTTCTGATTTGCATTTCCCTGATGATTAGTGATGCTGAGCATCTTTTCATGTACTTGTTGGCCATCTGTATGTCTTCTTTGGAAAAATGTCTATTCAGGTCCTCTGCCCATTTTTTAATCGTATTGTTTGCTTTTTTGCTGAGTTGTATGAATTCTTTATATATTTTGGATTTTAACCACTTATGAGTTATATGATTTGAAAATATTTTCTCCCCTTCAGTAGGTTGCATTTTTCATTTTATTGATGGTTTCCTTTGCTGTGCAGAAGCTTTTTATTTTGATGTAGTCCCACTTATTTATTTTGGCTTTTGTTGCCTTTGCTTTTGGTGTCAAATTTAAAAAACCATAGCCAAGACTGATGTCAAGAAGTTTACTGCCTATGTTTTCTAGGAGTTTTGTGGTTTCAGGTCTTAGATTCAAGTCTTTAATCTATTTTGAGTTAATTTTTGTGTATGGTGTAAGATAGTGGTCTAGTTTCACTTTTTTGGATGTGGCTGTCCAGTTTTCCCAACACCATTTATTGAAGAGACTGTCTTTTCCCTGCTGTAGATTCTTGGCTTTTTTGTTGTAAATTAATTGACCGTATATGCATGGGTTTATTTCTGGGATCTCTGTTCTGTTTCATTGATCTATGTGTCTGTTTTTATGCCAATACCATACTGTTTTGATTACGATAGCTTTGTAATGTAGTTTGAAATTAGGGAGTGTGATGCCTCCAGCTTTGTTCTTCTTTGACAACATTGCTTTGGCTATTCCGGGTCTTTTGTGGTTCCATACAAATTTTAGGATTATTTGTTCTATTTCTGTGAAAAATGCCACTGGAGTTTTATATAGGGATTGCATTGAATCTGTAGATTGCTTTGGGTGGTACGAACATTTTAACAATGTTAATTCTTTCAATCCACCAGCATGGAATATCTTTCCATTTATTTGTGTCTTCTCCATTTCTTTCTGCAATGTCTTATAGTTTTCAGGTCTTTCATCTCCTTGGTTAAATTTATTCCCAGGTATTTTATTCTTTTTTTTGTGTGTGTGTGAGGAAGATCAGCCCTGAGCTAACATCCATGCTAATCCTCCTCTTTTTGCTGAGGAAGACTGGCTTTGAGCTAACATCTATTGCCAATCCTCCTCCTTTTTTTTTCCCCAAAGCCCCAGTAGATAGTTGTATGTTATAGTTGCACATGCTTCTAGTTGCTTTACGTGGGATGCGACCTCAGCATGGCCGGAGAAGCAGTTCGTCAGTGCACGCCCGGGATCCGAACCCGGGCCACCAGAAGCGGAGCGCGCGCACTTAACCGCTAAGCCACGAGGCCGGCCCTAGGTATTTTATTCTTTTTGATGCAATTGTAAAGGGAATTGTTTTCTTATTTTCTCTTTTCTGATAGTCTATTATTAATGTATAGAAATGGAACAGATTTCTCTATATTGATTTTGTGTCCTGCAACTTTACTGAATTTGCTCATTAGTTCTAACAGTTTTGTTTTTTTTTTTAAGGAAGATTTTCCCTGAGCTAACATCTATTGCCAATCTTCCTCTTTTTCTTTTTTTCTCCCCAAAACCCCAGTACATAGTTGTATATCCTAGTTGTAGGTTCCTCTGGTTCTTCTATGTGGGACATCGCCTCAGCATGGTCTGATGAGTGGTGACCAGATCCACACCTAGGATCCAAACCGGCAACCCCCGGGCCGCCAAAGCAGAACACACGAACCCAACCGCTATGCCACTGGGCCGGCCCCCAAGTTCTAACAGTTTTTTGGTGGAGTCTTTAGGGATTTCTGTATATAATATCATGCCATCTGCAAATAGTGACAGTTTCACTTCTTCCTTTCCAATTTGGATGCCTTTTATTTCTTTTTCTTGCATAATTGCTCTTGCTAGGACTTCCAATACTATGTTGAATAATGTTTTGTTTTGTTTATAAAATTGAGGAAATCTCCTAGGAATTAAAAAAAATTGACAATGATATGAAGTATAGGAAAGAAAACATTATAAAACTAGAGGATAAATCCAGGAGGCTCAATATTCAACTAATTGGAGTTCCCAAAAAATAGAACAGAAAACAAAGAGGGGAGGAAATCTTCAAAGATTAATATTAGAAAATTACTGAAAACCAGCGACCCTCACTAAGATATGATTATGATAATTGTGAAAACACAGGTGACAAAGAAGATCCTAGAACTTTCCAAAGGAAAAGCAGGTCACCTACAAAGTCTCAGGAGTACGAGTCATATTGCACTTCTCAGTAGCTTTATTGGAAACTAGAAAAAAGTGGAGCAATACCTTCAATATTTGGAGTGAAAATTTTGTTCATCCTAGATTCTATACTCAGCTGAGCTACAAATAAAATATGAGGATAAAATAAAGACATTTTAGACATGGCAAGTCTCATGACGTTTGCCTCCCATGCACCACTTTTCACAAGCTGCAAGAGGACATTGGAAGAATTAGGGGTAGGTTCAAAGAAGCCAAGCAAATGAAACAATCATACATTTATTAACTCTAGGAAAAACAAAAGGTACCATACTGGAAGGAAATGCAATCATAGTATATTACTTGGCTCAGCAGTGAACACTGATAATTGATTTTAACTAACCAAAACTTAGGTTACAACTATATCAGGAGGGTGAGGGATAGGGGAAAGGTGTGTATGAGACAGTGAAATCCTCATCTACCGTAATAAATACATAATATAAAGTAGGTTAATGAAGAGATAGCATTTAAAACATAATATTTACAAATATGGGGATAGGGGCCGGCCCCGTGGCTTAGCGGTTAGGTGCGCACGCTCCCCTACTGGCGGCCCAGGTTCGGATCCGGGCGCACACCGACGCACCACTTCTCCGGCCATGCTGAGGCCGCGTCCCACATGCAGCAACTAGAAGAATGTGCAACTGTGACATACAACTATCTACTGGGGCTTTAGGGAAAGCAAGGAGGAAGATTGGCAGTGGATGTTAGCTCAGAGCTGGTCTTCCTCAGCAAAAAGAGGAGGATTAGCATGGATGTTAGCTCAGGGCTGATCTTCCTCACAAAAAAAAAAAAAGAAAAGAAATATAGGGATCAATGATTAAAGGAAGAGCCAAGAGTTGAAAATTCCTTCTGAGGAGTGGGACTCAGTGGTGCGGAGATGTGGGCAGGGGACTGTTGTTTTTCTTTATAAGCCTAGGAGTGCTTTTGACTTTTAAAGCCATGTTCATGTAACATATTGATTAAAGAGTAATATTTTTATTTTTTAGAATGATATCAGGAGAGCCAAAACACATCATTGTGCCCTGACAATGTTGGAGTGAGGGAGAAGGGCAGCTTAGTAGCCAGCCATCAGAAAACTCTACTGCCTTCCAAATCAAGTGAAGCAGAAGCCCCTACATACTGTGTGCCCCAGGGGCTTTCCTCCAGCTTTCCTAGGCAAAGAAAGAGAGTCAGAGCCTGGCATTTTTCCTATAGCTAAGAATGGTTAGACATAGACATCTAGAGGCAGATATGGATGATAAATAGATGGCAAGCAAGAGGATATATTGGAGTATATGAGGAAGCCATTTGATGTAAAACTAATCATCCTGACCTTGTTTTTCCAAAAGGGTCCTGTGGCCTCTGAACATTCATTGTATATCTGCTTTAAGCAATTAACATGTCCCAAAGAGAAGAATAAACGCCCTTAAGATAAGGATGCAACTTCCCCAACATTGGCATTTCCTTAAGGATAAGCATTTCTCCCTAGGCTAGGATTTGATTGCTGTGCTCATCCTGTGACCACCCAACTCAAGACAACAGACCTGCCACCAGCCACACCCATGGAGACAGCAGACCTGCTACCTGCTCTCTCCGTCACTTGCTATGCTAACAGGGCAATCTCGTGACTGCTGTAAAAGGGACACTGCAATCATATGTGATACATGCTCTTTGACGGTATATAACTGCTCTGTACACCCCACTTCTTTGGTGCCCTTCTTTCCTTGGGGAAGGAAGGCCCTGGGCTATATGGTCCTCAAATTTGGCTCATAAATAAACTCACCCCAATTTTGATTTATAGATTGATTATGGATTATTTCTGTCGACATAGACATCGACGTGAATTCATATATACAGTCATGCATTGCTTAACGACGTGGATATGTTTTGAGAAATGCGTCATTAGGCAATTTTGTCGCTGGGCAATTTTGTCATTGGGCGATTTTGTCATTGTGTGAACATCATAGAGTATACTTACACAAACCTGGGTCGTATAGCCTACCACACACCTACGATACATGGCACTAATCTTACGGGACCACCATCTTATATGTAGTCAGTCCATCATTGACCAGAACATCGTTATGTGGCACATGACTGTACATATATCCAAATGAATATGTACATTCTATCTTTGGAAACATTTTTTCCCTTGGTATTTTGTAGGTAAACAATCACATAACATGCAAATACTAGCAGTTTTACTTCTTTTTTGACTGTTATTCATTCATTTGTTTTCTTGCATTAAATTAGTGGCTAGGTCTTACAGTAATGTTACTGCACCAGGTCCGTTTTTGCCCGCTACCTAGAAAGCCAATCACCAACACGACGAGATTGCAGAGAGAGAGGGTTTAATCACCAGGCAGCCAAGTGTGGAAACAGGAGAACAAGTCTCAAATCCGCCTCCTCAAAAATAGGGACTCGGGTATTTAAGGGGAAGGGGGCAAGGTGGTCTGAAATGATTGGAGGTGAGGAGAGATGAGGTGATTGATGATCTGAGCAAGCGTAGTCAGGCTTCATGCCTCTTCGTAGGACGCATGTTCACAGAATGGCGGCATTAGAATGCCCTGAGAGTGGAGTTCCAACTTCTTGCCGTCAAAAGGGCCCAGTTGATGGGTTGGTGGTCTCAATCAGGCCTGAAGTGGATAAGGGGTTCAATTCCTGAAAAAATAGCTCAAACACCCATTACCATGGTGACCCCGGCTCCAGGGGGATGTTACCTGTAGGAACCTAGTGGGAGTCAGATAGCACATTCCCTAAACAGCACAGTTAACAATGGGTAAGTTTATCATGCAAATTTAAGTCATCGCCTTCCGCCTTCTGTTCTAAGTTTCTAGGTAAGGCCATCCCCTCCTTCTTCCTGGTACAGGGAAGAAGATACCTTTACAAATGGAGATTTTCTTTACAAATGTAAATGTCTTTTATAAAGGGCAACCAGAACTAAGAATGGGCTTGGCACGGACCCATTCAGATACCCGATGTCTATGGTAATGGCCTGTTCTGGGGGCAGTCCTCCCATCCCAAATTCCTTTGGTTAGTTAGTGGGGGTGGGGGCCAATTCTGATCCCCCATAGTTACTACCTGCTTAATCATCAATGGCTGTTTGCCGGTTTCAGTAAAATGTTGAATAAGAGTATCGAAAGCATTCTTGCCTTGTTTTTTATCTCCTGGGGAAATTAAAATCATCCCTAATTTACAAACGTGAGTAGATAATTAAGGATCACTGGAAATTTAAAAGAAAATCAATCAGCACGATAGAAGGAGCAAGATGAAAAACAGACAACTTACCCCTGAGGGAAAAACAAGTGATTCAGGAAGCATTTATAGGGTGAAGACGAGAGGTCCTGGACGGGGAGCACAGACTGGGTTTGCTGGTTGTGTCCCTGCAGCGTGGTTTCACACGCTCTTCCCTCCTCCGTGTCTGTAATTCTGTTAATTGATAGTTGAATGTAGAGGCTTAATCAGATTCAGCTTCAGTTTTTGTTTGGCAAGACTCTTACAAAGGTGGAGTGTGTTCTTCCGTCAGGAGCAACATTCACTGGCTGGCTCCTTTTGTGATGTTAGCAGCCGTTGATACTCAGTGCCTGGATTCCATCAGTTATTTAGGGCCTTCTATTAATTTAAAGTAATTTCAAAGAAAAATTAGTTTTAAAAAGAAAAAGAAAAAAATTTAAACATACGCACAGTGGTACAGTAGGTATAAATTAAAAGAACAAAATTTACACCGATTCTAAAATGGTCTCCATTCACCCCTGTTACAGCAGCTCAGCCAGTTTTGGTATAGTCGGGAGACGGCTCTGCAGCTTGCAGAGGAAGCAATTACAGCTGCGGGACACGGTGGCAGGTGAGGCTCACATTGTCTTTGTCTTTTGTCTTTTAATCTAAAGTAATTTTTTAAATGTCCGTCTGAACTATAATCTGCAAAAATTGTAGTTCATGGTTTGCAGAACAGGAGGAATTAAGAATGGCTCTCATACTGAGTACAGGGACACACTCAGAAATCTATTCGTTGTAAGATGTCTTAACTCTGTTCTTTATTTTAACATTTTCTAACCTGGGTATAACCCCTAGAGTTGGTTTTAAAAGAAAAAAATCTCAATGTTTGACATTTTGAAGTTTTAAGAATATAGGTTTTCTTTTTTGTTAATTTGGTTTTTATTTTTATCAAAATTTTGCATGCATATAATTTAAAGTCAGTGGTCTTAAAAGACGTGTTCAAAAAAATATCCATTGCTAATTTCCCCGTTGTTCAGCCTCCCTTTTCAGCTCCCTTTCAGCTGATTCTCTTGGTATTTACAACCATACGCTTGTGTTGGCTCTTCTCGATTGGTCACTTGTACGTCATCTCTTGACTTCCCATAGTAGAGAATGAGGGCTCAGCTCCCCTTCATACTCCGTCTCTACCACATGCGTGCGTGCTTTCTGTCCACACTCCCAGTAGAGTTACATCCTCATTTTGGTTTATGTTGTTATGACAACAAATGTTCTTTACAGCTGAGTCTTTTACTTTTCCTGTTCTGTACAATTTTTCATTTTCTCTGAAGAAAATAATTCTATTTTTTATGTATTTCTATGTCCATATCACTAATTAACCCTCAAATTCTCCCCCAGTTCTGTAAATCTCCTATCAACAAATTAAAACATATTTCAACTCCTTGAAAAGAATCTCTCCCAGGGCTTTGCAGCCTGCTCTGGTCTGGACTGGTGGATGTCCAGCGTGGCTGCAGCTCTTTTATCTCCTTCACCATCTGCTGAGGAGTCCTTTCACCTCTCTTTTGTTCTGGATTCCTTGTTTCCGGTACCCCAGTTCTTAGTTTACAGCTTTATCTTGGTTGGTGGCATCCTTCAATAGTTTCCACAGAAAAGATACATGGGAGGGAAATTTTAAAAAACCTTCCATGTCTGAAAATACCTTTATTCTACCCTTACTCTTGGTCGTGATAGTTTTGTTGGGTATCAAATTCCAGGTTTTGTGGGCATTGCTTCGCTGCCTTCCAGTTTCCATGGGTGCTATTGAAAAGTCCAATGCCGTTCTGATTTCCTGTAGGAAACCCGTTTTTTGCCCATCCCTGCCCACTGCAAGCTTAGGATTTTCTCTTAATCTCCAGTATTCGATGTGTCTTGGTGTGGAGCTTTCATCTGTTGTGCTGGGTGGAAACTGTTTTCGTTCTCATCACTCGTGTCCTTCAGTTTGGGAAAATTGTCTTAAATTATTTATTTGATTCCCTCCCCACTGTTTTTTCTGTTCCTCTTTCTGGAACTCCTATTATTTGAATGTTGGACCTGATCTTCTACTTTCTCTCTCTCTTTTTTCCATCTATTGTCTTTTTTACCTTTTTTACTTTCTGGGAAAATTTCTCAACTTCGTCTTCTAAACTTTCTACTGAGTTTACCATTTCTGTTATCCCATACTTAATCATCTGTAGTTCTTTTTTGGGTCTCCAAATATTTCTTTATTATTGTATCTTGTTCATCCTTCTGAGGATATTAATTACAGGATTTTTTTAAAAAGTTTTCTTCCTCCTGCATAGTCTGTTTACTCCAACATGCCTTTTCTGTTTGTATATTTTGGCCTCTAATATTAGATGTTTTCCTTAAATGTCTGTTGACCTTCTGCTGTCCATTCATATTTAAGGGTAGGGCACTTAAAAGCTGGATGCTTTGATCCATGAGCAGGCCTTATCTACTTTGGTCTCTACAGTTGGATAATCTGGATGAGATTTTTTATAGGAAACCCCGAGTGTCAATATGTCTAGGTCTTTCCTTGTGGGCTGGTCAGAGCTCCAGGGAAGAGCCTTCTAATATCTGCCTGGAATTATACATCTCATTGATGTCATCCTGGGAGGCACAGTGCTAAAAAAGGCTGGAGGTCTCGATATCCAGAGAGTTTAACTTAATCCTTGTTATTTCCACACGGCACCTCATCACTAACTGTGCCTGGCATTCCCCCTATGAGCTCCCCCAATCCAGAGAACATCCCCCTAGTTTTTTGTCATAGTTGTGGAGGGGCAGATACCTGGAGGCTTGGGTTAGAGAAGAGAATCCTGGGAACAAGTTCTTTGTTAAATAGACCTTTCAGTGAGTTCTCCTGGTTTTAGCCTCACTTGCACCTCTCCTTCTCGAGTTACCTGGTTCTGCCGCTTGCTGAGCCTTTGGAGGTGCTGTAGTGTAAACCAGGTTGTTCTCAGCTTCCCTGGCTGCCAATTTAGGGTTTGGCTTTCTTGGGTCTGCTGCGTCAAATACCACCCATCCATTTGCTTTTCAGCTTCCTAAGTGTTGTTTCTTTTGTTTCGTCTCGCATTGTCTTTGCTCTCGGAGGTTTATGCTTAAACAACAAAACAAAACAAAATTTTACTCATGTTTTATTTAGTAGGCTTTCATGAGGGAGCAAATCTAAATGAATGTGTTCCATCTTTAACTAGAAGTCTTAAGTTTTTCTTCTTTCTATTCTTTTTCTTCTTTTTTTTTTTTTAAAGATTTTATTTATTTTATTTTTTCCCCCCAAAGCCCCAGTAGATAGTTGTATGTCATAGCTGCACATCCTTCTAGTTGCTGTATGTGGGACTCGGCCTCAGGATGGACGGAGAAGTGGTGCCTCGATGCGCACCCGGGATCCGAACCCGGGCCACCAGCATCGCAGCGCGTGCACTTAACCACCAAGCCACAGGGCCGGCCCTATTCTTTTTCTTCTTAAGTTACATGCAGTTTATTAGGTTTTTCTTCATGACGATGTTTTTACATATATTTTCTTTTTTCCATTAATATGAGGGCTTTGGAAGCAACCTTTTATTTTTTCTGAAAGGCATCATGAGTATTTTTAGGAGCTCTGTAAACTTGTAAAGAGGAATAGTCACAGTAGCATTTACTGAGCACTCACTGACTGCCCTCTCCTCTGCGGAGGTCATCTCCTTTCATCCTCACACCTCTGTGAGGTGGTTACTATTATCCTCTTCATTCTAAAGATAGACTCTGAGGCCCAAGAGATTAAGTCACTTGCAGGAGGTCACCAGCTGGTGAGTGGAAAAGCTGGGCTGCAACCCAGGCCCTCTAATTCCACTGCTACGTAATAAACAACATTATTTCCACCGAGTTCATCACACTCTGCCTTCATTCCTTCTTGCATCTCAGACCACTTCCCTTCTGCCTGAGGTACGTCCTTTGGAATTTTACGGTGAAGGTCTGCTAGTGACAAACTCTCAGATTTTGTTTGTCTGAAAATATCTTTATTTTATCCTCTATCTTGGAAGATTTTTTCATTGTGCATCCAGTCCTTGGTTGCTGCCTGTTATCTTTCAGCACAGTGAAGGTCTCGTCCCATGTCCTCTGCCGCCCCCTCCTGCTCCCCAGAGCTCTGGCAGTAGCCTGGCTGGGCTCTGGTGGTAAGAAGAGCTGCAGCAGGGAGAGTCGTGCCCCTTCCACCCCGGGGTGGGACGTGCATGTTTCCCGCAGAAGCATTACATGCCGTCACCAGACTTTATTACACACTTCCAATGTATTGGGCTGAGAAGCCTTTTTAGCCTGGTATGGGTACCTAAGCAGTGCATGTAACATGTCTCTGTTAAGAAATGCATCTCACAGTTTTAAAGCTGAGTTTAATTTTTAAAAGAAGTACTTTTTTGAATGATAATATACATACATGATAAAAATCTAAAAGTTACAAAGGGGATTGAGAAAAAAATTCAGTCTCTTTTTCCATTGTCTGCAAGTCTCCCCAGTTCCACGCCCATGAGGCACCGTGGTCCCTGGCTCTTGTGCATCTCCCAGAGATCGCAAGTGTGTCTATGAGCTTATATTCTTGTACTCACGAAAACATAGTTTACACTCCTTTTCCTTGAATATCTTGGAGAGTAATGACTACAGAGTATTCCATTGTAATAAATGTACCACCCTCAACTCAATAGTTCAATATTTAAGTTACTTCTAGCTTTTTTAGCAGTTGGTTTTAAAAGTTACCTGTTGGAACACTACCCATTCATAGACTGGGGACTGCTTGTAATGAAACATTCTTTAATTTCCCTATTCAAAAAAGAAGCAGAAATTCAAAGTAGCTTGTCTGCCTGAGACCTAATTTTAATGTATCTTTTTGGAAAACTGGAGTTATTTAGGCAGTTATTTGAGATTTTTCTTTAAAGACTATGACTATTACAAAATAATTTCAAAATATTTAGTTTGAGACTAAAAGTATTTGAAATAAATGTTAAAGGACTACCATGAAAATAAGGGATAAATTTAGGCCTCAGGCTATCTAACTTTTATCCTAATGTGTTCCTTTTTTACGTTTTTTACTGTATTTTTTTACATTTTTTTGCTTTACATTTTTTACTATAAAAAGCACATTTATCCTTTCATACCTTAAAATTATGAGTTGCAGATTTTTAAATACCAAATTCCTTAAAAGTGAGGCAGTATAAAGTTTTCTCTTGAAATTTACTGCTGTTACATTAGTTTGCACTATTATTTCCTTTAAGAAAATTTGAACACAAGGACCTATATTTTTTTAGTGAAGCTGTTGCTTTTTAACACCATAAACTGTTCATTAAAGATCTTTCATGAATGTGTTAATTTGTTTTCTAGAATAGCGTGTGTGAGCGCCCCCAGTGTTTACCAGAAACTGAGAGAGCTGCATAGAGAAGACTTTTCTGTATACATCTTTGAATATGACAAAAGATTTGCCATATATGGCGAAGAGTTTATCTTCTATGATTACAATAATCCATTGGATTTACCTGAAAAAGTTGCTGCACATAGTTTTGACATCGTGATAGCAGATCCCCCCTATCTTTCTGAGGAATGTCTCAGGAAAACGTCAGAAACCATCAAATATCTGACTCAGGGCAAGATTCTGCTGTGCACAGGTAGGTGCCAGATTGCATGGCTCACAAAAGCTGGTGACAGTGGATATTCAAGCCTTAGGTTTCAAGAGTTAGAAGAGACCTTAGAACTCAAAGCCTGAATCCACCACTCACTGTGTGACCTTAAACAAGTTATTTAAGGGGCCGGCCTGGTGGCGTAGCAGTTAAGGGTGTGCACTCTGCTGCTGGCGGCCCGGGTTCAGATCCTGGGCGCACACCAATTCACCGCTCATTAGGCCATGCTGTGGTGGCCTCCCATATAAAGTAGAGGAAGATCGGCACAGGTGTTAGCCCAGGGCCAGTCTTCCTCAGCAGAAAGAGGAGGATGGGCATGGATATTAGCTCAGGGCTGATCTTCCTCACACACACACAAAAAAACCAAGTTATTTAACCTCTCTGTGCCCGGTTTCCAGTTTACTGGGACTGATAACACTGCTTGCATTTCAAGGTTGTTGAGAATTAAGTGACACGATACACACAGAGTGGGGTCTGCACATAGCGAGTGCACGATGAATGTTCTTTTTACTTATCATCATCATCATCATCAGTAGTAGTAGTGTTTGATCCGACCTCTACACTTGATAAAAGAGAAATTTGGAATCTATAGAGTTTAAGTGGATTGCTTAAGGTTCCTGAGCTAGACATTAGATTAGGTTTATTAAAGCAGAAGAGTTTTCTTGCTGGTGAGATTGATGTATTTTCTTAAGGTGGATATACTGACATATGACCAGGAAGTAAAACGTTGACCGCTGGTCTCTCTCCTGGGAAGCCTGGAGCCCAGACCAGCAGTGCTGTTGCCCTCCTGCAGCCCAGCCCCGCAGGCCCCGCTCCTCCCCAAGCACCTGGGGCTGAGCGGCCAGCGCTGCCGGGAGCTATCTTCTGTGGGGTGTAGAATTGCTTACTTAGTTGGGAATGAGACTTTTGTTCACACAATAATCTTGATTTAATGCTTATTAATTCAACAGTTGTTTACTAGCCCTTTGTGCCAGCTGACAGCCAGGTGTTCTGACCTCATGGAGCATACATTTTAGTTTTAGGGGATAGATTATATGTAACAAAACAGAAGAAATGAATTACTACTTCTGATAAGTGTAGTGAAAGAATCAGAGAAAGGCAGGGTTGGCACAGAAGATCATGAAGGCGTACTTCAGATGGGCTGGGGGGTCTCCTGGAGCAGCAGCATTTCAGTGGAGCCCTCCAGGGGAGGCCCCAGGGGGAGCAGCAGGCCCGAGGCAGGGAGTGATGTGGCTGGAGCCCAGTGACGAGCCAGAGGGCCCCCTGCAGGCGCTGGTCGGAGTTGAGATTTTCTTTTCAAGTGTTCAGCCCCAAAGGGACAGGATCCAGTTTGTCTACAGAAGTTTGCTTTAACTTTGTACACAAAGGGATTTATGGGGCGAGTAGACGCGGGCCCTCACGGGTGTGGCCGCAGCCTCTCGCTGAGACAGGGGTCTGGACAAGGTTGTGACAGTAGGCAGGAGGGCGGGGAGTGGAGTGAAGATATACTGTGGAGATAAAGTTGGAAGAACTTACTATGCTCGGAACGTGGAGGGTGAAGAAGGGGAAGAATCAAGGATGAGCCTGGGTATGGGGCCTGGTGGGTATGTGTGGGCTGGTGAAGCGCTTCCTGCGGGGCCCGTCGGGGAGAGGCGCCTGGAGGCATCCACAGTCCGCAGCATCGGTGGTGCAAGACAGGCAGTGGGGTGAGGACTGGGCGGGAGGGAGAAACTGGGGCTGGTCAGCCCAAAGCTGATGTGAGTGTGTTCATACGAATTTGCAAGTTTAGATATCACTGAAAAAGGGGTTCTTGACTTAAAGTTGGAAAACACTAGTTTTTAGTAACTTTTTGCTTTCCTTATGTTACTTTGTGGAATATAATTTATTTCTAAATTTCTAAATGACTCAGCTTTGCAGAGGTAGGAAAATTATTAAATAAAAAAGAAAAGGAAAAAATAGGTAATTTGCAAAAATGTTGGAGAAAGTAAAACGGACTATGAAGAACTGACCCCCTCGTTTGTTGAGTAGTGTTGTTACCACACCAGGTCCGTTTTTGCCCGCCGCCCAGAAAGCCAGTCACCGAGACGACATGATTGCAGAGAGAGAGGGTTTAATCACAAGACAGCCAAGTGAGGAGACGGGAAAATGAATCTCAAATCCGCTTCCCTGAAAATAGGGACTCAGGGATATTAATGGGGCAGGGGGCAAGGTGGTCTGAAATGATTGGGGGTGAGGAGAGATGAGGTGATTGATGATCTGAGCAAGCGTAGTCAGACTTCATGCCTCTTCGTAGGACACAAGTTCACAGAATGGCGGCGTCAGCATGTCCTGAGGGTGGGGTTCCAACCTCTTGACATGAAAAGATCACTTATCGGACACATGTCTACGTGGGCCCAGTTGATGGGTTGGTGGTCTCAATCAGGCCTGAAGTGGACAAGGGGTTCACCTCCTGAAAAATAGCTCAAACACCCATTACCATGGTGACCCCAGCTCCAGGGGGATGTTACCTATAGGAACCTAGTGGGAGTCAGATAGCGTATTGCCTGAATAGCACAGTTAACAGTGGGTAAGTTTATCATGCAGATTTAAGTCCTCGCCTTCCGCGTTCTGTTCTGATAAGTTTCTAGGTAGGGCCATCCCCTCCTTCTTCCTGGTACAGGGAAGAAGATACCTTTACAAATGGAGATTTCCTTTACAAACATAAATGTCTCTTACAAAGGGTAACCAGAACTAAGAATGGACTTAGCACGGACCCTCCCAGATACTGGGAGATGTCTATGGTGGTGGCCTGTTCTGGGGGCGCAGGCCTCCCACCCCAGCCTCTTTTGGTCAGTTAATGGGGGTTGAAGCCAAAGTGTCTTTCAGGCAGAGACATATTTTGAGGTGGCCAATTCCGATCCCCCATTGTTACTAGCTGCTCAATCATCAATGGCTAACTGTTTCCCGGTTTCAGGGTTATCAAGCAATTGCTCCCCATGTTCTAGTCTAGATTCCTCTGTGGCTTGTGATGGTCCCGGGTGCACGGGTGGTATTTCAGTCTTCCAGTTCATCTGGTTTGTTCTCTTCAGGGGCCGTCATGGAAGAAGAGGCAGCAAAACTTCTTGGAGTGAAGATGTGCAAGTTTATTCCAGAACACACCCGAACCCTGGCAAATGAGTTCCGCTGTTATGTGAATTATGATTCTGGGCTGGACTGTGAAATCTAAATGCAGATAGTAATATAACACAGTTAGGGACCTTGGTGACATTTCCTTCTTTTTGTTTTCTTAGTGGGTTGAAAAGGTGTAACCTCCTCCCCTTCCCCCCAAACTAGGGCTGTCCCTGCCCTAATTTCCACAATAAAGACACAACGTCTCACTGTGATTTCCTTATTGAGAGCCTCTCTAGAGCTCAGCATGCTTTTGCCAACTTGAATCCACGGACTTATAGTTGGAAGAAATCTTAGAGTCCATCTAATCTACTCTCCTCACCTAACATAGGTAAAAATTGAAGTACAAACACTTAGTGGCTTGGCCAAGACCTAAGATAGACAGAACCCTGGCCTCTGCCTCTGGCCATACGGCCCCTTAAAATGGGGTCCTTCTGATTCTGCCCAGTGAACTACTGGTTCTTCCCAGAGGCTCTCTTGGAGCGTCGCAGGACTTGCAAGGGGCCCTCCTCTGCTCCTGCCCCTCAAGGAGACATGATTTGCCTCCATGAAAAAGTTGATAATCCTAGCAACTAGTGTCTGAGAGCCTCGTGGACTTTTCCTCCTCCTCCATTCTTGGAAGGATGACAGGAAGGCAGCCCAGGTGCCCTCTGTGCACGGCCCAGCCCCAGCATCCTCAGCATCAGCCACATCAAATGCTCCGAGCCACCTGAGAAAATGGGAGTGCACCTGCAAACCAAGACCCCATAGCAAAAAGGAGGTGAGGGGTGTGCTAGACTTTATTATTCTTCAAAAATATTCATCATACATCCACACCACAGAACACTACTCCGCAATCAAAAGGAACAAAATGTTGATACCCACAACTTGGATGGATTTCAAGAGCATTTGCTGAGTGAAAAAAAGCCAATCCCGAAAGGTCACATACTGTGTATTTCCATTTATGTAACAGCATTCTTGAGTGGAGAACAGATTAGTGAGGGTGGGGGTAGGGGTGTGTGTGTGACCATAAAAGAGAGATCTTTGTGATGCCGGAACTGGCCTGTATCTTGATTGTGCAGTGGTTACACAAATATACACATGTGGGGGCCGGCCCGTGGTGTAGCGGTTAAGTGCGTGCCCTCCACTGCTGGCGGCCCGGTTCAGATCCTGGGCACACACCCATGCACGGCTTGTCAGGCCATGCTGTGGCAGCATCCCACATAATGTAGAGGAAGATGGGCATGGATGGGTTAGCCCAAGGCCAGTCTTCCTCAGCAAAAAAGAGGAGGCTTGGCATGGATGTTAGCTCAGGGCTGATCTTCCTCACAAAAAAAACCAACAGAAAAAATCTACACGTGTGATAGCGTTGCACAGAACAGAATACACACCCACTGATGAGTGCGTGTGAAACCAGGGAATGTGGCATGAGGTCTGTGGGTGGTCCCACTGTCCGTTTCCTGGCTGTGACAGTGCACTATAGTTATGTAAGATGTTACCATTGGGGTAGCTGGGTAAAGGAGACACAAGACCTCTCTGTAGTATTTTTGCAATTCCCTGTGAATCTACAATCATTTCAAAATAACTTTAAAAAAATTAACCCCCTCTCTCTGGGAAAGGACTATCCTTCCCCACCTCATATGCCTGGCTTTGGCTAACGATCAGGGCTGTATGTTCCCTCTGACACTGTGGCCTGCAGTGTTCCAGACCGAAGCTGCTCTGGGTGTCCAGGGCCTTGAGTGGAGCAGGGCCAGGCTAACCTACAGTGGACACGGAGGAGGTGGAAAAGGTGAACCTCTGGATTGTTCCTTGCTGTGTGACCTGGAGGGCTGGCGCTGGGGCTCTGGAAGCGCCTGGAGCTCGCTTGGCTTTGTTATTTCTCAGACCTCAGTTGTCAGACTGTGGGATGATTTTAAATTTACTTAAAAGGTCACTCTATTTTTATCAGACATTTATATTTTTATCAGTGTACCAGCACCTGGCACATCATTAAATATTCAATAAAAAATGTTTGTTCTTTAAAAAATAACCCCTACCATATTATTTCCTTATGAATCAGTTTGCTAAAAATTACCTAGGCCAGTAACAAACTTTAGTAACAAATCATGTATAGAAACGTCATGTGTAACTTAGGAGGAGTTGTGGGCATACTTCGGAGTTGTGGGCGAGTAGCAGCCTAGAAATAACAGAATTTTAGTTGTCCTTAAAATCTAGCATTTAGATGAGGAGAGAAACCTGTTTCTTCATGGAGATGAGGGAGGAGAGGGGCAAAGCTTGATTCATATTAGAAATTTACTTACATTTTTGTTTAGTAAGCAGCCAACGTGTGTTGTATAGCTTTGGACCCCTTACGTGATTTCGGTTTTAGCAAACCTATGTTCATCTATGATCCCCTTCTGCATTGCATAAAAGATCTGCAGCTATCTCCCTGCAACCTTCAAAACCATGAATTAGGCCTGGCGTGTTCCCTGTGTCTGTCTAGGAAAGGAAAAGGATAATAATTTCAGTTTTGCTGACAATTCAAAAGTTTTTGTATAACTACTCAGCTGTGTGTTTGGGGCTGGGGTGCCTGGAGAGCAAGAACAAACAAAATGCATGGATAACTCTAAAACCCCCTTTCAGGGCTGGCCCCGTGGCTTAGCGGTTAAGTGCACGCACTCCACTGCTGGCGGCCCGGGTTCAGATCCCGGGCGCACACCAACACACTGCTTGTCCAGCCATGCTGAGGCGGCATCCCACATACACCAACTAGAAGGATGTGCAACTATGACATACAACTATCTACTGGGGCTTTGGGGAGAAAAAAAGGGAAAAAAAGGAAGAGGATTGGTAATAGGTGTTAGCTCAGGGCTGGTCTTCCTCAGCAAAAAGAGGAGGATTGGCATGGATGTTAGCTCAGGGCTGATCTTCCTCACACACACACACAAAAGAACAAAATTCTGTCCCATAAATTGTTATTCATTGAAACAGTGTCTCCTCTTACTGATCACCACCCTCTAATTTGCCTAGTCATATTTCATTTTAAACTTATACGAGAAAATATTGTCACTTTTAAATGATATACACTTGCTAAAGCAATAAACACAACATGAAGAAAGAATCGCTTGATCTTTATTTTAAATGTAGCTTATAAATCATTGGGGCCAATATGTTCTGGTACCTCCCGCGCTGGGCGCTGTTCGGGGCGCTCCTGGGGACGGTGGGGGACGTGGGGGGGCGCCGGCTCAGGTCCCCCGAGAACCACGCGTGGATCAGCCTCGCCAGAGCACCGCCCAGTGCTGGGACAGCCACTAGTGCTGTGGGGGAGAGGGAGGTGCTCACAGCTGCCTCCAGGGAGCTCGTGCCTGGAGCAGGGCTCGTCCTCCATGAGGACTTTTTAAATGGTTGAATGTTCCCTTCAGAGAAAAAATACAAATAAAACGTCCCTGTCTAGATCCTAGAATTTCGTAAAGCTAATTTCTTCTTCTACTGGGAATTTGCTACCTTTTAACAAACTAAGTTCGGTTAAACTAATGATACAATTAATTGTGATATTTTCCCCATGCAAAGAGTTCACTCTTCTCACCTCTCCTCTGATGTTTGCAATATGCATATCTGAGGCATGGCTGGAAAATGTTACACAACAGTGGCGATGATTGAAACAATTACCTAAATCACTGGTTTGAAAGGCAACTTTCCTTTTTAATTTATGGACTTGCTGTTGATCTGAAGGCAACAAAAGGTAGCTGTGAACCTTCTGTTTTCTGGACAAGAATGTATTCTAGATACTTTTTTTTTCCCCAGAGGTTGAACTGAGAATTAAAATTACCAAACTGTACAGAACTATCCACAGCTATTGATTTCAATTTTGAATTTCTTATTTAGAAAATCTGGATTTTGCTCAGTGATGTGTGTTGCATGCACAGCTTCTGTCAATATTTAGTACAAGTTGAAAGTACAAGTTTGATCTGGACCCTCTGTCCAGATCAAACCAAGGCAAGGGCTGGTAGTTCTGTGGCAGCTGGAGCCCAGGGGTCACGGATAGACAGAGGCGACTTCCTGGCTTGGCTGGGGTGTCACAGAAGAGCAAAGAGACTGACTTCACATGACTAGTTGATCTTTCTAAAACCAAATCAAATCTTAAACTTCAACCATAAAATTAAGATAGAGTGAAGTCTTAACATACTGTTTCCTCTAAAAGTCGAGCCCATCAAAGCCGAGTCCAGAGAGAAATGTACCCAGCCACCCTTCACCTATACTTTGTTTTAATGATTTAAAAAGAACTCCTTGCTTTTACAAATAATTGTGTTCAGGGACAGACTTAGCTCACATTGCAGTATGTAGAAAAAGGGCCTGGGATGCTGATTTCTGGAAATTGTTAGTTGGCCCCCTTTCTCCTCATATGGCTGGTGCCTGAAGCTCTGAGAACTAAGCTAAGACTTGGATTCTTCCTGGGAATTGGCAAAGATATCACATTCCACCTCCTGCCTTATCTCACCCCTCTTATCCACAAAAGTCAGGCCCCACTGACTTTCAAAAGTGAAATTTTTTTCGATTGTGTAAATCTGCAGCCATTTATATACTCATGAATACAACCAAGTTTGAGATTTGAGGAATCTTTGGCCCGTCCGGGGTGACCCCAGCGTCCCGTGCTTCTCTCTTGTTCCTGTAGCGGCCTGTGAGGGTCTCGGCCGGAGGGGGGCAGGTCGAGTTCAGCCCTGTCCGTTTTGTTACGGCCAGCACTCAGCAACAGGCTGAATTGAGAGACCCAGCCACAGGGCCAGCTAAAGAGTTTGTCTAAGGTTTCCAATTGTGCTTCTAAAAAAATCCTACCAGAGGAAGTGAAAACCGAATGCTTATAAAATGTTTATATGTCAAGTAAAATTTTTTAATTGCTCAAAATTGCTAATATAATAAGTTTCTGCCCCTACTGAAAACAGTCGAATAAAAAAGTAGGTATATATTCTACTTTAAAAAAACCGTTTTTAAGCCTCTCTCAATCCTCTATCTGTCTCGTGGAGGCTCTGCCCTCTTCCTGGCTGTGCTAACAGGGGCGGCACCGCTCTGGCTGGGGCCCCGGGTCGCCCGCCGGCCGTGGGCCCCGGCGCGGTGCCGCCTGCAGGATGCCACGTACCGGCTCCCTCTCCACCGGCTCTCCACAGCTCCGGGCTACGTTTGGCCTAAAAAACCCGGGGAATGCCGTGTGAGAGGAACCTGCTCGGCAGCTGTTTCGGTTCACTCGTGTGTCGTCGATCTCGCGCCCCCGGGGCGGCGGGACACGCGCGGGCGCGGGGGGCGGCCGCGGCCTCAGGGCCGGGCGCCGCGCTCGTCCGGGCTGGCGGCGCTGCCGGCCGCCTCCTTGTCGGGCGCGGGCACGCAGGTGCAGCCCACGGGCACCGGCAGGTACTCCTCGGCGTAGACGGCGCGGCCGCCCGCGCAGCCCGGGGTCCGCCGCAGCACCACGGTGGGCGCGAGCACCGGCGCGCTGCGGAAGCGCAGGTCCTCCTCCCCGGAGAGCCCGGTCAGGCAGCCCCGGCACAGGCAGTAGGCTTCGGGCAGGTACCTGGGGTACCTGGCGGGGTCGTAGGAGATTCTGCGGGGAGAGAGCACAGGCTTAGCTCCTGCTGTGGCGCAGCGGGAACACAGCCCCTGCGCGAAAGGCCGGCCTCTGAAAGGAGTCTGCTTCTGGGACCAGGAAGTGTGCGATCACCGGTTAGAGGAGCAGGAAGAAAGGCTGGGCTGACGTCCCCCCCCCCCCCCCGTTAGTATCCACGCAGGACCCCAGGCTACACAGATGAACATGGAACTGCGTTCTGTTTTACATGGTGAGGACAGAGTTGACGGCTATCCTCGGGCCACTCTCTACAAATGCTTCCAGAGGCTGCACTAATGTACGTGGAAACATAAAGTCGACACGCTCTGCACATGCACTGAGGTGAGTGCACACACTTGCTGGAATATAATAGACCTCTCTGTGCCTGGGGCCCACAGCGCCCACTCGGTGGGCACCTCTGGAACCAGCCCCAGAGCAGTGGTTCCTGAGCCTCAGAACTACCTCCCCTCCAGCCCACCAGGCTCTGCAGCTCCAGACGGGCCCTGGGGCGCAGGACAAGGCTGCCTCTGCATTGAGCCCTGTGTGAGGTTAGCTGGCCTGGGTGCCGGACAGTGCAGACACTGGCCATCTAGCCGCTGACAGCCACAAGCAAAGGAAGCTTCAAGACACCTGTCCAGAAGGCCACAAGGTGGGCCCTGTGTCCATCAGTCTGTCAGGGTCCCTGTGCCCTCCTCTGTGAAGGGGCTGAAGCACATCAGGGTAGGGCAGGACCGGCCAGGCTCGGACTTTTGAAAAGTGAGTGATGTTTTAAACTTGATCATTTTCATCCTCCTCCATGTCTCCCTATTTTCTGGTCTGATGCCAAGAACCAAGCGTCAACACCTACACAGCAGCCTGGGCCACAGGGCCGGAGGGGTCTAGGGCTCAGCTGCCAGATAGCTCCCTGAGAGGAACGAAAGCACCCCCTCCACCACCCGCCTCCCCAAAGCAAGGAGGTCAAAGCTGTGTCTGGTCATTAATGGGGACCTAGGACTCCTCCCTAATGTCCCCTCGCAGAGGGAAGGACTGTCCACATTTCTCATGAGATCTCATGACCTCAAATTCTCATCTCCATTAATCTGTCCATTTAAAACATGTACAGTCCTCTTAGGAATGTTTCTCCTCCTAGAGCTGAGTCCTAGGGACCCTAAAATCTCAGCATCACAGCCAGGACTTCTCTAACCTCTCAAGCAACAAACACATTCGTAGACCCACAATGTGTCAAGCCCAGGAAGGCCCCCAAAAGTGCTGACCCAATGGGAGCCCAGGATATAAATGAAAAAAATGAGATGTGCTTAAAGGTTTTTAAACCTTAGAACTTGAGGTGTGTATGGTTTCTCATCCGGGTTCCCGTTAACGAGCACTCTTGACAACAGTGTGGCTGCAGCAAAGACGACTCCATGGGGAGAGACGCTGACCTGGGCTAAGCCTTACCCCTCCTGGCTTGCAGAAGTTTTCTGTCCTCTAGGCGGACTAGTTCTGTGGACTAGTTGTCTCGTAGGTCCTCACTAATACTGACTAAAATTCTTCAACCAAATTAAGAGATTTCCAGTGAAGAAGTATGTTCAAACCATCCAGTTAAAGAATAGGCAGAGGCAGTAGGGGGCTTAGGAGAGGTAGGGGGCAGGTGAGCGAGCAGTGGGGTGTCCAAGGAACAGAGCTGAGGGTTTGTTGCAGAAAGGGGGAGCTAGAAGGTGGATGATGCTGACTGGGTCAGTTATGGGTGTATTGGGGCAGGGAGACAGAGCCTGAATGGATTTCAAGCCTGGGAGTAACAGGATAAAGAAGCTATGTCAGGTTGGCCAAGAGGTTTCTCCACTGAGGAGATCATGTCAATGAGGCAAGTGTTAGCTCTCAGTGGCCTGATGAGGGTGGGTGGCCCCAGATGTGTAAGGAAGCTAAGTGGGTTTCTTCCATTTGGGTCCAACATCTTTAGACACTGATGGATTAGATGACTGGGCAGGGAAGAGTCTAGAAATGGTATCTTCACGCAACAACAAATTTACTCACATAGTGCCAACTATGTGCCGTGTACACAGCAGGAAAGAATTAAGATGGTTTTGCCTGAAGGGAGGACCTGTCGGGGAGCCCACGCATCCCAGAGGGCAGAGCCTGGCGTGCCGACCTGGGCATCACGGTGGGGGTTGGATAACACCTGCCACGTGTGGAAGGAAAAGAAGCTAGTGAGGCCAGGAGCTGGCAAGATGTTGTAAAGAGAGTGGCGACAGTTCAACTAGAGGACCAAGCCAACCTGCCGTCTGAGCACTCTCCACCCGAGAGGACATTTCCAAGTCCTGGCCCACTGTCTGAATGTGGGGGATGAGGTCAGAGGAGAAGTCAGCAGTGATTCCAAGGCTTCCAGTCAGGGTGACCAGAGGACGGGAGTAGCAGCGGGGGGAGCAGGGAGGCCACAGGCACAGGCAACCCTGCTGGTGTTGACACTCAGGCATGGACTCCCTTCAGCTTCCTTCTCGTTGCTGTACTACAAGGAGAGAGGGCAGGGTCAAGACTCAAGAGTGAAGGCTAATAAATCTGTGATGTGCAAAAAGGAGGAGCATGGGGTGGGGACTGTTTGCAAAATGCAAGTGGTCTCTGCCACCAAGACACTTAAATTTACACTGATCCCATCCATTCACGTTTCCCTCCAACATGCACACAAATAGTTGAAAATATATTTTTTAAGCTTCTCATCACTACTTTTCCCTTAGTTCTGTCATGGGGGCCTTTGTAGCATAACAAGTTCTCTCCTTGCAAGGACTGATAAAGCTGTCCACCCTGACCTTTCCAGCGTTTTCAGCCTCCTCTGTAATGCCTTACTGCTATCCCCCAACTGGGGTATGCTGAGGCCTAGGTTTCCCCAGCACCCTTCTCATGCTGTGGGGGTTCGTGTCAGGAAAAATCCAAACTCCTTTGTTTTGCCTTCCAAGGCCCCCACGACTTGGTCTTTACCTACGCACCTTTCTAGCCTTCCTTCACCGTCGTCTTCATGTGTCCGACACTCCAGCCGTCCCACAGTGGAATGCTTCTTGCGTGTGTCACAGCTAAGGTTTTGCTCAAGATGCCCTCTTCCCAAAACCAATACCAACTCAATGAAGATTTGCCATATTTTAAGGTCCAATTCAAGTCATCATCTTAAGAGTTTTCAAATTTCCTTTGTCAAATTTAACCTCTCCTTTCCCCATATTCTCATAACACTTTGTGCCTCTCAGATAGAACTAGACTTTTTCCACGTCTTTTCCTGGAAGGGAAGAGTAAGGACTGTATGTTTATTCATCTTGATGTCCTGCCATGCCCAGCACAGTGCTTCACACAGAGTGAGGGCTCAGCAGATGGGGAGCTGGTGGGTGGTGTCGGTGCATGTGGACCGCATCAGCTTCCTGTCCTGCAGACTCCGTCAGTATAAGACCCGAACTTACAAGTGGAGGGAAAGGGAACTGATAATATCTCCAATCACTTTCAATATTTATTCAACAAACATCTGAGTGCCAGTGACGTTTCAGGCAATGGGGATATAGAAGAAACACATATCTACTATCCAAGGACTCACTCTCTGTGGGGTAAATGTACCAATAAACACTTACAGAGTTAACCCAGCCACAGCAGCTAGGGGAGGCTTCCTGGCAAAGGTTGTTCCCGGGTGGATTCATCCAGATGAAGAAGGGAGACAGGGCATTTAGGGCAGAGGTCAAAGCCTAGAGGTGAGGGACCATGTCAGAGTTAGGAACTGCAGCACAGGAGAAGAACTACAAGATGGGGCTGGAGCGATCCGTGGAGGCTAGATCGTGAAGAGTCTCCAATTCTTAGTAGGGAAGGCAATGGGAAGGATGTTAAAGAACAAAGTGACCCAATCAGATGGAATTTTAGATCCCCAGACTACAGGGTGGAAGATAGCCTAGAGCACAAGAGAGAGATCTTGGCTGAAGGTGGAGATTTTTAATTATTAGTATATAGATGGTGGTTAAATAAGATCATTTAGGGGAGTGTATGGAGAAATACCAAATAAAAGGCAAGGAAAACCAACTTTTTAGGGAGAAGATGTCTAATCGTGGAGACAGCCAAAAGCAGGAGGGGCTTCCACAGAGCCAAGAAGGGCAGAGGCTTGAGAAGGGGCTGGTCAGAAACTAAACTTAATCTGAGTGAGCGAGTTTACTGGAAATATAGGGATGGAAGAACATGTTAAATGGCACCATGAGGATATGATCAACAATGTATAGAATGTAGGCAACTCAGTAAAAGTTTCATCCCAAGGGGAGAAAAGTGGGAGGGGAACCTACATATTAAAAGAGCCTTGAGAAACCATCAACAAAATGAAAAGGCAACCTTCAGAATGAAAGAAAATATTTGCCAATCATATAGCTCAGAAGGGGTTAATATCCAAAATCTATAAAGAACTCATACAACTCAACAGCAAAAAAACAAACAATCCTATTTAAAAATGGGCAGAGGATCTAAATAGATGTTTTTCCAAAGAAGACATACAGATGGCCAACAGGTACATGACAAGGTGCTCAACATCACTAATCATCAGGGAAATGCAAATCAAAACCGCAATGAGATGTCACCTCACAACTTAGAATCAAAAAGACAAGAAATAATAAGTGTGGCGAGGATGTGGAGAAAAGAGAACCCTTGTGCACTGTTGGTGGGGATGTAAACTGGTACATCCACTATAGAAAATAGTATGGAGGTTTCCTCAAAAAATTAAAAATACAACTACTATCTGATGCAGCAATTCCACTTCTGGGTCTATAACCAAAGAAAATGAAAACACTAACTTGAAAAGGTATCTGCACCACCCTGTTCATAGCAGCATTATTTACAAGTGAAGACATGGAAACAACCTAAATGTCCATCAACAGATACATGGATAAAGAAAATGTGGTATATACAACAGAATATTATTTAGCCATGAAAAAGAAGGAAACCCTGCCATTTGTGACAACATGGGTGGATTTTGAGGGTATTATACTAAATGAAATAAATGAGACAGAGAAAAACAAATACTGTATGATCTCACTTAAATGTGGAAACTAAAGAAACAAAAACAAAAACCCAAACTCACAGGTACAGAAAAGAGACTGGCGGTTGCCAGAGGCAGGGGATGGAGGGGGGCAAAATGGGTGAAGGGGTCAAAGGTACAAACTTCCAGTTATGAAATGAGTAAGTCCTGGGGATGTAATGGACAGCATGGTGACTGTGGTTAACAATACTGTATTGCATATTTGAAAGTTGCTAAAAGAGTAGATCTTAAAAGTTCTCATCACAAGAAAAAACTTTGTAACTGTGTGGTGGTGAATGTTAACTAGACTTACTGTGGTGATAATTTTGCAATATATACAAATACCGAATCATTATGTTGTATACCTGAAACTAATATAATGTTATATGTCAATTATTCCTCAATAAAAAAAAAAGAGAGAGAGCCAGCCCTAGTTGCCTAGGGGTTAAAGTTCGGTGTGCTCCGCTTCGGTGGGCTGGGTTTGGTTCCTGGGTGTGGAACCACAACACTCGTCTGTCAGTAGCCATGCTGTGGCAGCAGCTCACATAGAAGAACCAGAAGAACTTGCAACTATCATATATACAACCATGCACTGGGGCTTTGGGGAAAAGGAGAAGAAAAAAGAGGAAGACTGGCAACAGATGTTAGCTCAGGGTGAATCTTCCAAAAAAAAAAGAGAGAGCCTTGAGTGACAGAAGTACCAGGGCATCACTGACCTGCCTGGTTTACACCTGCTGTCGGGGTACAGTTACAAATTGAGCCCCTTTTACTCCCAAATATCTCTGTTTGGATGAGAAATTATATGGTTGCTTAAAAATATATGAAACCCAAACTCAGGGACATTCCACAAAATAATTGACCAGTACTCTTCAAATGTGTCACAGTCATGAAAGATAAAGAACTGGGGGACTGTCACAGATTGAAGGCGACTCAGGAGCCCCGACCACCAGAGGCAATGTGTGAGGCCAGGCTGGATCCTGGAGCAGAAAAGTGGCATTAATGGGTCACTCTGAATAAGGTCTACAGGTTAGGTCACAGTATCGTATCAACACGCATTTCCTGAGCTTCATAATTTTGCTGAGTTATGATACTAACATTTGGGCAATCTGGGTGAAGAGTACAGGGAATTCCTTGTACTCATTTCACAAATTTTTTTGTTAGTTTGAAATTATTTCAAAATGAAGAGTTAAATAATAAAACAAAAAAGAGAAAATTGTTTTAAGTTTTAAAAAACCACTTATGAGATAATCTGGGAAATTTGAACCTGACAATATTTGAAGACATTAAGGAAGTATTAACTTTTAGGTGTGCTAATGGTATCATGTGGTTTTGTTTAGCACCGAGTACTTATCCTTTAGAGATATACCAAACACGTGAGCGTGCACACAAACACTATGACAGTGCTGAACGCTAGTGGAGTCACAAGATGTCCTCTGAATGTGCCAAATAGCGGGTCAGTAGTGATCATTAATTCAGCGGACTTTTCAAGCTCCTGAGATGGACACTGGACAAGGGTATGGCCTTTCCCCGGATGCACAAGCCAGTGGTCGGGACAAACCAGCTCAAAGGGCACAGCCTGCTGCGAACGCATGTGGGGTGGCCCGAGGCTAAGGCCCCAGGGAGGTCTAAGGTTAGGCCAGGGGACAAGGACGGCTGAGCTAAGCATGAAGGGGGCTAGGGAGTGCTAGGCGAAGAAGCCACACACAGCCAGCCAGGAAAGCAGACCACGTGGGTGGGGAACTGCCCAGAGGCCACTGTAGCTGGAGCCTGTGTGTGTGCACGTGCACGGCGGGGTGCAGATTCAGTAAGAAATGTGAGAGGTGGACAGGAGGCTTGAAGGCCAGAACCAAAAGTCTGGATTTTACCTTGCAGGTCATGGGAAGCCACGAAAGGACTGTAAGCAGCAGAGACATGATCAGATTGACATGTGAAAGATCATTCTGATAGGTGTAGACTCAATTACAGGCCGAAATGAAGGGGGGGGGCAGGCACAGCCTCTTCAGACTCAAGTTTCCTCCTCTGGAACATGTGTTTGACCTAAGGGCGTCAAAGATCCTTTTCAACTAGAAACACCTGGGATTTATCTTTTTGTGCACCACAGTATGCAGGTAACAATCCACGGATCATCCATCAGTGTTACAGGTAGGACTGACAGTCGTTTGGATATTGTGATGGGTCAGAAGGCTCATCTGACTAAAAATATCCACCTGATCCCCACAAGTCAGGCCCAAGAATGAAATTTCCACTGTCACAGTGACACCTCTAGGCTAAGGCATTGTGACAAAGAGAGACCTGCCTGCCCTGTGCCTCTGCCTGGGACGTGGAACATCATAAGACGGCATAAGCATTGGTTGTTTTTCAAATTGTGGTTTCATGACCCAGAGGTTTCTCTTAAAATAGAAATGTGCTACCAAGGGAGGGAATACAACACATACATCACATCCCTGACACCCAGTATTGTGGGTATCGATGCCAGCGGTTACCATAGAAAACAGAAAGCACAACACAGACACATTCTGAAGGACACTAGTTGGGGGATGGAAAAAAGGTCAGGGGAAAAGGTCGGGGAGCTTCAGGGCGGCCAGGGGACAGTCACAAAGTTAAAGCCTGTCATCCCACCTCTTGCCTCAAGATTCTGGGAAAATTAGCAGCCAGGAGTGCTTTTTGGTTAAAGAAAGCTGCCATGAAAACAAAACATCAAGCAAGTCCAGCAGGGATCCCTTTCTCTTACCAAACATGGAAATGCAAGGAAGAATCCTGCATGGCTGTCTTGCCTCCTTGTGAGCAATAATTCTTTTGTCTTCACATTTTCTGCATGCTGCTCTGCAGAAGCTTGGCATAGGAACACACTTGAAGCAAATCAAGTTCTCCCCTCTCATGGGATCCCAGAAGCGTCCCTGGGGCCACGTGTGAAGCTTGGCTTGAATGAGTGACAGCTGGCCCGGCTTAATCCAAGAACAAAGGACAAGTCCTCCAGGGATGATTAGAGGTGATGGAAACTGAGCTTGGAGAGGAATGTAAGTGACAGCAGAGACAGAAAAAGAGCACTGCCCCTGGGACCCTGAACTGGGTAGGAAACAATTCAAAGCGGTTCCGGAGGACTGCTACTGGCAGGACAATGAGCACATTCCGGCAGACAGAATCGCAGCCACCTGATGTGCTCTCTCTCGGACACCCAAGTATAGCTGTGATGTTTACTGGCACAAACCCATTGATGTGGCTCACCCTCCTGCTTTGCAAAACATAAAATTATTCTAATTTTAAAATACCAGAGGCTAAGTATGATTATTTCTTTCACAGCAATCCCAAGACCCCACACCCAAGAACAAGTGGGGGAAATGCCTTTTCTGGTCCAGGCTGGAAACCCATAAGTACTGAAACGTCTAGGTGAAAACAAAATCGCCTCAGGAGTCATGGTTGGCCAGATCTCAAGGTCAGTGAGTTCAACCCAACAGACTTTCTTAAAAGGGCAAGATGGTGTCTATAAGCGTCCTGAACCTAAAACTTTAGTCTGGTTTAGTTACCAACCAGTGACATTGGAAGAATTATTGCCCTTGGCTTTGCAAAGTGAAGGGGATGGATTTGACGACCAGGCTGCTTCCTCCAGCTTCCTGATGGCAGGACTGATAATGTGAGATTTTATCCATGTTTTCTGCTTAGAAATGACACCTGTAATCCACCGAGTCTCCAAGATATTGGAGAATTCCCCAAATTAACCTATTAAGTCAGTGCAATTCTAACCAAAATCCCAGTAGATTTCTCTTAGAACTTGGCAAGCTGATCCTAAAATTCGTACAGAGAGAAAAGGGCCAAGAATAGGCCAGTTTTGAAGAAGAATAAGGAGGGAACTCACTCTAGCAGATATGAAGATGTTATACAATTATGGTAATATAAAGACAACTGGCAGCCCTCTAGGAAAGCTGAGTGATAACCATTTTCCCTTTGCAAGAGCTAAGATTCCTCTGAAAAACCCCTATCTTTGCCTGGGATATGGGCAATAAAAAGAAGTCATAAGGTTTCCAAAATACGGTTTTCAGACCACCTGTATCAGAACACGTGGGGCTCTGTTAAAAATGCAGAGTCTCCCACTTCACCCCACACCCAGTGACTCAGGAGGCCTGCATGTTAACAAGCTGCCCACTGACTTGTCTTGCTCATTTAAACTGGGGAATCTCTAACAGTCAGCAGAAGCCCCTTCCCAGTCACACAGTCAGCAACAAAGTTAGGTGACATCTGTAAAAGGTAGTTAGCCATATATTGACTGCAGTTGATAGTAAACAACTGGACAATTGTGTTTTCCCAAATACGCTCGAATTGCATGATCCTACCAGCCCAGACTCCCTACACTGAGACGTCTAATTAATGCAGAAGGTCACTGTTAACCCAGCAAGGATTTGGCATCACAGATGGGATGGCATTGAGATCTCAGTTATTCTTCACTAGAGGCACACAAAGGAGCTTTGAAACTCGTGATTGCTGTTCCTCTACCCCAGAGATTCGGAATGCGTGGCTCTGGAGTGGGCCCAGGGTGCTGGTATTCTTTAAAAGCTCCTCAGATAATTCTAACACACAGCCCTGGCAGAGGCTGTTTGGTCTCCAGGTTTGAGATAATGAGTCACTGCGACAGGGGTTTGTGTTCACCTTGCAATCCGTCTTTTTCCCTTTGGAACAAGGCCTGCAGCTGTGAGCACAATGGTTATGAGACTATAGGGGAAAGAATGGTGAAGGACGAGGCTCGGAGCTGCAGGGCCGGTTATGGGAGGACTCTGTTTGCTGGCCAGGGAGCAACCGGGGACAAGAAGACCACAAACAGTTTCCCTCTGTTAGAAAGTCGTGGCCAGCAGTCCCATCAGCTCCACCCTCTCTCCATTCGCTAAGGCCTGAGAGAGCCAAAGATCTTCAATATATGCTGCCAAGAAGCTCTGAAAAATGCTCTTCTGGCCCCTACAAGAAAACATCAGTTGTGCATTTCTCATGAAAGAGGACACGGAAAAATCAGCCTGGGAGGGCAGCGAAGTCTGACCTGGCACAGACGCCCTGGAGTCAGATCCCCAGTGGGCCTCACCTGGCCCTCTTTGCTGGCCAAGGAGAGCTGGGGTCAATCCTAGCCCCTGTGGGGACTGAAGTTAACTTGGTGTGATCCTGAACTGGGCATCAAGGTCAGCCCTGAAGCTCAGCCAATGCGGCAGGCTCCAGAACTAACCCAGCTCCTCTGCCAACTGAGTTGGCCCTGGGCTACCAGGAGCCTGGAAGGGCTCAGCCTGTCCACCCTCTCCCTTTACTCATGAGGAAACTGAGGCACTGAGAGGGTGAAGGGCTTGTCCAAAGCCTTCCAGCTCACCTGGCTTAGCGTGATCAACTGCACTGCCCTGCATAGCCGAGCTGCGTGCATCTGCTCTGCAGTTTGTGGATATATAGCAATTAGTCAGATGCTTGGTAAGTGGTAAAGCTACAACCAGGATATCCACTGATTCCATGTAAAATCTGTTCATCTGGGAGGTCAGGGAAGAGCAGAGAGAGACAAATGGCTTGGAAAAGAATTTGGAAGATCATTCAGAAACAAAGCTTTACAGAGGGAAAGAGAGGAATGAGCATGAGAGCCAGAATTTCTCAAAGGGTTTTATTCTTTGGTCATGGCAAATGTCACGCATTCAGTGCAGCTGGGAAATATCTCTTCAAAGGAAAAACACAGCTCATGCCCACAGGATGGCTTAACTATCTGTCTAGGGGAAGCTGCAGAATTTGGGTTCAGAGCCATCTGATGTGTCCGTCCTTGGGGCGGACGGGGTAGCGCCTGTGTGCAAAAAGGGGGGAGCCCACCCTGATCCAAAATGAATCAGCTGTTTGTCGCCTTACATTGGTTATGAGGAATAGTTAATATCAAAACATTAGCCTCTTTAATTCCAGAAGAGTTCCTGGTAGATTATGTTCTCTCTGACCTCAATAATTTAGTGAGCAATGTACTCATTGCCCTCTTTCAAAATCATCATGTGTCGTTTCTGGAACACAAACCCCATAAGGAATTTTACTTCATGGTATGTGTGCTCCTGCCTGGAGCTGCCCCAATCCTTCTGTGGTATTAAGAGTACAAACATTTTATTCAGGTGAGGAAATTTGAAAAAGGTGATGATGGAATGAAATATTATCATCCTCAGCTACTATGAGAAGGCTCAAGTAAAACCCAGGCAGTTAGAGAAAATAACTATGAAAGCAAAACGAACATATCTATTTTCAGAACGAGAGACTTTAATCCCATGACAATGCTCAACGACAATACTTTTATTTTTACTCGTGAAACTGATAGGTGCAGTAGAGCCTGCTATATTTTGAGTAACTCAGAGAAAAAAACCTGTGCAGTACTTTGGCCAATTAAAGGTCACTTATTCATGAGAATACTTTTTGGGGAAAATACCAATATTTCTTAAACAAGCTGCTTTAAGCAATGAGCGTCTCCTCTCCTACAACAAGTTTTGGGGAGCAGAGCCCACCTGCCGTGCTCCACGCTGCAACCAAAGGCCTCCCCGCCAGGCAGGGGCACTGCCTCTGTTCTCTCCTCTCTCCTCTCGTCCTTTCCCCAACACTTCTTCTTAAAGAACAGCATCATCATAGGACCGTGCAGAAAGGACACAGTCCCTGAGCTGACATACTATACAGAGATATTCCCTGAAGGCAGAAAGGCTTTCTTAGTTTGTTGTTAAGTCATTAGAATCACCCACAGGTTTGAGGCAGGGACCCAGGAAAAAAGTGAACTTGCTAAGGAGAAACATTATAAAAAAGAAAGGCCTCCCCAAATTCAAAGATCACACCGGATGGGCCTTCCCCGGGAAGCCAGGTCCCATGGGGAAGGTGAGTTGGCGCAGTGCTGCCCCCTGTCGATCACAGTCGACACGGCGACACCTTTGAGGTCTGGGACGCAGCCACCTCCTGGGGAGACGGATCACAGCCGGCACACATCCCCAAGGGGCTTCTGTCCATGGGGACCTTTGTTCTTAGTGCTAGGACACAAATTCAAAAGTGCATACGGTGGGGCAGGGAGGGTGCATGTGAAAGAAAAAGCAATGGGAACATTAAAAAGGGAATAACTCCCTCCAACATTATACTCCTAACTTTTCTAACTTTCTCTAATTAATGTTATATTCCTTTTATAATTTTAAAAATGATATGATAAAGAAAAAGTGATGTGAAAGGTGCCCTGTGATCTAGGAAAAAAGCGTCAGGGTGTGTGTTCCGGGCATGGCCCTCGCCCAGGCAGTATTTGATGAATGGATGTACCTGTTTCTGCAGTGGTAACATGGAACAAGCACGGACAGCCCCCAGGGGAAGCAGGAGGTTTGAGTTAGCTCAACTTAAGGGTTAGAGGAGGGGTAAGCAAAAATATCCTTTTTATTTCAACCTTTCCTGATGAAAACCTTTCTAAAATGCAGTGTTGCTAAATATGTGGTAATAGATTTATGGGAACGTGAAGGTCATCCCCGTAACGGGCGTTGCTGGCTGGCCCAGGAGACGATGGTGACCTCGCCTGACCCACACATGAGCTGGAAGCTGTTACTATGTTGTGCCTCTTTTCCCCAGTCACCCGCTGAAAGTTCTGGTAATAGACAGTGGTGCCAACGTGGGTTGTCCATGGGAAAAGATCAGCTTTACTGATACTTACTAACATCCAACCCGGCACCTCTGCTGGTCTGGCCTCTCCTTTGGTGGCCCCCCTACTGAGACACGCCTGACCGCAGGCTCATCTGCTTGGGGAGGATTTGCCTGGCAGAGGGTGGTCCCAGTGCCTCTTCAAACTCCCTAGTGGCCCGCTGCCTCTATTTTTAAGTCACTCGACCTCCCTGTCCCCTGTCCTCCCTCCTCTCCTGTAGTCCCTGTCCTGTTCTCTTTTTCTTTCCATTTATTCCCTTGCTGTCGTTGCTATCCATGGAGTTATTTATTGTAAAAATAAATTTAGGTGTAGTCTCTTAAATTCCTTGGAGGAAAAGAGTTACATAGAAAAGTTAACAAAGCCTAAAAATAAATTGTTGTGCATTATTCACATCCTAGAGAAAAGTTATCTTTAGATTACTACCCAAAATTGAAAAATATAAACAAAAATTATTTAGAGTTGGTAGGTGTTTTATCTTTGGAGTTTCAACAAAAATGAGTGATATGTATCTTTATTGGCATAAAAAAAGCTTATTGAGCAATCACGTTAATTTTATGTTTGGCATTTTTGTTTTCAAAGCTTAAGAGAAACAAACATGATACCACAAAGTAAATGAAAAAACATTTTCAGGGCCGGCCCCGTGGCTTAGCGGTTAAGTGCGTGCGCTCCGATGCAGGCGGCCGGGGTTCAGATCCCGGGCGCGCACAGACACACTGCTTCTCCAGCCACGCTGAGGCCGCGTCCCACATACAGCAACTAGAAAATGTGCAACTATGACATACAACTATCTACTGGGGCTTTGGGGGAAAATAAATAAATAAATAAAATTAAAAAAAAAAAAAAACATTTTCATATTCTGGAAGTTGAATGTTGCTTTTCTAATAGCACGATGGGTGGGAGCACAGGCTCAACGGGATCAGAGAGGTCTGGGCTTAGACCCCGGCTCTCCCATTTCAGCCCAACACCCTAACCCCTCCAGGCCGGGTCCTCCTCCACAGACCGCCCAGCTGTGGGTGGCTCAAGGGAGCTCTGCAGACTCTCTCTGAGGCCTGCGGTGCCTCTGCTGTAAGCAGTGCGGCCTGTGAGAGCAGACAGTGCCTTCACACCAGCGCTTTCCGTACAGCAAAGGCTGTTGTTACTGGTGAGGCTTCGTTGCTTCAGTATCTGCCTTTTCCTCATGGTTGGTGAATTTCCTCTTCTGCACTCAATATATTTATTTTCTGCTGAAGGAATATTGTCCCTGAGCTAACATCTGTGCCAGTCTTCCTCTACTTTATATGTGGGATGCTGCCACAGCCTGGCTGACAAGTGGTGTAGATCTGTGCCCGGGATCTGAACCTGCGAACCCAGGCCGCCGAAGGGGAGCACGCTGAACTTAACCACTACGCCACGGAGCCAGCTCAATTTAAAAATTAAGACGTTTTTGAAATAATACATGCTCGTGGCAGAAAATTCAGAAGACACAAAAGAGTGAAGAGTAAGTCTCCTTCCCACCTGTTCCCAGCCTCCCAGGGCCCCTCCTGAGGCACTGTAATAACCAGGTTCCAGAGGTGCCCCAAAGTGTGTGTGTGCATATTTAAGAGATGTGTAAGTTATGTAACAGCTTCTCTCTGACCACACATGGCCGCACCAGCTCATTTCTCCTGACGTTGGTGATGGCTGCTCTGCTTAGGTGCATTCAGAGCTAACCCCTTCCTCTTCAAGGCTGTTTTTGTAGCATTTTATTGAACTAGCTGCCTATTGGTGGATGCTTGGATGCTTCCAGTCCCTTGCTAGCACCACAGTGAACACCCTTGTACACACATAATTTAGTACATGGGCAAATGTGGAATTCCAAGTGGAACTGTGGAGTCAAAGACTGTGTGAAGTTAGAGGCCGGCCCAGTGGTGTAGTGGTTAAGTTCACACACTCCACTTGGCAGCCCAGGGTTCACAGGTTTAGATCCCGGGAGCAGACCTAAGTACTGCTTGTCAAGCCGTGTTGAGGCAGGCATCCTACATATAAAGTAGAGGAGGAGGGCCAGCCCCGTGGCTTAGCGGTTAAGTGTATGTGCTCCGCTGCTGGCGGCCCGGGTTCGGATCCCAGGCGCGCACCGACACACCGCTTCTCTGGCCATGCTGAGGCCGCGTCCCACATACAGCAACTAGAAGGATATGCAGCTATGCCATACAACTATCTACAGGGGATTTGGGGGAATAAATAAATAAAATTATAAAGTAGAGGAGGATTGGCAACAGATGTTAGCTCAGGGCCAATCTTCCTCACACACAAAAAAGTGTGAATTTAAACTTTTGATAGTTAATACCCAATTGCCCTCCATAAAAGCTGTACCAGTTCACACCCTGTCCACTGTACAAGAATGCCTTTTCCTCACTCCCTTGCCAACGTAGCCTGATGGGTGCCGACAAAAAAAAAGGTTTCTCAGTGGAGTCTTTTTTTTTTTTTTTGGTGAGGAAGATTGTCCCTGGGCTAACATCTGTGCCAATTTTCCTCTTTTTCATATATGGGATGCCACCACAGCATGGCTTGATGAGCGGTGTGTAGGTCTGAGGCCAGGATCCGAACCTGCAAACCCCAGGCCACCAAAGCGAAGTGTGGGAACCTAATCACTATGCCACCGGGCCAGCCCATCTCAATGGAGTTTTATTATGCATTTCACTCACAATGCCTGAAGTCAACCATCTCTTCACGTCTCAAGAGTTTGAGTCATCTGACTGTCCCTCCCTGAGAAGTGTCTGGGGCCTTTGCTCATCTTTTCATTAGGTCTTTTTCTTACTGGTTTGGAGAAGCTGTTTAGCAAGTGAGCCCTTTACGACATAAGTTGCAAGTACTTTTTATTTTTCTTATTTTTTTCTTTATTTTGCCAAGAAGAAATGGCATATATGTATGTAATTGAATTTATCAATCTCATCTTTGATGATTTTGGGGGTCTGTGAGCTGCTAAACAGGCCTTTCCACTCCAAGATTATAAACATAATTGACCATGTTTTTTATCTGTTTTTGTGGTTTTATTTTACGTTTAAATCTTTGAATCATCTGGAATTTATTTTGATATAGGAGTGAGATCCAATTGTATTTTTTCCCAGCTGGCACCTCAGCTGTCCCAACACCATTTATTGAATGATCCATCTCTCCCCTAAAGATATGGAAAGCCACTTTATAGTCCAAGTCTCTATTTTAAAACCTACCTTATCCACCTAAAGTGGTCCTTTCTGTGCTTTTCAGTATTTCTGACTTGCAGTCCGTTTCCCCATTCATCTTTCTTAAGAGTTTCTCTGACCGTTTTTAGCCTTAAATACCACTTCTGAATCCGAGTTTAAGGCAGCACAGGTGAGCACCCTCTTCCACTTAGGTGACCAGGCCCCGCAGTGACACCACTAAGAAACCATCCTGTCCTTCCACACACCTCTTTTAGGGCTCTGAGCTTCCACATGTATTGCTTTTTCCAATCTTCACAATAATTCAGGAGGTGGTAAGGAGAAGTGATCACAGGTCAGGAGCACAGAGAGATGGTCTCCTGGCAGGAAAAGACAGGGCCAGCTCCAGCATCCAGCGATCTGGAGCCCTGGCCCAGTGCCCATCCCTAGAAGGCCGTCCTTCCTTCAGAGAGTGTAAGCCATCAGGCCTCCATTTGCTCACCTGGGGAGCAACTTCATCAGTGTTGCTAAATAATATGAAAAATAATGCAGATGATACCATAAGCCACCTGACACAGACGTGGCTCCTGCTCCCAGGCTCCACACAGCACAGAGGCTCCACAGGCAGACCCAGCAGCCTAGTCCAGGACACTCAACGCTGTGTGTTGTTCTTGTCCGTAACCTCCCTTAGCCATTCCCTCCTCCATGCTGCTCCTGGATCTCACCTGGGGAGACACAGGTGTCAGTCCCCAGGAAAGGCAGCAAGGGCAACTCAATTTAAGTTACTATGTGCAGAATTCTAGGGCTGACAACTCCCAATTTGTACACCAGTCCTGATCTCTCTCCTGAGACCACACTTCCACAGCCAACTGGTCATTTACACCTGTGTACCTCTGAGGCACGTAAAACTCAACAAGCCTAGCATTGAATGCATTGCCTTCCAAAAAACTTGCTCCTCATTCCTTTTCCCCATTTTGCTTAAATACCATCAACAACCCCAGCCAGAAACGTGCGGGACATGTCCAACAGGAGGTCCTAAAAAATCACTGCTGTATGTTACTCTTCTGCCTTCTGGCCAGCGGGGCCCTCAGCCTAGTGGGGTGGGGGGAGGCATCTATTTGCCTGGAGAGAGGAGAGTTTGTTACAGAAAACTACAGAAGTAGCAGCTTCTGTCTGGAGAAGCCAAGCTGCTGTCTTGAGAGATTTTCCAAGTTGCTTTAAAGCTATTTAGCATATCAAAGGTATAATATGAGGCTGAAGAAAGAAGGATAATAAAATAGGTCATCCTTTTGGGCCCTGGGAATGGTGGGAAGAAAGAGGAAAAGCAAGAGAATGAAGCCACCAGGACGAATGGTACCACGTGCGTGTCATGAGGGCATCAGATGACTGAGAGGAGCAGGGAGGGCAGGAGGTGTCTGGGCCCAACCTCCATGTGGGTGGGGGTGGGGTGGGGCTCAGCCACAAGTGAACACGGTCCTTTGCGGAGTAGCCAGGAGGAGGGAGGCCCACTAACTAGTGGGTAGAGGCTCAGGGAAGCCTGGATTGGTTTCAAACAAAATCATTACATTTTCTCTGCACATCTCCACAGCAGCGTGGACGAAAGCCTTGACTCATTACACATTTTATGCCCTCTCCTTCTCCCTCACTCCCACATATAATCATCACTCACTAAATCCTGTCACTTTCACTTCTTTAAGTCATATCTTTCAAATTGATCCTAGTTTCACCTTCTCCACTACCACTGCCTGAGTTCAGACCCTAAAGGCCTTTTGCTGGAAGCATTGCAATGCGTTTGTCCAGTATCTCCCCTCCAATCTATCCTTCATTAGGGTCACCTTCCTAAAACACAAAGTGGCTATGTGGTTTCCTTGATCAAAAAGCAACATACAGGATAAATTTCAAACTTGCAGCATTGCTTCTAAGGCCCAAATCTAGCTCCTGCTCCCCTCTCCACCTCATCTCTTCCACTCCCAACTCCCTTGTGCTGTGGTTTTCGGTGCTGGTGAGTCCTCACTCTCTTCCTTTCCCCCTTGCCATCAGCTGCCTCTTCCCTCTGGGCCACCCTTGTCTTGCTCTTTCACCGGAAGGCTTTCTAGGACATCTGTGGCTGTATGAGGGCCCCTTCCTTCCCCAGCTAGACTGTGAGCCCCTGCAGGAGGTGACACTTGGCAGTAAAGGAGGGGAAGGGGACAGTCACAAGTTGTGCTGAGGACACTCTAGCCACACTATTCCCTGCACACACCCCAGCCTCCCCTTTTGCATGCTGTCCCTTTCTTCTGAGCTGACCTCTTCACAGGCCAGTCTCGGAATTGTGCCTGTTCTCCAAAGTGCATTTCAAACGCCATTTTGATCCTCCAAAACACTCCCCCAACCCCCACCTTAAACTATTACACACTTAAACTTTTCACGTCAAACCATGTTCTGCCTGTATTATGGTTTCTTTCCCAATTATCCCCACCACTCCTCCCTCAGATATAAGCTAAATGGGCTCAGAGGATGTGCTTCACGGCGCCCAATGCTCAGCAGCGTCTGAACCACCATAGGCACTCAGGAAATGTCTGTAGACTTCCACATTAGAACCTCCACAGGCCTTCTGTACAAAACTGGATTAAGATTAACAAAGGATCACTTGGTCCCTTGTAGAACCCATTTAACTATGCACCTGGCAAAGAACAGTTGCTCAAGAAACCTGTTGCACATGAGGTAACTGAAAGGTAAACAGAAGGAAGCAGGCTTCCTTTGGGGGAGGTGATGGGCCTTTGCCAGAACGAACTGCTCCCAGCCCAGCGCCCCATGTGCGCCGCGCCCCCCCGCGCGCCCCGCGCTCACCTGTAGGCCCAGGGCGACACGCTGCGCAGGTGGGTGGGCGGCCGGAAGCGGCGGTCGGCGGGCCTGCCCCCTGCCGGGCAGCTCGCGTTGCGCGCCTGCTCGCGCGGCCCCAGCTGCAGCGTGTGGTGGAAGGCGCCCAGCACGCCGGCCGCCAGCCGCCCGTACAGCTGCTCCAGGAGCTCCTCGGGCCGGTCCGCGCAGCCCCGCGGCCGCGCCGGCCGCCTGCTCGCCCTCGGGGCGCCTGCGGCCCGGCCCGGCGACAGCGCCAGCAGGACGCCGGCCACGAGCATCCAGACCTGCGAGACAGGCCGCGCTCAGCGTCCGCGCCGAGGAGCCGCCGCCCGCCCGCCGCCCCACGGACCGAGAGGCCGGCCCGGAGGATGGGCGCCGACCACGCGGGCCCCCGCGCGCCCTCCCCGCCCGCGCGGCGCCCGAGGGCGCCCGGGGCCCTGCCCTGCGCCGGCCCGCGCGCGCCGGCCCGCCGCCGCCGCCGCCGCCCCGAGCCGGGGGGCGCGCGGGGGCCGGCTGCGGGGTGCGCGTGTGCGTGTGCCTGCCGGGCTGCTGCGCCGTGGGCTGCGAGTGTCTGTGACGGCCGCTTACCCCCGCGCGCGCCATCCCGCTCGGCCGCGGAGCCCGCCGCGCCGGCCGCCGCCCTCAGACCCACGCCCCCCGGCCCTCGTCATCCGCCGCCCGCCCGCCTCCTCCCGGCCCGGCCCCGACACCTCTGGGCGCGGCTGCCTTTGAACCTGACTGCTGAAGTGACTTCCTCGGGCGTCTCCTCTGTGGGCGGGCGCGGGCCAACGAGCCGACGGCACCAGGTCGTTGCCCGGCGGTCGCAGGAACGAGCTGGGCCTGCACCCTGTGCCTCTGGGAATTGAAGACGTTTTGTCACTTATGAAATGTCCTCACCAGTGTCCCCGACATCTCCCCCGAAAATGTTTTCAGATTTGTTCTGAGAAAGCCGCACAAACTGAGGGCTCGCCGGCCGCGTTGACTCGGACCGGGCGGATGGTGTGGGTTCCGAGGCCTGGATGTCACCGAGCTTTCGACGGTATGCTGTGCTGGGGACAAGGAGCAGACCTGACGTGGCTGCGCCCGTGGACTGGCGCTGTCCTGCCTGACTGAAGAAGGCCTAGGAGTCTCCAGAGCTTGGAAGTGGGGCCAACTTTGTGAAGTTAGGGGAGACAGATTTTGGCTCAGGGTAAAAAGACTTTTTCTAGTAATTAAAGCTTACCCAAGACTAGAACAGGCCACCTGGAAAAAGAATGAGCTCAAAACCTAGAAGGATTCTCTTCTCTAGGACGACTTCCTTTTCTGTGAGTCCGTTTCAAAGAAATATATCAGAGATTTTTTAAAAATCTCATTTTAACAGAGGTGGCCGTTCCTGCTAAACACCGGTAAAATGATCCTTCTGTGCCTATCAACTCTAACATCAAAGTACTAAATATTTCTTCCAACTTGTATTTCTGTGGCTGTTAGTGGGTATCACGTGGTCTGTTACAATGTTGGAGAATTCCTACTCAATGATAACTAAATTGTAAGTGCAAGCAGTCATGTAAAATAAGCCAAATATTCTGAGAATAAATTAAAGGAAATATTCTTAAATGAAGGAATTATATTATACTTCAAGAACTCAAGAAAACTTACTAATTTGTTCATTCTACAAATTAATGCTTAATGCTTTTTAGGTGGCAGGCTAATGAATATGGTCATTTTATAGCAGTCATACTTTGAAACTAAAAACAAAAGATTGATACCAACCGAAAGCTTTTGGAAAGTGTAGAAAAAACATAATTTATGGCTCCCTAAATGGTTTGCAGCTTTGGTATTTGACTACCTTGTAAACCATTGGTTAAACTCCATTTTGGTGATGTTGTGTAAGAAAAGAACACTTTCATATGCCTTGAATACTCTATAACTGAAGAGTTTAGGAATTACTTTATTTAGTGCTAAAAATCCCACTGAAATCTCCAATTTAAGCGGTTTAAGCAATTTACAGCTCTTGGTGAGTAAACATTTGTTTTGAGGTTATAAAACACTTTTTTTCTGACTACTAGATAAATTGCTCATGTTGTTTCCTTTCTGGTAAAATGGAAATAAAGATCAGTACTCAAAAATACTGCTTATTTTTTATTTGATTAAAAAAAGTGTGGGAGTCCTTTAGGAGAGACTATCACAATATTTTTATAGGAATACTCATTACAATATCCTTTCATATGTAAGGTGACACAGTGCCAGACTGTTAATTCTGTATATTATTCAACAAAATACCTTCCACTGTCTGATAACGTGGCAACTTCTCTCTTCTTCCACCTTTATTACCTTGGAAATGGAAAAGAAAATAATTATTTTCCAACAGTTTCATTTTGTGAAAGATCACAAACTGCTGAAAATTCTCACCTATTTGATAGAACATAAAATTCATCTTTGTGAGACTAATTAGAGTTGAGAAAATGCCTTATAAAACAGCAAAATGTTTTAGTTGCCTAGTTTATAATCAATTCTCTTCAAATATGAACATATTTATGAACGTGAAATAAACATGTTAATTAAATCCAAATTTAAGACATATATGTGAGAAAAAGGCAACAAAATACTCGAAACCAAGCTCATCATGTTTCCTTAGACACTAATACCTCTCCACTGTTCTCTACTGAAGATATTACCATCCTTGAGGTCTCAAAAGCTTGATATTGCCATCTTTTTTTTTTTTTGCTAACTTTTTTTGTCATTTTTTTAATTGTTTATTGCAGTAACATTGGTTTATAACATTGTATAAATTTCAGGTGTACATCATTATACTTCTGTTTCTGCATGGATTACATCATGTTCTCATGTTCACCACCCCAATACTAATTACAATCCATCACCACACACATGTGCCTAATTATCCCTTTTGCCCTCCTCCCTCCCCCCTTCCCCTGTGGTAACCACCAATAGATTCTCTGTATGTGTTTGTTTGTTGTTGTTATTATCTACTGTTTAATGAGTGAGATCATACGGTATTTGACCTTCTCCCTCTGACTTATTTCACTTTGCATAATACCTTCAATATCCATCCATGTTGTCACAGATGGCTGGATTTCATCGTTTCTTATGGCTGAGTAGTATTCCATTGTGTATATACACCACATCTTCTTTATCCGTTCATCCCTTGATGGGCACTTAGGTTGCTTCTAAGTCTTGGCTATTGTGAGTAATGCTGCAATGAACACAGGGGTGCATGTATCTTTACACATTGGTGTTTTCAAGTTCTTTGGATAAATACCCAGAAGTGGAATAGCTGGATCATGTGGTAGTTCTATGCTTAATTTTTTGAGGAATCTTCATACTGTTTTCCATAATGGCTGCACCAGTTTGCACTCCCACCAGCAGTGTATGAGAGTTCCCTTCTCTCCACATCCTCTCCAACACTTGTTGTTTCCTGTCTTGTTAATTATAACCATTCTGACGGGCATGAGGTGATATCTCACTGTAGTTTTGATTTGCATTTCCCTGATAGTGATTTTGAACATCTTTTCATGTGTCTGTTGGCCATCTGTATATCTTTGGAGAAATGTCTGTTCAGGTCTTTTGCCCATTTTTTAATCGGGTTGTTAGTTTTTTTGTTGTTGAGGTGCATGAGTTCTTTATATATTTTGGAGATTAAGCCCTTATCAGATGTATGGTTTGCAAATATCCTCTCCCAGTTGTTAGGTTGTCTTTTTGTTCTGTTGATGGTTTCCTTTGCTGTGCAGAAGCTTTTTAATTTGAGGTAGTCCCATTTGTTTATTTTTTCTATTGTTTCTCTTGCCCAGTCAGACATGGTGGTTGAAATTATGTTGCTAAGACTGATGTCAAAGAGCATACTGCCTATGTTTTCTTCCAGCAGTTTCATAGTTTCAGGTCTTACATTGAAGTCTTTAATCCATTTTGAGTTCTAGTGTGTCATTTAAGGCCAATGTTTCCTTATTAATCTTCTGTTTGGATGATCTATCCGTTGGTGTAAGTGGAGTGTTAAAGTCCCCTACTATTATTGTGTTACTGTCTATTTCTCTTTTTTGTCTGTTAATAATTGCTTTATATATTTAGGTGCTCTTACGTTGGGTGCATAGATATTTACAAGTGTTATATCCTCTTGTTGGATTGTTCCCTTGATCATTATGTAATGCCCTTCTTTATCTGTTTTTACAGTTTTTGTTTTAAAGTCTATTTTGTCTGATATGAGTATTGCTACCCCAGCTTTCTTTTCATTGCCATTTGCTTGGAGTATCCGTTTCCATCCCTTTACTTTCAGTTTGTGAGTGTCTTTAGGTCTGAAGTGTGTCTCTTGTATGCAGCATATATATGGGTCTTGTTTTTTTATCCAGTCAACTGCCCTATGCCTTTTAATTGGAACATTTAGTCCATTGACATTTAAAGTAGCTATTGATAAGTATGTACTTACTGCCATTTTTTAACTTTTTTTTCTCAGTGTTTATTTAGTCATCTTCAGTTCTTCCCTCTCACCCCCTCATTCACTCTGCCAGCCCAATACCTATCATAGCTGTAAGACTCCTTATTGTGGACCAAGCTGTTGGGAAAAATCATTTAGGCACCATAACTCCAAAAGCCAATTGTAGTTGGCTACTTTCATAGTTAACTTCTTGGGCTACCAATGTACATATCTACCCAAACCTCTTTCCCTCCTTTAAAGGACTGTCAGATTTTCCCACCAATTGTTCTCTTTATTGCTGTCATCTTCTTGGTTAGCACCTGGACCTACCACTGTTCATCATTGCTGGCACCTTTAACCTCCACAGAGGTGATTTATTCAATATCCTGGCCTCTAAATGACTAACTTAGTCCAATTGTCTTTTCTCCCATCACATCTCAACCATCAAACCATATGGTCATACCCCAGATATTATCATTACTAATAACTGCACCACCTCCAAACATGAGATTTCAAATATCTTGTTCCCTGACACAATCACTTTCTATCCTTACCCACTCCTGTAATTCTCTGATCTCATCAAGTCTCCTAATCCTACCACTTTTTAACTAACCAGCCCACTCTTGAGTCCTTATTTCCTTTCTTGCCTAGTTTAGAGCCCATGATTCAACTCCATTTCCACACCCTTACAAACACCATTAATCCCTTGTTCCTTTTCTCCTCTGTATATTTGCCTGAAATAATCCCAACTCTGTTAAAATCATACAACTGGGCTGACTAGACACAATTCTAATTGTATCTCAGATAAACATTCAACACACATATATATTACACTTTCCCAATTATATTCCCTTTTTCCAATCACTAATTACATCTCCCCTCTCCTCAAATATCTACTACGCATTACCCTCCTCGCCTCATGTTCCATACACACAGATGAGAGCTGTTATTTTTTTTTGTTTTAGCCACCTAATATACTAACCTACCTGAATTCAATTTCATATATCCTGTCTTGTTTCCTGATAACATTTGATAAACCCTTTCTTGACCCCAGGTCCCACTCTTATCTACCATCTAATTTCTCCCTCCCCTTTTATAGCAAAAAGTTCTGAGTTGTCTTTATTCTCTGGCTCTATAATCTCACTTCCCAGTCTCTGCTCAACCTACTCCAACTGGGTATTTATCCCACTTTATTGCAATGACTTAACAAGCTTGAAATTACATAATTATTGCCAAAGCCAATTGTCTGTGTCTTCTTAGATTTTCTGTATCATTTGACATAGTTGATCACTTCATTATTCCTTTTTATTAATGTTTGTATAGTGTATCTTTTTCCATCTTTTCATTTGCAACCTATCTGTGCCCTTATATATACATTTTGTGTGTGTGTGTGAGGAAGATCAGCCCTGAGCTAACATCCGTGCTAATCCTCCTCCTTTTGCTGAGGAAGACAGGCTGGAGCTAACATCTATTGCCAATCCTCCCCCCTTTTTTTCCTCCCCCAAAGCCCCAGTAGATAGTTGTATGTCATAGTTGCACATCCTTCTAGTTGCTGTATGTGGGATGCGGCCTCAGCGTGGCCGGAGAAGCAGTGCGTTGGTGCGCGCCCGGGATCCGAACCCAGGTCGCCAGTAGCGGAGCGCACGCACTTAACCGCTAAGCCACAGGGCCGGCCCATGTGCCCTTATATTTATAAATTTTTTTTAATTTATTTTTTCCCCCAAAGCCCCAGTAGATAGTTGTATGTCATAGCTGCACATCCTTCTAGTTGCTGTATGTGGGACGCGGCCTCAGCATGGCCAGAGAAGTGGTGCGTCGGTGCACGCCCGGGATCCGAACCCAGGCCACCAGCAGCAGAGTGCCTGCACTTAACCACTAAGCCACGGGGCCGGCCCTGTGCCCTTATATTTAAATGTCTCTTGCAAGTAACATATATTTAGGTTTTATTTTTTAATCCAGTCTGATAATCTTTGTCATTTAATTGGAATATTTAATCTTTTTATATTATAATTAGTATTTTCTACTTATGTAATTATTGATATAATTGTGTTTACTTTTTTATAATTACTAATGTAGTATAATTACTAATATAATTGGGTTTAAGTCCTACCATCCTGTTACTTGTTTCCTGTTTGTCCATCTGTTCTTTATTCCTTTATTTTTCCTTTACCTGCCTTTCTTTGGATTAATCAAGTATTTTTATTATTATATTTTATCTTCCAGTAGCTTTTTAAAAAACTTTTATTCTGAATCAATTTAGACTTATGGAAAAGTTGTTAGAATAGTACAAAGAACTCTATATACCCTTCACTCAGATCCATTAATTGTTAACATTTTTCAACATTTGCTTTATCATTGTATTTTTTCCTGAACTATTGAGTTGCAGACATTAGGACCCTTTGTCTCAAAATGGTTTAGTAAGTATTTCCTAGGAACAAGGGCATTCACTTATGTAACCATGGTGCAATTACCAAAATTAGAAAAATTTACAGACATAGTTCTACTATCTAATATACAGACCTGTTCACATTTAGTCAGTTGTCTCAATAGTGTCCTTTAGAGCAAATTTCCCCCCAGTCCAGGATCTGAACCAGGATCCTGCATTGCATTTTGTTGACATGTCTCTTTAGTCTCCTTTAATCTGGAGCTCTAATTCTTTGTCTTTTATGATCTTGACATTTTTGAAAAGTTTAGGCCAGTTATTTTGTAGGATGTTCCTCAATTTGGGATGCTTCCTCATGAGTAGGTTCAGGTTAGATGTTTTTGGCAGGTATATCAACTAAGAAATCTTGTTCATCACATCAGAGGCACATGGTTTTGATTTGTCCCATTATTGGTCATGTTAACTTTGGTCACTGGTTAAGGCTGTGTCCACCAAATTTCTTCAATATAAAATTAGCAGTTTTCCTCTTGTAATTAATAAGTAATTTGTGGGGAAATACTTTGAGGCTATGTAAATATACTGTTCTCATCAGACTAGCATCCATTGGTTCTTGCCTGAACCGATTACTATTGTGGTGGTTGCAAGATGATGATTTTCTAACTCTCTCATTCTTTCTGCATCTATTAGTTGTTCTATTAGATTTTTAATTATATATTCCTTTCGGTTGTTACTCTAGAGACTTCAATATGTATCCTTGACTTATTACATCTGCCACTATCTGAACAATACAATAAGCTACAGTAGTTTAATACCACCTCCCAATCTTTGGGCTAGTATTGTCATATATTTTATTTCTATATATGTTAAAATCCCACAAGGTATTATTATTGTTGTTGTTGTTGTTTTAAATAGTCACTATTCTTTTATATATCCCCCTACCTCTTTGGTGCTTTTCACTCTGCCATTTCATGCTTCTTTCTAAGATAATTGTGGTTTTTAACAACTTGATCATATGTTTAGGGTGCATTTTTCTTTATATTTATCCTCATTGGTGTTCACTGAGCTTCCTGAATCTGTGGGTTGATGTCTTTCATCAATTTGGAATAATTCTAGACACTATCTCTTCAAATGTTATTTATACTCCATTCTTTTTCTTCTCTGACATTCCTGTTAAACTTATTTATCTTGACCATGTCCCAGATGTCTATAATCTTCTTTATTCTTTCCATTCTTGTGTTTCAATTTTGATATTTTCTCATAACCTGTTCATTAATCCCAACTTCTGCTGTGTCCAGTACATTGTTAAATCCATCCAAATAAGTTAGTTTCAACTATTGTATCTTTCAGTTTTAGGTCATCCATTTGACTCTTGTTCATGATTCCAATACTCTGTGGAAATTCTCTACCTTTTCATCCATTTTGTCCATCTTTTCTCTATTTTATTTAATATACTAATCATAGTTATTTTAAAGCCCTTGTCTGTTAGATCCATTATCTGAATTATGTAAGGGTCGGCTTCTATTTTTCTTTTGATTCTTGGCCATTTTCTTGCCTCTTTTTTATTGTATGCCAGACTTTGGATATACAAGAACCATAGAGGCTACAAATGATGTCGTTACCAGAGAAAGTTCCTCTTTCTTCTGCTAGTCAGAGAGGATTTGGGACTAACAACCTCAATGCAACCAAGGATTCAGCTGGATTGGGCTGGGTTGTAGTTTTTGTGAGCGTCAGTCCACCCCTGGTTCATGTCTGTCCTCCCAGGCTTTTGACTGAGAGCCTGGTAGATCTGTCTCCTCAGCTCTGAAAGATGTCAAGAGTCAAGTTGGCCCCTGGGGGTTTTGAATTTAGATCATTAGCTTCCTGCCCCACCAGCTTCGTGAAATAGCAAACGTCTTGAGGATAGACCAATTGTGTATTTGTGGAAAGTCCTTTCTCTAGCAGGATTTTGTCTCCTAAGGACCATAAGATAGCGGGAGATTTAACTTTAAATCTCCTTAGGCTTTTACAACACTAAAAGCCTGCAGCTCAATTCTCCAGCCTCCAGCACCATCTCTATACTCAGCAAATGCCCATGATGGAAAAGCAATCAGAAGTTTGGGGCTTCTCTAAGTTTCTAGTTTGTTGTGCCAACCGCACATGACCACCAAAAGCTCTGCTAGTTTTCTTTTCTCTAAAAGAGCCCTTTTCCCTGGGCCAAGCCAATTCTCAGCCCATGCTCAAACTTTGGAAATGTCTCCAGAGCTGAAAACAGCCAGGATCATTAGCTCATCTAGAAATAACTCTTTCCTCTCAGGAATTTAGTCTCGTTGCTTCCACAGCTCTCCAGCGACTTTAAACTTATGATTTTTGCAAAGATTTATTTGTTGTGTTTTTCCCTAGTTACAGTGGGAACATTGGCCTGACATCACTTTTTCCATCCTCCTTAGAACTGAAAGTCCCACTCCCTCAAATTTGAAACCTACATCACTTGTTGCTCTTTTCAGTCTATTTTTGCTGGGTTATCCTCTTTTTCTTGATCTCCAGGGCTCATTGCTTTGACTTCTTCTCTTCTTTGTCCTCAATGATCTCATCCAATTCCATGGTATTAAATACTATCTATACACTGATGCTTCCCAAATCTGTATCTCCAACCCTTACCTCTTATCTCCATATTTGTAAATCTAACTGCATTCTTTGTATCTCCAGTTGGATACCTAAGAGACATCTCGAATTTTAACATGGCTAAACCATGACTACTGATTTCTCCCCAAATCCACTCCAATCTCAGTAAAAAGCAACACTAGCCACTCAGTTCCTCATCCTTTCTTCTCTTTTCCTCACAACCTATATCCAAACCATTAGTAAATATTCTGAGCTCTACCTCGAAAACGTATGCTGAATCTGACCAATTTTCATAATTTCCATTGCTAAAAACCTGGTCTCAGTCACCTTCATCTCTTACCCAGGTTACTGCTAGCAGTTCCGACACTTCCCTTCCCCTCAACCTGACAACCTCAATCAATTCATCTTCATGGCAACCAGTGTGATCGCTGGCTTCTAAAAGTTAAATCAAATCACCTCACCTCTGTTGCATAAAACCTTCTAAGGGCTTTTCTATTGTTACTAGAATAAGACCCAAACTCTGTTTATAGACTACATGATCTAGTCCCTGCCTACCTCTTGACTTCACCTCCTTTCACTCCCCTAGATATATTGTACACCACCCACCATGCTGGGCCCCAAACCATCTAACTCATTATCACTCTAACTTAATAATCCTCTAACACATCTAGATCATTCCCATTTTAGTGTGTTTACACTTGCTATTCCTTCTGCTTAGGACACTGCTTTCTTCAATTAATCATTCTGATGCTAATACAAATGCCACCGCCTGGAGAGATCTTCCCTGACTCTATCTAAATAAGCCCTTCCTCCACCACCATCACTCCCTATTACATTATTCCTTTTATTTTCCTAACTGCACTTAACAATATCTAAAGTCCTTCTAAAAATATATTTATTATCTATCTTCCCCACTGGAATTTAAGCTCTTTGAGAACAGGGTTTTGTTCTGTCTTGTTCACTACTGTATTCCCAGATTCTTGCACATACTAGATGTTTTGTGTATTTGTTGAACACCTCCCCCATTAGATCATTATGTATCTTGGGAGCAGGGAATGTGATCTAATGTTGGTTTTCCTCCTCCAGCACCTAACAGTAGCAGCCACATTGTACAGACAATGTTAAACAAGATGGAGGGGCCTATCCTGTCTAGTGAAGTGTTAAAGATGAGCAACTTCTTCTGACCGCCCCATCACTGCTAATTCTCTGACAGTGTTGATCAGCCTAACATATTGCTAAAGAAAAACGTAGGCAGTCCTGGCCTCCATATCATACCCTAAGTCATGAATGGGAAAAACCTTGTTAGAATTATCATTACTCTGTGCTATTGGAACACGCCACCAGACTGTAGGTAGAAAGGAACTACAGAAAAGAGCAATAGGGTTATAGTTTGGTATATACTACACTTTGTACTCACTATACTTATACTATACTATACTAAACTTTGTACTGCCCCAAAACATAATAACTTTAATGGTATTATAATCTCCATGAGGCAAAACTTTCACAGAGTTATAGTTTCCAAACTCCACGTGATTTAGCTTGAATAAGCATTCATCAAGGATATGTCCTAGCAAAGTATTTTTCAAGCTGAAAACCATGAAATCAACGTAGTGTTTTCATTACTAAACACTTTGTTTTAATGAAAATATAGAAAATTATCAGCATGCACTGCAGTAATAAGGGTAAATTTTTGTGTTTTGTGAATACACACACATACTTTACATGTGTGTAGGTACTAGGTAGTGCTATAAAACTTATTTCTTATTGTGGATCAATGTTTCAAAAGGGTAAGGAAGTCACTGGCGTAAAGTATTAGTTTCACATGTTTTTATTCCAGTAAAAACAAAACAAAACAAACCCATACAGAACAGAATGCACTTATTTAAAGTTTTGACAGTGTACAAAATTAAAATTTATGTATTTAATCCAAAGTTTAACATCAGTATTATCTTGTAAGGCGATTTCATCCCTTTAATAAATAACGTATTAAACTGTATATTATTCTGGAAGCAAATCATCTCCTAACTCTTCATCAGCAAAATCATCTTCGTCGATTCTTTTTTTGGCTGCGGTTTTTGGTCTTGCTATTTGAGGGCCAAGTGGATCCACATAGGAGGCATCTAGATTTCAAAATAGATTGTTACATTAGAGTAATATAGAAAAACAAAACAAATGTGAAACCAATTAGTCTCATACTCAAAGCTGAACAACTCAGAGTGAACAGAAATGCTCTCCTAAGTCATTTAAAACTTTGCATATATAAAATTCTTAATAACACCCAATTATACATTTTTGCCATCTCACCAATCTTCTTCAGACCTGTCATGCCTGTAGGAACTGGGTGGGGAGCACCAGCACTTGCCTATTTCTTTGTTACTGCTACTTTCATAAGGTTCATTTGTCCCAGGTAAAGCTCTGAGTTTGGCACTTAGTCGTTCACCTTTACTACTGGCACTACAGTTCTGGCCACTATCTGAAAACACAAAAATAAAAATGCATTTGTTTAACACGTTGAGAAAACATAACACTACATTATGAATCTTAACGCATACTTATTTGCGAAGAAACAGGCAAGTTGTTTCATTTGGATGCCAAAAATCCAAGGGATGTAATTTTTGTTTTCTGAAATTTAAAAGAAATCTCTTCCTGGGAATCTATAATATAGAAAAAACATCACTTACTATAGTCTTTATATGTATTCTTTCAAATGTGTGCTTAGTTACAGGTTTCAATTTTATAGATTCACTTGTGAGAAGTTAGAGACCACTTTGATGAGTATAATCTAGCAAAGAAGAAAGAGCAACTAAAGAAAGAACAAACAGGAAGTCATAAGATCAGTATGAGCTGTATCATCAACCTCATATCAAGGCTGGTGAGGGGCCCTAAAACCACATCAAATGAAGAACAGGAGAAGAGGCTGGGTAAGTCTAACCGAGGTGGCAGAGAACCTAGAGCATACAACCAACTTTCTTGAAACATTTGAAGAATGTTCATACAGAAGAGAATTAGATTTGCTTTGTACAGTAGGATAGATTTTGGCTCAATATAAAGAAAAACTTTAAAAGGATTATAGTGTTTAAATACAGAATGGCTGCCATGAGAAATAATGCAATCCATATATCACCGAAGATTTTTAGATAGGGTTGAGCACTCACATTAGTAGGAAACATTAGTAGTACTTTTTAACTCTAAATTTCTATTATTATATTTTCTAAAGAACTACTCCTCCAGCCCCACAGTTTTTATTTCTTCCCCTTAAAATTCTTACAATGTTATTCTTTCTCTATTATGGAAACTTCAGTTTTAATGAAAGTAGTCAACCGATGTCTACTGATCACTTCTTTTCTTAGTATACTTCATGTTTTAGTTTATTGATAATGTCTCGGGGAATAAATCAAAACAAGATGATCTTTAAAATCTCTACATTTTGGGGCCGGCCCCGTGGCATGGCAGTTGAGTGTGCACGCTCTGCTGCTGGCGGCCCGGGTTTGGATCCCGGGCACACACTGAGGCACCGCTTGTCGGGCCATGCTGTGGCGGCATCCCATGTAAAGTGGAGGAAGATGGGCACAGATATTAGCCCAGGGCCAGTCTTCCTCAGCAAAAAGAGGAGGATTGGCAGGGATGTTAGCTCATGGCTGATCTTCCTCATGAAAAAAAAAAAAATCCCTACATTTTAAGGTTGGCCAACTGAACCAAAATTATAAGTCCTCTCTGAGTTCTTATCAAAAACATTACCATCTCCCCCCATTGCTGATATTATTGGAAAATAAAATGCCTTAGTTTAATACATTGGATGTGTCTACACATTTTGGTATTTTTCTTATTATTTTGTTCCTCTCTAATTTTCTGTTACAATTAAGTCAATTTTTTCCATCTACAAGTGTAAATGGGTGTATTTCAAAGTGCCTAAGGAAGCTCAGGTCAAGAAAATTTGAAAACCATTGCTCTAGGCAAAATTTATTTTACTTCCCTTCTCATATAGCTACAAGTTATCTATATGAATATAACAAAACCCTGACATCTCCCTCAGGCATCCAAAGCCCTCCATTTTGAAATCCTAACAGACAATCCTCAGCCTGAAGGATTCCAATTCTGTGGAAGGGGCAAATCTTTACAAAATGAAAACTGATCTCCTTAGAAAACTTCAATTGTCCAATTGAAAAACCATGAATACAATTTTTAGATATTTTCTATTGTAAATACCAGTGAGGGTATATTGTGAATATCCTCATTTCATAATTTTCAATCAACTTTCATGGAGTAACAATGCCAAACACAGGAAGGTGCAAATGGATCAATAAGCATTTATAAGCCTGAGTGGGTTTAATATGTAAATAATAAAACAAATTATTACAATCATTTCACTATGGTTACAAACAACAATTACTATTTCCTAGAGGGAAGTTAAACAACAAATACGTTCAGAAAATAAGAATCTGGAGATCAATTTATCTGAATTATCAATCAATTAACACTAAAACTTTCAAAAGATATATTTTGTAAGAGAAAAATTTTAGAATCATAAAATTTAGACTAAAAAAGAATCTTGAAACGTAAGTATACCAGAAAAAATAGAATACCTCTATAAAATGGACAATGTACACAAAGAGATAATTCCCGAAGTAAACAATGCAAATGGTCAATAAACATATAAAAAACGTTTAGCCTTAATCTTAGAAGCATAATAAGTGAAAAAACCAAGTCAGAACACTACATACTGAATGATACCATTTTTAGAAAGCTGAAAAACAAACAAAATAAATATATTGTTTGCATACATGATAAAATTGTACATGAAAAGGCAAGAAACTGAAAAATATAAACCTGAATATATATAAAATACAAAACACAGTGGTTATATGTGGGGGAAGCAGGAGATAGAATGGGACAAAGCACACAAGTAGGCATGACAGTAATGTTCTGGTTCTAATATTTTATGATGGCTTTATTAATTTTAATTTTATTAATATGCTTCATAACTTAAGAGTGCTACATAGATTATTTTGTAGGTATCAAATATTACATAATTTAAACATTCACCTAATTCTCAATTTAACATTCAATATTGCCTAATAAAATGGCCAAGATTTAAAAAATATCAGGTTAGCAAATGAAATGAACAAATTTTCTGAGAGTAATTTGGTAGCATATATCAGAACTCCTAAAATTTTGCATTCAGCAAGACAGTGGAATAGGAAGCCCTAGACCTTGCTCCCTTACAAAGACAGCAACTTAAAGTCCAAAAAGTCTTTATGAGAACCCCAGAAACCACTTAGGAAGTCACAGTACCACATGCAAGCTCAAAACAAAGAACAACTGCATTGAAACAGGTAAGAAAAGCCATTTCATTTCAAATGTGTATGGCCCTACCCAAAGTCAGCATAGCTTGCAATTGGCAGAAAAAGCCCAACTTGCAGGTTCTCCTTCAGGAGGGAAAGAGAAGAGAGGAACATACATCCAATGTTTTGGTTTTTCAGGGAACTGCCTGAGAGACTGGTTTCTGTCTTGCCTCACCTGGAGTGCCAATAAGGAACCAGCATACTCTGCATGCCTGAAAGCTGCTGAGAACAAAAGAGAGCTCAGGAGCTTGTTGCAGTGCCAGAGATCCTGCAGTACTATAGACAGACACGAGAGGAAGCAAGAGATTACAAATCCTGAAAAAGAAACCATCAAACCTCTCTAATTAGGAAATTACATGTAGGAGCTGAGAAGAAATGCACCCTATAAAAACTTTGAGAAACTCCCATAATCTCTTGGGGCTGATTGGTGAAGGTCTTCCCCTGTACAGAACCAGTTCAAAAACAAGTGGGACAAGTGACTGTATTTTTCAAATGAAGAAAATGCAACAGAAAGTAACAAGACACACGAAGAAACAGGGAAACATAGCCCAAAGGAACAAAATAAATCTCCAGAATTTGACCTTAAAGAAATGGAGCTCTATGGATTACCTGACAAAGAATTCAAAATAATTGTCTTTTTTTTTATTTTTATTTTTTTTATTTTATTTTATTTTTTTTAAAGATTTTATTTATTTATTTTCCCCCCAAAGCCCCAGTAGATAGTTGTATGTCATAGGTGCACATCCTTCTAGTTGCTGTATGTGGGACGCGGCCTCAGCATGGCCAGAGAAGCGGTGCGCCGGTGCACGCCGGGGATCCGAACCCGGCCCGCCAGCAGCAGAGCGCGCGCACTTAACCGCTAAGCCACGGGGCCGGCCCTGTCTTTTTTTTTAAAATTTTATTTATTTACTTATTTTTTCCCCCAAAGCCGCAGTACATAGTTGTATGTCATAGCTGCACATCCTTCCAGTTGCTGTATATGGGACGCGGCCTCAGCATGGCCGGAGAAGCAGTGCATCGGTGCGCGCCCGGGATCTGAACCTGGGCCGCCAGCAGCGGAGTGCGTGCACTTAACCGCTAAGCCACGGGGCCGGCCCTCAAAATAATTGTCTTAAATAAGCCCAATGTACTACAAGACAATACAGACAGACAATAAATTAAATCAGGAAAATAAAGCATGAACAAAACAAGACTATCAACAAAGAGAAACGGTAAAAAAAGAACCAAACAGAAATTCTGGAGCTGAAGAACACTCATACAATAACTGAATTGAAAAATTCACTACAGGGGTTCAGAAACAGACATGATCCAGCAGAATAAAGAATCTGAGAACTCAAAGACAGATCATTTGAAATTATCAAGTCAGAGGAACAAAAAAATGAAGAATGAAGTGAAAAAAGCCTAAGAAAATTATGGAACATCATAAGCAGTCAATATACATATTATGGGAGTCCCAGAAGGAAAAGAGAGAGAGAATGGGACAGAAAGATTATTCAAAGAAATAATGGGTGAAAACTTCCCAAGTACGAGGAAGGAAATGAACGTCCAAATTCAAGAAGCTCAAAGGATTCCAACTAGGATGGACCCAAAGAGGCCCACACTGAGACACGTTATAATCACAATGTGAAAAGGAAAAGACAGAGAGAATCAAAAACATCAAGAGAAAAGCAACTCAAGTGACGTCACCATCATGGTGGAGTGAGTTGTTCCCTTTGTCTCTCCCTTCTAAGTTACAACCATTGGACATCCACTGACCAACAGAGGATTCCCTGCACAGCACAACAGGATACATAAGAGACCCAAGCATCTATAGATGTGAAGGTGGATAGACTGGACCCCTGGGAGGCAGTGTAATTAGGGGAGCAGCTCCCTCTCCCTCCTCTGGCAGCAGTGATCCAGGGTGCAGATCCTCATGCTGGCACACGTGCCTGTGAGCAGTCACAGTGGGAGCACAAAAACAAGCATGGCTTTCTCCCTGCCCGTCTCCCAGCAGATCCAGCACATGCCCCTACCCTTCCCCCGGCAGGGGCCAGGTCTTTCCAACAGTGGCGTCAGTATACAAAACTCAGATATTCCCATCTGGGGTGGGGTACCCTGACCTCAGTTTTCAAAACACACCAGCTAGCACCAGAGACCAGAGACTGAACGAATGAGCAGCAACAACACAAACGAGCAACAACAACCACCTCTCCCTGCTTAGCCATGTTAACCTGGAACATGAGGCTTTAGGAATCACAGTGACCCAGTCCCCAGTGGTGGCACCCCTGACACCGACCCCATCAGCAGTGGGGGCTGCAAACAAGTCCTTAGTTACCCAGGCCCCTAGCAGCAACTGTGACACCTGTGAACCCAGCACCCCTGGCAGCAGCGCAACCTGTGTCCCCAGAAAACACGGGAGCAGTAGCCTGTGGAGAGCGCCAGAGAGCCAGTGGAGGAACATGAGACCCAGGCGACCCCGGAAACAGCAGAAGTGCTCACAGCCTAGTGACCCCAGTGGTGACACCTGAGACTGCAGTGACATCATAAGCAGCAAGACACCAGCAACCTCAGAGGCACAAGCAGCACAAGGAGGGCACTGACAAGGCCTCTGGCAAGGGAGCAGAGGATAGAAAGTGGAGGCTCCCAAATACAACCAGAAGCAGCTCAGATCCAAGATAACCAAAGCTGTACTGAAATAAGAAACGTGGTTACTACCACGTTTGTGCTGGCAGAGGATGAATTCATCAAACACCATGAAGAACTACAGTAACACAACAGAACAGAAAGAAAATGACAACTCTCCAGAAACTAAACTTAAAGTCACAGAAGATTACAATCTTACTGACAGAGAATTCAGACTAGCTGTCATAAATAAACGCAACGAGTTACAAGAAAACTCAAAAAGAGAGTTGAATGAGCTCAAGAATAAAATTAATGAACAGGAGGAATACTCCACCAAAGAGAATGAAATACAAACAAAACAAAACAAAAAAACAACAACAACATTCTGGAGATGAAGAAAACAATTAATGAGATGAAAAATAATGTAGAAAGCATAAAAAAATAGAGCAGACCATACAGGGGAGAGAATTAGTAAGCTTGAAGATAGAAACCTAGAAATGACTCAGGTGGAGAGAGAGAACCAAGATTTTTAAAAAATGAAGAAATTCTTTTAAGAAATATCCAACTCAATTACGAAAAGTAACATAAGGATTATAGGTATCTGGAAGGAGAAGAGAGGGAAAAAGAAGCAGAGAGCTAAGTCAAAGACATAATAGCTGGGGCCGGCCCAGTGGTGCAAGTGGTTAAGTGTGTGCGCTCCGCTGCGGCAGCCCGGGGTTCGCCAGTTCGGATCCCGGGTGCGCAGTGACGCACCGCTTGTCAAGCCATGCTGTGGCGGTGTCCCATATAAAGCAGAGGAAGATGGGCATGGATGTTAGCCCAAGGCCAGTCTTCCTCAGGAAAAAGAGGAGGATTGGCAGATGTTAGCAGAGGGCCGATCTTCCTCACAAAAATAAAAAAAAAGAAATAATAGCTGAGAACTTCCCAAACCTGAGGAAGAAACCAGACATGCAAGTACATGAAGCTAATAGAACTCCTAATTACCTCAATGCAAAAAGACCTTCTCCAAGGCACATAATATTAAAACTGTCAAAAGTCAACAACAGAGAAAAAACATTAACGGCAGCAAGAGAAAAGAAAATAACCTACAAAGGTCCCCCTAACAGGCTTTCAGCAAATTTATCAGCAGAAACCCTACAGGCTAGGAGAGAATGCAATGACATATTCAAAATACTGAAAGACAAAAACTATCAGCCAAGAATACTCTATCCAGCAAAGTTATCCTTCAGATATGATGGAGAAATAATGGCTTTCCTAGACAAACAAAAGCTGAGGCAGTTCATCACCACTAGACCCGCCTTAAAAGAAATGCTGAAAGAATCCATCCTGCCTGAAATGAAAAGGCAAAGGTTTACAAAGCTTTGAGCAAGGAGATAAACAGACGACAGAATCATAAAGTTGCAGCTCTCTATCAGAATACGTTAATAAACAATTATAACGTAAAGGATAAAGGGAAAGAAAGCATCAAAAATAATTATAACCACTTCAATCTGGTCACAAACTCACAATACAAAAAGGAATAATTTGTGACAACAAAAATCTAGGGAAGAGGAAAAGGACAGAACCTGCATAGGCTAATGGAGAGAGGAGGCTATCAGAAAATGGACTATCTGGGTCCAGCCCTGTGGCGTATTGGTTAAGTTCGGAGCACTCTGCTTTGGCAGCCCAGGTTCGCTGGTTCAGATCCCAAGCACAGACCTACACTGCTCGTTGGCCATGCCGTTGTGGCGACCCATATACAAAATAGAGGAAGACTGACATAGATGTTAGCTCAGGGCTAATCTTCCTAGAGCAAAAAAGAGGAATATTGGCAACAGATGCTAGCTCAGCGTGAATCTTCCTTGGCAAACGAAAAAGAAAATGGACTATCTCATCTAGGAGATATGTTACACAAACCTCATGGTAACCACTACACAAAAAAGCAGAGAAGCATCACAAAACATAAAAAAAGAGAAAACCGAGAAACACCTCACAGAAAACCATCAAACTGAAATGGCAGACAGAAATACAAGAAAAAAGAAACAATGGAAATATAAAACAACCAGAAAACAAAAGATAAAATGGCAGTATTAAGCACTCATATATCAATAATCACTCTAAATGTAACTGGATTGAATTCACCAGCCAAAAGACACACAATGGCTGGATGGACTGAAAAACAAGACCCAAAAATATGCTGCCTCAAGCAGACACATCTCAGCTCTAAAGACAAACATAGGCTCAGAGTGAAGGGATGGAAGACAATACTTCAAGTTAATGGCCATAAAAAGGCAGATATTGCCATACTTATATCACACAAAACAGACTTCAAGACAAAGAAGATAACAAGAGATAAAGATGGGCATTATATAATGAGAAAAGGAATATTCCACCAAGAAGACATAACACTTGTTAAAACATATGCAGCTAATACAGGAGCACCAAAGTATATAAAGTAACTATTAACAGACCTAAAGGGAGAAACTGACAGTAACACAATAATAGTAGGGGACCTTAACACCCCACTTATGTCAATGGATAAATCATCCAGACAGAAAGTCAACAAGGAAAGATTGGCGTTAAATGAAACACTAGCCCAGATGGACTTAATAGATACAGATAAAACATTCCATCCCAAAATAGCAGAATACACATCTTTGTCAACTGCACATGGAACATTCTCAAAGATAGACCATATTTTAGGAAACAAAGCAAGCCTCAATAAACTTAAGAAGACTGAAATCACATCAAGCATCTTTTCCAGCCACAATGGTATGAAAACTAGAAATCAACTACAAGAGAAAAGCTGGAACGCCTGGCCCAATGGCATAGTGGTTAAGTTCGCATGCTCCACTTTGGTGGTCCGGGGTTCCAGGTTCAGATCCCGGGCGTGGACCTACGCATCGCTTATCAAGCCATGCTGTGGCAGGTGTCCTGCATATAAAGTAGAGGAAGATGGGCATGCCCAGGGCCAATCTTCCTCAGCAAAAAAAGAGGAGGAATGGCAATGGATGTTAGCTTAAAAAAAAAAAAGAGGAAGTCAAGATGGCAGCGTAGGCAGACTCTGAACTCACCTCCTCCCGTGGACACAGCCAATTCACAACTACTCGTGGAAAAATTACCTCTGAGACAGAACTGAAAACTGGATAAGAGGAACTCCTGCAAAAACGGACAATCCTAACTGAGGTAGAAGAGGCAGAAACTCCCTTCTGGAGAGGAAAAACGCCGCCTTCACAAGCTGCAGCGCCTCACGGCCACCCAGGAGCAGGGCAAAGGTATGCAGCCCTCCCTGGAGGAGCGGGGCCCTGAGCCGGGGAGCGCCCCTGCTGTCGGCATTTTATGGACCCAGCACGATCAAGACGAGTGGTATAATATCAGACTTTGCCTGCTACTAAAACATTGGGGAATACCCCCAGAAAAGCTGCTTCACAAAGAAATTAAAACTGGCTCTTAAAGGGCCCACGCGCAAACTCACCCGTTTCAGAAAACAACCTAAACTCACCAGAAAGAAAAGTGCACAGTGCTTTGGTGAAAAGAGACTCACCTAACAGGCCCTGTGTGCATCTCGGTGAGAGGTGAGACCTCTCCAGGGACTGGGACATTGGCGGCGGCCATTGTTGTGGCCTGGTGTGGGCGTGCTGACACAGACGCCATTGGAGTTCTCCCTGAGGCCTGCTAGCCCAGGGTCTGCCCCACCCGCTAGAGCACGGATTTAATCCAGCTCAGCCAGGGCAGGCAGCCCACCCTAGAGACTGGCCCCACCCAACAACAAGCCCTCAGGCAACTTGTGGGCCTGCATAGATTGGTGACTGGATTCTCTGCAGCCAGGCAACTGAGTCGACTTTAGCTTAGCGGGGCAGGGTGTGCACAAGGAGCGGGTGGAGAGTGTGGGGCGGTGGCGGAGTGTGTGGGGCTCCCGCCGTGGAGAGACTGGGTCCGCTTTGGTAGGTCGGGGCGCGCACACGAGGCAGGACTGTGTTGACTGTGTGTGTGGACCTGTGGGCAGCAGGGCTTGTCAGCTGCAGAAGACTTGTGCTTCTCAAAGACCCACATAGGGGGTTTGCCCCACCTTCCAAAGCCTGAAACAATTGAGTCCTCCCGTGCCTGAGGCCAGCGCCATCCAGCTGCAATCCACAGAGAGCTGACAAGAGACCTGGAGGCTTATAGCAATTGTAAGGCCCCGAGCCTAACAACCTGCCACGCTGGGGGCCTACTCACTTAAAAGAAATACTGCAACACAAATATGGTATTAGAACTTGCAGCCAACTGTGCTGGGGCTCCCCACAGCTGATAAAGAGACTGAAGGGCCCACAACAACTACAAGCAGCTGAGCATTACAACAGCTGGCCAGGAGCATAACTCAGCCTCCCTGGGCGCCTACAAGGAGAGCAAACAGGCCACAACAGAAGGAGACACATAGCCCACACAGGGGTCACCCCTGGAACATTGAGAACTGAGGCAAGCACACTGCAGGTCTCCTAAGCCATCACTTACATAAGGTCACCTATCCAAGAGCAGGAGACATAGCTGACCTACCTAATACGTAGATACAAGCACAGGGAAAGAGGCAAAATGAGGAGGCAAAAGAATACATTCCAAGTAAGGGAACAGGACAAACCCCCAGAAAAGGAACCAAGTGAAACAGAAATGAGCAACCTACCTGACAGAGAGTTCAAACTAAGAGTGTTAAGGATGCTCACTGATCAGGGGAGAAAAATAGATAAATGCAGTGAGAATGTCAACAAAGAAATGGAAGACATAAAAAAGAACCAATCAGAAATGAAGAATACAATACTGGAAATGAAAAATTCACTAGAGGGACTCAAAAGCCGAGTAGAGGATACAGAAGAACGGATCTGCGAGCTGGACGAAAGACTAGAAGAAATTACCCAAGCTGAACAGGTAAAAGAGAAAAGAATTAAAAAGAGTGACAACAGTCTAAGGGACCTCTGGGACAATATCAAGTGCACTAACATCCGTGTTATAGGTGTCCTGGAAGGAGAACAGCGAGACAAAGAGGCAGAAAATCTATTTCAAGAAATAATAGATGAAAACTTCCCTAACCTAAGGAAGGAAACAGACATCCAGGTACAGGAAGCACAGAGAGCACCAAACAAGATAAACCCAAAGAGGCCCACACCAAGACACATCATAATCAAAATATCCAGAATTAAAGATAAAGAGAGAATCCTAAAAGCCGCAGGAGAAAGTCAAGTTACATACAAAGGAAACCCCATAAGGCTATCAGCTGACTTATCAGCAGAAACCTTACAGGCTAGAAGAGAATGGCATGATATATTTAAAGTGCTAAAAGGAGAAAACTTACAGCCAAGAATACTCTACCCAGCAAGGTTATCATTCAAAATGGAAGGAGAGATCAAAAATTTCCCAGACAAGCAAAAATTAAAGGAGTTTGTCACCAAGAAACCAGTGCTACAAGAAATGTTAAAGGGAATCATTTAAGGGGAAAAGAGAATACCACAAATAGGAAAAATTATCTATTTCCATGATAAGAGGATAATGGATACAAATGCACAAAAAAGAGGTTAGATATGATATCAAAAACATAAAAGGAAGGAGGAGGGGAGTTAAACAGTAGAGCTTTCAGACAGAGGTCAAATTAAAGAGACCATCAATTCTGTACAGAAGAAGAAAGGAACAGAGAAGGAATACTAAAACACTGAGGAAAAAACAGTTAAAAAATGGCAGTAAGTACATACTTATCAATAGCTACTTTAAACGTCAATGGACTAAAGGCTCCAATTAAAAGGCACAGGGTGGCTGATTGGATAAAAAAACAAGACCCATATATACTGCTGCATACAAGAGACACACTTCAGCCCTAAAGACACTCATAAACTGAAAGTGAAGGGATGGAAAAAGATACTCCACGCAAAAGGCAATGAAATGAAAGCTGGGGTAGCAGTACTCATATCAGACAAAATAGATTTTAAAACAAAAACTGTAAAAAGAGACAAAGAAGGGCACTACATAATGATCAAGGGAACAACCCAACAAGAGGATATAACTCTTGTAAATATCTACGCACCCAATGTAGGTGCACCTAAATATATACAGAAATTATTAACAGACATAAAAAGAGAAATAGACAGTAACACAATAATAGTAGGGGAATTTAACACTCCACTTACACCAACGGATAGATCATCCAAACAGAAGATCAATAAGGAAACATTGGCCTTAAATGACACACTAGAACAGATGGACCTAGTAGATATATACAGAGCATTCCATCCAAAAACCGAAGAATACATGTTCTCTTCAAACGCACATGGAACATTCTCCAGGATTGATCACATATTAGGCCACAAAACAAGTCTCCATAAATTTAAGAAGATTGAAATAATACCAAGCATCTTTTATGACCACAATGGTATGAAACTAGAAATCAAATATAGGAAGAAAATCAGAAAAGCCACAAATATGTGGAGATTAAACAAAATGCTACTGAACAACAACTGGGTCAATGAAGAAATCAAAGGAGAAATCAAAAAACACCTGGAGACAAATGAAAATGAAAATACGACATGCCAGAATTTATGGGATACAGCAAAAGCGGTTCTAAGAGGCAAGTTTATAGCAATACAGGCCTATCTCAACAAACAAGAAAAATCTCAAATAAACAATCTAACAATGCACCTAAAGGAACTGGAAAAAGAAGAACAAATAAAGCCCAAAATCAGTAGAAGAAGGGAAATAATAAAAATCAGAGCAGAAATAAATGAAATAGAGATAACAAAAAAATAGAAAAAATTAATAAAACCAAAAGCTGGTTCTTTGAAAACATAAACAAAATTGACAAACCTTTAGCTAGACTCACCAAGAAAAAAAGAGAGAAGGCACAAATAAGTAAAATCAGAAATGAAAGAGGAGAAATTACAACAGACATCTCAGAAATACAAAAGATTATAAGAGAATACTATGAAAAGCTATATGCCAACCAATTCGACAATCTGGAAGAAATGGATAAATTCTTAGAATCAGACAAGCTTCCAAAACTGGATCAAGAAGAAGTAGAGAATTTGAATAGACCAATCACCAGTAAGGAGATAGAAACAGCAATCAAAAATCTCCCCAAAAATAAAAGTCTAGGACCAGACGGCTTCCCTGGTGAATTCTACCAAACAATCAAAGAAGACTTAATACCTATCCTTCTCAAACTCTATCAAAAAATTGAGGAGTGGGGGAAGCTCCCTGACTCATTCTACGAAGCCGACATTACCCTAATACCAAAACCAGACAAGGACAACACAAAAAAAGAAAATTACAGGCCAATATCACTGATGAACATCGATGTAAAAATCCTCAACAGAATACTAGCAAATCGCATACAACAATACGTTAAAAAGATTATACACCATGATCAAGTGGGATTTATTCCAGGTATGCAGGGATGGTTTAACATTCGCAAATCAATCAACGTAATACACCACATTAATAAAATGAAGAACAAAAATCACATGATCATCTCAATAGATGCAGAGAAAGCATTTGACAAGATCCAGCATCCATTTATGATAAAAACTCTGAATAAAATGGGTATAGAAGGAAAGTACCTCAACATAATAAAGACCATATATGAGAAACCCACAGCTAACATCATCCTCAATGGTGAAAAACTGAAAGCTATCTCTCTAAGAACAGGAACCAGACAAGGATGCCCACTGTCACCACTCTTATTTAACATAGTACTGGAAGTTCTAGCCAGAGCAATCAGGCAAGAGAAAGAAATAAAAGGGATCCAAATTGGAAAGGAAGAAGTGAAACTCTCACTATTTGCAGATGACATGATTTTATATATAGAAAACCCTAAAGAATCCACCAGAAAACTTTTAGAAGTGAGAAACGAATATGGTAAAGTTGCAGGATACAAAATCAACATACAAAAATCAGTTGCATTTCTATACACTAACAACGAAGTAGCAGAAAGACAAATTAAGAATACCATCCCATTTACAATTGCAACAAAAAGAATAAAATACCTAGGAATAAACTTAACCAAAGAGGTGAAAGAGTTGTACATGGAAAACTACAAAACATTGCTGAAAGAAACTGAAGAAGACACAAAGAAATGGAAAGATATTCCGTGCTCCTGGATTGGAAGAATTAACATAGGTAAGATGTCCATACTTCCTAAAGTCATCTATAGATTCAATGCAATCCCTATCAAAGTTCCAACAACATTTTTCACAGAAATAGAACAAAGAATCCTAAAATTTATATGGAACAAGAAAAGACCCTGAATAGCTAAAGGAATCCTGAGAAAAAAGAACAAAGCTGGAGGTATCACACTCCTTGATTTCAAAATACACTACAAAGCTATAGTAACCCAAACAGCATGGTACTGGCACAAAAACAGACACACAGATCAATGGAATAGAATCGAAAGCCCAGAAATAAACCCACACATCTATGGACAGCTAATCTTTGACAAAGGAGCCAAGAACATACAATGGGGAAAAGAAAGTCTCTTCAACAAATGGTGTTGGGAAAACTGGATAGCCATATGCAAAAAAATGAAAGTAGACTCTTACCTTACACCATACACAAAAATTAACTCGAAATGGATTAAAGACTTCAGTGTAAGACCTGAAACTATGAAACTTCTAGAAGAAAACATAGGCTGTACGCTCTTCGACATCGGTCTTAGCAACATATTTTCAAGCACCATGTCTGACCGAGCAAGAAAAACAATAGAAAAAATAAACAAATGGGACTACATCAAACTAAAAAGCTTCTGCACAGCAAAGGAAACCATCAACAAAACGAAAAGACAACCTAACAACTGGGAGAGGATATTTGCAAACCATACATCTGATAAGGGCTTAATCTCCAAAATATATAAAGAACTCATGCACCTCAACAACAAAAAAACTAACAACCCAATTAAAAAATGGGCAAAAGACCTGAACAGACATTTCTCCAAAGAAGATATACAGATGGCCAACAGGCACATGAAAAGATGTTCAACATCATTAACTATTAGGGAAATGCAAATCAAAACTACAATGAGATATCACCTCACGCCCGTCAGAGTGGCTATAATTAACAAGACAGGAAACAACATGTGTTGGAGAGGATGTGGAGAGAAGGGAACTCTCATACACTGCTGGTGGGAGTGCAAACTGGTGCAGCCACTATAGAAAACAGTATGCAGATTCCTCAAAAAATCAAGGATAGAACTACCACATGATCTAGCTATTCCACTGTTGGGTATTTATCCAAAGAACTTGAAAACACCAACGCATAAAGATACATCCACCCCTGTGTTCATTGCAGCGTTATTCACAATAGCCAAGACTTGGAAGCAACCTAAGTGCCCATCAAGGGACGAATGGATAAAGAAGATGTGGTATATATACACAATGGAATACTACTCAGCCATAAGAAACGATGAAATCCAGCCATTTGTGACAACATGGATGGACATTGAGGGTATTATGCAAAGTGAAATAAGTCAGAGTGAGAAGGTCAAACACCGCATCATTTCCTTCATTAAGTAGTAGATAACAACAACAATAAACAAACACATAGACACAGAGATTGGATTGGTGGTTACCAGAGGGGAAGGGGGAAGGGAGGAGGGCAAAAGGGATAATTAGGCACATGTGTGTGGTGATGGGTTGTAATTAGTATTTGGGTGGTGAACATGATGTAATCTATGCAGAAATAGAAGTATAATGATGTACACCTGAAATTTATACAATGTTATAAACCAGTGTTACTGCAATAAACAAAAAATTTAAAAAATAAATAAATAAAATAACAATATTCCATTTGCTTTTAAAAGCCACATCACAGTTCAAAAGAAAAATATACTCATTGTGGACATTCATGATTATTGTAAACGTTATAAAAGCCTCTGTGTCAAAAAAGCCATCATTATTATCATTATTACATAAAGTCGATGCTGAAAAGGATTTCTTTCTTAATAAATCCACACCTGCATTATGAGAAAAAAAAAAAAATCTAGACAAAGTAAACTCACAGTCTCTTTTCACAGTCCTATGTTTTAGCCCCATCTCCTATCCCCAAAAGTGCTTAGACCCTCTTCTTGCCTTATGAAGCAAGTTTGCAATCTTGAGACTTGAGAAAAATTCTGCTGGCGGAAGCCTACGTCCTGCCGTGACAAATGTTTTCACGAGGCAACTCATACTAAGAAAGTGAACTATTTGTAACATTTTAGAATGTTACAGTTTTTGAGTTCTTTTTTTTTGTGAGAAAGTGAGTTTGACAACATAGGCTCTATTCAAATTAAGTAAAGATAAGAAGTACCATAAACTAGCATAAACTTTCACCAAATGTTCTCTTCAAATAAAAATGAATTCAGTTTCCAAGAAAAGACAGTCTTTACTTATTTAGAAAGAATATGGTTAAGAGCATCAAAATTATTTACACTTGTAGATAAACTGAAGGCAGGAAAAAACTGTGAAGAGACGACGAAAAGCAATGTACTTTATTTTTGTTAATTCTTTAAACAGAATTAGATTATGCCAAAGATTTTATCAGATTTAAATTCTAAAATTTACTAAACCATTAGTAAAATCATTGAGTACATAATATATTTACACTAGTAATGAAAATAAGAAAAATATATAGATTTCTTTGTCTTTAATACCATCAGCAATATTTTAAAATTCTGATGAGTATTAATTATGCTCCAACTCAGTACCTTAAGCTGTTCCACACATGGCAGAGGAAAAGAAGACATGGCCACTACCTTCAAGTCCTAGTCTGTGGGTGACTTTTACCTTAAACTTTTAACTTCCATAATGCCACACCTATAAAAATCCAATTAAAAAAATCTGATTTTCCTGCTTTTTTATTTTACTGATTTCAGTATGCTTTTAAGTGAATATTACTTTGTTTACAGAAAAGTAAAAAGGAAACCATATTGTATAATTACTATTATTCATTGTACTTTACTTGCAAATAAGACTGTTTCTCAGAAGTTATATCATCTCTGGGAGCTGCTATGTTAAATGATCCAAGGCTCTGGGGCTTCCTGTATCCCACTCACTCCTTAAATCACTGGAATCTGGTTTCTGCCTCTCACAGTGCATTGAGACTGCTTTCTTTAGGGCTACCAAACACTACCTTAGGCGAAAAATCTAATGGCCTTTTTAAGTCTTCAAGGCCCAATTAATCAATACATATCTGATAATTCTTCAACACCTCCCTCCTTAATTTAGGAAGCCTATCAACTGTCAGCCCTACCAGTTTCTTATTTGTTGAAAGTGCTATTCAAAATGAAACCTTCTAAGAAAATTTTCCCACTCCTCTCAATGTTACAAACACACTGCCCCCTACTCTTTCAAATCTCTTCTTAAATGATTCTCTCCTGGTGAGCTGTAAACTCTGATTTCACTATCCATTAGACATTAAAAAAATATTTTTGGTCTCTCTTTTCCATCCCCAAGATGATAGTCAATTTAGCACCTACTAAGATGCAATCAATAAGGAATATCTGCTCTCATTCCATAGGAAATTTTTTTTTATATCTAGAAATACTGAAGAATATTATACAGCATTCTTGAGACCTTTAGCATGAATCTATCATCCAATTTCCTTCTAGGTACTTTGTAGTCTGACTTGCAAATGACCTATTCTTTTGTTTTGAGGAAGTTGATCTTCCTTTGCCCCTTTCTCTTTCCAAAGTTAAGGGGCAGCATACCACAGCTATGGATCCAAAGTAACCTCCCAGCCCCTACCATCTAAGACAGTAATGGCATCATCAGCTCAGATGGCACAATTCTCATGTAATTTTACAAGGCCCATTGCTTGGAGGATTTCAGCTCATTCTTACATTGTTACAGCTGTGATTCTCAGTTTACGTTCACCCCTTACTCCCTACTCCTACTGATCTAATTGTATTATTACCCAACAAAACAGCTAACAGGGATATATCCAAATTGGAAAAGATGACTCTGATAGCCACTGCAATAGGCAACACTCTGTGAAGAGGGAGCCTGGGAAGGGAATCAGTGAAGATGTAAGCAAAGTAGATGATTACTCTATCATATTTTTATTATATTTTATTATATCTTGCATCCTATCAAGCCTTTGAACTTAACTCAATACCTGACATATAAAAAGGATATGGAAGAAGGACAGGCTAGAAGGGAGTTGATATTTATCGAGTACCTACCATGGTCAGTAACTTGAGAAATGCTTATTTGTTGATAGACACGCACAAAGACAGGAAAGGAAAGAGGGGGGAAGAAAGAACTGATGGAATATGTGTGCATGTATGTGTGTGTGTGCATACATGTATATATAAAATATAGATATGTGTGTATATATATTTTATAGATATATGTAATATATATACTTTACATATTTTATCAGATTTAAATACATATATTACATGTATTTGTAAAATTTTCAGACTGGATTTCCTGTGCTTTTTGTAATCTGCCTCCAATGGAAATTCCAAAAGAAGAGTTTCACAAATGTTTTGATTAACAGCAGTATTACTGGAATAAATACTCAGCTTTACAAATCGGTAACTTTAGAAAACAACACTCATTTGTATATATAATTTCTAATATTTTTGTTAAAAAAACACCTCTTTTATAAACTCTAGAGTAAGACAGCAGTACATTTGTTGACATTTACCTTCATGTGCAGATAAATGTGACCCTGTAGTGGTAGGAAAAACACTGAGAATAAAAAACTCAAAGGTCATACGTCAAGTAGAGGTAAGAACATGGACCCTCACTATACAGAGATGTGGACAATAGAATTTCAGGTACTGCCCAAGTTCTCCTTTGACAAATAGGAATCACCCTCACAGAGTGCTTGCCTGTGTCAGGCACTGTTTTAAGTGCTTTGCATGTATTAATTCATCTCCTCCTCTCAACAACCCTATTAGGTAGGTCTTAGTTTCACTCTTATTTTACTGATGAGGAAACTGTGACAAAGAGATTAAGTAACTTGCCCAAGGTCACATAAGATGTGGTGACTTGAAAAAGGGGGTCCATGGATGTCAACATCCATGTATACCGGGACTGAGGAAGTAATTTCAACAATCTCAAATGCAGGGCAATAAGCTAAGGGCCAGAGGAAAGGAGCATGGTCTGTTGAAGACACAAAATCTCATATACTCTGTTACTATGCATGTGACATATCTGGAGGTGGCTGAGATGTAAACAGCTAAGATAGTTTTAAGTGGAAAAGTTCAATGATATAGAATCTTATTGTACAGGCTGTATTTTTGGATTGGATATCTGTAACCAGTGCTTTGATTAAAAAGGTAATTCTTAGGCCCCCTCTTGTCATTACCAAGAATATTCATGGAGAGTTTAGCTTACAGTAGGAATTAGCAAACTACAGTCTGTGGGCCAAACCTGGCCCATCCCTGTTATTGTACATTTAGCAACATAAGAATGATTTATACATTCTTAAATGGTTTGGGAAAAAAAGCAGAAGAATACTATTTTGTGACACATGAAATTTATATGACTTGCAAATTTCAGTGTCCAAAGACAAAACTTGAGAGAGCCCAGACACATCCATTCATTTACATATTTGTCTGCCTTCGCAACAGTGGTAAGAATGGATATGACCCTCAAGCCTAAACTATCTACTATCTGGCCCCTTACAGAAAAAGTTTGTGGATCATCCCCCCTGCTGGCTTAGAGAATCACTGTACCAGAAAACAGGTGACACATTAGCATTAGACCAGCAGGGCAGACTAACCTAGACAATTTTCTTCAGGATTTGTGATACAGAGAATACTTCGGTGCTACAGTGAGTGCTGTTAACTCTCTTCTAATATTTATAACTAATAAAGCTCCCTTTGTGGTATAAGCTTCAAAGTACTTAGATACCAGAGTGTCCAGCACAATTACTCTTTAGATTTCTGGGGTGAAGAGGGTGCTTACGTTGGGACTGAAGCTGACAGGAGTGATCCTCTTAAGAAACAAGACACTTCAGCTCTTCTGGCTTCTCAGGGCTTTTTTTGCCCTATACATACTGACTCTCTTTTTCCCAGGAGATCAGCTACGTTTTGTTGATTTGATTCTTTGAGTTGAGAAGTATTCCCATGTGCTTTTTCTACCTCACCTTCTCAGACAGTACTCTTTTCTCTCTTCATATGTGGAGGGCACTAAGCCTGAGGTGTTCACTCTTTGCTTGTGACACCACTGAGGCTCAGCAAAACTGTGGAAAGGTATTCTAGTCAAAGAACTGGCTCACCCTTGGACTAGTATCTTCAAATAAAAATTTGCTTTTTTAAAATAAAAGAAAATATGGTTACTCCAGAAATAAACTTAGAAGTATGGAATTGAAAAAAACAAAAAAAGAAAACATGGTTACAACGTCCTTTATAAAACACATGTTCCTCAGAAAGTTGACCTTAAAGTGAATTTCTGTTCAGAGTCGTATTATCCTACTGATTTTCATTATAAAATTATTTTTAGTATAAAATTAAGAGATATATTTTCATAGGAAAAGTTTACACCCAAGACATAATAAAAATTAAACTAAAAAATGCAGCAAATCATTAACTATCACATGGAGTAAACAAAAAATTTTAAAATGAAACCTTAAAACACAGTACTCAAAATAAGTCGCAAAATGCTACTAATCATGCTAAAAGAGAAGACGCTGTACAAGAAGGCATTCTTGTTTCTTGAGGACAGATACACATGAGAAGCAGTTGCCTTCTGTGGATTTCCTGGCCTTTCAAATGCAGCTAATACACTAGGAAGGAACAGGGTTACTCCCCTCTAGTTTATCCATGTGGACTATATATATGTTGACTATCAAGAGTTTGAACTTGTAGAATATAGATCTAACCTAATTATGGTAGTTGACTTTCAGTGTGACAATTTAATTTTTCTTCTGAAGTGATTGATGTTTTGGCACTGAGTTGCTAAAACCTTAACCCAAAATTTGCATTTAAAAAAGTAATGCAGTTTTATTTCAAGTACTTAAGAAGTTCATTTCATTTTAAGCTAATTCTGTAAAAACAAACTGAAGTACAGTCATGCATTGCTTAATGACAGGGATATGTTCTGAGAAATGCATCGTTGTGCGATTTCATTGTTGTGTGAACATCCTAGTTTGTGTACTTACACAAACCAAGATGGTATAGCCTACTACACACCTAGGCTGTATGTTACTAATCTTACAGGACCACTGTAGTAGATGCTGACTGTCATTGAGCAAAAAACATCATTATATGGTACATGACTGTACTGAAAATCCTGGAATGGATATTCAAAATTCTAAACTAAGCACTATTGCTTTTTATTTATTTATTTATTTTTAATTTTATTTATTTTTCCCCCCAAAGCCCCAGTAGATAGTTGTATGTCATAGTTGCACATCCCTCTAGTTGCTGTAAGTGGGACGCAGCCTCAGCATGGCCAGAGAAGCAGTGCGTCGGTGCGCGCCCGGGATCCGAACCCGGGCTGCCAGCAGTGGAGCACACGCACTTAACCGCTAAGCCACGGGGCCGGCCCAACACTATTGCTTTTTAAAATTTCTTCTTTTTGTTTTTGAGGAAGACTGGCCCTGAGCTAACATCTGTTGCCACTCTTCCTCTTTTCTTTTTTCTCCCCAAAGCCCCCAGTACATCGTTGCATATCGTAGTTGTAGGTGCTTCTAGTATTTCTATGTGCGATGCCGCCTCAGCATGGCTTGATGAGTGGTGAGTAGGTCTGCACCCAGGATCCGAACCGGTGAACCGCAGGCCACCGAAGTGGAACACGCAAACTTAACCGCTACACCACCGGGCCGGCCCTACACTATTGCTTTTTAATGCAATTTGTATTAACTAATAATAATAACAGCTACCATTTACTCAGCATCCAGTGTGTGCCAGGCACTGTGCTGAGCCCCTTCCATGGGTTGTGCATGTAATGCTCACATCACCTCTCAGAGTAACCCACTCGGAAGTCACAGACCCAGGGCGTGAGCTGGAGGCTGGATGACTACAGACCGCTACATACTGTGAGTTTGACTTTGGTGGTACTAGTAGCAGGGAAATTTTTATATACACTATATCACATACAAGATAATCTTGTGTTATCTCATTTAAGATACAACAGTGGTTCTCAACGTGTGGTCCCAGGACCAGCAGCATCAGCTGGGACCTTATCAGAAATGCAAATTCTTAGGCCCATCAAACTGACTGATTCAGAAATGCTGAAGCTGGAGTTCGGCAATCTGTTTTAACAAGGCTTCCAGGTGATTCTGATACATGCTAAAATTTGAGAACCACTGAAGAGGAAGGGAGCTGAGGTTTATTAAACAAATTAACAGCAAAAATAAGGCTGCAATGAAATGAGACTAGTCTGATCCAGAAAAAAAGAACAATTCTCAAGGGCCCTCAAGCATTTCAGAAATAGCTATTTTAAAGAAACGAATAATTCTGATATATAAGTTCCCTATGGTCCTCTCTCCTAGGCAATACTTTAAAAATCTAGTTGTAGGCACTGCATTTATTCTAACATATTATACTTCTTTTGTGTGTGTGAGGAAGATTAGCCCTGAGCTAACAATCGATGCCAATCCTCCTCTTTTTGCTGAGGAAGAGTGGCCCTGGGCTAACATCCATGCCCATCTTCCTCTACTTTGTATGGGACGCTGCCACAGCATGGCTCGACAAGCAGTGAGTCACTGCGTGCCCGGGATCCAAACCGGTGAACCCCAGGCCGCCGAAGCGGAGTGCACGCACTTAACCACTTGTGCCACCGGGCCAGCCCCTAACAGCTGACACTTAAACTAGCTTAAGGCTGGCCTCATTTGGATTCATATAAAAAACTGTCCCTTTCTCCTATCTGAACTGTGGGAACCCAGAGAGAAGGGCCAAATATTTCCATGTTGAGATGTAAATGTGCATCTCTAGGTTTTATGGGTTAGGGGTGGAAGACGGATGACACTGGGGCTACCTTTGCCTTTACGTTTGTACCGGGAGTTCCCGAGAGGAGTATGATGAATGGATAAGTGACCACTATCCACAGAGTGACTGGTGCTGGTGGTACGTGGGGAGGGAGACCACTAGTGAAGATGGGGTACATCCACGGTGTGCTACAGGGTGCTCTGGGGAGGGCCCCACAAGGCAAAAGGAATGAGAAAGCAAGAGAGGGAGCCATAGCATGGTTTATTTCAGATTTCAAAGCCAGGGACAGCCTTGCATTGTGGTGTGTGCTGCAAACTGGAGAAAGGAGGCAGAAAACATGAATCTTGAAAAAGTGTCAGGGTGGAACCAGCAAGGTCATCGAAAGAGGCATTCAAACTTGGGCTGCAGGACAAAATGAAGAAGTCTGGGACGATATATAACTCGAGATATTAGGAAATAAGGAACAAAATGGCAAATGGTAGGAGAAAAAAGAAAGCAAGCAAGTACCCCGGGAAAGAACTGTTTAGTGCTTTAAACTTGTGCAAAGAGAACCAAGCAACATGAAACCCAGCTTGTACAAATGCTTCAGTAATGTAGAGCTTCTACTCCAAAATTCTCTCATGTGGAAAAAAGCTTGTTTGTGCACTAGAATTGACTATTTGTGTTGGACTGAAATGGACTGGATCAGAGAAAGGAAAACTTACTAGAAAAGAAAAAGAAAAAGCAGCAGTGGGGAAGGCCAGGACTAAGTGGTCAATTTTTAACAGAAAGGCCTCTCTTTCCCTGCATCAGATCTGGGGCAGCCTTACCTCTTCTACATCATCAGTCTTTTCTTCACTGATCCAACCCTGACTGTGGAGGAGGCCCCAGGCGCAGATGAAGCACTCTCATTTTGTTCTGAGGCACACCTTGACCCTTCTGATGTTTCTGAGAGGCAGATGCTGGAGTAGGCCTGAGGATACTTTCTTGGGGTAGGAGTCTAGACACTGTCCTCTGGGCGGTGGGTCAGTACCAGCCTAGTCAACAGTTTTTTTGTGTGTGTGTGAGGAAGATCAGCTCTGAGCTAACATCCATGCTGTTCCTCCTCTTTTTGCTGAGGAAGACTGGCCCTGGGCTAACATCCGTGCCCATCTTCCTCCATTTTATGTGGGATGCCGCCACAGCATGGCCTGACAAACTGTGCATCGCTGGGCACCCGGGATCCAAACCCCAGGACCACCAGCAGCGGAGCACGCACACTTAACCGCTATGCCACGGGGCTGGCCCCCAATTCAACAGTTCTTAGGGCATTCCCTCCCATCTCCTTAGGAGGTCCTGATGTTTCTGAAGCAGATTTTCAAAGTGAAGATATTTGGGTAACTCAGGCTCAGGTTTAGGGGCTAACACTGGAGACATTTCATAAGCTTATGAATTACCAAGGAATTCTGAGAACTTAACCTAAGGTTGTTGGTGTTTTGGGGAGGGCCTAGTTGGTTACTCTGAACTTAAGATTTTTAGAGGGAAGTGTAGGATCCTTAGAGGTGGTGAATCTGGTCCTAAAATTTTAATAAATAATTAATACTTCCCTGGGGGTTACTCAAGACAATTACTCCTTAAAGGGACACTCAATTTCAAAAGAGCTCATATCACAGATTGCCTGCTTCCTAAGAGCAAGGATGAACAAGCAACAGCAAGTTGTCTGGTGAACTTTCCAGATTTCTTTTAACTGATGCACAATGCCTTGTTTGCTGACTTCTTGGCCATTAAGAGTATTTTTGGTACATCCAGGTCCATGATACCTCAACTACAATTGCAAATTCCAAAGAGCCCTGAAATCCAAGTTTTCAGGTGGCAACATGTAAACTTCCTGGGCACAAACTCTGACTTGACCTGAAGCTATTTTTAGCCATTGTTTATCCTTAGTGTGAATATTCATGCTTCACTGAATTAATAATACTGTTTGACTATGAGGTGCTCCCCATGGCTATGACATGATATGTGGCTAATGCACCATACTACTTTTCTAAACTCCAAAAAACGCTGAATTCCACAACACACTGCCCCAGAGGCTCTGGAGAAAGGGTGTGCGACTGTAGAGCTGCCTCTGGCTTATGGAGAACTACTGGGACAGATCTCTCAGACTCAGCTAAATCCAACCCCAGACAGTCAAATGACTACATTAAAACAGGAGCTGGAGAGGGGAGTGGCAGAAGTGAGGTGATATCTAAGGGCTAGGGGACAGTATGGACACATCAGTGTCCATCATGACCATGGAAGGCTGATGAGACAGGAAATCTTTTCCTTGAAAACTCCTTGATGTGGCAGACTGCCCTTGGCACTCTTAAGACTCAGTCTCGATGCTTGTACTAATTTCTCAAGCTCTTGGCAATGGTTCCTGTGACGTAAGGGTAAACAGGCCAGGACTGTGAGGTTCAGCTGCAGAAGTTGGACAGATCCTTGGAGAATCAAATCGTCTCTTTAGAACTAGATGCCACTGATGATTGTAACTGCCTAAACATATTTGGCAAAGCAGAGCTCTGAAAACTCAAGAAAGAATCTTTGACTTGGTTCAAGTTTCTATCCCTAGGAAACTTAGAAAACACATGTGCATTTCCCTATCATGGCAGTACTCTCAGCAGCATTAGAAACTTGTGTATCTTTCCAATTAGATTCCAATTTCCTTGAGCACAGGGAAATTAAATTAAATGCCCTTGGCACTTAGCACAGTGTTTGTCTGGCACCTCGTATGCATCCAATAAGTGTTTGTGAATGAATGAGAGAAAGGCTGACCTAAACTAAAGGTTACATTTTTCTTTGTTCTGACTCCTAGATCACAGATATAACAGAATGCAGCTGGGTAGTTATATGCACCTGGGCTAAGTATGGATGTGAGAAAATGTAGCTATATTTATAGATCCCAATTTAACGTTTACTTTTCCAATTATTTTCTTTAAAACCACCAAATTTCTACTAAGTTTAACTTATGCTTGAGAAATTAGTAGATTTTGTTGATGGGGAAAAAGGGAAGGGAAACTTAACAATCCTCCTTGTTAAGTAATGATGTCACAAGCAGTCACAGAGTCAAGGAATTTAGAGATGTAAAGTACTTTAGAAATCACCTAAAGCCTACAGCATTTACGTGGTTGGTCCAAAGACATATGGTGTCATAATCAAGCCCAGGACTAGAACCCTATCTCCTAATCCCCAGACTGGCACTACTTCTACACTAAAAGTGAGACTAAAGATTCAGGACTGTCAGCATTCTACAAAACCATCTTACTTATCATGGTACTTCCTTAAAATGTAACAAAGGAAAACCTCATTAGTATGGACATCTATGATAATTTATCCAATGTGAACTTGTTTATCATTCAATTATCAGAAATAGGTGAGAACTAAGATCTGCTAACATTTACAAATACTCAATTTACATATCAGACTGCTTACAAAATTAATTAGAATAAGTGAGGTTTTACTGTGTACAAAACAAACAAACAAATAGATAAAGGACATTTCTGGATTATTTCAAGGTGTTTCTAGATGCCCATGTACTAGAAACCTGTTACATCCAGTATTTGAAGGCAACAGGACATTACTTACCACTGCCAGCACTCCCCTCTCTTCTGCTGCGGGGACCCCCACTGCCATCTCTGCCAGATTTTATGCGCTAGAACAAGATGAGTTTAAAAGAATAAGTGATATTCCTTCAAAGTTGAATATAACTAAATGTTGATTTTTTAAATTAATGTTACTATGTAACTCTGAAGACTTAGCTGTTCCTACTTTCCTAAAAGCTAGGTTCAAACTGATTGTTACCTGAGAGTTGATTCTATAGGGAAAAAGACCAAGTGTTTTGTTGAGTAAAGGGTTCAAAGCTATCCCCTTCATCAGTCCTTCTTACTAAATACTCAAATGGCACTGACATTTATTTTTTTTTTTTTTAAAGATTTTATTTATTTATTTTTCCCCCAAAGCCCCAGTAGATAGTTGTATGTCGTAGTTGCACATCCATTCTAGTTGCTGTATGTGGGACGCGGCCTCAGCATGGCCGGAGAAGCGGTGTGTCGGTGCTCGCCCGGGATCCGAACCCGGGCCGCCAGCAGCGGAGCGCGCGCACTTAACCGCTAAGCCACGGGGCCGGCCCCTGGCACTGACATTTAGAAGTGCAGTGTAAACTTTGCTTATACAAACAACTTAAAAACCAAATATTTTCTTTATGTGAAAGACTGGGTTTTAAACATAATAGTTTAAGGTGGGGGAAGAGGAGAAGAAGAGAATCTACAAAACGGCTATTTCCTGCATTAGTCCTACTCTATAATGGTTGGACCCAAACTATTTCAGGGAAAAAAAGGTAAAATGGCTTTTTTTTTCAACTTCTATAATAAAGGCACTATTAAAATCTCACAAAATATCTAAGATCTGTTCAAGAGTCTACTTTCTTAAGATATAAACTCACCCTTAAAACACAAGAAATATCTCCAAGCTGTGATATTCTTAGGTTTCTTTTTTACATTTTATTGTTATTTCATGTTTTGCCTAAGTGCTAGAATTTCTGTATTAACACCGAATCTGCTTTAAGTCACACTGCCAGTATATGTATATGGTTCATTTAGAGATACAGGGTAGTTAGTAAACATAAACAGATAGCTTTTGACAAAAATTTACTGTACAATTGAATTAAAATTTCTTAACATAGGTTGATATCATTTAGATATTCAATAATATAACAATAATTTCATATTTAATTCAAAGGACAAATTATTCATTCCCTCAACCCTGACAACTCCCCAAATATTTATAAATTATAGGTCATGGATGAGGTTATTGACACTGTGGTCTGCTAGGAATAAAAAAACATTTCCTTTCGATAATTCAGGACTTATTTCTGTAAAATGAAACACTCTCCTAAAGCTCAGGACTTTCAAATATATGTAAACGTGCTCAAGTTTTTTCTTTCTCTTTTTTTTTTGTGGGCAAGATCAGCCCTGAGCTAACATCCGATGCCAATCCTCCTCTTTTTTTTTTTTTTTTGCTGAGGCAGGTTGGCCCTGAGCTAACATCCGTGCCCATCTTCTTCCACTTTATATAGGACGCAGCCACAGCATGGCTTTGACAAACAGTGCGTTGGTGCACACCTGGGATCCAAACCTGTGACCCTTGGGCCACCGAAGTAAAGCGCATGCACTTAACCGCTTGCGCCACTGGGCTGGCCCCTCAAGTTTTTTCTATTACAAAGAAAAGAAACCTCCCTTGAAACCCTATCTTTCCTCTTGCTTTCACAAACAAAAGACAATTTAAAAATGATGTAACAAGATAAAAATTTAAACACATACAATCAGATTTTATTTCAAAACTTGGTTTTCATCTACCCATAGATTAATAATCTCCAGCATATCTAAAAGACCTATATAATGCTAAAATAATTAAACTCATAAAGACAAATGCCCATATAACTTGAAATTTTTTCAAATTAAATGTGAGAAAATATCTTGCATCCTGCTTAAGTAACCATAAGTTTAGAAGAGAACAATTTAGGAAAGTGAGCACTTCCCATGATCACTACACTCCTTACCCCCATTACACCTGTTCCTTGCTCTCATCTAGAACTTTCCAATCCTTTGACTCTCATCCTTCTTCTCCTAATTAATCCCTTTAAATCCTTACTCTTTTTTCCAGTTTAGAATCATCCTACCACTTTAAGTACATCCACATCAGGACTTCCAAGTCCCTGGCCTGTCTTCCTGTCAGTTTGCTTCCTTACCAAGAGAAACCTAAAACCTGGTTTGATTCAAGACTTCCCTTTTTCCTCTTCTACTCCTAGGACACTGTGCCCTGCTGGAGACAAATCACGTAAGCATGTGGACAGTGTCAGCCTCCAGGGGCCTCCCCACTGCTGGTTCAGAGTCCTCAGCCACACCCCATGGGAGCCAGCACCTTTCTAACACCACCATATTCTGTCCTCTTCACTTCCGGCAACCGACTGCCCCTCCTACTTCGTGAATGAAAGGCTGCCTGCATCTCCTTGGATTTGCTAACTGCCTTCCTCCATGGAACTCCCTTTGTCTGCCATGCCCTTCTTCATCTTCTTTCCAGCTCTCACTTCTCCTTAAAGGCTCAGCTCCACTTATCTCCTCAGGGAGACTCCCCTGTGTGTCCCAGGTGGGTGCTCATTCAGTGTGTTCACCAGCACCCATGCACTCTTCACACTCATGGTCCTGCCCTGCTTGCTTATCTTTCTCCTTTACCACTCTCCTGTAGGCAGAGAATGTGGGTTTTTATCCTGTTTCAACTGAATACCTCTTTGCCATTGCAAATCAATGAATTCCACCATAATGAATCTTGTTTACCAATAGCTATATTAGCTGTAGCAATGATTTCATGTGGAAGTTACAGACATGGCAATTTCAAAAGTAAAACCAAAACATTTATCAAAACATTAGTTTGATAAGGGTCTAACTTCAAAGAAATATGAAGTGTCAAGACTCAGTTAACTTCTCATCTCTCCTACCATTTACTCTGTAGAGGTTTGATCATCAGTGTTTTCAGTCATGATCTAATTTCTTCCTTAGCAGATGCAGAGTAAAGCCCTCAAAGGACAGAGCCACTGCAAGTGGTGGTCCCACAAGGCAATGGTGTGCCTGGTGGATGGAGCAGACTCAGACTCCTTGATGCACCTGTGTATCCCACAGTTGGCCTGGGAGCTGGTCTTGTCCATCAAGCGTGTGGTGAGAGGTGAAGTGGGCCTGGGTGGAGCCCTGAGGAACTAAAGGAAACCAGGAGAGGGGGCGTGTTACAGAGGCTATAAACACAGAGTTGCTGCTAAGTCAGGCAAAGTGAAAATTAAAAAGTGCCCATTATATTTATCAACATAGAGGTGATCAATCTTAGTGAGGGTAATTTTAGCTGCATGAATGGAAAGCACCAAGGTTACATTGATTCGAAGGGTACCTAGGACGTGAGAAAAATAAAGATCAAGTGTAGATAACTTATTGTAGATCTTCAGCTGGGAGGAAAGAGAATAATGACAGTGGGGTAAATGCCAGATTTTGCAGGGCCTGAAGCTTAGAGTCTGGGGGAAGAGCTTATAGTTTTAGGAGAAAGAGAATATAAAACTATGAAAATAAAATAGGTACAACAATAAAAATTTATTTATAAGGGGCCAATGCAAATGAGGGCCTGAAGCTTAAGCTCTACCCTCCACAGTAAATGCTCCTGGCCATGGTGGCTCCTGCTGTCCCCAGGGCACAAAGGGCAGAGACACTCTTTCAAGACAGGCTCTCTTGCCACTAGACCACAGACTCCCAGGACCCTGTTTTACACTGACACATCACTCACCTCAGATCTAGCACAATACCAAGCACAATAAATATTTGTTAAACACAGTCATATTGATGTTCTCATCATATGGTATATGAAGATTTTGAATAGGAGAAATATCTATTCCATCTTCTCAGAGTTTTAACACTAAATAAAGTTCACGGGAATTCATATTCACTGTGGAGTGGTGTGAGGTAAGGCTTGATGGTAGATAACAGAGAAAGCATTGAAATGAAACAATAATTGAGAAAAATGATTCTCATCACATCAACACTAAAACATAAAGGAAACAGCCACATAATGGAATATGAAATAAAAAAAAATGACAGAGATCTGTATTTATTGACATGGAAAGCTGTCCATGTTATTTTGCTAAGTGAGGAGAAAAAGCAGGTTATAGACAGTATTTTTGCAAAAATTCCATTTTTGTAAAAAAAAGTCCCATTTAAAAAACATATGTATTAATACATGTTTGTATATATTTATAAAAATGCCTGGAAAGATATATACCAAAATGCTAATAATGATCTCAAAATGATGGGATGGATGATTATCATTTTTTTTACATATTTTTATTTGTATTAAAATATTACTTATAAAAGTAATCTACCTGAATTTTTAAAAGAATTTTTTTTAATAATATGAAAAAAGACGGCATTTCTATTCTGAAAAAAATGATGCCATTCCCATTTTGAAAAAAATATGAGAGAAGGGACATAGAAGAGCACAGTAGACACAAATAAAATAATAGAACAAATTAAATAAATAAATGTTGAGAGTGAAAAATAAACATTTTTTTCCCTTTAAACCTACTCTTCAATATGAATACATGATCATAAATGTCATATACTACTCTTCTGGAATTCAAATAAAATCAGAGCCTTTAAAAGCTGATGTATCCTTATAGATCACCTAGAACAGTGCTACTCAAGGTGTGGTATGAAAACACTGCCAGCACTGCCAGCCCACAAAACATCACCTGCCCTTGATGAGGTGAAAACAGAATTCAAGGATGAGGGTTTACAAACTTGCACAGCGATTTGAGATTTCTGACATCCACGTACATGAACATTTTCCTAGAAATGTCAGTGACAGATTGAGGAAAAAAAATAACTTCACCACAGACAGTTTGAGAAGTACTGATCAAGAACGCTATCCATACTTTCCAGCTAATGAAAATGAGGTCCAGAAACGATAAATGTCCATTCCAGGTCACAGAGCTGACCAATGGTCAAGCCAGGAGAAAAGTCCAGGGTTCTGTCTACCATAGCATGCTTTTATTCCATAAGAATTAGATTTTTCTCAAACAGAACAAGGAGCAGTTACTTGTTGCCTAGTTAAGAATTCTTAAGAAAACTGGCTCTGACTTCAAGTTCAAGAGAAAATAGAATTGAAGACATTTCTTTGTGGCCTCAACTCCAAAGAATCCATGAACGTGGCTGTAACTTCCTGCCCTCAGACCTCTGCTCACACTTTTTCCTCTGCAGATCAAACTCCAAGCATCTACTCATACCTACTCCAAAGACTAGCTCCTCCAGGAACCACCTCTGATTCCCTCACGTCAAGCTGAACTCCTCCACCTCTCCACTTTCATAGCTCTTGATGTTCTCCTTACATGCTACATCTCTCTGTGCTGTGCGGCCGAGTAACTTGTGTTCATCTTATTCTCCCATTTGATGAGCACCTTGTGCGCTGACCAACTCGTACACATCACTCTATCTTCCACAACGCACAGCAGATTGTAATAGCTGCTTCCCGAACTGATGAAGTAAGGAACTAACACAAGGCAATGCATGAAAGCATTGAAATCAATGGGTTTTAACAAAAGAAGTGATTGGTAATCTTACCTTGGAAAATGTAATCAATACTTAGATAAACACAAATTTGTTACCAAGGATATATATTCTCTTCTATATTTTTGTTGAACTTTGTAAATGCAATAGTGCATAAAATGTGCAAGACATTCTTGCAGTTTTCATTACATATACAAACTTTTAAAATTTAGCATTTTTTCTGCAATTTTAAAGTTCTGCCTTAATGAGATCTTAATACCGAATCTCTTTCCTTTTAAGAAACGGTTTCTGCTCAACTAGATTGTATACTCATCTTCATTGTTTTTTGGTAATAACTGGAAATTTGGGGATAAGTATCAACTACATTTTATATTAGTTTTGAATGTCACATGACAGTTTGTCAATTTGGACAAAAGAAAGCATTTCTTGAAATTGCTGATTTCTTTGGGGGAAAAATAGCAAATATTGGGACAGCATTTCTCTATTTGAATATTTTACAAATTTAGAAATTCAATTTTAAAAAGGGAATGAATTGGGCTGGTCTGGTGGTGCAGCAGTTAAGTGTGCACGCTCCGCTGCAGGCAGCCCGGGGTTTGTAGGTTCGGATCCCGGGCACGCACCGACGCACCGCTTGTCAAGCCATGCTGTGGCGGCATCCCATATAAAGTAGAGGAAGATGGGCACGGATGTTAGCCCAGGGCCAATCTTCCTCAGCAAAAAAGAGGAGGATTGGCATCGCACGTTAGCTCAGGGCTGATCTTCCTCACAAAAGAAAAAGGGAATGAATTACTAATATACTTCTATTTTTGGACTAGCAACTAAAACTTTCTGTATTTTTTAAATTATTTCTTTATCCATTTTCTTTTACCTCCTAATAATTTCCTTTTGTCCTCTAATTCTCTTTGGTATTTTGGCTGATATTTTTCTCTTGAAATACTCAGTCTTCAACTCCTGGTCTTCCCATTTTGTTCTTTTCCAGACACACAATCAAGTTTGACAGAATTCCTTGCAGCTAATGTTTTTTGTGTTAGTGAAGCAGAAATGCAAAATATCTCTTAAAAAACACCATTGCTAAGGGGCTTACAGTGCCACCAGGGGCTAATTCACACTGCAATGGGGCTTACAGTGTCCAGACATGGCAGAGTGGCTCTTTCTTGTCTGGCCAACAGCCCTGTGCCTGGAACTGCTTACTGCTGGCACTAATAAATACACAATGTGCAAAGTTTTCTAATTACTCGAGAACATGGGTTCCCCAAGCACAAAGGGGAGAACAGTCTTTTTTCCACAATACTTCCAGGAAAAGGACGAGTTTCTCTGAAAAATTTGTCTATAAAAACTTCCAGTTTTACTTAAAATAGGAGTTAGGGGCTCAGGGAGATACATTATCCTGACCCACATAAACCTGAATCAATTTATCCTTCTTTCTTAGGTCTACACAAGTCTTTTTCCATTTGTAAACAATTAAAAAAAGAAGCCATGGCCTGATTTATTTTAGTCTACCTTTTCTCCTCTCTCCTTAAATCAAATTCCATATCCTGAGCTAGTATTTAATCATTTGCAAGGTGACTCTTTGGGAGCATAAACTCTAGTTCTTCTCAAACTTTAGCGAATATAAAAATTACCTATAGAACTTGTTTAAAAAAACAAATACACAGGTTCTTGGACTCCACACCCAGAGATTTTAATTCTAGGGTAGGGTTTGGGTAGGTCTGGAGTGGGGGCAAGAGTCTGTAATTCTAAGAAGTGCCTAGATGATGCTGAGGCTCTACTGGTCGACAAACCACACTTGAATAGCACTCTTCGGAGACCCTAACTCCTAATCAAATTATGGTGAGCTGATGGCAAGGTCCATCTTAATCTGATTCATGGTATGAGTTACCAACTTTTCTGGATGCAGAATAAGTAAGGAATATATATTAACTGAAAATAATTAATTGCATCATCTTATTTCTCTACTATTCATAAGGTAGTAAGAGGCACAGTAGTCAGAAGCCTGGACTTGGAAGCCAGCCTGACGGGATCTGAATCCTAGTTCTGCTCCCCATAGCTGTGTGACCTGAAGAAAGTTACTTAGCAACTATGGGACTCAGTTTTCTCATTTGCAAAAAACAGTAATAATATGGGGCTGGCCTGGTGGTGTAGGTGTTAAGCTCGCACGCTCTACTTCAGTGGCCCAGGGTTTGCAGGTTTGGATCCTGGGCGTGGACCTACGCACTGCTTATCAAGCCATGCTACGGCAGGCGACCCACATATGAAGTAGGGGAAGATGGGCATAGATGTTAGCCCAGGGCCAATCTTCCTCAGCAAAGAGAGGAGGATTGGCAACAGATGTTAGCTCAGGGCTAATCTTCCTCACCGAAAAGAAATAAACAAACAAAAAACCAATAATAATAAAACCATATCCAACATCATAGGATTATTGCGATGATTAAATTAGTTAACACATGCAAAGTGCTTAGAATAGTGCCTGCACTTATCATGTAATCAATAAATGTTAGCTGTTATTATTAATGTCTAGTTAAGCGGATGTAATAAAATAGAATTACAGAGAAAACGGTAACCAAAAACATGAATATTACTAACACTATTCAGCAACAGGTTATCCACGCTCTTTATTTCTCCTTTGCCCTCCTGCTGCCAAACTTCTGCAATTGTCAGCACTTCCAGAGAAAAGGAAGAGATAAAAACTGAGGGTCAATTTTGTATTCTTTCTAACAGCTCCAGGTAAAGGTATGATGTGACTCTCTATAGATATCCCTAGTTTCAATTACACGGCTATTTCACAAAATGTCTCAAGTCAACAATATGGAAGAGCTCTCCTACAAATAATCATAGAGGCCAACAGAGCTTTAGAAAGAAGCACCTGAAAATTAGATCATAGAAAGTTACCAACTATAAAAAAGAAACATGACTTGTCTAACAATGTGGAAATGTTTGAAGAAGTCAAGATATATTTGCACAACAGGGTATTATGCAGGCGTTAATAATGATTTTATGAAGAAATTCTACTTACATAGGAAAAATGTTAGTTTTTCATTGGGACAGATTCTAAACAAGAAACGTACAGAAAAAATATGAAGTCTTAAGTTCAAATTTAGAAAAGGAGAGCATCCTTAATTCAGAAGTTTATTAATTATATTTTGTTTCATAACTAATAGTGTTTTATGCACTATACAAGCCAGGAAATAGAATGCCCTGCCTCATGGGCTCACAATCTCAGACAGACAAATTGAAATGGGATATGCAACTATTAACTGAGAAGTTAGCTCCCAGATATATGAGAATTCTTTCCCTTTAAGCCTCTTGTGTTCTTCGGATCTATCTTTTCCACCAATTTTCCCTCTCCACTTTGTGTTTATAAGCAAAACACAACTGAGAAAACATCAAGAAAATGTTTCTTTGATGTAAGATTTAATGAGGATTACCGAAGAATAATAGAGAAATGGATTTCAAGGAAATTGAAAAGAAAGTGCTCTGTGGATGAGGACTGTGACTTTAACTCTAAAGGAAGATTAAGGAATAACAACGTTTGAGGGAAAGATATTAGGGAGAAGCTATAATAATAGAAGATATCTAAATGACATTGAGTTTTATACAGATTACAATGAAAGCAGTGATAAAATACAAAAAGCATATGCTCAAGCATAGTAAGACATTAATAATTTAGGTAAATAGGTAAGATAAACATTGGATAATCTAAGCGCGTCAATGGTAATTCATACAAATTAACTAAAGTATTCTTAATTAAGCCATTAGGGAATTATTTTGGTGAGTACTATATAAGGATTAGAAGTCAGGTCTATGAGACAAATAGACAAAAGTTGACTATACTTGATGAATATATAAATATTTTGATGGAAGATGAATCAAGGGGCTGAGTAGTAATTAGAAAGGAAAAGCAGTCTCAATGACATTCATATATTAATTTATAACAGTTAAATTCATTATCCCATATGAATATTAGTCCATAGTAGTCAGTCAGATGAAAAGAAGAGTTTAACATATATGGAGAATGCAATAAAGGAAAGAGGGCAAAACAAGAGGAAAATTCAAAAGGAGAGAGGAAGCAAATGTAAAGGTGAAGCACTGTAAAGATCAAAAAGAGAGAACAGTATCTATAATGGTTCAACTAAGATACAACTAAGTAAATGGGAAAATTAAGTGGTAAACTATAAGAAAATTGAGTAAAAGTAATTCTGAATGTCTTTAAAGGGGGAATATTTTGGTCTTTACCCCTGAAGTTCATTTCCCAGGAATTCCTTGGAAACAATGTTTCGTAAAGCTTGAGTTAAGATCCCTTGTGAACTAGCTGCAAGGAAATTCCCAGGGAGTTAGAAGGCTACTTCTTATCGTTTAAAATGGGTCAACACTGGTAACATACTAAATCAGAGATGGTAATGCATATACCAATTTTTCTGTTTAGAGTTATAAGTTGCAGGCAGTGTATTATGCACGATTCATAATTTGTATTCATTTTGTGTTCACTGTTCCGTATAACTAAACTACTGATGCTTAAACTTATCAAGTCTTAAGAATTTAACTCTTTCCACATATATCCATGGTTCTATGCTAGATAACTTTACGTAACCATTAATTTGGAGTTCCAAAGAATGTTCTTGGTTTGAAATGTATACTTCTTTTTGATTCTTCTTAATGAAACAAATTTAATAGCAATTATGATGACAATTATGATAATTTAAACTTCCATTTATACCAGTTTACATTTTACGAAGCTTTCACAAGAGTTACCTAATTTAATTAGCAATTGGTACATGGTATTAAATTGGTCTTCACAGCAGGTTTTAACTATATACCCTAGCATGGTATTTAAATACCAACTTGACATTTTAAGGATTTTTAAGGTAAAAATCTATGTCATGCTCATAATCCTTTTACAACTGATACTTTGAAAAAGAGAATAAAACAATCATCACATCTTCAAAGCAAAAACAAGATAACCATATTTTGAAAGCAAATATGGAATTTAGATTTAATTATCTAAGATAATTAAATTCTTGAAAAAGTCTAAGCTTAAAGAATATATTTTCTCTCTATGAAAGGCAGAAACTCAAAACTCATGTTAGGGGCTGGCCCCATGGCATAGTGGTTAAGTGCATGTGCTCCGCTGCTGGCTGCCCAGGTCCAGATCCTGGGCGCGCACAGCCACACTGCTTGTCAGGCCATGCTGTGGTGGTGTCCCACATAAAGTTGAGGACAATCGGCATGGATGTTAGCTCAGGGCCAGTCTTCCTCAGCAAAAAGAGGAGGACTGGCATGGATGTTAGCTCAGGGCTGATCTTCCTCACAAAAACAAACAAAAAAAAACAAAAAACAAAAACAAAAACATCAAAACTCACGTTAAATTTTTAAATATTCTTTTAAAGAAGTAAAAATAAGAACACTTGGGGCCAGCCCCGTGGCTTAGCGGTTAAGTGTGCGCACTCCGCTACTGGTGGCCCGGGGTTTGGATCCCGGGCGTGCACTGATGCACTGCATGTCCGGCCATGCTGAGGTGGCGTCCCACATACAGCAACTAGAAGGATGTGCAACTATGACATACAACTATCTACTGGGGCCTTGGGGAGAAAAAGGGAAGAAAAGGAGGAGGATTGGCAATAGATGTTAGCTCAGGGCCAGTCTTCCTCAGCAAAAAGAGGAGGATTGGCATGGATGTTAGCTCAGGGCTGATCTTCCTCACCAAAAAAAAAAAAAAAGAACACTTATTCCACATACTGCATGGAACACAGAAATATACTTAAAATGCCTCCAGGTATATTAATATTATTCACATAGCCATGCTCTACTACATAACGAAACAGCTTAAAGAAAAAAGTACTATTGTTGTATACAAGTAATTGCTTCTTAGTTTCCATGAGCCACAGGACTCTCCAATTAAAATCAAGTCTATAAATTAATCTGTAAGTTGTTTTGTATCGTGGAAAATTATAATTATTTGTCTGTAAGTAACTATCCATTAGAGACTATATACAGAATCTATTGTACTTCCTCCTACTGAGAACTTGTTTTTGACAGAATTTTATCCTAAAACTAGGAGTTTAGCTTTTCCTCTTTCTATGCCAGAGCAGAAAAAAATTTCAACTTTATTTTACTGATAGAAGCCCCCAACATCACTCAGTTGAGATATAGAAGGCTGACATTTTGAAAATTAACAGACAGCAGTTTTTGGCCTATATGAGATACCTGTTCCCTTATTTCTTTCATTTTTTCCAATCTCTTGAGTTTTGTTGCATACTCTTGAACTTCTTTTAATCCAATATCTGTGCAGAGACGAACCAAAAAACGCAGACCTAAATTGTGAAAAATATATTTAGAAAAGTATTTATGCACAGTGTTGAAAGTACAACAAATCAATAAACTCAGTCTTTTGGGACACACGTAGGAATGATGCTCACAAATAGTGTATGTTCCTCTCTTGAAAAAGAACTACACTTTGCATTCTCTGGCCCTGGGAGAACTGACTTCCTTGAAACAGAGTTTAAAGGGATTCTCTCAACCTGCTCTGCCCTCAGGTGAGACTATACCATCTATAATCAGAGCCCTTCTCATATTCTTTTTTTTTTTGTGCTGAGGAAGATTCACCCTGAGCTAACATCTGTGCCAATCTTCCTCTATTTTTGTATATGGGTTCCCGGCACAGCATGGCTGCCAACGAGTGGTGCAGGTCTGTACCCAAGAACCGAACCCAGGCTGCTGACGCAGAGCGCCCTGAACTTAACCACTAGGCCACAGGGCCAGCCCCTCCCATATTCTTTATCTCCTTACTGCTTTTCCTTTATAGCACTTATGACTACTGACATATTATATATTTGTTTATTGTCTTTCTCTTCCCACTGGAATCCAAGCTCCATGAGACCAAGGATTTTGTCTGTTTTCTGCTAGATCCATAGTGCTAGAACAGTGCTGTGTACCAACACAGCAGTCACTCCATAAGAATTTGTAAATAAATGACCAATTCATGACCATTAATGCACTGCAAAAGTAACAGTACTACAATAATTTAAAATGTCACACATTACTATATAAATTGCCCCTGTATACATTTGTCTTAATAATTCATAAGAAGAAGACCATTCATATTTTCTACAAATAATATGCAACTATTTCTCTTATCTATCTGTCCTTAGAAAGAGTGGCTTAGGAATATTTAATGTACAATAAAAATCATTGTTTTTGGTAGATGCCCTCTGAAATTTAGTATGTCATCTGTAACTCCATAGAACAGATCAATTTTTGGAAATTTTTTGATAAATGAAGAATATATTTTACGACTAAAGTATCCTGTTGAGTTCACCAGAAAACTACTCTGCTCAAAACAAGACATTCCACGGGGGCAAATGTTTTTTCTGTGACTGTACCGTAGTCCCTCCTTATCCATGGTTTCACTTTCCATGGTTTCAGTTACCTGCAGTCAATTGTGGTCTGAAATTTTTAAATGGAAAAAGAGGCCGTAAAGTGCTTCCTTTCAGTGAAAAGGTGCAAGTTCTCGACTTAAGGAAAGAAAAAAATTGTATGCCGAGGTTCCTAAGATCTATGGTAACTTTTACCAGAGTATGTTGTTATAATTGTTCTATTTTATTATTATTGTTGTTAATCTCTTACTGTGCCTAATTTATAAATTATCATAACTTTATCATAGGTGTGTACATATAGGGAAAAACATAGTATATATCGGGTTCAGTGCTATCTGCAGTTTCAGGCGTCAACTAGGGGTGTTGGAACATATCCCCCATAAATAAAGGGGGACTACTATAGTTAAGGTAGACTATTGATTACATTTGTTTTGAAAATTATCCAGGCCAAAGTCATCGGACATTCTCTGTGGCATGGATAATCATTCATTTAATTTTTAGAGTAAAACTCTCTATAAAGAAAGAAATTTGGCCTTGCTTGGAAATATTCCCTTTACCTGTCCAATGCAGAGGTGCTATTGCTACTGCAGTGGTTCTGAACTGGCAGCAATTCTGCCCCCCAGGGCACTTTTGGCAATGTCTGGAGACTTTTCATGAGGGGGTAGGGGGTGTGCTACTAGCATCTACTCGGTAGAGCCCAGGGATGCTGCTAAAACATTCCATAATCCACAGGATGGCCTCCCACAACACAGAATTATCCAATCCTAAACGTCAATGGTGTTGAGGTTGAGAAACTTTTGCCCAGCAGACTTCTGAGTTGCTCCATTTTCAAAAAGAGATACTACTTCTATTTCTCATTTAATCTCTAAAGCGCCAGTTCCCTAATGTGACCGAACTTAAGAATCACATAAAAAGCTTTTAAAAAAGAAATAGGAAATAGGAAAAATTAGATACCTGGGTGCACTGCAAACCTAAATTGAGAATCCCTGTAGGTAGGGCTACAAATACGTACTTTTAAAAAGTTTTACAAGTTATTTCCCAGTAGCCTGTTTCCTCCCTGACTAGCATCTGGAAACTACTGCTGTTAAGTTAATGAATCTACTTCTTATCAGCATTAGGAAACTCCTTGCTCCTAAGCTACTACCAAAGGCCATAACTCTGAGCTATCTGCTGTTGAGCTTTCACAAAAGCCAAACTGAGAAAAATATTAATGAAGGAACATGCAGTATACCTCTAATCCCTGGATCAGGCTGGGCCACTGGAAAACTTGGCTCAGAAAGGATTAATTTTACTGAATTGAAATGTGTTGTTTTGTGTTCATTGTCATTGAAGGACAAAGTTAAAAACAGTCTTTTCAAATGTTATTTTATTTGCTCTAGGGACGTTTTAAAGCAAGTAGCTACTATATCTTTTGATGACCTTATCTACTATATCTATCAGTGTCTCAACATGAATGAAATAAAAGTTGGCAACAATTTTTTTCTTCCCAAGGGATTGCTTTTTATGTCTTCATAAATAGTAAAGATTATACAATGGATTGTATTTTATCTCTTTCCTTTAGCCACTAGGCTATTCAGGGCTAAATACACAGTTTAGTGGGAATATGCAACATATGAATATAGTTATTTTGTATTTTTCTTGATTCTGATTTTATTGTTGTTATTGCCATAATACTTCATATTATTACTTTAAATTGCATCAAATCTGTTATATAAGAAGATGGAGAATAAATGAATATTTTCTACAAAGCTAACTTTACAAAAGGGAAATAAGTAACATATCAATATTAAAGAAACATTAAAATTCGTTTGCTATCAGTATCAGCAAGATTATTAGTGTTCTATTTTCATAAACTCTAAAAGTATTTTTTCAACCTCAAAAAGTTGTACACTAAATGGATAGTTTAAAATGTCTTTTCTATAAAACACCATAGTTTATGAACTTTAAAAAAAATCAATAAACCAAAATTTATTCTTAAAATTTCATAAAACTTTGAAATATAGGTTTGTTTACTATTAAAGAGAATTCAGTGGTATATTTAAACCCATCAACAATTAAATTCTATAAAAATGTGTACTTGCATAGTCAAATTTTCTGATCCTATAAACACATATTTAAACATATGTACCACAGGGGGCCGGCCCTGTGGTCTAGTGGTTAAGTTCAGCGCAATCCGCTTTGGCAGCCTGGGTTTGGTTCCTAGGTGTGGACCCAGAGCACTCGTCGGCAGCCATGCTGCGGTGGTGACCCATATACAAAATAGAGCAAGACTGACGTAGATGTTAGCTCAGGGAGAATCTTCCTCAAGCAAAAAGAGGAAAATTGGCAACAAATGTTAGCTCAGGGTGTATCTTCCTTAGCAAAAAAATAAATAAATAAACATATGTACCACAAATTATAGGTTGGTATCTATGTATGCAATTACTGTAGCAAATGTAATCATTATATATTAGGACATAAAATGTGAGAACCTATAACTTCAAAGTTAAAATATAATCTCACTTACATTCGACATTTTCTGGAAATTTTCTGTGAATATCTTTGTAAGTATCTAATGCTTTTTGGTAGTTACCTGTAAGTAAAAAAGAGAAAAAAAAACACATTAGCAGATTATAGAAATTTATAAGATTCAGCAAAATATTAATTTTAATCCAGTATACCGGTACCATTTAATTGGTTTAGTAGGAAGACTTTCATATTGGCCACAAGCATAAATAACCATTCTTAATACAACTTCTGGAAGAAAATGTATAGGTAAAATAAATTTGAAAAAGGGTTAGAGCAGAAGAAAACGGGTGATGGTTGAAACTTAGTTTCACTTCTTAAAATAAATATGTAGTAGCAAGAAATTAAGATCCATTCAATTTCCTAAAAATTGATGTTCTTTTAGATGAACAACTGACAAATTTAAAAATAATTTAAGTGATAGACTAATATTAATTTCAATGTCATTCACTTAGTTGGAGAAGACAAAAAATAACTTTTTTTGTAGTTTTCATTTTGGAACATTAAAAAAGTTTATATAAAGTATTTTGTTTTGTAATAAGATAATTCAGGTTCATGTAGCAGCAAATAATAGGAAAAATGAAATTTGAGTCGGAGATCTTTGCTAAAATCTCAGTAAACAAGTTACAAATCTCTCTGGGCCTTACTGTACAACAGGGACGGCTATGCTAACCCTCTAAGAGCTGCTGTGAGAGTTAAACAGAAGAGAGACAGGAAGCATCTAGCACACAGCAGGTTGGCGATAAATGTTAGCTTCTCTTCTAACCTGCCCTTCAATCACTCAAGAAGGTTTATGTCTTTAAATTATTCAGACTATCTCATATATATATGTACACTTTACATATGACTGGCATTGAAATGAACACAGGCAATTCAGAACTCATGTTGATATAAATAAAATGTCTATAGTACAGTTATGCTGTATATCCAAGGGGAAATACAGTAACATTACAGATCAACCCCTTCAGTGAGGACTACCCTGAGTATATATTCTGATGCCATTCTGAAGGAGCCCACAGAGGTAAAGAAAGAAACCTATAAAACTGGGCAAGAACATACTGTTAACACCTGCACAATTTCTGCTTCCCTTGGATCAAAGAATTTCTTTTCCTGTATCATTTATATGCTATATAAGAGGGATAACAAATTTGTTAACATTTATCTCCCTGCTTAATCTCTGATATTTTAACAATATCATTCACTTCATATTAGTTCAAAACTATTAACATCTCTATACTCAGGACAAGTGTCAGCAGTACAGGATGTAAAAAAGCAGCTACTGAAAACACAAACATTAGAAGATATCTAATGACCTTTGGTATAAAAAATATAGTCCCAGTTGCTCCAGTTCTGGGCTTTCATTACGCTTTTCAGGTGTGACATAGTCTCATAAATTTGGCAGAGCATGCAAGGACATTTAGAATTAGGTGAGTAGAAAATGGAAATATAAACTGATGTGTACAGAATGGCTATTTTTCTGTGGCTAACTTGTGAAAATAACTGCATGTTAACTTTGAGAAATAATTAATCTGTTTTTAACAGCAGTATTGAAATGCATGATTAAGACCCACTTTGTAAGCATAACTATTTTCTGTATGCAGTAATTATTATGTTTTTCATATAATGCTTCAAATATGTGTAGTTATAAAAAGTTAATGTTTTAACAAACAAATACACAATTGAAACACACTTATATGCACAATTACCTAAAAGATAGAAAGAAGCAAAATATATTAGAAATAAATAAAATTAAAGCATTTACCACTTCTTCTAAAACAACTAGCTACCATCAGCTGCCATTTTACTTGCATAGGCCTATAAAAGAAATAAATTATATGAAATTAGAGATGAAACAAAAAAACTCTGATGGTCAGTTTTATAAAGCTATATATCTGTACTGTCTTTCAATTTTTGAGCTTTGATTAGATCATCTTTATTACTGAAAATAGCAAATATACAATTTCCTTCATTATTACCCGGCATATTTATAATAGGAAATTTAAAGATTTTATTTATTTTATTTTTTCCCCCCAAAGCCCCAGTAGATGGTTGTATGTCATAGCTGCATATCCTTCTAGTTGCTGTATGTGGGACTCGGCCTCAGGATGGAGGGAGAAGTGGTGCCTCGATGCGCACCCGGGATCCGAACCCGGGCCACCAGCATTGCAGCGCGCGCACTTAACCACCAAGCCACAGGGCCGGCCCTATAATAGGAAATTTAAATTTAAGAGTCCTTCAATTTAGCTGATGCCTTTATTTAGATATTCTTATGAGAACCACTTAACCCGTTTGGTTGAAGACCACTGCATTCTATTTTAAACTTCATCATTACCTTTATCATAATCTTAGGCTTAGTATCTAAAGCTTAGAAATTTAGGCTCAGGCTTGCAAATTTAGTACCACAAGAGGCAATTTTTCACCTTGTGTTTGAAGAATTAGGCTTCAGCTCAAGACGGAGTAAAAAAGAATTCTAGTCATCCTTTTTTTTTCCCCCTTAAAAAGAAATAAATTTCTTTTCTAAACTAAATAACCATAACCAGGACTTCTACAGACTGCTGTTAAAAATATCTAAGAAACACAAGATTTGAAGAAATAAAAGGCTAGGAAATAATTTATTTATTTATTTATTTATTATTTATTTTTTTAAAGATTTTATTTATTCATTTTTTCCCCCCCCCAAAGCCGCAGTAGATAGTTGTATGTCATAGGTTCACATCCTTCTAGTCGCTGTACGTGGGAATCGGCCTTGCGTTGGACGGAGAAGTGGTGCCTTGGGGCGCGCCCGGGATCCGAACCCGGGCCGCCAGCATCAGAGCGCGCGCACTTAACCGCTAAGCCACAGAGCCGGCCCGTAGGAAATAATTTAATGCTATTCTCACTCCTTTTCAGAATCTCCTTTCTACTTACCTGATAGCTTCAAAGACAGAAAACCTTGGTTCCTACTCAATTTGACGGCAAACCTAACAGCTTTGGAATCAGACAGATCTGGGTTTAAATCACAGCCCTGCTACGTGGACAAGTTACTTAACCTCAAATCCACTGCCTACACAGCCATCCACTTTGATCCAAATAAAATACATATCTAACCATGTTAGTTTTCTCCTTACAACCCATTACCTCCCCTCCAATTACATGATAAATCTAAGATCCTAATCCAGCTCTTCCACTTTTAGTCGTTTTCTGCCTCTCCAACTCTTCTTCATCATGCCCTGCCTAACACTTCATGCTATGGCAAAGCCGAACAAGAGCATGGAGCTCCCTGCATTCACATTTTCTAGACTCCTGGTCCTTGCACGCACCATCACCTCTACCTGGAGGCTCAGTCCAACCTCTTGACACCCTTCCTTGCCAGGGTGGATTAGACTGTTCTATGTACTCTCCTAACACTCAAGATCTCTTTAGCACTGCATTTGCTATACTGTATTATTATTTATGTTTCTGAATGCCTAATTAAACTATAAATTCCTGAGAGCAGCATAGTCTTTGTATACTCAGGACCTGGCATGATGCCTGATACCTACTGGATGATCATTCATTATTAATTCCTCTTCCTTGGTATATTCAAGTACACACCTATTTTTTATTTTTGTTTTGTGAGGAAGATCAGCCCTGAGCTAACATCTGTCACCAATCCTCCTCTTTTTGCTGAGGAAGACTGGCACTGAGCTAACATCCGTGCCCATCTTCCTCCACTTTATATGGGATGCCGCCACAGCATGGCTGGACAAGCAGTGCATCGATCCACGCCCGGGACCCAAACCCCGGCCCACAGCAGCAGAGCGTGCACACTTAACCACTACACCACTGGGCCGGCCCCCTCAAGTACACATCTTGATTATTTCCTTCAAGGTTGGGATTATGATTTTTAGTTTGGCAACCTATTAATTCTGTGAACTTCATAAGCTATTTAAACTTAACGCCTCTGTTTCCTCATCTATAAAATGGGGATAATAATAGTACCCACTTCAGAGGACTGTTGTGAGAATTAAATAACATAATATATGTAAACAATAAACATTAGTTATTAAAACCACGTTCTTTTTTCTTCAAGAAAGCCTTATTTCATAAATGCCACCTACTGGCAAATTCAAAAAATAGCCACTAGAGTAGTTGTTAAGTAGCGGTGGGTACATATGTGCGCGTTGTTATGGGGAAAATACACTCTTTTCAATCACTAAAGTAGCCCAGTGAAAAGAGGAAGAACAGAGCTCAGTGACTTAATATTTTTTTTTAAAGATTTTATTTATTTATTTTTTTTCCCCCCAAAGCCCCAGTAGATAGTTGTATGTCATAGCTGCACATCCTTCTAGTTGCTGTATGTGGGACGCGGCCTCAGCATGGCCGGACAAGCGGTGCGTCGGTGCGCGCCCGGGATCTGAACCCGGGCCACCAGCAGCGGAGCACGCGCACTTAACCGCTAAGCCACGGGGCCGGCCCTCAGTGACTTAACATTAATCAAGGGTTAGGTAACATTCTGGATTATTAACTCTAGTTGATCATAACTACAGATTATCTGTGACATTGCTTACTTCCATTAGCACAGATGACTGGGCATCGATGTGATCTGTACGATCACCAAAAGATTTTATGCATTATAATAGCAGATAAACTTCCATGTAAATAAATGTAACAAAGGAACAACTTAGGACATGAGATAAACTTATTTTATTAAAGAATTAAACTGCCATGTCCCTACTGTTACTTTTAGTAACTGGAGAGAGCCTGGGCATTATTAATACAGAACAGTAAAGTTCTGCATAAAAGCAAATAAACAAGGCTGTTTTGGCTTGTCTCTTTTATTTCTGTTTTACCATCAGAATGTAGTTTAGAAATAATAAACCACGTTTATTTATTGAATGAATGCCTACTTCTTTCCTCAATCCTCACAGTAAAGAAAAATACTACTATTTTACAGACAGCACATTTAAGATATAGTGATTTAAAATAATGCACCAAAGAAATTCCAGCAAATTGCTTATAAATTGCCTAGCACGGTATAATGAATACAGAACTGTACTAAAGGTTTTAAGTATTTTAATTCTGCAACTGCTTGGCTTTAAGTTACAGAATTATGGAATTTTAGAAATAGAAGTGGCCTCAGATACCAATTCATTCTACCCATTCAACTTGAAGGAAACTGAGACCCAGGCAAGGTTAAGAGCTATGTCTAAGGTTACTCTTCCAATAGTATTTACCAGGATAATATCCCATTATAAATCCCTTATTCCACTTTCAGAAAGCAATGAGAGATGTAGTTTGAAAATTACCATAGGGAAGAACTGTTATCTCCATATTTGGAATAAGTAAGCACCAGAAAGAGAGTCACCATTTCTGGTTTTAAAATGGCAGAGTAAAGACCTTTTACCTCACAATGTCTTTTCTGGAAATTAACCTCCCAAAACCAAAAGAATGGGAAAGATAAACTCCATCTAAGATAAAAAAATCAAACCATATAAAACATCAACATACAAATGATGGACAATGAATGAAGGAAGTGGAAACTGACTTTAGCAGGGCAAACAAAGGTAAAACTCAAGTGCTTACAAAGGGCATACTGAAAAGCAGCACACAGATCTTCCCTGAAAAATCAACAGAAATGCTCAAGAATTGCAATCACCAGTACTGAGGAAGGAGGGAGTAAGGCATGGAACTACAAAAAGGAAGAGATTGGAAATCTGATTGAGTAGTTGGACCCCTACTCTGTGCAGTAATAACCCCTCACCCTCAGTAGGTGCTCACGGAGGCTCCAGCCCAAGGACTCAGGCTGGTTGGAGATGCTAGAATGGAAACTGGAGAATGAAGTCAAGAGTCTGCTTCTGGAACAATGAGATCCTCAGCCCCGGCCCCTTCCAGCTACCGGAACGGCAGCAGCCAGGTTGATACTCCTGAGGCAGATCAGAAAATGCTTCCCTGAATACACCAAATGGCCCCAAAGAAAAGACTTTAGAGTTTTAAGATTAAATCTCAGTAATAAAATCATACTATTAAAATGTTCTAATGCAGTGTTTGGTGGAAGGTGCTATTGGCATTTTGGACGACACAATTCACTGTACAAGTCCTCTACACATTATTGAATGTTTACCATCCTCGATGCCCACAGTGCTTTCCCATCATCTTGACAATTAAAATGCCCCTCCCACGACATTTCTGAATGGTTCCCCTAGGGGTGGGGCAGCTGCTTTTCTTTCCTCATATGGTCTTTTTCCTTTAATTTTTAAATCTTTTATTGTAAAATATAATACATATAGAAAAGTACACAAAAAACTATACAGCTCAATAAGTTGTCATAAAGTGAACATTCACGTAACTGGCCTGCAGTTCAAGAAACGAAGGTTGCCAACACCCTAGAAGCCTCCTTCACGCTCCGTTCCAACATTACCCTCCTGCATCTATAAAGGTAACTACCTCCTGATGCCTAACACTGTTCATTTAGCCTGTTTGTGAACTTTACACGAATGAAATCATATAGTATACATCCTTTTTTTAAACAGCTTTATTGAGATATAATTCATGTAACATAAGATTTACCTATTTAAAGTGTATAATTCAAAGGCTTTTGGTATATTATACTAATTTTTAAAAATTATGATTAAAATATATACAACAAAAAATTTTCCATTTTAACCATTTTTAGGTATACAATTCAGTGGCATTAATTACATTCACAATGTTGTGCAATCATCACCATTATCTATTTCAAAACTTTTCCTCAAGCCAAACAGAATCCCCACAACCATTAAACAATAACTCTTCACTCCCCCTCCTCCCAGACTCTAGTAATCTCTAATATACTATCTGTCTCTATGAATTTGCCCATTCTAGACATTTCATATAAGTGGAATCATATGATATTCATCCTTCTGTGTCTGGCCTCTCTCACTTAGCATAATTTTTTCACGGTTCTTCCACGTTGTAGCATGTGTCAGACTATCATTCCTTTTTCTGGCTGAATAACATTCCATTGCATGTATATAACCACATTTGGTTTACCCATTCATCAGCAATGGGCACTTGGGTTGTTTCCACCTTTTGGCTGCTGTGAATAATACTGCTATGAACATGCATGTACAAATACCTGTCCAAGTCTCAGCTTTCGACTCCTTTGGATATATATTTGGATACAGACCTAGGAGTAGAATTGCTGGATCATATGGTAATTCTAAGTTTAGCTTTCTGAGGAACCACCAAATAGTTTTCCATAAAACACCACTTTACATTCCTCCTAGCAATGCACAAAGGTTACAATTTCTCCACGTACTCAATCACCACTTGCTATTTTCTGTTCTTTTTAATATAATAGCTATCTTAAAAATGGTGAAGTGGTATCTCACTGTGGTTTTGATTTGTATTTCCCTAATAACTAATGATATTGAGCAGATTTCCATGGGCTTATTGATCATTCATATACCTACTTTGGAGATATGTCTACTCAAATCCTTTGCCCATTTTTTAAATTGTTTTTATTGTTGTTGAGTTGTAGAAGTTCTTTATATATTCTGGACATTAACCCCTTATCAGCTATATGATTTGTAAATATTTTTCCCATTCTGTGAGTTGTCTTTTCATTCTATTGATAGTGTCCTTTGATGCACAAAAGTTTTATTTTTTATTTTATTTTATTTTATTTTTTTTAAAGCTTTTGCCTTTATTTATTTTTTTTTTTTAAAGATTTTATTTATTTATTTTTTGCCCCCAAAGCCCCAGTAGATGGTTGTATGTCACAGCTGCACACCCTTCTAGTTGCTGTATGTGGGACTCGGCCTCCGGATGGACAGAGAAGTGGTGCCTCGATGCGCACCCGGGATCCGAACCCGGGCTGCCAGCATCGCAGCGCGCGCACTTAACCACCAAGCCACAGGGCCGGCCAACAAAAGTTTTAAATTTTTATGAACTCTAATTTATCTATTTTTTTCTTTTATTGCCTGTGCTTTTGGTGTCATATCCAAGATATCATTGTTAAATCCAATGTCATGAAGATTTTCCCCCACGTTTTCTTCTAAAAGTTTTATAGTTTTAGGTCTTACATTTAGGTTTTTGATCCATTTTGAATTAATTTTTGTATATGGTATAAGGTAGGGTCCAATTTCATTCTTTCGCATGTGGACATCCAATTTTCCAAGCACTTTTGTTGAAAATACTGTCCTGTCCTTTCCCCATCAAATAGTCTTGGCGCCTTTGTTGAAAATCAATTGACCATATACATGAGGGCTTATTTTTGAGGTCTGGATTGCATTCCATCGGTCTCTATGTTTGTCTTGATACCAATTCCATACTGATTTAATTACTGTAGTTTTCTGGAAAATTTTGAAATCAGGAAGTGTGAGACCTCCAACTTTCTTCTTTTTCAAATTGTTTTGGCTTTCTGGGGTCCCTTGAGATGTCACACAAATATTAGGGTGGGTTTTTCTATTTCTGCAAAAAATGCTACTGGGAATTAGACAGGGATCACATTGAATCTGTAGATCACTTTCGGTATTATGGACATTTTAACAATAGTAAGTCTCCCCATCTACAAACATGGATATCTTCCAATTTATTCCTGTCTTCTCTAATTTCTTTCAGCAATGTTTTGTAGTTTTCAATGTATAAGTCTTTCATTTCATTGGTTCTGTTTATTCCTATTTTATTCTTTTTGATACTATTATAAGTGGGACAGTTTTCTTAATATAATTTTTGGATTGTTCATTGTTAGTGTATAGAAACACAACTGATTTTTGTGCATTGATTTTGTATCCTGTGACATAGCTGAATTTGTTTATTAGTTCTAACAGGTTTTTTTTTTGGTGGATTCTTTAGGGTTTTCTATATATAGATCATGGCATTTGTGAACAGAGATAAATTTTAGTTCTTCCTTTCTCATTTGGTTGCCTTTTATTTCTTTTTCTTGCCCAACAGCTCAGGCTAGAACTTCTAGTACTAGGTTGATTAGAAGTGATGAAAGAAGGTATACTTGTCTTGTGCCTGATCTTAGAGGAAAAACTTTCAGTCTTTCACTATTAAGTATATTGTTAGCTGCAGGTTTTCCATATATGGTCTTTAACATATTGAGGAATTTTCCTTCTATTTTTAGTTTATTGTTTTTTTTTTAATCATGTGAGGGTACTGAATTTTGTCAAATGCCTTTTCTGCATTAACTGAGAAGATCAAGTGTTTTTTTCCTTCATTCTATTAATGTGGTATATTATATTGATATTCATATGTCAAACCATCCTTGCATTCTGGGAATAAATCCCACTTGGTAATCCTTTTAATATGCTGCTGAATTTGGTTTGCTAGTATTCTGTTGAGGATTTTTACATCTATATTCATCAAGGATATTGGTCTGTAGATTTCTTTTCTTATACTGTCTTTGCTTGGCTTTGGTATCAAGATAAGTCTGGTCTCAGAGAGTGAGAGAATGAGAGAGAAAAAGACTGATTGGTTTATTATGAGAAACTGGTTCACATGATTATGGAGGCTAAGAAGTCCCATAACTTGCCATCTGCAAGCTGGAGATCCACTAAAGCTGGTGGTGTAATTCAGCCCAAGTCCAAAGGCCTGAGAAATAGGGGAGCTGATGGTGTAAATCCTAGTCCAAGGGCAGGAGAAGATGAAATGAAATGTCCCAGCTCAACAGTGAGGTAGGAAAAAAGGGACAAATTCCTCCTTCCTCTGCCTTTTGTTCTATTCAGTCATTAAATAGATTGGATGATGCCCACCCACACTGGGGTGAGCAATCTACCTTACTGAGTCCACCAATTCAAATGCTAGTCTCATCAGAAAACACCCTCACAGACTCATCCAGAAATAACGTTTAATCTAGGCCTAGTGTCCAGTCCAGTTGACACTAAAATTAACCAGTGTCAATTCACCAGTGAAGTAGAATTCACCAGTGAAGACACCTGGTCCAGGGATTTTCTTTTTGGATTATTTTTTATTATTTAATTCAATCTCTTTACTAGTTACAGGTCTATTCAGATTTTCTATTTCTTCTTGAGTCAGTTTTGAGTGATTGTGTGTTTCAAGGAATTTGTCCATTTATCTAGATTATCTAATTTGCTGGCATACAACTGTTCATAGGAGTCTCATAATCTTTTTTATTTCTGTAAAATTGATAGTAATGACCTTACTTCTACTTCTGATTTTAGTAATTTGAGTCTTCTCTTTTTTTCTTCATCAATATAACTAAAGATTCGTCAATTTTGTTGATCTTTTCAAAGAATCAAATTCTGGTTTCGTTGATTTTCTCTATTGTTTTACGATTCCCCATTTTATTTATCTCTGCTCTAACCTTTATAATTTCCTTCCTTCTGCTAGTTGTGGGTTTAATTTGATCTTTTTTTCCCTAAATATTTAATGTGTTTAGTTAGTTTATTAATTTGAGATCTTTCTTCTTTTGTAATATATGTATTTAAAGCTACAGATTTTCCTCTTAGCACTGCGCTTGCTGCATCGCATAAGTTTTGTCATGTTGTGTTTCATTTTCATTCATCTCAAGGTATTTTCTAATTTCCCTTCTGATTTCATCTTGGACCCATTGGTTAAGAGTGTGTTGTTTAATTTCCCCATATTTGTGAATTTTCCAGTTTTCCTTCTGTTGTCGATTCAGTTTGATTCCATTGTGATGGGAAAAGATACTTTGTATGATTTCAACCTTTTAAAGTTTATTACAGGGCTGGTCCCATGGCTTAGCGGTTAAGTGCATGCGCTCCGCTACTGGCGGCCTGGGTTCGGATCCCGGGCGCGCACCGACGCATCGCTTCTCCAGCCATGCTGAGGCCGCGTACCATATACAGCAACTAGAAGGATGTGCAACTATGACATGCAACTATCTACTGGGGCTTTGGGGAAAAAAAAAAGGAGGAGGATTGGCAATAGCTCAGAGCCGGTCTTCCTCAGCAAAAAGAGGAGGATTAGCATGGATGTTAGCTCAGGGCTGATCTTCCTCACCAAAAAATAAATAAATAAAGTTTATTACAATTTGTTTTGTGGCCTAATATACAGTCTATCTTGGGGAATGTGCCATGTGCACTAGGAAGGATATGTATTCTGCTCTTGTTAGGTTGAGTGTTCTATATAAAACTGTTACATCTAATTGGTTCAGTTTTTCAGGTTCTCTATTTCCTCACTGATCTTTTGTCTCGTTTTTCTATCCATTATTGGAAGTAGGGTATTGAAGTCTCCAACTACTATTGTAGAACTCTCTATTTCTCCCTTCAATTCTGTTCATTTTTTGCTTCATATATTTTTGGGCTCCTTCTTTAGATGTGTATATGTTTATAATTGTAATATACTCTTACAGTAATGAATTTTTTATCAATATATAATGTCCTTCTCTGCCTCTTATAATCTTTTGTAACTTAAAGTCTATTTCCTCTGACAATAACATAGCCCAGTTCTCTTACGGTTATTAGTTGCATAGAATATCTTTTTCCATCCTTTTACTTTTCTTTGTAAGTTATTTTCTTCTGCCTTGCTTCCCTTAATATTTTTCCTTTGTCATTGACTTTTGCCAGATTTACTACTATATGGCGTGGAGACGGTCTTTTTACATTGATATAATTAGGAGTTGTATTCGCTTCTTTTACTTGTATTTCCAGCTCCTTCCCCAGGTTTGGGAAGTTCTCAGCTACTATTTCTTTGAACAAGCTTTCCACTCCATTCTCTGTCTCTTCTCCCTCGGGAATACCTATAATCCTTATGTTCCATTTCCTAATTGAGTTGGGTATTTCTTGGAGAATTTCTTCATTTCTTTTTAGTCTTAGTTCTCTCTCCTCCTCCATCTGAAGCATTTTTATATTTCTGTCCTCCAAGCTGCTAATTCTGTCCTCCATAATATCAGCTCTGTTATTCAGGGATTCTAGATTTTCCCTTATCTCATCCATTGTGTTTTTCATCTCCAACATTTCTGATTGTTTTTTCTTTATAGTTTCAATCTCTTTTGTGAAGAATTCCCTCTCTCCATTAATTTTGTTCCTGATTTCATTGAACCATCTGTATTTTTTTGTAACTCGTTGAGGTTTTTATGATAGCTATTTTGAATTCTCCGATATTTAGATTGTAAATTTCTGTGCCTTCAGGACTGATTTCTGGGTGCTTGTCCTTTTCCTTCTGGGCAGGAGTATTAATATATTTCTTCATACTATTTGATGGTGTGGATTTGTGCCTTCTCATAGTGATAGTATTTGGTTGCGGATTCCACCAGCTGCCACTGGGGGAAGGTCAGGAGCTGTATTCTGAGCCTGCCACGGTCCCTGGCATCTGTAGCTGCTGCTTTTCTATTGTATACGTGGCTGCTCTGGCTGACCGGCTAAGCTGGAGCACTGGGCAGGGGTTGGGATGCTCTCTTTTGTGTGCACGATCCTGAGGACGCTCTTGCTCGGCCCTCGCTTTCTGCTCCTCTGGGGTGCTAGCTTGATGAAGATACCCCAGCAACAGCTTAGCCTCCTCTCTGTGGGGCTGTCCCACAGACTGTGAGGGGCCTTGGAGAGCAAATGTGTTCTCGTGGAGAGCCGCTCCCTCCCCCGTCTTTTCTCAGAGCTGCGTGCAGTCTTGAGCCCTGGGTTGCTGTCAGGCAGGGAGAGGAGGTCCCCTTACCTCCTTCCACTTCCTCTCAGGAGTTCTAGCACCTCCATCTTCAGACGTATGGCTGTGTGGATCTCTCAGACGTCTATTGTGTTTTTGTTTTTTTTTTCACAATTTTATTTACTTATTTTTTTCCCCCAAACCCCCAGTAGATAGTTGTATGTCATAGCTGCACATCCTTCTAGTTGCTGTATGTGGGACGCAGCCTCAGCATGGCCGGAGAAGCAGTGCGTCGGTGCACGCCTGGGATCCGAACCCAGGCCGCCAGCAGCGGAGCGCGCGTGCTTAACCGCTAAGCCACGGGGCTGGCCCTCAGACGTCTATTGTGTTGTGTGAATGTCCTCTGTTGGTTTCTGAATGTCCTTTTCATTGTATCTTAGTGGGGAGAATCTAAGGGAAGAGCTTACTCCGCCATGATGCTGACTTCACTCCCCAACCTTTTACTTTCAACCTCTTTGTATCCGTCTATCTAAAGTGAGTATCTTGTAGACAGCATCCAGAAGGATCCTGCTTTTCCTATTCAATATGCCAATCTCTGTCTTTTAATGGGAAAGTTTAATATATTTCCATTTAATGTTATTACTGATATAAAATAATTTGCTTCTGCTATTTAGCTATTTGTTTTCTGTGTGTCTTATTGTTTTTTTTCCCCGATTCCTCCATTACTGCCCTTTTTTGGTATTTGGTTGATTTTTTTGTAGTGTACTATTTTGATTCCCTCATTCATTTTCTGTGCATTCCTTTTTATGCATTTGCCTTTTAAATCATGTAAGAAAAAGAGAAGTTATAAACCAAATCAAAAGTACAATAATACTGGTTTTTACATTTACCTATGAAGTTACCTGTATAAGTGTTCTTTAATTTCTTCTTAGGTCGTCATGCTATTGTCTAGTATCTTTTCATTTCGGCCTTTAGCATTCCTGGTAGGGTAGATGTACTAGGAATGAGCTCTCTCAGCTTTTGTTTATCTGGAAATGTGTTAATTTATTCTTCATTCTTGAAGGATAGCTTTGCTAGACATAGAATTCTTGGTTGACATCTTTTTTTATTTCAGGACTTTAAATATTTCATCCTACTGCCTTCTAGCCTCCAAGGTTTCTTCTAAGAAATGTGCTGAAAATCTTACTGAGGATCCTTTGTACATGATGAGCTACTTTTCTCTTATTGCTTTCAAGATTCTCTTTGTCTTTCGACAATTTTATTGTAACGCGTCTTGGTGTGGGTCTCTTTGGGTTTTTCCTACTTGAAGTTCATTGAGCTTCTTGGATTTGTAGATCCAGGTCTTCCTCAAATTTGGGAAGTTTCAGCCATTATTTCTTCAAATAATCTCTCTCTCTTCTCCTTCTGGAACTCCTATAAAATATATACTGGTCCGCTTGATGGTATCCCATAATAATAATAATCACAATAAATACTAAAGAACACTCTCTAATGCAGCCCACTAATAAAATTACATTAAATGTGCAGTTAGGATCAGGATTTCTTGAAGTTTTAAGGCATGATTTATGGATTTAAGAAAACAGAAAATATGGGGCTGGCCTGGTGGCGCAAACGGTTAAGTGCGCGTGCTCCGCTGCAGCGGCCCGGGGTTTGCCGGTTCGGATCCCGGGCGTGCACCAACGCACTGCTTGTCGAGCCATGCTGTGGCGGCATCCCATATAAAGTGGAGGAAGATGGGCACAGATGTTAGCTCAGGGCCAGTCTTCCTCAGAAAAAAGAGGAGGATTGGCTTCAGATGTTAGCGCAGGGCTGATCTTCCTCACAAAAAAAAAAAGAAAAAGAAAACAGAAAATAATAGTATAGGCTTAAACCAATTACCAAAATACCAGAACCATGAAGATTACTAAGAACTATAAAAACCTAAGATATACAGCAAGGAGAGGAGTTTCTATAGTAAAGAAACAGCAATGATAGGTAATACAATTTAATTCAACAATATGCCAACTACTATGAAATACGTAAAGAACTATGTAACACAAGAACCAACACCTCTCCACCACCTCCAGAGAGCTTACATTTTTATTGTCGAGGTGTAACTTACACGACAAATAAAGACTTAGCATATAAAAAAAGGAGAAAAACTAGAAATTAAGATGTATAGTACAGAAAATAAATGCTAAGAAGGAGGAGAGGTAATTAACACACATTTAATGTCTCTGTCACTTAGACAGAAGGAGGCAAAAACAGGTGCAAGTAAATTTACAGGAAAGCAGGAAAAGGGAAATGTTTAGGGGAGTTCCTAGAAAGGGCCTCTATTTTCTGGGAAATTTAAGTGTAAAAGAGGGAGAGAAATTGAGGAGATCTGTGAGGGGAAAAGGGGGGGGAGTTAACTAGAAACACTTAAGACTGATGAGCAGTGTTCACATAATACAAATGTGTATGGCATCAATTCATCTGGTCACATAATTTATCTCTGATAGCGTTTCCCAGGCTGTGTATAAGAATGGAATGAATGGTTGGATTAACTCATGAACTAAAATTTTGGGGGACGAATGAGGCAGCAAAGCAAGGGAGAAAAAGTAACCAAGAATGTTAGCAAGTAACGGAACAGATATGATCAATTAAGCAGCCTAGAAAGGACAGACTCAGAACTAAAGCCAGGAAAGACTGAGACTGCAAGAGAAAGAAAGGGCAAGAGATTGGAGGTCTCAATCCTACGAAAGAAAGGCATATTGGATAGTAGGGAGTATGGAAGTTGGAAAGAGAGAGGGTTATATTCAGACAGCTGGATATTATAATGTAGGAATTTATCGGTATAAATGTGCTGGATGATAATCAGAATCAGATAAGATCTAGATGGCAGAACTGCAGAGGAGGTAAAGATCAATAAACTTAGGGAGGTCAAGACTTGTGAGGCTAGACTACTGATAGGATAGAAAGAAAGAGCATGAACTAGACTAGGTAAGGGACTGACTGTTAGGTCAACATATGAAATTCACAAATAGGAGTCAAGGATGGAACAGTGGTGGATGAAGCCTCAAAGGAGAAAGTGTCTTACATGAGCTAATGGCTAAGGTTAGGGTTAATATTAAGTATAATAAAAAGTTTACAGTGTATTACCTATGTAGTTTTAGTCTCAAGCATATAATTAAACTAAAAACTATCCCCCTATGCTTGGTAATTAGTTTTACAGATCACAAAATATTTATGTGAAGCAAATGTCATAAAAATGAATTGCCTAATCCAAATTACACCCAGAGATCACTCAAATTATTAAGCATTCCTTTATTGTTCAAATGATTGAAAGTCATATTTAATGTTAAAATGCAGTTTGGCCAAATACAAAGCAGAATATGATATATTCCAGTTATTTTTGAGTCAGACATGTACAAAACATTCTGATATAAAATTAAAGACATCTTTAAAAGTTTAATTTTTAATATATAACATATATCAATTATAAATTGAAACCAATGCAACTTCTATTAGAATGCTTTCAGAAATGAAACTTTGTCCTAGGACTAAGACAGTCATCTTCTGATTGATAAAGAAATAATACTTGTTTGCCGACATGTGAATAAGAATATATTTTAAAAAGTATCTTAAAGAAGGTATTTTTAAAACTTTGCATATAAAGGAAATACATTTATCAAAATAAAGACCAAATAAAATGCAACATAATACAAGAAAATGGAAATAATGCATAAATGTTCATTAATATTTGTTCATGAACTTAATATGTCTGTAAGAGTCTAATTCTAGGGATAAAATCAAATCTCAACACAAGACATTTAATTAAACATAACATCATAATAGTCACTTACTGTATAAGAGAAGCTCTTTCAAAGTATTGAATGGCTTTTTCACAAAACTGGGTATCAATGTAATAGGCTCCAAGCCACTCGATGACTTCAATGTTAGAAGGAAAATATCTATACGACTGGAAAAAGTAAGGAACATGACAATACAACTTCAGTGGCAATGTATAATTGATTTTCTGAACTTTTTACCTATTGAATGAATTTATCCACTGTGAATTTTCTTAAGAACTTCATAAGTTTTGAAACTATATAAGATTAGAAAACTTAAAATTTGTTTGACACATTTTTTAATGATCTATAAATATCTTTTTGATGTACAGATACATAATCCAAACCAAATTAAATGTAACAGAATCATGCTTCTATTACATGCTTCATGTAACAGAATGTAATAGATGCTTCAAAATAAATGCTTCAAAAGAAAAAAACATTTGGACTTGTAATTTCATTTTTATTAAAATTAACCAAAAACTAACTTTATATTCCATCATTCATTTAAAACTAATAAGTATTTCTAAATTTTAAAAATTAAAAGGCTGCTGCTTTTTTAATAACATTTTATAAAAGCTAAAAAGTAGAAGGAAAGTAAGGTTATACACCTACCTCATAATAATATTGAAATGCCTGAGATTTATCTCCTTCACCATCATATAATTCTCCTAGTTTAGATAAAGCTCTAGAATCAGTTGGAACAACACTGATCAGTTGCATTAACCATTCAATAGCTTGATTGGGATCTTCCATTAATTCATATCTTGGACAATTTCAATTAAGGATAACATAATATTTCTAAATTCATTGACCAAGAAAGAAACCTAAAAACATTACAATAAAAGTATCTTTTAGCCTGTAGTAATGTGCTATTTAATACTGTTTACTTTGGATTTCTTCAGGGATGAGGATGAAAAATGGAGTAGTACTGTAAATAACACTCTTATTTCATATATATATATACCTTGTTTTTCCTTTTGCTTCATTCCTGTCCACTAAGATCAACTCCCAAATTTCTAGTAGAATTAACAGTTTGCCATCTTACTCAAAGCATTGTCCAAAATTTATCCTTAATAAAAATGCCTGATTGCTGTGTTCAATTATTCTACCTCTCTTAACATGCTCAACATATTAAGGAAATAGTTTCCACGTACTTTCCTATGAGTTTTCCCTAATTAGATTATAAGTCCAAAATAGGGTTCTTTTTTTGTAGCCAAGTAAGTCCTCTACATATACTCAAATAATTTATTCCCACCAATACTTACTGACTACTATTTATTTTTATATTAGATATTTCAATGAAATGAAATACTCCAATCCAAAGTTTTATTGAAAAAGAGGCTTCTGTTTTTAATGATGACAAATGTGATACCAGAAGAAAAACAAAAATAAGGAAATGTATTCAAATAGCCTTAAACATATAAATTACTAGACTGGATCTAAACTGATCATGAACTGGGAAGTATCAGATCATGACACTGGCAATTTCAGAAAAATTAAACGGACAAAATAAAAACACTAAAAAGAAATAACAATGAAGTCACCTGCTCTAAAACTAAAATCTTATATAAAAAAATTTTTTTATCTACTCTACCAAAAGTACAGCAGATAGGACTTAAAATTATTAATGGTATGCCTCATAATATACTTTTTTCTAAACATATTTATATAAAATTTATATCAAGATAATGGTAACTTAAAAACCTATATAAGATTTTAACCCTTCCCAATGTTGTTGTCAAAGCTTATTTTTTAAAAAATAAGGAGAGAAATAAAAGTGTTTTTCAAATAGTGTCAAAGGCATTAAAAACATTAACAAATCTCTGCTTTTCCAACCAAAGGCAGGGGGGAAAAAAAAATAAAGGAAGCTAAGAGTTGTAGAAGAAACTGACACGAGAGCCATGTTTTATATTTCAACATTCCCCAGAGTTCTAAATATAATATTGGCACATATAGTATATGGGCAATATATAACTACTGAATGAATGGAATGAATTCACACAAAATATTGTGTAATTTTGGAGAGTTAAGGCCTTTGGAGAGTTATATTCACTAAATCTATACGGGTCAGCTACAATACATAAGATATATTATCCAAACTCAATCAGTAATAAACAATATTTTCCTTTTAATTAGTTAAGTTACTGCTTCAAAAATACCCTATAAGACTCAGAGTCAATACATTCTAAAGTATCTAATTCATGTTCAATGAATAGCTTATGAGGACTCAACATGTCATCCTCAATTACTTCAATTACTATTTCCAAAATTTAATAAATAGTTTTAACTTTTAAATAATCCCTGTTATAATACAAATAATCTTTTAAAACAGGATCACTCAAGATTTTCATCATATTAATCTGATAGGCTTTAAAATATTATTCTCATCAATTACTTCATTGGCTAAGCTTATTTAATAACTGGTACTCAATCACCAACTGAGTGAATTAATAACTGTCCTTAAGTTTTTCACATAAGATACACGTTTGCTATCTGGTAAAGAACTTGGGCACTGTTTCTTAGGATTGCGTGAAGTTTCAGGAAATAGTCCAAAGCTTCATCAAGCCGGTTTAGCTTCTTATAGGTAAGGCCTTAAAAACAAGAAGAAAAACAGAAAAGAAAAAATAAAGATAAACGGAATTTTTTTAAAACGAACAAGGTGGGCTGAGTGGGCAGCGATTTTCCACTAATGTTTGACAGATACCAAAACATGCTATAAAGCTTTAGTGATTTTAAAGTGTGGTAGGGGAGCACGAACGATAAATAGATTAACAGAACAGAAAAACTTGAGAAATTGACTCAGTTATAGAATTCAGTTAATGGGCATATAAAATCAATGAGGACTAAGGGATTAGGAATACACAGTGCCAGGACAATTGACTATGCATGAAAAAATGTAGATTCCTATTTTGAATTTATTCCTATTTTGAATAAATTCAAAATTTATTTTAAAGCTAAAAAAAAAGCTGTAAAAGTATGATACAAAAATATAAGAAAATAATTTTGTAATCTTGGGAGAAGTAAGGGCTTTGTAAAGCAATAAACAAATGAAGCTACAAATTTTCAAAATGCCAAATTTGACTGTATAAAAAATTTAAAAATTCTATTTGACAAAAGAAATTATAACGTTAAAAGTCAACCAACGGACTAGGAAAAGTATTTAAAACTTATAAAGAGAATAAATAAATATATATCTAGGCAAGCAATCTGCATTAAGGTCCTTGCTCTTCACTTCCCTCTGCCAGTAATGCTCTTTTCCCAGGTATCCAAATGGTCATATCCTCCCTTCCTTCCAATACACTTTAAACATATTCTCAGTGAAGCTCTCCTTGACTCCATCTAAAATTGCTAATTCCACCCTGCCTCCTCTCTTCCCAACCCAGCCAGGTCTTCCTTTCTCCTTCTGGCAGGAGATTAAAGAGTCTTCTCCAGGAGGAAAAGATCCAGTTGACTGATGGGCAGTTCCCCAACGAAACAGATCAGACAGATGGCCCCATGGCTGGGTGCCAGTCCATCAACCTCACTTGTGGCCTCAGAGATCCCACTGAGCTTTCAGCTGCAAACTCCTAAATATGAGAAGACAGGCCAGGATCATCAGACACCTGAGGAAAAGTTCTAACAAGAAAAAGAGAGGATAATACAAACAAGCAAACCAAAAAAAACCAAAACACACCTATGCGGGGAGAAGAAAACTTTAAAAGAAACTTCATTAATAACCTAAGAGATAAGATACAGTATTGCATCAAGATGTGTTTGCAACACTGCAAACTCAGGAACAGGGAGGAATGAGATGGCGGTGAGCCTTCCGGTCTTATACCATCTCGTTTCTTCAAAACAAAATCTGAAGTAATATGGCAAAATGTTTAAACATTATAAATATAAGTCGTAGGTACCTGAGTATTTTTTCTGCATAATTCTTTAATGTTTGGAATTGTTCATAATTAAAAAGGGAGAAAACGTGATTTCTTTCACGTCTTAGTTTGGCAAAAGTTGAATTATAACATTCAGTATTAGCAGGAATTTGGGAAATCAGTCAGTCTCATACACCAAGGTGGAAACAGAAGTTGGAAAATTTTTTTTAGGGGGCAATATGGCAATATCTATCCAAATTTTACATGTGTACAGCTTTTGAATCATGAATTCCATTAAAAATAACTTATAATCCAAGAGTCTTCTTTTCAACTTTTTGTGACAAGAAGGTCAACTCCTCCTCCTCAGTTGGAGCTCTTTGAGCAAAAAGAAAAAAAAAAGGTAACGCAAAAAACAAAAAAGAAAGCAATCTCCCTCTTTTACTTACCAATATTATAAAGTGCTTCAGTACAAGAAGAATCATTCCTTAGAGCTTCTTTATAGAATTCAGCTGCCTTCTCATAATCACCATTTGCAAAAACTGTATTCCCTTTATTAGTAAGAGCTGATGGATTGTATCTATCAGAGCTTACAGCTAAATCTGCATAGCTGCTGGCTTGTGCAAATTCATTTTCCTGAATAAGTACAAAACATATACAAATTATTTGAAGTTCATCAAATATCTTTTCTGACTGTTCTGAAATTACAAACATGACAGACTTTCTGAGACTACAGATATGATAAACAGAAACAAATATTTTACATATCTTGGTCTTGATAGGCTTATTCTACAAAAGATTTTTAATCATCAAGCTCTTTCAACTACCCAAGTATCTTGTAATTGACTTCTCGACAGTCTCATGGTTTGAATAACAACATTATTTATTTGTAGGTAGTTCCATTTCGAGTGCCCAAATTTCATGTCCTTCTTTCCTGCAGTACTATGCTTCCCAAACCTAAAGCACTAAGATAGCTATAAAGGCATCACTCCCCTTTCTGCCCCCTATCAAACTGGTTGTGTCACCTACTAGGTCCTGCATTTCTGGCAATCAACCTTCTTCTCTACGTCTCCACTACCAAATGATCAATCAGAATCTTGCCATTATTCATGTGAGCTACGTGGACCTCTCAATTCCTAAGTAGTGCAGCTTGGTTCGTGCCACGTCAGCTTGGTTAAGCTAGGAACCACACTTCCTAGAATCCTCTTCCCTGTAGGGCTCTTGTCTAGAGTTGGCTGAAAGGAACTTCTAGGACATGTGGAATGCAGACATGAAGCAGCAGCCTTTACTCGCTGAAGGTTTTTTTCTGGTCATCAGATGCAGGACTGATTGACGCCCATGGGTTCCAGCCTGTCTTCACTCATTTCCACTCCACATCTGGCTCTTCTTTCTGACTGTGCTGTCTCTGCTGACCACAGCAATCCAGATCCATGATGGGGCTTGGCTGTGGACCCATAGAGGAGGCAGCTGTGCAGAGGCAACTGTTTCCCATACACCTCTTCATAAAGTCCCTCTTTGGGTGGCTGCTGGATACACTTGGCTACTCACTCACTGATTGGTGATCCTTTCTCAGATCCCCTATCTTCCCCTTCTGTACCTTCATCTCCATAGCTCCTCCCCCACTGTATAAGTTCTAACTCCTATATCCCTTCTCCCATAACACTCACAGTGACTGCCTCCCTGACTGAACTTTAAAAAAATTGATATATAATTCATATATCATAAAACAGATCCTTTAAAAATGTACAATTCTGTGGCATTTAATATACTCACAGAGTTGTACAACCATCACCAGTATCAATAACATCACATTTCCAAAACATTTTTATCACCCTCAAAAGAAACCCTGCACAGATTAGCAGTCACTCCCCATTCTCTCTTTCCCCCAGTCCCTGGTAACCACTAGTCTGTTTTCTGTCTCCATGGATTTGCCCATTCTGGACATTTCATAATAAATATAATCATATAATATATAGCTTTTTTATGTCTGGCTTCTTTCACTTAGCATGTTTTCGATGTTCATTCATGTTGTACCATGTATCAGTACTTCACTCCATTTTAGAGCTGAATAATATCCCATTGTATGGATATGCCACATTTGGTTTATCCATTCATTGTTGATAGACACTTGATTTCTTTCCACCCACTTTTTTTTTTTTTTAATTTATTTTTCCCCCAAAGCCCCAGTAGATAGCTGTATGTCACAGTTGCACATCCTTCTAGTTGCTGTATGTGGGACGCGGCTCCAGCATGGCCAGAGAAGCGGTGCGTCGGTGCGCGCCTGAGATCCGAACCCGGGCTGCCAGCAGCGGAGCGCACACACCCAACCGCTAAGCCACGGGGCCGGCCCTCCACCCACTTTTGATTATTATAAATAATGCTTCTATGAACATTTATGTATAAGTATCTGTGTGGGACTCTGAACTTTGACTGATATAAAAATTGGTCCTAAAAGTAGGGTGCTGCTGTCATAAAAACGAAATTATAGGGGCTGGCCCCGTGGTGTAGCGGTTAAGTGTGCACGCTCCGCTGCTGGCGGCCCGGGCTCAGATCCACAGCGCGCACTGCCGCATCGCCTGTCAGGCCATGCTGTGGCGGCGTCCCACACAAAGTGGAGGAAGATCAGCACAGATGTTAGCCCAGGGCCAGTCTTCCTCAGCAAAGAAAGAGGAGGATTGACATGGATATTAGCTCAGGGCTGTTCTTCCTCACACACACACACACACACAAAAAGACGAAATCACGTAACATTGTCTTTTGGACCAGGCAGCAGGCAAAATTTAGAAAAGCAGTGAAGGGTTGCTGATGGAGAGTGGAGAGATGAATGATGAATGATTAGTGGAGGTTGGAAAGGTGTTAAGGAATTGTTATTAGAGGTTTGATAAAGGGCAAGTCATGTTTTGTAGTCATGAAATAACTGGGAAAACTGGCATCTACACTGACTTGGAAGATAGAAAATGTACTTAATGAATGTGTGCATGTGGCTAAGGAGGTTTCTAGGCAGGAGGCTGAAAGTGCCAATTAACTTATTTTAACTGGGTATGATAAGGTACAGTGAGAGAGAGGAGCTAAAGAGAGAACTGTTCAGAGTTTGCACCTAGAATTCAGAAGAAATATAGAAGAACCAGAACTCACTGGGTTGGAAAATAAAATTATTTCATGTCTCCAGTTTCTCTAGGTGGCAAAAGATTCTCAAAGTAAGCAATGGTTGCACGGTAGAGATCAAATCAAGGGTGTAGCTGTAACACTCTTTGGAAACATTTCAGAAAGACTTCAGGTAGTGCCAGCAGAGCAGACCTTCTTCTCTCTCAAGTAGAAAAAAGCTTCTAAGTATCTTTAAGGCTCTATTCACAGCAGCCTTGTACACCTAAGAGAAAAAGTGGTCTGCTTTGAAAAGAATTATGGATGTGGCTTTTGGAGCATGAAGGAAATCCCAACGAGATTTATATAAACCTGCCAAGTTTTTAAGGGAGTTGTACTAACAAAAGTGCTATCAGATTGGGTTAAACAGACAGACCTTGTCCAAAATGAAAAAAGTTCTCTGGGCCCGAAATTTTTCTGGGCAGAAAACAGGGTAAGAAAGCTAATCAGCCACAAACATAGGTTATTTTTTCTGTAAAAGGAAGGTGCTCTCAAAAGACAGAGCCAAGAGCCACAAAGACCAAAGGATTGGGGGACCACTCCGAGGATCAGAGCTGGGCCCTAATCAGGGACTATTCCCTTTTCCCACATTAGGGGGCACTGACTACATCCATAGCTGGATTTCAAAACTGCTAAGGACCAGTGACTGCTAGGTGCCTCCATCTCACCCCTTTTAATGGGATCTATCACAGTTATCCTATTCTTATCTCACCACAGGATGTTAAGTGTATGGGGGAAGATGGCATGTTTTTTTTATTCCCAGAACTTTGGATCAAGAGAACCTGTGCCTGAGAAAGCCCCGTCTCTATCCAGTCCTGATGCAGATGATGGCCTTTGAGCCTGATACTGTAACTGGATGAGACAGAGTCTTGGGAGAGGTCAAGTACATTTTGCATATGGAAAGGATGTGAATAATTGGGGCTTGAATGCAGGGAGTGATAGATTGTTAAAATAATGCCCCTAATGGGTTACTTCTCCCAGTATTCATGCCCTTGTATGGTTCTCTCCTATGTTTGTTTTGCCCAATAAGATAACAAATTCAACGCACCAAGGAGACTGATAAGACCTGTGCACTGCGGTCTCCTCTCACGGACCCCATCCCAAGTAAGAAGTCTGCACTCTCCTGCTAGAAAAGCATTGTGAAGGAGGACTGAGATGCCTGGCCAACAGCTCAGCTAAGGGCCAGACATGAGGGAAGCATCTGAGTCTCAGTGAAGCCTCAGATGATGGCAGTGTATGAGTGATCCCAGGCCAGACCAGCAGAAGGACCACCCAGGTGAACCCAGTCCCTTTAGCTAGAATGTGAGCAAATACATGGTTATCCTAAGCCACTAAATTTTGGGGTGGCTTATTACAGAGCAATAGAAAACTGATGCAACTACATACTGGATACTAACAATATACCTTCAACTATAACAGACTCATCACTTTTCCTCATGGTGACCATCTTCCTCAGAACTAGGTACAACAAATTATTGATCCAATGCTCCAATGGCTCTGCTCAGTTGCCTAATCTAACCCTTCTCTTTCTTCTCTAAAGATTTTCTTGGTCTCCTGTACACTCATCAAACTTGGTAAAGATTTGGCCACTAACGAAACCATTTTCACAAAATTCACTAATAATTTTCTAAATTCAAAATGTAATGGTTGTGGTGGAGACTGTGCTTCACCCCACAGACCTGTTCTTCAGAATTGCTCGGAATGCTGCTGGCCACCAGCCTCAGCTGTCAGCCCTTTCTGCAAATTACCCTGGGCCAAAGAGACAGAGGCACTTTGCCTCAAGTCATGCCCCCTTCCTTGTGAGCAGGCTATCCATCCAACGACTGGTTGACGCAGGGGAGAGTGCTGAGCAGCCATCTCAGTTTCCAAGTTGGCTTGGAACTTGGCTGGGTTGGCTAAGGCCTACAGGGTTGGCTAAGGCCTTGTGGTGATGGCATCACAGCTTAATTTCCCCATCTGCTCAATGCTGCTACCTACCTTTCTCCCTGAGGTGCTGATCCAAAGAGCTCTCCCCAGTCAACTTCCTGCAGGCTAATCTCCATCTCAGAGTTTGGTGTCTCACTAGCAACAGTGGCCTTTCCTGAGCTTTCATTTTCTTGTACTACCTCTCTGATTTCAATATTACATACTTCCTCTTCGTGCCTTCCTTTACTTCAAAGAAATCATACTATAGTTCTTTTGCTGTCTTCCTGATCTGATTGACTCTTGCCTCTTTAATGTATGTACACCCCAAAGTTAGTTCTCAGTTCTGTGCTATGCTCTCACCCTTGGAGATACCTATTGTCTTAGTTTAGGCTGCTATAACAGAATACCACAGACTGTGTGACAAACAACAAACATTTCTCTCTCACAGTTCTGGAGGCTGCGAGGCCCAAGATCAAGGTGCCAGCAAATTTGATGTTTGGTGAGAGTCCAATTCTTGTTTTGCAGATGGCCTCCTTACTGTGTCCTCATATGGTGGAGAGAGAGCGCTGTGGTCTCCTCCTCTTCTATTAAGGGCACTAATCTCATCACGCGGGCTCCCTCCTTATGATCTCACCTAACGTAATTACCTCTCAAAACCCACACCTCCAAATACAGTCACACTGGGGGCTAGGGCTTAAACATATGAATTTTGGGGGGACACAAACAATCAGTCCACAGCATCTATTATCAAATCTATCATCTATTTAACCTCTACAGAGACGATCATCAAATTTTATCTCTAACCCTGATTTCCTGTCTGAGAGCAGCTCCACATGCCTCCTGGACATTTCTATTTGAATGTATCACCATCGCTACAAAAAATTTTAAAATATATTTAAAAACACACTTGGCATCTTTCCCTCAAATCTGTACCCTCCTCTGGACATGTACCTGGCACCACGTTCCTGCCAGCAGATTTAAAACACTGGAGCCATTCTTCACCAGTGGTTTTTATCTCTTTTTCCATCTTAACATATATGAGGGATGTAACACCTTTCCACTGTAACATTAGTTCAGCCTGGCAGTAATTCTCAACGGTGCACAAATCAGAAGCTCCACAAGGGACTGGATATGTAGTCTAACTAAACGCAATGATCCTTATGTACACCTCCCTTCCCAGCTTTCTTGCCTTTGTGCTTTTGTTTATTCCTTTAGTCTCCCCACAAATGTTCCTTTTTCTCTTATCTATATTCTGAACTTCACAGTCCAACTTTAGGAAATCCTCCCTGAAAGCCATAAATTAAAATGTTATTTGCCTCCTCCGAATTTCTGAAGCACTTGTTATCTACATTAATTTGTTTTCTACCAACCCTCCTTTCTTCCTTCCTAGTCTACCTACCTGCCTCCTTTGTTCCGAATTAAGAAAGCTCCCTTTTAGGGAGCTTTTAGACTTTTGGTATTCCCCCCATGATTGGCATCCAGTAGACGCTCAACATATGGTTGTTACAGATGACACTGTAACCTTACATAAAACATTTAACCTAAGATGTCACTTTCTTTATTATTAACATGGAGTTGAAATGTATCTCTAGCTCATCTCCCAGATCTACTCTATAATTCTATGATGTGATACTTACTACCACAATTTTTCTCCCTCCTTCTCCTTCTGAGATGGTCCTCTCACTCATGTCCACAAACTTATTCTTGCCCCAGAACTTGTCATGACCAGACCCTCTATAGACCCCATGCCACTGACATCTCCAATGGCCTTCTCTGGAGTCTCTCCTTAGGCATGCTCCTCAGGCAGAAATTTAGCAACATAAAAATACCACATTATCACTCTAAATTGTAAAAAAACAAAACTTACCAAATAATACAGGAATGAGAGATTGGTTGCAGCTGCACTTTTCACTCTACTGTCCTTTTTTTCAAACATTTTTAAGGTCTCTACAGCCTAGAAATGAAATATCTGCAAGTTATTACCATTGTACTATGACACTATTCAGGCTTAAGATCGGGGAAAAGATCAGTGTTATCTGGAATGTAAGAGCAAGGAAAGGCACAAGAGGGTTGGATTAATATGTTTAAGAAAATAGATTAGCAAGATGAGAATTTCATTTGAGAATTAAAATTCATAAAAAAGAATAAAATGAAACTAAGAATACAATAACTGAAATTAAGAACACAATAGATGGGTTTAACAGCAGATTATACAGCTGAAGAGAAGAGTAAATATTGAGTCTTGTGACACAGTTTAGCATTCATCCTGCATAGAAGGTAAGGTTTTACCTAAAATACATGATCAAATTTGCTCTTTACAGAACACTTCTAGAATTTCTGCTTCTGGCTATCAGAGACTAGGCTATACAAAAACATTCTCCTACAAAGAACAATTACAAAAGCTTGACAAAATACTAAAAATATTTTTTGAAGGCACTGGAGAGCTACTAAGACAACTAGGATTTGAAGGTCAAGATGCATGGGCCGGCCCCGTGGCTTAGCGGTTAAGTGCGTGCGCTCCGATGCAGGCGGCCCGGGTTCGGATCCCGGGCGCGCACAGACGCGCTGCTTCTCCGGCCGTGCTGGGGCCGCGTCCCACATACAGCAGCTGGAGGAGTGTGCAGCTATGACATGCGCTGTCTGCTGGGGCTTTGGGGGAAAAATAAATAAATAAATAAAATTATAAAAAAAAAAAAAAAAAAATTTTAGGGCCGGCCCCGTGGCTTGGCGGTTAAGCGCACGTACTCCGCTACTGGTGGCCCAGGTTCAGATCCCGGGCGCGCACCGACGCACCGCTTCTCCGGCCATGCTGAGGCCACGTCCCACATACAGCAACTAGAAGGATGTGCAACTGCGACATACAACTATCTACTCGGGCTTTGGGGGAAAAAAAGGAGGAGGATTGGCAATGGACGTTAACTCAGAGCCGGTCTTCCTCGGCAAAAAGAGGAGGATTCGCACGGATGTTAGCTCAGGGCTGATCTTCCTCACAAAAAAATAAATAAATAAATAAATATAATTGGAGTTCCAGAAGGAAAAGGAAGACTAACGGCTGAGAATTTTCCAAAACTGATCACAGAATATAATTCTGGGAGTATACGAAAAAATGATCTGAAGTAAATGCAAACATCATTAAATTTTCAAGCCATGAGAAAGGAAAGTACATTTTTTTACTGCCTGGCAGGTCTAATCCTAACTAAACAGGACATTTGGAATGGTCAGACACCTTGCATGAAAGGTGAATGAGTACTCAATCTAGAAATTACTCAGAAATATCAGGAAAGAAAAGTAGAGAAACGCAACAGGTCTTCCTTCCTTCCTTTAAAATACATTAACTGAATAGAGAATGTTTGGCCTTTTGGTGCCTCCTGCTTCTGGAGAGCAGTTGTGTCCAAGCAAAAATCCTCCTTTAGCTTTTACAATGGTCATCAGCTATTGCTATTGAAAATATCTTGTGTGCTGTGCAAGTTTTTGACCTCAAATGAGGTACCACAAATGGAGTGCCATTAAGCATGTTAACTCAATTTTTTTTAGGGTAGAAGATTTTAAAACACTAGAATCCATATACCTTGGCTATAACATGAGCAAATTATTATTCTTTTAAAGGATTTTTGATTATTTTAAAGAAAACCTTTGGAAGTTTCTAGGTCAGTAGTTTATAATTCCACAAAGTAAACTCTGGAAGAAACAACTCCAAATATCATACACTCACTTTTGAGATTCTCTTTCTCACCTACTTTTTGGAAGGATCTTTTATAAAACTATCAAGAAGTTCCTAAAACTTACCTCAGAAATTATTGCTACTTATATTGTTCATCCTGTAGAAGTTATCTCATTGAATCTTTACACGACCTCCACAGCTATTAATGTAAAAGCCACTGCTGTTTTGAATCTCTAAGCTTTATAAGCTGCATTTCACTTTGAATAAGAATTGAGATATTTTAATCTTTACTTTTAGATTGTGTCACAATAAATGTATCTGTTAATTTAAAATATACGGCACAAGAATAGGTATAACTCACATAACCATTAAACGTTCTGAAGCAAAGCATAAAGAGAAAGAAAGCTGTTGTCTAATATTTATGTCATCCATAAAGCAGAATATCAAAAGCAGGCTAACAAACAACAATAATTACTTTTCTACAATATGGAATGCTATAGTAGTTTATATCATTCCTTTTGGAAACAGCTATTCATATTATAGTCAAGGAAATGTATAGATTTTAAAATTTTGATATTTGCTAATATGTGGCTCATTAGTAACAATACTTTTTTGTGCGTGTGTGAGGAAGATTGCTCTGAGCTAACACCTGTGCCCATCTTCCTCTATTTTGTATATGGGATGCCACCATAGCACGGCTTTATGAGTAGTGCATAGGCCCACGCCCAGGATCCGAACCAGAGAACGCCGGGCCACTGAAACGGAGCATGGGAACTTAACCACTACACCACTGGGCCGGCCCCAATAACAATACTTTTAAGACAACATTTAACATCAAATTATTCTCCCCCAAAAAGGTTACTATAAGTTCAAATAAGAAGTAAAAAGCAATGCAATCCAAAGCTATTACTTAAAAGAAATAAAAGTATTTTGAACTTAAAACATCCATTTCAAAACATCTCACAAAGGGGCTGGCCCAGTGGCGTAGTGGTTAAGTTTGCACACTCCGCTTTGGCAGCCTGGGGTTTGCAGGTTCAGATCCAGGGCATGGACCTATGCACTGCTTATCAAGCTGTGCTGTGGTGGTGTCCCATATAAAGTAGAGGAAGACTGGCACGGATGTTAGCCCAGGGCCAATCTTCCTCAGCAAAAAGAGGAAGATTGGAAAGAGATGTTAGCTCAGGACTAATCTTCCTCATAAAAAAAAAAAAAACCTGACAATAAAAACATATTTCATATTTTAAGTTTCTAAACTATACACTATTCTAAAAAGGCATTTAATTATTCTAATAAAAGGAACATTCTCAGGTATTTTTTGGCTTTGAAATAGGCTGTTTTCATAACTGCTCTTTACATGTCCAATGAATGCATATCTAATATTTCTGTTTTTAAAAGTAAAATATTATAAATCTATTTATAAATGAAACTGATGAAGTTGTACTTAAAATTAAATTTACTTGTAAATGGCAAAGCGAATAATGAAAATAAAACATTGCTAGTTTGGGTGTTGTCCCACCCCCGTCCCCCAAAACAATTAGGAAAATAGATAAACTACTTCACTTAATCCACCTTTGGCTTTTTAAGTAGAGTTCTGTCTTCATTACAAAGGTGACTACGAAACATTATCATTCATAAAGAATCACACTCTAGAAATCTGTAAAAGTATTTAGAGTTAACTACTCACTTACATAAGGAGGCATACATTTTTCTTTTACCTTGAATTGTAAATAAAGTAGTCTTCATCAAACGATCATTTTGAGTTATGTCAACCCAACCCTTTTTAACCTAATAGTGTTCTTTTCAAATTAAGATTGTATTATACCCACCTCGTCATACTTACAATATACAAACAAAAGAAACACAAAGTAAAAGCAGCAATGTTGAAAAGAAAGCAGAAATTATATTTTTAAAACATAGATAAACTAATTGTTATTAAAATCTTGAAAATGCAAATGCAAAAAAAGATACTTTGAATGAGGATAGCTAGGAAAGCAACAAACAATAAGATCTGGGTTAAACGAATTTTAATATGAAAAAATTAGAGTTTATTCCTTAATGGACACAGTTTTAAAACATGAACTATGGTAATACATTGTTAAATCTTTCAAAAAAGACCATTCAAAAATAAAGTATCAAGAGCAAATTGGTAAACATGGTTTTCTCTATTTTGTTAGCTATAACAATATTTCTCACACACACAAAAATTACTTTTCTGGTCCACAGATGACTTCAACAAGATAATAAAGACCAATTTGTCTCACTTCACTTCCACTGGAAAAGCACTACAACAGTGTTAGAGAGTCATCAGTGGCATTTTTAATGACCAAAGGTGTGATGATCAAATGACAGAACAGATATAAAGATACTTTTAAAAGTCTTTTTAGTGCTTTACAAATGCTAAACATTTTTAAGCATACTAAATTCAACTACACAATGAAACCAGTCCACGATACTGCATTGTATTAATCAATAATCATTACATGATTTACATAAACACTGGGGCTACTTTATTCTACTCTCACATGAGTAGATGGCCTTCTCCCCCCTCCTCCAGAAAGGGGCTAGTCATTTCTACTGTCTCCTAGACAAAAGGAAGGTCCTTAAGTAGGAAAAAAAAAAATTGAAAACACAGGCTTGGGATAGGATGTAGGAAAGATATTGTGGTTAGAGTTAACTAGAACTTTCTCTGGCTCTGTTCTCTGGGTCTAAGCTTGGAGGAGCTGAGTTTTCTAGTTGTGGGCACATATGAAACTAACCATTGGTTTTATAAACTAGGCTATCAAGTTTCATTCTGTTTATTCTCTTTTGTTATCTGCCCCTCTCCTCCCGCCCCAAGCCTCTATTCTTCTCATCTTGTCACAACTATGTCTCATTTGAGACAGATTATTGAAGGGGGAGCACCTGTTCCACCTATGGTAGCAAGGTAGCAGTGGTACCAGTGGGAGATCCTGGAAGTTTCTGAAACTGCTGAGCAATGGGATCCTTTCATGCCCAATGCAACACTAATGAATAAACTAAATATGTAAAACAGGTAACAGGAAAGCTGTTCTGGTGAAAATAGTAGATGGAAGCATCAGGCTCCTATTCAGGCTCCTGGCCTTCCTTAGGCCCTACACATAATCCCTGATTCTGAAACACCTTAGAGCTTCAGGAAACAGTGTGAAAACCTCTAGGGAAACGCTGATCCCTGGACTAGAATATGGTTTAGTTATTTAGCAACCATGCTTTAGATGGAAAGTATTTACATTTTAAGAAACAGGACAAACAGGTCAAAAAAAAATAAAGTAATACTATACTAGTGGAAATTATGTTAGGACAGAAATAAAAATATTACTCAACTTCAAAATAATCACAGATAAAAATTATTCTACAAAGGAATTCCCAATATTACTGCTTTGACCAATTAACATGAAATTTCATCTAAAATTTTTTTAAACTTACTTGGTTAAAGTCCTTTTGTCTCAAGTATGTAATTGCTTTGTTTATTTCCAGATCATTTGCTAGCTCTACATATTGAGAAGCTTTCACAACTTCAACACACCTATAACGTAAAGCATAAAAAAGGTTATTTTATTTTGGTTTAATATATTTACGTTGGTGGCGGGCCGGCCCCGTGGCTTAGCGGTTAGGTGCTCGCACTCCGCTGCTGGCGACCCGGGTTCGGATCCTGGGCGCGCACCGACACACCGCTTCTCTGGCCATGCTGAGGCCGCGTCCCACATACAGCAACTAGAAAGATGTGCAGCTATGACATACAACTATCTACTGGGGCTTTGGAGGAAAAAATAAATAAATAAATAAAATTATTTACGTTGGTGGTGGTTTTCTTAAATGTTACTTTTCAAAAATTTTTTAAAGTGTCCCTAGTGTTATATAAGGCTATGCACTTGATTTCTTCCAATACAGGCATTAAGTTGCTGAACTCTTTAGTTTTAAACTAATTTTCTTATCCAATTTTTCATTAGCCTGTTTTCACTTCTAATTATTTATGGTATTTTAAATAACGTTAGATTGATATCTACATTCTAATTTTTAATTAACTACTAAAACAATTTCAATTTGTAACAGGTAAAATTGTTTCTATTTTTTTTTTCAACTTAAATGCTCTGATGGTGAGAAAAGTTCTACAGAACTTACAGAATATATTTAATTTTTTGTGTCCAAACTTCAACAGACTATCATAGATCTGTTCCCCAAAGCACACAGAACACTTATTTTTAACTATTTATCAGGCACTGCACTAATTCCTTTATAAGCATAGTCACATTTAACCCTCACAACAACCTTCAAAGATAGGCATTACCTCTGTTTTATAGATAGGAAAATGGAAGATCTGAGATTACACAGGAAGAAAACTGTCAAGTAAGAATCTGAACTCAATTTCTGTTGATACCAAACCCATTTGCACCAAGATTAATGTTTTTCAAATTGAAATCAATTTAGTAGATCATGACTCTTACTTAAAAAAACAGAAAAAAAAAGTATCAAAGGACATTATGCATAATGAGGGCAAGGACTGTTTCATGAAACTTGTTTCAGTAAACAACGTAAAATACATTTCTTTCTGAGGTTCTAGTTCAAAAATGTTTCAATGCCACTGGTCTAGACCAATAATTTAAAAATATTAAAGCAGGGACAGCTCCGGCGGCCTAGTGGTTAAGTTCAGTGCACTCCGCTTTGGCAGCCTGGGTTCGGTTCACAGGCTCACCTATCAGCAGCCATGCTGTGGTAGCGGCTCATATATGAAATAGAGGAAGATTGGCACAGATGTTAGCTCAGGGTGAATCTTCCTCAGCAAAAAGAGGAAGACTGGCAACAGATGTTAGCTCAGGGTGAATCTTCCTCAGCAAAATAAAAATAATAAAAAATATATTAAAGCAGAAGATCCCTTTCTTCAAGCAGAATCTTTTTTCTTAACCTCAGTATATAAAAGAGCCCCTCTGCTTGAAGTGGGGAGAGTGGACTTGAAGCCCTGCCTACTCAGTAACCCTATGAATGACTCTCTGCCCCTAGCCCCACTCCCCCAAAATAGCCTGTAGACTCGGCTAATGAGACTTCAAGGACTCCCAGAAAATAATTTGAAAACTATTGATTCATTAATGCATTCAGCAAATATTTATTGAATGTCTATTATACGTCAGACAGTATGTTTGGCATAGGGACTATAAGAATAAACAAGATATGGTTCATGCCTTTATGGGGGAAGCATATACTGGATACGCTTCCAATATACTGGAAGACCAGTAAATTAAGTCCTGTGTAAGAACTATTATAAAAGAATACAAGAATACAGGGGTGGAGACTCTAAACCAGACTGGAGAAAGGTATTCTGAGCTCTAAACCAGACTGGGAAATATCTGAGCTCAGTTTGAAGAACAAGTATGAACTGATTTGACAAAAAGGGGAAGGGCATTCCAGGAAGAGGGAATAGTACGTCCACAAATGTGGAAGACCACAAAAGCAGGAAATATTTAAGAAACTGATTCATTCACCATGGTGCTCCTAACAAATCCAGTGCTTCAAAGACAAATGCATCGTACTCTCCTCTCCACCTTTCTCAAACAGGGTTCTGCCAAGGAATTAAGCCCTGCAGAAAATTATTTGAGTCACTTTCTCTCAATTTTCCTAAGGATGGTACATAGCTCTTATTATTCTAGATGTAGAGGATGCCTTAGGGGCCAGCCCGGTTGCACAGTGGTTAAGTGCGCGCGCTCTGCTGCGGCAGCCCAGGGTTCGCAGGTTTGGAACCCGGGTGCGCACTGACGCACTGCTTGCTAAGCCACGCTGTGGCGATATCCCATATAAAGTGGAGGAAGATGGGCACGGATGTTAGCCCAGGGCCAGTCTTCCTCAGCAAAAAGAGGAGGCTTGCTTGGCATTGGATATTAGCTCAGGGCTAGTCTTCCTCACCAAAAAAAAAAAAAAAAAAAAAAAAAAGAATCTTAGGGCTTAATTACCTTGAAGAATCTATATGAGAAAGGCTGTCAATGTTCAGACCTTTGAGAACACTCTTTCCTCTACTTAGAACATCTTCCCATTCTTCCTTCTCTTTCATCCTTACTTTCCTTCAGGAAATGTCACTTAATCTGGGAAGCCTTCCACACAGAATGACATCAGACTACATTAGCAATTAGCAATTGCTACTAAGTAATCTCATACCATACAATAAAACGTAACTTGCTTTGTTAGTATAACATAGTAGTTATAAAGTTTTGTTATTGCTAATATAATTATCTGTCTACTAAGCTCAAATGTAAACTTGTTGAAGGCAGATTCTTTTTTATCCTGACCCACTAACTGGCCTGCAGTAAACAATAAATATTTAGGGGCTGGCCCGGTGGCATAGGGGTTAAGTTCGCGCGTTCCTCTTCAGAGGCTCAGGGTTCGCTGGTTCAGATCCTGGGCACGGACGTACTCACCACTCATCAAGCCATGCTGAGGTGGCATCCTATATAGAAGACCTACAACTCTACAACTATGATACACAACTATGTACTGGGGCTTTGGGGAGAAAAGAGAAAACAAAAAGAGGAAGACTGGCAACAGATGTTACTGCAGGGCCAATCTTCCTCAAAAAAAAAAAAAAACCAATAAATACTTAGTTTTTTTTTGTGGTGGTTGGCTTTCTAAGCATGATATTAAAGCAATAAACCATAAAGAAAAAGACTGATAAACTTCATTTTTGAAACTCTGGTCAGCGAATAACAAATATATAGTAATGCCTTGTTGAGATTTACAATATTTTAGGATTTGAAATGCCTGACAAAAATTAAAAAGGTAGGAGTTGGAGGAAATGGAGTTAAGGTATTCTAAAGTTCTAATACTATCAATGAAATGGTAAAAGTAATCCCTCGTACCAGAATGTAATAAGCCAGGGATGCACGCTATAAAACAACGATTATATGAATAGTAAAAGAATACATAATGAAAAAGTTAAGAGAGAGAATTGGAATATTACTGGAATAATTTAAAATATTCAATTACCAAAAAAAGGCAAAAAAAGAGATTAAAAGAAACATAACATATGAGACAAACAGAAAATGTGAGATAGGAGATAGGAACCCAAATATATTAAGTAACTACCTTAAACGTAAAGGGACTAAATAATCCAATTAAAAGACTGAGATTTTCAGGGGCCAGCCTGGTGGCATAGTGGTTAATTTCATGCGCTCTGCTTTTGCAGCCCAGCGTTCACAGGTCTGAATTCCAGGCGCGGACCTACGCACCACTCACCAAGCCAAACTGTGGTGGCGTCCCACATACAAAACAGAGGAAGACTGGCACAGATGTTAGCTGAGGGACAATCTTCCTCAGCAAAAAGATAAGGACTGGCAACAGATGTTAGCTAAGGGCCAATTTTCCTCAAAAAAAAAAAAAAAGACTGAGATTTTCATAGTGGATAAAAAACAAAACTCAACTCTGTATTGCTTTTAAGAGGCATACCTTAAATTAAGAACATAGAACGATCAAAAGTAAAGTGAAAAAGATATGCCACTGACTAAAAGAAAGCAGACAAAGCAAACTTTAAGGCAGGAGACGTTACTAGAAGCAGTAAAGGATGTTCTGGATATTACCAAGTCTCAACAAATTTCAAGGGGTTGAAATCATTCAATGTATATCCCCAGACCACAATGAAATTAAACTAAATATCAGTAACAAAAAGATAATAAAAAATGCCCAACATCTTAAAAACTAAGCAATCTACTTCTAAATAATCCATGGTTCAAAGAAGAAATCATAGACAAAATAATTATTTTAAACTGAATGATAATGAAAATATGGTATATCAACATCTGTATGAAAAAGGGGTAGAAAGCTTATTGAAAGAAATAATGACTTGCAACTTTCCAAATCTGGGGAGAGATTTAGCCATCCAAGTTCATGAACCTAATAGGTAACTCCAAAATTCCAACCCAAAACAATCTTCTCCAAGACACATTATAATAAAACTATCTAAAATCAAAGACAAAAACAATTTTAAAATCAGCAGGAGAAAAGATATTTCTCACATATAAGGAAACTCCCATAAGGCTATCAGCAGATTTCTTAGCAGAAACCTTGTAGGCCAGGAGAGAGTGAGATAATATATTCAAAGTGCTAAAACAAAACAAAAAAAACTGCCAACCAAGAATACTTTACCCAGCAAAGTTGCCTTTCAGAAATGAGAGAGAGATAGACTTTCCCAAATGAACAAAAGCTGAAGGAGTTCATCACCACTAAAGCTGCTTTACAAGAAATGCTGAAAGGAGTTCTTCAAGATGAAATGAAAAGACACTAACTAGTAACATGAAAGCATATGAAAATGTAAGATATCCTGGAAAAGGTAACTATATAGTCAAATTCAGAATACTCTATTATTATAATATGGTAGTGTGAGCTCTAGTATAAAGGACAGAAGCATTAAAAATAACTATAACTACAGTAATTTGTTAATGGATACACAATATAAAAAGATGTAAATTTTGACATTAAAAACATAAAATTATGGGGGGTGTAAAAGGGTAGACTTTTTGTATGCAAAGTTAAGTTGTTATTAGCTTAAAACAGACTGTTATAATATGTTTTAAGGAAGCAAAAACCTACAGCAAATACACAAAAGATAGAAAAAAGGCAATCAAAGCATATCACTATGGAAAATCATCAATTCACAAAGACAGCAAGAGAGGAGGAAGGAACAAGTGAACTACAAAACAGCCAGAAAACAATAAGATGGCATTAGTACCTATCAATAATTACTAATTAATAATTACCTATCAATATCCTTACCTATCAATAACCACTTTAAACGTAAATGGATCAAATTCTCCAATCAAAAGGCACAGACTATCTGAAATAAATTAAAAAACAAGTCCCAACTATATTCTGCCTATAAGAGACTCACTTCAGCTTTAAGGCTCAAATGAAGGGATGGAAAAGGATATTCCACGTAAATGAAAAAACCAAGAGCGAGCCAAGGTAGCTATACTTACATCAGACAAAATTAGACTTTAAGTCAAAAACTGTTACAAAAGACAAAGAAGGTCATTATATAATGATAAAGAGGTCTATTCATCAAGAAGATATAACAATTGTAAATATATACGTATTCAACATCACAGCACCTAAATATATTAAGCAAATACTAACAGATATGAAAGGAGAAATAGACAATAATACAATAAGAGCAGGGGGTTTCAACACCCCATTTTCAACAATGGATAGACCATCCAGACAGAAAATCAATAAGGAAATGGTATGGACTTGAACTATACCTTAGACCAAATGGACCTAACAGAGATATACAAAACATTCAACAGCAGTAGAATACACATTCTTCTCAAGTGCACATAAAACATTCACCAGGATAGATGATATGTTAGGTCACAAAAAAAACGTTGGCAAATGTAACAAGACTGAAATCATACCAAGTGTCTTTTCCTACCACAATGGTATGAAACTAGAAACCAAATAACAAGAGAAAAACAGGAGAATTCACAAATATGTAGAAATTAAAAAGCACACTCCTGAACAACCAATGATCAAAGAGGAAATCAAAGGGGAAGTCAAACAAATATCTTGAAATAAATGAAATGAAAACAAAACATAGCAAAACTTACAGGATGCAGCAAAAGCAGTTCCAAGAAGGAAGTTTACAGCAATAAATGCTTACATTAAGAAAAAACAAGATCATAAATAAACAACCTAACTTTACAACTCAAAGAACTAAAAAAAAGAACAAACTAAGCCAAAAGTTAGCAGAAAGAAGAAAATAACAAAGACCAGAACAGAAAAAAATGAAACAAAAGACTAGAAAAACAATAGAAAAGCCCAACAAAACTGAAAGTTGTTTTCTTGAAATGACAGACAAAAATGACAAATCTTTAGCTAGACTATCTAAGGAAAAAAGAGAGAAAACTCAAATAAAATCAGAAATGAAAACCATAAATCTCCTAGAAGAAAAAATACAGGAAAAGCTCCTTGACATGGGTCTTGGCAATGATTTTTTTTGGATATGACACCTAAAGCACAAGCAGCAAAACAAAAAATGAACAAGTGGCACTAAGTCAAACTAAAAAGCTTCTGCACAGCAAAAGAAACAATCAGCCAAATGAAAAGGCAACCTACGAGAATGGGAGAAAATATCTGTAAGCCATCTATTTGATAAGGTGTTAATATCCAAAATATATAAGGAACTCATACAACAAGAGCAAAAAATCCCACAATCTGATAAAGAAAATGGGCAGACGACTTGAATAGAAATTTTTCCAAAGAAGACATAAAAATGGCCAACAGGTACATGAAAAAATACTCAACATCACTAATCATCAGAGATGATCAAATCAAAATCACAATAAGATATCAGCTCATACCTGTTAGAATGGGTGTTATCAAAAAGATAACAGATAAACACTAGAGAAAAGGGAACCATTGTGCACCGTTGGTGGGACTGTAAATTCGTGTAGCCACTACGGAAAACAGTGTGGAGGTTCTACAAAAAATTGAAGAGAACTACCGTATGATCTAGCCATCCTACTTCTGGATATATATCTGTAGGAAATGAAATTACTAACTCAAAGAGATATTTCCACCCCCACATTCATTGCAGCATTATTCACAATAGCCAATGTACAGGAACAATCTAAGTGCCCACTAATGGATAAATGGATAAAGAAAATGTGGTACACACACAATGGAATATTATTCAGCCATAAAATGAGGAAAATCCTGCCTTCTGCAAAAACATAGATGGACCTTGAGGGCATTATGCTATGTGAAATAAGTCAGACAGAGAGAGACAAATACTGTATATTCTGACTCACAGGTGGAATCTAAAATAGAAATAGAGGGCCGGCTCCGTGGCTTAGCGGTTAAGTGCGCGTGCTCCACTGCTGGTGGCCCCGGTTCGGATCCCGGGCGCGCACCGACGCACCGCTTCTCCAGCCATGCTGAGGCTGTGTCCCACATACAGCAACTAGAAGGATGTGCAGCTATGACATACAACTATCTACTGGGGCTTTGAGGGAAAAAAATAAATAAATAAATAAATAAAATTAAAATAGAAATAGAGAGTAGAATGGTGATTGCCAGGGGCTGGGACGTGAGGGGAAAAAAGGAGATGTTAGTTAAACAGTACAAACTCCCAACTATAAGATGAATAAGTTTTGAGATCTAATGTACAGTATGGTGATTATAATTAACAATACTGTATTATGTACTTGAAAGTTAAAGGGCTGGCCCTGTGGCTTAGCAATTAAGTGCGCACGCTCCACTATGGTGGCCCGGGTTCGGATCCTGGGTGTGCACTGATGCACTGCTTGTCCGGCCATGTTGAGGCGGTGTCCCACATACAGCAACTAGAAGGATGTACAACTATGACATACAACTGTCTACTGGGGCTTTGGGGAGAAAAAGGAGGAGGACTGGCAATAGATGTTAGCCCAGGGCTGGTCTTCGTCAGCAAAAAGAGGAGGATTGGCATGGATGTTAGCTCAGGGCTGATCTTCCTCACACAAAAAAAAAAAAAAAAAAGAAAGTTAAAAGAGAGTAAATCTTAAATCTTATTACCACAAGGAAAAAAAGTAATTATGTGATGCAATGGCAGTGTTAACTAACCTTATTGTGGTAATCATTTCACAATATAAATGTATATCAAATCATCACCTGTGTACCTTAAACTGACATATATGTCAATAATATCTCAATGAACCTAGAAAAAATAAATAAAGAGGAAAAGATGTTGAGCTGGGATAAAACAATATGTGAGGATAAATATGGAACCTCAGTAAAAGAATGGGTCTTCTACTAGATTCCTTCTTTCATTACATCAGCATCCATACCAAAAATCTACTGAAATCTAACTTTTTAAATAAATGCTAATATGTTCATTTTCATATTTTGTAGTGGCTGTCAGTCAACATTTCTTAAGCAAACCTATCATTTTTTGTATACAAGGCTTATCATTTTACAATAAAAATATATTCAAGTAAAAACATATACCTAGGTAAAAGTAAAATGATACATGAGTAGAATCATCTACTCTGCCCTGATCTTAAGTCTAATATGACAAAAGCAGTTAGTTTTGGTAAGTTAAAACGGTAATTTAGAGGAAAACATCAAACCGGCTGGCATTTTGACAAATGCTCAAAATTTCACTTATATTCCAACAGCTAGGTTGTAAAGACACAACTATAATATTTTTAAAAAGGTAAAAATGTTAAAAAATTAAATACATATGCTCTAGTAAACATTAACAAAATTCACATTAGATTTAGTAATAATAAAACAAATAGTATATACTATTCAGCATAATTAAAGACGAACAGAGTTCATTTATTGTGAGGTAGTTGTCCCCAAAATCAAGAAGATTTTTGGTTACCACTACTGTTTGGTGGCCACAAAAAAGGATATAGTGATTCTGTTGTACTCTGCATTGGTCAAAACACAAGTGGAATACTGTGTACAGACATAAGGACACATTTTAAGGGAATCACTTATAAACTAGGCAGGCAATCAGTCAGGTAGAAAACTAGTTATTCAAGAAAAACACACCATATCTGAAATTGGTGAAGAAACTGGAACTGTTTACTTGAAAAGAGAAAAAAACACCGAAGAGGGGCCAGCCCAGTGGCATAGTCATTAAGTTTATGCGGTCCGCTTTGGCGGCCTGGGGTTTGCAGGTTTGGATCCCAGGTGCACACCTACGTACTGCTTATGAAGTCATGCTGTGGTGGCATCCCACATATAAAGTAGAGGAAGATGGGCATGGATGTTAGCCCAGGGCCAGTCTTCCTCAGCAAAAAGAGGAGGATTGGCAACAGATGTTAGCTTAGGGCTAATCTTCCTCACACACACACACACAAAAAACACTGAAGAAAGCCCTTATACCACTATCAGCAATAACTGGCAAAACTTCTGATTCAAAACAGTAGCAGACATATACATTTATCTCCCATTCCCATCTCCATGAGCAAATACAATTTCTGGAAAAATGAAAGAATACCAGCTTAGCAAGCAGGGAAAAAGAAGCTACACTAAAAATGCCAGAAGAGAGGAGACAGTTTACTTCCCCACTGAATCAAGCTGAGACTGTGGATTCAGATACGGCAAGTGTGAAGGACTGAGTTGAGCAGTGAGCCAAAATCAGGGTGATTGCAGGTCTGTTATGGAATCATTGACTGTTCCATCTCTGTGTGCAGTGAAGCCTGCAGACTTCTCCTTTTCCTCAACAATGGTAAAGGAACAACCAAAGACAATGAAACTGCCCTTGGAAATTAAAAATAAAAATGCAAAAATAAAATAATTAAATGGAAAGCTTGCATGAGAAAGTCAAGAAAGTCTCCTACAAAGCAAAGCAAAACCAGAGATGTAAAATATAATAGAAAGATAAGTGACAAGAAAGTCAGAAATCCAACTGATTGGGGTTGGCCCCGTGGCTTAGCGGTTGGGTGCGCGCGCTCCGCTGCTGGCAGCCTGGGTTTGGATCCCAGGCGCGCACCGACGCACCGCTTCTCCGGCCACGCTGAGGCCGCGTCCCACATACAGCAGCTGGAAGGATGTGCAGCTATGGCATACAACTATCTACTGGGGCTTTGGGGGAAAAAAAATAAATAAATAAATAAAAAACTTAAAAAAAAATCCAACTGATAGACATTTATAACTAGAGAAGAAAGAAGTAAATTATCAAAGAAATAATATAATAATATTTTCCCAAATTGAAAGGAAACCTAAGACTACAAATTGAGGGGCCTACTGAGGGCTTAGGAGGAACATAGGAAAAAGGAAATACATCACTGTGAAATTTCAGAATAACGAAGCAATAGAGAAAATTATAAAAATTATCAGAAAGCAAATGCAGGTCACTGACATATAACAAAGGTGAGACTAGCATGAGACTTCTAATCAGCAAGTGCTAGTTAACAATGAAGGAATGCTTTTAAAATTCTAAAAGAAAATAAGTTACAACTTAGAATTTTATACCTGATCAAATAAATGATCAGTCAAGAATGGTAATCAGACATTCACAGACATGCACAGACAGATCTTAGGGGGTTAAATCAGGATGAAATGAAGGAAAAAATAAACTGGTAAACAACAAGAGGATCTAAACTGAGAAGGAAATGAAGGTAAGCCCCAAATGACATTTAACATCAGGTCAAGACAGTAACCAGCTTACAGAAACTAGAGTAAAGAGAGATTCTGGGAGAGAGAACTCCAAGAAAAACCTGAGTCTACAATAGAAGCAAAGAATGCAAAAAAAAAAAAAAAAAAAAAAATGATAGGCAACTAGAAATACCAGTAAAAATATATCATGAACCAAATATAAAGCCTCCAGTACAAATTACACCAGGGAGACAATGGATTCCAAAGAATAAGAATGGGTGAGAATCTGAAAGATACTAAGGATATGGTAAAGATAGCGTAAGTTACTTCTACCAAGAAGAAACATGGAAAGTAATTAGAAAACTAGAAAAGAAAAAACCCCCTGAGCTGGTAGATATAGAGACCAGATTGGTGGTTGCCAGTGGCAGGAGGTGGAGGGTGGGCAAAATGGGAGAAGGGGGTGAAAAGATACAAACTTCTAGTTATAAAATAAATAAGTCATGGGGATGTAATGTACAGCATGGTGACTATAGTTAATAATACTGTATTGCATATTTGAAAGTTGCTGAAAGAGTAGATCTTAAAAGTTTTCATCACAAGAAAAAAATTTTGTAACTATGTATGTGACGGATGTTAACTAGACTTATTGTGGGGATCATTTCACAATATACATGTATATCAAATCATTATGCTGTGCAACTGAAACTAATATAATGCTATTTGTCAATTATATCTCAATAATAAAGAAAGAAAGAAAACTAGGACTGCCACTCTTCTGCACTTACTTGATTTTCTAACCATGTACATGTATCTTAGATTTTAAAAATTACGGTAAGGTACCATAAGAAGAGGTCATAGACTCTATGTTTGCTTGAAAGATCACAGAAAAGAGTTTTGTGAGGGGCAAATTTAGATTCAATACAAAGACGACTTTTCTTACCCTTAACGATGTTCAGAAATAAAACAAATGATTTGAACACCAAAGGAATCCAAGCAGAGATTAAATACCCACCTATATGGATGCTATAAAGGGGATTCCCATATTGGGTGGAAGTAAGAAACCAATTCAACTAATCATTCAACAAATGACCTAAGATTTTTCCAACTCTAATACAATTCTTCACTCCTATCTAGGAAATATATTACATCAGGAGACAACAGCCTCTGTACGTGTGAGAGCTATTACTCAGGATAGAAAGTTTAGTACTACTGACAAACTTAAGGTAGAAAAAGGAGAAAATGAGAAAAAATAAAGTAAAATGAAAGAGGGTAGGGTACAAGTTGGAATTTATACAATGGAAGCAATTATGTATCCTCATATCAGATGGTAGTACACTTGTCTTAGTAGTTAATTTATGAAATGACATGAGCAATAAGAAAAATATATTAGAACTTTTAGAATGGCCTATATTAATCTTACCATATAATATTTGCTTGATAAGTAGAAATCAGTATTCATAATTATTCACTTTTCTAATAAAATTTTAAATCAATAAAAGTAAACATTTTAAAAGGAAAACACCATATCCATCCAGTTATACCACATCTCTCTCTTACCAGTCATAACCTACAGCAAAAGATGTTTCAATTACAGGAGCAATGAGTTTTGCAGCTGTCATGATGTATTTCTCTGCCATGGCTTTCCTATAACAAACAAACAAAAATTTTATTTAGGAACATGGTATAAAAAGAGTTTGGGTTTTTTCTTAAAATTTAAGTATAAATATTATCTATTAAAGCTAACATACCATGAAAGCCTACTAAGTGGTGGACAGCTACACTAGAAATCTGTTTATAAGTCAGGCTGAAAACCAAGACTAGGAAATGGGATTAGGAAGCCATGACTGCCTTCTGGGTCAACAGTGCCTTTCTCTTATTTTCCTGCTCTATGATGCATGTTGACAAATTGAACAAAGAAACACTGGAGAGACACAAGGCTCTGCAGCAGGAGTTACATAATCTGCACTGTCTATGGACATGAAAGGAAAGGGTGAAAACAGCCATTAAAGAAACACTGTGTGGTAAACAGTAAAAGTGAATTACTACATGTCTCTATAGATTTGCCTAATCTGTAGCTTTCATATAAATGGAATCACAGAATATGTGTTTTTGTGTGACTGGCTTCTTTCATGTATCATGTTTTCAAAGTTCATATGTATTGTAGCATATATCAGTACTTCATTCCTTTTCGTGGCTGAATAATACTCCATTGTACGGACAAACATTATTTATACATACATCAGTTGTGGACATTTGGGTTGTTTCTACTTTTAGGATATTATGAATGCTGCTGCTGTGAACATTCATGTATAAGTTACTGTATGGACATACACTCTAATTTCTTTTGGATATATACCAAGGAGAGAAATTGCTGGGTCATACAGTAAATCTACGTTTAACCTTCTCAGGAACTTTCAGACTGTTTTCCAAAGTGGCAGTTCCATTTTACATTCCTACCATTGGCATATAAGATTTCAATTTCTCCACATCATTGCGAACACTTGTTATTTATCTGTCTTTTTGATAACAGTCATACTAGTGGGTGTGAAGTGGTATCTCAGTGCAGTTTTGAGTTGCATTTCCCTAATGAGTACTATAGAAGTTAAGCATCTTTTTGTATGCTTACCAGGCATTTGTATATCTATTTTGAAGAAATGTCTATACAGATTCTTTGTACATTTTTAATTGAGTTATTGACCTTTTTATTATTGAGCTGGAAGAGCTTTTTCGTTTCTTTGTTCGTTTTTGTGAGGAAGATCAGCCCTGAGCTAACATCCATGCCAATCCTCCTCTTTTTTTGCTGAGGAAGATTGGCCCTGAGCTAACATCCGTGCCGATCTTCCTCCAGTTTATGTGGGACGCCGCCACAGCATGGCCTGACAAGCGGTGCGTCGGCGCGTGCCTGAGATCTGAACCCGGGCCCCCAGCAGCAGAGCATGCGCACTTAACTCCTACTCCATGGGGCCGGCCCTGGAAGAGTTCTTTACATATTGCAGAAGTAAGTCCCTTCTTGGAAACATGATTTGCAAATATTTTTTCCCATTTAGAGGACTGTCTTTTCACTTTCTTGATGGTGTCCTTTGAAGAACAGAAGTTTTTACTTTGATGAAGTCCAATCTACACACTTTTTTCTTTTGATGTGCTTTTGGTGTCATATCTAAGAAGGCATTGCCTAACAAAAGGTCAGTAATATTTACTTTTATGTTTTTTCCTGAGAATTTTATAGTTCTAACTCTTACATTTAGGTCTATGATCCATTTTGAAGTAGTTTTTGTGTATAGTGTGAAAGAGGTCCAGCTTCATTCTTTTGCATGAGGCTATCTGGTTGTCCCAGCACCACTTGTTGAAAGGACTATCTTTTCCCCACTGAATTGTCCTGACATTTTACTGGGGTTTATTTCTGGACACTCAATTCCATCCCAATGATTTATATATCTATCTTTATGCTACTAGCATTGAAGAAAGTAGCAACTAGCATAAAGTACTACCACACAGACTTGATTGGTATAGCTTTGTGGTTTGAGGCTTCCAACTTTGCTCTTCTTTTTCAACACTGTTTTGGCTATTCTGCATCTTTTATATTTCCATGCAAATTTCAGGATCAACTTGTCACTGCTGGAATTTTGATAGGGATTACACTGCATCTATAAAGTAATTTGAGGATCACTGTCATCTTAACAATGTTAAGTGCCTATCTATAAACATGTCATGTCTTTCCATTTATTTAGCATTTCTTTCAATGTCTTACAGTTTTCAGGGTATAAGTTTTGCATTTCATTTGTGAAATTTATTCCTCATTATTTTTTATGCTATTATAAATGTAATTGTTAATTTCATTTTTGGATAGTTCATTAGTATAGTATATTTCTACAGTATACTATTGATTCTTCTATATTGATCTTTCACTCTGCAACTTGCTGAACTTTATTAGTTGTAATAGTTTTTTAGTGGATTCTAAAATTTTACATAGGATATTCTATATACAAGATCATGTGATCTGTAAACAGAAATAGTTTTACTTCTTCCTTTCCAATCTGGACATCTCTTACTTCCTTTTCTTGCCTAATTTCCATAGCTGGAACCTCCACCACAATGTTGAACAGAATTGGTGCGACTTTGATATCCTTATCTTGCTCCTGATCTAAAGGGGAAAGCATTCAGTCTTTCACCGTTAAGTATGAGTCAGACTGTGGGTTTTTCATAGATGTCTTTATCAGATTGGGAACTTCCTTTCTTCTCCTAGCTTATTGAGGTTTTTTTGTTTATCATGAAAGCATATTGGATTTTGTCTAAAAAAATTTTTATTTATACTGAGATTATCATGTGGTCTTTGTCCTTCATTCTATTGATATCCCATATTATATTAACTGATTTTTAGATGGTAAATCAGCCTTGCATTCTTAGGATAAATCCCACTTGGTCATGCATGGTGCATAATTCTGTTTATCCTTTGTTAGTTTTTTTGGTTTGCTAGTATTTTCTTAAGGATTTTTGCATCTATATTCCTAAGATATTGGTCTGTAGTTTTCCTTCTTTTTTTAAATTTTTCTTTGTCATATTTTGGTATCAGGGTAATACTAGCTTCATAAAATTAATTATTTTCTGGAAGAAAATATAGTGTAGAACTGATGTTAACTCTTCTTTAAACATTTGCTAGAATTCTCTAGTAAAACCATATGGGCCTGGAGGTTTCATTTTGAGTTTTTAAGTTATAAATTCAATTTCCTTAATATTTATAGGGCTATTCAATGATCTATTTCATACCAGGTAAGTTGTGGTAGTTCGTGATTTTCAAGAAAGTGGTCCATTTTGTCTAAGTTGTCAAATTTATGTGTATAGGGTTGCTGTAGTTATTATCCTTTTGATGTCTGCAGGGTCTGTAGTGATAGTCCCTGTTTTGTTCCTGATATTGGTAATTTGTATATTTTTGTCAATTTTGTTAGAAGTTTGTCAAGTTTATTGATCTATTCAAAGAATCAGCTCTGTGATTGGATTGGTGGTTACCAGAGGGGAAGGGAGGAGGGAGGAGGGTGAAAGAGATAATTTGGTACATGTGTGTGGTGATGGGTTGTAATTAGCATTTGGGTGGTGAACATGATGTAATCTATGCAGAAATAGAAGTACAATGATGTACACCTGAAATTTTTACAATGTTATAAACCAATGTTACTGCAATAAACAAAAAATTAAAAAAAAAAAAAGAATCAGCTCTGTGTTTCATTGATGTTCTCTATCGTTTCTCTCTTTTCAATGTCAATGATTTTTGTTTTCTTTATTATTTCTTTCCTTCTGCTTCCTTTGGGTTGACTTTGCTCCTTTTTCTAGGTTTTTGTGCTAGAAGCTTAGGTTACTGATTTAAGACTTTTCAACTGTCATTCTAATTGCTTTTCCCTTATGTGTTGTTCTTCTCTGCCTCCTTTCAAGACTTGTCTTTAATTTTCAGAAATTTAATCATGAAGAATTTCCTTGGGTTTATCCTGTTTGGGGTTTGTTCTATTTCTTGTATTGTAGGTTTATTTTTTGTGCCAAATTTGGGAAGTTATCAGCCATTATCTCTTTAGCCCAATCTCTTTCTCTTCTCCTTCGCAGACAGTGATGACACAAAGCTTATTTTTGTTATGGTCCCAGAGGTCCCGGAGGCTCTGTTCATTTTTGTTTTTCAGTCTATTTTCTCTCTGTTGTTCAGATTGGGTAATTTCCATTTTCTATCTTCTAGTTCACTGAATCTTTCCTCTCTCCCCTTCATTTTCCCGTTGAGCCCATCAACTAAGCTTTTTATTTCAGTTATTCTATTTTTTCAGTTCTAAAATTTCCATTTGGTTCTTCTTTATAGCTTCTATTTCTGTGCTGAGATTATTTCTTTTCTGAGGGTTTTTATTTTTTAATTTGTTTTAAGCATGTTCATAATTGTTTGTTGAAGCATTTTTATCACAGTTTCTTTAAAATTCGTCAGATAATTCTAAACCTGTCATCTCAATGTTGGCAACTATTGATTGTCTTTTTTCATTTATTTTGAGATCTTCCTGGTTCTTGATGTGATGAGTGACTCTTGATTGAAACTTGCATTTTTGCATTACAGACTCTGAATTTTAAATCTTCTGTTTTAGCTGGCCTTCTTGACACCACTCCAGCAGGGGAAGAAGAGACACCACCTCATCACTGCCAGATAAAAGAAGTCCAGGGGCTGGCCAGGTGGTGTAACGGTTAAGTGAATGCACTCTGCTTCGGTGGCCCAGGGTTCACAGGTTCGGATGCTGGGTGCACACCAACACACCACTTGTCAAGCCATGCTGTGGCGGTGTCCCGTATAAAGTAGAGGAAGCATGGATGTTAGCCCAGGGCCAATCTTCCTAAGCAAAAACAGGAGGATTGGCATCGATGTTAGCTCAGGGCTAATCTTGCTCACAAACAAAAACAGTAGTAGTCCAGGTTTCCCCACATGGACTCCTCTGACACCCAAAGTGGGAGGGGTTCCATATTTCTGCTACATGGAGTAAGAGTTTCTGCTTCTGCCATGGTCCCTACTGACACCAGTGGCCTCATTACTGCTGAGTGATGATGAAAATCCTGACTCCCCACTGGTCTGCTCTGACACCACCCCAGGAGACAGGGAAGGAGTGCCTCATTACTACTGGGTGTGGTGAGATTCCAGGCTTCCCATGTGCTGTCCACTGACACCACAGAGTGGGGGACTCACTAAAGGCCTTTGGAAATTAAAGTCCTGGCTTTCTACTTGACCTTTTGGGGTATTGGGTGCCTCCTTATAGCCTAAGGGTGGAAGTCTAGGCTCCTACTTGGCTTTTGCTGGCATGAGTGGGGTGGGGCTATAGTTTTTCTCTGTGGTCTTTCTCTAAACGTTTTCTGTCTTGCTAGCCTACTCCTTTCCTTGTCCTTTGGCTAGAGAAAGCAGGCTTTTCAGGGGGCTTTTTTTTTTTTTTTAATGTACTCACTGGCATTTTCTTATTGTCAGCTTCTTCAGCTCCAACTCTGGGAGACATGAGGGGAACTCACTGCCATGTTGTTCCTCAGGTCCTGAGGTTCCTTGCTGATCTACCCTCCTCTTTCCATCTTTCTTCTTATATTTGTTTTACATATAATTTCCAGGGTTTTTATTTGTACATTTATATATTACATTATATAATATTTGAAGATTTATTTGGGAAGAACAGGGAAAAGTACGTGTACTCCATCTTCCCAGAAGTACAAGTCTCTTGTTTTATTTATTTTTTTTATTTTTATTTTTTTGTGAGGAAGATTAGCCCTAAGCTAACATCCGATGCCAATCCTCCTCTTTTTGCTGAGGAAGACTGGCCCTGAGCTAACATCCGTGCCCATCTTCCTCTACTTTATATGGGCTGCCGCCACAGCATGGCTTGACAAGCAGTGCATCGGTGCAGGCCCGGGATCCGAACCTGCGAACCCCAGGCCGCCGAAGCGGAGTGCGCGCACTTAACTGCTACGCCACTGGGCCAGCCCCTCTTGTTTTATTTTCAGTGTGAAACTAATTCCTAAAGATTAAGGGCCCTCCGTACATATAATGGAATACTATTCAGCCTTAAAAAGGAAGCAAATCCCGTCACATGCTACAACATGAATGAACTTTGAGGACATTATGCTAAACGCAATAAGCCAGTCGCAAACAGACAAATTACTATGATTTCACTTATATAAGGTAACTAGAATAGTCAAATTCATAGAGACAGAAAGTAGAAGGCTGGTTGCCAGGGGCTGGGGGGGAGGGGGGCTGGAGACTTATTGTTCAATGGGTACAGAACTGCAGTTTGGGAAGATGAAAAGAGTTCTGGAGTCTGGTTACAATCAATGTGAATGCACTTAACGCTACCAAACCATACAGAATTATGCACCATGGTTAAGATGCTAAATTTTACATTATGTGTGTTTTACCACAATTAAAAAAAAATTAAAGGCCCTCTGTCACATGATAGACTCCTAATACACTTGTTGCATATTCAATAAATATTAGAACTTTCAAACTGTACTTGCCAGAGACTAGGTACCACATTGGAGGAAGGAAGAAATGAAATAAATAGGAAGAATTTTGTCTTTGGGAGTTGAAATTTAATTGGGAGGCTGGACAAAAATATATAAAGATATAATTTTTTAAAATAAAAGTAATACAAAACAAAATTCCAATATTGCACCAACCAAATCCAGAGGGAAAACAAATTACAAAGAAATAGTAAGAGCAATCATGATCAGCATGAGAACTGAGATTATTCGAAGGAGAAAAGAGAATCCAGTAAAGTATAGAAATGGTGAAACAGAGCACTATTCAAGAAATATAGTGAATATAATAAGTTTTGAAAGAAATCATCAAAATGCACAGTCAACTCTTATAAAAACTAAACCTACATTAAGTTTTAATTATTAAGTGCCCCAAATATTACCTTTCACGTTCCATTTGCCTTAAATGATCATTTTTTATAGCTTCAATCACTAAGTTAGTGTGTGGATCATCCTGGGAAAATAATATCGTAAAGAACAATGAATAATTCAGAAGTAAACACCAAGAACTTGGATTTCTAGTCAACCTCACCACTAATTAGCTGTATAAAATGTAGAGTCAATTAATCTTTCTAAATTATTTTTCCTTACATAAAGTAGAACTTTTTTTTCTTATTTCTGATTATCTATCACATTCTCCATTGAACTAACACAGATTCTGAGCAGCTGATAAAAGGTCAGGCTGGAAAGAACGTGATAAAGTACACAGAAGCTTATAAATTATAAATTCTAAACTCAAATATAAATGCTTTAATGATCACCAATTACTTAGTATGATCCATATCTCTACTCCCTATTAAAAACACAGATGGTTTTTTTCACAATATATATTATTTTTTTCTCAATATGAAAGTAATATATAATAGTTTACATCTACTGAGCACTTACTACATTCCAGGTACTGTTTTAAGCATTTCATATGCATTACCTCATTTAATTTTCACAACTGTATAAGGTAGGTTATTATAATTAGTCCTATTTTATATAGAAAGGAACCGAGGCACAAGGAGAGTAAGTACTAAGTAGTGGAGCCAACCACTATGCTGCAACACCCTTATAATCTATTAAGAAAATCTATTAAGTTCAACTTTTGAAACTAACATTATTATACCATTTTGATCTATAAATACGGGCAATTTCATATGGTTTGACTTAATATAAAATAATATAGTAGTATACCAATAATTTCTGTGTAAAAATATGGAAAATATTTTAAAAGCATTAAGAAAAATAATCTCATTGCCCAGAAACCGCTTTTTCTATTTTGGTGTATTTTCTTCTAATTTATATTCATGTACGGGTGTATATCTGTCTTTTTTCACTTAACATAATGTATTTCCTCAGGTCTTTGAAAGCATGACTTTTGTATTATGCTCCAGTCTATGAATAAAGATGAGGAATTACTTTTTTTCATTCTTGATATATTTACTACACATGATTTTAGTTCCCACTGCTCAACAATGATTAAAGAAACAGTCAAAAAAAGGCTTTAAGGGTTACTTGATCAAGATAATACTCTTAAAGAATGACACGTAACTTTATTTTTCATAAGATTCTCCTTTTTTTTGACTAAAATTGTACAGTCTGTTTTGACCATAATCTCTAGCCCTATTTCAATAGAGTCCCATTCTCAACCTAATTTAATAACAAATCAAAATGATAAAATGCATTAATTAAATTTAATTAATCAAAACACATTAATATAGGGCTGCGAGGAACCTAAGAAGTCATCCACTCCAATTTTTTCATTTCTGGTAACAAAAAAGCATGGATAACTAAGAGTGAGCTACATAACAGTCTTCTTCATACTCACATTTGGTGAAATATATTTATCATCTTCATCAATTTCTAATGGAACAGCAATCAATTTTTGGAATGCCTTCTTCATTTTTTCTTGATCTCCAACAGCAAAGTAACTAAGAATTAGGTTGAAGCCTGCCTTCAGATTTGGTGCCATACTCATTATGTGCTCAAATGAATTAATGGCATCTGAATACTGACCAGTTTTAATAAATGTAACTCCAATGTTCTGCATAATTTTAATTCTAAAAAAAATTAAACATAGATTAGCTTTAAAAGTCTGGACTCTTTAATACAGTAGTCAAGACATTCCACAAATAGTTTCCTTCTTTTCTTTCCCACTTTACTTTTTTGTTTTGTTAAAGCTTTACTGAGGTTTAATTTACATATCATAAAATTCATTTGTTTTAAGTATATGATTCAATGATTATCGCTATGTTTACATAGTTGTGGAACTATAACCACATTCTCATTTTAAGTCATTTCCATCACCCTAAAAAGAAAACCTGTGCAGATTAGCAGTCATTCCCCATTCTCACCTCCAGCCCTAGGCAACCACTCATCTACTTTCTGTCTCCCTGGATTTGCCTTTTCTAGACATTGCATACAAATGGAGTCATACAATATGCGATATTTTGTGTCTGGCTTGTTTTAATTAGCATCATCTTTTGAAAGTTCCTCCATATTGTAGCATATATCAGTACTTCATTCCTTTTATATTGCCAAATAGTGCTCCATAGTATGGATATACCACATTTATTTATCCATTGCCTACTTGATGGACATTCGATTGTTTCCACTTCTTGGCTATTATGAATAATGCTGCTGTAAACATTTGCATACAATCTCTTGTGACAACATGTTTTCATTTCTCTTGGGTATATACCTATGAATGGAATTGGGGTGGTATGATAAATTTGTATTTAACATTTTAAGAAACTGCCTAATGATTTTCCAAAGTGGCTGTACTATTTTACATCTCCAACGTATGAGGTTTCCAATTTTTCTACATCCTCTTCAATACCTGTTACCGTCTCTCTTGTGATTATAGCCTTTCTAATGGATGTGACCTCATCTTATTTGTAACCACTCCTCAACATAATCCCTCTGTTTCAACTAAATTTGTTTATTCATAATTCTCTGATCAGATCATGAACATTGTTATTTCCCTGACTCTTCTCATGGTGTTCCCTACATCTGGAATGTTACCCCTTCTCTCCCCTTCACTAAAGTAACCTATCTTAAGTAGATCTCCTTCATAAAATCTTTCTTGACCATTCTTATTCTCAATAATTATTCCCCCAACTTAATTACTATAAGCACCCCTTGATTATTGATTATTAAGCACTTTATACTATCTAATATTATTATCTTTTTCTAAATGCTTAAGTTCTTGGTCTCACCTAGATTAAAAGTACCTCAGGGCAGTGTGTTCTACAAGCTAGATATTTACTGATGATAATGAGATAGCATGCATAATTCAAAAACAAATGATCACTAAAGGAGGCATTTACAAATAAATTAACTTGCACAGAGGAACTGTACTATGCATATGGGAAATTACGACCAGTAAATACCCTCGAAACCGTCTATGTTCCCAAGGTTATTACCAGACCATAAGGTAATTTACTGTTTCTGCTCTTTAAATATTATAGGAATAGAAAATATCCCGGCTTCCCCTGCCTCCCCATCCTCTAAGATTCAAAAGCAATCCATTCCTGGGGCCAGCTCAATGGTGTAGTGGTTAAGCCCAGTGAGCTCCATTTCAGCAGCCCAGGTTCACAGGTTCAGACCCCGGGCACAGACCTACATCACTTGTCAAGCCACCCTGTGGCGGCAACCCACATACAAAATAGAGGAAGACTGGCACAGATGTTAGCTCAGGGTTAATCTTCCTCAAGCCAAAAAAAAAAAGAAATCCCTTCCTTTCACTATTTCACTCTCAATCTATAGCAAGAATGTGGGGGGGAGGTCTTAATTTCTAGCCTTGCTTTCCAGAGTCTGGTATATTCTAAAGGACTACTGTTTTGACTTTGTGTTGGCAGTAAGTTGTATTTGGTGCTAACAGCCTGCAGGGTTATACCCTATATAGGTCAATTAGCTTCGTTTTATGTTACTTGATCACATATTATGCCTTTAATCCTTAACTTGTCATTAAACAAAGTGTGCAAGCAGTCATAAGGGGAACAGACAATACTACAGATATAATATAAATCTAACACCTTTCACGTACAAACACCTCAAAACGTTCAATCTACTAATATTGGTCAGAAGAGTTATCTTGTTTCTGAAAAACAAGACAAATTTTACAAAGTTATCACTATGTAAACTTACCTCATTTCTTTATGGACACTTGGAATTTGATCTAATGCCATTCGGTAGAACTTAATGGCTTTGGAATAATTTCTTTGCTTTAAATAAATATTTCCCATATTCACTTTCAATCTTCCTAATCAAAAAAAATTAATGAATGTAATATTCAATTTTCTCACCTTTTCTATATATTTTAGATGACCTTAATTCATGTTCTTTGAAGTTTTTTTCAAGTTTAAAGTTTCAGATACCACCTAAAATTTTCAATTTAAAATAGTTATACTATTTTCATGTATCTGAACACTTATCTTCTGTGAGGAAATGTAACGAGATAGATTCCTGAAAATATGGCTAGAAAACAATTAATTTACATTATACAACTGGGGTTGCGTTCTTCTAAGAAAAACATGGGATTTTAAAATCAGACTCAATAATGCCACACACATTTTAATATTAAAGAAAATGTATTCTGATAAACTTTAATACTGCTATCAAAAAATTACACAATATCAATGCTAAATATAGTCTCTTGGGGATAATTATATACGGGAAAGCATGTTTGATGGGGTTGCCATGGCTCATTCTACTTGTGATGACAGAATACATTTTTTATTTACTATTAGGCAATATACGCCATACCAACCATATTTCTTCATTTGTATTTGTGTGGATTTTCATATAAATAGTATATTTAAGCAGGACACCTCTATATAAATACAAATTTGTTTAGAGAATAGATCATTTCATTATAAGGAAACATATGGTGGGGAAATGTAAATTAACACTACAAAAGAACTATACCTACTGGAAAAACTGACTATACACACATACCTGCATTACTGAACATCTTATTTTTCACTATAACTTGATATGTGTTTAGTGCTTCAGCATACATTTCATTAGCTGAATATTGACTGGCCAAGTTGAAAAGAACCTAAGGAAAAAAATATTGCAAAAAGACACATAATGACCATTTTAGGCCCCTTTTGCCTATACTCTTTCTAGAGATTAAAATCCTATAACAAAGTTAGCTGCTTATATCAAGACACCCAACCAATTAGGAAATGAAGTATACAGAGAAATATCTTGCATTCCACATGAAACAGAATATTAAGATAGGCAGAGCTGTCCTCTAAATTTCACCTTAATTTTCTATGTATTCTTTTTAATTTAGGCAGTGTTTGCCATCCATTAATCTCAGGAAAACCTGCAAAGAACAAACGTGTATTGTAATGTTGTTGGTGATAAAAGGAATAAGCAAGACAGTGGACCAAATTCTCTTCATAAATATAAATTAAACATCATGTGGAAATATCTTAAACCTTAATTTGTACAGTATTTCTCTATATGCAAAATTATAAGTTATTAAGTTACAGCAAATTATCTTCCTAAAGGTAAAAAAAAAGATCATTATAAATTATTCTCTAATCTAAAGAGTCCATGGAATTTAAAAATATTAGTTATACATAGTAAACATCTAAAAATTCTTATTATTCAAAGTTTCAAATGTCCTTTTTCCCATTTGTTTGGCATATGAAGACTTTTCCCACTGAAAATACACCTCTTTAACAACAGTATAAGCATCAACGAAGTGTCTTTTAAGAATTAAAGACATTTTGTTAGAAATTAGTTTTTTTTTAAACTATCCTCACAGAAAATTACCTTTTGTGCCTAGTGTGAAGTTCTTGAAAATCACAGACCAAAAAGTCCACATTAGAATCTCATTAAAGTAACCACAGTGAATAGAGCATAAATATTAGCAATCTTCAAGAAATAGAGTCACTGGATGGTGGGCTTGTGAGTACTTAACGAAGTTATTAAAAACAACCGGAAAAAAAAAACAAACAAAACTTTGCACAGACCAAAGACAAGAGTGTTTCATGAACTCAAGGTTATTAATCTAATTCTGGGCACCTAAAATCCAGAAAGATTTAAAAATAAATGAAAAAAGAAAAAAGACTTCCAGAATCTACAAATCCTAGGCAAAATAATTTTACTTAACAGCTATTTCATACTTACTGAATAAGTTAAATCCAAATTGATATTTTCAGGAGTTGTAACTTGTTCTCGTTGTCTCACCAAGACTCTCTCTTTTCTTCCTGCATCTTTCGCCTTTTCTAAGGCCTGAAATCAAGTTTATACCTGGTAAATTCCTTTGAATATTCATTATGAGCACGTAATGTATTTGGGAACTATCTGCATGAAGCTTGGTTGGACACATTATCCACCCTTGGATTCCCAGGATGCCCTGCTGGACTCTTACCATAAACTGCCCTTGAAAACAAAAGAACCCAGGGTATTTGTTTAAACTGGAGCTCATCATCATAAAAACGTCATGTGTTTTTTCTGGGAAAGAAGAGGAAGTATAAGGGATAAACTGTAGAGTACATTGCCCCAAGTCAAGTTTCTTTACCACCACACCTTCTACCACCTTTAAGGTTTGACCAGGACTATTTACTTCTTTTTTCCTCACAACTCCTAATGTTTGGGTATTTTAATTCCTTCTCGTGAGATAGGAATTTAGACAGATTTGTTTGGTTTCTGGGATGCTCAAAATACAGACAAGTCAAAGGATAACTGCTACCCTGTATTACCACAGATGCTTAGTCTGGCTCTCATATGCTACTCGGAATGCCAAGAACCTTTTGCTGATTTCCACTGAGAAACTAACTACAGACTGATTAATTCAATATGGGACTTTTTTTTAGAATTAGATAAAAAAGCACCAGTCCTATGAGCAATAAAAGTCGCTTTTTATACTGAACAATTCTTTCTAATGGTATTCATTAATCTGATAACTAAGTCACAGAAATTATATTTATATGGTATGACAAAGTAATATGAAAAAAGCAAATTAAGGGAAAAGTCTACTCATCATCATCATAATCATCCTCATCATAACAAAGCAGAGCTCGATTCCTAAAAAGCAAATCATGATTTTACAGTTTACTTAGGAAAATGTTTTTTAGGGTAGTGAGGCTTAAATAAGAAAACAGCCCCTAGTACTGTATGTGGATCAAGGTAGTTATGCCTTTCAGGAGGCTATGACTCTAATCCAATAATCCGCCAGGCTGCAAAATTTAATCAACCAATACATTAGAATTTTTTTCCTATTGAAATGACCAATGTCAAAAATTACAAAATCAGCCAAATGTTTTGACATCAGAGCTTACAAAGCAGTTACAATTGCAAGTTCTCAAAATAATTGCTTCAGTGAAAACGTTAAGACCAATCAATAGCAAAACAAAAATATTTTAACTACACATATGCTTCCAAGTGTGGATATATTAAGGCAGACACACACATACACTTCACAATCTTGAATTCACAAACAGTTTATGAACTTACCAATTTTAAGTCTCCACAACTGTTGGCAATACAGCTTTCTTCTACCAACTCATTTACTTTCTTCTCTAATTGTCTAATCTTTTCTTCTGGGCTATCAAAGAAAAAGGAAAGTGTACTTTGAATCATTCAACCACTAATAATATATACCAAAATTTAATTTACTTTTAGCATTGCCCATTATGTGCTTTTAAACTTTAAGAATAGGTCATAGATAAGACAAATGTGTAGGGCCGGCCCGGTGGCCTGGTGGTTAAGTGAGCGCGCTCCACTGCTGGCGACCCGGGTTCGGATCCCAGGCTTGCGCCGACGCGCTGCTTCTCTGGCCATGCTGAGGTCACGTCCCACATACAGCAACTAGAAGGATGTGCAGCTGTGACACACAACTATCTACTGGGGCTTTGGAGGGAAAAATAAATAAATAAAAAAATCTTAAAAAAAAAAAAAAAAGACAAATGTGTAAATGGCATTAAAGAGCAAACATGCTGTTTTTAATACTTACGTTAAATAATTATTCATAATAATAGTAAAAATGGCTAACATTTAGCAAAAGTGTAATAATATAACACTGATCTAAATGCTTTACCTTAATTATGTCATTTAATCCTCATAATAACATTTGATACAAGTACTATCATTATTCTGATTTTACTGATAGGGAAACTGAGCTTTAGTAAGTTAAGTATTGTGCTCGAGATTATACAGCTAGTAAGTTATAGCACCAGGATTTCAACCCCAGTCAGGTAGCTCTAGGACCCACGCTATTACCTTATCATCCTCAAAAGAAAGCAGATCCTTTTTTCAGATCTTATGGCAGAGGAAAACTTTATCCTATGGTTAGGAAAACTGAAGCCCCCATAAAAGAGATAAAAATTATTATTTACTACCAGATAGGTACACTAGAAAAGATTTCTAACCAGATGAAGAAGTTTAAAAATCCTGATTCTGTTAGTAACAAATGTAGTATCCCCAAATCAGTCACATCTCAAAAATAACATTAATGTTATTTTGCTACGGCATTCTTCCAGCAAAATATCATAATACCCTGAATGCACATCAGTGCCTAAATAAAATTTTACTACAAATATTTTGGAATACACAATAGTTGTCTTAATTCTCTACCAATAGATTTTTTTAAAAGAACATAGGAATAAATTTAACAGTAGCATTTTGTCTATAGAATCATATTCTTCAGTGGAACCTGTCTACAAATTCAGTCAGGTGGGATACAAATTTTATTAGTTTATAAAGATCTGCAAAATTCTAACTGAGCAATGAGCATAATAATAGATGGTGGTTTTATAAAGGTTACAATGAAGTATAGAATTCTATTTTCTAGTTATTTGAAACACTTTAATAAATGTCTTTAAATGTTGCTTACAGATTATTATTAAACCTAAAATATCAATATAAAATTTTAAAGCTAAAAATCCGTAAGAAAACTTTATGAAGATACTAAAAGTAACTATCCTGTCCCCACCAAATGCCAGGAAAATGAACTCTGTAAGCAGACACTGTTGAATACCCACCACACAAGAGCCTGCTACCCGCCTTCTTCCTTGCATCAGAATCTAAGCTGGTCAAGAGTCTCATTCACTTGCCAAATGTTTGGTTCAGTCACGGCATTGTCATGCTTTTTTTTTTGGTGAGGAAGATTGGCCCTGAGCTAACACCTGCTGTCAATGTTCCTCTTTTTGCTTGAGGAAGATTGGCCCTAAGCTAACATCTGTGCCCATCTTCCTCTATTTTGTATGTGGGAAGCCTCCACAGCATGGCGTGAAGAGAGGTGTAGGTCCGCGCCTGGGATCCAAGCCTGTGAACCCAGGCCGCTGAAGTGGAGCACGCAAACTTAAAAACTACGCCACTGGGCCGGCCCCTCTTTGCTTTTTATAAGGGACCTATGACTGAGAACTTTCTGACTCTAGGCTTTATAAACTACATGGAGATTTTGAACTCTCACAGCTCTCTTGGGATCATGAGGGGAAGGCTCTTGAGAAGAGCCAAGAGAATAGAAGAGAAGCTAAACCAAGGATGAAGTTATTGAGCAGCTAAAGTAACCATCCCTAGAACTGCCCTTCCTCAGACTTCCTGTTTTATAACATAAAAACTGTTCTTATTGTGCGTGCGTTTTTCTGATGTGTCTTCTGTTGTTAGCAGCTGCAAGGATCCTAAATGACATAATATTTAAATAAAATAACACACTTTTATTAGTAAACATGCTGCCATTAACTAGGATACAAAGTAAACTGACTTTCTAGAGAAGTTCCTTGTTAGTAAAATAGGGAAATCATGTAATTTATACAATAGCCCAAATACTGGGTTTTAAGAATTAGAATTCAAAAATATCTATTATACAGAAGCAAAATAATGTAGTGGTTAATAGCATGACCTCCGGAATACACAGCCTGGGTCAAATCTTAGTTCTGCCATTTATTAGTGTTACCAAGATCTCTGTGCTTTACTTTCTCTCTCTACTAACTAATGGTAATAATAGCTTGGTCTTGACTTATTTACAGCACTTGCACAGTGCCTGGCACACCATGAGTACTCAGTAAATGCCGGCTTCTATTACTATTTGTAAAATGTATACATCAAGGGCACTTAGGTACCAGTAAACGTATATAGCTAAATTTATACAGCTGAATTTATACCGCAGCTTTTTGGCTACTCTGTAGCGACTAGCACAAAACTAAGTTAATTCTATAAAAAATTGAATTTCTCAATATTGGTAAGATAAACTTTTTATTTGTTCTCTTAATTTTTTTCTTTGAAATATCCCTTTAAAATAAGCATATCTTACTACATTTACAACCCCATTTGGCCTTCAAGAGAATTAATATTGGCACTCATAAAAATCAGACATATCTTCAAGCCAAATAATATCACAATAAAACTGCACAGAAAGAAGACCCACGGCTGTTTTCTCTTAGACTTGATTCTTTCACTAGTTCCAAGAACTAGGGATGATGTTTTGATTACTATTCGGCTGACACAAACTTTTAAAATACTTAAGAATTATGTACTTGGAAAATAAAAATAAAAAATATCTAACAACAACAACAAAACAACAGCCTAAGGATTTACATACCTATCTTCATTTTTGGCTTCCAAAGGAGGTGCAGGGCCTCTTGACTGACCAAGGGGGTCAAACGCAGAACCTGAGACACAATTCAAGAGTTCATATTTAATTTGTGACCCAGCATAATTAAAGAAAATATGAAACTTTGCACAAGTGATTTAATTTACCTATTTATTAAATGGCCTAGATTACCTATTTATAAAATGGGCAGGACATTTAATCTACATAAACATTTCATATATCAAGAAATTGGTAAGCTTTTAAACATACATAAAGCTATGTAAATAAAACTTGTGTGTTAACATGTAAAAACAAAAATGAGATACTGTCTAATAGTATTTTCTTCTCCTCCATGGTAATCTATCCCTATTATGAACTCTAAATTGTCAATCATGTGAGAAATAACCTGGTATTGGCTTTTTAATTTTCCTTATTGGTATAATAAACATTAATTTTTGTACCATAATTTTATTTTAAAACTATTATTTAACTTATATATTTAAATATTATTTTCCCCTTTAAATTTTTAAATTAAGCCCTAACTTACATAAAATAAAATGTACACATTTTTAATGTACAAGTCAGTACATTTTGACAAATTACATGCCAGTGTAACTACCACCCTGAGAAGCAGAACATTTCCCCCACCTCTTTCCTTTCTTAATGGTACCTAAAATAATGGCACATCCTATAATCAATGGCATGTTAGATTTTATTTAAAATGGTAACAATATTTACACATACAAAAACAGTAAAAAAATGAAAAGACCTGAAAAAAATTATTAGTAAAGATAATATAACAAACCTCTCAAAGCTGCTTTGGTAAAACCAGCTGCTCTCACTGCTGTCATGGGTCTAGTAACTCCATCCTTAAAAGAATAAGAATCATTTAAAAAGTATTCTTAAATAAGATCTACCTCTTATTTACAGTTCTGCACATGACACATATCTTAATATAGCCCTAATTTTTAATGCTGATTTTTAATCACTATCTGCTTATTCCTTACTTCTGCTTCCTCTTGTATCAATCCCGTCTCTACTTTCCCTTTCCCCTATAAAATTCCAATTCCTTGATCTAACTGGGCTTACTCTCAGTTTGAAAAGAAAAAAAAACATAGATTTTTATATACAGCTTATTAGCTAGCTACTTCCCTACTTCTGGTTGGTCTCCTATATGCCTATGAGAGAAACCACAGAAATTTTTGTAAAGGATAGCATAGGAAAATTGGGTCCCAGAGTACATCATACACGCAAACTATCAGTCCTATGTCCACTCCCCAATGAGATTTCATTTGAGACCTGAGTAAATAAATCCAAAGAGACTCTGCCTCCAAATATTTAGAACAATCCAACCTTTAGCCCACGATTTAAAGTATCAGGGTCATTATATAAGTAACATCTTTAATGTTCTAAAATAATATGATAAAGAAAAAAAAACTTTGGTAATAATATTCTAAGTCACAAGAGAGGCCCAAAATGAACCATCTCATGACAGAGATACCTGAATAGCCCCTGTCATTGGTCTTCCCATTGATGATGCCAGGGATGTCTTGGACTAGTAAACAGAAAACAAAGTTAAAATGATTCTAAAAAGCATCTACATTTAATTTTATAAAGCAAATTACGAAAGTTTTCTTCATAACTTTTTTTCTTCATTTTACTGGCAAGTAAACCTAATTTTTTCCATTTATCACCTCAGGATATATCAAACTATAAAATTTTAAAAGAGGTGTCAGCAAACTACAACCCTCAGCCTTTGTAAATAAGGTTTTATTGGAACACAGCCACACCCCATTTGTCTGCACGTTGTCTATGGTTGATTCTGCACTACGAATGCAGAGTTGGGTAGCAGCAACAGAGACTATCTGACCTGCAAAGCCTAAACTGTCTGGTCCTTCACAGAAAAAGTCTGCTGTCTCCTGTTCTGAAACACCCCCAAAAATAAAACTTATGAGTAATACATGCTTAGGTTGATTAATAAAAGCATGTTTCATATGACACACAGTTATATTAGGTATAAAGGCTACTTTTTTCATTCATATAAGGGGACAGCACAAAGGCAAGTGCCCTGGACCTCTAGGTTCTGAAACCATTTTTCTGACCCCTAAGAAATATTATCCTAAAGACTAGAAAAACCTATACCATCTCATTCTTCCATTTTTCTCCCATTCCTCTATTATTTCATGTAAGCTAAAACATCCAAATTTGGGCAAAATTTAAAATATTTTCCTTTACGGATTTTATATAGCATCTTTCCTCCAATGATCTCAAATACAAGCAAGACCCAAATACATCTCTCTGAAATTTTTCTTAAATTTTATTTTTTCATGTATTAATTAGTAACATTTAAAATTATAAATATCAGGGCCGGCCCCGTGGCTTAGCGGTTAAGTGCACGCGCTCCGCTGCTGGCGGCCCGGGTTCGGATCCCAGGCGTGCACCGACGCACCGCTTCTCCGGCCATGCTGAGGCCGTGTCCCACATACAGCAACTAGAAGGATGTGCAGCTATGACATACAACTGTCTACTGGGGCTTTGGGGAAAAATAAATAAATAAATAAAATCTTTAAAAAATAAAATAAAATTATAAATATCCTTACATTTATGTAACATCCAACTTCACATAAAATACATGATGGAATACACGAGACTTGGTTATATTACACAGAAGATGAAAGGAAGTCAATTAACAAACACAAGGTTTACAAATAGAAAAAGGTAATAAAATATTTTCTGATATATTTATAATCAAAATGACTAGAATATTCAAACCTATTAATCAAATTAGACTTTTATAAAAATGTTCATTAACTGCCCAAAATAGAAAATATATCTGGGTCATGGACTGAAAGACAGCCAAAATTATTTAGAACTACCTAAAGTGAACTCATGTTTGAGAAAAAGCATCTTAATTTCTTCATCTTAAGAAAACCTACCCCATATCCAGTAGCTACAGGTCTAGTAACTGCTGTGCTTGGTATTTTAGCAGTTATCTTGGGGAGGAAAAAAACCATAGTTAATAGAATTCAGATTAAGCTATATAATAGAAAACTAGAACAGAAATGGAAAAGAGAGACATATTTATATAATATTGAGGATAATTTCTTTTAAATTATCCTAAATATTAAGGAGCTCAGATATTTTAAGTATTGAGAAGGAGATTTATTCTGGAATTAATTTTAAAAGAGAAAAGGGACTTTAGAATGACCTGAGGTGCCAATAAGAAAGATTAGTTTTCACGGTTGCATCTCTCATTCATTATGCATACTTACTGGTGACACCACCTAGGATTTGGAGTCAGAGAATCCGGGTTTGAATCTCAGTGCTCCCTCTACCAGCTGTGTTTACTTTATCTCTTTGAACCTAAATTTTCTCATCTTTGAAATAAGGATACAAAGTATACTAATCACAAAATAATAGTCGGACTCAAACAGGACCATGTAGATGAAAATGTCCTAAACATGTTAGCTGTTAGGCATATTTGTTTGAAATATTTAATTAAAACATCGTTAGTAGAACAGCTCTACTTCTGGCTATGATAGACTACTACTTTAAACAACTTTCCCACTAAGAACCACTAAAAAAACTGGGGACGAAAATATTTTTGTAAAAAAATCAGTCTTGGGCCGGCTGGGTGGTGTAGTGGTTAAGTTTGCGTGCTCCACTTCAGTGGCCTGAGGTTCGCAGGTTTGGATCCCGGATGCAGGCTGACGCACCGCTTGTCAAGCCATGCTGTGTCAGGCGTCCCATATAAAGTAGAGGAAGATGGGCACAGATGTTAGCCCAGGGCCAATCTTCCTCAGCAAAAAAGAGGAGGATTGGCATCGGATGTTAGCTCAGGGCTAATCTTCCTCACACAAACACACACACAAAAAATCAGTCTGAATACATTAGAGAACCATTAAGGCAGTGAAGAATTACCAGGTCTCAAGATAAGGAAAAGGGAAGGCTAGAGGTGAGCCTGCATTTGGGCCTGCTTTTCTCGTAGAGGCATCTGTTAATTCCAAAGGCATGGCTGAGAAGCTGAACATAGCTTTTTACAGACTCACAGGCCTGAAGAGATCAACGTTGGAGTTGGGGGCCTGCCAAGGTGGCAGCCCTGGTAATCCCCCAGGCTTTGGACTGTGATCTCAAAAAAGGCTACACTCTAAGACTGTAAAGTAAATTAGAAGTATACCAGCCCTCATAAGGACTAAAGTCCAATTTACAATCAACTCAAACTCAACTGGATTAAGGTGATCCAGGATTCCTAGTGCCTCTAGGGCCATAAGCAAAAGTAAATTCTCTCCAGTGAAAGCTGAGATCACCTAGAGCTATGCTATCCAATAGAACTTTTCTGTAGTGATGGAAACATTCTGTACCTGCCCTGTCTGAGAAGATAGCCACTAGCCACATGTGGCTGTTGAGCATTTGAAATATGGTTGGTATAATAAGGATCTGAATATTCAAATTTTATTTAATTTTAAATAATTTAAGTGTAAATAGCCACATGTTGCTAGTGGTTATCATACTGGACAGCAGAGACATATAGCCTTAAATTATCTCTCAAATTTTTCATTTACAACGTCTTGCATTCAATCAAAAACGACCAGACATATAGGAGGCAAGACTACCTAACCAAAAGCCAAGAGAAACAAAAGAATGGAAAGAAATCCAGAAGGGGATAATACAATGCAAATGTGAGACACAGACTTTAACATAACTATGCTTAATATGTTCAATGAATTAAAAGACAAGATTGACAATTTTAGCAGAGAACTGGAGACTATAAAAAAGGAATAAATAGAAATTCTAGAACTAAAAAACAGCTGAAAATAATGAAAAATTCTGGCATTGTCCAAGAAGTAGTAAAATACTAATATATACATACTAGACTCTTATTTAATAAGCTAACGATGAGTACTATAATGTTTAGGAAAACACTAAAAGAATGGTTAAAGAATGTAAACTCTCAAGATAATAGTGGGGGTGAATGGAATAATAAAAACAGTCAAACAAAAGAAGACAAGAATAGAGAGAAAATGAAACATAAAAGAGGCAGGGAAAAACAAAAAGTAAATAGTAAGACAATAAATTTAAACCAAATCAGTAATTTCATCAAATGTAAATGGACTAAATACTTCACTAAAAGAATAAGGTTATCAGACTGTATTTGAAAAACAGAACTCAATTACATGCTGTAAATAAGAATACATCTTAAATATATGGATATGGAAAAGATGGAAGAAAAAAAATGGGAAAGACATATCATGCAAACACGAGACAAGAGAGAGTTTGTGTAGCTGTATCAATATACTAATATCTGACAAAATAGAAAAACAGCACAGAGACAGAAGGACATTTCATAACAATGAAAGGCTCAATTTACCATGAAAATATAACGATTCTTAATATTTTTACTCCAAATATGTAAAGCACAAACCTAAAAAAAAAAATAAATCCACAATCATAGTCTAAAATCTGACCAAACCTTTCTCATTAATAATAGGACTAGTAGCACCCCACCCCAAAAAATCAGTAAAAATATCAAACACTTGAACAAAACCATTAACAAACTCGACCTAATTGACAGATAATAGGTCTTTTAAAAAGCTGAAAAGAAAGGATATAGTCTCAGCAATTTCTTCCATAAGAACAAACAGAAAGAAAGAGACCATTATTCTTTTTAACTACTTACTAATGACTAAATCTGTTTTTTTTTTTTTTTAGTATTGGATTGCTCTCTTCAGATAGACTGGATCCTACACTGTCTCTTCTTTTATTCATCTTACACCCTCACCTGCAATGCCTTTCCTCCTAGATCTCAAGGTCAGTCTTAACTGCATCCTTTAACATGTAGCTGTAAATTTATCTTCTGAGCAGCCTCTTCTGATTGTTCTAACTAGTGATGAATAACCTCTTTATGGTCCCATATCAATTTATACTTTTTTACATTTGTACATTATGCTTTGTAATATCTGTGTCCATTTTATTTTCCTTCCTAAAATTATAAGGTCCTTTGGAGCTCGCTAGAATTTTATCCCTCTTAAGTGAGCCTAGTACCTTTCATATAAAAGTCATACAACTTTTTTCCATTTAATATAATAAGTAGGGTGTGATGAAAATATCATTCAACAGCAGGTCAAGAGACCTAAGCTCTATCCCAGTTACAGACAGCTGTGAGACTTCTGGCCTCTCCAGGCTTCAGTTTCCTGATCTGTAAAAGGAGGATCTCTGAATCCACTTCTAAAGATCACTGAAGGGCCAGCCTGGTGAAATTATCACCTGATGTCTGATAACTGAAATCACTAAATTGAAAACAACACTAGCTTATTTACTAGGTCATGCAATAAAGATTTATGAAGCACCTACAGTAGTCAAAGAAAAGAACAATGAATAAGACAGTATGCCTCTTCAAACAGCTTATGGTCTAGTCATTAGCCTAGAGGAAGAACTCAATCTATGATTTTTCTTTCCATGATAAAGGTAATCTCAAAATTAAAATATAGGTTGTGGAATATGTAGTCAAGAATTAACTTTACCCAAAGAGAGGTCTGGCCTTGCCCTTGGCTACTAGGAGGTGATCTCTAAGCCCTTGAAATGTCCTGCCTGATACATTTTTGTTTGCCTAGGGGCTTTGGCCACTACATGGTCTAACAACGTGATTTAGGATGGGAGCATTGGGACACACAGTATCAGTTCCAACTTCCAGAGGTATTAGCCCAAACCTCCAGGAAGGGCTGGAGACTAAAGGTCAGCCAAGTAGACAGTATGTGAAGGAGCCCCAGTGAAAACTCTAGATACCAAAGTCATGGGTAGGCTTCCCTGGCTGGCAATACTCTGTAAGTACTGTCATCACACACAGTCGCCAGGAGGAGTTAATGCCATCCAGGACTCCACAGGGAAAGGACGACCAGCAAGTTCCACATTTGGACCTCCCAGACTCTGCAGCCTGTGTCTCTTCCTTTGGTAGATTTTAACCTGTATCCTTCCCTTGTAATGAGCCGTGAGTGTAATAGCTTTCAATGAGTTCTGTGAGCCCTTTCAGAGAATTATTGAATCTGAAGGCGGTTTTGGGAACCCCTTGAACTTGCAGTTGGTGTCAGAAGTGAGGACAGTCTTGTGGAGAACTATGTCCTCTAACGGTATAGTTGGCTGAACTCACTGCAGGGAACCACACTAAATTAACTTACATAAATGTGCTGGGCAAACTACTCACAAGATCCTTTCCATCTTAAATGCTTTAATACTGATCACCTATTTCTGCAAAATAACACGTATGGCAGAGAGGAAAGGGAGAAAGTGACAAAGTGAGGAAAGGACACTTCATCTAAAGCAGAGGAGTTACTATATATCAGTTTCTCAACTTTGGCACCATTGACCTTTCGCTGAACAATTGTTTATGCAGGGGGTGGGGCTGCCCTGTGCATTCTATGATACTTAGCAGCATTTCTGCCTGCTACCCACTAGATGCCAGTGGCATTCACCCAAGTTGTGACAACCAAAAATATCTCTGGGCCAAATGTCCCCTAGGGTGAGCATTGGGGAGGACTGAGAACCACTGCTAATAGTAGTGGGCAGGTGGGGAGAAGCAGTTTTAAAAAAGGAACATTAGGGATAGGACTTTCAGTACTTCACTTAGTACCAACCTTGTTTATTTTCAACTACAAAAGAAGCTTGGCAGATTTCATGCACTGTGAAAGGCAGATGTTAATGCTTTGTATGACACAAACATTTATTTATTTATTTTTTATTGAGGTCACACTGGTTTATAACATTAGATTTCAGCTGTACATCATTATACTTCAACCTCTGTACAGACTATATTGTGTTCACCACCAAAAGTCTAGTTGCCATCTGTCACTGTACACATGTGCCCTTCTATCCCTTTTGCCCTCCCCTCACTCGCCTTTCCCTCTGGTAACCACCAATCTATTCTTTCTAACTATATGTTTTATTTGTTTGTTGTTGTTTTTTTATCTTCCACATATGAGTGAAATCATATGGTATGTGGCTTTCTCCGACTGACTTATTTCACTTAGTATAGTACCACTCAAGGTCCATCCATGTTGGTGCAAATGGCAAGATTTCATCTTTTTTTATGGCTGAGGAGTATTCCATTGTGTGTGTGTGTGTATATATATATATCTCACATCTTCTTTATCTATTCATCTGTTGATGGGCAGCTATGTTGTTTCCAAGTCTTGGCTATTGTGAATAATGCTGCAATGAACAGAGGAGTGCATATACCTTTTCAAATTTAGTGTTTTTGTGTTCTTTGGATAAATACTCAGGAGTGGAATAGATGGATCATATGGTAGTTCTATTTTTAATTTTTTGAGGACTCTCCATACTGTTTTCCAGTATATGACATATACAAAAATTTTAACAAGATTGAGAAAAATCACTCTATCCATTTATGTACTGGTGGAAGATTAATTAATGGAGGGTCATTAATCCAAAGGAAGAGCAATTTGTAAATTAAGCCCCAACATTTTGAAGTATCAATACTTATGTAACTTTAAAATTAGAAATATTTTTTAAATAATTGGTACTTTAGATAAATATATTCTAATGCTTTATATGAAAAATAAGATTTATATTCTCAAAAGCATAAAAAAATCCTTTGATTCAAAATACTTTAAAATTCACTTACTGGATACACTGAAAACTACAAAACATTGCTGAAAGAAATTAAAGACGACACAAATAAATGGAAAGACATCCATGTTCATGGATTGGAAAACGTAATATTGTTAAGATGTCCACACTACCCAAAGCAATCTACAAATTCAAGGCAATCCTTACCAAAATCCAAATGGCATTTTTTGAAGAAATAGAAAAATTCATCCTAAAATTTATTTGGAACCTCAAGGGACCCTGAAGAGCCAAAAAAATTTTGAAAATGAAGAGGGGCCGGCCTCGTGGTGTAGCAGTTAAGTGCATGCACTCTGCTGCTGGCGGCCCGGGTTCGGATCCTGGCTGCGGACCGATGCACCACTTGTCAGAGGCCATGCTGTGGAGGCGTCCCATATAACGTGGAGGAAGATGGGCACGGATATTAGCTCAGGGCCAGTCTTCCTCAGCAAAAAGAGGATTGGCATGGATGTTAGCTCAGGGCTGATCTTCCTCAGACACACACACACTAAATAAATAAATAAATAATAAATATTAAAAAAAAAAAGAAAATGAAGAACAAAGTTGGGGGACTCACATTTCTTGATTGCAAAATTTATCACAAAGCTACAGTAATCTAAACAGTGTGGTACTGGCATAAAGACAGATAAATAGACCAATGGAACAGAATAAAGAGCCTAGAAAAAACCCTCCTGAATATGGTCAAATGATCTTCAACAGGGTGCCAAGACTATACAATGGGGAAAGGTCAGTCTCTCCAACAAACGATGCTGGGAAAACTAGATATCTACATGCAAAAAAACAAAGTTAGACCCTCATCATACACTATATATAAAAGTTAACTCAAAATGGACTAAAGGTCCAAACCTAAAACCTAAAACTATAAAACTCTTAGAAGGAAACATAGGGGAAAAGTTTCATGACACTGGACTTAGCAGCAATTCTTGGATGTGACACCAAAAGCCCAGGCAACAAAAGCAAAAATTGACAAATGGGGCTATATCAAACTTAAAAACTTTTGTGCATCAAAGGGCACAATCAACAGAGTGAAAAGCCAACCTACAGAATGGGAGAAAATATTTGCAAATCATATATCTGATAAGGGGTTAAAATCCAGAATATACAAAGAATCTCTATAACTCAACAACAACAAAAATCATATAATCCAGTTAAAAAATGGGCAAAGAACTTTATCAGACATTTCTTCCAAGACAACATACAAATGGCCAACAAGCATGTGAAAAGATACTCTGTGTCACTAATAATCAGAGAAATACAAATCAAAACCACAGTAAGACTCATCTCACACCCATTAAAACTGCTACTATCAAAAAAAATAGAAAATGGGCCAGCCCCGTGGCTTAGTGGTAAGTGCGCGCGCTCCACTGCTGGCGGCCCGGGGTTTGGATCCCGGGCACGCACTGATGCACTGCTTCTCTGGCCATGCTGAGGCGGCGTCCCACATACAGCAACTAGAAGGATGTGCAACTATGACATACAACTATCTACTGGGGTTTTGGGGGAAAAAAAGGAGGAGGATTGGCAATAGATGTTAGCTCAGAGCCAGTTTTCCTCAGCAAAAAGAGGAGGATTAGCATGGATGTTAGCTCAGGGCTGATCTTCCTCACACACAAAAAAGAAAATAACAAGTGTTAGTGAGAATGTGGAGAAACTGGAACTCTTGTGCACCATTAGTGAAATTGTAAAATGGTGCAACCACTATGGAAAACAGTATGGAGGTTCCTCAAAAAATTAAAAATAGAAACAGCATAGGATGCAGCAATCCCATTTCTGAGTCCAAAGAATTGAAAATGGTCTCGAAGAGATATCTGCACACTCATGTTCATAGGAGCACTATTCACAATAGCCAAGAGGTGGAAGCAACCCAAGTGTCATGGAACAAAATGTGATACACACACTATGGAATATTATTCAGCCTTAAAAAGGAAGGAAATTTTGTCATATGCTACAACACGGATGAACCTTGAGTACACTATGCTAAGTGAAATAAGCCAGTCACAAAAAAACAAATACTGTATGATTCTACTTACATGAGGTATCTAAACTAGTCAGATTCATAGAAACAGAAAGTAGAATGGTGGTTGCCAGGGGCTGAGGGGCGGGGGTAATAGGCAGTTGTTGTTTACTGGGTACAGAGTTTCAGTTTGGGAAGATGAAAAAGTTCCGAAGATCTGTTTCAAAACATTGAGAATATATTTAACACTAACTGAACTATACATTTAAAAATGGTTAAGATGGTAAATCTTATGTGTTCTTTACCACAATAAAAAAAAATGCACTTACTGGAGGTCTTCTGCCATGACTAGTTCTCACAGCTTGCTGAAAAGCTGTGTCATTCTCCAATTCCTAAAATAAAAAGGCAAATTTAACATTCAACATGAAGTGAGAATTTTTTTAAAAAAATGTTTAACCTCTTCTGTTTGGTATTCATGATCCTCTACAATTCACCTTACCGCATCTGTTGATATCGAGGTCGGGGGCTCAAGCACTCCTGTTCTCAAATCTACCCCCTTCACATTACCCCAACTATCAAGGCTCCTTTTTCCCCTAGAAAGAGGAGTACTGATAATGTTAGTCAATTTGAAGGACATTAGCCATTGTTTAAATGGGTGATATATTACGCCTGGTTAAAGGATCAAGTACAGAAGGATACGGCCTTTCTTTTGTTTCTTTCTTCCAAGTAGCTAGAGCAGTAAGAATAGAGAAGCAAATCTCTTTCTCCCTCTCTCTCCCTTTCTGTCCTTCCTCTCTCCCTCCCTTCTCTTCTTCCATATGCTGGGACCATGACTACTAGCCCTACCTGAGAAAGCCTTAGGACAGAAAAGGCCATATTCTCTACAAGCAATGGGCAAACAGTTTCTCTTGTTCTATCTCCGTTTGCCCAAGTGAAAATGACTTTTCATCTCACTGGAGAGGCAAAGTCTGAGATTCAGAGTGGAGCTAACCTAGGCAAACTGAGGGCTCCAGAGAGCCCAACCTACAATGCCATTTGGAACCAAAGCTTTGGTGGAAATAAAATATTATTACGCTTTGCTGATTCCTGACCTGTACTCATACTCTTCTATGGGAAATCTGAGGAAAGTAACATTAGTCAAGGGCAAGACACAAGTGTTCTTGGGTTTCCTGGACAAATGTCACTTCTAGAAAGACTCTCTCAAAAGCACTCTTACCAACCACCAACCTAACCAGCCTTTATTTCCTACTCCTTCACCAACACAAACTCTGGCTCTAACCCTTTACACACATTTTACGGGCAATTCTCATACTCCCCTCTGATTTATTCCAGTCTACTTCCCACAAAAAAAAATACTTGCTGCTTAGCAAAAAAAATAAGTACAAACAATACATAAAAAGAGTCAATATCAAAAGAGTCAATATCAATTAACTTTTTAAAACTGCAATTAAAGTAAAATGTTTATATAACCAGGATGTTAATACAATGCACTTTAAACATTTTATTATGTCCAAGCATTCTTCTTTAATTTTTACTTTAAATAATCTTTATAACCTTCCATATCAACTATATGAAATTAGGGGCCCGGCCCTGTGGCGTAGCGCTTAAGTGCATGAGCTCCGCTGCTGGCAGCCCAGGTTCGGATCCCGGGTGCACACCGACGCACCGCTTGTCAGGCCATGCTGTTGTTGTTATTTACAACAGCAGAAAACCTCAAATACATATTCTATGTTCAGAAAATAGTTATATATTCCTCTTGGCCTCCTATTTGCTGCAAATACTTTGTAGACAAAAAAAACAAAGAAAATAGTTATAATCAACTGTATACATTCAATATTAGGCAGCCATTAAAATTACATTTATTGGGGGCCAGCCCAGTGGCGCAAGCAGTTAAGTGTGTGCACTCCACTGTGGCAGCCCGGGGTTCACCGGTTCGGATCCCGGGCACTCACCGACGCGTGCTTGGCAAGCCATGCTGTGGCGGCATCCCATATAAAGTGGAGGAAGATGGGCATGGATGTTAGCCCAGAGCCAGTCTTCCTCAGCAAAAAAAACAAAGAGGAGGATTGGCACATGTTAGCACAAGGCTGATCTTCCTCACACACACACACACAAAGAAATTATATTTATTGAAATTTTTAGTATCATGAAACTTTGCTTATGATGTAGTTGAATGTAAAAAAGCAAATAGAAAAGTATATGCTAGTTCAATTCCAAATCTGCTAAAAGAAAACTGTATAGGGGCTGGCCCCGTGGCTTAGCGGTTAAGTGCACACGCTTCGCTACTGGCGGCCTGGGTTCGGATCCCGGGCGCGCACTGATGCATCGCTTGTCAGGCCATGCTGAGGCGGCATCCCACATATAGCAACTAGAAGGATGTGCAACTATGACATACAACTATCTGCTGGGGCTTTGGGGGAAAAAAGAGAGGAGGACTGGCAACAGATGTTAGCTCAGAGACGGTCTTCCTCAGCTCAAAGAGGAGGATTGACATGGATGTTAGCTCAGGGCTGATCTTCTTCGAAGAAAAAAAAAAAAACTGTATATATGCACGAAGGAAAGACAAAGCAACAAAATGTGAACAGTAGTTATTTCTGAGTGGCGGGATTATGGGTAATTTTGTTTTTCAACAATGAGCATGTATATTTTTTATACACTAATTTTTATAACTGGGAGAAAAGGGGAGATTTTAATGGTTTTCATAATTTAAACTAACAGGAAAATGCCTATGTTTTAACACAAATTTTTAAAATGCAGTCTATATCATCATATCTATGTGTATATGTGTGTGTGTGTTTGTACACAGGGAGGGAAACACCCGCATATATTAAAGACAAGGGTATACAAAAAAACATCAGGTGATATATCTAATAAAGTTGATCTTTGAGTAACAGGATTTATGTCATTTTCTTTCTATAATGATCAGTATCTCCTAGATTTTTATTTCATATAGAGTAACTGAATGGTCTCTATTTTCTTTCCTTTTTTTCCTTCTAGGTCTCAAATTCACAGACCACCATTTTTCTCCAGAGGAAAAAAAACAATTCAAAAATGACTAAAAGCTATATGAAAAACTCTAGAATAGAACGAGATTTCCTAAATTAGTTTAAAGTCCTATAAATGCTAATATTTGATTCTTATATCCTAGCAAGTAAATTAACACCCATATCCTTCATTCTTACCTTTTTCACACACTCATTCAAGATGAGTTTATAAAGAGTTGGTTTTTTTTTTTTTACAGTTCGGAAACTATAACTCTCACAATGATGTAAAAAGATTTAGAATATTCAATTTGGTAACAATTTCATCTTTTAAATTACTATACCACTAAATATTATGCTGATAAAGATTTGTTGACACAAACGGATATTCATAAAAGAAAAAAAGCAGATTACAAAATAGTACACGCAGCATAATACCATTTTAACCAAAAATATAGAGAGAGATACATGTATCTACATAGGTAAATGTTTGGCAAGATAAGCACTATAAGTTAGTTAACGGTTATATCTGGGTGGTGAAAGTTTCTACAATTTTAATTTTTCTTTATTTCTATTTCCTAATTTTTCTATAAAATACTTACATAATTTAATTAAAAGAAAAATAACTCTACAAAACAGGTCAAATTTAGAGCACTAAAAAAAACAAAACTGATTTTAGATACTTCAAGTGATCTAAGTCTTTTAACTTACACATTCAGATAACTAGTGCTGAAGAACACAAGTCCATAATTGATACTTACTCATTTCCATAACTTTTCTCATGATTTTCCCTTCTGCTGCTATTATCATTATTGGTAGAAGTTAGTAGAGTCTTCACTAGTAGCACTTTTCCAGGCTTTTAATCACCTTACTTAATTTAAAGCATAAGAAAGCAGAACCCTCAAATCCAAAGTTTTCATGAACCAGCTGGTTAACAAAGACAAACATAGAAAACCACCAGATTTTTTTTTTTTTACCTCAGTATCATAGGTTGGATTGTAGTCATTATAACCAGAATAAAGATCATCTTCATCTGTCTCTGGGGCCAGGTGTACATTTTGCATCATTTGTACCTATGAAAAACTGGCAGTGTAAATATGTTCTTGGTATAATAATTCTTAATTGAAATAAAGTATAACTAACAACCTTCCTGGTCAAATGTACCTCTACATATTTTTATGGCTTAAAATCTTTTTCATGTCAAATTCTCAAAACTAGGTGTCAAAACATTCATTCATTGCCCTCATTTCACATTTATTCCACACCTACTACATTAAAGGACAGTGGCAGGCACTAGAGAGGGGTACAGTCGACTGTACTGATTTTCAAGGAACTCAGCATCAAGTGCAGAAAAAAGGTATGTAATAGTCAATTACAACGCAAAGCAGAAATCACTACACACCTACCAGAATGGCTAAATTAAACAGATCAACAACACAAAATGTCAGCAAGGATATGGAGAAACTGGAATACACATATATTGTTCATCGTAGTGGAAAATGGTACAATTTTGGAAAAAAGTCAGGCAGTTTCACAAAATGGACATGTATCTCTTAAGACCCAGCAATTCCACTCCAAAGTACTTACCCAAGAGAAATGAAAACATATGTCTACAAAATGATTTGTGCAAGAATGGTCTTGGAGCTTTATTCATAATAGCCAAAAATCAGAAACAGACCAGGTGCCCATCAATAGACTGGATAAGCAAAATGTGGCATATCTATGCAATGGAGTACTATTCAGCAATAAAAAATAATGCATTGATGACATATATAACATATGGAAGAATCTCAATTATGCTGAGTAAAAGAAGCCTCACACAAAATATTACGTACTGTTTCACTGATGTGAAGTTCTAGAACAGGCAAAACTATAATAGAAAAGAATGAGAACAGTGGTTGCCTCTTAGGAGCTGGGGGTAGGGACTGAATGGAGAAGGGCATGATGGGATTTTCTGGGGTGACAAATGTTCTGTATCTTGACAGGGGTTTGGGTTACACAGGTGTATGCATTTGTGAAAACTCAGCAAATGCATATTGGAGAGATCTGCTTTTCATTATTTGTTAATTTCTTCTTGAAAGAAAAAACTGTAAGCAAAAATGAACTATAATTAATATGCATACTTAAGTATTTAAGGGAAAGCTGAATTTCTGTAATTTAGTTTAAAATGCATGAAAATAAGATGGGTAAATGGATAGATATGCGATAAAGCAAGCATGGAAAAATGTTAATGGTAGAATCTATGCAGTAGGTATGATGTTCACTGTAAAATTTTTTAGACTTTGCTGTACAATTGAAAATTTTCATAATAAAGAATTGAGAAAAAACGCAAGACAGACTAAAACAGAAGTCAAAGCAAAGTAAAATAGAAGCATGGGAGAAAGGTAATTATTGTATACATACACTGTAAATCTAATAGTTACCAGAGAATCTGAGAAGAATTCCCAGAAGAAGAATCAACCAAATTCAGTCAATATTTTAGGCAACTGGGGGGTGAGGGGAGGCTAGTTACCCAAGAAATGTAGCATTGAACTACTCTGTCCATCTTAAAAAATATGTATTTTTTAACGCTTGTACAATTTTAAGCATGCCAGTAAATTCCTACAAAAACTTCAGCTTAATCTTATTGCTCAACATATTGCCAAATATATGCGGCTGATACCCAGCAAGGGCTCGATCCACTTGCCTCGAGACAAAAGCCAATCAGTCAAGAGGCAAGGCAGTGGAGACAGAACTTTATTAAGCGATGAGCTAGCTGATCAGAAGATGGTGAACTATCGTCCTTAAAAAAAAACATCTTAAAGGGGAACTGATTTGGAAACTACTTATATAAGGCAAACGGGGTTGCAGAGGGGGCCCAGGAATGTCAGGTGATGCATGACTGGAGACCGTTGGGCGCCTCTCCACAGACAAAAAGTTTCAGATCTGCTGAATGTGACATTCCTAAGGAATCTAAGAAAACATCGGGTACTTCCTTATTTGGGACAGAAAGAACAGTTTCGGGTAGAGGACATAAGTTTTCTGCTAACAAGTTACTCTTTCTACAGCTTACTGATTAGCTTGCCTATGTGCAGCTCCAAGCATTTTTCCAAAGCACACTGTAAGAATAAGTCAGTGAGAAGGAGCATGTGGCCGTGGGGGCTGGTTTTAAGAGTCCTCTGTGCGGGCGCGACTTTCATATTTCTTTATACATTGCACGTGCAAATTCAGGGGGGTTCTATGTGTAGCATACGGTGGATTTTTAGTCTGTGCGTCTAAAGTTTACAATCGGTCATTTTAGCTTCTCAATGCTCCTGTGCGATGCTTAGTCAGGTGGGATGGGGGCTGTCAACAAGCTACTCTCTTATCAGTGGTCCTCCTGCTGTTCTGCGAAGCAAGCTCAGAAACTTTGGTTAGTTTATTTCCCATTCAACCTTGTGAGTACAGGCACAGTTTCATCCTAATCCAGAGAAATTTTACCTCCTTCATCTTCAGCTTCATGGCTACTCATAATCTTTTAAAAATTATTTTTATATAAAATAAAATTACTAATTTTTTGAGATATAATTCATATACCATAAAATTTACCCTTTTAAGGTATAAATTTCAGTGGTTTTTAGTATATTCACACGGTTGTGTAACCATCACCACTATCTAATTGCAAAACATTTCCATCACCCCATAAAGAAACCTGGGGCCTTTTAGCAGTCACTCTCCATTCCTCCCTCCTCCCAGGCCATGGCACTAATCTACTTTCTGTCTCTATGGATTTGCCAATTCTGGACATTTCATATAAAAAGAATCATCTACATATGACCTTTCGTGTCTGGCTTCTTTCACTCAGCATAATGTTTTCAAGATTCATCCATGTTGCAGCATGCATCAGTACTTCATTCCTTTTTATGGCTGAACAATATCCACGGTATGGATATACATTTTATCTATTCATTAATTAATGGACATTTGGATTGTTTCCACTTTACAGATATTACAAATAATGCTGCTATGAACACTCGAGTACACATTTTAGCATGGACATATATTTTCAATTCTACTGAGTATACACCTAGGAATGGAATTGCTGTGTCATATGGCAACTCTATGTTTAACTTTTGGAGGAGCTGCTAAGACCGTTTTCCAAAGTGACTGCACCATTCTATATCCCACCAACAATGTATGAAGGTTCCAATTTCTCCATGTCCTAGCCAACACTTCTTATTGTCCCTCTTTTTGATTATAGTCATTCTAGTGGGTGTGAAATGCTATCTCACTGTTGTTTTGACTTGCATTACCCTGATGACTTACGATGTTGAGCATCTTTTCATATGCTTATTGACCACCACACATCTTTTTGGAGAAATGTCTATTCAGATGCTTTGCCCATTAAAAAAAATTGGGTTATTTGTCTTATCTGAATTATAAGAATCATTTATATATTCTAGAAACTAAACCTTATCAGATGTACAATTTATAAATATTTTCTCCCATTCTGTGCACTATCCTTTCATTTTCTTGATAGTATCTTTTGAAACACAAAAATTTATAATTTTTATGATGTACAATTTATCTATTTTTTTTTCTTTGGTTGCTTGTGTTTTTGGTGTCTAAGAATCCACTGCCTAATCCAAGGTTAAGAAGATTTACACCTATGTTTTCTTTTAAGAGTTTATTGCTTTAGCTCTTACATTTCGGTCTTCTAATTTCTCATTACTTTTTAGAGATGAAAATTCACTACTATGAGAGCAAGTGTCAATTACATAGAAACATTCATTCCAAAATACCTCCAAAAGGTATTAAAAGTCTTTGATAGAATATATACAAAATATTTTAACTTAAAAGATTTAGCTCAGATAATGCTAAACCTATGGTTCTCAAACTTGAGCATGCCTGTGAAACCCAAGGGCTCGTTAAAAGGTAGATTCCCACTCGCCCCCACCAGAAGTTCTGATTCTGTAAGTCTTGCGTGGCAGTCATCACCACTCCCCCCATCCCTGAGAATGTGCATTTCTAAGAAGGTCCCAAGTATTGCTGATGCTGCCAGTCTGGGGACCACACTTGTGAGGCCCACTGTGCTAAACAAGAACTTCCTGATTATGAGCCCTATTTAAGTCAGTTTGGCTCAAACTTATGTCATAAAAACAAGCAACTTTTAAAATTAGAGATCCTTTCTCCTGGTTGCAACCAGATTGAAAATAGTTTATATCTGGAACAGACTTTAGCTGAACAGACACCTAGTGAACATACTAACTTTAAAGATATGGAGAGCCAGGCCAGGAAAGGTGAAGTAAAGTCCCACAGCTAATAGCTACGGGTGGCAGAACAACTTAGGTCTTCCGGATTCTCCAAGCTATTTCAAAAGCAGTTTATACACATAACAAGCCTCTCGTGTTGAAATAATCTGGTGATAATGCCACCTCAATATAAATTAAATACCAAATATTGGTGGTGAGCACAATGCAGTCTACACAGAAACTGATATATAATAATGTACACCTGAAATTACACAATGTTATAAACCACTATGACCTCAATAAAATCAAAAAATATATATATATAGATTAAATGCCAGTAAACTTTTTTTGAAATGTGCAAGTTATTATTTTGGTACTCTTCTACTGACTATGCTGGACAGTCTGCATCCGAGATGCCTACTGTAGTTCCTCAGAAGCTCACAACCAGAAAATCCACCTAGTAAAAGAAAAAGTGGAATTCCAGGCCTAGAAAGAATCTTGAAAAAACAGTACTTCAAATCTTAGGATTTTTTCCATCTCTGTGAGGGTAAGTACATGCTTTATGCATTGTGTTGTGTACTCTTACATGTCACTCATTAAACCTTTTATTAGACAATTTCAAAAGCTTTACATAACACAAAAACTAAAGATGAATGCTCAACGTGTCTGCTGTGAAATTCAAGAGCTGGTGAAAATGTCTAACTGGGTTTCGAACTTCCCGGGTACCATGTGACTACGATTTGGGACAGCATTCCAGGCCGGCAACACTGCCTAGCCCTGTGAAGGGGAGCGACACAAACTCGCCGACTCTGGAAATCCACGTCTGAGCAGAGTGGGCGGGTGTGGCGCCCGAAGGACACACTCCGCCGGAGGGGGAGGGAAGGGAGAGCCAGGCGGGCAAAGCCCCTTCGCGGCGCCTCACAAACCCACCACTCACCCCCTATCCCGGCCGGCGGCGGGGGGGGGGGGGGGGGGCGGGGGAGGGAAGAGGAGGGGGAGGGGGAGGAGGGGGAGGGAGGAGGAGGGGGAGAGGGAGGAGGAGGGGAGAGGGAGGAGGAGGGGAGAGGGAGGAGGAGGGGGAGGGAGGAGGAGGGGGAGGGAGGAGGAGGGGGAGGGAGGAGGGGGGGAGGGAGGAGGAGGGGGGGAGGGAGGAGGAGGGGGGGAAGGGAGGCCGGCCCACGGCAGGGAGGTTGGCGAGGGCCCGCCCCGGGCCAGCCACAAGCCTCCTCGCTCCTCGCCGCCTGGGCCCGTGTCCTACCTCGCGGCGAGGGGAAGACGGCGACCGAGAGTCGAGCCCCGGGCCGGCGCGGCGTCTCCGAGAGTCTACGCAGGCCCTCCGTAGCCAGAGCGCGGCGCCCGAGCCGTTGCCACGCGCGGAATCCAAGGAAGCCGCTCCCACAGTCCTCTGCGCCGGTGCGGGGGCGGGGCCGGGAAGGGACACGGGTGGAGGAGGGGTCCGCGGAGGGAAGGGGCGGCGGCTTGAGTGTGGAGGGTGGCCGGGAGGGGTCTTGGCTGGCGGCGTCTACGTGGGGTGGGAAGGAAAGGAACCAAGACCTTTTACTTCCTGATGAAATCAGCCAGAAAGCAGGTTACCAAAGGATGATACCAGGTTACCACAAAACTTCTGTAGCTCTCCACTACACTAATCTTGTGAGCCTTTGAATCCCGTTTTCCGTGTAATCACTGACTCCCTTTAGTGACCTGATTAAATGACTCTCAGAGGAGATGCCTGTCTGGGGAGCCTCAGCTCCTCTTCCTCCCTCCTGTCTGCGTTCGCGGTCCCGCCGCACGCTGTGCCCACCTTTACCAAAGCTCTTAATGTGTTATCTTGTGAGTGCCTTAAAGAGCGGGGACTGAAACTGTGTTTCCCAAACGCCTGCGCCTGGGAACCAGCTTCACAGTAAAGCTTAATAAATGCAATATGAATGAGGAATTAAATTCATACTTGTTTAACATTGTTAAAGTTTGTTTTAAATTTTAAAGATAAATGGGGGGAGGGGGGAGTACCTGGAGTCTAAAGACACCAGTATTTAATGAGTTTTAAACATTAAGTATATGGGACTGTTCTCCATGAGTTGCTTGCTTTTGTTCTGGACTATTGTGATGGTTAATTTAATGTGTCACATGAACTAGTCCATGCTACGTGGTTTTTTGTCAAACACCAGTCTAGATGTTGCTGTGAAGATATTTTTTTTGATGTGGTTAACAGTTAAGACAGTAGACTTTGAGTAAAGCAAGTTACCCTCCATAATATGGGTGTTCCTCATCCAATCAGTTGAGGGACTGAAAAGACTGATGTCCGCTAAGGAGGAGAGAATTGTGCCTCCAGACTAAGTTGCCACATCAACTCTTCCCTGGGTCTCCAGTCAGCTGGCCTGCCATGCAGATTTTGGATTTGCCACCCCCATCAAGTGCATGAGCCAATTCCTTACAATAAATCTGTGAGTGTGTGTGTCTCTCTCTCACTCTCTCTCTCTCTCTCTATGAATCCTTCTGATTCTGTCTCTATGGAGAACTCTGACATGCAATTTTTTCACAGATGTTTGTACAGGGAACAGCTTTGGAAGATTGAGATCATCGTCCTCTTACAGTGCAAAAGGCAGGTTTGCTGCTGTCCAGTATGTTAATGATAATGTCTCCCTCTGGAGCAAATGCTTGGCACTTTGGCTTCAAGTCTATTATAAAAGATGGAGGTTCCCTAAGTTTAGGGTTCCTCAGCTGTGACACAAACCTGTCGCGTGTGCAGCATCCACCTGGGCTACCCCCATGGGACTTGGGAGGGAAGGCGAACTGAAGGGAGTGTGAAACTCACTCTGCTTGCTGGGTTGTGAATACAGTCGTGTGCACCATGACGACGTTTTGGTCAATGACTGACCGCATATATGACGGTGGTCCCATAAGATTAGTACCATACAGCCTAGGAGTAGGCTATACCAGCTACTTACTTTGTGTAAGTACACTCTATGATGTTCACACAAAGACAAAATCGCCTAATGATGCATTTCTCTGAATGTATCCCCATCGTTAATAAAGTCCTTTGTCTCTGACCCAGATACTTTCTGCCAGCATTCATGAAACTGTCAGCTTGTTAGCTTGGAAATGGGTAAGATTGTACACAATTCTTGATAGTATCTAGCTACAGTGCCTACCTAGCTCAAAGCAGATGTTCACTACATATTTGTTGAATTAATTACTGAACACTGCAGAGTGCTTCTTTCAAGTTACTGCACTTCAATATATAAGACAATTTTCGTTATTTCTTTAGGTCTCCAGGCTATAAATTTCCAAGCCCCTCAATTTTTTTGGGGGGGGGATTGGAAACAAATTCAAGTTCCTTTAAACTTGGTTGCTCTGTAAGCATGAGACAGTTACTTGCCCAGGGAGTGGTCCATCATTTTAAATATTGTCATTCAGCTACTATTTATTGAACACACACCTATATTGGTAGACAAAATGTTAGGGCCACATAGCTTGTATTACTAAAATATAAGCTCCACAGGGAATAGAGATTTTTGTCTTTTGTTTTCTAGACTATATTCCCAGCCGAGAAAAGTGCCTGAAAATAGTTGGCTCTCAATAATATTTTTTGAATAAATTGCCAGGGCTTGTAATTAATCACATACAGAGGTGGGGGTGAGTGAGCAGCAAGCAACAAGTATGAATCCCAAGTTTGGCATAAGCAATGGAGTAAAAGCTAGTGCCACTTATTAGTATGGAGAATACTAGAGGAGAAGCAGGTTTGAGAGAGAAAATAAATTTAGTTTTGAACATGTTGAGCTTCAGATGCCTGGGAAATATGCAAAGAGAGATGCTGAGTAGGCAATTGTATATAAAGACGTAAAGCTCAGGGAAGAGATTCTACCTGGAGATGTACTTTTGGGATTCACTGACTCCTAAAATCGATGGACTTTAAGCCTGGGAATAAATGAGGTTGCTATAGGGGAGGAGAATATAGAGGGACAAGAAAAAGAGAGCCCAGAACTGAGCTTAGAAAGCCAGTGGGCTTTGGGAAGAGTTGGACCAGGGTATGGCTGCTGACCAGAATGACTTGTGTTCTGGGTGGTGTCCAAGGAAAACAGGGATGTGAGAGGAGGTGGATTTAGACCTGACTGTCACTAAGAGCGTCTGGGCACATAGTTCTATGAGAATTCTGCTATAGCCTGAAAGAAAGGCTCAGTGGCTCTGGTAAGAGGTGCAATATTCCCTTTATTTACAGTCAGCTGTTCATGGCAGCTGCAGATCATCTGTAGTGGCCAGCAGCCAGGAACAAGTAAGCAGCAGCCTTGTGGACATTTATTCTGTGGAAGGTGAGGGAGGATGGGCATGTTCAGTCTGGTTTTCCATGTTGGGTTGATGCTCTAAGGGTCAATGTTCTTAAAGGTCTTGGTTGTCTGTTGTTCATGAATAAGTTTATCTAGTTTGCTACATTTCTCTCCAATCGTTGCACCTCTCTCCATCCCCCTACCACCTGGAGGGTCTAGGCAACCATCTCCTCTTGCCTGTCTGGTTACCATAACTTCCTAACTTTTCTCACTGCTTCCTTTTTACTCTTCCATCTTGCTCTCATTCAATCTATTCTCCACACTGTAGCCAAAGTGATCATCCTTAAGTGAAAATCTGATCACATTATTCTCTGCTCAGAACCTTTTGGTCCCCTCTCTCCCTACTCTGCATTGACCTCTGGACAAAGTCTCAACTCCATAATGTGGCTTTTAAGGCCCTTCACAGTCTCATTACTCAGGATTCTTTGTTGCAGCAAAGAAAAACCAATTCTTGCTAACTTAAGCAGAAAAGGAATTTTTTGGAAGATATCAAGTAACTCATAGAATTATCAGAGAAGCTAAAGAACAAGGCTTGGAAAAACAACAGAAGCTCAGGGAGGTGAGGCACAGCAGAAATTGTACCACAGGAACAATCTGCCTAAGTTATGGAGACCAACCCTGCCAGTTTGGTTAGTCAGGACTGAGGGATTTCCCAGGATGTGAGATATCCTGATGTAAAACCAGGAAAATCCCAAGCAAACCAGGACAAATTGGTCACCCTACTTAGTCTACTGCTGTAGGTACCTGCCATCTTGATACCTTGATGCCTGCCATTGGACACGTTGTCACACAGCTGTACTCTGTTGCTTCTGGCACTTTCTGCCTTACTGCTAGACCCTGGATTCCACCGTGGGCACTGTGAACCATTTCTAACCATCTTGCCCTTCATCTCCCTCCCCTCTCCCGAGTCAAAGCCCCAGAGAGGAAAATGAGCTGGCTGTGTTTAGGTCAAATGCCATGTCCTAGCTTCCAGGGAGCTCAAAGAAAGGCTATCTGCTCCCCTTAAGCTTCCTCCCACCTATTCTGGGATTCCTAAAACACAAAGGGTGTTCAGATGTTGGGCAGCCAAAAATGACAGATGTCCATGACATCTCCCCTCCTTTTGCCCTCCTCTTGCACATTATGTACCAGCCATACTTAACTTCTTTCAAGTCACTGGAAGGTGTGATCTCTCTCACTTCTAGGCCTTCACACATGCTATTCTCTTTTCCTAAAATGATCTTTCCTACAGTCTGCTTCGCCTAGCCACCTGTCTTGACATGAGTACAGCCATGTTTGGCCGCTCCATTGACCTACAGCCACCAGCACAAAAAAAAAATACAAAAGCTGCTTTCTGCGTGGTGGAAACTGGCCCTTCTCCCACAGAGATAGTTGCAATGTGTAAAAACTGGCCATCTGTGCTGGGCTGGGACGATAACCAGGGTAAACAATGCACGTACACAACTGCCAGGCTGGGATGATAGCCAGGAGGCTCAGTGCACATATGCCACTGCTAACCATTTGTGCATGGAAACACTAAATGCTTGCTCTGTAAAATCTCTGTAACTGCTTACTCTGGGAATTATTGATGCTATAAGAAACTGCTGGAGACTGAGGCCCAGTGAGAGTTCCACCTGTAAAAGGGACACCTTGCCCAGGACATGTGATCCCCACCCAGCCATGTCGATTGACAGGACTCGCCCAGCAGTGGGGTGTGGATGTTGTGAGTAATTGATTTGTTGTGAAGTAATTGATTTGTTGTGAATAATTGATTTGATATGTTCTCTTTTTGGCCAACCTGGTGTTTCTCTTTCCGATTGATTTGTGTCATTTCCCTTCAGTCGATGTGGATGTTTTCCCTTTCCAGTCAAGCTGATGTTGTTCCCTCTTATTATTTGACCTATTTGGATCTGTTTGCGGACTATTGCCTTTATATGCTCTATATAATAAAATATACCTTCAGTCCATTTGTTTGGAGTGGAAGGTTTCTTTTACGTCTCCAATCGAATCCCCAAACCTCTCATAACACCACCCCTTTCTCCAGGAGGCCTTCCCTAATTCCTATATTAGTATAAGTATATTAGTCTGCTAGGGCTGCCATAACAAAATACTAGAGACTGGGTGGCCTAAACAACAGAAGTTAATTTTCTTACAGTTCTGGAAGCTGGAGGTCCCAGATCAAGGTGTCAGCAGGTTTGGTTTCTTCTGAGGCCTCTCTCCTGGGCTTGCAGATGGCCGCTCTCTTGCTGCCTCTTTACAAGATGGTCTCCCTGTACAAGCACCCCTGGTGTCTCTCTGTGTGTCTTAATCTTCTTTTCTTATAAGGTCACCAGTCAGATTGGATTAAGACCCACCCTAAGGGCCTCATTTTAACTTAATTACCTCTTTTTTGTGTGTGTGTGTGTGAGGAAGATCAGCCCTGAGCTAACATCCATGCCAATCCTCCTCTTTTTGCTGAGGAAGACTGGCCCTGGGATAACCCATCCATGCCCATCTTCCTCTACTTTATGTGGGACACTGCCACAGCATGGCCTGACAAGCAGTGCCTCGGTGTGCGCCCGGGATCCGAACCTGGGCCGCCAGCAGTAGAGTGTGCACACTTAAGCACTACGCCATGGGGCCGGCCCCTAATTACCTCTTTAAAGGCCCCATCTCCAAATACATCACATTCTGAGGTACTATAGGTTAGGTCTTCAACATATGAATTTTAGGGGACATGATTTAGTCCATAACACCTGGTTTATGTTAAGTCCTGTGTATTCCTATAGCATGTTGACCTTCCACTATCAGAGCATATAACATAGTTTTATAGTTACTATTTATTCATGAAAGTTTACCCAAGTCTACCACATGTTACTGCTCATCACTGGATTCCCACTGCAGCATGGCAAAACTTGCTTTATCTAACAAGCAATTTATTAGGCACTATGAAAAGCTTTCACCTGTTCTGCCCAGAAAACTACCATGAAATGCAGTGATTGCTTGTTAAATATTTAAAATTATCATGACATTTTTTTACCCTAAAAGTTAAAAGCAAATTAGACTGAAAATGCAGAATGAATTTTTTTTTCTCCTTTTTCAAATAACTGAGACCAGTTCTTTCCTGGGGCTAATGACCAGACCAATAAAACTTATAATCCTTTTTTATACTTATTAGGAGGATAATCACCATTCAGTGTTGTGAAAATATGATCACTGAAGTTCCAGACCCCCTTTTTCTTTCACTGTTTGTGTGACAAGGCAGCAAACTATACCCCTACCTGGGTGTTTTATCAGGGTCTCTTTTTCTGTTGAAATGAGCAAGAGGAAAAGTAGGCTTAATTTTGCATATTCTATATCAAATGTACTGTACTGTCTTCCTTCAGAGCTACCTAAGTGAGATTCATATTTCTTAATGTGAAAAACACTGTTTTTCTGACTGGCACCAATCAAGTCCAGAGAAATTATCCTCACGGGATCTTTAGATCCTAAATTTTGTATAGACAGAGTGCTCACAGTTTAACCAAAGTATCACACATTGTGCTCAGGCTTGCAGGATTTCTTACTTGCAAGTTACAAATTAACTTTAGCTTGCCAATAATTTCAATCTGTTCTAAAATAAATGGACATTGGACTGTAAATTACCGTAATGAAAGGGTCCTATGTCCATTCTCACCACAAAAACCAGTCATTAACAAGTTGAAATTAATATGTAACATAAAAGGAGGCATGACATGTTTTATTTATTTATTTATTTTTATTTATTTATTTATTTTTTTTGTGAGGAAGATCAGCCTTGAGCTAACATCCATGCTAATCCTCCTCTTTTTGCTGAGGAAGACCAGCTCTGAGCTAACATCTATTGCCAATCCTTTTTTTTTCCCCAAAGCCCCAGTGGATAGTTGTAAGTCATAGTTGCACATCCTTCTAGTTGCTGTATGTGGGACGCGGCCTCAGGATGGCCAGAGAAGCAGTGCGTCGGTGCACGCCCGGGATCCGAACCCAGGCCGCCAGCAGCGGAGTGCGCGCACATAACTGCTAAGCTATGGGGCGGGCCCCATATCATAACTTTTAAAGGATGAAAAAGGCAAGCTCTTGGCCTTCTAATGGTAAAGTAACCCAATTCAAAAGGTACACATAAAAATAAATTCAACGATATTGGCTACAAAATCACTCAAGTATGCCGGTCATTCAGTGAGTACAAGGCATCAGTTGCTTTTGCCTCTTCTTTCGCTTTTGAATCCCTTTTGTTGTCCTGGATCATTCTTTCCACTTTAATTTTATTTATTTATTTTTTTCCCCCAAAGCCCCAGTAGATAGTTGTATGTCATAGCTGCACATCCTTCTAGTTGCTGTATGTGGGACGCCGCCTCAGCATGGCCGGAGAAGCAGTGCGTCGGTGCGCCGGGATCCTAACCCGGGCCGCCAGCAGCAGAGTGCGCGCACTTAACCGCTAAGCCACGGGGCCGGCCCTCTTTCCACTTTAAATTTAGTTCTAAAATGACACAGTCATGCTCCTAACCTTTGTAGTTCCTAACCTTTTGGTAATACTACCTAAAACTCTTAATGTATATAACAAAGAAGAGCCTAACAATTGAATCGATTTGTTTAAACATCTAGAATTTTTCACTTATTTACTGTAACTGTTCAATTTGCTTTTTAATTTTCCATCCCAAAACAATAGTTTTTCTGTAAAAAATGCCGCAGTTAACTGGGGATTTCAGACAAATGTGTTGCATTTACCACTTTCTAGGTATAAGCAAAACTTCAGTTTCTATTCCTATCAGTTTTGCCATGATTTTGCATGCGTTTACTCAGTGCTGGTCCTCACCTGCCTTTCTAACCTTATTTTCTTCTGTTAAGGAAAAATAAAGACTCTGGAAGCAAAGATGAAGTGCTGAGCAAAGGTTTACTATTAAGCAAGGAACCTGATCCAGATCAGATATTGGGCTCTGGGGATGAGACTCTGGGAACTGGGTCTCTGTTATGAAAGCAAAATCTGAGTTCTGGAGATAACGTGGCTACTTGGCTAAGCATTGTGTAAGCCTGTTTCTGTGTTTTATCAGACGGAAGTTTTTACTATGGGTGTAAGTGCTCATTTCATGATAATGGTGCCTCGGTTATCCTTGCTGATTCAGGATTATGGGACCCCAATAGTCATTTTAGAAGAAATCAGGTCTGCACTGCCTCCTACCAATTAGGTGGCATCGTTGTCGTCATCATCAATCATCATCACTAATACTGTCATTGTAAGCTTCTGGAGGTGGGGGCCATGCCTTATATATGTCTTGGCATCCTCCATAGATGTGTGGAATAAATTTTTTTTCTTGTCTTAGCTTTTTCAACTATAAAAAGAAAATTGGAAGTTTTTAAAAAATACTCAAATAAAAAATTTACTTGTAAGGGATTGCAGACAACTTCAATAAAATTTTTGGACCCACACATTCTTTTATCCAACCCATAAAGCTTGCTAATCTGAGTCCAAACTACATTTAATAGTGCAAGTTCACTTATATTGAGTATAATAATTAGCAATAACCACAATGTGATTAATAATTATTACATAATAATATATAAGAATATAATTATATACAATAATTACATAACCACATAGAATAATTATGTAATTATAATATTAATGATTAATATCACATAATTCTTCTGATATTATAATAATAACCAATTAAAGCATATTTATGCTTAGTCCAAATTACATTTAATAATTCAACTTTTTCTCTCCAAGTTCATCTCCATCTTACCAGAAAGTTTACAAATCAGAGGACCTTTGTCTTTTAGCATAGAACTGTGCTCTATTCCTCTCACTAGGTTAAGAAAACAGAAGCTAAAGATGGCAGTAAACAAAGACTATGACTTCATCCCAAATCAAAAATACTATTTTTAAGCTTAATTTGGAGAGACACTATCAAGAAAAAGTAGCGATAATTCAGTATTTCTTTTCAGCCTACTGCCTGATTTCTGCAGTTTCATGGACTACTGTACTTCTCTTTTTTTTTTTATAATTTTATTTATTTATTTATTTATTTTTCCCCCAAAGCCCCAGTGGATAGTTGTATGTCATAGCTGCACAGCCTTCTAGTTGCTGTATGTGGGACGCGGCCCCAGCATGGTCGGAAAAGCTGTGCTTCGGTGCACGCCCAGGATCCGAACCCAGGCCGCCAGCAGCGGAGCGCGCGCACTTAACCGCTAAGCCACGGGGCCGGCCCTGCTGTACTTCTCAAATACACCCAGGGATTTGTGGCATTATGCAAGAGGTATGCAAGAAAATGATGAATTTTTCTGAAACATCAGTTTTACTCAACTATGTTTTGGGAGAAAAATTTAGGTAATTTAAATTGGTGAAGAAATTTCAAATATTATTTTATAGTACCACAGATATGGATGTATTATAGGGTAGAATGTAAATTATTATAGAATTAGAATTATTAAGAATATGGAATGTATATTCTTAAGAAAACACTCTAAACCCCAGTGAAATATTAAGTTTGGAGGAAGTGTCTCCTGTGACCTGAGGAGGGAAGAGTGTTCGTTCTCCTCTGCCATTAGGGTTCTCTGGTGGGACAGACGGAGAAGCATTGGCCATGGAAAGCCTACCTTCCTGAGAGTCAGAGATTCTGGGTTCTACCTTAAGCATTGCCACTGAGTTACTGTGACTTTGGGCAAGTCCCTGCCTTCTCTAGGACTGTCTTGTCACAGTAAAGGGAGGGTTGGCCTTGGCCTCTTCCAGCTTTAGCTGCTTCTGAGGCTTTGATCCTAGCTGACTTCTTGTTTGTCAGGACTGCTCCACCCCAGCACTCTACTGCTAGCTCATCTGACCGTCGTTCACAACGAAAGGAATTTTAACTATTGTTAAGGGGAATTTCCTTAGTATTAATGTATGTTTTAGTTCAGGTTCAAAAGTAAGATTCCCTTTTACACAAATCTCTCACTTTTAAAAATCAGTAGAGTGCCGGCCCTGTGGCTTAGCAGTTAAGTGCGTGTGCTCCGCTGCTGGCAGCCTGGGTTCGGTCCCGGGCGCGCACTGACGCACTGCTTCTCCGGCCATGCTGAGGCCACATCCCACATACAGCAACTAGAAGGCTGTGCAGCTATGACATACAACTATCTACTGGGGCTTTGGGGGAAAAAAATAAATAAATAAAAATTTAAAACTCAGTAGAATGCCCTAGATTTAAGATAATAAATCTGCATTCAGTGTGAAAGGAGATTGCTGATTAAAACAGGGGAGCGAGACAGATGGAAAAAAGACAAGTGGAAAAATACTAATAAATGTTCAAACAGCTTTTATGGATGGAAACTAGTAAAAGGTGGCCTGTAGTACTCTAATTGCTGCCCATGTCATTCTCCTGTGCTTGGAACAAAGCAGGGACCGTATGCAAGGGACTCTTCAAAAAGCAGCACACTCTGGCCCTTTCCTGAGCCTCACACGCTGCGCCATTGTCACAGCCATGGCTTTTATACCACACCAAGCTGATTTCTGAAAGGGCAGTTTGTGCAGAATATGTGCAAAGTAAATTTCCATCACTTTGCCTTTCCTTTTTCTGCTTTCAGAAGAGCTTGCTTATAAAAAGCCTTGTTCCCTAGTGTAACATGTCAATTTTTTCTACTTGCTTGAATCGGTAATTAAGTCAATTTCATAAAAACAGATGTGTATTTAGCTTTTTGACTCGAAAGTAGGATCAGTAAAGGCTGGAATGTGGTTTGAAAAAAACCCAGTAACTCTTATCCAATCCAAAGTAAACTCCCAGTTGTTCATCATCCAAAATCACCAAAAAACCAAGAATATTCAAATAACCAAAACTTTTTTAGAATATCGTACAAAGATATTGGATGACACAAAACAGTGCAATTAAGTGCATTATACTGTCAGCATTAAATATTTTTATTGATCTGCATCATCTATATACAGTGTCTAACAGTAACATGTTCATTCATTCATTCATTCATTCATCCATAGGAGTTTCACAAATGAATAAGCCAGAAAAAAGGCATTCCTGGCAGAGGGAAGAGCACGTATAAGCTGCACCGTATAATATGGTAACCATTAGCCACAGGTGACTATTTAAAATGCAACTTAAATTAATTCAAACTAAACTCAGTTCCTTAGTGTCATTAGCCACATTCCAAGTGCTCACTAGCCGCAAGTGGCTAGTGACTTCTGCGTTGGAGCAGACATATATACATTTCCATCATCACAGGAAGTTCTGTTGGACAGTGCTAGGAGGATGGAGAGAATACTAAAATCACCTGACTGCACCATTTAAAAACAATTTTGAATAAACTATATTTGTTTGTAAGCCCAAAAGCATGGTCCAAAGAATAATTAGTGATAGTATTTTTTAAAGATGTGTGAGGTAACTTCTTCTAAATATCTATAATAGTACAATACAGAATGTTGGGAAATGAATTAATGCTATATTTACACGTGCTCTTCAAAATTCTCCTTGTGAAGAACTATGTGTCACTTCACTGAAACACTGTTAGTCTTCTCATTCATTTGGTTCATAATTGGCTGAGTATGTTTAATGCTATGGGAAAGTGGGAGTGGTTTGGGAAGATGATAGGTTTTTATCTTTTTGAGGTGGCTTGAACTGTGCCAAAAGGCAAGGAGAACCTTTCTTTTTTATTGCAAACATGTCTCTACCCAGTAATGACTTTGAAAGGGGCATCTAAGTACTTTCTCTAAAACGCCAGTAGAGAAAATCAAGGATCACTCAAGGTGAAGATCTTCATTGTGCTATTTGCTGAAATAAGACTACAAGCTTGTTGATTTAGACTCTCATCCTCTATCTTGGCAGGTTTTTCAAATCAAGGATTTCTATCACCCATTCTCTTGCTCATGCTCCTGTCACCTTGTTATTGAACCAGGTTTGTTTTGTCTGCTACACAACAGGTCAATCACTGAGACAAAGAGTTTGCAGCAGAGAAAGGGTTTATTCACAAGGCAGCCACGTGAGGAGACAGCCAAATCTCAAATCCGCGTCCTCCAAAATGGGGATTATGGACATTTATGGGATAAAGGGGCAGGGTGGTCTGAAGTGTGGGGATAGACGATCGGAGGTAAGGACAAGTAAGGAAACTGATGATCTTCACAAGTGTAGTCAAGCTTCATGGCTCTTCATAGGATGTATGTTCACAAAATGGTGATATTAGCATGATCTGAGGGTGGAGTTTTTGACCCCTGACATCAGAAGGTCACCTATCATCAGATGAGCACGAGACGTGACCACATATCGATCATTTGAGCAGGCCCAGTTGATGAGTCGGTGGTCTTAACCAGCCTGAACTAGAGAAGGAGTAGACTCTCAGATCCTGAAAAACTTAAGCACCCGTTACCATGGTGACCCAAGCATCAGAGATGTTATCTGTAGGGTGTGCTCTAGTAATGCATTATCTAACTACTTTTGCAAACAGAAAACTGAGTACAGTTAAAGCAGGTTGGCCCCTGGTTTCAATATCCAGAATCGTGAGTCTAGACAAAGATAAAACCCATGAGTGACATATTCTCTAAATGAATTCAGAAATTATTTGGAAACAAACCACCATAATTATAATGCTTATGAAATCCTAAATTTCTGACAATGAGCTACCATCTATCTGAACATAGTTATATTCAAGCACATGAATTTCCCTACACAATATTATACTCATCACAGCCTCTGTTACATATGGTTGTATATAGGTTGTATACTGCACAAAGGGGACACATCTAAGGAGGTGTTTTTCACAATATAGATATGATAAATTTGGTACGTATAACAACAATAAAAACAATTTTCTAGAAGATGGCAGTAAAGTATCTTGTTCTAAAAAATCAATATAGTATGGCAATTTTCTGCAGATGAAAATACAGTGTCTTGAGGAAGAAGCGCCTTTTTCTGATTTACACAAAGGCATGAAATGGGTTATTGGACAGTGCAGATATAGAACATTTCTACTACTGCAGAAAGTTCTATTGGACAGTGCTGATTCAGAATAGTGATTGGCACATAGGAAGTGCTCAATAAATATTTGATGAATGAGGTTAAGTAAATGAATGTTGCTGAAGTTGCCTATTTGAGCCTCCTGTTTTCTTATGTGTAAGACGAGGAAAACAACAATTAAAAGATTGTGAGGATCAAATGAACTAATAAAGCAAAATAATTTCATATACTAGAAGAATGACACTAATATGAATTATTATTATCGTAATTCAAGCTTCCCTAGGCCTCCAGGAACCATGGGTACACATGTGATTATGTAAGTAGGAAGGACTCAAATTTCACTGGCCCTTGCCCTTGCCTAAATTATACACATGGATTCTCTCATGAGGTCCCTCCTGATGTCTGCCCCTTGAGGGTGGGAGAGCCCCTTTCTGGCCACTCCTGCCAGCGACTAGCATGACAACATTGATAACTGTGCCATGGATCTGTCTCCAGAAGTATTCAGATTCACAAGTAAAAAAAATCTGCAGGTCAAAAAACCAAATCTGTGGGCTAGATTCAACCAACATCAAAGTGTATATGACCCCCTAGAAGCCCGTGGGGACCCAAAGCAATGCTATATAATCCAGTCTTCATGGAATCTTGCATCTTCCACACCAACTGGAAGGCATGTACCTGCTTCCAAGTCCTCTCTTTCTCAAGCTTTGCCATATGGGCACCAAAGCTCAGCTGTGTGTAGCCTTCTGCCTCATGAATTCCTTGCAAACACAGCTCCATCAGTTTCTGCCTGCAGCTTCTCTTGCCAAGACTCGACCAGATGGAGGGGTCATGGCTGGAGAATGGTCACCAGTCTGAGTCTTTCATGCTCCTAGCCCTACCTCAGGGGCTCTCTCACAAACCTCCGTGATGTCTCCTTTTACCTATGCAAATTGTATATATTTACAGGCTACAGACCCATTCAATTTATCAGACTCAGCCAGGCCAATAGGCTTCAGTAACAGTTCATCTCACTTGACCTCCACTGCGCTGGCTGTGCAATGAAATCTTTATAGACCCTTGGTCAAGACCCCTATCCTCACCCACAAATACCTTCTTGGAGAGTACAAAAGTGGACAGCTGTTAACTCATTTCTTCAGACCCTTGTCTTGAGCGCCATTCCTGGGTGTGCTGGTTTGTTTGTGCTGAATGATACTGAGCTGCGTGTACCTGGCCCTGACCAGCCTGGACCCTGCTTCCAGGTGTCCCCCTTGTCTACAAGTCTTGACACTTTGACCTGGTCTTTTCTGCCCAGCTCTGCTTCCTTAAGGCTGGAGGGCTGGGGCTGGAAGCAGGCACTTCTTTTTTCTTCAAGGACTTTACGACCAAGGTTTGCAGTTGTCTTTATCTCAAAGGCAACTCTTGGGATTTGAGGCCTTATCTTCTGGAAGTATCCTACTTTTCCACCATTGATAGGAGTTTTGGGGTTGTTTTAATATACAGAAAAGATGATTCAGGAGTTTACTTTTTATATAAATGTTTAATATTCAATTTATTAAAGTTACAATATCAAAATTCTTCCTTAGATTTTGGAGGTCAGCTTGCTTTTCTTTTTTAAAATACATCAAAATTTTATAATTTTACTTATTTATTTTTTCCCCCAAAGCCCCAGTAGATAGTTGTACATCATAGCTGCACATCCTTCTAGTTGCTGTACGTGGGACGCGGCCTCAGCATGGCTGGAGCAGCAGTGTGTTGGTGCGTGCATGGGATCCGAACCCAGGCTGCCAGCAGTGGAGCGCACGCACTTAACCGCTAAGCCATGGCGCTGGCCCAAAATACATCAAAATTTTAAACAATCACTTTTAAGGGGCCTTTGAATTTACTAAGTTGCTTGAATACCTTCACAGCATTTTATTTATTTATTTTTTTAAATGACATGCTCAGTGTTTTTATTTTTTTTTTTTTAATTATTTATTTTTTCCCCCCAAAGCCCCAGTAGATAGTTGTATGTCATAGCTGCACATCCTTCTAGTTGCTGTACGTGGGACGCGGCCTCAGCATGGAAAAGGGGTGCGTCGGTGCACGCCCAGGATCCGAACCCGGGCCGCCAGCAGCGGAGCACGTGCACTTAACCACTAAGCCACCGGGCAGGCCCCCTTCACAGCATTTTAAAACTGCATTTATAAATTTACTGTATTTGATTACCTTTTTGTATATTTCAACTGTCTGACTTCATAAAAATCTCCCAAATGCTAAATAATTCTTATAAGTCTAATAAATAAAACTTATAAATGATCCTAAAGTTTTCTCAGATATTCTAAAACCTTGCAAAAAATTAGGAAAATTTCATCTTAAAATACTGTCTCAGTCAATTTCAACAGCAGTTACAAGGTTGTCCCTGAGACAGAATTTCTCAAACCATACTACTATATACGCACGAATCCTTAACTCAAAAACGCAAATACTGTGGTCTTCATTATTTTAAACTTCTATGTCCTTAATTCTTAACAGAAGTATTTTAATAATTTAATTCTTAAAGTACACTGAGGTTACTTAAGAGTAGAGCATTTGACCAGATATGGAAGTGGATCTTCTCATTGCTAACTGCCCTGTAGGCTGAGTCCTAGGTCCCCGACATGCCATCCCATTGACATCTGAAAGCTTCTTGCCTCTGGGCACACAAGTGTCCCCAGCCAAACTAGTACCCTTCCTGCTCTACACATGGGTCAACCATTTCTCTAAGGAGTCCTGGTTCTTTTTAGTGAAAAATGGCATTAGAGAACAAGATTTGGGCATCAGGTTTCAGGTCAGATTTGTGATACTGGGCAGTGTCGATCCTAGGCCATTTTAGAAAGCAGAGCTGGAAAATCTTTTTTTTTTTTTTTGGTGAGGAAGAGTGGCCCTGAGCTAACATCCATGCCAATCCTCCGCTTTCTGCTGAGGAAGACTGGCCCTGGGCCAACATCCGTGCCTATATTCCTCCATTTCATATGGGACGCTGCCACAGCATGGCCTGACAAGCAGTGCCTCGGTGTGCGCCCGGGGTCGAACCCAGGCTGCCAGCAGCGGAGTGCGCACACTTAACCACTATGCCACAGGGCCGGCCCCCCAAAATCTTTTTTTTTTAGGTGTCAGTTCTTCTTGATATTTTCAATTCAAATCTAACATCATAGCATTCCTCTTTACACTCTTCGTTTCTGTAATTAGACCTTATTTTCTCTTATTGTGAAATCTTCATGCCAAACAAAATCAACATATTTATTTGATTTATCTAAAATACAAAAAATAGTTAAAAATAGCAATATGATATTGGTATGAAAAATAAAACTACCAAATGAAGTTCAAGATTTTCTTTTTTAGTCCTTTCTGTCCTTAGAATGGGTATGGTTTCCAGAGTTACCTGTAATTCCCATTTTGTATGGTTATATAAGAACATTTCAATTTGAAGTATTGGTGTTCAAATAGCTGCAAGTTCTTAAAAGCTGGCAACTTTTAACTACTTGCCTTGTCTTGCTGGTAATATTGAGCTACTAAAAGAGTATAGAAATTAATCTTAACTGACTGTATTAAATGAGTGGGAAAACATAATGAATTTAGTCTCTGAAGTCTGCCCCACGTTTAATTTGGCCATCATCTGGCCTATTTGCAATGGCTGAATATTTGGTTATATGCGCAAGATTTGTAAAAGGAAATTTTGGCTGTGCAAACCCATTTTGCCTAATAATATTCAATTTCTTATTATAGTAGAATCTGCATGTTTTCATGTGCTTAATTCAATTTTAACTTAACCAAGTTAAAAGCTTCCTTTTCTGAACCACAGGCTTTTCTCTCATACTTGAGTCTCATGATACACAAATTCAACTTCCAGAGAATAAGTAGAATCTCAGAAATATATAACCAAGGTATACCAAGATCAAATTCAATTAAGTTAATGAAAAGAAAACCTGTCAGAGATTACACATCTAAACTTTCGCCATGAAGTTCGTGTGAAAACCTTTCTATAAATTCATGTGGATTTCAGACTACTTGGGTTCCATTAGAATCAATTTATAAACACCAGCTTTTAACATTTATAGAAGTCAAAAGTCCAGTCTGGAAAAGAGAAATCACACTAGATAGGTCAACAGAGAATTTAATATGGAGAATTAGTTCAATAGTTCTTGGAGGACTGAAAAGCAAACAGAGAACACTGAGGTAACACAGTAACATCAGGAGGTGGCCACTATTCCTGGGACTCAGGAAATGCAGGAAGATTTTGGGAACAAGAAGCTCAGAGGAAGGGCCGGGTGGAGCAGAGGCTTACCCACCTTGGGAGGCCCGTGCCTCTGCTGGGTTGAGAGGCAGTGTCTGGGAGGGCCAAAAGAGCTGGAACAGAACCAATGGAGGTCCCTAGTGCAATTGCTAGGGTGACATTAACAGGATCAGCAAGCAAACGTTCTCACCTCCTTCTGCCTTTCGTTTTTGCTCTAGTGCCCCATATTTGCAGAATTTCACAAGAAGCCAGCTTCAGCATCACAAAACAGAATATAGAAGGGTGGGTTTGGAGCAGAGTGACAAAGTTTAATGATCGGATTTGAAGCAGAGACAATAGTCCAATAATAATTGGCACAGTCCCTTTTATACATGCCCTTCTACACAGTTGAACTTCTATGCCTTAATAGTAAAGATTATGCTTTCTCCTAAGAAGATGCAATTCTCTTTCCCACAGAGATGCTTTTACTCTCTCCCCAAAATGGGGAGAGAGAGCAAGTGCTAACAGTCATTGTATCCATCTCGGAGCAGCACTTTCAGGATCCATGTCTAATTCAGTCTAAGTCTCACCTGAATACTCTGCAACTTAAAGATGAAGTATAAACTTAAGCACTACCAACAATCCTTACACAAAATAATAAGGGAAAAGGAGGAAGGAGGAAAAAGAAATTAGACAACATACGCACACATACATATGCAGATAAAAATAAGAAAAAAAACGCATGGCTGCTACCGTCGTCATTTCTGTTACTGGTCAGAACAACATAGTATTTATTACTCACAGCAAAAGCAATAGCAAGAGTGTCAGCATATTTACACCAGTTCTTGGAGCCCAATTCCCACAGGGTTACATGTAGGGCCAGATGACCCTGGCATTTGCAATAGGCCAAGGGACCAACACTTTTTTAGCAAGGAGCAAACATTGTGGTGAGCAGCAAACAAGCCAGTCCCCTTCCACTCGAGGAGTGTGCAGTTACAGGGTATGCACTCTGTCGGTGCCTTGACCTATCTGGCTGCCTGTGTGAGTAGCTACAGAAACTGCTCAGCATCGGGAGATGGACAAGTCTTGCAGTCTGGTACATGCTCCAAGAACTTGCAGGAATGCTCAGGGCTCATGGCTGACTGCTCTCCCAACAATATACTCTAACATTTCTCTCCAGGAAGGCTGTGCCAATTTAAGCTTGCCTTCAATTGTGTAGGAAAGTGTTGTATGTCTGAAAGACTTCATTGCCAATATGGGAATGTTATCAATCTTTGTAATTTTAGCCAATTTGATGGGTGAAAGATGACTTATCTTTGAGGTGTTACTTTTCATTTCTCTTCTCTTAAGTGAGCTGAGCACCTCTTCAAATGTTTGTTGATAATTTGTGAAATTGTTCTTTAAAACTCACTCCTCCCTTTGACATTCCTCTTTCCATGCTCCTCACGGGGGGGAAAGAAGTAAAGGAAGAGCGTCATGTGTCACGTGAGTCTGTCAGCGTCTGACATGTTTTCAGCCTGAGTACTGTCTCATCATCTTGAACTGCAGGACTGGTATTTCCCTTCAGTTTGTGGACACAAAACATTGTCACGTGATGTAGATGCCCTTTCCTCTTAGTCTGTTTGTTCCTGATCTCCAAAAAGAGCCGGGAGTCAAGTACTGTGACATTTCCTTTTTCTTATACAGAAACCGACTCTGCCTCTCTAAGGAGGAAGTACGGTTCCAACTGCTCTCACCCTCACAGTCTCCTTAGCACAATACGGTGGAATTCAAATCAATCTTCCAGTTTCACGGATTGATACCTTTGGAGCTTTCCTTTTCTGCTGTCCTCAAGTTCCTGGGCCTCAGTCTCATGTGTGGAAGAAGGCGGCAGGTATCTTTCTAGAGACGTATTATCAGTGTCAACTCAGCTATAACCGTCCTTAGTTTAAAGGCCTTAGCTGCTGTGTATTGAGGAGGTGCTGACATCTTCAAATGGGAAATTCCAGCGACAGCGACAACGGTCGAGCCTTGTGTCAGTCTGGAGCTGTGTCTTCCTACGTACGCCGATTTTAGGGTGCACGGTTGAAAACTGAAAAATAAAAAAATAAACTACTGAACTCCTCAGTGTCCGGTCTTCGCGCTTTCCACCTGGCGCTGCCTCCAGTCGGCTCTGCCCGCCGCCAGCTCCGCCAGCCCCTCCCACCCGGCCTGCGCCGGGGCGGTGGGAGGCGGCGGCTCCGCCCGTGGCGCGAGCCCAATGGGGGCCGAGGCGGCGCGCCCGCCCCGCGGCCCTGCCCGCAGCCTATCCGGGCCCGCGCGCCCCGCCCGGCTCGGATGCGGAGCCAATGGGCGCGGCGGACGCCCCGCCGGGCGGGGGCACCGGGTTCAGCGCGCGGCGCCTGAGAGCCAGGCTGCCGCCCCGTTCCTCGCCCTGGGAGTGCCACTCCGGGGCAGCCAGGCGCCGGGGCCATGGCGTCCTCAGCGGCCGGCGTGGTGGTGATCGTTGGCAGGTAAACAGCCCCGAGCCGCCGCGCTCCTCCCACCGGCGCGGGGGGAGGCGTGGGGCCCGCGCGTCGAGCCTCGGGTGGGCGCCCCATCGGTGTCACCTTCGGGAGGAGGAAGCGGCGTGGCGGTGCGGCAGCCTCCAGCCCTCCGAGGGCTCGCCTCGCCCTGGCACCCTCCACAGAACTGGCCAGGCTGGGAGAAGCGCCCGTCAGCGGCGTGGCTTTGCGGTTGAAGCACACTGTAGAGTGCTGTTTTCTTTCACTTCGTGCTGACTTACAAGCACGTTCAGAAAGCCGACAGCGCAGGCTGCGGTGGAAATGCGATTTATGGAATTAGTTGAATGTTGCCAGGCCTCCCAGCAATACAAATAGATGTGCTGGCATTACACATTAACGAAATGAGGTCTGGCAACGATTCTGCAGAACTGTATTTTTAACCATTCCTATTTTATGGATGAGAAACAGATGAAGCGGTTTACCCCAGGTCACGGTCAGTAGGTGACGGAGATGAGGCTAGCCCAGCAGGGAGGGTCCGATGCACGCCCTTGGACAAGGCTGCCTGCAGGGCGTGGGAGTGCGAGTTCTTGCCCCGGAGGGTGTCGCTGGGGGCGGGAACAGGTGCACACAGGACGTTCCTAATTCTTGGGAAACGCGCGGGTCCCAGAGGGGAACACCAGAGCCCAAAGAGTTTGCTAGGGTGTGTCAGTTAACAGCCTAAATTCCATCCAAATTTTTCTGATTTGTGCTCCCACGCCGTCTTTCAAAACTGCTTCTGTTTTCATTTAAAAAAAAAACACAGGCATTTATGTGTACCTTTCTGTTGGTAGCTATCATAGCCATCGATCGACATGTGAATACTTGCTGTTGATAGTTAGAAGCACCTTTTTTGTGTCCCCTTATGCCACTGAGGTGTTGGCCTGCCTAACCCCCCCCCCCCGCCATGAGTTTAGAACCCTGTCTGGAGAACAATTCCAATGTCAGGGTTTTTCCTTTAGTCTCCATGGAAGGAAGGAGTCAGGATGCTGTTTTCCAGCTTTCTTATGCTCCCAGAGCAGTGGAATTAACTGTGCCTTTGTCCTTTCCAGGCACGTGGGTATGTGTGGTTGCTTAGTGAAGGAATATAAAGATATATAGAGTAGTCCTCCCTTAACTGTATACATTCCAAAATCCCCAGTGCATGCCTGAAACTGGGGATAGTACTGAACCCTATATATGCTATGTTTTTTCCTATACATACATACCTATGATAAAGTTTAATTTATAAATTAGGCACAGTAAGAGATTAACAACAATGACTAATAACAACAATTATAACAATATATTGTAACAAAAGTTACCATATATCTTAGTAACCTCCATATACAATTTTTTTCTTTCTGTATTAAGTCAAGAACTTTTATCTTTTCACTTAAAGGAAGCACCTTATGGCTTCTCTTTGGCATATCTTGCCAGCATCACTACTCTTGAGCTTTGGGGTCATTATTAAGTAAAATAAGGGTGACTTGGACACAAGCACTGCGATATGGCAGCAGTCCATGAGAAGGCTACTAAGTGAGTAACCGGCGGGTAGTGTATACGATATGGATATGTGGGACAAAGGGATGATTCATGTCTCAGGTGGGCCAGATTGGGACTGCCAGAGATTTCGTCATGCTACTCAGAATGGGGTGCAATTTAAAACTTATGAATTGTTTATTTCTGAAATTTTTCATTTAATATTTTCAGACCTTGGTTGACCATTGGTAACTGAAACCAGAGAAAGCGAAACTGCCGATGAGGGGAACTAGGTATAAAAGTGTACTTTGGGGGCCTGCCCAGTGGCGCAAGTGGTTAAGTGCACGCGCTCCGCTGCAGCGGCCCAGGGTTCGCCGGTTGGGATCCCCGGCGGGTCCCGGCACACCGCTTCTCAAGCCATGCTGTGGCGGCGTCCCATGTGGAGTGGAGGAAGATGGGCATGGATGTTAGCCCAGGGCCAGTCTTCCTCAGCAAAAAAAAAAAAAAAAAAAAAAAAGAGGAGGATTGGCAGATGTTAGCTCAGGGCCGATCTTCCTGGGGGGTGGGGGTGAGTGTACTTTGTCCTGGGTATGGTGACTGTGCTTGCCTTGCATTATGTTATCCAGAGTCAAGGGCTAGAGTTTTGTATATCTCCCGCCACGCCTTGGAGGGGTGTTCTGCCTGACGTAATAAACGTTAAGTAAAGTTTAAGTTGATTGTACCCTTATCTGGCTCTGGTTCTTATGGGAAGAAGCACAGTCTCTTGGGAAAGGAGCTGGGATTGGCGAGTCAGTTTATTTCTGATTCCCTGAAGGAGGTTGACAAGGAATTAGATGGGGCTGGCAAACTTGAATGACCACAGGAGTTAGTATGGGGTAGAAAGTCCTGTCCATCCCCACACCCTCAGCACCCCAAGAAACACCAGTCTCTGCTTCTGGGGTGGTGCTGCTTCCATTCCCTCTGTCCCTCTCTCTCATCTCCTCTCCCCACTTCTTTCTCTCTGTCTCCTGGCCCCATAGGTGATTCCTAGGAACATCCATTTAAATTTGCTAAAACCTATTTGAGTTTCATTCTTGGATTTCAACAGACCAAAAAATACGTATTTTAATTTCAGAAACATATTGGGCCATTGTTTTTTCATCTTTTCTTATCAGTTACCAGACTCCCTCTTAAAAGTACTTGCCCTTTTTAATTCCTTTCCATTAATCTTTTCATAAAGGCCACTCTTCCTCAGGACCGCTTAGCTTTCCTGTGAGCGTCCAGGGCGACACCCTTCAGAATGTTGGGCTTGAGAGAGTAAGATGGTGTTTTTGAAAAATGAAGAAAGGAGAGAAAACCTCTTGGGTCTAGGGCTGCAGAGAAATAAAGAGAGGGAAAATCTGGTAATGACAACTTTAAAAAATGGGAATGGACATGGGTATCATGGAGACAAATTTGCGTTTGATGTTCTCAGGCTTTTGTTTCTGTTAGCTGTACACATCTACAGAGGAACTTCTTCCTTTATATAACACTGTGTTTCTGAAAAACTGAATGATGAATTCTATATTCATATATATACTGCATTGTGTTTACCCTTGTTTTAGGCCTTGGGCTTGTTTTAAAATAGGAACCAGTCTGGGGGAGAAGACCAATGTTGTTGTGTTCCTGGTGCTTCATGGGCCCTCTCTCTCGTCCGCCTTTTCTCTGGGCACGCTCCTTTGGGGTGGAGTCAGGGGCCATCTCCTCCAGGAAAAGCTCTGCTCCGGGACCTTTCCTTAGGGGAGAAACTGTGTTATCACCGGGTGTATATCCACCATGTCAGGTCCTAGTAGACAGATGTTTCAGCCTTTTTAACAGAGATGGCTTTTTTTTTTTAACTGATGTGCAGTGTGAAGGGCTTGTTAGGATATAGTTTTATACCAAGAAATGCATCTTTGAACTAGTCGTCTTTTTTTTGATTCCAAAATTTTACTTTGCGGTGACTATGTACATTTTTTATAAGAAACTTTCTGAGGCATGAATTTTTTTCAGATTACTACCCTAGTATTTCCTGCTAATTTTTACATTAAAACACACAGACACAGATGTATATATATATATATACACATACACAGACACACAGAGCAAACCGTAGGGTGCTCCAGTGGCTTCTTGAGTCAGCTCAGGCACTAAATATGCCCTTCCTAGGAAATCTTTAGTAGCTCTTATTGGCAAATATTCCATCACCTACTTAGATCAAGAGTGTAGAAACAGAGGCCAGCTGGTGGCATAGTGGTTAAGTTCATGTGCTCTGCTTTGGCTGCCCAGGGTTGGCTGGTTTGGATCCTGGGCGTGGACCTACACACCGCCCTTCAAGCCACGCTGAGGTGGCATCCCACATAGAGCAACTAGAAGGATGTACAACTATGACAGATAACTATCTACTGCAGCTTTGGGGAGAAAAAAAAGGAGAAAAGGAGGAAGATTGGCAACAGGTGTTAGCTCAGGGCCAATCTTCCTCAAAGGAAAAAAAAAAAGAGTGTAGGAACAGTTTTACTTCAACTTTTGCCCACTAAATAAGTAACTGTAGAATGGAAAGTTACTTTTAAAAGTCTCTAGAGGGCCGGCCCCGTGGCTTAGCCGTTAAGTGCGCGCACTCTGCTGCTGGCGGCCCGGGTTCGGATCCTGGGCGTGCACTGACGCACCGCTTCTCCGGCCATGCTGAGGCCGCGTCCCACATACAGCAACTAGAAGGATGTGCAGCTATGACATACAACTATCTACTGGGACTTTGGAGGGAAAAAAATAAATAAATAAAATCTTTAAAAAAAAAAAAGTCTCTAGAGTGAATTTATTCAAAGCTAAGTGCCATTAATGATAAAATTAGAATTGAACCCATTTTACTTAACTTTTCTCTCCTGCTGCTTTGCTGCTGTGTAACAAAATAAATGTTCATTTGCAGTAGCCTTTTGAAGCACCAATTCAGATTCATGACTTTAGAAGTTTTAAAGCATATCAATGGTCACAATGGTGAGGGCCCATTTTATGGTCCCCAGGTATCCAGAGGTTCAGAAAAAGTTACTAAGATGTCACAGACTCTAAGGACTGGAAGCTACTTGTATTTGGCCTTGATATAATGTAGTACTGAGGACAAGCAGGCTCACGGAGACCAAGGAAGCGAGCCTGCATTCCGGGCTGCACAGTCTGATCTCTGTACGTCTCTCTATGGTAGTTTGCTCTATAGATTACCCCTGCGCTTGCTTAGTTCTCCTCTCTCCCCTGCCTCTTTATTTTGGGCATTGCTGCAACCCCAACATTATAATCTTCAACTCCAATGTCTGTTACTGATTTATAGTTTCCATATTTTAGGTCCAGTTTTCAGAAGAGGAAAGCTGATTGGCTCAGCTCCTCTAAGCGACCAGGCTGCAGATATGGTAGGGGGCTGGGAAGCCAGTTGATGGCTGCTATGCATCAGGGATCCTCTTCAAGTCCTAGCATCAGCCACTAAGGATGTGTGTGGGGGACGAGATGCAGGGGTTCCCACCAGTCTGCTTTCTGCTCTTGGTGCTAGAGAGGAATATGGGCAATACAAGCCATGAAACCTACAATAAAAACAAATCTAATTTGTTTTTAATGCCTGTTACATGGGATATAACTACTTTCTCCCCAACATTTTGTTGTAAAAATTCTCAGACACACAGAAAAGGTGAAAATATAGAAAAATTACCCACATACTACCTGTATATTGAAAAATTATTAAAAATCTGCTATATTTGCTTTATCTGTGTATAATTTAATTTATTTAGCCAATTTTGAATACTAGTTGGTTAGTTTTTGCCTGTGAGTGAATATCTTTGTGCATTGTCCATATTAACCTAACAAATTCTAGAGGTAAAGTTCCTGGCTCAAATATTACAGACACAGTTTTGATACAGGCTATTAGATTGCCTCCGGACACTTTATATCAATTTATATTCCCCCAGTAGTTTGTGAGTGCCCATTTCCTATAACTTCACCAGCAATAAGCATTGTCAGTCTCCTTCAATATCTGCCATTCTGGTATCCATCTTATTTGCTTCATCAGACTAAAGCAGGAGAATCTGTTTTCAAGTTAGTTTGTTATTGCCTGTTCACATAATTTTTTCAGGATTTCCCCCTCCTGTGTTGGTGTGTTCATCTTTTACTTCTGGGTTTATAGGAATTTTTGTATATTTACATATTATAAATTTTATTTCTTTTGGACATTTCTTTTATGTTAGTTTTTTTGCCATAAACAAAGTTATTAAGATCAGTTGATTTATTTGGCGACCAGTATTCAAACAGGAGGGCCATGGTGGCTTGGAGTATTGTAAAAATGTCTTTGATGAAAAGATTGGAAACTACTGCTCTAGTGTGAGTATTCCTCTACCTTCACTGTATTGGTAGATGAAAAGCTACAGCCTTTTCGAGATGTACCTTACTTCTCTATGATCTCAGCATAGTAGAGAGCTGGGGATGGAACTAGGTGTTCCCGCACAAGGAGGGGGTTCTCCTACCTGATGTGCATAACAAAAAGCCAATTATTATGGCATAAGCTTTTGAGAAAAGACAAAAGCTTTATTGTGAGATCCGCCTGCAAGGAGACAGGAGGCAACCCTCTCAAATCTGTCTCCCCATCCAAGGTATGGGGTAAGGTTTAAGGGAGCAGGGAGGGCCGGCTGGTATGGGGAAGCGCTGGCAGGATGAGTCTGTTCTGCGCATGCTCCTGGCTGGCTCACTGTCCCTGAAAATAGATATAACATCCTGTTGTTAAGATGGGATCAGTTATGGGAGGTTACCAGGAGAAGTACAGTAAACAGGGAAAAGTTGTTATGTAGATTTAAATCATTGCCTTCTCCATTGATAAGAGTTTCTAGAGATTGAGAGTCATCTTCCTCTTCAGGCACAAAGAAGGAGACACCCTTACAAATGGAGATTTCTGGGCCAGGCCTAGTGGCCTAGTGGTTAAGTTCAGAGTACTCTGCTTCAGTGGCCCAGGTTTGGTTCCCAGGCACGGACCTATACCACTTGTCTGTCAGTGGCCATCCTGTGGCGGTGGCTCACATACAAAAAGAGGAAGATTGGCAACAGATGTTAGCTCAGGGCAAATCTTCCTCAGCCAAAAAAAAAAAAAAAAACCCCAAAACAAATGGAGATTTCTCTTATAAATGTAAGTTTCACTTACAAAAGGGTAACTTCTACTAGGTTTACAGAGCTTTTCCTGTGTCTGCTGTTTTTTAATAATCATCAGCTCAAAATAGCCCTTATGCCAAAGAGGCATGTTTTGGGATGGCAAATTCTGTTCCTGGTCCTATGGTTACATAGGTGTCCTGATACCAAACAGACTATTAAGATAAATGTTTGAATTATAATACTAGATCTTTGTTTAAGTCACTGCTGCCCATTAGAAAATGTGAGCTACAAATGCAAGCCACATATATAATTAAATTTTCTAGTTGTTACATTAAAAAAGTAAAAAGAAATAAGTGAAATTAATTTTAATAATGTATTTTATTTAGCATGATATGTCCAAAGTATTATTTCAACAAGTAATTGGTATAAAATATTATTAATGAAATAGTTTACATTCTTTTTTTTTTTGGCATTGTCTTCAAAATTCAGTGAGTATTTTGTACTTGCAGGGCACCTTGCTCAGACTAGCCACTCTTTTAAGTGCTTAACGGCCCCCTGTGGCTAGTGGCTTCCGCATTGGACAACGCAGGTTTAAGCAATGCTATAACCTTTGTTAATCAAGAAAGCAGATGTGCGCAGGTTTAAGCAACGCTATAACCTTTGTTAATCAAGAAAGCAGATGTGCAGGGCCGGCCCCATGGCTTAGCGTTAAGTGTGCGCGCTCCGCTGCTGGCAGCCCAGGTTCGGATCACGGGTGCGCACTGACACACCGCTTCTCTGGCCATGCTGAGGCCACGTCCCACATACAGCAACTAGAAGGAGGTGCACCTATGACATACAACTATCTACTGGGGCTTTGGGGGGAAAAAAAATATAAAACTACATCTGCTTTAAAAAAAAAAGAAAGCAGATGTGTGGAAAACTTCCTTCTGCCCCTTTTTTGTAGCTCATCCTGCATTGCAGGCTCATTTTTGAGAGGTTCTTACACGTATTTTGAAAAGGTGAGTCAAGTTGTGGGAGGAGGTTTATTTAGTGAGATGAATCTGTTGTGTTCTCCTTTGTGAAAGTCTTTTTTGTAAAAGTGGCTACAGCACTCTGGGCGTTTATAAAAAGACCAATTGAGGCAACTCACCCTTCTACCACTGTTCAGCCTGCCAGCCCTTCCTTGTACCCGTCCCTGGTGTTGGCAGTTCTTTTTCCCTCCGCACCGATCCTCTCAGTTTCCTTATGTGGCGGACACAGGATGTAAGGGGACCTAGTAGGTAGAGGATCTGATGCTTTAAAGGGCGAGATGTTAGCTCTCATCCCTGAGGGAGTCAGTCGGCTTGACAGGGTCAGGTGCCTGATCAGCATGTGGGTGAAGGCTTTTACATGCTTAGGTGAGATAAGTCGTTTTGTAGGGGTGTGGTATTTTCTTAAATCACAAAGTAGAAAGTAAAAGAATTCTCTTTTTAAAAAATATTTTTATAATTATGTCTTATGTACAACAAAGTGCAGAAATCAAATGTATAAGCTCGATGATTATCACAGAGTGAACATCCTGCTATAACCCTCACTGTGAAAGTATACTTCATTCTAAAGTTAGGCTGCGTTAGGGCTTTTTTTTATTTTTATTTTTGGCTTAGGAAGATTGGCCCTGAGCTAATATCTGTTACCAATCTTCCTCTTTTTGTGTGAGGAAGATTCTCTCTGAGCTAACATCTGTGCCAATCTTCTTCTTTTCACTTGCGGAAGGTTCACCCTGAGCTAACGTCTGTTGCCAGTCTTCCTCTACTTTATATGTGGGTCACCGCCACAGGATGGCTCATGAATGGTGTATGTCCGTGCACGGAAACTGAACCCGGCTGCCCCGAGGTGGAGTGCACCAAACTTAACCACTAGGCCACGGGCTGGCCCTGCATTAGGGCTTCTTTTACAGTTAGATAAGTCACCCTATGTTTCAAACATTATGGTAATGGCAACAGAAAGAAGAATGTTTCAAGTCAATGGCTGGGGCTGGCCCGGTGGTGTAGCGGTTAAGTGCGTGCATTCTGCTTTAGCAGCCCAGGATTCACAGGTTCAGATCCCAGGTGCGCACCGACGCACCGCTTGTCAAGCCATGCTGTGGCAGCGTCCCGTATAAAGTAGAAGAAGATGGGCATGGGTGTTAGCCCAGGGCCAATCTTCCTCAGGAAAAAAAAAAAGAGGAGGATTGGCATCGGATGTTAGCTCAGGGCTGATCTTCCTCACCCAAAAAAAAAAAAAATAGAGTCAGTGGCTGGTCATTTGGGATGACCAGCATGAATGTTAACTGGACTTTTAACTAACTGCCTTGCAGCTCTGGAGGGGGGCGGGGCGGGGGGGGAGAGAGAGAGAGAGAGAGAGTGTGTGTGTGTGTGTGTGTGTGTGAAGAGAAAGAAGTCTTCATGCAGGGACTTTCTCTTTCAAACTCTGGCTTGTGATCTATAGGGTTTCCTTTTTCCTCATATGGTCTAGAATAGCTCTCTCCAGTAGAATTTTCTGCAAAAATGGAAATGTTCTATATATACCCTTACTGTCCAAGATGGTAGCCACTATCACTTGTGGCTGTTGAGTACTTGAAGTGTGTCTAGTACTGTTGATGAACTGAATTTTAAAATTAATTTTAATTAATTTAAATAGCTGCATGTGGCTAGAGTCTACCGTATTGGACAGTGTAGGTTTAGAGCACTCAGAGTTTAATAAAAAATTTTTATGTACATATTGTATAAATTTCACATTACTTGTAAAAGATTTCAATATTACAGAAGAATATGGAGTAAAATCTACTGTATAATCCTGCTCCCTTCTCCAGAAGTTGAGTAGAGGTGATTTCAGTTGTTTTCACTCTGTTTTTTCGACAAATGGCTTCACATAAGATACCCTGTAACAAGATGGTAGCCCCTCTCAATGACCCCTTGTAGATATTAAAGGCTTAGCTCAAGTGAGCAAGCATTGTGTGAGATCTTTGAAGCTTGGATAGAACTTCTGTGGCATTAGCAGGATTTTCAAGTCAATAGGCGGCGTGACAAGGTCTTTCCTTCAAATCACCTAGGCCCAAGCCTGACAGAAGCTGTGGGGGTTGTAACTGTCTCTAGTGTGAAGTGCTTCCTGTGCTCAGAAGCTGAACTATAGATTAGCTGAGTTAGGAGGGAGAAGGGAAGGGGACTAGGATGGAGAGTATGCTTATTGGAGCCCACCCTGTGACTGCTATTCTAGCCTCCCTTCCCCAAAGCAGCCCATATAGTTGCTACAATGAAATAATACCACAACTGAGACAAGCTTGCCCTACTGTATGTTTGGTCTCCTTGCAAGCTAATAACTTAGCCTGTTACTGTTTCCTAAATGCTGGCAGAGGACATGAGACTTCTGGGTCAGAGACAAAGGACTTTATTAATCATAGCAGAGCAGGCAGCATGAACATCGTATGCGCAGTGGTTCCTCTTCTCCCCGAGTCCCATGGGGGTGAAGTGGAGAGTCCAGGTGGGTACCTGCAGATTCAGTGAGTATGTTCCAGGAGAGGAACATTGAGCTTGAGGAAGCCAGCATTTTTACAGTGAGAGGTAAGCAAGCTTCCTCTTTGTCCTGGAGGGATATATTTCCTCTTCCCTCAACATAACTCTGCAAACATAACTCTGAGAAATGGTCCAGGTCCTTGCAGTTTACTTGTTGAAGAACTTGGATCGTTTGTCCTGTAAAATTTCCCACATTCTAGATTTTGCTGAATGTATCCCTGTAGTGTCATTTAACATGTTCCTCTGTCCCTTTATTTCTTGAACTGGTAGTTAGATCTAGAAGCTCATTTCTCTTAAACCCAAGAGGCTTTCCTCCATACCAGTCTACCAAAACTGCTCTTGTCACAGACCCTACCCCCATTTATCTTGCTAAAACCAGTGGTTAATTCTCAGTTTTGACCCAGATGGTCACTCCCTTCTCCTCGAGGCCCCCTTTCATTTCCCTGACCCTTCGGTTTTCCTCCCATCTCACTGGCGGCTCCTTTTTGTCTCCATATCCTTCTCCGTTAAAGCTGGAGTGTCCCAAGGCTCAATTCTTTGACTTCTTTATCTACATTCACTTCCTTAGTGATCTCATCCAGTCTCATGCTTTTAAATACCATATCTATGCAGTAACACCCAAATTAATATCCTCAGCCCGGAGCTTGCCCCTGAACCTTAAGACTTATATCCAATTGTTTACTGGACGTACCAATTAGACATCTCAAATGTAAAGCATCCTGTACTGAACTCTCCATCTTCTCTCCCAAAACCTACTCCATTTATAGTCTTCCCCATCAGAATTAATGACATCTCTTTCTTTCCTGTTGCTGTCCAAAAGACACTTGGAGTCGTGTTCAATTCTTTTTTTCTTACAGTTCACATGCAGCCCACCAGCAATTCTTGTTGGCTCTTCCTCAAAAATATTGTGTATTCGGAACTCAGCTGACTACTTCTCATCACCACCTCTACTTCCATCCCAGTTCAACCTACCGTCATCTCTTGTAATAGCCTCCTGACTCCTTACTGGTCTCCTTACTTCCATCTTTGCCTGTCTTTGGTATATTCTTTTTTTTTTTTTGTGAGGAAGATCAGCCCTGAGCTAACATCCATGCTAATCCTCCTCTTTTTGCTGAGGAAGACCGGCTCTGAGCTAACATCTATTGCCAGTCCTTCTCCTTTTTTCTCTCAAAGCCCCAGTAGGTAGTTGTATGTCATAATTGCACATCCTTCTAGTTGCTGTATGTGAGATGCTGCCTTAGCATGGCTGGACAAGCGGTGCGTTTGTGCGCGCCCGGGATCAGAACCCCGGGCCACCAGTAGTGGAGCGTGCGCACTTAACCTCTAAGCCACGGGGCCGGCGCCTGGTATATTCTTAATAAAGCAACTAGAGTGTTCATTTTAAAACTGAAATCTCATCATGTCTTTCTTCTAAAACCTTCTAATAGCCACTCATCTCACTCCGAGTAAAAGCTAAAACCTCTGCGTGGCCTCTCAGGTCCTCCCCCTGCCCTCTCTGACCTCATGCCAACCATCCTCTCCCTCCTGTCTCCACTCCAGCTGCACCAGCCTTGTGATCTGGAATATGCAACATGTTCTCACCTCGGGCTTTTCACCTGCTGTTCCCTCTGCTGGGAACACTCCTCTCCCAGGTGTCCTCGGGCTTATCCTCTCACCTCCTTCAACTCTTTACTAAAATGTCACCTCCTCAGTGAGACAGTCTCTGGTGGTGGTTTAAAATTTCTCTGCTTCCTGGTCCCCACTCCCCTACTTGCTGTCCCTCTTCCCTTCTTTATCTTTCCCCCAGCACTTGTTATTTTTTAGAATGCTGTCTACGTTACTCTCTTACTCTATTGTCTGCCTGCCCACTGTAAGCTCCATGGGACAGGAATTTTTTTTTTCACTGCTGCATCCCCAGTGCCTGGAGCTGTGCCTGGGACCTAGTAGGCACTCTTTATTTCCTCAGGGAATGATTATAGCTTTTGTATTAACCCCATGGGAAGAAGGTTGTTGACCATCATCTAGTATTTATCACTAGATAATGAAGCTTTTTTTGTTGCCAACAACTAACATTTATCAAGCCTCTGCAATGTGCCAGGGATACAAAGGTGAGCAAGATAGTTCCTGGTGCATAAAGTTTACCCAGTTGAACAAGCAAACAGAAGCAGATTCATACTGCTGGTAAGCATTGCATTTTTTTGAACTTCACTGTACAAAATTCACTGTGTTTTTTATTCATGTACTTAGATCTCCATGACTAAAAACCTAACAGTTCACAAAAAACCAACGAGATGTGTGTAACCTCCCTAGACCTAGAAATTAAGATGCAGGTGTTTGTCATTTGCTTCCCCTCCAGCTTCATTCACACCCATGCCTGCAGACACACGTAAGATGGGTGCTGGGGTAGAATTTTTCTAGAGTTGGTCCCGGGGAAAGACTGTTGAGAAGATAGAGCTTGGGTGGGCCAAGGTTACCTTCTGAGATGTAACCTTGATGTCTCTCCTTCAGGAGAACAAAGGGACAGGTGGCAAGGCTTGTAGGGAAACCACTGGAGCTGAGATTCGAAGATTGTTAAAAAATAGTTTCTTCTAGGCGAGTGAGAAAGCGGCAGTCGCCCTCTGGTGGGGTAGGCAAGCCTTGTGAAAACCCACAATCAGCCTTGCAGGATAATTTAGTGTTCATTTAAAACGATTTTTTGTTTTAAATTGTGGTAAGATGCACATAGTAAAATTTGCCATCTTAACCATTTTTAAGTGTACAGTTCAGTAGCGTTAAGTATGTTATCACCCAAAATGGGGGGGGTGGGGGTCGTCTGCCTGCCGCAAGACATGGCAGTCGTCAAGAGGCAAGGTGGGAGGAGAGAAAGGACTTTTTTTTTTTTTTTTTTTTTGGTGAGGAAGCACAGCCCTGAGCTAACATCCATGCTAATCCTCCTCTTTGTGCTGAGGAAGACCGGTTCTGAGCTAACATCTGTTGCCAATCCTCCTCCTTTTTTTCCCCAAAGCCCCAGTAGATAGTTGTATGTCATAGTTTCACATCCTTCTAGTTGCTGTATGTGGGACGCGGCCTCAGCATGGCCGGAGAAGCGGTCCATAGGTGTGCGCCCGGAATCCGAACCCGGGCCACCAGTAGCGGAGTGCGTGCACTTAACCACTAAGCCACGGGGCTGGCCCGAGAAAGGACTTTTTGTTACAGCATGCTAGCAAGAGGTAGGATGACCGACTCAAGTCCAGAAGAACCATCTAACAGAACAAAGATTACAGGCCAGTTTTATAGGGAGCTAGTCTCCAGGTTGGGGAGGCATCTGGTCTCTGGGTGGGGACATCCATATGATCTCCAGGTGGGGGCCGACATCTGGTCTTAGATCCTGATAGTCTTTTGTTTTACTGGATATGCATCAGAGACCAGAGGAACGCCCTATACCCTGATCTTTCAACTGTCATTGATGATGGCTATCAGCATAAACTGTCTGCCCTGGGGTCATCACATTCCTAAGGAACTCAAGAGAACAAAGTTATCGACTTATAGCAGCTGGGAGGGGCCATAAAACCCACAGAGCATGTCTGAGTTAATCAGAGGTCATTCAAAGTTACAATAGGGTTTCTTTTCTACAATATGGCTTGCCTTATGTCAACCTTGTGTTGAGGCGGTATCAAGTACATTCACATTGTTGTGCAACCAATCTCCAGAACTTTTTCATCTTGCAAAACTGAAACTCTCTACCCATTAAACAGCTTCCCGTTCCCTTCCTCCCCTTAGCCCCTGGCAACCACTATTCTGCTTTCTCTCTCTATGAATTTGACTACTCTAGGGACCACATATAAATGGAATCATACAGTATTTGCCTTTTTGTGACTGATTTATTCCACGTAACATAATGTCCTCAAAATTTATCCCTGTTGTAGCGTGTGTCAGAATTTCTTTTCTTTTAAGCCTGAATAAGTTAGTGTTCATATTTTTTTTTTGTGAGGAAGATCAGCCCTGAGCTAACATCCATGCCAATCCTCCTCTTTTTGCTGAGGAAGACTGGCCCTGAGCTAACATCCATGCCCATCTTCCTCCACTTTATGTGGGACGCCGCCTCAGCATTGCCTGACAAGCGGTGCGGTGGTGCGCGCCCGGGATCCGAACCCGGGCTGCCAGCAGTGGAGTGCACGCCCTTACCGCTACACCACGGGGCCGGCCCCCCAGTGTTCATTTTTAAAAACATAACATGCTGAATTTAGATAGCTGTTCTTTGCATCCAGAGTTGGATTACTCAGAAGGCTGGGTAAATTCTCACTGGCCCAGCCACTAGTTCTGTCCCTGTGGAGAGTTAACAAACGTATATGTTGGTCCATAGGTCCCCTAAGAGGAAGTTTGTGGTGTACCCTTTGAGACTGGCCAGCTTGGAAGCATTGTAATTGTAATGAAACAGCACTGGAGTTTGGAACTGGAGATAGATAGGTTTGAAGGAGTTTTGTTGCAATATTAGCCATATGAACTACCTTCCTGTAGCCACCTCCTCTGCAAAAACTCTTTATAATCTGGGCCACAGACATCTTATGAGAGGAGACGCTTTCCATCTCCTCACCTCTGGCTGAACACTCACATACCAGGCAAATACCTTTTGGGAAAGAATTCTAATTATCCTTCAAGGTAACCCTCTACATTCCACAAAATGTGATATTTGTTTCCTCTTTGCCCTTCTACTCAACCAAATTTGAGAACTTACTAAGTATTATTATTGTGGCAGGAGTTGGTTTTCAATGCATGTTCACATACATTCATTTGTTAATAACAGATTTATTGAGATGTAATTCATATATTGTACAATTCACGCATTTAAAATGTACAATTTAGTGGTTTTTAATATATTCACAGAGTTGTACAGCTATCACCACAGTCTATTTTAGAATATTCTTAGCCCAAAAAGAAACCCCGAACCCGTTAGCTATCACTCCCCATCTTTCCTCCCTCAGCCCTGGGCAGCCACAAATCTACTTTCTGTCTCTATGAATTTGCCTAATGTGGACATTTTATATAAATAGAATATGGAGACCTTTCTGACTGGCTTTCATCCACATAGCATGTATCAGTACTTCATTCCTTTTTATGGCTGAATAACTCTGTTGTATAGGTATACCACATTTTATTTATTCATTAGTTGATGCACTTTTGAGTTGTTTCCATTTAGCTGTTATGAATAATGCTGATATAAACATGTAAGTTTTTTTTTCTGACGTATGTTTTCCTTCCTGTTGGGTACATGCCTAGGAGTGGAATTGTTGTTATACATTTATTTTTTAAAAAATAGACTTTATAGGGGCCGGCCTGGTGGTGTAGTGGTTAAGTTCATGCACTTTGCTTCCGCGGCCTGGGGTTCGCAGGTTCAGATCCCACAGACCTACGAGTTGCATATCAAGCCATGCTGTGGCAGACGTCCCACATGTAAAATAGAGGAAGAGGGGCATGGATATTAGCTCAGGGCCAATCTTCCTCAGCAAAAAGAAGAGGATTGGCCACAGATGTTAGCTCAGGGCTGATTTTCCTCACCAAAAAAATAAATAAATAAAAAAAAATAGGCTTTATATTTTTAGACCAATTTAGATTTACGGAAAAATCATGAAGATAGTACAGAAAGTGTCCGACTGTCCCCTCACCCAGTTTCCCTTATTATTAACATCTTACATTACTATGGTACATTTATTGCCTTTAATGAACAAATATTGATACATTATTATTTAGGAACATCCATACTTTATTCAGATTTCCTTAGTTTTTACCTAACGTTTAGGATCCCGTCCAGCATACCAAATTATATTTACTTGTCATTTCTTTTTTGGCTCTTCTTGACTGTGACAGTTTCTTAGATTTTCTTTATTTTCAATGACCTTGACAGTTTTGAGGAGTACTGGTCAGGTAGTTTATAGAATGTTCCTCTGTTGGGATTTTTTTGATGTTTTTCTCATTATTAGACTGGGGTGGTGGGTGTTTGGGAGAAAGACCACAGAGGTGAAGTGCCCTTCTCATCACATCATTTCCAGGGTACATAAGATCAACATTATTGTCACAGTTGATGTTGACCTTGTTCACCTGGCTGAGGTAGTGTTTGTCAGTTTTCTCCACTGTAAAGTTACTCTGATTTTTCCCCTTTTCCATGCTGCCCTCTTTGGAAGGAAGCCAGTCTGTACAGCCCAAGCTTCCAGGGTGAGGAGTTATGTTACAAGCCCTTGAGGACAGAGCATTTACATAAATTATTTGGAATTCTTCTGCAAGAGAGATTTGGCTTCTCTCCCATTTATTTATTTATTTACTCAGACATTTATTTATGTCAGTATGGACTCATGGATATTTATTTCAGCGTTGCTTTACTTTTCCCCTTGGCTTGCTCCAGCCTTGGCCATTGGGAGCTCGTTCAGTTAGCTCCTGTGTGCCTTTGATATGTCCCATCAATATAGGTTTTTTTTTTCCTTTGGAGCACTTCCTTACTTTCTGGCACTAGAAGTATCTCCAGGCGCATCTTGTACGTTTCCTGGCTCAGTGCTAGAATCAGCCGTCTCTCCAAGGAGCCCTGCTTCCTTTTGTTGGAGAATGGTATTAGAAACCAAGATTTGGGCTCGAGATGTGCTCCATACATTCATTTTAACCTTTTGAACAACTCTCTGTGAGTTCTTCATGTCTTTTTTATCTTTTCCTTTTCCAATAAATAAAATAAAATACATAATCAATCAATCAATATCAATCAGTCTGAAACAGTGGGCAGAATGTGGTGGTAAGGACTCAAGAGTCAGACTGTTGGGTTCATCTCAGAGCTCCAGCACTTATAGCATGTGTAGTTTTAACCCTCTGTGCCTCAATTTTCCCATGTATAAAATGGAAATAATAATAGCACCTACCTTGTAGGATTGTTGTAATGATTAACAGAGGTAAGACACATAGAATGTTTAATGTTGCCTGGCACTGAATACATGCTGAAATGGTGGTGGTGGTAGCAGTAATTATTTATTTGAAGACAACAGAGAACATACTATCTGTTCTTCAAGTTAAGTGACTTACCTGTGACAATAGTCAAATGGAGGTTCTCGTAGAGGTCTTTCACCTCCATGACACCCGGCCACCTCCCTGCTGTAATTTTTTGTTTCAGTGTATGAGCGTATGTTAAGTACACTCATACAGTGGTGCTCCATGCGGAATATTGACACTGGCATGAGGGTCGAGGATTCAGGAGCTCCTATGTGGAAAGAGACAACATTTTAAATAAATACAGCTATCAAAATGTGTAATTTTAAGATACTAAATATTTTTAGAATAGAATGGTATATAATTTAAAAAATTTCATTTTGGGTTTGAAATAAAAATCTGTTCTATTATTAAGTTAACTGGAAGCCTTTCTTAAATTTCTTTCCCTTCAGTGGACTCATTGGGCGAAGCTGGGGTATGTTGTTTGCCAGTGGAGGCTTCAAAGTGAAACTCTATGATATTGAGCAGCAACAGATAACCAATGCCCTGGAAAACATCAGGTAAGTCAGCTGGCACCTTCGGGAGGAATTGAAACAACTCTGTGGGGCCGGCCCCGTGGCTTGGTGGTTAAGTGAGCGCGCTCCACTGCTGGCGACCCGGGTTCGGATCCCGGGCGCACACCGACGCGCTGCTTCTCCGGCCATGCTGAGGCCGCGTCCCACATACAGCAACTAGAAGGATGTGCAGCAATGACACACAACTATCTACTGGGGCTTTGGGGGGAAAAATAAATAAATAAAATCTTTAAAAAAAAAAAAGAAACAACTCTGTTGCTCTCAGTTCATCTTGTTTAGCGTATTTTCAAGGCTATAAATGTCTGTGATTTTGCTCTTTCAGTTGATGGCTATTACAGTGCCATTGAGCTGGTGAAGGCCAAGGCTACGGTGTTTGAGACATGAACTAAGACTGAAGAGGGGGCTCAAATTGTGAGGAAGGACCCTTAGGATTGTAAAGATATGTGATGGGAGTGGAGGAACTGAACGTAAATCTTAGGCTTCAAGCCTGAGTGAGTTGGTAGACTTCTCTTGCTGTGTCACACAGGGCTGGAGATCTGGGTTTCTGGCTCTCTCTCTGGGCAGGTGAGCTGGCTTTCAGCATGTGATAGCCAGAGCTGCATGGGCATTCCATTTTAGCAGCAGAGCTCCTAGGTTTGTTTTGACTTATTGGTCTAATGATGGCAGGACCCAAATTAACTGTGATAACTGTAATAGTTAAGGCATGAGAGTAGAGAAACTTGGCAAATGCTGAGTGCTAATCACGTGGAGGGCTGATTTTAGGGACAATGACAAGGGACAGAAGAAGAATAGGAACCAAAGGAAAAAGGCCAAGAATAGGGAGGTCAGAGATAGAAAAACCAAACTAATGAGATGCGCCCTAATTCACATCCACTAAGATGACTATCACTGATCACCATTTTGACCATCTCAGACATGGTTTTGTTTAGGTAGTTATTATCCTTCTTTGGGGTATATCCATGAATGTGTAACTTGAATTTGCATTTTTGTGTAACAAAAATATGTTTTATCATCTACTCTTTGAAAAGACATATATAGGGTAAGATGTCAGGCTAATAGGCATCAAGAAATTATATACCTTGTTGTTTTTGGTTTGTGAGGAAGATCAGCCCTGAGCTGACATCCATGCTAATCCTCCTTTTTTTCCTGAGGAAGACAGGCTCTGAGCTAACATCTATTGCCAATCCTCCTCCTTTTTTTCCCCAAAGCCCCAGTAGATAGTTGTATGTTGTAGTTGCACATCCTTCTAGTTGCTGTATGTGGGACGCGGCCTCAGCATGGCCGGAGAAGCGGTGCGTCGGTGCGCGCCCGGGATCCAAACCTGGGCCGCCAGTAGCGGAGCGCGTGCACTTAACCGCTAAGCCACGGGGCCGGCCCAGAAATTATATACCTTAGTACCTTAAGAACCTAAAACCTGGAGAAGTCAAGTTCCTTCTCACATATAGTAACATATAGCCAATGCCAAGATAAAATGTCAATCTAAAAAACAAACAGGGGCTGGCCTGGTGGTGCAGCAGTTAAGTGCGTGTGCTCAGCTTTGGCGGCCCAGAGTTCGCAGGTTCAGACCCTGGGCGTGCACCGATGCACCGCTTGTCAAGTCATGCTGTGGTGGCATCCCATATAAAGTAGAGGAAGATGGGCACAGATGTTAGCCTAGGGTCAGTCTTCCTCAGCAAAAAGAGGAGGATTGGCATCGGATGTTAGCTCAGGACAGATCTTCCTTAAAAAAAAAAAAAAAAACCTTATAAAAAACAAACAAAACAAACAAGAACGAAGAAATGAGACAACCACTATAAAACTAAACACGTGCACCTCCAATGCTTTATTTTTGTGTGTGTGTGAGATCAACCCTGTGCTAACATCTGCCAATCATCCTCTTTTTTTTTTGCTGAGAAAGACTGGCTCTGGGCTAACATCCGTGCTCATCTTCCCCCACTTTATATGGGACATCACCACAGCATGGCCTGCCAAGCAGTGCGACGTTGTGTGCCTGGGATCCGAATCAGTGAACCCCGGGCCGCCGCAGCGGAGCGTGCGCACTTAACCGCTTGCGCCACCGGGCCGGCCCCTCCAATGCTTTATTTTATACTGTTGCAGCAGGAAGAGGAATTGACATAGCTACCTACTACATTCCAGGCATGTGCTGTTCACTAGGGATACATAGATGAACAAGACATAGTCTTGATGTAGTCTTATCCACCATGGAGCTTATAGTCTAGTAATCTTACCATATTAATTCTCATAGTAAACCCTTTGTGGGGCTGGCCCCATGGCTTAGCGGTTAAGTGCGTGCACTCCGCTACTGGCAGCCCGGGGTTCGGATCCAGGCTCGCACTGATGGACCGCTTCTCCAGCCACGCTGAGGCCATGTCCCACATACAGCAACTAGAAGGATGTGCAGCTATGACATACAACTATCTACTGGGGCTTTGGGGAAAAAAAGGAGGAGGATTGGCAATAGATGTTAGCTCAGAGCCGGTCTTCCTCAGCAAAAAGAGGAGGATTAGCATGGATGTTAGCTCAGGGCTGATCTTCCTCACAAAAAATAAATAAATAAATAAATAAACCATTTGAGGCAGATATTATTGCCAGTATTTTATGAGAAAACTTGGGTCTATGAATGGTCAGTAACCCACTCAAAGACACAGTAAGACACGAGTTTCTAGCCCTGCTCCATCTGACGTGTTAAAGGTGGATCTGAGCATCGTCAGCATCCATCTATACTATTTGCTTTATAGAGATCCTGCAAATATTACTTTTAATATAATATTTGATATGTACAAAAGAATAGATCATTTTTACTGATTTATGAAGAATATAATAAAATAAACATTCATGGGGTCTGGCCCAGTGGCGTAGTGGTTAAGTTTGCGTGCTCTGCTTTGGTGGCCCAGGGTTCACGGGTTCAGATCCTGGGTGTGGACCTACACGCTGTTCATCAGGCCATGCTGTGGTGGCGTCCCACATACAAAATAGAGGAAGACTGGCACAGATGTTAGCTCAGGGACTATCTTCCTCACCAAAAAAAAATAATAATAAAATAAAATAAAATAAACATTCATGACCTTACTACTCAACTTAAGATCTAGAACATTATCAGTACCATATGTGCACCTTTTGGATCTGATTCCCCTGTCTTCCCACCAGAAGTAAGAAATATCCTTTATTTTGTATTTACCATTACCCTGCCTAAAAAAATAGTTTTATTGTATATATGTATCCCTAGACAATATATGGATTTAGTTTTGCTTATTTTTGTGCTTTATAAAAATATTCTTGAGATTCATTTATGTTATTGCTTGTAGTTGTAGTACATCTATTTTCATTGCTATATAATGTTCTGCTGTGTGACTTTGCTGTAATTTATTAGTCTTTTATTCTTTTGATGAACATTATAACTATTTCCAGTTTGGGGCTGTTGTACACAATGCTGCCATTAATATCCTTGCATATGTCTCCCAGGTGCGTAAGTGCAAGAGTGTCTACAGGGTACATGCCTAGGAGTGAGATTGCTGGGTCTGTTTTTCCATCTGGGATTCTGATTATAACTCATTGTAGCCTTTATATCTTTTTTTTTCGTGAGGAAGATTGGCCCTGAGCTAACATCTGTGCCAGTCTTCCTCTATTTTTTATGTGGGTTGCTGCCACAGCATGGCTTGATGAGAAATGTGGGTCCACACTTGGGATTCGAACCCGTGAACCTGGGCCGCTGAAGTGGAGCGCGCAACCTTAACCGCTATGCCACTCCGCTGGCCCCTAGCCTTCAAATCTTTTAACCTCTCTTTCATATTTTCTGTCTCCCTGTGTCTTTGGAATACTTTGGAATCTTGATACACTTTTTAGATCTTCCAGTTTACTAATTCTAGTTTTAGCTGTGTCTAATCTGCTATTTAAATCATCCACTGAGTTTAATTTAATAATTAAATTTTCATTTTAAAAGTTCTGTTTGCTTCTTTCCCAAATTTATCTACTCATTTTTAATAGTTACTCATTGTTTGGTCATTCTTTGTGGTTCCATTTTTCAAATCTTTGAGCATTTAATGCATACTTTTTTATATTATATATCTGATAATTCCAATGCCTGAGGTTCCTCAGAATCAGCTCCTGACATGAGGCTTTCTGGGCCAGTGATTTATGAGACTGATGTGCTGCCCACTGCGCTAAGAATGTGATTCTGGGCCAGTGATTTATTAAGGAAGTACTCCCAGAACAAACCAGTGAGGGAGTGAGGGGACAGGATAAGGAAGATCAAGAAGCCAACTAAGGGTGTGATTTCAGAAGTCCCAGGCTCAACAAGAGTCCATGGAGTTCTGGAGCATGAAGGACTCTGCAAAGTTTGTCACCTTTTAAGGCAAGAGAGCTGAGCTTTCATATTCCTGCGTCAGTCACTGCGTTTTACTGCCCAAGGAGGGGTTGTCTGCCTGCTGCAAGACATGCCAGTAGTTGAGAGACAAGGTGGTAGGAGAGAAAGGGTTTTATTACAGCTTGCTAGCCAGGGGGAAGATGGCTGACTCATGTCCGAAAGAACCAGCTTACAGAACAAAGACTACAGGCCATTTATATAGGGGATTGGTCACAGGGTGGGAGAGGCGTCTGGCTTCCGGGTGGGGCAGACACCTGGTATCAGAGACTGGAGCAATGTCCTCTACCCTGATCTTTCAGTTGTCATTGATGACGGCTATCAGCATAGACTCTCTGCCCGGTGGTTGTCACATTCCTAAGGAACTCAAAAGAACAAAGTTATCAGCTTATCACAGCTGGGAGGGGCCATAAAATCCACAGAGCATGTATTTCTCCTGGAGGGTGCGTATCCAGCTGGGTTAATTAATCAGAGGTCATTCAAAGTTACAATGTGGTTTCTTTTCTACAACATGGCTTCCCTTATGTCTACCTTGTGCTGAGCTGGTGTCATGACTAGGGGCCTTGCTGGTTGGATGTGAACTCCTGAGGACTTCCAGGTCTGTGGTCTGGGTCTAGGGTAGGACCCTGAGGAAGAGGGTAGGTGTGAACCTTTAGCAACAAAGAATTCAAAAACAGTGCTGGTAAAAGGGATTCAAAGAGATCTGGGTGGAGCAACAATGGCCTCCACTATAGAAATCATTGAGGGGCTTTAAATAAAACAATTTTTTTTTCCTGATTGACTTATTCTACTTTCATTCATTAAAAAATCCTGACTAGGGGCCGGCCTGGTGGTGTAGTGGTTAAATGCGCGTGCTCCGCTTCAGTGGCTCAGAGTTCGCAGGTTCGGATCCTGGGCGCACACCGAGGCACCGCTTGTCGGGCCATGCTATGGTGGCGTCCCATATAAAGTGGAGGAAGATGGGCACAGATGTTAGCCCAGGGCCAGTCTTCCTCAGCAAAAAGAGGAGATGGGCATTGGATGTTAGCTCAGGGCTGATCTTCCTCACAAGACAAACAAACAAACAAACAAAACTGAAAAAAGCAATCCTGACTGAGCACCTCCTGTGAGCTGGGTGCATTTTAGCACTGGGGATCAAGTAGTAAACACACTAGACTAAGATCTCTGAGCTTGAGGAACTCACATTCTACAGGGAGAGGGAAGAGTAGAGATGTAGATAATCCCAAATGAATCACTGAAATATACGGTGTGTCAGATCGGGAGTTGGCAAGACACCACCAGCTGGCCAAATCTGGCCTGCAGCCTGTTTTTTATATGCCATGAACTAAGATTGGTTTTTACATTTTTAAGGATTATATAATAAAAAAAGAAGACTATGTAACAGAGACCTTAGGTAGCCACAAAGCCTAAAATATTATTATGTGGCCGTTTACGGAAAAAGTTTCTCAATCTCGGTATAAATAGTTGAGATTCTGACTCCAATTCTGATTTGTGGGTTTTCCCCCACACTGCCAGGCAATTCTCCAACACCAGCTGGTGTTGTTGATGTAGAATAACCAATAACCATTCTATAAGTAAGAGGTAAGGTGAGTTTCACTTGAGCCAAAGTGAGGATTATATCCTAGGAAGGTCTTTTCCAGAAAGGAAGAAAGCGTTCTGGAGAAACATGGTTTTGAGTACAGTCTTATACTTTTTTAGAACAAAGAACGTACATTAAACATGCCCAGGATACATACTCATCAAAGTTTCAAAGAGATATTCAGTTGCAAATTAGCAGGTTGACATGACCCTGTTGTCTGGGAAAGGGATTAATTCAGGCGTTACCACTAGGGTATTACCAATAGGGCAATTCTAATAGGGCATAGGAGGGGAAGTACGAATTCTTATCTTAAGAGAGTGCATTCTTGGGCTGGCTTGGTGGCGTAGTAGTTAAGTTCGTGTGCTCTGCTTCAGCGGCCCAGGGTTTGCTGGTTGGGATCTGGGGCCAGACCTATGCACCGCTTATCAAGCCATGCTGTGGCAGCATCCCACATATAAAATAGAGGGAGATGGGTACAGCTGTTAACTCAGGGCCAGTCTTCCTTGGCAAAAAGAGGAGGATTGGCAGATGTTAGCTCAGGGTTGATCTTCTTCACCAAAAAAAAAAAAAAAAAAAATTAAAAAATAAAGTTAAAAAAAAAGAGAGTGCATCCTTTACTTTAATGGTTAAAGCAGATGTACAATGTATGTGTGATAGGCCATAAGTCAGGCTTCTTTAGTTCAAGAAGAACTGTTCAAGTTTTGAACCTGAATAGTTACCCCATATACCTCAATATGTGAAAATCTCTTGTCAGTGTCCTACAGTTCAACTCAGTTCTGACACTATCTACCTGGAGATGGCATCAGATCCCACAGGTTAAGGGCTTAGTTCCACAAGACTGCCCTGCACTTCAGACACCAATCGCAAGTCCAGGTTGTTAGCTGTACTTCCGACCCACTGGCTGTAAATCAGAGGATCCTACAACCCCCTCCTTGGGTTCCATAATTTGCTAGAAGGGCTCATAGAACTCAGGAAGCCAGTTTACTCACTAGATGGCCAGTTTATTACAAAGGATAGTAAAGGATACAAATCAACAGCCAGATGACGAGAGACATAGGGCAAAGTATGTGAGGAGGGGTGCGGAGCTTCTGTGCTCTGTGGGCACGCCACTCTCCTCAAACCGCCGCGTGTTCACCAACCCAGAAGCTCTCTGAACCCTGTCCTTTGGGGTTTTTATGGGGGCTTCATTACATAGGCATGATTGATTAAATTGTTGGCCATTGCTGACTAAACTTAGTCTCCAGCTCTCCCCTTTCCTGAGGTGGGGTGGGGCAGGACTGAAAGTTCCAACCCTCTGAACACATTATTGTCTCCCCACCCTCAGGGGCTTTCCAAAAGTATCCTCGTTAACATAACAAAAGACCCCTTTATTGCTCTCCTCACAGGAAAGTCTAAGGGTTTTAGGAGCTCTGTGCCAGGAATGGGGATGAAGACCAAATAAATATTTCTTATTATAAATCACAATATCACAATAGTGATAGGTGCTAAGAAGAAAAATAAATTTTGCAGTGTGTGTTTGGTGATCTTGGATTGTGAACTCATATTTTATTGATCTTAATCTGTGGAAAGCTTGGGCCTAAATTGGATATAGTTTTCTCCACTGTGGGTTTTCTTTACCACCCATTTTATTTGCCTTCCTAGTTCTGGGGATTAACTAGCTATCTGACTTAGTCTCCTTCACACCTGATCCTGAGAGTCTGTAGGCACAGAGCTGCTCATGGCATTTATTCTTAGGGGATAAAGACAGGAAACCCTGCCTTTTGCTCGTTTTTTTACTGAACCAAGTGGGCTTGCCTCCTGGTGAGTTAAATAAGACTCTCCACCAGTGGAAGTTGTCTCACAAAGTAAAGTGTATTTGCAGCAGATAGGAGGCCATGAGGAGTCATTTCCAAAGTCATGACGTCCCCGAATAAAGGGAAGGAGGAACTTTTGTTTGGTTGGGGAATGAATATTCAAAAGGGAAAGGGGGGTACACTGCAGATTATGGTAATGAGGCTTAATCTCCTCTTGAAGAGATCTTCGAATTAAAAATAAGGCAAGGTCACAGGCACAGCTCTTGTAGGGAGACTTGGTTAGCTTCAGGGTGGCTACTGGTTGTCTCCTTAACATAACAGCAGTTAAATGCTTCTGTGGGAGATCAAAATTGGGCCACCCTGAAATATGTGTCTTTACCTTGATTATTTTCTCTGATGGACGTTTGACCTCCCCCACTAACTGCCTAAAGGAATTTAACTCTGGGTATAGACAGACTGGTAGGGTCCTCGCTAGGCCCATTCTTTTCAAAGTTCTGTTTGCCAAATATTTACATTTGTAAAGGTATCTCCCTCTGTGGTGTAGTGGGAAAAGCAGGGGGGAGTGGGGATGACCTTATTTCTAGAAACTCTTATCAGGACAGAAGAAGAAGACTTAAATCTACATTCTCTTGATTACTGTGATTTCTGTCTCTCCGGCCACATTCTCTGTAGGTGGCTCTGTAAAGAATTGTCTGACAAACATTTACATTTCCCTCTCCATGTGAATTGTCTTCTTCCCCTCTGAAATCCCAAACCCCCCACCCCCAACATCTTCCTTTGTCTTTAGCTAAAGATGGTATTTAAGATGAAAATCGCCGCTATTGTGTTGAGAAACTCAGTTTCCCTGGTTTCTCCCATGTATACATGTTATTAAGCTTGGCATTATTTTCTCCTGCTAACCTGTCTTTTAATTATTTGGCCAGCCATAAGAACCTTAAGGGAAAAGGTGGAGGGGGATTCTCCCTCTTTCCCGCCCTTGCGTTCCTCTGGGCACTAGTTGGTGACACTTTCAGTTCCTTTTTTTTTTAGTTGATAAATATTTCTTAATGAAACAGCTCCTTCTTTTTAGTTCCTAGATTTTCTTTTTTTTTTTTAAATAGATTTTATTTTTTAGAGCAGTTTGAGGTTCATGGCAAAATTGAGGAGAGGTAAAGAGATTTCCCATTTGCCCCCTGTCCCCATTCTCAACATCTCCCGCCAGAGTGATACATTTGTTACAATTAACGAACCTACATTGACACATCATAATTATCCAAAATCCATAGTTTACCTTAGGATTCTCTCCGTGTTGTACATTCTATGGGTTTGGGCAAATGCATAATGACATATATCCATCATAATGGTATCATACAGAGTAGACTCACTGCCCTAAAATTCCCCTATGCTCTGCCTGTTCATCTCTCACTGCCCTCCAGTCCCTGGCAACTACTGATCTTTTCACTGTCTCCATAGTTTTGCCTTTTCCACAATGTCATATGGTTGTCATATAGTGGGTAGCCTTTTCAGATTGGCTTCTTTCACTTAGTAATATGTCTTGAAGATTCCTTCATGTCTTTTTGTGGCTTGATAGCTCACTTCTTTTTATCGCTGAATAATATTCCATTGTCTGGATATACCACAGTTTATTTATCTATTCACCTACTGAAGGACATCTTGGTTGCTTCCAAGTTTTGGCAATTATGAATAAAACAGCTATAAACATCTGTGTGCAGGTTTCTATGTGAACTTAAGTTTCAACTCTTTTGGGTAAATACCAAGGAGCTCGATTGCTGGATCATAAGGTAATAGTATGTTTAGTTTTGTAAGAAACTGCCAAACTGTCTTCCAAAGTGGCTGTACCATTTTGCATTCCCACCAGCAATGAATGAGAGTTCCTGTTGCTCAACATCCTCACCAGCATTTGGTGTTGTCAGTGTTCCGGATTTTGGCCATTTTAATAGGTGTAAAGTGGTATCTTATTGTTTTAATTTGCATTTCCTTGATGACATATGGTGTACAGCATCTTTTCATATGCTTAGTTGCCATTTGTTTGTCTTTTTTGAGTTGTTTTTCTATTTTTTTCCTTCTTTTTTTTTTTTTTTGTGAGGAAGATCAGCCCTGAGCTTACATCCACCAATCCTCCTCTTTTTTTTTGCTGAGGAAGACTGGCCCTGGGCTAACATCCGAGCCCATCTTCCTCCACTTTACTTGGGACGCTGCCACAGCATGGTCTGACAAGCGGTGCATCGGTGCGTGCCCGGGATCCAAACCTGGGCTGCCAGCAGCAGAGCGCGTGCACTTAACCGCTACACCATGGGCCAGCCCCCCTTTTTCTATTTTTGATTAAAGGGGGAGCCTTGAAAAATGTCCTTACTTGCTATACTTGCTGCAACTCCCTAATGCATAAAAATTATTCTTATGCAGGTGTTATGAGAGGTTCGGGGATTCGATTGGAGACGTAAAAAAAACTTTCCACTCCAAACAAATGGACTGAAGGTATATTTTATTATATAGAGGATAGTAAAGGCGGTAGTCCATAAACAGATCCGAATAGGTCAAATAATAAGAGGGGAAAAAACACCAGCTCTACTGGAAAGGGAAAACATCCACATTGGCTGAGATAGCAGCAGATTCGAATAGGTCATATAATAAGAGGGAAGAACATCAGATCGATCGGAAAGGGAAACACCAGATCTACTAAAGGGAAATGACACAAATCAACCGGAAAGAGCAACACCAGGTTGACGGAAAAGAGAACACATCAGATCAGTTACTTCACAATAAATCAATTACTCAACGATAAATCAGTTATTTACAACATCCACGCCCCACTGCAGGGAGAGTCCTGTCAGTCGACATGGCTGGGCAAGGATCACACGTCCTGGGCAAGGCATCCCTTCCACAGGTGGAACTCTCACCAGGCCTCGGTTTCCAGCAGGTTACACGTTTTGCAGAGCAAGCATTTAGTGTTCCCATGCACAAATGGTTATCAGTGGTGTACATGCACTGAGCCCCCTCCGGCTGTCGTCCCAGCCCAGTAGTTGTGTACATGCATTTTTTACCCTGCTTATCCTCCCAGCCCAGCACAGATGGCCAGTCTGCTCCAGGCTGCGGCGCCCGAAGGGCCTTGAAATCTTTACACATTGCAACTGTCTCCATGGGAGAAGTGCCAGTTCCCACCATGCAGAAAGCAGCTTTTATATTTCTTTTTGTGCTGGTGGCTGTAAGTCAATGGAGTGGCCAAACATGGCTGTACTCATGTCAAGACATTTTCGGCCGTGGCCATCTCCATTAACCATAAGACACCATGTGCACAGACAATGAACTTCGTACACAAGGCACACCCAAGAACCCGAAATTTAATGATTATAATAATTACAAAACTGTCTTGCAATAAAGGACCCAAACCCCAAGGTAACCAATCAAACAATCCCCTAGAATATGAAATGTTATTAACTTGATCTTGTAAATCATGTACAGCATCAAAGATAACATTAGATAAGATAACATCTAGGCCTAACAAATTAGCTTGTAGAAGTCTAGACCAGCCCCCATCGTGGAGGGTAGCAGAAGGCAGGGTAATAGAGAAATTATAATTAGTTTTGTGTAATTGATCAGAGATAGGCTTATACTGAGAAGTTGCTTGATGTTTCTGAGACCAAATTTCTCGGCCATTCATAGTCCAGGTTACAGGTCCCACTGGTGTGGAGCAGTTGGTCTAACAGTGCAGGGTCAAAGGTTGTCCTAGGGAGACATTAGTTGGGGTGTAGGTCTGCAGCAGACATGGAGTTGCAGCACAGCATAGCGAGAACAGCAGGAATATCTGTTTATGTAAAGAAACAGAATTTTTAGGAACATGATATAATTGTTCATTTCCTGGATACGTGACTGTGAGTGTTGCAGTGGGCCCTTGGGCCACTACTTCTGCGGCACAGAGAGCCGCATTGGGTGGGTATGTCACCCACACTTTTGCTCCAGGTTTCTATCCATCTGTAGACCCAAATTCTTGCATTCCTCTTTTAGTTAATTTAGTTGGAGGTTGTCCTTGTGACACACTTGGAGTTAGGAGGGGAAGTACCAATAATTGTCCCATTTATTTTCCAGACTTTATAGTTAGCACTGTCACTACCATTATGTAATATAAATTTTATTTCTCCTTGGTAATCTGAATCAATGACTCCTCCTAGTGCATCAGTACCTTTTGTTGCCAGTCCAGAGTGTCCTTTTAACAAACCAAAAGTGTTTTTGGGCAATTGTACCCCTATCCTGGTAGGGACTATAGATTGCTTTTTAGGGGGCAATTGAATGGAATAAACAATAGATAAATCCAATCCAGCCGCTTCGGCCGTGGCATGAAAAGGCGGTTTAGCAGATTTAGTCAAGGGCCAGCAAGTTAAGGTCATAAGCTCATGGGTGGTGGCTGCCACTTCTGTAATCTTTGCTGGTAATAATCTTGACAAAGGAGTCTCATTGGGGCCTAGTGGCCTGTTATTTAACATATTTAGAGCAGTACTTAGATGGTTGTGCCACCCCTTTAATGAGCCATGACCGAGTTTCCTCAGTTGTTGTTTAAGCAATCCATTCATTCGTTTTATGAGGCCTGCAGCTTGGGGGTAATAAGGTATATGATAAATCCATTCTATATGATTTTCCTTTGTATAAGTTTGAATCAACTTATCTGTAAAGTGGGAACCGTTGTCCCTCTGAATCTGCCTTGGTGTTCCATAGTATAACTTAATTGTATCTAATAATTTTATGGCATTCTGTTGGGTGGCTACTTTAGCCAGCATAGCCAATAAATAACCAGAATATGTATCAACAGCAGTGCAGGCATAAATATATCCACAAGAATTTGGCGATGGTTCAATAAAATCTATTTATCAGGTATGGGTGGGAAATAATCCCTTTTGAATATGACCTTGGTAGGGGTGTGGAACTCCCTGTTTATTTAACTGTTGGCATAACTGACATTGTTATGCTGCAGTGGCAATATCATCATGGGTGACAAGGATTCCCCTTTGTTGTGCCCACCTGTATGAAGTTTGTTCTTCCACGTGTCCACTCTTTTCGTGGACCCATTGTGCTAAGCCTGAGTAGTGTGTTGCATGACTTTGCATCAGCTGATCAGCGTTAAGAGTTATACTTTTGTACTGTAGAAATTAAAGAACTGTGAGCATCAACACAAAATACAGTAACAATTGTGTTTTGGCACCATAATCATATGGTGATTTCATATGATTTTTTTCTTTTTTTCATAATTTCTTTCATAATTTCTTTTTAAGTTAAAAAAAAACTTTAATTTTGGCAGTTTATCAAAAATATCAAAAAATTTTAAAACACTTGGTCCAATAGGAAACAGTGCCTAGTTATTCATTTAATCAAGTTGACAACAGAAACAGTGAAAGGCAAACAGAGAGTTAAAACAGTCAAAAAACAAAAACCTTAAGAGAGACTTCAGTCCTTTTGAACATAGGAAATTATTTTAACAGAACGTAGATGTTTTGTCTTTTATATAGACTTACTCAAAAGAACATCTTTTAATTTCTGTATAAAGAGTAGACCAAAAGTTTAAGAAAATTACCTTTATAAGAAAGAAAGCCAAATCCTTATTTTTCACCAGCTTTCTTTAGCCAACTTGATCATGTACAAAACTCCTCAGGGTTTTACTTCCACAAACCTTTTGTCACTTACTTTTTGCATTTAGAATTTGTCCCATGTCTTTTTTCTTTTCTTAGTACTTTAGGACAAATTTATCTTTCTTAATAAAACAAACAAAAATATCTCTATTTTCTATACCTTTTTTACGGACAACATACATTTTGCTTTTTTTGTATATAGACTTCCCAGAAATGTGTACTTTTTCATAGAAAATCCCTCAACATGCACAGAACATGTTTATCAATAGATGTAAGCATCTTTCAGTTTCTCTGAGATAAGAAACCAACGGCAGACATTTTGAAATAACTTTGTCTTTTAGAAGTCTCGGTCGGTGTATTAATTAAAGATTGCATTTCATCGTGAGAGGTTTTGAATCCTCTCTTTTAAGGGTGACCCTTAAGGTGGACTCATCTGAAACAGAGGTTCTCCAGAATAGCCATCACAATTTCAAATTACTTCAAAAGTTTACTTATTTTCACTTGCTTAATTTCAGATCAGGAATTCCGGGGGCGTTGAAGCGGGAAGCTCAGCGAGAGAGGGGAGAGGAGCGCAGACTCAGCTTCGGCTGCCGGCGTGTCTAATTACTTTCTTCTAAAGAGGCAGTACAGTATTCCTGATTTTATTTAGAAACCTCAAAGATTAAAATAGGCTTCCCACTAGTTGTTTAACTTTTTAGCTGGCTTTTTCCGATTGCATAAGCAAATACATGAGTTTTGGTAAACTGAAATTGCCCCATTTTGGTCACTTTTTCTCTGGAGTCTATGGAATATTGTGGCCATGTGTTGTTACAAGAAAAAACTATCTTCTTCTTGGACATGGGCTCCTAGCTGAAGTCAGCGCATTTAGCCAAGAGGTGGCCCAGAGGGCTTTCTTTGGGGACAGATGGAATTCCCCCCCCCTTCAAAATTACAAACATACAGAACAGACAGTCAAATGGGATCCCAAACAGAGCAGATAGGTGTATCTAACAGATTCCGGGTAAAAGTCCTACAACTATTCCCACTCCAGTAGGGATGGCCCTGCCTCTTAAAGAGACAGGACCCCAGATGGAGGGGAAGGGAGTTCTCCGTGTAAGCAAAAACCAACAAACAGACAAACGAACAAACAAATAATTCTAGAGCCTGTTTCCCTGTCATAAGAAAACATGTCCAGGGTCAGCGGTGCCAGGTCAGTTGGAAAGCACTGGGAGCAGTCCCTAGGGGCAAATCACCTAGGCAGCTGCTGGACTGTTTCCCAGGACATCCCACCCGGCCCAGGGCCACCGAGCCACGGACAAACAACCTCCCCGCTGGCTCGCCACATTATTATTGGATACATATTCAGGCTCTCTATTTGTCACATAAGAGAGGACAAATAAAACTAGAATGCCAGGCTCATGGCAAGGAAAGAGTTCCTATTTTGGGTGACATCAGCCGGGACTGTAAATCTGAAACTTCTTTTTTCACAAGCACCTTCTCCTTTGTATTTTATCCCTGTTTTCCATAGCCCGACGATAAGCAGTCAGTAAACAACAACCTCGCTGTGCTGCGGGAAAAGAAACATGATCTCTCTCTTTTTTTTCCCCCTACTGTCTGCAAAGCTTTGGTCACATCCAATGATTCATATCTCGCAGACAAACATCCCAAGATTCACATAATCCTGACCTACGAGCCCACTCCCCAGCCAGAGTGCAAGAGGGAGGGTCCTCCCATCCTGGAATTTCTTCCACCTTGGCTTCAGTTACCTTTTGTTTGAACAGGAAAGCCATCTCCTTAATGAATCCTGCTCACAGCGCCAATTATGTTATGAGAGGTTCGGGGATTCGATCAGAGATGTAAAAAAAACTTTCCACTCCAAACAAATGGACTGAAGGTATATTTTATTATATAGAGGATAGTAAAGGCAATAGTCCGCAAACAGATCTGAATAGGTCAAATAATAAGAGGGAAAAAACACCAGCTCGACTGGAAAGGGAAAACATCCACATTGGCTGAGATAGCAGCAGATTCGAATAGGTCATATAATGAGAGGGAAAAACATCAGATCGATCGGAAAGGGAAACACCAGATCGACTGAAGGGAAATGACACAAATCAACCGGAAAGAGAAACACCAGGTTGACCGAAAAGAGAACACATCAAATCAATTATTCACAACAAACTCCACAATAAATCAATTACTCACAACATCCACGCCCCACTGCAGGGAGAGTCCTGTCAGTCGACATGGCTGGGCGGGGATCACACGTCCTGGGCAAGGCATCCCTTCCACAGGTGGAACTCTCACCAGGCCTCGGTTTTCAGCAGTTTATATAAGCAGTTACAGATTTTGCAGAGCAAGCATTTAGTGTTCCCATGCACAAATGGTTATCAGTGGCATACGTGCACTGAGCCCCCCGGCTATGGTCCCAGACCAGTAGTTGTGTACGTGCATTGTTTACCCTGCTTATCATCCCAGCCCAGCACAGATGGCCAGTCTGCTCCAGGCTGTGGCGCCCGAAGGGCCTTGAAATTTTTACACATTGCAACTATCTCCATGGGAGAAGTGCCAGTTCCCACCACGCAGAAAGCAGGTTTTATATTTCTTTTTGTGCTGGTGGCTGTAGGTCAATGGAGCGGCCAAACATGGCTGTACTCATGTCAAGACAGCAGGATCCTGTGATTTTGTAAACAGAGGCCCTTCAGAGACTGTTCCACCATAGTATTGGAAGTAGAAGTCTTCAAAAGTCTTTAGATAAATTTTATTTATTTATTTATTTATTTTTTAATTTTTTTTTTTTGTGAGGAAGATCAGCCCTGAGCTAACATCCGTGCCAATCCTCCTCTTTTTGCTGAGGAAGACCAGCTCTGAGCTAACATCTATTGCCAATCCTCCTCCTTTTTTTTTCCACCAAAGCCCCAGTAGATAGCCGTACGTCATAGTTGCACATCCTTCTAGTTGCTGTATGTGGGACACGGCCTCAGCATGGCCAGAGAAGCCGTGCGTCGGTGCACGCCTGGGATCTGAACCCGGGCCGCCAGTAGCAGAGTGCGCGCACTTAACTGCTAAGCCCCGGGGCTGGCCCCTAGATAAATTTTAAATCTCAATAAAAACAGCTCAAAAGCCACATGTTCTATTACTGTAAGGCAGAAGAAAATACACCTCCTAAGGGAACATTGACTAATAATAAAAAAGGAACTGAGAGGTAAAAGGATTTCTGCAGATTGAGTCAAAGTGTTTTTAAAAGGTGTGGAGGTGTGGAAAATGGTAGTGCAAAGAACTTAGTATTTGATTTAATGGAGGTGATGTAGGGAGCAGTAGGAAGTAATTTATTGATAATGAAAAACTGTTCAGGGGAATACATACCATTATAAAGAACTGTAAGGAATGTGTGGTATTCCTAAATAAGTAAAATTACATTTACTTTGTTAATTTATATTTTATTCCCACATTAAGTGGTTTGTAAGAGCATAGCAAGCCCTATTTTGGAAATGGGAGTCGATAATGAAAGGGTGGAAAAAATTTCCCTCCTTCTCTTCTAGGTTATTTGGCTATTCTAATAATTAAATTGATATAAGACAGATTAATGATATAAGAAAGGAGAAAAACAAACAAATTTCATACATATGGGAGCCCCATAAAAATATGAGACCCAAAAGGCAGCCAGGTAATTAAGGCTTATATACCATCCTGAGCTAAGGAAAGGGGTAGGGGTCTGGGGATACAAAGGGAAGGACGGCCATTCATAGGAAGGCAGAGGAGATGTTTGGAAAATAAAGATTGCCCTGTTATGCAGATAAATTTCTTAGGTAAAAACGTATCTCCTGTAATAGCTCTCTTCCTGGTACAGGTCCCCTTTCCAATGTAAGTTTAGGCAACTGAGGGGGAGGTAAAGAGCTTTTCCTAAATATGGGGTTTTGGTTGCCTTTAGCTCAAAATAATCCTTATGCCAAGGAGACGTATTTTGGGGTGGCAAAATCTGCTCCTCTTCAGTCTTGCCTTTGAAACTTTAAGAAGTTTCAGGGGGGGCCAGCCCGGTGGCGCAAGCGGTTGGGTGCCACGTTCCGCTGCGGCGGCCCGGGGTTCGCCGGTTCGGATCCTGGGTGCGCACCGACGCACCGCTTGTTAAGCCATGCTGTGGCGGCGTCCCATATAAAGTAGAGGAAGATGGGCATGGATGTTAGCCCAGGGCCAGTCTTCCTCAGCAAAAAAGAGGAGGATTGGCATTGGATGTTAGCTCAGGGCTGGTCCTCCTCACAAAAAAAAAAAAAAAAGAAGTTTCAGGGGCCGGCCCCGTGGCTTAGCGGTTAAGTGCGTGCTCTCTGCTACTGGCGGCCCGGATTCGGATCCCGGGTGTGCACTGACGCACTGCTTCTCTGGCCATGCTGAGGCCGTGTCCCACATACTGCAACTAGGAGGCTGTGCAGTTATGACATACAACTATCTACTGGGGCTTTGGGGAAAAAAAGGGAGGAGGATTGGCAATAGATGTTAGCTCAGAGCCGGTCTTCCTCAGCAAAAAGAGGAGAATTAGCATGGATGTTACCTCAAGGCTGATCTTCCTCATACACACACACACACAAAATAAAATAAAAAAGAGTTTTAAGTAGTTTCACAATCCAGAAGCTGAGTTGATAGATTGCTTCATCTCATTGAACCAGTCTCAGTCCTGAGGGTAGGTCAGTTCAGTTAAACAGCTATGTCTCATTTTAGGACGCAGTGATGCAGGGGGGCTCCCAAAGTTAGGCCTATATTGTGCAAGCAATCAGGTAATTAATAAGAGGCATTTCTGGGGCCGGCCTGGTGGCACAGTGGTTAAGTTCACATGTTCCTCTTTGGCTGCCTGGAGTTCGCTGGTTCGGATCCTGGGGGTGGACCTATTCACTACTCATCAAGCCATGCTGAGGTGGCATTCCACATAGAAGAAGTAAGAGGACCTACAACTAGGATATACAACTATGTACATATACAACTGTGTACTGGGGCTTTGGGGAGAAAAAAGAAAAAGAGGAAGATTGGCAACAGATGTTAGCTCAGGGCCAATCTTCCTCAAAAAAAAAAAAAGAGTCATTTCTATGGAAACAAAAGAAAAACAAAGGTTAATGGTTGGAGCAAATTATAAACTCAGTATCTGAGTCCTGAGAGGTGCCAGATGAGAAGATTTCTAGATGTTAGGCTCAAAGCATCTTCAGATGGAGTGAGGGCAGGCAGTGGCAATCTGACAGATTTTCCTGGTTTGCAGTTTGAATGTCTCTGATGATGTCATTGGGTATACTGGTAAACTTTCTGAGTGGCCCATATAGCAACAGGCACAAAGAAGATTGTCTAAACGTGAACTATTGTGGCGATTTCTCTGAAGTTTATATCAAGTCATCTAGCTTCAGTTTGCAGAGCTTTGGGAAAAAGGGCAGTTTTAGTTCTCAATGAGTCCAAGTCAAAAAGATGGGAGAGAACTGGAAATGTTAATTTGGAGAGTTGTAGCCAAATGTTGGAGGAAACTGGAGAATTCAGCATCCAGTCCAGTTTACAGGTGGAAAACAAAACCTCAAAGACGACTAACATGACTAGAATTAACAGAACTAGAATCTGATATCCACAAGTGTGTATTATAGTTTCTACTGAAACATATTTTTTCCTCTCTAAAATCACCCTAATTTCTACCAATGATAGCCAAAATAAGACTAACTTGTTTGCAAAATAAGTCTAGTTTCAATAAACTTGGCCTGATTATTTACATAAGTACTGCAAGAAAAGTGATTGATCATATGGGCTCTTTCTAAAAAGAGCTTTGCTGGAATGTTTCATAAGGAATCTCAGATTAGACTCTTAAAAGCCTCTCAAGGCTAGGAAGCCAAGCCAAGGACTTGCCATCAGACTTTGCCTGCAATACCTACAGATTTGGGTGAATTCCTCTCTTGCTTGAAGTTCCAAAAATATCCTGAGGTTCTTGTACCTGCTAGGCAGTGACTTTCCTTACTCACCTGTTTAGGCTGTTGGGAACCCTGTAAGCGAGGCACCAGACTGTTTTTCCAAGGGATTTTATTGGCTCCATAAAGTCAACTTTAGTTCCTTAAAGCTGTCTGGCATGTCTGATTCTACGTACATCATTCTCAAATATGACATTCCAGTCAAAGCCTTAGTAATATAACCAGTGTTTCCAATTGTGTCCTGTTACAAGGAAAATAGATTCCTATTGATTTTTTGCAAATAAATATATTGCCATGAAAATAAGAATACTCACTCACTAAGAGTTTCCAAATTCTGGAGGGATCAGGTAGGGAGAAAAATTGTTTCATCTTTGTTCAGCAAGGTACACTTTACCAAACTGCTGTAAGTCATAGATAGCTTAAGAGCAGAAGTTTCCTGGGGCCAGCCTGGTGGTGTAGTGGTTAAGTGCACGTGCACTGCACATTGGCGGCCCAAGGTTCACAGGTTCAGATCCCAGGTGTGCACTGATGTACCGCTTGTTAAGCCATGTTGTGGCGGTGTCCCATATAAGATAGAGGAAGATGGGCATGGATGTTAGCCCAGGGCCAGTCTTCCACAGCAAAAAGAGGAGGATTGGCATTGAATGTTAGCTCAGGGCTAATCTTCCTCACAAAAAACAAAAAAAAAAAACAAAAAAAGAGAAGAAGTTTCCTTAAATCTGGAAAAACAAAATATTAAAGAACCAGCAATGTTTCAAACAAAATGTCATAAAATTATAATCATTTTCCTCGGTTCATTTAGTCCCATGTTATTAATTCTTGTTAATTAATTCAAACAGTTGAATCCAATTTTTCCATTAGTTCTGGAAATTCTTACCTGATTCAGTTTTATGATCTTAAAATTATCAGAAACATGTGCTTGCCAGAGTCCTTTCCATGAATCTCCTTGAAGATGAAGCACTTTTGCAGGAACGCTTTTGCAAAAAACATCAGAGTAAAATAATAATTGTAAATGACAAAAGACTTAAAAATGGCCATGGTTCATTACAATGCAATTGACAAGGTAATTTGCTTATTTCTGTGATATACAATGTTTTAAGATAATAACTGGAATTGTGACTGATAACATTATACCAGGACATATCAGATTTCTAGAAATTTTGTATAATTTCTAGAACAGGTATAACATACCTATACAAATACAACATAAAGAAAGCTTAGTATTACTTCTTATTTAACTATGCTTCCCATGTAACTTAACATATCAAATAAGTGTAATTAGTTTAATATCTCTCTTTTTATAAGGAGAGAGAACAAATCTTTTGAGAGTTCTAGGGACCCTCTGGAAAAATCCCAAAGTTAGTTAGAGGTCAGAAGACTTCCTTTAGAATTTAATTTTGGGAAGTTTCTCAAAAATATCAAAAGGTTCCAAAACATTTGGTCAAATATGATCATAGGTCACTGTGAAACAATAGTTATCGATTTAACCAAAGTGGTGATTAAGGCTTCACAGGCAAATATGATAAAAACTTAGCTCTTTTATTTTATTTATTTATTTTTTTAAATTTTATTTATTTATTTATTTTTCCCCCAAAGCCCCAGTAGATAGTTGTATGTCATAGCTGCACATCCTTCTAGTTGCTGTATGTGGGACGCGGCCTCAGCATGGCCAGAGAAGCGGTGCGTCGGTGCGCGCCTGGGATCCGAACACTGGGCCGCCAGCAGCAGAGCGCATGCACTTAACCGCTAAGCCACAGGGCCGGCCCAAAACTTAGCTCTTTTAAAATTGAGAAGATTTAGTTTTCTTAAATAATCAAAGACCTGATTAAGACAAAACATGAGGCTTAGGAAATTATTCTGGTGAAACATAAAATCTTTGCTTTCTAGGCAGATTACTTAAAAGGTAAAGAAAAACCTTTCACAGTATCTTATCAGGAGCAGACCAATACTCTGAGAAAACTTTGTTTTTCTATCAGATGAAAGAAAATTAAGTTCCAGTTTTACATAAGTACACTATTGATGTTAAAGCTTAATTTAAAAACCTTTATAATAGCAATTCAATTTTAAGCCAACTTGATTACACAAGGTAAAATTCTCTCTCTCTTTTTCTCTCTTCTCAACTTTCTATTTAATTTGTCCTTTATTTTCCTTTTTCCCATTTTGAAATAACCAGTTTTATTTTGGGACTACTTTCTTTTCCCTTAACAAAATTGCATCTTCATACCAGACCTCATAGCTTTTCTTACCCAAAAACACATTCTACTTTCCCTGCATACAGAGTTGTTTCCCTTATTATTTCTAATAGCTTTAACCAAACATTATTTAGAACTCTTAATCCTTGGAAACCTTAATTTCTAGTGAAAACTAAGAAGTAAGCATTTGTGAACTGCCTGTTATACCAGTATTCTTTAGATTGGCAAATTTATTCATACATTTTATAATTTCTAGAAGCATATGCTTTCTCATAGTACAGTCTTTTAACGTGGCATGAGACATGTTTACTACAGGCCCAATTTTATCTTTAGTTTCTCTGTAATAGGAAGCCAACAGTAGACAGACCTATATTCAGCAACTAATGTTTCAATATTTTACCTTATCTGGAAATGATCTAGATATTTAATAAATATTCATCATATAACTTAACTCAGTAAAACTCTAAGGCTTCAAGCTACCAAAAAGATTTGGGAAACTGTTTAAGTAGATATACCATAACACATAATTACTGCTGAAAAGTTCACCTAAAAACTCATATCCCTCTTACATCTATCTAAATCACTTGCTTCCAACAATTATGTTTAGATTACCCATAAAAACTTCATGAGACATTAGAGAAAGTCAACCATCATCCCAAACTATTTTTCTTGCCAACACATTTTGTAACTGAGATAACATGAACTTATTTGATTAACAAACCCAAGTAAAATAAAAGTTGTATATCTGCATTATATTCAGTGTTGTTAACTCTAAAGACATGTCTATTTTAATTAAACCAGCAAACTTTTTTTTTTTTTTTTGTGAGGGAGATCAGCCCTGAGGTAACATCCGATGCTGATCCTCCTCTTTTTGCTGAGGAAGATTGGCCTTGGGCTAATATCCATGCCCATCTTCCTCTACTTTGTATGGGATGCCACCACAGCATGGCTTGACAAGCAGTGCATCGGTGTGTGCCCAGGATCCGAACCTGCGAACCCCGGGCTGCTGAAGCGGAGCATGTGCACTTAACCACTTGCGCCACTGGGCCGGCCCCAAACCAGCAAACTTAAATCAGCTTTAATATTGAATATTTTTACAGATCACATGAAGCTGAAAAGCATTTGGGTTAGTTTATATTTCTGAGACTTTAGGAATACTTAATTCATATAAGCACTTAATTTTCCTTAAGCCAATTAAATAGAGCTCTTTTACAAATTAATTTTAGTGATAGTATCTGGAGGTGGAAAAATATCACACATCTATAACATACATATATAGAGACACATAAACATATAGACAGATGCAAACAGAGACATTATAGCTATTGTTTTAAAGTTTTAGCCATGAGTTAGGTACAATAACACAAAACTCACTAGTTTATAAAAGAGCAGTTGGATCCAAATTTTGTTTTGGCAGTTGGAATAAGTTCACCTGCTTAGATGGCTGAAGCTTTTTACTGATATTTGTGGAGAAGATTTTTCATTTGCCCAATTTCCAAATACCTCCCCCCTCCCTTTTTTTTTCCTTTTGATGAGAAACCGCTGCCTAAAGTTTGCATTCAGAGAATGGCTCTTCAGTCCTAGAGAACATGGGGGCTAGAAAATCTACATCATAAAGGCCCAGATAAAATATCCAAGTTTTCTCTAAGATGGAGCTTTTGGGGCATATTTGCCTGTTATCAGAGGTGAAGGGCAATTATTATTTAAATTTTTCTTTCTTTTTGTCAAGTATGGGACAATTGTACTTCCAATGTTCTGATATTTTACAATATCTACAAGCATTTTGAGATGAATAGGCAAAGTTTTGGGATTGGTAAGGGTAGGTGGGTTTTGAATTGCTTCTAGAGCTGCAAGTTTGGTTTTCCAAAGATTTGCAAGACAAAGACAGTTGTTTCCAATTCCCCAGAGAACTGGATTGCCCCCTAAATGTCAAGGGGCTGGCCTCCCCATCCAACTAAATTTGCTTCTTTATATTAGGGAGATTTCTAAGTAAGATGGAGATCAGAAGATTTTTACAGGGCCAGCCTTGGTGGCCTAGTGATTAAGTTTGGCATGCTCTACTTTGGCAGCCTGGATTTGGTTCCTGGGCACAGACTTATAACACTTGTCTGTCAGTGGCCATGCTATGGCGGCAGCTCACATACAAAAAGAGGAAAATTGGCAACAGATGGTAGCTCAAGGCGAATCGTCCTCAGGAAAAAAAAAAAAAGATTTTTACATACTAGAGTTTCAGGGTTTAATGCAGTATGCCTTTAAAAAGCCTAAAGTGTTTAACAAAGGTCTTCTTTATGAGTGCACAATTCAACCTTGGATTAATTTACTTGAGGGGGAAAGCCTCTACTATTGTTCCTATCATCCCCTGAATATCAGCCTCCAATTGAGCCATTTCCTGGTCATTTGTAGGAGGGCCTGGGAGAAACTCTGGCCATCTGTTTCCTCTGTGAGGGGTGTTTTCCCCAGTGGACAACCTGGCTTATCTGATAACTACGTATAATTATGTGTGAGAAGAACACCCCTTAACAGCTAATCTAGGTCCCTGTGAGTAGGGTTGTGAATGGTCATGAATCTTTCCAATTCCTCTCTGAATTTGCTAGGCTCTTCTGAAAGTGGAGGTAAAAGGGCATTTTTTTTTTTTGTGAGGGGATCAGCCCTGTGCTAACATCTGCCAATCCTCCTCTTTTTTTTTGCTGAGGAAGACTGGCCCTGAGCTAACATCCGTGCCCATCTTCCTCCACTTTATATGGGACGCCGCCACAGCATGGCTTGCCAAGCAGTGCGTCGGTGTGCACCCGGGATCCGAACCCGCGAACCCTGGGCCGCCGCAGCGGAGCGCGCGCACTTAACTGCTTGCACCACCGGGCCAGCCCCTAAAAGGGCTTTATAATTTAGTAGATCTGCTGCTGTCCAGGGGATATGAATTCTTTGCAGTGGGGCATCCACGATACATTAGCAAAGGACATTGCATAGTAAGGCCTGAAGCTGGCAAAGCCTGGTTACAGAGCCCTGGTAAGTAGGAGGGGTCATAAGGGACAGCAGGTCCCTATAGCCTGTTTCCGTGCTTCTGCTGAATTCGCTTCCTGGCTTTCAGCATTTACACAAGTCACTTGTGTACCCCGGGCCTGGAGATCAGGCTGGAGTGCTCTCTGTAAATCTTGTGAAGAAAGGGAAGTCAAAACAGGCAGCTGGGTGTTTAAGGGATTTTCTGGGGAAGGTGGAGGAGTTTTGGGATTTAAGGGAATTTTCTTTCTTTCTTTTTTTTTTTGTGAGTAAGATCAGCCCTGAGCTAACATCCGTGCTAATCCTCCTCTTTTTGCTGAGGTTTTGAGCTAACATCTATTGCCAATCCTCCTCCTTTTTTTTTTTTTCCCCAAAGCCCCAGTAGATAGTTGTATGTCATAGTTGCACATCCTTCTAGTTGCTGTATGTGGGACGCGGCCTCAGCATGGCTGGAGAAGCAGTGCGTCGGTGCGCGCCCGGGATCCGAACCTGGGCCGCCAGTAGCGGAGCGTGCGCACTTAAGCGCTAAGCCACCGGGCCGGCCCTTAAGGGAATTTTCTGAGGCAGTAGGGCTGGTTTTTGAAAGAAGGGGTTTAGACCAGGCACCCAGAGATCCGAAAGATCTCCTGAAGGGTCAGGGACAGGGTAAAGTGGATTAAGGGGTGTTTAAGAGGGTGGAAAAGGGGAATTTATATTAGATGTGGCTCTAATTTTTGTTCTAAGTCTAGTTTCTGTTCTTCCATCTTATTAGGGGAGTCCCTAAGGCTAGCCGTTATACTCCTTAGTATCCACTTTTCAACTTGGTCTTTCCATAGTTACCAATAAGACAGTTGTTTATGATGAGAGCTCTCTAAAAAAATTCTTTTTCTTTTACATATCGCCAATTCAAATGATCCATCATCTGCTATTGATGAGTAGGATCTTATATTAATTTCAATAGTGACTCAAACCAATAAGCCTTTTTGTGGCTTAACCATGGAAGCAAGAGGCATCCCCAAAAGAGAATGGAAAAGATACAGGCCTCACAAGATCCAGAAAGTTCACTCCCAGAATTAGTCTAAGAAAACAAAGAACTTCGTTGTCACAGGCAGTAAGCCAGCATTGATGAGACAACAAAGGTCAAGATGACAAAGGCCCCTTATGGACTGGCACCATGTGACAAATTCCTCCGAAAGCTGGCACAGTTAGACAAAGGGAATGCTGCTTATTGGATCCACAACCTGTTCGGCTGTCTGCCAGATGCACGCTGGTGCATGTGTCCTCTGGTTGGCGGAGACCAGAGAGAATTTTCTCACGGGACATAAAGTCGAGCTCTCAAGACCTAGAACAATTCGAGAGGAAAACCTCATCCATTTTTTTTTGTTTGTTTGTTTCATGTGCACGTTAACTGCTTTAGCTAAGCCTTAGGTCTCTCGGAGCCAAGTTAATACTTAAGAGGGATGTGCCACTGGGTTGGGGCTCATATGTTGGGGTACAGTGCACCTCGTTGCGTGGAAATTTTCTTGAGATTGGTAGGTGACCTAGTGTCAGTCTAACCCATTCCATGACCAACTTATCCTAGCACGGCAGTCTTAGAGTTAGATGACAAGTGCTCTAACAGCTTTTGTCCTGGACCCATGCCCACCAATTTTGTGGCTTTTGGCTTCTGGGATTCTCATTAGCAGTAGCCTTTTACCTTATGTTAACATTAACTGACGGCAAAGTTTGTCTAAACAGATGCTGGTCTGGTGAGAATGGTGAACTCACCAGGTTGTGGGGCCAGCTCGAATAACAGGCTTATTGGACGCCAGTTGCAAGCCCAGGTTGCTTCCTGTGCGTCTGCCCAACTGGCTACAGACCTATGCCTGTGGTATACCCTATGGTTTTCCTTCTTATGACAAAGGACACAAAAGACAGAGACAAAGGAAAACAGAGGAAAAGGATCAATAGAAACCAAGAGTACCTGCAACAGATCTTTACCAGAGTCGCTATATCCAAAGAAGTAGTTCACTCAAATATTTTCTCCTAATCTGAATTTAGAAAAACAAAAGGACTCTCACCACTCTCAGTTCTACCAGGACCTGCAAGCAGAGATCCGGGAGATGGATGTGCTAAGAATTCTTACTTTCTGCTGACTTTTGTCCAAGGTCCAGGATCTCTCAGCTGCAGCAACCCTGGAGTGAGCCGTGTCCAGCTAGTGAAGGTCCCTTTGTGGTGGTCAATGGAAGGGGTGGGAAAAACTTCCCTCTTCCCTTCTAAGTTCTTTGGCTGGTCTAATAATTAAATTGATATAAGACAGATTAGTAGGAGAAAGACAAACAAATTTCATATGTACAGGAGCCCCATAAAAATATGAGACCCAAAAGGCAGCCAGGTAATTAAGGCTTATATACCATCCTGAGCTAAGGAAAGGGGTAGGGGTCTGGGGATACAAAGGGAAGGATGGCCATTCACAGGAAGGCACAGGAGATGTTTGGAAAGCAAAGGTTGCCCTGTATGCAGATAAGTTTCTTAGGTAAAAAGGTATCTCCTGTAATAGCTCTCTTCCTGGTACAGGCCCCCTTTCCAATGTAACTTTAGGCAGCTGAAGGGGAGGTAAAGAGCTTTTCTTTTTCCTTTTTTTTTTTTTTTGTGAGGAAGATCAGCCCTGAGCTAACATCTGTGCCGATATTCCTCCACTTTATGTGGGACCCTGCCACAACATGGCCTGACAAGCGGTGCACTGGTGCGCGCCCGGGATCCAAACCTGGGCCACCAGCAGCGGAGCGCACGCACTTAACCGCTATGCCACAGGGCCAGCCCTAAAAGAGCTTTTCATGATTCTGCTGGGTTTTGATTGCCTATAGCTCAAAATAATGCCAAGGGGCCGGCCCTGTGGCTTAGCGGTTAAGTGCGCGCGCTCCGCTGCTGGCGACCCGGGTTCGGATCCCGGGCACGCACCGACGCACCGCTTCTCCGGCCACGCTGAGGCCGTGTCCCACATACAGCAACTAGAAGGATGTGCAGCTATGACATACAACTATCTACTGGGGCTTTGGGGGGGAAAAATAAATAAATAAAATCTTTAAAAAAAAAAAAAATAATGCCAAGGAGACATATTTTGGGGTAGCAAAATCTGCTCCCCTTCAATAATAATGCTGTCCCTCGTTTACTTAGGTGGTGATACTGACTTTTCAGACTTTTAATTGGTTTTCCAGTGATAGTATTTGTGGTTGGTGGGATTGGAACTGAGAGATATTAGCTTAGTAACTGGCCGGTATTGGAGGAGAGCATGGCCTGGAGAAGAGGAGACCCTTAAACCTCTGATTAAGTGGTGCTGTCAGCCAGCCTGGCTTGGGCTCCAGCCCAGGGGTTGCCATACTTTTTGCTGTAAAGGCCAGATAGTAAATGTTTTAGGCTGTTCAGGTGATATGGTCTCTGTAGCAACCACTGGTAGAGTGCCAGCAGCCGTAGACAATATGCAAACAAATGGGTGTGGCTGTGAGCCAATACAATTTAATGGATTAGCACTGAACTTTGGAATTCATACAGCTTTCACACATCACAAAGTATTATTGTTCTTTTGATTTTTTTCCAAACTATTTAAAAATGTAAAAACCATTCTTCTCTCACAGGCCATGTGAAGACAGGTGGAGCAGATCCGGCCAGTGGGCTGTGTTTGCTGACCTCTATTCTGCACTTTTCTTTTTCTTTTTTTAATAATTTTATTTATTTATTTTTTTTCCCCCAAAGTCCCAGTAGATAGTTGTATGTCATAGCTGCACATCCTTCTAGTTGCTGTATGTGGGACGCGCCCTCAGCATGGCTGGAGAAGCGGTGCACCTAGGATCCGAACCTGGGCTGCCAGCAGCGGAGCGCGCGCACTTAACCGCTAAGCCACAGGGCCAGCCCCTGTTCTGCACTGTTCAATTCCTCATCAGTTCATCTTTTATTTTGTAAAGCCAGTTCCAATTCAGTTGAACCAAGAGAAAACTCTAAGATTCCTAATTGAAAAGTTCTTTGTTCTGTTTCTTGGGGTGTTTATATTTTAGGCCTTATTTTTTAGGTGTATCATTAAAGGTTTTGGTCATTTTTAAAATCCTTTCAGGCATCAGGGCGTACAGGGGAAAATTGTGGGTAGGGTTTTGTTTTTTTTCCTTCTTTTGGGCCAGATTAAAGGTGTTCCTGTTATCCTACTACTTTGCTTAATTAAAAGCTAATATTTCGGGCTGGCCCGGTGGCTTAGCGGTTAGGTGCGCGCGCTCCGCTGCTGGCAGCCCGGGTTCGGATCCTGGGCGGGCACCGACGCACCGCTTCTCTGGCCATCCTGAGGCCGCATCCCACATACAGCACCTAGAAGGATGTGCAACTATGACATACAACTATCTACTGGGGCTTTGGGGAAGAAAAAAAAGGAGGAGGATTGGCAATAGATGTTAGCTCAGAGCCGGTCTTCCTCAGCAAAAAGAGGAGGATTGGCATGGATGTTAGCTCAGGGCTGATCTCCCTCACACAAAAAAAATAAATAAATAAATGAAAGCTAATATTTCTTAATATTATTGGTGCCTGATTAGATTGAACTTTTAGATATCAGTCTGTAAGATTTTTGAACCAAAAAACCCAAAATAATTTATTACTATTAGCAGCCTTATTATAGAAAAGACAAATGTACTGAATTCTTATGTATCTAAGACTTAAAAAGAGTACACACAAATCCTTCCTCAGTAGCAGTGAATTTATTTATTTTTTTTTGTGAGGAAGATCAGCCCTGAGCTAACATCCATGCCAATCCTCCTCTTTTTGCTGACGAAGACCGGCCCTGAGCTAACATCTATTGCCAGTCCTCCTCCTTTTTTTCCCTTTTTCTCCCCAAAGCCCCAGTAGATAGTTGTATGTCATAGTTGCACATCCTTCTAGTTGCTGTATGTGGGACGCCGCCTCAGCATGGCCGGACAAGTGGTGCGTCGGTGGGAGCCCGGATCCGAACCCCGGGCTGCCAGTAGCATAGCACGTGCACTTACCACTAAGCTACGGGCCAGCCCCAGCAGTGACTTTATTTTTATAACTCACATACATTTAAGCTGAGTTAACTTAAATATGCAGAACTGGTTGTACTGCTTTGGCAGGAAGTAGGGATCTTAGGGTATCTTGTGACTGACTCCCTCTTCTCAAATTATTGCTAGCAAATTTCTTCAGGAAAATCAGATTGAGTCGTGTCATGTTGCTCTCCTAGGGAGTACTGAATTTTTCATCTTGTGACTTAAGCCACCTGTTTCCCTTTCTTAAATCACAAGATTTTCAAATGTGCCATTCCTGTATAGAGAGACCAAGTTAAGAGGATTGAGTCCAGTCTTGTTTTTGTATATATTTTGGTCAGTGAGATGAGTTCTGAATTTCAAAATTTTTTCAGACAGGAAAGAATTATTGCTCCTTCTTTCAGTGAGTAAACTGTGTCAACTTGCAGGTTCACAGTGCCTGTTAGCTCATGTCAATAACAACATTGGGTATTGGCTATAGTCCTTAGATGTTCAGGATCCCAAGATTAAAATGTCCCTAACCACGTATTAGGCATAAGGTGTGTGGAGAACCAGCTTTATCCTTTTGCCATGAACAATGTATCGTCCTGACTGGGATGAATTGACTGATGGGTCAAGATAGTTTGTGCCCAGTGGGCATCCTTTTATGACACTCTGTTTTGTGGTCTTCTTTCATCACACTAGGTTGTGAGCTTCGTGAGGACAAGCTGTGCATTACACTCTCAGTACCCCTCATTATTCACATGTTATGTGATCTCCGTGCTAGCCATTATGGGTGCAGAAATAAGCAACACGCGTGTTTCTTGTTCCCAGAGCCTGGAACATCATAGGCACTTGATCAATAATTGTCTTAACTGAGTATGGGAACCTTTTCTAGAGTCTCAAAAGGTAATTCTTCTGGCTGTGTTTTTCATAGACTTTTTTCCTGCCATCTGTGCCACCCTTGTAGTTTGGCTCACTTCCTATATTTGGATTCTTCTGAACATTCTATAGTAGAAAATAAAATGTTGAAATTTATTACTTCTGTGTGAAAAGCCTATGTATGTTAGACTTGTTAGACACTAATCTTCCTAAATGAGTAGAAATGGTACATCTTGATTCTGAACTTGTAAAAATGAACTAAAACTGGGTGAGGTTGATTTTTTAAAAATATTAAAACATTAGAAGAGTAAAGAAATTATTATCACAACCCATACCATGCCAAGAGATCTTAGTGAATTAAAAAAATAAAAAAGCTGTTATCCAAGACTAATCTTTTTTCTAACAGGGTGACAAAATGAGTAATTTAAAACTTAACATATTTACACCTCATAATAGAAAGGTAGCTTGACCTTGGGAAGCCTTATTAGCAGGTTCTTCACTGCTTGGTTTCTTTTCTCCATCGTATGCCCAGTGCTTGGCACATATTAGGTCTCAAGTAAGAATTGAGAGGATGAATATATTTTAAAAAGAAAAATAAAAATCAAGTAAACAAAGTTGTAATATGGACCCATGGATCAGGACTATTTTACTTGTTATTAGTTGGATCCAATCTCATTTCGACAGGGCCCTTCTAGCCCTTGCGGAACCAGGGCTAGAACCAATATGGCATGGGCCATATTGACATCTCAGTGACCACTCCCACTCTGGGCAGAGAACAAGCTGTCTTGTCCAGCTGCAGTCCTAGTCTGAAATTGCTGCCTTTTGGTTAACTTACTCTTCTCAGTTTCTTTACTGCCATCTCTCTACCATCTGAAGATGGCCATTCTGGTACTCAAATCCGCCTAAAAATGAATCTGCTTTCTAAATAGATATGGATTTAATAAACCATCAGAAGTGATCTCTTTAACTAGGTAGCTGCCGTGTAGTCCATCTCTTAGGTAACTGAACTTCTGTCCCTGAACTTAGGCATTTCCAGTACCTGTGTCTCTGGACTTGTTTTTAACTTGCTACCAAGGTCTCTGCAATTGCTTAAACATCTTGAACTCAGTTTTGATCTGGATTCCTTTGCATTGGTCTGTTCTGGTTTGAAACTGACTTTTAGTTTTCCTAGATACCTTTGGCTAGAATAACTGAGTATAATAGATCAAAAAAAGACCACAAATTGCTCCCATCCCTGTCTGTACAACCCTTTGCAATGTGACTCTGCTGCTCCCATACCCTGACACTGGGCCTGGCCAGGGACTTGCACTGGCCAATGAGACATTTGTAAATGTGACACAAGCAGAGGCTTGGAAAGCACCTGTGCATGGAGAACTTGCCCTCGAATGCTGTTGGGAACCCTTCCTCCATTCTCCATCCGCCGTCCTGTCGAACAGCTCAGTCTAGCCAGCTAGAGACATGTGGCCCAGCTGTCAGCTAGCACTAGCTAACACTAGCATTAATTGCTAGACAGATGAGTGAAGCCATCCTAGACCCCCAGCCCCCAGCCAGCCTGCCATCTCACTGCAGCCACATGAGTGAGCCCAGCTGAGCCTAGCCAAAATTGCTAACCCCCATGATTGTGACAATAGATGGTAGATAACTGATACACTGAGCCTTGTTTGGGTTCCTGTGGTTAGATTGTTATTCTCTACTGATTCTGGGTTCTGGGGGTTTCTGGTTTTGTCTTTTTACAGCTATCCTGCTACCATGGGAATTCCAGTCCTGTAGGAAGTGATGCAGGACTATCAGTCTCAATCCCTGTCTTAAAGGAACATACCATAGATAAGTTGTATTGGCACACAGCCATGCCATTTGTTTGCATATTGTCTGTGGCTGCTTACACTCTACAAGTAGTTGCGACAAAGCCCATATGTCCTGTGAAACCTACAATACTTTCTATTTGGCCCCTACCCCCACCCCCTGGAGAAATAGATCAGCGATGTATGAGTAATAATTAACATGCCATTTTATTTCAGGAGAAATTGAGCAGTTCTAGCTAAACTGATAGTGAATGCTTTACTGCCAGGTGAAATTTGAAATGGGGAAATTTGAACGTAGACTTTGTCAGTAAAATTCCAAGGCTGGGGAAAATATATCAGGTGGAAAAAAAAATCAATTGTATTTCTATACTTTGACAACCCACGGTTAGAAAACACAGTGAAAAATTTGCTACAATTATCAAAAAATGTATGCAATCTAGGCGTAAATATAAGAAAAATGTATAAGACATTCACAGAGAAATTTTTTCAATTTTGTTGAAAGACTAGAAAGAAGACTTAAATGGAGAGACATACCCTATTCTGGGGCAGGAACCTGTCTTTAGTGGTTTAATTGAAGCTCCCCTAGAAGTAGGGTGCAGGGAAGCAGGCTGACTAAATCTAACGGGACTGAAAAGTTCAGAAGTGGTCTGAAGTCCTGTTGCCAGAAGTTTACCAGTGGGCCGTGGGTTCAGCTGGATCATTCAACCTAACTTATCTGTGTGTTCACAGAGCATGCTGTGGAGGGAGGGGGTCCGTTAGCTACCATGCTGTCCCAGCTCTCAGCTCTCTCAGCTCCTCCTCCTCTCTCGTGCCATCTGTCATGTCTGGTGTCTACAGATTCTGACCTTTGCCAGCTCTTTTGGGAGACACTTTGACTTGCTTCTCATTGGCATTTTCCTTTCCCCATACTTAAATCTCGCGTTCTCCACTCCACTGAGTCATGAACTCACACTTTTCCATTATTTTCCATCTTCCAAAAAATTAGATTTTTTGTCCATTGTATCTTCTCCTGATCTCTTTCACCTAGTGGGCCTATATTTTAATTTTTTTTATTGAGTATAATTGACTTATAACATTATATTAGTTTCAGGTGTACAGTATAATGATTCTATATTTGTATATATTGCAAAATTATCACCACAATAAGTCTAGTTAAGAAGATTCCTTTAGTCTGGTTTTGTTGAGGTTTCTGGAGGGAGCTGAGATACATATATGTGTTTTATTTACCACATATAATTGGAAGTCCAAGGCCTAGATTATTACATGAATCAATTGGAATGATACTAGCTAAAATGATTTTCTAACTTGTTCTACAGAATCCACAAGTTGGTCCCTAAATCAGTTTATTCCTGAATCCCAGTTCATGTGGAGTTTTGTTCTTGCTTGACTTCTACCCTCTTTTACCTTTAGATGAATCAAATTTAAATAAAATTTAAATGCCAGTTAAAGCAACCACTTTAAAAAAAGAAAATATATTGTCTTTATCTTTTCTATCTTTAATTTTGGTAAAAAACACATAACATAAAATTTACCTTCTTTACCATTTTTAACTGTACAGTTCAATAGTGTTAAGTACATTCACACTGTTGTGCAACCATCACCACCATCCATCTCCAGAACTTTTTCATCTTCTCTAACTAAAACTCTGTACCCATTAAACAACAACTCCCCCATTCTCCCATCCCCTCAGCCCCTGCAACCACCATTCTACTTTCTGTCTCTATGAATTTGACTAATCTTGGTACCTCATATAAGTGAAATCATATAGTATGTGTCTTTTTGTGACTGGCTTATTTCACTTTGCATAATGTTCTTAAGATTCATCCATGTTGTGGTATGTGACAGGATTTCCTTCATTTTTAAGGCTGAATAATATTCCTTTGTATGTATGGGCCACATTTTGTTTATCCATCATCCACTAATGGACATTTGAGTGCTTCTACCTCTTGGTTCTTGTGAATAATGCTCCTATGAACATGGATGTGCAAATATCTCGTCGAGTCCCTGCTTTCATTTCTTTTGGATATATACCTGGAAGTGGGATTGCTGGATCATATGGTAATTCTATTTATAATTTTTTGAGGAAGTACTGTATTGTATCGTTTTCCATAGCAGCTGCACCAAATTTACAATCCCACCAATAGTGCACAGTGGTTCCACTTTCTCTGTTGTCTTTATCTTTTTAAATTAATAAGCGCTCCTTTTGAATAAAACTTCAAAAATAGAAACATAAAAAAAATCACCCATATCCTACCATACACTGATAATTTTTTTTTTTTTTTTTGTGAGGAAGATCAGCCCTGCGCTAACATCCATGCTAATCCTCCTCATTTTGCTGAGGAAGACCGGCTCTGAGCTAACATCCATTGCCAATCCTCCTCCTTTTTTTTCCCCAAAGCCCCAGTAGATAGTTGTATGTCATAGTTGCACATCCTTCTGGTTGCTGTATGAGGGACGTCGCCTCAGCATGGCCGGAGACGTGGTGTGTTGGTGCGCGCCCAGGATCCGAACCTGGGTCGCCAGTAGCAGAGCACGCACACTTAACCGCTAAGCCACGGGGCCAGCCCTGATAATTGTTAACATTTCCTTTTTTCCAGTTTTAAATCAAAATTTAACTTCACTGAATTTAGGGTGCAAGTGTTTTGAATCCTAGTGCTAGGCTGACCTCTAGAGGTAAAACTGGTATGCCACAGCCACTTCCCAATGCACTTTAAACTAAACGCGTTCTTAGAACTGTTAATTAGTGTAGTGCTGCAACGTTCTGGCATGTGTGGGGCTGCTGAAAAGCTGGTTGAGAGTCCCAACTCCCAACTGGTTGAAAGTGTTTTCCAGGTATTTATCTATGTCTTCTGTAAAGCTTGAGGCAGAAGTTCTTCCAAAATACTTAAGGAAAAGTATTGCAACTAGTGTAACTGGGACAAAACATTGCCAAATGGCTGGGTTTGGTTTGTGGCATATAGGTTTGTTGAACTTGAAGAGAACACGAGGGATCTGCCTGCCTATGTCTGGAAGCCGCTCCAAACCTTTCATCTGGTTTTCCCTCGGGATACCTACACTGCAGGGTCCTGGAGTTTTAGCCGTCCAGTGGGTTAATGTGTACCACATCTCTCCTCTCCACCTGCGTCCTGCCCAGGGGGCAAAGGGCCTTGAGGCCAAATCGCTTGTGTAGATTCTTCATCCTGCATTTAGTCTGCAGGAGGCCATCGGTTGTGGATATTCCAGCTACAGTTTTCTGTCTCCACGTGGCCTCTTTCTCCTTCCCTGCTGCTTCGTTCAGTTGATCCCTGGGAAGGTTACAGAACAGGCGCTCAGCTAAGGAACTAGAGGCTCTCTTGTACACCCATTTATTCATCTAATCTGACTCAGTACATTTGGAAGAAAGTCTGAAGGTTCGCTTTGGCCTACCAAAGCTTAAAGCGGGTGCTTTTGAGCCCATTAGCTCCTCAGACATAATTTCTTAAAGGACAAATGCGTAATCGTTATGTCCTCAGGCTTTAGCATTTAAAAACCCCGTCTGAGTTCAGTAGACAATGCTTGTGTGAAGTTGGTGGGTAAAGGAACTTTAACTTTTTTTTTATTTAAAAAAATGACAAGAAGCAAGTATGTCAGGATTGGTTGTTGTTAATTCTCAACAGTGGAAATATGAGGATGTTTATTATTCTTTCTATGTTTTTTATTTCTCAAAATAAGTTAAGAAAAGAAAATAGTTCTAGAAAAGGAACCAGGGGCACTATGTTAAATTTCTTACTTGTTCTTCTGTGACAGCAAATACTTTTAATTGAACCGAAGTGATTTTTTGTTTGGTAGCTACAAACAGCTGTTCAGAGATACAAACATTTTTATTCTGGTTATATTTATGGTCAATGTAGTTAACTCTGACCAATGGTATTGATTCCTTGGCTCAGCTGTTGCTGCAGATCTAGTTTATATAAATCGTATAGTTCAAAACTAAGCAGTTTAGATGTGTTGTAATTTCCTTCAACCCATCTAATAGGGCCCATCTAATCTCTGAACAGACTAGGTGCGAGGCCCTTTCAGGTTATAAAGGATAGAGGTACTCAGATTACACTTGTCGACGAGGATTTACTGTGAGACTTGCGAGGGAGTGAGGAACACAGGAAGCCATCTCTGCAGCTGTATCGCTGTTGCAGAAATAGGACGTTGTTCAGGGGACACACAAGCCTCTGATAGTCGGACAACCGCTCTGGTAACTTGCAGCAGTTCTCAGGGTGGTGGTTTCATAGCAGGTGCTTGGCTAAGGTTCTGCCTTTCTAAGGTCCACCACAGTGGTGACTCTACCACTGGCTGTACATCTGTTGCTTCTCCTGCCCTTGACTGAGCCACTTTGTGGGTCTCCATTGGAGACTGCCCAAGGGGGATGAGCTAATTCACTGGCCACGTACCATTTAGCACAGGCTGCTGTTGGGCTGAACTCCAGAGCCAGGCAGTAGGTCAGCCTGTGCACATCTGCCTTTGGTCCTTTGGTTCAGCTTCCCATCTGGGGTCCGGTCCATGGAAGCCACGGTATTTGGCTCACATGGGACCCAGCCTGGCACACCTGTTAGTAATGAAATCCTGACAGGAGATAGTGGGATTGCCAGGTCCATGGGGCTCCCTGAAGGGAAAGTGGGAGCCCTGTAGTCTAAGTTCCAGATCAGCAGGCTGGGACTGGGGTGTTCGCAGCGTTTGTGAGGAGGAAATGGATGCAAGGTCCTCTCTTTCTGTTCTGTTCAGTATAATGGGTACCTTGAATCTTCAGATTTTAAGCCAGCAAATTGTGCCAATTAATCCTGTAAATAAATGCCCCCAGACAGCATTTTTTTTTTTTTTAAATGAGAGAGCATTGTGGTTTAGTATGAAGCATAAGGAAGAGGAAGCAATTCCTATTAAACATGTTTAAGAGGAAGAGTCAGAAGACTGGCTTCAGCCCCATTGTGCTGGATTCCAGCAGCTTTACATCCTTGGGTGAGTCTGTAACCACTTTGGGCCTTGATTTCTATATTACCAAAATGAACATGCTGGACTAAATAAAAAAGAAACATTCTTTGTGTTTTGGTGCATTACATTTAAGGATCTCTAGTTGCTTTTAAGGCTAAGTTTATTAGATTCAGGTATTATTTATATATCCTTTTTCCCCCCAAATGGGCAAAACTGGGAAATAAAAAGTAGACCTTAGCAGTGATAACCTTGAAAATCAGTAATGTTTTTCTTTTCTGTGCCTAGGAACAAGAGCCATGATGTAATCAGTTAGTGATTGTGTGTTATGAATTTATCAGTATAGTAGAGCTCATATTCACATTGAATAGCTATCATCATCACTAAAATGAAGATGGTGACTATTTCCCTTTTTTCATGAAATATAAAATACACGTAGTGTCTAGAAATGTTAGACTTTACAGAAACAGTCTAGAGTTAGTTTCTGGCAATAGGGCAAAGTAAGTACCCTGAAAATCCTGTCCACTTCAAATACTTAAAAATATTGAGTAAATGTATATAGTTTAGAGTTTCTTTATAATGCATAGCTGAGCTGGCAAGAAAGTTATATAAGTTCTCAGAGAACAGATTTGGGAGCACAAGTCCCAAGAGATATGTGAAAACTACAGATGCTCTAAGAGTGTTTGCAGTCTTGCTAATCTGGAGCTTTGGTTCTAATTGCCAAGCTTAGTCTGTGCAAGATGGGCGATCAAATCGGAGATCCCTGAAGGAAGCTGGTATTCAAAGGGCTACATTGTTGGTGAAAAGGAGAACTAGGAAAAAATTAACTAACCCATTTGTGGAGGCTCCTCTCTCTTGGCCTTGACTCTGGGTGGAGGGGAGAAAGAGTTCTCTGAGAATTTCTTTCTTTCTTTCTTTCTTTTTTTGTGAGGAAGATCAGCCCTGAGCCAACATCCCTGGCCAATCTTCCTGTTTTTGCTGAGGAAGATTGGCCCTGGGCTAACACCCATGCCCATCTTCCTCTACTTTATATGAGATGCTGCCGCAGCATGGCTTGATAAGTGGTGCATCGGTCCGTGCCTGGGATCCGAACCTGTGAACCCTGGGCTGCCAAAGCAGAGTGCACCAACTTAACCACTATGCCACTGGGCCAGCCCCTAAAAGTTTTTTTTTTAACGATGTGGTAGGCAGAAAAGTGGCTCCCCTAAAATGTCCATGTCCTAATCCCTGGAACCTGTGAATTTGTTACCTTAGATGGCAAAAGAGACTTTGCAGATGTGATTAAGGATATAAAAATGGGAAAATGATCCGAATGGGTCCAGCGTAATCACAAAGGTCCTTATAAGAGAAAGAGAGAGGCGGGAGAATCAAAGAAGGAGATGTGATGACAGAAGCAGAGGTCAGAGTGATGAGATTGCTGGCTGTGAAGACGGAAGAGGACCATGAAGCCAAGGAAAGCCGGTGGCCTCTAGAAGCTAGAAAAGGCAAGGAACAGATTCGCCTTTAGAGCCTCCAGAAGGAGCGCAGCCCTGCTGACCCTTTGATGTTAGTCTGGTTGAGATTTCTGACCTCCAGAACTGTAAGATAATAAATTTGTATTGTTTAAGCCACTCAGTTTGTGGTAATTTATTACAGAAGCAATAAGAAACAAATACAACAGCTTTATTGTGATATAATTTGTATACCATACCATCGACTCATTTAAAGTGTGCAGTTCAATGGTTTTTAGCATACTTACAGAGTTGTGTAACTCTAAACATTTTTGAAAGATAGATCAAAAACATGTTGTGAAATGAAAAAGAAATGCTCTTTGCATCAGTGGTGCCCTCCTCACTGTGGTCACCGGAGTAAGGGTTGCAGGCTGTGTCCGGGACGTCTGTGCACCTTGCTGATGCAGGACCACAGCACCTCTAGGACTAGGAAAATTCTGCTTTCCATTTTTATCTTAGTAGTGTAACCTTTCCTTCAGACCCTTTTCGTTGTATTTCCCTCGATGATGTATAAAATCTCTATTTGCTGGCACTTTCTTCAATCAGTTCTTTCTTGATTTTAGCTCTCAAACTTATAAATCTTAAATTTCTGATCTGTTGCTAAGACACCGTACAACACTCTATACAACTGATATAAACTTCTTCATGAACTGGCTAAGAAACAGACTTTATTTTGTATATAGTCAATAACTAACTTTATAAACCTCTCCTTGAATTCAAGGAGTCTGTTCTAGGTAAACATTTTTGTAAAAGGCCTGCTCGTGGGGTGGGGGATCAGGGGTGTTCAGTTCCCAGCAGGGACTTGTTCTGTGTGTGATGAGGTCTGAGGAGGCACTTCTGTGTGTTTGTCCTTATGATCCTCCAAAATAAAGTAGCTGTTTTCTGGCCCTATTTTAAGGTTTTTTTTTTTTTTCACCTGATATATTACAAATCTTCCAGATTATTTATAAAAATCTCCCAGATTCTCCCTCTCCTTTAAAAAAAATGTAAGCCCAGGTCTCATGTGTGATGATGGCCTGTAATGGCTTTTTTATCCTCGCTGTCCCTTAAGCAGGAGAGGCTTTGCGTCTGCCTGATCATTTATGGACTCATTATCTTTGCATGAAGCTTCTTTTCATTAAAAATAGTAAAGAAATCTGTTTGTATTTCAGCATATCTTTGTATTTTTTTTATAGTAACAGCAGCAAGAAAGTTTCTCTTCCTCAATTTGTAGCTAAAACAACATACAAAATGGCATAGCTTTAAGAAAGAGAAATATCAGAAATCAAACAAAAGAGCAGCCCCGACCTCTAGAGTAGACCTGGCCTTCGCTGCCGGGCCACAGCATTCTCCTGTTGGACACGAGCAGTCTCAGGAACACCAGCCTCAGACAAGGTCCCTCTCAGACCGTGACAAAATGAGACAAAGCTAGACTGCGGCATAAATTTGTCTGAGCATAGACTAAAACACTGTCACTGTGCAACCCATAAAGACCGAACACCCCTCTCTTGGCTAAAGTGAATGACTGCTACTTCTTTGCCCATTACAACTTAATGTTCAGTCTGGTCTCCCCTCTGTATATTTATATTTATTGAAATACCCGATCTTTATATTGCTCTTGCCTTCTGACAGCATCCAATCTAGTGAACTTAGACCCTCCTCCAAATCACCCCACCAAAGCTCAAGTCCCACGGTCATAAGTTCTCTCTGACGCCCTCTTACTGCCACCGCAGGTTCCCCTGCTGTGTGTTCTCCCTCCCTGCAGTGAGTAACAAAACCAGCATTCCACTGTGGGTATCTTCTTTGGCTGAAGGACACTGACAGCTTAAAGATAAAAACTGTGATGTAGGGGCCGGCCCACTGGGGTAGCGGTTAAGTTCAGCATGCTTCGCTTTGGCGCCTTGGCTTTGCAGTCCCTGATTCCAGGCATGGACCCACCCCACTCGTCAGTCATGCTGTGGCAGCATCCCACGTACAAAATAGAGGAAGACTGGCACAGATGTTAGCTCAGAGTTAATCTTCCTCAAGCGAAAAAAAGAGGAAGATTGGCAGCAGATGTTAGCTTACAGCCAAAGTTCTTCACGAAAAACAAACAAAAAAACTGTGATGTAAAATGATGTAAAAATTATTTGACTCACTGGCAAAAAAATCACAGAGTTTTTTGGAAAGCATTGATGTTGCTCCTTGGGCATCTGTGTATTTGTTTCTATATGTACTCTGCCTTGCTTATTTAATATGTCATGAATTAGAAGCAGGACTGACCACATAATTTGTGAGGCTGAGTGCAAATGAAAATGTAGGGCTCTTGCTCAATATTCATTAAGAATTTTAAGACAGTGGCAGCAGAGCATTAAACCTAGCACAGGGCCCTTCTGAGCACGGGGTCATGCCTTCTTTCCGCCCTTCTCCTTGGGGACTGACTGAAGGATGAGGATGAAGAACCACTGCTTTCCATTTTTTCCCCCCATGGGCCTTGTTTTATCATTTAAAAAAAATTAAAAATTTTAATTGTGGTAAAATATACATAATGTAAAATTTAGTATCTTAATAATTTTTAATTGTACCGTTCTGTGCTATTAAGTACATTCACATTGTTTTACAACCTTCCATCTTCATAACACTTTTCATTTTGCAAAACTGAAACTCTGTCCCCGTTAAACAACAATTCCCCATTCTCCCCTCCCCCAGCCCCTGGCAACCACCATTCTATTTGCTGTCTCTGTGAATTTGACTGCTCTAGGTACCTCATATAAGTGGAATCATATAGGATTTGCCTTTTTGTGACTGGCTTATTTCATCTCAAAGTTCATCCATATTGTGTAGCGTGTCTCAGAATTTCTTTCCTTTTTACAGCTGAACAATGTTCCGTTGTAGGTGTAAGCTGCTTTTTGTTTATCCATTGATCCGTCTGTGGACATTTGGGTTGTTTCCACCTTTTGGCTGTTGTGAATAATGCTGCTATGGACCTGGGCGTACAAACATCTGTCCCAGTCCTTGCTTTCAGTTTTTTAGGGTATATACCCAGAAGTGGAATTGCTAGGTTGTATGGTAGTTCTATTTTTAACTTTTTGAGGAACTGCCAAACTATTTGCCACGGTGGCTGCCCCTTTACATTCCCACCAACGTTCCAATTTCTCCACCTCTTGGTTTATTTTCTGTTCTCTTGATAGTAGCCATCTTAGTGGGTGTGAGGTGGTATATCATTGTGGTTTTGATTTGCATTTTCCTAATGATTATTGATGTTGACCTTTGTCTTTAAATTTGTTTTTGTAATTTTGTGTGTGTGTGTGTGAGGAAGATTAGCCCTGAGCTAACATCTGTCGCCAATCCTCCTCTTTTTGCTGAGGAAGACTGGCCCTGGGCTAACATCCATGCCCGTCTTCCTCTACTTTATATGGGATGCCACAGCATGGCCAGGCAAGCGGTGCATCAGTGCGCGCCTGGGGTCTGAACCTGGGCCGCCAGCAGGGGAGCCTACGCACTTAACCGCTACACCACGGGCCGGCCCCTTACATTTGTTTTTGAATACTCACAGTGATCACTCTTCACTTCTTTCTAGAGAAGAGATGAAGTTGCTGGAGCAGTCAGGTTCTCTGAAAGGCTCTTTGAGTGCTGAAGAGCAGCTGTCACTCATCAGTGGTTGTTCCAGTATTCAAGAAGCAGTAGAGGGCGCCATGCACATTCAGGTGAGTTAACCTTCTACTCAAGTCTGTAAGGGCTTGAAGAGATTGCCTTCCAACCTCCTTGGAAGAACAGGGGAAGATAAAAGCCAGTTGGAAAGTGTGGACATCTTGTACCCTCAAGGTCAGAAAGATGTTTTATGTGATAGGAGACATGTCCTCAAAACGTCTCCTCTGTGGGCTCTCATCAGACTATTTTTATAATGTTATGTTTCAAAGGTGTTAGAATTGAGCAAAAATAGATTTTTGGTCAGCTAACACTTTTAGTTTGTTTTATCTTCCTATTGAATGAGAGATTATATTCTTGTAGCCGTATATAATTGAGTAAAAGCTTAAAGAAATCACCTAAAAGAAATCTTTTCATTTCTTGTAGCATTTGCATTTAGCTTTTCCAGCAACTTCACTTCAAAAAGTGAACTCCTGAGGGGCACTGTTTCCACAGCTGAGTGAGCTCCAGGCAGAGCTGAGGGGTGGCCTCGGGCTGTGATGGCAGCTCAGTGCTCTCCTCGGGATCCGTCCCTCCTGGGGCTCCTGGCATACGGACAATTCCTGCCTCTATTTAGGAATGCTGAAGTAGAAAGTTGTCTTTTAAAGTGCTACACTTACTGCCATAAGATTTAAGCAAATTTACCTCAAACTAAAAGAAGCATCACCCCTGGTGGCCCTCCTTGATAGTCTGTGTTCTGAGACTTGGGCATTTCTGTTTATTCAGTGTTGCACATTTCATTTTGTTACTGTGATGATATTCTAGCTGAGAATTTGGGAGCAAACCAAAAAGGCTGAGTCTGTTTTATGTTTAGGTCAGCTGCTGCCCTGAGATTCAGGTCAAATACAGGAAATCTAAGTTCTCGTCTTTGCAGCTCTAAAATTCTCTAGTTCATTTAACAAATGTGTGTCGAATAGAACATAAGAAGAGGACTGTTTTTCAATTCCTTATCTCTTTCCAGTATTTTCATCTCTATCTCTTATTTGGTGAGGGTTGTGTAAGATTGAGGGGTCTTAGAAGGGATCAGAGGGCTCCTTTAATTAGCTTTCAAATGCCATCTGTTTAAACACTTACTGAAGTGGTGGTGGGTGCTGTCAGAGGACTTGCTTCTGAAGATCATGGAAGCTTTCCCGCATGGTCTCAGCAGAGAAGGGTCTTCACAGGGGTTTACTTTTAAGGAAGGTGTCTGCTTCTTATGCTGATCCTGCTGGAGGAGGAAATACAATTTAGATTTTGTTGCTCCTGACACTAGCAAAGACAAGTGGGATCCTCCTGCCGTGGAGGCAGTGGTTGAGAACACAGACTTTAAGTCAAGCAGACTTTGCACTGAGCAGCTGTGTCACTTTGGCAAGTTTCTTAACTTCTAAGCCCTACTTGCTTGTCTGTACAATGGGCATAATACCCATAGCGCTGGGTGGTTGTGAAGAGAACCATCTATGCTCACATCTAAGATGACCCTAATATAAGGCAAGCCTCCATTTTCCCAGTGAGAAGATTAAAAAGAAAATCCCTTTTTTGGGTCAATTTGATATATAATATTTACATGATGGAAATGATATATTATAATTACATATGCGATCTGAAATATGAATATGTCATATATTATCATAATATTTCTGCTTTCACATTTCACAGAGCACTTTTGTTCAAACTCTTACCAGGTATCTCTGACTCCAGTGTCTTTGTCTTCATTGGAATGACTTTTTGAGTCTCTTTTCTAAACAGAGTTTTCCAGAGCACATCATCTCTGCTTTCCTCAGAGCTGTTGCTCTGCAGAGCTTGTTAATCCATGTATGATGACAGCATTGGAAGTTTTCTTTCCAGCCCCAACTACTAATTTTCAAACCTTTAGTTGTTATTTTTTCTCCCTGCAGTAGTGTACCTGTAGTTCCACAACTTAACAACTTGCTGTGTTAATTTTTTTTAAATGATCTTGATAAAGCTTATTTACAAATTTTCTAGCACTAGCAAATGAAAAGTCATGCCCAAGAATAATTAATATGTCTGTGTTAAATGTCTCCTGGTTTCCATTTTAAAAAATAGATTCTATCAGATGATTTCTATAGTAGCATGATTGAATTAGTTCAGGCTAATGTTTTTTCCCCAAATGTTACATTATTTTTCGAAAAATAGAAAGCCCTCTATAATATGAGAACTTTATAATGACTTGACTATAAGGTGAGTCCTTCTTTTATGGTATAATTTTTGGGGAATATTCTAACTTATAATGCATGTAAAGTGCTTAGCACAGTACTCGGCACATAGAAATGCTTAATAAATTTATAAAATAAATCATTTTATAATGTGGCCATTTGTATACAATTTTGATAATAAATGATATGGGGCAGGGTATGTTGTTCTTTGTGTAGTAGGTACTGAAAACTGCTTTTTTTGTGTGAGGAAGATCAGCCCTGAGCTAACATCCGTGCTAATCCTCCTCATTTTTTTGCCGAGGAAGACCGGCTCTGAGCTAATGTCTATTGCCAATCCTCCTCCTTTTTTTTTTACCCCCAAAGCCCCAGTAAATAGTTGTATGTCATAGTTGCACATCCTTCTAGTTGCTGTATGTGGGACGTGGCCTCAGCATGGCCAGAGAAGCGGTGCGTTGGTGTGCGCCCGGGATCCGAACCCGGGCCGCCAGTAGCGGAGCACACGCACTTAACTGCTAAGCCATGGGGCCGGCCCTGAAAACTGCTGTTTAAGGTCTGTCTTTATTTTATAGATTAAATGAATGTATTTACATGACATTTACATGTTCAGCAGCATCTATTATGCAGAACAACGCTGAGTTAGGGAGCGTGGGGAGAGAAGACTGGGAAAGATGATGGAAGCTCTACCGGGTTTAATTCCTGTAAGAGATTAGGTTCTTCAGAAATTGTTTGTACCTCTAGCACTTCAAAGACTATGGGGAGGGGAATAGTTCTGACCCGGAGGATTTGGGAAAGTTTAATGAAGTTAGTATTTGAGCCTGCCTTGCCCTCTGACAAGTGGATTTTAGAGGACGAAGTGGGAGCAGAGGTGGGGACAGTGTCTCAGAAAGAGATGAGCATAGGACGAGAGGTGCCTGGGCGTGTGCTGTGGGCCCGTGAGTAGAACGGCCAGGCTGAGCTGCAGGGCGGTGGGAGAAGTGGGAGAAGGCTGGACGTGAAGTGGAAGCCACGTTGGGAATGCTTTGAATGCCAACCTGAACGTTACTTAGATGAAATGAGTTACTGTCCATAAAGTGCTTGGAGTAGTGTGTGGCACTTAAATAGTGCATTCCTTAAGTGTTCTCTTGAGGAACTAAAGGGTTTGGGTTTCATTCTGTATCCTGATGAGACTGCTCCAACGAAGGTGTTTAGTAGGAGAGTGAAACTAGTCAGAAGGAAAAATGGATAAGAAAAAAAACTTAGATTTCATTTTTGTCTGTTGCTTTGATTGATTTTCTTGGGCATGTTTACACATTTCTTTGTATGACATGGGTCAATGTAATTTTCCAAATTTTGTAACTAATGCATATTAATTTCACCTTATGTTTACCAAACAAATAATAAAACCCCCAAATAAAAACCTGACTGATGTTATACCATGTGTTTGTTAAATTGTATTAGGTTTCTAACAATCCAGGGATGTTAAAAATATATTTTAAAGAATAAAGAGGGGCTGGCCCAGTGGCGTAGTGGTTAAGTTCGCACGCTCTGCTGTGGTGGCCCAGGGTGCACAGGTTTGAATCCCGGGCTCGGACCTAGGCACCGCTCATCAAGCCACGTGTGGCGGTGTCCCATATACAAAATAGAGGAAGATGGGCACAGATCTTAGCTCAGGGACAATCTTCCTCAACAACAACAACGACAACAACAACAACAACAACGACAAAAAAGAATAAAGAATAAGGAAAGTTTAGGAAAATCCTGCTTAGGTCCATTATCCAAAAATGTTTTAATATTTTTGTGTATTGGTATTTCTTTCCATTTCTCCTGTTTATTTCTCTCCTTCTCTAACATACTTGACATTATACTATAAATAGGATTTTGTATCTTAGTTTTTATTTTAAACTTAGAACATTTCTTGTTGTGTGATTTGCCCAGGACTCTTATCAGATAGAAGATGTATAATTTTTAGACTTAAAAAAAATTATGTTTATCATGTGATGTCTAACATGAAAGAACCTTTCATCCAAGAATGACATTAGAACTGAAGATCCAGCAGGCCACGGTCATCTGTAAGGCGCCTACTCCTCACCAGGCCTCATGGTGCTTTGTCATCTTCGTGCTCATGACTTGGTGTTAGCTCAACCCTCTTGTCAACTCTTATAACTCCTTTTTCTGATTTATAAAAGGAAAAGTTCTCATTGTAGAAAAAATAATCCAGGCTATTTGGAGACATTTTTCTTATAAAAAGAAAATTATCGTTACCTTAGGGAATTGTTCAAAAGCAGGAGACAGAGCTTGTGAATTAACAAACAAAAGCACAGTGCTTGCCATGGTTCCTAAACTACAATGTAATTGTAGGATTTACTGAATCCCCAAGGGTCAAAGCCCCAGAAATGTGAGTGTAATTCTCCGAGGTAGATTTGTCTTCTACCCAAACCCCAGAGGGCGGGAGCATGGGTGAGAAAGTTTCCTAATACTCTGCTGAAATGTGGGAGCGTGCAAGAAAGAAACCTGAATTTCTAGAACTTAGTGCAATTTTGAAATCAAATCTTGCCCGGCAAGAAAATCTGCCATGCTGGAAAAATAAGTTTATTCTGAAAAGCCTGTCTAAAGTGTTGACTCTTAAAGAGCATTAAGTCTCATTAGCTGTGCTACAGAGGCTTTATCTAATCTCTGGAATTTAAGACTGGAGATTGCAGTAGCTGGTTGGAGCCCTGGAAATGGTGTATAGAATTATGAAGTTTACATTGAGTTTCCTTACACAAAATCAGACAACAGCTGAAATATTGAAGTAAAAATTATATTATCCATGTAGATGATAAGAATTTGCATCTGAACTTTGCTTTTAAAATTTAGAAAATGCTAGGGGCCGCCCCTGTGGCCTAGTGGTGAAGTTCGGCATGCTCCTCTTCGGTGGCCTGGGTTCAATTCCTGGGCACAGACCTATACCACTTGTCGGTGGCCATGCTGTGGTGGCGACCCACATACAAAATAGAGGAAGATTGGCACAGATATTAGCTCAGGGCAAATCTTACCCGGGGAAAAAAAAATTTTAGAAAAGCTAGTCATTTTGATAAGGGCTTTCTGAATCTGTCAATAGTTATAGGAAGTAGTGTTCATGAATACTAACACCATTTAAAATTTATATGTTTTCTTATTTTTAAATTTTTTATTTATTGCAGTAACATTGGTTTATAACGTATAAATTTTAGGTGTACATCATTATACTTCTATTTCTGCATAGATTATATCATGTTCACCACTCAAGTACCAATTACAACCCATCGCCACACACATGTGCCGAATTATCCCTTACCCCCCCCCACCCCCGTCCCCCCTGGTAACCACCAATCCAATCTCTGTCTCTATGTGTTTGTTTATTGTTGTTATTATCTACTACTTAGTGAAGGAAATCATATGGTATTTGACCTTCTCCCTCTGACTTATTTCGCTTTGCATAATACCCTCAATGTCCATCCATGTTGTCACAAATGGCTGGATTTCATCGTTTCTTATGGCTGAGTAGTATTCCATTGTGTATATATACCACATCTTCTTTATCCATTTGTCCCTTGATGGGCACTTAGGTTGCTTCCAAGTCCTGGCTATTGTGTGTAACGCTGCAATGAACACAGGGGTGCATGTATCTTTACACATTGGTGTTTTCAAGTTCTTTGGATAAATACCCAGCAGTGGAATAGCTGGATCATATGGTAGTTCTATCCTTGATTTTTTGAGGAATCTCCATACTGTTTTCCATAGTGGCTGCACCAGTTTGCACTCCCACCAGCAGTGTATGAGAGTTCCCTTCTCTCCACATCCTCTCCAACACATATTGTTTCCTGTCTTGTTAATTATAGCCATTCTGACGGGCGTGAGGTGGTATCTCATTGTAGTTTTGATTTGCATTTCCCTGATAGTTAATGATGTTGAACATCTTTTCATGTGTCTGTTGGCCATCTGTATATCTTCTTTGGAGAAATGTCTGTTCAGGTCTTTTGCCCATTTTTTAATTGGGTTGTTAGTTTTTTTGTTGTTGAGATGCATGAGTTCTTTATATATTTTGGAGATTAAGCCCTGTCAGATGTATGGTTTGCAAATATCTTCTCCCAATTGTTAGGTTGTCTTTTTGTCTTGCTGATGGTTTCCTTTGCTGTGCAGAAGCTTTTTAGTTTGATGTAGTCCCATATGTTTATTTTTTCTATTGTTTCTCTTGCCCGGTCAGACATGGTGCTTGAAAATATGTTGCTAAGACCCATGTTGAAGAATGTACTGCCTATGTTTTCTTCTAGAAGTTTCATAGTTTCAGGTCTTAGATTCAAGTATTTAACCCATTTTGAGTTAATTTTTGTGTATGGTGTAAGGTAAGGGTCTACTTTCATTTTTTTGCACATGGCTATCCAGTTTTCCCAGCACCATTTGTTGAAGAGACTTTCTTTTCTCCATTGTATGTTCTTGGCTCCTTTGTGAAAGATTAGCTGTCCATAGATGTGTGGGTTTATTTCTGGGCTTTCGATTCTATTCCATTGATCTGTGTATCTGTTTTTGTGCCAGTACCATGCTGTTTTGGTTACTATAGCTTTGTAGTATATTTTGAAATCAGGGAGTGTGATACCTCCAGCTTTGTTCTTTTTTCTCAGGATTCCTTTAGCTATTCAGGGTCTTTTTTGTTCCATATAAATTTTAGGATTCTTTGTTCTATTTCTATGAAAAATGTTGTTGGAACTTTGATAGGGATTGCATTGAATCTATAGATTGCTTTAGGAAGTATGGACATCTTACCTATGTTAATTCTTCCAATCCAAGAGCATGGAATATCTTTCCATTTCTTTGTATCTTCTTCAATTTCTTTCAGCAATGTTTTATAGTTTTCGGTGTACAGATCTTTCACCTCTTTGGTGAAGTTTATTCCTAGGTATTTTATTCTTTTTGTTGCAATTTTAAATGGGGTTGTATTCTTAATTTGTCTTTCTGCTACTTTGTTGTTAGTGTATAGAAATGCAACTGATTTTTGTATGTTGATTTTGTATCCTGCAACTTTACCGTATTCGTTTATTACTTCTAAAAGTTTTTTGGATGATTCTTTAGGATTTTCTATATATAAAATCATGTCATCTGCAAATAGTGAGAGTTTCACTTCTTCCTTTCCAATTTGGATCCCTTTTATTTCTTTCTCTTGCCTGATTGCTCTGGCTAGGACTTCCAGTACTATGTTAAATAGGAGTGGTGAGAGTGGGTATCCTTGTCTGGTTCCTGTTCTTAGAGGGATAGCTTTCAGTTTTTCACCATTGAGGATGATATTAGCTGTGGGTTTCTCATATACGGCCTTTATTGTGTTGAGGTACTTTCCTTCTATACCCATTTTATTCAGAGTTTTTATCATAAAAGGATGCTGTATCTTGTCAAATGCTTTCTCTGCATCTGTTGAGATGATCATGTGATTTTTTTTCTTCATTTTATTAATGTGGTGTATTATGTTGATTGATTTGCGAATGTCGAACCATCCCTGCATACCTGGAATAAATCCCACTTGATCATGGTGTATAATCTTTTTAACGTATTGTTGTATGCGATTTGCTAGTATTTTGCTGAGGAGTTTTGCATCGATGTTCATCAGTGATATTGGCCTGTAATTTTCTTTTTTTGTGTTGTCCTTGTCTGGTTTTGGTATCAGGGTAATGTCGGCTTCGTAGAATGAGTTAGGGAGCTTCCCCCCCTCCTCAATTTTTTGGTAGAGTTTGAGAAGGATAGGTATTAAATCTTCTTTGAATGTTTGGTAGAATTCAGCAGGGAAGCCGTCTGGTCCTGGACTTTTATTTTTGGGGAGGTTTTTGATTACTGTTTCGATCTCCTTACTGGTGACAGGTCTATTCAAATTCTCTATTTCTTCTTGATCCAGTTTTGGAACGTTGTGTGATTCTAAGAATTTATCCATTTCTTCCAGATTGTCGAATTGGTTGGCATATAGCTTTTCATAGTATTCTCTTATAATCTTTTGTATTTCTGAAGTGTCTGTTGTAACTTATCCTCTTTCATTTCTGATTTTACTTATTTGTGCCTTCTCTCTTTTTTTCTTGGTGAGTCTAGCTAAAGGTTTGTCAATTTTGGTTATCTTTTCAAAGAACCAGCTCTTGGTTTTATTAATTTTTTCTATTATTATTTTAGTCTCTATTTCATTTATTTCTGCTCTGATTTTTATTATTTCCCTTCTTCTACTGATTTTGGGCTTTGTTTGTTTTTCTTTTTCCAATTCCTTTAGGTGCATTGTTAAATTGTTTATTTGAGATTTTTCTTGTTTGTTGAGATAGGCCTGTATTGCTATAAACTTCCCTCTCAGAACCGCTTTTGCTGTATCCCATAAATTCTGGCATGTCGTATTTTCATTTTCATTTGTCTCCAGGTATTTTTTGATTTATTCTTTGATTTCTTCATTGACCCAGTCGTTTTTCAGTAGCATTTTGTTTAATCTCCACGTATTTGTGGCTTTTCTGATTTTCTTCCTATAGTTGATTTCTAGTTTCATACCGTTGTGGCTAGAAAAGATGCTTGGTATTATTTCAATCTTCTTAAATTTATGGAGCCTTGTTTTGTGGCCTAATATGTGATCAATCCTGGAGAATGTTCCATGTGCATTGGAAAAGAACGTGTATTCTTTGGGTTTTGGATGGAATGCTCTGTATATATCTACTAGGTCCATCTGTTCTAGTGTGTCATTTAAGGCCAATGTTTCCTTATCGATCTTCTGTTTGGATGATCTATCCGTTGGTGTAAGTGGAGTGTTAAAGTCCCCTACTATTATTGTGTTACTGTCTATTTCTGTTTTGATGTCTGTTAATAATTGCTTTATATATTTAGGTGCACCTACATTGGGTGCGTAGATATTTACAAGTGTTATATCCTCTTGTTGGATTGTTCCCTTGATCATTATGTAATGCCCTTCTTTGTCTCTTTTTACAATTTTTGTTTTAAAGTCTATTTTGTCTGATATGAGTACTGCTACCCCAGCTTTCTTTTCATTGCCATTTGCGTGGAGTATCTTTTTCCATCCCTTCACTTTCAGTTTGTGAGTCTCTTTAAGTCTGAAGTGTGTCTCTTGTATGCAGCATATATATGGGTCTTGTTGTTTTATCCAGTCAGCCATCCTATGCCTTTTAATTGGAGCGTTTAGTCCATTGACGTTTAAAGTAGCTATTGATAAGTATGTACTTACTGCCATTTTTTAACTTTTTTTTTTCTCATTGTTTTAGTAGTCCTTCTCTGTTCCTTTCTCCTTCTATACAGAATTGGTGGTCTCTTTAGTTTGACCTCTGTCTGAAAGCTCTACTCTTTAACTCCCCTCCTCCTTCCTTTTATGTTTTTGATATCATATCTAACCTCTTTTTTGTGCATTTGTATCCATTACCCTCTTATCATGGAAATAGATAATTTTTCCTATTTGTGGTCTTCTCTTTTCCCCTTAAATCAGTCCCTTTAACATTTCTTGTAGCACTGGTTTCTTGGTGACAAACTCCTTTAATTTTTGCTTGTCTGGGAAATTTTTGATCTCTTCTTCCATTTTGAATGATAACCTTGCCGGGTAGAGTATTCTTGGCTGTAAGTTTTTTCCTTTTAGCACTTTAAATATATGGTGTCACTCTCTTCTAGCCTGTAAGGTTTCTGCTGAGAAGTCAGCTGATAGCCTTATGGAGCTTCCTTTGTATGTAACTTGTCTTTCTCTTGCGGCTTTTAGGATTCTCTCTTTATCTTTAATTCTGGACATTTTGATTATGATGTGTCTTGGTGTGGGCCTCTTTGGGTTTATCTTGTTTGGTGCTCTCTGTGCTTCCTGTACCTGGATGTCTGTTTCCTTCCTTAGGTTAGGAAAGTTTTCATCTATTATTTCTTGAAATAGATTCTCTGCCCCTTTGTCTTGCTCTTCTCCTTCTGGAACACCTATAACACGGATGTTAGTGTGCTTGATGTTGTCCCAGAGGTCCCTTAGACTGTCCTCACTCTTTTTAATTCTTTTCTCTTTTACCTGTTCAGCTTGGGTAATTTCTTCTAGTCTTTCGTCCCGCTCGCAGATACGTTCTTCTGTATCCTCTACTCTGCTTTTGAGTCCCTCTAGTGAATTTTTCATTTCCAGTATCGTATTCTTCATTTCTGATTGGTTCTTTTTTATATCTTCCATTTCTTTGTTGACATTCTCACTGAGTTCATCTATTCTTCTCCCCAGATCAGTGACCATCCTTAACACTCTTAGTTTGAACTCTCTGTTGGGTAGCTTGCTCATTTCTGTTTCACTTAGTTCCTTTTCTGGAGTTTTGTCCTGTTCCCTTACTTGGAATGTATTCCTTTGCCTCCTCCTTTTTCCTCTTTCCCTGTGCTTGTGTCTACGTATTTGGTAGGTCAGCTACGTCTCCTGCTCTTGGATAGGTGACCTTATACAAGTGATGCCTTAGGAGGCTTCCAGTGTGCTTCCCTCAGTTCTCAATGTTCTAGGGGTGACCTGTATGTGGGCTACGTGTGTCCTTCTGTTGTGGCCTGTTTGCTCTCCCTATATGCGCCCAGGTAGGCCGAGTTATGCTCCTGGTCAGCTGTTGTAATGCTCAGCTGTTTGTAGTTGTTGTGGGCCCTTCAGTCTCTTTATCAGGTGTGGGGAGCCCCAGCACAGTTGGCTGCAAGTTCTAATACCACGTTTGTGTTGCAGTATTTCTTTTAAGTGAGTAGGCCCCCAGTGTGGCAGGTTGTTAGGCTCAGGGTCTTACAATTGCTATAAGCCTCCAGCCTTTAGGTCTCTTGTCAGCTCTCTGAGGATTGCAGCTGGGTGGGGCTGGCCTCAGGCACAGGAGCACCCAATTGTTTCAGGCTTTGGAAGGTGGGGCAAACCCCCTATGTAGGTCTTTGAGAAGCACTAGTCTTCTGCAGCTGACAAGCCCTACCTCCCACAAGTCCACACACACAGCCAACACAGTCCTGCCCTGTGTGCTCGCCCTGACCTCCCGAAGCCGACCCAGTCTCTCCTTGGCGGGAGCCCCACACACTCCACCACCGCCTCACACTCTCCACCCGCTCCTTTTGCACGCCTTGCCCCACTGAAGTGGGCTCAGTTGCCAGGCTGCAGAGAATCCAGTCACCAATCTATGCAGGCCCACAAGTTGCCTGAGGGCTTGTTGTTGGGTGGGGCCAGTCTCTAGGGTGGGCTGCCTGCCTTGGTTGAGCTGGATTAAATCGGTGCTCTAGCGGGTGCGGCAGACCCTAGGCTAGCAGGCCCCAGGGAGAACTCCAATGGCGTCTGTGTCAGCACGCTCACACCAGGCCACAACAATGGCCATTGCCAATGTCCCAGTCCCTGGAGAGGTCTCACCTCTCACCGAGATGCACTCAGGGCCTATCAGGTGAGTCTCTTTTCACCAAAGCACTATGCACCTTTCTTTCTGGTGATTTTCGGTTGCTTTCTGAAACGGGTGAGTTTGCCCTTTAAGAGCCGGTTTTTAATTTCTTTGTGAACCAGCTTTTCTGGGGGTACTCCACAATGTTTTAGTAGCAGGCAAAGTCAGTTATTCTGCCACTCGTCTCTATTGTGCTGGGTCCACAAAATGCCCACAGCGGGGCGCTTCCCGGCTCAGGGCCCCGCGCCTCCAGGGAGTGCTGGGTACCTGTGGGCTGCTCCCAGCGGCCGTGAAGCTGGAGGCTTGTGAAGACGGCGTTTTTTCTCTTCCGAAGGGCGTTTCTGCCTCTTCCACCTCAATTAGGGTTGTCCTTTGTTGCAGGAGTTCGTCTTGTCCAGTTTTCAGTTCTCTCTCAGGGGTAATTTTTCCAGAAGTAGTTGTAAATTGGCTGTGTCCGCAGGAGGAGGTGAGTTCAGAGTCTGCCTACGCTGCCATCTTGACCCCCATCGTCTGTATGTTTTCTTAAAGGATGGAAGCTTGTTGGACTTTTGGTCTTGGTTCACTGAGGCTCAGAATAATCCTTCTTTTGGAAGAGAGTGGGGTGGGGGTGACGGTGGGGTGCAGGTAGGGAGTGTTCAAGGGACTGTGGGATAGCCAGCACTGAGAATGTACAGGAGTGTACATTGAAACTTGAATTTTGTTTTTCCTGTTCCATGTGTGTGTTTTTTTTTAATTTGTAAAATCAAGTTTACTGAGGGATAACTTAACATACAAAAAAATTAACCAGTTTTTGTGTTCAGTTCCATATGTTTTGACACATGCATATAATCATGTAGCCACTACCACCATCACGTTCAAGCTTTAGAACATTTCTGTCACCCTCCAGAGTTCTCTCCTTTCCTTTTGCAATCAGTCTCCACTCCCCCTGCCCCAGGCCCTAGCCACCACTGATCTATTTTTTGTCCCTATTGTTTTGCCTTTTCTAAATGTTATGTAAAATGGAATCATGCGGTATGCAGCCTTTTGAGTTTGGCTTTTTTCTTTTTTTTTTTTTTAAGATTTTATTTATTTATTTTTTCCCCCCAAAGCCCCAGTAGATAGTTCTATGTCATAGCTGCACATCCTTCTAGTTGCTGTATGTGGGATTCGGCCTCAGGGTGGACGGAGAAGTGGTGCCTCGGTGCGCGCCCGTGATCCGAACCCGGGCCACCAGCATCGGAGCGCGTGCACTTAACCACCAAGCCACGGGGCCGGCCCGAGTTTGGCTTTTTTCACAGAGTAAAATGAACATTAGATTCAGGTATGTTGTTGTGTTTATCAATTGTTTCTTTTTATTGATAAGTAGTATTCCACAGTTTGTCTATCCATTCACCAGTTGAAAAACATTTAGGTTGTTTCCAAGTTTTAGCAATTATGGATAAAACTGGTGTAAACATTTGTGTACAGGTTTTCATATGAACATTTGTTTTTATTTCTCTTGGGTAAATACCTAGGAGTGGAATTGCTAGGCGTATAGTAAGTATATGTTTATCTTTGTAAGAAACTATAAAACTTTCCAAAGTGGCTCTACCATTTTACATTCTTGTAAGCAACGTATGAGAGTGACAGTTCCTCTGCATCCTTGTCAGCTCTTGGTATTATCAAGGTGGGATTTTTCCTCATTCTCATATGTGTGTAGTGGTATCTTATTGTGTTTTTTTTTTTTTTTTGCGAGGAAGATCAGCTCTGAGCTAACATCCATGCCAATCCTCCTCTTTTTTTGCTGAGGAAGACTGGCCCTGAGCTAACATCCGTGCCCATCTTCCTCCACTTTATGCAGGATGCTGCCACAGCATGGCCTGACAAGCGGTGTGTCGGTGCGCGCCGGGGATCCAAACCCGGGCCGCCAGCAGCGGAGCATGTGCACTTAACCTCTACACCACGGGGCTGGCCCCACTTATTGTGGTTTTGATTTCCATTTCACTAGTGACTAATGACTTCTAGTACCTTTTCCTATGTTTATTTGCTGTTCATATAATCTTCTTTGGTGTAGTATGTGTTCAAATCTTTTGCTTATTTTTTAAAAATTGGGTTGTTTGTTTCTTATTATTGAGTCTTGAGATTTCTTTGTATATTCTAGACAAAAATCCTTTATCAGATATGTGTTTTGCAAACGTTTTTCTCCCAATATTTTTGTTTTCTTGACAGTGACTTTCCAAAAGCAGTAGTTTTAAATTTGGTTGGAGTCCAGTTCTAAACTTTTTTTCTTTTATGGATTGTGCTTTTTCTGTCCTATCTTTGGAATATTTGTCTAATCCAAAGTCACAAACATTTTCCTCCTATATTTTCTTTTAGAAACTTTGGTTTTATATTTTGCCTTTAGGTCTATAATCCATTTTGAGTTACTTTTCATACAGGGTAAAAGGTCATTCAGTTGTTTTTGTATCATTTTTTGAGAAGACTATCATTTCTCCAGTGAATTGCCTTTGAACCTTGCCTAAAAATCAATTGGCCATGTATGTGGGAGATTATTTCTAGACTCTTTATTCTGTTCCACTGATCTGTGCATCTATGACACTTTGTTTATAGTAAATCTTGAAATCAGATAGTGTGAATCCTACAAATTTGTTCTTTTTCAAAATTGTTTTTGCTATTCTAGTTTCCTTGCTTTATATTTTAGAATTAGCTTGTCAACTTCTACAAGAAAATGCTGCTGAGATTGTAGTGAATCTATAGATCAATTTGAAAGAGAATTGACATCTTGACAAAACTGAATTTTCCAATCCATGAACACAGTATATCTCTCCATTTATTTAGCTTTTAAAAAATTTCTCATGCGTATTTTGTAGTTTTCAGCATATAGATCTTGCACGTTTTGTTAAATTTGTACATAAATATTTTATGATTTTGGTGCTGTGATAAATGGTATTTTCAAAAACTTTTAACCTCCAATTGTTCATGTTGGTATATAGTAATATAGTTAATTTTTGTGTGTTGATCTTGTATGCTATGACCTTACTAAACTTGCTCATTAGTTCTAGTAGCTTTCTTGTAGATTCTTCAGGATTTTCTACATAGACAGTTATGTCTGTGAATAGAGTTTTATTTCTTCCTTTCCAATTTATTTGGTTTTTACTTATTTTTCTTAACTTACTGTACTGGCTAGGCCCTCTAGTATGATGTTGATTAGGAGCAGTGAGAGTGGACATCTTTGCCTTGTTTCTGATTATGAGGGAGAATGCATTCAGTCTTTCATTACAAATTATGATGTTAGGGTTTTTTTGATGCCTTTTATCAGGTTGAGGAAGTTTCCTTTAATTCCCAGTTTGTTGAGAGTTGGTATCATGAATGGATGTTGAATTTTGAATTTTGTCAAATGGTTTTTCTGCATCTGTTGAGATGATCATATGATTTTTCTTCTTTAATGTATTGTTATGGTGGATTTTATTGCTTTATTTTAGAGTGTTGAACCAACTTTGCATGCCCAGGATAAACTTCACTTGGTTGTGATATAATCCTTTTTACATTTTTCTGGATTCAATTTGCTATTATTTGATAAGGGTTCTTGCATCTATGTTTATGAGGGATGTTCTTCTGAAGTTTTACTTTCTTGTCATTTCTTCATCTGGTTTTCATACTAGGGTAATGGTTGCCTTATAAAATGAGTTAGGAAATGAGTTAGGAAACCTCTTATATCTTCTAGAAAAGTTTGTATAGAAGTGATTTTATATTTTTTTCAATGTTTTGTGGAATTTGCCAGTGAAACTATCTAGGCCTCAAGTTTTCTTAGTTAGAAGATTTTAAACAGTGCCTTTAATTTCCTTAGTTGGTATAGGACTATTAGGGTTATCTGTTTCTACCTAGGTGAACTTTGAATGTTTGTATCTCTCAAGGAATTAGTCCATGTCATTTGTCACAAGGCAGGCTCATGTCACATTTCTTAATTTATAAGAATAAAGTTATTTATAACATTACCTTATTGTCCTTTTAATATCTGGAACTTTTATTGCTGTCTCTTCTTTATTCCTGGTATTGATAATGTATGTTTTCTCTCTTATTTCCTTAATTAGTTTGACTAGTGGTTTATTAATTTTACTAATATTTTCACAGAATCAGATTTTGATTTCATTGATTTTCTCTAGTTATTTTTGTTTTATATTTTACTGATTTCTGCTGTTAGCTTTATTTCCTTCCTTCTGCTTCCATTGGATTTAATTTGTGCTTCTTTTTCTAGTTCCTTAAGATATAACTTAGATAATTGGTTTGAGACCTATATTTTCTAATATAAACATTTACTCAGTATGTTTCCACTGTGTTAGCTGTATCCTACAAATTTTGATATGATGTATTTTCACTTTTATTGAATTAAAAATATTTCCTAATTTACCTTGTGGGATTTCCTCTTTCACTCATGGATTATTTAAAAGTGTGTTGTTGGGTCCAGCCTGGTGGTGCAAGTGGTTAAGTGCGCACACTCCGCTGCCGCGGCCTGGGGTTTGCTGGTTCGGATCCCGGGCGTGCACCGACGTACCACTTGGCAAGCCATGCTGTGGCGGCGTCCCATATAAAGTGGAGGAAGATGAACACGGGTGTTAGCCCAGGGCCAGTCTTCCTCAGCAAAAAGAGGAGGATTGGCAGATGTTAGTTCAGGGCCCATCTTCCTCACACACACACAAAAAAAAGTGTGTTGTTTAATTTTCAAAATTGGGGGAACTTTCCAGATACATTTCTGTTCTTGATTTCTAGTTTAATTCTATTACAGTCCAAGAACATACTTTATATATGATTTCAGATCTTTTAAATTTGTTGAGGTGTGTTTTATAACCTAGTATATGGTCTGTTTTGGTGACTCTTCAGTGTGCAGTTGAAAAGAATGTGTATTCTGTTGTTGTTGGGTGGAGTGAACTATAAATAGCAACTATGTCATGTTGCTTGATAGTGTTATTCAAGTCTTTTATATCCTAGTGGATTTTTTGTTAGTTATTCTACCCATCATTGAGAGAAAAGTGTTGAAGTTTACAGCTATCATTATGGATTCATTTCTCAGTTAATTCAAACTAGACATATAGTTGAGTCTTGGATTTTATCCCATCTGATAGTCTCTGTCTTTTAATCAGCATGTTTAGTCCATTAAATTTAATGTAATTATTGATATGGTTGGATTAAAATCTACTGTCTTGCTTGTTGTTTTCCATTTATTCCATGTGATTTTTGTTCTTCTCTCTTACCTTCCTTTTTGGCTGGCTTTTGAATTGAGTATTTTTTATCATTCCATTTTATTTCCATGATTGGCCCATTATTTATACCTCTTACAATATGTTTTTGGTGATTCCCATAGGGTTTGAAATTCCTTTTTAGTTAACCACAGTCTACCTTCATGTGTTGTATAAGAACCTCACAACAGTATTCTCCTAGTTCCCATCTTTTGTGCTATTGTCATAGATTCTCCTTTTACACATGCCGTAACACAAAATACAGTGCCACTGCTTTTTTTTTATTCAGTCAACTAACATGTAGAGCACTTAAAATTAAACTTTATATGTACCTGCATTATCACCATTCCAGCTTTCCTCATTTATTTGTGTAAATCTAAACTTCTCCTGGTATCATATTCCTTTTGCCTGAAAGACTTCCTTTAATGTTCCTTATAGTGCAAATCTGCTGGTAAAGAATTCTCTCAGCTTTTGTTTGAAGGAAGCCTTTATTTTTCCTCAGTTTTAAAATGATTTTTTTCTGTATAGAATTTCGTGTTGATAGTTTCTTTTTTTTTTCAGTTCTTTAAAGATGTCATTCCATACTCTTCTGGCTTGCATAATTTCTGGCAAGAAGTCTGCTTTATTCTTATCTTTATACCTCTGTATGTACTTGTCATTTTTCTCTTTCTCACATCAAGATTTTCACGTCTTTGGTTTTTAGCAATTTGAATATGACGTGTATGGGGTGTGTGTGTGTGTGTGTGTGTGTGTGTGTGTGTGTATTTGGTGTCTGTTCTACTTGGTGTTCTCTGAGCTTGGATTTGTGGTTTTATGATCATTTTGGAAATATCTTGGCCCTTGTCTCTTTAAATTTTTTTTTGTGCTTTATTCTCTTATTCTGAGATTCTAATTAATGTATATTAGAGTATTTCATAATGGTCCATAGCTTTTGGATGCTCTGTTCTGTTTTTTCTTTTTCCAGATTTTTTCTCTTTATGTTTTAGTTTGGGTAATTTCTACTAACCTATCTTTCATTTCATTGAGTCTTCATCTCTGTAGTGTCTACTGATGAGACTGTCTATATTACTTATCTATTGCCGTGTAACAAATTACCCCCAAACTTAGTAGTTTAAAACAATAAATGTAGGGCTGGCCCCATGGCTTAGCGGTTAAGGGCGTGTGCACTGCTGCTGGTGGCCCAGGTTCAGACCCCGGGTGCGCACCGATGCACCGCTTGTCCGGCCATGCTGAGGCCACGTCCCACATACAGCAACTAGAAGGATGTGCAACTATGACGTACAACTATCTACTGGGGCTTTGGGGGGTGGAAAAAAAAAAGGAGGAGGATTCGCAATAGATGTTAGCTCAGAGCCGGTCTTCCTCAGCAAAAAAGAGGAGGATTAGCACGGATGTTAGCTCAGGGCTGATCTTCCTCACAAAAAAAAAATAAATAAAACAATAAATGTATATTATCTTGGAAGTGACTTGGCTGAGTGGTTCTGGCATTGGGGTCTCTCTGGCTGTTTCAGTTAAGATATTGGCCAGGGCTGCTATTAACTAAGACCTGGTTGGGGCTGGAGGGTTCACTTTCAAGATGGACCATTCACATGGCTGCCAAATTAATTGATAGGAAACTATATTCCTGCCTCCCCATGGACCTCTCCATAGGTCTGCTTGAACGTTCTCATGACATGGTAGTTGGCTTCTCCCAGATGATGATCTCAGAGAGCACATGGTGAATGAAAGCTGCAATATCTTTTATGACTTAACCTCAGAAGTCACACACTGTCATTTCTACAGTATCCTATATGTTACAAAGGTCAGGACTGTTCAGTGTGGGTGGGGACAATATGAGGGCATGCATACCAGGAGGCAGGGATCATTGGGGGCTGCCTTGGAGGCTGGCTACCACGTTGTTGAAGGCAGCTTTTATCTTTGTCACTGTCATTTTCATTTGACTCTTTCTTATAGTTTCTGTATCTCTGCTGAAAGTCCCATCTCTCTGCTGAAGCGTATTGAATCATTTTAAATTCCCTGTCTGATAGTTCTAATATGTGGGTTATCTCTGAGTCTAATTCTGTTGATTGCTTTGTCTCTTGACAAGAGGTGGTTTTTCCTTGCTCTTTTGTGTGTCTCGTAATTTTTCACTGAATTTTGACGTTTTGTGTAGCGTAGGAGAGACTGAGGTTAAGCAGTATTTATGCCTGGAAATGGACGTGGCTTTTTCCTGCTATATTGTTGTTATGGGAAAATTAGTTGATCTAGTCAGGAATTTAGCTGCAGTTGTATTTTATTGTTTCTCTGGTTCCCTTCAGTGCGCCACCAACTTCACATTCCTCTAGCATTATCTCGTGCATTGGGGAGGCTAGGTTGCTGGAGAGTTTTTCCTCAATATTCCTGCTGTGCTTTCAGCTTTCAGCCTTTTTTTTGCCCCAGCCCCTTAGAGGGGATCTCTCTTCATGCCCTTGTCCCTTCTCCAGAGGTAGACTGCTGTTGTCTGTTAGTTCAGCTTCAGTCTCAGGGCAGGATCTGTAAGCCTTGACGTCTGGGGTGGAGTTTTCTCAGTGGTCCCACCTCTCCTCCCTATGGCAGCCAAATTCCACCTTGTGTCTTTGCTGAGCCTTGTCAGGAGAGAGTTTTCTGCCCCTTCCTCAGCAGAGCTTCTCAGCCATGGCACCATTGGCATTTGGGCTGGATAATTCTTTGCTGTGGGAGGCCGTCTTGTGCATTATAGGGTGTTTCGCAGTGTCCCTGACCTCTGTGCACCTGATACCAGTAGCATCTCCCCTTCAGTTTTGACAACCGGAAATGTCTCTTGGCATTGTCAAATGACCCCTGAAGGAGGACCACTGTCTAATGGCATTGGTCTAGGACCCTTGACCTAGGACACTGTTTTGGCCCTCCTCCAGTGTAGAGAGTTTTTTCTTTCTACCCAACCCCCAATTGCAGTGGGTCTTTAGAGTTTGCTGCCCTCAACCAGTGGGGTAAGGCTTTTGTTCTGTCAGGGAATCGTGGCTGATGGGCTTTGTGCCTTTCCTGCAGCAGTGGCCACTTTCCCCCCCTAGGCCTGCACCATCGAGGAAGGCTCTCTCTGCTCTCCTGCTTGCTCCCACTTTTTCTTGGGAACACCTGGTGTAGGACCATGGAGAAGAGCCTGCAAATGGATGTGAACCCTGTTTGTGTCTGCAGCTCCTAGTGGTTCTGTACCCTCATACTAGCTCATACTCAGCCTTCAGCAATTCATTAAACATTTGAGCTGACTTCTTACCTGCTTCTGTGTGGTGCCTGCTGGGTCTTCCTCCTGTGCTCTGCTGCAGGTGACCTAGCCTCTAGTCTCTGCTTGGAGGGGTTGGTTTTTCCTCAGATTTCAGGCTATTTGGTTGTTCTATGATCTCAGCTAGGTTCAAGAAAATTTATGGTTTTGTAATTTATGTGACTTTTTCTCTCGTTTTTAGGGTGGCAGCAAAGTTCTTTCTTGCTTTCTACATCCTAGGCAGAAGTGGAATCTGATGGGTTCTTTGTTATCCTTATCTTTATAAACTGGAACATAATATTTATATTTAAAATAGGAAAAACATTTATTCAAACATTTTATCGTCTTAAGAATTTCAAAAGTGGCTCATGCTTGTTGTAAAAAAATTGGAATCATAAAGATGTATACAAAGTAGAAAGTGAAATCCCTTTTTCCTTCACCTCCCAACCCCTAGGGATGAACATTGTGAAGTTTGGAGTTTATTTATTCTTCTAGAACTCTGTAATCAAAAATTACAGACTTAACATTTTAATAATAGGAATATTATTAAGATATAAGATTTTACAACTTGATTTGCACTTAATAATATATTATGACCACTTTTTCCATATCCTTACATACTAATCTACCTAACAATATATTTTTTATAGGTTGGGAAATCATTTATTTGCACACCATTCAATTATTAGCTAAATAATATATTTTCACAGTTGAACATTAATGCTTAGGAAATAAAACAGTTTAACACATTGAAGTAATCTTTATGGTTTGAAGACTAAGAGAAAAAATTAAGGCTATATATATAATATATATAAAAATACAAATATTTGGTGGCCTCTGGAAGTTTGTGTACTGATAAAGCTTATTCTAAGACAAGGGTCAGCAATTTTTTTCTATAAAAGGCCAGATAATAAATACTTTAGGCTTTGAGGGCTGGGTACAGTCTTTGTTGCACATTCTTCTTTGTTTTTGTTTATGTTTTACAGTCCTTCAAAAATGTAAAAACCATTCTTAGCTTGTGGGCCATACAAAAATAGGCCATGGACTGAATTTGACCCAGGGCCATAGTTTGCTGACCCTGCTCTAACATGTTGTAAGTGCTTTCTTTCTCCACCATTGTCTCCACTCTGCCATGCCCCCTGACACCCCTCCCCAAGTCATATGTAGTGTAGTTATTAAAAGTATAAGCTCTGGAACGCCGACCTCAGTTCTGCCACTAGATAGTTACCTTCAGCAAGAAACTAACTTCTGTGTCCTTCAGTTTCACCCCTGTGAGATGGTGCCTACCTCATTGTGGTGTTGTGAGAGTTATGCTTTTATTCACCAGATTTGTTCTTTTTTTGTGTGTGTGTGAAGAAGATCAGCCCTGAGCTAACATCCATGCTAATCCTCCTCTTTTTGCTGAGGAAGACTGGCCCTGAGCGAACATCCATGCTGATCTTCCTCCACTTTATGTGGGACGCCTCCACAGCATGGCCTGACAAGCGGTGCATTGGTGCGCGCCCAGGATCCGAACCTGGGCCGCCAGCAGTGGAGCACTCGCACTTAACTGCTACGCCACAGGGCCGGCCCCTCTTTTTTTTTTAACAGGAGAAAATCAAAGTTTAATAACATGTATGCATGAGTGAAACCCAGGAAAACTGAGTAACTCGCCAGAATGGCAGAAGCCTCCACCTTAAATACTGTCTTCAGCTAAAGACAAAGGAGGATGTTGGGGGTAGTGGTTTGGGACTTCCAAGGGGCGGAAGGCAATTTACATGGAGATGGAAAAGTGAATGTTTGATAAACAAGTGTTTGCTGGGTCATCTATAGGCAATGGGACCCAAAAGAGATCTTTTGATAAAATGGTCCTTACTAGATGCCTTCCTGGCTGCCACATCTAGAATTATCTATGGTGATAACTCCTTCCTGGGACAGGCCTTCTATCTTAAATTCTTTTAGGCAGTTAGGGAGAAGGTCAAAGTTTCTTTCAGAATCTTTTGTTCTTGAAAATAATCAAGTTAAAGAGACACATTTTGGGGTGACAGTTCTGATCCTCCACAGTCCTGCCTTTGAAACTTTAAGAAGTTTCATAGTCTAGAAAGATTTGTTCTTAAGAAACTATTATATGCCAGGCACTGTTGGGGACCAAGAAGTGCCTGGTCCCATGAGGCTTACAGTCTAGTGGGAAATACTATGTTGATCAGGATACTTTTGGTTGCAAGTGACAGAAAATAGAGTGCAAAATGGCTTACGGATAATTTAAGTTTTTTGTTTCTGTTTTTTATTGGTTTTTGGTTTGTTGTTTGGCTTGTGTAACTGAAAAATAGAGAGATTTTTTCCAGCTTCAGCTGTACCTAGATTCTAGTAGTGATTTACCTGGAATCTCTCTAGCTCTTGGCTCTGCTTTCCTTTCAGGTGGGCTCTCACCATGAGGTGGACACAGGCCATGGGCAGCTCCACATCTTCATTCTCTTGTCTCAGTAAGCCCATCAGGAGGAGCTTTTCCTTCTAACATCTATAAGTCTCAAGATTGACCTCTACTCTGACTTGTCTTATGCCCCTATCCTTGTAGCTTAGGGCATAGGATTAGCCAGGATTGAATCTAATGCCCAAGCCTGGGAACCACATAGACTGAATTAGAAGAAGAGGAAGCTGGATAACAGATGGGCAAAAGTATGTCCATTAGAGACCTTACTTAATCAAATCATCATACAACTGTATAATTATTAGCTGTAGTAATTGCAATGAAGGTAAAGCGCTATGATGGTGTTCAGTGGAGTGGCCTGATTCTGCTCGGTGGTGGTTAGGGAAAGAGACTTTGGGCCTGAGCTGAGAAGGAAGTGAAGCAGTGAACTATGGAGAAGGGTGGGTAGGATAAGGAGAGAGAGAGAGAGAGAAAACCATGTGCAAAGACCTGTGGTGGGAGATTGCATGAGAAGGCCTGTATGCTTGAGTGGAAAGAGAGAGAGGCAGGTGGAAGAAGAACTCGGGACTTAGAGGGCCTGAGAGGTGTGTTTAGCGTTTTGATCTTTGTCTGAAAGCCACATTAAATGAGACTGAAAGAGATAATAAATGGCAAGTTTTTAGCACAGACTGGACCTAATAATGTGGCCTGTTAATAATCTTATTATAATAATTAAATACAAATGTCTATCAAACACTATTGGAATAGATAACCTGCTTTTTTTGTTTTTTACTTTAACATATATTAAATTATTTAAATTTTTTAAAAATTGAGGTAAAATTCACATAACATAAATCTAACCATTTTTTAAAAATGTATAATTCAATGGCATTTACTATGTTCATAATGTTGGGCAACCGTCACCTCTTTTAGTTCTTTTTTTTTTTTTTTTTTTAAAGATTTTATTTATTTATTTTTTCCCCCCAAAGCCCCAGTAGATAGTTGTATGTCATAGTTGCACATCCTTCTAGTTGCTGTATGTGGGACGCGGCCTCAGCATGGCTGGAGAAGCGGTGTGTCGGTGCGCGCCCGGGGTTCCGAACCCAGGCCGCCAACAGCAGAGTGCGCGCACTTATCCGCCAAGCCACGGGGCCGGCCCTACCTCTGTTAGTTCTAAAACATTTTCATCACCTGTAAAGGAGCCCCTGTATTCCTTAGCAGTCATTCTTCATTCTCCCTTCTCCCCAGCCTCTGGCAGCCACTAATTTCTAGTGCACAGAAAGCACTAATCTGCTTTCTGTGTCTGTGGATTTACCTACTGTGGATATTTTATATCAATGGAATCATGCAATATGTGACTTTTGTGTCTGGCTTCTTAGCATAATGTTTTTGAGGTTCATCTACGTCGTAGCGTGTATCAATACTTTGTTCCTTTTTATGGCTGAAAAATATTCCATTCTGTGGATGTACCACATTTTGTTTGTCCATTTATCCAGTGATGGACATCTGGGTTGCTTCTGCCTTTTGGCTATTGTGAATAGTGTTACTGTGAACATTTGTGCAGCAGTATTTGTCTGAATACTGCTGTATTCAATTGAATACTCCTATATTCAGTTATTTTGGGTATACCTGGGCGTGGAATTGCTGGATCATATGACAATTCTATGTTTAACTTTTTAAGGAACTGCAAACAGTTTTTCATAGCAGCTGCACATTTTACGTTCCCACCAGTAATGTGTGGGGGTACCAATTTCTCCATGTCAACACTAGTTGTCAACACTTGTTATTTTCCTTTTTTTTTTGCCATCCTAGTGGGTGTGAAGTAGTATCTCTTTGTGGTTTCAATTTGCATTTCCCTAATGACTAGTGATATTGAGCATCTTTTCATGTCTTTGCTGGCCATTTGTATATTTTTGGAGAAGCGTCTATTCAGAATATTTTCCCATTTAAAAATTTAGTTATCTTTTTGTTGTTGAGTTTTAAAAGTTCTTTATGTATTCTGGATATTAGATCCTTTTCATATATATATGATTTGTAAATATTTTCTCCCATTCTATAGGTTGTCTTTTCATTTTCTTGATGATGTTCTTTGATATAGAATGTTTTTAATTTTGAAGAAGTTCAATTTATATATTTTTTCTTTTGTTGATTGTGCTTTTGGTACCATATCTAAGAATCCATAGCCAAATCCAAAGTTATGGAGATTTACTCCTGTACTTTCTTCCAAGATTTTTATATTTTTAGCTCTTACATTTAGGTCTTTGATCTAGTTTGAGTTAATTTTTGTATATGGTGTGAGGTAGGAGTTTAACTTCATTCTTTTGCATGTGAATATCCAGTTTTCCCAGCACCATTTGTTAGAGACTATTTATTCTCCATTGAATGGTATTGGCACTCTTGTTGAAAATCAATTGACCGTAGATGTATGACTGGTATCCTCTTTTAAAATAAACTAATTGCAAGGAAATAAACCTACAAGATTAATTGGTATATTATGATATTGGTTGTTTCTTAGGCCTGTACATGTTAAAGGTGAGAATGTGGTCAGGGTGGAATGTGTTGTGGGCAATCAGAAAATGCACCAGATTAGTGAGGAGGAGCGGTGAGCAAGGCACTTAACTCCTCTGGGTCCTCAATCTCCTCACTGTGTAATGGAGGGTTTGGACTTAGGTGATCTCTAGGACCTGTCCCAGCTCTCTAATATACGTCTCTTTCATACATCTTTACTGACCGAGTTCTGTGTTAGGTGGTTTGCAAGGGGCTGGGGACACAGCTGTGAGCAAGACAGCTAAGTACTCATGGCCACTTGGAAGACCATCATGTGGTCTTGAGGCTTTGTCTCTACAAAAGAGAATGTTAGATCCCTAAACAAAGTTGTCTAGACAAATAGATATAATGATAATGATTGGGGTTACAGTATACAAACTTTGAACACAGAGTAGGGAAATCTCTGAGTGCTGTAAAAATCCTGTGGTTCAGTGCATGTCATCATGTGCACTTATGTTCACAGAAGCCAGCCTCATGTTCTAATACTCATTATTCTCTTGGCCTAGTTATGCTAATACTTTGATCATGCTCAGACCTATTCTCTCAAGAGTTTCATTTTTGTAAAATATTTTATGATGGATCTGTGGTATGTTTCAGTTTAAGGATTTCTCTATTATGTGTTAAGTCATATAATTGTAGACCAGTGTATGTCAACCAGGGGATATGTGGAACTATGAGGAGATACTTCTCTTTTCCCAGTGACTTGGGGTGGTGCACCATTGTCATTTAGTGAGGGAGGGGAGAAGGATGATGAATGTCCTGCAGAACAAAGAAATGTCATGCACACGATGCCTGCAGTGCCCCTGTTGAGAAGCATGCTGTAGAGAAATGATACTCACCATGCACAGGAGGCAAAATAGAATATCTTACCTTATCTTCTGTATTATCTACTATACAGGGGCAGCAGGTAAATTGTTTTCTCATTGACATATGACAATACTTCATAGCCACTTCTTAAAAATCGTTTGTCTGAATGGGAAGGAATACTTATATTTTGGCTACAGAATCTCTGCTTTAAGCCCATATAGAGTAAAAGGGAGTGATTCTACAGTCATGCACTGCACAACGACGTTTTGATCAATGATGGACCACGTATGCGATGGTGGTCCTGTAAGATTAGTACCATATAGCTGAGGTGTGTAGTATGCTGTACCATCTGGATTTGTATAAGTACTGTAGGGGAGGAAGAAATTTTCCTCTACACGTCTAGGTTCTTCTGGCTGGTCTAAGAATTAAATTGACATGAGATAGATTAACAGGAGAAAAACAATACTGTAGTGAAAGCCACCTGTGGGGAACGTTCATTTGTCTTTGTTGTGCATCATAGATTTGGAAGTGAAGTAAGATTACACCAGTTTAGGCTTGAGTTTCGGTGGTGACTGTAGGCATGTGAAGGAGGGTGATGGTGGAAAGAGAACCATTCCCTGACCGCTCTTGGCTCTTGGTGCAGTCGTGCCTCAGAAGCTTGCCAGGCACCTGCCAGGGTCCAAAGCGCCTGTTCCTAAGGAGGGTGGAATTCCTGACGGTCTGGGTGCAAACCTGCCTCATGCTCTCATGGGGTCATTTAGAGTCAAGCTACTTCAATATTTTTACTTGCAAAGGGTGCAAAACATTCTGTTCTTCTTACTTCTTGCCACAACTCTTACTTTTCTCATGGTTTACTCCTGCCTTATTCAGTGTGCTTGCAGAACTGGGCATGATCATATCTTATTTCTTGTTTTTTTAATCTGTGTTTATTTTTATTTATTTGCTTGTTTATGTTGTGGTATGGGTAGCTTCAAAGATATGATATGAGCAAGGAATGAAAAATGTTATCATAAACATTTGAGAGTCAGGCAAATTTTAATGTTAATCTGGAATTATGTATTTAGCTTCTTCCTATGACCAAATAGAACTTGAGAAAGTGATTAGTCAAAACATAAGAAGAAGACTAAAGTAAAGAAACAGAAGGCCTAGAAAAGCCTGTTTGATGGGCTCCCCTGTGTGTCCAGTCTGCTGCAGCAAGGCCTACAAATGACCAGCCCGTTGGTCCCCCCCAGTGAGTACAGAAGTTCAGGTGTTGGCACTGGTGATAGGCCTGCAGGCCCCGTGGAGATGAGTGAGGTGGTCGCCTCAGCTGTGACCCAGACATCGTGGGGCCTGCAAGATCCTTAGGAAGATATTCCATGGTGATCTGTTGTCTGGTGCCTTTAATTTCTGGACTTGAGTACGAAGTTCAATGTGCTGGGGCAGAATGTTAAAATGCAGCAGACTTTGATCTTATCCAGGAAGTGTGGCCTAAGGTTAGTGTCAGTCTGAATTTCTACTTTACCTTTCATTTTGGGCATTTCAGCTTTTTTTCCTTCACACCAAACTGTGTGAGTGTTGTGTGCTGAAGTTCCAGGACAAAGCATTTGGAGAGGAGTCTGATAAACAATTCTAGAAGCTATGCTTTGTCCCCGAGGCTGTGCAAGCCAGAGTTTTCCTTCCAGGGTGCTTTAGTATACAAACCATCCCTTTAAAAAAGTGTTAATAAATATTAACAATGTTTGGATACTAGAAAGGGGAAAAGATGCCTAATTTGAGTATCTCAATACCCATTTGTTACGTTTTTGTATGCTTACCTCCAGTCTTCTTTCATGTGTAATCTTTGTAGTGTGTCTTTATCTATTCAGTTTCACATCCTGTTTATATGAATCAACATCTAACACTTTTCTGTTTATTAGAGTCTGCAGTTCTTCTGGTGGCTGCATAAGAGCCTGTTGAGTGGCTGTATCAACTACGTCAAATATCATTTATCCATTTCATTTAAAGTAATTATTGATAGGGAAGGACTTATTCTTACTAATGCCATTTTGTTGTTTTCTGTGTGTCCTGTAGTTGTTTTGTCCCTGTTTTGCCCTTTTGCTATCTTCCTTTGTGTTTGCTTTTTTTTTTGTAGTGACATGCTTTGATTCCTTTCTCGTTTTCTTATTTGCATCTTCTATATAGGTATTTTCTTTGTGGTTACCATGGGGATCACATAAAATATCTTATAGCAGTCTATTTTAAACTATAACAACTTACTTTAATCACATACAAAAACTACTGCTTTACACCTCCCCCCCACTTTATGTTACTGATGTCACAAATTACATATTTTTGTGTGTTGTTTCCATTTAACATGGTTTTGCAGTTATACTTATTTTTATGCTTCCGTCTATTAAATTCTATACCAGAAATAAAAATGATGTGCACACACCCATTACAGTATTACAAGATTCTGTATTTGTTTTTATATTTACCAGAAAGCTTTATATTTTCATATGCATTCGTGTTGCTGTCTAGCATTTCAACTTGAAGGACTACCTTTAGCAGTTCTTGTAAGGCAGGTCTAGTGGTGATGAAGTTCCTCAGCTTTTGTTTATCTTGGAAGGCCTTTATTTCTGAAGAACAGTTTTGCCAGATATAGTATTTTCCTTGGAAGCTTTTCCTTTCAGTGCTTTGGATATATCACCCCTCTGCTTTCTGGTCTGTAATGTTTTTGCTGAGAAATCTGCTGATAATCCTGCAGGAGCCCCCTTGTGTGTGACAAGTACTTTTCTCTTGCTGCTTTCAAGATTCTTTCTTTGTCTTCAACTTTTGACAGTTTGATTTTAATGTGTCTTGGTGTAGGCCTCTTTAGGTTCATCCTGGTTGGAGGTTTTTGAGCTTCTTGAATTTGGATGTACATTTCTTTCCTCAGATTTGGGAAGTTTTTGACCATTATTTCTTCACATAAGCTGTCTGCCCAATTGTCTCTTCTTCTGGAATTCCCATAATACTTATATTGGTTTACTTACTGGTATCCTATAATCTTCTTAGCTTTCTTCACTTTTCTTCATTGTTTTTTTCTTTTTATTCCTCTGACTTGATAATTTCAAATGACTTGCCTTCGAGCTCACTGATTCTTTCTTCTGTTGGGCCAAGTCTGTTGCTGGTCCCCTCTAGTGAATTTATCAATTTAGTTCTTGTGTTCTTCAGCTCCAGAATTTGTTTCTGTCTCTGTTGATGTTCTCATTTGTTTATGCCCTGTTTTCCTGATTTTGTTTAGTCGTCTGTGATCTCTTGTAGCACGTTGAGCTTCTTAAGGTGATTATTTTCAATTCTTTGTGAAATAATCATAGATCTTTGTTTCTTTATGGTTGGTTTTGAAAATTTATTTTGTTCCTTTAATTGGGTCATGTTTCTTTGTTTCTTTATGTGCCTTATTATTTTTTACATGTGACTTGTGCATTTCAAATCACAGCCACCTCTCCTGGTCTTTATGGAATGGCTTCATACAGGGAAAAACTTTCACCAATCAGCCTGGCTAGAGATTCTGGGAACGTTTCAGTCCTTTTCTTGGGTCTTCTCTGGGCTTGTGCATATAATCTCTCGAGTAGAGAGGTTTGCCGATTTGTTTTTCAGGACCTTGTCACCTCTTGCTCCCTTTGGTGTCCGTGTGTGGTACTGCAGGTTCTCTGGCATCACAGTAAGCTGCTGAGCTCCCTTTGTTCTCAGTGGCCCCCAGGCATCCAAAGTATGTCGGTTCCCCATCAGCGTTCTGAGTCAGGTAAGACAGAAACCAGTCCCTCAGACAGCCCCCCAAAATGCTGGAATGTTGGATATACATTCCACTCTTCTCTTTCCCTCCCAAGGGAGAAGCTATGAGTTGGGCTTTTCGCCTGATTGCACTGAGCTGTGCTGGCTTGGGGAAAGGGCTATTGCAGATGAAATGCAATGGTTTTTCTTACCCATTTTAATGTGCTTGTTCTTGGTTTTGCACTTGCCTGGGGTACTGTGACTTCCTAACTGGTTTCTGGAGTTGTCATAAAGGCTTTTGGACCATGTTGTCAAGTTTTTGTCTCTGTGAGAACAAGGTCTGGGGCTTCCTATTCCGCCATCTTGCTGATGTCACTCTATAAGAGTCTTATAACAAAGGACCAGATTTAGATATCAGAGGGCATCCTGTTCTGCAGCTATAAGTGAATCCATTTGTCCATGCCCATCTCTCATGCTCTTTCTCTGCAGAGGCTCATGCGCTGGTGGACTTCAATCAGTCTAAACCAATGTCATTTAGAAAACAATGATCTTATTGCTACTTCCAGTTTGCGATTATAAGTGAAACTTGGTTGATCATCCCTATGTATCATTCTTCCATATTTTGAGTTAACTTTTTAAGGGCAGGTTCAATGAAAATGGAATTACTAGGTATAAGTCCCTTTCTGGCTCTCAATAACATATTGCTGATTGGCATTATAAATTCCCCTTACCCTTTTAATTAAGAGCAACCTATTAAGACAGTTTGATTTTAAGCTTGCCCGTGTGGGGTATATTGATCTTTAAAATGCTTATTAGGGGCCGGCCCCATGGTGTAGCGGTTAAGTGCACACGCTCCGCCTGCTGGCAGCCTGGGTTCGGGTCCTGGGTGCGCACCTGATGCACTGCTTGTCAGGCCATGCTGTGGAGGCGTCCACACACAGTGGGCACGGATGTTAGCTCAGGCCCACTCTTCCTCAGCAAAAAGAGAAGGATTGGCATGGATGTTAGCTCCGGGCTGATCTTCCTCACACACACACAAAAAAAAGCTTATTAAATTGATAAATGAAAACGGATACTTCATTATCCAAATTTGTAACAGCAAACATGTTGTCCCAACATAGACATTCTTAATTTGGTTTCTAAAATAACTGTAAAACTGAATGAGTGACCCTACTTTCCTCTAAAGTTAAAAAAATAGAAACTCAAATCTGTTTAAAAGGATACTGCAGAGCTCTTTTGAAAAGATGGAATGATGATATTGTAACAAAAACTGGAAAGTTGACGTAATATTGATTATATATAATATAGACAGAGATAGAAACCTATAGATCTAAGCCTATCTTTCTATAGATAGAAACTTAATTGTCCCTTATGCCTTAGAAGTTGTAAGTTGTTAAATTTATGCCCAAGATCAAAATAAGCAAGTGTCTAATATAAAAATTTTTATTTTATGAAATCTTTTAAATGGAATATATAAATATCAACTAAAGAAATAATTTTTTGATCTTATCACTCAGTTAAAAGCATGATAAGTCCATTTGAAAGTAGCCATGGCATGCGTATTTAATGCTTGGAAAATATGAATACTTTAGCAATTATAATATTAGCCTTCAGTTATTTTCCCCAAAGTGTTTTCAATTTTTGCTCTTGGTGGTGAGTGGTCATTATTGACCAAGAATATTAGATACCATGTACTATACAGACACATCATGGAGTCTTGCCTTTTTAAGAGGTATATTGTAAGGCATATGAGGGAATCTGTCTGGGAATTTAATATTAATAAAAAATAAGGAACACCTGGGGCAAAACTCCGTGCTGGTAAAAGTCCAGGGGACCCCAGCATTCAGGAGTGAGTGCTGTGGAAAGCATTCCATAATTGTTTGTTTTTCCTCCAGCTCTTGGGCTTCCTACTGCTCACCTAGTGGCATAGGCACCCTGGGATTCATATCTGCTTACTCTGAACGGCCTTGGTTGTGTTTATTTTCATTTGAAAATCAATATTCATACTTGTTGCCCAGTATATCTGTTTGAACAACTGGGGAAAAAATCAAAAGGTTTCTTTCAAGTTAGTGACTTTCACCTTTTAGGAATTGGGTTGTGCTGTGTCAGTCCCTATCGCCCGGGGGAGATCTTCAGAAGCTTGGTCACTTGCAAGCGTTGAATTGTGCATTTGTATGAGCGGATGCATCTTGGACACTTCAGTAGCTGTTACTGTTTTGGCAGAGGATTCAGCTACTGCTGTTCCCTCTGACTGATAATATGTGTAAGGAGGGAGGGTGGGAGAGGAAGGTGTGCACGCCCTCTGCTGGCCTGCTTTAGCACCTGCAGTGTGCGTGGTACAGGTGACTCAACCAGGATGAGATCTTCTTCCTGGAGAATGCCTGTTTTGTTTACACCTTTCATACTTACTGAGAAAATTTACACAAGCCTTCCCTTAAGAGGATCTCTTTCTGCTCTTTGTTAGTATGTTTCATGGGCTTGGCCTGGACTTGTCCTTTTACATTTTCTTGCTTAGCTTACAAGTTCAAATGAACTACGACCTGTCTTGCCATGTAAGTTGGTAGGGGCTGGGTGGGACTCTTCCCCCTCCAAGGGTCCTGGGTTTCTCTCCATGCTCTGAGCATTGCCAGAGCAAGTTCTCCAACATTGAGTGATTTCCCCTTCCCCTGGGGTACCCAGGATCCCCCAAGGCCAGCATGGCTCATCTTTCTACTGCCCAGTGACCCACCGCTAACGGTAAGTACCATATGTTGATCCTTTACCATTACCAGGTTCTGTGCCATGCACTTCACACATAATGATCCAATTCAGTCCTCACAGCACCCTGTCAGGTGGGTATTATTATTTTGTACCTTGTCTCCTCTCCCCCTATTATTGTAACCTCCATACCTCAGGGATATTTTTGGTTGTTTTGTTTACTGCTGATCCGTGGCACCTAAAGCAGTGCCTGGCACATGGTAGGAACTTAATATTAACATTTGTTGATGACTGAACAGATTATCCATCTACGAATGAGATGTTGAAGACCCTTCCCAAGAGCCCACAGATGGTGAGTGGTAGAGATAGCATTTGGGTTCAGGTCCCTTGTAACCCTTGTGCTCTACTACTCTCCCAGGGAAGGAGGGAACGAGGGAGTGCAGGGCCTGGGGAAGCATCCCATCTCCATGTATGTAGAGAGCCTTTCCCCAGCATTCCTGGACGTTTCGTCCTGTCCTCTCCCTCTCCTTGTCTGAGTCTCTGCCCTTTCGCCACTCTCAGCCCAGCGCTGACCATCTCATCGTCTAGAGAGAACTTTCCACTTTGCTGCTCTTGGAAGCAGGTGCAGTGAAAGGACTTTGCTGCCTCCTGCCTCCTTTATTCTGGGCATTGGAGAAGCGATGGTGAGCTCCAGGGTGAAGGAGGAGGCTAAATATGTGGCTGATTGCACAGGGGTCCAGACACGTGGCTGTTAGAAGCTGGAGAAGACAGACCAGGAATTCTGAGCTGGCTTGCGCCGAGGCAAGGTGGCCTCATCCCTGGTCCTTTGGGAGCTGAGTAACAAATTCCCAAAGTTAAGAGGACCAAGGTCGCCATGCTGCCCCCTCCCCTTGACCGGAAGTAAAGGAGGCTGGGGCAGGCCCAGGCAGGAAGCTGGTGGTTGAGGGTGAATTGCAGGAAAAGATTTCTCCAGAAAGTCTTTCTGGGCTGAAGTATTGGCTGCGAGTGACTTGGGAGGGGAGAGGAAAGTTCCTTGTGTCCCCTCTGGGCACAGCTGAGCCACAGCTACTCCCGGTTTAAGCAATGTGGAGGCCCAGCAGCCTGGGGACCCCTGCTGCATCTGAGGGGCCAGGGGCACTTTACTTCTTCCCAATGTTTCCTCTCCTTCTTTCCTCAAGTGGACCCTTGAAACATTTGGTTTGGCTGTGCTAAAATATTACCAATTCCAATAACTTACATGAATGGAATTCCATGTGATAATTATGCATATCATCAAATATGGACTGGGCTAGCTTTTGGTAAGTCTTTTGATTGTAACACAAGACTTTTCATGTGTTTTTAGCTTTATTGATTCGTTGCTTGTGGAATATGGCCCTCTCTTCATAGCTTAGAAATTAGAGGGAAGATTACATCCCATCTCCTGTGCAACTTGGGGAGGGGGACCCGGGCAGGTGGGCACTGTGAGGCACTTGCTGCTAAAACCAGCGTTGGACTTGAGGTATGCTCCAAGATCACAAGTCAGAACGTTAAAGCCTCCTATTGTGGCTGAAAGTGGAAGGAAATATGAAAAATATATTGTCACTATCTTGAAACCCTGACTGTTGTCTGCCTTTAAATGGAGCGATTTTTAAAAGCTACAAGTTGAGATCCAACTGCTATTCTTTGTAGAATTCAGGACCATGTACCCATGCTTTTTCTGTTTGTACCCGGATATTTTTATTAAATGTCTGCTTTCTCCCTAACCCATAAATAGAGAATTCCCTTCTTTAGAAACTGAGAAATGAAAACTGATGCCTTTTATTAATAGCATTGTGGGTAATGTGCAACTAAATTACCCTCTTACTTACACCCAATTAACGTGATAAGTTTTTGGTACTTTCCTGAGACATTGTTCCTGAGATGTTAGATTAGGTGAGAGTCATTATTTTATTGTATAAACAATGATAAAAATGAGAACTGAAAAATGAGTGATCTTGAGTCCTGCTATCCTCACAAGTGACCTGTTTTTATTTTTCCTTTTGATCCTTGCAGAATGTTATGTACAATTTTATACTGTGCTTCCCCACCCCACCTTAACCGAGAGTCTTGTTCTACGTTTTATTCATCTCTCTTTGATTGAGACCGTGTTATTTGTGATGGCTGGGAGGGTGGGCTGTGTGGGCCTGGGCGGAGACCTCGGGACTGGGCTTGGGATCCCCCGCCGCCTTCACGGCAGGTCCTGAGGGGTGACAAGGACTCCTGCCGCTCTTCCAACTTAAGGCCAGTTCGGAGGCCTCAGGCTGGGACCCGAGGGCTCAAACTTGGCCACATACAGTTTTAAAAATAAATTAATTTTGTTTGAATGAGTCACTGATGTTTAAAAGTCAGGAAATTTCCACATAAAATGTAGATTTCCAGCAACTCTTTAGAGTCGGATTGCCTGGCCACAGTGAGCTGGTCTGCCGGGGAGCTGGCTACCTGAGGCCTTGCGTGTGCTCCCGTCACTCTCTTGTGTGTCCTTAATACTGAGGCCAAGTGGCTGTTGCCGTATATCATAGTTAGTGCACTATCTTTTTTAGAATGGAGAGGAAAGTGAAATATTTCTTGTATATGTATCTTAACCAAAAGTGGGAAAACAAAAATTAGATTGAGACGGTAAATTTTACACCATCTTGCTAACTCACTTGTTACCTGTCTGAGCGGTGGTAGCTCTTGAGTTTGCTCCCCATGCCCCTCCCCTCCAGGGCTAGATCTTGGCCCCAGCGATCCTAAGTCGTAACAGCAAGAAGAGGCACAGAAGTGAGTCCAGAGAGAGGTTCCACCGCCCAGATACTAAGAGCATAGCTGGCTTCCACTCCTTGCCCACTTTACTCTGCCCTCCCCTCCCCTGCCTGGCCCTGCCAAAGTCCTAAGATTTCCTAGGTTGCCTCTTTCCCCTCAGCAACCCAAGATCCACGTCTGGTGCTGGCTGTTTGGGAGCAGGGAGACATGGAAAGCATTCTGGTAGAGAGTCCCAGTGGAAGAACTTCACTTCCTTCTCCTCACTGAGGGTCTGCCCTAGTGAGCCGGTGCCATGCCTTGGAGGATGCCCACTCTGTCTCTGGCCCTGTCAGAATTCCCTCTTTTTAGAGGTGAAGGCAGTGGTAAGAGAAGCAGCTTTGACCCTAGCTAGCCACCCCCTTATTCCCACTAAGGAGGTATAACATGGCCAACAATTTTATAGGAAGTTTAGAAAATAGAAGTTTTCTCATCTGTAAAATGTGTAAAATGGACATAATAATGGAAACTCCCTGATAAAGCTCTAGTGAGGAGGAAATGAGTTAATACATGTAAAGTGCTTAGAAGAATACCTTGCATGTAGTAAGTGTTAGCTATGATGATCATTAGTATTAATAGGGGGGTGGGAAGGAGCACCTTTAACTTAGCTTCCTAATATAAACATTACTGTCAGTTTTGAATTTCTGTCGTCTTTTTCATGTACAGTTTTGTTTTGTTTAATACACAGTTGTCATTGAAGTGAACAAATTATTTCATATAAGTGTTCCATGTTGCTTTATAATTCTCATGGCCATTTTTATAATGGCCACGTAATAGACTTTCACGTGTATTTACCCTCATTTACACAACCATCCCAGTGCTGCTGTGTGTTTGGTTGGGTATTATTTCCTCATTAGGACAACTCTTCGATGCCTGAGACAGCTTCTGTATTGAGGATGATTTTGTTTAGGATATTTTCCCTAAAGTAAGATTGTTGGACTAGATAATATGTGCTCTTATTTTTTTAAAAAAGACTTTGTATCTTGTTTACTTTTTGAAAGGGTGTGCATATAATGGTTTTATTGTTGTTGTCTTGAGTTTCTGGAAGGAATGACGTTGGGGTTTAACTGTAGCCATTCACAGTGCTCTTCTTCTTCCTTTCTGCCTGTTGTCAGTGAGAACAGTGAATTTTTTTGTGTCCTTCCTGGAGAAATAAAAATTCCCCATAGGCTGGGCAGTCACTGCTCTTATGCTGACCTCCTGGGAGGGCTGGGTGCACCTGCCGTGGCCTCCCCCAGGCTGCTGCCTTGCTTCCCGTGACCCCAGTGGGCTGACCTTGGCTCGGTCTTTCTGGAACTCACAGCAGCTACCTGTGCTCTGGTGGGGCACATGGCTGCACTCTGATAGAATATTGCCCAGCTGCGCATCAGCCTGCTGCCAGGGCCATGCCTGCCGTGTGGTGGGCGTGGGGCCAGAAGGCGAGACCTCATGCTTCTCCTGAAGCTTTTTCTCTTCTCATTTTCTGTTCCTTTGGTATTAGAGACAATGGGCTGCTGAGTGTACTTCTGTTCTTGGGATATTTGAGAGAGGAAGCGACACTGTTATGTAGGGGGACAGTAGATTTAGCTTTACACTCCAGGCTATCGCACCATTGATAGGCTTCTTGAGGACCAGTAGGTGTAAAAGGTTGAATTCAGTCTTCAACTTCTATGATGTGTAACGCATACTCTGATTGTCCCCTCAAAATCCATTCGCCTCTCTTTTATTACACGCCATGTGGCATAAAGTAGTGGTCTCCGCTGTAGGAGTGGCCTTGACTATCTAAGTCACCGGGGAAATCCCACCACCTTGCCAGCCAGAGGCTCAGCACCCAGGCCAGGCTGACGACAGCTCAGCTCTCCTTTGGAGCCGGGCGTGGCTGCAAGAAGGAGGGAGTGGCTCACCAAGACCTTGAGAAGTTTCCTGGGACTCTTGGGCTCTTTCTTCTCCTAAGAAAGCCACAGGAAGAGATTGAACACTATCATGCTTGGCTGTGAGGACAAGGAGCAGTGCAGCCATCCTGCCACGAGCCGGAGGATGAAACAGATACAAGAAGGAATGGATAGCTAAGAGAATTCTGGGGAAAGAAAAGTCTCAGCCACTGTGTTAGTTGAGTCCAGGTTCCCTCTCGACCTTTGGACCTTCTGTGATGTGAGCCAAGCTGCTTCTTTATTGTTTAGGGCATTTTGAATTAGGTTTTCAATTACTTGTAGCTGAAAACACCTTGAACTGGTAAATATGATAAATTACTTGCTGACCCAGACTTGAACTTCTGCCAGGCTTCCTGGTAGCTTTTCAGTCTTGTAGGTTTAGATACGTGAAACATTGCTTGTTTTTTCTGCGGATTCACATAAGGAAGATTAGAGTGAATTTGTATTTATAAAGGACTACTGGGGCTGGATTTGAGCTACGTGAATAAAGTAATTGAAAGGAAAGCTCCTAAATTTGCTTTTTCTCCTTGACATCTTCATATATGGTCCATTCCCTAAAGGAAATGGCATATAAATTTTGACTCCCACAACTTATTTTAGGCATAAGGCCCGAAGAAGCTTCAGAATGTAAGTTAGTGTCTTATCTCTGGCAGACACTTAACCCTTCTTAAAAAACCTCCGGCTGTGGATGGAATTACAATAGGGAAGCCACGCGGGAGAGCGAAGCTTAAATCAACACTCTCTCATCTTACTTCTTGTTAATGTTCCTAGAAGCATGGGATAGAGTTCTCTGCTCATAGCACTAGAAACCAGAAAAGAAGATAAAGGGAGAACGTAGTATTTGTGTCTTTACAAAGAAGCTTTCTGAGCCAGCGTCTTATGTGTTCATTTGATGGCCAGTGGAGCAAATCCTACTGGTCGTTACTGGTTTGTGCTGGACATTGTTGAATAGCTAAGGCACGACTACAACATAAAAAGTGTGTTTTGAGGAGAAATCTGAATCAGAGAAGAGTGCTCACTGATGACAAAACTAGAAAATTGTAGGCATCTTTAACTCCTTTTTAAATTCAAGTAGTTACATTGTAGAAAAATTCAAAATAAAGGACAACAATCCTGTTAAGATATTGGTGTTTATCGTTCTAGGTATTTTTAATGTAAACTTTTTAGCATTTTTAATGACGTATTTTAGTCATAAATACAAAAACATATAGAATAATAGAATGAAGACCCATGTATGTCCACACCATTTCAGGAGATGAACTACAAACACAGCTCCTGCTGTAGCTCCCCTTTGCCCCCAAGGTGTCGTATGAAATTTGTCCTTTATATTTTCTTTTCTTTTTTTTTTTTTTTTTTTGTGAGGAGATCAGCCCTGTGCTAACATCCGCCAATCCTCCTCTTTTTTTGCTGAGGAAGACGGCCCTGGGCTAACATCTGTGCCCATCTTCCTCCACTTTATATGCGACGCCGCCACAGCACGGCTTGCCAAGCAGTGCGTCGGTGCGCGCCCGGGATCCGAACCAGCGAACCCCGGGCCGCCGCAGCGGAGCACGCGCACTTAACCGCTTGCGCCACCGGGCCGGCCCCTGTCCTTTATATTTTCTATGTGGGTCTTTTACTTTTGCTACGTGTATAGGTAGCTGTACACAATATGTAGTATTGTACTGTATGCTTTATACTGTATGATTTTGAACTTTATTTAAATGTTATACTGTATGACTTCTTCTGCAACTTGCTTTTTTACATTGACCCGTTTTTATGATGACCTGATATATGTAACCATCTTTCATTCATTTTCAATGCCTATGTTTAATATAAATATTCCACAATTTACATATTCATTCCCCTGTTGATGGATGTGTAGACACTTTAAACAATTTTAATGATAAGGAATGCTGCAATGAATATTCTTGTACATCTCGTCTTATATTCATGTGCATAATTAGGGTATGTACTTAAGCATAGACCTTGTGTCTTATATAGCAGGTGCAACATCAATTTTACACACACACACACACACACACACAGTTTGCCAAAGTATACCAATTTATTTTCTCATCAGAAACATCTGAGAGCTATTTGACTTTTTGCCAGTCTGGTATGTGTGCAGTGAGTTAATTTTCATTTCCCTGATCACTTGAGAGGTTGGATATTTGAGCTTTTTTCCTCCTTTTCCTCCCTCTCCTCATCTTCATTTTTTTGTGAAGTGCCTGTTGCACGCTTTTCCCGTTTAAACACGACTCTTTAACTTTTCTTTACTGATTTGCAGCAATTATTTTTAAATTTTAGGTACAAAATCCTTAGTTTTAATATTTAATCACAGTTTGCAGGCTGTCTTGCTTTGTTTATGGTGTCTTTTTATGAACATAAGTTTTTTTTTATTTCAATGCAGTCAAATTTACCAATCTTTTTCTCTATATCTTATGCTTTGTAAGTCTTGTTTAGGAATTCCTTGTGCCCCTGTTTGCAGATTGGGGCATCTGGAAGGCTGCGAGGCCATGCCTGTGGGCAGGCATGCCATCTCATTGTTGTCAGTACTCTTGTAAACTCTCTGTAGGTCAAGGTCAGGCCTTTGCTGAGAGGAGGATCTTCAAAATCAAACTGCAAAACAGGGTGGTATGAACCCACCTCTTGGAAACTACAGAGCCATGGTGTGACCATCACTTGCCTCTGTTTTCTCTCAGTCTTGCTGAGGGGATGAATTACTGGGTCTTCTCTAAGATCCAACAGTGATGCTTTCAACTGTTTGCTTATAGCTTTTTCCCCTTCATGAAGGAGCAAATAAAGCCCAACCTCCAAGCTGCTCCCGAGGAGTCCCCAGGAACTTTCTGTCTAAGCCCAACCCTAGAAAACCTCTGACATCTCTGTGTTTTGGTTCATTGCTTCAATAACACCGTGTTTGTTTCTCCGATGTTCAGAGGTACGTGGAGGTAGGTGACTTGGCCAGGCCTGTGCGCTCAGCAGGTCAATAGGGGAGTGGGGACTGGTTACACATTTCTGTGACTCCCAGTTTAGTTTTTTGTTTAGTTCCAAGCTATTTCCTACAGTGAAATTGTGTTTTTCTGGCCTGTAGGTCACTTCTGGATATGTTTAGTGAATAGTTGGGATATTTAAAAGTCTGATATCCTCTAAGCTGTAGATATTATCCAGGTTTAAAATGTTTGTAAAGGACTGCCAGTGACATTTCTCTGCTCCTCTGTGTAAACTGTTGCACTGTTGGTATATCTTTTCTAAAAATAAGAGCAAATTGAATGTGAAATAAACCTTTTAAATCTTTTTAATTGGCTAAAGGATTCCTGTCAAGGGACTTCCTGATTAGAAACATTACCAAAGTTGCTTTGAAAAAGGTGAAGAGGTTTTCTTCCAGGGCCACGGTGAAGGTGGCTGTGTGTAGGACATTTTATCCTGAAGGAACGTGTAGGACCTTTTGTCCTGAAGAGGTGTTTTTTTATTCTTGAAAGTTGTAGAGTCTTTCCTAAACACAAAATGGAATCTGAAGTGAAGGTGATAAATCTGCCTTAGATTATAACCCTTCTGTGAGGCCGACACCGTGAACAAACCAGACAGCGAAGGGCAGATGGCAGTGGTAAAAAATGTTTTGAAGAGGCTAATGCACAAAGAACTGCCACAAATCAAGAAAGATATAAAACCCCGAGTTAAAATGGTCAAATGTTATGACTTGCTGATTCACACACAAAAATATATACAACGGCAAAAACAGTGTGAACATCTGTCTTTTTGACCCTGGAAGCAAATCAAAGATCGATAAAGCAGTTTTGGTGAGTCTATACTTATCCACTCTTAGTGGATTTCGGGGAATTAGGGGTGATTTCCTAGGGCTGCCATAACAAATTAACCACAAACTTGGCAACTTGAAACAACAGATTTGTTTTCTCCAGTTCTGGAGGCTAGAAGTCTGAATGTCAGGCGTTGGCAGGACCACACTTCCCCTGAAGGCCCAGGAAAGCATCTTTCCTTACCTTTTCCAGCTTCTTGTGTGGCCAGCAGCCCTCGGCGTCCTTCACTTGCAGCGCCCTCACTCCAGTCTCTGCCTCCATCATCCCATGGCCTTCTTCCCTGTGTGTCTCCTCTGGGTCTCTGTCCAAGTCTCCTTCTCCTTTCTCTTATAAAGACATCAGTCATTGGATTTAGGGTCCACACGAATCCAGTATGACCTCATCTTAACTTGATTACCTCTGCAAAGGCCGTATTTCCAAATAAGGTTACATTCACAGGTACTAGGGGTAAGTACTTCAGCTTATCTTTCTGGGGGGCACAGTTCGACCCACAACACCCCATTTGTTTTAAATGGGCACATGCTATATAGTCTCATCCCTTGGATTCTGCTCTATGGAAATAGCCTCCGTTTGCACAAAGGTACGCATTCAAGGTTGTTTATCACAGCATTGTTTGTAATAATAGAAAACTAAAAACAACCTAAATGTCTTTCAAAAGTAGAGTAGAAAACTACGGAATTTTATGTAGTGGCATATTATTTAGCTTTTAAGAAGGAGGTAGCCCCGTCTGTACTGACCTAGAAAGATGTTGCTGTGAGTCCAGAGATCAGGTGACAGATCTCCATGTCTGCCTCTGTCTTTATATCTGTCTACCTGGCCTGTTACTGTTGTTATTTTATTTTATTTTTTTATTGAGGTATAATTGACATATAATATACTAGTTTCAGGTGTACAACATGATGCTTTGATATTTGTATGTGTTGGGAAATGATGCCCTGCTCCTGTTTCTAAGGGTGGACTAACTGCAGGCACATGTGTATGTGACACGTCTGGGCTGTGTTTAAGCACAGGAAAAATCCCACTCCACACTGTTGGCAGTAGTTCTCTGAAAACAGATTGAGAACTGAGGGGCATCTATTTTCATAGTGTGAACAGCCTTTTCATATGATGCCCTTGACAGGCTATGTATCAGTTTGGTTCCTTTATGTAATATTTTGGTAAGTTTTCTATTTTTCTTTCTCTACTCTGAAATATTGATATGATATGGGAATTGTGTGTTCTGGAAGATATATTAGTATTCATTCATAAACACTCTACCCTGCTGTCTTATTTTTTCATCAATTATGGCAAAAATTTTAAAAACAGAAAAGTATGGAGAATAGTGCAACTTCCACTCACCTACCACCTTGAACTAACAAATGCCCAACGTTTTGTTCTTTGCTCGTTAATCTTTCCTTTATTTCTTTGAAACAAAGCACTGCAAATATAATTGAAGTTCCCTCTGAACTCCTCTCTGGTATCATTTCTCCTCCTTCTTCCTTCCTAAAAGGCAACTATTACCATGAATTTGATGGGTTTCCTTTCTGTCCATACTTTTGTACTGTTAGTACATGTTTCTGACAATTAATAAACAAGTTTTGTGTACTTTAAAGTTTTATTTAAATGTTATATATGATTTGCATAATGCATATATTCATATATACAAAAACGTATGTATTTTTAAAACTTACTTTTTTCACTTAATTTTATGCTTTTTGAGATCTATTCTTGACACATTAACTCTTTTTTATTCATTTTAATCTTTTTCATTTTAATTTCAGTAAATATGAATATGCCAAAATTTTTATAATCTCTGTTTGATGGACACTTAGAGTGTTTTAGCTTCTTGCTTTTAGATACAGTGGTACCACATACAGCTTTGTGTGGCCTCCTGGTAGACATGTTAAGAAAATTCTTTGCATATGTACTCAGAGGTAACACTTCTGGCTTGTAGGATTTGTGCATTTTTAGCTCTACTAGATATTGTAAGATATCATATGTCATGTTGTCACAATGTCCAAAGTGGTGGTATATCATTTTACACATTTTCCAATTTATTGAGTTTTGATTTTTCTATATCTTCTTCAACCCTTAACATCATCACACTGTTTAATTTTTACCAATCCCTTGAGTGTGAAATGATAGGTCATGGTTTTGATTTGCATTTCCATATTTAACACTAAAATTAAGCAACTTTCCATGTGTTGTTGGTCAGTTGGGTTTCCTCTGCTGTAATTGCCTGTTCATATCCTTTGGCCGTTTCTCCACTGGGTGGTTAGTCCTTTTCTGACTGATGAGTGCTTTTCAGAGATTGATCTTGGTTTCTTTTCCATTAACCCCTCTCCCCAGTGGCTATAGTACTGATTTTGGTAATGTGTTTTTTAAGTCTATTTTGGATATATTTTTAAATTATTGGCCTATATTTACACACGGTACAAAACAAATGTTCTATTCTGTAGTCACATTCTCTTTCTCATCTCCTGTTGCCAACAATATGAAGTCTAATTACCTTGCTCCACTGTTCTCCTTGATGTCTCCCCTCTCTACGTTTTCGTTCACAGCGTGAGGATTTGTGCGTACCTGGGTATGTAGAGATCATTGTGGACAGTCTAAGTGTGCAGTGTCCTTGTAGGGTGAGAGTGGTGCCCAAGGATGCCGGGAAGCTTTTCTCTATTCAGTTGGATGGGATGCGGTTAGGTATTGAGTATCCATGAACCTTTCAATGAAAAGCACATTTTCTATTTTGGAGGTTGTAACTCTTATATTAGGAAAAGTATGGCAAAGTCGCTCTGGAAACTTTCTTATCTGAGCTAAATGATTTGGGACACAGAGAGGGAGCATATCTGCTCAGGTTGTTCAAGGAAAGGGTAGGAAAGGCTCTCAATTTGGCAAGTACATGGGTCACTTTTGCCTTTGAGAAGCCTCCACCTCCCTTGGGAAGTAACTGGGGCTTGAAGCAAATTTAACACATCGCTCCTAAAGGGGATGGTAAAATTTCTCCAGCCTGTTGGAGGATGAGAGAAAAAGCTCATAAGACATATGTTATTGAGATCTTTGTAATAGTCGGCTTCCCTCAGAGTGACAGACAAGAAGGAGAAGGGGTCTTTTATGTTTTCTTCTTGAGTAAAATCCAGCACTATGTGTCTTAACTAAACGTCACTGGGAATGAGCTCTTCATGCTAAAATGATGGTTGCAGATTGCAAACCAGTCTGTACAGTGATCTGATTTTTCAGGGAAAACGCTGTGAAGAAACACAGGTGTCAGTAATGATTATCTCTTGGAGGTGGAGTTTTGTGAGGTTTGTCTTTTTCCTGGGTCATATTTTCTAAATTTTCAACAATGAACACATATTACTTTTGTAGTAATAAAAACACACTTGTTTTTTAAAAGGCCTCACTTGTGATCCTCTGGTGGGTGTGAGGTGCGTGGGTCACTGCTGTGCCTGCTTTATGAAGGGCAGGCTGAGGGTGTGGTCGTCAGGACCTGGGCTTAGGAGACGGGCAGATGAGGGTTCAGGTCCCACTACTGTTTCTTCCTAGTTACATGAGCTTTGACAAGTTATTGCACCTCTGTGTGAAGAAGATTTCTCATTTATAAAACATGAGTAATATAAATATATGATTATTCTGAGAATTAAATAAAAAGGTATATAAAGTGCTTACCACATACCAGGTACTGTTTGAGATGCCCAGTAAATGTTAGTATGATAATGATTTACTTTTAGAGCTTCTTATGCCAACAGTTTTACTCATGCTTTTTTATATTTTAGTTCGATTTAGACAACTTTGGCTGTATTTCTGATTATGAAGGCTGTGTGAACATAGATTTCCTGCAAGTATTAGAAAAAGTACATCATATGCCTATTGCTTTAGGAAGGAATAAACTCAGTAGCCTCCTCCACTGTAGTTGACCAGAATTAAGTGAACTGCCAACCTTGAGCCTCCACCCAAACTTCCTTTGCAGTGAGAGCCTTGGGTTCAAGCAGTAGCCACAGGCCTACACAAAGCCCGGTGGGCGAAACTTGTGATCGCTCTTCGGAATATGGAGAGGGTGAAAATGTGGCCAAGAGTGAAATAACAACTTAGTTATTATTTTAAATGTAGCTTGAAAATTGGCTTCTGTTAGTATGGAATGGCATCCCAGGTAATGGAGGCTGCCAAGAAAATATTCACATTGGCAAGTCAATGAAAATATTACTCTCTTCCTAAGAGGCCTGGCTGGATTCCAGCTCCCTCTTTAGGGCACTGTTCAAACTTGTCATAGTTTATTTTGTTGCTCTGTTTTCAGGCAACAGATTTGGTCATTGCTTTTAGTGTATGAGTGCTGAAAGGGTGTCCTAAATATCCACCTGCTCAAAAGATAGTCATCTGAATCATGATTCTCTAGAGGTTTCCACTGGCACCACCATCTGTTAGTTCACCCAAGACAGAGCCTGGGAGCCATGTTCAACTCATCCTCTTCCTGACCTCCCACAGCTAACAAATGATTCTACTTCTTGGAATAGTTCTGTAATCCATCTCTTCTTTTTCTCTTTTCCGTTGCTTTGGATTCTTTCTAAATGGTCATTCTGATCAATACTCTCTGGTTTCAAACCCTTCAATCATTTCCTACTGTCGACAGGATATAAACTGAGCTCCTTGGCACGGTCCGCAAGCCTTCTGTGATGTGTTACCTGCTTACCTCTCACCTCATCTCTTTCACCCTCTCCTCCTACCAAAGCGAGCTCTTCAAAGGTCCACGAACACACCTGTGCTTTGGGAAAAGTCCTGTTCTGCTTATGCGACTGACCTCAAGGCTTTCTGTGAGGCCTTCTTAAGTGACTCCTTTTTCTTCCTCTCCTCCCCTGCTCCCAGTGGAATCAAGCAGGCTTTATCCCACCGCGAACCATTTACGTGGTCTTATTATGGGACAAATCATGCTACATGGTGGTAGTTTTTTTATCTGGGGGTTTCTCTACTTGGTTAAGAGCACTTGAGGGCAAGACCATGTCAGTTTGAGGTTTGTGATGCCAGCATTTGCCCTAGTGCTCAAGCCTGTTGTCTAGAGAAAGATTGGTATCTGGAACCACGATGTTTTTAATGAGGATTAACAAAATTTACTATATACTATATATAAAAATAGACAAAAAATATAAACATGAGATGGATTAAATAAATCAATATTTTTAAGAATGCTAAAATTTTCTAGAAGATAGTATAGGTCCTATAACATCGACATAGGAGGGTCTTACAAAGTGAGATATGAAACCCAAAAGTCTATGAATTAAGTTTTGTGAATTATTTCAGTGTGGCAGGGATTGTTTTTGGCCTGAGAGTCCAATGAGCACACCTAGTCCCTGTGTTAGTCAGTGGCCCCTGAGTAGATAGAAACCATACCAGTGTTTGAACTGGGAAAATTTAGTGGAAGAAATTATTAATTAGTGATAGGGAATTAACTTCTAAGAGAGGATCAAAGAAGGCACTAAAGAGCGCTGTCGGGCTGAGGGACAGTACCAAGCAAGGGACAAACTTAGAAGGAGTTCCCAGTGCAGGGCTGAGATCCAGACCTTGCTGGAGAAGGCGTGGCTGTGGCTCAGAGGATGGAGGACACCTCATTCTCTAGGTTGCCCTGGGCTGGAGCTGGTCTAAGGCTGCTGGGCTGAGGCTGGGTAAGCAAGAAATCTTGAGTGGGAACTAGGACCAGGAAGCCTCCTGCCGGGGGCCTAAGGTGGCGAAAAACAAACTTGCTGGAGGGTGAGTGGCCCTGGTGTTGTGCACACATCCCACTGGCAGCCTGTGCTGGAAGAGCCGGAAGAAGGAGGAAGAGCCTGAACCAGGGAGAGGAGCCTGTATTCTTCCAGTCTTCCTAGTATCAAAAAGCAGGGCGGAGAAGTGTGGATTTGCAGCTGAGAGGCAATGCATTGACAACTGGCATGGACCCCTTTTCATCCATCTTCCTTCTGCTGCTGCACAGTTTCTTCCCCCATATCTAATCTCTCCTCGCCTGTTGGTCCTCCATGAGGATGATTTTCCTGTCCTGGGTTACAAAGGAGGGTGTAGCAAGGCCATGGAGAGTGTGGAGTGGGCAAAGGTGAACCTAATGGGAGAATAGCTGGCTTAGGGGAGAAGGAGGGGACTGGGATAGGAAAGAAGGCTATTCGAAAAGGTAAATATATCTACAGTGGGCGAATTTCGAAGAGAAGAGAGGGTATGACATACCGAGTCATGAGAGAGAAAATGAGAGGTGGAGGTAAGGTAAACAGGAAGTGTGCACATTTTTAAACAGGGTAGGTGGAGATGAGTTTTAAGAGTGTGAGTGGTGGGTAAGTGGGACAAGGAGAAGTAGAGAGGTGAATAGGCAATGAGGTACAGAAATTTTCCTTTTGTGAAAAATACTTACATATGTGTGATGAGAATCTGAATTTTCATTAGACCTCTTAGGGATATTTGAATTCCAACACACAGATTAATTTGGATTCTCCTCAAAAGCGGCAGCTAATCGATTGCATGCACATTGCTTCTGTTTGTTTAGAGCAAGGATGGGAAACAGATCCTGCAGGGGCCTGGCTGGGACAAAAAGAGTGACTTGGTTAGGCTGGGCAGCAGTGAACTGGTGTCCCTTCCAGAAGGGACAAGTAGCACTTGGCCCAGGAAGGACACCTCATATTGGCAGGATCTTCTGATTTTTCACATTAACGAAGCAAGTGAGAAATCAGAATTTTTATTTCTTTTAATTTTTGTTTATTGCTGTAACATTGGTTTATAACATTGTATAAATTTCAGGTGTACATCATTGTACTTCTATTTCTGCATAGATTACATCATGTTCACCACCCAAATACTAATTACAACCCATCACCACACGCATGTGCCGAATTATCCCTTTTGCCCTCCTCCCTCCCCCCTTCCCCTCTGGTAACCACTAATCCTCTCTCTGTCTCTATGTGTTTGTCTCTATGTGTTGTTGTTATTTTCTACTACTTAATGAGTGAGATCATACGGTATTTGACCGTCTCCCTCTGACTTATTCACTTTGCATAATACCCTCAATGTCCATCCATGTTGTCACAAATGGCTGGATTTCATCGTTTCTTATGGCTGAGTAGTATTCCATTGTGTATATATACCACATCTTTTTTATCCGTTTGTCCCTTGATGGGCACTTAGGTTGCTTCCAAGTCTTGGCTATTGTGAATAACGCTGCAATGAACACAGGGGTGCATGTATCTTTACACATTGGTGTTTTCAAGTTCTTTGGATAAATACCCAGCAGTGGAATAGCTGGATCATATGGCAGTTCTATCCTTAATTTTTTGAGGAATCTTCATACTGTTTTCCATAGTGGCTGCACCAGTTAGCACTCCTACCAGCAGTGTATGAGAGTTCCCTTCTCTCCACATCCTCTCCAACACTTGTTGTTTTCCTGTCTTGTTAATTATAGCCATTCTGACGGGCATGAGGTGATATCTCGTTGTAGTTTTGATTTGCATTTCCCTAATAGTTAATGATGTTGAACATCTTTTCATGTGCCTGTTGGCCATCTGTATATCTTCTTTGGAGAAATGTCTGTTCAGGTCTTTTGCCCATTTTTTAATTGGGTTGTTAGGTTTTTTGTTGTTGAGGTGCATGAGTTCTGTATATATTTTTGAGATTAAGCCCTTATCAGATGTATGGTTTGCGAATATCTTCTCCCAGTTGTTAGGTTGTCTTTCCGTTTTGTTGATGGTTTCCTTTGCTGTGCAGAAGCTTTTTAGTTTGATGTAGTCCCATTTGTTTATTTTTTCTATTGTTTCTTCTGCCCGGTCAGACGTGATGCTTGAAAATATGTTGCTAAGACCGATGTTGAAGAGCATACTGCCTATGTTTTCTTCTAGAAGTTTCATAGTTTCAGGTCTTAGATTCAAGTATTTAATCCATTTTGAGTTAATTTTTGTGTATGGTGTAAGGTAATGGTCTACTTTCATTTTTTTGCATGTGGCTATCCAGTTTTCCCAACACCATTTGTTGAAGAGACTTTCTTTTTTCCATTGTATGTTCTTGGCTCCTTTGTCAAAGATTAGCTGTCCATAGATGTGTGGGTTTATTTCTGGGCTTTCAGTTCTATTCCATTGATCTGTGTGTCTGTTTTTGTGCCAGTACCATGCTGTTTTGGTTACTATAGCTTTGTAGTATATTTTGAAATCAGGGAGTGTGATACCTCCAGCTTTGTTCTTTTTTCTCAGGATTCCTTTAGCTATTCGGGGTCTTTTGTTGTTCCATATACATTTTAGGATTCTTTGTTCTGTTTCTGTGAAAAATGTTGTTGGAACTTTGATAGGGATTGCATTGAATCTATAGATTGCTTTAGGAAGTATGGATATCTTAACTATGTTAATTCTTCCAATCCAAGAGCACAGAATATCTTTCCATTTCTTAGTGTCTTCTTCAATTTCTTTCAGAAATGTTTTATAGTTTTCGGCGTACAGGTCTTTCACTTCTTTGGTTAAGTTTATTCCTAGGTATTTTATTCTTTTTGTTGCAATTGTAAATGGGATTGTATTCTTAATTTGTCTTTCTGCTACTTCATTGTTAGTGTATAGAAATGCAACTGATTTTTGTATGTTGATTTTGTATCCTGCAACTTTACCGTATTTGTTTATTACTTCTAAAAGTTTTTTGGTGGATTCTTTAGGGTTTTCTATATATAAAATCATGTCATCTGCAAATAGTGAGAGTTTCACTTCTTCCTTTCCAATTTGGATCCCTTTTATTTCTTTTTCTTGCCTGATTGCTCTGGCTAGGACTTCCAGTACTATGTTAAATAGGAGTGGTGAGAGTGGGTATCCTTGTCTGGTTCCTGTTCTTAGAGGGATAGCTTTCAGTTTTTCACCATTGAGGATATTAGCTGTGGGTTTGTCATATATGGCCTTTATTATGTTGAGGTACTTTCCTTCTATACCCATTTTATTCAGAGTTTTTATCTTGTCAAAGGCTTTCTCTGCATCTATTGAGATGATCATGTGTTTTTTAGCCTTCATTTTATTAATGTGGTGTATCACGTTGATTGATTTGTGAATGTTGAACCATCCTTGCATACCTGGAATAAATCCCACTTGATCATGGTGTATAATCTTTTTAATGTATTGTTGTATGTGATTTGCTAGTATTTTGCTGAGGATTTTTGCATCGATGTTCATCAGTGATATTGGCCTGTAATTTTCTTTTTTTGTGTTGTCCTTGTCTGGTTTTGGTATCAGGGTAATGTCGGCTTCATAGAATGAGTCAGGGAGCTTCCCCCCCTCCTCAATTTTTTGGAAGAGTTTGAGAAGGATAGGTATTAAGTCTTCTTTGAATGTTTGGTAGAACAGAATTTTTATTTCTGATTTTTAAATCTTGGCTCAGATTTTCTTAATCACAGTGTGATTAAGTGTGACCTCTGGTCACAGTCTAGTCTGAACATTTAATTCTTATTTGATAGTTATAGTTCCCTTTGAGAACCTTAATGAATATTTTCTTCTTGCCCACTTTTGTTTTTATTTTCTGTACATATTGTTTCTCTGGGGCTAGTAAATATATATAATAAATTGTTGTTTTGACCACAACTGAAGTAGTATTAGAGTTTTATATCCCATCTTTATTACAAACACATTTTAGGTAGGAGGAGGTATATGTATGCAGCTGACAACAGAGTGTCAAACTACGTGAGGCAACAACTGATAGAACTGCAAGGAGAAATAGATGCATCCACTATCATGGTTGAAGACTTCAGCACCCTTCTATCAGACATGGGCAGAGGCAGCAGGTAGAGTAAGGACCGAGGTTGACATAGTTGAACTCAACACCATCACTCAACTGGATATAATTGATATCTGTAGACTACTTCATCCTACAAGAGCAGAATGCACATTTCTCTCTAGCTCACATAGAACATTCATCAGATAGATCACATTCTTGGTTATAAAACGCACTTTAACAAATTTAAAGAATAGAAATCATGCAATGTCTGCTCTCAGACACCACAATTAAATTAAATTAGAAACCAATAACAGAAAGCTAACTGGAAAATCCACAAATATGTGGAGATTAGGCAATACACTTTTAAATAACACATGAAACCAAGAAGAAATCTCAAGAGAAATTAAAAAATATTTTTAACTAAATGAAAATGAAAACACAACTTATCAAAATTTGTAGGATGCAGGGAAAGCAGTGATTAGAGGGAAATTTACAGCCTTGAATGCATATGTTACAAAAGAAGAGAGATCTAAAATCAATAATGTATATTTTCACTGTAGGAAACTAGAAAAAGGAGAGCAAATTACATTCAAAGTAAGCAGAAGAAAAGAAATAATAAGAATTATAGCAGAAATAAATGAAATTGAAAACAGGAAATCCGTAGAGAAAATCAACAAAACCGAAAGGTGGTTCTTTGAAAAGATCAATAAAATCAATAAGCTTCTAGTCAGGCTAACGAGGAAAAAAGAGAAAGGACACAAATTATTAATATCAGAAATGAAAGAGGGGACATCTCTACACATCATATGGATATTAAAAGGATAATGAAGGAATACTTTGAATGACTCTTTGCCCACAAACTTGATAACTTAGATGAAATGGACCAATTCCTTGAAAGACAAAATCTGCCAAAACTCACACAAAAAGAAATAGATGATCTGAATAGGCCTATATCTATTAAAGAAATTGAATCAATAATTAATAACCTCCCTAAAAAGAAAGCACCAGGCCCCAATAATTAATAACCTTCCTAAAAAGAAAGCACCAGGCCCAGATGAGTTCACTGGTAAATTCTACCAACCTTTTAGGGAAGAAATTATACTAATATGCTACAATCTCAGAGGAGAGAAACAGAATGAATACTTCCTAACTCATTCTATGATGCCAGCATTACCCTAATACCCAAACCAGGCAAAGATATTACAAGAAAAGAAAACTACAGACCAATATCTCCCATGAACATAGATATAAAAATCCTCAACAAAATATTAGCAAATCAAATCCAAAAACGTATAAAAAGAATTATGTACCATGACCCCGTGGGATTTATCCCACATATGCAAGCCTTGTTCAACATTTGCAAATCACTTAGTATAATCCATTACAATGCATTACCACTGTATTTGCTTTGGATATTCAGTTATATTTTAGAGCAATTGAAAACAAGAAAACATTTATTTTGCCTTCATTCATTCCATTTCCAGTGTTCTTCATTTCTTTGTGTAGATCCAATTTTCTGTCTGATATCTTTTTTCCTTCTACCTGCAGACTTTCCTTTGAAATTTCTTACAGATTAATTAGATCTGCTTGGAATGAATCCCCTAAGTTGTTATTTTTCTCAGAAAGGCTTTTTTTTTTCTTCTTCATTTTTGAAAGATTTTTTACTGGGTTTGGAATTCTGGGTTGACAAGTTTTTTTCTTTCAGTACTTAAAGGTGTTATTCCATTATCTTCTATCTTGCATGACCTCTCACAGAATGTTTTGTAATTCTTACCTTTGTTCTTGTATATATTATGAGTTTTTTCCTCTGCCTGCCTTCAATATTTCTCTTTATCTTCAGCAATTTGAATATAATATACCTAGATGTGTATGGGTTTTAGGGGAAGGAGGGGTATTTATTGTTGTATTCTCTGAGCTTCTTGGTCATGTTATTTGGTGACTTTCATTAGTTTTGGAATATCCTCAGCCATTATTTCTTTATTTTATTTTATTTTATTTTATTTTATTGATTGATTGATTGATTGATTGATTGATTTAGTGAGGAAGATAAGCCCTGAGCTAACATCCATGCCGGTCCTCCTCTTTTTGCTGAGGAAGACTGGCCCTGGGCTAACATCTGTGCCCATCTTCCTCCACTTTATATGGGACATTGCCACAGCATGACCTGACAAGCGGTGCATCGGTGCACGCTGGGATCCAAACCCAGGCCGCCAGCAGCGGAGCGCACCCACTTAACCGCTCCACCGTGGGGCCGGCCCCTATTATTTCTTTAAATTTTTTTTCTGCTCCATTTTCTGTTTCTTCTACTTCTGGAATTCCAATTACACATGTGTTCGATCATTTGATATTTTTCCTACAGATCCTGGATACTCTGTATGTTCTTCTTGATCTTTTTGCTCTTTGTTTCTTCCTTTTGGATAATTTCCACTGACTAATCTTTAAGTTCATTGATTCTTTCCTCAGCTTCTTTGAATCTGCTGATGAACCAAAGACATTCTTCATCTCTGTTACTTTGTTTTTCATTTGTAGCCTTCTCTTTGATACTTTCTTATAGTTTCCATTTCTCTGCTGAAATTACCCATCTGATTTTGCATGTTGTCCACATTTTTCATTAGAGCCTTTAACATATTAATCATAGCTATTTTAAATTCACTATCAGGTCGTGCCACCGTCTGAATCGCATCTGAGTCCAGTTCTAAGGATCACTTTGTCTCTTGGGTGTGTGCTTTTTTGTATGCCTCACAATTTTTTGTTTTTGAAAGCCAGGCATCTTGACTAGGACAGTAGTTACTGAGGTAAACAGTTTTTATGCCTGGGATTGGGCACACTTTCCCTTCTGCTAGGCTTTTATTGTGGGTATTTGAGTTAATCTAGTTAGGAGTTGGGCAAGATTTAAGATTTGTAAATTGCTGTGGTCACCCTTGGTGCACTATAGGTTTCACATTCCTCTAGCAATACTTTGTGTTTAAGATGAGCACTGGTTGGCCAGAGGGTTTTTTTCCCTCAATATCTGCTCCACCCTCAGCTTTCTGTCTTCCCTTTGTCATGCCCTCGGAGAGGATCTCTTCCATATTCTCGTTCTGTCCCTCTCCCAGAAGGATTCTTCTGTTACTTGTTATTTAATACTTGTTAGCTTGGTGATGCGGAGCACTGGGTGCTGTGTTCTCAAAGATAGACCATATGTTGGGAAACAAGTCAAGCCTCTATAAATTTAAGAAGATGGAAATCATAACAAGCATCTTCTCTGACCATAATGCTATGAAACTAGAAATCAACTACAAGAAAAAAAACTGGGAAAGTGACAAAGACCTGGAGACTAAACAACATGCTACTGAACAACCAATGGATCATTGGAGAAATTAAAGGAGAAATCAAAAAATATCTGCAGACAAATGAAAATGAAAATACACCATACCAACTCATATGGGATGCAGCAAAAGTGGTCCTGAGAGGGAAACTCATAGCAATACAGGCCCACCTTAACAAACAAGAAAAATCCCAAATAAGTCAGCTTAAACTACACCTGACAGAATTGGAAAAAGAAGAACAAATGAAGCCGAAAGTCAGCAAAAGGAGGGAAGTAATAAATATTAGGGCAGAAATAAATGAAATTGAAAGAAAAAAGCAGAAAGGCTCAATGAAACAAAGAGCTGGTTCTTTGAGAAGATAAACAAAATTGACAAATCCTTAGCCAGACTCACTAAGAAAAAAAGAGAGAAGGCTCAAATAAATAAAGTTAGAAATGAAAGAGGAGAAATTACAACAGACACCACAGGAATACAAAGGATTATAAGAGAATACTATGAAAAACTATATGCCAACAAATTGGACAATCTAGAAGAAATGGATAAATTCTTAGACTCATACAACCTCCCAAAACTGAACCAAGAAGAAATAGAGAATCGGAATAGACCAATCACAAGTAAAGAGATTGAAACAGTAATCAAAAACCTCCAAAAAAAAAATAACAGTTCAGGACCAGATGGCTTCTCTGGAGAATTTTACCAAACATTCAAAGAAGATTTAATACCTATCCTTCTCAAACTATTCCAAAAAATAGAGGAAGATGGAACACTTCCTGACACATTCTACGAGGCCAACATCACCCTGATACCAAAGTCAGACAAGGACAATACAAAGAAGGAAAATTACAGGCCAATATTGCTGATGAACATAGATGCAAAAATCCTCAACAAAACATTGGCAAACTGAATACAGCAATACATTAAAAAGATCCTATACCATGATCAAGTGGGATTTATACCAGGGACGCAGGGATGGTTCAACGTCCACAAATCAATCAATGTGATACACCACATTAACAGAACAAGGAATAAAAACCACATGATCATCTCAGTAGATGCAGAGAAAGCATTTGACAAGATCCAACATCCATTTATGATAAAAGCTCTCAACAAAATGGGTATGGAAGGAAAGTACCTCAACATAATAAAGGCCATATATGATAAACCCATGGCCAACATCATACTCAACGGGGAAAAACTGAAAGCTATTCCTCTGAGAGTAGGAACAAGACAAGGGTGCCCACTCTCGCCACTCTTATTCAACATAGTACTGGAGGCTTTGGCCAGAGCAATTAGGCAAGAAAGAGGAATAAAAGCAATCCAAATAGGCAATGAAGAAGTGAAACTCTTGCTGTTTGCTGACATGATTTTATATATAGAAAACCCTAAAGAATCCGTTGGAAAACTATTAGAAATAACCAACAACTACAGCAAAGTTGCAGGGTACAAAATCAACTTACAAAAATTGGTTGCGTTTCTATACTCTAATAATGAACTAACAGAAAGAGAACTCAAGAAGACAATCCCATTTACAATTGCAACAAAAAGAATAAAATATCAAGAAATAAATTTAACCAAGGAGGTGAAAGACCTATACAATGAAAGCCATAAGACATTATTGAAAGAAATCGATGGAGAGATAAAGAAATGGAAAGATATCCAATGCACATAGATTGGAAGAATAAACATAGTTAAAATGTCCATACTGCCTAAAGCAATCTACAGATTCAATGCAATCCCAATGACATTCTTAATGGAAATAGAACAAAGAATACTAAAATTCATATGGGGCAACAAAAGACCCCAAATAGTTAAAGCAATCCTGAGAAAAAAGAACAAAGCTGGAGGCATCACAATCCCTGACTTGAAAATATACTACAAAGCTATACTAATTAAAATAGCATGGTACTAGTACAAAAACAGACATACAGATCAATGGAACAAAATTGAAAGCCCAGAAATAAAACCACACATCTATGGACAACTAATCTTCGATAAAGGAGCTAAAAACATACAATGGAGAAAGGAAAGTCTCTTCAATAAATTGTGCTGGGAAAACTGGACAGCCACATGCAAAAAAATGAAAGTAGACCATTATCTTTTGCCATACGCAAAAATTAACTCAAAATGGATCAAAGACTTGAAGGTAAGATCTGACACTATAAAACTGCTGGAAAATAACATAGGCAGTAGACTCTTTGACATCAGTCATAGAGGGATCTTTTTGAATTCCATGTCTACTCAGTCAAGGGAAACAAAAGGAAAAATAAACAAGTGGGACTTCATCAGACTAAAGAGCTTCTGCAAGGCAAGAAACCAGAATCAAAATGAATAGACAACCCACCAGCTGGGAAAAAATATTTGCAAATCATATATCTGACAAGGGGTTAATCTCCATAATATATAAATAACTCACACAACTGAACAACAAAAAAACAAACAACCCCATCAAAAAATGGGCAGAGGATACGAACAGACATTTTTCCAAGGAAGATATACAGAAGGCCAATAGGCACATGAAAAGATGCCCAACTTCACTAATCATCAGGGAAATGCAAATCAAAACTACACTAAGATATCACCTTACACCCAGGAGAATGGCTGTAATCACCAAGACAAAAAACAACAAATGCTGGAGAGGTTGTGGAGAAACGGGAACCCTAATTCACTGCTGGTGGGAATGCAAACGGGCACAGCCTCTATGGAAAACAGTATGGAGATTCCTCAAAAAATTAAAAATAGAAGTACCTTATGATCCAGCTATTCCACCACTGGGTATTTATCCAAAGAACCTGAAACCAACAATCCAGAGAGGCTTCTGCACCCCTATGTTCATCGCAGCATTATTTAACAGAGCCAAGAAGTGAAAGCAACCCAAGTGTCCCTTGACTGATGATTGGATAAAAAAGATGTGGTATACATACAATGGAATACTACTCGACCATAAAAAAAGACAAAGTCGTCCCATTTGCAACAACATGGATGGACCTAGAGGATATTATGTTCAGTGAAATAAGCCAGACAGAGAAAGACAAACACTGCATGATTTCACTCAATGTGGAAGATAAACTAACACACGGACAGAGAAAACTGTATGGTGGTTACCAGGGGGAAGAGGATTGGGGGTGGGCACAAGGGGTGAAGGGATGCGTTTATATGGTGACTGACAAACAATAATGTGCAACTAAAATTTCACAATGTTATAAACTATTGTGACATCAATAAAAAAATACTAGAGGTCACGTTTACAATGGAGTACTATCTGTGGGATTAGCAACATGACTAGTAGCTGAACAAATGGGAGAGGTATTAGCATGCAGTAGCAGGGTCCTGCTTATGCAGTATGGAATAGATTGCAATAGCTGACAGTCCATTCATCACATGTATACTGAAAGGAGAGAGATCAGTTCACCCTCAGGGCTTCATGCAATTGCAGACTTTGAGGAAGGAGGAGAGGGACAAGTGCCTGGACTTCAATGGAGTATCAGCCTAGGTGGCAGGAAATGCTAGAGAACATACTTTTAGTCCATTTCAAATGGGAGTCTGTTTTCAACAAATAGGTCCAGGAATGGCTAGGATTGCCCCGTGGGCTGCCTGAAGACAGGGAGGTGCTTGTGTTTGTTTCTTCAGCCCTCTTTAAACATTTGCTCTAAAATAATGTAATGATAGAGGAGAGTAAATATGTATTCATCGAGCTTGGGGGACATTGTATGAAATTGACTACTACAGCACAGAATTTTTCATTCATTAATTCATTAATTGATTCAACAGATATTTACTGAATACCTTTTTTTGGTCAGATACTATTCCTGGAGATGAAGACACAGCAATAAACAAAAAATAAAAATAAAAATTCCTGCACTTATGGAGATTTTGTCTTCGAATTCTGTTTTATAGTGCTGATGTTTGTTTAGATATAACTTTTTAAAATGTCAGTTCAAAAAATGGGCAGTATTCTAATGTTTCTATTTTCTCCTTCATGTGAGATATAACCTTTTAAAATATAGAAATATAAAAGTTTCCCTCCTCCTCCAATCTTGGAGTTTGCACTGTGTTTATTTGTACCTCACTATACCCTAGATGTGGTCATATGGTTAGTGGGGGGGAAATGGCTTTATGACATTTTTAAGTATATGGTAGGTATTCAGTAAAAATTTGTGGCTTAGTGTTAGACTACTAAAAATTAATGTTGATTATAAATATTTTTTATCACATAAATTTAATGTTTTCGAAGCATTTTACAAAATACTGAGACTTAGTAGGGTAAACTGAGTGATTTTGTAGGCAGGGGACTGGAATTATGATGTTACTTTCCTGTAGATCATTAGATTAATAGAGTATTTAGAGTTCTTCTTCCTATACTGGCAAATTTATAGACCAGGTGGCACTAGAAGAAGGGACCATATTGGATACATTTGAGGTACCTGTGAAGCATCCATATGAAGATGATTTGAGAAGGAGAAAAAAATGTGTGAGCTGAGTATCTAGATTGGTGATTTAAGCTGTGGGCTTGGTTGCGATTTCCTAGGCAGAGAAAATAGAGTGAGACAAGGGCCCAGGACTGAGCTTTGAGGAACTCTGATTCTTAGTGACTGGGCAGAAGACGCTTCTCCAGAGGTTTGCCAGTGTTGTCTTTTTTTTTTTGTGAGGAAGATCAGCCCTGAGCTAACATCCATGCTAATCCTCCTCTTTTTGCTGAGGAAGACCGGCTCTGAGCTAACGTCTATTGCCAATCCTCCTCCCTTTTTTTTTTTTTTCCCCTAATGCCCCAGTAGATAGTTGTATGTCGTAGTTGCACATCCTTCTAGTTGCTGTATATGGTACGCAGCCTCAGCATGGCCAGAGAAGCGGTGTGTCGGTGTGTGCCTGGGATCTGAACCCGGGCCGCCAGTAGTGGAGCGCGTGCACTTAACCGCTAAGCTGCCAGGCCGGCCCCAGTGTTATCTTTTTAAAGTACTAGAGATCGAATCCCTGTGTTTGACCTATACTCTATTTTATTAATTTCTGTTATCTTTATTATAGTCTTTTTACTTTCTTTAGATTTATTCTGTTCTATTTCTGAATTCTTAAATTGGATGCTTGGTGTGTTAATATTTTAGGCTTTCTTTTCTTGAAAAAATTTTGAATAATAAATCTCTCTTTAAGAACTATTTTAGTTGCACCCCACAAATTTTGATATGCATTATTTCATTGCTGCAGTTCTAAGTATATTTTAAATTCCATTGGGATTTCATTTTGTCCCATGAACTATTTAGAAGTTTATTTTCAATTTTCCAAGTCTATAGGGTAATTTTTTGTTTGTGATTTCTGTCTTACTTGCACTGTAGTTAGAGAAAATGACGTATGATATGAGTCTTTTGGAATTACTGAAATGTGTGTTATAATTTAGTACATAAGCACCTTTTATAAATGTTCTATATGTGCTTGAAAAGAATGTGTATTTTTCAGTAGTTGGATGCAAGCCTCTCTCTGTATGTTCAGTAGATCAAGCTTATTAATTGTGTTGTTCATTTCTTCCATGTGCTTACTGAATTTTTGCATCACTGATTGAGAGAGAGCTGTTAAAATGTTATACTACAATAATAGGTTTGTCTGATTCTCCTTGATGATCTGTCAACTTTGGTTTTATAGATTTTGTCTTTCTATATGGCATTCTGGGTAATTTCCTTAACTCTGTCTTATAGTTCATTAATTCTCTCTTCAGCTGTGTTTATCCGATTGCTTAACATATTCAGTAATTTTATTTTTAATTCCAATTTCTAGATGTTCTAGTTAGTGCTTTTTCAAATCTACATGGTCTCTCTGGGTTTGATTCCTTTCTTATACTTTTAATTAATTTAAACATACTTATTTTACTAGATTCTCTTGTTTTTCAATTGTATGAAGTTCTGGTCTTCGTTATCTGGTCCTGGTCTTTGTTCTGTCTAGATGGTTTTGCATGTTTTGTAATTTTGGGTTGTGAGTTTTCTTCAGTGGTGCTCTTTATTTGTGAATCCAGAGAAAGGTGAGGCCTCTTTCAGCAAGTATCCCTCCAGAGTTTTCTTGTGTTTGCATCTGCCGAGCTTATTGTTAGCATGGGAGCAATTTTTATGTTACTTTCTCAGCTTGGGAGTGTCCAGACCACATGGGTAGTATAATTTTGAACCCCAAACCTGGGTAAAATTCAGGCTCATGAATATGAATTCACATATTAGTTTACCTCTCCCTCCACCCTATAACCTTCCTAGTTGGAGCCCAGATCAAGACAAGCCTTCCTTGTCTTCTCCCTCAGCAGATGGGCTATTTTTTTTGTTTAAACTAGTCCACCAGTTTACTGAAAATGTAGCCTTTTGAGGTCTCAGCTTTATCACAGGGGTCTTGATTCTAACTCCCTGAATCCTGAGGGCATTTGAACCCTCTCCCCAGACCACCAAACTCTACTCCCCACCCCAGGTGGTTACAGCGTCACTCTAATGCTGGCTGCTTTGAGTTTTGGCTTCCTTGTTTATTTCACCTGATGATTTTCCTTACTTTCCCGAGAGTTCAGCTATTCATTTAAAAGGATGATTTGTTTTATACAGAATTATGCAGTATTTGCGGAGGGAGACTTTTAGGTGTCCTAGTCCATCATACTGCCAGAACCAGAAGTCTCTATCAGTTTTATAGGAGAAATTTTTACTAATATACACACTCTCCCTCTTTTTCAACTTTTAAAGAATTTGGCATGAATTTTCCTATATCCCCCTTTGTTTTCAGGGTTATATACATTTTCTTTTTTTAACAGCTCTGTGGTACCTATTGAGGAAATCTGATGAGGGGCTATTTTTAGCTGAATTCTATTGTAGACCAAAGGTCAGTTTTCAATAAACAAACACACAGACAAACCAATAAATAAACAAATACATATATACGTTTATATTAACTCTTTCTACATTCATCTGTTGTCTTTTCTGAATGGGAGGTAAAATATCGGGACTGCTGTTAAACAGAGCCATGTCTGAGTGCCTCAGTTTTGTGTGGCCTGGTAATGCAGATCATTGAAATAGTGATCCCCCCGTACCTTCCCTTGACTCTGATACTTCCCAGGAAACTTCATGCTTTTGGGGTGGGGAGGACTCGTATTTGAGGACCTAGGGGTGACAGGATGTGCCTCTTTGTACAGTGTCTGGCAAGGAGCACACTGCTTGGTGGCTTCTGAATGTTTAATAGAATAAGAAAGGGCAGTCATAATACCCCCAGTAATTCATGTATGACCCCATGTGTGTATACTCATCCTATCTTGCATGGACCAGAGTTATGTTAGAAATTGAGGGCTAGATTACTACAAGTGTTTGTATTAAGCAACTACTGACCCACAGAAAAGACCAAATAAGGGCCATTAAAGAAAAAGTGACTTGATTCCTTTTTTTCTTTTTCTTTTTTTGGTGAGGAAGATCAGCCCTGAGCTAACATCCATTGCCAATCTTCCTCTTTTTTGCTGAGGAAGATTAGCCCTGAGCTAACATCTGTGCCCATCTTCCTCCATTTTGTATATGGGCTGCTGCCACAACATGGCAAGATGAGTGGTGCATAGGTCCGCGCCTGGGATTTGAACCTGTGAACGCCAGGCCGTCAAAGCAGAGCATGCAAACTTACCCACTACAGCACCGGGCTGGCCCCTTGATTCCATTTTTAAAAAGAAAAATTTTAAATAAAATGAAATGAATGTTTGTTATTACAGATAGAATTATAAATCTCTTTTTAAAAAGGAGTAAGATTTTGGTTCTCTTCAGTGACATAGATAAGGAAGAGAGATTGAGTGGTTAAGAAGGGAGTCAGGAAAAGAGAGATGAACATAAGGTCTGATTGTCAAAGCTAAATAAAAGAAGTGTTGTTTTAAAAAGATAATCATTTGTATTTTTAAAATAATAAAAATAGCCCAAATTTCTTCTAAAACAATTATAAAATTCTTACCTGAAGTTCGTAAGCCCAGCTAATCTTGAAACCTCTATTCTTAGTTAAAATATTTTTCTTTACTGCAAATGTCTTATCGCAGCAACTAGAGAGAGTGTTTCGCTTTTCAGATGAGGAAAAATGCCTTTTAGAATACTTAACACAAACTTTTTAAAGCTATGTTGCACTTTTGTAACTGTAGGCATAAGTGATTTTAGTTTTTGGTTTTTCCTATGGACAGAGGGAGTCAAGATACAGATAGCTATTGCTTTGATGATGCTATTCCTGTTGAAAATACTATAAAGTTATTTCATAATCAAACATATACATATATATGGTTGCAAGTGAAATTAATTTTATGATACTATAAGACAAACCTGAGTTTTCAAAAATGAGAATGTTCTCATGAAGCAGTGGTTGTCATCCTAACAAAATATATTGAATGCAAATTGTTGTTTTACTCATAACGATAACAAAGGTATTTTGGCCAAAAACGTCTAGCTAAATTATTCTCAACAAGAGAAGTGTATTTAATTTCCATGAGTTTTTTCCCCCAAACCTCATAAGTAGCCTCTCTCCCCACCAGTTCTCTGCTGCCTTGAGAATTGCTGCATTGTAAACAGAGAGGTCACTGATGGAAATGCATTACACATGTCCAATACGAAGACAAAATTAGTTACATAAAAAATTAACTTGGGGGCTGGCCCCGTGGTGTAGTGGTTAAGGTCACACACTCTGCTTTGGTGGCTGGGGTTTGTGGGTTCAGATCCTGAGCATGGACCTATACACTGTTCATCAAGCCATGCTGTGGTGGCATCCCATATACAAAATAGGGAAGATTGGCAACAGGTGTCAGCTCAGGGCCAATCTTCCTCACCAATAAACAAACAAAATTTTAGTTCATGTAGTCCTTTCAAAGTCTCATTTGTCAACTGGAATTTAAGATACTCCTCACTGATGTTAAATGGTCTTAGCATTGATATGATGTTCTTCACATCAACTTATTTATTTTTCAGTTTTCTTCTTAAAAATTTATTTCTTTTGCCTTACTTAAAGAATTTTTCTCCAATTTCTTGTTTCATGCTATTACTAGCACTTTGTTAAATAAAAAACTTTGTCTTTAAAAATCTCACTTCTTCCTCATGAGAAATATTATTTAGAAATGCAATAAAACTACATGCTAGGGGCCGGCCTGGTGGCGTAGCGGTTAAGTGCGTGCGCTCCGCTGCGGTGGCCCAGGGTTTGGATCCCAGCCGTGCACCGACGCACCTCTTATCAAGCCATGCTGTAGCAGTGTCCCATATAAAGTGGAGGAAGATGGGCACGGGTGTTAGCCCAGGGCCAGTCTTCCTCAGCAAAAAGAGGAGGATGGGCAGATGTTAGCTCAGGGCTGATCTTCCTCGCACACACAAAAAAACAAACACAACTACATGGTAATTCCAGGCTTAAATGAAAATTTTTTTTTAAGGAAGGTTAGTCCTAAGCTAACATCTTTTTCCAATCCTCCTCTTTTTTGCTGAGGAAGACTGGCCCTGGGCTAACACCCGTGCCCATCTTCCTCGACTTTATATGGCACGCTGCCACAGCATGGCTTGATAAGCGGTGCACAGGTCTGCGCCCAGGATCCAAACCTGCGAACCCTGGGCCGCCGAAGCGGAGTGCACGAACCCAACTGCTACGCCACCAGGCCGGCCCCTTAAATGAAATATTTTTAATTGTATTTTTTTAATGTCAAGTATTTAACCCAATTCTAAATAAATGATTTCATAAAAGGTACAAAAAAAAGTCACTGGAATGAGGATGGGCACAGACACATCATCAGGACAGCAGTTGGTGCCGTGCTTCTTCAGCCTCTTCTCCTTTCCCTGTGGTTCCCCGAGGAAGGACTGCTATTTAAAGCAAACGGCAATAATCCTGGTCACTTTAATGCCTAATCCCTAGGAAGTAATGTTCCCAAATACGGTCTACACTGATTTTTACTTTGTAACGATTTCTCTTGATTGGGTATAATTTGTCCTAGATTATTGTAGAACTCTGTTTAGGATTTGTAATATGTTTTAAAAAAACAACTTTATTTTGATTTTTAAGAGGAAAAATGAGCCTCTGGTTAGGGCATAGTAGTTTATTGCCTGTGATATTAAAAACTTATACTCTTTCCCTTTCTTTTTTCTTAACACATATTCTAGAGCAAGAGGATTTTGTTTGTTAGTGATGCTGCCTCAAGACAAGGTTGACATAAGGGAAACCATATTGTAGAAAAGAAACCCTATTGTAACTTTGAATGACCTCTGACTGACTAACCCAGCTGGATATGCACCCTCCAGGAGATCTAACTGTTCTGTAGATATTACAACCCCTGCTTGTGCATGTACCTCCCAGCTGCGATAAGATGATAACTTTGTTCTTTTGAGTTCCTTAGGAATGTGATGACCCCCCAACAGAGAGTCTATGCTGATAGCCATCATCAATGAAAATTGAAAGATCTGGTGTGGCAACTCCCAGTCTGTAACACCTGAGGGTCAACATTCCTAACCCCCTCTTTTGTAACCCACTGGCCTATATAACTGCTCTAAGATTTTGTGCCCCCTTTAGATGGTTCTTTCAGACATTAGTTGGCCATCTTCCCTCTTGCTGGCAACCTGTAATAAAATGCCCTTTCTCTGCCACCATCTTGGCTCTTAATGATTGGCTTTTGTCTCATGGCGAGCAGATTGTGCCCATTGTGCAGTAACATTTGTAATTATGATGTCCACCTCTTGAGAAGTCTAGTCATAGCAATCTACTAATCTGATAGATTTTTAAGATTGTGCTCTTGGAAGAAATAGTGAAGAGAAATTGGTGGTGATGATTATATAGATTGAAGCAGGAGATTTAATTAGTGCTAACAGACAGATTTTATAATGTAAATCACTTCCATCTTCAACTTGAGAATGAATCTTTCTGGCATGATTGCAATAGGACTGTATTTCTTCTTTCTTTTCTTGCCATGTTTTTCCCCCTAAAATTGACTAATAGAACTTCTTTGCATGTAAAAATTCCTTAACTACTGAAGTCTTCTAATTTAGTTTTTCTTTCTTTCTAGAAAGCACATTGAAGATTGCCTCCAGATATTTTGTATTAGCAAATGTAGATTTTCTAGCAACAGGGTGCTATCTAAAGTGCCACAATTAATTTTTAAAAAAATCAATGAAATTTCATTTTCCCCCATGAAAATATTTGTTTTGAAAAATGTATATTGTTGCACAGCAGGTGGTGAAAGTTCAGCAGTGAGTTCTTATCTAGCAGCCCTTGGCCTGGGAATCATCCAGGACACTGACTGCTGCTTTTCTAAAACAGTCCTAATGAGTTGCATGCTGTTATAGGGAACTTACTACTAATCAAACATGGACATTTGCAAATGATTTACTTTTTTAAATTTAAGTAAGTTAGAGAGAATTAAAAATGATACTTATAATACCATCATTCAGTTTTGTGGGAGATCAGAATTGGCACCTCAAAATATGTCTCTTTACCCTGATTATTGTCTCTGAAAGAAACTTTGAGACCCCCCCCCGCCCCCCCATTAACTGCCTAAAAGATTTTGACTCTGGGTATGGATAGACTGGGAGGGTCCTTGCTAAGCCCATTCCAAGTAAAAGTACAAGTTATCCTTTGTAAGAGACATTGACATTTATAAGGGAAATCTCCATTTGTAAAGGTATCTCTCTCTCTCTACCAGGAAGAAAGGGAGATGACCTTATCTCTAGAAACTCTTATCAGTACAGAAGGTGAGGACTTAAATCTGCATATTCTTGTTCACTGGGCCTTTCTGGTAATCTCCCATAGCTGACTCCCCCCTGCCCTGAACATCCTTCTTTGTCTTTAGCTGAAGGTAGTATTTAAGGTGAGAACCTCTGCCATTTGTAGATATTCAGTTACCCAGTGAGTCTCTCCCATGTATACATGTTATAAAGCTTTGTTTGATTTTCTCTTGCTATTCGGTCTCATGTCAATTTAATTTGTAGCCCAGCCAGAAAGGACTCAGAGTGGGGAGAGGATACTCTTCCTTCCCTTCAGTTTCTACCTTTCAAGAAGGGAAGGGAAAAAGAATGTTTAAATGTCACACTCCCTTTTAACTCTCTGACACTGCCTGCGATGAGGACACTCCTTTCGATGTCCCATTAATAGTTGTGATGCTTGGGAAGTTACATTGTACTTTACTTGTCCCCAGAGTTTTGTTTTGTTTGTCAAAATCTGAGCATGCTACCGTAGTGGTTGTGCATGAGAATATCACGTATTGTGTGTTGTGTCTCCCTCCCACCTCAAAACAAAACACAAACAAACAAATAATAGTCATTGCTTTGAAAATGCTGTCAGAGTTTAATTAAGCAGAGCCAAGCTAATTACCTTCAGTAGTGGTAGAATTTTTGCTTCACTTTTGGTGGTTTTCTCTGGAAAGGACCCCTGAAAGACTCCTTTGAGCTGAGAGAGCTGGGGGTGGATTCCCACCTGGTCACACTGCTGTGGGTTAGAGAGAGAAGGGTGCTCTGCAGCTGGGTTCTCAGTTGTCTCATTGTTTGGTATTCTTCCCTGCCTTTCCTCCCAGCCCCTTGAGGGCAAAGAGAATGACTGTAGCCTCTTAGCTTTGTAATCAACTGCAAGTGATGAAGGTCCGGATTAGTGTGTTTCAGACTCCCTTTCTCAGACAAGGGGTGTGGGCTCCTGAATGAATAGCAAGGAAATGAACTCAAGGCTTGACAGGAAGAGACGCATTATAACCCTGGCCCAGCAAGTCGAGCACAATTGGGTCACTATGAAAAACAACAACAACAAAACTTCAAGCAAATGTGCAGTTAAGAAACCCTCACATAATTGTAGCAGGTTTGGGTTTCCTCTGGTTCAGGTTTTCTTGCCTCTTTGATAATCAAACGATCTGAAGAAAAGCATAGAATTTCAGGGGAGAATCTGCATGACAGGCTCACAATAAGGCTATTCACGAGGACTCTTTTATTAGCTTAAACAGTATCTGCATCATTCTTAGTCTCTGGCTTTACTACAAGGCTCCATTTAAACTTAACCCAACTTGCAGACTTAACTGATCCAGGAATTACTCAATACCACCAGCCCGCTACTGTAGCTTTTTTCCCCTTTTGATAAGGGGATTTAACATAATGGGCTTCACAGTTCTTAAATGACTCCATTTTTTTTTCTGTCTTTGAGTTGCGGTGCTTATATGACCTTTTGATCTTAATAAAATTCCATATAGTTTGATTATATTTTTAAAAAGTATAAACAAACATGATGTTGACTCTTTACACTTAGAGTAAAACTTTGAAAATCTTGTAGATATAGAAATGGAATTCATGTCATAATATTAACACAGCTGATTTCAATATATTACTTATTATTATTAGCTATATTAGATATTATTAAATCAAACTTGAAAATATTTTCTTTATTTTTGAAGGGTAATTCTGATATCGGGACACACGTGGTTGGTCCCTGATTAGCCAGGGGGTGGGGGTGGGGGTGAGCCCTGACATCAGAGGGAGAGATAGATCTCTGAGGAAATATTTGGTAGCATACCACACTGAGAGCATTGACGACCTACACTTTGGATTCACACCTCAGGATAGTGGGTCTCAAACTTTAGTAGGAACAAAAATCATCAGAATGTTTGATAAAAATGCAGATGCCTGGACCCCACCCCCAGAGACTCTGATTCAGTAGGTCTGGGATGGGGGCCTGAGAATTTGCATTTTTAACAAGCACCTAGTTGATTCTGATGCTGATGGTTATCGGATCATACTGAGAACTGTTACTGTAAATTCACCAGGGTATGTGGGAGTTTACGATGCCTCCTCCCCTGCAGGGCCTATTGCCTCCAGGTCAGTGGAGACCCCTCTTGGGTAGGAGTGACCCCTGGTGTGATCTCCCAGAGGTGTTGGTGGTGGGGGAGGAAGGACGCCTCTCGTGTTTCCAGTGTTGGGGCAGCTTGTGTATCCTCCTGTTCCCCCTTCTGTCCACGACAGCACAGTATCCACCAGGCGTATCACGTTCCCAGGAACACGCCTCACCTCTGGGCCAGCACTTGGGTGTTTGAGAATGGAACCCCCGCTCTGCACGTGATTAGAATTTGACAGGGGTCATTATCTGCGGTATTTAATCCAAATTTGCTTCTCTTTCCTCCTCCCCTACCCCTATTAATTTTAGATGTTTAGAAACAAAGGCCTTTTTCAAAAGGATTTCCGATTAGAAATGGATTCTCAAGAAGCCTTTTGGGAATTATGGATGTAACATTTTCGTTCATTTCACAAAGCTAAGATTTTTCCTTGGAGAAAAGTTGATCTGATGGTCAGAACAGATAGGAAAAGTAGGCGGTGCTGACTGCTGTTGATGTTTACAGCACTTTGCCTGAGGTGCTGCTGTGTGTTCTGTTTGTGGAATCCACCCCCATATAGTTGGTGGACTTTTTTATTATGAGAATTCTCAGACATACACAAAACTAGAAAATACAGCTTCTATATATGCATCATTGTTTCTAGGGTGATCCAAGTATGTCATATTTTTTCAGCAGCTTTGTTTTTTTCTTAAATTTTGCTGGTTGTTTTCTCGTGGGCTCATTTTAGGAATGAATCAAACACGAAATACTTTGCTCGGGCCCAACGGTGCAGTGATCGTGAGTATTGATGCGAACATGTCTTTTCAGGAATGCGTTCCAGAAAACCTGGAACTGAAGAAGAAGATCTTCGCTCAGTTGGACCGAGCCGTCGATGACACGGTTGTCCTGAGCAGCTCCACCTCGTGCCTCCTGCCGTCCCAGTTGTTTTCGGGTCTGGTGCATGTGAAGCAGTGCATCGTGGCTCATCCTGTGAGTATGTCAAACCTCGAGCATTGATTGGGTCTCATTCTGTTCTTCGGGAGCAGTACGTTTTGACTAATCCGCTAGTATTCTTTAACTGCATTATTGAGATATAATGCATGTACTGCACAATTCACCAATTGAAATTGTACAATTCAGTGGTTTTTAGTTTATTTAGAGAGTTGTGCAATACCAGCATTTTTTAAAAGAATTTCATCCCAGAATTCCTTGGATTTTTCCCTGCATACCTAATGCATAATGGGATAGAATGAGCAACACTCACAGACTTTCACCCTCATGTAATTCCTGTCTAGCTGAGGAGATAGACTACTAAACAAATAATTCCACCACCCAGGAAAAAGTGCTACATTAAAAAAATGTATACATCAAGTAGGATTTTGTAGATATGTCACTGATACTGTGTAGTTTACTGAACGCAAGTCAGAGTAGGGTCAGTTTTGCTAAAATGCAAATTCTGGGTCCCACTCCTGAGGTTCTGATTCTGGTCTGACTTTAAGTAACCCCTTCCTTTTTCTTGTTGTTCCCTTCCACCCATCTGTTGTAATTAACTATGCAAACTTACTAGGAGTGCATTAGGAGGTGTGTTGGACAGAGAGGAGATTCGAGGGTCACTCAGTGGACGTTTGAGTGCTGACTGTGAGCTCAGCGTGACCTTGGAGAACCGGGACGGCCTGTTAGGACAGAAAAGCTAACTTAGCTCAAGCTATAATAATATGACAGTATATGGTGATGACCACACCTTTGGCACTGCCAGGCTGTCTGAGGTTAAGGCTGGGGAGAGGCCAGACTGGATAAGATCTGGTTGGGTTGATGAGGGAGGAGAGTGTGTGAGGCCGGGAAAGACCCTTGGCCAAGAACAAGCGTGGGGTGTGCAGAGTCGAGAGGAGACTAGCCTGCTGGAAGAGCACATACGCTTAGGGCGCAGGGCTGTGGAGAACTGTGAGAGTTACTCTAAAGGATCAGGGCTGGTTAGGTAGGGGGCGGCGTGGAGGTGTGATAGAAAGGCAGCCTCTGGAGGGAAGTGTGACAGTCCTTTCCATATGGAACGTGGCTCGGAGAGGGGAACAGCTGTTGTACAGAACTTGGGGCAGTGTTCCACGCATGAGGGACCAGGGCCTAGGTGAGGCTAGGTGCCCTGGAGTGGAGAGCAGGGAAATTCTTCTTTCGGAGCAAGAGCAGTTTAGAGCGGGGAGGTAACAGGTTTGCTCAGGGAGGTGAAGAAGAAGGGTGAGTTAGAGATGCCCGCTAGATTTTATATGCTGAGAAGAGGGACAGCTTGGACCACTGTTCACATAACTGTGGTTCTGGATTGCCTCATACTGAAGTATAATGGAAAGCGTGAAGAAGGGTTATGAAATGAGGAGACTTACACCCATAGAACATGGAAGAAAACCAGTCACATTCAGCTACCACCCAAATACAAGTGGAATTAGCACCAAGGGGACCTTAATTGAAGCCTCCAAATACCCAGTTCCATGAACATATCGTGTCTTTGCTTCTGTGACATTTACATGTCCGTAAAAAGGGCTCTCAGAACTGTGTAGACCACTTACTAGATTGTTACTTTATTGCTTCAATGTAAGGTGCAAGCCTCTTGCTTGAAAGCTTCCAATTTCTAACCAGTGTTTTTACTTCTAAGTCAATTAAAAAAAAAAAAACTAAATCAAATTGTTCAGAAAATATTTCCTAAGTTCCCAAGACTTTTACCGCATCTCTTCAGTTTTAAACCACCTAATGGGCGAGACCACACCTTACTTACTTTCTTCTCTGTCACGCCTAGCACAGCGCCTCTGACTAGTAGTTCAGTCAGTAACTGTTGAGTAATGACATTTCTCTCCCTCACACATTCCAGTATTGGTTGCTTCTACTTATTTAATCAAAGACAAGCAGCGTGGTCCAAGTCCAAATCTTATTTTAAAAATTAACCTCTCGTTACTTTCATAAATTATTTTTGACTAAAATTGATGTTAACTAAAGCAAATCCAATCACCCAGGTTGACTGTCTCTGGAATTTTATCCCTTCTTTCTTCCATGCTCGTGCTGCCCACCTTTCATCATTCCACTGACCTCTAGGAGAGTAGGGAAAAAGCATCTTGAATAATTCAGTCTAAACTGACGGGCAGTCCCTAAATAATCCAGATCCATTTATAATCTTTGGGGAGCTGCAGTTTTCCGTTCAGCCCCTTGGGCCACACAGGAGAGGCTCAGCACGTGGGCTCCACCTGTGGCCTTCAGCTTCCTGTCAGTCATCCCAGATGCTCGGCCCAGACAGGAGATAGAATAAAGGAGGAGGAAGCCTGGTCATGCCTCTGAAAGACCCTGGCAAAAGTGAGTATTCAGCAATTGCAAAGATTCCTGTCTCCACCTTCCACAGCCAACAGCCTCAACATCAGCCTGTGTCCTCTTGTGCGCCTTTTCTGGTGGGGGCGGAGGGGGGCTTTCAGGTCCTCTCAGCGCTGGAGGGAGGGGAAAGTGCTAACAGGGGGGACACGGACTCTCAGCCCCCAGGTTGTTCAGACGGAAGTTTAGAGTGGGCTTCTTAGACCAAAGCCAGGAAAAGTGACAGGTTCAGGAAGACGGGCTTTCATACAAGCCATCCTCTATGTCCCTGACGTTCTTCCTCTCAGATGCTGTTTACGTTGCCTTTCCTGTGTGCCTCTTCTCCCTGGGTGTGTAGAAGGGTTAGGGATGGCCATTGGTGATTGAGGGGTGTTGGCTGATGACTGAAGTTGAGTTTGGCTGCAGCTTCTCTTGGTGCTTAGGATCTATGTTAGCAGTCAGTCAAAACAGCAGTTTCCCACTGTAGTTTCAGCCACACTTTACAGAGGCTTTCCTCTTTTTCCTTCCTTGTCTCATTGGGGACATGGTCTGAATGGAGCTGCTGGGGGCCTCTTTAGCCCGTCAAGTGCTCTTGGTTCCACTCCTGCCTCTGATGGATGCTCTGTAGATGAGGCTGCCTGGGAAGGACGCTCGTAGGGATTACAGTCTTGGGCGGAAGCAGTTCCTAGACACACAAGTCTAACATCGTGACTAGTCAACCACGGAGCTCCAGCGCTGCCTGGAATTAAATCAGGCCTGCTTGTGTAAGGTGCCCAGAATGTTCCTGTCTGAGCACTTCTTGCCTATGCTTGCACCTTTTCTGACTCACTCTCTTACCTGATCCTGAAACCATTTGTCCTCATGTCGGTGGTGATTTGAACGTTCCATTTATGGGTTTGCTGTTTATAGGGAGTGTGGATCTGCGTGTCCCTTGTATACTGCCCAGCACTGCCTGTTCCAGGTTGCCATCTCTCTCTGTTTAGGGGGAATTCAGGAAGGTGGGGGTTGTCACTGATATAAATTATCAAAATACTGAGGGATTAAGTCATCTCAATCGGCTGTAAACAAGAAGCCCCTTCATTTCTGGCCCCTGTTGTAAAGAGGAAGAGGAATTCACCTGGAGAGAGTGTGGCCCCATCGATGTTTGTGAATGCATTGCACATCACTGAGCTGTCCTCTGGGAGAAAGGACAGGCTGCCTTTCCTCTGTGAGTTTAACTTTGTTTAATCTGCTGCAGAGAAAATAGACAGAGCCTCTGTGCTGGGCGCGCTGTGCTATCGCCGCGATCACGTGCCCGCCAGGCTGGTCCGGATGCTGGGCAGGCTTTTCACTGAGTGAATGGAGAATGCCCCCCTTGTGCCGCCTGCTTAGCCTGAGCTCTCAAAGAGCCTCACAGCCACAGGCCTCTCTTGTGCCTCCAGGCGAGTGCAGAACCCAGGGGCCATCTTGTGTGACCTTTAAGGAAACTGCCTCCTTTTCTCGTTTGTTTTTCTCCTTTCTTGCGGGCGTGCTTCTCAGTCTTCCTCTTAGACTTGGACAGCAGAAGGCCCCGGTCCTGCCGTCCCTCCAAAAAGAGAAAAGCACTTCAGGAGACCAGCCCCGTCTTGAACCTTTTAGTCTAGTCACTGCTTTGGCTCTGTCTTCTCCTCGCCCTTCCCTCCTCTCATCTCCACCTTGTTAAATTTAAGGGGTGTCTGTCATTATTGTCACCATCCTTCTCTGAGCCTGAGAGAGGGACCGAGGTGCTGGGGTCAGGAGCGACTGCATCCAAGCCTTGAGACACCTGGAGATCCTTTCCCACCCGCTTAGCAGCTGGAGCACGTGGACATGGAAGTGCGAAAACTTTACCTGCTTCAGAAGCGTGAAGGCCCTGACCGAGTCCAGTCTGCTGGACTGCTGTTACGCGGGTGGTGCGAACTACTGCAGGGTTGTGAGCTGGAGGTGGTGTGGTCAGGGTCCTGCTTTTAGTTGTGGTAAAATACACAAAACATAACATTTACCATCTTAACTATTTTTAATTGCACAGTTCAGTGCTATTAAGTACATTCACATTGTTGTGCCGCCATCACCGTCATCCATCTCCAGAACTCATTTCATCTTGCAAAACTGAAACTCTGTCCCCATTAAACAACAGCTCCCCCTTTTCCCTCCTCCAGCCCCTGGCAGCCAGCATTCTCCTTTCTGTCTCTATGGATTTGACAGGCTCCTGCCTTACAAGGATCACCCTTGCAGTGACAGGGGATGAGCCTGGAGGGGGAGACCAGTGAGGAGAATGCCAGAGTCTAAGTGGAGTGATGGCCTGAGCTAAGCGTGTGGCAGCAGGAATAGGTTTTTTGAGGGATATGGATAGAATTGACAGCAGTTTTGTCACCGATGGGAAGTGGGGGAGGGGAGGGAGATGCAGGGAGCAAGGAGACTCCTCATGGTACTGACTTGGGTGTTGGGAATGTGACAGTGTTCTCATCAAGATGGGGCGCTAGGAAGAGGAACAGGTGTTGGGGTGGAGAGATGTGAGTTTAATTGACAACAGGTTAAGTGTATGCTGGTGGTATATCCAAGGGAGAGTGTCTAGTGCACAGTTGTAAATATGGGCCTAGAGTGGGAGGTGAGCTCCGTGTCAGATCTCAGCATCTTGGCAGTGGTAACGCCCTGGGAGCTGAGGAGCTTTCTCCCCGTGGGAGTCTGAGAGGGAGGCTGTCAGTGGCAGCCTGGGCGCACCTTCACTTAAAGAAAGTTTGGGCAGGAGGAGAACCTGCAAGGAAGACTGAGATGAGGGAACTGGCAAGTTGTACGTAAAAATGCTTTTTAACTGTCTCAGTCTGTGTTTTTGCTACCCACAGGCTTACAACATTGAAAAGACGCTAAGCCCAACATCACTGTTTTATAGTAAGATAAAGTTCACTGGAGATAGGTGTGCTTCCAGTTCTTATAATTCTGATTTTTTTTTTCGTTTTTTGGGGTTTTTTATTTGTTTTTGCTTGAGGAAGATTGGCCCTGAGCTAACATCTGTGCCAGTCTTCCTCTATTTTGTATGTGGGCCGCTGCCCCAGCATGGCCACTGGTGAGTGGTATAGGTCTGCGCCCGGGAACTGAACCCAGGCCACCGAAGTGGAGTGGGCCAAATTTAACCATTAGGCCACGGGACCAGCCCTTTTTTTTTTTTTTTTTCTTGAGGAATACTGGCCCTGAGCTAATATCCATTGCCAATCTTCCTCTTTTTGCTTGAGGAAGATTGTCCTTGAGCTAACATCTGCGCCAATCTGCCTTTATTTTTTCGTATATGGGTTGCCGCCACAGCATGGCTTGATGAGTGGAGTATAGGTCTGTGCCCTGGATCCAAACCTGCAAACCCCAGGCTGCCGAAGTGGAGCACGCAAACTTAACCACAATGCCGCCGAACCGGCCCCATTATAATTCTGATTTTTAAAAAAGTCAGAGGCTAAATATTTTTATAAGAATTCATTGATTATAGGCAGGAGACAAATGATTCGGTTGAGGCATTGGTTTATGATTTATATATTTGAAAACAGGTGCCGTCCTCTCTTGCTTTCTAAGAGGACTGAGATTGTGTGACCAGGACAGCTGAGGGCAAAAGGAACCTCTGAAGTTAAGCTGTGTATGGACCACTGCCTCTCCTAGGCAGTGTCCTAGGAGAAGAAAATTTTTCTTTCCCATTTCTGTAGAAGTCATTTAAAAACGCATGCTTCTTGTAGTTACTTAGTAAATGTGAGATTCTACCAATTTTCACCCATATCTGGAGGAAAAATAATTTAACAGCATCATTTGGGGACCAGGTTACTGTAGCGTATTTGCTTTAGTGGTGAGGCTAACTAGGTTCTATCAAGCGGCGTTTTCTTTGGACGTTCAATAATTCTCTTTGGGAATCTTCAAGAATGATGTCTTAAAGTAAACCAAGAAGAACGGAGCCAAACGTTTAAATGCTGTGCTAGGTAAGCATTTCCATCAGGACCCGCTCACCACGGATGGACCTTCCTGTCTCAGACCATAGCACCACGTGGGGGCTGCTGAGGGTTTCTGCTGCTGTGTGGTTTCTCCGTGAGATTCAACTGGGGAAGCGGAGGCTCAACAGGGAGAAGTTAAGGAGATACCAAGTTTGGGGAAGATTCTGTCACTAATTGTTAACACTGACACGGTAGAGTGGCAGGAGCCTGCAGTGACTAGGGTGGGAAGAAGTGGCTCTGAGGGTGGCTGGGGCGGGGGGAGCCTCTGAAGTCTAGATGTCTGGGAGCAGAGAAATCCCACGGGGAGGTGGGGTTGGAGATGAGCCGTAAAGGGATAGGGTGATTGTCTGCACCTCCAAACATCAGCCTCATGTGTTGGTTATGATTTTTCTTTAAGCAAAACCACACAGTTCTTAATTCTCTCTTTCTCTCTCCTTTGTAAGTTACTTTATTTCTCACGTTTCTTGCCATCGGATGCCAAAAATAAGGAGGCCTTTCCAAAGATGAATCCACCCGATCTGACCATTTGTGATAGGTGAACAAAGTTGACCAGAACAACAGCCCAAACTCAGAGCCATCTTCTTGACTCTGTCTCCTTCTGTCTCCCTCTCATAAGGTCAACCCACCATACTATGTCCCTCTGGTTGAGCTGGTCCCACACCCCGAGACGTCGCCTGCAACAGTGGACAGGACCCACACCCTGATGCGGACGATTGGACAGTCCCCGGTCAGAGTCCTGAAGGAGGTCGATGGCTTTGCTCTGAATCGCCTCCAGTACGCGGTGATCAGTGAGGCGTGGAGGCTCGTGGAGGTGCGTGGCTTCCTGGGTGGAAGTAGCTTCCTGGGGCGCTGGGGCTGGGAAAGTCAGATAGCGCTTGATCCTCCTTGCCCTATTCTGGAGACTGAGGGCAAGCTTTTGTCTCGGGTTTACTCAAAAGGCCGTGAAAATAAGACATGGCGTAGCAACTCATCGTCTATTTCAGAGATTGCTGTGTTACAGTAAGTCGTCTGATATTCAGCCGTGATGATAGACTTCTCTGTCTCCTGCCCTTTCCTGCCATTACCACATAATCATCTCTGTGTGCCATGCTGCACTTTCCCACAGGCTCAGATCCCCCCAGTGTTATAATTTTTCAGGAGGGAGAAAGTTATATATATATATATTTTTTTGGGTAGGAAGATTGGCTCTGAGCTAACATCTGTTGCCAATCCTCCTCTTTTTGCTGAGGAAGATTAGCCCTGAGCTAACATCTGTGCCCATCTTCCTCTACTTTACCTGTGGAACGCCTGCCACAGCGTGGCTTGATGAGAGGTGCGTAGATCTGAGCCTGGGATCCGAACCTGCGAACCCCAGGACGCCAAAGGGAGCGCATGAACTTAAGCACCACGCCACTGGGCTGGCCCCCAGACAGCTTCTCTTTAAGTTCAGAGAAAGTTATATTTTGCGTAAAGTAAACTTGTATCCTCTAAAGGAACCCAACTTATTTCAAAAGCTTGAGGAAGAAACAATGGATAACCTTTAAACATGTTAGTAATATGCTTATCTTACATATAAATAGGAAATGATTTATGTACATATTTAACCCCATCCTTTAATTAAAAGATTTTACACGTGACTTAAAAAATTGTCTAGCTGTGTCCATTCCTGTCTATATTTGTGTGAGGGACCTGGTGCCAGGCAGGATAGACCGCAGAGCAGCCCCAGGACTTGGAATGGAGAGTCGAGGGGTCTGGTTTCCGTCACTCCCGTCTGACGCTTCCCCAGCGTCTGCATGGGGCAGCACCGCTGTCTGCCCACACTCACATGCAGAAACATGGTGGAGTGAGTGAGGGTCCTTCCACAGGAAGCGAGGAGAATGGAACTTGGCTGAATCACCTCTACTGGAATGGGCCCGTGGCTCCTTGTCTTGACCTCTGTGGATGCCTGCTGATCCCAGCCTGAGACAGGAACAAGGAAGCTGGCCTGTGGGCGTTGTGTCTGAGCTTCCCAGGGCAGGATGCAGTGACCTGCCCACTTCCCAGTCCTGGCGTTTGGTCACATCCCTATTAGGTTCATCAGCCAATCTGACTGCCATGTGCATTTGCCACCCAGTAGCTGCAATTCTGTGTCCTCACCATTTGAATATGCTTAATACTCCTGTATCTGCAAGATAGAGTGCTGATATTGCCACTGTTAAGTTTGCAGTCTTAATTTCTTAGTAATTGTAGAATGTTTTTGAATATCAGTCAGTGGTAGAGTATTTTAAAGAAACACTGAACTAAAGCACCCCCTGGGAAATGTATTTAAAATATTTCTACTTGTCTACAGTAGGGGAACAATTTAATAGACCACACAAAAAATTCATTATTATAGTAAAACATTGTGGGAGGTTTTAAGGCAACTTTTACTTTTATTTGTAAGGTAGCTTAGCTCCCCAAAGAGATAAAGAAAAGCCCTGAGTTAAATCTTGCTTTATCCAATCTGAAAAATGTGAGCCAACTGAAGAAAAAACTTGGAGATGCTGGTGTAAGGGAATTGGGTGGGAGTCATGCACAGAGAATTCTGTTTTGGCCACAAAGTGGAAGTGGCTGCAGTTGGGAGGCTCAAGCTGGGAAGAGCCATGGAGGATTCCAGTGTCTCCCTTTACTGGTTGGAGGAGGAGGGAAGGCTGAGGGCTTGTTGAGTGTGGCTACTCTGTAAGTTCGTATTGCCTCACTTCATTGGCCCTTCTTTCGGTTGTCCTGTCTCCAGGGGCTAATGGCGGACTGAGTGTAATCCTGTTACTGGCTGGCGGGAATGTTCTCACTCCTGGTTTTCAGAAATGACATACCTTCTGAGAGAGTGAATCTTGCCTGTGTCTCTACGTTGGCTGCTGTGGGACTCATGTGACAATCCAGCAGGATACAGTTTGAATGTGACAAAATGAGAAGAGGCTACAGAAATGAGAAGATTAAAAAGTGTGAATAGAACCCAAAGAATTGCCTTTGGTGAAAGTCTAGAAGATAATTCACTTCAAAAAATAAAGATGGCCTCCACACAGTGAGAATTAAGGCAGATGTAGAAACTTAGGTCCCTCTCTCCAGGTTGGGGTGAGGGTGGGATGGGAATAGAGCTACGGGGCCTCCCTGAGCTCTGCTGTGGAGACTTACAGTGACGGGCTGAGTGTCCAGCTGTGGGGACTGGGGCTCGCAGAGTGGGAACAGGGAAGGAGGGTGGGGTTGCCAGTATTGCGGCTGCTTTTGCCATCGCTGTGCAGAGGCAGTATTGTGGCCCGCTGAGACCCAGGGGGGCCGCTAGCACATTGGACGTGCACCTGCTCCCAAAGGAGTCGCTTCTCAGGGCAGAGAAGCTGCTAGTGTGGGTTTCTGAACTTCCACACAGGGGCCCTGCTCTCCTAGGCTCAGCGCAGTCATGCTCTGAGGGGCGTCTTCCCCACGCGCACTGTGCCAGCCGCAGGATGGCTCCCCTGAGCACATAGCCAAGTTCTGGGCACTGTACCCCAGCAGAGACACAAAAGGCACGTTTGTCTTAACAGCCTCTTTCTCCCTCCCCCTGGGAACAGTGGATCAATATCTCTGCCCATTAGGTGGATTGGTTTAAGGATTCTTAACTTTATTGCATGAATTTCTTGAAAGACAACCTATGCTGCTTGTGGTCTGTTTCCACTTCAGTGAGTTGGGAAGGGTTAGAAGATCTCCCAGAGCTCACCTTCGTCTGTGCCAATATATAGTCAGTGCTGGGGCTTAATGGCACTTCTTTGACTCACAATTTCAGAGCCAGTTGAACTTGAATTTAGATTTTGGGATGTTCCAAGTTTACCTCAAAACATTTAAGGGCAACTTCAATATAAAAAGGAGGTGAACTGGGGAAGTTTTACAGTAAAAATTGAAAATTTTTATAAAACTTTAACTTGAAAAGATCCAAAGATCTTGCAGAGTGTCTCTTTCACAGACATTCCCTCTCAGGGGTGGGTTTCACATGTGGGCCGAAGCCCCCAAGGCTCAGCCTTGATGTAGTGAACAGAATGAGCTGAGGTGAGCAGGAGCCACCGCACTCGAGGACTCACCAGGGGTCCTTCTGGTTCCTTACTTCCTGGATTCACAAAGCAAGTTGAAATTTGGCAGAGCCTCTTCTCTTTGACTCAAGCTAGGGCTGGGGTGCTTTCAGGGAGGGAAAGGTACAAGGTGACTAGGTTCCAGAGCACGAGGAGATCTCGTGTAGACATGGGCCTGCGTGCCTCTGTCCTGGCTTCTGGGGTGCTGGGTCAGTGGATGGATCTAGGAGTGCTGTTCCCTGCTGTCTGTGTGTAAACAGCTCTGCACAAGTCTAATCCAGGTGTGAATGACCAGGGCTCTTACCCCTAAGTTAGGGTATGAGCTGGTGTGGGACTGGCAGGGGACCTGGCCAGAATGGTGGCTGGCGTTTCCACCCAGCCATGGCAATGTCTTGATGCAGATGTCAGAGGAGCAGAAGGAAGCTACTTTGCCACTTGCTAACTCTGTTGATAATGGTGGATTACATTGATTGGTTTTCCCATGTTGAACCAGCCTTGCATGTCTGGAATAAATCCCACTTGTCATTCTTTTTAGACATTGCTGGATTCAATTTGCTTATGTTTTATTGAGAATTTTTTTTTTTTCCTGAGGAAGATTCACCCTGAGCTAACATCCATGCCAATCTTCCTCTATTTTTTAGTATGTGGACTGCCAGCACAGCATGGCTGCAGTATAGGTCCGCGCCCAGGAACCGAACCCCGGCCGCCAAAGCGGAGCACGTTGAACTTAACCACTAGGCCACTGGGGCTGGTCTCGAGAATTTTTTGCATCCAAGTTCAGAAGAGTTATTCGTCTGTAGTTTTCTTTTTCTCTCTCTCTTTTTTTTTTTATTGTCTTTCTTTGATTGAGATCAAAGTAACGCTGGATAGATATCAAGGAAATAACACATAAAACGAGTTGGAAAGTTTTCCCTCCTCTTCTGTTTTCTGGAAGAGATTGTAAAACTTTTGTTAATTCTTATTTAAATGTTTGGTAAAATTCTCCAGTGAAACCACCTGCGTCTGGAGAGTTCTTTTTCCAGAGGTTTTTAATTACAAATTCAACTTCTTTAGTGATTATAGAACCACTCAGGTTGTCTCTTTTGTCTTGGTTGAGTTTTGGTGGTTTGTGGTTTTTGAGAAGTTGGTCCATTTCTTCTAAGTTGTTGAACTGATGAGCATAGAGTTGTTGGCCGTGCTCCCTTCTTATCCTTTCAGTGGCTGCAGGGTCTGCAGTAATAGCCCTGGTTTCACTCCTGGTATGGGTGATTTGTGTCTGCTCTTTTTATCTTTGTCAGTCTTATCACTTTTATTGATTTTTTTGAAGAAGCAACTTTTTGTTTCATACATTTTTCTCTGTGGTTTTCCCGTTTTCAGTTGCACTTACATCTCTGGAGGGCATATTTTAATACTTGCAGCCAAGCATAAAAGAGAAATTCTAAGAAAGGTAGGATGGGGAGTGGTAGGGAGGCTCTTGTGCAGGCCTGTCAACTGTGGGGGCTCGAGAAGGGGAAGCCAAGCCACAGGCATCGTTTCTGGGTCAGAAAGACAAAGTGGTGGGAATAAGACGCATCTTGTCTTTACTGCATTCTAGACCATGACACAGTCTTGTCATCGCCTGTGAACTTGTCTGTCCCTACACAGCCCTGTAACCTCTGTAAGGGCAAGGACTGTCTGCAGCAAGATGGGCACCCAGCTACTGAGGGAACGAGGGAGCTGTGTTCTATTGTATTGTCTCACAGACGCTCACTCCATTTTTTCCCTTCCAGTTTGGCTTCAGAATTGGGACAGAGCAGCCCTTGTAGGTTTGGAAATGCCGGATGGACAAGCCTGGCTGCAGTCCCGAAGCCCGAGATTAGGTCACCAGGTGACAGGATCCTGCTGGGCAGGAATCTTATTTTAAGTTGATATCCTTAAGCTAATAAGCACAATAAGGGAAGTTGTGTTATGATGATAAATTCTCGCCTAGACAATAGCTGAGCTTGTACTGCCCATAAACTCTTGCCCCATCGAAGTAGGGTAGGTGAGGTGAGCAAGAGTGAATCATGGAGCCGTCAGCAGATTCTCTGCCTGTGGAAATGTGTTGGTGGTAAATGAGCTTTGGAAATTGCTGACCTCAGGTTTTTCATCCTTCTGAGCAGTGTAGTGGCTAAGCTGGATTTCTGTTCCTTGGGCCCTGAGCTGCAGAAATTCAGTTGTTGATTCTTGTCAGGGAGGGTGTGGCCTATTGGGTCTGGACAGAACCCTTTGCGATTCTAGAACTTTGTTGCTGAGCTTTATTTCACACATGAATGCTGACTGTTATGAGGAATTGTTTCAATTAATAAAGTGTATCTCAAAGATCATGGAGTAAAATGAACAGATGAAGCTTTTTGTGGTAAACTCATTCAAGAGTTTCTGTTGAATGTGATTTATGAGTCTAACAGGAATTAGGAGTCAGCACAGGAATCACCGAGAATTGTCTACTCATCAGTAATTTCAGTTTGTATAGTGTTTCAGAGTTTACGAAGTACTTTCCTTTACATGTCTCATGATTGTCAGATATTTTCAGATCATCCAGTCTTAAAATCATAAGAGGTACGTTGTTACTTTTACCTTTACAAATTAAGACACTCGCCCAAGAGGTTCAGTGGTTTGATCCATATCCCACAGTCCAGTAGGATTCAAACCTGGGCCGCCCCTGTGTGCTTCAGTGTCTGCATTTCTCAGTGGAGATGACAGTGCGCCTCTTTCTTATCAAAATATGATGAGAATGGGATGGGGCAGTATATGTAAAGGGCTTAGTATATGTAAAGGGCTTAGAACATGCCTGGCATATAGAAATGCTTTAGTAAATGTTATGGATTATAATGATGAGAATGACAACAATGTTTTCTATATCCCTGAAACCGGCATTCTTTTCTGTATGCAACAGCTGTCACCAGTGAGTTAGCTGTGAGCTGAAAAGCTCATATTCTGGCTACACAAGTGAAGCCCAAAGCCCGTGGACGGCAGCAAGGGCCTCGCCTCGGAGCTTGTTAGAAATGCAGCAGCTCAGGTCCCCCCGAGACCTGCAGAATCAGACTTTACATTTTAACAAGCTCCCCAGGAGACTCATGTGCACATAACAGTTGGAAAAGTTCTGGCTTATAGGACTCCCCGGTGAAGCCTTGCCCTCAAAGTCTTGATGTGTGGTATTTCATCTGTTCTAAGATAAACTTTTTTTTTTTATATTTTAATATCTTAGTTTTTATTGACAGCATTTTTTCTTCTTTATTGGAGCGTTAAATGCTAATTTAACTTTCAGTGGATGGAGTCTTAATTTCAATGTGATACAGTATATTCTACCGTCTTTTTTATTTGGCTTTTCTCCTTCCATGTTTTCCTGTCTCTGTATGTCTCTTCTTTCTGACTCTTTATCTCTGACTTGGGCTCATAACAGATCAACGTGCAGCTTCAACCAGCTTCTGCTTAGTGGGAAGACTCTCACATGGTCACTTCATAGTCGTCATTTCCAGTCCTACTTTTATGACACTGAATACCCTGGTTATCCCCCAAAAAGATGTGAAAATTGATTAAGAAATGGTTTAATTCTAAGTGTCCCTCGACTGACGATTGGATTAAGAAAATGTGGTATATATATACAATGGAATACTACTCAGCCATAAAAAAAGACAAAATCGTCCCATTTGCAACAACATGGATGGGCCTGGAGCGTATTATGTTAAGTGAAATAAGCCAGAAAGAGAAAGACAAACACTGTATGATCTCACTCATATGTGGAATATAAACCAACACATGGACAGAGAAAACTGGACTGTGGTTACCCGGGCAGTGGGGGTGGGGGGTGGGCACAAGGGGTGGAGGGAGTCATATATGTGGTGAAGGAAAAACAAAAATGTCCAACCCAAAATTTCACAATGTTAGAAACCATTAAAACATCAAAAAAAAAAAAAAAAACCTAAAAAAAAAAAAAGAAATGGTTTAATTCACTTTTAATTAAAACACAAACCCATCAGAACAAACAAATGCGGGGCTATCACTGCCCAGAGGATGAGTCGATGTTCTAAAGCAAAGCTGGCCTTGCTCGTGTCCCGCTGGGCCTGCTTGGAGGTGGATGCCCAGACGGCGTCTTCCTTGTCATGCTGCCCACTGAGCATCGGCCATCCTCCTCTAGCGTTTGATTTCCGGACCAGGAATGCAAATTGGGGTCAGCTTTTCCTCTTATTAGTCATGGGCCTGTGTGAACAGAAGCTGGTCCCTCCAGAGAGAGCAGCTGGAAACAAGTAGGCTCGTTGTACTTGAGCGGCTGCGTGCATATCCTCCTGCGTGCAGCGCTGTGAATCAGGTGTGTTTGTGCAACGTGCTCTTGGTCTTGTGTTGTTGGCTAGCTGAACGAGCATTCAAATTGGAATGTATAGCAAGTGCCTTTATGGGATGGGAGGTGACACGAAGGGGAACTGATGGGGTGAACGTATTTTAGGGGGGAAAGATTGCCTATAAGTTTTAAATTTACTGCTGTAACTACCTCTTACATTTCTTCCACGTGTGCTGTGATCATGCGGAGGCAGGCGGTCGTTTCATCTCTTCTCTCCTTTTATAAACTAGTGTTCGCATGGGTCCAGGTCTCCAAGTTCACATTAGTCTCCAGGAAGTTTCCTTCTCACACATCCAGTGTTCTGAGAAGGAAGCATCTCAGACAATAAGCTGCCTCCGTGGCCGGTCCTTTTCTAATAGTCTGGGGAGGCCCTGTCATTTCCCTGACGGCGTTTTCCGTAAGCGTCACCCTGAATAGGTTCCGTGCGGCCGAGTAAGTACATTACCTGCCAAATACTCAGACTTCTACTCTCTGGAAGAAGACAGTACAGAACAGGACAGTGAGGATGAAAAGAAGAAAAGAGAGCAGAAGCAGACTAAGTCACTGGTCTCACAGGCTTTAGGATAAAGGAAGGCAATAGTAGTCTGTGGCTTGAGAGGCTCGACAAGAGAAGGCATGTTCAAAGCCGTGCTTACAGGCAGCTGGAAGGTGGGGTTACTTTAGAAGTTTTTCTTTAGAGGGAAGATGTTGTAAACACTGCTTCAGGCTGTGGCTAACCTGGAATGTGTCCAGGAGAAAAAAGCTGAGGCTTGAGTCATGTAGTACGGTACAGACGCTGGCGACACCTGTCTGTATACTTGGCAAGAAAAGTCATGTAGAATGATGGGCCAGGACGTAAAGGGAAGTTAAAGGAGCCAAGAAAGACCCAGGCTCCGGTCCTCCATACCACACCCTCAGCTGTAGGATTTTCTACATTTTACATGCTTTAAAGTTTAAACTTAAAAGTTTAGTTTTTTTTTTTTTTAATTAAAGAAATAATGTGTAGAGCATCTGAGTGAATCCCCTTGTGGTTGGAAAGAACTAGCCTGCAGCAGCCCTGCTCACTGAGCTCTGTGAACCTCTGAGCCTCACGTCCTTTCAGAACTGATGCCGTCTCTGTTTGCCTGTTCCTTTCCCGGCTTGGGCCTCGCTTTGGGGCTCAGCCTGGGGCAGTTCTCCCTGCTCCCACAGGGCTGCAGGCAGGCGTGTCCCCTCACTTCCCATTCTGCCGTGGGTCCCTCCAGGCCCTTGCCTGCCTCGTGGTCTTTCTGTCTTCTGTGTTCATCTGCCCAAGTGTCAGGTGCAGTGGACACAAGCCTCCCAACTTCCCGTTTCCAGTGTGCCCTAGGCTACGATGCCCTTCTCTTTCCTTTCTCACCAGGTCAAAATTCACCCAGCAAAACTTTTTCTAAAACATTTTTCTGCAGTTTCTGCATTATTTATGCTACTTTCTGAAAATATAACCCAGATGCTGGTATTGGTGAGGCTGAGGGAATCGTCCCCCAGCCCTCCAGCACCCGGAGGACACTCACCTCTCCGCCTCACCCACATCCGCGGCCCATTGTCCCTGCACCCACCTGGCCTCTGTCTTTCTTGCCTTCCAAAGCCTGGGCTTGTCTGTGGCAGCAAGTTCATCACCAGAGGACATCAGAGAGTTCTCTTGGCTCCAACTGCTCTAGCCCTTTCACCCCATGAGGTTTACCAGAGGCCATCATGGATCCATCATGACTGTCATTTTCCTTAGCTCCATCCTACCGGTGACTCAGCTAGCACACCTGGGGACTGCAGGGCCTTTGGAGCAGATGTGTCACCTCCTTGGAGGACCATCCTCCAAAGTAATTGAGACCTGCTTTCTTGTTGGCTTTAAATTCGGGGAGCTTCCTATCAATGGCCTTCTGTCCAGAGGTGCCAAGAGAGGGCTATGCTTTTCACCTATAGGGCAACACTGTGGACACTAAGAGTTTTGGCATTTTAAGAAGTCCCAGAACTAGATCAGAACCCACAGCCATGACTCAGCAAGTGTTTAATGTCTAGACTGACCACTGGGAGAGGATCAAATTAAGTAGAGGCCATTCATAGGCAACGTCTAGTTGGCCATCTGGTTGGGAAGACTCAATCTAGTTATGACTTGAGGTATGTCACAATGCGTGTGGCAGACTGCTGGAATGGGGGGTTAGAGGAATGCATGAACTCTTCCAAAAAGGCTGGTAGCTTTGTGCAGAAACAGAGTCTGAGCTTCTTGATGTATCTCTCCCTGCTTCACGCTGGAGCCGAGAGCTGCGTGCTCCCTGTGCACGGAGCTTCATCCGTCTCAGCTTTCCTGAGGTTCCCTCTCACTCGATGGGCGACTTGGGCCTGGCTACAGCACCCACTGAAGAAGTTTCCTGCATTGTGAGGATTCCTCTCCAGAGCAGTCCAGTGAAGATGAAAGCAAGATGGAAGCCACTGCAGAAACTGGAGTTCTCTTCTCTCTGAACACTTTATTTGCTCGCTGGGAATCATTGTTAATTAGAACTGCCTTTAGTAGCGATTGTCTATAAGAAGTAGACCCTTCTTATAATAGTATTTATTATTTTATGGGAGGTTACTTTCTGAGTAGCCACATTGGCGAACAACAAAATCCTGTTGAAAGGAGAGAGCCTGCTGATTTGTATTTCAGAGACACCTCCAGCCCCATTAACAGACAAGCATAATGAAAACATCAACCACGTGCTCAATTGAAAACTCCTGCTCGGCATGCCTGGGATCACTGCAGGAGTGTTTCAAGTAAAAGCTTCTATGGCTGGTATTCTAACAACTCTGAAAAAGGCTAAACAAAAACGCTATCACTCCAACACCTGACTACTGATCGTCAACAAAAGGTAATCAATCAGGGTAATCAATCAGTCAGTGTAAGTGATGGATTTTGGCTCCGCCAGCGTGAGTTGAAAAGCTAACAGGCAGGCGCAGAGGGCCGCTGAAACAGAGGACAGAGGAGGGAAGGGTCCCCCGGGGAGAGGTGGAGAAGGGAGGCTGCAGGTGGCGACTCATGCCGTGCAGCCTCTGCCTGGCCTCCTTTGCCTTCTGTGAGGTGCAGGCAGAAGCTGGGCGTGGGCTGGCTTGTGACTTGCGGCCCCAGAGGCATGAAGCTCCACCAGCGGGGCAGGCGGAGACGGGGCTGTACTGTGCTTCTGTTTTTGGAGTGGAGATTTATACTCTTTGGTTCAAACCTCTTTATAAAAAACTTTATTCCCAGAGGACCCCCCCCCCCGCCCCCGACCCCGTTAAGATATCACCGCCCTTGCTGAACAGTAGTACACTTATTCACATTTGCACGAAAGGGTGGATTCTTTTCGCTTTTTTTGTTTTTAAGGTCAAGACCTTTCCTTTTTTCCAGACTCAATGATACTATTGCTTTTCTCTCTGAAAGCATTGATATAACCACAGCATCTAGAAAAAACACACCAGAGTGCTACCACTGGGGCCTAAAGAGCTCTGGGCCATCCCTTGTATTAGGACACAGTCTTTCCTCTCTTTCCCTTGCCTTTTTTGGTTTGTTTCCACTTAAAAGCTTTATTCTAAAGACTATCCAAAGGAAAAAATACTACTTATGTTTTCCCCACCCTAAGTCAAACTGCTTTTATTTTTCTGTGTTCCTGTCTGGTTTCTATTAAGAATACTTTCCTCAAGTTTTTATTCATTTTTAATGGCTTAGTGATATTTCATTTAGTTGATCTTTTTAAAAAAAAAATCTAGTCTTTCCCCTGTTGTGGGTTGTTTTAAGGTAGTTTCAAGTTTTCTGCCATTATAATGCCGCAGTGAGCCTCTCTCATATACAGTCTCTTCTTCTGGAGTCTTCTCATGGGACAGTTCCCGGTAGTGGGAACAACATATTTACGCCTTGATGGCTGTAGCTGGAATGCCTTCAGAGGACTCAACCACAGCTCTTGCCGTCAGTGGTGTGCATGGGCTTGTTTCAGCTGCCTCAGTGGTGCGGTCCACCTTGTGCCTCTCCTATCCCCTGAGCCTCCTCTCAGGAGACTCTGGACAATGGGTGTGTTATGGGTATGATTCAGTGTCCTGTTGCATCAGTTAAATGTGGGGTTCAAGCCGCTCTTCTACAAGTTAGCAAAACTTGCCTGTCATTCTGCAGGAATGTTTGTGCCCCGCTTCCAAGAAAACTTGTAGGTGTTGGCAAGAGGCTGAGCAGCCCACCAACCTGACCACAGCCTTGAGTAATAATGGGGCAGCACTTATCTGTCTTTTCTTTTTTACTTATTAAAATCTTGTGTTTGCCTCACCTTTTCCCTGGGAGGTGGTGTGGGTGGGGACAGTCAGATCAGGTCTTTTTCGTTCTTGCTTTGGAGCCAGTTTCGTGTTGCATGTAGGAGAAGTAATGCCTGGTGAAGAGCACAGAGACAAGAATATATAAGTATATATAAATATAGAAATGGAGGGAGCTAACTCATGGTTCTAGTTAGTTCTCATGAGAGAGACCATGACTCATTGTGATAGCTCTTAATTTAAACTTCCGTAGCTGTAACTCTATTATTATCTGCACCATTCATAAGGCCTCCAGGGTCAGATGTTTCTAAAAGCAAGTCCAGTGCCCCTCATTCGTACTTGAGTTATTTCTACACCAGTGATTATTCTTGTCTGGTCCATCCTTGACACATCTCTGGAGATGGGGAGCTCACTGAAGTTTAAATTTGTTACATCCTTGCTCTAACCAGCGACTGAGGTGGACTCTCTTTCTGTGACCCCTTCTCCTTGGCCTCTGACTGGAGTGATACCAAAGCAGTCCAGTGCCTCCTTCATGCCCTTGGATGTTACATTTCATTATCTGACATTTACCTGAGGTCACACTTTTTCTGGCTCCCTTTTCTCAGTTAAGACAGTAGGTTGAAACCCAAGCTCTACTGGTTGTGGGGGTGGGAGGGTGGCCGGAAGGATTTGATTTGACCTGGTCCAGATTCCCGGGGAGCAAGCCTGTGTGCCTGGTAGTGATGGTGGTAACGAAGGTAAAGCAGGATTTGCGCAAGAAAAACTTGAAAATTCAAGACCAAGTGTGGTGAAAAGTAGAGCAAAACAAAATAGAAAAAGATCAAAAGCTGGGGATTAGTAAAAAAAAAGAACTAGACAAGAAAAGATGGCATGAAGAAAAATGAGAAAAGTAAATGAAAATGAGGGCATGCAAAAAATCCGTGAATTGAATAAGAAAATTTAATATGAGAATGGGATGATTAGAGAGGGGGAAAAGTAATTCTGTGTAGCAGGTAATCAGTAGAGGAACTAGTCCCAGGGTTTCACTAAAAAAATATTGCATCCCCAAACTATGTGAGACCCCCCACTGCCTCTCCCTTTCTAAAGGACCAAATCAAAGGTCTAGTACCACTGCAACCATTAACTTTTTGCCTATTGTTACTTGTTAGATGTGTCCTCTCTCCTTTTCCTGCCCCACAAAAAAGTGCTAGATCCAGGATACCCAAGAGTGATCACCATGCTTTGGGCTTCTGCTCTATCCCCTGTGAGGGCCGATGCTTGGCTAGGCTGGAGCACCAAGTCATTCAGGCAAACACAGGCAGATGTGGCTGTAAAGGTATTTTGTAGATGTGATTAGTATCCATAATCAGTTGACTTTAAGTAAAGGAGATTATTTTTAATAATTTGGACAAGCTTCATCCAATCAGTTCAAAGGCCTTAAGAGCAGAACTGAGGTTTCCGCCATCAGCTCCTGCCCCAGATTTCAGACTTGCCAGTGCCTACAATGACATAAGCCAATTCCTTGATATAAATCTTTTTACATATTTATAACACACTGGTTCTGTCTCTCTAGTAGGACCCTCACTGATACATCCCGAAACCTTTAATTTTAAAGTTTGTATCACAGTAATTGAGTACTTTATTGACCGTCTTGCATTTGCTCCTTACTCCTGGATGGCAGTTTTGTGTGTGCCCCTCCCCAGACTGGGCATTTACTTCCAGCATGCCAGGTGCAGAGCGTGTGCGCCAGCCACGAGTGTGTGTTGGTTGATTGTGGTGAGTCTTAGGTTTTAACTAAAGGAAGTAGAGGCAAGAAGTTTTTCAATCAAGGGGATTCCTTCCCACTCTGGCTAGGCTCTCCTCACCCAGTGATTTTTCAGGACAAGATGCAAACCAGGTTTTGAACTAACAGTAGTTTTAGTGTCTGTTACTTTTTATAAGTTTTAAGAATCTTTTAACCACTTGGGGCTTTTCTTTGTACGTGTGACTTGAGAATTTTACCACGAAATGGAGGAAGTACCGATAGCTTTACTGACAAATGTTAATTGAACCACAGACACGCTGGAGTGGGGTAGGGTTTCAGTCTTCAAACAAGTGTGCAGAGTGCTATTTCCAAGGAATCACGTATCAGATGAGTATGTTCAACTCGAGCTCTTGTTTCTGCCTTTTATGCCACCGTGATTATTTATTTTAATCATTATTGATAATGTTAACAGCTAGGCCATCGATGTCCCTCAGGCTCTGGGTGGAGTGGAGCTCGATGGCAAAATTAAGCAACTTGAGCTTCAAAATATCCTGCACATGAACCTTTAGTTTGGTGCTGAGTGCAGAAGGGACAAACTCGAATGTTTGCCTCTGTGACATGAAATCAGTGAGCATCTTGGCTGAATTACTTACGACTGTTTCTTTTCTCTGGACTTAGCTTCTGGGTAAAAACTCAAGCTTAGAGAATCTACTTCAGAAAATCTAAATGGGGCAGAAAGAAGGAGTTAGGAAGAGAAGATATTAAAACTTTTTCCCTTTTCTAACTTGTTCAACTAATGAATAGTAACTGATGAAAATAGATAGCCGGGGTGGGGGCGGCCCAGTGGCGCAGCATTTAAGTTGCAGTGCTCTGCTGCGGCGGCCTGGGGTTCGCGGGTTCGGACCCCGGGTGAGCACCGACGCACCACTTGTCAAGCCGTGCTGTGGTGGTGTCCCGTATAAAGTAGAGGAAGATGGGCACGGATGTTAGCCCAGGGCCAGTCTTCCTCAGCAAAAAGAGGAGGACTGGCAACAGATGTTAGCTCAGGGCTAATCTTCCTCAAAAAAAAAAAAAATAACGCTTCTATAGATGAAATAGGAAAGAGCGGATGACATTTGAGAACTGGGAGAAAGTGTGCTCCTCCCCTACTTGATGACGTGGTGTGGACAATCTCCCTAAGGCTGTAGTTAGTTGGGGTCACTGGTAGCTCGCATGATACTTAGAAATCAAAAATTAACTCCTCTTGGGTGCCTTATCTTTGAGGTCCTTTTGAAGTCTAAAAGGCTCTAAAAGTACTAAACACAATTAGAGAAGAAAAGAGCCAAGGCAAACAGCACTGCAGGTATAGGATGGTTTGCATATTTGCATCCTTCACAGTTTGCATGCTGTAATGAAAACTTCCGGCTGTTTGGAATGTTGACCTGGAGACCAAAGATAAGGGAGAGTCTGCAGGGCCCCTGCCTGGCTGCCTTTCACAGCATTCCAGAGCCCACAGGGTGCAGGAATGCCACAGCAAATGCCTTTAGGCAGCCTAGAGAGAGGGCCAGAAGCCACTCTTCCTGCCCCAAGAGCTTGGTGAGGAGAGAGAGGAAGGCGGGAATGCCGTGTGGTTTAACAGCCGGTTTCTTGATAGTTCTGGGCATTACTCTGGACCTTCTGTATACAGTCATGCATCGCCTAACGACAGGGATACTTTCTGAGAAATGTGTCATTAGGCGATTTCGTCATTGTGCGAACGTCGTTTTTGCTTACAGAAACCTAGGTGGTATAGCCTACTACATACCTACGCTATATAGTACTAATCTTATGGGACCATTGTTGTATATGCAGTCTGTCATTGACCAAAATGTTGTTGTGTGGTGCATGGCTGTATTATTTTCTCCTTGTTGCTGCCCCCACCCCGACCAGAGTCCCAGGGCGGAGGACTCTTGGTAGGATGATTTAGAACTAATAGGAAACCCAGGGAGATACTTGATGGCCTACCAGATTAGCAAACCTTTGCAAGCGTGACACCATCAAGTGCTGGAAAGGACGTGGAGCGATGGGAACTCATACACTGCTGGCGGCAGCGACCCTGGGTACGACCACTTTGGAAAGCAGCTGAGCATTATCTAATGAAGCTGAAGTTGTGGGTGCTCCAGGAGCACCCACACCTGGACACGTGCCCTGGAAGCAATGAACAAGAATGTTCTGGCAGTCCTGTTCACAGTAGCCGCAAACTGGAAATAGCCCAAGTGTTCGTGAACAGTAGGCTGGATAAATGAACTGTGAGTTTTATACATCAACAAAGATGTACAGACTACAGCTACACACAACATAGGTAAAAGCGTAAGGCTGAGTGAAAGAAGCACATCACAAAAGAGTGCACAGTGTGATTCCATTTCGAAGAAGATGAAAAACAGGCAAAAAGCAACCTCTGTGGTTTAGGAATGTAAACGTAGATGGTGAATCTTAAAGAAATGGTTATTATAAAAGTCAGGATGTTTGCCTCTGGGCAGGAGGGGAGGATACAAGCAGAAAGACGGGCATGTTGGTGGTTCTGGGGCACGTCGCTTTGTAATTATTCTCTAAACTGTGTTTGTGTGGTTTGTACACGTCATTGTTTGTTTATCTCTCACACACACAAACAAAACTATATGGAAAGTGCTTCTTTCAGACAGAGTTTCTCAGTCACACTAAATTGTACCTGCCCTTCGTGGGTGGCTCTGTTTTCTTGGTTCTTCGGCTCCATCCCCTTCCCAGTTTCTCGCCCCCAAGTCACCACGGGGTGGTCCAAACACGCACACAGACCTGAGACGACTGGTGTTTCTCCCTTAGCAGCTAGGTTGCAGGTGGAGGTAGGGGGCTACAAATCCCCTCTCTCTCTGAATCTCCATGACTTTGAAGTCTGTAGTAAAGGAGTCACAGGGACCCTGGAGGAGGAGGAGGAGGAGGGACAGCAGGGGGAGCTCTAGTCTCCAGTTCCTGAGCGTGGAGGGCCTGGCCCAGCTCTCCCAGGGCCACCTGGAGGGCAGAGGGCTCCTCCTTGTTGGCCACGGGGCCATGGCGAAGCCCTCTGATGAGAGATTTCCTGCCCCACACAGACACCCTCTCAGGTGGGACAACAGACAGCCCTTTCCAGGAGAGGGAGAGGATTTGCCCTGTGACCCAGAGTAAAAGAGGCAGTGCAGGGTGGGCCTCGTGTCTGAGCCTGTTCATGGAGCTGGGTGGATGCACAGCATGTGGAGGTGCTCCTGCGGGGAGGGGCAGAACTGAGATTTCCACAGCAGAGCGCTTCATCCTCCGCCCTGGGACTCTGGTAAACTGGGGCCCACTGCTGAGGACTGGCAGGGGCCACCAAGGCTACCCATGGAAGAGACAGCAGCCATACTTAGTGGCCTCTCACAGCAGGCAGATTTGGCCTGGCTGCTGGGCAGGAGCTCTCTCTATCCCCTCAGTGCTCTGTTTGTGAAAGAAACCACTCAGGAAATAACCGAAGAGTTCACAGTAAATCTACCAGTCCGACCAGTGAACACATTGGGGAAAATATGGCCTGGGCTTCTCCCACGTCTGCCTTCCTGACAGATGAAAAGCCCAAGGTGAAAATATCCTCAGGTGGAGAGTGAACCGGCAGTGAAGTGCCAGGTTATGCAAATATTTATTGGTGTGTCCCTGCTCATTTCCAAAGGCTATTGAGGTAGAGGCTGTATAAGGCGCGGGCCCAGTAACACGGATGGCCAATTTGATGTCTAACCTAAATGCTTAACAGCTTGCTTCTTGCTTTGCAGTTCACCTTTGCAGAAGATTCTAGTGCTCCACCTTTGCAAACAAGCACACTTCTAAGCTGCATTTCATCAAAGAATATCATTTTTTACGAACTCATTAAAAGCTGAACAAGGCTGGGCTTGCAGGCAGGCAGAGCCTGGAGAGCAACTTTCCAGTTCCTTTGATGGCTCCAATCTTATTGCCCCAGATCTTAGGCAAATATGTAGAAAATCCTTCCTGCCCTTTTCCTGCGTATCCTGTTCTTACTTCTTCCCCTTCTCTTCATCCTCTCCCCTTCTCCAAACCTGCGAGTGACACAGAGGTTGTAGGGTAGAGAATGGAAGCCGGGGGAGGTGGGCACAGCAGGGAGAGGGAATTTACTTCAAGCCCATGTTGATTACAGCCCAGGTGGAACAAGTGAATTGGTATTTGACCATTTCATAAAATATTCTTTTTTCAGGTTCCATTTATATATTACAGTTTTGTCATGCAAAATTAGGTGATGATACTATTGTGTGGTGCTTTGGAGAGTATTTTGGGATCCTGCTCTAAAGAAGTTAGGATGAAAATGATGATAATGAAATTGTCTTTCCAGAGAATTCATCTGTGTGCTGCCCCACTTTCTCCGTTTAGGAAGGAATAGTGTCTCCAGCTGACCTTGACCTTGTCATGTCAGATGGCCTGGGCATGCGGTATGCGTTCATCGGACCCCTGGAAACGATGCATCTCAATGCAGAAGGTAAGCTTTCGTTCCATCGGCGCTAATTCTGTGCTGGGAATTCTGTGCTGTTTGGTGTTTTCATGGGTTTTATAAAGAGTCAATTTTTGCCTTTTCTTACAACTGAATAGAAACAGTATCATGTATAGGAGACAGTGGCCAGCCCCGTAATTCAGAGAGAGGGGCTGGGATGGATCACTGTGTCCTGAGATGTAAATCCACAAACCTCAGGCTCCATGTGGCAAAGAGCACTCAGGTGAGAATGAAAAGAAAGAGATGGGTGATGTCACAGAGACTTTGCCACACATCATCCAGCCTGATAGGAGATAAAGTTGTATTTTCCTGAGAAAGGTGGTAAAATTATTTACCGAGGCAAGAAAAAAAAGATAGGGAAGTAACCATGTGAACCTCTGCTGGACATATCTTCTGCCTCAATACAAGCAGCTTCTGAGTGTGGTTTGCTGAGCTGTGGTTTTCCTTCCAGAAGGCTAGGGAGCCAGGAGAGAGGTACTTCCACAGGAGGAGGGGCTGGTGGTCAGCAGGCAGGGCCAGGGAGCCGACTTCAAAGGACCTAGGGGGAAGAAGGCGTGAGCCCAGGATCTGCTAACTCTAAAGGAAAGATAGCTTGAGAAGGGTGAGGATCTTCCAGGAATGAAACTGTCAGCCAGATTTTAAGCGATTCAGAAAGATGTCATTTGAAAAACAGGCAATAAAACCTACACCAAATTAAAAAAAAATAAATTTTAAAAGCTATGTATAAAAATCTGGGAAAATGTCACCTAAATGTTATTTCTACTGGCTACCTCTTGGTGTTGAAATTATAAGTAACTTTTATTATCTTTCTGTTTTTCTGTGTTGTCATAAATTTCTACAGTTATTATATGTTATTTTAATAATTATATTATTAACTTGTAAAACATATTGTAGAAAGAGAAAACAAATATTGTATTCAGCTCCACAGTCTACATTTAACAAAAATATTGAGAAACTGAAGCTTATTCAGAAGAAGATGACCAGAGTAGTGTATGTATGTGTCTGTCTGTCTGTCCATGTCTTTTGTGGGGGTGGAACCAAAATGAAAGACTTGAAATGGCAGGCAGACAGGTTTGGGCTCAGTACATGGCAGGAAGAACTTTCTAGTAACTGGAGCTAATGTCCAGGGAGAGGGCTGTGCCATGAGTGGGTGAGCTGAGCAGCTGGAGGCTGGGTGCCTACCTGCCAGGATGTTCAGATGTTGAGGGGAGACTCCTGCAGTGAGGTTAGAAGTCGGAGTCTGTTTGACTTAGATTTTATAATTCCACAACGTTTTGGTAATAGTTCAGTAGATTTTCACCGCCATAATTAATGAAACATAATTTCCAACAAATAATTTGAGGCAGTTTTACTTGACATATTCTTGCACACAGCAGTGCACACACAATGTCTTGATTAGATTGGTCATGTGTGTTGTGCAGACGTGGTTCAGTCACTGACTAGATTATTCCTTAAACCCAAGCATTGCTGAGAGTGGCTGAAGGAGGAGGGGAGTCTCTCCTAGCACCAGCGTATTCCTTTTGTGGTAGGATAACAATTGAACACAGAGGATGATGTAAAGAAAGAGGCCCTCATAAAAGTGAAACACGAGTTTTGAAGTATCATTAAAATAAAGTCTTGGATAATTTCAAATGTTTTTTCAACCAGAACCTCAAAAGTAATGAACATATTTAAGCACTGGAAATGTATATAGATGCTACTTGATAACCACCATGTTTTTCTTTATTTCTTTTTTCGTGAGAAAAGTAAGATAATTCAGGTATTCAGAGAAATTGATAGGGAGAGAACTGAGAACAGCCTGGACTCTCAAACAAATAGAAACAGAAGCCAATGAAACTAGAAACTCAAGAATCAAATAGTGGGGCAGACAGGAAGGAGGCCCATAACAATTTTTCAAACAAAGCAGATATGATAAGAAAACCTAATTGGCTTAATATGATAGTGGGGGACGGATGTAGTTTTCAACTTCAGAGCATTCCAAAGACCAGAGTTAGAAAGTTATAAGATCTGGCTTGGAACCAATGGAAATGTTCATTATTCCTCACCGTGTCATCCAGAATATATCAAGATTGGAGTTGGGAGAATTCTTCTTTTTTTCTGATGTTGTTTTCATAAAGCCAGCATCTCAGGTTAAGGCTAGTTATTCGCCTTAAAAGCTACAGTTTATCTAGAAGTGGTAAAAATATTTGGGGATCTGTTTTTAATCTAATAAAATAGCACTTGACAATCAGGAGGCCAGCATGCTTACTTTGCCTTTTGGCTACTTTTTAAAAGCAAGACCCATGAAGGACAAGCTCTCAGAATGATGGATCTGGTCAGTGGGTCCAGTCGGTATGAGTCCCTACCTGACTTACAGGCTAAATAACCTTGTGCAAGTTAGTTCAGTGCACCTCAGTTTCCATCTCTATAAAATGGGGATGGCAACAGTGACTACCTCACAAGAGTGGTGTGAGAATTAAACCAGATGGAAACACTTAGCTGGATGGTGTCGGGGAAGAGGGAGAATCCCCCTCTGCCCTTTCCCTTAAGGTTCTTATGGCTGGCCAAGTAATTAAAAGACAGGTTAGCAGGAGAAAATAATACCAAGTTTAATAACATGTATACATGGGAGAAACCAGAGAAACTGCGTTTCTCAACACAATGGCAGAGATTCTTGTTTTAAATACCATCTTCAGCTAAAGAGAAAGGAGGATTTTGGGGGTGGGGAGGGAGACAGAAGGGAGAGAGAAATTACAGTAATCAAGGGTATGCAGATTTAAGGCCCCTCCTTCCACATTGATAAGTTTCTAGAAATGAGGTCATCCCCCCTCTTCCTAGTATAGAGAGGGAGAGACCTTTACAAATGGAGATTTCCCTCATAAATGTAAATGTTTGTCTGGCAACTCTTTGCAGGGCCACCCAGAGAATATGGCCTGGGAGAGAGAGAATTTTTTATAATGTGGGCTTGTTGGTGCCTTTCCTATTGTAACATCTATTTTACACTATATTACAGCCATCATATGATATTGGCTCCTTCCTGGAACAGGTCTTCTATGTTAAATTCCTTAGGCAGTTTGGGGGCGGTCAGATGTCTGTCAGAGAAAATAATTAAGGTAAAGAGACATATTTCAGGGTGGCCAATTTTGATCTCCCACAATGGCTAACACATATTCATGTTAATAATGTTAATTTATTAATAAATGTCACATTCACACAAAGTTTGTCTTATTTGTTTAATTCACTACTCTTCCAGTCTTGTTTTGTTTTTATTCTCCCCAAAAGATTCACAAGTGTGTGAGAGAGAAATACAGAATAAATACAGGTTAGGACATTTTTGCTGTGGAATAGTGAAACCGCAAGAGTGGGTTTGGTTTGTTTCTTTGCTAAGCTTTTAGACGAGTAGATCAGCACAGAGAACTGCTCCATTTGACAACTGGCAGCTTTTTGGGCGCCTCCTGAGTTTAGTTCTCCCTGGGCAATTCTGTGTCTCAGAATCTGCAGCCCCTAGAAGCCACCTCCAGGGGAAATGAGTGTTACCATGTTGCCTCACAAAATTTCTTCCTGTGTGAAGATGCGTGTCTTGTCTTTTGTTTTAATCGATATGCCTACTTGGTGGGTTGGTTCATTTATGTGGAGCTGTTATTTGCAGTGAAACAGGTGAGCTGATGGGGCTGGGACTTTGTGAGTTAAGGGGCCCTGGGTAGGTTTCTGTCTCCACCTGCCTCCCTGACCTCAGGCGAGGTCTCAGGTGGGAATTAGATAATGTCGCTCTGTGCTTTGGGGCCTTTTTGATCTTCCTTGATAGTTTCTGTGAAACCCTGTCTCTTAAAGCAGGTGACTTCATGTGGGTGTGGGTTCATAGCTGTGTGAAAACCAGACTCCTCTGGTGTGCATAGCAATTGGAGCTCTCCAAGAAACCGAAGCCCCAGAGCACATCACAGTAGCTGCTCCCACAGGTGACAGTGGGGCCTCCCACCCGGGACCTGCTCCGTAAATGCAAACAGACAGGAAGGCTCCCTGCCTACCCATCCACCTTGGGTTATGCTGAAGTTTCCAGAAAGCACACTCTCTCACCTTCAGGGTCACAACTAAAGAATTCCAAGTTAGAAGGCAGAAAGATAAGCTAAATCTAATCTCATGACAATCAGTTCTTTTTTCCATTTTTTTTTCGTATTCCATATAAGCATCTCTTAAGAAATTAGGTTCAAAGCCTTCTAAAAAGCTAAGATCTGCAAGAGTTGGTGAACAGAACAGAGGGCATGGAGGTGCAGAAGGAAAGATGCAAGGGAAGGTAAATTTCATAGTAATACAGGGCAAGAAGAGACCAGTGGGATCAAAGGTGAAAGGGTACTTTTCCTTTCCATTTCCAATGAAATAGGTATTCTAGAATAATTCCCACCCAGTTCTTCTTTCATGCTGTAGAAGCCAAAATTATTGTTGGAAATAAAGTACAATTCTCCTTTTATACTTCTCTAATGGAAGGCGAGATGCTGCAGATAACAGTAACAGTGATAAAACCAGGACTTTGTCCGTAATACAGCGCAGCGCAGGTCTTGAGCGCAGGCCCTGACAGCGGCTGGTGCCCAAGCAGTGGGAGCGCGCTCCCCAAGGTGCAGGCTTCCCTGCAGACGCCGCGGGACGTCTGCGCACACGTGACGCGCCGGGGCCTCCGCTGCACCACACCCAGCGGGGCTCCTTATTCCAAGAGGCTGAGTGCATGTTAGAGAACCTGTTTTTTATTAGTGAGAGTGAAGTTTTAATTGGTTTCCTGAACAAGTTGGGGGGAAATGATGACTGTATTATAAAGAGTTTCACCATATTTTATTCTATCCTGAAGAAATAAATGCCTACAAATTTTATAAAAGATAGTAGGGGAAGAAAGTTCTAGAGAGCCCCAGGGAGATTCAAATGACTTCACAGAACACTCAGAAGGTGGAAAGTACTGCAGAGGTGAAATGTGGTGTGAGTTGAAACCCGCGGCTGATGACTGCGCACGTGGAGGGGGAGATGGCATTGGCTCTGAAGAGAGGGACAAATGGGGCTTCTGTTCTCCCACCACAGCGTGAACACACAGCTACAGCGAATCTTCCCACTTTCTTCTAATGTGATATCTTTCCAACTTATTTGATTCTTGTGTCTCTGCTCCCCAAAAAGGAATAAACTGTATTTGTGTCTAGACTTTATCACCTTTAGTTTGAATAAATAAACAAAGGGAAGTAAATATTTAATTTCCACAAGGAAATAAATGTATAGGTTGTTTTCTGTGTTCCAGAAATGCTACGCCATTTGGTTATCACCAGCCAGTGCTGGAATATTTAGGGAGCCTTCCAGAATTCTGAACTGTCAAGTTGTGTTAAATGAAATGAAACCTCTTATTTTATTTTATTTATTTTTTATTTTTTTATTTATTTTTCCCCCAAAGCCCCAGTAGATAGTTGTATGTCATAGCTGCACATCCCTCTAGTTGCTGTATGTGGGACGCGGCCTCAGCATGGCCGGACAAGCGGGTGTGTCGGTGCGCGCCCGGGATCCGAACCCGGGCCGCCAGCAGCGGAGCGCATGCACCCAACCGCTAAGCCACGGGGCCGGCCCGAAACCTCTTATTTTAAAAAGAGACTTAATTGTAGATGCTGTCAGAGAAGTTTGTATGTTTGAAATTTTTACCCTGCAAAGCAATTTCTCTTCGAAGAGCAAACTGGATGTAATTTTAGCACACTGAGCGAGAAGAACTGTCTGAGACAAATAAAGTGGAAACCCTGAGCTCAGGCTTCCACGTCAGTGTAGGTCCGCCTGCACTAACCCCAGAGAAGTGGTTTGACTTTTTTTTCAAAGACTATCCAGCAGTGATCATTTCTATTTTAGATTAGTCACATCCGCTGTCAGGGGGGCAGGTGAGAGCCGAGCTCTGGTCTCTGCGAATTCTGCAGCCTCACTTGTCCCTTGTTGTCCTTTAGCCTGACTGACCAACTGCGGAGTCTTTCTGGTTCAGAAAGATGTGGGAAATGGGCCGAAGGCGGAACAGCGGGCCCAAGACTTGGAGAAGCGGCTCTTCTGTGCACCCAGGCCTGGCTCTGATGCGGCCTGTCTCGGAGCAAACGCCTGCACCGGCCCAGCCCCGGCTGCCTCCTGGGCCGCTGGGAGGGGGCTGCGACGAGCCCCGCTGCCCACTCTGTGTGCAGAGGGGCTGCAGCTGACTCGTGTTTCCTCCCTGCGCACGTTGGCTGCTGCAGAACCTCTGAGCTCCAGCCTCACACAGCCCCCTGCGGCCTTAGGTCACCGTGCTTCTCCCTCCCATCTCCCTTCGGGATGAGCCTCTCCCTCATGTCTTTCTCCATCCAATCCCAGGGCCCTATTCTAGAACCCAAGAGATTGATTGGCTTCCCGAGGGCCTGGAGGCGGCAGAAGCAGGTGGAGAGCAGTGCAGCCCGAGGCCAGATGCAGCCTGGCTGGGCTGACTGGGCTCCAATTCACGCGTGAACTCCCAGCCTACCTCCCGGCTAAACACAACCCATGTTCAAGAACCTGCCACCTTGTAGACACCCAATGAAGTGGTAACAAAAATTCATGGAAGAAGAGTAAAATGGGAAACATTTCTTTGAGCTTTGACAACTTTGGTTCTTAGAAAATGCGTTCAAGGCATTTACACAAGTAACCTTATAGATACGTTGTTGAAGACGACATTTTTGGTGAAAATAGGACTTCATGTGATATTTAACACATCAGTGCAGGAAAGCAGGCCGATGGGAGTGTCCTGGAAGATGCACAGACAGAGGTAGAACGGCAGGCCCGAGGGTCCTGTGGCTTTTCAGGACCTGAAGATCTGGAGAAAGCTTGATGAGGGACTGATGGTGAGGATCCTCATTCCCCAGAGCCCACTGCGCTCACCGAGGTGCACTCCCACCTCCACCTTTTCTTCATCCACAGGAAGGAAAGAGTGGAGTTAACCTGACCCCAGGGCAACACTCTCTGAACAGATTTCTTAGTTTGGAGTTAGGTAATGTTCTTGCTGATATTGTGGATTCTTGTTTTCATATGATTTCAGGTATGTTAAGCTACTGTGACAGATACAGAGAAGGCATGAAACGTGTCCTAAAGACTTTTGGACCCGTTCCAGAGTTTTCTGGGGCCACAGTTGAAAAAGTTAACCAGGTACGTAGACCCGTTGCAGAGATCCTTGCTGGCTGAGGGGAAGCCCTGGGCTGCAGGTGAAGCTTTATTTGTAGCTGAGTCTTTGCTTTGATTTTGATGGTTCCTCATTCCTAACTTTGTCCACAGTTCTGTCATGGCCATAGGAGACCTTAAGAGCAATGTGACCAGTGAACTCGAGCTCCTTTTGGCTTGTCTGCGAGAACTGTAGATCTCTCTGGGTTTAGAAAGCTTATGTTAATTGGGGGTTTATTACCTTTCTTTTGTCTTTGAAAGCAAATTCACAGTCGGTATAAATAGGAACAACAATTACACTCCTGATAAATTAGTGCCTCTTCATACTTCTTTTTTCTTTTCTTTTCTTTTTTTTTTTTTTTCCTATTTCCAGGCCATGTGTGTGAAAGTTCCAGGTGATCCACAGCACTTAGCTGCCAGAAGGAAGTGGAGAGACGAATGCCTTATGAGTCTTGCCAGATTGAAAAGTCAGATGCAGTCCCAGTAGAGCTTCTTGTAATGCTACTGTCAGTCCTCTCACTGGGAGGCCTATTTGGTGGAATTAGAAGCAGTTAATCAGATTGCTCTGAAACAATGGGAAGCCATAGTGGTGCTTAGCATGCAGATTCTGAGCTTGACCTCCTGGCTTAGCAGGCACTCGGTGGTGGAGGCTTAGTGGCTTACCGTCCCTTCTGATCAGACCCTCACTTGGGTGTCCAGCAGCACTTGGTTCTGAGGGCTGTTGATTTCCGGACCCCTAGGTGAGCAAGAGAGCAAATCATTTGAAGATTTTCACCTTTTATTTTTAGTATGATTACATATAGCTATATTTATAGGCAATGATTGTAGTTTCGTTATTTTAGTCTGTAGCAAAATATTTTTATAATTATTTTGTAATCCCTTTCTGAATACTCTATGGCGCTGCATTTATCAGGCAACTACTTTCATTTTGTTAATGCTTATTCTGAATAAAAGTTTTTGATTCCATAAAGACCTCCTTTTTCTTCTGATCTGTCTGAGAAAGACAGTATTTGATCCTGATGATCGACATATTTTAGAGTGACCGTGATGAATGAGTAATAAACAAATACTTTATTCTGAGTCCTTCGTTTGTCATTCAGTAAAAATCCACCAATTTGGGCCAGTGTTTCCCAAAGTAGGTTCCACAGTGCCTGTGCTGTGGCTCTGTGATCAGATGTGTTCGGTGTTGACGTGGATAATCCATAATCAATCTATAAATCAAAATTGGGCTGAGTTTATTATGAGCCAAATTTGAGGACCATTTACCTTGGGGAAGGAAAGGCACCAAAGAAATGGGGTGTACAGAGCGGTTATATACCATCAAAGAGCATGTATCACATGATTGTAATGTCCCTTTTACAGCAGTTACGAGATTGCCCTGCCGGCACAGCAATTGATGGACACAGCAGGTATCAGATCTGCTGTCTTGGATGGACACAGCAGGTAGCAGGTCTGTTGTCTTGAGTTGGGTGGTTACAGGATGAGCACAGGAATCAAATCCTACCCTAGGGAGAAATGCGTGTCCTTAAGGAAATGCCAATGCGGGGGAAGTTGCATCCTTATCTTAAGGGCATTTGTTCTTGTCTTTGTGACATAGTAAATGCTTAAAGCAGATATATAATACATGTTCAAAGGCCACATCAGGCCCTCTTGGAAAAACAAGGTCAGGCCGAATTAGTTTTACACCAAATGGCTTCCTCACATACTCCAGTATGTCCTATTGCTTACCATTTATTTATCATCGGGAAACTCCATCAACTGCCCACCCTTGGGTGCTCACATGTCCATAGGAAGTTAAAGGCTCCAAGTCCTGCAGTAAAGATAACTGTTCAACTTTAACTCAACATCCCATTATCTTCTTTGACTTGGAGTCTTTTCTTAGCACTAGTTCCGCAAATACTCTGGGAAATAGCAATAGAAGTTCCTCCACCCCATAAGGCCAGCATGTCACAAAACTTTGATCACTGGATGCCAGTGCAGGGTTCCCTGAAAGCTCCCAGCCCAAATGACGCTCTAGCCTTTGGCTTTCAGGTGACCAGCCTCCCAGCTTCACCCAGTAGGGAGATGCCTTTCCTCAGAGCCAAGACTGTGGTGGTGTGGGAACGAGCATCCCTGATTAGGAACCATGTGGAAGCAGTAATTCCAGCTAAGTGTGCACGTACACTCATCCATCACATTCATTTATGCTACAGCATCGGTTAAGCCACTGTGATGCACCAGGCATCAAGCACATGGTCCCTGCCTTTCAGAAGTTTACTGTAAGACAACAAAATGTTAAATAAAATATGATAGCTGCTCCGGAGGATCATATCCACAGGAGATCATGACTAACTGCTGTGGGTGTGCCCTGGAAGTCCTCACAGGAGGCAGGCTTTGAGCTGGGTCTTGAGTAACAGGTAAGAGTCAGCCAGCTTTCCCAGCAGAGGGAGTAGAGTGGGGCAAGGTGCTGGGTGCCTCAGAAAGGGGGAGTGGTTTCTTGGGGCCTGAAAGCGAGCTCTGTGGAGGGGAGGCGGAGCAGGGGCCAGATCCAGATGGTGAAGAGCTCTGGGGGCCATGCTAGTGGTTAGACTTTACCTAAGGCAACGTAGAGCCTAAAGGTCTGTAGACTGTGAGTGGCCCAGTCAGATCAGGATTTCAGAAAGCTCCTTCTGACAACAGGAGGGACTGAGCTGGAGGCAGAGACTATTGTGGTCCAGGTGGGGGCTGATAAGGCAGTGAGTTCGGAAAGCATCCTGGAGTAGAGCTGACAGTCATCTGGTGACATCAGAGCCTCCTGAGTTGTCAGCTCAGGCAGCTGCCCAGATGCTGATGCTGTTTTACAAGATAAGGAAATGCACAGGAGGGGCAGGAACTTAAATGTCCCAGATACGAAACTTCACTGAGAAGATAATGTGACAAGACACGAAGGAGGTTTTCAGCCCTGAAAAGGATCCTTCTCTTCATCTGATGAAGTTTTAGATACTCCTTCAGCTCTGATGACTCCATCCATCACCGCTACTGACTCCTCGCTATTGAGCCAGTTGTCTCACCGAGCAACAGCCGAGCCCTTGCTTTTCCCTCCAGCTTCTGGCTCTTGCTCCTTTCCCTTCAAGGTAACCCACCCTCTTGTCTGCTCAAAGTCACTGCACTATTCTCCGTGCCTGCCTGATTCCTTCTCTTATGAGCCCATAACGGCCGCCCACAGTCCCTGGACCCAGGTTTTGGGTCACTAATCTGAGGATGACCTAGCTGGGGGATATGGGGTGTTGGTAAATGTCACATGTGACCTGTTGGTTTCACGGCATCAGTGAGCCACAGGAGTTGCAGAAAGAGTAGCCAAGTGAGGCCATCAGGCCTAATGCTGCAGGTCAGTAGGAAGGCAAAGCAGGGGCGTCCTGGTGTCCCCTGTGGTGGTGTGGGCATGGAAGACAGCACTGGGGACAGTTTGGGAGCACATTCATTTATATGTTTAAATTGTATTTTCCTACTTTTGCTGTCAAGTATCTTTGGGTGGATGTCAGGTCTGTTCTGAGATGCATGCAACAGAAGTGATCGTTGGTTTTGCTTGTAGCTGTCACGATGTCTAACGAGGAGGAGTCAGCAAAAGTGATAGGCTATGAGAATGCCGAGGGCCAGTGTTTTGCTTCTCATCTAAGGGCTGAAAAAATTAGACGTTTCAAGCTTCAGAAGGGCAGAGAGTATATTTGTGGTTCTGGACCCAGGTGCAGGGAAACAGCTGGATAGAGATAAGAACTGGTCCATCAGGGAGGTGAGGAGGGCCAGGTGTGTGAGCACAACCTCCCACGAAACCCAAGCCAGCAAGCCTGGCAGAGGTACATTGTAAGACTTAAAAATGAGCAGCTTCAGCTTGTGGACAGGGCTTTCTGCTTTTCAGTTTGTCCTCCCTGGGGCTGGCTGGCTTTAGTTGAGCAACTGTATAATTTCATGTACTGGTTTTCCCATTAACGTCCTCTTTCTGTTCCAGAATCCCATCCAAGGCACCTCATTGCATTTCGTTGCGTGTGTCCTCAGTCTCCTCTGGTCTGTGACAGTTTCTTGGTCCTGCCTTCCCTTTCATGACCCTGATAGTCGTAGGAGCCCCAGCCAGGTATCCTGTAGGATGTCCTGCCTGGGCTTGTCTGGTGTTTTTCTCAGGGTGAGACTGGGATTGGGTTTTGGAAAGAATACCCCAGAGGTGAAGTGCCCTTCTAGTCACATCCCATCAGGGGCCGCATGATAGCCATGTGACATCGCCGGGGGTGTTAGCCTTCACTGAATGTGTTTGCCAGGTTTCTCCACCGAGTTACCATCAGAAAATAGGAAATTAATGAGAAGCACGAGCCCAATCAAATATTGTCCTGCCTGGTTTCTGAGTTGTTTTCTCAGAACTGCAAAGCTGTCACCTCCATCCACAGTGTAATGCTCACACAGTTCCTCTCACGTTGGTCTCTGCCTCCGAATGTCTTCTTTCCCGAAGCCCCAGTGTGCATCATGCGCTCTCTCCCTACTCCACATGCTTCAGTTTAGCAGCTTAGTGCTCCTGCAGGACTGGAGGAGGCGCCCGCTGCCGAGGGAGCAGACTATATATTGTTCCTGTGGACATCACAGAAAGATGTCAAAGATGGGCTGATGATAGAGTTGCTACGATTCATGTCAGGTTCCTGCTTGGTTTGGAGGTAAGAAACTAATTTGTTAGTGCACGCATAGTTGAATTATAAGGTGATTTTTCTCATGCTAATCAAACTCACAAGACTGAAGTAAAAACCAGAATGCTGGTTTTATTCATTTTCAGTGGATTCCTCTATCAAACATTTATTGAGCATCTACTGTGTGCCGGACACTATTCCAAGTGTTGGGGATACACTAATAAATGAGAGAGGCACAAACCACCTACCCCTATGGAGCTTATACTGTAGTTCTAGAGGGGAGAGAACAAAACACAAAGCAATCAATAGGCAAAGTATAGACTGTGCCAGAAAGTGATCAGTTATGTGGCTGAAAATAAAGCAGGGGAGAGTGATAAGGAGTACAGGTTGTGTGTGTGTGTGTGTGTGTGTGCACGCAGTTTTAGAGAAGTAATCAAGAAAGCCTTGATGAGAAGATCACATTTGAGCAGAGACCGAAAGGAAGTGAGGATCGAACTGTGGAGACATCTCAGGAAGAACGCTCCAGGGAGAGGGAATAGCAGTGCAAAGGCCCTGAGGTGGGAGCTGAAGGGGTACGTCCAAAGAGCAGCTGGGGTGGGGGCCATGTGGCTGAGTGGCAGCAGGGAGGGAGGAAGCAGAAGGAGATGACACAGAGGGGGAGGGGGGCGTTGAGGGTCAATATGAAGACTGGCTTTTTCTTTGCACAACGTGGGAGACCAAAGAGCATTTTTTTTCTAAATTGTGTTAAGAATACTTAATACCTTAACATGAGATCTACCTTCTTAAATTTTTAAGTGTAGAATACAGTATTGTTAACTATAGGCGCAGTGTTGTATAGCAGATCTCTAGAATTGATTCATCTCGCATAACTGAAACTTTGTATCCATTGAACAGCAACTCCCCATTTCTCCCTCCTGCAGCCCTTGGCAACCACCATTTTCTCTGCTTCTATGAGTTTGACTATTTTAGATACTTCATATAAGTGGAATTATGACATAGTTGTCTTTTTTGTGACTGGCTTATTTCACTAAGTAAAATGTCCCCAAGTTTCATCCATGTTGTAGCATGTTGGCAGGATTTCCTTCTTTTTAAGGCTGAATAATATTCGGTTGTATGTATATACCACATTTTCTTTATCCATTCATCTGTTGATGGACATTTGGGTTGTTCCCACATCTTGACTATTGAGAATAATGCTGCATGAACATGGGAGTGCAAATATCTCTTCGAGATCCTGATTTCAATTCTTTTAGATAAATACCCAGAAGTGAGATTGCTGGGTCATGTGGTAATTCTATTTTGAATTTTTTGAGGAACCTTTCTACTGTTTTTCATAGTGGCTTCACCATTTTACATTCCTACCAACAGTGCACAAAAGTTCAAGTTTTTCCACATCCTTGCCAATACTTGTCATCTTTTGGGTTTTTTGATAGTAGCTGCTCTAATGGGTGAGGTGATATCTCATTGTGGTTTTGATTTGCATTTCCCAGATGATTAGTGAAGTTGAACAGCTTTTCATATATCTGTTGGCCATTTGTATGTCTTTGGAGACATGTATTCAGTTCCTCTGCCCATTTTTTAATTGGATTTTTTGTTTTATCTCTATTGAGTTGTATGAGTTCCTTATATATCTTGGATATTAATCCCTTATCAGATGTATAGTTTACAAATATTTTCTTCCATTCCATTGGTTGCTTTTTCACTCTGTTGATGGTTTCCTTTGCTGTGGAGAAGCTCTTAGTTTGATGTAGTCCCACTTGTCTATATTTGCTTTTGTTGCCTGTGCTTTTGGTGTCGTATCCATGAAATCATTGCCAACACCTATGTTATGACGTTTCCCCTTGTGTTTTCTTCTAGGAGTTTTATAGTTTCAGGTCTTACATTTAATCCTTAATCCATTTCGAGTTAATTTTTGTATGTGTAAGCTAAGGGTCCAGTTTCATTCTTTTGCATATGGATATCCAGTTTTCCCAACACCATTTGTTGAAGAGACTGTCCTTTCCCCATTGTGTGGTCTTGGTACCCTTGTTGAAGATCAGTTGACCATATATGTGTGGGTTTATTTCTGGGCTCTTTATTCCATTCCATTCGTCTATATGTCTGTCTTTATGCCAGTACCATACTGTTTGTATGCTGTAGCTTTGTAATATATTTTGAAATCAGGAGGTGTGATGCCTCAGCTTTGTTCTTCTTTCTCAGCATTGTTTTGGCTGTTCAGGGTGGGTTTTTTGTGGTTCCATATTAATTTTAGGATTGTTTTTTCTATTTCTGTAAAAAATTCCATTGAGATTTCTTTTTTTTTTTTTTTAAAGATTTTATTTATTTATTTTTTCCCCCCAAAGCCCCAGTAGATAGTTGTATGTCATAGCTGCACATCCTTCTAGTTGCTGTATGTGGGACTCAGCCTCAGGATGGATGGATAAGTGTTGCCTCGGTGCGCGCCCGGGATCCGAACCCGGGCCACCAGCATCGGAGCGCGCGCACTTAACCACCAAGCCACGGGGCCGGCCCTTTTTTTTTTTTTTTTCAAAGATTTTATTTACCATTGAGATTTCAATAGGGATTATGTTGAATCTGTATATTGCTTTGGGTAGAATAGACATTTAACAATATTAAGTCTTCAAATCCATGAACACAGGCTGTCTTTCTATTTATTTGTTTCTTCTTAAGTTTTCTTTCATCAGTGTTTTGTAGTTTTCAGTATACAAGTCTTTTACTTCCTTGGTTACGTTTATTCCTAAGTATGTTATTCTTTTTGATGCTATTGTAAATAAGATTCTTATCTTAATTTCCATTTCGGATAGTTCATTGTTAGTGTATGGAAACACGACTGACTTTTGTATATTGATTTTGTATCCTGCAACTTGACTGAATTTGTTTATTAGTTCTAATAGTTTTTTTATGGAATCTTGATGGTTTTCTACATATAAGATCATATCATCTGCAAAATTTATGAGATGCACTAAAAGCAGTACTAAGAAGGAAGTTTATAGCAATAAATGACTCCATTAAAAAAGAAGAAAGAGCTCAAATAACCTAACTTTACACCTTGAGGAACTTGAAAAAGAACAAACTAAGCCCAAAGTTAACAGAAGTAAGGAAATAATAAAGATTAGAGCAGAAATCAATGAAATAGAGAATAGAAAAATAACAGGAAAAAAATCAACAAAACTAAAAGTTGTTTTTTTGCAAAGGTTAACAAAATTGACAAACATTTAGCTAGACTAAGAAAAAAGGAGAGAAAACTGAAATAAAATCAGAAATGAAACTGATATCATAGGTGATATCGGTGAATTGAAGTTATACCCATTCTGCAATGCATATAGAGAGAAGTGTTTAAGAACACTTGTAATAAAAATGTTTCAAAGAACCCAACTTGCTTGCTGAGTTATCTATCAGTTATATCAGTGAATAAAAGTATACCCATTCTGTAATACATGGTGAGAAGCATTTAAAAACACTTGCAATAAAAATATTTCTAAGAAGAAACAAAAGGAAAAAAACCTCGGATGTCATAGAAATGACAGTGACAGAGGATCGTAAGAGACGACTGTGAACAATTATTTGCGAACAAATTGGATAACATAGAATAAATGGATAAATTCCTAGAAACATACGACTGTTAAAAAAGAAATAATATGCTCAAAATGCAGTTATTTGCACCCACAACAGCAAACTAAAACTTAATTGCAGTTTCAACCTATCCCAGGAATGTGACTTTTTAACAGTCAATCTGAAATTTCCTGATTGGCACTAGTGAGGTAATCTGCATGATAAAACCCCTGCGTTCCCTTCCCCTCAAAAGAAGGTGTCCTGGCCTGAAACAATCTTTGCTTTTCTTTGGCTAATTACTTCCTCACCCCACCCTCCTTCTGCCTATAAGAACCTTCCATTTTGTACCACGCATTGGAGTATCTCTCTACTTACTAGATGGGATGCTGCTCGATTCATGAATCGTTGAATAAAACCAATTAGATCTGCCAATTTACTCAGTTGAATTTTGTTTTTTAACAAATTTGGTGGCAGTGACGGGATCTGAAGTGAACTTCTGACAGCATTCAGGCAACAGGAAACACAGGCATGGTGCCCTGCGAACACTTTTGAGTTCACCGTCCTCCTCGCAGTTTCCAAGGGCCGTTGTTAAGTTCGTCTTGGTTTGAGCTCCACTCTCTCTTTGTGTCAAACTCCCAATCTAACTGGTTTTTCCGACCACAGTTCCCAGGTTTTTGAGTGGAAAACCCCATCCCTTGATTCTGTCCCTGGGTTCCACATTGGGAACTACCATGGTTCCCCATTTGTTTGGAGTCCTTCCCCTGATTCCACACTGGAAACTGTTGGTGGCAGCTACAATTCTCCATTTGTTTGGAATCAGTCCACAGTCCCCATTCTTTGCAGGCTGCTGGTTCAATCCTTTCCCCCAGTCCAAAGTTCCCTGGGAATTGTTGGTGGTTGCTGGCCAAAACTGGACTGAGTCTGGGACCAGACTAGGTCTGGGATCAGACAAGGTTCAGTTTAGACCACAGTAACATCTAAACTCCAGCCCTTGGTTTTGTCCCTGCATTCCATGATGGCAACTGCTGACAGTTCAGTCTGCAGTTTCCCATTTGTTTGGGGTCAATCCTCAGTCCTCATTCTTTAGGGCCTGCTAGTTCAATCCTTTCCCTGGTTGCTCGTTTGTGGGTAGCTGCTGTTATGTTAACGTGCACACAAGGTAAAGGCCATCACTAATGGGAATCTTAGAAACCAAAAAAGCCCCAAAATTGGTGGGCATGGGTTGAGCATTTAAAAGCTGTTAGAGCACTTGCCACCTAACTCTAAGACTGCTGTGCTAGGATAAATTGGTCATGGAATGGGTTACATTGACACTGGGTCACCTGCCAACATCAAGGAAACTTCCATACAGCGAAGTACACTGTAAAACATCCTACAATTTCCAACCCCACCGCACATCCCTCTTAGGTATTAGTTTGGCTCAGAAACCCAAAGGCCTAGCTAAAAGAAATGAGATCTTTTATATCCAAAGAGTTGAGCATGCCATCTTCCTGCATACCTACTTATTTTATGTTTAAGAACTATAGTCTCAGAAGCTGCATATATTTAATAAAATGGCAAGGCTTTGGTAAAAACAACCTAGAATTACAATGGCCATTATGGGGAGTGTTCCAATTAGACTAGATCACTCATTTAAGAAATGCACTTGAGAGCAAGGGATCCCAGGTTGAACAAACAGAATGGGATACCTATTTTAAATGGTATGTAGAAGCGTCCAAAAGTCTTCAGGATTCTAAAATAGCTTCATTGAAAGATTTGTTGCAAAAGGCTAATGAAAAGTTAAAGACACAACATCTAAAACAGCATCTAGGCCTCCTCCGTTTCACCCTCCTAGAGGTCCATTATCAAAATACTGGCCTGGCCGGCCCCGTGGCTTAGCGGTTAAGTGCGCGTGCTCCGCTGCTGGTGGCCCGGGTTCGGATCCCGGGCGCGCACCGACGCACTGCTTCTCCGGCCATGCTGAGGCCGCGTCCCACATACAGCAACTAGAAGGATGTACAACTATGGCATACAACTATCTACTGGGGCTTTGGGGAAAAAGAAATAAATAAATAAAATTATTAAAAAAAAACAAAACAAAATACTGGCCCAGAACTCAATGTCTCAATTGTAATAAGCTGGGACACTGGAAAGGAGATTGTCTTCAAAGGCCATATGCAAATTCTTCAACATCAACTTAAATGCCCCCATATGGGCCCCTCCCAGAGTTGATGAAACTCTGAAGAAATTTTTTTTTATAAACTACTATGTTATTCTCTTAAACAGCCAAAGAAAAACTAAAATTAAAATTAATGGCATTATTCAATACTGCCAAAAGTATTTACGGTTTGTCCCAGCTGAAACCTGACAAAATATGTGAAATGACTTAACAACTTTATGATCAGAAATTTGGCCAACTGGAATCTGGTATTCAGAGCCTGATGGGAATTGTCTTTAGGACTTCTCCCTAAACTATGTGCCCAGAGGGAAGGAAGCACATCAGGGAAGATGTGTGTGGAAGGGCAGGCCGGCCTCCCTGTTACTCAGGTTGCAGTCCTGCTCTTGGGGAACTGGAAACAACTGTCTTTGTCTTGCAAATCTCTGCAGGCCCAAAGATGTGGTTCTAGAGAGCAGTTCAAAGTTCACTTGTCTTTTTTGCCAATTCCAAAACCTCCCCTATTCATCTCAAAATGCTTGTAGATATTGCAAAACATGAAGACATTAGAAACAGAATTTTCTTGCACCTAAACATTTAAATTACCCTAGATCTCTGATATTAGGCAAATATGCCCCCAAACTCCATCTTGGAGAAAACTTGAATACTTTTCTCTGTGCCTTTGTAATGTCGATTTTCTACCCTCATATTCTCTAGGAACTAAGAGCTATTTTTTGAAGTGCAAACTTTAGGGAAAAGTTTCTCATCAGAAAACAAAAAAAAAGAAAGAAAAGGGAGGTATTTGGGAATTGAGCAAATGAAAAATCTTAAGTGTCTTCTCTGCAAATATTAGTAACTATAAAGTCTCTCTTTGAGTCTTTCTATATGTTGTGTGTGTGTTTATATATGTATGTTGTAGATGTGTGATTTTTTCTACCTCTGAATAGTATTGCTGAGATTAATTTGTAAAAGAGCTCTATTTAATCGGTTTAAAGAAAATTAAGTGCTTAAACTCTCAGAAATGTAATAAAAACTAACCCAAATGTTTTTCAAGTTCATGTGATCAATCTTTAGTAAATTAAAGCTTGTTTAAGTTTGTTGATTTAATTAGAACAGACGTGTCTTTAGAGTTATCAACACTGAATAAAATGCAAACACACAACTTTTATTCTGCCTAGGTTTACTAAGAGTCAAATAAATTCATGTTATCTCTGTCACATAATTTGTCAGCAGGAAAAATTACTTAGAATGGTGGCTAATTTTGTCTAATGTCTCATGAAGTATTCATGATAATCTAAACATAATTGTTGGGAGCAATTGATTTAGATAGATGTAAGCAATGGGGCCTGCCCGGTGGCATAGCAGTTAAGTTCGTGCATTCTGCTTCCGCGGCCCGGGGTTCACTGGTTTGGATCCTGGGTGCAGACCTACTCACCGCTCATCAAGCCATGCTGAGGTGGCGTCCCATGTAGAAGAGCTACAACTCTACAACTATGATACACAACTGTGCACTGGGGCTTTGGGGAGAAAAAAGAAAAAGGGGCAGATTGGTAACAGATGTTAGTGCAGGGTCAATCTTCCTCAAAAAAAAATTTTTTTTTAAAGTGAGAATTTAAAAACATAGATAGATGTAAGTGGGATAAGACTCCGTAGAGAACCTTTTTAGCAACAATTATATTTTATGATGTGTCTGCTTAAAAATAGTTTCCCCAAATCTTTTTGGTAACCTGAAATCTTAGAATTTTGCTAAGTTAAATTAAATGATGAGAAATTCATTGACTATCTAGATCGTTTCCAAATAAGATAAAATACTGAAACATTAATTGCTAAACATAGGTTTATCCACTTTTTGCTTCCTTTTACAGAGGAATTAAAGATACTTGAGTCTGTTAGTAAACATGTTTTATGCCATGTTGGAAAGTATATGTTTCTAGAATGCTAATGTAAAAGACAGTTCATAACTGTTCTTTATTTTTCACTAGAAATTAAGGTTTTTAAAGGTTAAAAATTCTAATATATGTAATTGAAGCTACTAAAAATAATAAGGGAAGCAATTCTTTATGCAGGGAAAGTAGGATATGTTTTTTTTCTTGGCTAAGAAAAGGTATAATCTGCCTAGAAAACAAGCATTCTTGAAAGGACCTACCAGGAGGCATTCATAACTCAGAATTCACTCCCTTTGGCAGGGCCCTACTTCCCTGGTTAGGAGCAAATGTAAATGAGGCTATGATCAGAACCTCTCCTTAACTCTTGAAGATATCACAGAATCCTCTGCTAAAGCAATAGCTGCCCAAGAAAAATCCTTAGCCTCTTTGGCCAAAGTGTTCTTGATAACAGAATAGCTCTAGTTATCTTTTAGCTGAGCAAGGAGGTGCCTGTGCTCTGGCCAACACCACATGCTGTATCTGGGCTAGCATTCCTGGGGAAGTTGAAACACAGTTACACAAGATCACTGAGCAACCCACTTGGCTTAAAAGGCTGACTCCTTCAACAGGGCCTTTCTTTGATTGGTTTGGGTCTTGGGGACCATGGTTCCAAAGTGCACTCCAAGCATTGGAAATTTTCCCGCTTATTGTTATCATAAAAATCCCCCTGGCATAGTATTCTCTCAAAAGCCTTAAATGCATGTTTGCAGCTGCTAATTACCAAGCAAGAGATCTCCCTAAGACTGGAACATCAGAAAAGGAATGAAGAGAATGACCAACTTAAAATTTGTGAACCTGGAACCGTGACCTGTGAATGACACAGGGATTAAGCAAAACATCATGATCTATGGATACCATGCACTGGAAATCGCCCACTGTGTGAGCGCTGCTGGGGAGGAAATATGTGCTGCGACAGCCTGTGTCATAGGTGTCTTCATTTAGGGTCTGCCTGTGTGTACCGGGGTACTGTTGAGGATGGTTTCTCTGAAGAGGTGCTGTTTGAACTGATACAGGAAGAATAACTAGAAGTTTCCTAGGCTAATGGAGTAAGGCCGAGAAGTTGGGGAGAGAATATTCCAGCTTTCTCATTTATAAAATGGAACTAATAATAGAATTATCTCAGATAACTTTTGTAAGAGAATTAAATAATATAGGAATTCTTGCCTAGTGCCTGACTGTAGCAGACGTGTGTGTCCTGCCTTGCATCCCCTGGGAATTCACCTCCATGTGTGAAAGCTGCTCACTGTGAACATGTGTGATTCCCTGAGGGATTGTGCTTCTGGCTGTGGAACCATGTTCAACCCACATATAAGGCAGACTGGAGAGCCGATGCCTCCAGAAGCAGCTCTCACAGTGACACAGGAAGCTGGCAGGTAGCTCGCCCACTCCTCCCCAGGTTGGGATAAGTGGGCTGAGCTCGACACCGTCTCCCGGAGGCCCGGGGGGTTAAGCTCCAGTTGCCCACCGTGGTGCAGTAGAGCTCAAGAGAGTTCTGTAAATGCTGGCTTTGTGGTGGAGATGGACACGGAAGCGGCATATTTGAGAAATATCTGGGAGGTAAAGTCAACAGAACTTGGCAATGGGACGGGTATGGGGACGGTGAGAAGTGGCGATGGCCCGCAGTCTAGGCTTGCGTGGCAGGAGGGACAGACAGTGGAGTCCTGCCCTGACTGGGGACCCGGTGAAGGCTGTCGGGGGGTGAACGTGTGAGTTTAGTGCGTTTACCTCTGGCCGCACTGAGTTTGAGATGCCCATGAGACAGTCAACGGAGGTCTCAGGTGGGCGGTGAGACGGACGAGGGTGGAACTCGGAAGGGGAGTGTGACTGGGAAACACAAACCTGGAAGTCAGGAGGAGACAGCTGAGAAGTGAAGCCCTGGGCACGGTGGGAACCAGATCGGGAGGCAGCACCACGTACAAAGACAAGAGGCTGAGAAGCGGGCCTCTTCGAGTCCAGGAGAGGAGGAGGAACCAGGGAGGCTCACGGAGAAGAAACAGGCAGGGGGGAGGGAGAAAACTCACAGAGAGGAGTCGCTGAGGCCTGGGAAGAGGGACCCCACAGCACTGGACCTACATTATGTGCAGCCTTTTCCTCAAGGCCCCTCGCGGTGTGGGGCAGTGGATCTGTACAGGTGATCATGTTGGTGATTCTGCCACCTCCCTTTCTTCCGTTTCCTGAGCCAGTCCGCACCGGGGAGACGGGGTGGAGAGCCACCTCCCCAGTGGAGGAGTCAGGAAGGAGCCTGTGACTACACAGCTGGGCAGTCGCGGGCTCTGCTACCCCCTCTTAGCTTCAGCTGCCCCTCAAGTCTCCCAGGTCCGCCCAGCCAGAGGCTCCTACCTCAGTTCCCTTGACTAGCCCCCTGGAGCCCTCCTCAGGCCTGGACTCCGTTCAGTCTGGGAACCACCTTTTGCCAGCCTTCCTTCCCTACACCTGGGGTCTTGCTCTTGTCTGGACATCCCACCAGGACCACAACTCAGCCTCTAGAAGAACTCCCCACCTTGTCGGCTTCTGGACTGTTTCAAGGAGCTTTGGCCCCCTCTTTTGCGCTGCTCCGAATTCTTGCAGCCCTGCTGTGATCCCAGCCACTACCAGGGCCACCAATTCCTCACAGGCTGCGGCCAGCTTGCACAGTGCAGCCTGACAGTGCCCCTGCCCTGCCAGCTCCGCACTCCCTCCTCCTGCTCTGGGCCTGCTGACCACAGCGGGAGGTGCCCCCTATTCCCCTCAGCACTTGGCGCACACCCAGCCCTTGTGGGGCCTCCGTTGACTAAAGGAGGGCTGGGACAGATGGGTATATGCTTCCCCTTTCCTTCCCCAGACGCCGACTCTGAGACGTTCCCCTCAGCTCCGCAGGTGGAGCCCTTGAGCGTGTTAACATCACATCACATTAAGTCCCTCAGCAGCACTAGCCATGTTTCATGTGCTCAGCCACATGTGGATGGCGGGTACAGCCTGGACAGCACAGATACAGGAGATTTATATCACTGCAGAAAGTTCTATTGCTGACATTGCTCAGATTCTGGAATGAACCAATGACTCAATAAGTAAACCCCACATACTGGCACTGCACATAAATGTCCACCAGCTTGGTTCATATTAGACCCTGGGTGAGGGATCCCAGGAGGTTTTTCCAGGGTTAAATTTATCCAGCAAGTTTGCAAATGCTACACCCATGCTTCTAAAGCAAATGGAGGACTTATACATCCTTTACCTTTGAACACTCGTCTGTCCAGGTGGCTCCAGACAGGGAGGACTCCCAGCGTCACAAGGACACGTGCCCTCTGCCTAAAAGTCCCTCCTGTCCTTTAAAAGGCTTAGCGTCGCCATTCCAGTGCCCAGGGAGCAGGGGCTCGGGGGCAGAGGGCCTGCAGTTCCCAAGGCATCCTTCAAGTTGGAGGTGGTCACCTTGTGTTTCCTTCCTTGGGGCAAGTCTACCCCCTGAGGGAAAGACCGTTGGTGTTCAGCTGAGGTAAGAGCTCTTTCTGCTCCCTGTCCTGTGGCCCTGGCGCTTCCACAGTTTTCAGAGTTTGGGGTCACTGCCCCTTCCCCGGCACACCCGTTCAGAATGTGCTTCTCCTGCCAGAGTTCCAGCTCCTTCTGCTCCCTCAGCACCTCTGGCCCTGCTGCTCCCTGATGAGCTCGGAAGGCCGTGCAATGAGGGCCAAGCAAAGTCGACCTTGCCTTTCCCTGGGCCTCCGAGCTCTGGGGCTCAGCCGGCCCAGCCCTGCGCTCTGCACTGACCTCTCCTTTCTTTTTTCCCTTGCATCTGAAATGATCCGCTTACCTTTTGGGAAAAATTGCCTTTTAATTTTGTGTTCTTAGATACACTGTGCTACTTTTTCTTTTTGGGTGGGTTTGGTTTTGTTTTAACCTGAATAATTCTCAAAATAACTTCACTTCCACTCTCTTTCATTCTGGGAGCTAGCTGTAAAAAAATATATATTAGATCAAAATTTGTCTGCTCAGCTTCAGGCCTCTTGTGAGGATTAAATAAGAGGCTCCACAGAGTGGTAATAGTGGACATAAAATGTTTCCTCTGTTGCGCTTTGTATTGTCATGTGGAAGCTAGATTAATTGTGAAACACTAGAAATACAGGCCGCCAGGTGAGGGCCCCGAGGCCTTCCTTGGAGATAGTCTCGCGCTGGCGGTGCCTCGGGACGGGTCTAACTGGGTGTTAGGAGGCTGCTGCTCTGTAAGCTTTGCCAGTCCTGCCGCCTCTGCTGAGTTGATGTACCAGCTGCAACGAAAAGGTGAGGAAGGTAATGCCTTCCCCATTTCAGCGCGTCCCACCCTCTCAAGCTTCCCAGTGCCACTTCCTCCTTGAAGCCCTCCCTGTCTCTCTGCCAGTTCCCTTGAAATTCTGCTTGAACTTACATGTGTCCCTTCTTTATTTTGCCCAGCAGCCCGGGTGCTCATACTTCTGACTCGCCAGACAACAGCAAATTCTTTGAGGGTGGCGAGCGTGTCTGGTTCATCTTCTTTTCTTCTTCTTCTCTCCATAGCATCTAGCACACAGTAGGTTCTCCACAGATACTTGTTAAATAAACAAATGTACCTGGTATCTTGACTTCTGGCCACTTCCGATAATGACTGTCTAGGCAACTTGGAACAAGCCTCTCCCGAGGACAAATAAAAAAATGAATATATAAAAATCTTCCTAAAAGCACAGAAGAGCTAAAACAAGATTGTGAGGAAGTCCTGGGCCACAATCTGACAAAACCCAGGAAGGGCGTACATACGTGGAGCAAGGGAGCTCCGCGAACCACGGGCCATGTGGAAGCAACTCCAGAGCCCGCAGGAGGGGTTCGCACTGGAGCAGCAATAACAAAAATCACTGCAACGTGGTAAAGCACAACTAATAGGCCCAAATCCATGAGTTTGTGTGATGATACCAATGAATAAAAAGCCCATCGGCCACCTGTGGAGCTGGTACAGACTAACTCATTATTTTGAAAAATGGCAAATAAAGGAAAGGACTCAGACATTTAAGCTGCTTTTCTTATACGAAATATGCCTCAGGGTAACCAGATAGTTGAGGAGGGTAGATTTTTCTCTATGTATTCAGCCTGATAAATTAAGAATGATGGAATTATGAAACTACCATTCAGCAAAAACCCCTAATGCAAAAATAATCCAGGCAATGATGATACGGGGCCACTAGCATCTCAAAAAGAAAGCCACCCACTACAGATTCTATGGTCATTCAAAAGATAATAGGATAATATATGAACAACTTACAAATGCCTACAAAATGGAAAATTTGGAAAAAGGGACAGTTTCCCAGAAAATATAATTTATCAAAATTCACTCAAGAAGACAAAAGAAAAAACCTTGAATGGTTCTATAATCATTAAAAAAAATTAACTCAATCCTGAAAAGCCTTCCCAAAAGGAGAACACAAGCCCAGGTGGCTTCTCTGGGGAATTATATCAACATTCATGAAAGGACTAATGTCAGTTGTATATAAACTATTCTGGAGAAAGTTTATAAAGCTAGATAACCTTGATACCAAAAGCCGATAAGGACAGTATGAGAAAATAAAATTTTCTACCAATCTCGGTACAAAAATATTAGCAAACCAAGCCAGTGCTCCATGAACAGGATACTACCTCAACATCAAGTCAACTTTGTACCACAGAGGCAAGGTGGGTTTCACACTAGAAAATCAATATATTTTATCACATTTATCACATTAGCAGATCAAAGAGGAAAAAGGCCATCTCCATTGTTGCAGAAAATGTGTTTGATAAAATGCCCTTAGCAAACAAGGAGTAGACAGCAACTTCCATAAGAAGATTGACAAAAACCTAGAGCAAATACATACTGGAGGGTGATGTGGTGAGAGCATTCCCTTTAAGATTTACAGTGAGATTAAGGATACCACATCTATTACATTTTCCTGGAGATCCTAACAAATGCAGTTAGTCAAGAAGAAATAAAAGATATGAGAATTAGAAAGGAAGGAGCAAAACTGTCATTATTCACAGATGATATGATTATGTATACAGAAAATCTAAAGAATTTATAGATATACTTTTAGAATTAATATGAGAGTTTATCAAGTTTGCTGGATATAAAATCAATATACAAAAATCATTTGTACTTATATAAATAGCCAAAAATGGAAAATTAAACAGAAGAGGCATTATTTGTCATAGCATCAAAAATGTGAAGTTTCTAGGAAAAGTCCAGCAAAATGTGTGGAAACTTCTATTGTTAAAGTTATAGAACATTATTGATAGATATTAAAGAAGACTTTAATGGTATATGGAGACATATTTAATGGTATATGGAGACACATACCATGTTCATGTAAAGAAAACTCAATATTGTAATAATGTCAATCACCCCTAAATTGATCTGATAGATTCAGTGTCATCCCCATGTTTGTGTGTGAGGATGGGGGTGTTTGTGTGTATGTGTAACTTGACACGTAGTTTCAAATTTTATTTGGAGATGCAAAGGGCAAGAAAAGGCAAGTCACTCTCATAAAAAAAATAATGAGGCAGGATTTGTTTTACCAGATATCAGGATTTATTATAAAACATTATTAATTAAGACAATGTAGTTTTAGCACAAAAATAGATCACTGCAACAGAATAAGGAAACTATAAACAGATTCAAGTAGACATAAACACTTGGTTTATAGTAAAGTTGGCAAAAAGGAATAGTTAGGGAATGAGAGAATGGGTATACCCACATACAAAAAAATGGCATTGGACCCCTGCTCCTGCCATGCACAAATCTAGCAAAAGGTGGGTTATGGAAGTAAATGTGAAAACAAAACAAGAAAGTGTTTAGAAGGTGCCATAGAATACTCTTATCTTCATGATCTTGAGGATAGAAATGTTTCTTAAACAATAAAGAAAAAGATTCGTAAGCTTGATTACATTAATATTATGAAATTCTGTTCATCAGAAGACACCGTAAAGGGAGTGAGAAGACAAGCCCGAGGACGGGAGAAGGTATTTGTAAAGCAAGCAACTGACAAAGGACTTACGCTCAGAATTATGTAAGTAGCTTCTGTAAGTCGTTAAAAAGAGAAGAATGGGGAGAGTGCTTCTAGCGCTGGCAATGCTGTTTCCTCACTTAGGTGGTGATTACACAGGCTTGTTTACCTTTTAGTTATTTATTATACTAAATACGCATTTATGTTTTATGAACTTTTCTGTATTGGGTTATATTTCACAAAGTTTTTAAGAGTATGTCTATGGGATTAAAAACACTTTGCTCTGGAAAATTTCAAATATACATAAAGGTAGAAACAATGTAGTAAGCCACATGTACCGCTCATTCTAACTTCAGTGATCACGTCTTCAATCCTGTTTCATCCATTTCCCCTCTCTTCTGTTTCCTTCTGGTATATTATGCCATCAGGACCCACTTGCTCAGCTTTGCCCCTGTCTGCTCTTCCCACCCCGCTTCTAAGACTTGGTTCCATCAATCATCTCTCTGCCTCTTGATTCTTCCATCTCTTCCTTGGTTTCTTCCTTTGAGACTACAAACACACTTCCATCCTTAAAAAAATTCCTTATCTTCACCTTTCTGTCAACAGCCCCACCCTCATCTCAGATCTAAATTTTACATTCGAGTATGTTAGTAACCTATGAATACATACATATGGCATCACAAGCCCACCCAGGGGGCTAGGTGCTCCAAGTCATGGTGCTCCTGAACACACAGCTCCTACCTCTCTTCTCAATACCCTTTCCTAGATGAATGGCTGGTCCCAGGACTCTGCCCCAGGACTCTCCCACTCACTGCTGGGCAGCTATGCTGGCTCAGCAGTGGGCTGGAGCCGGCTCATCCTGGCCCATGTGAGCTGATTGTGGCATCTCTTTCCAGCTCTATGTTCAGTGATGTCAAATTGACAGCTTGAAATTGGCCAAGATGTACACTACAATGTGTATACATGTATGATCACTCCAGAAGTTGGCAAGGCTAAAAAATCAGGTTTTTGTTTTTTTTTTGGTGATGCTGGGCAAACCTTCACCAGCCCACCATAGGCTGGCACCAACCTGATGAGTCATGCCCTGTTTCCTGGTCTCACTGATCCCTCAGCCAGCTGACACCTGCACCTTTGAGACTGGCCTGCGTTGCTCATCCCCCCCAGTTACTAACTACCTGGTCCAGCCTTCAACACCCTCCAAACCTTTCTGCTAATGGCAACAGTGGTAAAGAAATGGACAAACCAAGTGCTCTGGAACTGCCACCCAGAGTGAATTGGATCCATCCAGGGCACTTGTTAAAAATACAGATTCCCAGGGCCTGCCCAGTGGCATAGTGATTAAGTTCAGTGCACTCCACTTTGGTGGCCAGGGTTCGAGGGTTCAGATCCCAGGTGCAGACCTACACCACTCATCAAGCCATACTGTGACGGTGACCCACATACGAAAATAGAGGAAAAGACTGACACAGATCTTAGCTCAGAGCCAGTCTTCCTCAAACAAAAAGAGGAAGATTGGCAATAGATGTTAGCTCAGGGCCAATCTCCCTCCCAAAAAAAAAAAAAAAAATACAGATTCCCTATCTCCTAGACCCACTAAATCAGAATCTCTAGGGGCAGGGCCAGGAATTTGTATTTTAAACAGGAACCTCAGGTGATTTACCTGAGTAGCCAGCAGTCACTCTAGTCCACCCACCCAGCAGATAGTGCTCTTGAAATCTCTGCAGAGACGAGTTCTTACCAACTCCCGGGGCACCTATTTAATCTTTGGGTAACCTTGACTTAGGAAGTTCTTTCTTATGTTGAGTCAAATCTCTTTCCTGGAGCCTCTACTCTTGGCTCCAGAGTCAGTCTTTTAAGCACTTGCGCGTCCTGCTGCGTCTCCTCTTCTCCAGTCCTTGACAGTTTCCTTGTGCAACAGACTTGAGAGTTTTCCTCTATCATAATTTTGTGATTTTTCTTATGCAATTGGAAGGGCAACTATGTTTCAAGAAAATGGTGCTATCAGGAAGAAAAAGAGAATTCTCCAAATATGTGGGATGCTAGTAAATTGAGCTCTTTTGAAAACCTTGAGTCGTGTCATGTTAAACTTGCTGTGAAAACCTTATCCAAGTGGATATGATTCAAAATTTGATAGTTACAGAGTTCAGAGACCTGCCATTCTGGCAACACGACCTTAGAAGGAAATAGTGTAAAGAAGTATTTCTTTATTAGTTTAGGATCTGGAAACCAGTGTCCATGTCCATACTAAGAAAATGGTCTTGACAGAGTGAGAAAGTTCACCTTTCATAAGAAAAGCTTACATTTGATATTAGTTAACCTTCAAAAACAGAGCCAATAATTTTTCTACAATACTAGGAATTGGGAAAACTGTTTCTGACATGATGTAGGAAAATACAAGCACCTAAACTAGGCATCCTTCCAAGTGTTAGGGCCACTGTTATTATTGTGCTTAATACAATAAATCCTTCAGAAAAATGCTTATTCCATTCAAATATTCTCTACAGCTGAGTAAACTACTCCTTGCTGAGCCCGTTGGGAAGATACTTAACTCTTTCAGGCAGATGGTGACGTTTAATTAAATTTTACCAATAGTTGAAGTTCTTCTCATAATATATATATATATAAAATGTTTTCTGTCTCTCTATGTATATATATACATATAACTCTCTATGTAATATATACAACTATATATAACATTGTCTCTCTATAATGTATATTATATATGTTATTAAAAATTATATATAACTATATATATAGAACATTCTCTGTGTGTGTGTGTGTGCATGCATGTGTGTATTGCATCCTCTTTCTCTTCAACAGCTTCAGAAGTAGTTAGATCAGTAGAACCACTTTATCTTGTTTTTAATCCATAATGGAAAAAGTTGCTTGCTTGTAATGACAGGGTGTTTGTCAGGTTGAAAAGCACAATATTTTGATGATGCTTGACATTTTCTACAAGAAAATTTGGGGTTTTCAATATATACAAACAGAGTGTCTTTGCATCATATTCTGAAAAGCCATGATAAGTACCAGTTTTTCTAGCTTAACAGACTGTTTGTTCCACTGCAGTGCTAGCTTTGATCCTGAAACACAGCTTCATCTTATGTCTTTATTTGCAAGTGAAAACTCACTGGGATGTTACAGACGATATGTATCTCAACATTAAGTTCTTACTTTGAAAATAATATCTGAATTTGCTATGACAACGGAGCTCCATTCATTGGTAAACCTCATCTCATTCTATACCATAGTACAAGCGAGATCACCCCTCTATCAGATCGTAAGTTACAGACTGCTGGAGTCAGATGAAACTTCAAGGGTCGGAATAATACCCTACGATGTATAGTGCTTTACAGTTTTATCGTCTATGATCGAATTTGTCTTTACCATAATTAGTCCCACTTTATGGATGGAACTGAGATATTGGATCACAGAGCTAGTGTGTGGTAGAGTTGGGTCTAATCTCTGGTTTCCTTGCTCCCAAATAATGACATCTATCACTTTATTGAGCACCTACATGTTCCTGACTCTGTGATGGGCATTTTATATGCATTACCTTTGATCCATAAAACAACCCTGGATGGAAATACTTTTGTTATCAATTTTGCAAAGAAGATCATAACCCAAGTCTGTCTGTCTTCAAAGCCTGTTTTTCTTCTGTATCATTTCCTGGATTTTCCTCCACTTTTAGGAAAAGTATAAATGTGTTTGCATTATGCATCCCCAGGCATCCTAGGGGAGAGTTAACAGCAAAGAGGTAGAGGACCCCAAAAATGCTGTCCAAGATTCCTAAGTTGTCTTCCATTTGCAAATGAACTAATCATAAGATGGCTTCTCCTTTCTAGCAGCCCAGGCCTGTGCTTTTGTGACTGAATTCTTCTCTAGGAGCAGATAGCATCACAGCCTAAGTCCCAGGAATTTCTCTCAGGAATTCGGCATCTCTTTTGCTGTAGATGCAACATTCTTGCCCAGATTCCTAAAATCAAGCTTGTTAAGTAAGAGAGTGAGGAAGGGAAAGACTGAATGAGGTAGCAAGAGAAGTTGTTTCGTTGTAGCTACTTCAGAGACCACTTCTTGTTGATTTGAGTCTTTGCTGTAGAACTTTTTAAAAATCACCTCAGGGAAAAACATGTTTGGAATCCTGTTCCTACTCTGGGAACTGCCTGTCCTCTTGTTTTACTACGACCCTACCCTGCAGTTCCCCTTGGTGCAGAGATTAGTACAAAACACCATGGGATAACGGTCAGAAAGACAAATTTGATCACAGATCACAGAACTGGAAAGCACTGTCTATCATACGCTTAGTAGGATCATAGCTTTCTTGAGGACTGGGGCATTGTTGTGACTGTAAGGATGAACAGTGGGACTTGTGAGCAAAGCCTCAGAGAAAAGGATCCCCGTGGGTTGTCTCATTTGCCTCTTACTGCAGGCAAAGTGTTCCTGATAGATTCTGTGGCTTACATGGTCCTGGGTATAATTACACATACTTGGTGCTCAACCAGATGAATGTTTGGTAGGAATTGAGCTTGGTAGGACAGTTTACTCTTCAAATTTAGGTCTTCCAGGGAGAAATGCATAACACTAGATATGCCGTGGTTATGAGGGATGAGACAATGAGTGTTCTAATTCCGAATAACTTCGTGTTTTGAGAAACAGAGCATCAGAGGAACTCCTTGATGGTTAGGTGAGGGGGGTCGGGAGGAGAGAGTGGTGGGTTTGAGCCTAAGGGCTTTGGTACCCATATTAGTTCCCTAGGGTTGCTGCTGTAAGAAATCACCACAAAGTAAGTGGCTCAATAGATCAGAAATTTCTTCTCTTACAGTTTTGGAGGGCGAAAGTCCAAAATCAAGATGTTAACACACTCCCTCCAAAGGCCCTAGAGGAGAACCCCTCCTTGCCTCTTCCAGCCTCTGCTGGTTCCACGCGTTCCTTGGCTCGTGGCAGCATCACTCCAATCTCTGCCTCTGTCTTCAGAAGCCATCTCCCCTGTGTCTCTGTGCCTCCTCCTGTCTCTCTAATCTCCTTCTGCTTCCCTCTTATACTTGCCATTGGATTTAGGGCCCACCAGGTAATCCAGGATGATCTCACCTTGAGACTCCTAAGATAATTACAATCTGCAAAGGCCCTTTTTTCAAGTAAGGCACATTCATGGGTTCTGGGGCTTAGGACATGGACATGTCTTTTTGGGGGGCCACCACTCAACCCATTACAGTATCAGACAGACCTGAGTTCAGGTGCTACATTGCCATTTACTAAATTGTTTAACTACTAATTTACTCAGTGTTATTACCCTCTCTACATCTCAGTTTCCTCATGTGTAAAATGGAGCTACAGATAGCATCTGGCTCATAGAACTGTGTGAGGAGCACATGGATGATCCACGCAAGGCATTTGGCTCAGCGGCTAGCATGTATTTTAACAATTATTATTACTATTACACAACTTTTGTGTTATTTTCATGTAAAAACATTTTATTTTAAAATTTATAGTAAGCAGAATGGACTGATCACCATTTAATTGTCAGGCATCTGTGGAATGTTCTATATGCATTTTTCTCTATTTGTCCTATCAACCTGTCAGAGCAGGTAGCCTTAGTCTCATTTTCTGATGGGGAAGCTAAGCTCCAAGAGACTGGGTAATTTGTCAAAGTCTAGAAGAACAGTACCTTGGTATGTTCACTTTCAGGTCACTAGTGACTTGAAACCACAGAGGAGGCAAAGTTGGGGAAAAATTCTGAGGCTAAACTCACCCAGACTCCCCTCCCCAAGAGGCTAATGCTGGGGCTGGAAGCACGCTCAGAAAGATCTCCAGAGTGTGAAGAGAGTCACCTTCACCTCTGGAGCACCCCACCCAGACACCCTACAATGGCCACCGTGTGATCTCAGCACAGACCTGGGGTATTGGGTCTGCTCCAGATGATCGAGGGGTCCAATTTGAGTGAGGGATCTTTGCACAAAGGATAAATGGGGCCCAAGGACTTCACTCCCTGGCTGGATCAGGTAAAGACTGGCCTATGGGCATCAAGAGAGGACTTTGTGGGGTCTTGGGCTCATGCTATTGTGAATGAAACAGACACCTCTCCCTGGTCTAACAGCTGAATCTAGCATGCTGTACCGTGAAGCAACCTTGCGGGCCTCATAAGCCTGTGTCTAAATGACCTTGCAACCGCTCGTCTCGTGACTGAAGACACCAGCAGGATGAATCAGCAACGGGAAGAGATAATGGGCCCTTGCTCTCACATTTCCCAGCTGCATTTCTTAGAGAGTAAGAGAAAAAGTGATGACTCTAGTCCTTGCCTCCCTCCACACATAGGGACCAACACTAACACCAACACTACAAGCCTTGTTTGACATATAACCAAAAAGTTCCTATTTATGTTATCCTTGAAGTCTATGACTACGAGATGTGTAAGCCCTTTCTTGCACCTACACTGCTTTGTTAAAAGGTATATAAACTGCACTCAGACCTGTAGATCTCGGAACAATTCCTCAGAACGCTCTGCTGGACTGTTTCCTGAGACTCAAGTTCCTCACTTTGATTATCAAATAAACTCCTTTAATTAACCTTTTCCCAGACTCTTCATTTCAGCCAACACTATTCAGATATCAAGTGAGTGGTCTACAGGTCATTAGGAGTTGTTGGTTGCATAAAATTTGATATTAATATTCATTTTTTCTGATTCTATCCTACATGTTTATTATAGATAATTTGGAATTTTTTTCATACAAGGAAGTATGAAAATTATAAAGGAAAGTGTAAATGAAAAAAGAACCACTTATGATCTCATTACCCCCAAATAACCAGTGTCTATGTGGTATGTTTCTTTCTGGTCTTCATGTGTGTGTGTCTGTGTGTGTCTAATACAAGTACATATGTATTATTCTTTTAGAAACTGAAGTAATGCTCTATGTAAAATTTTTATTTTTATATTCTTTTTGTAACTTAACATTATATTTGAGCATATTCTTTGGCTTGCCCAATCATTCATTTATTCCACAAGATAGATATGACATGGCTCTTCTTCTATAAAGCTTCTCTGCAGAGACGTGGAGGAGGGTGAGCACTAACATACTTGAGAGGAGGCCTGTTAATAGTGAGAGACCACGAGGTCAGTGGGTAAACAAGAGGCCATGAGTTTGTCAACCTCAGACATCAGCAGGAGATGCCACAGAATGTGCTGGGATGGGACCAGGCCAGCCACACCCCAGGACAGTGCAAGGCCAGGGCCCCTTCCCCACAAGGACACGGGTTGTCAGCTCCTACTCCGCACTCCACATAATACATCTGGAGAGGAACAGAAATCCAACAGACGAGTCCACTTAACTGAGTCATCCAAGCAGAGACTGAGTTATCTAAGGAGATGGTTTAAATTATGGGCTTGAGGTAGAGTTACCAGATGGATGAAAATAGAGGCCTCTCTCCAAACTACTCTTTTCATAGTTATCCAGCAGGCAGGGCTTGAGAGGAAGACCAGCTCAATTATACACAAAGCAAAATGCATTGTCTTTGCACATCTGAATTTGTGATCTTCAGTACACATTCACTCATTCAAATAAATATTGAATAAGGGCCATTCAAATAAATATTTAAAAGTGCTCTGTGTCAGGCAATGTCCTGGGAGTCTAAAGGATAATAAAAGAGACACAGCCTGTGTCCTCCTGCAGCTTGCACTGCAATGTTGGTGATAGATATTAATTAAGCCATCACACAAATAAATATACGATTACAAACTGACAAGTGCTCTGAAAGAAAAGGAGAGAGCACTGAGAGAATACATGATGGGAGAGTCACCCAACCTGGGGAAATCAGGAAAGATTTCCCTGAAGAAGTGAATTTGAACAGAGTTCTTACAAATAAGGAAGCTGTGTGACCGGATGGGAAGGGGAAGAATGGCCCAGGCATAGAAACAGCATTAGTGATGGCTCTGGGGGGAGGAAATAAGGGAGGGGAGGGTGGAGGTGGATATAAGACAGAAGAGCTAGGCAGGTGGAGTGCAGGTACGGCTTTGCAGCCATGCTAAGGATCAAGACTTCAACCTAAGGACCATGGAAGTGGTTGACAGGCATTAAGCAAGGTCAGATTTTCATTTTTAAAAGTTCGCTTTGTCTGCTGGGGTCAAGAAGAGATTGGTGTGGGTGAGAATTATGGAAATAGGGAGCCTAGGAAGGGTTCTAAGGCAGTGGTCAGGAGAGAGCAGATGGTGGCTTGGACTTAGGGTGGTGGTGGAGATGGAGAGAAGTGGAAAGATTAGAAAGATACTTAGAAGAATAATTAATAGGACTTGTGGATTAGATGGAAAGCGAGATGTCAAAGATGATGTCCAGGTGTCTGCTGAGAGTTGTTCTCAATCTTCTTGTATAGTAGAATCATTGGGAGATATTTTTTTAAATGCATTTGGAACCAAACAGAAGTGGATTCAAATTTCTGTTCTGCCACTGATCAGAGGTGTGGTCTTGGTTAAGTAACATTTTTTTCTGAGTTAGTTTAGGTATCTATAAGGTAGAGATATTAACCCCTACTTCTTTTATTTTCTATTTATAATTGAGGTATATTTTATATACATACAGTAAAAGGCACACATCTTAAGTGTTCAGTTAGGTGAGTTTTGAAAAATGTGTGCAGCCTTCTAACTAAAACCCAAATCAATGTAGAACATTTATATCACCCCTGAAAGTTCCCTTGAGACCCTTCCCAGTCAATGCCATGCTCTCACCAGAGGCAACCATTGTTTTGATTTCTGTCACTATAGATTAATTTTATTTGTTCTTGAACTTCATATAAATGTAATTGTACATTATACATTCTTTTGTACCTGGCTTCTTTCTCTCAACACAATGTCTCAGAGACTTATCCCTATTGTTGCATGTATCAGTAGTTTGTTTCTTTTATTGTGAGTAGTATTCTATTATATGAATATATTATAAGGTATCCATTCAACTGTTGATGCATTTGGGTTGTTTCCACTTTTAACAATAAAGCTGCTATGAGTATTCTTGTATAATTTTTTTATGGACAAATATTTTCATTTTGCTTGAGTAAATACCTAGGAGTAGGATTTTTGGGTCATATGGCAAGTGTATGTTTAACTTTTTAAGATACCACAAAACCGTTTTCCAAAGTAGCTGCATCAGTTTGCATTCCTACCAGTAACGTCTGAAAGTGCCACTTGCTTTACCTCCTCAGCCACACTTGGTATTGACAGTCTTTAAGTTTAGCCATTCTACTGAGTATGTAGTGGTAATTCATTATGGTTTGAATTTCCATTTCTCTGATGACTAATGATCTTATGCCTTTTCAGGTGCTTATTGGCCACCTTCTCTGTGAAATGTCTGTTTTTAATTGGATTTTACAAAATTGGTTTGTAGAAGTTCTTTGCATATTCTGGACAAGAGTTTTTGTTTTCTTTTTTTGTCAAATAATTGTATTGTGAATATTTTCTCCTAATCTGTGGCTTGCGTTTTCATTCTCTTAACAGAGTCTCTTCTACATTTACAAACTGTTGTCTCTGAATAAAGACTGTTTTGCTTCTCTCTTTCCAATCTGGATGCCTTTTTTTTTCTTTTTCTTTTTCCTGCCTTATTGCACAGGCTAGAACTCCCATAAAATGTTGAATAACAGTGGTGAGAGCAGATATCCTTGTCTTGTTCCTGACTTTAGAAGGAAAGCATCTAATCTCTCACCATTGAATGTGATGTTAACTCTAGGGTTTGATAGATCTCTTTTACAAGGTTGTGAAAGATCTCTTGTATTTCTAGTTTGCTGAGAGTTTTTATCAAAAATGGATGTTGGGTTTTGTCAAATGCTTTTTCTATGGTTATCTGTTGTTTTTAAAAATTCTGGTTATATGGGGGTTTTTTGGGTAATATGTTGCTAATATGGTGAATTACATTGCATTCCTAGGGAAAAATCTATGATATATTACCATGGGTAATGAAATATTATCATTTTTATATGTTATTGGATTTAATTTACTAAAATTTTTTTTTAGAATTATTGCTTCTATGTCCATGAGGCATACTGGTATGCAGTGGGTTTTTTTTTGTTGTTGCTGTTGTTTTCCTTTCTTGCAATGTCTTCATCTGCTTTTGGTATCAGGGTAATGCTGACCTCATAGAAGGATTTGGGAAATAGACCTTCCTCTTAAATGTTCTGCAAGAGTTTTCATAGAATTAGCATTATTTCTTCCATAAACTAAGAATTCACTAGTGAAGCCACAGATGCCTGGAGTTTTTTTTGTGGGAAGGTTTTTAATGAAAAGTTCAATTTCTTTAATAGGAAAATGGCTATTCATGCTATTCATTTCTTCTTGAGTCAGCTTTAATAGTTTGTGTCTTTTAAGAGATTTATCCATTTCAACTAAGTTCTCTAATTTATCAACATAAAATTGTTCATAATATTTTCTTATTATCTTAGAAAGATCTTTAGAAACTATAGTAATATCACCTAATTCTTGCTATTATAATTCATATCTTCTCTTTTTTTCTAGATTATTCTAGCCACAGATTTATTGATTTTTATTGATTTTATTAAATAACCAACTTTTTGTTTCACTGATTTTTCTCTATAATTTTTCTGTTTTTTTTATGTCATTGATTTCCAGTCTGAGTTCTTTTTAATTCCTTTCTCCCACTTACTTTGGGTTTAACTTGTTTTTCTTTTTTCGTTTTCCAAGGTGGAAGTCATTTTTAAAGACTGTATTCACTATAGGAGGGTCTCTCCCCAGGTGGTCAGAACTAGAATATCTCCTAACCCTGAGTGAGGTCTGAGAATTGTTTAGGTTACAGCTCCCTGTTAGTCCTTTCTCTGGTAACTTTTCTCTGCCTGGCCTTGTGGAGTCTCACTCTATCGTGTTCAGTTTAGCATTCAGCCCAGTACCTAAGGTCTCCTCTACGAAGGTGTCTAGACCTTTTTCTCTGAGTGCCTTCCTCATCTGCCATGTGCCGCCCTGCAACGCACCTCTGAATTCCAGTCTCTGTCTTCTCACGTCAGAAGATCACCACAGTCCACTCGGCCCTTGCTGTCCGCACTCTGAAGTGTGCTTTCAGGCAGAAAGCTGCAGCAATTGCATTTGTTTCTTTTCTCCTGGAGATCACATTTTTGTGTTCTCTGTCATTCCATGTAGAAAAACAGTTGTATATGATTTGTCCAGTTTTATCATTGTTTGTGCCAGAAAGGCAAGTTGGAAAAGTTGCTCCATCATAGCTGGAAGCAGAAGTTCAGATCATTTACATTTGATATAATTAGGGTTGAATTTAAGTCTACTTTCCTTCTATTTGTTCCCTATTTGACTTACCTGTTTGTTCCTCCCTTTCTGCCTTCTTTTGGTTTACTTGAAAAGTAATTTTTAGTATTCTATTTTATCTCCTTAACTGACTTTAAAGCTAATCTCTTTGTTTAACATATTTTAGTGGTTGCTCTAGAGATTGCACTATACATTCTCAATTTATCACAAACTTTAAATTAACATTATGCCACTTCACATACAATGCAAGAACCTTATCACATTATAATTCCATGTACACCCCTAACTTTTTATGCTATATCGTCATACATTTTACTTCTACTTACATACAAATCATACAATCAACACATTCTTATTATTTTTGCATTTGACAGACAATACACTTTTAAAGAACTTAAGAAAAATAGCCTTTTATATGTACCTATAGACTTACCATTTGTGGTGATTTTCATTGTTTCTTGCAGGTTCAGGGTTATATCTGGGATCGTTCCCTTCAGCCTGAAGAAATTCCTTTAGCACTGTGTGTGACAAGGATTTGCTAGCAATTAATTCTCTCAGCTTTTGTTTGTCTGAAAATGTCTTTATTTTGCCTACATTTTCAAGGAAGATTTTTGCTTTACACAATGTCTGGGTCGGCATTTTTTTCTTTCAGCACTTTGAAGATGTTTTTCAATTGTCTTCTAACTTCTGTTCCTTTTGTTGAGATGTCAGCCATCATTATTTTTGTCATCCACCTGAATGTAATGTGTCTTTTTTTCTGGTTAGTTTTTTCCCAAAGATTTTTTCTTTATTTTCCTTTTTCAAAAGTTTGATATGTCCTTTGTATTTATCATACTTGGGGGTTGCTAAATTTCTTGTATCTGTGGGTTGTCTTATATCAATTTTGGAAAAAAAATGGCCAATATCTCATTAAATATTTCTTCTGCCCCATTCTCTCTGTGCTCTTCTTCTGGGCTCCAATAGCATATATGTTTGGCCAATCATTTGCTGTTCTTCTGCAGGATTCTTTCTCTTTGTGCTTCAGAAAGTGAATAATTTCTACTGACTTGTTTTCAAGTTCATGATCCTTTCTTCAGCTGTGTAGAGTTTTTAGTGAAGCCTATCCAATGAATTTTTAATTTCAGCACTGTATTTTTTAATTCTAGAACTTCTATTTGTTTTATTTTTAAAGTTTCTATTTCTCTGCCGAGATTCTCTCTTTGCCCCTTCTTTCCGTCTTTCTTGTAAATCTTTTAACATACTTATGATAGCTGTTTTAAATTGTTCATCTGCTAAATTCAACATGTAAGTTATCTGTAAGTCTATTTCTGTTATCTTGATTATGGGTCACATTTTCTGTTTTTGTTCTTTTGCTTTTCTCGTGTCTTTTAAAAAAATTGTTATTGTGTTGGGTACTGTGGATGATATGTTGTAGAGACTGAATTATATCACATTCCTCTAAGATGTGTTGAGTTTTGTTCTGGAAGTCATTTAAATTACTGGCGGGTCACCTCGATCCTGTGAAAGCTTGGTTTCTGTACTTCTCATTATCCTAGGGCATAGCCTTTAGTCTTGGGATGTGGTTCTTACTCTAAGGTGTGATCTTTCTAGTTTTTCAGGGAAAGCCTGTAGGGTTTACTGACCCCCATTTGACTACGCGGGACTTGAACTTAGACTCCGAGCACTCAGCGCCTGCTCAATGCAACTCTTTGACCTCCAACTTGCGGCTTTCTGTTGGGCTCCCAGGCATCTCCTCACGCACGTGCTCAGTTTATAAGTAACTACAGATTTGAGGGGAACTTCATACTGATTTTGTGGCCCCTCCCCATTCATCCTGCTTTCTGGGACATTTCTCTTAGTTTCCAGCTGCCGTGGCAGCTCCGAGCTTCCACCTCTCTCTCTTTAGCCCAATGCTATTGCCACTCTCTGCTGACTGCCCATTTTACGGTCATCTAGGCAACTGGATAGTGTCCTCGAGGAAAAAGCTAGTGACATGTGGGGCTTACTCATGTCCTTCTCTTCTTTCAAGGAAGAAGTTCCTGGCTGCTCTTGGTTGGCTCTTTCTCCTCTGCCTTCAAACTGTCGGTGTTTATATTCTGACCAGAGTTTGTAATTGTTATTAGCAGACGGTCAGTCCAATACAAGCTATTCTCCCATGACTGGAATCAGAACCCGCCTGAGGAGCTTTGAAAAATCTGGATCTACATCCCAGACCAATTACATCAGAATTTCTGTGTGTGGAACCCAAGCATCAGTACTATTTAAGGTACCCCAGGTGATTTCTCTGTGTAACCAAACTTACCAAAGTACATACAAAGTTACCATAAACATTTATTGAACCCTTGTTATGTATCAGCACTTTTCATTATGTTTCTTAATTCTATTAAGAATTAATAGAATTAATTCTTTAATTAATGGTAGCCTTATTATTTACATACAAGAAAACTGAGGCTTAGGTCAGTAAATGTTCCAAGGGCACACAGAATGTTCCAAAGCCAGGACTGGAATGTAGCCAGTCTGACTCCAGACCTATGGCTTAAACACAGTGCCTCGGGGAGGACGGGTGTAGCGGGGAAGACCAGAAGTTTAGTTTTGAGTGAATAACATTCCATCATATTGCCGTAATTTATTTTAGAATTTCTCCTGTTGTAGGATAGTTGTCAATATTTTTGCTATTATAAATTATTCCACATAGACTATTTTGTACATAAAGCTAAGTCAGTTCTCTAATTGTTTACTTAGAATAAATTATTAGAAGAGGAATTAGGTGGTCAGCAAATAGGAACTTTAAAAAATCTTGGCACATATTGCCAAAGACCTCCAACAAGGTACAGGAGTGCTAGGGATACCATAGCTGTGGGTAAATTTTTCACTGGGAAATAAATTATGGGATTGTTTTTATTTTAACTTGGCCATCTGGACCCGGAAATTTGATTTCTATTATAACTTTCTTGTGACTGTCTATCAGAATGTGCGTGGTCCATTTGCCTGATGGGCTTCCTGGTGAGATGGCAGTGGCTGGAAGAGAGCAGAAGGAGGGTGTTCCTGTCTACGGAGCACAAACACATCTGTCATGGAGTCAAGCAGGTACTTCAACAACTGAGGCTGAGTCACAGCCACAGCCACCTAAGAATTGTCCCTTAAGCCACCTAAGAATTTCCTTGCCATGGTTACCCTTTCATAATTAACCTGTCCATAATTCCCAGCCTCATTTATCTTTGGAGTGATTTGTGAGACTTGATGAAGTAATCAAATGAAATTAAAAAAAAATGTTACACCCTTTCTGGATTGACTACCTTCTTGTTTGATGATAAAAGGGCAGGAGAAGAAAGGAGCACAGATGGCAGGATGTGCCTGAGTCTGATTTGATGAGGGCATGATCAAGAGAATTGACGGATATTCTTAGTTCTTTCTTTCTTAAAAAACATGTTTATGACAGACTGTTAACAGGCACTTGTAGGCATTTTCAAAGCATTGCTTCAAATAGAAAGTACAGGGTAAATTGAGGCAAAAGTTACAACGCACACAAACTCTAGAATGCAATGTCTCAAATTTTTCTTCTTTTTTTTTCCTTTTTAAAATGCCCTTTTCTGGAGAATAGTAGCGCAGAATCAGCAGTTCCTCTAAGGGATAGCTGCATGGAAAATTTAAAATCATGCTTAAAAGTGCTTTTAAGGTTAAATCTGGAATCTGTTGAAAAATCAAAGTAAGTTCCTGACTTGCAATATGAGTATACTAAAACCAGGTAAAAATGAGTCCTGCTCAATATTTTTATGATGGTTACTAAATCTCAGAGCCAACTTCTGTCATGTCCACATGAAAATCTGCCAACTTGAAAGAGAGGTAGAGCATTTCACAGGCGACTAATTTTGAAGAAGTCTTTTTTGTTGCTGTTAATCAACTTTGTGGAAGTATAATCTATACACAGAAAAATGCACACATTTTACATCCATAATTTGGTGAGTCTTGAGAAATGTGTGCTCCCCTGTAGCCACATCCCAGTCAACATGTAGAACATTGCCCCGTCACAGAAAGGTCCCTGTGCCCTTTGCAGTTGATTCTCCTGCTAACCTCCTGTCCTGGGCAACTGCTCATGGGATATCTGTCATTAGAGGTTGGTTCTGCCAGTTCTAGAACTTTCCATAAGTGCACTCAGATGGTGTGAGCTCTTTGCGTCCCGCTTCTTTTGCTCTCAGCATAATGTTTTGAGAGTCATCCCTGCTTCTGTGGGTGTCAGGAGTTCATTCTTTTTATTGCTGAGCAGTAGATAAAGTTTCCATCATATGGACACTTGGTTGTGCATCAACAAAAACAAAAAATATTTCTTTTTTTTCCTGCCATGTTTCAGCTTTTTTGAATAAAGCTTCTATGAACATTTGTGTGCAAGTCTTTTTGTGAAAATGTGTTTTTATTTCTATTTCTAGAAGTGGAATTGATGAGTCACATTGTAAGTCTATATTTAACTTTATAAGAAACAGCCAATCTGTTTTTCAATGTGGCTGTACCAGTTGATATTTCTACCAGCAATGTACAAGAGTTTCAGTTGCTCTACATCTTTGCCAATACTTCACATAGTTGGTCTTTTAATTTTAGCCATTCTAGTGGATGTGAAGGTACCTTAATATGGTTTCATTTCAATGTCTCTGATGATGATGTCGAGGATCTGTTCATGTGCTTTTTGGCGATACATGTATCTTCTGTGAAATGCTGTTCAAGTCATTCATTCTATTTTTAATGGATTGCTTGTTATCATGGATTTATAGGAGTTTCTTATGTATTTTGAATAGAAGTCCTTTGGAAGATAATGTGTACTGAAAAATAATTTCTCCCAGTCTGTGGCTAATCTCATCATTTTCTTAACAGTTCCTGGAAGAGCCTTTCCCCGTCTTGTTCATACAAATTTATACTTGGATTTCATTTTTCCTACACTTGTCAACTATGCAACTTTAGCACTTTTAGGAAATATTACTCTTTCTACAAGAGATGTACTGTTCAGGAAATCTTGGCCTTTTTTTCCATCACATCTTGTCATTTAAAATAAGTCAGTAGGGCTTCAGTTCTTCAACACTGGGCTGTGGATCATCTATTTCATTATTTGCAGGTCAGGGAAACAACTCCTTTCATGCCTTAAAGGCAGCTGAAGATATACCAAATCTATGCCTTAAGGCTTGTGTCTTATCTGTAGCTGCTTTGCAAGGACCAACACTGAAAAGTGTAAAAACTATCATGGTGGTGAGGCAAAAAAGGATATGACCCAGAAGAAAAATGAAAATGCACTTCAACGGAGAGCCGTCCACTTTCTCCTTCATACCATCTTGCGAGCAGCAGAGAAGGCTGGAACTGCCACACGGTTGTTTCCTGACTCGGTGGTGATCCCTCCTAGTGCACAAGTGCCTGCACGGGCACCGTGTGTCCTACAGCTCCATGAGCATCCACAGGCCAAAATTTTTGATATGGAATATTTTTTATGTTCTTTTTTTTGTTTTTTATGAGGAAGATCAGCCCTGAGCTAACATCCGTGCTAATCCTCCTCTTTTTGCTGAGGAAGACCTGCTCTGAGCTAACATCTATTGCCAATCCTACTCCATTTTTTTTTCCCCAAAGCCCCAGTAGATAGTTGTATGTCATAGTTGCACATCCTTCTAGTTGCTGTATGTGGGATGCTGCCACAGCATGGCCTGACAAGTGGTGCGTCAGTGTGTGCCAGGGATCCGAACCGGGGCCGCCAGCAGCAGAGCACGTGCACTTAACCACTAAGCCATGGGGCCGGCCCTGGAATATTTTTTAAAACCACCAAACCCTATGTAGCCTCAAGGATCACTCTTCTACCCCAAACACTAGAGCTGAGTGGACCATCAAGCCTTCCTTATCATTTCTGTAAAAAATGTCACCTCCCAAGCCAGAGTTGTTTCCTGGGATAGCTGCTCAAAAATTGTTGACAACTGCCTGTCCTTTGGACTTTAATATTCAGAGCCACTAATATGGTCTTTCATAACATTTTGCTGCAATTAATCACACATGGGGCAGGGAAAATAGCGGTGATATTTACTACAAATAAGAATTTGCATAGAAAAGGCACGAATGACCAACAAATAGAAAGATTTAAGAAAGGTTGGCTGTTTTAGCTCAAATTCATGAGAAATCACAATTTTGTCCTAATAAATATGAATCAGTGATGAGAGAAATGGAAGAAGGGCTTGTGGCTGGGATACCTCACAGTACTTAGAGTCTGTACTAAGAAGCCAGACTGGGGTGCAAAGTCATCCCAGAGTTCAGCTGTCTCATCAGACATGCTCTCAATGTATCTGTGAATTTTTATTCTGTGTATTTCAGTTGTACTTCTCAAGCAACACCACATCAACTTCTCTGGGGAAAATATTTTCTGTTGAAAATGCAGAACAGATTTAAAATATTTTGAGTGAATTTGGGTTTATGTTGGAGATAGATATACAAAACTCATAAAAAGTCCGTTTGCCTTCCTTTTCTTTTCTCAGGGTGAAGAGAGGGATCTAGGGGAAACACTGAACACCCCCTAATGTTTCCTCTTCTCTCCTGCCTGAACCCACCACTCAGCCCCTCTCACGAGGCTGAACCGTCTGCACAACGAGCCTGGAGAGGAACCGAGAGGACCAGAGCCCATGGGGGCCTTTTGCTTTTGTGAGCAGTCAGAACCATTTCCACCAAGACTGACCACCTCTGTGGCTGCCATACAGACCTCCTTGGAAGGGAAAAAAAGGAGAACTTGGCTTCAAAGTGTTGAGGGATAGCCTTCTTACCCAACTCTATTTGTTTTGGAGAAGGGCGGAAACGAGAAGTTTGCGTTTGAGCCAACTATAATTAATTCCTGCAGTAAAGCCCAAACCACGTTAGTTGTCTCATCTTCTGTCTTCTGTTTTCATGTTTCACTTGCTTCACTTTAGCTATTTGCCTGAGACAGGCAGACTATTCGTGTCTCCACAGGGCAGAGGAGCCCTGAAAGGAAGACCCAGGGCCCAAGCTTCGTGGGCCAAGTTCTCAGGCTCGTTTGCAGGATGACTTGGTAATAAGAGCAGATTCTGTTCAGCAGCAGTAACAGTAAAGACCACAGTGCCTTTTCTGTACGTTAACTCTTTCGAAACCCCACGCACACAGAGAAGCAGGGCTGCATCGTTATCCCCTTTTATGATGCAGGAAACAGACTTTTCTGAGTGGGGGATTGAGTGGCTTTTCTGTTTTCAGCACTGAGCTATAAAACTGTTAGGAATACAAGAAGAGCAAGAGACCTGGTCCCAGTTATTTCTACAGGAGTTCTCCATCTAATTGGAGAGTCAAGATTATTATAGAGGAAGCACTTATTGGGCAGTCAACGGCCTCACACACGAGGTTACATAGGTGCTAAGTGGTTTGGAGATACTCTAATGGATAGTACCCAGGGAGAGACTGCACGAGGACAGAGTAGTTGAGGTCTTCACTGAAGACTTGAACTGTATTTTGAAGGCTGGGTAAGACTTTTACAAGCAGAGGAAGTGGGAGGGGATGCATCCAGGGCACATGATATGACAGAACCCAGATGTCCATTACACACCTCATATGAGATGGAGAGAAGCCCAGCTTACTCAGACCAAACGCTGGGGAAGGAATCATGGCGAGACAGGATTTCCTTGGTTCCTAAGTCTGGGAATGGGTCTGAGAGTTTCTATCCTCTCCCTGCCTCACAAGAGACTCTGTGTGGAGACACGGCCTAGTGTGTGGCATTCTTTCCACTGTCCTTCCAGCACTGCAGAAACAGAATGTGAGATTCTCCATTTGCAGCCTTGTTGCAGTTAGGGACCTGAGTCTGGTTTGTGTTCAGCAGATTAGACACCCTCGAGTGGGCTCTGGGGCCTAAGTGAGGCGTGGGCCCCAGCTGGCTGCTCTGGCAGGCGCAGTTGTGGGGGTGTCTGTCGGGTGGAGGGCCCAGGACAAGCCAATGGCCGGGAGGAAGTTGAGCACTGGGCCCCACGCCATCCATTTGCTGCTGCAGATTGCAACAGTGTGATTTGGGTCTGGAACCAGGAGAGAAGTTGTGGCCTCTGGGCCGATGGAGGCAGAAGAGAGGTTCAGAGCTGGAAGCTTCCAAATCTGAGGAGAGGCAGAAGCTTCCTCGGTGGCCTGGTTCTGAAGCGTGGCTTTGGGAGTCATTTGTGAACCTTGTGTCTGTTTCCTCAACTCTTACATCATACTGTAAGCTGTTGAAAATCCTGTAATAAATCTCTTCCTGCTAATACTAAGCTACAGTGGATTTGTTCTCTGCAGCAGAACCCTGCTGATACAGCCTAACCCTTGTCTGACACGTCATGAGCAGTAGTGCATATTTTCAGCAACTGAAGATAAACAGAGTCGTACATGAAGCATGTTGCTCCCCTTGGAAAAGAGAAGCCAGTTTTATTATGAGACCTCCTAACTAAATTCATCACGGGAGCTGAGACCTACCGATGCTTGGCCAGACACAGCTTCCCAGATGGCCTCTGAGGTGTGCAACCAGAACTTCTGTAGAATCAACACAATAATCATCCCACTCTTGGTTTCTCATAGTTGGTTTGGTGCCAGGATAATTATATACTTCCCAGAAGGCAACCTCCTAGGAGAGAGGGAAAATGAATTTCCAACTGATAATTAATCTTGTCTTTTGCATCTAATTTAATCACTAAAGAAGTAAAGTTCTCCCACTCTTTCATTACCAAAGCATAGGTTGATCTGTCTGGGATTCTGTGGGGTACAGTCAAATTCTGGACAGAAGTGGGGTGTCTGGTGTCCTTCCTCCATGTTGCGCAGCAAACGAGACTCTAGCCCCGTGAAGGAAAAGAGAGGAGAACCCCAGGGCAGGGAAGTGCGTCCTCCCGGTTCCCGCCGGCCTTGGGTGTGTGCACGCTGTGTTGGCACACATGCCCTGGCGCATGGTGGTACTAAATGTGTGAGCAACGGGTCTGGTGAGGAAAGCACGCCACTCAATGGTCCACAGCATGGGGAACACTATCGCTGTCTTCCAGCGTTCGCTGGGCTGCCTCCATGATGTCTCTCCCTTTATGCCTAGTGGGTTCTCAGCTTTTGCTGAACTGTATTGCGTGTTCAACTCTCCTTGCCACAAACACTGCCCTAGTTGGGACCTCATTAGCTCTCCTGGCCCGGACTATTGCCGTGGTCCCTCACTCTCTCCAGCCTCCGGGTGCTTTGAAGAATTATTCATTGTTCAGGTTCTGTCTCTACCCTTAGGCTGTAAGCTCCCTGGAGTCAGGGACCATGTCTCTTTTTTTTTTTTTGAAATTTTTTTAATTTTTTTAAATTTTTTGTTTATTGCAGTAACATTGGTTTATAACATTGTATAAATTTCAGGTGTACATCATTATACTTCTATTTCTGCATAGATTACATCATGTTCACCACCCAAATACTAATTACAACCCATCACCACACACATGCACCGAATTATCCCTTTCGCCCTCCTCCCTCCCCCCTTCCCCTCTGGTAACCACCAATCCAATCTCTGTCTCTACGTGTTTGTTTATTGTTGTTATTATCTACTACTTAATGAAGGAAATCATACGGTATTTGACTTCTTCCCTTCTCCCTCTGACTTATTTCACTTTGCATAATACCCTCAATGTCCATCCATGTTGTCTTCCCTGGGATCTCTTGCAAAGTGCATCCCATGAAATAGGAGTGTTGATAGAAGAGAAGTGAGCTGCAAAAGAGAAAAACTCCAAAAAGCAAAACAAAGCAAAATAGTTAGCAGTCAGGAGCAAGGAGAGAAAGTTGGGGGCAAATTTCATCTTAATTTTTTAAAACTCACTTTTTGTCTTGTTTTTGTTTGTTTGTTTTTCAAACAGTGGCATTCCATAATGGAAAAATCTACCATACCTCACCAAATAGTAATTTCTTTGTTTAAGAGTTCGAGCAGTGGCTGCGGCCCACCTGTCCTGGGTGTTATGACAGGAGCCTCAGCTGTGATGTCACAGTCGCTCCGTGGTCTTTCTGGCCCATACACCCAGAGGTGGGCACCTCTAGAGCCACTCTTTGCTGTGTGAGCTTAGCCCCCAGGGTTTCCAATCTTTGATAAGCATTTAAAAAAACCCTGTGGAGCTTTAGAAACCCTTGAAGTCCCAGGGTGGGAGCCAGGCATCAGTATTTTTCAAGACCTCCAGGTAATTCTGTTGTGCAGCAAAGCTTGAGGACCACTGGGGCCTCGGCCTGATGGTAGAAGCTTCACTGAGGTCGCCTGTAGGAAATCAGAAGTATGAACAGTGGACTCGGACCCAGGCTCCCCCATCTTGGGAACCTGCATATTCAAGAGGTCAGATGGCCACGCAGAGGGCGCTGGCGCCCATTGCCGTAACGGACAAGCTGGCCCGTATGCACTCTGGTCAGTGCAGGGAGGAGGTTCCAAGGCTCACTGGGGGGAGAGGAGACCACCGTGAAAACAGACCTGTTGTGGGGGGAGGGACACTGACTGTCACACCATAGGCGTCCGAGTGTGGCCCATCTGTCAGTCACTCAGATTCCTTCTTTTGCTGGGATCATCCTACTTGCTACTAGGAAAGCACCAAGCTGCCCAGTGTCATGGGATTCCCACATCTTTGCCTCTTGAGTAATTAAGATAATAAGCAGAAGGCAAACCCACGAATTATTCTCAAGTAATGTGCCAAGAATGAGGGATTCCAAGGTTAATAATAGTTACTGTCCTTGAGAGTCTCTTAGATTAGTAGGGGAGTAGGAATATGTAAATAAATGCAGTACAATGTGATAATTCCATTGGAAAAGTTAGTATGTTACATGCTCAAGTAGTGGTAAAAATAAGTGCTAGCTTATCTTCCCGAGATGAACCCAGAAGTGTGCTGCGCACCTTACGTGGTCTTCTTTTTCCTGTCCCACGCACCTTGCGCATCCTGCAGATGAGGGAGTTGCAGTTCAAAGGTTACATGACTTGCCGAAGTCTCGCAGTTAGTGAGAGGCCGAGCTCCACCTGCTTCCAGAATACAAGGACCCATCCACTGCTCTCTTGCCTCCCGCTGCAATGGCACAGGCAGCAAGTCAGTGGAGGGTTCGTGGAAAGTTCCTGAAGGGAGAGGAGCCTGGATGGATTAATAGGAGCCCCTGGGAGAAGGATGATCTTAGGAAGAAAGCCAGTGCATCTGTCTTGTGCACTGCTGAGTGCCAGTGTCTGGCTCGTAGTAGGCAATGGATGTGCAGCGGGATGATTAAATGGAGAGGATTCCATGGGGGCATGAGCGCGAGGAGGTGTCAAAGAACTGCAAGCAGCTCTGTGTAGGTGCGGTTCAAGCTCAAGGGAGGCTGGGCTCCTGATGCAGCTGGAGAAGCAGGTGAAGGCCATGTCATTGCTGGTTTGTGTGGGCCTTAAAGAGTGCTGGCTTTATCCTATAGGTGATGGACTCCACCGAGGGGTTTAAAGCAGAGGCGTGACATGGCCATATTGGCTAGCTTTGTAGATGGATCACCTTGATATCTGGATGGACTTAAGGGAAGCAGAATAGGGGACGGGGACTAGCAGGAAGACTCTTGCACTGCTGTGGGCCTGAATAGAGACAGGGACAGGGGCACGAATTGGGGGGAACACAGATGTGAGCTAGGGAAGGGGCTTTGTATTGTCCATTAATATGCTCCTAATCTGGTACATAGAAGGGGCTGGATGACAGTGCACAACTGTCACTCCATTCAGACCACGGAAGAGATCAGGATACATTTCCAGAATATTTGGCTCTAACCATACATGTGACAAGAGGGTGACATGTCCATTGCAGTGCTCCACTCACTTAAAAAGAAGGTGACCTGCACTTCCACTCCTAGGTACACCTAAGAGAACTGAGAACACACATCCACCCAAAAACTTGTACACATATGTTTGTAGCAGCATTATCCAAAATAGACAAAAGATGGAAACAACCTAAATGTCCGTCAATGGACAAACGGATAAACAAATTGTGGTATATCCATATAATGGAATAGTATTCAGCGTTAAAAAGGAAGGCAGTACTGATATATGTTGTACATGAACAAGGATGAACCTTGGAAATGTATATATTAAGTGAAAGAAGACAGACACAAAAGGACACAGAATATGTGATTCCATTTATATGAAATATCCAGAAGAGGTAAATCCATAGATAATAGAAAGTAGATTTGTTGTTGCTGGGGGTTGGGAGGAGGGAGAAACAACGTGTGCAGGGTTTCTTTTTGGAGAGATGAAAATGTTCTGAAATTAGATGGTGGTGCTGGTTGCACAACTCTGTGAATATACTAGAAACACTGAATTATATACTTTAACAGGGTGAGTTTTATGGTATGTGATGTATATCTCAATAAAACTGTTATTTGAAAAAAAGAAAGTGAAAGCCTTGTTTATGGTCAAAAAAATATGAGGTGATTTTCTTTGATGGCAAGTTGGGGAGATGTATTCTCAGCGATATTTTATGTTGCTTTCGGGGCTTGTTTTCTGGAGGTCTGTAAGCACAGGCAGATGGTACCACAGGCCAGTGCACTGTCTGCCTCTTCCCTCTGTCCAGAGTTTCCCCAGAGAGTGAGTCACAGGGCTGGGACAGGAGCAGGTTGGGGAAATAGAGGGTCCGACGGCAAACTTCATTCCTGCCTGGCGCCCCTCTCTCGCAGCAGAGAAGCACCCACTAATCACCTCGTGCCCAAGGCCTCAGACCTTTTCACGTCCTTGTCCTCGGGGGGCTTCACTGCAATGTGACATAAAGGATGAGGGGTTTCCAAGCAAATGTGGCGACCACAATCCTCTGAATTTTCCTCTTCCCATCGTGAAATGAGAGATCCCATAAGATGCTCCTCAGCTCCTGCTGAGCTATCTAAGACTGAAAGTCTGTGACTCCTGGGGCTAAGACGACTCAGGAGTGGGGGATGCAGCTGTGATGGCAGGAGGGCAGACTGTAGGAGGCCCCCAACACTGGCCGACAGAGTTGATTCAGGTTCGCTGTCCCCTGAAAGGCAGAAGAATTCCTTCCTGGAAGGCCCATCTCACCTCCTTCTTCTGGGAGACCTGAGCCACTGTCTGAACCAAAGGGTGTGATTGGAGTCAGTAGATGCCCCCTGCTCTCTTTGTTGTGTTCAGGAAATGGCCACCAGAGACTGAAGCCACATCAGCTGGGCCAGAGCCTGAATGGTGCCCAGGTGGGAGTCTGTGGAATCTGGCCCTGGGAGCACATTCCCACTGGGAAGCCTTGTCAGTGTCTTGGTGTTGGCAGGGCAGTGTATAAGGGCAGGCTGCCTCTCAGCAGGGAGGTAGAGAGTACACACTGACGGGTGGAGAATCATTTAGGTATTGGTAGAGAGCACAGATAGAATGAAGTAGACACTAAGCTCTATTATTGTGAAAAAATTATCCACTCCCTCCGGTTAATTCAGTATTCTTTATGCAGCCTTTCCATGTTAAAAAAATTAAATGTACACACAAGTTTCAAAATATCTGTGAGAATAGAAATTTTATAGTCACACCTTCTTTTACTCCTTGCTGATAGTTAATATCCACAATGACCTTACAACCAAATCTAGTCATTTTCTTCATCCAGAAGCATAGAAAACGGATATGTTGTAGTTTTGAATATAAAAATGGGTAAGAGGAGGCAGAAGGACAGGGACCCTGAAAATTACCTTTTGGGGACGCTCAGAAGCAGAGATCAATAACACATGTAGTGAATCAGCAGATGAGATAAAGCTACCTGCAAGATCTTTTCTACAGTAGGTCCGTTACTGCCTCTCGAGGGCCTTCTAGAGGACCCCCCGGCCACACCCGCTCAGGCTGGGACCTTCTCCCCGTGGACTTGCAGCCAGGTGTTTGGAGAAGTTTTAGCTACCCCCTCAACTCGGGCCCTAGACCACAGCTGGTTATACAATTCTTTGAGAATGTGACTCTGCAAATAAGACTCAGCCCAGCCAACACGAATTTTAACAAAACCCCAGCACCATGGACCCTCCTCCTTCCTGGAGCCTCACTATGATGGGTGTGTGAGGACAGGAGGCAGCTCAAGGAAGACACACAGGGCAAAGCGGCTCTGGCATGTGGCTGAGACCATGGCCAACGGCCGAGTGAAGCAGACCTCTGTGGCAGTAGTAGCCATCCAACAAGAAGCAAATTGTATCAAGTTCAAAGACTAATGCAAATTCATACTTTGAGACTAAAGATATTTATGAAAATAAGCAAATGAATGACGAAGCTAGACTTGATCCTTTAAAGGCATCTGTTAAAATTAAAAACACTCTTTCAGGGGAGGGAGGGAGGGATAAATAGTGGAGCACAGAGGATTTTTAGGGCAGGGAAGCTACTCTGTATGACACAGTAATGGCGGCTACAGTCATTATACATTTGTCCAAACCCACAGAATGTACACCAGCAAGAGTGAACCTTAACGTAAACTATGGATTTTAGCGAATAAGAACATCTCAATATTGGTTCACCAATTGTAACAATGTCAACCACACTAAGCAAGATGTCAAGGGGGAACTGTGTGCAGGAGGGGAGGGGGCATATGTGAGCTCTCTGTATTTTCTGTTCAGTTCTTCTGTAAACCTAAAACTGCTCAAAAAAGAAGTCTATAAACTAAAAAAAAATACTCTTTGGCAAGATATAGCAATTTAATTTTTTTAGAAATAATTGCCTTTGTAGAGTGGAATCCTTTTGTAAACAATGATGCTAGGAATAGAGAACTGATGCCCACCATGTTGGCAAACTGGGAGAACGGGTCTTTTTTTTCTTTGATGGTGGTGATGGGCACATGTATAGGACACTAGAGTAAGATGCTGTATTTCCCACACACTTTAACACCAGCAAATTCCCCTTGGGTGTTTGTCTGAGTGTAGTTGGCAGACCCATGCATTAGATGTAATATGAATTAAGAAGTGCAAATCCTGGCCCTACCTGAAACTTGCCAGACTGGGGCTGGATCTCAGAAGCCTGCATTTGTAACCAACACTACAGGTAACTGTTAGCCACACTACAGTCTGAGACCCACTGCAGCGTTATTTCCAGCACACAGCCCAGTGTCTGCATTTGGTAGGTGCTCAATACAGAAGTGAATTTATGGAAGAGGCATGGAACCCCAGGCCGTTGAACAGGATCATTACAAGAAGTTGGGTAAGGGGCTGCCCGATGGCGTAGTGGTTAAGTGCGTGCACTCCGCTGCGGTGGCCTGGGGTTCGCAGGTTCGGATCCTGGGTGTGCACAGACGCACTGCTTGTCAAAGCCATGCCGTGGCGGTGTCCCATATAAAGTAGAGGAAGATGGGCACGGATGTTAGCCCAGGACCAAGCTTCCTGAGCAAAAAAAGAGGAGGATTGGCATCAGATGTTAGCTCAGGGCTCGTCTTCCTCACAAAAAAAAAAAAAAAGTGGTTGGGCAATGTGAGATTCCTTCGTGATCTAAAACTACCTATAGTTTATGCAAGCATGGGAGTAGAAAGGCGATATGTGCTTTATTGATAACCCACAGGAAAGCACACGGAATGATCTAGAGTTTTATAATCTGGCTGAATTCATGAGAGGAATCAGGGAAAATACTCGGTACTGGCCCACCTTTCCAGCAGTCACTTACTAAAGAGACTATGGCCCCTCCAGAGTGAGGCTGTTAGGTTCCAGTTGCAAACCGGAAGTTGTCTCCAGTGCTCTAAACCAAACTAGATTGAGGGATGCTGGAATAATATACTGGCTACAAGGTTTTCAAAGTTTCTAGGGTCACTCACTGTGATGAACTATTCATAAGAAGATAAGGTGGACTTGACAACAAAGAGCTCAAAGAGAAATCTAACAAGGGACTGTTCACCACAATTGATAACTGACAGCTTACTTCAGATGTGTTTGTTTGCTTATTTACTCACCAAATGTTTATTGAGCACCTACTGTGTCCCAGGCACTAGGGATACACCTGGGAATAACAAGACAAACAAGGTCTCTGTTCTCATGGAGCTTATAGAAGGAGACAGAGAATAAACAGCAAAATGAATTAATACCTTTGGATAGTGATAAGAGCTGAAGAAAGTGAAACAGGAGTCATGGCAGCAAGTGGAAATGCTATTTAGATAATGTGGTCAGAGCAGGGCCTCTGGGGAGGTAATATTTAAACTGACATCTGAATGACATAAAGAGCCAACCCTCTGAAGATTTAGAGCAGCAGCAGCAGCAACAGCAAGTGCAAAGGCCCTGGGGCATATTCTGGGAACAGAAAGAAGGTCAAGGTGATTGGAACATGGTCAGTTGGAGAGTAGAGTATAAAAGGAATTTGGAGAAGAAAGGAGTCAAGATTGTGTTCCAAGTATAATGGGAAACCATTAGAGGTTTTAAGCAGGGGAGTAATACATTCAGATTTAATTTTTGCAAGAACATTCTGCTAATTCTTCAGGTGGGTAGTAGGTTCACAAGTGTTATTTTATTATTGTGCTTCATAAACTATAAAATATAATGTTATAATATTGACAACATAGAGTGTTTTACAAGTAAAAACACTCTGTCTTCCGTATAGATAATAGTTTGTATAGGGGTAAGAGAAACATCAGGAGACCTGTGGAGGGATCAGTTAGAGAAGTTACGGAGGGCTCAGACTTGGATGGCAGTGACGGAGATGGAAAGAAGCAGACAGATTCACAAGGTGTTTTGGAGACAAAAAGACAGGACTGACTTACTGATGAACTAGATGTGGAGGAATGATGAAAAAATGAGAAGAACCAAGGATAACTCAGATTTTTGTCTTGAACAGCTAGGTGGATGGTGAAGGTATTTACTCAGATGAGGAAGACTGAGGTGAAGGAAAATTAGGGAACATGTTTAGGGGAAAGACTTCAAACTTCTGTTTTGACCATGCTAAGTTTGAGATGCCTATTCTTTTTCTAAAGGAGATGTGAAGTAGGAAGCTAGACACAGAAATCTGTTACACAGCATTGAGATCAGGGCTAGAGACATAAATGATAAAGTGATTGGAATAGGTATGGTAAGTGTACAGACTCAGAATCTCAGTTTCTAACTGGTGATTCTAGTCCATTTATATTTATTGCCATTTCTGATACATTTGGATTTATTTGTACCTTCTTATTTTCAGCTATTTTTACCATGTCTTTTCTTTACTCCTTTTTTCTTTATTCTGTAGGGTTCATTTTATTCCCCTTTGTCCTCTTTACTGGTTTGAAAGTCATAGTTTTATTATATTTTATTTTTATGCTTTTAATGTTTACCTTTAAATTTTTATTGTGGCAAAATATACAAAACATAAATTTACCATTTTAACCATTTTTAAGTGTACAGTTCAGCAGCATTAAGTACATTCACATTGTTGTGAATGGTTATCACTTCTGTCTATTTCCAGAAATTCTTCATTATCCCAAATGGAAACTGCAGCCATTAAACAATAACTCCCCACTCCCTCCACCCCCCAGCCCCTGGTAACCACTATTCTATTTTCTGTCTTTATGAATTTGATGATTCTAGGTACCTCATACAAGTGGAATCACACAATACTTGTCTTTTTCTATCTGAAATATTTAACATAGTGTTTTCAAGGTTTATCCACATTGGAGTATATATCAGAATTTTATTCTTTTTTTATAGCTGAAGATGTATATACCACATTTTGTTTATCCATTCATCTGTTGATGGAAACTTGCGTTATTTCCACCTTTTGACTATTATGAATAGTTCTGCAGTGAACACTGGCGTGCAAGTATCTGTTCAAGTCTCTGCTTTCAATTCTTTTGAGTATATACCTAGAGTGAAATTGCTAGATCATATGGTAATTCTATTTTTAATTTTCTGAGGAATCATCAAACTGTTTTTTTGCAGTAGATGCACCACATTACATTCTTAACAGCAATGCACAAAGGTTCCAATTTTTCCACATTCTCACCAACACTTATAATTTTGTTTTTTTTGACAGTAGCCAGCCTGATGGGTGTGAAGTGGTATCTCATTGCATTTTGATTTGCATTTCCATAATGGCTAGTGATATTGAACATCTTTTCGTGTGTTCCTTGGCCATTTATGTATCTTCTTTGGAGAAATATCTGTTCAAGTTCTTTGTCCATTTTTGAATTAGGTTGTTTGGTTTTTTATTGTTGAGTTGTATGTGTTCTTTATATATCCTGGATATTAATCCCTTATCAGATAAATGATGTGAAAATATTTTCTCCCATTCTGTGGGTTTTCTTTTCGCTCTCTTGATAGTGTTCTTTAATGTACAAAAGTTTTTAATTTTGATGAAATACAATTTATCCATTTTTTCTTTTGTTGCCTGTGCTTTTGGTGTCATATCCAAGAAATCATTGCTAAATCCAATGTCATGAAGATTTTACCCTATGTTTTCTTCTAAGAATTTTTTAGGTTTAGCTCTTACATTTAGATCTCTGATCCACTTTGAGTTAATTTTTTATATGTGGTACAAGGTAAGTGGTTACCCTTAAATTTTAACATGAATTTTTGACCAACCAAAATCTAAACTTAACCAATATTTCTAAAGAAATTAAATTGCTACTTAGAATACTTTAATCATCTCATTTTTTTATTGATGTTTTAATGGTTTTTAACATTGTGAAATTTTGGGTTGTGCATTTTTGTTTGTCCATCACCATATATATGACTCCCTTCACCCCTTGTGCCCACCCCCCACCCCCATTGCCCCTGGTAACCACAGTACAGTTTTCTCTGTCCATGTGTTGGTTTATATTCCACATATGAGTGAGATCATACAGTGTTTGTCTTTCTCTTTCTGGCTTATTTCACTTAACATAATACGCTCCAGGCCCATCCATGTTGTTGCAAATGGGATGATTTTGTCTTTTTTTATGGCTGAGTAGTATTCCCTTGTATATATATACCACATTTTCTTAATCCAGTTGTCAGTTGAGGGACACTTAGGTTGCTTCCACTTCTTGGCTATGGTGAATAATGCTGCAATGAACATAGGGGTGCATAAACCTCTTTGGATTGTTGATTTCAGGTTCGTTGGATAGATTCCCAGTAATGGGATGGCTGGGTCATAGGGCATCTCTATTTTTAAGTCTTTGAGGAATCTCCATACCGTTTTCCATAGAGGTTACACCAGTTTGCATTCCCACCAGCTGTGTATGAGAGTTCCTGTTTCTCCACATCCTCTCCAACACTTGTTGTTTTTTGTCTTGGTGATCATAGCCATTCTAACGGGCGTGAGGTGGTATCTTAGTGTTGTTTTGATTTGCATTTCCCTGATGATTAGTGATGTTGAACATCTTTTCATGTGCCTATTGGCCATCTGTATATCTTCCTTGGAGAAGTGTCTGTTCATTTCCTTTGCCCATTTTTTGATCGGGTTGTTTGTTTTTTTGTTGTTCAGTTGTGTGAATTCTTCATATATTATGGAGATCAACCCCTTGTCAGATGTATGTTTTGCAAATATTCTCTCCCAGCTGGTGGGTTGTCTGTTCATCTTGATTCTGGTTTCATTTGTCTTATAGAAGCTCTTTAATCTGATAAAGTCCCACTTGTTTATTTTTTCTTTAGTTTCCCTAGTCTGGGTAGGCGTGTCATCCAAAAAGATTCCTTTATAATCAATGTCAAATAGTGTCTTGTCTATATTTTCTTCCATGAGTTTTATAGTTTCAGGTCTCACCTTCAGGTCTTTGATCCATTTTGAGTTAATTTTTGTGAATGGCGATAGCACATGGTCCACTTTCATTCTTTTGCATGTGGCTGTCCAGTTTTCCCAACACTGTTTATTGAAGAGACTTTCCTTTCTCCATTGTATGTTCTTAGCACCTTTGTCGAAAATTAGCTGTCCATATATGTGTGGTTTTATTTCTGGGCTTTAAATTCTGTTCCATTGATCTATGTGTCTGTTTTTGTGCCAGTACCATGCTGTTTTGATTACTATTGCTTTGTAGTATGTTTTGAAGTCAGGGATTGTGATGCTTCCTGCTTTGTTCTTTTTTCTTAGGATTTCTTTATCTATTCGGGGTCTTTTGTTGCCCCATATAAATTTTAGTATTCTTTTTTTCTGTTTCTGTGAAGAATGTCATTGGGATTCTGATTGGGATTGCATTGAATCTGTAGATTGCTTTAGGTAATATAGACATTTTAACTATGTTTATTCTTCCAATCCATGTGCATGGGATATCTTTCCATTTCTTTATGTCATCATGGATTTCTTTCAATAATGTCTTGTAGTTCTCATTGTATAGGTCCTTCACCTCCTTGGTAAGATTTATTCCTAGGTATTTTATTCTTTTTGATGCAATTGTAAATGGTATTATCTTTTTGAGCTCTCTTTCTGTTAGTTCATTATTAGCATACAGAAATGCAACCGATTTATGTAGATTGATTTTGTACCCTGCAAATTTGCTGTAGTTGTTGATTGTTTCTAACAGTTTTCCAACAGATTCTTTAGGGTTTTCTATATATACAATCATGTCATCTGCAAATAGTGAGAGTTTCACTTCTTCGTTACCTATTTGGATTCCTTTTATTCCTTTTTCTTGCCTAATTGCTCTGGCCAAAACCTCCAGTACTATGTTGAACAGGAGTGGTGAGAGTGGGCAGCCCTGCCTTGTTCCTGTTCTCAGAGAAATGGCTTTCAGTCTTTCCCCGTTGAGTATGATGTTGGCTGTGGGTTTGTCATAAATAGCCTTTATTATGTTGATGTACTTTCCTTCTATTCCCATTTTGTTGAGAGTTTTTATCATAAATGGTTTTTGTATCTTGTCAAATGCCTTCTCTGCGTCTATTGAGATGATCATGTGGTTTTTATTCTTTGTTTTGTTGATGTGATGTATCACGTTGATTGATTTGCGGATGTTGAACCATCCCTGCGTCCCTGGTATAAATCCCACTTGATCATGGTGTATGATCTTTTTAATGTATTGTTGTATTCGGTTTGCCAATATTTTGTTGAGGATTTTTGCATCAATGTTCCTCAGCAATATTGGCCTGTAATTTTCTTTCTTTGTATTGCCTTTGTCTGGCTTTGGTATTAGGGTGATGTTGGCCTCGTGGAATGATTTAGGAAGTGTTCCATCTTCCTCTATTTTTGGAATAGTTTGAGAAGGAGGGGTATTAAATCTTCTTTGAATGTTTGGTAAAATTCACCAGAGAAGCCATTTGGTCCTGGACTTTTATTTTTTGGGAGGTTTTTGATTACTATTTCAATCTCTTTACTTGTGATTGGTCTATTCAGATTCTTCATTTCTTCCTGGTTCAGTTTCGGGAGGTTGTATGAGTCTAAGAATGTATCCATTTCTTCTAGATTGTCCAATTTGTTGGCATATAATTTCTCATAGTATTCTCTTATAATCCTCTGTATTTCCATGGTATCCGTTGTAATTTCCCCTCTTTCAGTTCTTATTTTATTTACTTGAGACTTTTCTCTTTTTTTCTTAGTAAGCCTGGCTAAGGATTTGTCGATTTTGTTTATCTTCTCAAACAACAAACTCTTTGTTTCATTAATCCTTTCTACTGTTCTTTTGGTCTCAATTTCATGTATTTCTGCTCTGATTTTTATTATTTCTCTCCTTCTGCTGACTTTGGGCTTTGTTTGTTCTTCTTTTTCTAGTTCTGTTGGGTGTAATTTAAGGTTGCCTATTTGGGCTTTTTCTTGTTTGTTAAGGTGGGCTTGGATCGCTATGAGTTTCCCTCTCAGGACTGCTTTTGCTGCATCCCATATGGTTTGATATGCCATATTATCATTTTCGTTTGTTTCCAGATAGTTTTTTATTTCTCCTTTAATTTCATCAATGATCCATTGGTTGTTCAGTAGCATGTTGTTTAATCTCCACATTTTTGTCACTTTCCCATTTTTTTTTCATGGTTCATTTCCAGTTTCATAGCATTATGGTCTGAAAAAATGCTTGTTATGATTTCAATCTTCTTAAATTTATTGAGGCTTGCTTTGTTTCCCAACATATGGTCTATCCTAGAGAATGTTCCATGTGCACTTGAGAACAATGTGTAGTTAGCTGTTTTTGGATGGAGTGCTCTATATATGTCTACTAGGTCCATCTCGTCCAGTTTTTCATTTAAGTCTACTATTTCTTTATTGACTTTTTGTCTGGATGATCTATCCATTGGTGTAAGTGGGGTGTTAAGATCCCCTACTATTATTGTGTTGTTGTTAATGTCTCCTTTTAGGTTTGTTAATAGTTGCTTTATGTACTTGGTGCTCCTATGTTGGGTGCATATATATTTATAAGTGATATGTCTTCTTGGTGGAGTGTCCCTTTTATCATTATATATTTCCCTTCTTTGTCTTTCTTAACCTGTTTTATCTTGAAGTCTACTTTGTCTGATATGAGTATGGCAACACCTGCTTTCTTTTGTTTGCCATTAGCTTGGAGTATTGTCTTCCATCCTTTCACTCTGAGCCTGTGCTTGTCTTTAGTGCTAAGATGTGTTTCCTGAAGGCAGCATATTGTTGGGTCTTGCTTTTTAATCCATCCTGCCACTCTGTATCTTTTGATTGGGGAGTTCAATCCATTTACATTTAGGGTAATTATTGATATATGAGGGCTTAATGTTGCTGTTTTGTCACTTATTCTCTGGTTCTTTTGTGTTTCCTTTGTTTCTTGTCCCATTTGTTTCGGACTGCCAATTCAGTTTGGTTGTTCTGTCTTATGACTCTTCTAGTTTTCTCTTTGTTTATCATATGTGGTTTTGTTTTTAATCATCTCATTTTATCTTATTTTTGTCCAGTATGTTAGCTCCATCTTGGTTTGACACCTCTGAATTAAAAATTGTTATTATCATTTTCTATATTGTCATCATTTCTTTACATTTACTCAACTTTATCAACTTCTTTGATCACTATTGCTTGCTGAAGCCTATTACTCTTTCCTTTTGAGTCAAATTAATTATAATTCCAGAATTATAATTTTAAATAGTTCTCTCAGAGAGGCTTGTTAATGGTAAACTCTCCTAGTTTCTATCTAATAATTTACTTTGTCCTTACTGCTGAATGATATTTAAGCTAGATATACAATTATAGATTGATATTTTTCCTCAGCTGGTTAAAACTATTTTTCTATTGTCTTCTGGCTTCTATTATTGCATTTGAGAAGTCATTCTAATTAACATGCCTTTGTAGATGATGCGTCTTTTTTTTCCTTTTTTAAATGGGAATTATAGTTTTGTTTTTTTTTTTTTTGAGGATGATTGGCCCTGAGCTAACATCTGTTGCCAGTCTTCCTTCTTTTTTTCTTTTTTCTCCCCAAAGCCCCAGTAGATAGTTGTATGTCATAGTTCTACATGCTTCTAGTTGCTCTATGTGGGACACCTCCTCAGCATGGCTTGATGAGCGGTGTGTAGGTCCACGCCCAGGATCTGAACTGGTGAACCCCTGGCCACCGAAGCAGAGCATGTGAACTTAACCACTATGCCACCAGGCCAGCCCCCTGATGCATCTTTTTTCTATGGCTGCTTTTAGGATCTCTTTTTCTCTTTGGTGTTCTGCAGTTTCACCGTGATGTGACTAATTGTAGATTTATTTTTATTTATCCTACTTGGGACTTGTGATTTCTGAGTCTGAGAATTTATGTCTTTCATTACTTCTGGAAAGTTTTGAGATGTTCTTATTCTACCCTCCATGTTTCTTAAGCCCGCTTTCCTATTTTCCATCTCTTTATCTCTCAGTGCTACTTTCTGAGTGATTTCCTTTGATTTATCTTCCAGTTCAGTAATTATCTCTTCAACTGTACCCAATTCATTGTTTAATTCATTCAAGAGGTCTTCATTTTAATGGCATGGTTTTTAATTTCTAGAAGTTCTATTCCAGTCTTTTTCAAGTCTACCTATCCTTTTTATTGAGGAGAGTCTTGTTTATTTTTTTCAGTTTCAGTTTCTTTACTTATATTCTTAATAATTTAAAACACATTTATTTTGAAATCTTTCAGACTCCCAGACCAAGAAATCTTTATCATCTTCCTTTGTATATTTTTCTAATCAACTTTTTCACTGAAGATATAGCCCTTTGAACATTCTCAGGTTTACCCACATAAAATTTTAACATCCTGTCTTATTTGTGTCCACTACCTCTTAGTCTGTCCACATACGAGCACCAAAATTTAAGCCCCTAGATTACCAAGAAACTTCACCCAGCTCCCAACCTCATCCAGACTGGCAATGAGAGTATAAATCATGAAGCCTTAGGGAGGGCCCAGGATCAAGCCCAGAGGTACTCCAGCATTTAGAGGTCAGACTCAGAAAGAGAAGAAAACAAAGGAAGCCAAGAAGGTGTGGTAAGCAGGGAGAAAAGAAAACAGAAGAGTGTGATGTCACAGAAAAAAAGAGAAAAGAGTGTGTCAAGAAAGAGGGAGTGGCTAACTGTGCCAAATACTGCTAAGAAGCCAAATAAAATGAGGACAGAGAAGTGATGACTGGATGTGGCAAGAATGGAAGGCGAAGAAGCGGAGGCAGTGATTACAGAAAGTTCTTTTGAGACTGTGAAGGGGGCAGAGAAATAAGGTAGAGGAGATAATGGATTGGGATCAAGGGGGAGTTTATAAATAAAGGAGGTACTATATACTAGAGCATATGTATGTTCTATTAGGCATAATTTAGAGAAGATAGAACCTTACAATGCAGAAGAGAGAGAGGTGAGTAAGTTCCCTCCAGGTGCCAGGTCCTTGGGAACGTGGGAGGGATGGATTCTCTGACTGGAGCCAGGACATGCCACCAACTGTAACAGAAGGAGTGAAGAATAGGGGGCCAACACAGGGGGATGGAAGACTGGAGGTGGGGAAACAGGGAGGTCCAGTCAAAGGATGTAAGTTAAGGTCATTGGTTGAGAGTAAGGGCAGGAATGGAAGTCTTGATAGTGTGAGGGAAGGCCAGGTCTGAAACGGTCACTTGTAAAGTGGGTGATATTAGTGATGTTTAGTGACTCTCAGCATGAAAGTAAAGTTCTCTTTGCTTCCACCAGATTTCCATGTCTTAGAGAAGAATTACTGTGTTTGAGTACATTGGCTTTTCTGAGGAGTATAAGCTGTGGGCACTCGAGAGCCTGGTAGAGCCCAGAATGTCAGTGCTCAGTGGCGTAGCCCAGATGGGTGTGGGCAGGACAGAAAAGAACTGAGGTGAGGGCATCTTTATGCTTGGTATGAAGGCCATTGGCCGTTGTCCCTTGTGCCCCCTTGGCCCTCTGAGGAAAGGAATATAGAGGTGTGAAGTTCTGGGATCCTACACCCCTGACTATATCTAACGCCCTGGTTTCTGACAAGATGGGTAAACTTAAGATATAATCATAAGATATTTACTTTTCTACAAAGTAAAAATAAAAAAGTTTGTTTTAAAAGGTATCCCTTGATTGCATTAAATGGGGTTGTTTTAACTGGGTCTTATATACAACAAAAACTGTACAGATTTTTTTTAAACAACTTTATTAAGATATAGTTCACATACCATACAATTCACCCAAATAAAATGTAAAATTCAGGAATTCTTAGTATATTAACAAAGTTGGGCAACCATTACCACAATAAATTTTAGAACATTTTTACCACTCCCTAAAGAAACCCCAAGTCTTGGCTATTGGATGAAGAGGATGTGGTATATACATAGAATGGAATACTGCTCAGCAATAAAAAAGACAAAATCGTGCCATTTGTGACAACATGGATGGACCTGGAGGGTATTATGCTAAGTGAAATATGTCAGACAAAGACAAATATGGTATGATGTCACTCATATGTGGAAGATAAACAAACACATGGATAAAAGAACGTATTGGTGGTTACCAGAGGGGAAGGGGGCACGGGGAGGGTGAAAGGGGTAAAGGGCACATGTGTACAGTGACAGATGGAAACTAGACTTTTGGTGGAGAACACGACGAAGTCTACACACAAGCTGAAACATAATAATGTACACTTGAAATTTACAAAATGTTATAAAGCAATATGACTTCAACAAAATAATTCAAAACAAAAGAATCCCCATAGGCATTAGCATATGTGGCCTTTTGTGCCTGACTTCTTTCACGTAGTGTCATGTTTCCCAGGTTCACCCATGTTGTAGCATGTATGAGTACTTCATTCCTTTTATATCAAATAATATTTTATTGTGTGGATACATCACATTTTATTTGTTCATTCATCAGTTGATGGTCATTTGGGTTGTTTCCACTTTTAGATTACAGATGTTTTTAAAACAATTCAAAACACAATTTCTCGACTCACTGCTCCAGTGGGAAAATGCACACCAGACTCACTTTGGTTAAACCTGTGTTCGTGGCTGGAGCCGACAGGAGCCTCCCACACCTGCCCCTCCCTGTGAGGTCATGCCACAGCAATGTCAGTTATTAGGAATAATGTTCAATTAGGACCACACACTAAATGGAATGTGAGCCTAACTTTTCTTGACACACTTGTCAATTTGGCTTTAAAATCTACCCTAAGAAAATGACAATCAGACCTGACAGGCCTCAATCTAGCTTCGGTTAGATCTGGTTTTTAAAAAACTCCATGACTCAATGTTGCCCCATTGTGCAACATTTTTCTAATTTGATAAATTGACCTTCATTGTATGATCAGATAGTGACATGAAAAATATTGATTTTGCAACAGATTATAGTTGCATCTTGGAAACATCTTAATACCAGGTGCAGGAGGTAAAACTTGTTTATTTAACTTCAATTTAAGGCAAGTTTCCCCCAAAGACATGATGAACAACGGGTGGGTCCCAGTCCCTCGAAGTTCATCCACTTCCCAGGGGCCTCTGTGCACCCTCAGGGTGTCCTCCTGTTTCTCTGGTTTCTCTCCTGCTGTTGGGGCCCACGCAGAGAAGACCAATGGAAAGCAGATATTGCGCAAAGATCAGCAGGCCTAAACGCTGACTTTCCAAATCTTGGGCAATGTGAAGATAAGGTTACTGCAAGTGGCAAGCCTCAATCTACTGGAAAAAGTAAAACAGAAGTGACTGTGTTCTCTGGAAGGCAAGGCTCTGAGTGCAGAGTGTCTCATGCTTTCGAAGTAGGAAAGTGTCCACAGCTAATATTTGGATGGGCCCACATCACACATCTTTCTCACTGAAGCCTGGGCCTATCCCATCAGAGACAAAGGGCCCTTGCTGTGCACCTGTGGAGAGGGGAGTTTAGCTGAGGAAGGCAGGGCCAGCCTCTTAATGCTCTTCTTGTTTTAAGCAGAGTTTTGTAAGGGAGCGGCTCTGGAAGTAAAGCAGAGCATGAGCATTTGAGCCTGGAGTGTTTTGAAATACGTCTGCTCTAGAAAGCCTCTGTCACTGGGCCTTCAGCTAGGCCTCATTCCCCATTTCTCCACCCAGGACTGCTGACTCTTCCATATGCCGCCAACGACAACACTGGCCAGTGGAAATGAAGTATTTGCTGATCCACGAGACTGGGGTGACAAGGAGCTTTCACTAGTAGAGAAGGCGAGGGGAAAACAGAAAGAAAACACTTGGCATGGTAGCCTCCTTAAGAGTATCTTCTGAAGCTTGTAGCCCAGCACAACAAACACTCACAAAGGCATCAGGACTGTGCTAAGCACTGGGCATCTCTCAGAGAGCGCACAGACGGCAGTGGGGTCAGAACACAAGAAAACGTGTGGCAGTGGAAACACAGGTGAGCACAGGAGTACGACTGAGCAAGGGGTGATGAACTGGGTGCAGGAAAAGGAGGGAGGCACAAAGTGATGACAGTGGTAGGTTTTTAAAAGACAGGTAGTCACCCCATAGATAACATAAGGGCACGAGGATTGGGGGAGGAGGGGCAGCATTCCAAGTCAAGGAAATAGGACAGGCGAAGGCCGGGGCAGGCAACAGCATGACGTGTGTCAGCGCGTGGGTGTGTGAGCGTGAGTGAGCATGCTTACTGATGTTTAGTGATTATACGAGTGATTTGGTGATCTGATCTGCAGAGTCTTGTGGACGTGTAAACACTTCCCCTATCAACACTCGTCACTTTTTATTAAAATTCGTTTTTAGCTGTCAATCTTCTCAGTAGGTTATAAAAATCATGTCTATCTTGATTAACCTTAAGAAGATTTGAATAAATGGAGAGACATAGTCCATGTTCCTAGATGAAAGAACTTAATTTTGCAAAAATATAAACATTCAAAATTAATCTATACATTTTTAATGTGATCCCAATCAAAATCCCAATGGGATGCTTTTATAATGTGATTCTAGACTTAAATTCCATCTGTACAAATAAACATAAGAATATTCAAGCAAAAATTTTAAATGAAGAATATTTCAATAATAATATAAAACTGTAATAATAAAATGGTGCTCATGTAGGAATAGTTAGATCAACAGACCAGAGTAGGAAATTCAGAAACAAAATTAGGTATGTATGGTAATTTCGTTATTATAATGGATTAGACAGTAAATGGTGTTGCAATAACTGACTTGTCATTTGGAAAACAATTCACCCAAATGGCTTGTGAAGTGTTCAAGTCAAAGTCAATTGTCAGCACACACAGCAAATGCATCTGTGAGTTCATCTACAAGCACAGTGGTCTTTCACAGCCCGGGTCACATTAGTGTGTAAAAAGGAGGAAAGTGTGTTTTCTGGGTATTGGCCCATTCATCTGCCCAGTTCATACGCCCAATAGTCTTGTGTCTTGTCGAGAAGTCTTGTGTCATCTGTGTGGGAGCTGTGTTATATGAGAGTGTCTTTTTGGAGCACACGGGGTATAGTGGATAAATGTCCACCCTCTAACAGCTGAGTTTATATTTGGGGAGAGGCTGGTCCTTCTCTGAGGGAAGGAAAAAAGTCAACCAAGGACCAGATGCAAATGAAACTTACAATGAATTCACTGGTGGGGTTTCTTTGAAAGATTTCAAAATGAAAGATTGTGAAGAATTTTATTCAGTTCGTTCAACAATACAATTTCAAACAAATTCCATTATGATTAGTTGAGTGCCTAGAAAGGAGAAAGAAAAGGATAGGAAGAACTTTTTAAAAGAAGCTGCTGAAAAAGTTCTAGAGATGGAGGGTGGTGGTGGTTGACAACGAGATGAATGTACTTAATGCCACTCAACTATGCACTTAAAATGATAAGTTTTATGTTTGCCACAATTTAAAAAAAAAAGAGCCCGGAGGAGAGAGAGCACGGAAGGAGAGCGCAATAGTGGGGAGAGGGCGTGCTGCTCTCTCCCGGACCTTGTTCCCACGCCTGTGACCCCCTGGGCTGCCCGAGGCCCATGATCTCCGTTCACAGTGCCCCCCTCCTGGGCTGGCACCAGCGCATGGCACTTTCTGATCTGTTCCACGTGCCAGGAACTCAGCTTAGTAAACACGGTTTTTCTCTTTCTCTCTTAGGTTGCTCCCTCCAAGCGACTTGTCTGGGTCTCTAGAAAAGCCTTCTTAGACGTGGGCCGGCATCTGACAACCGGCACTTCCGCGCAGATGTTTGCGCAAACGCATTGGTTGTCATATCTGCACTTGTCAGTGTTAGTGGCGGTGTAGGGGTGGCAGGGCGGAGTCCTGGGGGGGACAGAGACTTGAGAGATCACAGCAGGTGTCCCTTGGCTGCTCTGTCCCCATCGCTTACGGCTTGCCCTCTTACAGCACGTGCTGCTGCCTCTTCCGGACCCCTGACTTGCGGGCGCTCGCAGCCCGGCCTGGGTTAGACGCCTCTGTTCTGTGCTCGGGGTGCGGGTCCACAGCGGTCACAGCGTGCGTCACTCGCATGAAAGTGCCTGATCTGTGACCCTCTCCTGTTGCACCTGAATCTCTTTGAGCGCAGAGACCGACTTGTATTCAACTCCGGACTCTCATCCCCGTCGATGCCTCACGTAGAGAATGCCCTCAAATTCTTGCTGAAAGAATGAAGCTCTTCCTTGTAAAGCCTTGCTGCCCCTGAGGCGCGCGCCCGCCCGGGGCACGGCGAGGAGGGGCGGAGCGGCAGGTGCGCCTGGGGCCCGCGGGCCGGAGGGCGGCGGCGGGCGGCTCGGCGGGGCGCCGCGGGCCTCTCCCCAGCGTTTCTGCCGTTTATGGGGTCTACACACATGAATCACTGTCACTTCCTCAAAAGGAGAAATTATAATGTAAATATTTACATCCTGTAGAGTCAAGTGTTTGCATTTTCCTGGAGTTTATGGATATGGAGACATATGTATAATATAATCTTGTGAAGATTTTAAATGAAAGATGTAGAGAAAATAATGAATAAATTGCAAAGTAATTCACATTTTATTTTTTCTTACCAATCATACAACATTATTATTCCTGTTATCAGTGAGCAAACTAAAGCTTATCGATAAAGTAAGGTTAAGTGACTTAGGTCTCATGGTTGCAGGTGAAAACGTTGTGATTCAAGCTGGAGGGTCGGACACCGATGTCCGTGTTTCTTTTTCAGAGGATGCATTGTGGCTAGAATAAATCAATCATTAATGATCCATATCAACAAAGGAATGCAGTGTATTTGAAAAAATGTAATTATTATTTCTACACCCATTAGCCCCAATGCTCACTAAAAAATTAGAGGTTTAGGGTGCGGCAGAAACTCTGGCATTTGGTCTCATCTTGCATAAGCTTTCTTTGTAGAAATATTTGAGAAAAATAAGATACACTCTCTCAAACATAAATTTTATATGGGTTTAAGAAATCAGCAACATATAGTTGAGAAAGACTAATGCTAATTTTAATTTTTTATGGTTATATAAGCAATACATGTGCAGGAGAGAAAATTAAAAACAAATAAAGGTGTATAAAGAAAATGGTAAAATCCCATATAATCCTGTTAACCACAGACAACATTCCGGCACACTGGAAGATAAGCATATGTTGAATGAGTCTCTTTTCCAGTGTCACATGTATGTTGTTTACATAATTGAGCCCATATCATGTCATATCTTTTTTCTGTGTAACATTTTATCACAGGTGTAGCAAATGTGAATTGCGGCCCACAACTCAGGAAAGCAAGGGATACAACTTTCTTTTTCGTACCCATTTCTCTCTATTTTGAGCCCCTGTTTGACAGGAGAGTTGACATTTTCTCCCTTGTCTCCAAGTTATGCTCTGGTTCCTGAAGACCATTGTCAAAGCGTGAGGTGGGTGGGGGGCAATCTGTCCCCACCATCAGTGCTCCAGGAGCCGCTGAGATGGGACCAAGGCCTCAGGGCTCCCTGCACCATGGTGGGGGTGGGGGGGTCCCAGGAATCTGCCTGGTGTCAGCTTCAGCATCTCTCCCTGGAGTTGCATGCAAAGATGAGGGCCCCGGGGCACTTTGTTCTCTCAGATCTTTCTGGAGATTTAGGGCACAGGGCCCTCTGGTGAGACCCACTGATGTACATTAAAAAACAATACTACTGCGATGAGTAGTTGTAGAATCTTTCTGTAAAATCTTTGTCAAAAGTTCTGTTATTTCCTATGATAGATTCAGAAGGTGGAATCACAGAGACAAAGAGTAGGAGGATGTTACCCTCTTGATGGGCTTATCACATTGTCTCCGGAGAACACCAACCTAGTTTCTGCCATCAAGCTGTGGGGGCACCTGCCCAGAGAACCCTGGCAGGCCTCATCGCTCAGTACGGCCTTCCTTCAGCAAAGAGATGACTTTGTCTGTTCGCCCCCTGAGCTTTATTTCCTTCAGTTAGAAGGTCAGCTTTTACTGAGAACCCATTCAATGCGAAGCACATATCATTGGGACTTAAGGATTCTGAGCCTCAGTGTCTTCATGGTCAAAAGAGGGCAAAGACATCAGGCCCATCCTGCAGAAACGAGAGCTGAGGAAGGTGGCAGGGCTGCATAGGACCCCAGTTCTCTCCACAAAGAGCTTGATCACTAGGCAGGTCACAGAACCTTCATGAAGAAGGGTCTTAAAGTTCACTTAGTCCAAGCCTTCCCTCTACACGAGGAAACAGCACAGAGAGACCAGGTGGCTGTGGTCAGGGGTGCGGCTGGACTGAATGCCTTCCTCCTCTGAGGCCAGTATTCTTTCCATGTGTCCTCACGGGAGCTCGGCCCCACCCCCAGACCCAGAGTGGACGGGAGCACTGTGCCCTCCGTCCTCAGACAGGGGACCTGGGGTCGCTTGCTCACCCCTTGTACTCTAGGGGACACACCTCTCCGGTCAACCAGACCTGCTTCTAGGACAGCAAGGCCTCATCCCTGTACTGGACAGACAGGCCTACACCAGAAAGGCAACATGGCTCTTCAGAATGGTCCTTTTGCTGGGCTCAGGTGGCCACTCCAAACTAAGAGCTCCCTTCTGTCTTCCTGCTCCCACTTACAACATTCCCTGCTTTGCACTGAGACACCTCAGTGGAGCGGGTAAGCAATTGAGGAGTTTCTAGCACCACTCCTGGCCTGCACTATTTACCATATTGGTTCATATTTATGGCGGTTTATTTAGGACGGGGTTTCCTCGTTAACAGTTTCCCTTTTGCCTAGTTTCTTGGCCAGCTCTAAAGGGCTCTAGAGGCCTATTCATCACCACTACAGCTTGAACTGCTAAACAACAACAACAACAACACACACACACACACACAATCATGAGTGCTCCCAGTATTTGTAACTTTGGGATTTCTTGGGGTGTGACATTTTGAAGTTATTATCTTGTGAGATGCTTTTCGTCTTTTAATGTGGGAGGAAACCAGCCCTTACTGGGTCCCTGTGTGCACAGGCACTGAAACAGGCACTGCATATAATCTGCCTTTTCTTTCCCATAACTGTCCTTGGTATTCCCATTTTACTCATCAGGAAACCAGTCAGAGAGCTGAAAAATAGTGAAACCAAGATTGAAATTCAGGTCTAACTAATATTTTTTCTGCTGTGTGATGCTGCTGCTTCTAGGAATGTTATCTTAAAGCATTTGCACATTCTGAAGTGTGGTTCTGTTCCAAGTGACAGTTCACTCCCCGGGAACCAGAGCTTCAGTTTGACATTTAAAGTGGCTAATGAGAATTTATTAGTATAGTTAATAGCTGTTTCCTCACAAGTTGTGGCATAAAGGAACATGGAGAAGAGAGAGTCAGGAGGTTGTTGGGTTTGATCTGCTAAGGCTCCTGAGTGGAAACGAGTTTCATTGGGGTGAGAATCATGGCATGATGACAAGGATAAACAAGGGAGCAACAGTAAGCCCATCACCAGGGCCAGGATGAAGAGTCCAGAGGGAGAGTAACAAGAGTGACCGTGCTGAGGTACTGAGGTGGGGCTGGTAAGTGTACTGAATTAGCTAGAACTTGTTTTACTAGGAAAGAAAGCATGAGCCGCTTAAGTGGCCTGAATATACGCCTACACCTACAAATGACCTGAGACAGATAATGCTACCTTTATGACTCAAATACTCTCTTTATAAAGTGGGAGACATAACCTTGTGCTAAGTGATGCACTTCCACCACTTCCTAGAGGTGTTGGGAGAGCTTCCAGAGAGCTTTCTTAACCTGTAAACCTTGTTATACCCCATATACAATTCTCTAATTATTTATTTCTTGCATCCCAGAACTACAGGAAAAGATTTCTGACATAAAACAGAAATTACACAGAGTTACCTGAGTTAATTCTACAATTCAGTTTCTACCCAATCCAGTACACTTATTGGTTATAGATTCGTAAACGAAAAGGTCTTAGAGATGACTCAGTCCAGCGATGGCAAATGTCCGGCGTGCACGCCGCACCCCCAGTGTCCAATGCCCAGGTGGACATCATCATTCCACGTGAGCACTCTCCCCTGAGCCTGACCACAGCCTCAGAATCCTTCACCAGCACCTCCACCAGCCACTGCCAACTGACTGCAGCTGGCATCTGACTGGAAACCTATTTGCCACCCTGATCTAGTCCAACCCTTTGCAGTTCCAGAAGAACTGGAAGCCTGGAGAGATTAAATGATGAAACTCGGGTCTCACAGCTCGTTAGTGGCAGAGCCAGGACTAAAATCTAGGCCTCTGACTTCTTGCTCCACATCCATGTCCTTCTTATGCCTTTAGGGCTAGTGAGACCCAGCTCTACTAAACAATTCATTTATTCAATAAGTAGTTACCCAGAACCTACTATGTAGCAGACATTATGCCAGATAAATGACTGATCCCCCTAGATCCAGTGAGAGAGGAATTTCATAAACCACAGGCCTTTCTTCACTTAGCATGGGCTGGATCCAAATTCAGCTAGACAGACAGATGGACGGAGATTATGGCATCCCTTGTTCCAGGGACTTGAGAAAACTTACTCAAAAAGAAGTTTACAAAGTTAATAATAAGATAAGTAGTGACTGCTACCCACTACTAGTAGTCTTGTTTGTGTGTTTTCCGTCTCTTCTGGTCTTTTCCTGGGCATTTTGTGCTGAGAATCTGTATATAGAACATGACTATACATAGTTTCGAAGGAAAAACTATTATGGAAGGAAATTGAGTACCTTGTTCCAAGTCTTATATCAAAGTTTAGGAGAGAAAAAAGATCTAATCATCATAGCTTTTGGTTACACGTAAATTATCAACCATGAATAAAATGTCAGCTGAAGGTCAACTGCATTCTCTTCCCGCTGGTTATATTACAGGGAAAATAGCATTGAACTAGGTATCAGAAGACCTGGGTTCTAGTTTTGTTCCTCCCTCAGGCAGCTTGTGACACCAGGTGAATCACTTCAATATTGCTGAGCCTCTGACTTTGTGCACTGACTGCCTGGCAAGGTTGTTATTAGGATTAACAGCAATAATAAAAGCTCCCTCTGCTATTGTAATTTACCATTTGCAACACTTTTTCACAACAACCCTGAGAGGTGGGTAGGGCAGTTTTAATTACCCCCAATTAAAGATGAGAAATCCACATCTCAGAGAAGCGAAGTAACTTGCTCAAGGTCACCCAGTTAGAGAGTGGTGGCTGTGGGAGGGAGCTTTCTGCTCTCTTGTGTGGGCCACATTCCCCCGCATGCTTCTCCCAGGGAGGCAGCCATGGTGGGAAACCCCTCCCACACCTCGTGGTGTCGTGGATGCAGAGGGGACTGAGAAGCTTGGAGATATTTGAGTGGCTCTTGACAGGTTTTCTGGGTGTGGACATTAGGACGGGCGTTTCCAGCGAGAAGTGCCTCTGCGGCGCTTGCAGACTCCATATTTGTCTGCTCCCATGTCTTTACCACATCAGTAACTGTCTCCATGTGTGTCCTCGATTGTGTTCCTCTAAAAGGCACAACACCCACACATGCACACACACACACACATGAGCCACTAAATTACAATCGTAAATTTTAGTGAAGGGCCCTATATCAAAATCCTTAGATAGTAATCAGTTTATTAAAGAATTAAGTCAGTCATGTCCTATTCAGAGGTTTTTGCAGCACAATGTCTAGGAAAAGACCAGAAAAAGAAATAGAAAATATATACCAAGTGGATGAGCAGTCTCTTTCTGTGCCCAGCTGGCTCTGTGGTGCTGGTAGACATCTTAGATCCGGCAAGGTGGCAGCAGGGACCCCAACTGCCATCTCCCTGACTCTCTGGGAGTCTGTACCCTGAGCATACCTTTCCCCAATGCAGACGCTGTTATCCTGTGCTTAATGAAGTCACTTTGTGACTCACCACCTCCCGCACTGGGCCAGAGGGAGGGGCTGCCAACAGACCTGACAAATGGCAGTGTTCTCCACTCTTGGCTTTGTCAGTAGACAGTAACTCTAAAGCAGTGGCTTGCAAACTTTTAAATATGTGTGTGTGTGTGTGAAACAAAAAAACAATATGCTACATTTCACATAATTTGAGATTTCCTAGCCTATTCTATTTCACATAAATGAAATGCTGGTTGCAACCTAATGTATTGATTTTATGACCCTCCAATGGGTCATGATCCACACCACCAAGAGGCATCTTTCAAAGGGCAACCTCATGGTCCCCTGCATACCAGAGAGCAAACCCCCACTGCACAGGAGGGGAGCCCATGCTCAGGGCAGGGAAATGGTCAGCCCAAACCCCATACTGCAGCTCAAGGTCCCTTTCACCTTACATTTTCTTCCCAGACCCTTCTCTCCACTCACTCCCGCCAAGCCTGACCTCCTAACAAGCCTCTCTGCCTGCAGGTGGGGTCCTCTACATTTACCCTTCACTGACCCCCAGAACGATTTTCTGAAATAGAAATCTGCCCCTTTCCCACCCTTCCATGACCTCCCTCAGCTCCATCACCTGAAGGAGGAAGGCTAAGCCCCTCAGACGGCTCCGGAGGTCCCTGTAACCTTGGTCCTACCTCCCTGCAGTCTCAACCCCTACACTCCCTTCCTCTTCCTTTACACTCCTACTGCGCCACAGTGCATGCCACTTCATGCCTCTGTTTATGCACGCCCCTGTTCTTCACCAGGCTGGCGCCTATTCAGTCTGACACTAGATCGAATAGCACCTCCTCCAGGAAGTGGACTCTGACCCATCGAGGTTGCCCAGCCACCTATTTTGCATGATCTGTGGTCCTCTGGGCACACCCCTGTGTGAGTACCTGCTCTGGTGTTGCCTTTCCTGGACACGTGTGTAGGATGTGGGAGGGGTAGGACCCTGGGCAGGACAGAGAAGATTGTTGCTTGCTCATGGGCTGTGGTGTGGAGCTGAGGGAAGTGACTTAACAAGTAGCATCTTGGGGGAGAAAAAGAACTCAAAGCCGGAAAGACTGTCCAGCTGAGTCATGAATGGACCAGGGCTGGCTGAGAGGGAGAGTCCAGATACAGGGCAATGTGATCGACCTCAAGAAACCCCAGTAACCAGAGAAGGCAGAACAGAGAAGGTGAGCAGTTGAGCCCAGATCTGGCTACTCAAAGTGTGGTCCACGGACTAGCATTGCCTGCAGATTGTTACAGATGCCCTAGCCCAACCCAAAAAACACTGGTCTGGAGGAGCTTCCCTGAGCTGAGAGTGAACCCCCCGGCTCTTTATAGGAGTCTTTACCCTGTACTTGGCTACCCTGAGCGCTCCCTGGGCTGTGCTGAAATTTTCTGCCTGCAGGTCTGTCAGCTCCCAAGATCAGGGGCTGCTTCTTGTGTGTCTTTGTGTCCTCAGTGCCCCGTCTGTCCCCGTCACACCATGTGGGCACATTAGCATTCCTGCATACACCAGGACAGAAATACTTCCCACAGGTCTTCCAAATTGGCTGCTAATGGAAGAAACACCTTAGTCAACTTTGATTCCATTTCCGCTACTTAAAATTGCTATAAAATCAAGACATGCTCATTGTGGATGTCTTAGAAAATAAAGATTAAAAAATTCATCCATATTCTCACAATCCAGAGACAACCACTACTACATTTTTACAGCATTTCTTTGTGAAAAAAATCTCCATGGATGTTTATTATTACTTATAAGTAGTTCGCATCACATTCACGTAATGGGCTTAAACGTAAGAAACATGTTCTATTGCAACTCCCTACATACATATAACAGAAATAAAAGTTCTAGTAAGCAATACTCATCTTTACTAAATACCATACTCTTTGATGTTTCTTACCCTATTATATTCCATTCCATTAAATTAAAATAAAATCCTTATTGCAATGAAACTGAGCTCATCTTACTCATATCCCATCATTTCCACTCCACTGCAGAAAAACACTTCATCTTTCTATCTTAGGGTAACTTGGCCTCTTCTGATTTAACATAGTTTGTCTTAGGAATTTTTTTTATTGTGATAAAATATACATAACATAAAATTTACCATTTTAACCATTTTTAAGTGTTCAGTTCTGTGGCATCAAGTACCTTCACATTGTTGTGCAACTATCATCACCATCCATCTCCAGAACTTTTTTATCTTCCCCAACTGAGAGTCTACACCCATTAAACAATAACTCCCCATAGTCCCCTCCCCTCAGCCCCTGGCAACTGTCATTTGACTTTCTGCTTCCATGAATTTGACTACTCTAAGAAACTTACTCCATTGTATGTATATACCACCTTTCATTTGTCAATGGATTCTTATTGCTTCCACATTTTGGCTATTGTGAATAAGGCTGCTATGAACATGGGTGTACAAATATCTGATCCAGTCTCTGTTTTCACCACTTTTGAGTATATACCTAGAAGTGGAATTTCTGGATCATATGGTAATTTTATGCTTAACTTTTTTGAGGAATTGCCATACCATTTTCCACAGTAGCAGCACCATTTTACATTCCCAGCAGCAATGCACGAGTGTTCCAATTTCTCCATATCTTCATCAATATGTTATTTTCTGATTTTTTTATAATAGCTGTAATTTGTGTGAGGTAGTATCTCATTGTGGTTTTGATTTGCGTTTCCCTAATGATCATTGATATTGAGCATCTTTTCATGTAGTTAATGGCCATTTGTATATCTTCTTTGGAGAAATGTCTTTTCAAGTCCTTTCCCCATTTTTTTAACTGGGTTGTTTGTTTTATTTTGTTGAGTTGCTGTCTCAGGAATTTACTCAGTGAAGTCAGGATTTATCCTCACTCCATTAGAAAGTTCAGATTCTGTGGCCCTGGCGTCTGCTGTGGTGAGGAAGCAGGGGCCAAGAAGGTGGTAAATCCCCTGTTTGAGAAAAGGCCTGAGAATTTTGGCATTCTACAGGAGATCCAGCCCAACAGGGACCTCACCCACTTTATCAAGTGGCCCCACTACATCCAGGTGCAGTGGCAAAGGACTATCCTCTATAAGCGGCTAAAAGTGCCCCTCTGTGATTAAGCAGTTCCCCCAGGCCCTGGACCGCCAAATGGCTACTCAACTGCTTAAGCTGTCCCAAAAGGACAGACCAGAGACAAAGCAAGAGAAGCAGCCGAGATCGTTGGCCCAGGCTGAGAAGAAAGCTGCTGGCAAAGAAAATGACCCCACTAAGAGGCTATCTGTCCTTCAAGCAGGTGTTAATACTGTCATCTCCTTGGTGGAGAACAAGAAGACTCAGTTGGTGACGATTGTGCATGATGTGGATCCCATTGAGCTGCTTCTCTTCTTGCCTGCCCTGTGTCGTAAGATGAGGCTGCCCTACTGCCCTGTCAAGAGGAAAGTCAGGCTGGGACATCTAATCCACAGGAAGACCTGCACCACTGTCACCTTCACAGGTTAACTTGGAAGACAAAGGAGCTCTGGCTAAGCTGGCAGAAGCTATCAGGACCAATTACAGCGACAGATATGAGGAGATCCATGACCACTGGGGAGGCAAGGTTGTAGGTCCAAAATCTGGGGCTCGCAATGCCATACTGGAAAAGGCAAAAGCAAAAGAACTTGCCACCAAAATGGGTCCAATGAACACCTTTGAGTTTTCTGTACAAAAAATGAAAAAAATTCTTCAAAAAAAGGTTTCAAGTTCTCTCAATTATTTTGCCTTCCCCCTTTCCTTCTCCCTGGGGTAGTATCTGGGTGCAGATGTAGGCTAAGGCAAGCAGCTGTAATAAATATATCCCCATGTATGTATGATAGAAGTTTATTTCTCTCTCACGTCATGTCCTAAACATTCTAGGTCAGCTGGTGATATTTTCCACAAGAGAATTGAGGGAACAGGCTCTTTCTAGCTCTTGGTGCTGCCATTCTCTAGGACCTCTTTATCATCCATATTCAACTGTGAGTGGGTAGAACATGTGTGTGGAGGGGCATACCTGCTTCTAGAAAGCCCTCACCTGGAAATGCAGATACCACTTGTACTCATATTCTGTGATGTAGACCCTAGTCACCTGCTAGCCACACCTAACCTGAAGGAAGCCTGGGAAATCTAGTCCCTTCCAGAAGAAGAGAAAATGATTTTTGGTAAACAGCTCAAATCCCTACCACACTACAGAGACTGGGAGGAGAGTCCTACCATGTGCCGCCCCCAACTGTTTGTGGCCTTGCTGAGATGTCTCTTTCCACTCGTCCCTGCTGGTGTCCAGCTCTGCATCAGCTGTTTCTGATGCAGCTGGCCTCACCTGGCCTTTTGGCACCTGCCACTCAGATCAGCCCCAGCATGAGCTTTGTCCTGCAGCCATTACTCTGCGTTCATTTCTCACATACCCGGGACACATCTCCCACTAGCCATGGGGGTACTTCGGGTCTCCCCAAACCCAGTGCAGACTGTGAGGAACTGCAGGCACTGTCTCAAACTCCCCTCTGCCTAGATATACACCTTAGCGACCACCTCATATTGGTGAGGGGCCTCAAAAGGCAGGGCCATTCCAGAGAATATTGTTCAAATGATGCCCAAGCTTTTCTTGGGGTATTTATGTTCCTTCTCCCCCATGGTTTTCCCCCAAGGAGGAGGCAACAGTGAGCAGGCCTTAAGCTCATTAAAAAACCCAAAAAACAAAAAGCATCTCTCTCTTCTCTCCACAGTTCTCTCCTAGATGTTGCAAAGAAAAAGCTCTTTGATTTTAGACAGTTGTGCTCATTATTAGTTTAAAGAACTCACTCAGTGCTTCAAATGCCTTTTTTTTTTTTCTTTCTGGAGCAGTATGTTCTTCCCTTCCTCCAAGGCTTGAATGTCATTGAGTCAATGGGTAGGCACCTGAGGGGCAGAAGAATAATTGTGAGAGAAAAGTCCCATTTTAAAATCTCCTGATATTATCCTGCCACATTCAGCTTTGAATCTGGCCTTTTCCACCGAAGAATTTTGCCATGAAAATTTTCCCATTCCCTTTGATAATTATTTGAAAACACAATTTTGTAACAATAAGAAACAAGCTGAACAAACTGAAAATCACAACTCTTCTTAGATCCATCAGAGAACTGAAATCACAGGGCACACCACTGCCCTCAACATTAGAGAGAGATGGTCACAGAGAATCACGGCTTGCCAGGTGCAGAAGCCCGCAGCCGGAGCCGGCTGCTGGTAGGAACACTTAAACAAAACTGACAAACGGCTGGAGGTTCAGTGTGGAAGAGCTTGAGAGTAAAAACTTGGGGTCCAATCTTAGGGGAGCCTCCACACTTTTGAGAGTTTTATCTCCAAGAGCTCCACCAGGTTCTCATGGTGTAGATCAAAGAAAAATCCCCTCAAACTTCCAAAAGGAGGAGGAGAAAAGTCACCATTCTGAAATACATCTGCCTGCCAAGGGAAACTTTCAGCAGAGCCTAACCGCCTTGGGTTACACCACAGCCCAGCCAACATGAGAGAAGGGAAGTGCCCAACTCCAGCCCCTGTTAGCCTTCCTGTCTCACCCTAGGGAGGAGGAGGAAGCTGAGAAGCACTTGTGAAGGTCACAGCCTGGGGACATGGGCTCCCTGACAGACTGAGATCTAACTGTAGGACTGTAGGACACGCCACCCCCACCCCCCGCACCTCACCACCACCCATTGATCAGGCTTCTGTAGAATAACAGAGGATACAGCTGAAAGAACAGCACAGCTCAGACCCTATTTAAGAAGGAGTGTCTACGGAAATCCAAAGACAACAGGGGAGATAAAAACAAGGACACTAGAGGAAATTTAAGCCTCTGACACCACAGCTACAGCAAACAGTAAACACAGCTTAACTCCTAGCCAGAGAAACTTAAAACCTCACACCAAAGACCTATTTACCTCAGCTCCTATTACCTGAAACATCATGTCCACCTTTCAACAAAAAATTACAAGGCATACTAAAAGACAAAAAAAAACACATAGTTTGAAGAGACGGCACAAGCATCAGAACCAGACTCAGCTATGGCAAAGATGTTGGACTTATCAGACTGGGAATTTAAAACAGTCATGATTAATATGCTAAGGGCTCTAATGGGAAAGCGGACAGCATGCAAGAACAGATGGGTAATGTGAGTAGAGAGATAGAAACTCTCAGAACGAATCAAAAGAAAATGCTAGAAATAAAAAGCATTGCAACAGAAATGAAGAATGCCTTTGATGGGCTCATCAGTAGAGGGGACACAGCCGAAGGCAGAATCACTGAGTTTGAAGATATGTCAAAACACAATTTCAATTGCTTTTTATTTTGTATTTGCCATTTGTAGTTCCTATTCTATAAATTGTCTTTTTCCTGCTAACTTAAGCTCTGTGTTGAAACAGAGCTTGGGTCAACATCTGATCCTGAGAGAAACACTTCACTACAATGTGTGAGCACTGGAGGCAAGTGAACAAACACACACAGAAAAGAATAAGACGAGGGAACACTAAAGGGGGAGAGAAACAAAAATTAGAAATTAGATTAACAAAGTGTGAGAAGATATGCAGACCAATCACAGGAAAAGAAAAAAAATAAGTCAGAAATATAAATACACAAATAACTCAAGGGGAAGGAATGAATTGAAAAAACAACAGAGTAAGAGTCCCCATAAGTCATATAAATCAAATAAAAAATAGGATCATTAGAATTGATGTTCAAGGATGCAGGGAAGTACACGCAAATATACAGAGCAGGGGTAATCAAAAGTGCATGTGGGATTATAATGCAGGTGTGTAGACGGGCACGATAATGTTGTGATAAGAACATGGCCCCTTGTTAGACTGCGGTTGGGAGTTCAAATCCCAACCATGTCTCTTATTAGATGCATGAACTTTGTTAAGTAAATTAACTTCTGCGCCCATATTCCCAACTCTCAAATGGGGAATATAATAGATAATATAACAGTTCTTACAGCACTGTTGAGAATTAAATGAGTCGGAGCATATAAAGTACATAAAAGAGTACCTGGCATGTAACAGTTTAGCCATTATTATTACTACAATACTATTTTTCAGACTGCAAGATGCTGGAAAACAGGGACCATATCTTGCTCCTTTTTGTATTTCATCTAGCCTACGGCCTGGCACACAGTAAGTACTCATCAAATGCATACTATTGAGTGAGGGAGAAACAGTCTTACAACTATCGCTGAGACTTGGTGGCCTTGAATTCAATAGTAGAATAAGAGTTTCCTTTCTTAAAGAAATGATTATAACCTTGGAGAAAATTCACATAATTTTAGAATTTCCATTGTTAAGGCAAGGCAGGGAAGACTAAGGAGTTTGACATATGCCCTAGACTTTAGAAAGGCAGACTAATTTGATTTTATCACCTGAGATACTAAAAGATGAGATATTCCAAAGTGGTGCAAAAATACTGAAACGTGTAGTTCTTGCTGCAATTGCAATGTATACAATTGAGGATAAGAAGGAGAGAACATCTCAAGAAATAAATACAACTATACACGACCCTCTCTGATGAGGTGAGATTTTAGAGGGTCTTGTATACGTGAGAGTGATGTGGAGTAGTAAGACTAGCGTCAAGTAGGAAATTGAAAATTATGGCTGCAAATACAAGCTAAAATCCAACACAGAGGACACTAAAGAGATCAGATTTTGCTTCTTGCTTATTGCTGCTTGCGGCTGAGAGTAGACTGCTGATAGAAAACAAATAGAAAGTGAAATTCATTATCTTCTAAGTAGAGTCTGTCTGCTATGTTAAGGGGAAACATTTTTAGACCGAAAAGTGCAGAAAGAACTTTTGTAAGGAAAATTGAAATTCAATGTCAGTAAAGAGATTAGAAGAGATTTCACAAAATCTCAGAAGAGAAACGAGAGCCCCGGGGTTCCTACAGGGCTTTGTAGCACACTGGCCGAGCGCCTCGTCCCCCAGCTGGAACGAACACAAACATCCGAACCCCAGACTTCTAGTCCAGAAGGAAAAAGCACCTGGAAGGAAGGTAAGAAGTCCCTCCCACTGTATCAGGATGCAGGCAGGAATAAGCTGGTAAGGACTATAGGTCAGCTCCGCCAGCATGCAAATATATTTCAGCGAACAAGGAAGAAAAGGCAGGAGAGAGAGGAAGAAAGGGCAAAGTAAAGGAAGAGACAAAGAGATCAACCTAACAGAATGTAACTTGAGGAACAGAAGTAAATTCCTCACAATTGTTCCGTTCCAAAAAAATCATTTAATAAGAATATGAAGTCAACAAAACAGTCAAAATGGAAAAAAACCAAAATTAGAGAAAGAGATTAGAAAGGAAATTGGCAGACATAAGGAAACACGTGGAGGATCAAGATCTCACTGTTAATAAATAGATTCGGAAAGCAAAGGGTAGAACTAGATGCTGATGGAAATGGAATTACCAACAAAGTTGGAAAGGTTTGGTATATCCCAGAGCATGCCAGTGAAAAAGACATGAAAATTACACTGGAAAGAAGCTAATAGATATGAGTCACAATCAACACAGTGATCGAGGTAGAGAATGCACAAACAGAACAGAAGATGCTGTCAAAGATATAACACAAGAGCATTTTCCTGAAAAAGAAAAAGAACAGAACTTTGCACCGTATTTCAGAACATTTTGATATAGAACACTCAAGTACAGAAAAGCTACTGGATTTCAAGGTAAAGAACGGATTCTTAAGACATCAGACAGAAAAATCAAAACACCTACAAGGCCAAAACCAAAATCAGTCTGATCTCCAACTTGCCTACAGCAACATTCAGTGCCAGGGAGGCTGGAACAGTGCCTGGGCGTCCTGAAGGAAGTTGACCCCAGGGCACTGTGTCCACCCAAAGGCCACAGAACAAAGGCAGCAGGTTGCTTTTAAACAATTTCTTTGTTTAAATTGAGGGTTATTTTTAGGAAATAATATCTCTTGCAGTGAAGAGACTTTGAAGTTTCAAAAATTCCTTCAGTTTAATTTTCTTCTTTTAAATTCAAGTAGAAATAAATTTAATATTTTTTATTAATAATGACATTTTAGGATGATTATATCTTTATACAAATGTTTCTCTCCATTTGTCCTTTTTTTTTTTTTTTTTTTGCTGAGGAAGATTCAGTCTGAGCTAACATCCTTGCCAATCTTCCTCTGTTCTGCACGTGGGTCACCACCACAGTATGGCTGATGAGTGGTGTAGGTCCAAGCCCAGGAACCAAACCCGAGCCGCCAAAGTGCAGCATGCTGAACTTAACCACTAGGCCATGGGGCCGGACCCAGTCTTATCTTTATGCACAGGGAGATGTCCGATATAATGTTCACCCAATGTTAACAATAGTCATTTCTGGTGTGGAATCAGGGGGTGATTAAAAACTGTAACATTTCTATTTATTGCTTTTTTGTATATAAAGATCATAAACTTTTTTTATAAAACATTTTAATAAAAACAATGGAGTGATTTTTCTTAAAAAAAGATACACTTGGAAGCAAAATATGCCAAGATGGTAATAATGGTTAAATCGGATGGGAATATGGAATGTTAGGGTTTTATTTTTTCTTTTTCATTTAAAAAGTTTCAAGGAGACTCTAATAGAGCTCAAAGCTGCTCTAAAGCCAGTCAAGCCTCCTGACTTGGACAAACTGCAGCCTGGGGAGTCACTGCAGCCAAGATAACTCAGTGAATATGAAGTTTTAGAGACAATCAAAGAAAATAGGGAATAGCTGGAAAAGCCATATTTTGGAAAATGTGAATAGAATTTTCAAAAAGAGGGAGAAAATAGAGTTTTCAAGCCACACTCTGTGAATTGACATTTATCTGGAAAGATTCTATAATGGACTTTTAATGAGACACTTTATGAATACAAGTAGCCAACAAGCATCCAGTTAAAAAAAAATAGTCATGTCAATCTAATTCATTTTTTATTTTTGATAGACTTGCCAGAAAAATCAAAGAAGCGTGTAAGTACGCTATATCAAGACTTCAGCACGATGCCTTGAGAATCATACAGCCGGGAATAGCACAGACAGGCGGAGTAATAACTGCTTAAAAATACTGTACTCACAGGACAGGGATTAGAGACTTGATGTCGCCCGGGAAGGGGTTTGCAGTGGTGCCCCATGGGGCTCTGTCCTTAGCTTGCTCCTGTTCAGCTCCAGTTTTTCAAAAATCTGAAGAGCTATCCAACAAGAAGATGAATTGCCAGTAAGGACCAGCCTAGGATGTTCCAGGGTAGTTGCTTTTTGTACGTTGTCTTGGTATCTCATCACGACAAAGCTACACAGAGGGCACTGTGTTCCTCTGTTACAGATGAGAAGAGGACAGCTAACTGTAGGTTAAAAAGGAGACGAAGGGCCGGCCCCGTGGTTTAGCGGTTAAGTGCGCGCACTCCGCTACTGGCAGCCCCGGTTAGGATCCCGGGCGCGCACCGACACACTGCTTCTCCAGCCATGCTGAGGCCATGTCCCACATACAGCAACTAGAAGGATGTGCAACTATGACATACAACTATCTACTGGGGCTTTGGGGGAAAAAAAAAAGGAGGAGGATTGGCAATAGATATTAGCTCAGAGCCGGTCTTCCTCAGCAAAAAGAGGAGGATTAGCATGGATGTTAGCTCAGGGCTGATCTTCCTCACAAAAAAAATAAATAAATAAGTAAAACTGTTTAAAAAAAAAAAAAGGAGATGAAGATGGGGTCAGGGTTCATGTGAGAAGGCAGGACTCTGGCCATCAGGAGGTCCTGCAGGAGGCATCCCTCTAGTGGGTGAGTATGGTGGGTTCCACTGTGCCCCACAGTGGTTCTACTCAGGGGGAACCCATGCCAGTTGAACTCACCTGAGACCAAAGTGTGTACAACACACACCAGTTCAGTGGTGTTCACTGGGGGATGTGCATTTCTGGGGACCAGAACCCTCCTGACCCTCTATCAGTACTCTTGAGAAGCCAGCTTATTTCTGTGTTTGGACAGTTGACTGATGTGTGTGTAATAAAAGCAAAAGGGAAGCTGTCCATATTGCGGTGAAGGCTATTTTATTCAGGTCATGGTGAGGCCTGTTCCAGAAAGTTCAATTGTCTTGGGTGCAGTATCTCTCTTGCCCATAACACACAGTTTCTGGCTTCCCTTTTCCATGGTCCAGGCTGACTCATCTCTTTTGGTCACACATTTGCTCTCTGAACAGGTTACTCTCAAGTTGCTTAAGATTCTGCTTTCCAAAATTACAATTCCACTCTAGGGCTGCTTCCCTGAGATTCTGGGCCAATCTGGGGTATGGATTTACTCATTTTGCTCTTAAAGAACAGGATTATTTGTAAACAATGCTCCACATATTACAGAAAGGTTCCACAAGATTAAGTACCATGGCTATCCAGTGTTGCATAGCTAGTAAGCGGCAGAACTAGAATTTGAATTCAGGTTAGTATGACCTTAAACTATGTTCTTCCCACTACACAATACTGCATGTGCCAAAAGCTAGAAACATAGACAATATATTGAGAAAAAGAACTGGATTAAAAGAAAATTAAGATAAATTAGAAATTTTTTCTGAATCTATCAGAATGCAGTTTATTAAGGGCAAAGGTAAGTTCCTATGCTTAAGTTCATAAAACAAGCTGCAGTATAGAGCATACACGCCAAAGAAAAACAAACTTTTCTGTTTGTTTTTGATAAACTCCACTGGAGTTACACCAATGACTTGGCCCCCACCTTGCCCCTACCCCCACCCCAACAAACACTTAAGTTCTGTCATAGAAACGTAGCGTTCAGATTCCAGGCACGCTCAGCCTGCATCCCGGCTCCCCAGGGTACAGCCCCAGGCTGGGCAGCAAGTTTCAAGCTGTACACAGGGGGTGTGTTCTAGGCAACCAGAATGACAAAGGGAGTTGATCTTCTGGTGTCTGAGGAATCTTGGAAGGCCTAGGGGTATTTAGCCTGGAGAAGAATGATACCTGTTTTCACAAATCTGAAGAGCTATCCAACAAGAGGATGGATTGGCAGCAGGACCCAATGGAGGAATTGAGAGACCCATTTCCACTCAATCTAACAACTAACCTCCTAGAGAAACAGCAGTACAGGGGGTTGGCTAAGAGTGTGGCTTCAGACTCCAACAGACATGGCTTTTAATGCCAGCTTCACCTCCGATTCTGTGTGCTGTAGTGTGTCTTTTCACCTGTGGAAGGTGATGCTGACAGCATCTCCTTTAGGATTGCTAAAGGATTAAATGAGAAGTGGGTTTAAGGGGCTTGGCACAACCCTAGACAAAGAGTAAGTGCTCAATAAGTGTCAGCTACTGCTTTGTTATTATTTCTTTTTATTTAATCCACATTTTACACTTTATAATACACTCACATTTATATAAAAATTTCATGTTCACAAGAACAAAAGGCAAAGAACCTCAAAGAATCAAAGCAGCTGCATCATCGACTACATTTAATAGCGTTAACACTGTTGTCTCCATTCTCCACTTTCCACATCCAGAAAGAGACTGTAAATGCCAGCCCACACGTGGACTCCATTTTTAGGGGTTGGAGACTGTGTGGAGTTCCGCACACATCTGGTTTCTACAGAGCTGAACTGAGATTCCATCACGTTCCAGGCCAGATTAGCTAGAAGAAAGCCATCCATTACTGTTTGATTTTCAGTGCTGGTGAAGGACAAGCTTCCCAGGGTTTCAAAGCCAGAATTCTTGGTCTGTGTTTCTGTACTGTTCAACTGAACTTTGCTTTCTAGAGCAGGTATGTTTTTTAGCAGTAGAGATTCCTTGGGTTTGGGTCTCTGTGTCAGATGAATCAGTACTCATGGAAAAGCTGCAGTGTTTCCATATACTTCCCAGAGACAGATGAGGGCTACTGTCTAAAACGAAATTTAAGTCTGTCTGTGCCTGCGTGTCAAACATTTCAAGGCCTAAGAAGTTAGAATTTCCCCCCGCACTGTGGAACTGGGCAGAGGTGTCTGCCCGTGAGAAGTCACTTGGGTCTCTATGTCCAGTGATTGCAACACTGGCTCAGTGGTCACGTGCTAAGCTCACTCTCTTCAGTTTGAGTCTGGATATTTGAGGCTGAAAAGAACTCTGATATCAAAATCTATTGCGAGACTCTGGGTTGGGCCAGGTGAGAGCTGGGAGTTGGGTGTTACGTTACTATTTCTCATCTTTAGAGCAGCCCAACGAAGCAATGGAGAGATTCATGACCACTTTTCAAAGTCTTCCAAAGTTGAGGCCCTCCATTTCTAGTTCAAGACCTAATTTAGGAAGATTTACACAACTGAAAACACTACATAAAATATATTAACAAGAGCATATCAACTTAAGTTCTTGATAGCCAAATGGATTTTTGCCTCCTAAATATTTTTGAATTTATTATTGATAAAATACTGGATTAGGTGAGAAGACACCATCTATACTTTTCCTGTGTTGCTTTTGGGGGCATGATTTGACCCAGTGTATATCTGAATCCACATTCTTACAGAGTTCTACTGAGTTCCCAGTGTGTTATCATTACTATTGATTCAATATTTTCATGATTCTCAGTTTTTGTGGTCATTTGTGTGAAATGGGGCCTAAGTGTTTGGTTTTTCTGCTTGAAAAGCTCATCACTAGACTGTGGTAACTATGCCATTTACTTTTTCTTAGAATGATGGTGACAAAGGAAAAATTGTGACAACAATCATCAATATTAATAAATGAGCATTAATTTGCATTCTGAAGTATGGAGAGGGAAGAGAAAAATGAATTACTGTTTAATAAAATGCTGTTAGATTCCTTTCTGGGGTGATGTTGTGGGTTTTTGTTGTTGTTTATTTCTTTGTTTTTAGCATTTTTGTTTAGTTTTAGGAGTTAAAATATGAATCACAGAGTAGCTGTTTCAGAGGAACTGAGAGTCTTTGGCCTTTTAATTTTGTGGGGGTTTTTTTTTGTGTGAGGAGATCACGCCTGTGCTAACATCTGCCAATCCTCCTCTTTTTTTGCCGAGGAGGACTGGCCCTGGGCTAACATCTGTGCCCATCTCCCTCCACTTTATATGGGACGCCGCCACAGCATGGCCTGTGCGTAGGTGCGCGCCCGGGATCCGAACCAGTGAAGCCTGGGCCGCCGCATTGGAGAGCGAGCACTTCGCTGCTTGCGCCACCCGGCTGGCCCCTGTGGGTTTTTTTTCTTTTTTTTTTAATAATCATGGACTCAACTCTGAAACAGCTGCTTATATTTCCTTCATAAATAATGAGCAGTTGTGAAAGCAACATCATAGGTGACTTGAACACACTTTACTTAATGGGATTCCTTCTGTTGAGGGTATAAAATCTTCCCCAGAGAAAGACAGAAAGTTGTGACACTTCCATTCTTTAAATCAGGCATTTCTATTACAAGTGTAATGGTGTTTAAAAAGGAGGGAGCGGGGACTTCATACCAAATAGTCACCAGAGCTTTTAAGTCAGGCAGCATTTATTTCTAGCAAGGGTGCTCTCTTCACCACGCATCTGGAATAAACCCTCCTTTTAAAAAAATGACTGAGAAATACCATTTCAGGAAAACTGTACAATAGGGCCTGGAAAAGGGATGATGTACACAAGAAAAGGTTCCCTGGTGCAGGGGTCGGAGGGATGCGGTAAGACACAACCTCAGCGGCCGTCTCTGTTGAAAATGCAGCTGCCAATAGTAAGAAAGCCCCAGAAGTGGGCGATGTTCGGCGGGGCACACCCTCAGCTGGGCTGCTCTGTGTTCAGCCCTGATTTCGAGTTTAGATGACCTATTCTAAGAGTGGGGGACCGAACCAAATCCTTAGTCACACGGTTAAAATAGTAGGAGGACATCCCAGGGCTGGCATTAAGGAAAGGTAAACCATTTTTGTTTAAAATCCTATTCAACCTCAAATCAGAGTTTGGAAGCGACTTTCTCAAGGCAGCCTTACTGGGCATAGGCAAGGCCTGTCAGGAGACAGGAGACGGCGTAAACGGTGGCTGCAGATGTTTTGGGCCCAAGGTCAAGTCAAGAACACAGTCTGGCCCCAGCCCAGGAAAACCGTGCCAGCCCAGGCACAGTGGGGCTTCAGACCCCTCCAATCGTCTTAATTAGATCAGATCAGGAACCAGGAGTCACTGAGCATGAGCAAGACAGGAAGGAGCGGAAGGGCATTACAGCGAGGGGTCATCATGGTAGAAGCTTTTACTTCTAGCGGACACTGGCAATGTCACTCCATCAAGTCACTTACTTTAGAGTCAAGCCTGCAACCTTTTGGTATAGATGGAAAGGAAAAGCATGCACACCAGTGGTTCTCAACTGTGCTTAAAAATCAACGGGGTGCTAGTTAAAAATGCCGACTCCTGATGTCACCCCCAGAATGACAAGCACCTGGGGAATTCTGCTGCAGGTGGTATGCAAACCAGATTCTGATAAACGGGATAATTCTTGGGGCCCGGATATGTCCCGAACCCACATGGGGGTGGCACTGCATTTGACAGCAATGCCTCAGAGGTACAGAATCTCTTGCCCTTGGAGAAAATTGCTTTTCTTTTGGGCATCTTAAGCACTTCTTTTATGGAAGAGGAGGCAATACGAGACCTGCATTGCTCTCTTTTTATAGAGAGCAAAGAAAAAAGTTGGAAACTAATCTTGTTTTACTTTGGGGTGAAATGAAGAGTGGTAATTGGACCTTTTGTTTTCTTTGTCTTGATTGTCCATTTTTGTAAGAAAGTGAATACCAAGCAAAATATGAATGGATGTAGAAAATTCTGCCTAACTCAGCAGTATCTTTAGAAGTAAATACCCAGCTAGAAACAGAAAAATCCCCAGGGACACACACCATCTGCTTTGCACAGTGGGGCCAACGTGCAGCCACCGCAACCTCAGACACCTCCGTTCCGGGTCAAACAGGGCGCACGTGACAGAGCTCAGCAGGAGCAGCCCTCGTTGTACCGGATCTCTACCTTCACATCTTTTTTTAAAAACAGCTTTATTGAAATACAATTTACATACCAAACAATTTACCCATTTAAAGTGTACCATTCAGTGGTTTTGGAAATACTATGTTATTAATTTTAAAAATTGTGAAATACATATAACATAAAATTTGTTATTTTAACTATTTTTAAGTGTACAAGTCAGTGAGTGGCATTAAGTACACTCACAGTATTGTACAACTGTCACCACTATCTATTTCCAAAAGATTTTCATCACCCCACATGGAAACTCTATGACCATTAATCACTAACCCCCCATTCTCCCCTCCTCACAGCCCCTGGCAACCACCATCCTACTGGCTGTCTCTATGAATTTGCCTATTCCAGGTACTTTATATAAGTGGAATCAGCAGTACTTGTCTTTCTGTGTCTGAATTATTTCACTTAGCATAATATTTTCAAGGTTTATTCCTGTTGTAGTATGTATCTGACCTTCATTCCTTATTAGGGCTGAATAACGTACCATTGTATATATATACCACAGTTTGTTTATTGATTCATCTGTGAATGGACACTTGTGTTGTTTCCACCTTTTGGTTATAGTGAATAAAGCTGCCATGAACATTCACGTACAAGTATGTGAGTTCCTGTTTTCAATTAATTTAGGTATATCCCTAGGAGTAGAATTGCTGGATCATATGGTAGGTAAGTCTATGTATAACTATTTGAGGAAACAACAAACTGTTTGCCACAGTGGCTGCACCATTTTACATTCACACCAGCAATGTACCAGGGTTCTAAATTTTCCATATTCTCATCAACACTTATTTTCCTTTTTTAAAAAAATTATAACCATCTTAGTGGGTGTTAACTGGTATCTCATTGTGTTTTTTTTTTTTAATTTTTTTATTGTGGTAACATTGGTTTATAACATTATATAAATTTCAGGTGTACATCATTATACTTGTATTTCTGCATAGATTACATCATATTAACCACCCAAAGACTAATTACAATCCATCACCACACACACATGTCTAATCATCCCTTTCACCGTCCCCCATCCCCTCTTCCCCTCTAGTAACCACCAATCCAGTCTCTGTCTCTATGTGTTCGTTTGTTGTTGTTTTTATCTTCTACTTATGAGTGAGATCATACTGTATTTGACCATCTCCCTCTGACTTATTTTGCTTAGCATAATACCCTCAATGTCCATCCATGTTGTCACAAATGGCTGGATTTCATTGTTTCTTATGGCCGAGTAGTATTCCATTGTGTATATATACCACATCTTCTCTATCCATTCATCCCTTGCTGGGCACTTAGGTTGCTTCCAAGTCTCAGCTATTGTGAATAACGCTGCAATGAATACAGGGGTGCGTGTATCTTTACGCATGCGTGTTTTCATGGTCTTTGGATAAACACCCAGCAGTGGAATAGCTGGATCGTATGGTAGTTCTATTCTTAATTTTTTGAGGAATCTCCATACTATTTTCCATAGTGGCTGTACCTGTTTGCACTCCGACCAGCAGTGGATGAGAGTTCTCTTCTCTCCACATCCTCTCCAACAATTGTTGTTTCCTGTCTTGTTAATTATAGCCGTTCTGACGGGAGTGAGGTGATATCTCATTGTAGTTTTGATTTGCATTTCCCTGATAGTTAATGATGTTGAACATCTATCTTTTCATGTGCCTGTTGGCCATCTGTATATCTTCTTTGGAGAAATGTCTGTTCAGGTCTTTTGCCCATTTTTTAATTGGGTTGTTAGGTTTTTTGTTGTTGAGGTGCATGAGTTCTTTATATATTTTGGATATTAACCCCTTATCAGATACACAGTTTGCAAATATCTTCTCCCAACTGTTAGGTTGTCTTTTCGTTTTGTTGATGGTTTCCTTTGCTGTGCAGAAGGTTTTTAGTTTGATGTAGTCCCATTTGTTTATTTTTTCTGTTGTTTCCCACGCCAGGTCAGACACAGTACTTGAAAATATGTTGCTAAGACCTGTGTCGAAGAGCTCATTGCCTATGTTTTCTTCTAGATGTTTCATGGTTTCAGGTCTTACGTTCAAGTCTTTAATCATTTCAAGTCAATTTTTATGTATGGCATAAGATAATGGTCTACTTTCATTCTTTTGCATGTGGCTGTCCAGTTTTCCCAACACCATTTATTGAAGAGACTTTCTTTTCTCCTTTGTATGTTCTTGGCTCCCTTGTTGAAAATTAGCTGTCTATAGATGTGTGGGTTCATTTCTGGGATCTTGATTCTGTTCCTTTGATCTGTGTGTCTGTTTTTGTGCCAGTACCATGCTGTTTGGTTACTATAGCTTTGTAGTATACTTTGAAATCGGGGAGTGTGATACCTACGGCTTTGTACTTTTTTCTCAGGATTCCTTTGGCTATTAGGGGTCTTTTGTTGTTCCATATAAATTTTAGGATTCTTTGTTCTATTTCTGTGAAAAATGTTGTCAGAACTTTGATAGGGATTGCATTGATTCTATAGATTGCTTTAGAAAGTATGGACATTTTCACTATGTTAATTCTTCCAATCCAAGAGCATGGAATATCTTTCCATTTCTTTGTGTCTTCTTTGATTTCTTTCAACAATGTTTTGTAGTTTTTGGTGTACAGATCTTTCACCTCTTTGGTTAAGTTTATTCCTAGGTATTTTATTCTTTTTGTTGCAGTTGTAAATGGGATTGTATTCTTAATTTCTCTGTCTGCTACCTTGTTGCTAGTGTACAGAAATGCAACTGATTTTTGTATGTTGATTTTGTACACTGCAACTTTACTGTATTCATTTATTATTTCTAAAAGTTGTTTGGTGGATTCTTTAGGTTTTTCCATATATAAAATCGTGTTATCTGCAAATAGTGACAGTTTCACTTCTTCCTTTCCAACTTGAGTCCCTTTTATTTCTTTTTCTTGTCTGATTGCTCTGGCTGGGACTTCCAATATTATGTTAAATAGGAGTGGTGAAAGTGGGCATCCCTGCTGATTCCTGTTCTTAGAGGGATAGATTTCAGTTTTTCACCATTGAGAATGATATTAGCTGTGGGTTCGTCATATATGGCCTTTATTATGTTGAGGTGCTTTCCTTCTATACCCATTTTATTCAGAATTTTTATCTTAAATGGGTGCTGTATCTTGTCAAATGCTTTCTCTGCATCTATTGAGATGATCATCTGATTTTTATTCTTTGTTTTGTTAATGTGGTGTATCACATTGATTGATTTGTGGATGTTGAACCATCCCTGCATCCCTGGAATAAATCCCACTTGATCATGGTGTATGATCTTTTTAATGTATTGTTGTATTCGATTTGCTAGTATTTTGTTGAGGATTTTTGTGTCAATGTTCATCAGTGATATTGGCCTCTAATTTTCTTTTTTTGTGTTGTCCTTGTCTGGTTTTGGTATCAGGGTAATGTTGGCCTCGTAGAATGACTTAGGAAGCGTCCTCTTCTCTTCAATTTTTTGGAAGAGTTTGAGAAGGATAGGCATTAAGTCTTCTTTGAATGTTTGGTAGAATTCACCAGGGAAGCCATCTGGTCCTGGATTTTATTTTGTGGGAAGTTTTTGATTACCGATTCGATCTCCTTACTAGTGATTTGTCTATTCAAATTCTCTATTTCTTCTTTTTTTATTTTATTTTATTTTTTAATTTTTTTTAAATTTTTTGTTTATTGCAGTAACATTGGTTTATAATGTAAAAATTTCAGGTGTACATCATTATACTTCTATTTCTGCATAGATTACATCATGTTCACCACCAAAATACTAATTACAACCCATCACCACACACATGTACCAAATTATCCCTTTCACCCCCCTCCCTCCCCCCTTCCCCTCTGGTAACCACCAATCCAATCTCTGTCTCTATGTGTTTGTTTATTGTTGTTATTATCTACTACTTAATGAAGGAAATCATACGGTATTTGACCTTCTCCTTCTGACGTATTTCACTTTGCATTATACCCTCAATGTTCTTGATTCAGTTTTGGAAGGTTGTATGATTCTAAGAATTTATCCATTTCTTCTAGATTATCCAATTTGCTGGCATACAGTATTCTCTTATAATCTTTTGTATTTCTGAGGTGTCCATTGTAATTTCTCCTCTTTCATTTCTGCTTTTATTTATTTGAGCCTTCTCTCTTTTTTTCTTGGTGAGTGTAGCTAAAGGTTTGTCAATTTTGTTTATCTTTTCAAAGAACTAGCTCTTGGTTTCATTGATTTTTTTCTTTTTAGTCTCTATTTCATTTATTTCTGCTCTCGTTTTTATTCTTTCCCTCCTTCTACTGATTTTGGTCTTTGTTTTTTCTTCTTTTTCCATTTCCTTTAGGTGAACTGTTAGATTGTTTATTTGAGATTTTTATTGTTTGTTGAGGTAGGCCTATATTGCTATAAACTTCTCTCTTAGAACTGCTTTTACTGTATCCCATAAATTCTGGCATGTCATATATTCATTTTCATTTTTCTCCAGGGATTTTTTAATTTCTCCTTTGATTTCTTCATTGACCCAATCATTGTTCAGTAGCATTTTGTTTATTCTCCACAATCGTGGCTTTTCTGATTTTCTTCCTATACTTGATTTCTGGTTTCATACCGCTGTGGTCAGAAAAGATGCTTGGTATTATTTTAATCTTTTAAATTTATAGAAACTTGTTCGGTGGCCTAATATGTGATCAGTCACGGAGAACGTTCCATGTGCATTTGAAAAGAAGGTGTATTCTTTGGTTTTTGGATGGAATGTTCTGTATCTATCTACTAAGCCCATCTGGTCTAGTGTGTTATTTAAGGCCAGTGTTTTCTCATTGATCTTCTGTTTGGATGATCTATCCTTTGATGTAAGTGGAGAATTAAAGTCCCCTACTATTATAGTGTTGCTGTCTATTTCTCCTTTTATGTCTGTTAATAATTGCTTTATATATTTAGATCCTCCTACGTTGGGTGCATAGATATTTACAAGTGTTATATCCTCTTGTTGGATCGTTCCTTTGATCATTATGTAGTGCCCTTCTTTGTCTCTTGTTACAGTTTTTGTTTTGTCTGATATAAGTATTGCTACTCTAGCTTTCTTTTCATTGCCATTTGCGTGGAGTATCTTTTTCCATCCCTTCACTTTTAGTTTGTGAGTGTCTTTAGGTCTGAAGTATGTCTCTTGTATGCAGCATATATATGGGTCTTGTTTTTTTATCCAGTCAGCCACTCTATGCCTTTCGATTGGAGCATTTAGTCCATTGACATTTAAAGTAGCTATTGATAGGTTTGTACTTACTACCATTTAAAAATATTTTTTCTGGATGCTCTAGTAGTTCTTCTCTGTTCCTTTCTTCTTCTCTTGCTCTCTTCCATTGTGGTTTGACAGCTTTCTTTAGTATTATGTTTGGGTTCCTTTCTCTTAGTTTTTTGTGTATTTATTATAGGTTTCTGGTTTATGATTACCATGAGGTTCGTATATAATAACCTGCGTATATAGAAATCTATATTAAGTTGATGGTCTCTTTAGTTTGACTGCTTTCTAAAAGCTCTTCTCTTTTACCCCCCTCCTCCCACATTTTATGTTTTTGATATCATATCTAACCTCTTTTTTGTGTGTTTTTATCTGTTACCCTCTTATCATGGAAATAGATAATTTTTTCCTATTTGTGATCTTCTCTTTTCCCCTTAAATAAGTCCCTTTAACATTTCTTGTAGGACTGGCTTCTTGATGATAAACTCTTTTAATTTTTGCTTGTCTGGGAAACTCTTTATCTCTCCCTCCATTTTGAATGATAACCTTGCTGGGTAGAGTATTCTTGGCTGCAGGTTTTTTCCTTTTAGCACTTTAAATATATCGTGCCACTCTCTTCTAGCCTGTAAGGTTTCTGCTGAGAAGTCGGTGATAGCCTTATGGAGTTTTCTTTGTATGTGGCTGGTTGCCTTTCTCTTGCAGCTTTTAGGATTCTCTCTTTATCTTTAATTATGGACATTTTAATTATGATGTGTCTGGGCGTGGGCCTCTTTGGGTTTATATTTTTTGGTGCTCTCTGTGCTTCCTGTACCTAGATGTTTGTTTCCTTTCTCAGGTTAGGGAAGTTTTCAGCTATTATTTCTTCATGTAGGTTCTCTGCCCCTTTGTCTCTCTCTTTTCCTTCTGGGACACCTATAACGTGGATGTTAGTGCACTTGATGTTGTCCCAGAGGTCTCTTAGACTGTCCTCACTCTTTTTAATTCTTTTTTCTTTTATCTCTTCAGGTTGGGTGATTTCTTCTACTCTTTTGTCCAGCTCGCTGATCTGTTCTTCTGTATCCTCTACTTTGCTTTTAAGTCCCCCTAGTGAATTTTTCATTTCCAGTATTGTATTCTTCATTTCCGATTGGTTCTTTTTTATATCTTCCATTTCTTTGTTGATGTTCTCACTGAGTTCATCCACTCTTCTCCCAAGGACAGTGAGCATCTTTATGACTCTTTGTTTGAACTCTTCGTCAGGTAGATGGCTTATTTCTGTTTTATTTAGTTCTTTTTCTGGGGTTTTGTCCTGTTCTCTTACTTGGAATGTATTCCTTTGCCTCCTCATTTTTCCTCTTTCTCTGTGCTGGTATCTATGTATTAGGTAAGTTAGCTATGTCTCCTGATCTTGGAGATGTGACCTTATGTAAGTGTTGCCTTATGAGGCCCAGCAGTGTGCTTCCCTCTCATCACCAGTTCCAATTGTTCCAGGAGTGACCCTTATGTGGGCTACATGTATCCTTCTGTTGTGGCAGGGTTGCTCTTGCTGTAGGTGCCCAGGGAGGCTGAGCTTCCCCCCAGCCAGCTGGTTGTAATGCTCAGCTGTGTGTGGTTGTTGTGGACCCTTCAGTCTCTTTATTGGGTGTGGGGAGCCCCAGCACAGTTGGCTGCAAGGTCTAAGAGCACATTCCTGTTGCAGTTTTTCTGTTAAGCGAGTAGGCCCCCAGCATGGCTGGTTGTTAGGCTCAGTGGCTTACAATTGCTGTAGGCCTCTGGCCTATAAGGCTCTTTTCAGCTCTCTGAGGATAGCAGCTGGGCAGGGCTGGCCCCAGGCAGGTGAGCACCCAATTGTTTCAGGCTTTGGAAGGTGGGGCCAATCCCCTGTGTGGCTGTTTGAGAAGCACAAGTCTTCTGCAGCTGACAAGCCCCACCGCCCACAGGGCCACACACACTGGCAACACAGTCCTCCCCTGTGTGTGTGCCTTGACCCTCTGAAGTGGACCCAGTTGCCCCACAGCAGAGGCCCCACACACTCCACCAATGCCCCACATACTCCACCCTATGCAGGCCCACAAGTTGCCTGAGGGCTTGCTGTTGGGTGGGGCCAGTCCCTAGGATGGGCTGCTTGCCTTGGCTGAGCTGGATTAAACCGGTGCTCTAGTGGGTGGCGCAGGCCCTGGGCTAGCAGGCCAGGGGGGGATCTCCAATGGCATCTGCCAGCATCTGTGTCAGGCCACCCACACCAAGTCACAACAATGGTGGCTGCTAATGTCTTAGTCCCTGGAGAGGTCTCAGCTCTCACTGAGATGCACCCAGAGCCTATCAGGTGCGTCTCTTTTCACCAAAGGACTATGCACCTTTCTTTCTGCTGATTTTAGGTTGCTTTCCAAAACAGGTGAATTTGTGTGTGAGCCCTTTAAAAGCCGGCTTTAATTTCCTTATGTCTCAGCTTTTCTGGGGGTATTCCCCGTTGTTGTTAATAGCCAGCAAAGCTAGATATTATGACTCTCATCTCAGTTGTGCTGGGTCCAAAAAATGCTTATAGCAGCAATGCTCCCCAGCTCAGGTCCCCCACTCCTCCAGGGAAGGCTGCATACCTTAGGATTGCTCCTGAGCAGCTGTGAAGTGCTGCTGTTTGTGGGTGTGGCATTTTTTCTTTTCCAGAAGGGAATTTCTGCCTCTTCCACCTCAGTCAGGACTGTGATTTGTTACAGGGGTTGCTCTTATCCAGTTTTCAGTTCTCTCTCAGTGGTAATTGTTCCAAGAGTAGTTGTAAGTCTGCTGTGTCCATGGGAGGAGGTGAGTTCAGAGTCTGCCTACACTGCCATCTTGACTTCTCTCCCTTATTGTAGTTTTGATTTGCATTTCCCTAATGACTGGTGATGTTGAGCTTCTTTTCATGTGCTTATTGAGCATTTGTATATCTTCTTTGGAGAAATTCAATTCAATAAATTCAAGTTCTTTGCCCACTTTTTAATTGGTTTGTTTGTCTTTTGTTGTTGAGTCACAGGAGTTCTTTATATATTCTGTATATTAAGCCCTTATTAGATATATGTTTTCCAAATATTTTCTCCCATCCAGAATGTTGTCTTTTCACTTTCTTCATAATTCCCTTTGATGCATTTTAAATCTTTCCATGTCAGTCAGTAGCTCAGTCAGTTCTTCATCAGCACTAGCCATCCGCAGAGTCACTACAAAAGGTAATATAGGACCATGGAGATTTTGCTATCTCAGAAATTACTGATGAATTTTACAAACTCTTCAATGGACAAGAAATCTTGGAAGGACTGTTTACATTTTTTATCAGCCTACTGCTTTGATGATAGTGTGCCAACATCAGAATACAAAGGGCTTTTCTTCCTTGTTCCAAATCCACTTCTCAATCTTTAAGCTAGCCCATGGGAGCCCCATAATAAGGGGAGAAATTTTTTGATGTTTTAAAATAATAATTTAAAAGAGAAAGTGTGTTGAATCCTATCTTTCTCTTGTATTGTTTTCTCCTGCTCTTTGCACCTAGACTCTCCCTCCCACCTTGCTGGTGGCTTTTGTTTAGAGGTTTAATCCTTGATGTTAAATCTGACATTTTTCTTCTTTACTTATTTTCTTTTTCTCTCTTTTTTTCCTCCACTGGGTTGTCCACTAAAACTTATAAAGGTGATACTGCATAAAAAGACATATTCTTAGCAGGGTAACTCAGAAGAGAAATTATTTTGAGGTGACTTCTGGCACTTGATAACAAAAGAAGTTTGTAAGCCACATCAATTGTTTTAATTCACACTGGGAAAAACTTCAATGAACTTCCTTCAGATTGATAATATTGTAATAACATGGTGTATTTACTCTGTGGAATGACTTTCATATTATATTCTCAAATATATCTTAGGTATTTTCACAACATATAGAAGACAAAGACCAACATCCATATGCTGTAACTGCAGAAAACAAATCTCTGTAAATCGTTTTCCTTGCAGGGGTCATATGGCCAACTATTGTTGTTAGTGCCCTTGAGTCGGTTCCAACTCCTAGCGCCCCTGTGGACTGCAGAGCAGAATCCTGCCCTGTCTTTTTGTGCCATTCTTTCCCCTTCTGGGGCTCTATCAGATGATGCTCACTGCCATTCACAGGGTTTTTATGGCCAATTTTTCAGAAGTGGGAGGCTAGCTTCTTCTTCCTAGTCTATCTTAGTCTGGAAGCTCCACTGAAACCTGTCCACCATGGATGACCCCACTGGTATTTGAAATATCAGTGGCATAGCTTTCAGCATCACGGCAACACGCAGCCACCACAGTATGACAACTGACAGATGGGTGGTGTTGTTCCCTGATCAGGAAACATACCTGGGCCACAGGGGTGACAGCGCTGAATCTTAACACTAGAACACCAAATGCCAAGTGGCCCAGAGATAAACATGAAACCCAGGATGTAGAACACCTCATCTTGTAATCATGGCTGCCCCTGCTTATTAAAGTAATTAGGCCACAAGCAGGCCTTCAACAGATGAGAACAGAATCCTTCTATCTTGGCTAACATCAAAATTGACTTCATCCTGAAGTCAGCAGCTGGGCGTCAGGGTGGGGGCAGAGGAGGGTGCGTGGGAGATAATGACTGGGTTATGACGACTGTTTTAGGACTTTCTACCTCTTATGGAAGGTTCACAGATTGTTCCCTGACAAATAAGATGTTCTCAGCCCCTTTAGCTCTTCAGCAGGCACGACAAGCCATCTACATTTTCACCATTCCCACTTCTCTCTTATTAAATATGCTTAATTCATACAGAAGCACTACTTAAACCTTAACCTCCTTGTTCCTGCATTTGGGGAAGAGTCGGATAGTGATTGGGAAAACAAAAACAGGGCAGGAAGGAATATGCAACTTCATAAAACTAGTATCCTGAAAAGAGGCAAAGTTTGGCATTCTGACAATCTTCCAATCATCTCCTGTTAGCATTACCTTCTCCTGCATTGTTTTTCAACCCTTTTGAACTATGATCTATAGCAAGAAATATCTTTTATATTGTGACCTAGTATACACACACACACACACACACACACACACACGTATCTAAAACAAAAAGTATACAAAACAATACCTTGCTACATGCTATGCACTCTGATACTTTAACTCTATTTTGTTCTAATTATCTAACTACTGTAAGTAGTTTGGAAATCACTAGGCTACCCTGGCCAAGACAATGAATATGAGAGCTCCCCTCTCTCTGCTTAATTCTTCAGTTTCCACTTTGGAAAGTCATTTGACTTCCTAGACTTCTGCAACATTTCTGATAGGCTATGGATCAGCGTATAGAGTCTGTTCACACATGTCTGATGAAGCTCCCCCAATCTCTTTAGCTCAGGATACAAAGATTTTTCAGAGTGTAGGTGACCAACAGGGCAGGAACAGGTGCAGAAATCTTCCCAGAGAAACATGCCCTCAGCAGCCAGCAGCACTGTGCAGGGTGAAGTTTGCCAGACCTGGGAGGCTTGGCTTGTGCCAGCCCTCTTATTCTGGGGCTGACAAATTTTTTTTAATAGATTTATTTTTTAGAGCAGTTTTAGGTTCATAGCAAAATTAAATAAAAACAGAGATGTCACATATACTTTCTGCTCCACACATAATAGTCTCCCCAATTATCAACATCCCCCACCAGAGGGGTACATTTGTTATAAGTGATGAACCTACATTGATACATCATTATCACCCAAAGTACGTAGTTTATATTACAGTTCACTCTTAGTGTTGTACATTCCATGGGTTTGGACAAATGTATAACAGGATGTATCTACCATTATAGTATCATACAGAATAGTTTCACTGCCCTAAAATCCACTGTGCTCCACATTATGAATCCCTCTCTCCCACCCAACCGCTGGCAAACACTAATCTTTTTATTGTCTCTACAGTTTTGCCTTTTCCTGAATGTCATACAGTTGGAATCATATTGTATGTAGCCTTCTCAGATTGGCTGTCTTCACTTTATAATATGCATTTAAGATTCCTCAGTGTTATTTCATGGCTTGATAGCTCATTTACTCTAGCACTAAATAATATTCTGTTATCTGGATGTACCACAATTTATTCATCCATTCACCTACTGAAGGACGTCTTAGTTGCTAACAAGTTTTGGCCGTTAGGAATAAACATCCATATGCAGGTTTTGTGTGGACACAAATTTTCAGCTCCTCTGGGTAAATACCAAGGAGTGCAACTGCTGGATCTTATGGTGGGAGTATGTTTAGTTTTGTAAGAAACTGCCCAACTGTCTTCCAAAGTTGGCTGTACTATTTTGCATTCCCACCAGCAATGAATGAGAATTCCTGTTGTCCCACATCCTCACCGTCATCTGGTGTTGTCAGTGTTCTGGAATTTGTATCCAAAAAATTCATCACCAAACCCTAAGTTATCTAGATTTTCTCCTGTGTTATCTTCTAGGAGGTTTATAGTTTTGCATTATACATTTAAGTCTGTGATCCGTTTTGAGTTAATTTTTGTGAAAGGTGTAAAGTCTGTGTCTAGATCCATTTTTTTGCATGTAGACATCCGCCTGTTCCAGCACCATTTGTTGAAAAGACTATCTTTTCTCCATTGTATTACCTTCACTCCTTTGTCAAATATGAGTTGAATATATTTATTTGGGTCTATTTCTGGGCTCTCCATTCTGTTCCATTGATCTATTTGTCTATTCTTTCACCAATGCCACACTGTCTTGATTACTGTAGCTTTATAGTAAGTCTTGGAGTTGGGTAGCATGCGTCCTCCAACTTTATTCTCCTTCAACACTGTGTTGGTTATTTTAGGTCTTTTGCCTCTCCGTATAAACTTTAGAATCAGTTTGTTGATATCCACAAAATAATTTGCTGCAATTTTGATTGGGATTACATTGATCAAGTTGAGAAGAACTGACATCTTAACAATATTAAGTCTTTTATCCATGAACATGGAATCTCTCTCCATTTATTTAGTTCTTCTTTGATTTCTTTCATCAGTATTTTGTAGTTTTCCTCGTATAGATCTTGTACATATTTTGTTAGATTTATACCTAAGTATTTCACTTTTGGGTGCTAATATAAATGGTATTGTGTTTTTAATTTCAAATTCCACTTGTTCACTACTGATATACAGGAGAGAGGTTGGCTTTTATATATTAACTTTGTATCCTGCAATGTTGCTATAATCGTCTATTAATTCCAGGAATTTTTTGTCGATTCTTTTGGATTTTCTACATAGATGATCATGTCATTTGCAAATAAAGTTTTATTTCTTCCTTCCTCATCTGTATACCTCTTATTTATTTTTCTTGTCTTATTGCATTAGTTAGGACTTCCAGTATGATGTTGAAAAGCAGTGGTGAGAGGGGACATCCCTACCTTGCTCCTGATATTAGTGGGAAAGCTTCCAGTTTCTTACCAGTACGATGTTAGCTGTAGGATTTTTGTAGATGTTCTTTACCAGGTTGAGGAAGTTCCCCTCTAGTCCTAGTTTACTGAGAGTTTTTATCATGAAGGTGTTGGATTTTGGCAAATGCTTTTTCTGCATCCATTGATATGATCATGTGGTTTTTCTTATTTAGCTTATCTACGTGATAAATTACATTAACTTACTTTGACTGTTAAACCAGGCTTGCATATCTGGGAAAAATCCCTCTTGGTCATGGTGTTTTATTCTTTTTATACATTGTTGGAATTGATTTGCTAATATTTTGTTGAGCATTTTTGCATCTATGTTCATGAGAAATATTGGTTTGTAGTTCTCTCTTTTAGTGTCTGTCTGGTTTTGTTATTAGGGGAATGCTGGCCTCGCAAAATGTGTTAGGAACGTGCCCTCTGCTTCTGTCTTCTGAAATAGATTATAGAGAATTTGTATCATTTCTTCCTTGAATGTTTGGTAGAATTCACCAGTGAACCCTCCTGAGGCCTCCTGGTGCTTTCTCCTGGGAACATTATTAGTTATTGATTTGATTTCTTTAATAGATATAGGCCTATTCAGATTGTCTATTTCTTCTTGTGTGAGTTCTGGCACATTGTGTCTTTCAAGGAATTGGTCCATTTAATCTAGGTTATCAAATTTAGGGGCATAGAATTGTTCATAGAACTCCTTGATTCACTTTTTTTTTTTTTTTTTTTTTTAAAGATTTTATTTATTCATTTTTTTCCCCCCAAAGCCCCAGTAGATAGTTGTATGTCATAGGTTCACATCCTTCTAGTTGCTGTACGTGGGTCTCGGCCTCACGTTGGACGGAGAAGTGGTGCCTTGGGGCGTGCCCGGGATCCGAACCCGGGCCGCCAGCATCAGAGCGCACGCACTTAACCGCTAAGCCACGGAGCCGGCCCTTGATTCACTTTTAAACATCCTTGGGATCTTTAGTGATGTCCTCTCTTTCATTTCTGATATTAGTAATTTGTGTCCTCTCTTTTCTTCTTAGTTAGCCTAGCTAGAGGCTTATTAATTTTATCAATCTTTTCAAAGAATCAGCTGTTGGTTTCATTGATTTCCTCTACTGATTTCCTGTTTTCCATTTCATTGATTTCTGCTCTAATTCTTATTATTTGTTTTCTTCTGCCTGCTTTGGATTTAATTGCTCTTCTTTTTGTAGTTTTCTAAGGTGGAAGCTTAGATGATTGATTTTAGATCTTTCTTCTTTTCTAATATACGCATTCAAGGCTATAAATTTCCCTCTAAGCACTGCTTTCACTGCATCCCACAAATTTTGGTAAGTTGTGTTTTCATTTTCATTTAGTTCAAAATATTTTTTGATTTCTCTCAGCCTGTGTGTTATTTAGAAGTGTATTATTATCTCCAAGCATTTTGGGATTTTCAAGCTATCTTTCTGTTATTGATTTCCAGTCTAATTCCACTGTGGTCTGAGAGCAGACATTGTATGATTTCCATTCTTTTAAAATTTTTATGGTGTTTTTATGGCCCAGAATGTGGTCTATCTTGGTGAATGCTCCACGTGAGCTTGAGAAGAATGTGTATTCTGCTCTAGTTGGATGAAGTAGTCTATAAATGTCCATTATATCCAGTTGATTGATGACACCATCAATGGTGAGTTCAACTAGGTCCTTACTGACTTTGTGTCTGCTGGATCTGTTCATTTCTGATAGAAGGGTCTTGATGTCTGCAACTATAATAGTGGATTCATCTGTTCCTCTTGCAGTTCAGTTCAATCACTTTTTACCTCACCTATTTTGATGCTCTGTTGTTAGGTATATACACATTTAAGATTATTGTGTCTTCTTGGAGAATTGACCCCTTTGTCATTATGTAATGCCCCTCTTTATCCATGATAACTTTCCTTGCTATGATGTCTGCTCTGTCTGAAATTAATATACTAGTCCCACTTTCTTTTCCTTAGTGTTAGCATGTTAGTGTATCTTTCTCCATCCATTTACTTTTAATCTATATGTGTCTTATATTTAAAGTAGGTTTCTTGTAGACAACATCTAGTTTGGTCTTGTTTTTGATCCACTCTGATGATCTCTGTCTTTTAGTTGATGCATTTAGGCCATTGACATTCAAAGTGATTACTTATGTAGATTAATATCTTCCATATTTGTTACTATTTTCTATTTCTTGCCCTTATTCTTTGATTCTGTTTTTGTATTCCACTCTTTATCTGCTGTGAGCATTTTATATGATTACGTTTTCTCCTCTCTCTTAGCATATCAGTTATACTTCTTTTTTTACTCTTTTTAGTGGTTGCTCTAGAGTTTGCAAAATACATTTACAACTAATCCAAGTCCACTTTCAAACAACACTATACTGCTTCATGAGTAGTGAAAGTACCTTATAATAACAAAATAATCCTAATTCCTCTCTCTTGTACCTTGCATCATTGTTGTCATTCATTTCACTTCACTTATACATAAGCATATATATATATATAATCAAATATGTTGTTGCTGTTATTTTAAACAGACTGTTATCTGTTAGATCAATTAAGAATATGATAAATAACAGTTTTTATTTTACCTTCACTTATTCTTTCTTCAATGCTCTTCCTTTCTTTATATAGATCTGAGTTTCTGACCTATATCATTTTCCTTTTCTCTAAAGAATTTCTTTTAACATTTCTTGTAGGGCAGGTTAACTGGCAACAAATACTCTCAATTTTTGTTTGTCTGAGAAAGTCTTTATTTCTTCTTCACTTTTGAGGGATAATTTCACAGGGTACAGAATTCTAGGTTGGTGGATTTTTTTCTCAACACCTTACATATTTCATTCCACTCTCTTCTTGCTTGCATGATTTCTGAAGAGAAATTGAATGTAATTCTTATCTTTGCTCTTTTATAAGTAAGGTTTTCCCCCTCTGGCTTCTTTCAGGATTTTTTCTTTATTGTTGATTTTCAGTTGTTTGAAAGTGATATGCCTAAGTATAGTTTTTCTGGCATGTTTCTTGGTGTTCTCTGAGCTTCCTGGATCTGTGGTTTGGTGTCTAACATTAATTTAGGGAGATTCTCAGTCATTGTGTGTTTCAAATGTTTCTTCTTTTCCTTTCTCTCTTTCTTCTCCTTCTGGTGTTCCTATTATATATACGTTATCCTTTTTGAGTTGTCCCATAGATCTTGGATATTTTGTCCTGTTTTTCTTTTCCTGTCTTTTTCTCTTTGCTTGTCAGTTTACAAGGTTTCATTTGAGATATTCTCAAACTCAGAGATTCTTTCCTCAGCTGTGTTCAGTCTACTAATAAGCACATCAAAGGCATTCTTTATTTCTATTACATGTTTTTGATCTCTAGCATTTCTTTTTGGTGCTTTCTTAGGATTTCCATCTCTCTACTTACATTACCCATCTGTTCTTGCATGCTGTCTACTTTATCCACTAGGGCCCTTAGCATATTTACCATAGTTGTTTTATATTCCCAGTCTGATAATTCCGATATACCTGCTATATCTGAGTCTTGTTTTGATGCTTGCTCTGTCTCTTCAAAATGCGTTTTTTGCCTTTGGTATGTCTTGTAATTTTTTTCTTGATAGCTGGGCATGATGTACTGGGTAAAGGGAATTGCTGTAAAAAAGCCTTTAGTAAAGTGGTGGTAAGGTGTGAGGGGAGGGGAAGCATTCTACAGTCCTATGATTAGATCTCAGTCTTTTAGTGAACCTGTACCTCTGGATTGTGATCTTTACACGTGCTTCTCAGTTCCCTCCCCCTTTAGTTGGGACAGGATGTCAAGAGCTAGCTGAATTTGGAATGTTTCCCTTCCCCCAGGCCAGTTAGGCTCTGGTTAAATAGTTTCTCCTGAGGGTAGGCCTTGTTAAGAAGAACAGAATGCTCTGGCATGTTTCAAAATGGTTTCTTTTCTTCTCTCCTGCTGGAAGCAGTGGGGGATTTTTCTCTGATATTCACTATGAGGGCCTGATAGAGTTCCTGGAGGTAAAACTCACAAAAGTATGGTGGTTCCCCCTATGACTGGGTTCCCCTGTAGTTTTTAGCTCTGAGAGTTGTCCACAATGAGCATCCAGCAATTCATCAATTATAGTTCTGGTTTATTTACCTCAGCACTGGTTCCTATGAAGGTTGTTATTTGTGGGTTTCTGCTCCAGTAAGTTGTGATTCTCTGTATTCTCTTGTTGGTCTCTCCTATTTTAGGGGCACTGATTTTCCCTATGAACTCACTTCTGTTAAGGATCTAAAAAGAGTTATTGCTTTATTCAATTTTTTCAGCTTTTTACCTATTGTTAACATGCAGTGGTGACTTCAAAGCTTCTTACATGCAGAACCAGTAACCAGAAGGGACTTACATACTTTTTAGGAAGAATTTATACTAACTATTTTGGCGTTTAATGCTTCCAATTAAGGGAATGTTTACAAGTATTGGGCTTTCCAAGTTCTTGAGTCAGTGTCAGCTTTGGCAAGGCTCATCCTACCTGGGGAAAGCATGGTCAGTAGCGAGGAAGACAAGAACAGGCTCTCGGGGCTCTAGTTACCTAGTCTCCTATAAAACCCAGGTCTCCAAACTTTCTCATCTATAAAGCAAGCTTAATTAGAAAATCAAGGCTACTTAGTTAGGAAATTAGGTTAAAAACTTATATATAAATATTCTTCTGTGTGTATGCAATAAGTCCATCACTTTTTAAATAATAGATATGAAAGTGCTTTGAAATGTGCATGGTGCTATAGAGAGGTAAATGTATGTAATTGTCATCCAAGCTCCACAAGGGTGGCAAGTGTCTTCCCCGCATAGAGCCCAATTCCCACAGCACTGGATACAGATGTGATGCACCCAGCCACTACTGCATAAATCAGCACTTTCAGAATAATCAAGACCATAGACAACTAGCTTCAGGTGCTAATTTTTCTAGCATAAGAAAACAGTTTTGCTTCTGATATTTGGGGATCAGAAGAAACATGTATGTAAGTGATGTCTACAGTTAAGTAAGATTGCAGAAACATGGTGTTCTTGTTTGCTGTGATAAGCCCAGTCACTTTGGCTTTACCTTATTCCTCCTCCCTTTGGGATTCTTTGGCCCAAAGAATTCTTTGGACTATGTGAAGCTGAGAGTTCCCTTGGGGTGCTGATCAGATGAGATACTGATTCAACTTACTCTCTTCAGTGAACTGGGCCCAGGTATTAGAAAGCGAATTGGTCTCTGTCCTAGGAATTGAAAAAAGTTAGAGCTGTATTTGTTTCCAAGCTGAGTGCAGAGAGCAATTGCATTCTATCATCTAATGATCTTGTTTTAATTTTATAGAACTAAACCAATTCCTCATAATTATGCACACTAAAAAAAAATCAGAGTATATCTGAAGCATTTGGGAATCTAGAACTAAACAAGAATAATTTAAATGAAACAAGATAGCAATCTCCAGCTGAGAGTTTAGGGGAACGTATTAGACAGGATTCTCCAGAGACACAGAACCAATAGGATGTGCATATATAGAAAGAGATTTATTTTAAGGAATTGGCTCATGTGATTATGGAGGTTGGTGAGTCTAAAATCTTCAGGGTGGGTTGCCAGGCTGGAGATTCAGAGAAGAGCCAATGTTGCCGTTCAAGTCCAAAGGCTGTCTGCTACAGAATTCCCTCTTACTCAGTGAAGATCACTCTTTTTGTTCTATTCAGGCCTTCAACTGATTGGAGGAGGCCCACCTATATTATGGAGGGCAATCTGCTTTACTCAAAGTCCACCAATTTAAATGTTAATCTCTTCCACAGAAATATCCAGAATGATGTTTGACCAAATATCTGGGCACCATGGCCCAGACAAGTGGACACAAAAAAATCAACCATCACAAGTCCATCCCTTGTCAATTTGGTACCCATACACATCTCCTTAAAGCATACATAATCTCTGATTAAAGACAATAACAAGGTCATACTTCCACCTAACATGATACAACTATCCTTCGTACAACTGACAACATACTGTTTCCCATAAAAGGATGCAAAGTCTTTGGATGATGTTCACTCTTCTCCTTGATATCATAACTTAAATACTATGATATAAAATTAACAATACATAAACATATGATATAAAGTCAATACATCTTATGTTACATGATAACGGGATAAGAGAGGGAAGAAAACAAAGATATTTGCTTAATATTTATACACAAACATATTCAGAACAAAAAAAGGAAGAAATGTTCATGATAATTACAGTCCTCTTTTCTGTGACTGGTCATGTAGTAGTAGCTGGTATTTATAACTACCTTCTTCCACCACAGATTCTGTATTCCTTTTTCTCTCAGCAAGCACCTCAGCTGGTTGTGGTTCTTTACCTGGTGGGATGACCTACACCTTCATTCCTGAAAGGTCTAGGCCCTTAGTAGTCCTGCCTCGATTGAGTTATTGTAGTTTTTCATTGATCTTAATCACAGGGCATGGTAATACTAAGAGACACCTTAAGGGATCTTGTGTATTCCAGACATAGCTCCATTATGGAGGAATAGTCCAATTTCCCCTTAGTAGTAGGATCAATCACCCCAACCAGCACAGTAACTCCCTTCTTTGATTGTTGATTCAGAAATATGAGGAGCCTAAGGTGGCCAGGTGGTGGTTTTAACATCCAGTTTAGTGGAATCATTGTTGTATCTCCTGGTGGAAGCATTTCTCCCTTGGAACTAAGACCTGCAGGCCAGTAGAGCATAAGTTCATGGGAACAGAAAGCAAAAAATTTGCTAATGGGTCACTAGGGGTAATAGTGAGTGGTGCCACTCCCACTTCTACTCCTTGATTCCTGGACTCATGAATCTCCACTCTGGGAGAAACAGCACCATATACCGGATGCTGATTCAGAGCCTATACAGCCTCCTGGAGAACCTTGCCCCAGCCCTGCAGGGTTTTGCCATCTAGCTGGCACTGTAACTGAGTCTTCAAAAGGCAATTTCACTGTCCTATCAATTCAGCTGCTTTAAGATGGTGGGACACATGGTATGACTGGTGAATTCCATGTGCATCGGTTCATTGCTGCAGTTCATTTGCTGTGAAGTGATTTCCTTAATCAAAAGTAATGTTGTGTGGAATACCATGATGGTGGATAAGGCATTCTGTAAGTCTATGGATCATAGTTTGGGCAGAAGTATTGCAGGCAGTGAAATCCATATCCAGAATAACTGTCTATTCTAGTAAGAACAAAACGTTGCCCCTTCCATGATAGAAGTGGTCCAACGTAGTCAACCTGCCACTAGGTAGCTGGTTGATCACCCTGGGGAATGGTGCCATACTGGGGAATCAGTGCTGGTCTCTGCTGTTGGCAGATTGGGCATTCAGCAGTGGCCAAAGCCAGGTCAGCCTTGATGAGTGGCAGTCCACCTTGCTGAGCCCATGAATAACCTCCATCCCTGCCAGCATGGCCACTTTGTCCATGAGCCCACTGGAGCGGGGGGAAAGAGGCTGACTGGTATCCACAGAACAGATCATCCTACACACTTGATTATTAAAATCCTCCTTTGCTAAGGTCACCCTTTGGTAAGCATTCACATGCGATACAAATATCTTCGTCTTTTTGCCCATTCAGAGAAGTCTATCCACATACCTTTCCCCAGACTTTCTTGTCACCTATTTTCCACTCATGTTCCTTCCAATTCCATGACCTTTCAGCCAAATCATTGGCCACAGTATATAATCACACATCTGGCCATTTCTCCTTCCCAGCAAAGTAAACAACCAAATGTACTGTGAGATGTTAACCATCACAGGCAACTTAATACATTGGAGCTTCACATCACTGGAGCACCTGCCACAGCACTGAATTATGTATCAGATCACCTTGTAACACTTAGCTGTGTTGAGGTCTTTGGTATTATAACAATTCAGTAAGTAATTATCAAGGCCTATTCCATTGTGGACCTAGAACACTGAATTCCTCTCCAGAAGAAATAGTATTACTGATACATATAACTGTGAGACTTCAGATCAATACAAATCTAAAAATACAAATAAAGAAATGTGAGACAGCCTTAAAGTCATGGAACTACAGGGAACAAGTATTTTTCTTGAGTAAACAGACATCATGAACATGGTAATCACACTGGGATGAAAAATACATATAGAGAAGAGGTTTTACCGAATCTTGTTCGATTTGAAAAGCTCTAGAATGGAAATATGGGAAGAGCTGGAAAACAAAGGTATTCATTACATAATGTTGCCTGCATTTACTTTTTAACAAATCATGTTTGTTTTATAACCTATTATGCATGAGCTAAATGGAGGGAAATTTAAATTTTTACAAATGACAAAAACAGTAGTCATACATTGCTTAACGACGGGGATATGTTCTGAGAAACGCTGTTTTAGGTGATTTTGTTGTTGTGTGAACATCACAGAGTGTGCTTACACAAACCCAGCTGGTATAGCCTACTCCACACCTAGGCTGAATGGTACTAATCTTATGAGACCACTGTCCTATATGAGGTCTGTTGTTGACCAAAACGTCGTTACGTGGTACATTACTGTATAACCAGAAGTCCACATAAGGCCCTGCTAGTCATAATATAGGGACAAAGGCCTAAAAACTACCAGAATCAAGAAATTGATATTTTTACTTATAATTTACAATTTATACCTCACCTACCTGCAAAAAGCATTTGGTGTAACTTAAAACATTAAAAAGCATAAGAAAAGATACTTAACAATTAAAAGGGTGATAATTGGTTAAGGGGGAAGAGAAATCATTGTTCCAGGGACTTTGGGTCTATAAGCATTTTTACTTATGTTTCTAATCCAAGGATGGAGTTGTTAAATACTTTCCCAGGCTCTAACAAAATTTCCCATTTTCCTTCCTAAGGTCTTCTTTATCAACCCTTCTACCCTTCCTCATTCTATATGCTCTCCCTTGGAACTTCTCATCCACACCCGTGAAATCATCAACCAACTGTATACTGTCACCTCCCAAATCTTTTTCCTCAGTCCAGGCCTACATATATAGGTACCCCAAACTGAGTACCGCCAAGACCAAATTTATCATCTCCCTCTCCAGTCCCTCTACCTTCTTCATCCCTATCTGAGACGTCACCACTGTCCCCTCAGTTGCCCAAGACAACCTGAATCATACTTCCATTATCTCCACATCAAATCAGTCATTGAGTTTTGTTCTAATATCACCCAAATAAATGTACATCCTCCTCTACATTCTCTTTCCACTCTCCTAGTTCAAGTGCTCTTTCTCTCTCCTAGAATATTACAAAAGCCTCCTAAGTGGCCTCCACAGATCCAGGCCTCACCTACCTCACTCCATCCTTGGCACTATTCCACAGAGATTTCCTGAAAATCAGATCTGATTATCTCATTCATTGGCTCAGAATTCTTCAACAACTCCTCATTGTTAACAGGATAATATAACCTCCTTAACATGGCATGTGATGTCCTTCATGATGTGGCCCCATCTCAATATCTAGCCTCACTAAAGAATGAGCTGTTCTACCTAAGCAAATTTTCAAGAGAATTCTGGTTTGTCTCTAAGTATAATGAAAATAATTGTATTCACGTTGTTAAAAATATTTGTAATATATATTATATGAATCATGTCTTTCAAACAGATAGCTCTAGACATAATTTCACCTCCGTTTGCACATGGTTGTCACCATGGATTCCAACTCCTGCACTGTGTTGTGATAGCGTGAGGTCCTCGGGGTTCTAAGGCATGCCAAACTATTCACCTCTTCACTCAAGTCCCAGACAATAGCGGGCAAATTGGCTGCTTTCATCATCTCTGTTTTCATAGTCGACCTATTAAAGCCCACCCACACCTTCTGCACTTCTGATCTTCCGACGATTGCACTCTGTAGATAAAATCACTTGTGTGAAATCAGTATCCTATTTCTCATGTAATTCTAAATCAGCAGGCTCCAATCTGAGGACTTTTCCTCTGAATCAAAGTGCATGAGCTTCTAATAGCCTTGTTTCTCTCTCTGCTTACTCTTCTGCTCACTGCCATGTATGTGATGGTGTTCTTGGGAGTTGAGGCGATTGACTTATTAGCTTGGATGGTGGTGGTCTATTGTACGTAGGGATTTAGTGACCTGACATAGGAATTTATCTGTGTGTTCATAAAAGAACAAGGAATAAACCCAGAAACCCCAATCTGTGGCCTTGTTGTTTCCCTCTTAACCTACCTATTCTGTCTGAAGGAGTTCTCCTCAAACAAACTTGAAGACCATTCCTTCAGTGCACCCAGAGGTCCCAGCCCAGGTACTCAGTGGTCACCACAGCATTGCACTGCTTGATGCAGCACCAATATGGACAAATTTCATCGATCCTAATTCCTTAAGGGATTGCCCCTGATCCCAAAGGATCCAGAAGGGGTCAGACGTTAGGGATTGCTGTAAAGAAATCAAAACATCTCTCAGAAGTGCCAGGTTAGCTATGGAGAAAACTAGCTTAGTGTTGGCAGAAACGTCTGAGAGCATAAACTCAGCATTTAGTTTGCCAGGTTTGTCAATATGGACATTGATTTTTTTCCCAAAGAGAGTGAATAAAAAGGAGGGTCTTTTTGACAGTGTTTTTGACAGTAGGAAGAAGCCAAAGACCACTCTGATTGAGAGCATTTTGTCACATAGTCCATGTGCTCTGATGTGTATATATATATATGTATATGTATATGTATATCTGTATCTTCCATCTCTTAAGCCAAACACTTTAAAGGTTTGTATCATCTTATAGTTCCTAACATTGTGTTCTGAATGTAAAACATTAACTAGATTTTTATTAATTACTTCCTAAAATATCCAAGTGATTTAAGTTATATCTGATAAAATGAACCTTATGATGTGAAACACTCTCTTGATGGTGTTATATATGATAATTAGAAGCATATGGTAGTCACCCAGGAAAGAAAGTATACATCACAGTTGCTGGGAAAATGCTGAAGTCCTTTAGCAAGCCACGTAGTTTTGCACATCACATGAATTCTGGGTTCAGAATTGACTCAGAAGGCATCACCCCACTTACTGTGTCACACAGACACATCTTGCAATACCTTCACTTTCCCAATCACAGTCTTCCCAAACCAGATCCTTCTATGAGTATTAAAAGCTAATAATAAAGGAAATTTTTTTAAAATGGGGCATCAAAAGGGTACAGAGTGTAAACACCAGGCCCTGATGGCAGAAGACAGGCAGGTAGGAGAGCTCAGGACTTGGTGACGAGAAAGGGGATAGAGGTTAATGTAGAAGGTTAGCATTAGTCCTCTAGGGAGGAGTGACTCAGAGTGTGAGAGCTCCAAGGCTGTTCAAGGGACCAGACAGGAAGAGAGCTTCGTATATGCAAAGGCGGTCAGTGACTCAACCTAAAGCACAGGAGGCATGAAGAGCAAGGAGACCAGGGCTCCTCCCTGAGGGCGTGATCCATACAAGCGGCAAATGTGACTCTGGCCACTGATCCAAGGAGGGAGGTATGATCCTCTGCCCAGCTCTTCTGGATTCAGCTGTATAAGAGCAGACAAGCACGGGGAGACAGGAGAGGCTTCTAAGACGCTGCTACCAAGAGGCAGGAAGTTTCATGCTTTTTGCCAAAATCTTTTTGTTTTGTCTCTTGAATTGCTACTCTTTTCCATCTCTGCCCTATCCTTATAGATTCCTCTTAATTCTGGTGATTCCCAAAACTATATTTCCAGTCTAGCTCTCATACTGGATTTCCTGATGTCTACCAGACATTTCTGCTTATACATATTGCTGTTATGTCAAGTAGTAAATATACATAACAGAACTCGTCATTCTCTTTTCCCCACAAAAATAGTTCCTTCTTCCATGTCAATTTCCTCATCTCAGTCAACAGAACTGTGATTCCTCCATTCTTTCAGGCCAGAACCCTTGGAACCAGTTTCAACTCATGTCTCATCTTCATCCTGCATCCAGGATCCTATATCCTTCATCCCTCCCAGGGACCAAGTCCTGTTGGTTCTTCCTCTAAAATCTCTCTCCCTTCTCTTCATTCCATCAACCTTACATAAGCATTTTCTATCCTCTCAGGCCCACACCACTCAACCAGCCTTCTAGCTAATGACTCTGATTCCTATCTCTCTCTACTTTATTTAGTCCTATATGCTACTTTCCAGCTATCCTTCCTAAAGTACTACTTTTACATAACTCTTCCCTTGTCCAAGAACCCCAAATGGTTTCACACTGCTTACTACAAGCCCAATCTTGACACCAGACTCTTAATGCCCTCCACAGTCTGGCTCACATTCTTATTTCCCAAAGCTCCCTAATGGGTATCCTCCGACCCTCCAATTTGGCCCCCTCTGTCCATTGGAAGAGAATTTCATGTATGCAAATAGGGTCAGCCAGTGTACCCATAACCCACACCAATGCTTTGGTCAAGTTCTGCCAAGTGCCCTGCCCTATAATCTCTTCCTGCTCATCTTTCAAGTCTAAGTCTTGCTTATTGCCTAAAGCCTACTGTGTTCATCTGGATTCTCCAAGAAGCAGATACCAAGATGGGATTACACATACAAGGATTTTATTAGGGGAAACATCTGTGAGCGAAAATGAAGAGGGAGCCCAGGGAGGCGGGGAGATCCTGCAAGTCTGACTCTGAGTGAAGGAGAGAGGGAAGAAGGTTTGGTAGAGAAGTCCTAGACTGCTGTTTGCTCAGCCATTGGCTCAGAGCAGCCCATGGGCAGCCTTGGTCTTGGTAAACTTCTCCAGATTTCAGAGCACAGCAGCTGGAGCCCTTGGTTAATGATGCACTTGTAGTTGGAGATCTGCAAAGTGCATTGTCAAGGACACCACACCTGGTCTAAAGCCTTGGGCCCACACGGATCTCTTCATTCTGTGAATTCATACTGTACACAGGATCAATAACACCTCATCTGGAACTTAGTTATTTTTATCTCAATTGTTTGTTTTGTCTCCCCAAACTCCTTGAATCAGGTACCACACCTTGTACTTTTTTGGTATGCCCTCTACCATCCTGGAATTACTAATTGCTTTGTAGATAGGTGCTCAATAAATACTTTTTAATTTTGAGTCAATCACTCATCATTCATTATGAAGAGGCACCGTCAATACGGAGACTGGAAAAAATCTCTTCTACCTATTTTGTGAAAATTTTGTTTGCAGATCAATAGCAGCAAAAGGAGAGAGAGTATTAAAAATAGCTCTTTGGGAAACAAGAGGAACTCAGAAATGGGGGAATTTCATTGTGCAAACTCTGGCTAAGTTGGAAAGGAAAACAGAAAGAGGAGAAAGAAGAAGGAACCCAACGAAAGATAGCTTCTTTGTTCCATTATTATGGGTACGAATATAAAAATGGATCCAGTCAAGATTCTATTACTAAGGGAGGATGCTGCAGTGTTGAAAATTACCAGCCACCTAGATCACTCTAAAGAGGGATCCACAGAAATGATTCCGTGGCAACCCTGGAAAGTGACAACCAGGCTGTAGAGGGAAGACAGCTTCCCAAAGGACCTAAATTCTACATTGAAAAAAAGAGAATAGGAGAAAAAACCCCAGATTTTTGAAGTATTGTTTTGAATAAGCTGGTTAGAGTAACACTGAAATGCCCCTGGAGAAATAGGGAGAGTAGGTTCTCCTTTAATCCAGGAGCATAGATTCCCAGGACCCTGCTGTGTTTCCAGAAACGATACAGCACATTCCACACATTTGATATGATCTTGCTTCTCCATCTCTCAAGTTCAAGCTGTTAGAGCAAGGGCATGGACTCACAGAGGTTTTTCTGAAGAATCAAGAACAAGATTTCAGAAGTTCTACGTTTCAGACTTGAGATTTCACTTTGCTCACATTATTTTGGTAAAACTTCCGATTTTTCTCACTGATAGTCAAGAGTTAATCATTTGTTGGGGCCAGCCCGGTGGCGCAAGCGGTTAAGTGCGCACGCTCCGCTGCGGCGGCCCGGGGTTCGCTGGTTCGGATCCCGGGCGCGCACCGAGGCACTGCTTGGCAAGCCATGCTGTGGCGGCGTTGCATATAAAGTGGAGGAAGATGGGCACAGATGTTAGCCCAGGGCTGTCTTCCTCAGCAAAAAAAGAGGAGGATTGGCGGATGTTAGCAAAGGGCTGATCTCCTCACAAAAAAAAAAAAAAAAAGAGTTAATCGTTTGTTAATTACATTTCAAAATATAGATTGTTTTGATCCTACAATTTCTGGGACTTAAATGGTTTATTAAAAGCATTAGCATTAAGATTCAATTTTATAAACTGATGAGTTCAATTAGCCAATATTTGTTAAGGATTTTTGCAACTATGTTCACGAGGAACTAAAATTTTCTTTTCTTGTAATTCTTTTTTAGCTAGTTTTCGTATCAGGATAATAATGCTGACCTCATAAAACAATTTGGAGATTGTTCCCTTGTCCTTCACTTTCTTAAAGAGTTTGTGTAAGATTGATAATATTTCTTCCTTAAATGTATGATACAATTCTGTATCGTTCTGTAGGGAATACAGATTACATCATCTTTCATTAAAGCGTGTTGAGGATTTTTCTGGCAGGCAGTTGCAAACTCAATTTCTGGGCCGGCCCCATGGCTTAGCGGTTAAGTGCGCGTGCTCTGCTGCTGGCGGCCCGGGTTCAGATCCCGGGCGAGCACCGACGCACCGCTTCTCCGGCCATGCTGAGGCCGCGTCCCACATGCATCAACTAGAAGGATGTGCAGCTATGACATACAACTATCTACTGGGGCTTTGGGGGAAAAAAAAATAAATAAATAAATAAAATTAAAAAAAAAAAACAAACTCAATTTCTTTGATAGATATAGTGCCATTTCTCTTTGTTACAATTTTTGAAAGTTGTTTTTTAAAGTTATTTACATATTTCATGTAATTACATTGACATAAAGTTATAACATGCCAATTATACTGGCATAAAGTTGATTGTAATATTGCCTCATTATTGTTTAAATGTCTGTAGGATCTATAATAATATCCCATCTTTCATTCATGTTATTGATAGTTTGTATTTTCTCCCATTTTGTCTTGATCAGTCTTGCTAGTGGTTTATTATATCTCTGTAGTTTGTTGTTTTATAGTTTATTTATTCTCCTATCATAATCATTTCCTCCTTTTTATATACTTTGGATTTAATTTGCTCTTTTTCTAACTTCTTAAGATTGAAACTTAGATCATTTAATTAATCCTTTCTTCTTCTTCTTTTTTTTTTTTTTTGGTGAGGAAGATTGGCCATGAGCTACCATCCATTGCCAAGCTTGCTCTTTTTCTCAAGGAAGGTTGGCCCTGAGCTAACATCTGTGCCAATCTGCCTCTATTTCATATGTGGGTCGCCGCCACAGCATGGGTTCATGAGTGGTGTAGGTCCATGCCTGGGATCCAAACCTGTGAACCCAGGCCACTAAAGTGGAGTGCGCTAAACTTAACCACTATGCCACCAGGCCAGCTCTTTTCTTCTTTTCTAATGTAAGTATTAAATCTCCAATTTTCCCTCTAAACGTTGTTTTAGCTGTATCTTAAAAATATTCATATGTTGTGTTCTTATTATCACTTGGATTGAAATATTTTATAAATTCCCTTGTGATTTCTTCTTTGACTCATGGGTTACTTAGAAGTGCACTGTTTAATTTCCAAGTATTTGGGAATTTTTCTAGATATCTTATTGTTATTGATTTCTAATTTAATTCCATTGTGGTTGGAGAACATATTCTGTAAGATTTCATATTTTGAAATTTATGGAGACATTTTTCTGCAAAACATGTAGTCTATCCTGATGAATATTCCATTTACACTTGAAAAGACAGTGTATTCTTCTTTTGGTTCTAGTGTTTTTATAGATGTCAGGTACTTCAGGTGGTTGATGGTGTTCAATATCGTCTTCATCTTTACAGATTTTTTTGCCTAGCTCTTCTATCATTTTTACTGAGAGCCATTTAAAATCTCCAACTATGAGTGTGGATTTATCTATACTCCTTTTAATTCTGTCAGGTTTTGTTTCATGTTTTTTTAAGCTCTATTTGGAGGCATGGACACAGTTAGGATTGTTATATCCTCCTGATGAAATGCCATCCTTTATCTCTAATACTGCCTTTCTTGAAGTCTACTTTGTCTTATATTAAAACAGACACATCAAGTGCTTTGTGCTTACTTTTTTCATGATATACCTTTTTTCCTTCACTTTACTGTCCACCTGTCTTTGTACTTAAAGTGCATATTTTCTACACAGCTTATATTTGGATTTTCCTTTTTAACAGCTTGACAATCTCTGCCTTTTAATTAGAGTGTTTAGTCCATTAACATTAATGTAATTTTTTTACATGGTTGAGTTTAAGTCTACCATTTTGTAATCAGTTTTCTGGTTATCTCATCTGAGTTTGTTCCTCAGTTCTTACTTTCCTGCCTTCTTTTGGGTTAATAAAATACTTTGTTATTCTACTTTAATTCCTTGATTGCATTTTTTTGCGTGTGTGAGGAATATTGGCCCTGAGCTAACATCTGTTGCCAAACCTCTTTTTGCTGAGGAAGACTGGCCCTGGGCTAACATCCATGCCCATCTTCCTCCACTTTATATGGGACGCTGCCACAGCATGGCCTGACAAGCGGTGCATAGGTGCGCGCCTGGGATCTGAACCCCGGGCTGCCGCAGCGGAGCATGTGCACTTAACTGCTATGCCACTGGGCCAGCCCTGATTGCATTTTTTAGTGGTTACTCTAGAGATTACAATATGCATCTATTTAGAATTAATATTGTACCATTTCACATAAAACAAAAGTAAATTTTACAACAGCAAAATTGCATTTACCCTATCTTTTGTGCTAACCTTATCACATGTTTTACATCTACATAAGGGATAAATCCTAGAATGTAAAGTTATTTTACCATTAACAGTTGTCTTTCAAAGAAATTAAGAGAAGAAAAAAAGATACTCTTTTATCTTTGCACACATATTTAACCTTTCTGTTATTCTTTATTCCTTTCCAAGAATCCAAATTTCCATCTGGTGTCATTTCCCTTTGGCCTGAAGAATTTTCTATAGCATTTCTTGTAGCATAGGTCTGGTTGTAATGAATTCTATCAGTTTAAAAAAAATCTTCATTTTACCCTCAATTTTGAAGGATATTTTCACTGAATATAGAATTCTAGATTGGCAGGAGTTTTCCCCTTCAGCATTTAAAAAATGCCATTATATTGAACAGGGAGCATGCTGGGAGAGGCATGGATTCAGTGCAAATGCAAGACTAGATTTCAAGGTACAGCAGCTGAGGCCCATGGTCAATTACACCACCTGGAGGAGAAGATATGCAAGCTGCCTTCTTGTGGGCACCACAGCCATCCAGTGAATTTTTCTTTTGATATTGCATTTTCTCATTCTATATTTTTCCATGTGTGTTTATAGTTCCCAGTTGTCTGGCGAGATTACACATCTATTAGCTCATTTGTACCACTTTTCCATATATATATATATGTATATATATATGCTTTAAATTTTTGCCTGCTTATTCCAACATCTGGATCATCTTGAAGTCTGTTTCTACTGACTGATATTTTTCTTGATTATGGGTCACAGTTTCCTACTTTATTCACGAGTCTACTAATTTTTTATCGTAGGTTTGACATTGTAGATGACTTTCTGTGGGGAATATGAATTATGTGATCTTTCATTAAAGTGTGTTGAGGATTGTTCTGGCAGGCAATTAAATAAGTGGCAGATCTTTTCGGCTCTGTCAGGAGCAGTTTTTTGTTTGTTGGGAGGTTTTTCATTACTGATTCAGTCTCCTTGCTAGTAATTGGTCTGTTCAAATTTTCAGTTTCTTCATGATTCAGTCTGTTGTTGTGTATTCTAGGAATTTATCCATTTCTTCAAGGTTGTCCAATTTGTTTGTGTATAATTGTTCATTGTAGTCTCTCATGATCCTTTGTATTTCTGTGGTATCAGTTGTAAAGTCTCCTCTTTCATTTCTAATTTTATTTATTTGAGTCCTCTCTCTTTTTCTCTTCATGAGTGTAGCTAACGGTTTGTCTGTTTTGTTTATCTTAAAAAAAAAAAAAAGCTCTTAGTTTCATTGATCTTCTTAGTTTCATTGATCTTCTATTGTATTTTTAGTCTTTATTTCATTTATTTCTGCTCTGATCTTTGTTATTTCCTTCCTTGTACTAACTTTGGGCTTAGTTTGTTCTTTTTTCTAGTTCTTTGAGGTGTAAAGTCAGGTTGTTTTTTTGAGATCTTTCTTGTTTCTTAATGTAGGCATTTATTGCTATGAACTTCCCTCTTAGAACTGCTTTTGTTGCATCCCATAAGTCTTGGTATGTTGTCTTTCCCTTTTCATTTGCCTCAAGATATTTTTTTATTTCTCTTTTGAAATTTCTTCCTTGATCTGTTTGTTGTTCAGTAGCATGTTGTTTAATCTCCACATATTTGTGAATTTTCCAGTTTTCTTCTTGTAATTGATTTCTAGTTTCATACCATTGTGGTGGGAAAAGATGCTTGATATGACTTCAATCATCCTAAATTTATTAACACTTGTTTTGTAGCCTAACATATGATTTATCCTGGAGAATGTTTCCTCTGCATTTGAGAAGAATGTATATTCTGTTGCTTTTGGATGGAATGTTCTGTAAATGTCTGTTAAGTCCATCTGTCTAACATGTCATTTAAATCCATGTTTATTGATTTTCTGCCTGGATGATCTATCCATTGATGAAAGTGGGGTATTGAAGTCCCCTACTATTATGGTATTGCTGTCTATTTCTCCCTTTTGGTCTGTTATATTTGCTTTATATATTTAGGTGCTCTTATGTTGGATGCATAATTATTTACAAATGTTATATCCTTTTGTTGAAGTATTCTCTTTTATCATTATATTACCTTCTTGGTCTAATTACAGTCTTTGTCTTAAAATCTATTTTGTCTGATATAAGTATAGCTATCCCAGCTTTCTTTCAGTTTCCATTTGCATAGAACATCTTTTTCCATCCCCTCACTTTTAGTCTGTATGTGTCCTTAAAACTGAAGAGACTCTCGTGTAGGCAACACATAGTTGGGTCTTGTTTTTTCACCCATTCATCCACTTTGTTTTTGGCTTGAAAAATTTAGTCCATTTATATTTAAAGTAATTATTTATAGATATGGACTTATTGCTACTTTGTTAATTGTTTTCTGTCTGTTTTGTAAATCTTTTGTTCCTTTCTTCTTCTCTTGCTCTCTTGCTTTGTGATTTGATGATTTTCTGTATTAATATGCTCAGATTCCTTTCTCTTTCTCTTTCTCTTTTGTGTATCTGCTATAGGTTTTTGCTTTGTGATTATCATGAGGCCTACATAACACATCTTAGAGTTATAACAGTCTATTTTAAGCTGATAACAACTTAAGTTCAAATGCATTCTAAAGTTTTATATTTTTACTCACTCCCCCACCTCTACAGTTTATGTTTTTGATGTCACAATTTACATATTTTTATCTTGTGTACCCATGAACAAATTATTGTAGTTATAGTTATTTTTACTACTTTTTTCTTTTAAACTTTATAATGTATTTATAAGTGATTAACCTGCCACCATTACAACATTAGATTATTCTGAATTTACTATATATTTACCTTTACCAATGAGACATACTTTCATATGTTTTCCTGTTACCAATTAACGCCTTTTTGTTTCAGCTTTAAAAAGTCCCTTTAGCATTTCTTGTAAGGCTGGTCTAGTGGTGATGAACTCCTTCGTCTTTTGCTTGTCTAAAAACTCTTGTAGCACATTCTTTAAATTTCAATTTTTGTTATGGAAAAATTTAAATACTTTTATACAAAAGTAGAGTGAAAAGTATAACAAGCCTCTCTGTTAGTTTTCTTTAACAATTATCAACTTATGAATAATCTTATATTCTCTACTTCTACCACCTCTCCCTAAATTATTTTTGAAGCAAATCTCAAACATTATATTATTTTATTTGTACATATTTCTAAAGACAGACTCCCCCTCTTAAATAAAAATGCAACATCATCTCACTTTAATATTTCCTCAACATCACTAAATATCCACTGAATGTTTACATTTCCCTAATTGTAGTATAATTGTGTGTGTGTGTGTGTGTGTGTGTGTGTGTGTGTGTATGAGGAAGATCAGCCCTGAGCTAACATTGGATGCCAATCCTCCTCTTTTTGCTGAGGAATATTGGCCCTGGGCTAACATCTGTGCCCATCTTCCTCTACTTTATATGGGACACCACCACAGCATGGCTTGACAAGCGGTGCATCGGTGTGCGCCCGAGATCCAAACCCGCGAACCCCGGGCCACCGAAGCGGAACGCGTGCACTTAACCGCTGAGCCACCGGGCCGGCCCCAATACCTTATATATATATATATATTATAGGCATTATATAATATATATTTATATATAATTTATATAAAACATACCTTATATATACTTTAATATAAGATATACATATACGTTCACATACCTCCCCCTTTCTTAGCCAAATGGTAGTATTCCATATATACTTTCTTCCACCTTGCTTTTTTTACTTAACAATATATCTTAGATATATAGTAGTATGTAATATATATGTATGTATGTGAGTATATATATTCATATGAATGTGTATTTATTTATATGTACATATATAATTTAAGTTTATAGCTTTTCTCCTAAAGAGCAGGAGAGGAATACCTGGGTCTTGGTTTGGGTTGCTTCCTAAGTGTTATATTAAAGTTCTACTATTTTTTACCATTTGAAGAAATGAATAAATTCCTTAGATTCTGTGCCATTAAAAATTGGTATAATTTGATTGAATGTAATCATTCATTTCATAATTGAGAGATTGAGATAAGATAGGACTCTGGTATAGAAAGTTCTTTGATTTCTGTATGCCTCGGTTTCCTGATCTGTAAAGGAGGAGAGGTGAACAGATGATCTCCTGGTCTAGCTAAGATCTCTCCCTGTCACACATTCCTGTGGTGCCCTGTACTTTCCTTTCAGGCTATCTTCTGTTATGGTAGTTAAATGATTACTTTCATACAACCTGTCTTACCTGCATCAGGAAGTGAGGAACACGTCTATCATGTTCTCCACTGTATATTTAGTGTCTAGCACAGGACCTGGTGTACGCAGATAAAAAATAGTTGTTAAGTGAATAAATGCATGATCCCAGAACTAAAACTTTGGATGAGTGCCATTTAAAATAAGCAGTTGTCTGTGTAGCTACTATTAATCAACACATCAGTTAAAAAAGAATTTTTTTAAAAACATAGGCAACACGCCTAAAGGAAGTTTGCCCACATACATTCCATTCTCTTTTTCTTGCTGGAAATCTGCATTTATGTGGTGACTCCCCCTTCTTTCCATTACTGATGTAAGACACACTGTACAGGGCAGGTACAATATGGCCGGCAAACCATACTCTTATTGACCACATTGTTTCTGAGAAGTATTATAAGTGTTAACATATTTTGAAGCCTCATCATAGTCAACTACGCATTCTAAAACTTACACATGGGGGCCGGCCCAGTGGCGCAAGAGGTTAAGTGTGCGTGCTCCGCTGCGGTGGCCCGGGGTTCACCGGTTCAGATCCCGGGCGTGCACCAACGCACCGCTTGGCAAGTCATGCTGTGGCAGCATCCCATATAAAGTAGAGGAAGATGGGCATGGATGTCAGCCCAGGGCCAGTCTTCCTCAGCAAAAAGAGGCAGATTGGCAGTTAGCACAGGGCTGATCTCCTCACCAAAAAAATAAATAAATAAACTTACACATGGATGTTCTCTGCCATAAAGCCCATCAAAAGAGCTAGAAAAAGCACCTAATGTTGGAAGTCACATTGCAGGGTAGACCCTGGCAAGAGCTCTCAGACTGTGGTCAGCACTAATCACAGCCAACATGAAGTACGTCCTCTGAGAATGTGGGATAAGTACTCTCCAGCACGACTATCAACGTTAAATGCATGTCTCTTCATTTTCTTCTCACCAGCATCCCATCCACCCAAATAATGGTAGGATCCTTCTTTAAGGACCATTTCCACTTGATGCATCAAATATAAAGAGAATATAAATAAGGAAATGGGTGTAAGAAGACAAAAGAGCAACTAAACCTGACAAGCAGGATTCACATTTTTTATTTGAAATAATTATAGCCTGGCTAAGGCCTTGAGGAGAATTTAACCATACTGGAAACACCTTTCTCTTTTGTGTTTCTTAAGCATTAATAAAGCAGAAAAGAGGTGATGGATGCTAAAGATGTAACACCCTAATATGGAAATCACTTTGTTGTTATAAGAGAACAGCTTGGTGTAGCAGAAAGATCATGAACTTTGGAGCCAGACAGACCTCATTTCAAAGACTGGCTCCACGAGCAGTTGGGACCTAGGCAGGTCATGTACACGTCTGACCCTCAGTTTCCTCGTCTGTAAAGTGAGGGTACCACCACCTCCTCTGCATGGTTATTTTGAGGATTTGAGGAAATACATGTAAAGAGCCTAGAAGAGTTTCTGGTAATGCTTAGTGCTCAACAAGTGATACTTCTGGGATTTCATTCTAACTCTGGGATAGTGGCCTTTTTACCGTATTTTAATACTGATATATTGGATTAGATTATAGGGGAAATCAAAAGAGAAGTGACTACTCTCCACTACCTTTTCTTTAAAGAGAAGTGGGCAGCCTATATCACACACCCCAAAGGCAATTTTCAAGGTAGTTTCAAATGGCACAGGCTTGAGTTGGCTCAAAACCGCCCTTTGGCAGAGTGGGGTGCCAGAAAGAGCACTGGCGTTTGGCTTTTTGTTCCCACTGGTTCTGTGACTTTGGAAATGTCATTTAGCCTCACTGAGTCTCATTTCTCTCAACTATGAAAAAGACATAATAACACATGCACCACCTATGTCACAGAGTGGTCATGAGGCGCAAGGGAGATAATGCAGGCGGACGCGCTCTGCACCTGCAGGGTTGCCTACAGAGGAGAGAAAGAATTGGTCTCTACCAATCTCTCCTTCTTCCCTCCTGGTGGCCCCATGCTCTCAGCCTGCTGCCAAGCAAGCCCTACTAAAGCATTCACCACTCATTGCAAGGTTAGTGGATGCTAGTCTGGTGTGACACCTCCCAGGGGTGTGCGAGTGTAAGCCATACACAAGAGGAGACCTCCCACTGCCCCACCCTGCTCTAACTGTGCCATGTCCTCTGGGATGACTCCAGCTCAACCACAGAGATTGGTTCATATCTCCAGTGAGTCCCGGGGTATTAGCATGACCTCTCGGCCATCAACACACTTTCCCTCTGCTCCTATAATGTACCACTCACTGTTCTAGGTGCTAGGGATGTCACAGCAAGCAAAAAATCCCTGCCCTTATGGAGTTCACATTCTGGTGGGGCAAATCAGAAAAAGCAAGTAAGTAAAGCCGATAGTAGAGCATACGGTGCTAAGTGCTATGTAGAAACACAAAGCAGGGAAACAGGATAGAGGAGCCGGAGAGGCCCAGGTGAGATGTGTGTGCTGGTGACTGGGGAGGGGTTGATACGCCATTTTAAATAGGGTGGCCAGGGAAGGCCCCCTGAGAAAGTGGTATTTGAGCAGAGATCTGACAGAGGTGAAGGGATGGGTGAGGACTATCTACGGGAACAATTCTACAATAATAGTATGAGACTTCAACCCTCCCCACACACACTTTCAATAATGGATAGAACATGTAGACAGAAGATCAATAAGGAAATAGAGGATTTACACAACATTATAAATCAATTAGACCTAACAGACATATATAGAACAGTCCACCCAACAACAGCAGGACACATATTCCTCTCAGGTGCACCTGGAATATTCACTAGGATAGAACATATGTTAGGCTACAAAAAAAATCACAATGAATTTTAAAAGGTTGAAATAATACAAAGTATCTTCCAAAAAATCACAATAAATTTTAAAAATTGCAATAATACAAAGTATTTTTTGGACCACAATAGAATTAAAGCTAGAAACCAATTACAGAAGAAAAATTTGTAAATTCACAAATATGTGGAAATTAAACAGCACATGGATTATTGATTACTAACACAATTATCCATTAAGAAGGCTATTCACTGCAAAGGACTTTGAAAGGAGGTGATTAAGTGCCTATTGACTAATGAAGGTGTTTCAGGAGTTAGCTGAAGGCTATATTCCCATGAGAAAGCTCCTGAGAACCATCCAAACTAATGGCAGTTTCCAGAACATGGCAGAAATTCAAGAAAGCAGGACAAGAGTGGATTCTAACTGTGAATAGGATCAAATGCCAAAGAAAATGATCTAATTAAAGAACACCCCAGAAGAAATGAATCTTGAAGAAGTTTGTGCATCAAGGATGGACAGGGACTGCATTTGTCTCTCAATTTAAGGCAGTGGTGCTCCAACTTTTATTTTTAAGCAGTAGAACTCTTTCTTCTAATTGAAACAAGAGCAGAACTCTGATTAAAACTGAGGTCAGGAGTCTGGAGTCCTATTACCCAGTCCCACTGACTTTGTAGGTGGTTCCTCCAAAGAGCCCCTCTTTAGAACCGTAAAGATGGGCGACAGTTTGAACACTGGCCTGGGAAATTCAACCTCTCCTAACCCAACCACCATTGATTACTACCATAACTGGCTATCAAGTACAAGAATATTTATTGAAATATTTGTACTGGACTGCCTGAATATGTGTGTGGAGTTACAATATCTAATACATAATAGAATCTGGGCACACCTTTCTATTCTTTTTTTTCTAGGAAACTTTGAAATGCAAATTCTTGAAATTCTTGTATTTCAAAGTTATCATACGCTGTTACTTTTGTTTTTTCTTAACTTCAGCACCCAGACACCCAAGGTTAGGAGCTTCAATGTGACTCTCTTTAACATCTCTCTTAATTATTCATCTATTCATTAAATATTTAGTAAATAATTACTAATTATATATACTACACATATAGGTATATGTATATATATGTATTATGATAGGCAATTGGGAAACATATTTGAATAAGGCATAATCTCTGCTCCCCAAGAAGCTTGAAGTCTACTGGAGGAGATTACAATTGCTAGATTAAAAGTATGCACAGCATATTATAGGAGCCCGGAGCAAAGGCATCTAAATTAGCCTGATGACAGTGAGCAGAGGTCAAGGGACACTTTCCAGAGAGATGACATTTGATCTGAGTTTTGAAGGAAAAACAGGATTAAGATAAAATCAAAGGATTTGCTAGAGAGATGGGCAAAGTCCAGATTATGAAAAACTTTGTGCTTTTTCATCTTGCATTTATATGACATTCTCAGACAGACAAAACTATAGTAATGGGGAACAGATGAATAATTGCTGAGGGTTAGGGATAGAGTGACTCTAAGGGGACAGCACAAGGAATTTTATCAATTTTCTGTTCCTGCTGCAGTGGTGGTTACATCAATCTACTTGTGTGTTAAATTCATAGAACTGCATAGCCCCTCAAAGATCAAATTTACTGTATGATCAAAAATATATAACTGCCTCTTGAAAATTTAACTAACTGACCAAAGTCAATCATTTAATACACTGGGAAAAAAACAAATGAAAGTCTTCATCAGGGTCTTTTTGTTTTAGTTTTAGTTTAGATTTTTTTTTTTTGCTATAGTCGTCAGTTTTCTAAACTATTCATTATGTCATTAGTTTACAAAATATTGCCACATTTAGTATTTACAGTCCTTTTTAATTGGTCCCACAATAATGATGTATTAGAAAGTTTGACTCCCATTTAAAAATAAGACTGATAAATTTTTATCTTTCTAAACCAAATATCATTTTGAAAAATAATATTGTAAAATATACAGATTTTTTTGTGTGTGTGTGTGAGGAAGATCAGCCCTGAGCTAACATCCATGCCGATCCTCCTCTTTTTGCTGAGGAAGACTGGCCCTGAGCTAACATCCATGCTGATCTTCCTCCACTTTATGTCGGGGGCCGCCACAGCATGACCTGACAAGCGGTGCATTGGTGCGCGCCCAGGATCAGAACTGGGGCCACCAGCAGTGGAGTACACATGCTTAACCACTACGCCATGGGGCAGGCCCCCTAAAATATACAGATTTTTAAAGGAATAATTATAAATACTTCAAATTTTCTAGAATGTCATAGAGTTATTTACCAATAACTTTCAAATATTTCTTGGTTGAATATTTTTAATAAACCATATTACAGTTATGAAAAAAATTAATTGGATTTCTTAATGCCAGTAACAAATATTTTAAACTGAAAATTTCAAAAGATAACATTTACAGAAGTATAAAAAATATCAAACAGTCAATTGTCATTATTTGCAGTAGTTATGCTCTGTAAAGTCACCACAAACACTGAATTAGCAAATACTGAATCATTGTTCCTAGGGGAAACAAAGGCTTAGGTTCCTGCAAGCCTCTGGTCACATTTTCATCAATGGATCAGCACATAACCTTGTTTTATGTGTGTTTCTGTTTAAAGACACCTAATTAATATATACTGTTGATTCACTAACATTGAACTCACAGCCAACAACAGTGCAACTCACACCTGAGCAAAGCATATTTGTATTTTCTCCAAAAGGCACGTCACAGCCTTCCTGCTTAGGAACACGAGACAGCCCTTCAGTACAACACTTTTGGGCCATTGTAAATGGCAAAATTACTCCCTCTCCCCCCAACAACCCCCAAAATGTGGCACTACATAGCCTCCGAAGAGGACACCTGTCTGTGGTATGGGAGCTGAAACAAGAAGGCGGCACGCCACCTTGTTTGACCTCAACTGGGAATGCATGTTGGGTGACTCACATTTTTTGCCACTCTGTGCATGCCCACAAATGACCATGAAAGCATAAGTATTGATTTTAGAATTAAAAATAAATTTTAGCAAGTAGGCAAATTTGTAAATACAGAATCCACAAACAATAAGAATTGATCATTCCTGGGAATAGATCTAACAAAAGATGTTCAAGACCTCTACACAGACATATAAAACAATACTGAGAAAAGGTGAAGAAAAAATCTAAATAAATAGAAGGATATACCATGTTCTTGATTGGAAGACTGAATATTACAAAAATGTCAATTCTCCTCAAAGTAACATAATGCAACCCCAACACATTTTTTAATGGAAATTGAAAAACTGATTCTAAAATTTATCTGGAAACGCAAAGGGCCAAGAATAACCAAGATATCCTTGAAGAAGAATAACCTGGGAGGACTTGCTCTACCTGTTATGACATTGGCACAAGGGTAGGTAAATTGCCCAACAGAACAGAATATAGACAGAAAGAGGTCAGTCATATGAGGATGCTAGAGTTATGACCAAGGCAACATTGCAAACAAACACAGGAGTGAGGAAAGGATTTCTTTTTGATAAATGGTACTCAATCAATTAGCTGTCCATATGGAAAAAGAAAAAATGAACCTTGACTCTCATTTTATATCATAAGCAAAAATCATTCCACTTTAATTGTAGTCCTAAGTGTGAAATGTAAGAGGACACAAAAAGTATTAACCGTAAAGGAAACAAATTGATAAGTTGGACTATCTTAATACTTAATTATTTACTCAATAAATTTCTTCATTCAAGTAATTTACTATTTAAATTAAGACTTCAGTTCATCAAAAGACACTATTAAGAGATTTTTTAGATATGACACCTAAAACACAAGCAACAAAATCAAAAATAAACAAGTGGGACTGCATCAAACTAAAAAGCTTCTGTACAGCAAAAGAAAATCAACAAAGTGAAAAGACAACCTATGGAATGAAAAAAATATTTGCAAACCATATATCTGATAGGTTAATATCCAAAATATATAAAGAACACAGGTACATGAAAAGATGCTCAACATCACTAGTCATGAGAGAAATGCAGATTCAAATCACAATGAGATATCAGATCACACCTGTTAGAATGGCCATCATCAAAAAGATAAGAGATAACAAATGCTTGTATGGCTGTGGAGAAAGGGAAACTCCTGTGCACCATTGGTGGGATTGTAAATTGGTAGAGCCACTATGGAAAACAGTATGGAGAATCTTCAAAAAGTAAAAAATAGAACTACCATATGATCCAGTGATTCCACTTTTGGGAATATATCCAAAGGAAATGAAAACACTAACTCAAAAAGATATGTGCACCCTCATGTTCATAGCAGCATTATTCACAATAGCCAAGACTAGGAAAGAACCTAAGTGTCCATTGATGGATGAATGGATAGAGAAGTAGTGATATATATATATATATAATGGAATATTATTCAGCTATAAAAAATGAGGAAATATTATCATTTGTGACAACATGAATGGACCTTGAATGCATTATGCTAAGTGAGATGTCAGACAGAGAAAGACAAATACTGTAAGATCTCACTTACATGTGGAATCTAAAAAACAAACAAAAAATAATAAAATAAACAAAACATAGAAAAAGGGGTCAGACTTGTAGTTACCAGAGGTGGAGGGTAGGGGCAGGAGGAATTGGAGGAAGGTGGTCAAAACACACAAACTTCCAGTTATAAGATTACTAAGTACTAGGGATGTAATGTACAACATGATGACTATAGTTAACACTGCTGAAGGATACATAGGAAAGCTGTTAAGAGAGTAGATCCTCAGAGTTCTCATCACAAGAAGAAAACTTTTTTCTTTTCTTCTTTCTTTTCCTTTCACCATATCTATAGGAGATGATGGATGTTCGCTGAACCTATGGTGATAATCATTTCACAATATATGTAAATCAAACCATCGGGCTGTATGCCTTAAACTTATGCAGTGATGTATGTCAATTATTTCTCAGTAAAACTGGAAAAAAGAGACACTGTTAAGAGAGTGAGAAAGCAAGTTACAGAGTGGGAGAAGATATTTGTCACACTAATAACTTACAAAGAACTGCTATCCAGAATATATATTAAATTAAAAAAAAAATAAAACCCCTATAACTAAACAAGAAAACTGACAAACAACCTAATTAAAAAATGGGCAAGAAACTTGAAGAGACACTTCAAGAAAAAAGATATCCAAATGGCCTATAAACATATGTGAAAGAACTCAACCCTATTAGTAAACAGGTAAATGCAAATTAAAACCACAATGAGACACCACTTGATACTCAATAGAATGGCTAAAATAGGAAACAACTGACAACACCAGGATGGACGGCAAGAGGAAGTTTCATATATGGCTGGTGAAAGAGTAAACTGGTACAACCATTTTGGAAAATTGTTGGGTGTCATCTACAAACATTAAATATACAAATACTTTACATTAGACTGCAAAGGCTACCATACAAAATACCACATACCGGGTGGCTTTAACGATAGAAATTTATTTTCTCACAGCTCTGGAGGCTAGAAGTTCAAGATCAAGATGTCAGCAGGTTTGGTTTCTCCTGGGGCTTCTCTCCTAGGCAAGCAAATGGCTGCCTTCTCTCTGCGTCCTAACTTGGTCTTTCCTCTGTGCACTCACATCCCTGGTATCTCTCTTAATCATCCAAATCTCCTCTTCTTATAAGGACACCGGTCAGATTGGACTAGGGTCCACTCTAACGCCCTCATTTTAATTTAATCACCTCTTTCAAGGCTCTGTCTCCAAATACAGTCACACTCTGATGTGCTGGGGGTTAGAGCTTCAATGTAGGAATTTGGAGGTGGACATAATTCAGTCCATAACATGCCACCCTCTGGACTCCCCAAATTCACATCTGTCTCACGTGCAAAATACATTCACCCCCATCCCAAGACACCCAAGAGGCTTAACCAATTCCAACGTCAACTCTAAGTCCAAAGTCTCATTTAAGTACCATCTAAATCAGTATGGGTGAGACTCGAGGTATGATGTGCCGCATCTTGAGGCAAAATTCCTCCCCAGCTGTGAATCTGTGAAACCAGGCAAATTATGTGCTTCCAAAAATGATGGGCCAGGCATAGGATAGACATTGCCATTCCAAAAGAGAGAAAGCAGAAAGAAAAAAGGGGTGATGGATCCCATGCTGGGGTGGCAGCCTGCCATTCCGCCCCACTAAAGCAGCAGTGTTGCTCCCTTGGCACTGGGTGGCAGGAGCCTGGCCTGTTGAAACTGAGAAGAAGAAAGCCTGGCCTTCCAGACCAGTCCCTTTTGGTCCCAAGATGGGAGTGGCAGCCCTGCTGATCTCTGGATTTCCTTCAGGGTCTTTTTTCCCTTTGTTTGAAGGAAAATCATGTTCTCAGCCAGATATCTCTAGTGTTGCATTCTGTGGAATCCTAGAAATCCGACAGCCTTCCTTCATCTTGACCTGTCTCTGTCCCCTTTAGTCCAAGCTGGCAGTGTTTCTGCTGCTATAACCACATCTCCTTTCCCAGCTTCTGCTGACATGACTGAGTAGATCCATGGGTCACACCTGTAATCTCTTTATCAAATGATTTTCCAGCCACACCCTTGGCGTTCACTCCAGAAGATACTTTCTCATCTTTTGCAACATGGATAGGTTGAGAACTTCCAAATCTTCAAGTTCTGGTTCCTTTTTGTTTAACAATTCCTTCAATTTATCTCTCTTCTCTCGCATTTTATAAGCAGTAAGGAGAAACCAGGATGCACCTTCAACACTTTGCTTAGAAATCTCCTTGGCTAAATATCCAAGTTTATCAGTCACAATTTCTACTTCCCACAAAACACTATAACACAATTAGGCCAAGTTCTTTGCCACTTTATAACAAAGACCATCTTTCCTACAGTTTCCAATAACGTGTTCCTCATTTCCATCTGAGACCTCACCAGAATTGCCTTTAACATCCACGTTTCTATCAGTACTCCCTTAAGGTCATCTAGGTTTTTTCTAACATGCACCTTAAAGCTCTTCCAGCCTCTACCCATTACCCAGTTCCAAAGCCACTTCCACATTTTCAGGTATTTGTTACAACAGTACCCTACTTCTTGGTACCAAAATCTGCATTAGTCAAGGTTCTCCAGAGAAACAGAGAACAGAACCAACAAGTGTGTGTGTGTGTGTGTGTGTGTGTGTGTACAGAGAGAGAGAGAGACTGATTGATTGATTTGAAGGAATTGGCACATGATTATAGTGGCTGGCAAATCCAAAATCTGCAGGTTGGGCCCACAGGCTGGAGACACCAGGGATGTGAATGCACAGAGGAAAGACCAAGTGAGGACACAGAGAGAAAGGTGGCCATCTACAAGCCAAGGAGAGAGGCCCCAGAAGAAACCAAACTTGCCGACACCTTGATCTTGGACCTCCAGCCTCCAGAACTACGAGAAATAAATTTCTGTTGTTTAAGTCACTCAGTCTACAGAAATAACCCAAATGATTATCAACCAAAGATTGTACCAGATAAATTAAAAATTGACTTCTTTTTATATGAAGTCTAATAAGCAGGCAAAATTACACCTTTTTGTCCTGGGAAACGTGCTTAGATGCATAAGTTATGAAGAAAAGCAAGAAAGTGGTCACTGCTAAAGTCAGGCTGTGAGTACCTTTTGGAGGGGGAATTGGTAGTGATGGGGAAAGAGATGGGGATTGGGAGCTTCTGAAGGCGCTGGGGAACGTTTTGGTTCTTAACCTGACTGCTGGTTACATGAATGTTTGCCTTTATACATCTTTGGTTTGTACACTTTTCTGTATGTATGTTACATATTTAAAATTTTTTAAAGGTTAAAAAATATGAAGACCAGTCTTTCCCAAAATAGTGCTGGGACTGGAGTTATATCCTTCTTACCCTTGTTACTAGTTTTAACAGAAATGATTCTCAATTAAGAATAAAATTGACTGTCTATTTGGAAGAAAAAGGAAGCTAGACTTTCAACTCAAACCATCTACTAAAACAAATTATAGTGCATTAATGTGCTAAATATAAAAATAAACAATAAAAACCCAAATCATAAACTTATTAGTAAAAAATAGGAATATATTTTTGTAGCTTTGGGGTTCTAAATAGCTTTCTTAGCTTAACACCAAGGCCAAAAACCCACAAAGGAAAAGACAGATTTGACTGTCCTAAAGTTAAAAACTTTTGGATCGAAAAAACTCCCCATAACACAAACTCAAAATGCACTTGGGGCAAAGAAAAACAGTTTGTTCCATATATGTCAGTTAATATTTTATTAAATAAAGAGTTTCCACAAATAAAAAAAAATGAATGAAAATTAAAAGTAATAAAGGACACAGACAACACAAATGGTCAATAAACACTTGGAAAACAGTTAATCTCATTAGAATTCAAAAAATACAAATTAAAACAAAATATTGTTTTTCATTTATCATATTAGCCTAGATAAAAAAGCTAATAATAATAACCAGGTTAAGAGAAGGTTGGAGGAAAAGAGCTAATAATGATCAGTTTAGAGGAGAGTTTGAGGAAATAGAAAATTAGTACTTTCACTTAGAAGAACAATTTAAAATATTCATCAATATTTCTACTTCTAGACATTTATCCTTTGGAAAGAGAAATTCTTGCAAAACTGCAGATGGATATATAAGTACACATGTGTGTGTTTGGATAGTTATTGATGCATTGTTTGTAATGGAAAAAAATTAGAAACAACCTAAATGCTTATTAATATGGAATTATTTCCAAAAATGTATGAGACATCCATATAATGACAAATTATGCAGCTATAAAAAGAATGAGGCATGTCCACATACAGTAGCATGTAAAAATGACAATGAGCTAGTATGTAACCAAGCAAGTTATAGTAAGTACGGTATGTATATTGTGATCTCAGTATTAAAAAAAACAAAACAAGAAATGTAAGAATTGATTTGTATAAGTATAGAAGAAAATTCTGGAAGAGTATACACCAGTTAAGTATGGTTACCTTTTGGGGGTTGAGATTGTAGGGCACAGTTACTTTTCAGTTTATTTGTGTAAAGGATTGTTTAATTTTTAATAAATGTGTATGTATTATTTCTACCACAGAAATATTTTCCAAAATTAAAATTTTAAACTAAAATGCCCATGCTTTTTTTTTAAATTTTAAATGAGAGAAAAAAAATTAAAACTAGTAGTGTCATTAAGGTATTGAAACCATCCAAAGAAGTATTAGTACGGAACAAATTGTAGCAGAATGCAGTCAGAGATGTAGAAAATTCACTGTTCCAGGCACCGGAGGCACGGCCACACCCCCAAACAGGAGAAGACAAACGCAGCTGAAGCAGGATCAAGGGCAGTCACTAACGGGAGACAAGAGGAAGTGAAAATGCCAAAAGTCAGGAAGCTAGATTAATAATTCAAAAATATTTTTCCCAACTGACACCAACACAGCAAAGATTTTTAAAGGGGACAGAATTTTCCCTCAGGAAGATCCCCGAAGAATCCCCAAATACTCAGTTGTCAATTTTTTTAACTATAAAGACCAAAACAGGCTCTTACAAGCCGCTGAGGTGAGAGGAGTGAGTGCCGGTGAAGGCGCCATGATGAGGAGGAGTCCAGAGCTTGCCTAGGGGAGACACCACTACAGCGAGAGCCAAGCTGTGTTTCTGTCTCTCTCTCTCTCTCTTTTTTTTTTTTGCTGAGGAAGACTGGCCCTGGGCTAACATCCGTGCCTATCTTCCTCCACTTTATATGGGACGCCACCACAGCATGGCTTGACAAGTGGTGTGTCAGTGCGCACCCAGGATCCGAACTGGAGAACCCCGGCCCGCCAAAGCCAAGCGCGTGCACTTAACCGCTGAGCCAACAGGCAGGCCCTGTGTTTCTCTTTAAGTCAGAATAAAACAGTTTTATTTATTTTTTATTTATGTACTTTTTTTTTTAATTTTTTGTTTATTGCAGTAACATTGGTTTATAACATTGCAAAAATTTCAGGTGTACATCATTGTACTTCTATTTCTGCATGGACTACATCATGTTCACCACCAAAATACTAATTACAACCCATCACCACACACATGTACCGAATTATCCCTTTCACCCTCCTCCCTCCCCCCTTCCCCTCTGGTAACCACCAATCCAATCTCTGTCCCTACGTGTTTGTTTATTGTTGTTATTATCTACTACTTAATGAAGGAAATCATACGGTATTTGGCCTTCTCCCTCTGACTTATTTCACTTTGCATTATACCCTCAATGTCCATCCATGTTGTCACAAATGGCTGGATTTCATCGTTTCTTATGGCTGAGTAGTATTCCATTGTGTATATATAGCACATTTTCTTTATCCATTCGTCCCTTGATGGGCACTTAGGTTGCTTCCAAGTCTTGGCTATTGTGAATAAGGCTGCAATGAACACAGGGGTGCATGTACCTTTGCAAATTGGTGTTTTCAAGTTCTTTGGATAAATACCCAACAGTGGAATAGCTGGATCATATGGTAGTTCTATCGTTGATTTTTTGAGGAATCTCCATACTGTTTTCCATAGTGGCTGCACCAGTTTGCACTCCCACCAGCAGTGTATGAGAGTTCCCTTCTCTCCACATCCTCTCCAACACATGTTGTTTCCTGTCTTGTTAATTAAAGCCATTCTGACGGGCATGAGGTGATATCTCATTGTAGTTTTGATTTGCATTTCCCTGATAGTTAGTGATTTTGAACATCTTTTCATGTGTCTGTTGGCCATCTGTATATCTTCTTTGGAGAAATGTCTGTTCAGGTCTTTTGCCCATTTTTTAATCGGGTTGGAAGTTTTTTTGTTGTTGAGATGCATGAGTTCTTTATATATTTTGGAGATTAAGCCCTTATCAGATGTATGGTTTGCAAATATCTTCTCCCAATGGTTAGGTTGTCTTTTCGTTTTGTTGATGGTTTCCTTTGCTGTGCAGAAGCTTTTTAGTTTGATGTAGTCCCATTTGTTTATTTTTTCTATTGTTTCTCTTGCCCGGTCAGATGTGGTGTTTGAAAAGATGTTGCTAAGACCGATGTTGAAGAGCATACTGCCTATGTTTTCTTCTAGAACTTTCACAGTTTCAGGTCTTACATTCAAGTCTTTAATCCATTTGGAGTTAATTTTTGTGTATGGTGTAAGGTAAGGATCTACTTTCATTTTTTTGCATATGGCTGTCCAGTTTTCCCAACACCATTTGTTGAAGAGACTTTCTTTTCCCCATTGTATGTTCTTGGCTCCTTTGTCAAAGATTAGCTGTCCATAGATGTGTGGGTTTATTTCTGGGCTTTCGATTCTATTCCATTGATCTGTGTGTCTGTTTTTGTGCCAGTACCATGCTGTTTTGGTTACTATAGCTTTGTAGTATATTTTGAAATCAGGGACTGTGATACCTCCAGCTTTGTTCTTTTTTCTCAGGATTCCTTTAGCTATTCGGGGTCTTTTGTTGTTCCATATGAATTTTAGGATTCTTTGTTCTATTTCTGTGAAAAATGTTGTTGGAACTTTGATAGGGATTGCATTGAATCTATAGATGGCTTTAGGAAGTATGGACATCTTAACTATGTTAATTCTTCCAATCCAAGAGCACGGAATATCTTTCCATTTCTTTGTGTCTTCTTCAATTTCTTTCAGCAATGTTTTATAGTTTTCGGTGTAAAGATCTTTCACCTCTTTGGTTAAGTTTATTCCTAGGTATTTTATTCTTTTTGTTGCAATTGTAAATGGGATGGTATTCTTAATTTCTCTTTCTGCTACTTCATTGTTAGTGTACAGAAATGCAACTGATTTTTGTCTGTTGATTTTGTATCCTGCAACTTTACCATATTCGTTTATTACTTCTAAAAGTTTTCTGGTGGATTCTTTAGGGTTTTCTATATATAAAATCATGTCATCTGCAAATAGTGACAGTTTCACTTCTTCCTCTCCAATTTGGATCCCTTTGATTTCTTTCTCTTGCCTGATTGCTCTGGCTAGGACTTCCAATACTATGTTAAATAGGAGTGGTGACAGTGGGCATCCTTGTCTGGTTCCTGTTCTTAGAGGGATAGCTTTCAGTTTTTCACCATTGAGGATGATATTAGCTGTGGGTTTCTCATATATGGTCTTTATTATGTTGAGGTACTTTCCTTCTATACCCATTTTATTTAGAGTTTTTATCATAAATGGATGCTGGATCTTGTCAAATGCTTTCTCTGCATCTATTGAGATGATCATGCGATTTTTGTTCTTAATTTTATTAATGTGGTGTATTACGTTGATTGATTTTCGAATGTTAAACCATCCCTGCATACCTGGAATAAATCCCTCTTGATCATAGTGTATAATCTTTTTAACGTATTGTTGTATGCGATTTGCTAGTATTTTGTTGAGGATTTTCGCATCGATGTTCATCAGTGATATTGGCCTGTAATTTTCTTTTTTTGTGTTGTCCTTGTCTGGTTTTGGTATCAGGGTAATGTCAGCTTCGTAGAATGAGTTAGGGAGCTTCCCCCCCTCCTCAATTTTTTGGAAGAGTTTGAGAAGGATAGGTATTAAGTCTTCTTTGAATGTTTGGTAGAATTCCCCAGGGAAGCCATCTGGTCTTGGACTTTTATTTTTGGGGAGGTTTTTGATTACTGTTTCGATCTCCTTACTGGTGATTGGTCTATTCAAATTCTCTACTTCTTCTTGATCCAGTTTTGGAAGGTTGTATGATTCTAAGAATTTATCCATTTCTTCCAGATTGTCGAATTGGTTGGCATATAGTTTTTCATAGTATTCTCTTATAATCTTTTGTATTTCTGAGGTTTCTGTTGTAACCTCTCCTCTTTCATTTCTGATTTTACTTATTTGTGCCTTCTCTCTTTTTTTCTTGGTGAGTCTAGCTAAAGGTTTGTCTATTTTGTTGATCTTTTCAAAGAACCAGCTCTTGGTTTTATTAATTTTTTCTATTGTTTTTTTGGTCTCTATTTCGTTTATTTCTGCTGTGATCTTTACTATTTCCCTTCTTCTCCTGATTTTGGGCTTTGTTTGTTCTTCTTTTTCCAGTTCCTTTAGGTGCATTTTTAGATTGTTTATTTGAGATTTTTCTTGTTTGTTGAGATAGGCCTGTATCGCTATAAACTTCCCTCTTAGAACCGCTTTTGCTGTATCCCATAAATTCTGGCATGTCGAATTTTGATTTTCATTTGTCTCCAGGNATTTTTGATTTCTTCTTTGATTTCTTCGTTAACCCAGTCGTTGTTCAGTAGCATTTTGTTTAATCTCCATGTATTTGTGGCTTTTCTGATTTTCTTCCTATAGTTGATTTCTAGTTTCATACCGTTGTGGTCAGAAAAGATGCTTGGTATTATTTCAATCTTCTTAAATTTATGGAGACTTGTTTTGTGGCCTAATATGTGATCAATCCTGGAGAATGTTCCATGTGCATTTGAAAAGAACGTGTATTCTTCGGTTTTTGGATGGAATGCTCTGTATATATCTACTAGGTCCATCTGTTCTAAGGTGTCGTTTAAGGCCAATGTTTCCTTATTGATCTTCTGTTTGGATGATCTATCCATTGGTGTAAGTGGAGTGTTAAAGTCCCCTACTATTATTGTGTTACTGTCTATTTCTGTTTTTATGTCTGTTAATAATTGCTTTATATATTTAGGTGCACCTACATTGGGTGCGTAGATATTTACAAGTGTTATATCCTCTTGTTGGATTGTTCCCTTGATCATTATGTAATGCCCTTCTTTGTCTCTTTTCACAGTTTTTGTTTTAAAGTCTATTTTGATGATATGAGTACTGCTACCCCAGCTTTCTTTTCATTGCCATTTGCGTGGAGTATCTTTTTCCATCCCTTCACTTTCAGTTTGTGAGTGTCTTTATGTCTGAAGTGTGTCTCTTGTATGCAGCATATATATGGGTCTTGTTTTTTTATCCAGTCAGCCACCCTATGCCTTTTAATTGGGGCATTTAGTCCATTGATGTTTAAAGTATCTATTGATAAGTATGTACTTACTGCCAATTTTTAACTTTTTTTTTTTTCCTCAGTGTTTTAGTAGTCCTTCTCTGTTCCTTACTTCTTCTATACAGAATTGATGGTCACTTTAGTTTGACCTCTGTCTGAAAGCTGTACTCTTTAACTACCCTCCTCCCTCCTTTTATGTTTTTGATATCATATCTAACCTCTTTTTTGTGCTTTTGTATCCATTACGTTCTAATCGTGGAAATAGATAATTTTTCCTATTTGTGGTCTTCTCTTTTCCCCTTAAATCAGTCCCTTTAACACTTCTTGTAACACTGGTTTCTTGGTGACAAACTCCTTTAATTTTTGCTTATCTGGGAAAATTTTGATCTCTCCTTCCATTTTGAACGATAACCTTGCTGGGTAGAGTATTCTTGGCTGTAAGTTTTTTCCTTTTAGCACTTTAAATATATCGTGCCATTCTCTTCTAGCCTGTAAGGTTTCTGCTGAGAAGTCAGCTGATAGCCTTATGGGGTTTCCTTTGTATGTAACTTGACATTCTCTTGCGGCTTTTAGGATTCTCTCTTTATCTTTAATTCTGGACATTTTGATTATGATGTGTCTTGGTGTGGGCCTCTTTGGGTTTATCTTGTTTGGGGCTCTCTGTGCCTCCTGTACCTGGATGTCTGTTTCCTTCCTTAGGTTAGGGAAATTTTCATCTATTATTTCTTGAAATAGATTCTCTGCCCCCTTGTCTCGCTCTTCTCCTTCCGGGACACCTATAACACGGATGTTAGTGCGCTTGATGTTGTCCCAGAGGTCCCTTAGACTGTTGTCACTCTTTTTAATTCTTTTCTCTTTTATCTGTTCACCTTGGGTAATTTCTTCTAGTCTTTCTTCCAGCTCACTGATCCGTTCTTCTGTATCCTCTACTCTGCTTTTGAGTCCCTCTAATGAGTTTTTCATTTCCAGTATTGTATTCTTCATTTCTGATTGGTTCTTTTTTATATCTTCCATTTCTTTGTTGACATTCTCACTGAGTTCATCTATTCTTCTCCCCAGATCAGTGAGCATCCTTAACACTCTTAGTTTGAACTCTCTGTCAGGTAGGTTGCTCATTTCTGTTTCACTTAGTTCCTTTTCTGGGGTTTTGTCCTGTTCCCTTACTTGGAATGTATTCTTTTGCCTCCTCATTTTGCCTCTTTCTCTGTGCTTGTGTCTATGTATTAGGTAGGTCAGCTACGTCTCCTGCTCTTGGATAGGTGACCTTATGTAAGTGATGCCTTAGGAGGCTTCCAGTGTGCTTCCCTCAGTTCTCAATGTTCCAGGGGTGGCCCCTATGTGGGCTACGTGTGTCCTTCTATTGTGGCCTGTTAGCTCTCCCTATAGGCGCCCAGGGAGGCTGAGTTATGCTCCTGGCCAGCTGTTGTAATGCTCAGCTGCTTGTAGTTGTTGTGGGCCCTTCAGTCTCTTTATCAGGTGTGGGCAGCCCCAGCACACTTGGCTGCAAGTTCTAATACCACATTTGTGTTGCAGTATTTCTTTTAAGTGAGTAGGCCCCCAGTGTGGCAGGTTGTTAGGCTCAGGGCCTTACAATTGCTGTAAGCCTCTAGCCTATTAGGTCTCTTGTCAGCTCTCTGAGGATTGCAGCTGGGTGGGGCTGGCCTCAGGCACAGGAGCACCCAATTGTTTCAGGCTTTGGAAGGTGGGGCAAACCTCCTATGTGGGTCTTTGAGAAGCACAAGTCTTCTGCAGCTGACAAGCCCTGTTGCCCACAGGTCCACACACACAGTCAACACAGTCCTGCCCCGTGTGAGCGCCCCGACCTCCCCAAGCGGACCCAGTCTCTCCACGGCGGGAGCCCCACCCACTCCGCCACCACCCCACACTCTCCACCTGCTCCTTGTGCACACCCTGCCCCGCTCAAGTCAGCTCAGTTGCCAGGCTGCAGAGAATCCAGTCACCAATCTATGCAGGCCCACACGTTGCCTGAGGGCTTGTTGTTGGGTGGGGCCAGTCTCTAGGGTGGGCTGCCTGCCCTGGCTGAGCTGGATTAAATCGGTGCTCTAGCGGGTGGAGCAGACCCTGGGCTAGCAGGTCTCAGGGAAAACTCCAATGGCGTCTGTGTCAGCACTCCCACACCAGGCCACAACAATGGCCGCCGCCAATGTCCCAGTCCCTGGAGAGGTCTCACCCCTCACCGAGATGCACTCAGGGCCTATTAGGTGAGTCTCTTGTCACCGACGCACTGTGCACCTTTCTTTCTGGTGATTTTATGATGCTTTCTGGAACGGGTGAGTTTGTGCGCGGGCCCTTTAAGAGCCAGTTTTAGTTTCTTTGTGAACCGGGTTTTCTGGGGGTGCTCCCCAATGTTTTAGTAGCAGCAAAGTCAGATATTATGCTGCTGGTCTCAATTGTGCTGGGTCCACAAAATGCCCACAGCGGGGGCGCTCCCCGGCTCAGGGCCCCGCGCCTCCAGGGAGGCTGCGTACCTGTGAGCTGCTCCCGGCGGCCGTGACCCTGGCGGCTTGTGAAGGCGGCGTTTTTCCTCTCTAGAAGGGAGTCTCTGCCTCTTCTACCTCAGTTAGGATTGTCCGTTGTTGCAGGAGATCCTCTTATCCAGTTTTCAGTTCTGTCTCAGGGGTAATTTTTCCACGAGTAGTTGTGAATTGGCTGTGTCCACGGGAGGAGGTGAGTTCCGAGTCTGCCTACGCCGCCATCTTGACTCCCTCCCTCCAGAATAAAACAGTTTTAAAGCAGAGACCCTAAAATAATTTCCCCACAAAATCCTAGAGCTGTGAAAAGCAACATAGGTCTAAGAGTAGGCGATACACTTAGGCAAATAGATTAAGAAAGTTTCATGAAGAAAATGAGAAAATCACCTAGCGAGTTAAGCACAACACTGTGAGGAAGGCAGAGTGGGAATACAGATCTCTTGGGGCATCTTAAACGACAACTGGCGCTGAGGAAGTGCGCCGGTGTTTTGGGGCAAGCGTTAAACTTAACGACACCTGTAGATGAAAACAGCTGGGTTAAAATATATTGGTGTTAAAAGCAGAAAAATATGTCAATTGCTACGATTGTCTCTAGAGTGGTTTGAAGCAGTGGTTCTCAGCCTGGGCCGTGTGTGAGACTCACCTGGGGAGCTTCTAAAATATCTATATGTCACTGCCCTGCTACACCCTGGCCAAGTAATTCTGAACTGAAAGTTTCAAGAGCAGGGCAGAAACTAGTTGAAACAAAGGATAAAAAGAATAGCTACTATAAAGAGTAATACAACAAATGATTGTAATAGACATGTTTATAACATTAAGCAAAATGGGAGAAAAAACTACAAAACAAAAAAAATGACAGCTAGAATGTTTGTTATATATTACAAGGTGTTGATATATTTTTTTAAATTTTTTGTCGTGAAATTTTTGTTGTACATTATTGTTTATCAGTCACCATACAAGTGCATCCCTCTACCCCTTGTGCCCACCCCCCCACCCCCCAGCCCCTGGTAACCACCAAACAGTGGTATCTGTGCGTGTGTTGGTTTATCTTCCACATATGAGTGAAATCATGCCCTGTTTATCTTTCTCTTTCTGGCTCATTTCATTTAACATAATACGGTGTTGGTATTATTAATTTATAAAATCTTACATCCAGATTTTCAGATTTAAAAATAGGCAAAGGATATCAACAGCCATTTGCAAAAGAACAAGGCAAATGGCCAATAAAAATGGAAAGGAAAAAAGTGTAACTCCTGGTGATAAAAGGAATGCAAGTTAAAATGAGTTACCATTTTAACCTTTAAAATTGGCAAATAACGGGGCCGGCTCCGTGGCTTAGCAGTTAAGTGTGCGCGCTCTGATGCTGGCGGCCCGGGTTCAGATCCCGGGCACGCCCCAAGGCACCACTTCTCCGTCCAACGCGAGGCCGAGTCCCACGTACAGCAACTAGAAGGATGTGAACCTATGACATACAACTATCTACTGGGGCTTTGGGGGAAAAAAATGAATAAATAAAATCTTTTAAAAAAAAAATTGGCAAATAATTTAAAAATAATTTAAAAATTATAATTCTTGGGGTTGGCAAGGGATTAATGAAATAGAAATTCCTCAACATGTAAGAAAGTGTGTTATAATAGTTGTGTCTATTAACCTGGCAAATCTGCTTTTAGATTTCTGCTCTAGAGAAATAATCAGAGATGTGCCTAAATGTGTCTGCACCAGGAAGATCCCTCAATTATTTATAACAGCAAGATGTGAAAAACACTCAATACACCTAGAGTAGGGGAATGGCTAAACAAGTTGTGTTACAGTCATAAGGTCAAATACCATTCAGTCACTAAAAATTATATTTTAAAAATATTTCATGATATAAAAATATGCTCGCATTACAATGTTAAATTAAAAAGGCAAGAATAGGGGCCAGCCTGGTGGGATAACGGTTAAGTTCGTGCACTCCGCTTTGGCGGCCCCAGGTTCGTGGGTTCAGATCCTGGGTGCATACCTACATACTGCTTATCAAGCCATGCTATGGTGGCATCCCATATATAAAGTAGAGGAAAATGGGCACAGATGTTAGCTCAGTGACAATCTTCCTCAAGCAAAAAGAGGAGGATTGGCAACAGATGTTAGCTCAGGGCCAATCTTCCTCACAAAAAAAAATAAAAAGATAAGAATAAAGAACTATAAATAAGTGTAAGTCTTGATATGCACAGAAAAAAGACTGGGAGGAAATAGAATGCCAACATGGCCCAACTCAAGGAAGGTGCACATCCACTGGCCTGTACACCAGTGACGCTCCTATAAAAAGAAAATGGCGGGGGCCTGCCTGGTGGCGCAAGTGGTTAAGTGCGTGCGCTCCGCTGCGGCGGCCTGGGGTAAGCCATGCTGTGGCGGCGTCACATATAAAGTGGAGGAAGATGGGCACAGATGTTAGCCCAGGGCCAGTCTTCCTCAGCAAAAAAGAGGAGCATTGGCATTGGATGTTACCTCAGGGCTGGTCCTCCTCACAAAAAAGAAAAAAAGAAAAGAAAATGGCAAAGGGATGCAACAAAGAAACAAAATCCAACAAGATCTCGCCATTGTGCAGTACAGTGCCATCTGCTTGCTAGCCGTGTACCCTGGGTAACCTCTGTGGACCTCAGTTTTCTCATATGTAAAAAAGGGAATAACCCTTTTGTTGTAAGGATTAAATGAGAGAACATATGCAAAGAAATTTACAACGCCTTACATAATGTAGCTCTAAATGACACATTTAAAATAATAATAATAGTGATACTAGTAATTGATGTTTATTAAATACTTATTCCGGTTCAGACACTGTGTTTTGAATATTATTTCAAGCAATCTTCAAAGCCACCTATGGAGTTAGGAATTATTATCTCCCTTTTATAGAAACTGAAGGGCAGGGAAGGTAAAGTCACCAGACCAAGCCCAACAAAATACATAACAAAACTAGAAGAGAGGCCGGACGGGGCAGAGATGAACCTCTAACTGCAGACCTCACCATTACACTCTCAGACCATGATGGCTCTTGAAGACCCACGGAACAGGGACAGACCACTGGGCTGGAGTCTCAAGTCCGCCACGAGCTTGTGCCATGAGGTTGGCAGGACCTGGCCCAGCACTTAGCTTACTTGTCTAAGATGAAGGTGTTCAAGTGCCAAAGGTTGCAAGCTGGTGCCTCCCTTCCTCTCTCCCTCTCCCTCCCCTTTATGCACACGTGTGTGCATGTCTCTGTGTGTTAGCCATCTAGTCCTGACGTTCTTTGGTTCTGAGGTTAAATTAACTAATATATGAAGAAAACGTGCAAGAAAGAAAAGGTAATAGATTTGATCCCCAAGGACCTACGGTTAAGACCAAAGGGTACTTAATCCCAGTGGCCTCATTGAAGAATATCTTTTTTTTTTTAATTGTGGTAAAAAATACATAAATTACCATCTTAACCATTTTAAAATACACAGTTCAGTAGTGTTAAGTATATTCATGTTGTTGTGCAACCAATCTCCAGAACTTTTTCACCTTGAAAAACTGAAATCTATATCCCTTAAACAACAACTGATTTGCCCCCACCTCCAGCATCTGGTAACCACCATTCTACTTTCTGTTACTAGGAATTTTACTACTTTAGATACCCCATACAAGTGGAATCAAAAAGACAATATTCATCTTATTGTGACTGCCTTGTTTCACTGAGCATAATGTCCTCCAGGCTCATCCACATTGTGGCCTGTGTCAGCATTTCCCTCCTTTTTAAGATCAAATAATACTCCACTGTATGTATATACTACATTTTGTTTTTCCTTTTATTTATCAATGGACATTCGGGTTGTTTCTACCTCTTTTCTATTGTGAATAATGCTGCTATGAATATGGGTGTGCAAATCCTGCTTTCTATTCTTTTGGATATATAACCAGATGTGGGATTGCAGGACTACATGGTAATTCTATTTTTAATTTCTTGAGAAACCACCATACTGTTCTCCATAGTGGTTGCAATCCCACCAACAGAGCATGGGGGTTTTCCAAGTTTTTAAAAGAACAGAAATTCCCTCTGTTACATAAACTATTTCAAAGTATATATGTAAAAAGAAGATATAGTGTGAAATTTCTTTCACAAGGCAAATATAGCTTGATCTTCAGATTTGTAAGTACCCCACATAAGCCAATTTCCTTAAAGGACAAAGTTTAAAATCAAATATCAATACATAGAATATAAGAACACATTAAAAGACTGGTTTGTTCTAGAAATGAAAAGCTAATATAATACTGAGAAAATAAAACATAACTTATTTTCTTAATAAAGAAAATAAAAAATCATTAATATATCAATAACTATTATTATTTCAAAATCTATTCTTGACTGGCATATTTTAAAACAAAGATACAATATTATATGTAATGGTGGCTTATTTCCCTTAAAAATAGATGACAAGGATAATTTCCTATTTTTAGTAGAAATTTAAATATCACCTTTTCTATTAATCACCTTTTCTATTTTTCAGAGTTCTAGAAATGCTGTTTTTTTTTTTTTATTTATTTAAAAATATGTAGTCCTATTGTTTTTCTTACTACTTGTGCATTACATGACTATACGGAAAGAAAATCCAAGGGCATTAAGCAAAAATATACAAGAAGTAATAAATGTATTCAGTAAAATGGCAGCGTGCGATAAAACTATGAACACTGTATTCCCTGGGGCCCTTAACTAGAAAATACAGTAAAATTCTCTTTGTGGGATGATTGAAAACAGCAATAACCCACCAAATACCTGGATTCATTTACTTAGGGAGACAAGCAATACATACCTTAGGGCTCAATTAATTCAGTCCTTTAATAAGATAAACCAAGGCCCATTGCTGAATGGTACACAGGCTGTGATCCTAATATGTTCTTTTTGAAAGATAGATTCGACGTGTGGGTGCGCAGCTGGACGTCGGTGCAGCGCCAGGCCCGCGGGAGGCTCGTCAGCAGCCTCAGAGCCGCCGCCGTGGAGGGGAGTGGCATTGGGCGTGGTGTTGCAGGAACTGTCACTTACTACCTATATATTCTCTACTATCGGAATTTTTACTAAAATGTATTCACGTGCTGTCTATGTAACTTTTTTAAACAATGAAGAGAAGAAAACTATTGCCGAGGCGGTACGTCACTCGCCGGAAGTCAGGGGTAGGTGGGACCTGGGCCTAACACCCGACGGCCAGGTACGGCTGGGGCCGCTTGGAAGAACAGAAAGAACAGAGGCTAGGGTGAGAGGACACAGCGTCTCTCTGCTGTGCTGGGGCTATGGGAACTGTGTGCAGGCTCACATCCAGCAGGAGGACCCCAGCTCAGGTGGCCAGTCAAGGCAGGCCTCCTGGAGGAGGCGGCATTCCCGCTAAGGGCAGCAAAAATTCCACTGGATTTAATATCCAGGAGGAGATGAGTTCCCTTAGCAAGAGCAGTTTCATAGAGTTATGGGGTGGAAGTCAGATTGCGATGGGTCAAGAAGCGAGTGAGAAGCAAGAAAAAGAAAATAAATGCAAAATACTCTTTCAAGAGAACCAAGACTGGGAGAAAAGAGGCTGAGTAGCCACTAGACATGGATCTGGGGTAAAATGGGTTCTAGCTAGAGGAGATAAAAGTCGGAGGGAAGAGCTAGTAGAGTTGTTGGAGGAGAGAAGGGCTACCTGGAGAGCAGGGGGTCACTGTCCACCAAAGGGCAAGAGGACACCTCTTCCACCAGCCCTGGGCCGGCGGTCAGGTGGGGAGGCGGGCAGGAGGGAGGGAGGGAGGAAGCCAGGGCAGCTGCTGGGTGAGGCAGCAGGTGGTCACTGGCCTGAGGAGGGTTGTGAAGGTGTAGGGAGAAGGCTAGGAGAGGAAGCGGATGACGCACAGAAGAAAGGGCTGCCAGGGAGCATCACCTAGGCTGCACTAAACTACAGGGTGGGGTGAATGTTTTCTCCTATGGTCCTCAGTGGCCTGTGTGTAGCATGAGAAATGGGAGGTGACTAAATCAGCTCAGGGCTTAAGTTTATCAGGGGAGGGGCAGCTAGTAGGACAGTGGGCTGGAGGGAGTGGCTGGGGCTGGTCAGAGAAAGCTGCTAAAATGGAGACTCACAGGACCTGGGATGTAGGGAGAAAAGGGAGGGTGGTGGGCCCCGGAACAGGAGAAATGGGGGCACGGAAGAGCAAGTGCAGCAGAGTTCAGGAGTGAGGGAGGGATAAGGGGTATGTAAAATAGAATATTAAAATTTAATAGACATCTGATAAGATAAATTGGTGGCAGAAGCTGAATTAATTCAAATTAGTTTCAGCTACATATAACAGAACTCCTGCCCTGCAAAAAAATAAAAAGTTTATTTTTCCTCCCTTAAAAAAAATCCAGAAGAAGGTAATCCAGAATTCTCACAGCTTCACAGTCGTCAGTGGCCCAGGCTCCATCTGTCTTTTGCCCTACCATCCTAGTATATGGCTTCTAGCCTCAAGGTTACCTCATAACCTAAAGTGGCTGCTGTGCACCAGTCATCACATTTATATTTCAAGCAGCAACACAAAGGAAGAAGGAAATAGCAAAAAGGGTATACCTTTTGAGCTGAATCAGCCCTTTTTAAAGAGCCTTCCAGGAAGCCCCATCCAACGCATTCACTTTCGTCTTTTCAGTCAGAATTTAGTCACCACACCCAACAGCAAGGTAGGCTGGGAAAAGTCATTTTTAACTCAAAGTGGCAATGACTCAGATCAGAAATCTGTCACTAAGGAAGAAGGGCATGCTGGATAGTGGGCAGGTAGCCTGCAGTCTCTGGCACAGAGACCCAAGCCAATTCTGGTATAAAGGCATGCTGTTGCTTCCCGAGGTTTACAGGAAAATAGAATCTGCTGTCTCTAGCTGTCTCCTGGAAGCTGCTGTCCTGGGTTCAAAGGAACTTTGCCAAGCCCAGAGAGTTCCCAACTGGGCAGTAAGGGGCGGAAGCCCTCACTGTGATTTTCAGTGTAGTCATCTAGAATAGTCTATATCTTTAGCTGCCTTAAAAGAGGCAGCACGTCCTCATTTTTTCAGTCTGGTTCTAGGCTGGAGTGAATATTGAATGAATAGTCTGAAAATTCCGAGTCAGGGCGATGGGGTCACAAGGAGAACTCAGCGCCCTCCTCATGAATGCTCCTCGTCCATCCTCCCGCCCACGTTCACATCGCCCAGGCCAGACAATGGGTTGGATTCTTCGGCGGTGCCCCTGTCCTCCTGTCCGCATGGCTCCCTCCGAAGTTCCATCATCGCTAGGCCAAGGAGGACAGGTGCATCGGAAGAGCGGATCCCAGGAATCCAGAGTGAAGATGCTGTCAGTCCCTTCCTTCTCTGCTGACCTATCGGCCCAGCCACACGAGCGACTGGGCCGGGGACTTGGGGAAGGGCCTCCCCAGCGTCTTCTGGGCCCCACTTCCTGCCCCGGTCCTGGAAGGAGTCCTCAGAGGAGACGGGGGTGCCTGGGCATAGACTTCAGGGACGTGCGGGGAGACTGGGCTTGCTGGCTCGAGACCCCTGCCGTGTTTGACAAGCCAGGTCTTCCTCAGCATCCAAACCGGGCTTCTTCTCTGTTCCTCCTAGAAGGGTATGTTTTCTTTAGCACAAGCACTAGACTCAGAAAAGCAATAATCCACCCTTGAACCTTAAAGTGTAATCAGTGATTTATACAGCTCACAAAATGAAGCAATTAGAAAACTCATCCTCTAATAAATTAATAACATTTATCAAATAAAATTTATTAAATAAAATTTTTAAAAATGAATAAATTCAAAAACTGGACCCTCCTCCAGTTACGGCAGTTATTAAACATCACTTTGTGCTACAGCTCTTTTATATCTATCTTACCTTTCTCCTTGATTTTACACTCTGACAAAAAGACCATGCCGGGGCCGGCCCCATGGTCTAGTGGTTAAGTGCTGGTGCTCCGCTGCGGCGGCCTGGGGTTCGACTGTTCGGATCCCGGGTGTGGACCGTTGCACCCCTTGTTGAGCCGTGCTGTGGTGGTGTCCCATATAAAGTAGAGGAAGACGGGCACAGATGTTAGCTCAGGGCCGATCTTCCTCACCAAAAAAAAAAAAAAAAGAAAAAAAAAAAAGAAGACCATGTCTCATCCGTATTTACATGAATTCATTCCTATGAGGTTATATAAATGCATTGAAGAATTACAGGAATTAGTAGCTGTGCTGCTGGTCCCTGTTGAATGAATTAATGACAGAGTCCCCTATGGAGCATTTTATTGCCCAGTGCCTTGAGGCTTCAAATGCATGCCCATATCCTTGAAAGATTTTCAGTTAAGTTGAAAGACTCGGGTGAATTCGTGTTACTCACACCTGCAGAGAAGCCTGTCTGTTAGTTGGAGTGTTGGAGCTTCAAAAACACAACTTAAACCTCCCTCGGCAACTTCCAGCATCCGTCACACAAACCGCGGGTCCCCACGGCTGCTGCTAACGCTGAGTGTGTGAAGGGTCACGGGCTTGCGTCCCCACACGGTTCACGGGCATTCTCAGATTCCTACTTTGTATTACCGTATGGAAACAGACATCTGAGATGAGACAAATTAGAATGTGATCATGAATAAATTTAGGAACATATCCTCTAAGTTTGGCTAACAGTCAATGAGGGTTTTCATTTCGAGGAGGGAGAGGGGTACTAAACGCCTGACTTTCTTGGTGTTCCCCGTGTGGCATGCAGCTCGATGGAGACATGCTGCGTGGGCCACCCAGGTCAGCCCCGGCTGTTGCAGCTCCCCCCAAGCAGAACACCTGAGAGAAGCTGGCAGAAGCAGCCCGTGCGCTGCTGTTTGTGTCTGCTCTGCAGAGCACATTGGTAGGTCACAAGTCGAACAGTGTTTCCTTCAGTATTGAAAAGACACGGGACTGGCTGTGGCAAGGCGAGGTCCGCGCAGTCCAAACTAAGGTAAATTCACTGAAGGGCAGTGCTCCTTTGGCTTCTAGATGCTCAAGGCCACCCTTACTGTTTAAAACAGTTGACTTCTCTAACTGTGGAACTCAGTGCTTGATAGTCTGAATAACCTGGAGAGCCCTGTGCAGTAGAACTTCCTGTGAGGATGGGAATGTTCTACTTCTGTGTGTCCAGTAGGGCAGCCACTCGCCACGCGTGGGTATTGGGCACTTGCAATGGCTAGTGTGGCTCAGGAAATGGGTTGTTAATTTTAGTTAATTAAAATTTAAATTTAAATAGCCATATGTGGCAAGTAGCTACTGAATTAGAGCAGATCTAGAAAATCAGAAGACTCTTTGCTCAGCTGAGGAGATATGACTCCTGCCCGAGGCAGCTCCTAGAAGTCGGTTTCCTCATCAGCACTGACGCAGAACCACGAGTGCAGTTGAGGGACAGGGCCCTGTGACTTTCTAGGTTCCACCTAAACAAGAGCTTTGTCCTGCAGGTCACTGGAACGGCTTCTGATTCAAAGCTTTTCTGAGTGAAACAGTCACTCAACAAGTTTGGAAAAGCATAAAACAGAAGAACGATCGATGTTAAATACTAAGACAGCACTACACTTATCAATAACTAAATGGAACCAAACACCCTCCTAGAGAAACGGCTTCGAGTTTTTATACGTAAGTAATGAGAATGATATCTTTTTTCATCAAGATATACATGAAATGAATGGTACAAATAGGAGAATCCACAGACGTGTGTCTTCCCAGGAACACTATAAAATATAATGGTTAAAAATGTAGACTTAGAATTTTATTTAAATAATGGCTCCCAAACTTTTTGGTCATCTGACCTTGAGCAAATTATTTAACCTTTCTAATCCTCAGTTTGTATATCTGTAAAATGGGGATAATGATAGTACCTACTTCCCAAGACTATTGTGAGAATTGAATAAGATCATGGTTAATAAGGCTTTAGCCCACACATAGCGAGCATTCAGTAAAGGGTCGCTATGATGATTTGCTATTCCCTCTGTAGAGTGAAGACTGATGATTGCGTAGACAGGGTCGAGGTGTTTTCCACATGTTCACCGCACACCGATATTTCTAGTCTGGAAACATTTGGAGATGGCTCACCCAGCCTTGCTCATCCTCTCACTGTCCACTCAGCACATTTGATCTACACTCGTTGTGCCCTGTTGGAGCACAGCACACATGAGGGGCGGCCCGGGGTCCAGCAAACAGAGTACCTCACCTGGGTGCAAAGAATCACAGAGCTTAAGGAGTAAATGAATAGATAAAGCATTAATCTTTTCCTAATGCCAAGGCCTTTGGGGATTTATCTGTCTTTACCTTACAAAAATAGAATAAATATTATGCACTCTGTTTTAAGGACAATCCCAGGAGCTGAACTTTTATCTACTAGAATACTAAATCCCAAACTTGTTTTTCAAAGGCTGAGTCAGAGCTTACTCAGGTTTTTCTGTTGGAACTATTGTGTAATGATTATGGTTAGAAGAGATAGTCTGATAATAAAAGTGCACTGAACATATCTTGGGACACATTGTTGAATACCTGTATTTCATAGGAAAAACTCTCATCCTGACTTGGCAATGTAAAACTGTATGTGCACGTGTACAACCCTGTGTGTTCACATTGCCCCACCTTCCTGACTGTTGTCAATGGGGAGTAAGGGAGAGATAGTAAGTAAAATTGCATCCAACTATGAAACTTTAATGGAAAATTTTAAATCTAATTTTTATTCGAACCATCAGTTTTCAATAATTTTTTGCTTCCTAAATAAAACCTTCTTTTGAAAGGGCTCTCACAACATGTTCCATGAGCGAATCACATGCGAGTCACTGTCCTCTGTGACTCTATGCCCTTTATGACCTACTTTCAGTAAACAATGGAAAACATTGAAATAGGTTTTCCAAAGTTGTTTTATACTGCTTTTTAGCCTTGGGATATAAAAGCCGAGAAAAGGAACAACCTGCTTTTCCACACAGTAAAGTGAAGACGTTTGCCATCTTCCACCTGCAACAGCCGCTGAGGCGCGAGCTGGTTTGCAGCGTACAGGGGAGAACCGAGCGCGTTTGCCCTCTGTGACTCCTTTCCAAGAGCCGCTTACTACAGGCGACCCTGTGCTGCTGACTGTCGCCGGACGCCTGGATAGAACCACTAAAGGCAGTGAGAGCTCAGATCCCCTCCTCTGAGGACTGAAGATCCAGAAACCCCCAGAACAAGCCCCCGGGGCAGGGGAGAGACTTTTTCCAGCACCCAGACCGCCTCTTACCTCCCCTCTTCAACTCAGTCACTACTTAACTGATTACACACTAGACGTGGGGATAAAAAGATGAACAAGACGTAGATCCTGCCTTTTAGGAAATCACCGTCTAATGAGGGGGAGACACAGAGCGATTGTCTACGCACCGCGCCGGAATCCAGAGCAGCTGGAGAGCGCGCTGCTGGGCAACCGCGAGGCTCGGCGGTGGGGAGGGGCCCCGAGCCCCCCGCGCTCCCGCGGGTGCTGCTCCGCTCCCCTTCCCGGAATGGCACCTGCAGCACGCTCTTCCTGCGCCGCCAGAGCACGGCCTTGCGCAGCCGATGCTCGTCCCATGTGTAATGAACTCGGGGCTCCTGTGGGGCCTCAGTCCTTGCGGGGCACTGAGCTACGAAGCTGAAGAGCCCATGACCCGGTCCCAGGCAGCCCACCGTTTGGTGGGAAACATGATCACAAATCACCAATACGCACAATAACAGAGTCAAGGGCAAGGTACTCTGAGAGCAGAGAGCAGGCGAGGGCTGAACTATGAGGACAGAGTCTGAAGAAAAGGGGAAACAGTGTGTCTGACGTACCCCATCAGACCCCTGAAAATTAAACTAGAGAAAAGGAGAACCCAACATGTTCACTTTAATTTGAATCCCTCTTTCAAGAAGAGAAACATATCAACAGCAGAAATAATCAGGTAAATTCTATATTGACTATACTGTTGAAACTTGAAGTTTTAAATAGAATTTAATGGTGACCAGAAGCTTCTTGCTTCTCAGAGGCAACTGTAGGAAAGCTGTGGGCTTGTTTGTGGGCTTTGTTTTGGTTTTGAAGTTTGTTTTGGAGGGATAACTTTTGCTTGTTTGAGTTTTTTAGAATAATAAATAAGAATTGGCACAGAAAATGTCGGGACTACTCTGTCACAGCAGTCAAGTTCTCAAACAACCTTCAGTAGCCCTTGGAAACCGAAGACAAAAAGTACCTTCATTGGGGAGAAGAAGACCAAACCTCCCCTCCGGCCCCCAGACTCTACATCTTGGCAAAAGCCCAGCATTCAGAAGGAGCCCCCTCGCCTGGCCTAACTCTGCTGATGGGTAATTTGTAATTCGGGTTAAAAACAAAACAGAAGTGGGCATTGTTCTGATACTTGCCCTGATAACATCCCAAGAAAACGCTGGAGCTGGCAAGAGAGAAAAGCAGATAATGGTCAATGCTGTCATTTGAGTTTAAACAACACTGTGATTTTTCTTTTAAAGGAACTTCTTCAGTTTCCAAGACCATACGCATGGTTTCTAACTGCAGCTCAAAATTTTCCACTGGGCTCCCTCCTGAGAACAAACACTGCTCAGCGGAGAGCGTGCAGTGTCACTGCATCTGCCAGCTGCCTGGGGACACTCCACAGGACGACCGCCAGCTGACACCGCACTGGCGAGTTAGACCTGAGCCAGCCGAGGCTTGCTTTATCCATTGGACGGCCAATCCCCCATAAGAATTATTTTCTGTTACTCCTTTGCCTATAAACATAAGAAGAAGTCCTCAGAGTGGCATTCCAGGTTTTTTTAATAATCACAATTGATCCTTCTAGGCTGGTAAGAATAATACTTTGTATTTATTAAGTGCTTTAAAGTTAAAACATACATTTTGCATATAATATATTATTTAATCCTCCAAATAGTGGTTTGAAGAAGCTATTACCATCCCCACCTTACAAATGAAGCCAGTTCTTAGAGAAGGAACTTGCCTAAGGTCCCTTAGGAACCAGTGGGGTAGAGCCCATGCCTGGCCTGGGCTCTACCCCAGTCTCCCTTCATCTCACAGCCAGGGATCCCACAGAAGTGCTGCCCTTCCCCTGCTATTTCTCAGCCTTGCCGGGCTTTCTGCCTGCTCCCATGACTCACTCTACCTGGAGTTACAGTTTCCACTAATCTTTACCATCCTCCCCTTTCTTCGCCCCTTTCTCAAAGCCCATTCCAGTATCTTCTAGTGCTAGTCCACGTATGGCGATATGCCACCCTTGTCTCTTGGGCTTTGGTTATAAGCATGGTACGGCGGAAAGGGAACAGTCTTTGATTCCGACTTGGTCTCAATTCTCACTGCTTCCAGTCGTTAACTGTGTGGCGTTGGGAATGTTACTTAACTTCTATGACTCTCAGCTTCATCATCTCTCAGAAGTGTGCTGTCAGGCTGGTCTCACAGGGCCGGGCTGGCATAGGGATGGGCTTGCTCTGCAAACTCTGCAGTACTTTGCACAAGTACTCAATAGAAACTGTGGAATTGAGACAATAAGTTCATTAAGCACACACGCACATATTGAGACTTCTGGTTAATACGAACCTAAACGTGTATTTATCTCCACTACCATCTTAAATGCCAATTGAATGACAGTGAAAAAAAAAGGTATAAACTCATAAGAATGAAGAAAATAGGAAAGGAGGGGACAGTGGAGGACAGCAAGACAGATCAAGTGTGAGATAATAGGAAGACTGTTTTTTACACAGAAGGACACAAAATTTTACCCTCCACATTCCCTTTCTTAGGAACCTACTGGAAGATGTGCTTCAGCAAGGTGAGAGTGTAAACCAAGAAAAAAGATGTGGACTCCAGAAGGCAGAAGTTCTGACCCTGGAGAGAGGCAGAGGGAGCCCGGATGACAGCCGGGCAGCAGGCCCACAGCACACAGTGCACACTGGAGCCACGGAGAGGTGGGAGAAGCCAAGAAACAAACAGAACAGATGGGGTGTTCAGAACTATGTCTGGCAGTTTAAAAAAATTATTTCTAGGTATGTGCCACATTTGTTGGGGGAGTAGGGAAAAACTGAACAAGAGACACATAGAAAACTAAGCAAATGGACATATAGTCATTGTTTACTCCATGAGCGGGGGAAAGTTGTAAAAGAGAGAAAATGTAAACAGACAACACAAGTTGGTCCAGAAGTGATTATGTACATAGTTAAAATAACGTAAATAACCAATGTTTATTTAACCAAATACGAGATATGATTACATTGTGAAGATGGAGGGAAGGGATGTGTTTGTTGGGTGGGAGCCGTGGGGGTGAAGTAAAAGCTTAATCTTCAAATACCAAAATAAAAAAGTTAACAGGTCTAAAATCCATAAATCAGTAAATAGCATAATAAGCATATTGTTTAGAAACATAGAGGTAAATATCAGAAGACTATGAGAAATGAAAGGTATTGGCTGGCTGTGGGGCAAAGTATTGGGATAAATAGAGGGGTTGGGCAGAGGACTTAAATATTTCCTTGAAAGCCTTTTGGTTCTACTTGAATTTTATACCATGTAAACATTATTTTGATAAAAATTTTAAATAGTTAATATTTTAGCAAATATTTAAATAGTGTGAAATACAATTAAAACCTGTATTTTACAAATTTAAATAATGGAATGTAGTTTTTCCAGTATAATCAGCAAGTGTTTGATCTTCAATGAGACGGAACTGGTAAATAGGATCTTCAAGCTGAAAGGATCCGCGGGCATCACCTGTGACAATCCCGGGGCAGTATTATTACTGCTGATAGCATCTTCTGGCACATGTTGATCCTGGAGACTTAATAATGGATTTGAAATGCAAGACCTCTGAAGACTTAAAAATTTAGCTACAAAAGCTGTTTTCACGATAGAGAAGAATTTAGGAAAACATAAGAAGGAAAGGTTTATGACCTGAAAATACTTAGGTAAGCTGTCTACATTGATCCAAGCCATATACTCTCTTTTCCCTTTCACATGCCCTCATAAACCATGTAGCTTTGGGAAAGTCAAGAAAGTTTCTTTACTAAGTTCTCTTCGTTTATAAAATTAGGATAATCAACTTCTCTATGATTACAATATTCATCTCATTAACACATTAACACGTGTTCCATACTCATATAGAACTGAATGAGACTTAAGACTTTGAACCCCATCCAAGAGAGTGTGTTTATTATGAATATGCCCAAAGGCCCTTACTTATGGGCAATTTTGGTTGTATAAGACAATTCTATAATACATTTCCCAAGGATTGATGAAATCCTGAATCAAATGAAAGCCAGATGACAGTCGGACATTGTTATGGGCATTGAGTGGAGAGATATGTAGAAGGAAGAATTCTTGTCCTAAAGAACTTATAATCAAATTACGGATATGTAAAGGATGAAACTAACTAAAGGATGGGCAGTTGAGATAAGTGCCTTATGAGTAATGCAGAGTACTATAGGAGTTGGAAGGACAAGGTGATTTTCTGCTTGAACGATCAGGCGAAAATCTCAGGAAGGAGGTGGGTTGAGTAGACTGGCTGGCAGCTCCTGTGCGCAGCTCATCCCAAGATGGAGCAAAGACTTCAGTCACCCTCTGGGTACTGATTGTCCCCTCCCTGTCCGATCACCGGCTGACATCCTGTCATGGATCTGTTGCACAATTAGAAGAGAGAATGTCTAGATTGAAGTGGAGGTTGTGATAAAGCATTTACTGAGTGGTCACTTAAGACACTGTCATTTAACTAAACTGCTGAATCTTAAACCTGTTGGCCCTTCATTACACTCCCATCCCTGGCATTCCTAGTGGTTTGTTACATTTAGTTGTCTAGAATTGTGTCACTCCTGGTTGTGGCTCCTAAGCAAAATGAACAGCAGCTGTCAACCATGTTTTCACTATTGTCAGAAAACTCTGAGAAACCACAAGGTTTCAGGCAATGGCTACTCACCATTTCAGAATACAAAATACTAAGTTCCACGGGACTGCATCTATCTTGTCACCACTATACCCTCAGTGCTTAAGACATAGGAGGGACTTGATAAATCTTTGTTGAGTGAGTAAACGAATGATTGGTTAGCACACATTAAAAAAATTCTCCACTTTCAATTCTGGGTATCTATCCAATGAAACTGAAAACACTAAACTTGAAAAGATATATGCACCCCCATGTTCAATGCAGAATTATTTACAAGAACCAAGATTACAAGAAACAACCTAAAGGTCAATCAATGGATGAATGGATAAGGAAAAAAAATACACACACCCACACACACACACACATACACACAAACAGAGGAATATTATTCAGCCATTAAAAAGAATGAAATCTTGCCCTTTGTGAAAACATGAATGGACCTTGAGGGCATTATGTTAAGTGAAATAAATCAGACAGAGAAAGAGAAATACTGTATGATCTTACTTATATGTGGAATCTAAAACAACAAAACAACAAAACCAAGCTCATAGACACAGAGAACAGATTGGTATTTGCTAGGGGTGGGTGAAGGGAGTCAAAAGGTACAAACTTCCAGTTATAAAATAAATAAGTCATGGGGATGTAGTATACAGCATGGTGACTATAGTTAATAATATTTTATTGCATGTTTGAAAGTTTCTAAGAGAATAAATTTTAAAAGTTGTCATCACAAGAAAAAAAATTCTGTAACTATGGATGGTGACAGATGTTACCTAGACTTACTGTGGTGATCATTTCGCAATATATACAAGTATCGAATCATTATGTTGTACACCTGAAACTAATATAATGTTATATGTCAATTACACCTCAATAAAAACAAAAACCCAAAATTCTCCACAATAAGTAACAAATGACAAACTGTCTAATCATATAATAACTTCTATGCTGTGAAAAATGCACAAACATTTTGAGACTCCAAGGAAATGTTTACAATAACTGACCTTAAGAAAATGAGAGGCTAAAATCAGCCACGTGAAAGAATTGTTATCACAAGAGTGACTGTAAAACTACGTACATGAAATAAGAGGGAGGAAAATAATGGGGACAACACAGGGTGACAGTAACACTGCAAGCCTATGAAAGCAATAGAAATGGAAACTACTAGCCAATGGACCACATGTAAGGAAGTGATTTGCGTCTGTTGTGGAGACAGAAGGTAACTGAAGGGGACCAGGCACCAGGGGCAAGAGGGAGATGAGAGAAAAATTGGGGAGACTTGTTTAGGGAGAAAAATTAAAAAGATAAAATATTTTAATTTCAAAGAGTCTCTCTCTCCCAGCATTTTTTCTTTTTCTTTTTTTTTTAAATTTTTTGTTTATTGCAGTAACATTGGTTTATAACATTGTATAAATTTCAGGTGTACATCATTATACTTCTATTTCTGCATAGATTACATCATGTTCACAACCAAAATACTAATTACATCACCACACACATGTACCGAATTATCCCTTTCACCCTCCGCCCTCCCCCCTTCCCCTCTGGTAACCACCAATCCAATCTCTGTCCCTATGTGTTTGTTTATTGTTGTTATTATCTACTACTTAATGAAGGAAATCATACGGTATTTGACCTTCTCCCTCTGACTTATTTCACTTTGCATAATACCCTCAATGTCCATCCATGTTGTCACAAATGGCTGGATTTCATCGTTTCTTATGGCTGAGTAGTATTCCATTGTGTATATATAGCACATTTTCTTTATCCATTTGTCCCTTGATGGGCACTTAGGTTGCTTCCAAGTCTTGGCTATTGTGAATAACGCTGCAATGAACACAGGGGTGCATGTACCTTTACAAATTGGTGTTTTCAAGTTCTTTGGATAAATACCCAACAGTGGAATAGCTGGATCATATGGTAGTTCTATCCTTGATTTTTTGAGGAATCTCCATACTGTTTTCCATAGTGGCTGCACCAGTTTGCACTCCCACCAGCAGTGTATGAGATTTCCCTTCTCTCCACATCCTCTCCAACACATGTTGTTTCCTGTCTTGTTAATTATAGCCATTCTGCGGGACCCGAGGTGATATCTCATTGTAGTTTTGATTTGCATTTCCCTGATAGTTAATGATGTTGAACATCTTTTCATGTGTCTGTTAGCCATCTGTATGTCTTCTTTGGAGAAATGTCTGTTCAGGTCTTTTGCCCATTTTTCAATTGGGTTGGTAGTTTTTTTGTTGTTGAGATGCATGAGTTCTTTATATATTTTGGAGATTAAGCCCTTATCAGATGTATGGTTTGCAAATATCTTCTCCCAATTGTGAGGTTGTCTTTTCATTTTGTTGATGGTTTCCTTTGCTGTGCAGAAGCTTTTTAGGTTGATGTAGTCCCATTTGTTTATTTTTTCTATTGTTTCTCTTGCCCGGTCAGACATGGTGTTTGACAAGATGTTGCTAAGACCAATGTCGAAGAGTGTACTGCCTATGTTTTCTACTAGAAGTTTCACAGTTTCAGGTCTTACATTCAAGTCTTTAATCCATTTTGAGTTAATTTTTGTGTATGGTGTAAGGTAAGGGTCTACTTTCATTTTTTTGCATGTGGCTGTCCAGTTTTCCCAACACCATTTGTTGAAGAGACTTTCTTTTCCCCATTGTACATTCTTGGCTCCTTTGTCAAAGATTAGCTGTCCATAGATGTGTGGGTTTATTTCTGGGCTTTCGATTCTATTCCATTGATCTGTGTGTCTGTTTTTGTGCCAGTACCATGCTGTTTTGGTTACTATAGCTTTGTAGTATATTTTGAAATCAGGGACTGTGATACCTCCAGCTTTGTTCTTTTTTCTCAGGATTCCTGTAGCTATTCGGGGTCTTTTTTGTTCCATATAAATTTTAGGATTCTTTGTTCTATTTCTGTGAAAAATGTTGTTGGAACTTTGATAGGGATTGCATTGAATCTATAGATTGCTTTAGGAAGTATGGACATCTTAACTATGTTAATTCTTCAATCCAAGAGCACAGAATATCTTTCCATTTCTTTGTGTCTTCTTCAGTTTCTTTCAGCAATGTTTTATAGTTTTCGGTGTACAGATCTTTCACCTCTTTGGTTAAGTTTATTCCTAGGTATTTTATTCTTTTTGTTGCAATTGTAAATGGGATGGTATTCTTAATTTCTCTTTCTGCTACTTCGTTGTTAGTGTACAGAAATGCAACTGATTTTTGTGTGTTGATTTTGTATCCTGCAACTTTACCATATTCGTTTATTACTTCTGAAAGTTTTCTGGTGGATTCTTTAGGGTTTTCTATACATAAAATCATGTCATCTGCAAATAGTGACAGTTTCACTTCTTCCTTTCCAATTTGGATCCCTTTTATTTCTTTCTCTTGCCTGATTGCTCTGGCTAGGACTTCCAGTACTATGTTAAATAGGAGTGGTGACGGTGGGCATCCTTGTCTGGTTCCTGTTCTTAGAGGGATAGCTTTCAGTTTTTCACCATTGAGGATGATATTAGCTGTGGGTTTCTCATATATGGTCTTTATTATGTTGAGGTACTTTGCTTCTATCCCCATTTTATTCAGAGTTTTTATCATAAATGGATGCTGTATCTTGTCAAATGCTTTCTCTGCATCTATTGAGATGATCATGTGATTTTTATTCTTCATTTTATTAATGTGGTGTATTATGATGATTGATTTGCAAATGTTAAACCATCCCTGCATACCTGGAATAAATCCCACTTGATCATGGTGTATAATCTTTTTAACGTATTGTTGTATGCGATTTGCTAGTATTCTGTTGAGGATTTTTACATCGATGTTCATCAGTGATATTGGCCTGTAATTTTCTTTTTTTGTGTTGTCCTTGTCTGGTTTTGGTATCAGGGTAATGTCAGCTTCGTAGAATGAGTTAGGGAGCTTCCCCCCCTCCTCAATTTTTTGGAAGAGTTTGAGAAGGATAGATATTAAGTCTTCTTTGAATGTTTGGTAGAATTCACCAGGGAGGCCGTCTGGTCCTGGACTTTTAGTTTTGGGGAGGTTTGTGATTACTGTTTCGATCTCCTTACTGGTGATTAGTCTATTCAAATTCTCTACTTCTTCTTGATCCAGTTTTGGAAGGTTGTATGATTCTAAGAATTTATCCATTTCTTCCAGGTTGTCGAATTGGTTGGCATATAGCTTTTCATAGTATTCTCTTATAATCTTTTGTATTTCTGAGGTGTCTGTTGTAACCTCTCCTCTTTCATTTCTGATTTTACTTATTTGTGCCTTCTCTCTTTTTTTCTTGGTGAGTCTAGCTAAAGGTTTGTCAATTTTTTTGATCTTTTCAATGAACCAGCTCTTGGTTTTATTAATTTTTTCTATTGTTTTTTGGGTCTCTATTTCATTTATTTCTGCTCTGGTTTTTATTATTTCCCTTCTTCTACTGATTTGGGGCTTTGTTTGTTCTTCTTTTTCCAGTTCCTTTAGGTGCATTGTTAGATTGTTTATTTGAGATTTTTCTTGTTTGTTGAGATAGGCCTGTATCGCTATAAACTTCCCTCTTAGAACCGCTTTTGCTGTATCCCATAAATTCTGGCATGTCGTATTTTCATTTTCATTTGTCTCCAGGTATTTTTTGATTTCTTCTTTGATTTCTTTGTTAACACAGTCGTTGTTCAGTAGCATTTTGTTTAATCTCCACGTATTTGTGGCTTTTCTGATTTTCTTCCTATAGTTGATTTCCAGTTTCATACCATTGTGGTCAAAAAAGATGCTTGGTATTATTTCAATCTTCTTAAATTTATGGAGACTTGTTTTGTGGCCTAATATGTGATCAATCCTGGAGAATGTTCCATGTGCATTTGAAAAGAACGTGTATTCTTCGGTTTTTGGATGGAATGCTCTGTATATATCTACTAGGTCCATCTGTTCTAGTGTGTCATTTAAGGCCAATGGTTCCTTATTGATCTTCTGTTTGGATGATCTATCCGTTGGTGTAAGTGGAGTGTTAAAGTCTCCTACTATTATTGTGTTACTGTCTATTTCTGTTTTGATGTCTGTTAATAATTGCTTTATATATTTAGGTGCACCTACATTGGGTGCGTAGATATTTACAAGTGTTATATCCTCTTGTTGGATTGTTCCCTTGATCATTATGTAATGCCCTTCTTTATCTCTTTTTACAGTTTTTGTTTTAAAGTCTATTTTGTCTGATATGAGTGCTGCTACCCCAGCTTTCCTTTCATTGCCATTTGCACGGAGTATCTTTTTCATCCCTTCACTTTCAGTTTGTGAGTGTCTTTAGGTCTGAAGTGTGTCTCTTGTATGCAGCATATATATGGGTCTTGTTTTTTTATCCAGTCAGCCACCCTATGCCTTTTAATTGGGGCATTTAGTCCATTGACGTTTAAAGTAGCTATTGATAAGTATGTACTTACTGCCATTTTTTAACTTTTTTTTTTCTCAGTGTTTTAGTAGTCCTTCTCTGTTCCTTTCTTCTTCTATACAGAATTGATGGTCACTTTAGTTTGACCTCTGTCTGAAAGCTGTACTCTTTAACTACCCTCCTCCCTCCTTTTATGTTTTTGATATCATATCTAACCTCTTTTTTGTGCTTTTGTATCCATTACGTTCTTCATGGAAATAGATAATTTTTCCTATTTGTGGTCTTCTCTTTTCCCCTTAAATCAGTCCCTTTAACATTTCTTGTAGCACTGGTTTCTTGGTGACAAACTCCTTTAATTTTTGCTTGTCTGGGAAATTTTTGATCTCTCCTTCCATTTTGAATGATAACCTTGCTGGGTAGAGTATTCTTGGCTGTAAGTTTTTTCCTTTAGCACTTTAAATATATCATGCCATTCTCTTCTAGCCTGTAAGGTTTCTGCTGAGAAGTCAGCTGATAGCCTTATGGGGTTTCCTTTGTATGTAACTTGACATTCTCTTGCAGCTTTTAGGATTCTCTCTTTATCTTTAATTCTGGACATTTTGATTATGATGTGTCTTGGTGTGGGCCTCTTTGGGTTTATCTTGTTTGGCGCTCTCTGTGCTTCCTGTACCTGGATGTCTGTTTCCTTCCTTAGGTTAGGGAAATTTTCATCTATTATTTCTTGAAATAGATTCTCTGCCCCCTTGTCTCGCTCTACTCCTTCCGGGACACCTATAACACGGATGTTAGTGTGCTTGATGTTGTCCCAGAAGTCCCTTAGACTGTCCTCACTCTTTTTAATTCTTTTCTCTTTTATCTGTTCACCTTGGGTAATTTCTTCTAGTCTTTCATCCAGCTCACAGATCTGTTCTTCTGTATCCTCCACTCTGCTTTTGAGTCCCTCTAATGAATTTTTCATTTCCCCTATTGTAATCTTCATTTCTGATTGGTTGTTTTTTATATCTTCCATTTCTTTGTTGACATTCTCACTGAGTTCATCTATTCTTCTCCCCAGATCAGTGAGCATCCTTAACACTCTTAGTTTGAACTCTCTGTCAGGTAGGTTGCTCATTTCTGTTTCACTTAGTTCCTTTTCTGGGTTTTTGTCCTATTCCCTTACTTGTAATGTATTCTTTTGCCTCCTCATTTTGCTTCTTTCCCTGTGCTTGTGTCTACATATTAGGTAGGTCAGCTACGTCTCCTGCTCTTGGATAGTTGACCTTATGTAAGTGATGCCTTAAGAGGCTTCCAGTGTGCTTCCCTCAGTTCTCAATGTTCCGGGGGTGACCCCTATGTGGGCTACGTGTGTCCTTCTGTTGTGGCCTGTTTGCTCTCCCTGTAGGCGCCCAGGGAGGCCGAGTTATGCTCCTGGCCAGCTGTTGTAATGCTCAGCTGCTTGTGGTTGTTGTGGGCCCTTCAGTCTCTTTATCAGGTGTGGGGAGCCCCAGCACAGTTGTCTGCAAGTTCTAATACCACATTTGTGTTGCAGTATTTCTTTTAAGTGAGTAGGCCTCCAGTGTGGCAGGTTGTTAGGCTCAGGGTCTTACAATTGCTGTAAGCCTCTAGCCTATTAGGTCTCCTGTCAGCTCTCTGAGGATTGCAGCTGGGTGGGGCTGGCCTCAGGCACAGGAGCACCCAATAGTTTCAGGCTTTGGAAGGTGGGGCAAACCCCCTATGTGGGTCTTTGAGAAGCACAAGTCTTCTGCAGCTGACAAGCCCTGCCGCCCACAGGTCCACACACACAGTCAACACAGTCCTGCCCTGTGTGCACGCCCTGACATCCCCAAGCAGACCCAGTCTTTCCACGGCGGGAGCCCCACACACTCCACCACCGCCCCAGACTCCACCTGCTCCTTGTGCACACCCTGCCCCGCTGAAGTCGGCTCAGTTGCCAGGCTGCAGAGAATCCAGTCACCAATCTATGCAGGCCCACAAGTTGCCTGAAGGCTTGTTCTTGGGTGGGGCCAGTCTCTAGGGTGGGCTGCCTGCCCTGGCTGAGCTGGATTAAATCGGTGCTCTAGCGGGTGGGGCAGACCTGGGCTAGCAGGCCTCAGGGAGAACTCCAATGGCGTCTGTGTCAGCACGCCCACACCAGGCCACAACAATGGCCGCCGCCAATGTCCCAGTCCCTGGAGAGGTCTCACCCCTCACCGAGATGCACTCAGGGCCTATTAGGTGAGTCTCTTTTCACTACAGCACTGTTCACCTTTCTTTCTGGTGATTTTAGGTTGCTTTCTGAAACGGGTGAGTTTGTGTGCGGGCCCTTTAAGAGCCAGTTTTAGTTTCTTTGTGATCCGGGTTTTCTGGGGGTACTCCCCAATGTTTTAGTAGCAGGCACAGTCAGATATTATGCTGCTGGTCTGGATTGTGCTGGGTCCACAAAATGCCCACAGCGGGGGCGCTCCCAGCTCAGGGCCCCATGCCTCCAGGGAGGCTGCGGACCTGTGAGCTGCTCCCGGCGGCCGTGAAGCTGGTGGCTTGTGAAGGCGGCGTTTTTCCTCTCCGGAAGGGAGCCTCTGCCTCTTCCACCTCAATTAGGATTGTCCGTTGTTGCAGGAGTTCCTCTTATCCAGTTTTCAGTTCTGTCTCAGGGGTAATTTTTCCACGAGTAGTTGTAAATTGGCTGTGTCCACGGGAGGAGGTGAGTTCCGAGTCTGCTGACGCCGCCATCTTGACTTCTATCTCCTCCCCAGCATTTTTTCTGAAGCAGAGTTTGAAAAGAAAGCAAAAGAAGTGGCAACAGGGTTTACCACCGCAGAGCTGGAAGTCATTTCAGAGACCAACCAGCTCCTCAACATCCCCAGAAAGCCTCTGCACCAACATCCAAGCATGTTATGCTCTCAAGGGGTGACGTAAGGCCCAGATGAAGGGACTGGACACCCCCTCGGGGACCACACTCACGCCCCATGTATACTCAGGAGTCATTTATGAGCCATGCAAAAAAATCAATAGCATCGTCTCATCTCATACGTGACCAAAACAGTGTTTATGCAAATCAGCCCCCTTTTTTTTTAACCAATCCTGACACAGAATGACTTTCAGATGATTCCCAAAATCAGATCCACTCCCTCTGGGTGAAGCTGCGTCTAAGATTGGCTTCTGTAGCACACGGAACCCGGGGTTCAGGAGACGCAGTTCTAACTCCACCTCTCACTATGATAGGACACAGGGCTAGGCCCCTTCCTGCTGTGACTTGCGGTTTTCTTAGGTGTAAGGGTTATAATTGTTCTGCAGATCAGGTCAGATAATTGTGTAAATGTACTTCATAAACTGTAAACATGCATCAGCACATGCTCTGAAAATAGAGAATCGTGACAGACTAAAGACGGAGGCATGTCCCCTCCGATAGAGTGCGGGCTGTCCTCGTGACTTGCTTGGATCAATAGAATGCAGCAGAACGGACACTATGGCAGTTCAGGGCCAACACCTTGGGATCCAGCTGCCACGTAAGAAACTCAGGGTAAACTACCAAGTGCAGAGAGGCCTCGAGGAGAGAGCTCTGAAGGAAGGAGGCCATCCCAGACATTCTGGCCCCAGCCTAGCTCCCAAAGTTGCATGAGACACCCCACATGAGGCACCCTGCCAACCCACAGAATCATGAGAAATAATAAATCACTTGTTTTTTAAATCATAAATTTTGGAGCAGTTTGTTATACAGCAACTGATAACTTAATAACTCTCAAAGGAGAGTTCTAAAACAGTTTCCATCGTTGACAAAACCCTGAACCTTCTACATGGGCAGCTCCGAAGAGGACAGCCACCATTTGAGTGTCTAAGCACACCTTTGGGTTTATGTTAGCTAACAGATCCGTCTTTTCTGGAGTGAGGGAAGGGAAGGGAACTGACAACTGATAACTTCTCAGCACCAGGGATTACTTAGATCCACCAGTTTAACTCTCTTCTCCCAATCCTCCCCCCAAGTTCCATAAACATTTGACTTCTTATAAATGCAAACTTGGATCGTTACTCTTTTCTATTTCTCCATTTTTTATTCATATTATCCACTGAAATAGTCACTCAACATACTACAGAAAAGGAGGGAGAATAGCCCTGGAGATTTGAACTAAGCCTGTTTTGACCCCAAAGAAGCCAGGTGACTTCTTGTGCCCAGATGCCACTTCCCCTTGCTCTGCCCAGGGCAGCCATCACGCTCTGCTTGTATTACAACCTGGCTGGGAAAGGATAAGCTCCTTGCTTCTGTCATTTCTCTGCCCTAAGTCATCCTCAGACTTTCTACAAACCTGTCGTTCTTCCACAGTTGGCCACCCACCTTGTGTTGACCACCCATCTCAGGTGATCAGCCCCTAGAGATCATCTGCTATGGCATAGTTCACTGACGAAACACGAAGGAAATTACACTTGTGCCATGGAATGTCAGGGTATTTTTCAAGCTCTTGTTTCTCAGACAGGGGCCAGACACAGCTGGTTCACTGTGAATAGTACAAGGATGGCTGCAAATGAGGGACGCCTCAAAGAAACCAGGTCAGAGAGGGGCTGTGCCTTTACGGTGCATTACTCATTTTAGGAACTATAATAAAGTGTCAGCTTTCCAAATAGAGAAACTATTTGGAAACTATAGTTTAAACTATACGTTATTTCCAAGTATAAAAATACTCCAAGAAGTACAGGCTTTTATGATCACAATCCTTATTCTCAAACTTTATGCTCCCTTCATCTGTGTCTGGATCCACACTCTATCACAGACGACAGAGAAAAAAAAGGATCATAATTAGAAACATTTTATAATCACCATCATGGAAGTCAATTATCTGGGCAAATTAGCCACATGATAAATGGAACCTGACCCTGGATTTCAGAGACATCAAAAAGGCCAGAAATTTAAACCAGAAAGAGTTGGTCTTCTCCAGGATTACAATGCCTGGAGAAGATATAGCAGTGAAATACAGTGGTGGGCATCAGTACAGATGTCAAACAGAAGTGAAATATGGTGGGAGGCATCATTATATACCACTTCATCTCTCTGGAGCCATGAATCTCTTAGAGAATCAAATTAATGCTACAGACACTTTGCCTAGAAAAATGCACATGAATACATAGACACGAACTTTTGTGTACAGTTTCATGGAATTCATGAAAGTCTTTCCTTGTACCTTTGCTGGCAAACTATGGATTCCAGATTAAGAATTCTTCACATGATGACTGGAGTCCTGGCCCTGAGACCAGGAGATATGAGTTCAAGTCCTAACTAACTCTGCCATTTACTACCTGTGCATCTTGGGTAAACCACTTAACCCATGCACTTCAGTCACCCTCAACTGTAGAATGGGGATCACAACACTTATAGCTCAAAGATTGCTGTGAAGCTTAAAATCAACTTGAGACAATACGCTTGATAGCACATTATTTGCACAAAAACAAATGTAAAAATGATAACTGAATATATGGGTGAAATTTGTCTGCAAGTCCTAAGAAAGCGTTGACTGCAGCTAAAGGAGTATAGACAATATTTCTAACAGTCACTGTTAACCACAGGACATCACGTCGGTAGGTAAATCAAACAGAGACAGATATAACATCTGGAAGAACCAGGGTCTAGGACCACCCAGCAGCTCACCCCAGTTCTGCGGGATGGTTGTGAAGGACAGAAGTCAAAGGTGAGTAGGTGGCCTTGCTGTCCTTCCAGGCGACTGTTGCCTGTAAGAGTAAAATGAAACGATATTATTGGTAAGGCGGACCAACAAGAAAAGTGCCAAAGATAACCTGATTTTGTGAAAAACTGGGAAAAGGGATTAAGCCCATAGATCTGGGGTATTTTATAGGGACTTTTGCAGAGTGGCAATCAGAGCTATATTCAGTATCCCTGTCTTCCTTCCTCCATCTTCTATAAACACCCTCTCTCACCTCCAGTTTATTGCATCACATTAGTTTACATTTCATCTCCTTCAGTAAGCCATAACTTACCATTTACTCCACGTCTTCCTACTGCACAATGCCATTACATTCCATCTAATGACTTTTGCCCACACATATGTTGATTGTTTTGATATCCCTGGCTTCCCAAATTATAACATAATGCTCTTGAGGGTGGAAGCTGTGTCTAATCTTTAATACATACCCTGAAGCACTGTGCCCAGTGGCAGTGGCAGACTGTGTCCGTACACAGCTGGTGCTCGCGGGATCTTTGTCTCCAAACGTTGTAATTATGCTTATGTAAGAAGCTACTCCAGTACAACTGGCTACTGCCACCTCAGAAAGCATGAAGACCTGAAGTACACTTAAGTCATGAGATACCAGCACCAGAATAAACAAGCTCAACTGACCATAAAATCTCAAAGCCACAATACCCTCACTTGCATGTTCCCAATTGATCACTAAAAACTAAAGAAACTAAATTGGTAAAATAAACGTGACATGAGGAAGGCACCGGTCAGCCTCTCAACCCTGGTGCCCGTTCAGACTGTTCTCCGTGTCCGCCAAAGTGCCCTGTGGTTTGATAGCCTCAAAGCAGTCCCCTTGGGCCGGCCCCATGGCTTAGCAGTTAAGTGCGTGCGCTCCGCTACTGGCGGCCCGGGTTCGGATCCCGGGCGCGCACCGACACACCGCTTCTCCGGCCATGCTGAGGCCGTGTCCCACATACAGCAACTAGAAGGATGTGCAACTATGACATACAACTATCTACTGGGGCTTTGGGGAGAAAAAGGAGTAGGATTGGCAATAGATGTTAGCTCAGAGCTGGTCTTCCTCAGCAAAAAGAGGAGGATTAGCATGGGTGTTAGCTCAGGGCTGATCTTCCTTTCAAAAAAAAAAAAAAAAAAGCAGTCCCCATTTCTTGCTTCTTCCCATTTCCCTCTGCCACTAAGCCTGCTTGAGAACAGTGTGTTCTTCATACACTCCACCCTGAAAACCCTGCAGGGTTTTGTTTGTATCTCCCTTTTGACGTTTTTCATTCTCTGCACCGTCTTATACCCACAGGCCTTCTCTCCTACCCCCCGCTTTCTCCACAGCATGAGTCCTCCCTCCACAGCACCACTCACAGCAGATGTCTCCCCAGCAGGGAGAAAACAGAGGAAGACGGCGTGCAGGCCCTCCGTCTGCTTACAAAAGTGGTCCCAGGACTCACTGCCTCTCTGTCCAAACCTCAGCTGTGTGACTTGCAGCTGTCACATTTCACCAGACCCTGTGCTGACTCATCCTGAATGTCACTGGTACTAGCAATGAGGCCATGATGCCCAGACCTTCAGACCCATTTCAAGCCAGCTTTTGGAGAACAGAATCAATAGAAATGGTTAAAGGGTCACATAGATTAGGTGAGGCAGAGGCAGAAGAAATTTACAGTTTGAATAAGTCTACAAAATGAAAGCTCCATCACATCTATGTCAAAAATGTAGATCAACAGACTGTAACCCCAATTTAATCTAATTTGTTCTAAGAGGAAAGAAGATCAGTAAGAGCTACATCACTTGATAGAGAGGGATCATTGTCTACACTCCCTGTCAGACTTCTTCATTTGCTCTTCACCCAACTCCATCCCCACCATCCCACTGAAACTACCATCACCAAGGCCACTATTGTTCTTCTCATTGTATCCATAATATTAATGGAGTGCTTACTGTATTTCTCAAACTGGCCCACAGACTCTGTGTATGAGAATGACCTGGAGTGCTTGTAAAAGATGAAGATTTCTGAGTCCTAGACCCAGAAAAAAGTAAAACTCATCAACCTCGAATTCTATATCCAGGAAAAGTATCTTTTAAATATCCTCTAAAAATGAAGGCAGAACAAAAACGTTTTCAGGTCAACAAAAACTGAGAGAATTCATTGTGATCAGACATGCTCTTCAAGAAATGCTATGGCAAGTTCTTTAGGCTGAGAGGAAATGACACCAGATGATAAATAGGATCTCCAGGAAGAATAAACATCACAGGGAGTGGTAAACATGTGGGTTAATATAAGAGACTATATTTTCTTTTCTTCTCTTAATTTCATTAAAATCATATGACTATTTAGTACAAAAAGCAAAACAATGTATTGTGGGTTTTCTAAAATATGTAGATGTGATAAATATGACAACAGCAGTGCAAAGGATTAGTGTCATGGGTAAATGAAACTATACTGTTGCAAGTTTCCTATAGTCTGTATTTCATGTGAGGTAGTCCAATATTAACCCTAATTAGACTCTAAAAAGTTAAAGATGCAGATTTTAATTCCCAGAGCAGTGTTCTCAAAGGACCAGCAGCATTGGTATCACCTGGGAACTTGTTAGAAATACACATTCTGGGGCTCTACTCCTAACCTACTGAACCAGAAATTCTGGGGTGAAGCCCAGTGATCTATGTTTTAACAAGCTCTCCAAATGATTCAGATGAACATAAACTTTGAGAATCACTTCGCTAGAGCAACGTGTTAAAAAATAATGCAAAAAGATAGAGCAAAAAAGCCGATAGAATAATTAAAACACAATACTAAAGAATAGTTTACTCCAAAGAAGGTAAGGAAGGAGTAACAGAGGTAAAAAGTAGAGAGCAAGAAAGAAAAACAGGAGAAAATAACAAAATGGCGGAACTAAATCCAACCATATCAATAATTTTATTAAGTGCAATTGGACTGGAAGCTTCAATTAAAGGCAAAGATTAGCAGACTGGGAATAAAAAAAACAGGAAGATCCCAACTATATTCTGTTTACAAAAGACTTTAAATACAAAGGTGCAAATAGGTTGAAAGTAAAAGGATAGAAAAAGATATACTATGCAAACACTACATGTTATAAGAGCTGGAGTGGCTATATCAGTATATGACAAAATAGACCTCAAGAGAAGGAGTCTACCAGAAGTAAAGAGGTTTTATTTTATAACGATGGAGAGTCAAACATCACAAATAGTTAACAATTGTGTGTGTATGTGCCTAATAATAGTTTGAAAACACATGAAGCAAAAACTGTTAGAACTAAGAGAAAAATAGAAAAATCTACAATCATGGTTAGATAATAACACTCCTCTCTCATTAATTGACAGAACAAGTAGACAAAAAAAAAATCATTAAGGCAATGGAAGATCTGAATGACACCATCAACCTCGTTGCCCTAACTGACAACCACGGAACACTACACCAAACAACTGGAGAATACATATTTTTTCAGAAGCACATGAAATATTCACCAGGGCAGACCACGTGCTGGGCCATAAAACAAGTCTCAATAAATTTCAAAAGATTAAAATCTTACAAAGTCTCTTCAACAAATGGTGCTGGAGCAACTGGACATCCACATGCAAAAAAATGAATCTAGACACAGACCCCACACCCTTCACAAAAATTAACTCAGAGTGGATCACAGACCTAAATGTAAAATGCAAAACTATAAAACTCCCAGAAGATAACATAGGAGAAAACCTAGATGGCCTTGGGTATGGTGATGCTTTTTTAGATATAACTCCAAAGACATGGTCCAGGAAAGAAAGGATTGATAAGCTGAACTTCGTTAAAATTAAAAACTGCTTTGTGAAGACAGTATCAAGAGATTAGAGGACAAGTCTCAGACTGGGAGAAAATATTTGTAAAAAGACATATCTGATAAAGAATATTGCTATCCAAAATACACAAAAAACTCTGAAAACTCAACAATAAGAAAACAAACAACCCAATTAAAAAATGGGCCAAAGACCTCAACAGACACCTCACCAAAGAAAACATACAGGGGGCAAATAAGCGTCTGAAAAGATGCTCCACATCACATGTCATCAGGGAAATGCAAATTAAAACAACAATGAGATATCACTGCACACTCATTAGAATGGCCAAAATCCGGAACACTGACAACACCAAATGCTGTGAGGGTCTGAGATAACAGGAACTCTCATTCACTGCTGGTGGGAATGCAAAATGGTACAGCCACTTTGGAAGACAGTTTGGCAGTTTCTTACAAAACTGAACATACTTTTACTGTACGATCTAGCAAACACACTCCTCGGTATTTACCCCAAAGAGTTGAAAACTTGTGTCCACACAAAAACCTGCACACAAATGTTATAGCACTTTTATTCATAATTGCCGAAAGTTGGAAGCAACCAAGATGTCCTTCAGTAGGTGAATGGATAAGCAAATGTGGTACATTCAGACAAGGAAATATTATTCAGCACATGAGCTATCAAGCCGTGAAAAGACATGGAGGAATCTTAAATGTATATTACTAAGTGAAATAAGCCAATCTGAAAGGGCTACATACTGTATGATTCCAACTCTATGACATTCTAGAAAAGGCAAAACTATAGAGACAATAAAAAGATGAGATGTTGCCCAGGGTTGAGTTGTGGGGGGAGAGAAGACAAAAAGGCAGAGCACAGAATATTTTTAGGGCAGTGAAAATACTCTGTACAATACAGTAATGATGGATATATGTCATTATACTTTTGTCAAAACCTGTAGAATGTACAACACCAAGAGTGAACCCCAAGGTAAACTATGGACTTTGGGTGATTACAATGTGTCAGTGTAGGTTCATCCTTGGTAAAAAGCATGCCACTCTGGTGAGTGATATTGATAATGGGGGAAGCTATGCACGTGTGGGAATAGCAAGTATAAGGGAACTCTCTGTACCTCCCTCTTAATTTTGTTGTCAACCTAAAATTGCTCTAAAAAAAAAAATCTTAAAAAAAAATCTTATAGAGTTTGTTCTCTGACCAAAACTGAATTAAATTAGAAATCCATTAACAATAAAATATGTAGAAAAGCCCCATATATGCATAAATTAAACAATAAACAAATCTAGTTAACACATGGGCCAAAGAAGACATTACCAGATAAATCAGAAAAAAATTTTAACCTAACATCAAAATTTCTGGGGTGTAACTAAAACAGTGCTTAGAAAGAAATTTATAGTTTCAAATATGTATACATAGAAAGGCAGACTGCTTAAAAATCAAGCACATATACCACAGGACCCACCAGCACCTCACCTGGACCAGTCTTTGGAATTGGAAATACCCAGCAGAGTTCTACGCTTCAAAACAGCTCCTTCAGCACCTTTCAGAATACCTGAAAATGTTACTAGAGAATCATTTCAATTTAAATACCTTGAAGAAACAGCTTCTTAAGCTTTTTTGTCCTCACTTCTTAGAAGAAATGTGTCAAAAGGATAAGATATAATGGCAATGGAACACAGTTTAAGTGTCCCTAAAAAAAGCAAAGATGCAAAGGTGGAGAAATGAATATCAACGATGGAGGTAGCAGAGGAGCAGGAACATGAATGATAACCTTTAAATGCTTCAAAGTTTTGCCTACAGGGAGGTGTAAACATTCTCACTTTCCAGAAAGGGAAGATAAGCTCAAAACTCAAACAGGGTGTCCAAGAAGAAGGCAAAAAGCCTTGATTTTCTGTCAGTTGATAATAAATTCTACAATATTAGTAAACAAAAAGATAACGTATGACTTGATTCTAATACTACTACCTAACACTAAGTGATAAATCTGAAAAAATATCTGTACATGTCCGGCTGGAAAGGTCTAGGGACCCAAACATAACAGGGATAAACAGGAGAGGATCTCAGACTGCTGTCCAGAAAACGAGCACTGTGCTGCAATGGGTAAATCAGGGAACAGCATGGCACCCTGGGAGGTAACTGAATGGGAGAAGCCACATACAAACACTTTGTAAACTAGAGTTTGTTCTACAAAGCTATGGGGCTATTGGCCTTTCTTTCATTCAGGTAGACACCTCCTGAGGAATGGTGCTACAGTTTCTGGACTCTATGCTTTAGAAGGATGTGGGTAACAGAAAATCAAGCATCTGCACAACCCTGCCGTATCCATCTGGAAAGTCCTGGAACCCCCTAGAAGCCTGGTACATAGAACTAAGGGCCATTGCTGACACCTGCCCGCAGTCCCCCAGACTACCCCACAGTCAAGGTCTCGTCTTCTGTCATTTCTCTCACTTATTGAGGTGAAGGTGACTGACTGGTCATGGACTCAAGGAGCCACAGTCAGGGAGTTGAGCAAGTCATCCTACTCAGGAGTAAACAGGTGAGCACACTCTGGAAGGGATGTAGAAGTTGATAAGGTCGGTCAGTCATATAAACAGGACATTATGTGAAGCAGATCATGGCCAGATCCGCTGATCCACTAATCCACTCTCCCAGCCAGTCCCCGCACCAGCACCCTACTGGGGAGAGTGGGCAGTGCCAGAATGGCAACTGTGCCTGCACATTACTTATAATTTACAGTGTTCATTTATGCTGCAGGTAACTGCCTCGTAACCACATGGTTCCATTCTTCCCATTGATCCTTATAGAGACCTGAGTTATATTCAGGCTCGAGGACGTACCTGAACAGGGTAAACCCAGTCGGGGTTTGCAATCCCTACCTGAGTGCTGACTTGAGTGAGAACAGGTAAGCAACACCTTTTACAGGATAGCTCTGGGCCAAGGGCTGTGTTTCTGGGTGTGCCCCTCTGACACAGGCATGCCATCATCAAACTGATCAGCAGTCTGCATTCTCTGCTGATTCTGCAGAACTCCCTGCGTGCTCTTGCAAGACAGGTGTGCGCGCCGAGAGCAGCAGCCGGGAGCTCAAGAATGACAGACAACTCTGTCGGTGAAAACACAGCAGAGAGTCCTGTGTTGTGACGTAGCATCTCTGTGTCATCAAACACTGCTGCTCACATCATTCTGAAGACAACACGGTGTACCTGGCGACATCGGGGATATGGACGATACACCCTAACTCTAACTTAAGATTTATGTGAATCATAAAACCAGAGCATTATCCTAAACTTTCCTGTTAAACATTTCAAATACCTTAATATGTGCTCATGATATTGCTGAGATCTGGAGAAAAGGTAAATGTTAATATCCAGCTCTTGATGGGGATGTGGGCAAAGGATTAATAAAGTCTTTCTCTTCTGTGTAAGAATTTGACCTGTGGTTAATTTCTGGGCTTTGTTCGCCTGGAAACAGATAAAGATGGAATATGTAACTATGTCACTAAGCGGCACGGCTGATGGTGGAAACAACCTGATTGATAACTGTATCAGGACCGAGAACACGTGAACACCTGACAGGAAGCCACATCCTTGGGCTTCCCTCAGTGTGATGACCTTGGATCGTGCACCTTGGAGGAACCTGGAGCAACATCAACGGCTCCTGTGGGGAACGAGGCTCCCGAGTCAGGGCAGCCCCACACCTGCCAATGAGTCTCGTCTCTTGCACCTGAACCATCACCTGGGGCAGAGAGACTAGCTCCTGATCGCCAGTGGGCAGATCTGCAGACTCCCACTGAGAGGAAGGCCTGACATGGCCCAGCCAGCAAGCTCTGGCTCCTTTACTGTGCACTTCTGAGCAGGCTGATGCCAAGGCAGCCTACGAAAGCCTTGTGAGTCTGAGGGTTTATTTGGCTCCACAAACATATCCTGATGTGTGTGTATGGGAAAGGTCTTGTACCAAGGTATTAAACTATCCAGTTTATATCAAGCAGGAGCTCAGATACAACTCTTGGCTGTTAATCCAATGGCAGTTTCTACGTAGCCCACCCATTAAAAAAAAGCAATTGTCCAGTAAACATAGGCCAAAAACATCCAAGCGACTAAGCTCTTAAGTAGCTCAAATAGGTGGCTGGGCCTGAACATACACAAAAATTCAACTCAGGAATATTCCAAGGGATAGTGCTGAAGATTCAACATGTGCCAGGAGTTTCAAAGAATACTAAGAGGCATAAGAGCCAGCCTCTTTATTTGGAGCTAAACTTTCAGTCTGAGTGGAGAGGGAAGGTATGAAATGGCTTCCATATCCTCTCCAACACCTAAAAATTACAGAATTGAGTTATTCTTGCCTACTCCCTACATTTCATTTCTGCTGATGTTTCATTTCAGTCACATGAGGTGGTGGAAAGAGCCTGGCTGAGGAATCAGAAGACTGGGTTCAAATACACTTACTTGCCTGGGCAAATGCCTTATTTTACATATCTGGCACAGCCACATCCAATAAATATTTGTTAAATGAAGAAATGAATAAACCTTTATGAACCCTTAGCTTCTTCCTCTGTAAAATGAAAATATCTACCTCATCTACTTTTGAGAATTATTTTCAAATGAGATAAGGTATGTGAAAGCTCCTCATAAACTGTACAGCACAGAACAATTAGTAGTATAAAGACATTATTAACTGCCTCCTTGCATTACTGAGTCATATGGGAAAGGGACATCTTGAGACACGTCTCACGACTAACAGCCCACACGGTTCTCCGGTAGGGAAGGGGTCAGAGCTCACTGTCAGTCGTAACTGCAGTGGAGACCTGTGCTCAGTGAGAATGGAGTCTTGGCCTCAACATTGTTTTTGCCTACTGAGTGCATAAAGCTTGCACGGTTAACTTTTCCACTCCCTATTCCTAACGACATCCGGCAATACCTCTGCAGGGCTTAACCTGTTCACTCAGCACAAGTTTAGAAAATATTTCAGTGTCACTCCTTACACCATGGACTTAGGCATTAGCTATTATAGGATATTAATTTTTAATTACATTCAAAAACAATTTATAGCAATATCACATTTATAGAGTTGTAAATTTTTTTTTTTTTTTTGGTGAGGAAGATTGGTCCTGAGCTAACATCCATTGCCAATCTTCCTCTTTTTGCTTGAGGAAGATTGTCCCTGAGCTAACATCAGTGCCAGTCTTCTTCTATTTTCTGTGTGTGGGACACTGGCATAGCATGGCTTGACAAGCGTTGTGTAGGTCTGCGCCCAGAATCTGAACTCGCAAACCTGGGGCCACTGAAGTGGAGCACGCAAACTTAACCACTACACCACTGGGCCAGCCCCGAGAGTTGTAATTTTGCAGACATGATTTCTTAATAAAGTAAGAGTCTTCTTTTAAATCATTAATTGTGTTAAGGAAGTGAGTGTACATTTAATTTCACAAAAATTCACTGAAAACCTGCTGTGTACAAGGCACTTTATTGGGTACTGGGTGCTAGTGCTGGTGCTAAGTGCTGGTGGTAGGTGCTGGGTGCTAGTGCTGGTGCTGTGCTGGGTGCTTGTGGTGGGTGCTGGTGCTAAGTGTTCATGCTGGGTACTAGTATTGGTGTTGGTGCTGGATGCTGGTTCTGGACACTGATACTGGTGCTGGGTGCTGGAAGAAGCAATGATGATGTTTCTATCCTCAAGAGCTTTTACCCTAAAAACATGCGAGTAAACTATTAATATAATATATGGTAGAATGGTCTCAGTACTAAGTAATTGTATGCACAACACACCAGAACAGTCAGGGGAAAAATTACTATTATTAATGAGAATCAAGAAAAGAAACCCCTAAGCTGAGCCCTGAAGAACGAGAATGAATTTTCAAGATGGAGAAAGCAAAATCCTAATCAAAGGAACAACACACAAAGACATGAGGATAGAAAACTGCAAAGTGTGTGATGTGGGCATAAACTGTGCATCAGAACGTGTGGGAGGTCAGAGTAGAAAGCGGAGCCCGAGGAACACGCTCAGAGGTGTGTGTTGTCCTGCGCCGGGAGAGGCTCTAAGGGACGTCGGGGGTGGACGGACAAGGCTGCTTTAGAAACGTAACTCCAGCAGCCATGAGGGAGAGAGCGGAAAGCCACAGCCAGAGGCAGCTCATCAAATTCTTTCTGACTGAAAACTTTTTGCCATCCCTCACCCTCCCTTTTAGGTTTAACTGAAATGTCACAGCCTCTGGATGCTTTCCCTGGACCCCACAGCCTGGTTCACTTGCTTTCATCCACTTCCAGAGCACCCTGACCCCCCTTTTTGAGAAACTCGCCATACTTGTGACTGTGTGCTCAGTGTCTCTTCTCTGCCAGGGTCCCATGCAGGTCCCCTGACAGCAGAGTCTAGGTCTGTTATGCACACTTGTGTCTCCAGGGCCCCCACATGTGTGAATTCTCAGCAAATGTTTATTAAGTGAGTGAAATGAATGAAAGAGTCATCCAATGAAAAGGGGACAAGGCCTGTGAATAAAGTTATGGAAAAGAGAGAAATTCGAGATAAATCAGAAGACAGAATCACTGTGGTGGCCGACTGAGGGCAGCTAAGGATAGTGAAGCTTGGAGCCAGTGACTGGGAGATGGCCAAGGCCATTACCTGAGACAGAGAACTCAAAAGGAAGGGTGGATTCGTGGAAATTCTCAAACAACTTTTCTTACAGTACAGTATTGACTCATCACCATGCTTTTCTTTTCTCTTTTCCTTCCTTTCCTTGTAATAAAATTTATGTAATAAAATTTAGCATTATAAATAATAATAAATTTTTAAAGTCTTTATGTCCCTGCCTTCCCATTCCCTAGCTCTATTGGAAAACTAGCAACAAGGGACAAACTAGATCAAATGCATTTGTCACAGGATATTATTTGCCCTGTTCCAAAAAACAAACGACGGCTTCAAAATTTGTAATGACCTGTTAGAAAGACTATCACAGTTTGGTGCCACCCAGATGGAATGGTGTTAGCTATAGAGTGATGGATGCGAAGCTGCTTTTCTCACTCCAGCTGAGATAAAAACAGGTCAAGGACATAATCCATGTCTTTAAGACAGATGTTGATCCTTCCAGCTGTTGAAGTAAGATTACGTGGTTGATTCTCCATGTAGCTGTGCGAAATTTTTTCTTAAAGATTAAAAAGAGAAATGGTGGGACACAGTCTTGTCTCATCGGTTAAGATGGAGCATTCCATCTGCCTGGATTATTGCAACTCTGGAGCTTTCGCACAGGCTCCTAAGAAGATAAAATAGCTTAGACTTTGGGTCAAAGTCTTCCCGTTGGGCCCAGACAGGTCCAGTCCACTGAACCAAAGATTGAAGGAAGGTCAGAGTCTGCAACTAACCTGGCTAAGCTCTCAACTCTTTTCTTGAAGGAGAGTATAACGGTTTAAGTAGATGAATAACTGTGTCCAAGTCTTCTTTGGTCTTCATAAAAATAATACTTTGAGAAACCCAGACTTGCAAATGTGGAATATGAAAGCTGATAGAGAAATTCTAAAATGAACTAGCTCAGAGTCTGTGTGCTTCTATTCTTTGTTGATTTGCTATAAAAATAAGAAGCCCCTAAACATTCTAACTAGCCACAACATAGACATTACAAATGAGTAACCCTGTTTGTGGCGGCCAGAGCAGCCTTTGCTGTCAAGTTAGGCGTGAGAGGAGGTAGAGCAGAGAAGGATGAGGGAGGACAAAAGTCAAAAGGGCTACAGCTTAGTGTTTTCCAGCAGGGCTAGTCTCATTCATTCCTCACTCATTCACTCATTTATGCAGTCTGTTCCGGGTACTGTCAGGCCTGGGACACAGAGAGTGTTCATCTAGTTGTTGAATGAATGAAAAAGAAAATTCCTACAGGAAGCAATGTAGTGGAGAACACATTTATTAAGGGAACAAAGTGTTTAAATATTTTAGTGTTTTGTTTGTAAGTAAATGCTATGAGTTACAAAATACTCTTCTGTTAATTAATGCAAGACTTGAAGCTAAATAGCAAAGGGCTTTTCTTTTTTTTTAATTAATACACTTTATTTTTTAGAGCAGTTTTAGGTTTACAGAAAAATTGATCAGAAAATATAAGGAGTTCCCATGTACCACCTCTCCATCTACACTCACAGTTTCCCCTATTATTAACATCTTGCATTAGTGTGGTACATTTGTTACAATCAATGAACCTACATCGACACAGCATTATCTCCCAAAGTCCATGGTTTACATTAGGGTTCACTCTTGGTGTTGTACATTCTATGGGTTTTGACAAATGTATATTGACATGTACCCACCAATATAGTATCACACAGAGTATTTTCATTGCCCTAAAAATCCCCTGTGAGGATCCACCTATTCATCCCTCCCTCCCCCCAACCCCTGGCAACCACTGATCTTTTTACTGTCTCCATAGTTTTGCCTTCTCCAGAATGTTATACAGTTGGAGTCATAAAGTATGTAGCCTTTTCAGATGGGCTTCTTTTACTTAGTAATGTGCATTTAAGGTTCTTCCATGTCTTTTCATGGCTTGATAGCTCATTCCTTTTTAGCACTGGATAATATTCTCTTGTCTGGGTGTACCACATTTGTTTATCCATTCACTTATTGAAGGACATCTTAGTTGCTTCTAAGTTTTAACAATTATGAATAAAAGTGCTATTAACATCTGTGTGCAGGTTTTTGTGTGGACATCTTTTCCACTCATTTGCATAAATACCAAGGAGTGTGATGCTGGATCATATGATAAGCCTATGTTTAGTCTTGAAAGAAACCGCCAAACTGTCTTCCAAAGTGGCTGTACCATTTTGCATTCCCACCAACAGTGAGTGAGAGCTCCTGTTGCCCAACATCCCCCCCAGCATTTAGTCTTTTCATTGTTTTGGATTTTAGCCATTTTAATAGTTATGCAATGGTATCTCATTATTGTCTTAATTGGCATTTCCCTGATGACACATGATGTGAAGCTTCTTTTCATTTTATTTGCCATCTTTATATCTTATTTGGTGAGGAGTCTTGTTCAGATCTTTTGCCCATTTTTTGAATTGAGTTGTTTGTTTTCTTATTGTTGAGTTTTGAGTTCTTTGTATATTCTGGGTACAAGTCCTTTATCAGATATTTGTTTTGCTAATATTTTTTCCCAATCTCTGGCTTGTCTTTTCATTCTCTTACCAGTGTCTTTTGCAAAGCAGAAGTTTTTAATTTTAATGTAGCCCAGCTTACCAAACCTAAGGTTACCTCTAGATTTTCTCATGCTATCTTCCAAAAGTTTTAAAGTTTTGCATTTTTCATTTAGATCTATGATCCATTTTGAGTCAATTTTGTGAAAGGTGTAAGGTCTGTGTCTAGATTCTGTTTTTTTTTTTTTTCCCCACATGTGGATGCCCAGTTGTTTCAGCACCGTTTATTGAAAAGACTATCCTTTCTCCATTGAATTGCCTTTGCTCCTTCATCAGAGACCAGTTCAGTGTGGCTGTGTTTTGGGGCTCTCTATTCTGTTTCATTAATCTGTATTTTTATTCTTTCATCAGAACCACATGTCCTGATTACTGTAGCTTTATCCTAAGTCTAGAAGTTGGATAGTGTCAGTCTTCCAACTTTGTTCTTCTTCAGTATTGTGTTGTCTATTCTGGGTCTTTTACTTTTTGCCTTTCTGCTCTTTGTCATGATACAAACTTTATTTTTTTTTTTTTTTTTTTTTTTAAAGATTTTATTTATTCATGTTTTTCCCCCCAAAGCCCCAGTAGATAGTTGTATGTCGTAGGTTCACATCCTTCTAGTTGCTGTACGTGGGACTCGGCCTCGCGTTGGACGGAGAAGCGGTGCCCTGGGGCGCGCCCGGGATCCGAACCCGGGCCGCCAGCATCAGAGCGCACGCACTTAACCACTAAGCCACGGGGCCGGCCCAATAAATCTTTTTTTTTTTTTAAGATTTATTTATTTATTTATTTCTTCCCCCAAAGCCCCAGTAGACAGCCGTATGCCACAGCTGCACATCCCTCTAGCTGCTGCATGTGGGACACGGCCCCAGCATGGCCGGAGAAGCGGTGCGTCGGTGCACGCCCGGGATCCGAACCCAGGCCCCCAGCAGCAGGGCGCGTGCACTTAACCGCTAAGCCACGGGGCCGGCCCCATGATACAAACTTTAGAATCAGCTTGATATATCCATGACATAACTTGCTGAGATTTTGATTGAGATAGCTTTAAATTCAGAGACCAATTTGGGAAAAACTGACATCTTAACAATGCTGAGTCTTTCTATCTAAGAATATTGTTGTGAGTGGAATTGGGGCCCCCAAAAAGATACATTGAAGTCCTAACCTGCAGGACTTGTGAATGTGATCTATTTAGAAATAAGGATTTGCAGATGTAATTAGTTAAGATGAGATCACACTGGATTGGGCTGGACTCTAAATCCAATATGACTGATGTCCTTCTAAAAGATGAAAGAACAATAATCACAGAGGGAAAGAGACACACAGGGAAGAAGACCATATGATGACAGAGGCAGAGATTTAATTTTGAACTTCTAGCCTTCAGAACTGTGAGAGAAAAAATACATATTGTTTTACCCACTCAGTTTGTGGTAATTTGTTATAGCAGCCCTAAAAACCGAATTCAAACATAAAATATCTCTCCATTTATTTAGGTCGTATGCAATTTCTTTCATCAAAGTTTTGTAGTTTTTCTCATATAGATCTTGTACATATTTTGTTAGATTTATACCTAAGTATTTAATTTTTTGGTGCTAATATAAATGGTTTTGTGTTTTTAATTTCAAATTCCAATTGTTCACTTCTGGTATATAGGAAAGCAATTGACTTTTGCATATTAACCTTGTATCCTGCAACCTTGCTATAATTGCTTATTGGTTCTAGGAGAATTTTTGTTGATTCTTTCAGATTTTCTACCTAAACAATCATGTCATGTGCAAACCAAGACAGTTTTATTTCTTTTTTCCCAATCTGTATGTCTTTTATTTGCTTTCGTTGTCTTATTACATTAGCCAGGCCTTCGAATACGATGTTGATAGGAGTGTAAGAGAGGACATCCTTGCCTTGTTCCTGATCTTAGGGGGAAAGCATTTATTTTCTCAACGTTAAGTATGATGTCAGCTGTAGGTTTCTTGTAAATGGTCTTTATCAAGTTGAGGAAGTTCATTTCTGTTCTTAGTTTGCTAAGAGTTTTTATTGTGAATCAGTGTTGGATTTTGGCAAATGCTTTTTCTGCATCTATTGATATGATCATATGATTTTTCCTCTTAGTCTATTGATGTGATGGATTACATTAATTGATTTTTGAATGTTGAACCTGTATTGCCTACCTGGGACAAATCTCACTTTGTCATGATGTACAGTCCTTTTTATATATTGTTGGATTTGATTTGCTGACATTTGTTGAAGATTTTTGCACCTATGTGCAAGAGAGATATTGGTCTGCAGTTTTCCTTTCTTGTATTGTCTTTGTCTGGTTTGGTATTAGGGTAATGCTGGTCTCATAGAATGAGTTAGGAGGTATTCCCTCTGCTTCTAGAAGAGATTGTAGAGAACTGGTATCATTTCTTCTGTAAATATTTGGTAGAATTCACCAGTGAAACCATCTGGGCCTGGAGCTTTCTGTTTTGGAATCTTCTTAATTATATTGATTCAATTTCTTTAATAGATATAGGCCTATTCAAATTAACTAGTTCTCCTTGTGTAAGTCTTAGTAGACTGTATCTTTCAAGGAATTGGTCCATTTCATCTAAATTATCAAATTTGTGGGCATAGAGTTGTTCATAATATATTTTTATTATCTTTTTAATGTCTACAGGATCAGTAGTGATGGCCCTTCTTTCGTGTCTGATATTAGTAATTTGTGTCTTCTGTCTTTTTTCTTAGTTATTTCTTTTCTTCTGTTTGTTTTAGGTTCATGTTGCTCATCTTTTTCTAGTTTCCTAAGGTAGAAACATGGATTATTGATTTTAGATATTTCTTCTTTTTTTTTTTTTTGTGAGGAAGATCAGCCCTGAGCTAACATCCATGCCAATCCTCCTCATTTTGCTGAGGAAGACTGGCCCTGGGCTAACATCCATGCCCATCTTCCTCTACTTTACATGGGACACCGCCACAGCATGGCCTGACAAGCATCATTAGTGCGTGCCCGGGATCCAAACCCCGGCTGCCAGCAGCAGAGCAAGCACACTTAACTGCTATGCCATGGGGCCGGCCCACTTCTTTTCTAATATATGCATTCAATGCTATAAAATTTGGTCTAAACAGTGCTTTCACTGAATTCCACAAATTTTGATAAGTTGTGTTTTCATTTTCATTTATTTCAAAATTTTTTTTTAATTTTTTTTTTGTGAGGAGTACTAGTCCTGAGCCAACATCTGATGCCAATCCTCCCCTTTTATCTTGAGGAAGACTGGCCCTGGGCTAACATCCATGCCCATCTTCCCCTACTTTATATGCGATGCTGCCACAGCATGGCTTAACAAGCAGTGTGTCGGTGCGCGCCTGGGATCCGAATCTGCAAACCCCTGGCTGCTGCAGTGGAGCGCGTGCACTTAACAGCTGCACCACTGGGGCAGCCCCTCAAAATATTTTTTAATTTCTCTTGAAACTTCTTTGACCCATGTGTTATTTAGATGTGTTGTTTAATCTACAAATATTTTGGCATTTGCCAGCTATTTTTCTGTTATTGATTTCTAATGTAACTCCATTGCAGCTTAAGAGCATACTTTGTAATATTTTTCTTCTTTTAAATTTGTTAAGGTGGGGCCGGCCCTGTGGCTTAGCGGTTAAGTGCGTGTGCTCCACTACTGGCGGCCTGGGTTGGGATCCTGCCACGCACCGACTCACTGCTTCTCCAGCCATGCTGAGGCCACGTCCCACATACAGCAACTAGAAGGATGTGCAACTATGACATATAACTATCTACTGGGGCTTTGGGGGCAAAAAAGGAGGAGGATTGGCAATAGATGTTCACTCAGAGCCGGTCTTCCTCAGCAAAAAGAGGAGGATTAGCATGGATGTTAGCTCAGGGCTGATCTTCCTCACAAAAAAAAAAAAAAAATTTGTTAAGGTGTATTTTATGGCCCCAAATTTGATCTATTCTGGTGAATGTTCCATGCAAGCTTGAGAAGAATGCGTATTCTGCATTGCTGGATGAAGTATTCTATCAATGTCAATTAGATCCAGTTGATTAATGAATGATGATGTTGAACTCAACTATGTCCTTACTGATTTTCTGCCTGCTGGATCTGTCCATTCCTGATAGAGGGGTGATGAAGTCTCCAATCATGATAGTAGATTCATTTATTTCGCCTTGCAGTGCCATTAATTTTTGCCTCACATAGCTTGATGCTCTGTTGTTAGATGCATACACATTAAGAATTGTTATCTTCTTAGAGAACTGACCCCTTTATCCTTGTGCAATGCCTGTCTTTATCCCTGATAATTTTTCCTTGCTCTGAATTCTTCTTTGTCTGAAATTAATATAGCTATTTCAACTTTCCTTTTACTAGTGTTAGCATGGTATATCTTTCCCCATCCCTTTACTTTTAAAATCAAAAGTAAATGTCTGTCTTTATGTTTAAAGTGGATTTCTTGCAGACAACTTGTTTTTTGATCCACTCTGATAGTCTCTGTCTTTTAATTGGTATATTTAGACCATTAACATTTAAATTGATTGTTTATATGGTTGATTTAATATCTACAATATTTATAACTATTTTCTATTTATTGCCCTTGTTTTTGTTTTTGATCTTCCACTCTTTTTCTGTCTTCTCTGGTTTTAATTGACCATTTTATATTGTTTCATTTTTTTCTCCTCTTTTAGCATATCAATTATGCTTTTTTTTTTACTTTTTTTAATGGTTGACCTTAAGTTTGCAATATACATTTTCAACTAATTTAAGTCCACTTTCAAATAACCCTATACCAATTCATGGATCCTACATGTAAGAGAGTGTTACTAATTTCTCCCCCCATCCCTTATAACATTGCTGTCATACATTTCATTTGTCTATAAGCTATAATAGCTTGAATACATTGTTGCAAATATTATTTTGAACAAACTATTTTCTGTTAGATCAATTAAGAATGGGAAAAACAGATTATATTTTACTCTCATTTATGCTTTCTCTAATGCTCTTCCATTCTTTATGTAGATCCCAGTTTCTGACCTATATAATTTTCCTGCTCTGTGAAAAATTTCTTTTAACATTTCTTGCAAGGCAGGTCTACTGGTGACAAATTCCCTCAATTTTTGTTTGTCTGGGGAAGTTTTTATTTCTCTTTCACTTTTTTCTTCTTTTTTCTCCATTTAAAAAAATTTTTACTTGTTATTTTGGTAAAATATACATGACATAAAATTTACAATTTTAACCATTTTTAAGTGTATATTTCAATAGCATTCAGTACATCCATATTGTTGTTCAACCGTTCTCCCCACCCCCACCATATATCTCAAGAACATTTTCATCATCCCAAACTGAAACTCTGTACACATTAAACAACAACTCCCCATTCTTCCCCCCCTACCAGCCCCTTGCTACCACCATTCTACTTTCTGTCTTTATTAATTTGGCTAGTCTAGGTTTCTCATGTAAATGGAATCATATAGTGTTTGTATTTTTCCTTCACTTTTGAAGAATTTCACTGATACAGAATTCCAGATTGGTAGGGTTTTTTTCTTTCAGCACTTTAAGTATTTCATTCCACTCTCTTCTTGCTTGCACAGTTTCTGAAGAGATGTCTGATGTAATCCTTGTTCTCGTTCCTTTATAAACAAGGTAGGTATTCTTCCTCTGGCTTCAATAAAGATTTTCTCTTTGTCTTTGATTTTCTTCAGTTTGGATATGATATGCCTAAGTGTAGATTTTTTATTTATCCTGCTTTGTGTTCTCTAAGTTTCCTGGGTCTCTGATTTAGTGTCTGTCATTAATTTTGGGAATTTCTCAGTCATTATTGCTTCAAATATTTTTCTATTCCTTTCTCTCTTTCTTCTCCTTCCAGTATTCTCATTATACATATGGTACAATTTTTGTAATTGTTCCACAGTTCTTGTATATTCTGTTTTTTTCTTTAATTTTTTCATTTTTTCTCTTTGTTTTACAGTTTGAGAAGTTTCTACTGATGTATCTTTAAGCTTACTCATTCTTTCCTCTGCTATGTGCAGTCTATTGATGAACCCAACAAAGGCATTCTCCATTTCTGTTACAGTGTTTTTGATCTCTAGAATTTTCTTTTATTTCTTTCCCAGAGTTTCCATTTCTCTGCTTACATTACTCATCTGTTCTTGCATCTTGTTCACTTTTTCTATTAGAGCCCTTAGCATATTAATCAGTTATTTTAAATTCTCGGTCTGATAATTCCAAAATCTCTGCCATATCTCAGCTTGGTTCTGATACTTGCTTTGTATCTCAGCCTGTTTTGTGCCTTTTAGCATGCCTTGTAATTTTTTGTTGAAAACCAGACATGATGTATTGGGTAAAAGGAACAGTACTGGCTCCAGTAGCAAGCTTCTTGTCTTGGTAAGCTGTGATTCTCTGTATCTGCTTCTCTCTCCAGTTTTGGAGCCGTGGTTTCCCTGTGACCTCAATTCTCTGAGAGATATAAAAAGAGTTGTTGATTTTTAGTTTGTTTAACTTTTTCTTGTTGCCAAAACAAGAGTGATGACTTCCAAGATCTCTACATACTGGACCAAAAACCAGAAGTCCCTGAAGAGGTTTTAGAATGCCATTGAACCTTTTACATATTTCATACATTTGATGAACAGTTATGAAGTACTACTGGGTCCCCAATCTGCCCCCTATACCTAGATGTCCAGCCTCGTCTGGACCCCTAGGAGATTTACCCATGTGAGACCTCCAATTTCTGGAAAGACTGTGTGCATGGGGTTGGTAGGGAAGGAGAACACAGAAGAAAGGACAGTTTTTGGGGAGGAAGAGAATCAACCCTACTTAGATGTCACCAACTTTCACAAAATTATAACCAACCTCATTGATTGTGGAAAACTGGCTATCCAACAATAAACCTCTTCCAGTTTCCTCTTATCTTATTCTTCCCAAAGTTTGTTTTTCCTAACTATACCATAGAGAGAGAGAGATGTAACAGCAGATAAGTCTGTATTTGTTTGTAATATTCTAATATCAAGTCAGTTGGAAGCTTTTCTTTCCTGGTAATTGCATCTGAGAAGAAAGAGATAAGCTGCTGACTGGACGCAAGAAGAACACGTGGAACCCACAGTCTAGGCTGTACAGGCAGTGCAATGCTGCCCAATACCAGACACGGAAACATTGCCACCTCTCAGTAGTGGGCATTAATGGAAGAACATGTATATTAGAACATAATAGAATGCAAAAACATGGGTCATCCAGTACAGATATGGAATACAAGACTGTGGGGTAAACCCTCATTAGTTCTACCTGGCACTAATTAAAAATGATTTATCTAATAAAGATTCCAAATAGATTAAAAATTTACATTTTCGCCACTTATAGAGAAAAGATTTGCTAAGCAAATTAACAGTGTAAACCTCCTATTTGGGGAAGTATTAAACTAGAGAAAAAACTTAAAATCTTTTAGAAGCATCTATTTGCATAAAAACAATTGCTATAGAAATGTTTGCATCAATTTCCTAAAAACTTCTACTAGGCAATACAATTTTCTCTAGTCCTATTTGTCAATATAATCTTAAAAGCAATTGCTGTATCTCTTTCTAAATACTTTAGAAACTTTTGACTAGTTCAGAATGGATAGGAAGAAGGAGGAAGGATTAGGCTAAATTGATGAGGCTTTTCTATATATTTACATTGAGAGAAGAGTCATTTATAATAATTGATAATATTTCAAAATAAATAAAGTGACACAACAAAGACCCAACCAAATAAGAACAGGCCAACTTTCTACCTTACTTCCACACAGAAACTGCCCCATTAGTCGTTATTTTCCCTAAATACTGCTTTATTCTTTTCTGGGTTCATTTCTCAAATTGAATTATTTTATCCTACTTAGTAAAAGCAACTAGTAACAAAACAGCATGAGTTGGGCAAGATTAATTGTTACAGGAGAACTTAAACCATCTAAATATTAAACCATATAAATCATTCAACTGACAGATATGCAGTTTTAAGTCAGCCAAATCTAAAAGAACAGAAAGAATGAAGAGATTCTAAGAAATATGTTTCAATAAATGAAGGCAAAAGAAACCCACAGAACAGCTTTGAACCACAAGGCTTAGAAATGAACTGCTCCCAGGTTTCTCCCAGCTGCAGCCCAGCCTCTCCTCAGCAGAACCCTCGAATGAGCCTTGGGACGTTGTAAAGTCTCCCTGCAATGTCTTCATGCTCAAATAGACCGCCTGGGCACATCTGAGAGCAGGAGACTGGAGCAGTCCAGAAAGTGGCTGCCAGGGACCCTGCGCTGACTGACGCAATAGGGAACCCAGAAACAAAGGGGCCGCCAACCTCAGACAGGCACCATCCAAGCTGAGATTAGACACTGTTTCCTCAAACTCGCATCGCGGCAGCACCATCAAATTACAACCTGGCAAGACAAGAGAGAACGCGGCAAGGGAGGGGGAAGGTGACACAAACACAGATTGTCAACTGCTGATTTTTTTGTTGAGTGAGAAATGTCATATGGGAATGGAGTAGGGCAAGGATTGAGACTATATTATGTTCTGGACACTGTGCCTGGCCTTTCAGATACACAGCCTCGTTCAACATCCCAATGATTCTGTGAGATGCTTAAATATCCCCACTTTACCCAGGAGGAAACTGAGGAGAAAGGAGTGTGAGAAGGACAAAGAGAGGGCAAGGGCGAGAGGAGCCTTCACGGACCACCTGCTGAGGCCAGGTCCTGTTGGGAACGTGGACGCCTCATCACATTCTGTCTTCTTGTTTTCAATGGGGCAAGTTACCTTGTCCAAGATTTGTTAACACGTAAAAGTGGGGGCCATGTTGTCCTTAGGTCTTCTAAAGCCAGGCCAGCACCAAGAGGACTCAGAATCCTGGCTGGCTAGCTGACAGGTTATGCTGCAGCTGCACACTGAAGAGCAGAGTGAAAGTGAAAATCAGCATCCGAGAAGCTATTAAATGCAGCGTTGAGCGAGAGGTATGGATAGAGGGAAGAGAGCAGGTGAGGGGAGGCTGAGGAGTCGGCTTCGAGGAGGGCATTCAAAGGTGGTAGCCTATAGGGAAAGACGATAAAGTTGGGAGCTGAACTAAACTCAGTCTGAATCTTAGCTCTGGTACCAACCAGCTGGGAGCTTCTTAAGTCACAATCGCCGCCCTGTAAAATGAGGACGGTAGTATCTGCCCTGTGGGCCTGTTGGAAGGTGGAGATAACACCCGACTCATCATATTTATGAGTAAATGATGAGAACATTATTATCACGGGGGTGGGCGAAATGGGTGAAGGGAGTCAAAAGGTACAAAGTTGCAGTTATAAAATGAGTAAGTCCTGGGGATGTAATGTACAGCATGGTGACTATAGTTGATAATACTGTATTGCATATGTGAAAGTTGCTAAGAAAGTAACTCTTAAAAGTTCTCATCATAAGAAAAAAATTGTATAACTATGTATGATGAAGTATGGTAACTAGACTTATTGTGGTGATCATTTTGCAATGTATACACATATCAAATCATTATGTTGTACACCTGAAACTGATATAATGTGTTATGTCAATTACACCTCAATAAAAAAAAAACATTATAATCTTATCCTTGGAATATGGTTGGATTTGGCTAGGAAGCGGAGAGAGAGAAGGCTTTCCTGCTGCTGGACCTTTTTTTTTTTACCGAGGTAAGATTGATTTATAACATAAATTTCAGGTGTACATCATTATATTTCGACTTCTGTATAGACTACATTGTGTTCATCACTATAAGTCTAGTTGCCATCTGTCACCATACAAATGTACCGCTTTACCCCTTTTGCTCTCCCCCACCGCCTTTCCCTCTGGTTACCACCAATGTGTTCTCGGTATCTATATGTTTGTTTGTCCATTTATCTTCTACATATGAGTGAGATCATGTGGTATTTGTCGTTCTTCATCTGACTTATTTCATGTAGCATAGTCTTCTCAAGGTCCATACATGTTGCAAATATCATAATTTCATCTTTTTTATGGCTGAGTAGTATTCCATTGTGTGTGTGTGTCTATTTTTATTTTATTTTATTTTTATTTTATTTTTTTTATATATATAGACACACACATATACCACATCTTCTTTATCCATGCCCATGAATGGGCACTTAAGTTGTTTCCATATCTTGGCTATTGTGACTAATGCTGCAATGAACATAGGGGGGTACATATCTTTTTGTTATTATTTATTTTATTATTTTTATTATTTTATTGTTATTATTTTATTTATTTATTATTAAAGATTAGTGTTTTCATGTTCTTTGGATAAATATACAGAAGTATAATAGCTGGATGATATGGTAGTTCTATTTTTAACTTTTTAAGGACTCTCCACACTGTTTTCCATAGTGGCCGCACCAATTTACATTCCCACCAACAGTGTACAAGTGTTCCCTTTTCTCAACATCTTCTACAACACTTGTTATTTCTTGTCTTTTTAATAATAGCCATTTTGATGAGCATGAGGTGATATCTCATTGTGGTTTTGATTTGCATTTCCCTGATAATTAGTGATGTTGAACATATTTGCATGTGCCTGTTGGCCACCTGTAGATCTTCTTTGGAAAAATGTCTGTTCAGATACTCTGCCCATTTGTTAATCAGGTTGGTTGTTTTTTTGTTGTTGAGTTGTATGGATTCTTTATATATTTTGGATTTTGTGTGTGTGTGTGTGAGGAAGATCAGCCCTGAGCTAACATCCATGCTAATCCTCCTCTTTTTGCTGAGGAAGACCGGCTCTGAGCGAACATCTATTGCCAATCCTCCTCCTTTTTTTCCCCAAAGCCCCAGTAGATAGTTGTATGTCATAGTTGCACATCCTTCTAGTTGCTGTATGTGGGACGGAGCCTCAGCATGGCTGGAGAAGCAGTGCATCGGTGCGTGCCCAGGATCCCAACCCGGGCCACCAGTAGCGGAGTGTGTGCACTTAACCACTAAGCCCCGGGGCCGGCCCTATATTTTGGATATTAATCTCTTATAGAATAGGTGATTTGCAAATATCTTCTCTCAATTGGTAGGCTGTCTTTTCCTTTTGTTGATGGTTTCCTTTGCTTTGCAGAAACTTTTTAGTCTGACATAGTCCCATTTATTTTTTCTTTTGTTTTCCTTGCCTGCGGAGACATATTCAAAAAGATACTGCTAAGACCAGTGTCTGAGAGCATACTGCCCATGTTTTCTTCTAGGAGTTTTATGGTTTCAGGTCTTACCTTCAAGTCTAATCCATTTGGGGTTAACTTTTGTGTAAGATGTAAGATAGTGGTCTAATTTCATTCTTTTGTATGTAGCTGTCCCGTTTTCCCAACATTGTTTATTGAAAAGACTTTCCTTTCTCCATTGTATGTTCTTGGCTTCTTTGTCAAAAATTAGCTGTTCATAGATGTGTGGGTTTATTTCTAGGCTCTCAGTACTGTTCCATCTATCTGTGTGTCTGTTTTTGTGCCAGTACCAAGCTGTTTTGATTACTATAGCTTTGTAGTATATTTTGAAATCAGGAAATGTGATACCTCCAGCTTTGTTCTTTTTTCTCAGGATTGCTTTGGCTAGTAGGGGTCTTTGTTGTTCTACATAAATTTTAGGATTCTTTGCCCTATTTCTGTGAAAAATATCATTAGGATTTTGATAGAGATTGCATTGAATCTGTAGATTGCCTTAGGTAATACGGACATTTTAACAGTATTTATTCTTCCAATCCATGAGCATGGAATACCTTTCCATTTCTTTGTGTCTTCTTTGATTTCTTTCAACAATGTTTTATAGTTTTCAGTGTACAGGTCTTTCACAACTCGGTTAAATTTTTTCCTAGATATTTTATCCTTTTTGTGGTGATTGTAAATGGGAGTATACTCTTTTTGTGTGTGTGTGAGGAGATCAGCCCTGTGCTAACACCTGCCAAGCCTCCTCTTTTTTTTTTTTTTTTTTTTGCTGAGGAAGACTGGCCCTGGGCTAACATCTGTGCCCATCTTCCTCCATTTTATATGGGACGCCACCACACCATGGCTTGCCAAGCAGTGCGTCAGTGTGCACCTGGGATCCGAACCGGTGAACCCCGGGCCACTGCAGCAGAGCGTGTGCACCCAACCGCTTGCGCCACTGGGCCAGCCCCAGGAGTATACTCTTGATTTCTCTTTCTGCTAGTTCGTTGTTAGTGTATAGAAACATAACTGATTTTTGTATGTTGATTTTGTACCCTGCAACTTCACCGTGTTCATTTATTATTTCTAATAGTTTTCTGGTGGATTCTTTAGGATTTTCTATATATAAAATCATGTTATCTACGAATAGTGACAGTTTTACTACTTCCTTCCCAATTTGGACAACTTTTATTTCTTTTTCTTGCCTAATTGCTCTGGCTAGGACTTCCAATATTATGTTGAATAAGACTGTCAAGAGTAGGCATCCTTTTCTTGTTCCTTTTCTTAGAGGAATAGCTTTCAATTGTTCACTGTTGCGTATGATGTTAGCTGTGGGTTTGTTGAATATGGCCTTTATTATGTTAAGGTAATTTCCTTCTATATCCATTTTATTCAGTTTTTATCATAAATGGGTGCTAAATCTTGTCAAATGCTTTCTCTGCATCTGTTGAGATGATTTTTATTCTTCATTTTGTCAATATGGGGTATCACATTGATTTGCCAGTGTTGAACCATCCTTGCATCCCTGAAATAAATCCCACTTGATAATCATTAATGATCCTTTTAATGTATTGTTGTATTTGATCTGCTAATATTTTGCTGAGGATTTTTGCATCTATGTTCATAAGTGATAATGGCCTGTATTTTCTTTCTTTGTATTGTCCTTGTCCTGTTTTGGTATCAGGGTAATGTTGGTCTTGTGAAATGAGTTAGGAAGCATCCTCTCCTCTTCAATTAAGTTTGAGAAGGATAGGTATTAAATATTCTTTGAATGTTTGGTACAGTTCACCAGAGAGTCAGTCTGGTCCTGGACTTTTGTTTTTTGGGAGGTTTTTGATTACTGTTCTACTCCTTACTAGTGATTGGTCTATTCAGGTTCTCTGTTTCTTCTTTGTGTGTGTGTGTGTGTGTGTGTGTGAGAGAGAGAGGAAGATCAGCTCTGAGCTAACATCATGCCAATCCTCCTCTTTTTGCTGAGGAAGACTGGCCCTGAGCTAACATCTATTGCCAATCCTCCCCCTTATTTTCCCTTTTTCTCCCCAAAGCCCCAGTAGATAGTTGTATGTCATAGTTGTACATCCTTCTAGTTGCTGTATGTGGGTTGCCGCATCAGCATGGCCGGAGAAGCAGTCCGTTGGTGCACGCCCGGGATCCACACCCAGGCTGCCAGTAAGGGAGCACGTGCACTTAACCGCTAAGCCACGGGGCCGGCCCCTCTCTGTTTCTTCTTGATTCAGTTTTGGGAGGTTGTATGATTCTAAGAATTTATCTATTTCTTCTAGGTTATCCAATTTGTTGGTATATTGCTTTTCATAGTGTTCTTATAATCCTTTGCATTTCTGTGGCATGTGTTGTAATTTCTCCTCTTTCGTTTCTGATTTTATTTATTTGAGCCTTCTTTCTTTTTTCTCAGTGTGTCCAGCTAAAGGTCTGTTTATCTTTTCAAAGAATCAGCTCTTAGTTTCATTGATCTTTTCTATTGTCTTTTTAGTCTCTATTTCATTTGTTTCTGCTCCGATTTTTATTATTTCCTTCCTTCTACTTTGGGCTTTGTTTGTTCTTCTTTTTTCTAATTCCTTTAGGTGTAGTGTTAGATTGTCTATTTGAGACTTTCCTTGTTTCTTGAGGTAGGCTTGTATTGCTATATACTTCCCCCTTATTACTGCTTGTGCTGCATCCCATAAGTTTTGGAATGTTGTGTTTTCATTTTCATTAGTCTCCAGGTATTTTTTTATTTCTCCGTTGATTTCTTCATAGATCCGATAATTGTTCAGCAGCATGTTGTTTAGTCTCCACATATCTGTGACTTTTCCAGTATACTTCTTGTAGTTGATTTCTAGTTTCATACCATTGTGGTTGGAAAAGATGCTTGATATGATTTCAATGTTCTTAAATTTACTGAGGCTTGTTTTGTTTCCCAACACATAGTCTATCTTTGAGAATGTTCCTTGTGCACTTGAGAAGAATGTGTATTCTACTGCTTTTGGATCCAATGTTCTACATGTCTACTAAGTACATCTGGTCTAGTGTTTCATTTAAGGCCAATGTTTCCTTGTTGAATTTCTGTCTGGATGATCTATCCATTGATGTAAGTGGGAGTATTAAAGTCTCCTACTATTATTGTGTTTCTCTCAATTTCTCCCTTTAGGTCTGTTAATAGTTGCTTTATATACTTTGGTGCTCCTATGTTAGGTACATATATATTAATAAATGTTATGTATTCTTGTGGATTGTCCCCTTTATCATTATATAATGTCCATCTTTGTCTCTTGTCTTTTTTTTGCTTGAAGTCTATTTTGTCTGATAGAAGTATGGTGAGATCTGCTTTCTTTTGGTTGCCGTTTGCTTGGAGTATCATCTTCCATCCCTTCACTTTGAGCCTGTGTTTGTGTTTAGAGCTGAGATGGGTCTCCTGGAAGCAGCATATTGTGGGTCTTGTTTTTTAATCCATCCAACCACTCTGTGTCTTTTGATTGGTGAATTCAGTCCATTTACATTTAGGGTGATTGTTGATATATGAGCACTTAATACTGCCATTTTATCTTTTGTTTTCTGGTTGCTCTATATTTCCATTGTTTCTTTTTCCTTGTGTTTCTGTCTGACATTTCAGTTTGGTGGTTTTCTGTGATGTGTTTCTCAGTTTCCACTTTTTTTATGTTTCATAACTCCACTTGGAATTTTTGTTTTGTGGTTACCATGAGGTTTGTATAAAGATCTCATAGATGAGATAATCCCTTTTCTGCTAATAGCATCTTATTTTCACTTGCCAATGAAGATTCTGTCTTTTCCTCTCCCCCTTCTATGTCTTTGTTGTCACAAATTATCCCTTTTTATATTGTGAGTTCATTACTAAATTGAAACGGTTATAGTTATTTTTAATGCTTGCTTTCCCTTTAACCTTTAAGTTATAATTAAGTGTTTAAGAACCTATTGTGATATAGAGTTGCAATTTTCTGATTCTGTCCATCTATTTATCACCTTACTTAAAGCTTTGTGTACATTTGCCTTTTCATTTCAGATAGGAGAATTCTTTTCAACATTTCTTATAAGGCAGGTCTAGTGGTGATGAACTCCCTCAGCCTTTGTTTGTCTGGGAAAGCCTTTATTTTTCCTTCATAATTGAAAGATAACTGCTGTACAGAGAATTCTTGGCTGACAGTTTTTGTCTTTCAATATTCTGAATATATCATTCCAGTCTCTCCTGGCATGTAGAGTTTCTGCTGAGAAATCTGCTGATAGCCTAATTGGGGTTCCCTTGTAGGTTGTTTTTTTCTCTTTGGCTACCTTTAATATTCTTTCTTTGTCATTGACTTTTGACAGTTTTAATATAATGTGTCTAAGAGATGGTCTTTTTGCACTGAGATAATTAGGTGTTATAATCATGTACTTGTATATCAAGTTCCTTCCTCAGGTTTGGGAAGTTCTCAGCTATTATTTATTTAAATAAACTCTCTGCTCCCTTCTCCCTCTCTTCTCCTTCTGGGATACCCATTGTTCTTATGTTGCTTTTCCTAATTGAGTCAGATATTTAATGTAGAATTTCTTTATTTTTTTTTAAGTCTTAGTTCTGTCTTCTCTTCCACCTGAATCTTTTCTAGATTTCTGTCTTTGAGCTTGCTACTGCTCTCTTCCAAATGGTCTTCTCTATTTCCAATGTCTTCTACTTTATTCTTCATTTCATTTGTTGAGTTCTTTAGCTCCAGAATTTCGGTTTGTTTTTTTTTTGTTTGTTTTTTTAGAGTATCAATCTCTTTGGTGAAGTACTCCTGTTCATTAATTTTATTCCTGAGGTCAGTGAACTGTCTTTCTGAGTTTTCTTGTAGCTCATTGATTTTCTTCATGACGGCTATTTTGAATTCTCTATCAGTTAGATTGCAGTCTCCCATGACTTCAAGTTTGTTTTATGGAAAATTGTCACTTTCTTTTTGTGACAGATACCATGTTACCATAATCTTTCATGGTGCTTGATGATTTGTTTCTCTGCCAGCACATTTGTAGTAGCGATCATCTTTTTTATTTAGGTAAGCCTTTGTTTACTTTGATTCTGAGCTGGTTCTGGTTGTATTTGAGAGCCATAACTTTCCACCCTTCACTGCCTCTGCCAGAAGTGTCATCAGTGCCCTCTTTGTGCTGCTTATGACTCCGAGGTTGCTGATGTCTTGCTGCTTCTGATGTTGCTGCAGTCACAGATGCTGCCACCAGGGTCACTGGGCTGTCAAGCACCTCTGCTGCTTCTAGGGTCTCCTGGGTTAGGAGTTCCCCCACCACATCAGGGGGAGAGAGACCCTGGGGTGGGAACCAGGGTCACAGGCACTTCCACCACATCCAGGGCTGTCGAGTCCACAGGCACCACTGCTATGGGTGGGGCCAGGATTGTGGGCACTGCTGCAGGTGGGGGAGCCTGGGGTCACAGGCCCCACCGTCACTGCTATTAGGCTCTTCATGACCTTTGGCACTGCTGTGGCTGGGGGGGCTGCTGCCATAAATGCCACCTCTACTGCTGCTTCCAGGGTTTCTGGGGGTGCTGGCACTGCACTGCTGGGGGTGCTGAGTTCTTAGGTGTCACCACTGCTGCCAGGTAGATCAGGATTGTGGGTGCCACTGCCACTGCCACAGGGGAAGGAGTACCTGGGTCGCAGGCACCACTATGGTTCCAGGAACCTCTGGTCTCTGGCACTGCTGCAGTTTCTGGAGCCTCAGGTCATGGGTGCCACATCACTGTTGGGGAGGGGATGGGGCTGAGTCACAAGAACCACCACAATTCCTGGAGCCTCTGTTCATGTGTGTCACCAGGGCTCCTGGAGCCTCTGGTCTGGGGAACCTCTGTAGTTCCTAGAACCTCAGGTCACGGGCACCACCACTGCTGCCAGGGGTATCGGGGTCTTGGATGCAGCACCTGCTGCTGGGAGGACCAGGGTTGCAGACGCCACCACCGGAGGAGAGGTTGGAGACTGGGTCGTGGTGTTGCAGCCGTTCCTGGAGCCTCCAGTCGCATGTGCCTCCTCGGTTCCCAGGGCCTCCATTCATGGGCATTGAGACAGTTTCTGGAGCCTCTGCTCTCAGGCGTGGTCACAGTTCCCGGAGCCTCCAGTCTTGGGAGCCACCACCACTGCTCCCCTAGTTCCACTGCCTCCACGAGGGCCAGTCCACCCACCTTCAGATGTATAGATGTGTTGATCTCTCAGGCAGTTTGGCGTGCTGTGCAGAAAATCCTTTGTTGGTCTGTGGATATTCTACTGGTTGTAACTTAGAGAGGAGAGACAAAGGGAGCAACTCACTCCACCATGATGCCGATGTCACTCTGCTGGAGCTTTTAAGGAAGAAGGAAAGCAGAGGAATCTGAAGGTTCCATAGCCACCCAGCTCCTCACTCACTCTCCCCAGGTAGGGCCTTCCTTCTTATCACCTTGCATTTCCTCTAATCCCACCCAGCACTTAGAGTGTCATCTCTGAAATAATACCTAAAATCACCTGAAAATGTGTTCATACTTGGTGCGAGTTGAGTTAGGGACCCCAGAGCCAGGTACTGCCATCCCCAAATGAACTGAACCTGTGTGGAAGAAGAAACACTGTGAAGAGTTTAAAAGAAATACCAAGTTCCTTTCAGACGGAAGGACCCTGACCTTAATCATTGTCAAGAGAAGGTAGAAAGTAAGTTATTGGAAAGTTCACCTGGAAACTAATAGGGATGGTCAGGAGTAGAGCTAAAATAAATTGTCTGTTTTTAATTTACTATCACAATTAATGTCGTCTTACTCATGTTGCATTCTATTATTCTACGGTCAATTCTTTAACTTTTATCTTCATCCCCTAAACTCAAAAAAATCAGTGTTCTGCGTTCACCTCAGGCCCTGGCCCAGAAAAGTTGAACTGGTAATACACTTAGGCTAAAACTGTCATATCATGAGACTTACATTTTGAGAATGGTCAAGGAAAAAAAATAAACAACAAAACTCAATATGAGAAGTTCATTCCTCTAAAATAATGCATTTGTAATTAACTTGACACCTTGTCAGTGGATGATTTCTTCTTTTTCAAAGGACACACTCATAGACACACGTCTCCAATTTAGTCTTCATTCTTTTTAAACAAAGGAGGAAGAAAGTCATACCTTCAAATGTCCCTAGTCTCTTCTAGTTTATTTTTCTTATAATAAATGTATCACATATTCATTGTGGGGGAAAAAATTAAAATTACTTATAAAATCACCTAAAACAGATTACAGATAATTGTTAACATTTGTGGTAGTTCCTTTTTATTTGCATACCACACACAAAATTAGGATCTTAAGTCTCCTCCCCTTTATTCAGAAATCTTTGCTTTTCTCTTACATTCTTGGTCTGTCTATGGTGCTTGTTGCCCTTCCCATCCATATCACAGCCCTCATCGCTGTACTGCACTTGCTTGTGTACTGACAGTAACCTTGTCCACTGTGGTGACCCTAAAGCTTGCAGATGGTAGGAATCATCAGCTGGGAAGACGAATGAACCCACCTGTCATGGTAAATTTTATGTGTCAACTTGGCTAGGCTATGGTGCCCAGACGTTTGGCCAAACACAAGTCTAGTTGTTGCTGTGAAGGTATTTTTTCAATGTGATTAATGGTTAAAACAGTATACTTTGAGTAAAGCAGATTACCCTCCACAGTATGGGTGGGCCTCATCCAATCAGTTGAAAGCCTTAAGAGAAAAGACTGATATCCCCAGAAGAGGGAATTCTGCCTCTGGACTGCCTTTATACTCAAGCTGCAACACCAGCTCTTCCCTGGGTCTCCAGCCTGCTGGCCTGCTGGCCTGCCCTGCAGATTTTGGACTTGCCAGCCCCCACAACTGCATGAGCCAATACCTTGAAATCAATCTTTCTCTATATATATGTGTGTGTGTATGTGTGTGTGTGTGTGTACACACCCTGTTGGTTCTGTTTCCCCAAAGAGCACTGACTAATACCCCACCCTTCCAGACACTCTGTCCCCACCAGTCAGCGTACCACCACATGCTGCCTCTTCTCTGGGCTAGCCTTCTCCCTCTCTGCTTCCTTCTTTTCTTTCCCGTCACTGGCTCCCATTCCTCCTTTCTGCAAGGCTCAGTGTTTAGACTTCCACCTTCCTCCCACCCGAGTCCTTAGAGCACTCACTTTTTCAGCCAGAAACTCAATTTCACTAACTTGATTGATTTACTCCAGCAGTTATACAGAAGCCAGGGATGTGGTTGTGCATTAGGTGAGTGGTACTAGGGGTGCGGAAGGGGCAATAATACAAAGATAAGTAAGGTGTGTATTCTGTCTTGAAATGTCTTAACAATTAAGGAAATAATTGCAAGAGAGGTAAAGCAAGTGCATATGCAACTGTAACAGAGGGAAGGCCAAATGTGGAGCAGGAGAGCAGGGAGAGGGATTAGGGAGAGTGATGAGGGCAAGATCCTCCTCTGGGAGTAGCTGGAGAGGGACAAAGATCAAGGAAGGATCATAGAAAAGCAAGTCTACGAAAGATGGATGGGATTTTGAGCACAGCTGGGAAAAGCGCAGGATGGGTTGGAAATGGGCACAGTCAGAAACAAGACTGGATTTCCAGATCTAGAGTTCAATAGACATTCAATCATGTTTCACCTAGAATGTTTCACCAACATCCCATGGTCGGCATCACCAAACATCACTCACTCCCAAGTCAGCTTCCTTTACGAATATCTCTTTGGTAGTGGAAGAAAAATGTGATTCTCTAGATCATTTGGGTTCAAAACCAAATCTCTGACTCAACCTTTCCCCTCCCCAGAGATGACTGTGTCATCAGTGTTTCTCAGGGTTGGAAAGCCACTTAGCAGTCCTTTAGTCTGACCTCCATCCAGACAACACCTGGTTGAAGGTCATTTATCCTCTTGTAGACGCCTCCCATGATAGAAACTCACCACCCATTCTGTTTACAGTTTGTAAATGTCTCCTGTAAAGAAATGTGGCACAAGAGTTGTCAGCTCACACTAGGTGTGACCTGGCAGCTTAGAAAAGAGGGAAGAAGCATCCCCTCATTGAAACACCAAACTCCTATTGATGGTGCCCAAAATTACAGTGGTCGTTGGGCAGTGACATCACACTAACTCATAATGAATGCAGACTTCATTAAAATTGCCAGATTCGGCTCACACCTTGGGGGGTCACGCTCCCTCTTCCTCATTCCATAGCTAGTCTAAATTCCTCTCCATGATTGGCAACCCCCCCTCTTTGACCCTGCCTGACCACTATGTCCATCTATTCCCCAACGCAAGTCCTCTACTCCAGCCAGGCCAGCCAGCCTCCTGTCACGTGAACACACCACATTGGTCCCAGCTGCCATATGCACGTGCCTCCCTCAGACTATCCCAGGCATCCTCTCCCTCTTCCCAGGCTGTGAAGCTCTTCACAAATCATTCCACCCCATTGAGCTCTCTTTCCTCTGATCCCCTGCAGAACAGAATTTGGCTTTTGTATGTCTTGTATGTCTTATATTATGAAATAATAGTCTGTGTGATAATATATTATATTCTGTTTGATAATTATTATATGTATTTATAATATATTCTTCTGTGGCCAGAACTAAGAAGGTTACAGTAAGTCACCCCAGAATATGGATTTAAGGTCATGAAAATGTCACCCAAAAATTGGTACTGACCTGCTGCAGAAATATCCCTAAGAAATTACTGAGTTACTAAAGAAAGCCTGGAAATACTAAAGTTCATTAAAAACAAACAAACAAAGAAAATAAAAGAAGGACAACAGTCTAGATATATGTATTAGAAGAAAACTGCTGGGGCCGGCCCAGTGGCGCAAGTGGTTAAGCGCACGCGCTCCACTGCGGCGGCCCGGGGTGCGCCGGTTCCGGACCCCGGGTGCGCACTGATGCATTGCTTGTCAGGCCATTCTGTGGCGGCGTCCCATATAAAGTAGAGGAAGATGGGCATGGATGTTAGCCCAGGGCCAATCTTCCTCAGCAAAAAAGAGGAGCACTGGCAGATGTTAGGTCAGGGCCGATCTTCCTCAGAAAAAAAAAAGAAGAAAACTGTAACCAAATTAGGTGTATTTTGATATGACACAAGAAGTTAAGATGTGTTTTAATAAGAGCTATGCTCTGCATGAAGTTTAGAAAGTAAGAAGTCAAAAACCAAGTGATCCTGTGTCTAGATGGCAGATCAGATACTTTACAGAGAAGGTCAATTTATCAGGCTATCATTCTTGATGGAAAGAACCTTCTAAAGCATTCACCTTTTCTGATCCTAATTCTAGGAGACCAGAAGGCAGTATGTGGGAATGGATTGGTCTCCCAAGTAGACCTTCCCATCAAGTGTCCCTTGAGCCAGATACATCTCCAACAGAAGACAATTACATTGGCATTGTGGCCTATGATCCCATCTCTTTAGAGTTTGATGACTTCACAGCATCATTTCTGGGCCTACGGAGCTAAGGACCAGAGGCTGTACTCTGGAGATTCACTTCACTGATGACACCTGTAACCCCTGGCTGGAAGAAGGGGGATTTCTATATCTGACAGGCCCCTTTCCCTCCAACAGCATGGTCACGCCTCTCTGTTAGAGTCATCAGCACAATGCTCTATTCTTCCTCTGGGGCTGACACTCTCTCAAGTATACAGACACGTGACTGATTATAAGATATCTTGGAACTACTTTTTTCCTCATATTTTCACCTACCGAACTCTTCTCCTAGTGTCTTCAATTAACCCACTCAACAAATACTTCTTGAGTTTATTCATTCATTCATTCAACAAACACTTGCTGAGCCTCCAGAATATACCAACCACGGCACTAGTGCTTGTACAGGAGCACAAAGAGATGAACAACACAGCCATGATTTCTGTCCTTAAGGAGCCCACGGGAGAGTGGAGACAGATAACAAATAAGCAAGCACAATCACAGACAGTAGGCTCTCCAATAACCAGAAGCAGGGCTCCTTGATCCTAGGGCTTGGGCAGGGAATACAAAAGATGAGCCTTGAGCATCTTGTAGTGCCAGAAAGAAAGTGTTAAAAAGAAAAAAAAACATACTATGATAGATGGATATCAAAAGGGAAACAGGAACCAAATGAAAGAGCTCCCAATGGCCAAAACTGAAACAATTTGAACAACAAAATAAATAAAGTAGTATTTACTGAATTACAATGCAAGGCATAAAACAAATATCCATGAGTCCATTCCGACATATAGTAGTCCCCCCTTACCCACAGGGGACATGTTCCAAGACCCCCAGTGGTTGCCTGAAACCGTGAATAGTACCGAACCCTATATATACTATGTTTTTTCCTGTATATACATACCTATGGTAAAGTTTAATTTATAAATTATGCACAGTAAGAGATTAAAAACAATAACTAATAATAAGATAGAACAATTACAACAATATACTGTAATAAATGTTACCGCAGACCTTAGCAATCTCAGCATATGACTTTTTTTCTTTCCTTATTAAGTCAAGAACTTTCAACTTTTCACTTAAAGGAAGCACTTTATGGCTTCTCTTTGGCGTATCCGAATTGCCAGCATAACTACTCTTGCATTTTGGGGCCATTTTTAAGTAAAATAAGAGTTACTTGAACACAAGCACTGCAACACCATTCAACAGTCCATCAGATAACCGAGACGTCTACAAAGTGATTAACAGGCAGGGAGCATATACATCGTGGATCCGCTGGACAAAAGGATGATTCACGTCCAGGGAAGGACAGAGCAGGAGGGCATGAGATTTCATGACACTACTCAGAACAGCATGCAATTTAAAACTTATGAATTATTTGTTTCTGGAATTTTCCATTTAATATTCTCAGATCGTGGTTTATTGCGGGTAACTGAAACCACAGGGATGAGGGGGGACTAATGTAAACAAATGATTGAATACATGAATAAATTGGGGAAAAGGGACAAATCTCCCATGCATGAGAATAACAGATGATTATGTAGCTACTCTGCTCTCAAAGAGGTGGAGAAAACTCCTCCCTCCCCTTAAGTGTGAGCTGCACAGTAGCTTCCTTCCAAGGAATACAGTATGCAAGCGGGGGAAGAGTCATCTTACAGTGGAGAAACCTGACAGACACTACCCCAGCCAGATGATCAAGCTTAACATCAAAAGTGATAAGTCATCTTGATTTTAATATGTGCCTTTGCTGTGATGTAATGAAAATGGCACTTCACCTCTATGATCTTCCTCCTCAAAACACATAATCCCCATCAAATCATGAGAAAAACGTCAGATAAACCCCAATTGAGGGACATTCTACTAAATACCTGACCAGTACTCCTCAAAATTATTAAGATCATCAAAAACAAGGAAAGTATGAGAAATTGTCACAGCCAAGAGGAGCCTAAGGAGACATGATGACTAAGTGTAATGTGCTGTCCTAGATACAAATGCTGGAATAGAAAAGGACATTGGATAAAAACTAAGGAAATCTGAATAAAGTACAGACTTTAGTGAAAAATAATGTATCAATATTTGTTCATTAATTGTCACAATGTACCACACTAATGTAAGCCATTGATATGAGGGGAAACTTGGTGCAGGGTATGTGGTAACTCTCTCTACTATCTTTGCAATTGTTCTGTAAGTCTAAGATAAAAAGTTTATTATCAAAAATAAATGGACCAAAACCACAGCTTGGGCTTTTAATTCATCTACTTGGCAGTCAACAGGGAGTACTAGGGAGCAACTGCAGAGGAGTAGTCCGTATCTCCGGCTAATTCAGTGCTTCCAGTGCCCACAGCCAGAAAGGGTAGGGACACTGAGGCACACTTTCTGATGACTGCTTCACAATGAGACGGTTGCTGAGCCCCTTCCCAGTTTCACAAAGCACTGGCCATCGTAAACATACACCTCGACCTCCCAAAAAAGTTCTTACCTCATCACAGCAAAATCTGAATGGAACAGAGAATTGCTATAGTCAGGCAGCAACCTACATTTTGCTCATTGTAGGTACTCAATATTTGTTGAGTTATTATTTGTAAATCACTTTTCCGCATTAAAACATCCATAACCAAATAGACATTTCTCCAAAGATATACAAATGGCCAACAAGCACATGCAAAGATGCTCAGTGTCACTAGACCTTGGGAAAATGCAAATTAAAACCACAATGAGATACCACTGCGTACCCACTAGGATGGCTGTAGCTTAAAAAATGGAAAACAGCAAGTGTTGGTGAGGATGTGGAGAAAGTGGAACACACATACATTAGTGGTGGAATTGTAAAATGGCGCAGCTGCTATGGGAAACTGTTTGGCGGTTCCTCAATATGTGAAACATAGAATTATCATATGACTCAGCAGTTCCTCTCCTCTTTTGGGTTATACCCAAAAGAATTAAAACAAGTGTTCAAACAAAAATTTGCACATGAATGTTCATAGCAGCACTATTCACAATAACTGAAAGGTGGGAACAACTAAAGTGTCCATCAACAGATGAATGGATAAACATTCAGCCATTCAAAGGACATCATGGATGAACTTTGAAAATGTCATGCTAAATGAAAGAAGGCAGACACAGAAGGCCACATATTGTATGACCCCTTTTATATGAAATATCCAGAATAGGCAAATCCACAAAGACAGAAAGTGGAGTGATGGCTTAATGGGTACAGGGTTTCCTTTTGAGGTGACGAAAATATTCTAGAACTGAATAGTGGTGATGGTTGCACAACGTTGTGAATGTACTAAATGCTTCTATACATTGTACAATTTAAAATGGTTAAAATGGTCAGTTTATGTTATATGTATTTTACTATAATTAAAAATCAAAAAGCAAAGAACATCCATAACTAACATGTTTCCAAGTATGGTTCTCAGACCACCTATATCAGCAATACTCAAGATACTTGATAAAAATGAAAATTCCTGAGACTCACAAAATTAGATTCCCAGCAACCTCTATAGTACTGTATTATCCTTTCAACAGCATCTCACGTGACCTTTGCACACAGATTTTAAAATCAAACTAGAAAACTCTTGAGACAGGAACTGTCTCCTTTATGTCCCCAGTCTAACATAGGCCTGCTCAATGTAGGCTTTCTTATTGAATGAATAGACAAATGTTAGTTTTTATTTGAAAAGAGCACACAGTTCCCTCTCCTCCAGGTGTTTAAGACTATGTCAGTTACCAGGAAGAGTCCCTGTCTGTGTTTCCAGCTTAGTCTGTGCAAGTCTGAGCAATCCAATGTCACTCACTCTGTGAGTGTGCATCAGCAGCCGACGAGGGGGTGAGGAGTCTCCTTAAGTAAATGCGTGAGAGGCCACCCAGAGAATTTATAGATTTTCAAAAGAGCATCTCACCATCATCCGTTCAACCCTCCCAGTATTGCAAAGGGAGATCCATACTTCACATGTTTTGTGCTGATTAAATTTATGGCCTCGGAAATCATAATTAAGATGCAGAGGGAAAATATCAATCGAGTGAGTTTCCTGTCACTGATTCCACCTAGGACTGCAAAAGTCTTGTTGTTAGAATTGTGTGATGCTGTAAGTGGACAGGAGGGTTGTATCATCTCCTGAAGGTTTTTCCACGTTTGGCACAGAGTCAACTATCAGTCAACACTCTAGGTGCCTCCAGATATCCTTAGCAAAAAATGTTTAATATACTAACTTTTCAGTTTTCAAATGAACATTTTAACAAGTCTGTAAGTTTCATATAGTGCATATTTAATTTCTGCTGCAACAGGACCATCTGAGGAGAAGTGAAAATTGAATGATGGAGTTAAACATTAAGAAACAAATGACAAAACAAAACAACAGCACCGTGAGGCTAGTACAGATAACCTGAACAGGAAAGAGAGATTTTTGCACAGCATTGAGACAGTTCCCTTTCTGAACACCTGAGCAAATGCAACACATTTTCTGTGGCTACTTTGGTTCAAAAGTGCTTTCCTGGACGGGTCCTGGAACAACTTCATTGGTCCAAAATCAAACCGCTCACAGTGTTGTATAGGACCAGCTGTAGGAGGGCAAATGCGGGCAGTCACACTTGAGGAGCAGGAGCTATTTCCAGAACTATCTGCCTATGCTGGTTGGCTTTGCCAATAAATATTGGCAAATACTCATGGAACAGCCTCTACTACCTGCAAAGTACTTCCTCTAGCGCTGCAGGAATGGAAAAAAGGCTTAAACTGTTTATAATCCCCAAAGAAGTTTACAATCTGCTTTTAAAACTGAGTCATTCTACTATGCAAACAGACGTGCCTGGCTGGAGGATGTGTTTGGGGGGACTGACGGAGAGAAGACTGGAAAGGTGCCAGATTGTGAAGAGGAGGGTCATTCAAGGCACAGGACACATTAAGGCAGCAAGTCTGTCTACTGAAAAAGCCTAAAACAGAATTTTGTATATCTCCACCCCTACATTCAAGGCCATTCCAGGGGCACCCCTAAGTGTTCTTCTGAACTTATCTGACAGGCGCAATTCTCTGAGAACCTTGTGTTCAAACCAAGTATTTCAAAAGGTGAATTTTTATAAAGTCTTGGTTCATCTTTTGTGACCTTGAAGAAACATCTTAACGACCACCACTAAACTTGTGGCATGAGAGAATATGACGTACCCAGTAGCATACGATTTAGGTGGGAACATTTAATTACCAAACAACATTGTGGAATAAGCAAGTCACATATCTCTTGTTTGGTGTAGGACAGGTTTGAACCTGTAAAGCCGGGTCCCTAAATAACTTCCAACATTTCCACCCCAACAGCCCCTGCACCACCGCTGTGTCGACCCTGGGCATTCGGAGCCCTGTCTGTCAAGGGGGCCAGGCAGGGTGTTTACGTGGTGTGCTGCGCCGGCTGAGGAAGGCCCGCTCTGCTTCCCGCGGAGGAGGCTTCAGAGGACGGCGGTAACTAATGAAAATAACCCCTTTAACTTTTCTAAGTGGTCATTAATTAATAAAGAACAACAGTCACTGTGCCTCCAGGCTGCTCTCGGGGAGAGGCCACACGCGGGTACCCGGCGGGCTATGAGAGGGTGGCAGTGTCCAGAAAAAAGGACGATGTGTCCCGGCAAAAACATAGCCTGCCGCTAACGCCGATCCCAGCGGATGCTGGGTCCGAAGCCTCGCTACGGGCGGCAGGCCCCCTTGCCTAGGTCTTCCCCCTTGGGGGTCGTGCCAGGCGCCCCGGATCTCCGCCGAGCGGCCCCCAGCCCGAGCGCTTTGCCCGCGAGCCCCCAGCGCTGCCGGGAGACCTAGGCCGCCCCCTCACCACCCCCCAGGCCCAGGCTGGGCCAGCCGCTGCGCCCGGCGCCCCCGAGGGGCCTGTCTGCGCCCCGCGCCCCGCGCCCCGGGCGGGCACGCGTCGGGGCCCGCGCTCGCCTCTCGCACCCGCCCGGGAGGCGTCAGGCAGAGGCGGGGTGGGGCGCGGTTAAAAGGCGCTGCAGGTGGGAGCCGGGCCTTCACCGAGGCCGGGCGGGAGCGCCGACTGCACAGTGCGCACACCGGCCCGACCGGCCTGCCCGGCTGCCGCGGAGAGCGCCCCGCTGCGCCCTGAGCCCCTCCGAGCAGGTAAGCGGGCGCCGGGCGCGCTGCCACAGGGACGACGCCCCCGCTGCGCTGGCGGGCCGTGCGGGGCGGCGGGACTCGGCGCCATCTCGGGCTCGGGAAGCCGGGAGGGGAGGTCGGCAGCCTGTCGCCTCTCTCGCCCTTGTCGCCCGTGTTGGCGACCGCTCCCCGCTGGGCCCTGTGGCCGCGGGGCATGGTCGCCCTCCACGGGCTGCCAGTAGGGGTGGGCGTCCCCGTGGGGTTGCCCAGGGCAACCTTATCTGCCCGGGATCCGCATCCTCCCGGGCCGCGCGGCCGGGCCGGAGCCCGCGCTGCCTCGCGCCCTCTGCGCGCTCGGAGGAAGGCGGATGGCCTGGTTTGACTTTAGCCCAGATGGTCCCACTTGGACTTGCACAACAGGTTTTATAAAGGTATCACCTCGTGTGCATAAGTGGCCGGGGAGGGGCCCTGTGCCTCTTACCCCACTTCCGTCGCTGCGTTTTGGATTTTCTTCGCTTTTGTGGGTCCCTGACAAAGTCCCCCTTGGATTTGGGGGAGAAGAAAGCCAGTTCAAGTTTAAGTTCAGCCAGACCCTGCAATTCGTGGCTAGTCCTTAAGTCCCAGGTAGAACTGACCCCTGTGGCTTCCTGTTGTACGCCGGGGGAACTTGTGAAATGCAGGTGACAATAATACAATTATTGGACCACAGTAATTGAATGTCATAGGTGACACATCTCAGCTAAAAGGTGGAGGCCCCAGAGGTACTTCCTGTTTGGTGAAGCAGACCAGTCCCGGGTGTCACCTGGCATCGTGTGTTTTTTGGACTGGGCTGGCCTCCCTGCCTGGAGAGCAGGACAAGTCTGAGGTGAGTGTGGCCTGAACACAGCTATGGACGCCTGGAGGGCTAGGGACCTGCAGCTATTGCAGAGACGCCCCGTCTAGCGACCTCGGTGTCCCCGAGGTGGAATTCGCTGTCTGTTTAGTGCCTGCTTGACTTTAATCATGCACGTTGTTCTTTCCCTCCAGTAGACTTTATGCCATAGAAGTATTTTGTTGCCCCAGTTCTAGTAGAATCTAGCCCGTGTTCTAGAAGAAAATGTCCTGCCCCAATGCAGTTTCCTTAGAATTGCAGGATGCTGCTCAAAACTGCTCCTGTGGAGAGCTTTGTCTGTGGTTTGGATCAGGCGGAGCTTTGGGGGTGCTGTTTGAACTCTGCCCAGGAGGAGAGAAGGGGGTTGTGAAGAGAGAGAACATCACACTCTAGCCTGCACATAACTGGGGGGAGGGACGGTGAAGCGTCCCCATTGCCGTGGCCATAGTGACCAGAACCTGGAAGACACTAATGAGTTCAGCTGCTTCACTGGTGTTTTTATTTTAAAACAAATTCTGATACAGGTGATGGTGACTTCATTCTCTTTTTCTTCCTTTTTCTCATCTGAATTATAAGAGCATTAAGGAGAGGGACTACAGTAAGTCTGACTAAACAATCTCAATAGAGTGACAGAAAAGTTCTGACTGCAAATCCTCACCGTGCATGTTTGATTCAATCTGAAGATTCCAGGAGCTACAAATTGTTTGTATACATTAGTTAAAATGTTAAATAGAATAAAATTGTGGGAAAAGAATTTCGACCCAACTTCTTGGTCTGTGAGGGTATAATCCTTCTAATGGCTACATTATCATGCTTTAAGATTTCTGTTTTACTTGCTTGATCCGTTAGAATGGAACTGGGTCCCCAGAGGGCCTTCCTCCATTTTTATTCTCAGGGTCATTTAACTCTGATTCGACTTAAATGTTTGGAAAGGACACAGGTATACTTGAATGAGAGACTACTTAATGGAAATCATTTTTTTAACTCTTCTAATTTTTAAATGGATTAAGAAATACATGTAATTCTATGATTGTCCATTTTTATAGTTAGACTCCATAGGCAGAAAAAAAATTTTCATTTTTATTGAGTTAATTTTGAAGAAGTATATAAATCCTAAACCACTTTATTATTGGTCGTTACTTTGATAGGACAATTGATGAAGTTTTGAGTCATTAAATTTAAAAATCAGCTATCGGGTTGTCCCTTGGATGACATGAGATTTCTAGAGACAAAAGATAAAGATCTTCCTGATTAAGGAGAGTTTGAGGTTGGTTTTTTTTTTTTCAGACTGCTGATTTTGGGGGTAAGGGAACATATCTAGATTCTCGAACTCCCTCTACTTTTTTTTTAATGCTCAGGGAACAGGCTTGAGGTTTGGGATTGGGTATTATTATTATTATTTTGATAGGGAAAAGAATCTATACTAAAGATTTTATTTTGATTTCATTGTGTATTCAAAGTATGGAGCATCAGGTAACTGGCAGTATCCAGACTTCCCTCATAACAGTTCTGGGGATGAAGAAAAACTACCCAGCAAGGTCGTGCAGCAGACAAATGGGGAGGAGTTAAAGAAAGATGCCACATCTGCTATTTTCTCCTCAGCAGGTAACATCCTCACGGCCATCCAGAAGCAGCACAAAGATTTATATTCATATTGTTACTGTGCAGCATCACCTTCTGGGCAATTAAATGGTGCAGAAGAAGAAAGCCTGAAGCCCTTGAAGAGGGAGCCTTGCCCTGATTCTTCTCGGGTCGATAAGCTGTGGATCCTTGGAAGTTAAGTCTCAGGGGTACTAGTGTGGTTCTGAAGTTGTTGCCTTCTGTCAATACAAACTCCTCAACTATCTAAAGCTGACGTGGAAATTGTGAGGAATGTGTTCTGTTCTCCGGTCTATCAGATATTCACTGAATGACTTTGAACGGGTCATCCAAAGAGGAATAGAACTATCTAGAAAGATACTTTCTACCTCCTGGTGTATACTGAGGGGTAACACTATCGTTTTTAGGGCTTCAGTTTTGGTTCTGTCATCAGTGAAACTAAAATGGCATTGTTAAGCAAACTAGTTATGATTAAATTCTTAAATAAGTTTTCGAACAATCAAGAAATTATATTACTGAAGCAGAATGCTAGTAGACTTAAATTATTTGAATTGTAAAAGGGAAGAACAATCTGTCTTCATGATACTGTGTGTATCGTCAGAAATAAGGTTAATGGTTGACTTGTTCTTAGAGCTGTGTATTTCAGACTGGAGCTTTAGTACCAAGAGGCCACGTGGAGTTCTTCACTGTGATTAGATAGCCCACAGAACCAAAGACAGTTCACCTTTGTGAGTTTCAGTGTAGCCACATTCTTAGGCATTGAAGCCTATGGAAGCTCAGCCTATCTAGTCTTTCCTTAAGAGAGAGCCAGAAAGGCACCAGTTAAAATATACCTCTCTGGTTTACAAAGAGTTAATGTTTTACATTTTATTGAAAAAGCTCTCTCCGCTGGCTGCAGCCTGCTCAAAGCATGAAAGGAAAGAGATATTTTGTTTACTAATAGTAATTGCAAAGTGTTCCAATGGATGCAGTTATTTTGGAAAGTAATTTTCAGAGTATTCGACCTTTATGACAGGTTACCCTAGGGGTTATGTTTTTACAGGGGAGAGGCTGAGGGTCGGCAGAAGTCTGTTTGCCCCCAGCCAGGGCGGGCCTCAGCCCACTGAAGGGTCAGGTCAGAGGAGCAAGTGGAGCCAAATGTTCTGCTTTCAGACTTCTGTCAGCTCCCTCCTCCCCCGCTCCCTCCTCTCCCAGGCTCCTTGAGTGGGAAGAGTGTCCTGGGGGCTGCCAGGTGTTACCAGCAACTGCAGCAAGGTGCCAGGAAGATTGGGGCAGTCCAGCCCCCTGATCTGTCTCCTGATACTTGTGAGGTGAGCCCTCCTTCTACTCCTAGCCCATGAAGAAACACAGGACAGATACCTGGGGCCTCATTAGAAAGACCCTCAGGAATGATGTGAGCTACACAAAAGAGTGGAAAGAGAAGCTTTCACTAGAGGAAACACTGGTTCACATTCACTGAAGGCCCTTCCTGCAGCATACTTAGGGTGAGGCAGTGATGGGGAATATGGAAAATAGCTCTTCCTTTCAAGTCATTTCTACTGTGATAAGTAATAGGGCCTTTGTTGCTCTTGCAGGAAGAGACTGCAAATCAGGTGATTTGTTTCTAGTCTGATTAATTGTCTTGAGTGACCAGTAGGCTAGACACACTTATATCTGAGTTTAATCACTCATTTTTGTTAGTGACCTAGGCATTTCCTCTCTTTTTCTTCCTTTAAAGGCAGAGGCAAATTGCTGATTTTCAGTCAAAGTCAATAAGTATTGTAAAATAGATTATTGTCTCCTCAGCTTTGTACTTTGGTAGACCGTCTTCAGAGCATGTAATTAGGGAACCCAGAAAAGTCAAAAGAAATAAAGCTACTGCCATCATAATTGTCCCTGTTTTTAAAAAGGGAGAAGTCTAAAGGAGCAGAAGGCAAGGATTCTGCTTCTAGAAAGCTGGGACCACATTCTGTGGGGAAATTCTGACCTCCTGAGCTCTCCCCTGACTTCAGCCTCTCCAGTTCATTTGGCTGAGCCGGTCTTTGGCGCCTTGATCAGTCTGCTGCTTAGAAGGGCAGGTACTAGGCAACCACAGGTCTGTGTTGTTCAGGCGGGCTACAGATAGAGAACTCAGTGGGAGAATGGCCTTCTTACCTGTGGGCGAGTGTAAATTCTCTGCACTTTGGAGGGTTTGAGAAAATGTAAACTTTTATTTGATAAATCAAAAACTCACTGATTGGGCACTTAATTAACCAAACTTCAGTGGGAGATGTTTATTGGCTGATTAGAGATCATCTTCATTCTATAAACAACCAGGACTGACCCCCAGGTGAACAGCCACCGTAAAATATGTTTAAACATGAAGATGTATATGTTTCTACCTCCCCACTGGTCATATCCTGAAATGTTTCTAGGATAGAACAGGAACAATTAGGAAAATTTATTATAATAACTTTTAGCAGGACTAAAAATTAATTTTATAATTCGTATTGTCTAAAATGAGTTTTTTTTTTTCCCCTCCCCAAAGCCCCACTAGATAGTTGTATATTCTAGTTGTAAGTTCTTCTAGTTCTTCTATGTGAGCCACCACCACAGCATGGCAACTGACAGATGAGTGGTGTGGTTCTGTGCCTGGGAAACAAACCCAGGCTGCTGAAGCAGAGGGCTCCAAACTTTAACCACTAGGCCATCAGGGCTGGCTCTGAAGTGAGTTTTTTAAGGCAAAGATACATTTACTGTGGACCTTGGAAATCTCTTTAGGCCATGGATAAGTAGTATATGAAAGGGAGAATTTAATAAATACACTTTAATTAGGGAACCTTGAGAACACTAGTGCTGAATGAGGCCCCTCTGCATTACCCCTGACAAACACTCACACAGCTTCTGATTAAATGCTTTAAGGATGAGAAACCACAACTTAGAAGAGTTCGTGTTTAAAGACTTGTGCCTATTTAATTTTCTCAGCTTTTTTTTTAAAAAAAGCAAAAACCTGGCTTTCTTTTAATTCTACCATGGGATCCAATTCTTAGTCCTAGATCAACATAAGAATCAAATCCTCCTGCCCCAAATACCAAGATTGCTGTCATGTGCCTCATAGTCGTCCTCAAGGCTCAAGTGTTCTAGCTCCCTCAGCTCCTCCTCCTGTGAGATTCCTTCTGGGCTCTGCCACCTGGTCGCACTCCTGCAGACACCCTCCAGCGTGCCCCTGTCTTTCTTCAAAAGTGAAATGAACGCAACACTTCAGATGTGGGCTGCCTAGGGAGCGGGGCACTCTGTTCTCTTCATATAGCCTAAGCCTGAGTTTCTTTTCCGCAGTCTTGTTGTATGGCACAAATCTACTGCTTATAAGGATATGCCTTAATTAAAAGGTTAGGATGTAGTCAGTAAAAGAACCATGAAAGTACAACTAACTTGCTGAGTACAACTAACTCATATCTCATGATATGAGAGGCATCTATAAACATGATTTTGATACTAAAATATCTGTGCTGTTGCCATCATCATGGTTACTATTAGCAAACTAATAGCAGCTCTTTAGAAGGAGGTTCATGGGTGCAGTTGTAGAATTTTGCTGGGGGCTCAACAGAAAGTTCCCTCGTTCATATATGTAAACTTTCTCTTATTTGTCCTTCTCCAGGCGTTGGGCCCCTCTCTCATTCTGAATAATAACATTCTGATCCCGTCTGTAAATTGTTCAGTACTCTAACATTTAGTTCTTCTGGGGATGGAGACTGGAACTCTTCTCAGAAGGTAGACACTAGCACCACACCTCTCTTGTACCATGTTTTCAGAAATAATTTTTAAAATAATTTCTCTTTGATAAAGTAGGGGAAGTAAAATAAGAGTTTCTGCCTTTTATTTGTTATCAATTAAAATTATGCCATATGCTCCAAGCATTGTGCCCACCCCTTTTATTTCTTTTGGCTCAAGTATCTTATTTTTCTTTTTTTCATGTTTTTTAATTTATTTTCCTTTTTTTGTTTTGTTTTGTTTGGGTGAGGTTTGGCTCATTTCGTGCTTAAACTTCCTGACATTGTTTTTACAGGCTTGGGCCCCACTGCTTGTGTGTGGTGATCTGAGTTGTCTTCCACCATTTTGTTGCTCCTCAGCCTGCCCGAGGCCCGCCCGCCGTCCCTCCGCTGACTCCCTCCCTCCGCTGACTCCCTCAGAACCTTACTGACGCACTTAGGAACCCTCGTTCCCCCTTTTCAAGTCTTCAGCTATGGAATTCTACCTCTCTTTTCTTTTTCATTTAAAGAATTAATATGCTTCCCTAAAGTCTGGGCTAAGTTAAAACCGTAACTTGAGATTTTTCCCATTTGTGCCCCGGTGTAAGCTTTTAGCTCAATTTTAGTTCGGATTTAAGAATCCAAATGTTCTCATCATATTCTGTTTTAAAACTTTTCATACTCCATGGTATTTGAACAACTTTTGAGATCTATAAACATTTTGAAGTCCTTTACTTTTTTCTGGCTGATGGAGTTGGAATAGGCCAGTACGCACTAAATCCTTCAGTTTGACCCAAAAATATTTCTCTCAGGCTCCTTATTGCCAGCTCCACCTCCTTTTGCTGCGGGGCCAGCCTCCAGGGCCTGGGAGCCCTAAGGATTCTGAGGGTGCTGTTATTTGACTCCTTCCTATGGATCATTCCAAAGGAAGGCACGTGGAGTCTGTGGAATTCCGTGATCACCTGAATTGTCCTTTGATAATCAAGTGCAGGTGCAGGTACTGAGGAGCAGCTACCTCGCTCGCCCTGTTTTTGCCCATTGACATGTTCTCTGCTCCCACTTCGCATAGCTGTGACCCAGCACCTTCGCCAAGTCCACCGACAGCAAGGTGTCTCTGTCTGGAAGGCTCCCCGCGCTTCTGCACGTGATTCCTCCTGCATCCCCACCTGCTCTCAGCTCCCCTGAGAACCTGCTTGGCCCAGGAACCGGACTGTGCCTTGGGATTCAAAGATGAAATAGCTAACAGCCGTATACAGTAGACGCTCAATAAACAATGGAAGGCTTGGTGATTATTATTTACTTGGCTTTGGCAATGAGGTGAAAGTGAGGAGTTTTCCTATAATTGGGCTCTGTATGTTTTGGCAAGAGGAAAAGGCAGGGGGAGAAACCATGATGGGGAAATTTCTAGCTGTGCCCCTGCTTGCACTCCCCTTCCCTCCCCTTCCACAGCACGTGCCCTGCACTTCCACTGCCTCGTCCAGACAGAGGAGGAATGCACACACAAGTATAAGATGGGTGCTGGCGTTGCTTCCTTAGACCTCATGTCTTTCTGAGAAAAATGTGTCAAAAAGCCAAACCAAGGGCAAAAGACGAATTTCTCAGAAAGCCAGCTAAAATGGGAGTCTGCCTTTTATAACACAAGACTGGCTGACTTTATTAAAGTCTACAGAGGTCTTGCTGCTGGGGCACACATTAGCACCTCATTCAGCGGCTGAGTGCTGGGCACTCCTGGAGTGGCTGAGGCTGCCTCTGTTTACCCAGTTGCTTTGAAGAGCAGCAGACGTGATGCAGAGGAGGCAGATCAGTGGGCAAGAGTATGGGCCCTGGGGAGGTGGAGGCGGTCAGCCTGAGAAGGAGAGGCCTGGCCCCACTGTGCTCCACAGGCATTCAAGTACAAGCAAGTCTCTAGAACATGGATTGCCAAAAGGACTTTGGTGACTCCCTCATCCGCTAAAAGGGGGTGTGAAAAATTACTTGAGTCTGTGTTTCTGAAGAGAGGGTCTTTTACTTTCAGAAGATTCTTAATGGCTTCATTATTCGCCCTTTTTTTTTCTTTTTTTTTTTTTAAGGGGAATGCTGACCGATTCTTTAGTCTTCTGTGGCAATGTAGGATAAGAAGGCGTCCGTTTGAATTGTAGCTAAAGTTTCTGTAGAAGTCAGGAAGTCCTTCCCTCTCAGGATGTTAAATCCGTGCGCTAGTAGGGAGGGGGGCTCTGCGTGGCTGCAGCAGCCTGTTCCTTCATCCACGGCTCTCCGGTGTGAACGGTGCCTGCTGGGGAGGGAGAGCCGGCATTGGCCGTGGTTACCATGGAGGACAAGTGAGCACTTTTTGTAAAAGCTTGTGATTCTCTTTGAAGCGGATCTTTCAGTAGTTTATGACACTGAGTTTCCTAAGAACACATGATTACAGCAAATGTTATTCAAGCTAGAAAAAAATATAAATATATTGTATAAAGTAAACTAATAAGTATTTGGTTTCTTTTTTCCCTTAGTCTGCTGGGTAAACCAGATTATGTCATTCCAATGAATGATTTTTTTTCTTGGATAAGCCATTTAATAAATAAAATCTACTGTGGAACCTCTGTGATCCCTGGGGCAAAATGAAACTGATGCAACATGTATTTACATAGTGATTAAAAGGGAACTCGGAAATGACTTTGTTTACCCAAGTTCCTGGATTCATGTCAAACAGCAATCTAATGGAGAATCTGAACTGAGTTGAATCAAGATGATCTGAAACCCCCCAACAGTTATTTCTGGTTCAGAAACGTGAGAATGTTTTTAGAGTGGGCATTCCTTATCAGAAAACCTCCTACTAGCAATTTAGGGGTTGAAGCTATAAAATATCACGGCATACTTTAAGAGAAATTTGCTTCAGTCTATAATACTATACTGTTTAATAAAATCAAAGGAACTTTCCATTAATTAATCTTTACTAATTTTTGTCTGTTTAGGAATAAACCAACACAATGGACTGGGGTACCCTGCACACTTTGATCGGGGGTGTAAACAAACATTCCACCAGCATTGGGAAGGTGTGGATCACTGTCATCTTCATTTTTCGTGTCATGATCCTTGTAGTGGCTGCTCAAGAAGTGTGGGGTGACGAACAGGAAGATTTTGTCTGCAACACTCTGCAACCTGGGTGCAAAAATGTGTGCTATGACCACTTTTTCCCCATGTCCCACATCAGGCTGTGGGCTCTGCAGCTGATCTTCGTCTCCACCCCAGCCCTGCTGGTAGCCATGCATGTTGCCTACTACAGACATGAGACTGCCCGCAAGTTTAGGAGAGGAGAGAAGAGGAACGAATTCCAAGACTTAGAAGACATTAAGAAGCAGAAAGTCCAGATAGAGGGGTCCCTGTGGTGGACGTACACCAGCAGCATTTTTTTCCGGATCATCTTTGAAGCAGCCTTTATGTACGTGTTTTACTTCCTTTACAATGGGTACCATCTGCCCTGGGTGTTGAAATGTGGGATTGACCCTTGCCCCAATCTTGTCGACTGCTTTATTTCTAGACCTACTGAGAAAACCGTGTTTACCATTTTTATGATTTCTGCCTCTGTAATTTGCATGCTGCTTAATGTGGCCGAGTTGTGTTACCTGCTGCTGAAAGTTTGTTTTAGGAGATCAAAAAGAGCACAGACGCAAAGAAATCACCCCAATCATGCCTTAAAAGAGAGTAAGCAAAATGAAATGAATGAGCTGATTTCAGAGAGTGGTCAAAATGCGATCACAGGTTTTCCAAGTTAAACATTTCAAAGTACAATGTAGCTGACTCATGATAAAACTGACCTGAAGCTCCCCTCTCCAGGCTGAAGACCTTGTCTTCATCAACGGCTTTCGTAGTACATAGATACTTGAGTTAACTTTTTGTAGAATAATTGTGCCATTAATATGCAACATAATATGTGGTCCATCTCTGAAAACTAAGACGATGACAACTGTGCCTTGAAGTAACTTGAACATGTTTGTTTTAAGTGGACTGTCTGACATAGTGGATATTCCCTGAAAATTTAAGTATGTAACTGTTGTTGATAAAGAACATTTATCTATAAATTGATGCTCTTATTAGTAAAAGATATTTTTATAGGATCAAATGTTTTAGTTCTGACTTTGTATATTTTTATAATGACTGGTCTTCCTTACTTGGAAAAACTTGCAATGTTAGTTTTAGAATCATACCATAAGTATCTAAATTTTGAACTTAAAAGGGTCTACCTTGTAAATATTGTTTTGAATTGTCTATTGACAAACTTATGAACTGTCATGATACTCTTAATGTGGAAAGTGTTCGTCATACCATGTATTTTTACTGCTTTCTGAATGTGGACCGAGCTGTGTGGAAGCGGGAAGCTTTTTAAAACCAGCCTATTTGCAGTCATTGTGAACAGCGGACGCGTGAATGTGCTCCCCTCAATAAAGATCAGCCCCATTGCTTGAGCCTCGGTCCGCATTCTGGGTTTCTGTGCGGTCCGGTCGCGGCGCCAGCGTCCCAGTGCGGTGATGCGCCGGTGGGGCTCCTCTTGCTGGCGAGGCTGCCGTCGCGCGCGTGGGCTTGCCGGGAGTCCAGCGGCGCTCGCGCATGCTCACAGCAAGTGAGCGGGGGCTGAGCTGAGCCGCCCACCAGGTCCTCAGCTTGGGGAGGGGTTGGCTGCTTTAGGACACAGCAAATGGCCTCTGGGTCAGTTCGGGCTTGATAGAGAGGAGGTTGGGGAAGTTGGACTCCTTCGTTGAGTCCTTCAGTCCGTGGTGACAGAAGAGCACCCGTAGCCTCACGCCCATCGGTGGGGAAACCTTTCTGCCCAGGGATTTCCGGATGGAACACGGCCGCGGTTACTGCGGGTGTTAGCGAGTCAGCCGCAAACTGGTCGCTCTGGAGTAATAACACCCACGAATGCAGCGTCCGTGTGACGGGACGCGGTTAGCATGGTACGTCGTGCAAGGGGAAATCTAGTGAAGAGCTTGACACGGCGCCATGGTCTCAGAACCTCTCTCCAGAAACGTAAAAAAATAATTCTCATTTTCTTCAGAATCCAAAGCAAATTCCAGACATATCATTTCATCCATAAATTTTTTAGTACCAATCTATAAAAACGAAGGACTAACCTTATAAAACAAAACCACAATTCCATCACACTAAAAACTCTAGTTAGCACTCATTATGCCTCATTGTCCTATAATATTCTTTCTTTTCAGAGCTGTTTGAATGGGTATCAAATGAAGGAGGCCGGGAAGTATCAGGGGACCAGGTAAAACAGCCTTGGGAACAGTCCCAATCTATGTGGAAGAGGGCCTGACTCTCTCGGGACTCCTGGTCCCCCTCATGACAGCCTGGCCTTGGTGGTCCCTCCTTTCTCTTCTATTTTCAATCTCTTTCTCTTCTGTAGTTGCTTCGTGCTCTCTAATGTCTCCAAACGCTCCTTCCCTTGAGCTGTCTGGCTGCACCATCCCCTCAAGGTCTGAGAGTGGTGGGCCATACTCGCTGCCAGCACACTCCTTCCCTACCTACCTCTCAGCACCTTAATCATTAGGGCCCACCCTCACCACTGAACCCAAGCCATTATCGGCACCAATGACTTTCTGAGCACCAAATCTAATGGCTTCTAATCAGTTGTCATCTTCTTAAAACTCTTTTGAGATCTTTTTCTGGATTCCAAGACACTGCCCAACCTAACCTTGGGTTTGCACCTCCAACGGCTCCTCAGTCTCCTGCACTGGCTTCTCTCTCTTACCCCATCCCTTGGGTGAAGACCTTCCCTTTCCTCAGCCTCCACTCTTCCTTGGCAATCTAATTTACCTGTGCGATTACCCTATGAGATATTGTCCCATTTACAGATGTGGACACTGAGGCTCAGAGAGGTTAAATAACTTGCCCAAGGTCCCATAGCTGATGAGTACTAGAGCCAAGATGCAAAACAGGTCCGATTGTCTCCAAAGTCAGTGGCTTAACTACCACATTACACCAACTCCCGCAGCTCCATGTGTGATGACCTCACGTAAGGTGTAGTGTTGAGAAACCCCACGCCCCTCTCACCAGCTCCAACAATTATCTATTGATGCCTATTCACTTTCCCAACAGACTGTTGCCTGCTTATCCCCCACTCTGGATTACTCTGAAGCAAATCCAAGACATATCATTTTGTCTGTAAATATTTCAGTATGGGTCTTTTAAGAGGATAGACTAACCTTTTAAAACAAAAACACAATGTCACCATCACAGTAAAAAATCCAGTCAGTGTTCGTAATTCCCCATTGTCCTGCAAATGTTCCTTTCTTTTTTTCTTTTTTAATTAAACTTGTTATTTTTAGGTAATTGTAGATTCACATGTAGGTGTAAGAAATAATGCAGAGGTCCCATGTGCTCTTTGCAGTTCCCCCCAGTGGTAACATCTTACAAAACTACAGTACAAGATCTCAACCAGTCTATAGATGTTGATGCAGTCAAGAGACAGAACATTTCCATCACCATGAGGACTCCTCATGTTGCCCTTTTCTACCCACATCCTATTCCCTCCTATCCCACTCCCACCCCCCACATCCCTTCTTAACTCCTGGCAACCACTAATCTGCTTACCATTTATATAGTTTTGTCATTTCAAGAATGTTATTATAAAATGAATCATACGGTATGTAAGTGTTGAGTTTGGATTTTTTTTCCCCTCAGGACAACTCTCTGAAGATTCATCCAGGTCATTGTGTGCACCAACAGTTTGTCCCTTTTTATTACTGGGTAATAGTCCATGGTATGTATGTACCACAATTTGTTTAACCATTCACGCATTGAAGGACATCTGGGCTGTTTCCAGTTTTTGGCTTACATGAAAAATATGAACATTCATGTACAGGTTTTTCTGGGAACACAAGTCTTCATTTCTCTATGATAAATATTCAAGAGTCCAATTGCTGGGCCGTATGGTAGTTGCACGTTTCATTTTTCAAGAAACTCCCAAACTGTTTTCGAGAGGAACTACACCATTATACATTCCCACCTGCAATGTATGAGTGATCCCGTTTTTCCTCATCCTTACCAGCATTTGGTGGCGTCACTATTTTTTATTTTAGTCATTCTGATAGATGTGTTTAATTTGCATTTTCCTAATGGCTAATGAAGTTGAACATCTTTCCATGTGCTTATTTGCCATCTCTATATCCTCTTCATGTCTTTTGCCCATTTTCTAATTGGATTGTTTGTTTTTCTACTGTTGAGTTTTGAGAGTTCTCTATATATTCTAGTTACTAGTCCTTGGACAGATATGTGGTTTGTAAATATTTTTTTCCACTCTGTAGGTTTTCTTTTCATCTTCTTAACAGAGTCTTTTGCAGAGTAATAGTTTATCATTTTAACGAAGTCCAATTTATCAATTTTTTCTTTTATGGATTGTGTTTTTGATGTCAAGTCTAACAACTCTTTGCCTAGCCTTATATCCCCCAAATTTTCTCCTACTTTTTTTGAAAAGCTGTATAGTTTTACGCTTTACATTTAAGCATATGGTCCATTTTGTGTTAATTTTTATATAAAGTCTGAAACTTAAGTTGAGGTTCATTTTTTTGCCTGTAGATGTCCAGTTCCTCCAGCCCCATTTGATGAAAATGCTGTCTTGTCTCCATGAATTGCTTTTGCACCTTTGTCAAAAGTCAGTTGGGCATATTTGTGTGGGGCTATTTCTGGATTTTCTGTTCTGTTCCATCGATCTGCATGTCTATCCTTCTACCAATACCACATAGTCTTGACTAGTGTACTGTAGAAATGTTCTGAAGTCTGCTAGAGTGATTCCTCCTACTTTATTCTTCTTTTTCAAATTGTTTTAGGTATTCTAGTTGCTTTGCCTTTCCATATAAATTTTAGAATAATCTTGTCTTTGTCTACAAAAAATCTTGCTGGGTTTCTGATAGAAATGGCCTTAAAGCTATATATCAGTTTGAGGAGAAGTGACATCTCTACTATGTCAAATCTTCCTATCCTTATACACAATATGTCTCTCTATTTATTTATACCTTCTTTGATTTCTTTCATCAGCAATGTGTAGTTTTCAGCATACAAGTCACGTAAATGTTTTGTTAGATTTACTTCTAAGTATTTCATTTTCTCTGAGTGATGGTAAAGAGTGTTGTATTTTAATTTCCGTGTTTACATGTTCATTGATAGTATATAGAAATAAATGTTATTTTTGTTTGTATCGTGTGATCTTACTGAACTTATTAGTTCTAGGAGATTTTTTGTAGATTCCTTGGGATTTTCTGCATAGACAATAGTATCATCTGCAAACAGGGATAGTTTTATTTCTTCCTTTCTGTTCTGTGTCTTTTATTTACTTTTCTTGCCATGTTGCACTTCCAGTATTAGGTTGAATAGGAATGATAAAAGCAGAAATCCTATGTTGTTCCTGATCTTAAGGGGAAAGGATTCAATCATTCACCATTAAGTATAATGTTAACTATAGTTTTCTGTAGATGCTCTTTATGGAGTTGAGAAAGTTCCCTCTCTATTCCTATTTTTCTGAGAGTTATTATCATAAATGGGCATTGAATTTTGTGGGAAAAAAAGTCTTGCATTAGTTGATATGATCATGTGCTTTTTATTCTTTAGCTCATTAACATGGCAGATTACATTTACTGATTTTCAAATATGGAACAAGCCTTGCATCCCTGGAATGAACCTCATTTGGTCACAGTGTATAATTGTTTTATATATTACTGAATTCCATTTGTTAATATTTTATTAAGAATATTTACATCTATATTCATGGGGCATATTGTTTTTTTTTGTACTGTCTTTGTCTGGTTTTGGTATCAGGGTACTAGCATCACAAAATGACTTGGGAAGTGTTTTTTTTTTCCAGTTATTTTATTGAAATCATAAAGGTTTATAACATTGTATAATTTCGGGTGTACATTATTATTTGTCAATTTCTGTATAGACTGCATTGTGCTCACCACCAGTAGTCTTTTTTTTTCAGAGGAAGATTCCCCCTGAACTAAAATCTGTGCCAATCTTCCTCTATTTGTATGTGGGTCACCACCACAGCATGGCCACTGAGTGTTTTAGGTCCACGTCCAGGAGCCAAACCTGCGGCCACTAAAGCAGAGTGTGCTGAACTTAACCACTACACTTCAGGGCCAGTCCCACCAGTACTCTAATTTTTATCCGTCACCATACATATGTGCCCCTTTACCCCTTTCACCCACTCCCCAGCCCCCTTTCCCTCTGGTAAGCACTAATCTATTCTCTTTATCCATGTGTTTGTTTATATTCCACGTATGAGTGAAATCATGCAGTATTTGTCTTTGTCTGGCTTATTTCACTTTTTTAACATCATACCCTGAAGGTCTATCCATGTTGTTGCAAATGGGACATTTTTGTCATTTTTATGGCTGAGTAGTATTCTATTGTGTATATATACCACATCTTCTTTATCCATTCATCTGTAGCAGGGCACTTGGGTTGCTTCCACATCTTGGCTATTGTGAATAATGCAGCAATGAACATAGGGGTGCATAAATCTCTTTGGATTGTTGATTTCAAGTTCTTTGGATAAATACCCAGTAGTGGGATAGCTGGATCGTATGGTATTTCTATTTTTAATTTTTTGAGGAATCTCCATACCATTTTCCATAGAGGCTGCACAAGTTTGCATTCCCACCAGCATTTCTCCACATCCTCTCCAACATTTGTTATTTTTTGTCTTGGTAATTATAGCCATTCTGACAGGTGTAAGGTGATATCTCATTGTAGTTTTGATTTGCATTTCTCTATTAATTAGTGATGTTGAACATCTTTTCATGTGTCTGTTGGCCATCTGTATATCTTCTTTGGAGAAGAACCGTCTGTTCATATCATCTGCCCATTTTTTGATCAGGTTGTTTGTTTTTTTGTTGTTGAGTTGTATGAGTTCTTTATATATTTTGGAAATTAATCCCTGTCGGATGTATGATTTGCAAATATTTTTTCCCAGTTGGTGGGTTGTCTTTTTGTTTTGTTCATGGTTTCCTTTGCCTTGCAGAAGCTTTTTAGTTTGATGTAGTCCCATTTGTTAATTTTTTCTTTTGTTTCTCTTGCCTGAATAGACATGGTATTTGAAAAGATGCTGGTAAGACCGACATCAGAGAGTGTACTGCTTATATTTTCTTGTAGGAGTTTTATGGTTTCAGGTCTTACATTCAAGTCTTTAACCCATTTTAAGTTAATTTTTGTGTACGGTGCAAGACAATGTTCTACTTTCATTCGTTTGCATGTGGCTGTCCAGTTTTCCCAACACCATTTATTGAAGAGACTATCCTTTCTCCATTGTATGTTCTTGGCTCCTTTGTCGAAGATTAACTGACCATAGATGTGTGGTTTCATTTCTGTGATGTTATTTCTGTACAATTCTGTTCCATTGAGCTCTATGTCTGTTTTTGTGGCAGTACCATGTTGTTTGGATTACTATAGCTTTGTAGTATATTTTGAAGTCAGGGTTTGTGATGCCTCCAGCTTTGTTCTTTTTTCTCAAGATTGCTTTGGCTACTCGAGGTCTTTTGTTATTCCATATAAATTTTAGGATTCTTTGTTCTATTTCCATGAAGGATGTCATTGTGATTCTAAATGGGATTGCGTTGAATCTGTAGATTGCTTTAGGTAATGTGGACATTTTAACTATGTTTATTCTTCCAATCCAACAGCATGGAATATCTTTCCATTTCTTTATATCTTCTTTGATTTCTTTCAATAATGTCTTATAGTTTTCAGTCTATAGGTCTTTCACCTCTTTGGTTAAATTTATTCCTAGATATTTTATTCTTTTTGTTGTGATTGTAAATGAGATTGCATTCTTGACTTCTCTTTCTACTAGTTCATTATTAGTATTTAGAAATGCAACTGATTTTTGTAAGTTGATTTTTTACCCTGCAACTTTGCTGTAGTTGTTGATTATTTCTAATAGTTTTCTGATGGATTCTTTAGAGTTTTCTGTATATATAATCATGTCATCTGCAAAAACAGTGAGAGTTTCATTTCTTCCTTTCCAATTTGGATACCTTTTATTTCTTTTTCTTGCCTAATTTCTGTGGCCAAAACCTCCAGTACTATGTTGAATAGGAGTGGACACCTTTGTCTTGTTGTTGTTCTCAGAAGTATGGCTTTCAGTTTTTCTTTTTCTGTGTGTGAGGAAGATTGGCCCTGAGCTAACATCTGTTGCCAATCTTCCTCTTTTTGCTTGAGGAAGATTGTCCCCAAGCCAACGTCTGCTTTGCATATGGGATGCTGCCACAGCACGGCCTGACAAGCAGTGTGTAGGTCTGCACCCGGGATCCAAACTCGCCAACCCCTGGGCTGCCAAAGCGGAGTGTGCAAACCCAACCACTATGCCACTGGGCCGGCCCCATGGCTTTTAATTTTTCACCATTAAGTATGATGTTGGCTGTGGGTTTGTCATATACGGCCTTTATTATGTTGAGGTGCTTTCCTTCTATACCCACTTTGTTGAGACTTTTTATCATAAATGGATGTTGGATCTTGTCAAGTGCTTTCTCTGCATCTATTGAGATGATCATGTGATTATTTTTAGTCCTCAATTTGTTAATGTGGTGTCTCACATTGATTGATTTACAGATGTTGAACCATCCCTGCATCCCTGGTATAAATCCCGCTTGATCATGGTGTATGATCCTTTAATGTATTGCTGTATTCAGTTTGCCAATATTTTGTTGAGGATTTTTGCATCTATGTTCATCGGCGATCTTGGCCTGTAATTTTCCTCCTTTGTGTTGTCCTTGCTTGGTTTTGGGATCAGGGTGATGTTGGCCTCATAGAATGAGTTAGGAAGTGTTCTGTCTTCTTCAATTTTTTGGAATAATTTGAGATAGGTATTAAATCTTCTTTGAATGTTTGGTAGAATTCTCAAGAGAAGCCATCTGGTCCTGGACTCTTGTTTTCTAGGAGGTTTTTGATTACCATTTTGATCTCTTTTCTTGTGATTGGTCTATTCAGATTCTCTATGTCTTCTTGATTCTGTTTTGGGAGGTGGTATGAGTCTAAGAATTTATCCATTTCTTCTAGGTTATCCAATTCGTGAGCATATAGTTTTTCATAGTATTCTCTAATAATCCTTTGTATATCCATGGTATCCATCGTAATTTCTCCTCTTCATTTCTGGTTTTATTTATTTGAGTCTTGTCTCTTTTTTTTCTTAGTGAGTCTGGCTAAGGGTTTGTCAATGCTGTTTATCTTCTCAAAGAAGCAGCTCTTAGTTTCATTGATCTTTTCTACTGTTTTCTTGTTTGTTTGTTCATTTCAATTTCATTTATTTCTTCTCAAATTTTTATTATTTCCTTCCTTCTTCTGATTTTGGGCTTCATTTGTTCTTCTTTTATTAGTTTTGTTAGGTGTAGTTTAAGATTACTTATTTTATATTTTTCTTGTTTGTTGAGGTAGGCCTGCATTTCTATGAATTTTCCTCCTATAAACCCTTTTGCTGCATCCCACAAGAATTGGTATGTTGTATTTTCATTTTCACTTGTCTCCAGGTATTTTTTTATTTCTCCTTTGATTTCTTCATTGATCCAATGGTTGTTCAGTAGCATATTGTTTAGTCTCCACATATTTGTGACTTTCCCAGCTTTTTTCTTGTAGTTGATTTCTAGTTTCATAGTACTGTGGTCAGAAAAGATGCTTGATATGATAGCAATCTTCTTAAATTTATTGAGGCTTGCCTTGTTTCCCAACATATGGTCTATCTTTGAGAATGTTCCCTGTGCACTTGAGAAGAATGTGTATTCTGCTGTTTTTGGATGGAATGCTCTAGATATATCTATTAAGCCCATCTGATCATGTGTTTCATTTAAATCCACTATCTCCTTGTTGACTTTCTGTCTGGATGATCTATCTATTGATGTAAGTGGGGTGTTGAGGTCCCCTACTATTATTGTGTTGCTGTAAATTTATCCCTTTAGGTCTGTTAATTGTTGCTTTATATACCTTGGTATATAAAAGCAACTCCTGTTTTAGGTGCATATATATTTATAGATATTGTGTCCTCTTGGTGGAATGTCCCTTTTATCATTATATACTGCCCCCTTTGTCTCTCATTGTCTTTTTTATCTTAAAGTCTGCTTTGTCTGATCTAAGTATGGCAACATCTGCTTTCTTTTGTTTGCCATTTGCTTGGAGTATCATCTTCCCTCCCTTCACTCTGAGCCTATGTTTATCTTTAGAGCTAAGATGCTTTTCCTGGAGGCAGCATAGTTTTGGGTCTCATTTGCTAATCCATCCAGCTATTCTGTGTCTTTGGATTGGAAAATTCAATCCGTTTACATGTAGAGTGATTATTGATATATGAGGGCTTAATACTGCCATTTTTTCTCTTGTTTTCCAGTTGTTCTATATTTCCATTGTTTCTCTTCTTTTGTATTTCTGACTGTCATTTCAGTTTGGTGGTTTTCTGTGAAGGTTTTCTCAGTTTTCTATTTTATTATGAATTGTGGCTCTGCTCTGATTATTTTGTTTATTGGTTACCGTGAGGTTTGTATAAAAGATCTCATAGATAAGATAATCCATTTTCTGATAGCCTCTTATCTCCACTAGCCTAAGCAGGTCCCATCCTTTTTCCCTTCCCCTTCAGAGTTATTATTACCACAAATTATTCTGTTTTGTGTTGTGAGTTTGTGACTAAGTTGAAGTGTTTGTAGTTATTTTTGATGCTTTCCTGCCCTTTATCTTTTAGGTTATAATTAAGTATTTGCTACCCTGTTCTGAAAGAGAGCTGCATTTTTCTGATTTTTGTCTGTCTATTTATCTCCTTGCTCAAAGCTTTGTAAACCTTTGCCCTTTTGTTTCAGATAGAAGGGCCTCTTTCAACATTTCTTGGAAGCGAGGTCTAGTGGCAATGAACTCCCTCAGCTTTTGTTTGTCTGGGAAAGCTTTCATTTATCCAGCATATCTGAAGGATAATTTCTCTGGATAGAGTATTCTTGGTTGATAGTTTTTGTCCTTCAGTATTTTGAACATATCATTCCACTCTCTCCTAGCCTGTAAGGTTTCCACTGAGAAATCCACTGAAAGCCTGATAGGTGTTTCTTTGTAGGTTGTTTTCTTCTGCCTTGCTCCCCTTAATATTTTTTCTTTGTCATTGACTTTTGCCAGTTTTACTGTTATATGCTTTGGAGAAGGTCTTTTAGTATTGATGTAATTAGGAGTTCTATTGGCTTCATGTTCCTTCCTCAGGTTTGGGAAGTTCTCAGCTATTATTTCTTTGACCAAGCCCTCTGCCCCTTTCTCCCTCTCTTCTTCCTCTGGAACACTTACAATCCTTGTGTTGCTTTTCCTAATTGAGTTGGATATTTCTCGAAGAATTCTTTCATTTTTTTAAAATCTTAATTCTCTCTCCTCCTCCACCTGAAGCATTTCTATATTTCTATCCTCTAAATCACTAATTCTTTTCTCCATAATGTCAGCTCTACTTTTTAAGAATTCTAGATTATTTTTTATCTCATTAATGGTGTTCTTCATATCCAGAATTTTTGCTTGGTTTCTTTTTATGGTTTCAGTCTCTTTGGTGAAGTGTTTCTTCTCATTAATTTTATTCCAGAGTTCATTGAACTGTCTTTCTGAGTTTTCTTATAACTAGTTGAGTTTCTTTATGACAGCTATTTTGAATTCTCTGTCATTTACATTGTAAATTTCTATGACTTCAGGGTTGATTTCTGGAAATTTGTCATTTTCCTTTTGCTCTGAAAAGTTGCTATAGTTTCTCATGGTGTTTGATGAACTCATCTCTTGCTGGTGCATTTGTGGTAGTATCAGGTCGTGGATTCCACCTGCTACCGCTGGTGGGGAAACAGGAGCTGTGTTTCTGATCCCACCCTGTCTGCTGGAAGTTGTGCAGTTATGGTGGGTGCTCCCCTCAGCCAGGAAAGCGTTCACATGCAGGCTCAGAGCTGCAGCCATGCTGAGGTGCATTCCCACTTGTGGGGCTGCAGCGTTACTATGGGTGCTTGCCCCAGCTGAGAAAGCATTTATGTGCATGTGTATATCTGCTGCCACTTCTTAATGTCGCGCCTGCTGCTGTGCTTGGTGAGTGGGGCTTCTTCACAGGGTCCAAGCCTGGGTCACTTGGGACTGCAGCAGCAGGGTGGGCTCTCCTACTTGTCAGGAAAGCATTCATTTGCAGGCCCAGGGCTGCTGCCACCCCTTCCCACAGTCATGTTGAGGCACGTTTGCACTTTCGGGGCTGCAGTGGTACTATGGGCACTCATGTCAGCCAGGAAAGCATTTGGGCGTGCACACAGGACTGCTGGGGAAGAGTATGGGAGTGCTCACCTAGCTCCACTACTTCCCAGGGAGCCAGTCCATCCACCTTCAGATGTATAGCCACGTGGGTCTCTCAGGCATCCTGTTGCGCTGTGTGGGTATCCTCCATTGGTCAATGAACATCCATTTAGTTGTAGTTCAAGAGGGGAGAGATAAAGGAAACAGCTCCCTCTGCCATGTTGCTGACATCACTCAACTGGGCAGTATACTTGCCTCTTCTGTTTTCTAGAAGAGATCATGTAAAATAGATGGTAATCCTTCTTTAAATGTTTGGTAGAATTCCCCAGTGAAACTCTCTGGGCCTGAACATTTCTTGAGGGTTTTTGTTTGTTTGCTTTTACAAATCTGATTTCTTTAATAGTTATAGGGTTTTTCAGATTATCTGTTTCATATTGAGTTGTGGTAGTCGGCATTTTTTGAGGAAGTGATGCCTTTCATTTAAATTGCAAAATTTACATGTATAAAATTGTTGGTAGTATTCTCTTATTATGCTTTTGATGTCTACAGGATCTGTAGTGATATACACTGTTCGATTCCTAATATTGGTAATTTCTGTCTTCTCTCTTTTTTTGCCCTTGTCTATCTTGCTAGAGGTTCATCAATTTTATTGATCTCTTCAAAAAACAAGCTCTTTGTTTCATTAATTTCCTTTATTTCTGTGTTCAATTTCATCCATTTCTGCTCTTCTTATCTTTATTATTTCCTTCCTTCTGTTTGATTTTGATTTATTTTGTGCTTCTTTTTCTAGATTCTTGAAGTGGGAGCTTAGATTCGAGTCTTTTCCTCTTTCCATATATGCATTGAGTGCTATACACTTCCTGTCAGCAATCCTTTAGCTGTGTCCCACAAATTTTTATATGTTGTATTTTTTATTTTCATTCAATACAATGTATTGAGCCATGGTTTATTTAGAAGTATGCTCTAGTTTTCAAGTGTTCGGAGATTTTCCTGTTATCTTTCTTTTACTGATTTCTACTTTGATTCTGTTATGATCAGAGAACACACTCTTTATTATTTCAACTATTTTAAATATGTTGAGTTTTGTTTTATGGCCCGTGTATTAAGCATGTCTTTTTATTCTGATGTTTTGATATCTGTGGCCTTACTAGGGGATACTGTCCCTCCATAGCCAGCTAATTCCTAGAGACAGCAAACAACTCCCCTGTGAGTGTACCTTTCATATGCAAACAAACCAATCCAAAACCCATACCCTCTGCCACATTCTTTGTCACGCTCTCACATTCTGGGCCACTATCCACCTGCCCTAATCACCTCAGAGCCAGGTACCAGACAACCAGCTGAAATTTTTCAAACTAGCCAATCCTAAACCTGTTTACCATGCCTTGCCTTGCCTTGCCTTTCCCACAGAAACCACAATAAAGAGTTTGGCTCACATTTTCCCCTCACACCTCCTGCCTCCTGACTGACTCTAGTGCTTCCCCATGTAGCCCTGCACTCCTTCTTCTAGAGAACTGTGAGTAAAATCTTCTTCCTCATTACAGTCATTTCCATGTCTGCATATGTTACTGATCAAAACAAATCCTGAGTACATTTTTAAATATCCCAGAATATGGTCTATGTATATGTTCCACGAACACTTGAAAAGAATGTATATTCTGTTGTCAGATGAAGTGTTCTATATATGTCAATTAGATCCTGGTGGTTGATGATTTTGTAGAGTTCTTCTATATCATTGCTCATTTTCTCTCTTTCTGTTCTATCCATTGTTAAGACAGAGGTGTTAAGGTATCCAACTCTAATTGTGGATATGTCTATTTCTCCTTTCAGTTCTATCAGATTTTGCGTCACATATTTTTCAGTTCTGTTGTTTAGTGCCTACACATTTAGGATTGCAATCTATGTCTTCTTCTTATCGTTATATGATGTTCCTCTCTGCCTGGTAATTTTCTTTGCTCTGATGTCTACTTTATCTGATATTAATATAGCCATAATCATTTCCTTTGATTAACGTTTGCATGATACATCTTTTTCCATCTTTTCCATCCTTCAACCTGCCTAGGTCATTATATTTGAATTTCTTGTAGACAGCATATTGTTGGATCATGTTTTATAATCCATTCTGCCAATATGTCTTTTAATTGGTGTATTTAGACCATTTACATATAATGTAATTGTTGATGGTTTAAGGCTTAAGTCTACCATTTCATTTTTTGTTTTCTGTTTGTTAGGTCTGTTTTTTGTTTCTGTTTTCTTTATCCTGCCTTTCTGTGGTTTGCTTAAGTGTTTTTTAGAATTCCATTTTTATCTATCTAGTGTTTTTGTGTGTATCTTTGTATAAATTTTGTAGTGGTTGCTCTAGACATTACCTTCTATACACATAACTTATCACAGTCTACTGATATCACCATTTTACTAGTTTGAGTGAAATATAGAAAACTTACTTCCCTTTCCATTTCTTTACCTTTCTCCATCTATAATTGTCATAAATATTTCCTCTACATACATTTAGAACCGCATCAGACAGTGTTATAATTTTTTATTTCAACTGTCAAACATAATTTAGAAAACTCAAGAAGAGAAAGAAAGCCTATTGTATTTGTTCATATTTTTGCTTAACGTATTCTTTCTTCCTTCCTGATATTCCAAAGTTCCTTCTTTTGTCACTTCTTTTCTGTATAGAGAACTTCCTTTAGCCATTCCTTTATGACAGGTCTCTTGGTGACAAGTTTTCTCAGTGTTCTTTCTTCTGAGAATGCCTTGATTTCCCCAGGATATTCTCCTGGAAATTGAATTTTAGGTTGACTTGAAAAATATTGTGCCAGTTCCTTCTGGCATCCATGATATATGATGAGAAATCCTCTATATAATTTGGATTGTTTTTCCCTGTAGGTAAGGTGTTGTTTTTCTCTGGCTGCTTTTAAGATTTTTTCTTTGTCTTTAATTTTCAGAAGTTTAATTGTGATGTGTCTTGACATGATTTCTTTGGGTTTATCCGGTTTAGAGTTAACTTCTTGAATCTGTGGGTTTATGTCTCTTGCTAAATTTGGAAAGTTTTCAGCCATTATTTCTTTGAGTACCTTTTTTTTTAGTCCTGCCCTCATTTTCGTCTCATTCTAGGACTCCAATGACACAAATATTAGGGCTTTCATTATAGTAATACAGGTCCCTGAGACTCTGTTCTTTTTTTTTTTTTTCCCCAGTTATATTCTCTCCCTTGTTCAGATCAAATGGTTTTTATTGTTCCAACCCATTGATTTTTTCCTCTTTTCCATCCATCTGCTGTTGAGTTCACCCACGGAGCTTTTTATTTTGGTTATTGTATTTTTTAGTTCTAAAATTTCTATTTGGTTCTTCTTTATATCTTCTGTTTCTTTGTTTATACTGTCTATTTCTTGCTGATGCTTTCTATTTTTTCCTTTACAATGAAACATGTTTGTAATTCCTTGTTGAAGTACTTTTATCATAACTGCTTTAAAAATCTTTGTGAGATTATTCTAACATTCCTGTATCTTGGCTTTAGCATCTATTGACTTTTTTCACTCCATTTGAGATCTTCTTGGTATGACAAGGGGTTTTAGATAGAAACCTGGACATTTTGGATACTATGTCATGAGACTCTAGATCTCATTTAAACCCTCTGTTTTAGGCAGCTGTCTCTGATACCACCAGAGGGGAAAGGAGGAAGGGGAGTGGACACCACTTCATCACCATCAGTTGGGTAGAAGTCCAAGTTTTTCATTTGGCTTCCTTTGACATCTGAAGTGAGGAGGGGCTCCTTGTTATTGCTGGGCAGGGAGGAGAGTTCCACCTCCCCATGTGGTCTCCACGGACACCTTGGTGGATGTGGCATCATTACTAGTGGGCAATGGTGAAGGTCCTGACTCTCCACTAGGACTCCTTTGACACCAACCCAGAGGGAGGGGGAGAGGTCCCTCATTACTGCAAAGTGGAGGTGGAGTCCAGGCTCCCCACATGGTCTCCACTGACACCACAGGTTGTGGGGACCTTGATACCATCCAGTGAGATGAAAGTCCCAGTTCCCTAATTGGCATTCTCTAACACCACCCTAGTGGGGATGTTGGAGCACCTCATTATAGCTTCACTAAGGTAGAAATCTAGGTTCCCTTTACGGCCACTGCTGGTGGTAGGGTGGGAGCACAGTTTTTTCTATGATGTTTCAGCTGGAGTAGAACAGTTATTGTCTGAAATTTTTCTGTCTTGCAAGGCTTCCTATTTCCTGGTCATTTGGCTAGAGACAGAAGGTTTTTCTTGAATTGTTTTGGGGTTTTTGGGGGTTTTTCTGCACCCATTGGTGTTTTGGATTACTGGCTTCTTCAACTCTAAGTTTGGAATTTGTGAGGCAAAAAAAATACCCAGGCAACCCACCACCTGAGGTCCCTGCTGGTCTGCTTTCCTCTCTCTACCTTTCAGAGTCTTCTTATGTTTGCTTTTATATAATTTCCAAAATTTTTAGTTGTGCTTAGCCAGAAGAATAAGAAAAAGTACACCAACCATCTTCCCAGAAGCAAAAATTCCCTTTCTTTTTAAATAGTAGTTTGAGGGCCAACTCAGTAGCGTAGTGGTTAAGTTCATGTGCTCCGCCTCAGTGGCCTGGGGTTCACAGGTTTGGATCCTGGACGCCACTCATCATGCCATGCTGTGGCAGCATCCCACATACAAAAATAGAGGAAGATTGGCACAGATTTTAGCTCAGGGACAATCTTCCTCAAGCAAAAAGAGGAAGATTGGCAACAGATGTTAGCTCAGGGCCAATCTTCCTTAGCAAAATAAATAAATAAATACATAAATAATAAAATAAAATAAATAGTAGTTTGAATAGGAATCAATGAAATCCATATGTTGCAATTGTTAACGCATCTCTTAAGTCTCTTTAATCTATTGGTTCCCCTCCACCTCTTTTTATTTTCTTGCCACTTTTTTTCCTCAGAATCTGGATCATTTGTCTCCTCAAGTTTCTCACAGCCTAGACTTTGCTGATTGCTTATTTGTGGTGTGATTTAATATGTTCCGCTATCTTTTGCACTTTCTGTAAACTGATAGTAGGTATGACGTCAACTCCTCCGACATCAGCTTGTATTCCCACGTTTCTCTCTCGCTGACGTCTCAGTGCTCCCCATTCCCAAGCTTCCCAAGGGTACTAGCTGTTCCCTGAGTGCCGCTCATTTATCCCCACCTCTGGGCATTGCACCAGCTCTCTCCTGCCTAGAATGTCCTTTCTGCCTGCCCCCTCTTCCAGCCTGTCTTTCTAGACTACTTCAAAGTCTTCATTCCCAAGATTCCCTCTGTCTCACCCCAGGCAGAACCACTCCCTCCTTACCCTCATCCCCAGGGTCACTCTGTGGGTGTTTGTGCTCCAGTGTTCTCATTGCCTCTCTGCTAGGGTGGGGGCTCCTGGACAGAGGACAGCCAATCCCATTCACTTTGCACCCAAAACATGTCCCTTTCATATAGTGAGCACCAATAAATGTATGTTGAATTAATTAGGATCTTGAATACTAATCCTTTTTCTCCCAGCTTTGTGGCATAACTGTTGGGAAGAGAAGGAGCCTCATTAGCTTGCCTTCCTAAGGGGGACCTGACAGTAGCTTTCTGAAGCCCTGTGAACAACTTCCCTAATGCCAGAACTGCTGTTGCTATGGTTTCTCCCACCCACTAGGAGTACTTAGGTGAATGCTGATTGAAGAACAGAGCATGGCTGGCCAAGGCCTTTTCAGGTCATTTTAAGAGGGAAAAAAGTTGGTGAAGTTGACAGAATGCCTTGAAACCATTCAGATGTCAGAGCATAGTGGGAAAACCTTACCAAGATGAAGAGTTAAATTAATTGTGAAACTACAGCCAAGAATCCTTTTAAAGATAATATTACAGACCTCAGAGACACCATCATTAATCAACCTCAGAAACGTGGAGGTACTTGTTAACTTAAATTATTTCTGGGTATGATTTACTAAAAAGACACTAAAATAATTTATTTCTAGCTTTTTTGATAATGTAACTATTAAATTTATGGATTCAGGATTCACATGGCATTTTAAATTATAGTTAGCACTAAGCTATAAGTAATGATTTCTTAGTATGCCGTGTTACTCTTATTCATCTCTTATTAACTAAGAGATTAGTTTCCTATTCAAAACATTAATACAACTTGAGACAGTCTCTTCTGACTGGTAATCAGTATCCAAATCTTCAATGTTCAGAAAATGGAAGGCAAAAGTCGAGAGGGGAATTGATTGTTTGTGGTTGAACTTCAGCCCTAAAAGAGATCTATGAATGGTCTTCTAGATTCTGCTCACAGAAGGCAGATGCCCAACACTCACCAAGAGCTAATATTTGAGTTCAGCACTATTATCAAAGAGATGCTCTTGGTAATGTGCCACAACCTCTAAACTACTTACCAGATGCTTGGGATTCAAAACTTTATCATATAGTTCCTCCTCCCCATAAACCACAGTTCTAACCCACACAGAAGACGGACTCCCCTCAGTTGGAGTTAACATTCATAGGGTCAAGATCTTAAGTTTCCCCTGGAGCACATCTGTGAAACTAGTGCTAAATCCAGTTACAAAATCATAAGGACCAAATTAATATTGACTAATGACCATGGGTTCCCAAAGCTAGTAGATCAGATTTTCTGGTCCCACAGCCCAGGAGTCTGTGTTTTTAACAAAATTCTGAGTTGATTTTTATGCAGCCAGGTTTGTTCCAGGTTCCCATGGGGCAGGCAAACTTGTCAAACCCCAGTGTGCCCAAGGATGGCCTGGTGAAGTCATTTAGAATGCTTGTCCCAGGGCCCACCCCACAGAGTCTACTTGGGTCAGCCTGGGGGTGATGGGGGAATCTGCATTCTAACATTTCCACCAGCTGTCCTCACTCTGGTCTTCAGAGACACACACAGACGCATGGCATTTCAAGCAGGCTCCTTGAAAATAACTGTATCTCTGAAATCTTTCCGTTCTGGAAAGACATCTGTACAGGTTGTGCCATGTTCAGCCACAGGATGATAAAAACTGTTGAATGAACACTACAGGTTAATTCACCTTTTTTCAGCTGCTATGGATTCAAACCATGAATTTGTCCTTTTAGCAACTTGTTCCACATGGGGAAGGGGGCACTTGCCTTGCTCCACCCAGCCCTTAGCCTCTACTCTCCACGGACGGCGTCCTCCGTGGCCAGTCTGGTCTCCAGGCTTTGGAGCAGCAGCTCTCTCACACTCCTGCGTTCGCTCGGTCACTCTCCTCACAAACAAAACCACATTAAAGACCTCTGACAAATTCTTTTCAGGATCTACTTTCTGTCTTTATCCTACTCAGCTTATCCATTTCTGCTTCCGAGGTGCCACAGGTCTCACTTCTTTTTCTGCCAGCTCCTTTGCTTTGTTTTCCTGTGACTATCTTCTTTCTCTTTTCTTTCAAAATGTTCTCCCTTGTCTTCTCTGATACAGACAAAAGGTGAGGAGCCAAGCCCGTCACAAGCTAAGAAGCCAGTGTCTCCATTTGCTCCATGTCAGAGTGGCTGTGCCTCCTGGCTTTACAGAGAGCCTTGGATATAGATACAAGGCCAGTCCAGGGCGGAGTGCAGTTATGTCAATGAAGGTATTTGTTCAGATGATATCTTCCCTCTAAGGATGGAGGTAGTCGATTTCTGGCTCCAGCTGTTCCTTCTTCCAACTCGTACGTCTTCCTTTATGCAACATGAATCTCTTTAAATTGGAGATCCTAACTTCTCAAGCATCTACGGCAAGCCAGGCACTGCACTAGGCATTATAGATGGTGGGCATGTTAACCCTCAACTTACAGAACAGGAAACAGACTCGGAGGGCTGAGGCATTTTGCCTAAGGCTGTTAGCTTGGTAAGAGAAAGAGCAAAGACTCCAATCTGCGGTCACTGACTCCTTGCCCTATCACACTGCCTGGGAGTGACGGGGAAATGGAAAGGGTGTGGACCAAGCCTCAGTTCTGCTTGAAGGTATTTTCCAAGATACCGTCTCATTTTCTGCCCTCAAACACTACACCCTGGTACACAGACCTGGTGGGAAGAAAGTAAACAAAGGCAAGACTGAAAGTGACCTGCATGGTTTGAAACGGACAAAAGCAGTGGCTTATCATTGTTAGTAACCTAACCACTAGATAAAAATGATGCTTAAAGGTCGTATCACTACAATCTGAAAGTACAAACGTATATTTTATCAAAGCAGCAATTATTTCTATGAAAGCTCATGATTCAATAAAAGAAAATTTGCACTCATCAATGAGGAAAAACAAGACTATCGTAATTAAGTTTCACATAATAGATCATTTGAAGTAATAAAAATTTCTAAAATTGTATCAAATGATATTTATAAAAAACATTTAGAAAATACAATCAGAATTTTTAACATTACCCACTGCATAGTTTTAAATAACCAAGCAGGTTATCTCTGGTTCAAGCAATGGTAGGCTGGTTTATCCAGGAGAAATTCGACTGCTGAGAACTAGAGAAGTTGGACAATGTAAACAAAACGTGTGAAAAACATCAGAGAGCTATCAAAGTAGCAAGGACTTGAAGGGCCAAGATCCTAGACAAAAACGATGAGCAGAGAAATAAACCATTTTACCCACAAGGCATTTGCCAATTTGCAAAAAAACAAAAAACAAACAAAACGGTTGAGAAGCTAAGACGCTGAGCAGAGTTTCTGGCAATCTCATGGGACTAGGAGAATAAAAATTCAAGTTCAGGGCCCGCCAGAGGACAGGCCTTGGTAAATACCCCACTCTTGTAGTTTGGACCTCTGGGAGTAAGAGTAATCAGGAAATCAGCCAACACTCACCAAGACTAAAGCCAAGCTTTGAATCAGTTCAATCTTTGACTGGACCGATGTCACTGCATCGACCATAACTGCCTTCCAGAAGCAAAAATAAATCCTCTTCAGAGGAAGTGAACATCGGCCTGAGCCTCTGAGTCCCACATTCACATTCATCCTCCTACCGGCCACCACAGGTTCATTTACTACTCACAGAGCTGACCTTGAGCTTGCTCTGCATTTCTGGCACCTTGGAACCTCCCTGGCTTCATTTCCCTCACTTAGTTATTTGTCATGTTTTTTATGATATTTTGTTGAGAATTATTATATCTGAGATGGGAAGGGGAACCTTCTAGAATAGGTCCTACTGACATGATGCCAGAAGTCAAAGTCACCTGGACGAACCTTTTAACTCAGTTTCCAAATCTCTTTAAATTCAAAATACATATATTCTTTAAAAGTCTTTCCTAAGTACTAGAGAGATGATCATCAAGTACATCCTTCTCTCTCTTCTTTCCATTTTTTATGTTACTATTTCTCAATATTTCTAAGACAAGTGAAGTGAAACTCAAAACCACCAATTTTTCTACTTGTTAGAAGGTTTTATAAAACATCTGGAGGAAGAGATTAGTGCTGATCTTTAACCCAGAGTTCAAGAAACTTCCCCGCATGTACTTCTTTCCCATGACCTCTTACACCCACCCCATCATGCCATCTTAATTTAAATTTTAGACCAGTAATTAACAAGTAAAAAATAAAGGACACAGAAAAATAAAAAGGATACACACATTTTCTGAAAATAAAAGCCTTAAGAATTGGCCAATGAGAAATATATCCTTTATTAGCCACTTCACATAACATGTTTAATGAAATTTTTATGAATTCTTAAATCTATTATAAATCTGTTGGTAAAGCTGTCGAAAAAAAGGCACTTTCATTGTTAACAAGAGTGGAAATTGGTTCAACCCTTAGAGAAGGTAATTTGGCAATATCTGTCAAAATTACAAATGCACATACATTTTGACTCAGCAAATCCAGTTTGGGGGCATTACCCTATAGAAGTATATATATGTAAAAATTGACATATATACAAGGTTAATGATTAGCATGTTATTTGGCATGATACAGTATTTAAATGTTAATAGAATTCACCAGTAAGGCCATCTGGTCCTGGACTTTTCTTTATGGGAAAAGTTTTTAGTTACAAATTCAATTTTCTTAACAGATATATTTTCCATTTCTTTTTGTGTCTATTTTGATAAGTCGTGTTTTTCAAAGCATTTGAAATTGTCCATTTCAATTAAGTTATTGAATTTACTGTCATAAAATTGTTCCTAATATTTTCATTAAGTTTTTAATGTCTTTAGGGTCTGTAGTGATTTCTCCTCTTTCATTCCTGACAATGATGATTTGTTTTTTCTCTTTTCTTTCTTAATTAGTCTTGCTAGGAATTTTATGGACTGACTTGTGTCCCCTTAAATTTATATGTTGAAGCCTTAATCCCTAATGTCATGGTATTTGGAAGTGGGGCCTCTGGGAGATAATCAGGTTTAGATGAAGTCATGAGGGTAGGGCCTTCATGATAGGATTAGTTCCCTCATAAGAAGAAACACCAGAGAGCCTGCAGTCTCTCTCTTTCTGCCATGTGAGGACACAGCAAGAAGGTGGCTGTCTACAAGTCAGGAAGAGACTCCTCCTCAGAACCCAACCATGCTGGCACACTAATCTTGGACCTCCAGCCTCCAGAACTGTGAGAAAATAAATTTCTGTTGTTTAAGCCACTCAGTCTTATGGTATTTTGTTATGGCAGCCCAAACTGATGAAGATAAAGAGTTTATTAATTTTATTGATATTTTCAAAGAACTAAACTTTGGCTTTGTTAAATTTTCTCTATTATTTGTTTTCTAGTTCATTGATTTCTTTTTTTTTTTTTTGTGAGGAAGATCAGCCCTGAGCTAACATCCATGCTAATCCTCCTCTTTTTGCTGAGGAAGACCGGCTCTGAGCTAACATCTATTGCCAATCCGCCTCCTTTTTTTTTTTTCCCCAAAGCTCCAGTAGATAGTTGTATGTCATAGTTGCACATCCTTCTAGTTGCTGTATGTGGGATGCGGCCTCAGCATGGCCAGAGAAGCAGTGCGTCAGAGTGCGCCCGGGATCCAAACCTGGGCCGTCAGTAGTGGAGCGCGCACACTTAACTGCTAAGCCACGGGGCCGGCCCCTAGTTCATTGATTTCTTATCTTTATTATTTCCTTCCTGTACTTGCATTGAGTTTCATTCATTCTTTATTTCAAGCTTCTTAAGGTAGAAATGTAGATAATTTTAAACCTTTCTTCTTTTTCTAATATATACACAAAGTAAAAACTTATCTCTTAGCACTTCAGGTGCATTCTGCAAATTTTGATATTTGTGTTTTCATTTTCATTCGTTGTAAATATATTAAATGTCTCATAATTTTTTCTTTTACCCATGGGCTATTTGTTGTTTAATTTCCAAATACTTGGTATTTTCTAGATGTATATCTATCTAATTTAATTCTGCAAAGTCAGAGAATATACTCTGTGTGATTTCTATTCTTTGAAATTTATTGAGACTTGTTTCATAGTTCAGCATGTTTTCTCTCAGCAAACATTCCATGTGCTCTTGAAAAGAATGTATATTATGCAGTTGCTGGGCACGGTGTTCTATAAATGTAAATGAAGTCAAGTTAGTTGATAGTATTGTTTTGATTGTCTATATCCTTACTGATGTTTGTGTACATGTTCTATCAATTAGTTAGTCTAACTATGAATATAGATTTATAATTTCTCCCTTTGGTGCTTTCAATTTTGCCTTATGTATTTTGGAGCTCTGTTATTTAGTGCATACACATTTAGGATTGATGTCTTCTTGATGAAACGACCCTTTTGCCATTTGAAATGTTTTTTTAATTCTGGTAATCTCCTTGTTTTGAAGTATACTTTGTATGGTATAGTCACTTTCCTATGGTATAGCCTAGCTTCCCTATGATTTGGGTTTGCATTTTATATATTGTTTTGCAATCCTTTTACCTTTCAACCTACCTGTGAGTCTGCTTCTATTGACTGTTTTTTTCTTCCTGATTATGGGTCTCATTTTCCTGTTTCTTCACGTCTTATAATTTTTTACTCAATGCTGGACATTGCATATAAAGAATCTCCAGGGATGTTTTGTTTGTTTTTGTTTTTTCCAGTGGTGCAAGTCTTTTTCTGGCATGTGGCTAGAATGAGGATTTGATCATTCAGATTTTGCAAGAGTCCATTTGATCTGAGACTGAGCTGTAGTGTTAATTAAATTGAGTGTACCTCTGATATCTAATGGAAATAAGGACATTTCATTTTGCCCTTCAGCCCAACCTCAGTTTCCTACACCTCCACTGTGGAGTGGCTGGTCTCTTTGATCTTGTCAGTGTTTGAGCTAGGAGGAGGTTGAGACATAGACATGATATAGTTTTGGCTCACCTTGACTTCAACTCCAGAACCACTCCAAAATTCAAGCACGTGAAATTTTGTGATTCTCTGTTTTCCAACCTTGCCTACACTACATTTTTGCAGTAAAATTGCAGAGGAGGCTGATTGTTGAGCCAAACAATTTATTTTTTCATTTGAGTCACTTCTAAATTCCAATCCGAGGCCGGCCCAGTTGCGCAAGCGGTTAAAGTGCGCGCTCTCCGCTGCGGCGGCCCGGGGTTTGCCGGTTGGGATCCTGGGCGCACACCGACGCACCGCTTGTTAAGCCATGCTGTGGCAGCATCCCATATAAAGTAGAGGAAGATGGGCGTGGATGTCAGCCCAGAGCCAGTCTTCCTCAGCAAAAAAGAGGAGGACTGGTATCAGATGTTAGCTCAGGGCTGGTCTTCCTCACAAAAAATAAATAAATAAATAAATTCCAATCCATCTGGCAACCCACACTGTTATTAAAGTCTTGGCTGATTTTTCCTCAACTCTGTAAAGTCTCTCTATCTATAGGAGGCCTGCTTCTCCACTTTCCCACAAACCAGGTGCTGTTCCGCAGATACGGAAGCAGCTGTGGCTCTCCGTTTACCGTCACTCCCTATAAATCAGTTCATTAAAGTTTACTCTGTCCACTGTTCTTTGATAATTGCCATAGAAAAGTACGATTTTCATCTTAGCAGGTTTGTTGTTATTGTTACCATATGAACAGTGGTATTTTGCATTCTATATCCTAATTGAAAGCTGAAGCCATAGAGTTGTTTGTAATAGCAAAAGATTGGAAACAATCCAAATGGCTATCAATAAAGGATTTTTAATTAAATTATTATATAATCATATAAAGGAATACTATGAAGCTGTGTTAAAAAGTGAGGAAGCTCTTCATTTAGTTGTATAAAAAGATTCCCATGATATATTAAGTGAGAAAAGCAAAATGTGGGACAATGTGTACAATGCTCTACCTTTTGTGGAAAAGAGGAAAGAAAAGTCATCTGTGTTCGTATAGATTCAATTCACATACAGGTTCATATCACATTATAAAGAAATTCTGAAAAGATACAAATTAAATGTAACAATGGTTGCCTCATTGTTTTTAAAATTTCTTGATTCTTAAGACTCAGTTTCCACATCTGTAGAATGGAATTAAAAATACTTTCCTCATAGAGTTATGCCATAAAATAAACATAAAGTATTGGCATATTTCAGGATATCAAGTTGTGGATAAATGATTAAAATAGTGACATTTGCATTGGATTATACCCAGAGATTCCTTCGTTTGTGTTTATGTGTTTTCGTGTGTCAGTTATACAATGTAAATTAGTCATTCAAATATGTTACATCTGCAACACTCTATTTTTTTCCTTTGGTAAATTGTAAGCAAGGACTGGGTCTTTCCAAAGCCTATGAACCTAATAACCTAGTATGCAATGTCATACAGCCTATAAGAGAAAAATGAATGTTTCCCATCAGATGGTGATTGAGATGATGATACAAGATCCTCCAGATTGACCACAGCATCTCCACCAATGGTACACTACATCTACAGGAGCTACCACATCACTCAAGAGAATAGCCCAATACTCTCAATTTCCCACCACCACTGATTTGTTTTGAAGGCAATAAAGAAACAATGAGGGCCGGCTCCGTGGCTTAGCGGTTAAGTGTGCGCGCTCTGATGCTGGCGGCCCGGGGTTCGGATCCCGGGAGCGCCCCGAGGCACCACTTCTCCGTCCAACGTGAGGCCGAGTCCCACGTACAGCAACTAGGAGGATATGAACCTATGACATACGACTATCTACTGGGGCTTTGGGGGGAAAAAACTGAATAAATAAAAAATCTTTCAAAAAAAAAAAAAAAAAAAAAAAAGAAACAATGAAAGGCATTATGTTTATTGTCTTCTCTTTCCCAAAGTACAAGAGTCCAATCCATATTTGTGACATTAAAAATCTCCATGTGGTTCTTGGGGCCGGCCCGGCGGCGCAGCGGTTAAGTGCGCACGCTCCTCTTTGGCAGCCCAGGGTTCACAGGCCCGGATCCCTGGCGCGCACCAACGCATGGCTTGTCAAGCCATGCTGTGGCAGTGTCCCACATAAAGTGGAGGAAGATGGGCACAGATGTTAGCCCAGGGCCAGTCTTCCTCAGCAAAAAGAGGAGGATTGGCATCAGATGTTAGCTCAGGGCTGATCTTCCTCACAAAAAAAAAAAAAATCTCCATGTGGTTCTTTAAATACACAATCCATTAAAATGGCTGATCCATGACTTTGAGCATAGCAGACAACAAAGCATTATATATATCCTTTTTTAGACAAATAATTTTATTGTTAGTAAAAGACCTAATCAAATGTTGCTACTGCTTCTCATCCATCCCACAAACCCAACATACTCACATCAGAGAGGAGCATTCACACAGCATACTCAGATCAGAAACAGGAGCACAGAGGAAACAAGCCCAATGGAAGGAGGTCATTTTCTAGCCTGAACTAAGGTTCTTAAGCAGCCCAACCACCAGTAAACCTCACCAGCTTGGAGTTTCTAGGTCACTGGGCTGTGTGCTTAAATAAGGCACAGCAGAGCTAGGAGGCTGCTCTTAGGGCCTGGATATCTCTCCTCTCAGTAACACACCATTTCACCTGAGCCACAGTGATAGGTTTGTTGCCCTGGAAATGGAATAGGACGGTGGCTTTCCAACTTTTTGTGACAGAGATCTACAGCAAGAAGTACATTTTACATTGGGTCCAGAACACATGCGAGTATGAAAACACATACAAAACAAACATTTCATAAAACATTACTTAACCCTTAATAAGAGCAATGCATTCTGATACTTTCTACTCTCTTCTATTCTCTTCTATCTTATTCTATTTTGAAAACAAAAGAGGAAGGAAATTTATTTCCAAACCTACTAACGAGGTTGGGACAAGCAACACAAGACTAGAAGAAAAGATTATACATTTTTCTCCCACTGTCTTCCAAGTATGCACATTTTACAAAGGCTTCCTGACAAGTCTTCCCAGTGCCATCTACTGTAGCCTCTGGGTATTGCGCGTGCTTTTTTTTCCTGGCACAGAAATTTTTTAAGGATGAGATTAAATCAGAGAACTCTACACACCAATACGTGCTTCTTCCCCCAAAGTGGAAATGGCTCCAATACAGTTTAAGGAGAAGTGTAGATGAATAGCTCACACACAAACTCAGTTCTGAAGAGGGACTTTCCAAGTCAGAGAATCCACCTGTTTGGGACCTCAGAAGCCTAACTGACCACGTAGTCAGTGGTTTCCAGAGAGTGACAAATTTAAATTCAGGACATTGTAGAGTAGCATTTCATTCAAGCTGCTGTGGTCTATCAAATACAATATAACCAAGGAATCACTACTCTGTAGGCCCTTGTCAACCTATGTCTATGATTTTTTTTTTCCCACTAAAGCAACTCATGAGTGTTTACTATACCCTAACTTATTCCAAAAGCTCTTCAAGATGATATATAACAACAATACGGTTGTAACACAGACTAAAACATAGAAATCTCTTTTGTTCCTTTCTAAGTGATGCAGAATTTCCATTTTGACAAGACACCATAGCTTACAGAATTTAATTGTTATATTCAATAGAAGATTATCCCTACCAGTTTGCCTAGAGAGTTATAGCTTTGCATTCATTTCTGACCAACATGTGCTTTTGATATAATCACATGTGGAAGTATCTTTGTCACTTCTCCAGTCTGCTTCATAATCACAGAAGATACAGACACTGCTGGCTGTGCAGGGAAGAGCACATGCTCCTTCAGTAAAGCCAAGGAAGTGGACTTATCTTACTGCTGCCTTGGAACTGAGACACATCCAGCAACTCGAATTTCCCCAAAATATTTTATGTGTGAATATAAGAATAGGATGAGGGAAATGGAAAGGCTTATAACAGTTTCAGTCATAACTCAAAAGTTGGAATTTTTATGAGATGTCTTTAATTTGAAAGTGAAGAGAATAATTAAATTAATTGAAATCTGAGATTTCTTTTTCCTCTTTGAATGTAACAATTGATTTTTTCCCCTAAATGATTTGACATTAACAATTTTCAGGATACATAAGTGAGGGTGTGGGTCAATGACGCAGAGAGGAATCGTAGTGAAATGGTGTTCTCCTATGATAATTATCCACACAAACAAAAAAGGCCCACACTAACACCACTCCTGCTTTAAAATTATGTTATCAGATACAAGGCGTTATTAGTTACCCAGAGACGCCTGGGGTTCCTTAGATCTTCAATTTCCAACTGCTGTTTTGAGGAGAGCTGAATTTTCTCTCCTTTTTTGCCAATGATTAATATGATTAATATTTCAACAGTAAAGCCAAGAAAATGGGTATAGACCAATAGCTAGTGCCTCTAATAACTAATTGCTAAGAATCATTCAATGACTCTAACTTGTCCTAAAACTTCGAAGTGTTAGGACATTTTCTCACAAGCCTCTTCTTGTCTTGAGACATTTTCTGCTACCACCTACATATGATTTGTGAGTCAGAAATTTAACTGAGGCATTTTTTATGTACATTCAGAGCGTCCTTCCCAGGGGGGATTCAAGAGGCACCCCATTAGGCAGCTGGCAAGCATTCATTCATTAAAATATGTTAAGAAATATTATTTGTCTCACACTGATTTCTTGCACAATAGCAACTCCCTTTTTTTTGGTTTATTTATAAAATGACTGTCAAATTAAAATATCAAATAGCTTTAAACATTAGTATTTCACCTTATAACCTGACAACTGCATCACTTGAAATATCTACATAAAAGCTCAGCTCAATTCTAAACACCTGGGATTTGCCTGCTTGCTACTAAGCAGGTGTGTAAAAGAGTCATGTGTCTCTCTGACACTCTGAAGTGACAGGTGTGGCTGTAGCAGACCCTCATCAGCTAATCAGCAGCAGTTACTGGGTGAGTGCCCCATCTTCCCTGGGAACTGCCAGTCCTCTGACTAGCTTCATTCCAGACCTACCTCGGAGACACCAGAGTTTTTTCCATAAAGCCAACTCAAAAACTAGTCTCTATCTTGTTCACTGCCCACAAGTCAGTGAGACAAAAGTGTGCCCATCAAGCAGCAGGCATGCGTGGAGATAACTTCAAACATCCGAACTTGAGACCCTTCTTCCATCCTCTCTCTCCTTCTCCTCCTCCTCCTCAACTCTGGAGGACACAAAAACATATACAGAAGACTTCCTGCCCTAGAGGAATCCAAGTCTGGTTAGGAACAAAACACCAACACGCAGAAAAACAACAGAAATCACACAAAACAGAATGAAATCAGGTGCTGAATTGTAACTTAAGAGCTGTAGGAGTTCTAGCTACATATCCTGAAATACCGAGTGGCGGTGATGTGCAATTAGCCAACACACACTGATTACGCAAAGCAGGAAAACAAGTCAGGGGAAACAAGGAAAAAGAAATTTAGTAGCTCCCTGTAATCATGATATGGACACTAAAAGCTAAGGTGAAATGTTTCAATGGGGGAAAGTGAGTCAACTTCCAATCTCCAAACCATCTTTACCAGCCGTCTTCCTACAGCGGTTCTAGATCCTTTCTTCATTCCAACCCAACCAGGCAGGACTCTAACGGACTAAACAGCGCTGCCACTGAAAGAACTAAAGGGAGGAGCCCCCTCCCCCGCGCCAGCTCCCCCACCGCCCACCCGAGTCACCTCCCCCCTCAGCCCTGCGGTGCGCTCAGACCCAGGAGTCGCCTCCACCCACCAGATTTTGCCTTGTAATTTCTAACCAGCCGATTCAGCACATCTCCCAGCTAGCCGTGTGCGGCTTCCGGCAGCCCTTGGGGCTTTGTCTCTTCTTAGACTAAGACTTAGAGCTGGAAGGTGGGTGGTAACCGCGGGACAAAACTCCTGTTCGCCCATTCAAGAACGGCCTAAGTTGGCGCATGGCGATGGGGCGCCAGTTTTACAAGGAAAAGTCAATACCTTCACACTGATGGTAGCAATCATGGGAAATCCACTTCTGAGGCCACAGCTGCCCTGTCAGGATGAATCACCATCTTTGCTTAACATAAATCTGACCTAAGTAAAGCCAGCGTGAGAGCCAGCACGCCTGCACCTTCACACTGGCTGCTTCTGCAGGAATCATGAAGCAAGATACCTGAGCAGGTGACAGCCACTAAGGCTGGACACAATTCCCCAAACGCGGCCTGCTCTTGCAGTGTTAATTCTCCTACCACTTGCTTTGTGAATATCCATTTTCTGTCACCTGCATCTCAAGACACAAAACACCCAACCAAATGAGAGCAGTGAGACCTCATAATCCAAGCACAGTCGTCCGGGAAAAGAACCGAGCTGCTCAAGGATCCTCTCCAGAAATCCTATCACTGCTCCCCTTTCGTGGTGTGTGTGCAGGGGAAAGAAGGGTCGGGGACGCGGCTTCTTGCGATTTCTCCACTGTGGAAGGAGGAAGAAGCGAGCAGGGCCCAGGGAAGCACCCTCTGCTGGGGCTCGGATGGCCGCACGTCCAGGTCCAGGGCCCAGGCAGACGCCCGTGCCAGCCTCGGCAAAAGCAGGACTTGTCACCCCCCCACCCACCTCCAACCCTAGACCTTGGCATATCGTCGAAAGTGATGGAATCAATTAGGGAATTCAAGGAGGCCTTTGTTGCCTGTGAGATTTGGGGAAGAGAAAGAAGCAGGGACTTGGCCAGCACTGGTGGCGCCACCTCCTTGCCCACTCTGAACCCAAATTCCGAGAAGGTAACCAACCCTGCGCAACCGCGTTATAGCGCAGAGCGTCGCAGGGAACTGGAACCTCCGCGGCTGGAACTTAAATCTTCAAACCGTTGAGAACGCATGTTTTTCTAATAAAAAAACATTAAAGGAGAGCTTCAAATACAATAGTACTGTTGAACTAGTCTAAGTAGAAATATCAATAATAGGAACAACAGCTATCTTTTAAGCCCACTCACTCCCCAAAACGCAGGGAGCCGAGGTCTGGGGCTTTGCATCCTCCTTAGGTCACCAGTCTCAGCCTCTCGGCGCTCTGTCCCCGGGCCGCCGAGAGGCTGGAGGCGGGGTGGGGGGAGCGGGGAGTCAGGACGCTCGGGGGGCTCGGAGCACTGGGGGGGGCCTGGGTTCTGCGGGCCCTCGAGGGGCCCTCGGGGTACCCGGGAGGCCCGGCGCGCCCCGCCCGCAGCTTTGGGACGGCCAGGCGGCGAGGAGCCGCCCCCTCCGTAACTTTCTGAACAGCTTCGGGGAGGAGGCGGGGTGTGGGGTGCGGTTAAAAGGCGCCGCTGGCGCAGGCAGGTGCTGAAGACTCGAAGCGCCCGGCGCGCTCCGCTGTCCTCGACTCTGAGCCAGGCGGCGGCGCCCGGCCCGCAGCGAGCGCAAAAGCGGCCCCGGCCAGGACCAGCCCAGGACCGGCGGGAGTGCCCGCGCCGCCACCCTCGACCTCCTCGCCGCCCGCCGACCCCGGCCTCGCCGCCCGCCGACCCCGGCCCCGCCGCGCGCTCCCTCCGACGCAGGTGAGGCCGCCCTGCCGCTGCGCCCCGGTCGGAGCAGTAAGGCCGGCGCCCGACTGTCGGCGCCCCGGGACGGCCAGGGGCTGGGCACCTGGCGCGGGGAAGGACTTCGGGACGGCCAGGGGCTGGGAGCCCGGGGCCCCCGGGTTGGACCCGGCGCGCACGGAGGGCCCTGCGTCGTCCCTGTCCCGGGCAGTCGCGACAGCGGACCTGGGGCAGAGGGCAGGCGGCGAGAGCGGACTTCTGGAAAGGGAGTTTCTTGGGCCGGGTTCTGAAATTGGAATCGGCCTGCTCCGGCCGGATTTGCGGCGGCGGCTGGGGAAGGGGACGTGGTAACCTAACCCCAGAGTTGGGGATCGGGTTGGCGCGCCGGCCGCGGGGGAGGGGAAGGAAGCCGAGACGGTTCGACCGCCACGTGACTGTGTGATTGTCCATACTATTGCTTCGGGGAAATTCTCGCACTGCCGCCGCGTTGCTCTGTCTGCCGCCACCAAAAGTTTTTAATTGGCCGAAGGCTTAGCTTAGGAAGAAAACTCGATTTCGTTTGTTAAGCAGGACGCCTTCCCTGGAGGAAACTGACCTTTACTCCCTCGCACTGCCTTTGCAAAGACAAGCACTGGTCGAGGTCGGGCGGAGATTAGTTAGAGATCCCTGCTTCTGAGCAGGGAGACCGTGGCCTAAATTTGAGGCGAGATTTTGGTTGCTTCTCTTTCTCCTAAACAATTTAAGAGAGTTTGCCTCCACGTGGTGTTTTCCAGCTTTTAGGACACTTGTTTACAAATAAGGTAGTGTTCAGCTGAGAAACGCGTTCTTTGGCGCGGTTTCGTCAGCCCTTTGGTGTTCCTCACTGGAGGCGGGAAGTCAGCCTAAATAGCTGCGTCCTCTAGCTTCTGATAGCTGGACACCTGTGACCATTTACTTGGGACTGTGTCTTGAGATGTGTGGCAACAGCCATGTCCCCATTTGCCCTTTGAGTCTGTTCCAAAACTACTGTGCTACGTCAGGCACAATTACAGACACGTGGAGTGGGGTGGGGCGCTCTGTGGAGACGGCTAGTTAAGATCAACCATCAAAAAAGTAAGGATTGAGAAGAGTTCAGGGGTAGAGAATTCCTTTCGACTTTCTGGAACCTGGTGATTCACCCAGCGCCTTCCCTAAAGAACAGAGCCAACTCTTCAACTCACCTCTGGCAGCGGTCCAAACAATTGCAGGGTATGTGGGCCAGGTGCCAGGGCAGGAAGGGCAGGAGGGCAGCTCCCTGCTAATTGGAATATTGAGAACAATTTCATCCTGCTTGGTTAGTCCGTCTTGACCTATTACTCCTGTCCCATTTGGGGATCAAATTTTAATTTGTTCCTCTTCCTGAAAAGATCTATAGAACAGGTAGCTGCAGCTCAACCAAGAGCTTTAGAAAACAACAATATAGAGTTTACTTCAAGCTGTATTTTTCTCAACTGATGGTGATTGGCCTGGTTTACAGAAGAGTGTGTGGTCTGTGTTTGCTGCTGTGGAAGAAGGCAAGGCACAAGCCCCATGCCTAGATTTATAGCAGAATGTGTTGATATAAACCACAGACAGCTTAGTTCAGTGAGTGTCCTGTTCTCCACTTAGTAAGTGCCAGTGAAGAACTGGAATGTGTAATTTCGTAAGATGGTTAGAATATGAGTTTTGGTTCTGCTGTTGTGGCAGGACTAGACGGAGGTGTGGACCCTCCAGCAGCATGCCCTTTGGTTCACCTAAGGACCTCCCAGACAGTCTGTATTTAAAGGGTCAGGGCTGAACCTGGACCAAGCCACTGTTTTTCCCAATGGTGTTTCTCTTTTTCACACTGAGTAGGGCTAAATGTTTCTGAATATATTTCGATCTTATGTAACTTTTGTGTCCATGACTCTTCTCCATGTCTCTACTGCCTCCTCTGACCAAGGTGGTGCCCCACAGCAGAGCCCAAGATGAGGTGCAGTGGTAAAAGACATTAATTTCGAGCCAGCTTAGGAGCCAGTTTAGGTCCATCGGGAAACAGGACCCAACTTGCTCCAAGTGAGGAGACATTATGCTTTTAAGTGAGAGAAGAAGGAGAATTTGCTAACAGCTTTAGAAGGGGTGGAAAACAGATTACTCATCGGGATTGTGGAGAGGTGGAACCTTGTTTAGAAGAGGGGTTCATTGAGACAGACGGGGTGTAACTATGAATAAATCAGGACAGTTTGTATCCTAGGATAGAGAGAAGGGTGCTGGCTCATGGCAGACTGGTCTGTGGCTTCTCCAGATCCCTTCTTAGTGAAGAGTACATCACCCCAGCAAGCTTGGCTTCTGTGGCACCTTGTAGGGCCAGTAACTGGGGAATCCCTGAGTTAAATTTTCTGTCATTTTTCATAATGTACCTCTTTAGAGACACTTCTAAATTAAAACCACAGCCCACAATAAAAATGCACAGTTGCAACACTTATCAAAACAGATACGCCTGAGGACAAACCGAGGACTCAGCTCCAGTGTGACAGTGAGGACCACCAGTCCACACACAAAAGGGACGCAAAAACCCACCTGTGTGTCGGCTTGTCTCCTTAGAGAGACCATTTCTAACCTGCTCCTTTTCATGCAGAAAAAGGAAGTGAGGCCATTTGTGAAATTTTAAGTTGGAGTGCCTCAAATGTGAACTCTACTGTTGGTAACAATCATTTCACTGCCACATCCCAAGTCCATGAAATTAACTGAAATATTTTAGAGAAAGTGGCTCTGCAGGGAGACTTCACCTTTAAGGCAACGTTGGCCCCACTGGTATCAGTCCCAGTGGTATCAGTCCCAGTGGTACCGTCCAGAACTTGAGGCTGGCAAGCCAATGCAACTGTGGAATGCTGAGGACGTTGCGCGGGTCGGGAAGACCCAGGGAGTGTGTGCGGACGGCTCCACCAGCACTATTAGTGCCTTTGAGATAGTGAGTTCTTCTGCTTGTGGTGCTTCCCTCCCCGCCCCCCAAATTTTTATCATGTGCTGAAGTTTGGGTGAATTACTCAGGTGAATGAGCCACTCTTCATCAGAGAATACCTGAAACATGTCCGAGGTGATTTGGGAACTATACATTTAATCCTATGGCAAACTAAGTCGGTTTTGTTTTCACCTTTTTGGTGAGGTTGTGTAAGAGTTGGTATTTGCTCAGGAAGAGATTTAAGAGTGCTTACTCACCTGAGACCTAGAGAGACCTCCCAGGTTCTGTACTGACTAGTCACCTCTGTACTGTGTTCATCTTGTCTTTTCCAGTGCACACCGCCCAGAGGAGAAGATGGATTGGAGCACATTGCAGACTATTCTGGGGGGTGTCAATAAACACTCCACCAGTATTGGAAAAATCTGGCTCACCGTCCTTTTCATTTTCCGAATCATGATCCTTGTTGTAGCTGCAAAGGAGGTGTGGGGAGATGAGCAAGCTGATTTTGTCTGCAACACTCTACAGCCAGGGTGCAAAAATGTGTGCTATGATCACTATTTCCCTGTCTCTCACATCCGACTCTGGGCTCTTCAGCTGATCTTCGTGTCCACACCAGCTCTCTTGGTGGCCATGCATGTTGCCTACCAGAGACACGAAAAGAAAAGGAAGTTCATTAAGGGAGAGATAAAGAGTGAATTTAAAGATATTGAAGAGATCAAAAGCCAGAAGGTCCGTATCGAAGGGTCGCTGTGGTGGACCTACACCAGCAGCATCTTCTTCCGAGTCATCTTTGAAGCTGTCTTCATGTATGTCTTCTATGTCATGTATGATGGGTTCTCCATGCAGCGTTTGGTGAAATGTAACGCCTGGCCTTGTCCCAATACAGTGGACTGCTTTGTTTCCAGGCCCACGGAAAAGACTGTCTTTACGGTTTTCATGATAGCAGTGTCTGGAATTTGCATCCTGCTAAATGTCACTGAATTGTGTTATTTGCTAATTAGATATTGTTCTGGAAAGTCAAAAAAACCCGTTTAACACATTACCCCCTATTAGATAAAAGATAACATGAAAAGGATGAGGCAATCTGTGCTTAGCTGTCAAGGCACAGTCACCAGCATTTCTTATAAAGGTTCTTATCTTAAATGCAACCATTTGAAACTCCTGTAGATCTCACATGAAACTCCACACGCCTCTGATAAAGCTCTACTCTCCTAAAGCTTCAAAACAGAGGCTTAAATCTATGCCTGTACTGATTTTTACTAAAATTAGTTTCGATGAAATCCCCTGCTGCTAGGGGTTATTTGTGTTAGGTACTTTCATATTTTAAACAAAGGATATCGGCATTTGTTTCTCTTCCTTGGAGGAAAGGGGAGAAACACCAGGTCCCAAAGAAGACGCTGGGAAGGTCTGATTGCTCCTCTTCGAGTTCCCTTTGCCATTTCCCCAAATTAAGGGTAAACATAGAGAATCTTTGTTCTTTTATTTGCTTTGGAAGTTTTAGTCTCTGACGATGGACAAGGTTACCTAATGCTTCAAATGCTGTTATACTAGGTGAAAACTTTAAAATAAGACATGAGCTTTTGATCTACAAGATATTCTGAAAACTGTTATATGTTCTTCCTATTTCGAAGGCTCAGATTGTGGTTTGTAAATGGTGTGTAATTAGGTACTATCATTTAATTTAAAATATTTAGTTATGCATAATTCGCAGTGCCACTGTGAGGCTGTCCACTATACTAACTGTGGAATGTAGTACATGGAAAGATTTCAGCCTCTCTCAAGGGGAACAAACTAGAAGTTCTTAGTGATGGCTTGTGATAGCAAATGGCCTCATTTTAAAAATTGAGGTGTAGTTTTGCATAAGAAATATAGACTGGATGTAACACCAACTACTACACAATTACGAGTGGTGTGCACTGGGTGGTATGCACCCTCTCTTCCCTTACAGTGTTGGCCTTTTCCATTACTGTGGTAAATGGGAGGAGCACTGATGTAAAGAGGTTGCTTGGGAACATTTTATTGCCACAGTACAATTTCATGGTGCGGAACAAGTGGGGAGGAGAGGGGGTACTATTTGTAAAGAACGGTTGGAAAGATTGGACTCTAAATTCTGATGAGTAAAAGTGAGTTTTGTCTACTTCAAAAGTTTGTTTGCTTCCCTCTTCAACATCCAATTTTTTTAAGTGAAAATAGAATTAATAGATATTTTTTAAAAGTAGAAACTAGGGTTTAGATAAGTATTAAGCAGTTCTATAGGACAAATTGAACCCTAATATTATCATTATGCTTGATATGGTTTCCAAAAAATGGTACTCAACATACTTCAATGAGGGTAAACATTTTCCTGTTGCTAAGAATAGCATTATAAAAACACTTTGTAATAATGAATAATAGCTTTAATTACATGCTTGTAACTAAAATAATTTTGTAATGTCTCAAATGTCATTTAAAATATTAAAATATAATAGTTATTTAAAATCTATTACAGTTTTTAATGGAATAGCATATTTTAATTTGATCTGTAGCCAGTTTTGTAAACTACGTTAATATTTTACATTTCATAACACCAAACAGGTAAGTTACCAGGGCGTCTGTCCACCATTCTGGGAGTCTTCTGCCCCGGTTACAGAAGAGCCTCTATCACTAGAAAGATCGACTGGTAAGAAGGAAAGAAAGCTGTGTTCTGTCCAGCCCCATGCTCACCTCTCACAGGTTTTTGGTGGACACATGCATAATATGCTGTGTGGGTAGATTTGTGGCTTGGAGAATGCTGAGTTGGATTCATGTGACCAGTTTGGCTCCTAAAAGAATCATAGAAGCTGACACTTGAAACTGTTATTCGTGGTGAAAGTTGGCTGAGGCGTGAGAAGAATTCTATAAGGTGTCTTTTCTATGGGATTTTTCTTTCCGTATATTTGTATGCAACTAAAGCTGGTCTTATGAAACTGCTTTTTATTCTTTGGTGGCCACTTCCGTGGAAATAAACCCTGTGGCTCATCCTGTCCTGTATGTGACTGGCTGCTGCTACCTGCAGGCCTGTCTGTCCCTCAGGCGCTGTCCCCAACACAGCCAACAATGACTCTGTCCTTTTAATAGTATGAGCCTTCCATCCAAGGACTTGAAAGCATTTTCCACTTCAATAATTATGAGTATTTTTATGGATTTAAAAGGACAAAAAACAGTCCACTTTCATCCAGGTGATAGAAAAAAGATAAGAAATAGTCCCCGGCTCCCTTTCATCGTGCTCTGCACATAGCCTGTTAAAAACAGTGCACGGCTTTTAAATAGATATGTTCACTCTTGCAAGCTATGAAGATTATTATTCTCAAGGTATTAAAAGATTAGGTCAAAATAATTACAGGCTATTAATGACCACTTTTAAGAACTTATAGAGAGGTCTGGCTACATGCCTGAAAATTAGAGCTTGAACTCTGAAAATGGTCATCCTGAATATATATCTCACATCATCAATTTATAATTTGTACCAGGTAAGAAAAAGCTCTGTTTTGGGGCCTGCCCGGTGGCGTAGCAGTTAAGTTCGCGCACTCCGCTTCGGGGGGCGGGGTTTGCAGGTTCTGATCCTGGGCGCAGATTGTCGCACCACTTGTCAAGCCATGCTGGGTCAGGCGTCCCATATAAAGTAGAGGAAGATGGGCACGGATGTTAGCTCAGGGCTAATCTTCCTCCCCCCCCAAAAAAAAAAACTCTTTTATTTTTTTTTAAAGATTCCAGCAGAGGGCTCTGTGTCAGGTTGGCCATATCAAGTCCACAGCCTCACGTGGGCCAGCCTTCTGAGGGCCTTCAGCACTGGCTGAGCCTCAGTGCAGATGACCTCTGGGAGTTTATGAAACAGCAGGTACAGCCCAGCTGCTAGTTCTACCTTGTACGAGGATTATTAATAAACTGAGAACCGTGATCTCAAACTACTCTTCCGGAGAGGTGCAATTGTCAAAAGGTGAATCACGATTGGTATGAGTGAGTCAGGGTCAACTCGGAGGACAAATGTTGTGCTCCACGGGGTGGCCCGGGTCTGAGCTGTCCGTCGCTGCTCTCACTGACCTACACGACCAGCTAGAGAGCAGCAGGCAGCACGCAGAGAGGGGTCTGTCGTGGGAGACAGAAGCTCACTTCTTTCCCCAGATCTCAGTTTCCTCATCTTAAATGGGCTCACTGAATACTTCCCAAGGTTAATGGCAATCAAATATGATAATTTATGTAAAGTTCTCCACATAGTAAAGCACTAAGTAAAATATTATTGTCATCTGTTCTATCAGATACATCTCAAGCTAGAAAGATGATGGATGGTATTTTAGATAGGAATGACTCAACCAAAGCTTGATAAACTGGAAGCTTGAAAAAAATGCACATTTACACAAAGCCTGAGACAAGTACCATAGAAGAGGAGGAGAGATTAGCCACACAGGACGAGGGAAGAATGGCTGAGTGCAAATACAACAGCACAACAGGATCAGGAGATGATGACTATGTTACCCTGGAGTTAAAGGAAAATCCACAGTGTGAGACAGAAAGTTTTGATTCATCTAGTTAGGTCTCTAAATATCTTACACGTATGTTACCAAATGCTCTACATATGTGATCTCATTAATCCTCACAGCAACAACATGAAGTAGTGGGCCTGTAGGTCACAATATTCCTATTGAAGGGCTCAGGAAGGTGCAGCTCAGGGAGATGACATGTCATGCTCAAAGACCAATAGAGATGGTCCTGCCACAGTAATAATGTGGAGTGGACCCTAGAATTCCCCTAGTGCATTTAATTCCTGAAGCTAGTAGCCAACACCACAGGGCTACACATCTTCCCCAATGTTGGCAGGGTTAAAGAGGCAATCCCCACTGCTCGAGACACTCCATTCCACTCCTGCACGTCTCCAATTATTCATTTACTCAGCCAGTATTTATTGAGTACCGAGTGCTAGGAACTACTGGGCAGCAGGACTGTGAGCAAAACAAAGTCTCTGCCTGCACGTTGAGGAGGAAGACTATAACAAATACCTGTGGATTCTTTTTTTTATATATATATAATTTTTATTTATTTATTTTTTTCCCCCAAAGCCCCAGTAGATAGTTGTATGTCATAGTTGCACAGCCTTCTAGTTGCTGTATGTGGGACGCGGCCTCAGTGTGGCCGAGACGGAGAAGCGGTGCGTTGGTGCGTGCCCGGGATCCGAACCTGGCCGTCAGCAGGGGAGTGTGCACACTTAACCACTAAGCCACGGGGCCAGCCCATACCTGTGGATTCTATGTGCTGCAGACAAGTGCAATGAGAAAAATAAAACAACGGAAGGGAGCTAGGAAGTGCCGGGGGCCAAGAAAATTGCTATTTAGTGTAGGGCGGTCAGGGAAGTCTTCTCTGCTAAGAGACCCAAAGGGAACAGGGAAGCAAGCCAAACGGATCTCTTAGGGAAGAGCAGTCCAGTGAGAGAGAAAGGCCGGCACCCAGAGTCACCAGGAGAATGGGATGAAATGAGGCCAAGGAGGGGGCGGGTAGTACAGATCGTGTGAGGCCCATGGGCCACTAGGAAGTTTCATTACTGCTGTGCTGACATTGGCCTGCTTATAACATCTGCTCTCCAGCATCTGTTCTGCCCTCTGGTGGACCCAAAGTAAGTGTATTTTCCACTTATGAACGTTAAGTAGCTGAAAATAGATCCAAGTTCAATCTTAACTTTATTCTCCAGCTATGCAGCTCCACATTCCCCACTTGGTCATTCATTCATTCAATATTAAGCAACTTCTGTTTACCAACCCACTAGGTACAGGCAGGTAAGAAAGAATAAAATACATTCTCTAACCACTGGTGGTCAAGCAGTGGTAACTGTGCCAGGAGTCATCCGGCTCCCCCTCAAGGCAGGAGATACACTTTAATACCTCAGTGTCCTCTCGGAAATGAGATGGTGCCCAGCACTAAATGCAGCTCTCCAGCATGGCTGAGCAATGGGGCAACTGCTCTGGACACACATTATTATTAAAGTAGTTTGATTCTGAGTTAACAGCCTCATCACCTTTCCTCATTTTCAATTAAAAGGCCACCAATGTGACTTATGTAATTATAGAATTAATATATAAATACATTCACATTTAAAATAAAATACAGAAGTATATAAAGGCAAAAATGAAAGTCTCATTTCACAGCCTTGCTCAGAAGTATCAGTATCCTTCCAGTCTTCTTTCTATACAATTGCAGATACGTATATACATATACACACAAGCATACACAACCATTTTGGTTTGCATTTCTTACTTTTTTCTGTGATAATTTCTCATTTAGTAATATGCCTTGGAAATCTTTCCAGGTCAGTATGTATAGATCTAACTTGTTCTTTTTAATAGATGTACAATATTCCGTGGAATGACTGAGCCATAAGTTATTTAACCATCTCCTTATCAATTAACAGTTACATTGTTTCCAATTTTTCACAAAGACTACTCCCCCTCCCCTTCTCTTCCTGCTCCCCTGCTCCTCACCTCCTTTCAAACCAGATCTTCCCTTTGTAATACGTGTCACATGGATTCTTGCAACCTAAATTCAGGGCTTTACACTTTCCCTGTTAAATTTCATCTTGCTGATTTTTGCTCATCCGTCTGGTTCATCCACATCTTTCTGAGTATCCACTTTATTAGCAATTCTTCCAACTTTATGTCATCTGTCAGTTTAATGAGCCTGCTTTCTCTATAGTCACTTAAGCCAATAAAAATGTTGAATATGGAATGCCACCAAAGATTTTCTTTGAGTTTAACATCAGTCCATTTACCAATATGATTTGAGTTTGGAGTTTTAAGGATAAACACACTTAGCTGTATCTAGTTCACAAGTTTTTATCTTAATAGTAAGGATACTATGACAAACTTTGTGAAGTATCTTACAAAAATATTTAAGTGTATTTACCATTTCATTATTCATAAAAACACATTTATTGAGCTCCTCGTATGTGCAGAGCATTGTTCTAGGCCCCACAAAGGCCTACACAGAGGGCAAACACAAAGAAGGTTTAAAAAGGAGGACACAATGAAGAGGGCAGATGTATATAAGGAGGTTGCAGCGTGTGACAAGCTAGATATGACAGGCACAGCAAAGCACTACAAAAAGGGTTCAGGGTGTGAATAGTTTTTAAGGCGGGGGTGCTCTTCAGGAACAAAAAGCTAAATCATGAAAGATAACAGGCCTTTGCCAAGAAAAGACCTAAGACCAGTGGTTAGTGTGGCCTTTTTCATTTCTTTGAGAGGCTAAATCACTTATCAAGGACTCTTTCTACCACTTGATATTGTAACTGGCTGACCGGTTTCTCAGAAGCCCTTAGTCCAGACTAGAACCCGCAGTGATGTGGAAAGCCTCTCTGTGCTGCCACCTGCTGTCAACAAGGGTAACTGAAGGGCGCTGCATGGTTCCAATCCCCTGGGGCTTCCCTCAGCGAGAGCAGGGGCGCCCGCCAGCATCAGTCTTCTCAAGAACCGCCTGTACCTGAACAGCCACATCACCCCTCCATAAAAGTTTCCCTGCTTCCATTGTTCCTGAGTTTGTATTTCCAATTGTAGATATCTAGCCATCGCCGTTTTGGTTTTTGTTGTTAGTGCTGTCCAGTCAATTCTGACTGCTAGTGACCCTGTGTAGAGCAGAGCAGGACCCTGCCTGGTCTTTTCATGTCCTCCTCTCACCTTCTTGCCCTATATCTTGCACTCTGTTGCTATTCACAGGATTTTCATGGTCAGTTTTTCAGAATATATGTCCAGGTCCTTCTTCCTAGTCTGTCTAGTCTGGAAGCTCCGCTGAAACCTGGCCACCACGGGTGACCCTGCTGGTATTTGAAATACTCTTGGCATCATAGCAACACGCAGCCACCGCAGTCTGACAACTGACAGATGGGTGGTATAGTTCCCTGACCGGGAAACAAACCCAGGCCTCGGCAGTAACAGCACCGGATCTTAACCACTAGACCGCCAGGGCTGGCTGTTGTTTTGTTAGGGTAACCATAAAAAATGGAGAACAAAAATTCACACATAAACATACACTATTTCATCTCATAAATAGTATAATAAGCAATATTAGCAAACTTCTATAATCTCATGGTTATAGTTAGTGGCTTTTCACAAGGTTCTTTTTTTTTTTTTTTTGTGAGGAAGATCAGCCCTGAGCTAACATCCGTGCTAATCCTCCTCTTTTTTGCTGAGGAAGACCGGCTCTGAGCTAACATCTATTGCCAATCCTCCTCCTTTTTTTCCCCAAAGCCCCAGTAGATAGTTGTATGTCATAGTTGCACATCCTTCTAGTTGCTGTATGTGGGACGCGGCCTCAGCATGGCCGGAGAAGCGGTGCGGCGGTGCGTGCCCGGATCTGAACCTGGGCCGCCAGCAGCGGAGCGCGCGCACTTAACCGCTAAGCCATGGGGCCAGTTCCCACAAGGTTCTTATTTAGGTTTTTCCTCAGGTTTCTCTAAGTATTCTGTCTCTTGGATTTTGAAATCTTACCATCTAGGACCATAAATGCCATGGTGAGATTATTTCTTACTCAAAGCTCATCTACAGGGGCTGATGAATCTCTTATTTAAAACTTTTTTTTAAATTATCATCTAATATTAACATGGCAACTCTTTAAAGATTCAGTGTTATTTGGTTTTACTTCCCTTATATTGTTAGGGGGAAAAATCACCTAATATATTCCACTCCGATTTTCAGCCTCTTTATTGATTATGATATCTACTTTTCAAAACCTGAAAAACAGCTTTAGGGCAATTTTGAGTCATAATAACTCAAGAAAGCATGAATTTTTCCCATTTGCCCTGCCTTTTCCAAAAGAGAGCGATCTCAATTTGTACACTCACGTTCATGGCAGCATTAGTCACAATAGCCAAAGGTGGACGCAACCCAAGTGTCCATTGACAGATGAATGGATAAAAAAAATGTGGTAAACACATAAAAGGAAATATTATTTGGCCTAAAAAGGAAGGAAATTCTGCTACATGCTACAACATGGATGAACCTTGAGGACATTATGCTAAGCGAAATAAGCCAATCACAAAAAGACAAATACTCTATGATTCCACTTATATGAGGTGCCTAGAGGAGTAAAATTAATAATGATAGACAGTTGAATGGTGGTTGCCAGGGTCTGAGGGAAGGGGAAGTGGGAAGTAATTGTTTAATAGGTACAGTTTCAGTTTAGGATGATGAAAAAGTTCTGGACATGGATGGTGGTGATGGTTGCACAATAATGTGAGCGTGCTTGAAAGTGTACACTTTAAATGGTTACTGTGGTAAATTATGTTGTGTATGTATAATATCTTAATGTGAAAAAAAAGAGATCTCTTTTCTCAACACAAGAGACAATGGATGGTCTACAGTGAAAGACACTGATTGTGATCATAAGCACATTAGAAGTATTCTGAACTGAGACACACATCAAACGCTGTTAACGTCTCTACCCTATTTTATTAGGGCTATAATGCACCAAAATAAATTCCTAAGCCCATATATATTAACCATAAATAATAAACTAATAAGACAAGTCTGAGCACACAGCTGAGTCTTTCCCTGTCCTGTGAAAAACAATCGTATTTCAAGTCTGGACAAGTCATTTAGGGAAGAAGTATCAGAAAATTATTCTGCCTCAAATTCACTTCTGGCATGCTAGAAGTGACCTTTCCTAATCTCAAAAATATTTCTAATACCCTCTGTAGCCCATACCAGGTAGAATATTAAGAAAAAAAAATATTATTCTCAGGAATGGTGATAAAAATGGGGGAAAATTCTCATGGCCAGCTCTAAAAAGATTCACATTTCCCTAAGCCCCCATGTTATTAAGTTCCTTGGCAACTTATTTCTCAAGGCTGGTATGAATTAGAATTCAGTATAGTAAACTTGTCTAGTTTTCATTTCTATCCCAAACAGAAGCAGAAGTTTTAATAATAATTACATCCTCTATATCCAGAAGCATATGGGGGATTGGAAGAATTTGCTCACAACACCCAGCAAACTTCCAGCTGTATAAATACTACAACAAATTTTAAGTCACAAAGAGAGAATTTTTTCGTGGGATTTTCCTTCTCAAGAGTCTTCAACTACCTTTTTTTTTTTTTTTTTTTTGTGAGGGAGATCAGCCCTGAGCTAACATCCATGCTAATCCTCCTCTTTTTGCTGAGGAAGACCGGCTCTGAGCTAACATCCACTGCCAATCCTCCTCCTTTTTTTCTTCCCCAAAGCCCCAGTAGATAGTTGTATGTCATAGTTGCACATTCTTCTAGTTGCTGTATGTGGGACGTGGCCTCAGTATGGCCCGACAAGCGGTGCGTCGGTGTGCGCCCGGGATCCGAACCCGGGCCACCAGTAGCGGAGCGCGTGCACTTAACCGCTAAGCCACCAGGCCGGCCCCAGAGTCTTTGACTACCTTTGGATTTCCAAAAACGTACTCCAACGCTCTAGGAAGTAGCAAACAAAGTCAGCGTCTTTATGAGAAACAGGAAAGGGACACCTTCTGTTGTTGTCCTCTTTTTTTAATTAATGATTTCTTCTTGGCTCATCCTGCTTTGTAATGAATGGGAAAATAATTTTGTTTACTGGCCTGGGAGATTGTCGAGAGTTGAGCTAAGCTACTCCATAGTGTTGCTGCCTCGCCATCCATTTTGTTTGGCCAAGCAGCCTTCGGGGGCCTTAAACTGACACTAGCCCCTCGTGAAATCGCGTGTCCTGGATAGCAGCCCACAGGCGTAAGCAAATGTAAGCTCCTGATGTGACTTCCCAGCAGTCTCCCCACCTCCCAGGGCCTTCCCTTTGTGCCCCCCTTAGATTAGATGCCTCATAGAGCTTACCAAAACTCTGCTCTTTTTGGTTTGTATTGACAAATCCAACCTTAGCCCAGGAACCCCACAGCACTCCACCCACGGACCCTAAGAAAGGCATGTGCCCCAAGTCTTGCCTTTCTCTCTGACTGCACCCTGCCTTTACCTCCCCATGTGGCCCCTCGAGGTATGCTGGGTACTTCCGCCAGCACCTGTGAGTAACTAAACTTCTCCACTTCAATTTCTCTTGTGGTCTGTTGTTGAACCACAGCTCACCAACATCGTGTGCTCCACTCAACAAATGTTAATTTTAAAAAGTCAGAACAGAGAATTAGGATGTAGTCATGTCAAAAAGGAGGAGAACAGACTAGAATTGGGAAATGGTCCAGCACTTTGATTCTTCAAGTTACTTATGGGTATTCAGAATTTTGTAAAATGACTTCATTTTGTTCACGCAGAGAATAGTACAGGAAAGCCCAGGAAGCTCATGAGAAAACTCAGTTGACCCCAAGGATGAACTAATTGAAAGAAGACCAAATAATTCTAGATTCATCAACTGAGTCCCAACAAGGCTCTGAAAGAGTTATAAAGACCTACAAAACTCAGTCCTGGGCTCTAAGACCTTGCAAAAGGAGCTGAGAGCAAAGGAAACTCAGATTGCTCACACTGCCTCCCTGAGAGGCGGGGTGAGATGGAAACGGGGGAGGACATTTCAGGTAGAGAAACAACATGCGCAAAAGTGCAAAAGGGGAAAGAAAGCAGCCTGGGTACATGTTAGAGGGCATTGAGCGGGGGCAGGAAGGCCGGCTAGGCTGGACTGTGGAGCCCTCAATGGAAAGGTAAAGAGGATGGAGTTTGTTCTGTGGGCAGAGAAGCTGCTGAGGGTTAGAGCTGGAGAACCACACAATCCAATCAGGGCTCCAGAGAGATAACTCTGATTTGACTTCGAGATGGTTGTGGAAGAAAGACTGAAGGAAGACAAGGACATTACTTGGAAGACAACTGGAATAGTCAGATATAATATGTGGCCAAATTAATTTTCTGACAGAAAGGGAGAAATATATAAAATAATGTTTTAATAATAATCATTGGTCTATTGCCATATCATGGCAATAGACCAATTATGGATGGTGGGAGAGAAAAGAAGACTCAAATGTGACTAACTGTTCATGCCTGAGTGGTAGGAGTTAGAAATCAGAAAGTCAACAGGGACCCTGGTACATTGTGGGTGGGAATGTAAAATGGTGCAGCCACTATGGAAAACAGCACAGAGGTTCCTCAAAAAATTGAAAATAGAACTACTGTATAATCCAGCAATCCCTCTTCTGGGTATTTATCCAAAAGAACTGAAATCAGGATCTTGAAGAAATATCTGCATGCCCATGTTCATAGTAGCATTATTCGCAATAGCCAAGATATGGAAACAACCTAAGTGTCCATCCTAAGATGAATGGATAAAGAAGATGGTACAGTCTGCCCTCCATATCTGAGGGTTTCACATCCACAGGTTTCACATCATCAAATTCAATCAACCACAGATCGAAAATAACCAAATACTGCACTGTATTTTTGATCTGAGTGTGGTTGAATCCATGGAAGCAGAACCTGCAAATATGGAAGGCCGACTCTAGGGACTTGAGCATCTGGGGATTTTGGTTTCCGTGGGGGGTCTTGGAACAAATTCCCCGCGGATACAGAGAGATGACTGTATATACATACAATGGATTATTCAGACTTAAAAAAGAAGGAAATCTTACCATTTATGACAACAGGGATAGACTTGGAGAACATTATGCTAAGTGAAATAAGCCACTCACAGAAGGACAATACTGCATGATTCCACTTATATGAGGCATCTAAAACAGTCAAAGGTATAAAAGTAGAAGATAGAATGGTGGTTACCAGGGGATGGGGAGAGGGGGAAATGGGGACTTGTTCACTGGGTATAAAATTATAGGTATGCCAAAGGAGTGAGTTCTAGCGATCTCCTGTACAACTTTGTGCCTATAGTTGACAATGAGGTATTGTGCACTTAAAAATTCATTAAGAGGGTAGATCTCACGTTAAATGTTCTTTCCACAAAAAAGAGAAGGAAGGGGAAAAAAAGACACACACTGCTCTGTGGAGCCAAAAACCATAATATTCATTGTTACATTACGCATAAACCAACATAATCCAACCTTGGATTACCCAGTTGACAGGGCCACAGCAGTACTTTGGGGCCAGGATGAGGCCAGGCTTTTTCCAACAATGCACGCAATGCTGCCCACCCAGTAGGGTCCCTCTTAAAGACAGTAAAGATGGTGGCAGCTGGAGGTTGGGTACACATATCAAACACTTCTCGAAGCTTCGAACGTTCAGCACGTGAGGCCCCGGGACCAGGGTCGTGGCTGGCTTTTCTCACCCGACATTCAAGTAGCAAATACGATGAGGCAGTTTCCCACAGGGGGGCGTCTTCGTTTTCAGAGTGCTGTGGCTGCTGCTTCCCTGTTGTTCCCTCCCTCCCTCCCCCTTTAAATACACTCCTCTTTCACTGGGTAGGAAGCCTCACTACTACCAGCTCTCAGGTTTGCTGGGACTGTTCAGGATTACTTTTTATTTTTTATTTTTGTGAGGAAGATCAGCCCTGAGCTAACATCCATGCTAATCCTCCTTTTTTTGCTGAGGAAGACCGGCTCTGAGCTAACATCTATTGCCAATCCTCCTCCTTTTTCTTTTTTTCCCCAAAGCCCCAGTAGATAGTTGTACGTCATAGCTGCACATCCTTCTAGTTGCTGTATGTGGGACGTGGCCTCAGCATGGCCGGAGAAGCCGTGCGTCGGTGCACGCCTGGATCTGAACCCAGGCCGCCAGTAGCGGAGTGGGCACACTTAACCACTAAGCCACGGGGCAGGCCCCTGTTCAGGATTTCTTGAGCTGACTTCAGGTGGTACAACTATTCACTGTAGAATGAATGGTAAAACAGGGGCTACTTCAGCTTCTTTCAAGACCATCAGGATTCTTAAGATAAAAGATCCCAAAGCAGGTTTTGTGTTAAAAACAAAAAACAAAAACCATGAAAAATGCTCATGCTTGTTTTCACAGAAGGAGAGCTCCACCTCCAGAAAGATGGGAAGGCAGCCGCAGGGGCTCACCAAGAGGGCTGCTCTGCCTCTGAGTCTTTTTAAAATTGATAGTGTGATCTAATCAGAGGGTGGATTTAAAGTCTAGGTGGGATAAAAGAATACGTAGATACTCTGGCACACCGTCATTAACTGGGCCACCGCCCAGACCGGAAAGAGATATCACTTTAGGAAGACTATAGAGGTCATTCTCAACCAGCCATTCAAAAATTATCATCAAGATCAATAAAAATATCTAACATTTGTAAGCTTCTTTATAACTTTTACCTGCACCTTTACCTCCATGATTTCATGTCAGTCTTACACAACACTGAGTTTGGTGGTATTATTCCAGGTTCACAGGTAAAGAAATTAAGTTCAACGAGATTAACAGATTTCCCCCATCGTTATACAACTTATAATAATAACCAAAATTTGCATAACTTTTTAAATACTCAGACTAATTTAAAAAGGTATCAATATGAGGAGGTGCTTGGCAGAGTAGCTGGCACACAGCAGGCCTCGACAGGGTTACTTGTCCCTTCTCGTTGCACACATTTTCATCTCTACAATGCTACTAAAGTGGAGTGATCTTCCCCATGTTACTGATGAGCAAGCCATGCTTCAAAGAACCAAATAACCTGTCCAAAGTCAGACAGCTAACAGGTGGCCACATCAAAATTTGAGAGACCTTAGCTTTTTGTGGCCTTCAAATGTAAAATTCAATTTGAATGTATGCCTAAGAAAGCTTTTACGTAACTGGTAAATTAGTTTAAACTTCCCTAGTATTTCAACAACTGGCACTCAACATAAGTACCTTCTCTGCTTCTAAAATGGTGTAGGACCAGTGAGTTTAACTAAAGCATGTTAGAGAGGGACGTATTTTAAAAAAACCCCACCACTGGGAGGTCAAGAGTACATGTGTTTGAATTCTGAAGTACTTATGCCAAGACAAATAGAAGGAAAATGATCATATACCAATCCATATGTGTTCACTTCCTCCTGTCTGGAGGAGGCGGCCACGGTGACAGAAGCAATTCAGCAGGAAGGGCCCTGTGTTCTGGAGCTCTAGTAAAGAGGAGACTAAGTTTTACTCATTAAAAACCCCCTGCACCTGGGGCACGCCCTCATTTCAGATCTGAGGCTGGAGTGATTTGTGGAAGGGAGGCCTTAATTAATGAAAATGCTAGGGTGTTATAGGAAGCGTTGACAATTTGGTAAGCGCTTTTACTTCTCTCTGAGTCAGTCCCATCATAGCCAAGAGTGAGTTACGACAGGTTTTTTAAAAGGGCATGGGGCCTCTTCTTCAACAACCAATGAAGAAGCAGAAAAGTCCACAATGAGGAAGGAATGATAACATGTTGGTGCCTTTAACTAGGCATAGAAGTAATTGGGGAAGCTAAAATGACGGTGCCCAGGCCCACGAGTCCGCTGCCCTGTCCTGGCAGGCAGACCAGCTCCTAGGCACTGAGCCTATAGGGGTGAACAAGATGACAAGCATCCAGGCCATGTGGAGCTTGGTCAGAAATAGACCTGGCCAGGAGGCCAGGAGGAACGCTCTGGAGGATCAGAAAATCATGTCAACTATGCTTTGGCCTGAGGATGCAGCAGAGTACCCTAGGGTGCTCCAGCCAATGCGCCAGCAATATGAGATCCAGGAGTCTCCAAGCCTAAATTCTGGAGAGAGGTGCTCCTGCCCCTTCCCATTCGGCTTACTCAAAGAGCACCTACTAAGCACTGAACATGAGCCGACTCTCCTCTTAAATGCCAGCGTTCAAAGGTGCGTAAGGCAACCTGTACTGCTGGCAAAACTTACCTTCAGATGAAAAAGTGAGACAGAAAGACAACTACCACACAGTGTGAGCCAGACTCCAGGTGGGACTCTGTTCCTGCACTCATATTCCCAGGAGGGGGCTCCTGATCAAACAGCATCTCAAGGTGTTCCCTCCCTCTCTCCCTCTCTCTCTCCACTCCTCTCCTCTCTCTCATTCCCTCCTTTCCCTGAGAGGAGAGACTTAGCTTGTCAACAAGCTTGGGAGACGGAATTGGCCCTGTGAGACTCAGTGCCCTCTGGCCTCTCCAGTCGGGTTCTGCCTGCAGGCCGAGGGGCGCCTTCTGGCCCGCTCTGGGCTGTGGGGTAAGCTCACCGGGGCAGGCTGGGCCCTGAAGAAGAAGAGTCCAGCACTCAACGAGCAGGTACCTAATTCTGTTTTGGAAAGAGGTATCAAGCCACTTTCTCCTGCCTTTACAAAGCTGACAGTTTGATTTCCCTCTGCCTGTCCTGGGTCTTATTCTCATTTCATTCTGAACCTGAGGGGGTAGCTCGCGGGTGCTCCTCACCAAACCCTAACATAGACCCAGGATTAAGCGGAACTTCCTGGAAGCGCAGAGCCTGACCCGCCCTTCCTCTCATTTCCAGATGTCTGCTGAATTTGATATCCACAGAACAAAGAAAGGAGTGGTTCCGTCTGCCTCTGGGGGTTGGGGATGCTTGACCGTCAAGAAGACATTTGAATGAAGCCTGGAAGGACCCTGAGTGAGCAAGAACAGCATTTCACTAAGCAGAGGCGGGACAAAGTGAAGCACGCGGGACAGAAGTGACAACCTGGGCAGAGAGTGAGACGGCCCCTCCGCGGGAGCCAAGTGAGTGCTAACCACAGGACTTCTCTCCAAGACCCGCCCACTTCCCACGCCCTTGTCCAGAACCAGAGTCAGCATTCTCTAGCTGAAGTCCACAGCTATCGCCTTCTGATGCCGTTATGGCCACTGAAAGACCCTCTAGATTTTCCTCATTGCCTTTATTTACCCAACTTCAAGTTGCATCATTTCTGGAAGATTCAGAGGCAGCCTGTCCATCTGACTCCTGCCATCACGTTAGGAGATTCGGCTGCAATCGGATGATCTGCCACAGCCCTGACATCTCAAAGAGTAGGTGTCTAATTATTTCAGTCCACCCTCACGGGATACAGTCACATGACTGTCATAGCATGACGCTTCCTCCACTACCTCTGAGAGGCTCCTCTCTGCTCAGAACTTACTCTGTTTGGGAGGAATTTCCTTTGGAGAAAATACGTAGAGATATGCATCTCTCTTTCAATCCTCAAAGTAATAAGCAGTTTCATTTTATAAGTCATCAAGAGAAAAGCTAATAATTGCAAGAGACAAAATCAAGCAGAGAGCTTTTCAGTGAACTCCTTTTATTTTCTAACTCAGATGACATTGAGAAACACTCACCTGAGGAACCTAGAATATGAGTCAAATTCATAGAGACAGAAAATGTAACAGTGGTTGCCGGGGGCTGCGGGGAGGGGAAATGGGGAGATGACTCTCCTGGTTTCTCACCTCTCTGATGGCGAGGTTTCACCCTCTAACCGTCAACAATCTCAAAGGGCTGAGCAGATTGTAGGGCCCCTCTCAGCCACCGCCACAACCACTCAGGGAGCTGGATGGTAAGGGCTCGTCCCCGGCCAAGACAGACACAATCCAGTCAGTGGTGTGTCTCTCTTCTCTACCTCATCACTGACAGTGAGGACACTCAGTTACCATTTCCCATCTCTTTGGGGCTTGGAGAGGCGAGCATCCTGCACTCTCTGACCGAGATATTCCAAATCTGGGGTCTGCAACACTTGTCAGCACGTGAGGTCAAAGAACCTCACGTGCTTAGCCTAAAGAACACTCCGACCTGTTCCATTCCCTTGTTATAACGCACACAAAATGTACCCTGGGAATGGAGTGGCCTAATTTTTGCCATTTCAGCCTCTCCTAACAGCACTGCACCATGCCTGCCATTATCATGTGGCAAATGCCCGAGAAAGTCCAAGACTTCTTGGTACACTCGGCCTCCACTGTTGCCACTCACTTAGGTATTCTCCTCAATGCCCTCGGAGCATCCCTGCCCTCCCTTCCTGCCACCTCTCCCAGCCTCACCCCTCACCACCAAGACCTCACAGCCAGCACCTCAACCCTTTGCCTCACTAGCCTTTGGACACCCCTAGCCCAATGATCTCCAGTGCTGGGGTAACTCGCCATGTGTTCTCTCTGCACCTGCTCCTTGCTGGGGAAAATCATATGATGGTGCTTGTCGCCTACGGACCAACCTGGGATTGCCAGCATCTGTTGCTTTTGTCATCCATGGGCCTTTCACAACTGGTCCCAGTGTATGCTTTCAAATTCATCTTTTGTTACTTTCCTAGTGAAGTCGTTCACTCCAGCCGAAATGGTTTCTTCCTGGACCTGTGCACATGTCCCATTATCTTTTTTTTTTAATTGTGGCAAAATACACTTATAAAATTTACCATCTTTATACTTCAGTAGTATTAAGTACATTCATGATATTGTGCAGCCATCACCACCATCCATCTCAAGAACTCTTTTCATCTTGCAAAACTGAAACTTGGTACTCATTAAACAACAACTTCCCATTTTCCCTTCCCCTCAGCCCCTGGCAACCACCATTCTGCTTTCTGTCTCCATAATTTTGACTCCACATAAGTGGAATCATACAGTATTTGTCTTTTTGTGATTGGCTTATTTCACTTAGCATAATGTTTATCTGTGTTGTAGCACGTTGGAGAATTTCCTTTTTTTTTTTTTTTGAGGAAGATTGGCCCTGAGCTAACATCTGTTGCCAAACTTCCTCCTTTCTTTTTCTCTCCCCAAAAGCCCAGTAGATAGTTGTATGTCGTAGGTGTACATCCTTCTAGTTGCTCTATGTGGGATGCCGCCTCAGCATAGCTTGATGAGCGGTGCAGGTCCGTACCCAGGACCCAAACCCGTGAACCCAGGCAGTGAAAGCAGAGCACACAAACTTAACCACTACACCACCAGGCTGGCCCCTAGAATTTCCTTCTTTTTAAGGCTGAATAATAGTCCATTGTATGTATTGTGGAAATTAACAAACGGAAACCTCATAAAAATGGAGGGAGGCCAAAAGGGGGAGCTCCCATGCTCTAATCAATAGCAGAGCACAACAGAAAGAAGAAAGACTTTCTCTTGACTGGCAAGAAGTTCAGCCAGTGAGAGACTGTCACAACTCAACCAATGAAAAGCCACTATACTTCAAACTCTCAATTCTTCCAATGGGATCTTAGCTTACAATAGCCCTCTCAACTTCCTCTTCCCCTCTGTAAAGAGTTTCTCTTCCTCTTGCTGCTAGGGACTTGCAGGTGGCTTGCCATGGTTGCAGACCCTGAATTGCAATTATTTGCTGATCCCAAATAAAACCGTTTTTGCTGGAGAAATAACTGGCTGTGTATTTGTTTAAGGTCAACAGTATATACTACATTTTGCTTAACCATTCATCTGTTGATGGTCACTTGAGTTGCTTCCATGGTTTAGCTACTGTGAATAACGCTGCTATGAACATGGGTATACAAACAGCTCTTGAAGACCCTGCTTTCAGTTCTTTTGGGTATGTACTCAAATGTGGAATTGCTGGATCATATGGTAAATCTATTTTTAATTTTTTGAAGAACTGCCATGCTGTTTTCCACAGTGGCTGCACCATTTTGCATTCCCACCAATAGTGCACAAGAATTCCAATTTCTCCACATCCTCATCAGCACTTCTTATTTCCTAGTTTTTTCTTAGTAGTCATTCTAATGGGTGTGAGGTGTTATCTCACTGTAGTTTTCATTTGCATTTCCCTAATGATTGCTGACAGTGAGCATTTTTTCACATGCTTATTGGCCATTTGTATGTCTTCTTTGGAGAAATGTCTATTCAAGTCCTTTGCCCATTTTTGAATTGGATTGGTTTTTTGTTGTTGAGTTTTAGGAGTTCTCTATATATTCGGGATATTAATCCCTTATTGGGTATATGATTTGCAAATATTTTCTCTCGTTCTGTTGGTTGCCTTTTCACTCTGTTGATAGCCTCCTTGGATGCATAAAAGTTTTTAATTTTCATGAAGTCCAATTTGTCTATTTTTTCTTTTGTTGCCTGTCCCTTTGGTGTCATATCCAAGAAATCATTGCAAATCCACTGTCATGAAGCTTTAGCCCTATGTTTTCTTCTAAAAGTAATAATTTTAGCTCTTACATTTAGGCCTTTGATACATTTTGAGTTAATTTTTGTTTATGGTGTTAGGTAAGGGTATAACTTCATTTTTTTGCATGTGGAGATCCAGTTTTCTCAGCATCATTTGTTGAAAAGACTGTTCTTTCCCCAGTGAATGGTCTTGGCACCCTTATCAAAAATCACTTGATTATCCATGTGAGGGTTTATTTCTGGGCTCCTTATTCTGCTCCATTGTTCTGTAAGTCCGTCTTTACACCAATACTACAATGTTGATTACTGTAGCTTTGTAGTAAGTTTTGAAATGAGGAAGTTTTGTGCTCCAATTCTGTTCTTTATCAAGTTTGTTTTGGCTCTTCAGCTTCCATATGAATTTTAGGAGGGATTTTTCTATTTTTGAAAAAAAGTCATTGGGTTTTTGATAGGGATTGTATTGAATCTGTAGATCACTTGGTGTAGCACTGACATTTCAATAATATTAGGTCTTCCAATCCATGAACATGGAAAGTGTTCCTATTTAATTTTGTCTTCTTTAATATCTTTCAGCAATGTTTTGCAGTTTTCATTGTACAGATCTTTCACCTCCTTGGTTATGTTAATTCTTAAGTTTTTCATTCTTTTTGATGTTATTATAAGTGGAACTGTTTTTTTTATTTCCTTGTCAGATTTCTCATTGTTTGTGTATAGAAATGCAACTGTTTTTCTTTTTTGTGTGTGTTGACTTTGTATCCTGCTACTCTGTTGAATACATTTATTAATTCTAATACATTTTGTGGAATCCTTAGGGTTTTCTACATATAAGATCATATTATCCGCAAACAAAGATAACTTTACTTCTTCCTTTCCAATTTTGGTAACTTTTATTTCTTTTTCTTGTCTACTTGCTCTGGCTAGAACTTCCAGTACTGTGTTGAACAGAAGCAGTGAAAGCAAGCATCCTTGCCTTGTTCCTGACGTTAGAGGAAAAGCTTTCAGTCTTTCCCCATTAAGTATAATGTTCACTGTGGGTTTTTCATATATGGCTTTTATTATGTTGAAGTAGCTTCCTTCTATTCTTAGTGTTGAGTGTTTTTATCATGAAATGGTGTTGAATTTTGTCAAATGCTTTTGCGACATCAGTTGAGATAATCATATTTTTTTTTCTTCTTTCTGTTGATGTGGTGTATTACATTGATCAATTTGCATATGTTGAACCATCCTTGCATTCCAGGAAATCAGTCCCACTTGGTCATGGCATATAATCCTTTTAATATGCTGCTGAATTCTGTTTGCTAGTATTTTGTCGAGGATTTTTGTATCAGTGTTCATAAGAGATATTGGTCTGTAGTTTTCCTTTCTTGTAGTGTCCTTTGTTTGTTTGTTTTGTTTTTGTGAGGAAGATCAGCCCTGAGCTAACATCTGGCAATCCTCCTCTTTTTTTTCACTGAGGAAGACTGGCCCTGGGCTAACATCCATGCCCATCTTCCTCCACTTTATATGGGACACCACCACAGCTTGGCTTGACAAGCAGTGCTTTGGTGGGCATCTGGGATCCAAACCCAAGGCCTCCACAGTGGAGCGCACGCACTTAATCGCTACGCCACCAGGCCGGCCCCTCTTGTAGTGTCTTTGTTTGGCTTTGGTATCAGGGTAATGTTGGCCTCATAGAGTGAGATAGGAAGTGTTCTCTCCTTTCCAATTTTTTGGAAAAGTTTGAGAAGGTTTGGTATTAGTTCTTTTTTAAATGTTTGGTAGAATTCACTAGTGAAACCATCAGATCCAGGGCTTTTCTTTGTTGGGAGACTTTGGATTACTCTTTCAATCTCCTTAATAGTTATAACTCTAGTCAGATTTTGTATTTCTTTGTGATTTAATCTTGGTAGGTTTGAGGTTTCTAGGAATTTGTCCATTGCATATAGGTTATCCACTCTATCAGCACACAATTGTTCATAATATTCTCTTAAAATCATTTTTATTTCTGTAGATTTGGTAGTAATGTCCCCACTTTCATTTCTGATTTTAGTAATTTTGAGTCTTCTCTCTTCTTTTTCTTAATCCATCTAGTTAAAAATTTGACAATTTTGTTGATCTTTTTAAAGGACCAACTTTTGGTTTCACTAATTTTCTCTGTTGTTTTTCTATTTTCTATTTCATTTATCTCTCTTCAATATTTGTTGTTTCCTTCCTTCTGCTAGCTTTGGGTTTAGTTTGTTTTTCTTTTTCTAGTTCCTCCTCCATTCAGATTTGTGCACAGCTCCCACAAATTCTGCCATTCCTCCACAGCATGTTGTTCCTTCTTCTGCCTTCTCTGGGCATTTTTTCCAGCGTGGTTTGCCCAGCCCCGCTTCATCCTGACTAGCCAAGCAAGGGATTATAGATACTTAGAAAATGTGCATCAAAAGAAAAGAAAGAACAGCTGCAAAGGAACTTTCTAGCAGATTAATCTAAAGTTTCTGTGTACAACACGTAACTCTCAACAAAGATGATTCAGTTAATACACTCCAAATGCTTATATTAGTTGAATATAATCATTTGTGTAAGAATAATGTAATTCTTAAACTATTCATGAAATTGTATGCTGCAGTAACAAGATTAGTAGTCAAGTCTGATTTCTTTGCCTTACTGTTACTATGTTGACAAAGCAAACTGCCACAGGAGATGGAATCTCAAATTATTGGATTTAACTCTGCAAAAAAAAAAAAAAAGATTCTTTATAATGCATACCGTATTGATAAATAAATGTATCAACCTAGTGTTCTGATTTAAATTTTTTGCTACTTTAAATTGTGGAAAAATTATATTCCAGCAGAATTCTTTTTTCAGTCTAGTAGTTCTGGAAAGCTCTACTTCTACTTATTCTGATTGAACTGACATCTCTGCCACCCTCTGTTCTGACCACCCAACTTTCTGCAATTAGGTTAATTAGCCAACAAGAGTTAGGTATGGGTCATACAATTGCACAGCTCAGGGAATTTCCACAGTACACATTCCCAATGCCTGCAGAGCCCATACGAAATGAACAAATCTTATTTTTTCACATGCAAAATAAGAAACTGACCGCTGCATGTTTATACTTTCCTCCCAATTGAAATCACTTTATAGACATTATCTCATGGATTCTCATAATCTTGCAAGAGTTAAAAAAGAAAACAGGCGCTCAGGAAGCTGAAGAACTACCTTCTAGTGAAACGGGAACATGAGGTATTGGACCATTAAGCTGGGCCTGTCTGGTTTGAAGGGAAATCATGAAGATTGACACTCCACAGCCTGAGACAGGTCTACTGTTAAATTCAGAAGCAGATATCCTGTTCTATATTCCTTCCTTTTTGCAGTGTAACCTCTGAGGTAAATACTCACGAGAGACTGGAACTGTAGATTTCTAAACCATTATCAGCATCAGGAAACATGTTCTAGATTCTCCTCCCACTCCACTCTGGAGTTCAGTCATACAGTGAGGAGTTAATACATCAGACCAGCTGAGCTGGGGTCTGCAGAGCAAGGGGTGGTGATGTGGGGGGCAAAGGCAGAAAAAGGTCAACACTATGACTCTTCACACTGGTTTGAAGACCTTGAGATGAGAGTTTATTCAAAACACTCATTCCATATATGGTGGATTGCTAAGATTTTGGCTCTCTCTTAAGAAATCCTCAAGAAATACTAAAATACCCACCATGATGCTACGCAATAAATACAGACATTGTTATCCACGTAGCCCACAGTGTTTGAGGAGCAGCAAGAAGGGTTCTGAGGTGATCGATAGTAATGGTTCTGAAGGCAATGGGCTCCTAAAAGCCCTTGGAAAAATGTTGGCATGAGATAGAATTTAAATAAGTAACCCTGGCTATAAACTTTTGACTTAATCTAGGTAGGCCAGTTTTTAAAAGTGCACATGCCCTAAAATCAAGGAATTATACTGTGTTGTTATGAAACTAAGCAGAAAATTACACAGATGTAGACTTTCACAGCAAAACAGAGCCCTGCTCCTAATTTCTCAAAGGATACCTAACTTGCCTCCACCCTGTGCCTGATTACATCTTCTAAGAAATGTGTACAGGACATTTACAGTTGTGTCAGAAGCTATTCAAATTACTATGTTGTTTATTTACTACCATTGTCTTCTTTAGAGGTAGATTGTGTTTCAAATATTTATTTGTGAATTAATACTTCGTAATTCAGAACAAAGCCAGCCCTGGTGGTCTAGTGGTTAAGATCCATTGCTCTCGTTGCCACGGCCCAGGTTCCTTTCCCCATCAGGGAACCACACCACCGACTGTCAGTTGTCACACTGTGGTGGCTGCATGTCATTGTGATGCTGAAAGCTATGCCGCTGGTATTTCACATACCAACAGGGTCACCCCTGGTGGACAGGTTTCACCCATGGTGGACAGGTTTCAGTGGAGCTTTCAGACAGACTAGGAAGAAGGACCTGGCCACTCACTTCCGAAAAAAAAACTGGCCACGAAAACCCTATGAATAGCAGCATAGCATTGTCTGACATAGCACCCGAAGGTGAGAGGATGGAGCAAACAGACCAGGCAGGGTTCTGCCCTACTGCACACAGGACTCACTAGGAGTCGGATCGACTCAGTGGCACTAACAAAACGTGGAACAAACAGGATGTAAATTCCTCCAGTGGACGGAGATCAGCACAGAGCTCAGCACAATGACTTCTTTGTGTAGAGAAAGTGAGACCTTCTCATCTCCCCCAACACCCAGCCCACTGCCTTGTATGAGCAGATGTTCAATAAATAGTAGTTGAATTAATTTACAGAAGTACTATAAAACATATGTATAGCTCATAAAGTAACTGAACTACTATGCATTGCCAATTAGTATAATAAGTAGGTAATGAACAGTACTGTCTATAGTAGCAATTTTAAACCAAAAGGAAAAAAATCAAATAATAGTTTTTTTTTGTTGTTTTTTTTTAAAGATTTTATTTATTTATTTTTTTCCCCCAAAGCCCCAGTAGATAGTTGTATGTCATAGCTGCACATCTTCTAGTTGCTGTATGTGGGACTCGGCCTCAGGATGGCCAGAGAAGTGGTGCCTCGGTGCACGCCCGGGATCCGAACCCGGGCCGCCAGTAGCAGAGCACGAGCACTTAACCGCCAAGCCACGGGGGCGGCCCAAATAATAGTTTTTTATGCATCTTTAACTTGGGTGCTCAAAGAAAAGCACCATTAAATTCTACTCTCACATGATCACAGACAAGATTACTGTGTTTACTCTAGGCTGCCACATTTAGGAAGGACAGATGTATTCAACAAATATTTGTTGAACTGCCATTATGTATGCAAGCACAAAGATTTACTCAGATTCAGTATAGGCCCTAAAAAGCAGTTCCGACCCTGACTACCAGGGGGCACCCTAGGCAAGCACATCTTAGTGGCCGATGGAAAGGAGAAGAAAAGGAGGTGGAGGGGAGAGGGTGTCCCTCCAGCATCCCTCCTATGAGGGGTTCCTAGCTCAGAGAGCAAGGTTGTGGTCAAGTCTCTCTTGACTGTACATCTTTTTCCTAGAAATGTTACTAGAATATGGAAAGAGAACTATCAATTGAGAATTCAGTTCTAATCATTTTGACATACATATGTATGTATATATACATGTATTTTTCCTTGAAATTATCCTAAACAATCTTTCTTGAAACCTAACGAGAAGCAAAACAATATTTACAACTAAAAAATTAAACCATATGATTAACATCTTAGTCGTCCACCTAGAAAATATACAATATGACAGGTAAAGAAACCATTATTTTCTTAACTTTGCTAGTCTTTACACAGCATAATTTAAAAACTTTTTTATTGTAGTAAAATACACATAAGATTTACCATTTTAACCATCTTTGTACAGTTCTGTGGTAAGTATATTCATATTGTTTTACAACCATCCATCTTCATAACTCTTCATTTTGCAAAACTGAAACTCTTCCCATTAAACAACTCCCCAATCTCCCCTCCCCCAGCCCCTATAACTTCTATTCTACTTTCTGTCTCTATGAATTTGACTGCTCTAGGTACCTCATATAAGTGGAATTATACAGTATTTGCCTTTTGTGATTGGCTTACTTCACTTAACATAATGCCCTTAAGGGTCATTCGTGTTGTAGCATGTGATAGAATTTCCTTCCTTTTTAAGGCTGAATAATATTCCATTGTATGTTTCTACTACATTTTATCAATTCATCTTCAACGGACACTCAGGTTGTTTCCACCTTTTGGCTATTGTGAATGCTGCTGCTATGGACATGGGTGTACAAATATCTGAGTTACACAAAATCATTTTAAGTCTACATTTTTAACGAAAAGTTTTAAATCACTGCAATATTATATTTCCATTTTTTACCCTTGTAATACCAATAATAGTGTTTGGCAAAGAGACTACAAGTATTATGAACTTTCAGTTCTTTTGTGATCAAGAAAAAATAAATAGAAACTATTCTTGTGCTTCTCAGAGAGAATAAAAAATAGAGAAAAATACTTGAAGACCTTCTAGAATAATATTTCTCAATTTAAAAAAAGCTAAGTCTACATAACTACTACATGCACACACTTCCAAGTTCTACGAGGAGGAAGATATTTTGGATGTGCCTTTAGAAGCTTAATTTTCTTTCTCCTTGGGATAACCTGAAATTCAGATCTCAGTTAAACACAAATTCTCTAGGGCAAGCAGACTGCTAATCAGAACCTATCTAGGCTCTAAGAAAGGCAACCAGTGGAAGCTGCTCCATGGAAATTTGAAAACGGAGAGTAGAACTTTACCACGTTCCTGCAATAAATCCATCACTCATAAAGGAAATTCTGAGATCATTTTCAGCTTTTAGAACGGTCAATGAAATTCAGTCAACTAATATTTATTAAATATCCCCTGCAGGCCAGGCGCCGTGCTAGACCCTGGGGATAGGGGAGCAGGGCGGGGACGCACGTCTGGCTGAAGCAGGCTGAGACGGGAGGGCGGGCCGGGATTGCGTCCTCGCTCGCGGCCTTTCGCTGTAGGCTTCCCTTTCAAGTGTGGGTAACACCAAGCCTGAGGAGGAAAGGAGACGGTAAAACCTTCACGGCGGTCCGGGCACGCAGGTTAGGCCGCGCCCTAGCATCTCGTCCCTGGGACCAGTGGGAATGAGTGACCTGCGGGGACATCCTCCCTGTCACCTCAGGCCGGGCCAAGTCGCAAGCGCATCGGCACGAGATCTTTCAAAAAAATAAGCACCCCTCTGACTGCCGGCTAAATGAAGCGCGTGTGAGGAGAACCAGGCCCCGGCCGCTATTCATAGCCTCCTCGCGGCTCCCCTCCCGGCGCGCTCCTGCCTCCGCCGGGGCGCGGGCTGGACGGCACCACGCGGCGGCCGACTCGGCCGGTGAAGCGGCGACCCTGCTCAGCGGCGCCCGCCCGCGTCGGCCGTCTGGAGCCCGCGTCCCCAGGCGCCCCGACGCCCACGCGTCCCCCCAGCTCAGGAGCGCCCGAGCCCGGCCCGGCGCCGCGAGGGCAGGCGCCTGGGGGCGAGCGGGACTGGCCGGTGCGGCCTCCGCCCCCCCCCCCCCCCCCCCCGGCGTCCCTGGCCGCGGGGTCGCGGCCGCTGGAAGAGCCCCCGGCTCCACACTCCGGGCGGGCGGCCGGGTGGGGCGCGGGTGCTGGACGACGGGGCGCGACGTGCAATGCGGGCGCTGGGCGGGGGGGCGGTGCAGGACGTGGGATGTGGGGGCCGGTGCGCGGCGGGCCTGTGCAGCACGGCTGCGGGTGCGGGACGCGGAGGGCGCGGCGCAGGCCTGCGCTGCGCCCTGGCGCCGCCCAGGCGCCCCGGGCGGAGGTGGAGGCGGCGGGGCGGGGCGCTGCGGCCGCGGCTGCGGCGTGGGGGCGCCGGGAGGGCCCCGGAGCGGGGGGCCGGGCAGCGGCGCGGGCGCGCGCGTCAAGTGCGCTGCACGTGTAGAAGAAATTCTGCCTGTCAGAGCGGCCGGGAGCCCTGCTCGGGAGGGAGTGCGCCCGGGTGGCCGCCGCGGCGGAGCGGGGTAAGCGCAGAGCCGGGCGCCCCGGAGGCCTGGGGGGCGCGGCGCGGCGCGGCGCGGCGGACGGGCTCAGGCGGGCTGGGCCGAGCGAGCTGGGAACCGAGCCCGCTGCACGTTCGCGGCTCCCAGCCTCGTGGCGATCTTTCGGGAGTCTTTGGGAAGTTGTGGGGAGCAGCAGGGTTGGCGAGCAGGGCTCGGGAAACTTTCTGAGACACTTTTGGAATAACTGACGTTCCCTTGCTACTGGAGAGCGCCAGGTCTCGGCGTCCTTGATGGACGGCTGAAGGCTGGGCTGAGAAGGTTTCCCCTTTGAGTAGGGGAAGCAGAGTTACTCTGGAGCTTCAGGTCTAAGGGATCTTAAGGACGATGTGAATACTTGAATCCTCTCAGCGGGTATCACAGCCGCAAGGAATGGAGCACGACTGTCTGCTGGCCTTTAGCATCGCCGCGCTCTCCGGAGCTGTGTGGGGGTCGCTTAGGAACGAAGTTGGCTGGCCTACAGTCTTTTAAGAAAATTTTTTACAGTTTTTTTTTTTAAGAAAGAGTTGAGCTATAAGTGCCACGACCTAATTCCTTGACCTATATGCTTGTTATGGTGTGTTTAATTATAAAGAATTTACAGAAGAGTGGAAAACACTTAACCTGCATTCTACAGTTATCCCTTCTTTTAGGGGCTGCTCTGACAGTAAACTGCAGCGACGCGGATGTACTTGCTTTGCTGTCCACTCTACGCTCTAGTGAACAGAATTCACCCTAGTATGCAGAGCGCACAGTTCATGAATATTTGTGACTGGGACTTGAGAGACAAGTGGAGTTCTCTAGTTTTTATTTAATTAAGATACCGCCATGGGCCGGCCCCGTGGCTTAGCGGTTAAGTGCGCGCGCTCCGCTGCTGGCGGCCCGGGTTCGGATCCCGGGCGCGCACTGAGGCACCGCTTCTCCGGCCATGCTGAGGCCGCGTCCCACATACAGCAACTAGAAGGCTGTGCAACTATGACATACAACTATCTACTGGGGCTTTGGGGGAAATAAATAAAAAAAAATTAAAAAAAAAATAAAAATAAAAAGATACCGCCAAAATATACCATTTAAAAATGGCTATATACAAACAGCCAAGACGTGAATTGTGCATTGGTTTTCCTTACCCAAGAATTCGAGATGGTGGCTTATGATATGTGCATCACTTCACTGACAGTCCATCCATGTGCCATGAAATGTATTGCAAAACAAACCTTAAAAGATTAAAGAGGAAAAAGGGGATTTATTTTCCAAGGTCAGTGTGTTCACAATTCGTCACCAAATTTGGCATATATTCCACTGGTTCAGCAGTTTTGTTCCTAAAATAAGCCTCTAATAAGGGCATTGCGTGGGTTCTTGTAAAGTAATTCACAAAAACTTTACTACTATAACAGGTTGGACATTGCTATGTGTGTTAACCAGGAAATGTTCACTGGCTTAAAGCTGTCTGAAAATAATAGCATGTAACAAAATTTCATTGTTTGCCAATAAGAAAAAGAATTTTGACACAATTTCCTTGAATGTTACTTACATTTTAAGTTGTGTTCATTTTCTTAACTAAAATAACTTTTACATTATACATTTGAAACTTAAAATTAATTATATGTATTTATCGCAGCTGTTTTACAAAGCCTTATGCATGTAAAGAATTTGAACTATAATTGGTCTTTCAGATGTTACCATTACTTGAACATGCACCCAACCCAGAATAAATAGGACATATTTTTAGGATTTTATCAGTATCATACATATTTTTAGAATTTTACTTCAGTATCGCATAAATGCATTAATAAACACATTACATTTTGTAAAGTACCAAAATATTATCAGAACACTGTAGACAGCAGAAAGGCCTTTGAGAAACATTTTACTGTGTACCGAAAACACGGTTCCCAGGACCTCTGTATGCATTAAGAATCTCAGCCACACTCAGCTGCTGTTTTGATTAACATACAATCTCCTCCCTCCCCTTCCACTGTATCATGACCATTACCAGTACTACAGAACACTTGTCATATTCTATTTTGATCAGTTTCTTACAAGTCTGCCTCTCCCACAGAATGTACCTCCTGAGAGCAAGGACCATACCTTAATGATTTTGGCATCCTCAGTGTGTAACACAGTGCCACACACATCATAGATGTTCAAAAATGTTTACTGAATTGAAAAGGGAAAAAAATTCAGTACATGTGACCCTAATCAGCCTACAAGTGTCTCTAAAAATAGTATGTTTTTGCAATTTCAATATAATGCTTAAAGGCAATAAGTGGTAAAAGTTAACCTTAATTCTCATTCTTACAGTGGTGGGAATTCTTCATCATAACTGGGTTAGTACCTTACTGCTTGCTTTTTAAAATCTCTGCATCTTCAAAAATATGACCTTGTAATGGTTGATGGGGGCGGTTTCTGCACTTTCACATTTTCTTTCATTTGAAGAATTAGTGGTTTGCTTTAAATTTACTGTTAACAAACTAATGATACTAAAGATTTTTATCTTTATTTTTTTCATTTAGACCACCTGATTATCTCTGATAATTATTGCTCATTTATTCATGAAACTCCATTTCCTAATAGCTTTAAAATGAGTCTTTTATTCTAGAACATGGAAGAGATTTCTGGTTATATACTAATAGAAGTAGATTTGAATAAGAAAAGTGAAATTATATTTATACTACAGAAATTATTATTTCTGAAAAAAATAGAAAACATTTTGACAGATGTAATTTGTGTCAGTAATATAAATGGGATAATAAAATACCATATTTATGCGGTGGTGAGGTTTTGTTTACTAAGCAAGAGTAAGGGTAATGTCTGAATTTGCTCTAAAATGATAATTCCAGTTTATATGATGAAGTGACTGGACTGCTGTTAGCATATCAATATTTAACAATTTTAGACACTCTGGACTGGAAGAGAAGAGCAATAGCTCAAAATGTGCTCTCACTCATTTTCTCAACCTGGGTTTCAAAGTGTGGTCGAGAGAACTCGGGAGGCAGCTGTTATGGTCTGAACAGTCTGCCCGCTGCACGATCCTGTAAAGTCACGCGGAAGGGAAGGCACACTGGACCGGGAGTCGACAGTCAGGAGTTTCGTGCCAGCTCAGCACTCTGGGCTGTGTGACCTTGGGCAATCACAGCACCCTGTCTGGGCCTCCATTTCCTGATCTGTAAAACGAGGAGGATAAACTAGACCACATCTAAGGCTCTTCTAGCTGGAAAATGCTATGATTCCATGTTTCTTCCATGGATAATAAGACTCCTGAAGGATGATGTAATTTGGACTTTTATAAGGAAATTATCTCTCAACTGACCGTACTGTGTTTATGAATTCAGTGCTTGGTATACCATTCACACTGCCTGGTCTTGTGTTTTAGCCATGACAAGCGCTGTTCCAGCACTGGTACCTACACCAGAGCACCCCGATAACTGTCTTTAGTGTTACTTGCCCTAGCCTCGTGCCACCCTTCAGAAAGCGGTGTACTGGACATTCAATTTTACTTTAAGTTACTTTTACTGATACAGAAAGAATTTTACTGATAGTGACTTTTTTTCATTATTCAATTATTAAAACCTTGAGGAATAATGTTGAAGTACATTGATGAACACATCACTAAACATCACTTAAGTGCTTTCTATACATTCTTATTTAATAAATAAAGTAAATAGATTAAAAATATAATTTAAAAACAATTTCATGTTTCTGGAGATTTATTCTCTGACAATAAAAATATATAATCCCAGCAGTGCTTTAGAATTATTAATAAAGAAGTTGGAAAATTAATGTTTTATAATTTCACTAAATCAGTTGGTTCTGGATGAAAGTGATGTTTCCTGCCAGAGCATTAGATTATTGAAAAGTTAGGTAATAAAACCCATGCATTTTTCTATTTAAAATTAGAGAAGGAAACCCCCAGAACTATACAATCATGAAGAATTTTACTCTAAGATAATGGATACCCTTAAATTGTGTATGTGTATTTTATAATACTAGCAAATACTAAAATGTACATTGTGTATTTAAAAGATCCGTAGGAATTTTTTTGTAGATTTATTCTATATACTATGAATATAGCGTACGTGGTAAGACAGTAGAAAAAATAACAAAATAAGCTCTCATTCTTTTTCCAGCATATCAAAGTTGGTTCTTCAATAAAAGAAAAACTTCTAGCAAGACTAATATTTTAAAAGCCTCAATTAAGTAATATTTGTAACCAAATAAAGGAATATAACTACAAATACCATAGAGTTTCAAAATCATAAGAAAATACCATGAATTGTTTTATGCCAGTAAATTTGAAACTTAGATAAAAAGGAAACTTTTCTAAAAGATATAAATGATCGAAATTGACTTAAGAAATAGCAAACCTACATCTGTCAATCACAGTGAATGAAGTTGAATTTGTAATCTAGACTTCCTCCCAACCCCCTCAAAAAAAGACAGTAGTCCCAAACTCTTCTATAGGAGATTCTTATACAAGCTTATTCAGAGAATTTTTAATTTTTCAGGCTAAAATAACTTTCATACCAAAATTGAATGGTAGTACAAAAAAAGTTGAGGCCAATCTTAGGAATGAACAAATAAACAATCTAAAATAAAGTAGTGGCAAATTGAATTTGGTAATATATTAAAATAAAATCATGACCAATAAGATGCTTCACCACTAAAAATCACAAGAGATGCAGGAAAAAAGTATTCCACTGGATCCAATACTCATTCATGATTTAGAAAACAAAAATAGACAGACTCTTGGCAAACAAAGACTGGATGGAAACTTCCTTAGCCTGATAGAAGTTGAACATCATGCTCAATGATAAAACTTGAGAAACGTTCACATTAGAGACAGAAACAAGAAAAGATATCACAATCTCCACATTGTGCTAGAAGTCCTAGCCAGTACAAGAAAAGAAAAAGAAATAACAGGAATTTGAATTAGGAGAGGAGGAGACAAATCTATCCCTAATAGCAGATGATATGATTATGTGTCTTATGTAGAAAATGCAAAGGAATGTTCTGACTATAAGAATTAGTCAGGGCTTTCTAATAGGTTGCTGGATATAAGATCAATATATAAAAATACTGTTCCTGGGGCTGGCCAGCGGTGTAGTGGTTAAGTTCACATGCTCTGCTTCAGCTGTGCTCCGCTTCATCGGCCCAGGATTCGAAGGTTCAGATCCCAGGTGTGGACCTACACACTGCTCATCAAGCCATGCTGTGGCAGGTGTCCCACATATAAAGTAGAGGAAGATTGGCACAGATGTTAGCTCAGGGCCAATCTTCCTCACCAAAAATAATAATAATAATAATGTTCCTAAGTGCCAATAATAACTAATCAGAAATTATAATGAAAAAAACTATTTAGAACAAAAAAGTAGAAAGACTATAAGAATAATTCTAACAAAAGGTGTGCACGCCTTTCAGGGGCAGTGTTCGAAAGCACTGTTGGAGGGCGTAGAAGACGCTCTGCATCAGTGGAGCAGTGGTGCTTAATGACAGGGAAACTAGATTGTAAAGGAGTAAGTTTGATTTATCTATAAATTTAGTGTAATTCCAGTCAAAATCGTGTCTCAGATTTTTGTGGAACTTGATAAGCTGTACCTAAATTTCATATAGAAGAAATAAAAGTTCAAAAATTGTCAAGACAAATTTGAAGAACAAAGTGGGGGATTTGTGCTACCAGATGTCACGTGTATCTAGAACCATTGCCTGCTGGTTGGGGTGATTAGCATGGGTGACCTTCGGTGGTTTTCTTCTGGAGATAGAAAACAAATGTCACGTGTTATTCAATCTGAAAGTTCAAAGGTTCCATTTTTTCCTCTTTTATGCTTGTCTGTGTGTTTGAACTTTACCACATTGCTGCAGCACTGAATTATAAGTGACACTGGACCAGCTTGTGAAGGCCTGGTTTCATCTTGCTCTTGACTCTTAGTAGCTCAGACATAGCTAAATGTTGGGGTCAACTCTATAGAGTAAAAGAAGAAAGAGTCTTTTATTATTTTGACAAATTTATTTTGAATTCCGTTTCCTTTTTAAAGAGTCAGACCAGAATTATGAAAAGGGTGTTGTAAATACATAACACCGAGGGCTAGGTCTCATGGCATCTGGAAATGACTGTCTTAAGTGTGAAAGCTTGAAATAAGCAGGTAAGGGATGAAAGAAGCTAATGGAAAACAGTCTTTCCACTAGTAAACAGATAACTAGATAAGCCCACTTTTCATTGTATCATATTTGTGACTAGTTCAGCCTACTGTGTCCTTTTAGATTTGTGCCAAGTCAGGGATAGCAAAAAATAGTGTTTCGGCCACCACTGCCCCATACCAAACCCTAGCAGGCATTACTAATTGAACATAGAACTCTTTCTGGCTAAGCCTACATGTGACCCTCAGCATCCTACTCAACAATGTTCCAGGCAATCACAAACAGTTAATGCAAAATTAATTTGCCTAGCTATACTCCACATTGTATTACCTGTACTTTATAAACCAAATAATGTTTTTTAGTGTCAATATATTTTTACAAAAGGGAATCTAGTATAATACAAAATTAGACTTTTTTGCTCTTATTCTATTCCAGAGTCTTAACTAAAACTTGCATTTCCTAATGAGCAGCTCTTTTCCAAGTGTCTCCTTCTGTACTCCATCTCAACCCAGTCTCAGGGTTTGATGATAACTTCCAAATGTTTATCTCCAGCCTCAACACTTGTGTGTCTAATAGGCATTTCAAACTTAACATTTTCAAAATAAACTCATGATTTCCATGCCCTTCCCCAAACCTGTACCTTCTCAGGTCTCCCCATCTTGGTAAATGGCAGTTCCCTTCCTCCAGTTCAGGGCAAAGACCTTGGTGTCCTCCTCAGCTGCTCTCTGCCCTGCCCCACACTCGACCCATCCGCGCAGCGGGCTGTTCCCGTCTTCAGAGTCTGTGCAGACGCGGCCGTTTCTCGCCGCCTCCGCTGCTCCCACCGTCACTTTCTGGATGACAGCACAGCCTCCTCGCCGGACCCTCTGCTGTCGCTCTTGCCCCCCGAGACTGCTCTGCACACGGCAGGCAGAGTGGGCCTGTGAAGACGTAGGTCGGATTATGTCACACTTCTGTTGGAAACCCTCCAGTCCTTTCCCATCTCACTCGGAGTAAAAGCCCAAGTTCTCGTCACCGTCCGCTGTGATCTGTTCGCCTCCCCTCTCCCTCCCTGGCCTGCTCTCTACCTGTCTCCTCCTGCCCGGCTCTGCCCGCCGGGCTGCTGGTCCCGGCGGCGGCCCGGCCCCGCGCGCCTGTGCGCGCTCCCTGGCGCCGCGCCGCCGCTGCGCTGCCCCGGCTGCGGCGCCCGGCCCGGGGCGTCCCCGCTGCGCCGCCCGCTGCGCTGCCCCGGCTGCGGCGCCCGGCCCGGGGCGTCCCCGCTGCGCCGCCCGCTGCGCTGCCCCGGCTGCGGCGCCCGGCCCGGGGCGTCCCCGCTGCGCCGCCCGCTGCGCTGCCCCGGCTGCGGCGCCCGGCCCGGGGCGTCCCCGCTGCGCCGCCCGCTCCGCTGCCCCGGCTGCGGCGCCCCGCTTGGCCGCGCCCAGGGCCTCGCTCAGCCCGCGTCGACCGGCCGCATCGTGGGCACCCAGGCGGCGCCCGGCTGTGGCGGGGACGCAGGTGCAGCCGGCCGCTTCTCATCCTCGCCATTCCCTTGTGTCAAACTTGATTTTCTTCTCAGGGGCTCAAGTCCTGCCCTTGCCTGAGAAAACCACCTCCTTTTTGACCTCACTGAGAAGAGTCTTGTCAACGCCTCGGAGAACCCTCTGTCCTACACCTGCACCCTCGCCCCCCCTCCCGTCCACTCACCCCATGCTGGCCGCTGAGCAGCCTGCCTCTGCATCCTCCGCACCCCTGTGACTCCATCCTCTCTGATGTCAAACCCTCGCAGCCTGGCCTGAAAACACCTCTTTTGGGCCTTATGCCCTACTTTCACCCATCTTGTCTCTCTGCTTCCTGTAAGTTCTAGTTTTATTGAGCACGTGCTCGCTATACCGTGCCTCCACTCGCTGCCTGCACTGACTCTTTAACCGTTGCCCAGATTTTGTTTTTGTGCCTATCCTCCCCTAGACTGGTTACTTGAAGACCGTCGGTGGCCTCCGTATTGTAAGGTCAAAGGGCCTCTTCTTTATTTCCATCCTTCTTGACGGCTCTAAACAAAGTTGACACTGTTAGTCACCTTCTTCTTCAGAGTCCTCCGTTGGCTTCCTCAATTCTGTGTCGCCCGAGTTCTCCAGCCCTGCTGCTGCTCTCGGGGCATGTGCCTTCTGAGCCGTGATGAGCATTCCCAGCAGGTAAGTCAGGCTCTCCTGGTCCCCGGGCGGGGGTCCTTTCACCCTCCAAGCCCCTCCCAGTTTTCCTTGCAGCAGCTGGCCCTATGGTGTCTGGTGTTTAGGAGCATACAGGAGCTACCTGAGCACTTTTCCCCCTAAGGTTAGAATTTTCTGAGAGCTTTGCCAGGAGACTAAGGGAAAAACGATAATAAAAATAAAATATGAAAGGATAAATCAAGTTTTCAGAGCACAAATTCCAAGAATCTACTAAAACCCAAAGATTGTGGACTTCTCTGGCAGAGCTCATCAGGAGCGTACTGAGGGAGGTCCCTGCCCTCCACACTGTCTAGGGGTCGCTGGTCTCTGCCTTTACTCAGTCTTGGGCCCTTACCCACTTTGTCGGATCATGTGATCTTTTGCTGAAGTGCCAACCACACATCTGCCACTTTTACACACACACCAAGAGCAATGAGTCATTTCCTGTATCGCTCTTCATCTCTTTTGCTAGATTTTCCATGAAGCCTGTATATAGTCTCTGTTTTTTGTGCTGTCATGCCCAGTCTTCACCAGGGAGAAGTGGAGCTGCTCTGCAGACCCTCTTCCCAACCACTTCTAGTTCCATGTCTCCAGCTTCCTCCTGGACATTTGCACTCTGTATCCCACCAGCACTTTTAATCCAGACTGTCACAAAACCAAAGTCTTCATCCTTTCTTCCAATCTCATACTGGCGCCCCTCCCCCAATGTCTTTCTCTTTAAATGGCCCATAATTTACCCACGCACCATGCTTAGAAACGTAAGGCTTGTCTTTAATTCATACCTCTCTCCTTCATCCTCTGACTCTAATCAGACACTAGGTTCTGCTTTATTTTTGTCTTCAGAATGTATCTACTTTTTGTCCTTCCTTTTTTCCGTTCACCCTCCTGTCATCCATCCCGGGCCTTCAACACTCACTCTGAGATGACCACACTCTCCCTTAGGCCCCGCTGGCTGGTAAGGGGTCCCTTCTTTCTTGAACAACACTTTCAGCATCTTTCGCCTCTCTCAAAGTGACTTCATGCTCTCTTTCTTTCCTTCTACTCATGTGCACCACTAGTGTTTACTGAGTGTCTTCTGTGGGCAAAGTGTGGCCACTGTCTATCTCTCCTGTACATAAACTCCCAAATTCACTGCTTTCTAACTCAGTGCTCCTGTGTAGTCACACCAGGTCACGCATATCCCCATGGGAATGTTGTTCTGTTCTTGAAATGCACTCCGTTCTCCCTTCCTCCCATCCAAAGTCACCTCTAATCCCAGCTCAAATTCCACTCTTCCCTGGCGAGCCTTCCCTGGCTACATGTTTTAATATTAATATCCTTTTTCTCTGAAATCCCTCTGCACATATAGCTCCCCATTTTCCTGAATTTTCCCATCTCCACAAATAAATTTCAAGATAGAGACCATGTTTTTACTTCTACTGTATCCAACAAAACCTGTGGCCCAGAGTTGAGCACAAGATTGTCACTGAGTAAATAACCATTGATTGATCTGAAGGGAAAACTCAACGTTATCCTGAAAGCCAAGGGGAAAACCATATAACTTTGGAAAGGAAAATATAACTATCAGAAGGACATGAAAGCAGCCATGTAAACTTTGAAACATAAGATCTTGTTTGTTCTGCAATAGTGTCAGAATCAAATTTTTCGTTGAGATAAAAATAAAAAACAATCAAATGCCATCTCATAGAGATGCTTAATGTCCCACATCCAAGTAATATATAACCCCAAGGCCACCATTTTAGATCAATTATCTAAAAAGTGGTCAGAAATGTAGTGTGCGAGATTCTATAATTAGATTGTGTGTACCTTGCAAAGTTAAGCAATCACATTCTGAGCTTTCAGGAGCCGCTCTAGTTTTGCTCTGAAATGGTCCAACACGTTGATGATGAGAATAAACCCATTTTCCTCTTTCAAGCAGTCTTCAGACTATTTCATTCACTCACTGTATGCTTGTCTCACTCAATCTCAGCCCCAGTGAATCCTGGAGTTCCCTCTGTCCATTTTCTGTACGTACTTAGCCCAGCAAGTTTTGCTGTTCTGAGTGTGCTTCACTCCTCTGCTGTTATTTTCTTATTTAATGACATTAGGGATATAATCAAAAAGTGATATTGATAAAATGCCTCAAGAACCTCTGCATGCCATCTGGAGCAGACTGAAGTCTGACAACTGTGAAGAAAGGTGGATGTCACTGCTGCTTTGGAGGCTCCCATTTTGATCTGACTTTGACCCATATTGCCAGCCTTCTAATAGATATTTAGTCCTCTGGTTAATTTTTTCATTCATTCATTCATTCATTCATGCATTTTCCAAAACAAAACAAAACCAAACCCGTCAAGAGTAGTAGCAAGGCTCAGCAGCGAGCAGTGGGATACAGCAGTCTGGCCACGGCAGAAGAACGTGGTGCAGTGTGGGCTCCGGGTCATCATGATGACCATTGTCAGGGTTGTGATGCTCCTCAGCAATCCCAGGATCATTATCCCCTAACACTGGGCTAATAATGGGACACATTGTATGTGTCTTTGCATGCTGATTGGGGACATAATTAAAGAGATCTACAAGTAGAAGCCATAATGAAAGAACAGTGAAAAAGGAATCAGCATACTTTTCCAAAAACTAGAACTTTGAAACAAGTATTAGGCTTTTGTCATTTATCATTATAAAATTAACGTTTCTTCATGTCATTAATGTCCATAAAAAGTATATTTAGAGCCAGCCCTGATGGCATAGTGGTTAAAGTTTGGCGCGCTCCACTTTGGTGGCCCAGGTTCTATTCCCAGTGGAACCACAGCACTCATCTGTCAGTACTCATGCTGTAGCGGTGGCTCACACAGAAGAACTAGAAGGACTTACAACTAGAATATACAACTATGTACTGGGGCTTTGGGGAGGAAACAAAGAAAGAGAGAAAGATTGACAACAGATGTTAGCTCAGGGCGAATCTTTCCCACCAAAAAAAAAATGAATAAAAGACTTGAATAGGCAAAAAAAAAAAATTATATTTAATGAATACCTTATATCTTAGTAGATATGAATGAACCACAGCTTTTCTTTTATGCCTGGCCTTATTCTTTAAAGAATTTAAGATGAATTCTTTTGTCTGCAAGCAACAGAAAACCTAACTTGAACAAATAGAGTTTTTCCCCTCACATAAGTCTGGAGATGGCTGGGATTGATTCAGCAAGTCCACATTGTCACAGCAAGTGCCTTGGGACTTTCTGGACCATTCTTTCATGCCTTCATGCTTATTGACACATGCTTGCAAGGTAGCTGCCCAGCTCCAGGCATCACATTTGTGCTTAATATGGAAAGAAGGGGGAAGGGACAGTACAAGTAGCATCTGCCCTTTTATTTGGAAACCAAAAGCTTTCCCAGAAGTTCCCCAGCAGACTTCTTACACCTCATCAGACAGAACTGCCTTTTAAAACGTCACCTCCAGCAACAAAGGGAGATGAGAGAGCAAGAATTTCCCTTTCAGGTCTTATTAGAGGCAGACAAGGGAGAGAGGAGGACTCGGAGTAGGAGCTGGTTTAGCCAGGTCGTGATATCAGCCATGGACAGCCAGCCACTATCATTTATTTAACATTCATCCTTTAATGGACACATCTGTTTCCAATTATTCTCTATTATAAGTAATATTACAGTAAACATCCATGTATATCAATTTATCAAAATCTCTGATTATTTCCTTAGTATGATGTCCTAGAAGTAGAATTATAGGTCAAAGCTCTCACTACTTTGACGTCTCTTCATACATATTACTAAACTCCTTTCCAGAAAGATCTTACCAGTGTGCACTACCACTCAGTACATGAGAGATGGGCACTCCCATTTAGGACACACTCAGTCATCCCATCTGTAGGACTGACTGAGCCTTGGCAACTGCCAGAGTACCAGCTGAGTATGTGGGCGGTAACACGCTGTAATTCTGTAGGTTGCACTCAGAGGTGATGGTGCAATTTTAAGGGCACATATTTGAAAGTGTTTTGCAGCACCTGGACCTAAAGGAGTCTGGAGAGGCAGAGCCTGCAAAGACGAGTAATAAGATGCCACAGTCAGCTGCCTGCCTCCTCCATCTGATTTACTAACTGAATAAATACTTGTCTAGCTCCGTGTTTCTCATCAGGTGCACAATGCACATTTCGGGGGGAGAGTTGTGTGCTCTACAGAACACCCCCGACAGTGCAGAACATTTTGCCTCCCTGAGGAGGGAGGCAGGGAAAGGCCAGCAACACTCTCCAGTCTCTGTGACAAGCAGAAATGTCCCCTCCCTCATGGTGCTATGTGCCACCAGCCTTGTGTGGAAAGCCTCCAGGCCCTCAGTCTCAGCACATTGCATGGACTGCTTCTTAGCAAACACACTACGCTCGACAAGGCAGAACTGCCTGAGCATCTGGGGAGGTGGCAGGAAGAAGTATTCAAGTCCCCACACTGATCTTTCCTTAGCGACCTCCAGAAATGCACATTGCCCAACTGTTCTGCCCACAGACATCAAGCAGGAAAAGCTGCCCGGGCAAGCCCTGACCTCAGAACTAGAACTAAAGAGAAAGTCCACAAGCGGTCAAGGTCCTTCAAAGTGGTTTTCTGTAGAGACCCAGAGGGCTGCCCTGTCCCGGGACAGCAAGGAGAGAGGATGTCACTTGAAGCTTAGCAGGTAGGGGTGTGGGATGATGGAGAGAAACCTGGAACATAATGGGGAGTGAGAGCCATTAAACCAGGGCCATGACAAGGAAGAAGAGAGAACGCAGGGCACCCACATTTGCCTGACTTGGCCACCCTTGAAGGGAGAGTGGAAGTAAGCGACAGGTCAACAGGCCAGTCCCTGGATGGGGCCGAGTTTTAAGCTGAAGAAACAGCACGGGCAAAGGCATAAAAGTAGCGTTTCAGGGACCCCCGAGGTTTGGTCTGCCTGGAGTGCTGGGCCACGCTGATGGGTGGTGCACGCTGTGTGTGGCTTTTGTCCTGTGCCCCAGAGTCAGAACCCCTGCAGAGGGGAAGGAGGGGCTGGGGCAAAGGGCAGAGACATCAGTTAGGGGCCTCGTGACAGTCTGGGCTGTTCAAGCCCAGAGGGATGGCTGTGGGGTCCACACGAGAGTCAGAATTGATACTTGGAGGAGAAGTAGGATGTAACGTAGAATGGTTCCCTGACACCTGACATCCTTCATGGGAGAGGGGTTGTTCCATGTTCAATAATGAAGTTTCTAAATTAAAACAAGATTTCTCTAAAGATCTCAAATGACCAAAACAAAGAGTTGGAAGTTTATTCTAAGAGAGGGTTAACATTTGTCTATTTCTTTAGATCATAGTGAGTAAAGTTTTGTTTTGTTTATTTGCCTTCGAACCAATTCATAAAAATTAATAGTTTTAAACATTTTAAAATTCAAAATAAGAAGAGTTTTCTTTAGTTCCACTGGATAATTGAATATATACTCACAGCTTGGACCACTTTCCTCACTGCACAGAGGGCAGCAAGACCAGTGGAACTGTCTTTTAGTTCCAGGTCGAAGCATCTGGCCTGTCTGAGCAGCAGCAACATAGAGGGCACCCTCTAATCTTGGTCCCTTTCGTCCAAGGAGCACTGCTACCTTCACAGAGAGGGCCTGCAGGTCTTACCTCCCTCCATCCGAGAAGCAGTTCACTGTGTGTGACCATCGTCCCCATCTTACAGATTTGGGACACAGGCTCCTGCCTGGGGACACGCAGCAAGTTAACCACTTATGTAACATTTGCAAAGTGAATAATAGAAGAGGTAGTAGGTTAATATGGCAGAAGTTATGAAGGTGGCATGGGAATGATGGCAATTGGGGAGAAAGTTGCTCTAATCTCACAAGAACAGAAAGGTGGAGAGTAGGAATTGGCCCCAGCTGTATACAAAGCACCAGTGCTCCTTCAGAGAGAAGGAGAGACCAGGGAGAGACCAGGACGGGGAATCAGGCGGCCAGGGAAGAGTTACATTTCCCTCAGGCACCTCATTTCTCTTTCTGGCTCTAGTTTCCTCATCTCTGAAGGGGGAGCTGAGTAGCCTGTGGTTGTCTCGTTCATCCCAGTGCCTGTGCGGCGTACTGGACGCTAAGCAGTGTACCGGTGCTATAGACGCTTACTTAGTCCTGAGTGACATGACACTGGGGAGACTGACCCAGACACACATATACATGTACGTGCATGTGCACACACGCTCCTGGGACAGTTCTTCAGCACCTCCCTCACTTGGAGGTGGGAGTGCAGCTGCCCAGTGAAATGATCTTCCAACGCGCATCAGTCACAGCGGCCTGCCCCTTTGGGTGGTTGGACCCGACAGCTTACCTGTTGTAGCCTGCTATTAACAAGCAATGTTCCCTTACAGGTTAGCAATCCGAAGCAATGGGCGACTGGAGCTTTCTGGGGAGACTGTTAGAGAATGCTCAAGAGCACTCCACGATCATCGGCAAGGTCTGGCTGACGGTGCTGTTCATCTTCAGAATCCTGGTGCTGGGAGCCGCAGCGGAGGAGGTGTGGGGAGATGAACAGTCAGACTTCACTTGTAACACCCAGCAGCCGGGCTGCGAGAACGTCTGCTACGACAGAGCCTTTCCCATCTCCCACATCCGCTTCTGGGTGCTGCAGATCATCTTTGTGTCCACACCCACCCTCATCTACCTAGGGCACGTGCTGCACATCGTGCGCATGGAAGAGAAAAAGAAGGAGCGAGAGGAAGAGCAGCTGAAGGGAGGCCACCTGCCCCCCAAGCCGGCGGGGCCATGTGGGCCCCCAGTGCGGGACGACCGTGGCAAAGTCCGAATCACGGGGGCCCTGCTTCGGACCTATGTCTTCAACATCATCTTTAAGACGCTGTTTGAAGTGGGCTTCATTGCCGGACAGTACTTCCTGTATGGCTTTGAGCTGAAGCCACTCTACCGCTGTGACCGGTGGCCTTGCCCCAACACAGTGGACTGCTTTATCTCCAGGCCCACAGAGAAGACCATATTCATCCTCTTCATGCTGGCAGTGGCCTGCGTGTCGCTCTTTCTCAACATGCTGGAGATCTACCACCTGGGCTGGAAGAAGTTTAAACAGGGAATGACCAACCAGTATAGCCCAGACACCCCTGAATCCAGGATGGGGGCCACAAAGCCTGGGGGTGTGAGCCCACTCCTCCTCCCCTCCAACTCTGCCCCTCCCACCATTACCATTGGATTCCCGCCTTCCTACACTCACTCTGCCTCTTCCCTAGGACAGGCAATGGCCACGGGCTATCCCGGGGCCCCTCCACCAGCAACAGACTTCAAAATGGTAGCCCTGTCTGAGGCACATGGGAAGGGCCATGCTGCCAAATTCTACAATGGCAACCACCACCTGCTAATGACAGAGCAGAACTGGGCCAACCAGGAGGCTGAGCAGCAGAGTTCAGCTAGGAAGGCCTCCCCGCCAGTGTCCGCTTCTGCATCCCTGACCCCTCCAGGCAGCCCCCAGCAGCTCCCTCAGGGGGACAGAGCAGGAAGCAAAGTGCCTGTCCTGCTGGCGAATGGGAATGGCAGCCCCTGGGGAGAGAAGAAGTTGGAAGTGACTCCTGATGAGGAGGAGCGGGCAGTGGCCACCGTGGTAGCGATGCATGCGCCTCCTTTGCCCCCTACAGACCCGGGACGGTCAAGCAAGGCCAGTAAATCCAGCGCTGGTCATGCCAGACCAGATGACTTGGCCGTCTAGTGGTGGTCTCTCCAGACAGCTTTATAATCTTTTTTCTAGCAACCAAAACCAAAGTGTGGTTCAAATTAGCAGATAGAGAGCCTGAAAGTGTTAGAGAGCACTGGAGTTGGAGGAGGGAGGATGTCAAGCGCAGAGATCAGGTTTCTGTGTGTCAGTGCTTGCTGTTCTTAACACTGTGGGGTAGGGGAGAACATCAGTGCTTTCTGAGATGGGGAGGTGGGCGCAAAGTGGAGTGCAGGTGCTGTTGGCCTTTCAAGATATTCACAGCAAGCCAAGACCCAGAAACCTGGGCGCCTTTGCAGGTGTTGCTGTGGGCCGTGAGCCCCCACTATCTGGGTGGTGACTGTTCTGTGATGGTAAAGCAGCAGGTGTCTGCAGTCACTACAGGGCAGGACAGTTAGGTCTTCTATTCCTAAGCTCTCCAGAGCCTCTGGGCAGCCAAGAAAGTCATGGTGCACTTAGCCCTATCTCTGTTTGATACTTTTAACTTAGAGTTGAATTTCAGTTGGGATATTTGCCAAACTGCACTAAAAAAAGATTTAGAGCAAGTCCATCTAGTGTCATTTGAGTTTCTGAAATTGCATGCGAAGCCCAGGATATCAGACCGCACCCTTCATGACAAGTGACAATGAGCAGCTACCCTCCGGAGGCAGAGATTCAGCGGGCAAGGGCCACAGAGGTTGCTGGTAAGAAAGCAGGTGGAAATGCAGCAACCCTTGAGATAATTTTTAAACAGCTGAGGAAATTGAAATAAAAGTATGGCAGGCATGCCTTAGGTATTTGTTTTTTAAATGATATTTTGTGCTTTGATCTGAATTGTACAGGTATGCCTATTTTTCCCCACTTTCTACCTTTCAGAAAAAATGAAAGAAAAACAGTATTATTAAAATGGATACTGACCTAGAGAGTGCTGATTTGTCCCATTACATACTAGTAAAGATTTGAACTTTCTTTCAGAAGAAATTCTTCAACTACATGCGTCAGCTAATTACTATGAGAATGTATTACATAAAATAAAAGCAGGGAAAAAATTTAAGTGCACTTCAAATACTTGAAGTTGTGAAGTTTTTGAATGGGAGATAAAAAGGTAACCACTGTTGCCAGAAAAATTATTTATACCAATGAATCAATGACCTACATTTTTTTTATCAGTACAAAATAAAACTCCTCAAGTTTCCTAACCTTTCTTTATAGGCAGCCTGTTTGCTTTCTAAAGTGTAAATAAAAGTGTCTGGGTTTTACTTCCTGTGTGGTATCTGTGCTGATTTCAGACTGGGGCCCCATTTGTCATCTGCAGGGATTGCTGGGGTGACAGGGAGGCTATTTATGTGCGTGGGTGTGGCTGGAAGGCGGCAGCATTTTCTGTGCCGCACACCCTGCTGCATGCCTCGGTCACCGCTTGTTTATAGACCCTGAGCAGTGGTAACGCGGAGCCTGTCCTCGTCACACTTGTGGCCTCCAACTTCTACAAATAGCGTCAGCCCTTAGTCAGCAAAACACCGTGCACTCTCCAATGGAATTCGTTTCTTTTATGAATTTGATGATGTATTTGGGGCCACACTCCACAATGTACTTTGTGTTTTATATTGTAAAGAGTGACCCACGAACAATCCGATGAAAAGCCCTCGACAACCTCTGCTTTGATTTACGTGTGCGGCTGGTTCATCAGTACGTTATGCTCGCTGCGGAACGGAGTTGAAAAATGCTAACGTCCCAAATATATCTCGCAGCCTTTCTCGAACAGATTGACAGAGAGAAGGAAGCCCTACGGAAAATTATTGGAGTGACGATTTTCTCGATTCTCCATAAGCTGGTGCCGAACTGGTGCCGCTCTCGATGCACAGGAGAGAAATTAGTTCATCACATACAGTGGACACCTCGGCCTCGGGCAGCAGGGCTTGTTCTCCTGGGTGAGAAGGGCTGCTAGAAAATCCCAGTGTGAAAAGCATTCTGATATCAAAGCTTTGGTCCTTTTAGAAAATGCAACTGCAGCTAGCAGACAGCAAACGTACAACTCACTGAGTGGATATGAATACTTAGTTCTTTAGGTTCTACCGCAGTAAATGTTAGTAACAATAATAAGCTTCTTGTTTACTCACGATTTAATTTTGAGTGGGGTTGGAGATGAGAGTGAGAGCTATAATTGTATTTAGTTTTTACATTTTAGAATTGGATTTTATTCACATGTTCATGAAGATGCCAGTATTGTGCAATTGACCATAGTCTATTAGCCCATTTAGTGCATGGGTAGGAGTGTAAAATTAGATTCACCTATTTGAAAACCACTAATTTATAAAGAAGCAAAATTTTGCAATACAACAGTGCCTATGGTATTTTTTCAGGTTACTGTTCTGATTTCAATTTGTGTAAAAGTTGAGAGCATGTCTTACATTATGTTGCAATTTGAGGTACCCACGACCCTGAAGGCTAGGTCCTTCTCCCTAACGGGGATGTGGGCAGTGTGAAAGGCTCCTCTCTATTTAACCATTCACTTTAAGCACTGAAATGTGCAATAAAAATAGAAATTGCCTCTCCCTATGGGCAAGATTCCAGGTGTATTTTTTCTAGCCCATTAATTATTTGGAAATTTCACTGAAACAATTTATCTCCCAATTTAATAGAAACAATTTTCAATCCCTAAGCTTATTTTGAAACCCTAATGCTATACCTATTATATTTACACACATTATTTTTTAATCTGCAGTACACAAATTACTTTCTTCCATCCCTATTTTTAGATGCCTGCTCATCCAGTTGACACTGCACAATCTATAAATAGTTATAAAATGTCAGCATTACTACAGTCACAGTCCCCAAATCCAATTTTTAAAATTCTAAAATATTTCTTATAGAATCCCTCACTTCCTACTTTTTAAACTTTATTTTACTGAGTTATTCTTTTTTCCCCATGAAGTTGACAAAAAAGATACCTTAATTAAAAAGAAAAAGAGAGAAAGGGAAAAAGAGTAAGTCAGAATATTTCTGATATATCCTGGCTTTCTTTGATCTTTACGTAAGTGGCTAGAGCATAGATTTCTTATACAAGAACACCTAGAATAAGAACTATGAATACAATTTAAACATCATTTAAAAAAAATCAACGTAAAGAGATTTAGGTCTCTTTTCAAATAACAATTTTAGGTCAGGTTTTCAAAATAACAATTTTTTATTTTAAATATAATAAGAAGCAAAAACTTCTTTTCAGTTTAGGCTTTTTTTTCTGTTAACACTTTAATTCTTTACCAAATAAAGTTCTTTTCTCTGAAATTTTTTCTTTTAAACTTTTTCTTCTGATATTTGTAACATTAATTTATGGATTTCCACCAAAATAAATTCGCATAGAGTACTGCGAGATTTCAAAGGGTAAATGTTCCCCAGGGAGTTCAGGATGTTCTTTTTTATTTTTGGTGAGGAAAATCAGCTCTGAGCTAACATCCGTGCCCATCTTCCTCCACTCTATATGGGACGCCGCCACAGCATGGCTTGACAAGCTGTGCGTCGGTGCGCGCCCGGGGTTCCAAATCTTCGACCCCCGGGCCCCGAAGCCGAGAGCGCGCACTTAACCGCTGCACCAACGAGCAGGCCCCCAGAATATTCTAAATAACGTTTAAATATAACATGTAGACCTTAAAGTCAGAAAATGTATTTCTCTTCCTAATTTTATATTACACTGCAAAGCTTAGGTTTACTCACTCCAAAATTTTTTATTGCCCAAAGGATTTTTTTTTCTCTTTGCATTATAGAATGTCATAACCAGACTTTTTATGGTCTAAGAGCAGTGAAGTATTTCTAGTACTATATTTGAAGATGTTTGGTATATAAATGTTAACTTAGATCATAATATTTACAAAATTTTTGTTGACACTTTATTTTTGTGCTATAACAGTATGTTTCCTAGACTAAATTATAACTGAAAATAAGCATTTTATAAGTAATAAAAAGTGGCCTTAAATTTAAATCACTAGTTCTGTAGTTGGTTATTTTTATTGATAGAATCCCTGAGCAGGTTTTCAAAATAACAATTTTTTATTATTTTATTTATAATAAGAAGCAAAAACTTCTTTCCTACAAAAGAAGTTTGAGAAATTTCTGCAGTGGCTGTTTTGTTTGTTTGTTTTTGTGAGGAAGATTAGCCCTGAGCTAACATCTGTTGCCAATCCTCCTTGTTTTTGCTGAGGAAGATTGACCCTGGGCTAACATCCCTGCCCATCTTCCTCTACTTTATATGGGATGCGGCCACAGCATGGCTTGACAAGTGGTGCGTCAGTGCACACCCGGGATCCGAACCTGCGAACTCTGGGCCGCAGAAGCGGAAGGCTATGCCACCAGGCCAGCCCCTGCAGCGTCTGTTTTGTCTTTTCACAGGTACTTACCAACTTAAAAGTGTCTTCCCAGGGGTCTTCTAGCGTTGCTACGTCTGGTTACGTGTTCTCCTGAAGAATTAACATTGTCACTGTTAACCTTCTTGTCTGTCTCCTTAAGTCCCCCTTCATCCACGATACTGCTAAGCTCTAATAGGATTTAAGGAGTGGAGAGATCTCTTTGTCTAGCAAGGCTAGAGTTTATCGTTCTTGGGCACGACTTTTCTGTATATAATTACAAATGACTGTACAGTTGTATCTTTGCCTTTATGACACTCGGCAATACCTGTAATGTGTGCGACTCCAAGTTCTTAATCAGAAATACAATTCGCGCTTACACGGTTCCTGCTTTATAAATCCACTTTGGGGATGCTTTCCAGGGACGCAGTATAAGAAAAACGAGACCAACCTGGACTCTTTGAAGGCTCTAAGGAGCCCCAACACTCAAAATTCAACCCCACCAAACACGAACTGGTGAAAAGTTCCCTTATCGCAGACCTAAGTGCAAAAGGCTGTCCTGAGGAGCGGTTTGGGGAAGAGCCCCAGCGCTGCGGATGAAAGGCCACGGGCGGCCCCACACCGAGGGCGCGGGCGCAGGGGCGCTGCGCTCGGGAGGCGGCTCGACCCGTCACCCCGCGGCGGGACCGCCAGCGCTGGGGCCGCGGCCGCCGTGAGGAGGGCTGGGGGCACCGAGGGCATCCCCGGCCTTCCCGGGAGGCTGACCACGCGGGCACGGGAGAGGCTGGCAAGGGAGGCGGCAGGGGCTTTCCCGCAGCCGCGTGCGCGGGCGGCTGCAGGGCGCGGCGGGAGGACCTGGGCCGGCGGCCCGGCACCGCCAGGACGAAGGCGCACGCCCGAAACGGTCTCCTTCTCCACGGTGCAATGAAATGCAGGGTGGTAGGGAAGTCCTCTGTCGGCGCTCTGCGTCTGTGCAGGCTTAAACGATGCTTTGTAATGTATACGGTCCTTCAAATAAGACATCCTCTCACCGGGGACCCCAAACAATCCTGGACCGTAAACAGCCCCGTACCCCAGTCCAGTTGGGCCTCCAGGGGCACAGACAAGGGTCTGAACTCTGGACTGCTCCTTTCCGGCCGTGTGACTTCGGCAAGGTTATTTAACCTCTTTGACTTTATAGATGAATTTTCTCATCTGAAAAATGGAAATAAAGTTGTGAGGAGTAAATGAGAATGGACAGCATAGTGCCTGACCCGCCATAGCGCTTAATAAAGCCTCTGTGTAAATAAACAAAAATAATCCACAGGCTGGCCAAAATTATCTCCTGCCTACACGTTTTTACTTTTTACCTTTATTTTAAAACAAAACGGTTTCCTACATATGATGGAATATTATTCAGCCCTAAAAAGGAAGGACATCCTGTCACATGCTACAACATGGATGAACCTTGAGGACATTATGCTAAGTGAATAAGCCAGTCACAAAAGGACAGATATTTTTGATTCCACTTATATGAGGTACCCAGAGTAGACAAACTCATTGAAACAGAAAGGAGCGTGGTTGCCAGGATGGCGGCGGGGGTGGGGGTGGGGGGGTGGAGTTAACTGGAAACTTTCAGTTTTGCAAGATAAAAAAGGTCTGGTGGGCCGGCCACGTGGCTTAGCAGTTTGCCCACTCTCCGCTGCTGGCAGCCGGTGCTTGGATCGTGGGCGCGCCCCGTCGCACCGCTTCTCCGGCCATGCTGGGGCTGCGTCCCACATACAGCAACTAGAAGGCTGTGCAGCTATGACATACAACTATCTACTGGGGCTTTGGGGGGAAAAATAAATAAATAAAAATTATTTTAAAAAAATTAAAATTGCACCTTCTTTCTAAAAAAAAAAGTTCTGGAGATGGATCGTGGTGATGGTTGCACAACAATGTGAGTGACTTAATGGAACTCTACACTTAAAAATGGTTAAGGGGGTAAATGTTATGTTATGTGTATTTTAACACAGTTAGAACTATATATATCCACAAGTGAAAAAAAACAGTTTTAAATTGAACTAAAATACACACAGAAGGACGCAATGCCTGAGTATACAGCTTGATGAATTTGAACACACCTAGGTAAGCAAGACCCAGAGCAAGAAACAGAACATTTCTTCACCCGAAAGACTCCCTCTCTTTTTTCTTTTTATGTCACGACTGCCCACCCTTCTAAAATTATTCACTCTAAAATTATTAGTTATGGAAATGAAGGAGACCATTGGGAGGCAGACGGGAGGAAAATGTGGAAGGAAGCAGGTCACTAAGGTATGACTAATACAGCTGTCTGCATCCTGGTACACTCGGTTAAAAGCCATCCAGCTGAGTGCTAGTCCTAAAAAGAAGTCAACTTGGCATGCTCTGAACATACCCCAGAAAACTACTATTGTCCCTGATTTGGAATCTTCTTTGAGCCATTTTGTGAGTTTTCATTATCTTCTTAGTGGGAAAAACCAAAACGGTTTAATCTTTTAAATGATTTATAGTTTTTTGTTGTTGTTTTTGTGAGGAAGATCAGCTCTGAGCTAACATCCGATGCCAATCCTCTTCTTTTTGCTGAGGAAGATTGGCCCTGGGCTAACATCCCTGCCCATCTTCCTCTGCTTTATATGGGATGCTGTCACAGCATGGTTTGACAAGCGGTGTGTAGGTCTGCGCCCAGAATCCGAACCTGTGAACCCTGGGCCCAGGAAGAGGAGCACAGGAACTTAAGCACTACACCACCGGGCCGGCCCAAAACGGTTTATAGTTTTTATTGAATAAGTTCTCAATAAATATGTGCTGAATATTGAATGAATGAATATGAAAGCCTACCTCACTAAACACCATGGGAGCCAAACACATCCAGGCCATTGGATCAAAACTTGCAACCACTGCAAGAACCTCTAATAGGTTCTAATAGGTCTGACAATGCACTCAACGAATAGGCAACAGGCACCAATGGGCTTGCCTTTCCTTGGAAAAGCTGGTACTTGTTTATCTGTTTATGTGCAGCATTAATGTGTGTGAGATGCATACAAAAATGGACCTGGGCATTTCCTGCTTTCCCACAGAATTGCAGATCGTGCTGCCCATAATATGGGCAGGGGCACCCCTCCCCCACCCAATTATGATAGACAGCCTCAAAGGGCTTCCACAGGCTGGAGGTTCCAAATATGGAACTAGAGATTGTTACGGAATATAGGAGGTGCCCTTCCTTCTAATTTCCCCTGAAAGTTTAAAGCAAAAAAAAAGACAAAACAGAAAAAATAACCCTCGAAAGTCATTCATTCTCTGGCATGAGCTCAGAGGAAGTATATACATTTTTATAGTAAGCCTTAAGAGAACTCTTAGTCCCTGCCGCAGCCCGTGTAGACAGGAGGAGTCAGGCAGCCTGGGGGAGGGACACAGGAAACAAATGCCACTAAGAGAGAAGACTGAGGGCACAGCTCCACGGGAGCACTCCGTGCCCCGGGCCGGCCTCGGCATCTGGCAATCCCTAATTTGCAGTGTGTGTGGATTAAATAAACACACACACAATGGGGTCCTCTGTTTCAGAATAAAGCAGAGTGGTCTTAAAAACATCCCTCAGCTAAGAATTTTCATTTCCAAGGTCCTCAAAAATCATTCAGAAAGTACATCCCCACCTCCATTTTAGCATTTATCTTGAGTGTGAGTGTGTGTGAGTGTATGTGTATGTGTGAATGTATGTCTGAGCCTGTGTGTGTGTGGACTCTGTTTCTCCTCATTGTACTCTCATGTTTCTTCTTAACATACTTAGTGCCCAACCCACACAAAACAAGAGGCAGAGACAAAACCAAATATGTTTCCCCGCCATTTGCAGCAGGTGGAGCTTGTTGCTGAGGATTCAGCAGCACTGGTTGAGTTCTGTTGCTCTTGCTCAAAGGTGCTATGAAAACAGATCTTATCTCTCCTGGGTTATCTGTTGGGGGCAGGGGGGCCATGTACCTAGAGCAGAACGTTCAGAGAAAAGGCAGCGTGGTCTGGAAAGGAAGAATTTTTTTTCTTTTCTTAAAAAAAATCCAACACTAATAAAGATCCAAGTACAAGTTTCTCTTACAATGTTCACTCAAGGGTTAACTTTCAGAGCTGCCCTGGTTCTCAGCATAATGATGTCATCATGAGGCAGCCCCTTTCAACCTCCCTCTCCCCCTCCCCCCACCCCGGCCCCCCACCTTTGAGTCTGGGAAAGCTGGTGCTGTGTGAGAAACCGCCCGCACTCCGTTATTACTCATTCAGTGTGTGAGAATGTCCAGCACTATACAAACTAAAGATGTGAGAGTGAGTCTATGTGTGTTTTAGGTTTGAGGTTTTTTTTTCAATGAGCAAGGGGGACTTTAATGTACAGAAAGAATTTTACAGCTACTTAAATTTCAAATTAATATTTCATTATTGAAGTTCAAATTCAAAAACTTTGCTTTCCTTTAGCTTTTATGTTCATTGTACAAATCTTCTTATACTAATATATCTAGTAAACTTTATATAAAATAAGAATAATCACCTTCAATTAGTTGAACCAATTAAACTCTTAAAAATCAGTCCATTTAATTAAATTCTTCTTAACATTTTGAACTGCATTTATAAATTTAATATATTCATTTTTCTTCTTAAATACTTAAATGCCTGAATGGCACAACCCATACCCCTAAGTCACAAAACTTTACAACAACCTTAAACAACTCTTTAAAAATCTAATAAATCAAAGTTATAAATATAGGAACTTTCAAATTCTTGTATATGTTCCACATTGTTTACAGACTTAATCAAATGCTCTTTAGCTTTATAACTTAAAAATTACGTCTAAAATTAATTATACATTTTACATAGAAATTACAAACCTATTTTGTCAGACTCTGTAATATGTCAGCTTCTCTTAGATTACAAACATATTAAATATCCAGTATACCACAATGTTACACTGACAGAAGGCAGATCAGTGGTTGCCTGGGTTCAGGGTTAAGGAAGGATTGATTGCAAAAGACATGAGGAAAGTTATTGGTGAGATGGAGGTGTTCTATATGTTAACTGTGGTGGTGGTTATACAGTGTATACATTTTTCAAAATTCGCTACACTGCACCCTTAAAATAGATTTATTTTACTATTCATATATTACTTATATGCCAACAAAGTAGATTTAAAGGGAAATATGTATATATGTAGATGTGTATATTATATATACATATATATACTCAATGAAGACGAAACAAACTGAACACAAAAGTACTAAATCTTCAGTTTGACTTACTTTATCATTTCTATATTCAATTATAAACAGTATTTATGGTTGAGATAAGGTCTGAGAGATGAGATGTGAGGGAATACCAAGCCGAGGAAGCAGTAGGGCCGACAGTGGTTCTCCATCAAGGGCTGAAAAGGGCAGAGGTGAAAAGGAAGACTGCACGGGGACGTCAGCCGTCTGGACTGGCTGTCACAGGATGTGCTGTGGACTAGGCGACACTGAGCCCCCGGCACGCCTGCGTGTCTGGGCACGATCACTGAGTAAGTGATGACAGGCGGAGGCGGGTATGAGTTTCCTGTGGCTGCTGTAACAAATCGCTATATACTTACTGGCTTAAAACAATGCAAATTTATTCTCAGGGGAGGCCAGAGTTCTGAGATCAGTTTCACTGGGCTGAAGTCAAGCTGTTGGCAAGGCTAATTCCTTCCGGAGGCTCCAGGGGAGAACCCACTCTCCTCTCTTCTACTTCCAGAGGCTGGTGGCATTCCTGGCTCCTGGCTGCATCACTCCAATCTGTATCTGCTTCCGTGGTCACATCACCTTCACCTCTACCATTGTCAAATCTCCCTCTGTCCCCTTTTATAAGGACACTGGTGATTACATTTAGGGCACACCCAGATAATCCAGGACTATCTCCCCATTTCAAGATCCTCAACTTGTCAGCGGAGTCAAGATGGCGGCGTAGGCAGACTCTGAACTCACCTCCTCCCGTGGACACAGCCAATTTACAACTACTCGTGGAAAAATTACCCCTGAGACAGAACTGAAAACTGGATAAGAGGAACTCCTGCAACAACGGACAATCCTAACTGGGGTAGAAGAGGCAGAGACTCCCTTCTAGAGAGGAAAAACGCCGCCTTCACAAGCCGCCAGCTTCACGGCCGCCGGGAGCAGCTCACAGGTACGCAGCCTCCCTGGAGGCGCGGGGCCCTGAGCCCGGGAGCGCCCCCGCTGTGGGCATTTTGTGGACCCAGCACAATCGAGACCAGCGGCATAATATCTGACTGTGCCTGCTACTAAAACATTGGGGAGCACCCCCAGAAAACCCGGTTCACAAAGAAACTAAAACTGGCTCTTAAAGGGCCCGCGCACAAACTCACCCGTTCCAGAAAGCATCCTAAAATCACCAGAAAGAAAGGTGCACAGTGCTTCGGTGACAAGAGACTCACCTAATAGGCCCTGAGTGCATCTCGGTGAGGGGTGAGACCTCTCCAGGGACTGGGACATTGGCGGTGGCCATTGTTGTGGCCTGGTGTGAGCATGCTGACACAGACGCCATTGGAGTTCTCCCTGAGACCTGCTAGCCCAGGGTCTGCTCCACCCGCTAGAGCACCGATTTAATCCAGCTCAGCCAGGGCAGGCAGCCCACCCTAGAGACTGGCCCCACCCAACAACAAGCCCTCAGGCAACGTGTGGGCCTGCATAGATTGGTGACTGGATTCTCTGCAGCCTGGAAACTGAGCTGACTTGAGCGGGGCAGGGTGTGCACAAGGAGCGGGTGGAGAGTGTGGGCCGGTGGCAGAGTGTGTGGGGCTCCCACCGTGGAGAGACTGGGTCTGCTTGGGGAGGTCGGGGCGCTCACACGGGGCAGGACTGTGTCGACTGTGTGTGTGGACCTGTGGGCAACAGGGCTTGTCAGCTGCAGAAGACTTGTGCTTCTCAAAGACCCACATAGGAGGTTTGCCCCACCTTCCAAAGCCTGAAACAATTGGGTGCTCCTGTGCCTAAGGGCAGCCCCACCCAGCTGCAATCCTCAGAGAGCTGACAAGAGACCTAATAGGCTAGAGGTTTACAGCAATTGTAAGGCCCTGAGCCTAACAACCTGCCACACTGGGGGCCTACTCACTTAAAAGAAATACTGCAATACAAATGTGGTATTAGAACTTGCAGCCAACTGTGCTGGGGCTCCCCACACCTGATAAAGAGACTGAAGGGCCCACAACAACTACAAGCAGCTGAGCAATACAACAGCTGGCCAGGAGCATAACTCAGCCTCCCTGGGCGCTTACAGGGAGAGCAAACAGGCCACAATAGAAGGACACACGTAGCCCACATAGGGGCCACCCCTGGAACATTGAGAACTGAGGGAAGCACACTGGAAGCCTCCTAAGGCATCACTTACATAAGGTCACCTATCCAAGAGCAGGAGACATAGCTGACCTACCTAATACATAGACACAAGCACAGGGAAAGAGGCAAAATGAGGAGGCAAAAGAATACATTCCAAGTAAGGGAACAGGACAAAACCCCAGAAAAGGAACTAAGTGAAACAGAAATGAGCAACCTACCTGACAGAGAGTTCAAACTAAGAGTGTTAAGGATGCTCACTGATCTGGGGAGAAGAATAGATGAACTCAGTGAGAATGTCAACAAAGAAATGGAAGATATAAAAAAGAACCAATCGGAAATGAAGAATACAATACTGGAAATGAAAAATTCATTAGAGGGACTCAAAAGCAGAGTAGAGGATACAGAAGAACGGATCTGTGAGCTGGAAGAAAGACTAGAAGAAATTAGCCAAGGTGAACAGGTAAAAGAGAAAAGAATTAAAAAGAGTGAGGACAGTCTAAGGGACCTCTGGGACAACATCAAGTGCACTAACATCCGTGTTATAGGTGTCCTGGAAGGAGAAGAGCGAGACAAGGGGGCAGAGAATCTATTTCAAGAAATAATAGATGAAAACTTCCCTAACCTAAGGAAGGAAACAGACATCCAGGTACAGGAGGCACAGAGAGCCCCAAACAAGATAAACCCAAAGAGGCCCACACCAAGACACATCACAATCAAAATGTCCAGAATTAAAGATAAAGAGAGAATCCTAAAAGCCGCAAGAGAATGTCAAGTTACATACAAAGGAAACCCCATAAGGCTATCAGCTGACTTCTCAGCAGAAACCTTACAGGCTAGAAGAGAATGGCACGATATATTTAAAGTGCTAAAAGGAAAAAACTTACAGCCAAGAATACTCTACCCAGCAAGGTTATCGTTCAAAATGGAAGGAGAGATCAAAATTTTCCCAGATAAGCAAAAATTAAAGGAGTTTGTCACCAAGAAATCAGTGTTACAAGAAATGTTAAAGGGACTGATTTAAGGGGGAAAGAGAAGACCACAAATAGGAAAAATTATCTATTTCCACGATTAGAACGTAATGGATACAAATGCACAAAAAAGAGGTTGGATATGATATCAAAAACATAAAAGGAGGGAGGAGGGTAGTTAAAGAGTACAGCTTTCAGACAGAGGTCAAACTAAAGTGACCATCAATTCTGTATACAAGAAGTAAGGAACAGAGGAGGACTACTAAAACACTGAGGAAAAAAAAAAGTTAAAAAATGGCAGTAAGTACATACTTATCAATAGCTACTTTAAACGTCAATGGACTAAATGCTCCAATTAAAAGGCATAGGGTGGCTGACTGGATAAAAAAACAAGACCCATATATATGCTGCATACAAGACACACACTTCAGACCTAAAGACACTCACAAACTGAAAGTGAAGGGATGGAAAAAGATACTCCACGCAAATGGCAATGAAAAGAAAGCTGGGGTAGCAGTACTCATATCAGACAAAATAGACTTTAAAACAAAAACTGTAAAAAGAGACAAAGAAGGGCATTACATAATGATCAAGGGAACAATCCAACAAGAGGATATAACACTTGGAAATATCTACGCACCCAATGTAGGTGCACCTAAATATATAAAGCAATTATTAACAGACATAAAAACAGAAATAGACAGTAACACAATAATAGTAGGGGACTTTAACACTCCACTTACACCAACGGATAGATCATCCAAACAGAAGATCAATAAGGAAACATTGGCCTTAAACGACACACTAGAACAGATGGACCTAGTAGATATATACAGAGCATTCCATCCAAAAACCGAAGAATACATGTTCTTTTCAAATGCACATGGAACATTCTCCAGGATTGATCACATATTAGGCCACAAAACAAGTCTCCATAAATTTAAGAAGATTGAAATAATACCAAGCATGTTTTTCTGACCACAACGGTATGAAACTAGAAATCAACTATAGGAAGAAAATCAGAAAAGCCACAAATACATGGAGATTAAACAAAATGCTACTGAACAACGACTGGGTTAACGAAGAAATCAAAGAAGAAATCAAAAAATACCTGGAGACAAATGAAAATGAAAATACGACATGCCAGAATTTATGGGATACAGCAAAAGCGGTTCTAAGAGGGAAGTTTATAGCAATACAGGCCTATCTCAACAAACAAGAAAAATCTCAAATAAACAATCTAACAATGCACCTAAAGGAACTGGAAAAAGAAGAACAAACAAAGCCCAAAATCAGTAGAAGAAGGGAAATAATAAAAATCAGAGCAGAAATAAATGAAATAGAGACTAAAAAAACAATAGGAAAATTAATAAAACCAAGAGCTGGTTCTTTGAAAAGATCAAAAAAATTGACAAACCTTTAGCTAGACTCACCAAGAAAAAAAGAGAGAAGGCACAAATAGGTAAAATCAGAAATGAAAGAGGAGAGGTTACAACAGACACCTCAGAAATACAAAAGATTATAAGAGAATACTATGAAAAACTATATGCCAACCAATTCGACAATCTGGAAGAAATGGATAAATTCTTAGAATCATACAACCTTCCAAAACTGGATCAAGAAGAAGTAGAGAATTTGAATAGACCAATCACCAGTAAGGAGATCGAAACAGTAATCAAAAACCTCCCCAAAAATAAAAGTCCAGGACCAGACGGCTTCCCTGGTGAATTCTACCAAACATTCAAAGAAGACTTAATACCTATTCTTCTCAAACTCTTCCAAAAAATTGAGGAGGGGGGGAAGCTCCCTAACTCATTCTACAAAGCTGACATTACCCTGATACCAAAACCAGACAAGGACAACACAAAAAAAGAAAATTACAGGCCAATATCACTGATGAACATCGATGCGAAAATCCTCAACAAAATACTAGCAAATCGCATACAACAATACGTTAAAAAGATTATACACCATGATCAAGTGGGATTTATTCCAGGTATGCAGGGATGGTTTAACATTCGCAAATCAATCAACGTAATACACCACATTAATAAAATGAAGAACAAAAATCACATGATCATCTCAATAGATGCAGAGAAAGCATTTGACAAGATCCAGCATCCATTTATGATAAAAACTCTGAATAAAATGGGTATAGAAGGAAAGTACCTCAACATAATAAAGACCATATATGAGAAACCCACAGCTAATATCATCCTCAATGGTGAAAAACTGAAAGCTATCCCTCTAAGAACAGGAAACAGACAAGGATGCCCACTGTCACCACTCCTATTTAACATAGTATTGGAAGTCCTAGCCAGAGCAATCAGGCAAGAGAAAGAAATAAAAGGGATCCAAATTGGAAAGGAAGAAGTGAAACTGTCACTATTTGCAGATGACATGATTTTATATATAGAAAACCCTAAAGAATCCACCAGAAAACTTTTAGAAGTAATAAACGAATATGGTAAAGTTGCAGGATACAAAATCAACATACAAAAATCAGTTGCATTTCTGTACACTAACAACGAAGTAGCAGAAAGAGAAATTAAGACTACCATCCCATTTACAATTGCAACAAAAAGAATAAAATACCTAGGAATAAACTTAACCAAAGAGGTGAAAGATCTGTACACCGAAAACTATAAAACATTTCTGAAAGAATTGAAGAAGACACAAAGAAATGGAAAGATATTCTGTGCTCTTGGATTGGAAGAATTAACATAGTTAAGATGTCCATACTTCCTAAAGCCATCTATAGATTCAATGCAAGCCCTATCAAAGTTCAAACAACATTTTTCACAGAAATAGAACAAAGAATCCTAAAATTTATATGGAACAACAAAAGACTCCGAATAGCTAAAGGAATCCTGAGAAAAAAGAACAAAGCTGGAGGTATCACACTCCCTGATTTCAAAATATACTACAAAGCTATAGTAACCAAAACAGCATGGTACTGGCACAAAAACAGACACACAGATCAATGGAATAGAATCGAAAGCCCAAAAATAAACCCACACATCTATGGACAGCTAATCTTTGACAAAGGAGCCAAGAACATACAATGGGGAAAAGAAAGTCTCTTCAACAAATGGTGTTGGGAAAACTGGATAGCCATATGCAAAAAAATGAAAGTAGACCCTTACCTTACACCATACACAAAAATTAACTCCAAATGGATTAAAGACTTGAATGTAAGACCTGAAACTGTGAAAGTTCTAGAAGAAAACATAGGCAGTACGCTCTTCGACATGGGTCTTAGCAACATCTTTTCAAACACCACATCTGACCGGACAAGAGAAACAATAGAAAAAATAAACAAATGGGACTACATCAAACTAAAAACCTTCTGCACAGCAAAGGAAACCATCAACAAAACGAAAAGACAACCTAACAATTGGGAGAAGTTATTTGCAAACCATACATCTGATAAGGGCTTAATCTCCAAACTATATAAAGAACTCATGCATCTCAACAACAAAAAAACTAACAACCCAATTAAAAAATGGGCAAAAGACCTGAACAGACATTTCTCCAAAGAAGATATACAGATGGCCAACAGACACATGAAAAGATGTTCAAAATCACTAACTATCAGGGAAATGCAAATCAAAACTACAATGAGATATCACCTCACGCCCGTCAGAATGGCTATAATTAACAAGACAGGAAACAACATGTGTTGGAGAGGTTGTGGAGAGAAGGGAACTCTCATACACTGCTGGTGGGAGTGCAAACTGGTGCAGCCACTATGGAAAACAGTATGGAGATTCCTCAAAAAATCAAGGATAGAACTACCATATGATCCAGCTATTCCACTGTTGGGTATTTATCCAAAGAACTTGAAAACACCAATTTGCAAAGGTACATGCACCCCTGTGTTCATTGCAGCCTTATTCACGATAGCCAAGACTTGGAAGCAACCTAAGTGCCCATCAAGGGACGAATGGATAAAGAAGCTGTGGTATATATACACAATGGAATACTACTCAGCCATAAGAAACGACGAAATCCAGCCATTTGTGACAACATGGATGGACATTGAGGGTATAATGCAAAGTGAAATAAGTCAGAGGGAGAAGGTCAAATACCGTATGATTTCCTTCATTAAGTAGTAGATAATAACAACAATAAACAAACACATAGGGACAGAGATTGGATTGGTGGTTACCAGAGGGGAAGGGGGGAGGGAGGAGGGTGAAAGGGATAATTCGGTACATGTGTGTGGTGATGGGTTGTAATTAGTATTTTGGTGGTGAACATGATGTAATCTATGCAGAAATAGAAGTACAATGATGTACACCTGAAATTTTTACAATGTTATAAACCAATGTTACTGCAATAAACAAAAATAAATGAAAAAAAAAAAAAAAGATCCTCAACTTAGTCACATCTGCAAAGTCCCTTTTGCCATATAAGGTAATATTCTCAAGGTCTAGGGATTAGAATGTGGACATCCGAAGGGGGCCATTAGTCAACTGTGGGAGATCAAGATTTGGCCACCCTGAAATATATCACTTTACCTTGATTGTTTTCTCTGAGGGACATTTGACCTCCCCCACTAACTGCCTAAAGAATTTGACATGGTGGCTCCTTCGGAACAGATCTTCTATCATGATGGCTGTAATGATAATGTAAAACAGATGTTACAATGGGAGGGGCACCAAGCCCCTTTTATCAAAAAACTCTATCTCTCCCTGACCACATTATCTATAGATGACCCTGAAAAGAATTGTCTTCTTGCCTTCTGAAGTCCCAGACCACTACCCACCCCCAACACCTTCCTCGCCTTTAGCTACAATACTTAAGCAAGCATCTTAGATAGAGGAACGAGTTGCTCATTTCTGAGTTTCTCGCATGTATACATGTTATTAAACTCGGTATTATTTTCTCCTGCTAACCTGTCTTGTTGATTATTTGGCCAGCCATAAGAACCTTAAGGGAAAGGGCAGAGGGGCATTCTCCCTCTCTCCCCTCACAACCCACCACAGAGGAGTCAGTGTTTTGGACCGGATAGACACTTTTCACAAGTGGCCTTACAAGCAGTGTGCTTGGCCCTGTCCTTCCTCAATATTTGTATCCATGATGTGGATGAAGGTCCAGAAAGTTTTTTTAATAAATAGATAGAAACCAGGATGGAAGGGACTTGGTGAATGGGACATTCAGAGTCCCAAAATATCTTGCCACCCTGGACTGTTGGGCTGAATCCAACTAAACAAATCTACATCGAGATCAAGGTAAGAATCTGCACTTAGGTCCAAAAATCCAGCTGCATCAGCACAGGCTGTCCCCGGCAGGAGCCCGTGTGAGAAACCGTAACAGCTCCCACAGGCTGGCAGCGTGACGTGGCTGGCAAGGCGAGTGACAGCCCTTGGAACGACTAGGCACTGCTCCTCTGCCTGGTCAGAGCCCACTAGACAGAGGTGAAGATAAGGGGCTGCGTGTTGTAAGAGTGATTAAAATGCTAGGACTACTTGAGAAGAGGCCTGGAAACCAAGAGGACCTTGTTGAAGGAGCTGAACCATTAGGCTGAAGAGGAGAAAAATTATTGCTTTCCTGTGTAATGTCAGCGTTGAAGGACTGGCGTGGACGATTACACTCAGCTGTTTGACCCCAAATGGATGAAAACTTCAAGGAGTCAGAAAGAAAGGTCTTTGTAACAGTAACAGCTGTCCAAAGAGAAAGTGACCTCACTCAGGTCGGAAAGTTCTCTGTCACCTGCTTGTTGGGAGCTACTCCCTGGCCTGCTGTGCACGCTGTACTCATGGCATCCCTTCAACATGGACATTACCCCACTCGGCCTCCAAGCCCTGAGGACAGGCGAGCAGGCCCCGCTGCCTGCTCAGGGGACACCTTCTGAGGGAAATGGCCCCACCTCGGTCCCACAGGACCCCTGACTCAGCCTCCAGACATGCTCGTCAGCCAATTCATAGAGCCCCATGGAAACATGGAGTGTTATCCTGATTTTCAGCTGGGAGAAGTCCAATCAAGACTTGACCTAAAGACCTGCTTTAGATCATACCAGTATGTGGGAAATATAAGAAATAGCTCCAAACAGTGTTATTAGCTAAAAGTATAGTTAATAAGTGGCAGACCCCAGACTGAGGCCCAGATTCTGTGATGCAAAGCCTGGGCTCTTTCACTACATGTGGCAGACCTACAGAGACTTATTGGTCTGCAGGGGTTGCAGGAGCAGCTCTTGCCATAAAAAAAGGCCGTGTTGGGTCAGGAGAGGTCGAGGAGAGAGGTGGGAGGAAAGTAGGCAGGGAGCCGGGCGTGAAGGCCGGTCAGCACCTCCAACTCTCTGCAATGACACACTAAACCAAATCATCCAGGAGCTGGAGCAGGAAGGGCTCTCAGCCTGGCATGGCTGGACACAACTATGCTGGGGACCTTCTGAAAATACTCTGCACATTGAAAACAACCACACCCTGGAATCCAGGATCACTGGATAAGGATCATCGTCTGAAGGGATGACCCTGAGCAGGGCTGCTACCCATCTTTGTGTGAGCTGAGCCCTTCCTAGCGCTACAGGCTCCATTCCATAGTCTAGAGGTCCTCCAACTTTAGCTTGCACAAGAATCACCTGGAGGCCTTCTTAAAAATGGATTCTTGGGTCCTGTCTCTAGAGCTTCTGCTTCAGTGGGTCAGGGTAGAGCCCAGGAATATGCATTTCTAACAAGCTCACAGGTGATGCATATGCTGCTGGTGCAAGGACCAAAGGACCAAGGACCTCAAGGATCACTGCCATTCCAGAGATACACAGTGAACAACCTGCACAACCATACATGACAGCCCTAACCATCACAAAAGCACCCTTTAAACGTAGCTTCCAGGCCTGCATGTGAGAGAATAAACCAGACTAAATAAATGACAGCTGGTAATGTCCATTATCTACAAGGCTAAGATAGGCATAGATGCAGGCCGGCCCCGTGGCTTAGCGGTTAAATGCACGTGCTCTGCTACTGGTGGCCCGGGTTCGGATCCCGGGCGCGCACCGACGCACTGCTTCTCCAGCCATGCTGAGGCCGCGTCCCACATACAGCAACTAGAAGGATGTGCAACTATCAAGTACAACTATCTACTGGGGCTTTGGGTGAGAAAAAAAAAAGGAGGAGGATTGGCAATAGGTGTTAGCTCAGAGCCAGTCTTCCTCAGCAAAAAGAGGAGGATTAGCACAGATGTTAGCTCAGGGCTGATCTTCCTCACACACACAAAAAAAGATAGGCATAGATGGATGTGCAACCTAGATAATCCCAAAGGTTACTTGGCTTCTTCCTTTTTAGGTTATTGGTCCTCTGACATTTTCAACAAGGTGACTACAGAGCTGACGTCGGTCGGGTCCTTCTCAGTGCATTGCATCCAGAGGTACATGCTATCCATCTGATTAGCACTGTGGAGTGGACTTTGATCACCTGGTGAAGGGAGTATCTGCCCAGTTTCCCAAGTTGTTAACAAACAACTTGGGGAGATTCTTTGAGACTCTGCAAGTCCTGCTCTCCTGAAACTCTTACCTCTGATTTTAGCATCCATTAGAGTATCTCACCCGCAAGAGTCATTCATGTGGTGGTTGCCTGCTGCTGATTTTCTATTGCCCTCTTTTCCTCTACTGTTATTAATTAGATCACTCCTTTTTTTTTTTTTGGTGAGGAAGATCAGCCCTGAGCTAACATCTGTTGCCAAACCTCATCTTTTTGCTGAGGAAGACTGGCCTTGGGCTAACATCCGTGCCCATCTTCCTCTACTTTGTGTGGGACGCCTGCCACAGCATGGCTTGAGAAGCACTGTGTAGGTCCACGCCCAGGATCTGAACCCAGGAACCCTGGGCCACCGAAGAAGAGAGCACAAACTTAACTGCTACACCACCAGGCTGGCCCCGAATTGGATCACTCCTTTTTAACTGCCATAGCTTTGTTGGCTCACTATGGACTTGTAGACAACAAAATTCCAAGTCTTTTACTGATAAAATATGTAACATTTGTAAATTTACAGCTTACAAAGTGCTTTCAGTATATTATCTCATTCAATTTACTCACATGAACAGCTGCCCAGAAAGGCCTCTGCATTCTCTGACCCTGGCAATGGCCTTTTGTTACCCAGCCTAAATGGAAAACCCAACATTGTCCTTGCTAAATCATCTTATTAATTGGGTACCAGCCCCCTCCAGCTATCTGAGATCAGAAGGTAGAGCCCATCATTTACTGTATTAACTTGGTGTCATCAGAAATTTACTTAGACTGTCTCAAGTCACCATTCAACATTTTGGTAAAAATATTGAGCAGAATAGAGCTAAGAAGCCATAAGCTGTCATTTTCAGTAGCACATTTACTATTAGTTGGACTATCCAAAGATACAAGGAAAATGAGTAGGAGGTAGTTAATGAATTCTCTTATACATATTGTTTCTCAGTCAACTTAAAAAATTCTGAAGTTTAGATTTAGCCAGACCACATGCTCTACAACTGAAGATAATTTCCTAAATATGGAAGAATTGTATGTCTTCAGTTACTTCCCTCGGCATCTGTAATAGCCACCATGTGATAAATGAAACAAAAATCTCATTGGAACTCTGTACACATCACTAACCTTAGAATAGAAAACAAGTGTAAAGACAGTCTGCATTATCTTATCACTTCAGGATAATCGTAGCCTCCCATGAGCCTGGCAAACAATAGGTATTCAATAAATATCTGTTGAATTGGTAAATGGATAGATGAAAGAATTATTATAAAATGTAAAAGGTAAGAGGTTTAAAAGCACAGATTTGTTTTTATTCCTTCTAAGGCTAACAAGTTGGTGCTGGCTGTTGGTGGGAGACCTCAGTTCCTCTCTGTGTGGGCCTCTCCATAGGGCAGCAGGAGTATCCCCATGACAAGGCAGCTGGCTTCCCCTAGGGCAAGCAATCCAGGAGAATGAGGCTGCACTATCTTTTTTGAACTAGCCTCGGAAGTCATATACCATTACTTCTACTGTATTCTGCTGGTCACACAGGACCAGCCCTGATTTAATGTGGGAGGATGCTACACAAGGGCACACAGCCCAGAAGACGCAGATCACCGGGGGCCATCTGGGAGGCTGGCTACCACAGGGAACGTCCAGCAAAGGTGCCTGAAAAGGAGCTCCCTGAGAGTAGGAGAAAAAGCACGAGAAGGTAATGTCCCGGAAGCCAAGTTAAAGAAGGGGGCAACTGACCAGTGTGCTGACTGCTGCTGAGGAAGATGAGAACGAAGAGCTGGATTGGATTTGGCGGCTTGGACGTCCTTGATGTCCATTAGTCTTCCCGCCAGCTGACACGGCAGCAGTGCCAGGAACTCCCTTGCAGTTTCCTGCCAAAATGCAGTCATGGAATGAATGAGTGTCCTTACACATAGGGATGGGAAAGTTACCAGCATCTGTTCTCCCTGTCAGGTCATAGACTTTTTGACCTCCTAGATATAACACCAGCAAGAATACCAGTGCTGTGAAGAACAAACAGGAAATGAACACATAATCAGCATCGATAATGTGCCAGGCTCTGTGCTAAATGCTTCTATGTGCTTGAGCTCAGTTAATGACCACAAGCGCCCTTTAATACTGTATCTAACCCCTGCTTTGCAGATGTAGACGGTGAAACTCAGAGACATTCAGTGAATATGAGTATCATAGAGCTAGGAAAAGGCAGAGCTGTGATCCAGCGCACTCATTCATTGATTCAAAACTCTTTTTTATTGAGTGCCTACTATGTACCAGGCACTGAGAATTGAGCAAAATGGGGAGCAAAATCAGACATCTCTGGCCTTACAGGGCTTACAGTCCAGGAAAGGCAAAGAAGGTCATCAAATAACCATATAAATCAATGTGTAATTAAGAACTATAAGTGCTATGAAGAAACAGTACAGAGGACCAGGAGAGCGTATAAAGGAGCCCCCCTCTGTCTAGGGGGTATGTCTTTAAGGAAGTGACATTTGAGCTGACACCTAGAGCATGAGGAGGAGTTGAATGTGGGGGGCGGGGGAGTGGAGATGAGCTCCTTCTAGCAGAGGGAAAAGCTCTGGTTCCAGAAAGTTTCTTCTTTCCCCTATGTCCAGTTACCACCTGGTAAGATCCTGAACTGTGTTGAGGCTCTCACAAGAAAAAGGTAACTTTACATCCTCCAGCTTATCTATAGCCAAAGAACAACTCATTCTTCGCTGTGAATTGCTCTCTCAGAGACGGTGGAAGTGACAAGCCACCGTATTCTGCCCCCTGCTCACTCCAGCAGTTTGTTCCAACAGAAAAAAATGCACCCAGGCTTCTCCTCAGGAACCACGCCTGAAGAAGCCGCTAACTCAAAAGGAAGGGTCTCTGCACCCTGGAACGGAAGAAGTGGGGTAGAAGTGTGGGTAGGAGGTAAGGGCCTGTTAAAAAAATAAACTGAGACACGTAAACAATTTTAGGAGTTTATTGGAGCAAAAATCTATGGGACTAGGGCACCGGAAGCGATTAGGAGCAGGCGACAGGAGCCGGGAAAGACACCCAGAGGAGGGAAATTAGGACTGGCTGCAGCTGAAAGCCAAGGTGGCCGTTTGTGATGGGCTGCCCCTAGGTTTTGATTTCTTAACCTTGAGGCATTTTCAGGCTTAGGCTTTGGTGTGCTTACATGGGTCACCAAAGCTTGAGCGCTCCTTATCTAACAGCCTCCTGGTTTAAGTAATTTAACAGGCCACCAAAGTGTGGAGGGGCCCCCGAGAGGTGGAGAGCCCTCCTCTCCCACCAGCTTCTTCCAGCTGCCCAGCCGGCTCTCACCCGCACCAGCAAACTGTCCTCTCCCCAGCGACGGGGAGGCTGCGGCCACAGCCGCCATGGCGAAGGGGACAGACTGGTGGGGAGGGCAGACACGTGAGGGGGAGGGGGCAGTCACTGAGGGGGACGGGGCCAACACTGAGCAGGACGGGGCCGACACTGAGGCGGGGAGGGGGCCGGGCACTGAGGCGGGGGAGGGGACAGGCACTGAGGAACAGACACTGAGCGGGACGGGACAGACACTGAGGCGGGGGATGGGGGCGGGCACTGAGGCGGGGAAGGGAGCAGACAGTGAGGGCGGGAGGGGCAGAGACTGAGGGGTGGCAGACACTCGGAGGGGGCAGACACTGAGGGAGGGGACAGGCACTGAAGAGGAGGGGACAGACACTGAGGTGGGGAGGGGGCAGACAGGCCGGGGAGGGGAAGGGGGCAGGCAGTGAGGGGGAAGGGGCAGACACTGAAGCGGGGGCAGACACTGGGGGCAGACACTCAGGAGGGGCAGACACTGAGGGAGGGAGGAGGCAGACACTGAGAAGGAGGGGACAGACACTCCGGGCAGGGGGCTGACACTGGGGGAGCAGACACTGAGGGGGAGGGGACAGACACTGAGGGGGGCAGACACGTGAGGGGGAGGGGACAGACACTGAAGGGGAAGGGGCATAAAATCACTGGGGGACAGACACCTGAGGCGGGACAGACACGTGAGGCGGGGCAGACACTGAGGGAGGGGCAGACACGTGAAGGGGAGGGGACAGACACTGCGGTTGTGGGGGCAGAGTACAGATGCTAGTTTGGGGAGGGTGTACCCCACAGATCTGAACCAGCTCACCCATATCCGGTCCGCAGGCTCCAGGAGCTGAGAGACTCAGGAGGCCAATTCTTTTGAATCTCCTCACTTCTAGAGGCTTCGCTGTCAAAAGGGAAAAGCTATGTGTTACCGATCATGTCAAGCGCTCCTTCATTCATGGAAGTGATTTGGCTGTGGAGCAGTGGTTTCCCCACCTTTCCTCCAACCACAGAAGGCTCAGCATAAATGAAATATTACTTGGAAGCACAATCTGTAGAGGGTGTCCAGCTAGGCCCTGCTCCTCTGAGGGGTCCACAGAGCTCCCCAGGGGGGCCTTCAGCTCTCATGGAGCAGAGGGATGGGGCAAAGCACCCCACAAAGGCTCTGGGTGACCTGGGCAGGCTCAGAAGGCATCCTGGGACCCCAAGCTCGGTCCCAGCTCCTGGTGGCTTCAGGCAAGTAATGCTTTCATCCACAGGATGCTCACCCTGGGGGTGGAAGGGCTGTTGGCAGAGCACCTGGTGGTGACACCAAGAGGGCCCCTCTGCCCAGGTGGCAGGTGACACATGGCATGGCTCCCTCCTCTGAGTTACTGCTCAAACAGTCTAGAATATCTGCTTAGAGACAAAAAAGCAGCCTAGAATATCTACTTAGGGACAGTTTGGCCGGTCAATAAAGCAGGAAATGGAAGTTGTAAGAAAATTCATAGCTCTTACCCCCACTCCCAGACTCAATAAAGCCATTGTCATTTGTAGTTCAAAAGAAAATGTGTCTGGGCACACATCAGATTCTCAGAAAGTATTTATTGAATGAACGAGTGAATGAATATGGATGTCTTCTCTTTTAACTTATGGCTTCTGTATATCTATTTGTGTGTGTGTGCCCTGCAAGTATAGAAAAAGGATGAGGGAGACAGAAAATGAGCAAATGCAATAATTCCAAGTTTCAGTCATTTACTGAAACAATACACCACCTGAAGTGTTTTCTTCTGCGGACATGTCTGATGCTGCATTGATTTTTCAGTGGTTTGTGGCCAGTGTATCAGTTATCTATTGCCGCATAACAAGTTACCTCAGAGCTTAGTGACTAGAAGCAAGGAACATGGATGATCTCACTTCCTTTCTCTGAGGACTTGGGAGAGGCTTCGCCGGGTGGAGCCTTCAGTGTCTTCACGATATTGCAGTTGGCTTTCCCCAGAGTGAGCCACTCAAGAGAGAAATCGAGGACAAGCTACCACACTTATGAGAGGTCCCTCCTTGTCACTTTCTGCCTCTTCTGTTTGTTACAAGCAAGTCACTTAGTCTGTCCACACTCAGCTGGGAAGGAATTAGCCTACACTTTTGGGGAGAGGAGAGTCGAAGAATTTGTGGACATATTTCAAAACAGTACAGCCAGTAATAAAAATAATAATAATCATATCATCTACCAGCAAGAGTGTCATAGTTTAAGTGCTGCTTCTCCTGATGTTAGGAAGTACTCCATGACTCTTTCTTTACCATATTTGCCAATGATGTAAGTCTACTTGGGAGATGACTAATGTACTGTATATATTAATTTCCTTTTATGAAGTTAAAGTCAATAGTCCTCCCAAAAAAAGAAAAGTAATGTCTCAAAAACTCATTCTTCTCTAATTAAACTTCATGCAAAATAGATTAGCCATCACTGGCTATAAACAAAAATTATTCAGAAGTCCCCCAAATATTTTTTCCTGGAATTTTAACTAACAACTGGAATTAGGGGAAACTTTAACTTAAAGAACTTTCCTGATTCTTTAAACCAAATGTGGGGTTACTTTACTGGATCAGAAGCCCTGACGTCCTTTATCTGGTTCTTTACATTCTGACACCCTTTGGGCATCTCTATCTTAGAGATTACTTTGATTTGTACTACCTTCTTCTTCCTCTTCTTTTTCTTTATTGAGATATAGTTGACATATAATGTTATATTAGTTTCGAGTGTACAACATAAGGGTCTACTGTCTGATTCTTTACACTTGTCTCTATTTTCGGATTTTCTAAAATGAGTTTATATTGCTTTTGCAATTTGTAAAAAGGCTACTTTCATTTTTGAAAATTAACTTCAACTCTAAGAGAAACTTATTTTGAGTCATATTTAAAAATAGAAAAACCAAAATACCATACATTATTTTATTTTTAAAAAGTTTTTAATGGCTTTGTTAGATTTTTGCTTATTACATTTTGCTTAAATATAATTAGATTTTGCTCGTTAGATTTTTGTGCGTGCTTACTACACTTCAAAAAAAAGTTTATTTAAGAAAAAAAGCAGGGGCCGGCCCTGTGGCCAAAAGTGATTAAAGCTCTGCGTGCTGGGCCGGCCCTGTGGCTTAGCGGTTAAGTGCACGCGCTCCGCTGCTGGCGGCCCGGGTTCAGATCCCGGGCGCACACCAACGCACCTCTTCTCCGGCCATGCTGAGGCCGCGTCCCACGTACAGCAACTGGAAGGATGTGCAGCTATGACATACAACTATCTACTGGGGCTTTGGGGGAAAAAGATAAATAAATAAAATTATTTTTAAAAAAAAGTTCTGCATGCTTTGCTTCAGCGGCTGGGGTTCGCAGGTTTGGATCCCAGGCGAGGACCTACTCCACTCATCAGCCATGGTGTGGCAGCGACCCAAATACAAAACATAGAGGAAGATTGGCACAGATGTTAGTGATACCGGATCAAAACAAAGTTGACATAAGGGAAGCCATATTGTGGAAAAGAAGCCCCATTGTAACTTTGAATGGCCTCTGACTGACTAACCCAGCTGGATATGCACCCTCCAGGAGATCTAACTGCTCTGTAGATTTTACGACCCCTGCTTGTGCATGTACCTCCCAGCTGCGATAAGATGATAACTTTGTTCTTTTGAGTTCCATAGAAATGTGATGACCCCCCAACAGAGAGTCTATGCTGATAGCCATCATCAATGAAAACTGAAAGATCTGGTGTGGCAACTCCCAGTCTGTAACACCCGAGGGTCAACATTCCTAACCCCTCGCTTATAACCCACCGGCCTGTATAACTGCTGTAAGATGTTGTGCCCCCTTAAGATGGTTCTTTCAGACGTTAGTTGGCCATCTTCCCTCTTGCTAGCAAGCTGTAATAAATTGCCCTTTCTTTCCCACCATCTTGCCTCTTGATGACTGGCTTTAGTCTTGCAGGGAACAGATTGTGCCCTTGGTGCAGTAACATTAGCTCAGGGCTAATCTTCCTCAAGCCAAAGAAAGAGGAAGGTTGGCAATGGATGTTAGCTCAGGGCGAATCTTCTGCACCAAAAAAAAAAAGGAAAGGAAAAAAAGCAGAGGTTACAAACTGAAGGCTCAGGGGCCAAGTCCACCCTCAGCAGGCTTCTGTGGCCATCGAGTTAGCTGTCAGTATGAACACATTGGACTGGGGCCTGAGTCCCCGGACTGTGGCAGCTGCTCCATACCCCTGTCTGACCGTCCCTGCCTGTCTCTCAAGGTGGCTATAAATAATCTTTTTATCGAGCTCTGCTTCAGTTATTCAAAGGGGGAGAGTCCTGCTTGCCAGGACCAGACGACAGATTTCACTGGAGGTCCCGGGGGTACCCCTCCCTGCATCTAGTTTGCCGGCACTCTGGGCCAGCTGGCCTCATGAGCTTTGTCGTTTGATGCCACCTCTATAAAGCAGCAGCTTAGCTTTCTGATGTAATGTCCACTCTTTGATGTTAAATTCCAGGGTCTACAACTGCTCTACTCACTCTGCCCGGGACCCCACTCCCCTGGGACGCCCTGTCTAGCCTTTGACCTGGCAGGTTGTCTGCCGAGAGGAGCTCTCTTCAGACGGCCACGGCCTCGCCTCCTGGGGGCTGCACTTCTGCCCCGGGGTTCACAGGACAAGCCCAGGCAAGTCTGAATGAAATGGTTTTGTTTATAAATTATATATCCTGAAGAAAGTCTGGAATGAAATAACAATGATTATTTCTGGGATTACAGATGAATTTTATTTTAATTTTCTATAGTTTCTACAATAAACTAAGTACTTTAAATATTGGAAATAAAAGGGCAAGTGCTAGTATACATATTTATAATACAAAATTAAGTGTCCAGGAGTAGCCTTGAAGGAGTGTCCTGTGAGAAAAGGGTGTGACTTTAAGGCATGCATGTTGTAACATCTGTGTTATGGGAGACCCTGGGACAATAACCTCTTTAAGATCCTATATAGTCTTACAGGGACCATCTGGGACCATCAAATAATGATTTTTCCCTTTTCTTGAGAAATTGGTGAGTTAACAGACATGAACGCTGTCCATTGTTCTTAAGCAAGTCAACTACAGGCCTCTGGGCCTGTTTGAAAAAAGCTGTTCTGTTACCGAACCAGGTCCGTTTTTGCCCACTGCCCAGAAAGCCAAACACTGAGACGGCAAGATTGCAGAGAGAGAGGGTTTAATCACAAGGCAGCCAGGTGAGACAAACGGGAAAACGAGTCTCAAATCCGCCTCCCCAATAATGGGGACTCAGGGATATTTATGGGGTAGGGGGCGAGGTGGTCTGAAATATGGAGACAGATGATGGGAGGTGAGGTAATTGATGATCTGCGCAAGCGTAGTGAGACTTCATGCCTCTTCATAGGACGCATGTTCACAAAATTGCGGTGTCAGCATGACCAGAGGGTGGAGTTTTTAGCCTCTTGACGTCAAAACGTCGCTTATCCGACATCTACGTGGGCCCACTTGATGGGTTGGTGGTCTCGATCAGGCCTGAAGCAGACAAGGGGTTCAATTCCTGAAAAACAGCTCAAACACCCATTACCATGGTGACCCCGGCTCCAGGGGGATGTTATCTATAGGAACCTAGTGGAAGTCGGAGAGCATATTGCCTAAACAGCACAGTTAACAATGCGTGGGTAAACAGCTAAAAGCTATAACCATTACTTGCAAAAAGGAAAAAAGAACTTTAGTTCCTAGCCACTTAATCATCAGTGCCTAACTGCCGGTTTCAGTTATGCACATCACTGTAGAATCTCTAACATTGCAAATCTCTGGCTTGTACTTGCTTTGCTTAGAAAGCCTGCTTCCTTGCATATATACTCTCACACACACACACATATATATATATCCTATATATGAGAATTTTCTTTTCTACCCCCCAAAAAGATGGTCTGTTGTAATTGGCAGTCTCCATGGGACCTCCAGGGACTGAGGAGTAAGAACAGCCTCCTCCCACTGCCTCCCACCCCACTGCCTCCCTCCCTCTACTAGGAAGGTTCGCCTTGAAGCTAATCAAACTCCACAGGCCTCTCGCTTGCCTGGGTTCCTTCCGAGGGCTTCCAGGGGCCACAGCAATCTGTTTACATGGTGAGGGGGTTTTGGAAATTTTGCGAAAGTAAGGTATTTAACCACAATCAGCTCAATCCCCATTTCTCTTCCAACTCCCACTCCCACCACACCTCCCTCCCTGGCATATGGAGTGCTGGAGGGCATTCTGAATAAATAGTCACTCCTCACTGAATTCATTTCTAAATAAATATTTATTTTCATATCTGATTTTATATTTGTACTTTTGCAAATACTAGTGATTGGTCAAGAGAACCAACTCTGAAGCCACTGGAGCCACTGAAGGTCTCTGGAGTCCTGGCTCTGTGACCCAGGGCCAGTAACTCCAGTTCTCTGTGCCTCAGCTTCTGTCTGTAAAATGGAGGTGACAATAGAACCTACCTGACAGGGCTGTTGTAAAGGACTTAGGGCCGTGAGCACCACAGAAGTGTTCGTGCTGGTATCGACATTTCTACAGTCGGTCTAACTTGCAGCTTCTCCCTTTGTAAAATGGGGATGACACTAATCTTGCATGGCTATTGGGAGGATTAAACGAGAGGATTTATGTAAAAAGCCCAACATGATCAATAAGTCAAAGTTATTTATTTGGGAAGTTGATTGCTAAGTATAAGACTGTAAAAATAATGAATTTGGGGTGACTTTTTTAAACCTAAAATTACATATTATTTGCCTATTTTCAGTTTGGATGCACATGTTCTCTGAGTATCAGTTTCCCCACAACCCCATGAGTAAGCGTCTCTGTTTTACAGCTGAAGGAAGGGAAGCACAGGAGGTTTAAATACTCGGCAATATACCTGACAGAAAATAAAAGGAGAGTGAAATTTGGAGGTTGTGAAAAATAATCTTCCCATTGTCATTTGAATGAGTTTTCTGTTGCTGTTACAACAAATGACTGCAAACTTAGTGGCTTAAAACAACACGAATTTATTCTTTTATAGTTCTGGAGGGTAGATGTCCAAAGTGAGTCTCAGTGAACCAAGATTGAGGTGTTGGCAGGGCTAGTTCCTTCTGGAAGCTCTAGGGGAGAACCCACCTCCTTGCCTTTCCCAGCTCCTAGAGGCTGCCCACATTCCTTGATCTGTGGCTCCTCCTCCATCTTGAAAGCCAGCAATAGCCGGTGGACTCCTTCTCAGGTCCCCTCGCTCTAACCCCTCTCCTGCCTCCCTCGTCCACTTTTAAGAACTCTTGTGATTATATTGGGCTCGCCAGATAACCTTCTTATTTTGGGGGAAGAGGGAGAATTCTGCCCCGCCCTTTCCCTTAAGGTTCTTATGGCTGGTCAAATAATTAAAAAGGCAGGTTAGCAGGAGAAAATAAAACAAAGTTTAATAACGTGTATACATGGGAGAAACCCAGAAAGCTGAGCAATTCAGCATTCTGGCTGAGGTTGTCATCTTAAATAGCATCTTCAGCTAAAAACAAAGGAGGATGTTGGGGGTAGTAGTTTGGGACTTCAAAGGGGAGGAAGGCAATTCACACGGAGATTGAAAAGCAAATGTTTGTTAGACAACTGTTTACCGGGCCACCTATAGAGAATATAGCCCAAGAGACAGAATTTAGATAAGATGGGCTTGTTGGTGCCTTTCTTATCACACCTATTTCACATTATACTATAGTTATCTCGTGGTCTTAGCTTCTTCCTGGATCAGGCCTTCTATCTTAAATTCTTTCAGGCAATTTGGGGGAAGGCCAAATGTTCTTCCTGAGTCTTCTGAGCCTTTATTGTCTTCAGCTCGAAATAATCCACATACCAGAGTGGCGCATCTTGGGGCGGCCTGCCCTGAACCCCATCACTATCTTAAAGTCAGCTGATTAGAAACCTTAATTGCATCAGCAACCTTAACTCTGCCTTTGTCACGTCACCTAACCTATCCACAAGTTCGGGGGGTTAGGATGTGGACATCTTCCGGGGGACATTTCTCTACCTACTCCATCATTCAAAGAACCAAAGTAAGGGTGGGCTCAGAGGGGCCTGGGGGAGGCAGACTTAATTTCTGTAGGCCCCAAAACGGTGTGATATAACTCCTCAGAAAGTTGGCTTTGTGTTTTATTTTATTTTGCTTTGCTTTGCTTCAGTCTGATACGCGTTTACGTTCTGGATTATTAGTAGTCAGATAAGCCGCCTCCGGGTGTATGAAGTGTTATCCTTATTAGGATAGACATTGAACACTTTTTGAGTGTGGGATTCACACCTTGCACCGATTCACTTCCTACACTGTATTTAGGATGGGAATGTGAACCCTGTGGTGTCTCTCTCCTCAACCTCCCCCCGCCCCACCCCGCCCTGCCCCACACTGGTTTTACAGGAACGTTGCTTCCTCCAGGTGGAGCCAGGCAGCAGCGGGAGGAGGCGTTGCTCCTCTGGCGTCATCTTTTTCTGCTTCTTTCCTCTCTGTCTCTCCCTCTTCCTTCCTTTCTTTCTCCTTTCCTTTGTCCTGTTCCTGGTTTTTCATCAACCCTTCTCATCATCACAGCTGGAACACAGCAAGGTCGAGTTGTGTAACTCGGGCTTCAGAACTGGAAAGGCCTGCATTTGAATTTGAATTCCATCGCTGGCGGGCTGCGGCCTCAGACAAGTGACCCAACGGCTCAGGTCTTATATTTTCCACATAGAAACACGGGATGACACCGCCCCCTCCTGTGGGTGCCCCAGGGACCATGACCAACACCTGTGAATGTGGACGCAGAGCAGCCTCGTGTTTAAGGACCCAGGCTTGGGAATAAACATGCTGAAATTCAGTCCCTGCTCACCACCTCTCAGCGTGTGTCCTCGGAAAGGTTGTTGAAACCTCCTGTGCTTCCCTTCCTTCAGCTGTAAAACAGAGGCACCTACTCATGGGGTTGTGGGGAAACTGATACTCAGAGAACACGTGCATCCAAATTGAAAATAGGAGAATAATATGTAATTTTAGGTTTAAAAAAGTCACCCCAAATTCATTATTTTTACAGTCTTATACTTAGCAATCAACTTCCCAAATAAATAACTTTGACTTATTGATCATGTTGGGCTTTTTACATAAATCCTCTCATTTAATCCTCCCAATAGCCATGCAAGATTAGTGTCATCCCCATTTTACAAAGGGAGAAGCTGCAAATTAGACCAACTGTAGAAATGTCAATACCAGCACAAACACTTCTGTGGCGCTCACGGCCCTAAGTCCTTTACAACAGCCTTGTGAGGTGGGTTCTATTGTCACCTCCATTTTACAGACAGAAGCTGAGGCACAGAGAACCGGAGTCACTGGCCCTAGGTCACAGAGCCAGGACTCCAGAGAGGCGATATGGCTGCAGAGGTGGTTCTCTTGACCAGCCACTAGGGTCTCTCTGAGCCCCCCTGGGTGCCTCTCAGAACTCTTCAGACAGTGTGCCATCTCTGGCGTGTGAGTTATGCACTTCAACGGGCCACTGCCTCTTCCATACCACAAGGGTGCAACATCAAGTCCTCAACAAGAAAATACATCAGTGTATTTGACAAAATTCAGATTATTGATTCTGTGCTCAAGCATTTCTCTTTTAATGAGTTCTCAAATCTGGGAATTGATTCTAACATTACAGAAAGCATTGTTAAGAAACTAAATCTTTAACCACAAAAGCTAGATCACTGTCAAACGTTGGCGACACGACTCTCTTTTATTAGACAGAGAGGTGGCTGGTTTGAATAAGACACAAAACAGCTGACAAGAATACTAACATTTTGGAATTTATCCGTTTGGCAAATCTAGCTAGGGTTGAAAACAGTTCTTTCCTATTCATTTGTGTTCAAGACCTCATTAAATTTGTTTGTTTTTAAATGCCCTTTAAAACTCTGTCTTGGGAAGCATTCCCTAATGAAACCTACTTGGAGGATTAAGCTGCTTTTCTAGCTTTGTACTTGTACAAACTGAGACAGCAGCCTCTGGAGTTTCTGTTAAATATGGAAGCCAAGATCAACTCAGACATCCAGGCTGATGGGTAGAAGACCAAGAGCCGAGAACACGCCAAGTTCTGATACCAGCCCCATGTCTAATCTGCCGTGTCTCCTTTGGAGTGAGTCACTTATGGAGGTGAGGGGGTGGGAGGATGGGAACTGTTGGTGTTAACTGCCTAGAAGTGGACAGAGGACCCAGTGAGGACCGCTCCTCATTGCTCCTCTGTGCTTCAGACGGGGTGGGACCAAATCTGCCTGGAGCGTGGCGTGGCATATAGTGGGCACTTAATGATTGACCCCATGAGTGAATGAATGAATGAATGAAAACTTGGATTCTGCTTGACCATCAAAACTTCATCTCACACAGATTGGAGCATCAAAGAATATGATATCAGAGAAGCTTGTTCCCTTGTCAGGGCTGGCTAATTCTTTTTGTAAAATCCACTTGATTGAGATATGATTTGTGTTTGCCACATGTATATGCCAGATGTCAGTCGTCACAATCAAGAACATTTCCGTCACCCCAAAAGTTTCCCTTGTGCTCCTTCTAGTCAATTCTCCTTCACTCAGCTTCGGGAAACCACTGATCTGCATTCTGACGTTATAAATTAGTCTTTTCTAGAATTTCACATAAATGGAGACATACAGTAGGAACTCTTCTGTGTCTGTACGTATAATGTGTTCAGGATTCATCTCTGTTGTCACAGGTTTCAGGAATTTGTTCCTTTTTGTTGCTGAGAATTCCGTTATTTGTCCATTCACCTGTTAATGAATTCTTGGCTGGTGTGTTAGTCAGGGCTTTCCAGGGGGGATAGATACACATACATTCTCAGGAATTGCCTCACATGATTACGGAGGCTGACAAGTCCCAAGATCTGCAGTTGGCAAGCTGGAGACCCACAAGAGCCAATGGTGTAAATTCCAGTCCAAAGGCCAGTAGGAACCCAGGAAGAGTCAGTATTTCAGTCTGAGTCTGAAGGCAAGAAAAAAAGCGATGTCCAATTGTAGGGCTATCAGGCAGGAGAATTTTCTCTCACTCACAGAAGGGTCAGCTTTTTAGTTCTACTCAGGCCTTCAACTGATCGGATGGGGCCCGCGCACATTAGGGAGGGCGATCTGCTTTACTCAGTCTACAATTCAGATGTTAATCTCATCCAAACACCCTCTCACAGAAACACCCAGAATAATGTTCGACCAGATGTCTGGGCACCCCGTGGCCCAGGCAAGTTGGAACACAAAGTTAACCATCACAAATGGTTTCCAGTTTGGGGCTATTATGAACATTTGTGTACAAGTCTTTGTGGAAACATATTTTCAGTTCTAAGAGTGCAATGGCTGGGTGTGTGGTGAGTTGTATATTTAACTTTTTAAAGAAACTGTGACGTGTTTGCAAAAGTGGTAAACAGAGAGGAAGAAACTCCACCAACAGAGTAGTAGAGTTTCCTGTAGAGCTGTCTAATTTGGGGGAGATAAATATACATGGAAGATAAATACTTTTATTGAAAATAGAGGGATCTCAGATCTCAGATTTTCTTACATGCTGTTTTTATATGATTACTTACTTGATTATATCTTTGGCAGTTAATTCAGTGGAAAAGCAAAATCCAGAGTTCCCTTTCGGGAACCTGGGTGTGTCAGTTATTTATTGCCACGATGATGCTGCCTAACAAACAGTGGCATACAACAGTAAACGTCTGTTTCATTTATAAGATTGCAGGGTTCGGCTTCTCTGGGCTGGACTGTTGGTGTCAGCCGGCACTGCAGTCACCTGCAGCTTAGCCAGCTGGCCAGGCAGCTTTTTCATCTTGGCCGGGGTCGCTCGGAAGCTTGGCAGTTGCTGGCTGTCGACTGATGTAGGACGCATCTGCTGGCAGAGACATGGGTGGCTCTTCTCTGGTCCGTGTGCCCGTCTCCCAGCAGGCTGACAGAGGCATGCTCTCAAGGCATTGGGAGAGGAGTAGAGTGGGAGTGGAGACACACCAGCGCTTTCTCAAGCTTCTGACTTCCCATGGCCAAAGCAAGTCACACGGCCAAACTCAGAATCAAGGGGTGGGGCAAATTCTGTTTCTGAGATTTACCCATGTTGTTGAATTAAGCTGTAGTTTCCTCATTTTCATCGCTGTGTATTGTATTGCTATATCCATTGTATTTATCGTCTATTCTATTGTTGGTGGGCATTCAGGTTGTTTTCTGCTTTAGGCTAATATAGGTAAAGATGCTATGAACATACTTACACATGTCTCCAGGGCTCATGTGCAAGTGTATCTCTAGTTTATATGTCTGAGAGGATAATTGCTTTGGCATTTACATGTTCAGTTTCATTATGGAATACCAAATTGTTTTACAAAATGATCACAAACTACAAATAAACAGTATTAGTAATAAAGATTAAAAAGCTAAGAGAATATTATGAATAGCTGTATGCCAATAAATTTAAGAAATTACATAAAATTAAAAATTTCTTAATTTTCTTATTTTATAATTTTCTAAAACTGACTCCAGAAGGAAAAGAAAACCTGAATGCTCCTATAACTATTTTTTTTTAATTTTATTTATTTATTTTTACCCCAAAGCCCCAGTAGATAGTTGTATGTCATAGCTGCACATCCTTCTAGTTGCCGTACGTGGGACACAGCCTCAGCATGGCCAGAGAAGCAGTGCGTCAGTGTGCGCCTGGGATCCGAACCCGGGCCGCCAGCAGCTGAGCGCGCGCACTTAACCTCTAAGCCACGGGGCCGGCCCTCCTATAACTATTAAATAAATTGAACCAGCAGTTAAAAATCTTGCCACAGGGGCCGGCCCGGTGGCGCAAGTGGTTAAGTGCATGCACTCTGCTGTGGCGGCCCGGGATTCGCCGGTTCGGATCCCGGGCACGCACTGACGCACCACTTGTCAAGCCATGCTGTGGCGGTGTCCCATATAGAGTGGAGGAAGATGGGCATGGATGTTAGCCCAGGGCCAGTCTTCCTCAGCAGAAAGAGATGAGGATTGGCAGATGTTAGCACAGGGCCAATCTTCCTCACAAAAAAAAAAAAAAAATCTTGCCACAAAGAAAATACTAGGCCCTGATAGTTTCATAGGAAATTTCTCCCAAAGATTCATGGAACAGAGCATTCTAATCCTGTATAAACTTTTTAGATTTATCATATTACCTTTTCTATGCTAACCATTCTTTCTTGCATCTCAGACCTTTTCTTGCTTCCCGAAGTATACATCAGAAATTCCTTTAGTGAAGACAATGTCAGTAAACTTTCAGTTTTTAGTTGTCTGAAATATCTTTATTTCACTCTAATAATTGAAAGATAGTTTCAATGTATATATTTTTGGAAATGTCATTCCACTGTCTTTTGTCTCCATTATTATGGTAAAAAGTTACTGGCTCAACGTAAGTCTAATTGTTATTCCACTGAAGTTCATCTCTCTTTTCTCTATAACCTCTTTTAAGAATTGTATTCTCTTTTCTTTGTTGTTCAGCCTTTTTATTATAATGAATCCATGCATAGATTTCCCTTTTGGATTTCTGCTTCTTGAATGTGAGGATTGCTGTCTATCATCAACTCTGGAAAATTCTTAGCCGTTATCCCTTCAAATATTGCCTCTTTACTTCTGAACTATAATTAAACTTAGGCATTTTCACTGTAATTCCTTGTCTTAATTGCCTCTCTTTGTCTCTGTTAATGGTTTTCTGTGGCATTTCCTCTAGTCCTCTTTAGCTGCGCCTAATCTGCTATTTAACCCATCCAGTCAGTTTCTAACTTCAATCAGTATAATTTTCAGTCCTAAAAGTTCTATTTTACTCACTTTTTAGTCTTATAAGTCCATTTTGATTGCCATATATTAATCCTCTCTTTGATTTATTTAAACATTCATTTTATGCTTTCATATGACAATTCCAGTATCTTCAGATTTCATGGGTCTGCGTCTGTAGTTTATTTCTGCTGACTTTTACTCATTGCTTTCTGTGCATTTAGTGATATGTATTTGTGAGCTCTTGCTCTTTGAAACTCTTTCTGTTGGAATTTGTTGGGGTCGGGTTTTGAGCTCTGGGGGCATTATTAACACAGGAACCCTTTGTTCTATATTTTGGCTTAGGTTTTCTCAAACCACTCAAATAGTGTAAATTCTGACCACACACCATGTGAATCAAGGTTTGTGGTTTGTATTTCTCAGGAGAGAGTGGAACAAAGGTCCTCACCCTCATGAAGCAGCTTACATTCTAGTGGGGTGAGATTGATAAAAAATAAACACAAAAAAGGAGAAAATGACAATACTTAGAATCTGATAAGTGCATGCAAAGAAAAAGAAAAAGTAGAGCGGAGTAAAGGGATTGGGAGTCAAGTGAAGTGGGGAGGTTTGTAATATTTAATGCATTTGACAGGGTAGGCCTCACTGGAAAAGTGACATTTGAGCAAAGCCTTAAAGGAGGTGAGAAATATCTGAGTGGTGAGTAGGCCTTGTGTGGCTAAGGAAACACCAGGGGGTCATGCAGCTTGAGTGGCATGTGTATGGGGGCAGTAGTAGATTATGAGGTTGGAGAGGTCAGGTGTCTAATAGGACACAGTAAAAACTTTGTTTTTGCTCTAAGTGAAATGAGGAACCATTTCAGGGTTTGGGGCAAAGGAGTAATATGATCTGACTTATAAAAGGGCCACTCTTGCTGCTGTGCTGGGAACAGACCATTAGAGTGCAGGAGCAGAACCAGGAGGACCAGGTAGATGGCCTTACAGTAATCCAGGCTAGAGATGACGGGCGCACAGATTGGAGGTCACAGTTAGTGTGAAGTGGTCAGATTCTAGACATAACTAAAGATAGAGCCATTATGATATTCTGTCAGATTCACTGTGCAAAATGGAGAGAAAGAAAGGAGTCAAGGTTTAATTTTAACCTCAGTTTTCATGGCCACATGGGGGGCACTGGATTAAGGGTAAAGTCCAGGCCCCATCCAAAGAATTTAATAGGTACCCAAAAGCTGGCACTTCAAAGGACTACACACTCAGCTTAAAAATTAGAAGAAAAAATATGAAATTAGAAATCCTTCCCTATTCCCATTGGTCTAGTGGTTAAGATTCAGTGCTCTCACTAACTCGGCCCAAGTTCGTTTCCCAGTCAAGGAACCACACCATTCATCTGTCATACTGTGACAGCTGTTTGTTGCTGTGATGCTGAAAGCTATGCCACTGGGATTTCAAATACCAGCAGGGTCACCTATGGTGGACAGGTTTCAGCGGAGCTTCCACAGTAAGGCAGACCAGGAAGAAGGACCTGGCCACCTACTTCAAAAAACTGGCCATGAAAACCCTGTGAATAGCAGTGGAGCATTGTCTGATAGAGCACTGGAAGGTGAGAGGATGGTGCAAAAACACTGGGCGGGGGAGCTGGCCCTGTGGCCTCGTGGTTAAGTTTGGTGCACTCCGCTTCAGCGGCCCAGGTTTGGTTCCCAGGTTCAGACCTACACCACTCATTGGCAGCCATGCTGTGGCAGCAGCTCACATACAAAAAGAGGAAGATTGGCAACAGATGTTAACTCAGGGTGAATCTTCCTCAGTAAAATAAATAAATAAACCAAAAAGTTAAAAAAAGAAAAACACTGGGCAGGGTTCCGCTCTACTGTCCACAGGATTGCTAGGGGTCAGAATGGACTCCACGGGCACTAACAACAACCCCACTCTGAAGACTGCAAGAAACTTTGCCTGCTTTAATCTTTGGTGCTAAGTGGACAGGGACATCCTGCCCCAGATAACTTATAACCATAGCTAGTTCTCACGCAGCCTGATTTGCAGTCTGAATTCACACTACTAGTTTGACAAAATCCCTTAACACTGAGAATTAGGTTTAAGGTGTCTCCAAACTGGGAAAAGCACCTGCAAATCCTCTCTAGAGGAATCTATCTTCATCCTTCATCTCAAAGAAACCCACAAATCATTTTCCAGTGAGTAGCTGTTGGAGAAGTAATGGTCTCTTTCCCTTTCAGCAGCAAGAAAAATTCATTTTTTTATTTACCCTTATGCAGTTCACAGATAAAACTCATTACGTGCACAAAAGAAATGAGGCTCAATGAGTGAAAATAAACAGAAACAACAGACAGCAGAACTAGACCTACGAACACTTCAGATTTTAGAATTATCAGACACAGAATGTAAAATAACTATGTTACTATGTTTAAAGAACTAAAAGAAAAAATTAAAAATATATGCGGAGAACAAAAAAATTATAATGACCAAAGAGAAGTTCTAGAGATTAAAAAATAATAATAACTGACATTTAAAACTCAATGGGTAGATTTAACATACAGCTGAAGAAAAAATTGGTGATCTGAACAATATAGATACAGCTGAAGAAATGATCTAGAATGCTGCATGAAAAGTCAAAGAAATAGAAAGTATGAAAAAGAAGTTCAGAGACATGAAGGACAGAGAGAGAAGGTCTCATGTATTCCTCATCAATTTACTAGAAGGAAGGGAAACAGAGAAGGAGCAGAGAATATTTGAAAAGATTACAGCTGAGTATTTGCCAGGACTGATGAAAGATCCTATCCATAGATTCAAAAGCCCAATAAATCTGAAGTCAAAAAAATAAAAAATCTACACCAAGACACATGATACTGAAAGAGCAAACACCAAAGTGTGAGGAAAAGCATCCAAGACCTTGACAATCTCACCACCCAGCATTTAGCTAACCTTTTTGCTAAAGTTGCTAACATTTTGATTTGCTTTCTTTGAGGCATATTCTAAGCGTATACTTAAACAAAATTAGGATCATACTGTATACTTATTCTGATACTTTTTACTTCTGATACTATGAACATTTCTCTGTGTTAATACATTCTCTCCAAAATCATAATTTTAAAGGCTTCATGATATTTCACCATATAAATGTATAAAATTTGTTTAAGCAGAATCCAATTTTTGGACATTTATTTCCAATTTTTGGCTATTTTAAATAATGCTTGTTGTACATAAATCTTTTCCACGTGGCTTCTGAGTTCTTTAGGACAGATTCCTAAAAGTGGTATTGCTGGGGTCAAGGATACAAACTCTGTGAAGGCTTTTTTGTGTGTGTGAGGAGATCAGCCCTGTGCTAACAACTGCCAATCCTCCTCTTTTTTGCTGAGGAAGACTGGCCCTGGGCTAACATCCATGCCCATCTCCCTCCACTTTATATGGGACACCGCCACAGCATGGCTTGCCAAGCCGTGCATCGGTGCGCACCTGGGATCCGAACGGGGGAACCCTGGGCCGCCGCAGCGGAGAGCGCACTTAACTGCTTGCGCCACCTGGCCGCCCCGTGAAGACTTTTTGATGCATATTGCCAAACTGCTTTCCCAAAGGCTGTACTGATATATCTTCCTGTCAGAGCCCAGGAGCACACTTCTCCCCACTGAGAGGGCTTCTCTGGTGACTTCACTCAAGTAAGTTCAGGATAGTTTGCTGGACTTACTCCCAAAATGTTAATTCACTTTCATTTACACATCCATCCAAAAACAAAAGACTGATGCTTATACACTAGTAAAAGAGCATCATTCACATCCCTTTTAAGAACTAAAGTAACCAAAGTCCCTTGGGAACACAAAAAATATGAACATTTGAAAACCTTTTCAGCTATTTTAAAACTTTGCTTCCCTGTTTTCCGAAATGACCATGATTCGTTTACTTGAACAAAACATTTTAAAATGCAGTTGTCATCTATTCTATGTCTCCAAGAGCTGGGCAGTTGGTTTTATAATAAATGGTGGTCTTACTTTCATCACCATGTGATGAAAGGGCATTCAGCACACATTCCAGCCTCTAATCACTGTCTGTAATCTCGTTTTCACATTTCTCTCTGGTATATCCTACTCGACCCTGCTTATTAAAGCACTTTTATTGTGCTGGTTAAAAGGACAAGGGGTTGAGCAGAAACAAAAGTGAGGTCTGAGAATTGTTTTTATGCCATGTACCCAGTCCAGCTCACAGCTAAATGACAGAAACTATCTGGAAATCAGCCAAAGCCACTTGATGGAAAACTCTGACTTCCAAAGAGTATTCCTGGTGCTTTTTAAAAGCATCGCAATTTGCCCAGGTTGAAAGAGAAAGGTCCATCTGTTCACAATGGGAGCGCAGCTAGCTAAGGAGTCGTCAAACTTTCTATAAAGAGCTGGATAGTAAATATTTTAGATTTTGCGAGCCACGTGGTCTCTGATGCACCTACTCAATTCTGCCACTGTGGCAGGAAAGCAGCCATAGATAATCTGTGAACCGATGGCTGTGGCTGTGTGCCAAGAAGACTTTACCCAAAAACGCCTCACAAGATTTGGCCTGTAGGCAGTAGCCTTGCCAATCCCTGTTCATAAACTCAGAGTTACCCCTCAGGTCCCTTCCAACTCTGAAATTCTTTGAATCTGTCTCTAGGGTTGGACCTTTGGGGTGTGCGGTATTTTGTTTTTTTTTTTTTTTTTTTTTTTTTTTTTTAAAGATTTTATTTATTCATTTTTTTCCCCCCAAAGTCCCAGCAGATAGTTGTATGTCATAGGTTCACATCCTTCTAGTTGCTGTATGTGGGACTCGGCCTCGCGCTGGACGGAGAAGTGGTGCCTTGGGGCGCGCCCGGGATCTGAACCCGGGCCGCCAGCATCAGAGCGCGCGCACTTAACCGTGTGCGGTATTTTGGATCTAGGTTGTCCAATATTGGCTGATGTTTGGGATGAGGGGGAAGGAAAGGGAATTCTACTAATCTCCGGAGGCAAACAGTTCATCGGCCAGTAAACCCGCCAGCTGGAGGAGGCTGGACACAGGGTTCTCTCTCTTTCTTTTTTGGCTTAGATGTTAACATTTGATTTTTTTTAAACTCAATTTCTGTTAAATTTCTTCAATCGGGTAAATCTTCCAGTTCCACAGACGTATTGACTCTGTTCCTCAACCATATGGTGATGAGAGGCAGACGATGGGACCTTCAGCTCTTTAGAGGACAGGCACACTACAGTGCGGACAGAGGAGAACCGTGGGCACAGCCTGGCCCCCCCCCCCCAAAGGCTTCTTTTTGAGGGAATATGAGTCAGAATGAATTGCCCTCTGACAACTGAAGTGCCTACTTCCAGGACAGCCTCCGAAGGGAGATTGAGTTCTGAGCTCTCCTCCTGCCTTCCACCAGCAAAATTCTCAGAGGGGGCAATGTTCCTTTCTCAACCTCCTAGTCTGTTTGACCCCGAGACCTCCACCTCTTTTTTAACTCCCAGCCCTGCCCCACAGCAGTGTGTTTACTGACCATCTGGCTCCTGTTGTGCCCTATTTGTCTCTTCTTCTTAAATGTGGTCATTCCCCAAATTTCTATCCTTTGTTCTTTTCCTTTAAAGTTATCCTTCTGAGATCTCATCCACTTCTAGGTCTATATTTCTTTGTGATCAGCTCCAATCTCTTTCCCTTGAGCTTCAGTCTTCCACCTAGATCCCAAACTCAACATGTGCAAAGCTGGATTTAGGATCTGCCGCAAACTTGGTACTCCTCCTAGTGGTGCTGCTTCAGTTTGTGGCATCTTTCATCATCCCAAACTCAAAACTTCAAAATCACTGCTCACTTCTCCCTCTCTCTCCATCCCAAATCATACCCATTCTTCTGTCCCAGCTACTCTGCCTGGCAACCCTCATTTTCTATTGCTGCCACCTATTCCGTGGCCATTTAACTGTGTTCTCTGCCTGCAGACTGGCCCACATTCAGCCAATCTTGAACAAAACCACTCAGATTAATATTTTAAAGCTCCATTTTTAAGTCACTCAACTATTTAAAAACCATCTGTGGCTTCCCATTTAAATAAAGCTTTGAGGCTCTCCAGGATCCAGCTCCATGATGTTGCTGGGTTTCCCAGTACCATTTCCCCACATGAACCCTGCCCTTCAACAAATGTGGACCATTCATTGTTCTTCTAACATCCCTAACGATCCCTTCTTCAGTGACTTTGCTTTTTTTAATCTCTGATAATAGAATGTCTTTCCTCTGTCTTTCCCTATCCACTCCTCAACTCCAATTTAAAATCCAATCCCTCCATGATATCTTCCCAAATCACTGTGGCCGAAAAGTTCCTGTACCCTCCTACACCATGGCACTCAGCTGGTGTTCCTGCCGCCCCATGTGTCACATGGCGCCTGCGGGGCAAGTACCTCTCCTGGTAGGTGATGAGCTCGCTGAGGGCAAGAACTGACTGTTCTATAAGGATGCTTCTCACACAATGCCTTGTCCATTGTAGGTTTCCAATTAATATTGATCAAATGAATAAGCATGAATGAAAGAGGAATATTGTTTTTACCATTCCTGGAGACAAGATCCACAAAAGCATTTTTGTTTGAGGTTTTTGTGTGTCTGTGTGTCTTTTAATCCATTTCACAGACTAGCATAGACATGTATTTCATTGGCAGGTCTTAATAAATATAAAATTAATCTTAACAACAACAACAACAACGAGTAAAACAGAATGGCCCCTTCCCAATGACCTTAAGCTTAAAAACATTTTTAAGGGTGTCACAGTAAACTACAGAAATATTTTATATAATCAAAAATCCTCAAAGGAAATATATAAAGACACAATTTATATCAATAAAAAGGTGGAATATAAACATAATTGTATTTACATACAAATAATATGAACATATGGATAAGGACCAAATGGGGTAAATATTGATATGCTACAAGGATGAAATTTCAGATGTATTTGTTGTATTAAAATGTTTCCCCTTTATGGTTACAATTTACTATTCTTTACTGCTATTACAAAATAATCTGACCCCCCAAATTTTTAAATCTAAAGCAGAATATTTCACCAAGAAGAATGAGAATTGTCCGGAAAGCTGTTATTTAAAAATCCTAACTCCAAAAAGTAATGCATCACTTTCTACTGTCTCTGATACAAAAACTCCCATATCGTTTTTGCTTCGTGTCCTTGATTTCCTGCAGTGCACCAGGATATGTTTCCATCAGCTTTTCATTACACAGTGTCAATACGTGGCTGCAGTCCTTTGTGGTGTTAACCAAAAGCTTGACCACATGATTGTCTCAGACATTTAATTCAACAGGCTGGAGAAGCTTCTGGTCAACATCATCAGACTAGGGGGAGAGAAGAAAAAAGAAGAATGAGAATTTAAACAATTACCTCATTTCAGAAGGCTTGGTTTTTCATAGAAAAGTCTTTGAGCAAAACTCACCTAGGTTTCGAGGGCTTCTAGAAGCTACCACAGAATTGAGATTTCAGTTATAAAATAAACCCATTTATTTGCTGACACTCCTCCATGTCACTAGCTGACAATGTCACTCAAACAAAGCAATCCATCACACATTGCCAAAGAGAAAAATTCTTTCCTTCTTTTACACGTTGGGGAAAAAACAGTTGTAAATGATGCCTGATCAATACGTACAAAGCATTCAAAATGTGAGGATTTGAAGTTGCTTGAATTATCCACCAACTTTCATCAAAACATATTGTTTTCTTACCAAAGAAGCAAGCTCAAGTACACCCTGGTGGTCTCAGGAGACAATAGATAATACTTAAATATAGATTTCTTTTTTCCTTCAGGTTTGAGAAAAAGGACACAGTTTTACTCCAGCAGCTTTTTTTTTTTTTTTTTGGTGAGGAAGACTGGCCCTGAGCTAATATCCCATGCCAACCCTCCTCTTTTTGCTGTGGAAGATTGGCCCTGGGCTAACATCTGTGCCCATCTTCCTCTACTTTATATGGGATGCTGCCACAGCATGGCTTGACAAGCAGTGGGTCGCTGGGCCCGGATGGGAACCTGGGAACCCGGGAACCCGGGAACCCGGGCTGCCACAACCAGCGCGCGCACTTTGCTGCGGGCCCCCTCATGCAGCTTTTCAACTGAAGAATTTGGTAAGCCCAGTCAACCTCCTGCGATAATAATACCAGTAGCTGCTCTTACTTAGCGCTTCCCGTGTGCAGACAGCGCAGCCTCTGCCCCGCCCGCGCGCACACTGGACTCTGGCCGAGGGCCAGGCGGCCGGCTGGACGCATGCCAGTCCAACGAGGGGCACTAAAGCCTGACCAAAAACGGAACCATCAGGGAAAACGCGACTTGGTAGAACCCCTCTCAGCAAGAGTGCACGCGCGGTAGGAAGAAGTGCTTTCATCCGCCGTCTGGGGAGACGGTGAGAGCCCCGAGGGCGGACCCGCAGCACCAGGGACGCCCCACTGCCTCCGGGGAGGGCCTGAGCTGACGGCCGGCGTCTGCCTGCTGCCTGCCGTGTGCACCCCTGAGGCCAGAAAGGACTCCCTGAGGACCCCCAGGAAGAGGCTGAGTCCTTCCTCCTGGCCTCCTATGGACTCACCACCTCTCGCAGGCCAGCATCTCTGTTAAATTAAAACTGAGAAATGTCTAAAGAATATTATTTTACGGCCGGCCCCGTGGCTTAGCGGTTGAGTGCGCGTGCTCCGCAGCTGGTGGCCCGGGTTCGGCTCCCGGGCGCGCACCTACACACCGCCTGTCCGGCCATGCTGTGGCCGCGTCCCGCGTGCAGCGGCTGGAGGGATGTTCAGCTGTGACATACGACTGTCTACTGGGGCTTTGCGGGGAAATAAAATAAATAAATAAAATCTTTAAATATATATATATATTATTTTAAGGGGGTGCCCACCCAGCCACCCCGCGGCTCAAAGCCAGCCCTGCTTGCTGTGTTTCCGGAAAGTTGCTATTATTTCCAGACTTAAAGGTGACTGCGGTTCACAGTGCGGGCCGAGGGGCAGCTCCGTGGGCCTGCACTCAGACCCCGGCTGCAGAGTCCATGCCCGCCCTGCCGCCGGCCGGGGAGGGGGGCACACGACCACTGCCCAGGAGGAGGAGGGGGAGCACCCGACCACTGCTCGGGAGGAGGGGGGGCGCACGACCACGGCCCGGGCTGTGCCCCGCAGAGAGAGGCAGGTGGATCTCCCAACACACCCGCGGAGCCGACAGGGAGCACGTGGTCAGGAGCCGCTTTCCGGAGCGGACAGCAGGGCGGTGGAGCCAGCCCCGAGCGGACACAGCCGGTGGCCCAAGAGCCGCCCCTGCACGCGGGCGGCGGCAGCGGCCCGTCCTGGAGCGGCAGAAACGGGCGCCCGCGCGCTCCGCATTTCCCGGCGCTGCCTCCGTCTCTTCGGGTTCGGCTGTGCCCGGCAGCGGCGGACAGGCCCGGCCCGAGTCCGCCGCCAGCCGCCGCCCCGCCTGACCTCCGCGCGCGCCCTCCGCCCCTGCTGCCGCGGGCCCCTCCCGGCTCCGTCCCTGCTGGAACCCTCTCCGCTGAGCCTGGATCGACGCGGGGCCTCCCGAGCCCTCCTGCCGGGTGCTTCCGCAGCCCCCGGCGGCCGAGCCTCAGAGCCAGCCTGTCGCGGGCCTTGTTCAGCTGAATTCAACAGCAGGGCTTGGAAATGCAGCTTAGAGGTCAGCTCCTCCGCGGTGGTACAGCTGTGGACGCAGGAAGACAGGAAGGGTGTTCACAAGATGCTGGGCAGTCCCACTAGGCCACTTCACCCTCGTCCCCGGGGCCGCAGGACAACGCTCCCTCACTTCGGAAGACCGGTTCCAGCTCTCTGTGATGCTTTCCCTAGTGTCCTCTCACAATATGTCACAGACTCTTTCTTTCCGTCTGTCTGTCTCCCCTGTTGGATCGTGGGGAATATTTTGAGGAAATACTATTTATCTTTGTTGACTCCGTGCCTAGCAGGCCTAATACATAGTAGGTCCTCAAATACTCCTTGAATGAAGTCTAATATGCCCTTTCAGCAAGTCACAGAATGCCGCGTTCAAAATTGCTCTTTGATATATATATATATGTTTTTCTCTGGTGTGAAATAAAAGAGCAAGATAGTGTCCATGTAATACATAAGATAAAGTTAGGATAGATACCTTTGGCATAGTAAATAATAAATAAAATAAAATTCCCAAAATATCTCATTCTCAAGCTTATGTTTAAGTCATCAGGCGTGAATTAATGTTCTTTCTATCAGAGACTCATATTTGAATGCACCAATTTTATTAAATTTAAATTTTCTTGTGATAAAATATACACAACATAAAGTTTACCATTTTAACCATTTTTAAGTGTACAGTTCAGTGGCATTAAGTACATTCACTGTGATGTGCAGCCATCACCACCATCCATCTCCAGAACTTTTTCATCTTTCCAAACTGAAACTCTGTCTCCATTAAACAATAATTCCCTATTCTGCCTCCTGAATTCTCTATTCAGCCCCTGGAAACCACCATTGTACTTGCTGTCTCTATGAATTTACCTATTCTGGTACTTCATATAAGTGGAATCATACAGTGTATGTCCTGTGTCCAGCTTATCTCACCTAGCATTAATGTTTTCAAGTTTTATCCATGTTGTAGCATGTGTCAGAATTTCTTTCCTTTTGAAGGCTGAATAATATTCCATTGAATGGATATACCACATTTTGTTTATCCATTCATCTTTTGTTAGACATTTGGGTTGTTTCCACCTTTTGGCTATTGTGAATAAATTTAAAATTTTTAAGTAATACACTTAAATAATTTAAAAAAAAAGCAGTACTAAAAGGCATATAACAAAAACTAGCAGTCTCCTGTCCTACTCCTGATTTCTGCCCTTTTGCTCCCCAAAGGCGATAACTTTCATATCATTTAGCTCTTTCTTCTGGTCATTACAGCTATATTTCTAAATATACTTGTAGTGCCTTTTCTTGAGTTTTTAAATTTTAATGTAATCTACTGACTCCCCACCATAGAAGAGGTGGCTCTCCTACTACACACACCCTTCACATATCCATACAGAGACGTCTCCTCTCTACCATTGTCCCAATCCATCACACATTTTGGTAAAATATGTTTCAGTTTTTATAGTACCATGTGTGTTAGTCAGGGTCCAGCCAGGAGACAGAAACCACACCAGTAATATGAACAGAGAAAATTTAACAGAAAGAATTGTTAACTGTTAATTAGGGAATTGACTACTAAAAGAGATAAAGAGAACGCTAAAGAATACAGAAATATCAGGTGTAGGGAGCAGCTACTATTTCTAGGACAGAAGGAGAGTGCCCAAGGAAAGGCAGTTCACCCAAATAAGGGCTGTCTCAAAGAGCTCCCTCCCTTAGGGCAGCATGTGGCTGTGGCCTACTGGGTGGTGGAGAAGCTGTATGAGGTGCTGAGGCTGGGCTGATGCCCAGGAAGCCACCACTGAGTTGCCAGTAAAACTCACTAGGAAGCTGCCCACTGAGGATCTGCTGGCCGTCTTGCCGTGAAAACAAGCACACCAAAGCCTGAAACTCAAGACAAGCACCTTCCTCTTGCAATGTCCTCCAGTGCCCTCTACTGACAAGGCTTGACATTGTGACATCAGCAAAGGTAATGTTTACAGGGTCCAGCTCCAATATCACAAAGCAGGGCAGAGGGGGGTGAACGTGGGGCTGCGGGGCAATTCAATGATAAGCAGCACACCGTGGTTATGGAACACACTTGTCCTGAAACCCCCTTCACCAGCCTCGTCTCTCGTCTGGGTTGGATCTCCTATTTCCTAGCTGTGTATCTTCCTCTTTCCTCATTTACAATCTCATTTTGGTGGAAGAGAGTCACTTCTTGACAAAGCTTTCAAAGAGGCAAACTTTCTGAGAATTTGCATATCTGAAAACGTCCTTACTCTACCTAATAGTTTGGCTAGGTATAGAATTCTACACTGGAGATTCTCTTCCCTCAGAATTTTAAAGGTGTTTCACTGTTATATTCTAACTTCCAGCACTGCTGTTGAAAAACCTGATGACATTCTGATTCCTGTTCTTTTGTATGTGATCTGATTTTTAGATTTGTTTTTCTTTACTCAGTGGAACCCTTTAGGATCTTTTCTTCATATCCAGATTTTTGAAATTTCACAATGATGTGTCTTGGTCTGAATCTTTTTACATTAATTACTCTGGGCACCTTGTGCCCTTTCAACCTGAGTAATCCTGTTCTCCAGTTCTGGGAACTTTTCCCCTATTATGTCTCTGCTATTTTCTTCCCCTGCACTTTCTCTGATCTCTTTCTGGAACTTGTAGTTGTTTGATGTTGGACCTCCTCTAGTTGCTTGAGTTGAACCTCTAGTTTTCTCCTCTTTTCTGTCTCATACTTTGCCCTTTTTCATCTTTTGCTCAACTTTATGCAAAATTTTCAACGCATTATCCAGTCTTTCTACTGAATATTTTGTTTCTGCTATAGTATTTTAATTTTTCAGTCTTTCTTGTTTAGTATTCCTTTTTCATAGCCTCTGATTGCTTCCTTTATGTTTATCTTTCTTCGAATATCACTTCTAATTTTTTTTTAAAGTTTTCTTTTGCTTCCTACATTCTGGCTTTTTCTTCCACCTTCCTTTTTATTTTATTTTGGTCTCTATCTTTCATGTTGAAAGCTTTCCTCAAAGTCCATTCTTACTTGAGTGAGAAAACACCTGAGAGGAAGTTCTGTGGGCACAAGTACTTTTTCCTGACTCTCAGAGTTCAGGGTGAGTTCACTGTGCAGGTTGTGATGTCAGCAACAGTAGGCATCTCTGTATTTTGTCTCGGGCTGGGCTGGTTCCCAGAGAGGAGTCCTCATATCTTCTTCCAGAAGGGCTAGAAGCCTGGCCTCAAGCATCCTGGGCACCCAGGGCCAAGGGCTCAATCCTTCTGTTTCCAGAATAGCCTTTCACTCCTGCCTCAGTCATGCCTGGTATCTGAGTCCCAGGCCTCTCTGTCTCACCCTTCCCTAACCTCCTGAGGTTTTTGTTAGCTTATCTTTTTGCAGACACATAAGTTTAACTTTCTAGAAACTGTAGTGCAGTGATTAAGCACACAGTCTCTGGAGCCCAGACAGCCTATGGGAACTGTAGTTTCATCATGTACTAGCTGGTGAGCTTGGCAAGTTATTTAGCCCCTTTGTACCTCAGTTTCTCCGTATGTAAAGTGGGGATAATAATGCCCTGTGATAGCTGATAGCAAGGGTCAGCACACTACAGCCACAGGCCGAATCTGGCCCACAGCGTGTGAGCTACAGATGGTTTTTACATTTTTAAAGCGTTTGCAAACAAACAAAAAAACTCAAAGAAGAACATGCAACAAAACCTTAAGAGGCCCACAAAGCCTAAACTAGTTACTATCTGGCCTTTTACAGAAAAAGTTTTCTGATCTCTGGCTTATAGGGTAGTTGTATTAACGGAGTTAATGCAGTTAAAGCGCTAGAACAAAATAAAGTCACTCATCCATTGATTCCCCAGGTGCAGATATCTGTATTTCATTCACGTAATGGAGTTTTCAGTGTGTCAATGGCATTTAAAGCCAGTGAGACCACAGAAGAACCCCAAAGGATTAAGAGAGAAGAGGTCCAAGAACTGAGCTCTGAACACGCCAACTTTAAGAAGTCAGAGGATAAGGAAGATATTAGCAAAAAGCACTGAAAAGAGGAGCTATAAGAAGTAGGAGGAAAAAGCAGGCAAATGTGGAATACTGGAAACTAAGTTTTAAAAAGCATTTCAGAAAGGAGGAAGTGAACTGCAGTTTTAAGTGCTGCTGATGAGCTAGGTAATATGATGACTAAGAATTGCTCATTGGATTTAACAATATGGAGGTCGTGGGTGACATTAGTGAATGCAGTTAGTGGAACAATGGGACAAAAACCTTCTTGAAGTTTAAGAGAAAATAGAAGAAGAGGAATTAAAGACCATGAGGAGAGACAACTCTTTTGAGGACTTCTTCCCTTTGTAAGGAAGCAGAGTAGAGTTAAAAAGAGGATTTTTTTACAGATGAGATCAACAAGAAATAGTATGCTAATGGAAACAATCCATATGCTTTAGGTGAGTGAATGTGATGGTGGGATCGATGGAAATCTCTTTTGATTGCTTTAACATTGCATTAATCTTTCTCGTTGACGTTAGAAGCAAAGGAAGCAGCTGAAGCAGGGGTTGGCAAACTACAGGCTGCAGGCTGTCTTACCCACCACCTGTTTTTGCAGGCACACTAGCTAAGAGTGTTTTTTATATTTTAAATGGTTGGAAAATTAATTTAAAAAAATATTTCATGACACAAAAATTACAAGAAATTCAGGGCTGGCCCTGTGGCCTAGTGGCTAAGTTTGGCGCACTCTGCTTCAGCAGCCCGGGTTCACAGGTTCAGACCCCAGGTGCAGACCTACGCTACTCATCAGCCATGCTGTGGCAGCAACCCACATACAAAGTAGAGGAAGACTGGCATAGATGTTAGCTTAGGGTGAATCTTCCTCAGCAAAAAAGAAATTACATGAAATTCAAATTTCAGTGTCCACAAATAAAGTTTTATTGGAATATGGCCATGTGTTTTCATCTACATGTTGTCTCTGGCTGCTTTTGCACTACCAGGGCAGGGTTTAGTCGCAATAGAGTAGTATGTGGTGCTCTCCTAGCTTTGGGCTGCTACTCAGTGACATAGTTATAACATGACAGTGTTTCAAGTGCCACGTGTATTGCCATTCACCAGCATTTTATTTTATTTTACCAGTGCAAACCCATCATGTCAAAACAATTAAAGTGTTCTTCGAATGTCACACTTCTAAGGCATAGTGGGGTGTGCATTGTTTTGTTATTGAATTAGATGGCATTGTGTTTATTATGCAGTGACACTATAGCTGTGCTAAAAGAATGCAATATCCATCAACATGACCAGACTGAGCGCTCATCACGATATTTCCAACCCACAGGAAAGCAATGGTCAGAAAAATTAGAAAACTTAAAATGGAATATCTCATTCCAGCAGAATTTCCTCACAAAAATGAAAACATTCAAATGAGGCTGCAACCAAAATAAGTTTCCAAGTGGCTCATTTGTTATCCAAGCAAGCCATTTAACTATGGTAAATTAACTAAATCATTATTTGATTGCAGCAGTCAAAGAAATGTATCCAGAGAAAACAAGCTTAGCCTTTTGGCAAAAGAATTGCTGAAAGAGTTAAAGAATTATTTAAAAATTTTAAAACAAGACAAATGTTTTCAAGTGGCTTTTCTTAGCTGTTGATGAGTCAAAAGATTTTTTACCAATATTACTTAGTTGTCTTTTCAAGGAGTCAATGCCAAGGCTGAAGTAACTGAAGAATTAGCCTCTATGAATAGTCTCTAGATAACAACTACAGGCAAGAGTATTTTCAAAGAAGTTGAGAAAACACTAATTCAGTAAAACCTGAAAGTGGAATCTGCTAAGATGTATGCAACTAATGGTAGCAAACATTTGTATGTAGAAAAAGTCTTAGTTGAAATGTAAAGGTTTAAAGCTTATGCTTGTTCATGGTATCATTCATCAGGGGTACTTCGCAGTAAATATTTGAATTATCACGTGTTACTGAACCAGTGTCAAGGATGAACTTCATTCACTCTCGTGGACTTAACCATCATCAGTTCTGTGAATATTTGTCAGATAAGCTGAATATCCTGACTTGCCCTACTACACAGCAGTCCAATGGCTTAGCAGTAATAAGGTAGCATTGTGATGTTCTGAGTTCAGGGCCAAGACTGACATTTTTCTGAATGAGAAGAACCACATTCAACCACTATTACTGAACACTAAATAACTTTGAAAATTAACTTTTGGGCCGGCTCCGTGGCTTAGTGGTTACGTGCACGCGCTCCGCTGCTGGCGGCCCGGGTTCAGATCCCGGGTGCGCACCGACACACCGCTTCTCCCGCCATGCTGAGGCCGCGTCCCACATACAGCAACTAGAAGGATGTGCAACTGTGACATACAACTACCCACTGGGGCTTTGGGGGAAAAATAAATAAATAAAATTATAAAAAAAAAAAAAGAAAATTAACTTTTGTTGCAGGCTTGATAATATTTCTTAATAAATTCAACCTAAAATTACAAGGCAAAACAATGCTTATATGCAAAACATATTGCAGTAAAGTAACTCCAACAACTAATATTGCTTGAATCACACATACCATCAAGCTGCTTCTACACTTCTCACGCTGTCAAAAGTTAAAAGAAGCAACATCTCCATTCCCACACACATTTACAGAAAATATATTTTCCAAGCTCAAACTACAGTTCCAGCTGTGTTTTTCAAAGATCAATGCAAGTGTGAAGGAAATTTCCTTATTTCAAAATTCATTTAACTGTGCAATTGAGGAGATTCCATCTAATCTTCAATTGGAAGCGACTAATTTGAAACATAATGACATGCTAAAAGGAAAATATCAAGAATCTAATAGAATTGAATAAATGCCTTCCAAGTGATGAGTATGCTTGATTAAAATCATGCTCATGGACTGATATCAGTATTTGTCAGTACTTATGTTTGAAAAGACATTTTCAAAGACTAAATACATAGAATCTAACAGACGAACATTTGCAATCAATTTTGATGATAGTGAACTACTAACTTTGAACCCTGCAATTAAGCAAAATGGATACTCCCCCAAAAAGCATTCCATTCTTCTCAAAAGCCCAACAAACAGGCTTTTCTAGGTTCCTCCCTGTCTACCTCCCTGTGTTAAAAAAAGTTGTGCTCAATTATTATATTTTGAATTTTGTTAATACAAAATTTGTGGAAATTTGTCTTCTCTTGTAAGTACTTATATAATATCCTTGATGTCGTCTACAATATTGAGTCTGGTCCTTTACAGAAAAAGTTTGCTGACCCCTGAGCTTAAGGATGGGGGAGGTGTTAGAGATTTGAGGAGAGAGAAAAAGGTATGAAATAGTAACCTAAGAGAGTGAGACAATGAATGGACTAGAGCAGTGTTGGTCATGATTGTGTATCTCTCTCAGGCACATTCAGCTACAATGTGCAGGTGAGGGGCAGGCAGAGGAAGTGCTCTGGGTGTGGCTATTATTGCCCTGATAAGTCCATCTCCACTTAGCCATCTGCTTTCTATCTTCCAAAATTTTGCTGCATGCTCACCTATTAGTTTTGTCTTGGCATATGCTTATTACATTTATTTTATCAGTGAAAAGCAATTCGTGGATGACTGGGATAGACTGGAAGGATTACCTATTTCATATGTGTAACAGTAAATGGACAGCAGAGGGGTTAAGGAGTACACATGATCTTTCCCATATAAAGACCTAAATTTGGATCAGAGCTCCACCACTTGCTAGTTGTGTGACCCTAAGCATTTACTGATCTTTAAACTGGGGATAATATCAACAATATTTCATGGGTTGTCATGCAGAAAGCACTCCAATAACCATAGTCATGCATCACATAATGACATTTCAGTCAATGATGGGCCCCATATATGATAGTGGTCCCATAAGATTAGTACCATATAGCCTAGGTGTGTGGTAGGCTATACCATCTAGGTTTGTGTAAGTACCATAGAGGAGGAAGAAATTTTCCTCCACTCTTCTAGGTTCTTCTGGCTGTTCTAAAAATTAAATTGACATGAGAGAGATTAACAGGAGAAAAACAAACATAAGTTTAATAACATGTATACATGGGAGAAACTCAGGAAAACCAGGTAACCTGTCAAAATGACTGAAGCCTTCACCTTGAATACCATCCTTGGCTAAGGACAAAAGATGTTGTGGTGGGGGAGAGTCAGGCACTTCAAAGGGAAAGAACACAATTCACAGGTAGTTGAAAAGGAGCAAATGTTTGGAAAGTCAATGTTTGGCCACACAGAAACAGAAGAACACAGAGAGGAGCCCAACAAACAGGCTTTTCTAGGTTCCTCCCTGTCCACCACCTAGTTCATGTTGTGCTAAGGTGATAGCTTGCTTCCTGAGACAAGTTTTTTTAACCTGAATTCTTTTTTTTTTTTTTAGATTAAGAAAGTTCTCTTTAATTCCAATTTGCTGAGAGGTGTTTTGTTTGTTTGTTTTAAAATAATAAATGGATGTTGAATTAGGGCAAATGCTTTTATCTATTAAGATGATCATATGATTTTTCTTAGTCTGTTGCTATAGTGAATTACATAGATTGATTTGAAAATGTTGAACCAACCTCCATTCTTGGGATAAAACCAACTTGGTTATGATATTCTATCATTTTGGTACGTTACTGGCGTTGATTACTAACATTTTATCGAGAATTTTTACATTAATGTTTCTGAGAGATGTTGATCTATAGTTTTCTTTTCTTGTAAGTCTTTGTCTAATTTTGATATCAGGGTAATGCTGATCTCATAAAATGAGTTGGGAAGTATTTCCTTCTCTTCTATTTTCTGGAGAAGCTTACATTACAGTGGTATTAACTGTTCCTTAAACGTTTGGTAGAATTTGCCAATAAGGCCACTTGAGCCTGGAATTTTCGTTGTTGAACTGTTTTTAATGACAAATTCTATAATCTGAATTCTTTTAGGCAGTTAAGGGGGAGGTAACAAGAAAAACTTTCTGAGTCTTTTGTTTCTTAAAAATAATCAGCCTAAGGAGAGTGACATCAGCATCATGGCAGAGTGACCTCTTCCGTTAGTCTCTCCCTCCTAAGATATAATGAAAAGGACATTCATAAACCAACAGAGGACATTCACACAACACAACAGACGTCTGAAAGATCCACACAGTCATACGTATGAAGGTGGGGCTGCTGGACACCCCAGGAGGCAGTGGAAGGAAGTAAGAGGATCTCGTCTCCCTACCTAGTGGCAGCAATCTAGGGTGTGGGACCTCACATGGCAGCCAGTGCATGACTCTGAGAAGAGAAGGGGGAAAAGGCAGCCCTCCAAAGGAATGATTTCACTCTCAAAGTTGCCTCACAGCCTGCAGGAATGCTCCACACCCAGGCAGCTAAGCAACTGCAGGGGCACCCTCACCAAGCTGAGCAGCCCAGGTGGGCAGCCAGTGAGTGCAGAGTGGGAGCACATGTGGGAAAGAAGGTGCCTCCTCTCCCCATCCTGCCTGATGCACCAGCTCGGCTGGTTGGCCAGGGCAGGGGAACCGCGCCAGAGTGCCTGTGCCTACCTGTGTATAGCAGTGGTGGCCAGATGCAGAGAGTGAAAGTGGCACAGCTTCCAATGGACGGGCACAACGGCCAAGAGTCACAGAAGACTCAGAAAACACAGCTCCTGCCCTTCAGTGGTGGCAGGTGTAATCTGTGACCAGATACTACCACTATGCGACAGCAAAAGTCCACTCCATCAAACAGTGTGAAGAAATGTATTAACACTCCAGACCAGAAGGAAAATGACAAGTACCCAGAAGCCAATCCTGAAGTCACAGAAATTTACAATCTAAATGACAGAAAATTCAAAATAGTTATCATAAAGAAACTCAATGAGTTACAAGAAAACTCAGGGAGATAGTTCAATGAACTCAGGAATAAAATTAATGAGCAGAGGGAATTCTTCACAAAAGAGATTGAAACTATAAAAACAAATTAGAAATGCTGGAGATGAAAAACACAATGAATGAGATTTAAAAAAATCCAGAATCCTTAAAAAACAGAGCTGATATTATGGAGGACAGAATTAGTAATTTAGAGGACAGAAATATAGAAATGCTTCAGATGGAGGAGGAGAGAGAACTAAGACTAAAAAGAAATGAAGAAATTCTCTGAGAAATATCCGATTCAATTAGGAAATGCAACATAAGGATTATAGGTATTCCAGAGGGAGAAGAGAGGAGAAAGGAGCAGAGGGCTTGGTCAAAGAAATAATAGCTGAAAACTTCCCAAACCTGGGGAAGGAGGTGGAATTACATATAAATGAAGCTAATAGAATTCCTAATTATATCAATGTAATAAGACCTTCTCCAATGTGTATATTAGTAAAACTGGCAAAAGTCAATGACAAAGAAAAAATATTAAGGGCAGCAAGGCAGAAGAAAATAACCTACAAAGAAATTCCCATCAGGCTTCCAGGGGATTACTCAGCAGAAACCTTACAGGCTAGTAGAGAGTGGAATGATACATTCAAAATACATTCAAAATACTGAAAGACAAAAACTTTCAGCCAAGAATACTCTATCCAGTGAAACTATCCATCAGATATGATGGAGAAATAACTTTCCCAGATAAACAAAAGCTGAGAGAGTTCATTGCCACAAGATCCCCCCTACAAGAAATGATCAAGGAGGCTCTCATAACTGAAAAAAAAAAAGAAAGAAAGAAAAGGTTTACAAAGCCTTGAGCAAGGAGATAAATAGACAAAATCAGAAAATTGCAGCTCTCTATCAGAACAGGTTAGCAAACACTTACTTATAACATTAAAGATAAAGGGAAAGAAAGCACCAAAAATAACTATAATCACTTCATTTTGATCACAAACTCACAACACAAAACGGAATAAGTTGTGACAACAATCACTTAGGGAAGAGGAAAGGGATGGAAGCTGCTTAGACTAAGGAGATAAGAGGCATCAGAAAATTGACTATCTCATCTACGAGATCTTGTATACAATCCTCATGCTAACCACTAAATGAAAAATCAGAACAGAGACACAAATGATAAATAAAGAGAAAACTGAGAAAACCACCATAGATAATCATCAAACTGAACTGGAATTCAGAAACACATGGGATGAGAAACAAGAGAAATACAGAACAACCAGAAAACAAGTGATAAAATGGCAGTATTAAGCCCTCATATATCAACAATCACTCTAAATGTAAATGTATTGAATTCTCCAATCAAAAGACATAGAGTAGCTGGATGGATTAAAACGCAAGACCCAACAATATGCTGCTTCAGGAAACACATCTCAGCTCCAAAGACAAACAGGCTCAGAGTGAAGGGATGGAAGACAATACTCCAAGCTAATGGCAAACAAAAGAAAGCAGGTGTTGTCATACTTAGACAAAGTAGACGCCAAGATAAAAAAGGCAATGAGAGACAAAGAGGGGTAATATATAATGAAAAGGGACACTCCACCAAGAGGACGTAACACTTATAAATATATATGCACGCAACACAGGAGCACCAAAGTACATAAAGCAATTCTTAATAGACCTAAAAGGAGAAATTAACAGCAACACAATAATAGTACAGGACCTCAACACCCCACTTACATCAATGGATACATTATCCAGACAGAAAGTTAAGAAGAAAATAGTGGAATTAAATGAAAAACTAGACCACATGAACTTAATAGATATATATCAAACACTCCATCCAAAAACAGCAAAATACACATTCTTCTCAAGTGCACAGGGAACATTCTCAAAGATAGACCGTATGTTGGGAAACAAGGCAAGCCTCAATAAATTTAAGATTGAAATCATCTCAAGCATATTTTCCAACCATAATGCTATAAAACTAGAAACCAACTACAAGAAAAATGCTAGGAAAGTCACAAATATGTGGCGACTAAACAGCATGCTACTGAACAACCAATGGATCAATGAAAAAATTAAAGGGGAAATCAAAAAATATCTAGAGACAAATGAAAATGAAAATACATCATATCAACATTCATATGGAATGCAGAAAAAGCAGTTCTAAGAGGGAAAGTCATAGCATTACTGGCCCACCTCAACAAACAAGAAAAACATCAAATAAGTAATCTTAAACTACACCTAAGAGAACTAGAAAAAGAACAAACAAAGCCCAAAGTCAGCAGGAAGGAAATAATAAATATTAGAGCAGAAATAAATGAAATAGAAACAACAACAAAAAACAGTGGAAAGAATTAAGGAAACTAAGAGCTGGTTCTTTGAGAAGATAAACAAAATTAACAAACCCTTAGCCAGATTCACTAAGAAAAAAAGAGACAAGCCTCAAATAAATAAAATTAGAAATGAAAGAGGAGAAATTACAATGGATACCACAGAAATACAAAGGATTATAAGAGAATACTATGAAAAACTATATGCCAATGAATTGGACAATCTAGAAGAAATGAATAAATTCTTAGACTCATACAACCTCCCAAAACTGAATCAAGAAGAAATAGAGAATCTGAATAGACCAATCACAAGCAAAGAAATTGAAAGAGTAATCAAAAACTTCCCCAAAAATAAAAGTCCAGGGACAGATGGCTTCTCTGGAGAATTCTACCAAACATTCAAAGAAGATTTAATCCCTATCCTTCTCAAATTATTCAAAAAATTGAAGAAGACAGAACACCTCATAACTCATTCTATGAGGCCAACATCACCCTGATCCCTAAGCCAGACAAAGCCAAAACAAAGAAGGAAAATTATAGGCCAATGTCACTGATGAACATAGATGCAAAAATCCTCAACAAAATATTGGCAAACCAAATACAGCAATACATTAAAAGGATCATACACCATGATCAAATGGGATTTATACCAGTGATGCACGGATGGTTCAACACCCGCAAATCAATCAGTGTAACACACCATGTTAATAAAATGAGGAATAAAAACTACAAGACCATCTCAACAGCTGCAGAGAAAGTATTTGACAAGATCCAACATCCATTTATGATAAAAACTCTCAACAAAATGGGTGAAGAAGGAAAGCACCTCAACATAATAAAGGCCATATATGACAAACCCACAGCCAACATCATACACAAAGGGGAAAAACTGAAAGCGACCCCTCCAAGAACAGGAATAAGACAAGGGTGCCCACTCTCGCCACTCTTATTCAACCTAGTACTAGAGGTTTTGGCCAGAGCAATTAGGCAAGAAAAAGAAATAAAAGGTATCCAAATTGGAAAGGAAGAAGTGAAACTTGCACTGTTTGCAGATGACATGATTCTATATATAGAAAATCCTAAAGAATCATTGGAAACCTATTAGAAATAACAACTACAGCAAAGTTGCAGGGTATGTAATCAACTTAAAAATTCAGTTGCATTTTTATATTTTAATAACAAACTAGCAGAAAGAGAACTCAAGAATACAATCCCATTTACAATCACAACAAAAAAGAATAAAATATCTAGGAATAAATTTAACCAACGAGGTGAAAAACCTATACAATGAAAACTATAAGGCATTATTGAAAGAAATCAATGGTGACATAAAGAAATGGCAAGATATTTCATATACATGGATTGGAAGAATAGACATAGTTAAAATGTCCATATTACCTAAAGCAATGTACAGATTCAATGCAATCCCAATCAGAATCCCAACGACATTCTTCACGGAAATAGAACAAAGAATCCTAAAATTTATATGGAACAAAAGACCCCGAATAGCCAAAGCAATCCTGAAAAAAAAGAACAAAGCTGGAGACATCACAATACCTGACTTCAAAATATACTACAAAGCTATAGTAACCAAAACAGCATAGTACTGGAACAAAAACAGACACACAGATCAACAGAACAGAATTGAAAGCCCAGAAAAAAAACTACACATCCACAGAAAGCTATTCTTCAACAAAGGAGCCAAGAACATACAATGGAGAAAGGAAAGTCTCTTCAATAAATGGTGTTGGGAAAACTAGGCAGCCACACGCAAAAGAATGAAAGTAGGGGCTGGCCCAGTGGTGCAAGCGGTTAAGTGCGCGCGCTCCGCTGTGGTGGCCCGGGGTTCGCAGGTTCGGATCTGGGTGCGCATTGATGCACCGCTTGTCAGGCCATGCCGTGGCGGCATCCCATATAAAGTGGAGGAAGATGGGCACGGATGTTAGCCCAGGGCCGGTCTTCCTCAGCAAAAAGAGGAGGATTGGCAGATGTTAGCTCAGGGCTGATCTTCCTCACACACAAAAGAGAATGAAAGCAGACCATTATCTTAAGCCATACAAAAAACTTAACTCAAAATAGACTGAAGACTTGAAAGTAAGATGTGAAACCATAAAACTCCAAGAAGGAAATATAAGCAGTACACTCTTTGACATCAGTCTTAGAAGAATCTTTTTGAATACCATGTCTACTCAGGCAAGGGAAACAAAAGAAAAAATTAACAAATGGGACTACATCAGACTAAAGAGCTTCTGCAAGACAAAGGAAACCATGAACAAAACAAAAAGGCAACCCACCAACTGGGAGAAAATATTTGCAAATCCTATATCCAATAAGGGGTTAATCTCCAAAATATATAAAGAACTCATACAATTCAACAACAACAAAAATAACTCGATCAAAAAATGGGCAGAGGACATGAAAAATTTTCCAAAGATATACAGATGGCCAATAGGCACATGATAAGATGTTCAACATCACTAAACATGAAGGAAATGCAAATTAAAACTACAATGAGATAATCACCTCACTCCCCTTAGAATGGCTATAATTACCAAGACATAAAACAGCAAATGTTGGAGAGGATTTGGAGAAAAGGGAACCTTTGTACACTACTGGTGGGAATGCAAACTGGTGCAGCCTCTATGGAAAACAGTATGGAGATTTCTCAAAACATTAAAAATGGAAATACCATACGACCCAGCTATCCCACCACTGGGTATTTACCCAAAGAACATGAAATCAACATTTCAAAGCAACTTATGCACCCCTATTTTCATTGCACCATTATTCACAATAGCCAAGACGAAGCAACCCAAGTGCGCATCAACTGATGACTGGATAAAGATGTGGTATATATATATACAATGGAATACTACTCAGACATGAAAAAAGACAAAATCGTCCCATTTGCAACAACATGGATGGACCTTGAGGGTATTATGTTAAGTAAAATAAGCCAGACAGGGAAAGACAAACAGCATATGATTTCACTCATATGTGGAAGATAAACTAACACATGGACAAAGAGAATTAGTGGTTACCAGAGGGGAAAGGGATTGGGGGTGGGCATAAGGGGTAAAGGGACACATATGTACGGTGACTGACAAACAATATTGTACAACTGAAATTTCACCATGTCATAAACTATTATGACCTCAATACAACTTAAAAAATAAATAATCAGCCTAAAATAATCCTCATGTTAAAGAGACACATTTTGGGGTGGCAAATTTTGATCCCCTTCAGTACACTCCATGATGTTCACACGACAGTGAAATCGCCCAATGACGCATTTCTCAGAATCTATCCTTGTTGTCAAGCGACTCATGACTGGAGATCTGGGGTGAGTCCCAGAGAGCTGTATTTTATTGGTCCACAGATTTTTTTAAATGAAATGGAATTGAATGAAATAGAACATAATAAAGATATTTTCCTCATGAAACTTGTTTTGTAGTCACGTGTATTGGGTGGCAAAGATAAAATATATTTCTTACGTTTTCCAGTCAATGTTTGAAAGCCCTCCTCTAGGAAACTAAGAGAAACTCCACTTCTGTGGAAGTATTTGTTGTTAATGTGAGCCTATTTTCTCTTTTTTTTTTTAAATATTTTTAGAATAGTTTTTATTTTTTTTTTAATTTTATTTATTTATTTATTTATTTATTTCCCCCAAAGCCCCAGTAGATAGTTGTATGTCATAGCTGCACAGCCTTCTAGTTGCTGTATGTGGGACGCGGCCTCAGCATGGCCGGTGAAGCGGTGCGTCGGTGCGCACCCGGGATCCGAACCCGGGCTGCCAGCAGTGCAGCACCCGCACCTAACCGCTAAGCCACGGGGCCGGCCCCCTCCTATTTGTTTTCAAATACCACTTTCCTAATTCTATCTACCTTGAGCTCTAGAGAGTCATGAACTGTGGAGACACATGCTTTTCCTTTTGCCATAAGTGGCTAGTCAAAACTAATGTGGATTATTTGAGATAGACCTATTTCTCTGCCTGTTTTCCGTAAGTTTGAGGCTTTTTTGTTGTTGTTGTAAGAATGGCTGTGGGAATAAGATCAACATGTACTAAATCCATCCCCAGGCAATAGGTCCAAAATCTGCATTTTAACCAACTTCACAAGTGACTTTTACGGGTTTACATTTTGAGCACTACTACAAATCATCAAGCCCTACATCCTAATCCCCTTGGCCCTCATAAATGGAAGGCTCCAGGTACTCAAGTGGTACTAGCATATGCAGGGCAAATCACACACACAAACACAAGAGACAAGTGTTCAAAGGCACACCAAAAATTAGGCGCTATTTCATGGATCACAGGTCCTGCTTTCAATGGTTCTTTTATTTTCAAAGTTCTTGAATTTGAAAGTACTTTTAATCATTAATTCATTCAACAACCATTTCTTAACATCTAGTATGTGCCAGGACCTTCTCTAGGTGCTTGGGATACAACAGTAAACAAAAAAAAACTGCCTACCTCCATGAGCTTACATTCTAGTGAAATATATTCTGCTCTTGCAACATGGTGGCTGATGAAAACTCTATCAGTTTAACACCAATTTAAACTGAAACTGAATTGAAAAGACTAATAACCTTTGAGAGCCTTCAGTGTGGTAGACGTTCACTGCCATTTTCCAGTCTGCCTCTCTCTCTCTGCATCCTAAGAGCGGTTGGCACCTCTCCCTTTCCGGAATCCGAACTGGATTGGTGTAATAGAGAAATCTGTAACTGCAGTCAGAAGTCAGAGTTAGGCTGAGAATACGACCTCGATAAATTACCTGACCTGAGCAGTTTCTTTACTTTATAATACAAGTGATCGTGCTCACTAAGGCCTAAGTCTCTATGTTATTCTGACATTCCATCACACTTTCATTTCTCCCCAACTAGACTAAGTCTTTGCGAGGAGGGCCTGGGTCTTATATCCTATTGTGTTCCCAGCACCTGGCTTAGTGTGCCTGAAAGAATCATCACTCAAATTTTGTTGAATGAATAAATGATTGGTTCCATGACTTGACTGCAGCTATTCATAAAGGTGTATCATCTTCATGTAAAATAATGATGCTACAAATATTGAAGCAAAATGGAAAGTAAAAGAAAGCAGTTATTTTTAAGTTTCAGAATTCAATAATGGTTCTAGAACTGCCATTTATATATATGCCTGTTCTATGCATCCATTGCATTTTTCTTTGTATCAAATATGCAAATTTTACAGAGACTTCAGTTACTCTACCAAAACTAAGCAATAATAAAGTACTCGACATTTTATTAGAAGGAAAATACCAGATCTGACATTAGTTTTTACTACAGGTCTGCAATTCCTGTTAACAGCAATTCTGAGATCTAGAAGTCTGGAAATCTAGTTTTTCCTGTTTATGACAAAAACTGATCTGAACTATGTAAAGCTTTCTCTAGCCATACATACTTTACCCTAGTTACTACGAATATCTGATTTATTGCTGCAGAAATATTGTTTGGTGCTACCCCAGGCCCCATTGAGGGTGTTATGTAATCTACAAGCACATATATTTTTGAAAAGAGAAAATTCTGAATTCTAAAACCCCCAAGGACTTCTAAATGATAAAGGATTATAGTATACTTACATAAACAAAGAGCAATTGAAGTCTTGTGCTGTGTACTATTGCCATCTGCTGACATCAATTTAGAACTACAAATGTATTCTAATGGAAAGCTTTAATCTTGCTTATACGGTTAAGAGTAGCACACCCATGAGTTAGAAAATATTTCAGAGATTCTATTTTCAAAAGCAATTGCTATTAAAAAATCCTTAGTGGATAAAGTTTTTAAAAACATCCATAATACATTGGACCTTGCATGTTCCATCCATACCATATAACCTGAAAGTTGAATTACTCACCTTGATTCAGTGTGGTTTAATACCTTCTAGAATCCTCTCTAATGCATAGTGAGGGTACCCCAGCTACCCCTTTGGGTGCTATTTTTAACTACTCTTGTAATGAGTTGGTCTGAAAGCCAGAGATAAGGACTAATGCCATCAAAAGAGAACCATTAAAATAATCAGAAATTGCTCCACTGACCATTTCTAACAGAGCTAAAAGCAATGTCAAGGTTACAAGAATATGTTTGATAAAACCACAGGTGATGGTAATTCAATGAAACCTACTCTAGATCATAACAGCCTTTTACAGTATTTCTTAGTGTCCATAGTCTTCTCTGTCATCATCTAGTATGAATATACTCTCTATATATTCCCTAGGAGTTAAATATATGTACAGCAGGATATCTTGTTTACTCCCATAATTTTAAGCATTGGAATACTAATGCCTTCTTAATCTTGTCTTTTCTCTTCCTCCCTAACTACCAGGGTTGGCAGTGGTTCTTTGTCACGAAGGAAATATGTAACAAAACTTTGTTAAGTTTTGTGATAATGAATTTTCATGTGCTGAGTTTACTTCTGAAGAGTTATCTGAATAGGACGTACAAAATTAGATCTAACACTCTCTGTGTAAGGCTATTTTAAGAAAGATTTTTCCCCTCTCCAAGAAAATGTTTCTAAATAAATAAGGACTCAGACATAAATCTGCATAATTCACTACGAAGGATCTTCAGTATAATATCAACTGTGATTAATTTTAAACTCCAGAATCAGAAATCAAGGCAATGCCTTCATTTTACAGATGAAGAAACTAAGCCCAGACAGAATCAAGTGCCTAGTCGCAAGTCCCAGGAAGAGCTCTAATTGTTCTTTCCATTGCACTACAATAGTTAGGATTTCCACCTCCCCTCACTCAATGACTCTGACATGGACCCACATGGCCTGTGGCCCTCTCTTTGGTTCTATTCTTAATATTTTATTTTACAGATTAAATCTTAGCTTCTCTTCAGTTCTTGTTTGTCAAAAGGCCGAAATTCGTGAACTTGCTTAACTCAGTAATTAATTAGGACATTATCTGCCCAGACTTTAGGAACAACTTTCTCTTGACCAGTTCATTATAAGGCAGAGGATCACAGCAACTCATTTTGGGTATTCCTCTAAGATCTAGCTTCTAAGTAAAAACAAAATGGTACAAATTGAGAAACCCCTTTAAGTGTTTCTACTCTCAGACCCAGAGTAATACAGTTAACCTGTGCTGGACATCAACTTTTAAATTTGTAAGATTTTGTTAGTAGTATCATTTTCAAGTATGATATAGCAAGAAACAACAAAAAAGTACTTAACACTGGAAAACAGCATTAAAAATGGTGTATTCCTAAGAACACAGTAGAATGGAATAACTGAAATTCAAAGAACTTCTCTAAAAATGATTAAGGGGACTATTAAGGGGGAAAATCCAGAAGTACTGTAATTTAATTAAAGAAATTTATTCTTTAAAAATATTTTCATGTACACTTTCAGGACTATGTTGTTCGAGGGGAACAAGATTATCCTACAGCCAATGTTAACTTAGAACATAAGTGACATATGTATAACAATACATTTTGGAAATAACTGGCAAAATATAAGTGTAAATTTTTATAGTGATTTAAGACTGCAAGATATTTAAGATCTCAGATTAAATGGACCCACATTACAGCAGTACAAACCAAAAAGTTGCAATTTTATGACTTCTCCATTACTGTAATCCTTGATACTGTGCATAAAAGAGGGACCCTTCCCAAATCACAATTGGCCAGAACAAAGTGGAGTTCATCAGAAAAACAGTGATGAAAGTTTGAATGCATAGTACAATATGCATCCTCTTCTGATCTCCATATGTTTAACACGCTGCTAACAACTGCATATAATAAAAGAAACAGTTGAACTACTACTTAAACAAAAACTATTTTTATGGCCAAAAAAAAAAGTTGAGCTTCTTGCCTAGAAAAATCCTTTAATATCTTATACGTATTACCTAATACAGTTAAAAGCCTAAAAAAATGTGTTAACGAAGATTCAATTTGCATGGGAAATTCACTATTCTCAACATGGATAAAAACTTTTTCATTGGTTCACTTTAAACCGCAAAATTGTCTTCAGGAAAAAACATATAGCATCTCCAATACACATCCAAAGATAATGAAGTTATATTTACAGGATGCTATAACCAGAAATCACTAAGAAGCAAAAAGAAACTGCTATCATTTTACTGTCCTTTTTCTCAGCAGTTAGCTACGACCACACAAACTAAGGAGACTCAGGAAGTATAAACGTGTATTCTAGGCGAAATAAGCTTCACAGGACAATTAATTCTCATAAAATAGTATCTTCTTTTTTCTTTTCCCCCTGAGAGTCAAGTTTATCATTCCTTGGATTGCAATTAAGACAAAGACAAGAGCTCTAAATCCTCACTCATGTCAAGATCAAAATTATGTAGCCATTTCTGTTTAGAAAAGTGACAATGTACAATAAAGGAGCTGTAAATACCAAGACAAGGTGCTTAACAGTAGTACCATGGCAGAAATGTATGGTTTTTGGTAAAATATACAGTAAGTGACATTTGGGAAAAACTTTATTGCTCTCGATGGAATATAATAGCACCATTTTGAAGAATAAAAGACGGTTAGGATTAACCACCTTTTAATCAACAATATGCATTTATAGGAAAAGTGCTTAAAGTAGTAGTTCTGGAAAAAGGTAAGTATGTGGAAACTTTTGTGTTACATATTTTAAATAGACAATGAGCAATCTATTTTAATAAAGTAATATCAGATTTGCTACTGTCAGTCTGATTATCAAATCAACAAATATAAAATTAATTAAGGGACAAAAACATTATTCAAACTTATAAAACAAGTTAGAACATTATAAAGTAATTTTTATGCCAAAAATATTTCTGATAATTATTGCTTAAATATACAGTGATTACACTTGTGAAATTTTCCAAACCATGATTGAGAAAATTTTTTCTGAATTTAACATTTATCCTAAGGAAGAGAGAAATATCTAAGGGATGGGTAGACATTGCCTAACCCCTGTGGAAAATAGCCCAATTTCCCCCCAACAATTATAAAGACTAATGTCACCATGGTGATTCACAAATTAGAAACAAGAAAACAATATGATTACACACATGCCATATGAAGTCAGCCAAATTATTTACGGTAATTTGCAGCTAGCATTTTGCTCATGCTTTACAAAGCAGAATTTTAAAGTTAACTTCCTTGTTCTAAATGAAAAGGTCTGAACGGATAAATTGCTATGCAGAAGCAAAAAGTTTTTTAAATGTAATCTTCTATAAGAAGTAATTAAATTTTAAAAGCCAAACAATCTAACAACAAATGTGATTTCCTTTGAGATATAATTTATCAGTTTCTTTCCTTGTTTTTCAATCATCTGAAATAGCAGAATTACTACACTGGTAATCTTCATGGTAAAATGTGATACTATCTTATTTAAACTAGTTTGACTTTCTATAACAACTATTTCAGGAGTGACATTTCTAAAAATAATTTTATCCAATGTATGTATGCATCAGTCATATTTGAGGGCAGGCACAAGAATTCTAATAAAATTGGTAAAGTTTTAGAGTACTACTCAGGTATTACAACATGATCTGTATCCTCGTGTGGGGGGGATCAAATTTCTATAAATGAAGGGAACTTTGGATACTTAATGTTTGGCATAGAAAAGAAAACAGGATTTTATACTCTCAACAGACATTTTTACAAAGAAAATGTCTCGATGTTTTCAACATTCTTCATATATATATGTGTGTGTGTGTATATATACACACACACATATATACATATACATATATATATATATACACACACACACATTTTATTATTGACTGGGGTAATGCAGAAAGCCACAAATAAGAAAAGGACACTAAGGTTTTAATAAGGGGCAAAAAAGTTGTTTTCACCAGTATAGATTCACATTACAGTACACCAATATCGACAGCATTCTCTTGTCTATTTTGGTACAGAAGATGGTATCTCTCTACATAATCTTGTAAGGCTTCAGTAACTAAAATGTAAAACAAAACAAACAAACAAACTCCCAAAAAACAAAACAAAAAACCCAGCCTATTAGTTTACAGTTTATTTAAAAAATTCTGAAAGACACTGCAAGTTCTAAACTTTTAGTAGTGCTACCCATACACAACCATCTGGTCAAGAACCCAGTAAAAGAGTCCCCTTTTCAAGGAAGCTTTGCAACAGTAAAGTTGTGCAATATGGATGTTTCTTACTACAAGAAAAAAAAATTAAACATGGCACATTCTCATTCATATTTTGTAATGTAAAAAGTTACAAACATACCTAATCAAATAAATAATAATAAAAAAAGAATTTGAATGTATTTGTTAAGTATCCTAAAACCACTACATAGAATAATGGCAACTTGCACTCACAGATTATTTACATGGTAATACCCAGTGTGGGTACACTGCTACAAAACTCAAAACAGAAGGAGTAAACTTGAAATGTTTTCTGTAATAAAGATCTAGCAGCATGACTATCTAATGCTGTTTTATCCCGATTGCTTCTGAAACGCTCCTTTTTAGTCTGTGTCTTCATCCAGTTCATAATTGTCTTTATCATAAATATCTTTTACTAAAAGAACCCGTACGAGCATATTTTCCAAGGTATTTCGGTCCAGTGAAGTAGATGTATACCAGACAGGGCTATCTGTAGAACCAGAGCATTCTGGTTGCAAATAAAAAACATCCATTCTCTGATTAAGATTCTGTGGACTTGGGGAGAAAGGAAAAAGTCAATTTCACAGTATATATACAAAATTCCCCAAAACTTTCTTTTCTTAAGAATAATTCCACTACCACTAACAACATTATGTGGTCAGACTATATGCCCCATTACCTACATTAAATATTCTATCATAAAGATATTTTGAAAGTTAATTTCTGTGATAAAAGATTATTTTCCATCCATAATTTAAATTCTGTATTTCTCTGAATCCAAGAAACTACCAATAGAAACCTTTTTTTTTTTTGGTGAGGAAGATTGGCCCTGAGCTGACATCTGTGCCAATCTTCCCATTTTGTATATGGGACGCCGCCACAGCATGGCTTGATGAGCAGTGTGCAGGTCCGTGCCTGGGATCCAAATTCGAGAACCCCAGGCCTCCGAAGCGGAGTGTGCAAACTTCACCACCACCCCACCAGGCTGGCCCCTAGAAACATTATTTTTAATCATTATTTTAATAGTGCCATAAACGAGTAAAATGCTGCCAATTATAATTAAAGATGCATCAACTATAACATCCCAGTCAACTGCATCCCATCAGTTATGCATCCCAGTTTCAGAGATAGTAAAATGTGTCTTAGAATTGATGAAATATGGTAGCACATGAAATAAAAATACTTAATAGCATTACACAATAGAAACTTAATTTTTAAAATACCAACAAGATAATATTGAGATAAGGATTTCCAACTAACAAATAGTTACTACCATTGGAAGATCCTGATACTGTTGCAGCCAAATAGCGCCACCCCAAACCATCCTCAGAAATATTACTATCATCCTATAAATGACATTGTTTTTATGAGTTCTTGAGAGCTAACCTGATAATATATAAAACTGTTTACATAAGAAAATGCATTCTGAGTTCATGCTAACCTTTTGAAAATTACAGAGTGCACTCTTAAAATAACGGACAAGCATAAAATACTTTATGGTCTAAACATTTCACTAATTTAAAATTTTTTAAAATGTCTGTTGGTATCAGATTAAGGGAAAAAGCCGTGGTATAGTTCAAAAGTATGGTATTTTCAGAACACTATTATCTCTCTCAGACCTTCTTAAAGGGCTATTTTCTCTTAAATGGAAGTACTTCATTTTCATCCTCACCTATCTATCCTAACTTTCAACATACCTTTTCATCAGGCGGTGGCAAACTATAGCCTATTAACTTGTTTGTGTAAAGTTTTATTATAACACAATCATTTATATATAGTATATGGCTGCTTTCTGGCTCTAAGAGCAGAATAGAGTAGCTGTAATACTCTATAGCCAAAAAGCCTAAAATATTTACTATCTGACCCCTTACAAAAAAGGTTTGTGCCCCCTGCTTTAGTCATTGGAATTGCTATAATTTATAAGATGACAATAATAGTAGTAATTTCATTAGAAGAGAGCTATTTCTTAACATATGCTTGAATCCTAAAGCATGAAGTAGAAGCTGGGTATTTTATAAAAATGAGACTAAAAAAGTTATAACTGAATGGACTTAGATATAAATGAGCATGAGAAGAGAGAGAAATCTAAAAAAGGATCAGTAAAAAAAACGTCACCTCAGGGCCAGCCCCGTGGTGTAGCAGTTAAGCGCGCACGCTCTGCTGCTGGCAGCCCAGGTTCGGATCCCAGGCACGCACCGATGCACCGCTTGTCAGGCCATGCTGTGGTGGCGTCCCATATAAAGTGGAGGAAGATGGGCACGGATGTTAGCCCAGGGCCAGTCTTCCTCAGCAAAAAGAGGAGGATTGGCATGGATGTTAGCTCAGGGCTGATCTTCCTCACACACACACACACAAGAGTCACCTCTTGATAGTGTTAAATTCAAGGTAACTAACTTATACTACCATTTAAAAAATTAAATATCACTAACACTTACCTTTTAGATAAGTAGCATTCAAACATTTTCACAGGACATCTAGAAGGATTGGCTGTATTTTCAATTTGTTCAAATACTGGCTCATCATCTTCATGTTTTCTTTTTCCAGTAGTAATTTTATCTTAAAAAAATATAAATTACATAAACTTCCTAAGACCAATCTTGAAGATAGACAGTACTTTTACTCTATTCACTCCTAGTATCTGCTACACCAAAGAATGGGACTAGGTGTCCTTCAGAGTTCCAAGCTGTGGCTTCTGGTAATTTATAATTTTTCAAACAAAATGAACTGATATGTTTTAAGAAGATATAAGTTGTCTTATTTTATGAAAATGACAGTCCTTAGGTTCTTAACAAGTGACCCAGGTGGTCTTTAATAAGGCAAGGTTTGGCTAGCCCTGCCACAGACAATCTCAAAATAAAAACCTGTTACACTACCTTCATTGTCTGTTCCACATAAGGAAGACACTTGGTATCGAAGACATGCTTTGTTTTCCATCGTTAAAGGATTTTTTTTCCAATGCCTAAACACAGTGCCAAAGGAAAGTCTTAAGTGTTGTTCCACTGTTTTCAGGCCAAAATACTTAGTGTTAAAGTAGAACAGGGTGTTCAGAAGAGCTACTGGAGAGTGTGATCCTAGTTGTTTTATCCTCCAGAGATAATCTTCTTCAACTCGAGAAAATATTGACCCTTAAATAGAGAAATATTTTAAAACAATTATAATAAACAAAGTAGTTTTCATTTAACCATCTAGAAATAAAGTTAATTCAAGAACAAACCTATTCTAATCCTCCATTCACATTAGGTCAACTGGAATGAATTTCAGAATTACCTATGCAGCTCTCTAACAACACAGAGGCTAGCGAACACACTAGATTAGGGAACTAGCATCTCTGGAGTAAGGGACTAGATGTTTGCTTCTGTTCTTCTGCAGGACAAGCAGACAATGGTTAGAAAGGAATTTAAATCTGTAGAATTCCTGAAAAAAAAAAATAGGTGATTTCCATTCACAAACACATTTTCTTTACACATATAAAACAGAGGTTTCTTAGAGAAATTTACATCAGAATCTCTACCAGAGGGCTTAAGAAATAAACATCTAGTTTCTTACTCCAGAGAAAGTAGGACACATTTATTACAAAGTTCTTCATAAACACTAGTTATCAACCATATTCATTTCTAGTTCAACAAAAGATGAACAGATGAGTTCATGAATAAGTACTCTGAAAAATATGCTAATTTAAATTATTTCTTAATTATTTTTAATATACTTTCTGTAAAAATAAAAATTCCAGCAGCAAGTTAGCAACATTTTCATTTAAAAGAGCATTACCATCTGGAAGAATGCTTGGTTGCCAACTTCGGAGTATTTTATTCAATTCTTGCTCAAATGTCTGGTATCCTGGATCAATAAATATGTTGTCTTTTCGATTACTACCACACAAGTACTACAAAAAAAAAGAAATTCTTGAAGGAAAACCAGCTAATTATAAATAGTGAATATATTACTTATACTCTGTATTTCTTAAGAAAAAAATAAAGCTTATGTGTAAGAAAAACAAGCATACTAATATAACACGAGAGATTATTGGCTTTATCTATATATCTAGAAATCATAAAGAATCATGAATTACCAATTAATCCTTTGCTTAAAAAACTCAAAGCTGAAATACACCCAAGAACCTAGAACGTAAGAACTGGATGAGAATCTTCTCAAAAAAACAGAGTATCTGGCTCCAGTGTTCACTATATAGTACATGGAGGAAATAAAATTAAAATTTAAAGTAAGAATAATTAAACTATCAATAATTAAAGAAAACTTCTGAATGGTAAGGATGGGATGAAGTGCTCCTTTGTAGCTGTCTGAAGACCTCTTCTAGCATTCGGATTTTGTAAGGCTAATGCTTTTTTCCTTATTGCCTCTCTATTCATAACCCTCCTGTGAGTCATACAATTTACCAATCTTATTACTATGACAACAGTGCGAGTTGTTAAAAAATGATTTAAACACTAAAGTTTGCAAAGTCTGTCTCCAATGGATTTAAAAATAAAAAAATAATGTAAAAATAAAATGTATGACAACACTAGCACAAAGAATGGGAGGTAAGAATTGGGAATACATCGTTGTAAGGTTCTTACATTATACATGAAGTGCTACAATAATATCTGAAGGTAGATAATGATTAATTGAAGATGCATATTGTAAATCCTAGGGCAACCACTAAAAAAACATTTCAAGAGGCATAAATAATAAACAAATAGTGGAGATAAAATGGAATCACAAAAAAATAACTAATTCAAAAGAAGGCAGAAAAGATCAAGAAAACAAAGAACAGATACAACAAATATAAAACAACCAGCAGGATGATAGATTTTAATCCCATGATAGCAGTAATTATATTAAATGTAAAAGGTTTAAACCAGGGTCAGCAGAGCCTGGAGCCAAATCCCCACTGCCTTTTTTGTAAATAATGTTTTCCTGGAACACAGACATACTTGGCATTTGCATATTGTCCAAGGCTGTTTTCATACCACAATGGCAGAGTTGAGTGCTTGCATAACACAAACAAGTATGAGTGTAAAGCCTAAAACATTTACTATCTGGTCCTTTATTTTTAAAAAGTTTGTTGGTCTAAACACACCAAGACAAAAACAAAAAAAAAACCAAGGCCCAACAACATGCTGCCTACAAGACATCTACTTTAAATATGGAGACACAGATAAGTGAAAAGTAAAAGGATGAAAAAATATATACCACACATACACTAAATAAAAAATTAGACTAGAGTATCATCATCTGAGTTGACCTAATGTTACTCCTACTAGTCAGAAGGAAGATTAGTGAGCATAATTTCAAGATGATAGAAAAAAAATCCCTAACTAATGCCTTTCAAAGAGAATGTCAGTTAGTCCAATTGCCTGACAATCAATGAAGTGACAATGTTAGATCTCTCTTCTGCTTTTGGGTTAGTCAGAGGGCAGAAGTTCTAAACATACCATTTCCTAAATTATCTGGAAATCCTCAACGTTATCATTGCAGCATTAACTGGTTAAAATACAATACCATGATCCAATTATTTAATGGGACTAGAGATAGTTGTGTGTTTTTTTTTTTTTTTTTTTGGTGAGGAAGATCGGCCCTGAGCTAACATCTGCCAATCCTCCTCTTTTTGCAGAGGAAGACTGGCCCTGGGCTAACATCTGTGCCCATCTTCCTCCACTTTTTATGGGACGCCACCACAGCATGGCTTGCCAAGTGGTGCGTCAGTGCGCGCCTGGGATCCGAACCTGCGAACCCCAGGCTGTTGAAGTGGAGCTCACGCACTTAACCGCTTGCGCCACCAGGCTGGCCCCAGAAATAGTTTTTTTAAAGTTGGGTTCCTAGGTTTTTTTAAAATGTAAACTTAGTGCACATTATATCAAACAATCACAAAAATGAAATCCTCATGTTTTGAACAGTAATTTCTATTTTTGTTCTTACCATAAAGCAACACATAATAAAAAATGAGGGAAATGATCCTGAAATAATTTTCAGCTACAAATCTAACAACAAGGGGAAAATCATTTCCATGGACATTCAGAACCATAACAATAACAAGCCAGAACTACGAAGCTCCCAACACAGCTCTACTCAAAGCAGGTCCTAAATGAAGTGCCACACTCGGTCCTTCTGAAAAGGTTTCCTTAGCAATTCAGGATAAATTAAAAGATCTGCTCCCATTATTGTTACAGAAGGAATGATGATAATATGCTTTATTAGTCGTTGTTGTAGTATGAGAAACAATACCATATAATTATTGTTGTTGTTATTTTCCATTAAAGGCAGTCTCAATTTATCAACACCTAATCTGTCCCATCATTAAAGCCCTGCAACCAATGGAAATCTGGTGAAGCAAAAAAAAAGCTGTGGTTTCAGAAGCAGAGCAAAGGAGAAGCCATCAAAGACAGCAGCACCTTATAGGAAGTAACCCTGGAGAAAACACTCTGACAGAACAGGCCTGTCTGAATAGTAGTAATCTTAAAAATTTTTTTTTTTTTAAAGATTTTATTTACTTATTTTTTCCCCCCAAAGCCCCAGTAGATAGTTGTATGTCATAGCTGTACATCCTTCTAGTTGCTGTATGTGGGACGCAGCCTCAGCATGGCCGGACAAGCGGTGCGTTGGTGCGCGCCAGGGATCCGAACCTGGGCCGCCAGCAGCGGAGCGCACGCACTTAACCGCTAAGCCACGGGGCCGGCCCTTAAAAAATTTTTTATCTTCACAGGAAGTCTTTTATTTGAAGAAATAAGTATCCTCTTTCCAGAATATAAATTCCTTTATAAAGGTTCCGGTCTCTCATTTTACTTAGATTGCTTTGGAACAATATTTGAGAGAACTAGAGATCCATAGATAACTTTGGAACCATTGTATAGAACAGCATTAAACAATAAAAATATAGTGGGGTCTACACATATAATTTTAAATTTTCTAGTAGCCACATTAAAAAAAAAGAAAAGGAGGAAAGAAACAGGTATAATTAACATTTTACTTAATCCAATATATCTAAAACACATAATTTCAACATATAATATAAAAATTAATGAGATATATTTTTTTAAATACAAATTCTTTGAAACTTGTATTTTATACTCAGAGCACGTCTTACTTTGGACCACCTGAAATTCAAGGGCCCTGTTTTCTTACAGATTAAAAATGCAAAGCAGCACACTGGTAGATATCTATTTACTTAAGTAGAAATTCCGGTATTGGGATTTGAGAAGTAGAATGAAAATCTCACATAATATAGTTAACAGGTAGTTGGAAAGCGAATATTTTAGAAAATAAAAGACCATTAACATGTTTGTCTGCACATGTACTGTCACCAATATGGGAAATATGTAGTGTTTCAAAGAATATTTTGAAAAGCTAGCTAAGCAAGAAACCTATTATGTGTAACAATATGCATAACAATTTATAAAATAAATGTTGGCAATATAAGACACTCATAATTTGAGGGCTATTAGATATATTTAAGAGATATATTTAAGAGATTCTACTTATAAGTCTCTAAAATTGGTTTTTATTAAATGCTATTTGCATAAAGCTTCATTAAGAACAATGTAAAATAATCCACCATTAATTTAGCTACAAATCAGTAGTTCTGCGCAATAATTTGCTTCAATGATAATATTCCAGCCTTCAGCTGCCTACCTCCAAGAAAGAATACCGAGTATGATCTTTAAAAACGCTTAAAACCTTTTCATGTTTCACCCTGGATAAAAGATGAGATCTAAGCATTTTATCAAGGAATACACGACCTTTGTGACATGACTCTTACTTACTTCATACCCCATCCCACCCCCAAAGCTCTCTACACTTCACATTCTGTATTCCAGCCATGCCAAGCAGTTCCTGGAAAACTCTGCCTTTGCATATATTTCTCTCTTCTTGGAAGGCCATTGTTCTTCCCTCATCCTTTCTGCCTAGTAAATTTCTATATATACTTCAAACTGAATTTAAAAGGTCTTCTCTACTGTTCTATTTTCTCACATTACATTCTTAGGTAGAATCGATTAGTCTCAGTTCTGTGCCACCAACACACTATACCATGAGTACAGCACTGTTTAAATATTACTTGTCCATATACTTCAAATCCTTGAGCAGAGCATATTATAGTGGCTTTTAAGTCAAACTGCTTACCGGATTCAAAATTTATGAGCTACTGAACTCTGCTTCTTCATCAAAAAATGGTGATAATAGTAAGGTTGCTAAGAGGATTAAATGACATGTCAAGTACTTAGCACACTGCATGGAAAACAGTAAACAGTCAAAAACTGTAATCTCCAAAGTCTACTCCAATGTTCAATGTTCAGCATAAAATAAGCACTTGACTAACGTTTCCTGAATGAACCAATTAAAGAAGGATTAGCAAAACTCTGAATCCACCACATCATTGCTATGAAAAATAAGGCAAATTTAAGGCCCTTCTCAATCAAAAAAAGATTAAATAAGTTTTAAAATGTTATATGTATTTTAATAGAATTTAATTATCAGAAAACTATTTACATAGAACTCAAATTAACAAGCCATATAAGTGAGCTTACCACATTTTTTAATTTGGTTAATGGAGTTGACACTCTTCTTAAAAAAAAAAAAAAATTCCTCCAGATAAAAGACCCAGCACGTAAAAAAAATAAAAAATAAAAAACCTTGGAAAAAATGTGGGGATAACAAAGAATTACATCTAGAATAAACAAGGAATTCTCACGAACTGACAGGGATAAACAACCTAACAGACAAAGGAATAATTCACAGAAAAGCAAATCTAAATGGCCGATAAACATCAATAGATCCTCAATCATTTTGGAAAGCAATCTGGTGATATCTTTTAAAATAAAAAATACCTGTTTCTTATGATCCAATAATAAGCTCATAGAAATAAAGGCACCAACTCTTTAGGATAATTATATAAGATTTGAAGGAGAAGGGGAAGGAGGGTGTACACTGTTTTTTTATATCAGCGAAATTTTATAAAACATGCAGTTAAGTCTGTTCCAGCTGACTCAGAGGGACTGTCACAATGTACTGGGAAAGAGAGGGAAGGAAAGTAAGACACAAGCGTGTATAACATGGTTCCATGTCCTTAGCTGACAAAACTTCTATATCTTTTGCCATGTTCATAAAAAACAGAGAAGCATACACATCTAGCTAACTGTGATGGGGTAGGGAAGATTAAGGAAAAAGGGTATCCACAATTCCACTTAAATTTCATGTGAGGGGCAGGTGTTTACATATGTAAGACAGTCTATGAAAGAATGATCATGATTGTGGGATCTCATATAATTTTCTTTCTTTCTTCCTCAAACATTTCCATATTATGCGAACATTTAACAATAACCATCATTCCTTACGCAATGAGAAAAAAAATGAGCTATTTTGTTTGTAAAGGAGGGAAAAAAAAAAGCTCTGCTCCCCTTTCATATGGTAGTAAATATACATAATTACGTCTACTTTCTCAATACACAATTGAGTATAAGTGAGTACAACTGAGTATAATACAAAAGGCAGAAGTGGCTACCTACTTCCATGTACATTCACAAGATCTAATCCTTACAACTAAAGATGTTATTCCTTCTACAGACATATCTAATAAAAGCACACTTCTTCTTCAACATTATCTTATTTTTATTGTCAGATGTGGACAAAATCAATAGATGAGACAGAAAAATATGCACAATCTTCCAAAAATAGCTTCTGTTTCTGTACACACCCTTGAAGTAACATTAAACAGCAATGATTTCTGGAAAGTTTACTTTATCTTATTTTTATATTGAGTTTTAGGATTATTTTTAAAGCTGCTTATAAATACCACACAGTCTTCTACAAAAATTAAATCAAGTCTCTGAAAATATGTCTGATGATGAGAACAAATAGTAAAACAAGTTTTTTCCAATTGTGGCAAAAATACACAGAACATGAAATTTACCATCTTAACCATTTTTAAGTGTACTGTTCAGTAGTAAAAAAATTTTTTTGAGGAAATATTTTTTTAGTACATAAAGAACCTATTTAAAAAAGGAAGGAAATTCTGACATATGCCACAACATGGATAAACTTTGAGGACATTATGCTAACTGCAATAAGCCAGTCACAAAAAGAGAAATATTGTACGATTTCACTTACATGAGATACCTAGTCAAACTTATAGAGGGTAGAATGGGGAGTTACTGTCTAACGGGTATAGAGTTTCAGTTTTACAAGATGAAAGAGTTATGGAGATGGATGGTGGTGATGTTTCCACAAGATTATGAATGTACTTAATTCCACTGAACTGTAGACTTAAAAATAGTTTAAGATAGTAAATTTCATGTTATGTGTAGTTTACCACAATAAAAAACTGGGGAGAAAAATCCTATTTAAAGACATATCTTATAATCATTCATTATGCAAACCAGTTAGCTCTGAAACCTCTAATATAATTTAGAGTTCTAATATTTAAATAATCCATCCAATAAAAAGCAATCCAGAGATTCAACTTCCTGTAATAGGGTTATGAGGAGATCAGCCAATTCCCTTTACTTAAGGAAAACGAAAATACAACATATAAAAATTTGTGGAATGCAGGTAAACTAGTTCATAGAGGAAACTTTATAGCTTTAAATGCTTTATTAGAAAAGAAGGTCTAAAATCAATGATCTTAAACTGGAAAAAAAGAACAAATTAAGAAAAGAAATAGAGATCAGAGACAAAATAAGAAGAGAAAACAGAAAAATAATAGAGAAAAATCAATGAAACCAAAAGTTGGTTCTCTGAAAAGATCAATAAAATAAAACCAATAAACCTTTAGCTAGATCATCAGTACAGGCAAACTACAATCCTAGCTCCATTGGGCCCAATCTCACTAGCCATTTGTTTTTCACAGCCTGTTAACTGAGAACTGTTTTTTCACATTTATAAGTGGTTACATTTTAAGTTGCTATCTATATAGCTACATAATATCCTAGATTGTTGCCTCTTGGCCTGCAAAGCCTGAATTATTTACTAACTCACCCTTTAAGAAAAAGTTTGCTGATTTCTGATTTCTGAGCTAGACTGTTCAAGAAACAAAAATAAGGCACAAATTACCAATATTAAGAATGAAAGAAGGATAAGCACACCCTACAGACATTACAAGGACAATAGGTGAGGGGTTGGCCCGGTGGCATAGTGGTTAAGTTTGCATGCTCCGCTTCTGGCGGCCCGGGGTTCGCAGGTTCAGATCTTGGGCGCAAACTACGCACTGCTCATCAAGCCATGCTGTGGTGGCGTCCCACATAAAGCAGAGGAAGATGGGCATGAATGTTAGCCAGGGCCAATCTTCCTTAGCAAAAAAGAGGAGGACCGGCAACAGGTGTTGGCTTAGGGCTAATCTTCCTCACACACACACAAAAAAAGATAATAAGTGAATATTATCAACTTTAACAAATTTGACAACTTTGATGAAACGCATAAATTTCTCAAAGGACAAAATTGCCAAAACGGACTCAAGAAAAACAGGAAACCTAAATAACCCTACACCAACTAAAGAAATTGATTTTGTAATTTAAACCATGCCCTAACTCTGCCAAGAAAAAAAAAAAAAACAAAAACCCCAGCACCAAATGGCTTCACTGGTGAATTCTATCAAACACTTAAAGAAATAATACCAAAACTCACAAATTCTTTCAGAAAATAGGAGAAAGGAACACTTCCCAATTCATTTTATGAGTCCAACACTATCCCAATACCAAAGCCAGGGAAAGATAATACTAGAAAACTATGGACTAGTATCCTTCATGAATATGTGCAAAAAACATTAACAGTAAATTAGCAAATCTAATCAGCAATATATAAAAAGAATAATATGTCATCATCAAATGGAGTCTATCCCAGGTATTCAAGGTTGATTTAACACCTGAAAATTAATTGATATGCCATTATTAATAGAATAAGAGAGAAAAACCATATGATTGTCTAAATAGATGCAGAAAAAGCAGTTGACAAAATTCAATAACATTTAAGATAAAAACTCTTAGCAACAAAATAAAAAGTTGTTAGCCAACTAGGGATAGAAGAGAACTTCCTCCACCTGGTAACATGATGCTGCCGAAAAACCTACAGGCAGCATCATAGTTAATGGTGAAAGACCTTCCCCTAAGGATTAGAAATAAGGCAAGGGTTTCTGCTCTCACCACTTCAATTCAAAGTTGTGTGTGTGGGTGGGGGAAAGGTCCCTAACCAATGTAATAAGGCAAGAAAAAGAAATCAAAGACATGCAGATTGGAAAAAAAGAAGTAAAACTGTGTTTATTCATAGATGACGTGATTATATATGCAGAAAATTCTAAGAAAAAGAAAAACCTACTAGAACTAATAGTGAATTGGTACACACAGAATATAAGATGAACGAATATACAAAAATCAGCTGTGTTTCTATATGCAAGCAACGCCAGAGGAAACAGCTAACAGAGCAAAAAACATCTGACTTTAGGGCAAGCAATTAGGTAGACTAGAGATGGGTGGGGCAGGGAACCCCCATTTTGTTGTCTTTTATTACTCTTTAAGGTTATATTATCTACATACTAGTTTTTAAGCTCAATGTCCAGCAGAAGCCATTTTTATATGAAATTTCATACAGAACTCCAAAACACATCAAAAAGTAAAGCTGGATTAAAACAACAGAATAAAAGCCCAGAACTCAATCTCTCCTTCCTGCTGAGTTAATTTGGCAGAATCTTAGTGCTTTCTTCAACATTTTAAAAAACGGTTGATCTAGACAGCAGAACTATTTCTAAAATGATGATATAAATGTTCTCTTTTATTTATTTTTTTTAAAGACTTTATTTATTTATTCCCCCCCCCCAAAGCCCCAGTAGATAGTTGTATGTCATAGCTGCACATCCTTCTAGTTGCTGTATGTGGGACGTGGCCTCAGCATGGCCGGAGAAGCGGTGCGTTGGTGCGTACCCGGGATCCGAACCCGGGCCTCCAGCAGCGGAATGCGCACACTTAACCGCTAAGCCACGGGGCCGGCCCTCTTTTATTTTTTAAAAAGGCACAGAGTTATTCTTTGTGTCCCACCATGTTATATAAGTACACACACATGCACACACACACACACACACACACACACACACAATAAAAAGCAGTAGAAAACCAGATCTATAAGTCTACTGTATAATAGTCATGAGAATCGTCCAAGTCAATGAGTGCCTACTATGTGTTCAGCATGGTGCAAGACACAAGAGTAAGACCCAGCTCCTATTTGCTCTTAAGGGGATTTATATGTAATAAATAACTTATTCTGAAACCAGAGGATTGAGATGCTTTCACCTACAGCCAGCATTGTATTTATAAATGCTATTCTTGCTCTTTTTTACTACTAGGTATAATAAAACAGAAAGGGGAAAAACACACAGGTCTACAAACCCTGAGACAGAACCACTGAGGCCAGATAACGTTTTGCAAATCATAATGTTTTCGATTTTACAGAGGAAACACAGGGCATGTACGTAATTATATAACATTCCTAGAGTCTTCTAGGGAAGGGCCCTATACTTGTTTAGAAACACTAACATTTCTCTCTCCAAGAACTACCACAACAACCTTTCTTATTAACATTATATATATTCAAAAGTAGCCATTAAGTTACTGACCTCCTGTATTCCAAGGCAAAGATAATAGATGCTGTCAGGAGCATAATTCTCTCCATTCGGCCGTCGGATCTCATTGACAAAATGGGCTAACCCATAGTTAAGCTCAGCTGTGGTGTGAGAGAGTAGATCCTCTTTTAACTTTACTGATTTAGCTAAAAAGAAATTAAAAACTTAGTAATTATTATTATTCACTGTCAAGATTAAGAAACTTTCTGAAATTTATTCTACATAAGAACTTAGTAAAATAAAAGCTACATTTAAATGTACTTAAAATGTTCTAACCTACATGTATTTTTTTTAGTTAAAGGTAGTTAATAAATATCTTGATTTTAAAAATGACGTAGGGGAAACAAAATCAGAATACTTACGAGATTTTAGCTCATCTAATACCAGAAGATCTTCATCAAGTTGCCTAGTTTTGACCCAGTGTTTCCACGCGTTTACACCATACGTATATTTGAAAGGAAAGCTGCATTCTGAATTGTCAGAACTATCATCATGAGACTGGTATCCTGATACAGCTTTTCTCTTGGCTCCCTATTAGTAAAACACCACTGTAAGATTTTCTTTTTTTAAGCCTATATTATTTCACGACTTCATGTAAGCCATCTCTCAACAAATGCAAATCAAATAGAAATATATTTATATGCTTAAAATTGACTAGTATTCCTGAATTTGAGAACAGTTACCTATAAAATTACTTGAAATATATCTCCAAGAATGCCATATTTCTACATAAACCACTTTGTACAACAAAATCATATTAACTTCTGCTGTGAGAGTCACTAATGAGGAGAAAATAATTAAATATAAGACGTAATTAATAAACTAAAAATCTAAAATAAAAGGATTCTAAATATTAATGTAAGAGAGAAACTGAAGAACTTTTCAATGACTCTACTTTATAGAGAATGACCACTCAACTCCTTTTCACTGTTTTTGTTTTTTGGTTTTTTTTTTTGGTGAGGAAGATTGGTCCTAAGCTAACACCTGTTGCCAATCCTCCTCTTGTTGCTTGAAGAAGATTGTCCTTGAGCTAACATCTGTGCCCATCTTCCTCTATTTTGTATGTGGGTCACCACCACAGCATGGCTTGGTGAGTGGTGTAGGTCCGCACCGGGGATCTGAACCGGTAAACGTGGGCTGCTGAAGTGGAGTGCACCAACCTTAACCACTCCACCACTGGGCTGGCCCCTCCTTATCACTTTTTTGATGGCATTGTTTGCTACACAAAAGTTTTAAATTTTGATGTAGTCCAATTCATCTATTTTTTCCTTTTATTCCTTGTGCTTTGGGTGTCATAACTAAGAATCAACGCATAACCTAAGGAAATAATGAAGATTTAGGCCTATGTTTTCTTCTAAGAGTTTTATAATTTTAGTTCTTAAATTTAAATCTTATGACCCATTTTGAGTTAATTTTTGTGTGTGGTGTTAAGTAGGAGTCCAACTTCATTCTACTACAGGTACTCCTTTTTCAGTTTTCTTTCTTTTTGGGGGGAGAAATTTGTGAAACTCATCTTTCTTTTCTTTCTTTTGATCTTTCTTTATGTTGGAAATTAGACATATAGAAAGTTGTTGATAAAATATTTAAAATAATTACACCTGTTAATACATTTAGATTTGGTCTGCCTGAATGATTAAACTGTCTAGCATGTCTTCCTATGTGTTGGCATGCTTAAAAAAGACCAGATATAATAAACTGTGTACCTCAATCTCACTGATTAGTCTCATCAAAAATAATGGTAGAATAAACAGCTCCCTGAAAATAGACTCAATTCGTGTCAAAGAATTGAATTCTTTTTTAACAACTATGTCAACCTTTTATCAAGACAAAATTAAAAAGAAAAAACTAAGTGGCAATAATATTCACTCTTCTTCTATGAAATTACAACTAAATCTGAGACATTTTTATAACTTAGAAATGAAATAATAAAGACTTTACCTCTCAAAGTCTTTTTCAATCTAGAAAACAAAAATAGCTTCCCATATTCTCAGGCACCACGGAAGATGACTGTATCCTCACTCTATAACTATATATAGAGAGATTAGGTAAATGCAAAAATACTATTAAATTTTATACCTTTTTTTTAGATCCAGGTCTAGGCTGTTCCTCATATTCTTCTCCAAAAACAGGTGGTAATAAAAATTCATTTTCCATATCAAGCTCCTCAGCAGCTGACAATTGAATCAGAAGAACTTTCATTGCAAACATAATAGCACAGGCTTATGTCACACAGCCAACAAAGAACTAACCACAGGATGTAAACAGGCACTTGTATATGGGGATAACCTGTGCTGGTGTGGAGAGTGAATGATTTTCTGTACCTATCATGGTCTATGAGTTATGCTAAACCTGTTCAGACTATTAAAAAACACGTATAATGAATATCAACACAGAATTTTCACGGAAATGTTTAAGACATCAGGCAAATTACTACAACCCAAAATTCAATTATAAGATCTAAATGATTTCAGCACAAATCTGTTTCAATTTATTAAATCTTTTCAAACATAAAATGCTTTACATTCTATTCAATGTGCATATTCAGGGGCTGGCCCCGTGGCTTAGTGGTTAAGTGTGCGTGCTCCGCTACTGGCAACCCAGGTTCGGATCCCGGGTGCGCACCAACGCACTGCTTGTCCAGCTATGCTGAGGCGGCGTCCCACATACAGCAACGAGAAGGATGTGCAACTATGACATATAACTATCTACCGGGGCTTTGGGGAGAAAAAGGGGGGAAAAAATGTGCATATTAGCCATCCATAGATTAAGAAAATAAGTAATGAAAAATAGAATACATTTCTTTTACAACAAAAGGTATGAAAATAATTTTTTACCTTTGAAGGTAAACTTAATTTTCAAAAAGGTCTTAAGAAAAATACTATCAATATTTCTTTGTGTGTGTGTGTGTGTGTGTGTGTGTGTGTGTGTGTGTGAGAGAGAGAGAGAGAGAGAGAGAGGAAGATCAGCCCTGAGCTAACATCTGTGCCCATCTTCCACCACTTTATAATTTTTATTTATTTATTTATTCCCCCAAAGCCCCAGTAGATACTTGTATGTCATAGTTGTACATCCTCCTAGTTGCTGTATGGGGGACGCGGCCTCAGCATGGCCGGAGAAGCGGTGCATCGGTGCACGCCCGGGATCCGAACCCGGGCCGCCAGCAGCGGAGCGCGTGCACTTAACCGCTAAGCCACGGGGCCGGCCCTTCCACCACTTTATATGGGACGCCGCCACAGCATGACCTGACAAGCAGTGCGTCGGTGCGCGCCCGGGATCTGAACCCGGGAACCCTGGGCCACCAAAGCAGAGCGAGCGCACTTAATATGGGCCAGCCCCTACTATCAATATTTTATGCAAATTGTTTAAAAAGACACAAACACTTCTTTATTCTTTTCTCTATCTTCAAAATTTTCTATAATGAATTACTTTGAGAAAGTTTCTTTTCAAGGCTCTAAGAAATTCTTTTTAAGTCCCTACAATTCAATCCTGTGCCTCATTTCACAAGTTAACTGTTGAGTTTTATTTGGGTAAAAAAGAAAAGACAAATATGAACAACAAAGGCAATGACCCAAACATTAAATGGTTAATGATCAGAACGAGAGTTACGGCTCCATAACTAAATTCCACAACCATAGCTCACACTGAAAGAATAATAGCATTTTGAGTACCTCTGGGAAAATCTATTTCAATATCCAAATCTGGTTCATATGGTACATCAGGCATGTTGGACTGTGTCTCTGGACCAGAGTTCTTCAAGAGATCTGAACCAATTATGTCTGTTTCAATAATTATACCTGTAATCAATCCACAATATCATAAGAAATCAAAATAGAAAACCTCAACAGTACCTGTATTTAATCTGGCAAAAGGAACTCATTTAACTGTAAATACAAAATAAGAATAAATACTTATATAAACATGTCATAAAAGGAAAAGGCATATAGCTATCTTGAAATGTAAACTACTATAAACTTTATTAATCACGAGTACACAAAAAATTTTAATCCTCTAAGTTTTTGACTGCCTCTCTTCAAAAGTTAATAGGCGTGCTTCGATAGTAGAACAACTCTGATATGTAGAGTATTTCTAAAAGCAATTTCTTGTCAAAAATAAACTAATGAGGGTGGATAACTGTAATTTTCAACATTCTTTTTGAATTGTGACCTAGGTTTTCCACATCATTCAATATATGCTTATTTACAACTGTCTTCTAATGTTCTGATCAGTTGCTTTCAAATGTTTTTGTATTGCAATCCACAGTAAGAAATGCACTTTATCCAGTTGAGGGTGGTAGTAGGAGACAGAAAGACAAACGCAGACACATGCACACACACACTGGAAACAAAGGTTTCACAAAACAATACCCTTTCTATGACGAATTCACACTGATTTTTTTTTTCCTGTTCCATTTCATTTTTTTAAAAAACTGGTTGCTACCCACTACATTAATTTCCCAACTCCCTAACCAAGTACTTTACAAACACTGTCACATTATGAAATAATTAGAATTTATAATGTTTCTACTGTGCTCCAGGGTAAAGGGAATTAAGCAGCTCATGGTTGAAATAGGACTCTGGGTGTCACCAGAGAATTAAGGGTAGGACTAAATATTCTAAGAGAAAGAATCATCCACAAAACATTCATCATGCTATATATCATCTGGCAAGCACTAGCCTAAGAGAAGTTAGGATCAACACTGGTTTAGACAATGCAAATTACATTATTAGCATAATCAATAAAACAAAGTTGGGAACAACCATTACATAATAAAGAGTTTGGATCACTGTTAAAGCCTACTACAAGTTAGTTTTGTGACTGAGCTAGTCCATTAAAACAAGAACAATTTTGAGTTGATTTCACAACTCAAATCCTGTTACAATTAAAACAGAGACTGTACAAATTCCTGCTGGAAACGGGGCTTGGCATAATAGAGCACCTGGCTAGATACAGTGCGGATCTCTTGATATAAAACACATTTTTGTTGCAATGCTTCCCCGACTCCCACATCAAGTTAAAGCACAACGACATGCCCTGGAACAAACTATATCAATTACAACACATATTAAAAACCCAAGGCGTAATAGAGTGTAGCTCACTGTTGATGTTGGCAGCTTCTGTTTTCCCCTCATCTTCAGTCATCATATCTGTCATTGTAAGCAACTCTGCATCAAGAGGATCTGAAGAAACTTTGCTTTTTAGCTCCTCAACTGCTGCAGGGATCTTCTCACTGCTGTCCAATGAGGCAGGCAGAAAAACAGGAACTGGCACCTAATTAACCAAAGGATTTACTGTTAGGTTTACTCAACACTAATAGGTATTTTTCCAAATTAAAAACTACTCTGACATATGATCTACTTTATAATACCATACTGGATAAAAGCTTTGGAAAGAATACATATCAAAACTAAGATGTCAAGAAAACTCAGAATACAAGCAGCTACTTTTTAAAATAGAAATAAAAATTAAACAAAACAATTTCTGAGGTATTTCTGTCCCCAAGGGGTCTACAGTAGCCAAGCGCTGACACAGTGTCCTGAGTATTGCAAATGACCTAGGATGAAATAATGTAATGACATTTTACATGGAACTCTATTCCATGTTTCAGTTCTAAACCTTACAGCTTCACAAATCTTTCTAAAATGAACTCAAATGTAAAACACAGTATGCGTAAAGCAGTCATAGAAATCTGCTAAACTTCACTCTCAAGGATGAACATATACCTGATTAAACACAAAGCAACAATGACAGAGATTCCATCAAACCTAAGTTAATTGTTGAAGAAAGGCAAAGACTCAACCCTCTGCTTTTACTAGCTTCACTAAGGTAGCAACTGCAACAACATTCTCCCACCTATGCCTGATAAATCTCAAAATGAAAAAGAACTTAAAATATGACTTACAGGAACAGGAACTGTAGTGGGAACAGGAATGTTCTGACTGTACATGTGCATAGGTACTGGGATATACACAGGCACAGGGATAGGCACTGGGACATATTCTGTCTTCCAATTATCATCTAAAAGTACAAAGTGTGTTTAAGGAGCAATGTTAACTAACACTGAAATATAGCTGCTCAATATTAAAATAATTTGGTAACAAAGAAAATTTTAAGTGCCTCAGTATCCATTTAAAAGAAATTCCCAGTTTTCATAAAATTAGGTAACTTAACAAAATTGAATGCAGTAGCTGTTCTAACTTATAGAAAGCACAAACAGAATTTAGACTTTTTTTTTAACAGAAAGAAAATATCTTTTAAAAACTTTATATAGTTTCAGACACCCTACCAGATTCGCCTCACAACTGCTGCAAAAAGGTTTATTTCATCAAACAATTAGAACACAGCTAACATCTAAATTAGATGAAAACATATTTTAATTACTTCATCTCACTCTGACAAGGAAACAGAATTATCTTCATTACAGACCACACTTAAAGATGAATTTCTCAAGAGAACACAGTCACTTCAGTGGGTCTTGGCCTCAAGAACATTTTTGATACAGCATTTTTTCACTTGTGACATAATTTGTATTCTAGGCTTTTATCAGAGATTGATTTTCACTGATGATTTTAAACAATATGCTGTATTCTCAAGGTAATATATAAAATTGGATAAGCAAAATCAAAAGAAAATGACCAAATCTATTCTGCAGCCTGTTATTTGAGAAAAAGCATGAATTTCTTTAGGTAAGGTATAGGTATAGGGAAGCATATAAGTCAGATTTTCCTAAGTTACCTGTCTGACAAGATTTGGTCTGCATGTGAGGTTTACAGTAAGTAGCTTTTGTCATTGTTAAAGGTTTGCAAAGAACTGCTTTGTTCTTCATCTCTTTGTTAGGTGTTGGAGAAGGAGGTGGTGCTGAACCCTATAGAGAAGCAAAGAGAAACACTGTATTTTTGCCTCTAATTTTTATTACTTCCTGGTGTTAATGAAATACTGGTTTCTAGGTCCTGCAGAGGGAACACACAAGAGTGGAAGAGTACAACCAAATTATGCTATTATTACTATGTTTACCATAGTCTTAATCTGGTAGCATCAAGATGAATCTATCTTAACTACTGGCAAAGCAGTAGTAATCATTCATTTTACAGATTTGTGTTACCTTCAAAGGATACCATCAGCATATTTGTAAAAAAACATTAAAAGACAATTCTCACTTTTAAGTACAAAAGCAAGGTTGTTAACCTGAATTTTAAAAATAATGAGACTCTTTTAAATTTATTTGAGAAAGAAAAAGGTTCCTGCAGTTACCATGGCTATCTGGTACTCTATCTCCCTCTACTGGATAAACAGCTTATATATGGTACTAAATTTGAAAAGATGAGAAAAATGAAAATAATTACCAAAAATATTATCAAACTTTAAGTTGTGTATTTCCTGTGTCCCAGCAATTGCAATTTTAGAAACTTATCCTGTAGATACAGTCTCTCAGATGTTTTTACTATGTTCACCATAGCATTTATTTGCAATTGACACACACACACACACACACACACACACACACAAATAAAATCTAAAATAAGCTGAAGACCTGTCCATAAGGAACTAAAGATAAAGTGCTCTCCATACCACCTATTGATATGGGGGAAAAGGTACAGAACACTAATACAGTCAATTCTCAACATCTGGGGTAGTCAAGTTCTCTACAGTTGTCCCGAACAGTCGCCATGAACACCAAACCATTGCTCCAAAAGGAAATACAGGGTTAGGGTCCCGAGAGCCTCTGGTCACAACATTCTCATCAACAGATCAATGCATAACCTTGTTTATGTTGAAACACACTTTATTTAACATCTATTTCTTACAAATATTTAGATGCAGTATTTCTTTATAATATATTACGATTACAGCATTTTTGTGTAATGTTCTCTACCATACTGTGATTATTGACTTTCACTCAGACATGTACATACACATGCAGATACAGTACACACATACTGTACATTGTATAGTAATGCAAATAAAGTCCTGAAAAAAACCCAAAGATGAAGCATTTAACGTTTTATAAAAACATTAACATCTTACTATTGGTAGAGCTGCATAATGTACAATGGGGCAGTGCACTGTGTGGCTAAACCTCTCAACCTTGGTGTGCCCCAGGACAACCAAGGGAGATGTTGATGGAATTTGTTCTGCAGAAGAGGAAGATGTCGATGAGGGTGGCATGGTGACACCTGGCAGTTCTACCTCAGGAGTTTGGCTCTTGCAACTTGTTGACAGTGTCAGCGATTTTCCCTCCCAAACTGGCTTCAAAAATTAAGTCAGCTTTGTCTGCTTGGCTTTTCACCTCAAATCTTTTAAGCATCTTGATATAAGACACAAACACAGTAGTGCTTAAATTTGAGGCTTTGCTCAAGCGTAGAGTCACATTCTTCCATGTCACTGACAATTTTTCCCACAGCAGAATTCCATTCCGATATTTTAGCTGCTGTTAGAGGGACAATTTTCGGGAGCCTTAGGCTGACTTTCGTCACCAAATCTGACACCTTGTTTTGCCATCTTGTCCAGGTCTTCATTGGTGGGCTCTAACTGCCTTCTCTGCCAAGACTTCATCCACGTCTTCTTCCTTCATGTCCCCAAAGCCCTCTCCACTTATTTGCGTACAATACGCATTACGTTTTTAACACTGTTCTTTTTATTTTCTTCTGTAACACCTTCAAAGACTTCGAAGTTTTTCACACAATCTGGTGAAACATTTTCCTAACAGTTATTCACAGTAGCCTGCTTGATGCTGTCCTAAGCTGTGCCGGCACAATCAATAATGTTGCATATAGTGACTGACTTCCAGTAGTCTACCATGGTGGTTTCCTTGTTGGTGTTGAGATCCTCCCAAGCTCTTTCATGAAGCAGGCCTTGAAAGCTTTAATTATGTCCTAATCAAGAGTTGGATGAGAGACAGAGTATTTGAGGGCATGAAAAAGAACTACATTGAGGTGGGCATTTTGGAGTTCTTCATGGCAATGGGTATTATACAACAATAAAACCTTGAAGGCAAGGTTTTCACTCTGGAGATAGTGTTCAACATCTAGGATGAAGCTGTTGTGAAACCAATTCTGGAATATTTGAGACACCAAATCATGCTTTTTTGTCCCACCTACAATGGATTGGCATACATTTAAGTTTTTTCCCTTTAACTGCTCATAGATTTTGGGCTCTGTACAGCATAAGAGGTTTGCACTTAAAGTTACCCTTGGCACTGGCACACAATAGCAAGGATGCAGGGTTTCTGAATGATTTGAAACCAGGGGCTTTCGAGACCACTTGTATTATTTCGGTTCATTTGCCAAAGATTTTACAAAAAAAACAAGTCAGTCTCATCAGCGTTGAAAAGCTGCTTGCCCATATAACCCTTTTCCTGCAAAACACTTAGCAGTTATTCTTCCACAGCATCCTGATCTGCAAAATCCGCCTCGCCTGCAACTTGAACATTTTTTGCACCATATCACCTTAAAATGTGTGAGCCGGCCTGCACTAAGCAAGAAAGGTTTAACCTTTTCCTGATCCTAGGTAACATACTGTGAGCAGAAAGTCTCAAAATAATGCTGTTCACTATGCTTTTTTTAAAATCAGTCATAAGCTCACGAATCCACAAATTTGGTTACTATCTCATCTTTTCCATAGCTTCATCACGCACGACAGATTTTACTTTAGCACTTGGAGTTGCCTCATCTACAGACTGGCGAATTTCTCATTCCTTTTTCTGGATGTATCATATTGTTGATTCATGAACACTGAACTCACACCCAACTGAATGAAGTTCACCTAAGACACTTATTTCCTTCCTAAGGCACACAGCAGCCTCCTTGTGCTTAGGAACACAAGAGAGAACTATGTGTTCTATGAGAGAACTATGTTAGTACTATGCTTGGGGGACCTTTTGAACAGCAAAATCATCAACAAAAAGCACAAAAATACATAAAACGTGGCACTAATTAGACTGTGAAAGGGATACTTGTTTATGGTATGAGCTGAGACAAGAAGGTAAAGCCTTGCCCTGTCCGACCTTGGCAGGAAGATGTGCCTCAGGTGACTCATTTTTCATCGCTCTGCACATGTCTATAAATGACTTCGAAAAGTGCCAGGGGTATTGATTAGGGGTTACAAATAAATTTTAGGCAGTACGAAAATTCGCAAATATAAATAATGAGGATCAACTGTACTAAAACAAAGCACTGACTATTTAAAAGTTTATCTGTGCATATTTAAAGGTCTGGAAGGGTATAAATAAAAAAAACCTGTTTATGGTGATTATCTTATGAGTTACAAATAAATACATAAGCCAAGGGGGCCAGTACTGGTATGAGCTTATTCTAGATTCATCAGGATTTCAAACCACATAATTAATCAAGCTATAAAAGATAAGAGTCGTGAACAAAGAGCTAGGGAACTTGGTTCTAACACTGCTGCTGTGTAACGTCAAGCAAGTCACTCAATCTCTTGTGCCTCAATTTCCCCAGCTGTAAAATGAGCAGAAAAATTTAACAATTATTGAGTATCTACTACATACTAAGCACTGGGTAAGTTTGGTCTGAACTGGAAAATACTTTAGAATCCCCACTTAAGAACAAGGGGTCCAAAATCACAGATGTTCTAGATTACTCAATGTTTTGTCTCCTGTCATTCTGCAAATATTACATTATGTCAATTGAACTATGCCACCTGGTGAAAACCTACACTTGATAATGCTTCTTACTTTTCTACTAGTCAATAGTCAGGATCTATACCTATTTATAATGAATACTGAATAAGGACACAAAATAATAAAAATTATAATGGCAAAAGCCATCACCTGTTGAGTATTTGCCATATGCCAGGGACTATGCGCTAGAGACAATGTTTGTGTCCCCCTAAAATTCATATGTTGAAATCTAATCCCCAATGTGATGATATTGGAAAGTGTGGCCTTTAGTTGCTGATAAGGTCATGAGAGCAGAGCCCTCACGGATGAGATTAATGTCCTTATAGAAGAGAACCCAGAGAGATCCCTTACCCTTTCCACCATGTGAGAACATAGCAAAAAGATGGCCATCTACGAACCAGGAAGCAGCCCTCACCAAACACCATATCTGCTGGCACCCTGATTTTTAAGACTTCCCAGCCACAGAACTGTGAGAAATAATATGTTGTTAATAAGCCACCTCATCTATGGTATTGTTTTATAGTAGCTCAAACAGACTACGATACTATGTAAAGCACCAAAGTTACCTAACTCATGATAGGAGTTATTAAATCCTCACAACACCATAAGAGGTAGGTCTTTTTGTCACTCCCATGTTACAGATGAGGAAACTGAGGCTCAGAACTTACACAACCTGGTAAAGGTGACAGAACTAAAAGTTCGAGTAGATTCAACTGATTATATTCTTAATCTCTATATATACTGTCTCTATGAGGTCTCGAATATAACAGCTACCATGTCCTTAGCACCTACTGTGTGAGAAACCTGGGGTAGGTACTATCTTCATCCCCATTTCACAAAGAAGAAAATTCAATCAAAGAACAAGACTTGCCCAAAATTATATGGCTAAGCTCTCATCTTTTGAAGTTTATGGGGGGGGAGGGGGGATAATTAAAAGATTCCAAAATCCTAAAAAGAAAAGATGGGAGAGGACTTTGTAAGACAAAAGGCAGTAGCTGCAATGGCAGACTGACTTATCCCTCCCTACTAATAATCCTCCCTCCATCCTTCTGTCTGTCATATAACATGGTTCAAGTGCTGTGACAGGAGAAAAGTATTTAATATTGTGCTGGTAGAAGGGATTTCTTGAAGCCTTGGTCAAAAGCGTGCATGTCAGAAACAAGGTTGAGGGGTTGCTTTTTGGCTGCACCAAGATAACAAAATAGGGAGCGATCATCTTTATATTCCTCAGCATGGATGAAAAGTGCCTGCTATTAAAATGAGATGATTCAGCTGAATACGTTTATGTACTTCTGAATTACCTGACTTAAAAATACATTTCCACAAAGTGGGGACACACAGGGGAGGAAGCAAAGGAGAAAGCACTCTTACTTTTCTAGGATTCTATTAACATTAAAAATAAGAACTGAATGGAATAACACAAAAACACCAATCTTTCACCTATATCAGTGACCCTAAACTGTCGTTACATATTAAAACCACCTGAAGAAATTTTCAAACATACAGGATTTCTCAGTTGGGGCCCAGACACTGAAAAGTCCCCAGGTTATTCTAATGTGTAACCAGAGCTAAGAACCATTGATTTATTCTTTCTTATCAGGACAAGAACGAGCCCAGAGAATTACTGTGATGCCAATAAATGACTCCTGTAGAGCTCCCCCTGGACACAGATGCCAGAAATACCAGTATCCCAACACTGGTGATTATTGCTAGACTTAGCACGCAGAGGGCAGGCTCACTGCTGTTCAAAGTGTGGAAAAATGCTCCCTCTTCTCTTTCTTCACTACACACTAATGGCCACTTTAAAACCTACAAAAGTCTTCAATTGCTAACATAAAAGCAGAATTTGATGTATTACACTAAAAGAAAGGAAAAGACTAAAGAAAAAAAAAAAAGCAAATAAAAAAACCCAGGACACATTATGGAAGTATTTCTCAAATTTTAAAAGTCACGAATCCCAGCCCCAGCATAGATCCTCAGATCCCTACTTGAGAAATAAATGCATATCTGGCCCAGCCTATCCTTTCTCCCTCATTTCCCATGATTCCACCCCCTTTAAGCTTGGCACTAATGAACAGTTTTGCCAAAAATACATGCCCTTTGCACATTATTACTCCTTCTTTTCATCCCTATCTACCTGGAAACCTTCTACTCAATTGTTTAGAAGACTTTTCACAGCTGCCACGAACAGATACAGTCAATCACTTCAAACATACTATTGCTACTGTCTTAAAGATGCATCTATTATGAGTGCTTCAACTCAAATACCATTTATATGTCTATCTCCCCCAGTGTAGGTTTAGGCCATAATTAATTCACCTTTATATTCCCTAGCATTATGAAAGTACCTGTTTTAATACCAGGTAATTCAGCTGCATACTTCAACAGTCTCAACAGAGGAAAGTAAAAAAATCTTTTATTATGATCAGATCAAATTGGACTCATTATTTTTTTATCCCCACATTATCAAAATCAATATTTAGCACTTAAGCAATACTTACTGTCATTTTGGTTCGGGACGTCTGACAACCCTGATCTAAAAACATAAACAAATTTAAAATAAGATAAATATTACTTTCTTCAGAATTTTCTAAATCCGTATTTCTCATTAAGTTTTAATGATTTTTACAATAGTTACTGAAGAAAATATTTTAAGCTATTTTAAGTAAAGAATATAAATTTGAGAGCTGAAATACATAGCTAAATAAGTGGAATTAACTCTTTTCACATTTTGTCCTCTCAGAAAGTAAACATTGCTTTGGGGACGATATTATGTTCTTAAATTTAACTCTTAAATAAGTCACAACTTCTAAACAATTTTTATCGTTCCTCATAACCTACCCCCAAGCACATACAATTTGCTAAAAATAGTTTTCATTTAAAATTGAAGATGAGGAGCCGGCCCCGTGGCTTAGCGGTTAGGTGCACGAACTCTGCTACTGGTGGCCCGCGTTCGGATCCCGGGCGCGCACCGATGCACCGCTTGCTGAGGCGGCGTCCCACATACAGCAACTAGAAGGATGTGCAACTATGACATACAACTATCTACTGGGGCTTTGGGGAGAAAAAGGGGAAAAAAAAAGGAGGAAGATTGGCAATAGATGTTAGCTCAGGGCCGGTCTTCCTCAGCAAAAAGAGGAAGACTGGCATGGATGTTAGCTCAGGGCTGATCTTCCTCACAAAATAAATAAATAAATAAAATAAAATAAAATTGAAGATGATACATGATAGGTAGATGAATTTTTAAAAATTTTTGTTATAATTCTGTTTAGCTTCTCTGCGTCTCCAACTGGACTCTATTGCTTCAACTAGCACTAAGTTTTTAGAAGAGAATAAAATAAAAAGCAATACATCTAGAGAAACATCATATAGGGCACTTCCACCCAAAGAAACTACAGAAGTTGCTGTTAAACTATCTTCAAAGTCAACTATTCATTATCATTACTTTGAATTCAGATCTAAGAAACCAAAGGATACTGTATAGGTTTTTCAAGTTACTACTTAAATTATTACATACCATAATGTAAGTTTTCAGGTCCTTTCTGAGTTGTCATGTTGGGCTCGTTTTGCTGACAGTAGAAACGTAATAAGCAATGTTGATCACAGAAATGTTTCATTTCCCCACGCCACTGCACTCTCTCTTTAAGAGATCCTTGAGATTTACAACAGTCACACCTTGCAGCCTTAATAAAAAAAAGAAGGTATCAGACATTTCGAGTTAGAAGGTTTAAAAAGTCAGATATGTATTTTTAAAGATTTCTAAGTTTATCAGTGATTATTGCCAAATGATAAAACAATGTCTGATAAAGAAAAAATAAAATTATAATATAAATCGTAAACATACAGTAAAATCCACAATAAAAGTAAAAAAAAAAAAAAAAAAAAAAGGTAGCAATTTACCTAATTGTCAAAATCCCTTTCTATACTTACCAGAAGTCAAAGACCAGCAGTACAAACATAGGATAATCAAAAGGGGAACATTGGCAGACCAAACTGATACAATATATTTTAATGTTTTGAGGGCCATAATGATATACTGATAGAAGTCTCCTACAATCATATTACATTGAAAATCTCTGATTAATGGATTAATTTCCCAGGTTCAACTGATAGCTCATAATAAATCAATTTAAAGAAGTTGTATAAGACCAGAATAATTTTGAAGCTCTTATGATGAGAAAATGATGGATGTTAACTTAAATTATTTTTGTTTCTCAACAGTTTAATATAACAAATCTGAAGAGCTCTAATAAATACACTAATTTAATTTTAATAACAAGAACTTCAGTTCATGTTTTAAAACACTCCATGTTTAATGTTTAATTAATTAAAAAACAATTACATTTTAAGACAACAAATTTGATCTATATCTAGGAAAACAACCAGCACTGACTGGTCTGCCAATATGCAAAATAAAACTGACTAAAATTCATACATTAAGAGTTATACTTTATGATGATGAATCAATAATCTAGAGACAAATTTTTATCTTTTAGTATCCCCTTTTCCCTCCATTTCGCCCATTTTCACTATTTCTTAACATCTTAATGAGTGAACCAAAAGATATAAATGATTAATTTCAAATATAGTTCCTTTAATAATTAAGTTTCTGATCTAGTTAGAGTAGAAATAAATTACTATAATTTTTTAAATTATCCTTTGGTTTAACTAACAACTTAGAAGTTTTGATAAAGCAATAAATACTAAATATGTTGTAGTTCATAATAATCATGGCTATAGCTTTTCCTCATTACTCTAAATAATCTAAAGGTTATACTGTGGGCTTTGAAACCTCTCACTTTATGTCTCAACAGGAGTTCAATGAGTACATACTATGTCAAAATTCCTAGTCAGGAGTATTAACAAATGATTGTGTTGGTAAACAGGTCTTATATAACAAACATACCCCAAGGTTAGAACACAGGCTCTTTTTTTTCTCCAGGTCAGGTATTTCTCCTGCTGAATAAATGTTAAATGAATGAAGATTTGTAGTATAAATTATGACTATTACGTGATGCCAATATCACATCTCTTGTCCAAAAAACTGAGCTCAAATCTTACACTGCTGCTAATATTATGTGGTAACCTCAATAACATTAACAACTTAATATCAACCAAGTCATTTTTACTCAATAATGAAAAAAGTCCCTATGTAAAATTTTCACCAGTCAAAAACTGTTCCTTAAAATAACCATTAAAAGATTCCAGGTTTCAAGTTTTTTCCCTTTTTATACTTTATACTCAAAGAAAAGACAAGGGCACAAAGGAAGGAACTGAAAGCTTAACACTCTATTCAGGAGTCTCACCAGTGCAAGAACAGAGCAAAAGTGAAGCTGTAGCCCAACTACCTCATTCATAGAGAATCTGAAAAATAAAAGCCCAGCAAGCTATATCTAATCTCTATAATCCTCACAACATTACTAGAAACTAAGGTCCAAATAGGTTAAGTGATTTGTCTAAGGCAAAATATTAAAAATGCAAAGACACGATTCAAAGCAGGCAATCCAAGTCAAAACCTGGACTTTATTTAGTACACCAAGTTATAAAGACAATGGAAAGACAGAATGAGTAAATATAACTAGAGAATAAAAATCCTAATAAAAGTAAAATGCTGCAAGAAGGTTCTCAATGTACCATCTAAAATCCAAATCAATTTGTATAAAACATATTCAAATCACTACATGTACTAGGCTGACTCTTAGTATATGTATATTACATATCACATCTCTTGTTCAGAAAATTGTGAGCTCGAATCTTATATTGCTGGTAATATTATGTGGTAACCTCAATAACATTAACACTTAATATCAACCAGGTCATATTTTACTCAATAATGAAAAAAGTCCCTATGTAAAATTTACACATTTACACAATATTTAGAAGGCCGCGGGCATAAAACCAAGCACATTCCACCCAAAGAATTGGAACAATGAAATCACTTCATTATTTTGTAATTATAGACATTTGGATTTTGTAGTAACAATACTTAAAATTCCTTTGTTCCAGAAGATTCAAAATAAATTTAGATGATTTCTCTCTATCCGGAAAAAAAAGGAAGCAAGATTAATGCCAATTTGCAAATGGAAACAAAATGTGTATATATTTTTTCAGGAAAGAATAATAACAGAACTCAATACTGATTCCAAATTTAATGCCATAACCAAAATTTTAGAGCTTGTGAACCTCTTTTGTTTCTTGTTTTTTCTTTTACAGCCACTAATGCAAACTCCTGGTAAGTGTTTGGAACCGAACTAAAATACAATGACTAATCTGAAAACATCATTAATGACCATCATTCCTTACCAACACCACTCCCAACCACAAGAGAGAACTCTTACGAAAGGTTAACATTTCTATAGCATAAGAACTGAAGTGTGACTTAAGTCTCTGGTTTAAAAGGTTTTCCTGAGCCGGCCCCGTGGCTTAGGGGTTAAGTGCGCGCACTCCGCTGCTGGCGGCCCGGGTTCGGATCCCGGGCGTGCACCCACGCACTGCTTCTCCGGCCATGCTGGGGCCGTGTCCCACATACAGCAACTAGAAGGATGTGCAGCTATGACATGCAACTATCTACTGGGGTTTTGGGGGTGAAAAAATAAATAAATAAAATCCTTAAAAGGTTTTCCTATCACTGTGGAAAAGTGGGAATTGTATGTTATTTTGCAAAAAAAAAAAAAAAAAAGGCCAGTGATTCAAACAGATCTAAATAATAGGCAGGTACTAAACTCTTAATTCAAAAACCTTAATCCAACCTCTCAGCTAATACAGAAATCTCTTCTTAATAGACAAAAGATCATTCAGCCTGTACTGACATAGTCCCTTACATTATTGGACAGTTTCAACTTTTCATTTTTAGTTGATGTATATATACACACACACATCCTTGTAACTTTCCCATCCACTTGTTCCCCATTTCATCATTCACATCTAGTTTTGTAAGGGGGAACCATGAACATAAATGAATTAGGGGATTTTACCGTCATTGTAAAAAGGCATTCTTTATGATGTCCCAATATATCTTTCTGAGTACAACAGAGTTATTAAAAAAAAAAAAGACTGCAGTGATAAAAGAGTAGGTGATTGGGCACTATGCAAAGCATTTAAGTGATAGGAATTCTTCAGTCACCCAAAAAGCACATTTAAAGCAAGAATATTAGATATTCTTTCTCAAATTAATTTCAAAAAACAATTGTTTTTAAAAATCAGTATTTCTAGCAATTTATAGACAAAAACAGAAAAAATTTAAAAGCCCAATAATATTTTTCATTCAGCTATCCTTTTATAACTAAAATTTACTAAAACTTTAAGTATTCATTTAATTAAAGCCCGTAAGTCATACAGTTAGACTCTTACAGGGTGTTTGCACTAAAGAATTTAATATTGCTACCATTCACTATGGGTTTGTAAAACAAATCAAAACTTGTGTTAAAAAACTGTAATCTGAAGTGACAAGTTTAAGAAAAGCTTAGTAGTAGTAGTAAGAAGTACTCGTACTCGACGTACTAGTACTTTCTTGGGAAACAGTGGAACTTTTGAATTATCTTCGCTATATATCAAACACCTGGCTATTACTGCATTACAATACTAAATCGTTTTTCTCCAGAAATTTTAAACTTACAGAAATCAAAAGAACTATCCTCCCATCTGGTTTCACATTATGCCTGGAAACATTTACTTTGAGGAAAAGTAAAATCTACTTCCTTCTACAGAGTTATCTGGGAGAAGAAAAAAACAATTTTATTCTCAGCATTTTTTGGTTGCATGTTTTCAACATATTTTATATTCCAATTTAGAAGAGCGAGTATTTAATAATCCTCTATTTTAAATCCAAAAGCAAACCATTATACAGACCAGAAAACACAGATATTCAAAACGTCTTGTCAAGTAAAAGAAACATAAGCAGTTAACTTCAAAATTATAATACTAAATATTTAAATTAAATTTAAATAAATGAAACTGTGAAGTTATTTATACTCTAGGTAGTCTCTCAAAATTGAAGCACAAAGACAAGAGAAAGTAAAACTCAATGCATATGCTCCTTCATGTGCAGGCAGCAAATGCTCATGACTAAAGATAAAGTAACAACTGAACTGGCTAGCTGTTGCTTTTAGTTTCCCTGATGGGGCACTTTTTTTTAATTCCTAATAAAAGCTGGACTGACTTTTTTTTAATGAACTAAAGGACAATTTAATGAAAGTAAAGGACATTTTTTAATGAACTAAAATCTAAAACTCTGTAATCCTAAAGTGAAAAAGTGGAAGCAGAAAGAAGGTCAAAAAATAATTTGGTTGGGACTCAATTTACCACATGTTCAAGATGATATGATGCTAGCAGTGAACAGAAGGGACTCATGAGAGGTATAAGAAAGTACAGTTTGATTAAATTAGAAAGCACACGGAACAAAGTTATTCTTTGATTATAATACTGGCTGCCTCCACAGAGAGGCCAACGACGAATCAGGAGGGACAACTCTTTTCTTCATTTTGAAAGTTGTATTCCTATTGATCATATATTTAATAAAACATCATTGTTACTTGCTTTACAAATTCACCGAGTGACAAAAATTTTCTTACCTTTATTCCTCAGATTAGTACAGTATGTAATAGTGCTATTGTGTATATTATACAAAGATGTATTGGGTTTAAAATAAGAAGAAATAATAATAAACATGTGTTTAATGTATAGAATACTGACATTAAACATAAACATAATTGTAACTGGTTATTTAACTAACATATTCTTATGTGCTGAAATGCACTGCCTCACTGAAATTTCATCATTGCACGATGCATGAATAAAAACATTACATGCAATTATCCTTTAAAATAAATAACAGAAGGGCCGGGCCGGTGACTTGGTGGTTCAATGCACGCGCTCTGCTACTGGCGGCCCAGGTTCGTATCCCGGGCACGCACCGACGCACCGCTTCTCCGGCCATGCTGGGGCCACGTCCCACATACAGCAACTAGAAGGATGTGCAACTATGACGTACAACTATCTACTGGGGCCTTGGGGAGAAAAAGGGAAAAAAGGGAGGAGGATTGGCAATAGATGTAGCTCAGGGCCAGTCTTCCTCAGCAAAAAGAGGAGGACTGGCATGGATGTTAGCTCAGGGCTGATCTTCCTCACAAAAAAAACAAAAATTAAAGTTTTAGATTCATGATTACACAATTAGGAAGAAATTTGTATAATAAAATAATGACAGGGAAATCGTCATTATCACATGGTAACAACTTCTGTATCAAACAATAAAATAAATGATGAAAAAGGTAACAGATAATAATAAAACGGAATTTTCACATTTGTAGCCACTAAATAACAATTGTTTTGAGATTTATCCAATTTTTCAAAAATAAAACCACATAAACAACGGAGAAGGTGTATTTGTGTACGCTAAACTAAAATTGAGCATTTAAAGCCATTCAAGTAACATTTTCTGAGTGATTTCTCAAAATTGCTACTGTCTATAATAGAACAAGACATTGGTTTAGACTAAAAGGTATGTACAGAGGGCATTAGTATATTTGTCCTGTGTGTTTCTAAAATTTGAACCTTAATTCTAAGGCTTAAATTACTTGGAAGCAACAGTAAAATAATGAAGTAACTTAAAAGTGCACCAAAACTCCTAGCCGCGACAACCTCTTACAATTTGGAATGTATCTTCCTCTTTAAAAAAAAACAAGTTAGTTAACATGTGGAGATATCTCGAGTCAAGATGGCGGCGTAAGCAGACTTGGAACTCACCTCCTCCCGGGGACACAGCCAATTTACAACTACTCATGGAAGAACTACCGGAGACAGAACTGAAAACTGGATGAGAGGAACTCCTGCAACAACGGACGATCCTAATTGAGGTGGAAGAGGCAGAGACTCCCTTCTGGAGAGGAAAAACGCCGCCTTCACAAGCCACCAGCTTCACGGCCGCCAGGAGCAGCTCACAGGTACGCAGCACTCCCTGGAGGCGCGGGGCCCTGAGCCGGGGAGCGCCCCCACTGTGGGCATTTTGTGGACCTAGCACAATCCAGACCAGCGGCATAATATCTGACTTTGCCTGCTACTAAAACATTTGGGAGCACCCCCAGAAAACCCGGTTCACAAAGAAACTAAAACCGGCTCTTAAAGGGTCCACGCGCAAACTCACTCGTTTCAGACAGCATCCTAAAATCACCAGAAAGAAAGCTGCAAAAAGAGACTCACCTAATAGGCCCTGAGTGCATTTCGGTGAGGGGTGAGACCTCTCTGGTGACTGGGACATTGGCGGCGGCCATTGTTGTGGCCTGGTGTGGGCGTGCTGACACAGACGCCATTGGAGTTCTCCCTGAGGCCTGCTAGCCCAGGGTCTACCCCACCCGCTGGAGCACCGATTTAATCCAGCTCAGCCAGGGCGGGCAGCCCACCCTAGAGACTAGCCCCACCCAACAACAAGCCCTCAGGCAACTTGTGGGCCTGCATAGATTGGTGACTGGATTCTCTGCAGCCTGGCAACTGAGGCCACATTAGCGGGGCAGGGTGTGCACAAGGAGCGAGTGGAGAGTGTGGGGCGGTGGCGGAGTGTGTGGGGCTCCCGCCGGGGAGAGACTGGGTGCGCTTGGGGAGGTCGGGGCGCGCACACGGGGCAGGACTGTGTTGACTGTGTGTGTGGACCTGTGGGCGGCAGGGCTTGTCAGCTGCATAAGACTTGTGCTTCTCAAAGACCCACATAGGGGGTTTGCTGCACCTTCCAAAGCCTGAAACTATTGGGTGCTCCTGTGCCTGAGGCCAGCCCCACCCAGCTGCAATCCTCAGAGAGCTGACAGGAGACCTAAAAGGCTAGAGGCTTACAGCAATTGGAAGGCCCTGAGCCTAACAACCTGCCACGCTGGGGGCCTACTCAAAAGAAATACTGCAACTCAAATGTGGTATTAGAACTTGCAGCCAACTGTGCTGGGGCTGCCCACACCTGATAAAGAGACTGAAGGGCCCACAACAACTACAAGCAGCTGAGCATTACAACAGCTAGCCAGGAGCATAACTCAGCCTCCCTGGGTGCCTACAGGGAGAGCAAACAGGCCACAACAGAAGGACACACGTAACCCACATAGGGGTCACCCCTGGAACACTGAGAACTGAGGAAAGCACACTGGAAGCCTCCGAAGGCATCACTTACATAAGGTCACCTATCCAAGAGCAGGAGACATGGCTGACCTACCTAATACGTAGACACAAGCACAGGGAAAGAAGCAAAATGAGGAGGCTAAAGAATACATTCCAAGTAAGGGAACAGGACAAAACTCCAGAAAAGGAACTAAGTGAAACAGAAATGAGCAACCTACCTGACAGAGAGTTCAAACTAAGAGTGTTAAGGATGCTCACTGATCTGTGGAGAAGAATAGATGAACTCAGTGAGAATGTCAACAAAGAAATGGAAGATATAAAAAAGAACCAATCAGGGGCCGGCCCTGTGGCTTAGTGGTTAAGTGCGCGCGCTCCACTGCTGGCAGCCCGGGTTCGGATCCCGGGCAAGCACTGACGCACCGCTTCTCCGGCCATGCTGAGGCCGTGTCCCACATACAGCAACTAGAAGGATGTGCAACTATGACATACAACTATCTACTGGGGCTTTGGGGAAAAACAAATAAATAAATAAATAAAATTATAAAAAAAAAAAAGAACCAATCAGAAATGAAGAATACAATACTGGAAATGAAAAATTCATTAGAGGGACTCACAAGCAGAGTAGACGATACAGAAGAAAGGCTCTGTGAGCTAGACGAAAGACTAGAAGAAATTACCCAAGGTGAACAGGTAAAAGAGAAAAGAATTAAAGAGAGTGAGGACAGTCTAAGGGACCTCTGGGACAACATCAAGCACACTAACATCCGTGTTATAGGTGTCCCGGAAGGAGAAGAGCGAGACAAGGGGGCAGAGAATCTATTTCAAGAAATAATAGATGAAAACTTCCCTAACCTAAGGAAGGAATCAGACATCCAGGTACAGGAAGCACAGAGAGCACCAAACAAGATAAACCCAAAGAGGCCAACACCAAGACACATCATAATCAAAATGTCCAGAATTAAAGATAAAGAGAGAATCCTAAAAGCCACAAGAGAATGTCAAGTTACATACAAAGGAAACCCCATAAGGCTATCAGCTGACTTCTCAGCAGAAACCTTACAGGCTAGAAGAGAATGGCACGATATATTTAAAGTGCTAAAAGGAAAAAACTTACAGCCAAGAATACTCTACCCAGCAAGGTTATCATTCAAAATGGAAGGAGAGATCAAAATTTTCCCAGACAAGCAAAAATTAAAGGAGTTTGTCACCAAGAAACCAGTGCTACAAGAAATGTTAAAGGGACTGATTTAAGGGGAAAAGAGAAGACCACAAATAGGAAAAATTATCTATTTCCATGATAAGAACGTAATGGATACAAATGCACAAAAAAGAGGTTAGATATGATATCAAAAACATAAAAGGAGGGAGGAGTGGAGTTAATGAGTACAGCTTTCAGACAGAGGTCAAACTAAAGTGACCATCAATTCTGTATAGAAGAAGAAAGGAACAGAGAAGGACTACTAAAACACTGAGGAAAAAAAAAAAAAAGTTAAAAAATGGCAGTAAGTACATACTTATCAATAGCTACTTTAAATGTCAATGGACTAAATGCTCCAATTAAAAGGCATAGGGTGGCTGACTGGATAAAAAAAAAGACCCATATATATGCTGCATACAAGACACACACTTCAGACCTAAAGACACTCACAAACTGAAAGTGAAGGGATGGAAAAAGATACTCCACGCAAATGGCAATGAAAAGAAAGCTGGGGTAGCAGTACTCATATCAGACAAAATAGACTTTAAAACAAAAACTGTAAAAAGAGACAAAGAAGGGCATTACATAATGATCAAGGGAACAATCCAACAAGAGGATATAACACTTGTAAATATCTACGCACCCAATGTAGGTGCACCTAAATATATAAAGCAATTTTTAACAGACAGAAAAAGAGAAATAGACAGTAACACAATAATAGTAGGGGACTTGAACACTCCACTTACACCAACAGATAGATCATCCAAACAGAAGATCAATAAGGAAACATTGGCCTTAAATGACACACTAGAACAGATGGACCTAGTAGATATATACAGAGCATTCCATCCAAAAATCGAAGAATACACGTTCTTTTCAAATGTACATGGAACATTCTCCAGGACTGATCACATACTAGGCCACAAAACAAGTCTCCATAAATTTAAGAAGACTGAAATAATACCAAGCATCTTTTCTGACCACAATGGTATGAAACTAGAAATCAACTATAGGAAGAAAATCAGAAAAGCCACAAATACGTGGAGATTAAACAAAATGCTACTGAACAACGACTGGGTTAACGAAGAAATCAAAAAATACCTGGAGACAAATGAAAATGAAAATACAACATGCCAGAATTTATGGGATACAGCAAAAGTGGTTCTAAGAGGGAAGTTTATAGCAATACAGGCCTATCTCAACAAACAAGAAAAATCTCAAACAATCTGACAATGCACCTAAAGGAACTGGAAAAAGAAGAACAAACAAAGCCCCAAATCAGTAGAAGAAGGGAAATAATAAAAATCAGAGCAGAAATAAATGAAATAGAGACCAAAAAAACAATAGAAAAAATTAATAAAACCAAGAGCTGGTTCTTTGAAAAGATCAAAAAAATTGACAAACCTTTAGCTAGACTCACCAAGAAAAAAAGAGAGAAGGCACAAATAAGTAAAATCAGAAATGAAAGAGGAGAGGTTACAACAGACACCTCAGAAATACAAAAGATTATAAGAGAATACTATGAAAAGCTATATGCCAACCAATTCGACAACCTGGAAGAAATGGATAAATTCTTAGAATCATACAACCTTCCAAAACTGGATCAAGAAGAAGTAGAGAATTTGAATAGACCAATCACCAGTAAGGAGATCGAAACAGTAATCACAAACCTCCCCAAAACTAAAAGTCCAGGACCAGACGGCTTCCCTGGTGAATTCTACCAAACATTCAAAGATGACTTAATACCTAACCTTCTCAAACTCTTCCAAAAAATTGAGGAGGGGGGGAAGCTCCCTAACTCATTCTACGAAGCTGACATTACCCTGATACCAAAACCAGACAAGAACACAAAAAAAGAAAATTACAGGCCAATATCACTGATGAACATCGATGCAAAAATCCTCAACAAAATACTAGCAAATCGCATACAACAATACGTTAAAAACATTATACAACATGATCAAGTGGGATTTATTCCAGTTATGCAGGGATGGTTTAACATTCGCAAATCAATCAACGTAATACACCACATTAATAAAATGAAGAATAAAAATCACATGATCATCTCAATAGATGCAGAGAAAGCATTTGACAAGATACAGCATCCATTTATGATAAAAACTCTGAATAAAATGGGGATAGAAGGAAAGTACCTCAACATAATAAAGACCACATATGACAAACCCACAGCTAATATCATCCTCAATGGTGAAAAACTGAAAGCTATCCCTCTAAGAACAGGAACCAGACAAGGATGCCCACTGTCACCACTCCTATTTAACATAGTACTGGAAGTCCTAGCCAGAGCAATCAGGCAAGAGAAAGAAATAAAAGGGACCCAAATTGGAAAGGAAGAAGTGAAACTGTCACTATTTGCAGATGACATGATTTTATATATAGAAAACCTTAAAGAATCCACCAGAAAACTTTTAGAAGTAATAAACGAATATGGTAAAGTTGCAGGATACAAAATCAACATACAAAAATCAGTTGCATTTCTGTACACTAACAACGAAGTAGCAGAAAGAGAAATTAAGACTACCATCCCATTTACAATTGCAACAAAAAGAATAAAATACCTAGGAATAAACTTAACCAAAGAGGTGAAAGATCTGTACACCGAAAACTATAAAACATTTCTGAAAGAAATTGAAGAAGACACAAAGAAATGGAAAGATATTCCGTGCTCTTGGATTGGAAGAATTAACATAGTTAAGATGTCCATACTTCCTAAAGCCATCTATAGATTCAATGCAAATCCTATCAAAGTTCCAACAACATTTTTCACAGAAATAGAACAAAGAATCCTAAAATTTATATGGAACAAAAAAGACCCCGAATAGCTAAAGGAATCCTGAGAAAAAAGAACAAAGCTGGAGGTATCACACTCCCTGATTTCAAAATATACTACAAAGCTATAGTAACCAAAACAGCATGGTACTGGCACAAAAACAGACACACAGATCAATGGAATAGAATCGAAAGCCCAGAAATAAACCCACACATCTATGGACAGCTAATCTTTGACAAAGGAGCCAAGAACATACAACGGGGAAAAGAAAGTCTCTTCAACAAATGGTGTTGGGAAAACTGGATAGCCACATGCAAAAAAATGAAAGTAGACCCTTACCTTACACCATACACAAAAATTAACTCAAAATGGATTAAAGACTTGAATGTAAGACCTGAAACTGTGAAACTTCTAGAAGAAAACATAGGCAGTACGCTCTTCGACATCGATCTTAGCAAAATCTTTTCAAACACCACGTCTGACCGGGCAAGAGATACAACAGAAAAAATAAACAAATGGGACTACATCAAACTGAAAAGCTTCTGCACAGCAAAGGAAACCATCAACAAAACGAAAAGACAACCTAACAATTGGGAGAAGACATTTGCAAACCATACATCTGATAAGGGCTTAATCTCCAAAATATATAAAGAACTCACGCATCTCAACAACAAAAAAACTACCAACCCAATTGAAAAATGGGCAAAAGACCTGAACAGACATTTCTCCAAAGAAGATATACAGATGGCCAACAGACACATGAAAAGATGTTCAAAATCACTATCTATCAGGGAAATGCAAATCAAAACTACAATGAGATACCACCTTACGCCCGTCAGAATGGCTATAATTAACAAGATAGGAAACAACATATGTTGGAGAGGATGTGGAGAGAGGGACTCCCATACACTGCTGGTGGGAGTGCAAACTGGTGCAGCCACTATGGAAAACTGTATGGAAATTCCTCAAAAAATCAAGGATAGAACTACCATATGATCCAGCTATTCCACTGTTGGGTATTTATCCAAAGAACTTGAAAACACCAGTGCATAAAGATACATGCACCCCTGTGTTCATTGCAGCGTTATTCACAATAGCCAAGACTTGGAAGCAACCTAAGTGCCCATCAAGGGACGAATGGATAAAGAAGATGTGGTATATATACACAATGGAATACTACTCAGCCATAAGAAACGATGAAATCCAGCCATTTGTGACAACATGGATGGGCGTTGAGGGTATAATGTAAAGCGAAATAAGTCAGAGGGAGAAGGTCAAATACCCTATGATTTCCTTCATTAGGTAGTAGATAATAACAACAATAAACAAACACATAGGGACAGAGATTGGATTGGTGGTTACCAGAGGGGAAGGGGGTAGGGCGGAGGGTGAAAGGGATAATTCGGTACATGTGTGTGCTGATGGGTTGTAATTAGTATTTTGGTGGTGAACATGATGTAACCTATGCAGAAATAGAAGTATAATGATGTACACTTGAAATTTTTACAATGTTATAAACCAATGTTACTGCAATAAACAAAAAATTATTAAAAAAAAAAACGTGGAGCTGTAGATATTCAAGAACTACACTGAGAATTCTTGCAATTCTCCTAAGTACATAGTATCATTTTACACTAGTCACTTTCATTAAGTGAACTAAATATTCTACATATTTCAACCATTTTACTGTTTGTTTCTTTAGCAGTATTTCACAATTTTGAAGTTATGATGACATCTGTATTCACACGCTTTAGAACCGCATCCTTATTGAAGCTTTAGCATTGAGATGGTTTTCCATGTTATGGACAGAGGAACTAATAACTTTTTCTTGGGTAAAAGCCAAGAAACTGAAGCCCAAATTTGCACTCATTTTCTTATCCAGAAAGAAACCAATGCAATGAAGCAGAGGCGGTTATCTTAACTTTTTTAGATTTTAATAAGACACACACATCACACACATGCTGATTTACAGTTTCAAATTAAATGTTTTTGGTCTCTATCCATATAGTGTCCTTTCAATTTGAAACTCTCCAAAGATCCACAATTAGAAAGACAAAAAAGAACAAAGTGTTTTAAAACATATCCTAAGTATCCAAAACAATTACCTGCTAATGTTTAATACTGACAAAGCAATCATCAAAAATATTTCTATTATGTGAAATAAAGACACAACAAATTTTAGAGAAATAATCTATTTTGTTAAACTACACTGCTGGAAATACAGATATATCCTAATTTGGGGTAATATCTAAGTTATAAAACAAGTAATAACACTATTTCAAGTTATAAACAACAAACTGAAATGACAAGAATTTTAATGAATTGTATCATCTGGGCCAGGCCTAATGTGTGTGCATTTTAAAAATAAATAACCTACCATACTCGTAATGGTAATAACTACAATGTTTTTTTTAAACACTGGTTAAGGTAGCTGCTATAATAAAAATTTTGAGTTACTTGCCTTGTAGTACCAATCCTGAAATTTTTTACAGCAGTCTTCACTACAGAAATCTCTCACAACACCGTCAAGTTCTTTGGTTGCTCCCTTCTTACACAGTTGAGAGCAATAGTTGCAAGTAACACATCTCAATCCCAAACGTCTTGCAAAATCCTGTTTGTATAATAGTTTGCAGCCTGAAAAATATAAGGTTTTAATATTAAAACAGAAAACACTTTTTGAGGTGAGAAAGAGCTTATAAGTCAAATAGATCATTAGCTTAGGAAAAGATCTATAAATTCACATATAAAGTCCTTTCTCTCCTGATCCAAACTGTGAAATCTACTGTCATCAACACCAACCTGTAAAAATTGGAACAGAACGTGGAATACTATATTAGATATCACATGGGTTCAAATAATTAATGCTCTAAGACATTCAAATCTAGTAACATCTCAGAACTTCGCTCTATTTAAATATAACGTTGCTTAAGTATCATAGAGTAAACACACCATAAATAGGCATTTTAGAGAAATCAAACAATGTAGTCTGTTGATAGGCATTAAGTAAACAAGATATATTTGGCTAAGTAGGCATTTTAGCTGAATTTTTCTAGCCTTACCTGTCTCAGTCACCCTACATGGACTCTCAGGGAAGTATAACTGGTTTATTGACTTGTCCAGAGAAAACATTTTGTTATTCCATTCCTCTAATAAAGTATTTCTTTTACCTACTACATAAATGCATTATTTTAAATGTTTTTACATATCAATCTTATTTATTCCCTATAATATCTCTATAAAGATTAAATAATCTTCCACGCTTTTATTCATGCTATGCCACGTAAGAATAACCTTCCACTCATGTATTTACTGAAATTCTACCCATCCTTTAATAAGGAGCTCAAATTACACCTCCTCCACAAACTCTGCCCTCATCAACCTAATCTTAAATGATCTTTCCTACCTGTGAACTCAAACTGCAATTGTTTTCTATATAATTTATTTGGTAATTATTTACATACTGTCCTATAACTTCTTTTCTGTTACCTTCAACTATAAAAACATTTTTAATATTTTACCTTTATTAGCTTTCTCTTTCTAACTAGATTTTGATAGCAGTACCAGGCATTATATGTTTTGTTATTTCTGACAGGTTCCAGCAGAGAACTAGGTGCACTTAGAGAAAGCACAAAATATATTATTAAACAGGAAAAAGACACATATCCTTTTTAACCTTTTATTACCCATCTAAAGTTATGAGTCCCTCCAACTGAAAATTATGTTCTTAAATGTCAATTATCTAGTGCTGCTACTTATCTATTCATTCTAGTAAAATCCATATAATCCAAATGGTACAAGATCATTGATATGTATGTTAGCCATCAACACCAATACATTTAGACTTATGAATACATTTAGACTTATGAATAACTAAGAGTGTCACTGCACAAAAACTCAGGTATAAAAAGAGTTAATGCAGAATCAATCTGTTCAAAGAAACATGTCACTTTTGATTATAGCTGTGATCTTAACAGTAAACATGGTTACCTTTCATTCCAGATGAAATATACCAATTAAACCTATATAAACAGGAACGTCTTGTTTTATAAGCAGTACTCTCTTACATATATAACCTTATACGTGATATGTATGATATATAAACGGAGGCACTAGTTGAATGGACTGATCATCTTTTGATATTGCTGTCATTCTCTACTGCTGGCATTTGGGATTTTCCAACCTTTTTCTTGCCCCTAACCAGCAGTAGAAATCCATAAAAAAAAGTGGATCCAGGAAAAAAAAAACTAACTGGAAAATAATAGATAAGGATAGCAGATAAGAAAGCTGGGAGTTTAGTGCCTGGGGCCAAAAAAAAAGAAGGAAAGAAAGTGAAAGCAGCTTAGACCAAGAATGTGACTTCTGGGGAAAAGTAATAATAACAAGAGCCCAAATCCCATAGCTACAATCCTGGTTTCCTCTCTCTGCAGAATTAGAATGAGAACTGGAGTTCATTTCTATAATTTGCTGCCTGACACCAGAGCAGCAAAAGTATAAATGAGAGGAAAGAGAATTCTCCAATGTACTATTTAAAAAGCCAGTGTCAATCCTTATTCCCTGTAAGTATTCACTTACTATATAAGTAGTGGTGCCACATGTGATTTTCTTTCTAGTATATTGAAAACCTTTGTAGGCTAGGCAGTAAGCTGGGCAAGGAAATGGATCCAATGGAACATAATTCTCATCCACTTGGAAAAACAACTTTCAGATCACAATTTGTAAGTTTTGAAATGACACGGTATGATAATGCTCTTATTTTATCCTCAAAACTTCCTTTTAAAGGAAAAATAGGTTACCAAATTTTTAAAGATAAAACACCTTGAGGCCCAGAGGTCTACAAATACATATAAAATTAACAAAACAAGTCTGTAAAAAAGCGAACTCAATTTTTTTGTTCAGCTATGCTAATCTGTACAGCTACACTGGACATACGTAGTTATATATTTTGGCAAAAAATTAACATTTAATATTAATAAGAGTATGAACAACAGTGTATATACACTTGCCTTCACTACAGAAAGGTCTCTTAACGCCAGAGAAATTTACTGTTTCATGAAGAGTCTTCTCCTCTTGACAGTATTCGCAATATGTAACTATGCAATGCAACTTCTTATAGTCATCTGAACAAGTTTTGCTGCAGAATTGATGCACTTTGTTCTAAATGCACAATGGGAACCTTGGTAAGTATATGACAACCACCTCAAGAACAAGTTTAAGAAATAAACAAGCCACTTTTACAGAAACAAAGTTAAATCATTTACCTACTTAATGTTGTAATCTTGGAGGATATATTTCCTATACGCCACAGACACCTTGTGTAACTAATTCACTGCTATATTTAGAGACACCTCCACAAAATTCTATACCATTAACTACCCTAAAATTACTCCATGAAAGAGTTCAAGTATCACTAAAACAAGATGGCAGTCTGGTGTTGCTAAGAGAACTGGAAAAATGAGAAGAAAGCAATTGAAGATATAACATGGGTATGCCACAAAAAGATGAGAATTATGACATTAATAATGTTTTCACTCAAAAAGAAATATTCTTTGTTGAGTATAGTCAAGTAGGCTCAATCACATTTCTATCACTGCTTAATAGTAAGAGACCTATTAGGGGTCAAGTATTCAATTTGGGGCCATCATACAGTGTGCTGCTAAGCTTAAGATGGAGTTGGTTCCCTTGAACAGAGCAAGGTTAGAAATTATTTAGTTATTTCTCCTGGCCCCAAACCCACAATAGCCAGAGCTACTTTTCAAATATCCAGCCAAACAGGAACAAGTTAAAACTTGCGGGGCAGCAGCTTATCCCCCTCTGTTATTATGGAGGATGTAGGCTAGGTCTAAACCATCTACCTAACACTTAGAAAAGATATGTGAAGACCGAAACAAGAAAGGTGAAAGAATCTAGGAAGCTACTCAAGTAGTAAGGCAATCATCATGGAAAGTTGCCCCATCATGGACATATAACTTATAAGAGGAAAAGAGCAACAAAGAAACCACAACTGCCAACCATGGAATGAGAAGCAAGAGGCCTCTGAATTCTCAATCACCTGGGCAACAGGCTCAACTCTTATTCAGTTTGATAATGTTTCTTAACTCCTTTCAACACTTAACCTCCACGTAAATAAAAGCAACACAGCAATGAGACTACAAAAGCGGAGTAGCACTAACACAGAGATGGTGGAAACGACTTCATTTTCATCTAGTTATTATCAAAATTCAGTTTATGCAGGATCTTCATTTCCTACATGATACAATTCTATGTCCTTGCTTATGGATATCTTTCCTCATTCCCCACCATTCCTTTATTCTCTCTTATTGGGGCTTCAATATTCTTCCTGTTGTGATTTAAAGAGGGTATTAGCCACTAAAAATCATCACTAGGTGCCAACAACAGTCTCAAAGAATAACTGGTTTAAATGCTCGAGACAGCACCAAACAAAATAACAAACTAAAAAATGTTCTAGGGACTAAAGTGTTAAAACAATAAAATTTCATATTTCCAAAGTACTTTAGAAATCATGTAGTCCAGTTCTGCCTATCACCTTTTGCCTAACGCTCACATACTAAGTGACTTGCCAACAGCCACTAAGAAGTTTTGGCTCAAGAGCAGTCTGTTGTTAGTACTCCATCTTATACACCATTTTATTATATACTCCATGCCCTCAAAAAAGATGAAAATAAAGAGTGGCCAAAGATGACATTGCTCAAGAAAGAAATGTTCAGCCAGAGCCACCTTGTCCATCCATCCATCTATTACTGCCCTCTTATTGAAACAAAAATTAATGATCACAGTTTTTGCAAAAAGATATGGCAAAGTAAATTAACAGACTAGTGAAGGCAAGAGTGATGAGAAAAGAAAAATAAATTTACATTAGGGTTCTTTTATTAAAACACAATTATAAAATGTCAAATGACAACATGGTACATGACTAATAAATTCTAATTTTTACAGGTAGCAGGCAATACAAGATATAGTTCACAGAAAATATTTATAAGGATGGGGGGAAATATGTGAAAAATACTGTACAGATACTCCAGATATGTAACTAAGCAAAATGACATTCTGTACACTATTATGAACATAATATACAGTGAATATGATTTCAATAATTTTTTGTGTGACCTAAAAAGAAACAGATCCTTTGTTGGTGCCACTCTCACATAAATAAGTAAATAATCCAATCATCACAAAATCTTAAAAAACTAATCTTTATCCACTAAGGAATAGATTCTCAAACGGAAATGCACAATTATTTTACTAGACTTTTATTTTAGCACTAAATAATGTACATAACAAAATATGACTTGCCTCCCATTCCAGGATTTCTGGCTTTGAACAAAAAGAATTTTTGCAATAGTTGCATTTCAACTGAATATCACTTGGGGCTACAAACTGGCCATTTGGAGATGACTGCATACTTAGAGCCTAAAATAAAGAACAAAACATACTGAGTCCAACATGGATTTTAGCATTTTTATTTGTGACTGTTGTCAAATACCAACTATGTCCAGAAAATAGTATGTATTTTGCTTAAATATTTCCTCAATACATAAAATCACATTTCTGAATTTTGTCTTTAAAAATTATACTAGGATACTAACTTAGTTTTACGAAATTGAAATTCATTTTTTACCACAGGATTACCGCTATGTATTTAAAATAAAATAATATGAAAAAGGAAAAAACATCATACCGTTCAATTATAATTTTTTCTCTTTAAGAAAATGTAAACAAATAATAGTGATGCTAGTTAACCAAGTTCTGAACTAGTAAATAAATGCTTAAAAAACCTAGCTCCTAGTTCTCTCTCCAATAGCTAATTTACTAATGATTTGTCCCACTTGCCTTATTACCACCATTTTCATTCCAAGTCCATCAGTGAAAACAGTCTATATTACTTTTTAAAATTGATCATTTCTTATACAAAGGTAGAAAAAAAAGATTTGCAGACTGGTATTGATACCAGGAATTTATTTTAGTTTTATTACATTTTTAAAAGTTAAAACAATTTACAGAATAGAAAAAGATATAAGCATATATGGGCTTAAAAATTTCATTATAATTTCCAACCTGAGTGGTGTGTACACTGATATTTATCATTCTTTAATCCATATTACATACAATCTTGTAAATGTGAAATAGTTAATGAAAATTTTTTCAAGCTGGCAGTGGAGGGAGAAAATAACATTTATCATTTTAAAAACTTCTATAAACGTTGTACAATACAATTAAAATTTGTGAAAAAATAAAACATGCAGATTTAAGACACTATCAGGTGAATAAATTTTTACAATAAAAACCAGCAACATTACCCCTAGTGTTTCCAAAAACTTGAAGTCCCCCGAAGTTAATTATTCTTTCAAAACAAATGAAATACTATCCTATTATCTTACTTTGAAATGGAAAAACATCTAATGAAGACAAAGTTCAAAATCTATGGTTTGCTTTAAGATAAGAGAAAGGGAAAAATGCTGCTTTTCTATTTGTCAACTTTGTACTACTTTAATGCAGAGTTACAGAGTGATGAGGCTGCCGATAGGCTTATCTGGATGCCTATCTCCTCAGAAACGAGTCTAAATCAAGTGTTTCTTTAAAATATACAATGTATATATATGAATGGTCTCATTAAATCATGGATAGTAAAAGTTTCAATTAATCAAAAAAAGTAGTTAAAACATTTTTAATCAACATTTCAGTTCACCCAACATCAAAAAGGAATAAAGGAAATTAAAATCTGACAAGTAGCATGTCAAGTAGAAGCACACTTATTCTCTCATCTAATTAATCCTTATTCCTTAATTTCTAGTTTAAGAAAAGCCAGCAAGGGGCCGGCCCCGTGGCTTGGTGGTTAAGTGAGCGCGCTCCGCTGCTGGCGACCCGAGTTCGGATCCCGGGCTCCCACCGGCACGCTGCTTCTCCGGCCATGCTGAGGCCGCGTCCCACATACAGCAACTAGAAGGATGTGCAGCTATGACACACAACTATCTACTGGGGCTTTGGGGGAAAAAATAAATAAATAAAATCTTAAAAAAAAAAAAAAAAAAAAAAAAAAAAGAAAAGCCAGCAAGTCAGAAGGAATATTTACCACTCTAAGGATGTTTCAATGGCCATGAGTCCAACTTTCAAAATAAAAGTTTAGTCTTGAATGTGGTTTATCACCTAAGCTCAGTAGAGGATATAACTATTAACAAAAACAACATTCATCTGGCTGAATTCAAAATCACCTCAATTTAAATGCTAGTAACTGTTATAATAACTATTGTAACATAATTTAATTAAACTGAAAATACAGTTTCTTAAGTAACATAGAGCACAGTGCCTGCAATACAGTAGAATTGTTGGATGAATTAACTCATGAAGCATGGCTTTATGCACTCATTTAAACCTTTGAGTAATATTGTGAAATTTTCACATGAAACAGGTAAATCTACTCATACCACTTAACTAATGCTGAATCCCCTCTAAACTATTCCTTCCTAGTGGTCAACTGGTTTAAGTTTGAATACTTCCAGTAATACTACCTTCTGAGACTAACTGTGCTTCAACAATGAAGAAGAACTATGTCAGAAAGTTCTTCTTTACATTTACCAAAATGAAAAATGTCTCCCTGAAACTGATCTTGTACTAAATTAGGGCCTATTGTAACAAGTCCAATCCCCTTTTTACATGGCACATTTATAACATACGAGGAAAACATTTATGCTTTTCACTTCCAGGCTAAATACACCTATGTCCTTCATTCATGTATCATAAAACAGAATTCCCCATAAGAGTCACATGTTATTCAAACCACCTACTAAGAAAAGACTACATGTAAGGCACTGAGCTCAATTATATTAAAACTTATTTAACTTCTAAGTCTATATCATAAGTAACACTTAAAAAGTTAATTAGATTTTCTGTCGTAGTAGAGAGCTGGTGCAACTGTTTACTGTGACACTAGAATCTTCACCCTCCAATTTGACCCTCAACAAAGTATGTAAAAATTAGCACATTAAATAAAGATAAAGCATATTACACTGTTTATTTTCTATGTGTAGTTTATTGGGGGCGGGGGTAACAATAACAATAACAAACCTGAAATTTAGCCACACAACTGGAATTGCAAAAGTTATACAGTTTTCCATCAGGCATTGTGGCTTGATATTGAGGTAACGAGTTTCGCTTACAAAAATGGCAAATAATTCCCAAACCTAGGAGAGAAAAGGTACATATCTGATTTTTTTATAAAGCAATGAAAGGTTAAAAAAAAAAAAAAAAGCAAACTTAATTGACCTCTGAGAATAGTTTAATGGAACCTTCCATAAACTATTCTTTTATAAATTACCAAGATTATTTATACCTTAAAAAATACTGTCATAAAAGAAGAGTCTGCAGAAACATGAAACAATCTCGGTGTTAATAATGTTTGGATGGAAAAACAATTTTAGCTAAGAACATTGACATGGACAGAACTTCACCAATAAGTGAAAAATTAAAAGAAATATGGACTAATCAAAACTTTATTAAAAATCTTTGCAGTAAGAAAGTTTAGTGTGATAATAAAAATAAACAGTTTATGCAGTTAAAAACAAGCATAAAAACAAAGTTAAAGGTGAAAGAGTAGTTAAGAAATTAGTCATGTTATTACAGTTTTTTAACTTCCAAATACCTGAAACTTACTTTGTGATTTTGCATATTTTGTCTTGTGACTGTTCATGCAAGCAGTTGAACAATATGGCTCCATATATCCATTAGGACCTATACACTGAGTCATATCAAAAAACCTGCACTGTGTTCGGCAACCAGTACAGGTGGTCAGCTTTCCATATTTCTAAAATTGGAAACATAAAAAGATAATTAAGAAAAACACAGTTTAACTAGGAAAAAAAATACTGTATTTTTCGTTACACTTGCTCTTTCTGCAAAACAATTCTGTTTATCTCTAATCAAGTCTGGTGGGTCAGAAGTCCTCATCTGGATGCAAACTGTTAACTGCAATGTAGCTAACCTAGCTTCTAACAAAAGTAATGATCTCAGCTAAGTCTCCCTCAAAAATAGTGTTTTTCTCCATAAATTTAGTTTAACACAATCCCTACAAACTGGCAAGTAAAAACTGAAAATCAAAGAAACGTACAGTGTTTTCCGTTTACAATGACATATTTCCCTGTCATTTGACAGAAGAAATTAATGGACCTACAAAACGTAAGGCTTACTAATCAAATGACTACAGTCTTTCAGAGGAATAATTTGAAGATGTTAAATACTTTTTCCATTGAGTCACCACTGTTACAAGCACTTTTGGTACTTCTCTTAAAACTGTTTTACCTAACTACTACTTTTAAAACCTCATTTAACCGAATAAAGTATAAATTTTTTTCCTCCTCATTTTATCTTTCTATTCCATTCCATTCCTTCTCCTCTTTACTGTTTCATTTTATTTGTATTTGTATTCATTTTATTTGTTTAAATCACAAATTAGGAATGCTGGCTAGTCTTTTTCATGTATTTTTGCACAGTCCTTAGTACTCCAGCACTTAGTACAAACTTTGCATGTTTGCAATAAATATCTATGTTTTTTACTGTGGTAACATTGGTTTATAACATTATATAAATTTCAGATATATAAATTATAAATTTTTTTTCTACTTTTTAAAGTAAAAAAACCTCATTCAAAATGATTTTTTGGCTATTAACTATAAGTTAATAATTAGTCAATAGATAATAATAAAGTCAGTCCTTCTGGCAAGGGTGAATATTTGCCAATACTGACATAATTCAAAGAAACGAAATAAAATACAGTCACATGCTGCATAACATTTCGATCAACGACTGACCACATAAACGACAGTGGTCCCGTAAGATCAGTACCACAGAGCCTAGGTGTGGAGTAGTCTATACCACCTAGATTTGTGTTAAGTACACCCTATGATGTTCACACAATAATGAAATTGCCTAACAACACATTTCTTAGGATGTATCCTGTTGTTAAGCAACGCATGGCTCTACATGAAGGTAAGACCAAAGGAGGTATACTTTGAAAATTACTAGACAAAAGCAATATCATGGAAATATAGACAGTCTACAAAAATACAATTCAGATGAACCGACGTGCTTGTATTAAAAAATTAACTTGACAGTCACAATTAGAAATCAAACAAGGAAAGGCAAGCCTTTAAGTGCAACTTCTATTTGATCTCTTCTGAGTGGTTACAAAACTGTCATAATCAGTTAAATCAAATATCACAGATCATGTTGCAAAAAAACTGTATCCATCTTTCCACCCTACGTTAAGATTATTTTACTCATCTTCATACCCAACAGCATCTAGTATAATATGATGATATAAGAAGCCTCAAAATGTTCCACGGATGGATGAATAATAGATGTCAGGGAAGATGACAACCAGGCCAAAAATAACATAAAATGGGCAAACTGCATGGATAAATTTCATGAGCACCACAGCATTTTAGAAAATAAAGGTAATAAATTGAAGGTAAAAACAAATAACTAACATCAACATCAAAAAAAGAAAAAGTCTTTCTCAGCATATAAGAAATAGAACAGGTATGAGAAAACATAGCTATTTATTCACCAGGAATGTACATTATATTCATTCTGGTACCACAAAAAATAACCCATGCTGCCTATTCCTCATTTACTCAAATGTCACTTAAAGGAAGCCCTAAGTTTTACTTTGCAAAGTGAAAATCAACTCATTCTTCAATCTCTGATAGGCTCTTATCAACAGCAAAAGAATGGTAACAAAGAACAAATAAGAACAACTGCAAACAAGGGCCAGCCCAGTGGCATAGCGGTTAAGTTCGCGCGCTCCACTTAGCCGGCCCGGAGACTGCAGGTTCGGCTCCCAGGCGCACACCGACCCACCGCTTGTCAAGCCGTGCTGTGGCAGCTTCCCATATACAGGAGAGGAAGATGGGCATGGATGTTAGCCCAGGGCCAATCTTCCTCGGCAAAAAGAGGAGGGTTGGCAACAGATGTTAGCTCAGGGGTGATCTTCTCACAAAAAAAAAAAAAAAAAAAAAAAAAAAGAATAGCTGCAAATACATTAAGTCCAATTACAACTCTCCCAATTTACAAGGACAAAAGAGGAGAATGCTCTGTATTTTTTGTTTGGAATAACAACACGTTTTCCTGAGACCTATATTATAATTTAAGTTTTTATATTGGGAAAAGGATCAAAGAAAACATATCAATAAAACAACAGAAGATAAAAGAATGTTTAAAATCTGGCACCACAGTACAAATTAGGAACACTAAAAATATCAGGACACTTGCCATTGTATTGCAGGATTACAGAGAGAAAAATAAAGCAGTTCCCAGCAGATTTACGTATGAGACCTCCATGTAGCAGCACCTATAAAGTATTCTTTTACCAACATAAGTGAAGTCTAACCATCTAATCTAATCTTGGATTAGATTTTTTTTTTACCTTATTAGAAACATCCTTCAAGTTGACAATGATTTTATTGGGAGAATGGTTAAGTAATTAGTAAGCTTTATAACGTACCAATAAAAAGTAGACCAGTTGAATTGGGTCAAGTAAACAAGGAGCTAAGCAACTGGTCCACACTGACAAATACTTTTATCTGAAGAGAATGAGAAAGTACTATCAGAAAGATAGAATCATTAATATTGAAAATATTTTAACACAGCCACTTTCATAGCCACCACTACTTCAAAAGCAAAACGACCCATTTAATGGAAGAACAGAAGCAAAAAAAGAAATATACATTCATGCCATGTTTTCTCTGCTTCATATGTAAACAATCAAAATAATCATATTTAAACTTTATGCATCCTATAAACATGCATTGAGTGATTTAAAGGAATGAAATAAAGTGGAACAAATTCACAATTAATATACTCCCCATTCAGGCATGGGAAAAAATAAACCTACTTATAAATTCAGTGAAAAAAATGAGCTAAAATTGATTGACACAAGATATAGTAAGGTAAATATAAGGAGGAGTTTATGGCAAATTGGCTCATTTTCAGTCTACTCACTGAAAAACAGTGCCTTTCTTTTTACTTTAACCAATTCCACGTGAATAACAAAATTAACTATCACATGATTTTAAAACTTCCCAATTTTTCCTTTTACACATCAGTAATACATTTCATTTAGTACATTTTGACCAAGTGAGTGGACCACATGGGAACGTGCTCAAGAGATAAAGGCTTGATATACTTGTTACTGCACATCTAATCTAGGAAACGGGTACAAAGATACGGTCTGCACAGAACCTACTTCCTAGCCATGTTCAAATACAACTTAAACTTGGGTCCATGACGTTGTATAGAAAAAAATATTATCTTTATATTCATTAACATCTAAATTAAATGTTACATTCTCGTTCATTCTAATTGGAGGCAACAAACCACATCAGTCTTGGCAGAACCTGTGCCTTTGTCAAAAATAAAAATCCCCAGCTTTTCATGTAGTACTGGCAGACAGCTCAATGCATCATTTGTGTTCAACATTACTTCAAAAAATTATAGTTATTAACCACTATATCTTATTACTTAATGCATTGATAAAGTATATATATTACATTTCAAAATTTTAAAAAATATTGATAACTGTATTTTGATATAATTGGTTCTAATTATAATCATAGATATTTTATTTTATGCATTTAATAATATTCTGATAATTAGCCTATCCATATTACCAAGGGAGTTCAAAGTACAAAAATAGTGAAGAATTCTGATTAGAAGGAGATAAAACTTCAACAATGACATGATATTGTACTAAATTTTATACTAAGTGAAGATTAAGAGACAAATTCAATAAAACTTATACTCCATTTATTCACTAAAGTCCTGAAATTAACCTGTTGCAAGATGTTTGTGCAGAGAAAAAAAGGTCTAAAAGATATACACACAATAATGTTTTACTTTTCTTCACTATTGCATAGTTTACAATTTTTCTTTCAACACATATATACTACTTTTGTAATTTAAAAATTTTTCTAATTGACAATGGATGCTAAAAATAGTGAGTGAAAAGTTTGCTGAGCAACAGGATATTTACATAGTTATCAAATATATCATCCCCAAAAACTTAATAAATACAGAGGGAAAAACAGCAACTTTACCCTAGAGAAATCTGACAGACCTCCCCTTGACCAAGTGAACCCAAGTAACATACAGTCAATAATAATAACAAACAGATATTAATCACGTGCCTCCTGGTAGAAGGAAACAATATCACTTATGAGGTATTCACGCCAAACAATGCACTACCTCAATCTAATCTTGAGAAAATATCAGACAAATCCAAACTGAGAAGCACTCTACCAAATGTCCTAAAGTATTAAAAAATGTCAAGGTCATTAAAGACAAAGACTGGGGAACTGTTTCAGATTAAAGCAGACAGGACTTCCACTCCCAGCCATGAGTAAGAGACTAGATTTAACCTCTCACCTTTAATAACTGGAAAACTAGACAAAACATATGAAACAATGCACTGCTCAAAACATGACATAACTCATTATATAATTTAAAAAAATCAACCTGTAGAAACAGAATTAGAAATGACAGATAGGAAAACAGTAGACAAAAAAGTTAAAAGAGCTATGATAAATATGCTGGTATATGAACGAAATTAGTAAAGAAAACATGAACATAATGAGGCAAGGAAGAGAAGATATAAAAAAGACCCAGATGGAACTTTTAGAGATAACAAATACAAGATCTAAGATGAAAAATACACGGCATGGAACTAACAGTTGATTAGAAAAGATTAGTAAAACTAAAGATACAACAAAACAAACTATCCAAAATGAAGCAAGGAAAAAAAGACTAAAAAATACCTCAATAAATAGAACCACAGTGACCACAGGACAATAGCAGGAAGTCTAATGTATCTGGAATTGGGGGTCTCAGAAGAAGAGAGGGGAAAAAAAAAGCCAAAAATTTTTAAAGAAATAATGGACTATGATCCTGGATTGGATCCAAGGTAAGAAATAATATTTTTCCATTTGCTGTAAGGGACATTAATGGACAAAATTTGAATAAGATATACAGATTAATAAGATAGATATTAATATAAAATTCCTTATTTTGATCATTGTACTAGTTATAATTATTCCTAATTGTATACATTTATTATTCATGTACTAATTTATTCATCTGGATTAATGGGAATATAGATTTGGAAATTTTTTTGAAAAGGTTTATCTTTCAGGTAGGCACAAAAGAGAGGGACACTTTTATATCCTATAATTAAATGCCTATTGTGGACAAGGTACTATGCATTAAAAAATTATATCTGAAAATAATTTTTTAACAACATAAATACCTAAAAGCAAATGAGCATATCACAAGAAAATATATGTAATCTTTAGTGAAATAAAAGTCTGTCTGTGTCTTAGAGATAAAGTAAGAAAACAATCATCGGACACATTTTAAGTTCATAAATTTTAATATACTTGAAAATTCCCATGATCTTTCAGATGCATAATAAAGAGAGTAGCAGTGCATAAAATTATCGGGGCCTTAACCCCAGTTACATTCCTGCTTACCTCAGGCTGCATTAAGAAAGAGTCCTGCATGTGATCTCGAACCTCCTTCAGGAAGGTTGGATGGCTACCTACCTAAAAAAAGATTTTAAAAGACTTCGTAAAACCATCTTTAAAAAACCATATAAAAACATAAAAAAAAAATCTCTGCTAAATTGAAAGGTAAATAAGCAATCTGTTAAAGTTGATTCTTAATTGCCTGTTTTGTGACTTACAAACTCATTCCAACTTTTAACAATGCCTATCTGTCCTATTCCCAATGCTACTGCCCAACTTACAGAAAAATTAATATATAATTTTGATTATCGTATAGAAGAACATCACCTAATGATAAAACAATAATATAATAACGTGGTAAGGAATTAAAAATAGACCCTTAGATTTGACTCACCTCTAAGTGGACCTTGCAAAAAATCTCTTATTTCTCTTAGATGATAATGTATTCTAAGATCTCATTAAAGTCTATTAATAATACTTCTCATGATATCTCAAAGTCTTCTAAATTACACGATTTGGAGATTACACAGTTACAATTTTCATCATCTGCATATACGTTGTTTAGGGAAATCTTTTTAAAACACATGACGGGGCCGGCCCCGTGGCTTAGCGGTTGAGTGCGCACACTCCGCTACTGGCGGCCCGGGTTCGGATCCCGGGCGTGCACTGACCCATTGCTTGTCCGGCCATGCTGAGGCGGCATCCCACATACAGCAACTATGACATACAACTATCTACTGGGGCTTTGGGGAGAAAAAGGGGAAAAAAAAAAAAAAAAAAGGAGGAGGATTGGCAATAGATGTTAGCTCAGGGCCTGTCTTGCTCAGCAAAAAGAGGACTGGCATGGATGTTAGCTCAGGGCTGATCTTCCTCACAAAAAAAAATAAAACTAAATTAAATTAAAAAAATAAATAAATAAAACACGATAGGTTCCAGCACATTCTTACTCTTTGCAGAAAGCGTCCTGCTTTCCATGAAAGTCAAAATACTACAGATGAAAATGGAAAATACTGAAAGACAAGTGTTAAACATTATACAGTCTCCACTGCCAGGATCTAGATTATTAATTACCTGTATCAATATACTCCAGAAACTAATTAAGCAATGGGAACATAGATAAACAATAATGGTAGCCCTGTTAAATGTTAGAAAGACAGGTCAAAAGATGAGGGGAGGGCAGAGTCAAGAAAAGATCACCATACAATTTTAGTTCCCAGGCTACAGGAACAGAAGATATTCACTAGAACACCTTGGGTAGTGGCCTCCAGACGTGTCTGATTGCGTCCTTTATCAGTAACACGTATGCATGATTTCTCATTTATTTACTTATAAATTATGAACACACAGTATGCGAATTATAAAACATATGAAAGTAATATTTTAAAGCATGAAACTATTTTTAAATAATTTTTATTTTATTTAATGATAGTACAAAGATTATTTTCCATATCCACTAGAGTGGAATCATTTGGTGTCAGTGGAGGCTCTATGGAGCACAGTAAGGAGATACTCCCTACTCCTCCCAGTCAGGGTGGAATCAGTCGAAGTGTAGAGGGGAGCTGGAACTCCACACTCACCCAGCAATAACAAGGAGCTCCTCTCCCCTCCATGGGTATCAACAGAGGCCAAGTGGAGAGCCTGGACTTCTAAATCAACCTAGTAATAATGAGCTCGAGCCCTCCTTCCCCTGCCAGGCAGTGTCAAACAAAGCTAGCTAAAGAAGAAGGTTTAAATAAGATCCAGAGGGCCGGCCCCGTGGCTTAGCAGTTAAGTACACACGCTCCGCTACTGGCGGCCCGGGTTCGGATCCTGGGTGCGCACCGACACACCGCTTCTCCGGCCATGCTGCGGCCGTGTCCCACATACAGCAACTAGAAGGATGTGCAACTACGACATACAACTATCTACTGGGGCTTTGGGGGAAAAAAAGGAAGAGGATTGGCAATAGATGTTAACTCAGAGCCAGTCTTCCTCAGCAAAAAGAGGAGGATTAGCATGGATGTTAGCTCAGGGCTGATCTTCCTCACAAAAAATAAATAAATAAATAAATAAATAAATAAGATCCAGAGTGTCATAACATAATACCCAAAACGTCCAGGTATCAATGAAAAAAATCACTTATCCTACCAAAAACTAGAACAACAACAATTTAAATGGAAGAGACAATCAACAATGCTAATACCAAAAGCGTAGAGATGTTAGGACTATCTGACAAAGATTTTTAAAGCAGTCATAATAAAAATGCCTCAACAAGGAATAAAAACACACTTAATGAAAAAATAAAAATCCTCACCAAAGAAACAGAAGATATAAAGAACCAAATGGAAATTCTAGGACTGAAAAAAAACCAATAACAGAAATTTTTTTTAAAAAATCAGTGAATGAGATATGTCAAAAGACCACAGTGAAAACGCTCCCAATGGCCAAAGCCAGAAAATTTTGAGCAACAAAATAAATAAAGGAGTACTGAATCACAACCTAAAGTATAAAATAAAGATCCATGAGTCCACACAGCTATTAATAAATGACTGAATAAATTCTTAAGTATAGGAGAACAGACAAATCTCCTATGCAGAAAAATTTCAAGTATCTATGTGCTCTACCCTTAAAAGAGTGAGTGACTTCCTTCCAAAGAGTACAACAGGGAAATGGGGTTGGGGGTGGGAGGGTAAAGGAAAGTGTTAACTTTACAATGGAGAATCTTGGCAAACGCTACGTCAGCAAGGTAATCAATTTCAACAGTCATAAATCACATTGATAGATGTACCCTTGTTATGTGATGAAAAGGGCAAAAGTGTGAAAGGTAAACACCTCTGTGATCTTCCTCTTAAAAACCCATAGCCCCAGTCTGTCTGATGATGAAAAAAGAACATCATATGAATTCCAATAGAGGGACATATTACAATATACCTGACTCCTAAAAACTGTCAAGGTTATCAAAAGCAAAAAAAGTTTAAGAAAATGTCACAACCAAGAGAAGCCTAATGTGACAGAATTACTGAATATAATGTAGTTATCCTGGATGGGATCCTGGAACAGAAAAGGGATGTTATGTAAAAATTAAGGAAATCCAAATAAACTATGGACTTTACATAATAATAATATATCAATATCAGTTCATTAATTGTAACAAATGTATTATGCTAATTTAAGGTGTCGATAAAAAGGGAAATGAGGAGAGGTTTTAACATGAGAACTCTGTACTATCTGCTCAATTTTTCTGTAACACTGAAACTGTTCTAAAAAATTAAGTATTAGTAAAAAACAGGTAACAACAATAACAAAAACCCCAATGGATGGAACCAGGAGCAGAATGGAGAAGACAGAGGAAAGAACAAGTGAAAGGGAAAATAGAAATTATCCAATCTGAATAGAAAGAAAACAGACTAGGAGGGAAAAATAAAGAAGAACAGAGACTCAGGGATCTGCAGGACTATAACAAAAGATGTAACTTGCATGTCATTAGAGTCCCAGAGGGAGAGGGTAAAGAGGACACGGCTGAAAAAGTACTCAAAGAAATATGTGAAAACACTGTAAATTAAAAGAGAAGCCTAACAGATAGAAGAAGCTGAGCAAGCTCTAAGAAGGAAAAACTGAAAGAATCACCACAATACATCACAGTCAAATTTCTGAAAAAAATTAATAAAATAATGAAATTAAAATTTTAATAAAAATAAAGACAAAGAAAAAAATCTTGAAACCAGCAAGAGAAATGACATACCTATAAGAGAAATACAAATGGAATGACAGCTTAGGAAGGCAGAAAACTTTTAGACAATAGCCCCTCTCCGTCATCCAAACACCACAGAAAAAAATGTAGCACTAACCTCACCCACACCAGAAAAGGCCAAGTGGAGGGCCTAGTCTTCCATCTTGGCCGGGTTGCAATAAGGTGCCCCACCCCAGCAACCCAGCCAGGGTGATGTCAGAAAAGGCCAAGTAGGGAGCCTGAACTTCTACCCCATCAGGAAGTAACAAGGTACCCTATCCACCTACCCCCTCAATATGAGAACTAGTAGAGAGAGTCAAGACTCTCACCACAACTAGCAGTAACAAGGCCAAAACTGAACTTACGGAGTCTGAGGAGAACAAAAAAAAGAATCAAGAAAAGTGAACAAAGCCTACGGGACCTATGGGACAGATCAAGCAGATCAACATGTGCATTATGAGAGTCCCAGAAGAAGAACAGACAGAATAAGACAGAAAGATTATTTGAAGAAATAATGGCTAAAAACTTCACAAATTTGATAATGGACACAAATCTACAAAGCTAAGACACAAAACAAATTACAAGCAGGACAAACTCAGAGAAAGACACAACAGAACACATTATAATCAAACTTAAAAGACAGAATCTTGAGAGCAGCAAGAGAGAAGCTATTTGTCAAGTACAAGGAATCCTCAATAAGATTTTCCACCAATTTCTCATCATAAATCATGGAGGCCAAAAGGCAGTGGGGCAACATGTGGAAAAGGCTGAAAGAAAAAAACTTTCAAACAAGAATACTATGTCCAGCAGAACTATTATCCAAACATGAAAGAGAAATAAAGACATATCCAAATAAAAGCTGAGGGAATTTGTTACCACTAAACCTACCCTACAAGAAATGCTAAATACTCAAAAAGACTTACGCTGAGATGAAAGGTAACTAGACAATAACTCAAGCAGAATGAAGGAATAAAGATCTTTTTTTTGTGTGAGGAAGACCAGCCCTGAGCTAACATCCATGCCAATCCTCCCCTTTTTGCTGAGGAAGAACGGCCCTGAGCTAACATCTATTGCCAATCCTCCTCCTCTTTTTCCCTTTTTCTCCCCAAAGCCCCAGTAGATAGTTGTATGTCATAGTTGCACATCCTTCTAGTTGCTGTATGTGGGACGTTGCCTCAGCACAGCTGGACAAGCGGTGCACAGCTGGACAAGCAGGGCGCGCCTGGGATCCGAACCCAGGCCGCCAGTAGCAGAACGCGCGCACTTAACCGCTAAGCGATGGGGCCAGCCCCAGGAATAAAGATCTTTAGTAAAGGTAATTACATAAGCAAATATAAAATGCAGTTATTATTGTTTTTTTGGTTTGTAAATTCGCTTTTTATTTCCTACATATTTTTAAGGACAAATGCACAAAAAATAACTGTATATCTATGTTATTAGGCACACAATGTTTAAGATGTAACTTATTAAAACACAAAGGGAGTGGGGCTATATAGGAGCAGAGTTTTTAAACGCCAGTTATTATCAAGTCATATTGGATGGGTATAAACTTAGGATGTTAAATGTAATCCCCGTGGTAAACACAAAGAAAACATCTAAAAATTATACACAAAAGGAAATGAGAAGGGAATCAAAACAATTCATTAAAAAAAATCAACTAAACATAAAAAAAGGCAGTAATGGAGGGACTGAGTTACAAAAAAGATATTAGACATATAAAAAACCAAAAAGAATAATGGCAAAAATAAATCTTTCCTCATCAGGAATAACTTTAAATGTAAATGGATTAAATTTTCCAATCAAAAGGAAGAGACTGGTAGAACGGAAATAAAAAATGATCCAACTATATATGCAGTCTCCAAGAGATTCGCTTTACATCCAAAATTACAAATAGCGACATGATGGAAAAAGATACTCCAATAGTAACTAAAAGAAAGCTGAAGCTGTTAGACTATATCAAACAAAATAAACTTTAAGTCAAAAACTGTTACAAGAGACAAAGAAAAACAATATATACTGATAAAAGGGTAAATTTATCAAGAAGATATAACAACTATAAACAATATTGTAGACAATTCTACATAACAGTTAGAGAATCCAATACATACACCACTTTCAATAATGGATAGACCATCTAGACAGAATTTCAATGATTAAATACAGGATTTGAGTAACACCATAAAACAACTAGCATGTAGAGTACTCCACCCAACAACGGCAGAATAAATATTCTTCTCAAGTGCACATGAAATATTCTCCAGGATAGGGCCGGCCCCGTGGCTTAGCGGTTGAGTGTGCATGCTCTGCTGCTGGCAGCCCAGGTTCGGATCCCGGGCGCGCACTGACGCACGGCTTCTCCGGCCATGCTGAGGCCACGTCCCACATACAGCAACTAGAAGGATGTGCAACTATGACATACAACTATCTACTGGGGCTTTGGGGAAAAAGAAATCAATAAATAAAATTATAAAAAAAAAAAAAAAGAAAAGAAATATTCTCCAGGATAGACCATATGTTAGGCCACAAAAAAGTCTCAATAAATTTATAAAGATTGAAATCACACAGAGAAATCTTTTTGAATCATAATAGAATGAAACTAGAAAATGAACAACAGAAGAAAAACTGGAAAATTCACTAATACAAGGATATTAAACTACACACTCTTAAGCAGTGGGTGGAAGAAAAAAATCACAAGGGAAATTTAAAAATACTTCGATGAATGAAAGCAAAACACCACAAAATACCAAAAATGATGGGGTGCAACGCAAGCAATAACCAGTGGAAAATTTATAATTATAAATACCTATTTTTAAAAAGAAGATCTTAAATCAATATCCTAATTTACATCTTAAATAAACTGAAAAAGACAACTAAACCCAAAGCTAGCAGAAGAAAGGAAATACAGACAGTCCTCAACTCACGATGGTTCGACTCAGGATTTTTTGACTTTATGATGGTGCAAAAGCAATATGCATTCAATAGAAACCATAGTTCAAATTTTGAATTTTGATCTTTTCCCAGGCTAGCAATATGTGGCACAACACTCTCCTGATGCTGGGCAGTGGCAGCGAGCCGTAGCTCCCAGTCAGCTACGAGATCACAAAGGGAAACAATGGGTACACTTACAACCATTCTGTACCCATACAGCCCTTCTGCTTTTCACTTTCAATAGAGTATTCAAGAAATTACAAGAGGGGCCAGCCCAGCGCCGTAGCGGTTAAGTTCTCGGGCTCTGCTTCGGTGGCCCAGGGTTCGGAGGTTTGGATCCCTGGTGAAGACCTATACATCACTCAATAAGCCATGCTATGGTGGTGTCCCATATACAAAAAAGAGGAAGATTGGCATTGATGTTAGCTCAAGGCCAATCTTCCTCAAAGAAAGGAGAGAGAGAGAGAGAGAAACAAAGAGAGAAAGAAACAAAGAAAGAAAGAAATTAACATGAAATATTCAACACATTCTTATAAAATAGGCTTTGTGTTAGATGATTCTGCCCAACCATACGCTGATGTTAAGTCTTTTGAGCACGTTTAAGGCAAGCTAGGCTAAGTTATAATGTTCAGTGTATTAGGTTTATTAGATGCATTTTCAACTTATGATAGGTTTATCAGGACATAACCCCATCGTAAGTCAAGGAAGATCTGTAATAAAGACTAGTGTGGAGATAAAATAGAGAATAGAAAAATAGAAGAATCAATGAAACCAAAAGTTGGTCATTTGAAAAGATCAAAAAAGTCGACAAACCGTTTAGTTTAGACTAAGAAAAACGAAAGATACAAAGAACAAAACAAGGAAATGAAAGCAGGGACAATACTACGGACATTCCTGAAAAAAAAGGATTGTGAGAAAATGCTATGAACAATTAATATACCAACAACTTGGATAATCTAGATGAAATAGACAAATTCCTTAAAACACACAAACCACCAAAACTGACTCAAGAAGAAAGAGAAAATATCAACAGACCTGTAAAAACTAAAGAGATTCAATCAGTCATCAAAAACCTTGCAATACAGAAAATCCCAGGACAAAATGACTTCACCGGTGAATTCTGCCAAACATTAAAGAACTAACAAATTCTTTTCAAACTCTTCCAAAAGTCAGAACAGGATGGAACACTTCCTATCCCTATTCTACTAAGCCAGCATTACCCTGATTCCAAAGATAGAAAAACATCACAACAAAAAAAATTACAGATCAATATCCCTTATAAATATATATACAAAAATCCAGAACAAAATATTAGTAAACCAAATTTAGCAGCACATCAAAAGTATTATACACAATAACCAAGTGGGATTTACCCCAGTAATGCAAGAGTGGTTCAATGTAGGATAAGCAATGTAATACACCACATGAATAGCACGAAGGTAAAAACCACATGATAATCTCAAATGATGAAGAAAATTATCAACAAAATCCAACACCCTTTTATGATAAAAAATACTCAACAAACTAGGAATAGAAGAAAACTACCTTAACATAATAAAAGCCATTTATGAACAACTCACAGCTAACATCACACTCAATGGTGAAAGACACAAAGCTTTTCCTATAAGATCAGGAACAAGACAAGGATGTCCACTTTTGCCACTTCTATTCAACATAATAGTGAAAGTTCTAGCCAGAACAATTAGCGAAAAGAAATAAAAGGCATTCAAATTGGAAAGGAAGAAGTAAAATTATCACTATTTGCAGATGACATATAGAGGAAATCCCAAGGGATCCACAATAAAGCTGCTAGAGCTAACAAATTCAACTAAGTTGCAGGGTACAAGATCAATACTCACATATCAGTTGCATTTCTAAACACTAGCAATGTAAAACCTGAAGAAGAAATTAGTATAGCAATTCCATTAACAAAAGTCCCTGAAAGAAGAAAATACCTAGGAATAAATATAACCAAGGTGGTGAAGACTTGTACACTTAAAACTACAAAAGACTGCTGAAGGACCATAAATGGGAAGACATCTCATGTTCACTGCTGAAATGTCAACACTACCCAAAGCAATCTACAGAATCAATGCAACAATTATCAAAATTCTAATAGCCTTTGCTGCAGAAAAGGAAAAGCCAATCCTTAAATTCATATAAAATTGGAATGGGTCCACAATATCCGAATGAACTTGAACAAGAAGAACAAAGTTGGAGAACTCATTTTCTGATTTCAAAACTAATAGCAAAATCAACAGCAAAGTGATCCAAAAAACTACTGTACAGCCCAGTGTTCTCTTGTATATGGTTAAGCACTAGCTCTTGGGAGGTGAGGGAATGCATGATAATTTGTAGCATTTGCTGTGAAAATACTCCCACTATGGCTATTTTCAGGCTACCAAGAAGAAACTAAACCATGAAATTGGTAAGAGATGCACAGAAGCACACCACTACACATACTATTTCCATCATACAAATACAAGAGATGTAAATAACCTTAAGAGCACAGGTAATATTAAAATGTAATAAAATAATTAGGAAGTGTTAAGTTTTGAGTGTTGTTTTATTTGTTTTCAATATAGTTATGGTCTGAATTGTGTCCCCCCAAAATTCCTATCTTGAAGCTCTAACTCCCTAAGAGCCTATATTTGGAATAGGGACTTGAGGAAAGCAGTTCAAGTTAAATATAGTCCTAAGGGTGAGGTCCTAATCAGATAGGACTGATACCCTTGTAAGAAGAGAAAGTGATACCAGAGATCTCTGTCTCTCTCTTTTTGCACACAGAGGAAAGACCATGTGAGGACACAGCAAGAAGGAGACTATCTACAAGCCTGGAAGAGCGACCTCACCAGAAACCAACCCAGAAAGGCACTTTGATCTTGGACTTCTAGCCTCCCGAGCTATGAGAAAACAAATCTCTGTTGTTTGAACCCTCCAGTCTTCAATTTTGCTATAGCAGCCCTAGCAGACTGATATAAATATAATTTATCCAGCTTCTATAGTTTAATTTTTCACAATGGGCGTTTTTAACAACTGGCTCACGGAATTCCTGAAAATTTAACTAATGCAGCCATAAAAAGAACGAGGAAGGTCTACATACACTGATAAGGAATGATTTCCAAAATACGCTGTGAAGTGAAAAATGGAAGATGCAGTATAGTACATACAGTATGCCACCTTTAAATAGAAAAAAGAGAAACTAAGAATGAATTATGTATTTAATTTTTCAGAAAGAACAGAAAACATAAAATAGTAAGAAATGAAAATCGATACCTATAAAGGATGAGTAGGAACCAAGAAGAGAAGATAGAAATGAGAGCTGGACTTCTCTAAGTATATCTTTTTATGCACATTTTACTTTTGAACCATATGGATAAACTCAAAAATAAACTAAATAAAAAAGACCTTAAAATTGAAATTAACCTTAAAATTGAAATATAAATAAGATAACCGGGGCCGGCCCAGTGGCGCAAGTGGTTAAGTGCACGCGTTCCGCTGTGGCAGCCCGGGGTTCGCTGGTTCGGATCCCGGGCGCACACTGACGCACTGCTTGTCAAGCCATGCTGTGGCGGCGTCCCATATAAAGCAGAGGAAGATGGGCATGGATGTTAGCCCAGGGCCAGTCTTCCTCAGCAAAAAAAAAAAAAAAAGAAAGAAAGAAAAAAAGAGCAAGATTGGCAGACATTAGCTCAGGGCCGAACTTCTTCACAAAGAATAAAAACAACAAAAAAAAAAGATAACCATTCCTAAGCTCAGCTTAAGCAATTTGAAAAGCCATATTTGTAACCCCTCTCCATTACCCAAAGAAAATTCAAAAGAGGAAGCATTCTGGTAGCATCTACCTTTATATATAAAATCACAAGTTTATTTCCAATAATCTACACATATTCATTTGAGATATGTCATTTCCAACATGTGAAGACAATAATGGAATTAAATGAGATTCCAAGATAAATCTTGCTAATAAATGCTGTTAGAGTAAAACTATTACAGCAATTTAAAACACATTCAAAAGAATGGCCAATTTTGACTGGATCATGAATTACCTGTTTGTATTCACTGACACAACTTTGACAGCAAAACCTTTTCTGTTGACCATCAATCACCAAGACATTGTTTCCAGCACCTTTGCTGGGCAAGTACTCTCCACACTGTTCACAGCAATTCATTATTAAACCATTGGCCATTCTGTATCTATTAAAGCAGTGGTCACTGCACAGCTTATGAGTCATATTTTTAAAGCTAACTTCATGGCGAATCTAAAAGAAAAAGAACAAGTAAAATTTTAAAAAACAAATGAGTATGACAAGTAGCTAAATAACAAGGTGCTCCAACAGAAAGAGAATGCCTCAATAATTTCTCAGTGGAAGGTTTCTTTATGGAAAAGGAAAGACAAAGTACATTTTCACTATTCTTTGAACTATTTTTATACACACAAGGAATACACATATGGCCCAGGGGGCAGGGAAGGGAACCACCAGTGACATCACTACAAACTTCTCTAGAGGTATCTAAAACTTATAGGAAAAAATCCAGTTTGGATAGTGCTAGTTTTGAACAGACTGGAAATCTTTAGACATCCAAAAGGAACTATAAGTACATTGCTCTAGAAAAGGGAGGAGAGAGAGAACCAATGTTATAAATAATTTAAATGAGGTATATATACACAAGGTTTCTTTTTCTTTACTCAAATGCAAAAACTTTAATACCATATTAACAATGTGAAGTTTATCAAAAAATATTCCCTCCACTTGTTCTACTTCTTAAGCAAGATTGTTGTCTTTCCTGTGTAATCAGCCTATTTGTGTAAACACTCTGGTTTTGTCTAGAAGTACTGCCAACCTCAATAAAAAAGTCACTTAATACTATATTTTAATTTTTCTTAAATCATTCTCTCTATGGAAGAATGGGATTACATAACGGGATACTGGTAAGATAGATTTTATATATTCTCACTTTTAAGGAAATATATGGGCCGGCACCGTGGCTTAGCGGTTAAGTGCGCGCGCTCCGCTGCTGGCGGCCTGGGTTCGGATCCCGGGCACGCACCAAGGCACCGCTTCTCTGGCCATGCTGAGGCCATGTCCCACATACAGCAACTAGAAGGATGTGCAACTATGACATAACAACTATCTACTGGGGCTTTGGGGGAAAAATAAATAAATAAATAAATAAAAGGAAATATACACTGATGAAAAAGTATGTCATAACTGTTCAAGTTAAAAATATTCCCATTAGCTAGAACTAAGTGATAAAGCACAAAAATACAAACCTCTGTTAGTTTACCACAAATTGTACATCTTGATTTATTTAGAGCTCCTTTAGTAGGATTCTGCTTGTCTTCATAAAGAGACAAACAAGACGTACTACAGAATTCCTGGAAGGACTCACTTGAATCCACTTGAGCAACAATGGTTCCTTTCATTGTAGTTATATCTCTGAAAAATGAGAGGAATAACTTAAGTAAAATTCTATTTTAAAATAAATCAAATACACGAGTAATAACTGACACTCTTAATTTTCATAGATTGAATTCTGGGAATCAAACACCATTTTTAGATCCATTAAAGCATTTTTACTATTTAAAAACTCTTGGCAATAAAATATGAATACAGAAGATTGAGAAGCAAGACTACTTTATACTATTAAATCCTTGCCACTACCGAATTTATCTTCAAACAAGGCTTTCGGATATTGGGGGAAAAAAAGGCTGTTATTATTTATATTGAGTTTAATGTCAAGGCCTAATTTACTGAAGTATAACTTTACAATACCTATTCCTTTCCCACGGGTAAGCAGAAATCATGAGATATCTAGGTTACAGGAATATGACATACATTCTACAGAGGATAATTAAATACACCCCCATAACCCAAAATAACTCCACCTACCATTCTATACAACTTTCCAACTGCAATCAGAAATGTCAGTAAGTGACCATATTGACAACCTTTGAAGTTTCCCTTAATTCTGAATTTCAAGATCGCAGTATACAAAGCAATCTAAAAACTGTATAACAATTGTTTCAATAATTGAATTCATTAAACTTGTACAGAGCACTAAGCCCTTTGCAAAGTTTTAAGATCTAAAAATATCTTCACAAGCTTGGGCTGCTCCAAGAGATGGTACAGAAAATGCACCTGGTTTGACCTTGCACATAATATACCATTATTCCACTTACTTTTAACTAGTGAAACTAGGCCTAAAAAATAGCAGAAGAGAAGATTCCGTCTCTCCAAAGCTGTCAAAAACTGGTACCTAAGTCTTAAAACACTGAGTATTCTAATAACTTAATGTTCAAAACAAACATAAACACATAAAATCCAAAGACTTGCCAATTTTAAATAATCTGAATATAAACATAGTATAAAATTTGACCTATACAGAACTAGTCATATATAAACTGCTTAACAATTTGACCCAGCTAGAACTAAATTCTTATAATTAATAATGTAAGTAAGCATGTATGTATTTTCACAAATTCAAGTTCAGTGAAGATTACAGACAAAATTAAAGGGCCTAGAGTATCTAAATCAACCCCAAAGCCAATCCAAATGCAAAATCTTTTAATCATAAGCCACCTGGGCTTGACAGAGAACCCTCCAAAGCCATTACAAAAGAGTTTGGCTTTAAGATTCAAACAACTAGCTTACCAATTTTTAAAACACAGTAATTCACCTCAAGACATTTTATACCACCAACATTCAACCATATGGAATTATGTTGAAAGGTAAACCTTACTTTTTACACATAACACAGAGTTTCTTTGGAGCAGGCTTGTGGGAGAAGGAGGAAAGGCAGGTGGTAGAACAAAAGAGGTGAGCAGATCCTTTTCGTTGATAAGCTGTCTGTCCCTTCTGTAAAGGTTTTTTGCAGTTTGCACAAGTGACTTTAACTGGTTTAGTGGGTTGCTGTTGGGCAGAAGGCTGGAAAATCTGTTTAGGAAGCGAGGCCACTGGTGATAAAGAATCCACCCCTGGCTGTTTCTGATTACGGGGAAATGAAGCTGACTGGGAGATCCAAGAATCTTAAAAACAAAATGCACAAGAAAGAGTAATGAAACACGTATTTACAGACATTGAAATTTACATCAGAGAAATAGTTTTAACTTCCTATTTTGTACAAGTTTAAGACATTAATAAGGCAGCAGTATAGCAAAGAGGTAGAGGACAGAAGTTTTGCAGTAAGAATGGCTGGCTGACACTCAGGCTCCATCACTTACTGCACTAGGAAGTTACTTAAACTCTGTGCCCAACTCTTCTCTAAACTGGAAATGGTACCAACCTCCTACAAATGATAACATTAAATAATACATGTAACAAACCATAGTGACTAGCATATAGGAAACACTAAAAAATATTAGACGTTAGTTATTAAACAGGAAAGATTAATTTACAGAATATTACTTTAAGCAAGGACTACACACACCAACATAAAAGTATAACAAAATCTTGACCAACCAGAACCTTTGGCAAATATGATACAGGTCTGATAAAGTTTATGTATGATTATATTCAAAACATCTTTTTAAGAACAGCTTTTCTATATATATGTTTAGTTCCATGGCCTCTAAATATACCGCATAATATCAAAGAAATTAGAGTGTTACAGAGAAATGATGATGTTAAGGCAACATAATGTGACCAATCCAACACCATATTATGCTACCACTACGAGCAGTTTCAGCAGAGCTCAGCAATAAAAGATGTCTAACATTAACACTAGAATGCAGAGTTATTCATCTTTTCTCTCTCTTTTTTTTTTTTTGTGAGGAAGATCAGCCCTGAGCTAACATCTATTGCCACTCCTCCTCCTTTTTTTTTTTTGCCCCCAAAGCCCCAGTAGATAGTTGCATGTCATAGTCGCACATCTTTCCAGTTGCTTATGTGGGACGTGGCCTCAGCATGACCGGAGAAGCGATGCGTCGGTGCGCGCCTGGGATCAGAACCCGGGCCGCCAGTATCGGAGCATGCGCACTTAACTGCTAAGCCACGGGGCAGGCCCCATCTTTTCTCTCTTTAATAGTAAGCTTCTTTGGTACTTAGCAGGAAGTCTCCAGCTTACAGTACTATTACTGTTCCACAGGCCTCTCAGCACACTACCAACACCACAACATTTTTTCATTTTGAAACCTTTCAAGCCATTGCTTCTAATTTCTTCTAAAAAGAGAATTTTTTTCCTGTCTAGTGTCTTCTGAATTTTAAACTTCCATACAGAAAAGCTGCACTTGCATTTGAAAAACAATTTTCTTTTCCTTCCACAAGAAGAACAAATACATCCAGAGCTCAGGAAAACTTCTTTACTACCAAGACGGCAATTTCCGGGTTCTGACCCAGTCTTATCAACCGAATGGTTTCAAGGGGCTACATACACTGCTATTCAAATTGTACCTTACTCCACAATATCCTTCCAGAAAAGTATACACTTTACACAGAGTAAACAGAGTGCATTCCGGGATCCTGCTATTCTGCTATCATCAGGGTATCTGACCAATTTTAATAAATAGGTAAAACTACTAATGAACACAAAGAAAGGAAATCACCGAAAGAACTGGCAATTCCATCTTATAAAGGACCTTCAACCAAAAAATTATATTCCAACATATGCTAGAAGGAATAGCTTTTTGCAACACAAATAATGGCTCCTTAGGATTATTTTGTAGGCTAATTATTTGACTTTATATTCAAAGGAACCTATCTAAACGTAAGGACATCTGTTAATTTTGAAAAACACACTTTCTTTTTTTTCCAACTTAGTTTTAGGCCCTATATAAATAATGTAATGGCTCTCTTTATCTATATTTCAGCTCTTATATTTCCCCTACTTTCAAGTTTTCTCATTTTCCAACATCAAAATACTTTTAGGAATAAGAAGGAACCTAATCACTTTATCTAAACCCTCTATTTTATAAGGGACATCAAGGGATAGCATTTTAATTTGCCCAAGTCACAACTAGTCCAAGAGGCAGCATAAATAGCCAAGATTTTATAACTCTCTATTACAAATAAAAACAGCACACAAACACAAGTCTAATTCATAAACGCAAGAGTAAGAAGTGTATTTATTTAGTTTTTCTGATGAGTACTTTACATTCCCTTGTCTAAGAGTCTGAGTAAACAGGAACACAATTCTTATAACATATCCCTTTGACCGAGCAATATTCCTTAAGAAATAAGTATCCCAAGATACATATCCTCTTAAAGGGAGCAAGAGGGGAGAGTTTGCAAAACTATATTATATTATGATCTCAGGTTAGAATTAAATGTACCATTCTCAATGGTGAGACTGAATATTTTCTTTTTCATACTCTTAGGTTTTTAATACATTTATAATTACAAGAAAGATAAAGTAGTTATTTTGAAACTAATTTGAGCATTATCATTTCTTAAACTTTTATGTGATCCATAAGTTTACAATGAAAGACACTCTAATATACAGCTGGTAGTAGTATAAATTGGTAAGAACTTGTGGAAGGCAATATGACAATATATTTCCACAACTTAGAAACACTCATACAAACTCACACATACATCCCACACATGCACTGACCTACTACAAATATATATATACACATATAGGTGGAAAGGGTCTTGGAGAGCATAAGAAATTTTCAAAACTGAGAAATCGGGCCGGCCCCGTGGCTTGGTGGTTAAGTGAGCGCGCTCCACTGCTGGCGACCCGGGTTCGGATCCCGGGCTCGCACCGACGCGCTGCTTCTCCGGCCATGCTGCGGCCGCGTCCCGCATACAGCAACTAGAAGGATGTGCAGCTGTGACACACAACTGTCTACTGGGGCTTTGGGGGGAAAAAATAAATAAAATCTTTAAAAAAAAAAAAAAAAAAAAAAAAAAAACTGAGAAATAAGGAATATATTTCTTTCAAAATCACTATAAATCAGATATATTTTTTAAACCAAAAATCTTTGGAGGGACAGGGGTAGTGATATCCTTTGGCCCACTAATTTCACTTCAAGGAATATACTCTAAAGAAATAATCAGAAATTTGAGGGCCGGCTCCGTGGCTTAGCGGTTAAGTGCGCGCGCTCTGATGCTGGCGGCCCCGGGTTCGGATCCCGGGCGCGCCCCAAGGCACCACTTCTCCGTCCAACGCGAGGCCGAGTCCCACATACGGCAACTAGAAGGATGTGAACCTATGACATACAACTATCTACTGGGGCTTTGGGGGGAAAAATGAATAAATAAAATCTTAAAAAAAAAAAAATTTGAACAAATATGTTCATCATAGATCTGCAAATACCAAAATATAGGAAACAACTGTAAAAGCCACACATGGGAATCGTATATACAGACCCATTGTGCAGCCATTAAAACTTTTGTGTATAATGTTAAAGGTATGAGAAAATACAATGTAATATTAAATCAGGAGAAAACAGGAAGCAAAATTATACAGAGTTGCATTTCAACCAAGTTAAAAAATACAAAGCAAAAGGACTGACTCCAAGTATTAACAGTGGTAATCTTTAGTTAATAAGACTATAAGGGATTTTTTTCCTCTTTTTTGTGAGGAAGATTAGCCCTGAGCTAACACCTGTTGCCAATCCTCCTCTTTTTTGCTGAGGGAGATTGGCCCTGGGCTAACATCTGTACCCATCTTCCTCTACTTTATGTGGGACGCCACTAGAGCATGGCTCAACAAGCGGTGCATAGGTCCGCACCCAGGATCCGAACCTGTGAATCCTGGGCCACCAGAAGCAGAGTGTATAAACTTAACCACTATGCCACCAGGCTGGCCCCATCTTCATTTTTTAATTATAGATTTTCCAAACATTCTTCAATAATTAGACATGAATCTCGTAACCAAAAGAATAACTAAAAAATAAAAATGATTAGCATTTCATAGAGCATTCTACACTTACTAGGTTTTAGTCATTTCTTAATATTCTCCACAATTCCTAGGCTGATAAAGTTGCTAACGAGCCTAAAATGATGAAAGAATGAAGCAGACACAGAGAGAGGGATATGAGAAAGACAGAGGTAGACAGACAGGCTTGGGGGCAGAGGTGAAAGGAAAAGGGACATAGACATGGTCATGAAAAAGCCACAGAGTTCTTATAACTTCCCTATTTTAATGTTTTCACAGAGCAAAGCTGCCCACAGAAAAATTCTTCAAATCGTCAAGAAATTTACCAAGCTTCAAATATTAAAAAGAAAAGTAATACAATGCTAATAAGTAAAAATTAAAATCAGATAGGCAGTCAAAATTAAACACAGGGAAAGTAAAGACAAATCTAAACTCAACTATTATATAATATTATATTGCTCCTTAAGTGTGCTATTTATCTTACTATTCTCTATTTACATATTAAAACAATACTACTAAAAATATATTAACAAAAAATGAGTATATGACAGATAAGATATCAAATTGTTAGACTTTAGTGGTGGTGAATGTAAAGAGTATTCTTAAAAATTCTTTAGATCTAAATTTTTGTGGTTAATTTTCTAATAATCTGCAGAGAAATACTCTACATGGTTTGACATCTCTTATTAGCTAAAATTTCAAACTTAAAAGTCAATAAAATAAATATATCTTACATGAATAAAACTAACTAAGGTAGCACCAATTACTACAATAAAAAAGAATCAGCCAAAGTTCAAATTCATTTATATGGGGTAGTAGATGACTTACTGCTTACCAGGATTATGATGAGTTGCAGATTCTCCATTCTGAAATACATCTCCTGCCACATTCATTCTACCAGGATTAAAAGGTCCTACTGCAGTCTTGGTCTGTGAAGTCAAAGATGGGGTGTATGTTTGTATATTAACACCAAAATTACTTGACTGCAGTCCGTTAGAGACATCTCCCAAGTTGGTATTCTGCAGTGATGTTACATGTGTAATCATTAAGTTCATATCTCGCCCGTCAGTATTTTCTAATTGGCCATCATTCACAGAGCTTACACCTGTTTCTAAGGTTGTAACATTAGCAATCTGAATTTCAGAGTCTGGTTCTGTGGTGATACCACTATTACCCATTCCTGCATTTACCTTACTTCTTGAAAAACTGGAAGTAGAGAAATCCACATCATTGGTTCTGTTTTTAGTCTCAGGAGGTCTCCGTTCAATAAAATTGGAGGAATTTTTCTCTTGCCCTTGATTTGTTTCTATGTCCTCTTCATCATCAATGACAATTGTCTCACTTATATTTCCCTTCTGAGAAGCCAACTCTTTTGAGGAAGGAAGAATTTTGGAATCATTTCCTTGTAGTTCTTCATTTTTTGATGATGTAAATGTTATGTTTCTTGGATCAGTTACCACTGGTGCAGAAGGTGCCGGAGGTTGTACAGGTTCGATAAAAACAACATCATCATCATCTTCCACTGATGAGTTTTGAAATTTATTAGATCTAGAAACTAAAGGATTAGATGGACTACTAAATGAATTTCCTACATTCGTGAGACTAGTTGCCATGGCCGTACTCCCTAATAAAACAGGAGTCTTATCAGTCAATTCTAATCCTCCTACTGAACCTGTGTCCATGCCAAAGAACCTGTTAAGAGATGGAAAAAAGAAAAAGAATACAAATGTCAGTATGATTTTTTATGTTATTCTAATTGAAGAATTTTTTAAAGGTACTTTTACTTTCTTTTTTATCCTAAATGAGAATGATTCTTATCTAACATCCAGGAATACTTTGATATCCATTCTGTGATCTTCTCTCATTCACTAATCATTTCATATATTTCACATGTGAACTTCTTGCAATATAAAAAGGTAATTCTCCAATTTTCAGTAATATGCAGTATATTCTCACCTCCATCATCTCCTTTCCACCACTCTATTTACCCTATAAACTTTTAACACTGAAAATACAGATAAATCCTCCTACACACATCTGAACAGGAAAATAACCAAAAGCTGACAATAAAAATCCCTTCTCTATACATTTATCCCATTTATCCACTGTATTAAATAAAATGATATGGTCTAATCCCTAATCCCTTACTTCACCTTTTTTTTTTTAATCCCTTCTTCTCATATTCCCTGTCCCCCATGTAACTGTATGATTAAATCCTTCTGGGAATCTGAAATCTCTCTTGACCCTATCCACAAAGTTTAAATCCTTACTTGCCAGACACTATGCTGTGTGCTTAATATCCATGTATCAGGCTGAATAATGGCCCCCAAAGACATCAGATCCTAATTCCTGGAACCTGTAAATGTTACCTTATATTGCAAAAGGGTCTTTGCAGATACGATTAAGGTTAAGGATTTAAAAATGAGATTACCTGGGTGGACACTAAATGCAATCACAAATGCCCATATCAAAAGGAGTTGGAGGGAGACTACAGACACAAGAGAGGCAATGTGACCATGACTGGAGGAGACCAAGACAAGGAAGAGATTCTCCCCCAAAGACTCCAGAGGAAGTATGGCCCTGATGACACCTTGAGCATGGGTCAACTGATTTCTGACTTCTGACCTCCAGAACCCTGAGAGAAAATTTCTGTTGTTTTAAGCCACCAAATTTGTGGTAATTTGTCACAACAGCAACAGGAAATTAATACAATCCACTTCTTAGTTACATCTTCAAAACAACCCTTGATATAGCTAAAATATTTGTCCCGGGCCAGCCCTGTGGCTTGGTGGTTAAGTGCGCGCGCTGCAATGCTGGTGGCCCGGGTTAGGATCCCGGGTGCGCATTGAGGCACCACTTCTCCGTCCATCCTGGGGCCGAGTCCCACATACAGCAACTAGAAGGATGTGCAGCTATGACATACAACTATCTGCTGGGGCTTTGGGGGGAAAAAATAAAATAAATAAAATCTTTAAAATATTTGTCCCATTTTAACGATTAAGAAATTGTGGATTAGAGATGCTACCTAACCTACCCAGTCACACAGCTAGAACGCATACCTAGGTCTTTATAACTCAATAGTCCAAACTCATCATTACCCTGCTATATTCAACTAATATTTTCTCAGCACCTACTATATACGCAGGGCTGTGCTGAAACCAAAGAGACAGTAGAGTTGACAGTAAAGAGATAGAAAAGAAAGAAAATAAGTTCTTGACCAGATGGAGACAATGAAGTCATGGGCACAGGTGGGAGCAGAACTAATCTTGAACATGAATCACCTCAATCTCAGAGACTAAACAGAGGGAGAAACAAAAACAACAACTAGAAGGGAAAAAAATGAAGGGTGAGTATATATAGCAGGTAAATTTGCAGATGGGATGGATGGGAATTTGACGTTGTTTATACATGGTAGCCTCATTTTCACAGAGTAGGTTTATCTGAGAAGCTGATGAGACAGTGGTTATACCAGTCTTAAAGACTGGTTTAAAAGCCCCAATGCCAACTCTTAAACCCTTTGTAATCCTCTTTCTCTAATAAAGTCACTTAGTCCAGTTTAAAAAAAAAAGACTGGTTAAAGAACACTTACTACTTCATATATATTGCCATTTGCTTATATTGCTATAAAGAGCCTCTGGAAGGATAAAGAAGACAGTAATATAATTATCACTTTGGCAGATGGGTGACAGGGATGGAGAAATTGTCCACTGTATATTTTGTTACATTTTCTTAATTTTTGAACATGATTTCTCACTTCTTTTTAAAGCTAAGTTTACATTTTTTAAAAACAAAATGATAATAGAGTGAAGAGTAACTACTTTACTTTGGTGATCAGAGAAGAACTCTTTGAGCAGATGACATTTACACTGACATCTGAAAAGAAAAGAAAAACCCAACTGTGGGAAAATCAGCAGAAGGGCATTCCAGGCAAAGAAAACAGCTCCTGCAATGAGGTTGGTGAATTCAAGCAAGAGAATAAAGGCCAATGTGGCTGGAACAAGGTAGGTGGGGAAGAATAGTATGAGATGAGATATAAAAATAGGCACAAAAAAACTCACCAAGGCCAACAAGTTAAATCATTAATTGCATACAACAAAGATTTACAGAGCACCTAGTATACAAAACACTGCCTTAGAAAAATCTGTAAAGAAAACAGGTAAACATCTCTGCCATCAGAAATCATGAATTCTGAAGGCAAGAGTTTGGATTTGCCGAAACAGGAAACGTCACAGTGTTTTCACCAAAAGGCTGACATAATCTCATTTATATTTTAAATAGATCACTCTGGCTGTTATGTGGGAAATGGATTATAAGAGAGCAAGAGTGGAAGCAAAGAAACCACCTAGATGGCTGAGATCCAAGTGAGAGATGACAGTTGCTAAAACAAGGGTGGTGGTGACAGGAGATGGAAAAAACTGAATAAATTAGGGTTTTTTAAAGAGAAGATCTTGGGGCCAGGCGCCATGGCCTAGTGGTTAAGTTCGGCACGGCCCAGGTTTGGTTCCCAGGCAAGGACCTACACCACTTGTCAGCAGCCATGTTGTGGCAGCAACCCACATACAAAATAGAGGAAGACTGGCAACAGATGTTAGCTCAGGGCGAATGTTCCTCAGCAAAAAAAAAAAAAAAAAGTAGATCTTACTGACATGAAAAGATCTACAAGATATCCTGTTGATTGAAAAAAGTTACAGAACACAAAGAGTATTACTACAATGTTATGCATTCCCCAAAACCCATACACAGACACACTATAATCTTCCTGAAGTACGTATATTTTTATGCAAATTCATGAAGGAAAAATACTCTGGGAGGATCACACCATACTGATAGAAGTAGTTTGCTGAGGAGCAAGGAGTTTGAGTAGGGGAGGTGATCAACAAGTTGCACTTTAATTCTACATTAATCTAGAAAGAATTTCAGGCAGCTCAGCACCTAAATGAAGAACTGAGAAAAAAGAGGAGTCGGTAACAGAAGATGATAGGAAGTTAACAAAGCACTAGTTAAAGATGAAGGGATTATCAATCTCCAGACACAAGAGGGATAGAGAACAAGCACTTTTCACAGACATTAAATACAGGTACACCAATTTTTTAATGAAACACTGTGGACAGACCATAAGTAACTTGTCTTCTCCTTGAATGTCTAGAGCCTAAAACAGTGCCTGGGGGCAGAGTAGACTCAACTGTCTCAAATATTTACAGAAAGGCCAGAAGGCAAAAACCACTATGTTCACTTTAACTATCAGAGTTATTTCTAAGAAACATCATTATTTAACTGTGAAGGTATACAATCTAGTCTCTTATTTTACATGTATTGTGTTATTCTCTGACCATTAAGGATCCTAGTTAAACCAAGTTCCAGTGTCTGGAGGGCACCATATCCCATTCAACGTAGTAACAAAAAATGAAATGTTTTTAATAACTTGTACAATATTTTATAGGAAACGTTTCGTTTTATTTTCACTTAACTATGACAACAATCCCTTTGAGTTAAATAAAACAGATATTAACTTTTTTCTATAATAAAACGGTAGCTCAGACATTAATTAAAACTGCCCAAGTTTCCAAGACAACATCAGGATTCAAACACTGTGTACAAAGCTCAGTTCTAAAACTAGTCTTCATTCCTCTTAGAGCAAGAGCTGTGTCTGTGCCAGGTTGGAAGATATGCTAATATTGGAAAAGGGCAAAAGATACATTTATATCTGCTTTAACAAAAATGGATAATTCTATTTTTTTAATTTTATTTATTTATTTTTCCCCCAAAGCCCCAGTAGATAGTTGTATGTCATAGCTGCACATCCTTCTAGTTGCTGTATGTGGGACACGGCCTCAGCATGGCCGGACAAGCGGTGCGTTGGTGCGCGCCCGGGATCCGAACCCAGGCCGCCAGCAGCGGAGGGCACGCACTTAACCACTAAGCCACAGGGCCCGCCCAGGATAATTCTATTTAAAAACTTAAGGGGTTGGGCCGGCCCCGCACCTTAGTGGTTAAGTGTTCGCCCTCCGCTGCCGGCGGCCCGGGTTTGGATCCCGGGCACGCACCAACGCACCGCTTCTCCGGCCATGCTGAGGCCGCGTCCCACATACAGCAACTAGAAGGATGTGCAGCTATAACATACAACTATCTACTGGGGCTTTGGGGGAAAAATAAATAAATAAAAATTAAAAACTTAAGGGTGACTATCTGCTTTACCCAAAGATCTACAAATTACCATTCTATATGCTAAGACAATTTAAATATATTTTCAAAACTTAAAATATATACACCATTAGTCTAAAACAGCTCCTCAATAAAGAAGACTGCTTTGTGGTAAAACAATAATGTATGCTAGGGGAAACATTCACATAAGGCTTTCACTTAAGTACACATGAGAAAATTTTTAACATTACTGCTATAGAAAGTTTTAAAAGTTGAAATATGCTGACTAACACTTTGGTTCAAAATTTTCATAATTTATTCGATTAAATTTTTTTTAAAAATACAAGTACGTTCATCCAGTAATAGTCAACATTTATTTAATGCTTAGTAAGAGCCAAATATTCATGTCAGTTAAACATTAAAGCAGCTCCATGAAGTAAAATCATTATTATCTCCCTTATACAGACTCAAAATAAAATACACAATCCTCAAAAGTAAGCTGCCTAAGACCGCAGCAGGGGAACAGTAGAGGTCAGGATTTGAATACTCATTAACTACTAATATGTAATTAAGTATTGAACCATAAAATAATATAGCACAGCTCTGTTTAAAAAAAAAAAAAAAAAAAAGACTGCAGCCATCCAATAAAACAATAACCAAATCAATATTAAAAATACACAAGTTTCAAAAGGAAGAAATATCAAGCCCAAAGTCCCAGGTTAAAGGGGATTTAAAAAACAAATGAAGCTGAACTTGTAGTTAAGATTCATTTGCCACAGGTAGGAAGTATCCTCATAAACATAACAATTTTCAGAGGAATGAGGCATAAATCTACTGATGTTTGAAATGCATAGGCTTTTAATGCATGAGTTCTCTGGATCCTTTCTATGTTTTAGTGTACCTAAAACAGAAGACAACAATTTCCAGGACAGAAAAGCTAGAAGTGACTTCATGGCACCCTCTTGTGGCTGCTAGGTATCAATTCACTCTTCTCAGAAGAAAACAGTGGAGCACAAAATACGACTTTTGTTACCACACAGATAGTTCTACGTAGTAATTCACTTCTCAAAACAAAATAACTACTCAATTATAACAGTTGTTTTCAAATGCTAGACTGTAAACAAATTTGGTCACTTCTATACACTAATGAGAATATGTTTCAACCACCAAACATTTATTTAGTCCTATAAAGAAAAGACAATCCAATTAAAAGTGGTCCATTCCACATTATCTAAACAAAATCTACTCCATCTCACGTTTCTACATCAAGTCCATTCTAATTAGCTATTTTAACATTGAGCACATTTTAACTTCACTTTAACTTTAACTTCACTTTAGCTATTTTAACTTCACTTCTCTGAGCTTCAATTTTCCCTAGAGTAAATGGTATAAAAATAGTTCCCAAGTTTTTCTTAGAATTCAAAGAGACAGGGCCGCCCTGTGGCTTAGCGGTGAAGTGTGCCCACTCCGCTACTGGCGGCCCGGGTTCTGATCCCAGGTGCACACTGACGCACCGCTTCTCTGGCCATGCTGAGGCAGCATCCCACATACAGCAACTAGAAGGATGTGCAACTATGACATACAACTATCTATTGGGGCTTTGGGGAAAAAAAAGGAGGAGGATTGGCAATAGATGTTAGCTCAGAGCCAGTCTTCCTCAGCAAAAAGAGGAGGATTAGCATGGATGTTAGCTCAGGGCTGATCTTCCTCACAAAAAAAAAAAAAGAATTCAAAGAGATAACTGGATGTGAAAATTAGCACACTGTTAACTCCTAAACAATCACCGGCTAATTTTTGCCTGTACCCCAAAATTTTAGTAAATTTACTGTAAGTAATTTTTAAGCTCCTTTGTGATACTCCATCATTCCTACAGACCAAATGTTTGTCCCCCTCCAAAATTCATATGTTGAAATCCTAACCTCCAATGAGTTGGTACTAGGAGGCAGGGCCTTTGAGAGGTGATTATGTCACGAAGGTGGAGCCCTCATGAATAGGATTAGTGCCCTGTTAATAAAAGACACCCCAGAGAGCTCCCTTCCCCATTCCACCACGTGAGGACACAGCAAGAAAACGGCAATTGATCTAAGAACCAGGAAGCAGGCCCTCACCAGACACCAAATCTGCAAGAGCCTTGATCTGGGACTTCCTCGCCTCCAGAACTGTGAGAAATTAATGTTTGTTGTCTATGGTATTTTTATTACACCACCAGCCCAAATGGACTAAGACAATCATCATAAAGTATAAATTCTTTCACAGTTTTATTTGGTGTTTATTTTGATTCAACGAGAATCAATTAACACAATACCTGATGCTCTCAGGGAAAAAACAAAGGTGGTAGTTAAAATATAAAAGTTGACATTCATAACAAGAAAGTATCAGTATTTTCTGAGAAAAGTTTATGAACTTTCAAAAAAACAAAATCACAAAGGCCGGCCCTGTGGCTTAGCGGTTAAGTGCGCGCGCTTTGTTGCTGGAGGCCTGGGTTCGGATCCCGGGCGCGCACCGACCCGCCGCTTGTCCGGCCATGCTGAGGCCGCGTCCTACATACAGCAACTAGCAGGATGTGCAACTATAACATATGGCTATCTACTGGGGCTTTGGGGAGAAAAAGGGAAAAAGAAGGGAGAAGGACTGGCAATAGATGTTGGCTCAGGGCCGGTCTTCCTCAGCAAAAAGAGGAGGATTGGCACAGATGTTAGCTCAGGGCTGATCTTCCTCACAAAAAAATAAAAAAATAAATATAAAAATAAAGAAAGTTAAAAAAAGCAGAGAGAAAGCATTTCAAAGTGATTCAACAAAAACATTCATCCTTTTCTCACTGATAAGCTTATCTAAGAGCTTTCTAGGTACCATGAGAGTTACAAAGAAAGCTAAGGTAAACGCATCTCTATAGCAGAGAGTATTAGCCAATATGTGTTCATGGCACTTATGACAGTTCTGAGCCAGTATGACAAATTTAAAATTTTAAGAATAAAAATTCTTAATAAAATAGGAATAGATTTATAAATATACATAAAATATCAAACCAAAAGATATCATCAAACTTAAAGAGAAATATTAAAAGCATTATCATTTAAGTCAAAAATAAGATGAGGATATTCTTTATTATTACCATATATAGCACTGTTCTGGAAGTACCAGCCAGTGTGATCACAGTCATGCGCTGCGTAACAACATTTCAGTCAACAATGGACCACATATATGATGGTGGTCCCCTAAGATTAGTACCATATAGCCTAGGTGTATGTAGGCTATACCATCTAGCTTTGTGTAAGTATAAGTACACTCTATGATGTTCACACGACGACGAAATCACCTAAGGACGCATTTCTCAGAATGTATTCCTGTCGTTAAGCGGCGCATGACTCTATGTGAAAAAGAAATAAAGAGATATAAAAATTTGAAAGAAGGCAAAGTGTCATTATATGCAAATTATATTAGTCTTTACCTCAAAGACCCAAAATATTTACCTGAAATACTACTACAGTGAGATAATTTAGTCAAGTGCTGTGTATAAAACTAACACGTAGAAATTAATATTAAATTAACTGGATGGCCAATTAGAGACAGATATAAAACTTACTTCCATCCAAAGACCAACTAAATAAGATTAAAAAAAAAAGACAAACCCACAAGGACAGGGAGAACAGGGGAGAATTCAACAGCACCAAAATTTTGGAAAAGGGAGAGCAGATGAGCATGGATTCATGGTAACGGATTTAGGAGGGCTCAAAAAGGCAAACTCTGAACGCACAGTAAAGAAATTTCTGAAACGACTAGATTACAAATGAAGTTAAACTCGCAGTTAACATTCACTTATCATGAGATAGGAAGTATCCTGATCAACATAATCATTTCCAGAGGAATAAGGCAACAGGTCTTCGTAAGTATGACATAAAAAAACATAGATGAAGACAGATAGGCAAAAGCGGAGGGGGAAGCTGTAGGTATGGGTCCCTCCATTGAGCTGCATGGAGTACTGGAACCAACTATACTGGATCTCTGAAACCTGACTGGACACTTAAAACAACCAGGGGAGTGCCTGAGAAAGAGCCTGGTGATCATTCATAAGCAAGCAGCATGCATGATCCAGTGACTATCTTCCATTCCTCACTCCAGTTTGGTTATGGGGATAGCTTCCTGCATTCCTGGAGGGTCTGGCTGGACACAAGACTGGCAGTGAGGAAGTTCTAACAAATCTGGGATAGTGCATCTGGGGTGGGTGGTCTGAAGCAAATGCTTCTCTTGGTTTCAACCTTCTAGGAAGTAGCAGATTTCCCGGTGGCATCTATCAGATTTAATTAGACACAACCCTTTATTTCATTCTTTTTTTTCATCCAAACATTTAAGGAAATTTTTGTCAGGTCAGTAGCTTACCACAGGGATAACAGAGCAGGAATTTTAATGACCATAAACAACAAGAAGTACACACTTTGCGAAAAAAAATAGTTTAGAAAAAGTAAAAAATGAACAGTGCTATACCTCAACAACTAAAAATCAGCAATCTAGGAAGATATCAAGAGTTACACATAATATACTCAGAATGTTATAAAACATACAAAGAAACAGAAAAGTATGCCCAATTCACAGGAACAAAAGAATGTGACTGAGGGCCCAGCCCAGTGGCATAGTGGTTAAGTTCTCGTGCTCTGATTTGGCGGCCCAGGATTTGCAGGTTCAGATCCCAGGCATGGACCTATATATCATTCATCAAGCCATGCTGTGGTAGGTGTCCCACATACAAAATAGAGGAAGATTGGCACAGATGTTAGCTCAGCGCCACTCTCCCTCACAAAAAGAAAAAAAAAAAGAATTTGACTGAAACCATTCGTAAGGAATCTCAAATATTGGAATAATTAGACAAAGACATTAAATCAACTATTTTAAATATGCTCAGTGAGCTAAAGGAAAGCATGAACAAAGAACTAAAGGAAATGAGAAAACAATGTAGGAACAAAATGAGAAAATAAATAAATCATAAGTAAGCAAGCGGAAATTCTGGAGATGAAAAATACAATAACAGAAATGAAAAATTTATTAGAAGAAATCAACAGCAGATTTGAGCAGGCAGAATCATCAGTAAACTGAAAGACAAAATAATTGAAATTATCCAACCTGAGGAGCAGGAAAAAAAAAGAATGAAGAAAAATGAAGAGAGCCTGAGGGATCTGTGAAACACCACCAAGCATATCAACATACGTATCATAAAAACAGAAGGAAAGGGACAGGAATACTTTAAAAAATAATAGGTGAAAACTTTCCAAATATGATGAAGATAAATATACACAACCAAGAAGCTCAACAAACTCCAGGCCTGATAAACTCAAAGATATCCACACCAAGACACATAATAATCAAATTGCGGACCCCAAAGAGAGAATTTTGAAAGTAAGAGAAAAGTGACTCATCATATGCAATGGATCCTCAATAAGATTATTTAGATTATCAGCTTATTTCTCATCAGAAACCAGGGAAGCCAGAAGCTAGTGGGATGACATATTTAAAGTGGTGAACAAAAAAACCCTGTCAACCAAGAATTCTATATCTAGCAAAAATTCCCCCCAAATTAATGAGAAATTAAGACATTTCTAGATAAACAAAAACAGAGGGAGCTAGTCACCTACCCAAATGAAATGCTAAGGGAGTCCTTCAGGCAAAAACAAAAACACACTAGAGAGTAAACTGAAGCCAAAAGAAATAAAGAACACAAGTGAAGTTACTATACAAATCAACAGAAAGCCAGTATTAACATACTTTTGGTTTATACTACTTGTATTCCTATGACTTAAAAGGCAAATGCATAAAACAATAATTATCAGTATATGTTAATAAGCACACATATAAGGCTGACCCAGTGCGTAGTGGTTAAGTGCACGCACTCTGCTGCTGGTGGCCCAGGTTCATATCCTGGGCGCGCACCAATGCACCGCTTGTCAGGCCATGCTGTGGCAGTGTCCCATATAAAGTGGAGCAGATGGGCACAGATGTTAGCCCAGAGCCAGTCTTCCTCAGCAAAAAGAGGAGGATTGGCATGGATGTTAGCTCAGGGCTGATCTTCCTCATAAAAAAAAAAAAAAAATTAAAAACGTTTGCACTAATAGGAAAATATTGCCAACCAAGAATACTATACCCAGCAAAATTTTCCTTCAGAATCAAAGGAGATAAAGAGTTTTCCAGACAAACAAAAGCTGAAGTTCATCATCACTAGACTAGTTTGATCTTACAAGAAATGTTAAAGGGAGTTCTTCAAGCTGAAACAAAAGGACACTAATTAGTAACAGGAAAACATATGAAAGTATAAAACTCACTGGTAAGGCTGAAAAAAATATTTTAAATTTTGTGCAAAGAATACCACTAAGACAATGAAAAGACAACCCACAGAATTTGAGAAAATATTAGCAAATCACATACCTGATAAGGGATTAATATCCAGAATATATAAAGAATTCTTACAACTCAACAACAAAAAAAAACAAAACAATTAAAAAATGGTCAAAGGGCTTAAATAGATACTTCCCCAACCCCAAAGAAGATACACAAATAACCAATAAGCACATGAAAATATGCCCAACATCATTAGTCATTAGGGAAATGCGAATCAAAACCAGGAAATACCATCTCACATTCATTAGGGATGGCTACTATCAAAACAAACACAAAGTGGGCCAGCCCTGTGGCTTAGCAGTTAAGTGCTCGTGCTCCGCTACTGGCAGCCCAGGTTCGGATCCCGGGTACGCACTGATGCACTGCTTCTCCAGCCACGCTGAGGCCGCGTCCCACATACAGCAACTAGTAGAACGTGCAACTATGACGTACAACTATCTACTGGGGCTTTGGGGAGTAAATGGGGGAAAAAAAAAATGGAGGAGGATTGGCAATAGATGTTAGCTCAGGGCCAGTCTTCCTCAGCAAAAAGAGGAGGAGTGGCATGGATGTTAGCTCAGGGCTGATCTTCCTCATACAAAAAAAAAAAACACACACAAAGTAATGAGTGTTGGTGAGGCGAAATTGGTTGGCTGGTTGATTCGTTGAAGAAACTTGATCCCTTGTGCACTGTTGGTAGGAATGCAAAAAGGTACAGCAACTACAGAAAACAGTATAGAGGTTACTCAAAAAATTAAAAATTAAATATATGACCCAGCAATCCCACTTCTGGGTATATATCCAAAAGAACTGCAAGCAGGATCCTGAAGAGGTATTTGCACATTTATGTTCATAGCAGCACTGTTCACAATAGCCAAGAGGTGCAAGCAACCAAAACGTCCATGAGCAGATTAATGGATAAACAAAATGTAGTATATACATACAACGGAATATTATTCAGCCTTAAAAAGAAAGGAAATCCTGTTACATAGCTACAACATGGATGAATCTTGATGACATGATGCTAAGTGAAAAAAGACAAATACTGTATGATCACACTTACATGAGGTATCTAAAGAAGTTAAATTCATACACACAGAAAGTAGGATGGCGGTTACCAGGGGGTGAGGAGAGGAGTAAAGGGGGAATTGTTGTTTAATGGGTATAGTTTTGGTTTTTCAAGATGGAAAAGTTCTGGAGATCTGTTGCATGACAATGCAAATACACTTAACTACTACTGAGCTTATACAGTTAAAAATGGTTAAGATGGTAAATTTTATGTTTTTTACCACAATTGTAAATAAAAAATAAGAAAAAAAATGAGAGGGGCTGGCCCAGTGGCGCAGTTAAGTGCACGTGCTCCGCTGCAGCGGCCGGGGGTTTGCCGGTTCGGATCCCAGGCACGCACCGAAGCACCGCTTGGCAAGCCATGTTGTGGTGGCGTCCCATATAAAGTGGAGGAAGATGGGCACGGATGTTAGCCCAGGGCCAGTCTTCCTCAGCAAAAAGAGGAGGATTGGCAGATGTTAGCTCAGGGCTGATCTTCCTCACAAAAAAAAAAAAAAAAGAAAAGAAAACAACGAGATACCATTTCACAGCAATTAGGATGGACATCATTTTTTTAAATGCATTTCTCTTTAAATGCACTTCTGCATTGCTGGTCAGAAGATAAAATGGTGCAGCCACTGTGGAAAACAGTTTAGAAGTTCCTCAAAAAGTTATATATAGAATTAACATATGATTAATCAATTTCACTTCTAGGTATATACCCAAAAGAATTGAAAGCAGGGACTCAAGTGAATATTTGTGTACCAGTGTTCATAGCACCATTATTCACAATCGCCAAAAGGCGGAAACAGCCCAAGGGTCCATCAATAAATGAACGGATAAACAAAATGTAGGTATACACATACAATGAAATATTATTCAGCCCTAAAAAGTAAAGAAATTCTGATACATGCTACACCATAAAGGAACCTTGAAAACACTATGCTAAGTGAAATAAGCCAGACACAAAGGGGAAAATATTTTATGGTTCTACTTATGTGAGGTACCTAGAATAGGTAAATTCATAGAGACAAAAGGTAGGAGAGAGGTCACCTAGGAGCTGGGAGGAAGGGGTATTGGGCATTATTGTTTAATGAAGTACAGAGTTTATGTTTGGGATGACGTAAAAGTTCTGGAAATGGACAGTGGTGATTTTTGCAAAACATTTGTGAATACACTTAATGCCACTGAACTGTACATGCAAAAATGGTAAACTTTATGTTAGTATATTTTACCAGAATTTTTTTTTAAAAAGGAAAAATCTATATGAGGGAAAATAATACCACAAATACAATGATTAAATACAAAGAAAATATCTGCAACTCATATTCTAAAAAAATCAAGACAAAGCAGTACTACAATCAATGAGATAAACCAACAACCAAAGAGAATAAAGGGCACAAAAAATGAACATAGTTCACAAGAAAAGGAAATACAAATGGCTCTTAAATATACCAAATATTTAAAAATGCAAATTTAAACTTTAAGGGGCCACCAATTTTCTCAACACTGACAAAGATCAAAAGGTTTAACTATGAGGGCCGGCCCAGTGGCACAGTGGCTGGGTTCACACGCTCCACTTCGGCGGCCCGGAGTTTGCAGGTTCAGATCCTTGGCGCGGACTGACACACCACTCATCAAGCCCTGCTGTGGTGGCATCCCACATACAAAATAGAGGAAGATGGGCACAGATGTTAGTTCATGGCTACTCTTCCTCAGCAACAAGAGGAAGATTGACAGAGGTTAGCTCAGGGACAATCTTCCTCACACACACAAAAAAGGTTTAACTATGTATTAAGAGACTCATACCAAAAATCTGTGTAAATTGCTACAACTTCTATGGAGGGCGACTCAAAAGAATATTTCTTTGACCAAGCAATTCCACTTCTAGGTATCCTTCCTACAGATATATTATCTCATCCTTTAAAGAAAGAAACATAGAAGGATATTCATTGTAAAGTTAAAAGATTGAAACACCCTCAACGTCTCTCAATAGACAACTGATAAAATGAATGATGATAAAGACCAACAATGAAATACTATGCAGTCCTGGAAATGAGGCAGCTCTAAACATCTTACACACTAATATGGAACAACCTCTCGTATAAATTAAGTACAAACAAGGTACAGGACAATGGATAAACACAAACACACATGCATAGAATATCTCTAGGTAAATATCTAAGAACATGACAACAGGGGCTGGCCCCATGGCCTAGTGGTTAAGTTCAGCACGCTCCACTTCAGTGGCCCGGGGTTCTCTTCCTGGGCACGGACTCACACCACTCGTAGGCAGTCATGCTGTGGCAGCGACCCACATACAAAATAGAGGAAGACTGGCACAGATGTTAGCTCAGGGCAAATCTTCCTCAAGCAAAATGAGGAAGACTGGCAACAGATGTTAGCTCAGGGCAAATCTTCCTCAGCAAAAAAAAAAAAGAATATGACAACAGTGTTTGGCTTCTAGGGAAGAGAACTGTGTGGATGGGTCAGGGGAAAGAGGAAAGAGTCTTCTCACTATTTACCCTTTTTTACCTTTTAAATTTGGTACCATACGCATATACACTTGGATTTGACTAGCGTTTCAATGAATTTAGAGATTAATCTGGAGATTAAAAAAACCTAAATTTTCACATTATCAAAGTCTTCCCATCCAGACATATGTATATCGTTCCCTTCTGGTTTTCTTGTATGTCCTATGGCATTATTTTATAATTTCCTTCATAAAAGTCTTGCATATTTGTTTTACTTAGTCCCATTTCTTGCAATAATGAAATGGAGTCTTCTCATTACATTATAAAATGTTTACATAGCAAAGAAACACCATAAATAAGGTGTAAAAATATGCAAAATGAAACTATATATATACATACATATTTATAACAGATATAACAAAGAATTGATATCCATACTTTAGAAAGGACAAAAATTTAACTGTTTGATAATTTCCAGTGTTGGCAAGAATGTGGAGAAGCTAGTGGAAATATAGTCAATATAGTGGTCCAATGGAAGGCAACTTGTCAGTATTTATTAAAATATATAATACACATATACTCTGACTCCGCAATTTCTATTCTCACAATCTCCCCTGAAGAAAACACACATGAACCCAAAGATGCTATGCAAATATTCCGTGCAGCAATATCCATAACAAAAAATTGCAAATAGACTAAATGTCCATCAATAGAATCAAATTGTGTTAAATCCATGACATGAAATATCAGACAACAGTTAAAAAAGAGGTAGATATTTACATACTAACTCAGAAAGCTATCGAAGACATACCATTAAGTGAAAAAAGCAAGTTGCAGAAAGATACGTACAGCACACAGGTTTTGAAAATGCACATACAAGGGTTCGGCCCAGTGGCGTAGTGGTTAAGTTCAAGGGCTCTGCTTCAGCAGCCCAAAGTTCACAGGTTCAGATCCCAGGCATGGACCTACAAACCACTCGTCAAGCCACGCTGTGGCAGCATCCCACATATAAAATGGAGGAAGACTGGCAACAGATGTCAGCTCAGGGACAATCTTCCTCAAGCAAAAAGAGGAAGATCAACAGACGTTAACTCAGGGCCAGTCTTCCACATCATACATACATATATACATACATACATACATACAAACATAAATAAAATGATTAAAAAAAAAGAAGAAACCATATCAGTATCCTGTCAAAGAAAACAGGTAGACAGATTATTAAAAAAAAAACACGCACACACAAAATTACTGTACTTCTTATGGGTACATGTTAGTATATGCACAGAAAAGAATTTGGAGTAATACACACTAAATTAATACTACTACTAACCTCTGGGGAAGTGAGGAAAGGGACCAGGGGACCAATGATAGATGACACAGATTATGCCCTCATGTTGCTTAAAATCTAGCCACAAAATCTTTTTCTAACATATCCTTATCAGACATCTAAAACAATGCTACTCTGGCTTTAGAAGCTGATAGGAATCATTTAATTAATATACTAAAAAACCATTCAAGGATTATGATAGAGTCTACACAAAAATCCCCTTTGATCTAATAAATAAGGGAATACATCAATTAATTCATTCAGGTCATCTCTAGAGCATAGAATTTCTAAGGATAAGGAATAATCTCTTCTTTCCCATAGGACCAAAATTTAACTCCAAGGTACTTTCAAGTAATTTTAACTTTCTTTGGGGATCTCATCCACTCCCATACTTTAAGTAATACTTAAATACCCTAGACTCCTTAATTTATCTCAGTCAAGATGTTTCAAACCCCCAACTGCCTACTCCCTACATCTAGTTATTTTAACTTGCTCTTTCACTCTGCATCTGCACCTCCTCCCACCTTTGCCATTTGGGGAAGTTATATGTCTAGCTACACATACCAGAAATCTGGAGGTCATTCTTTTTTGTGTGTGTGTGAGGAAAATCAGCCCTGAGCTAACATCCATGCCACTCCTCCTTTTTGCTGAGGAAGACCGGCCCTGAGCTAACATCTATTGCCAATCCTCCTCCATATTTTTCCCCTTTTTCTCCCCAAAGCCCCAGTAGATAGTTGTATGTCATAGTTGCACATCCTTCTAGTTGCTGTATGTGGGACGCGGCCTCAGCATGGCCGTACAAGCGGTGCGTCGGTGCGCGCCCAGGATCCGAACCTGGGCCGCCAGTAGCAGAGTGCGCACTTAACCGCTAAGCCACGGGGAGGGCCCCTGGAGATCATTCTTAATTTCTTCTCCTTTCTTTACCTACAACCACGCCATCCCCATGTCCTACCTACTTCCAAAAAAAGTCTTGAAACTGCCCACTTTTATCCACCTCTTCTGACACCCATCTAGCCCTAGAAATGCACTATCATTTTTCTGCTAGATTACTGACATTACCTACTTTATTCCCAAGAATATCTAAAGATCTTTTTAAAAATTAAATCAGACTACACCAGTCACTTCTTACATGGCTTTCCAGTGCACTTAAGAGAAAACCTAAGATTCTTCCCCTGACCTGTAAGATTCTTGTGCCTGACTAGATCCCTGCCTACACACTAGGCTCAATTCCAGCACTATTTTTCCCCACCTTGCTCATTAAGCTTCTGCTAAACTAAGACTTCTTTTAGTTCATGGAAGGGTCTCAGTGGCCCTTTGTACATACTTTTCCTCTACCTGAAAGGTTCTTTTCCAAATTTCTTTCTAGTCTCAGCTTAAATGTCACTCCCTCAAGATCCTTCCCTATCAAACACTTCACTAACCCATCCCTGGTCTAAATGTCTTCCTTGTTATACTCTCATATCATCACACACATTTCCTCAGCTGCACCTATCCAATCTATAATTATGTTTACTTGTAATCTGTATCCTCCATTAGACTGGATGTTCCAAGAGGGCAAAGACCTATGTTCTTATTGCCTATCACTGTATCCTCTGAACTTAACATAGTGCCTAGCCAATAAATATTTACTGAATGAATCTTTTTCTCTAGTAAAAAGAGACAACTTTTCTTGGTTGTTTTTTGCTTCTCTCTCCCCTACTGACCACCCCCCCACCAATGGAAGTCTAGCTCTATCCCTCCCCCCGCTTCTTGTGTGCCAAAGGACAATCGCTTCACCTGGAGCCTCGGTTCCCCCACTGTAAAACAGGAAATTAGGATAATTTCCTCAAAAGACGAAACAAGAGGCCAGCCCCGTGGCTTAGTGGTTAAGTGCGTGAGCTCTGCTGCTGGCGGACCCGGTTCGGATCCCAGGCACGCACCGAAGCACCGCTTCTCCAGCCATGCTGAGGCCGCGTCCCACATACAGCAACTAGAAGGATGTGCGGCTATGACATACAACTATCCACTGGGGCTTTGGGGGAAAAATAAATAAATAAATAAAATTTAAAAAAAAAAAAAAAAGACGAAACAAGAAAAAAATCTCTCTGCCCTATGTCTTTGGTCATGATTTTTTATTACTTCTATACTCAATCTACATAATTAGTAACATGGCCTGATCGTAGTCCCTAATAAAAGGTTATCATACCCTATCCCTTTCTTCCTCTTGACCAAAGTAGCTAAATAAACCCACACTTCCTTCTCCAAACATAGCTTAAAAACTACAACACCACAAGTAAACTTCAACCACATACATTAACTTGGAAATAAACATTCATTTATTCTTATGACACTTGGTATTCCAAATCTATGACCTAGTTAATGACTATTTTTGATACCAAATTTTCTATTTTTGATTTAATAATATTTCCCTGTTTTCCCTGTTTTTGATATCAAATTTTCCCATGTTTAAATACGATAGAGGGCTTTAAGAAGGATATTACCTTCTTTATATAAGTTCAAAAGTTCCATGATTAAGACCTCATCTAACCTAAAGAAGCAACAATACTTGCATCAATAAGCAAATGAGACCACAGATTCAAAAAAGCTAGACTTCAAGTACTAAGAATTTATTTCTCCAATACAGATCATTTCTAAATAAAAATCTATTGCCTCAGGGCTGGCCCCATGGAGTAGCGGTTAAGTGCGCGCACTCCTCTGCTTGTGGCCCAGGTTCAGATCCCGGGCGCGCACCAATGCACCGCTTGGCAAGCCACGCTGTGGCGGCATCCCATATAAAGTGGAGGATTGGCATGGATGTTAGCTCAGAGCTGATCTTCCTCACACACACACACACAAAAAATCTATTGCCTCCATTTCATAGGACTCAAAACTCATAACAATTTTTACCAGCATTCTTTCCCAGAGATATGTTCCTTGGATGTTCACTGATTGATCTTAAAAATAAAAGGAATACAAAAAGAACATGGAGGGGCCGGCCCGGTGGCGTAGCGGTTAAGTGCACATGCTCTGCTGCTGGTGGCCCGGGTTCAGATCTCGGGCACGCACCGATGCCCCGCTTGTCAGGCGATGCTGTGGCGGCGTCCCACATAAAGTAGAGGAAGATGGGCACCAATGTTAGCTCAGGGCCAGTCTTCCTCAGCAAAAAGAGGAGGGTTGGCATGGATGTTAGCTCAGGGCTGATCTTCCCCACATACAAAAAAAAAAAAAAAGCACCGAGTATACCAAAGAAAATCTGTGTTTTTTTCTCCCTTAACAAATTTCAGAAAGTAAATGGACAATCCTACATATCATTTATAATTAATGTAGTTTTGTTTTCTAAATTATCTAGTAAATATTTAAAGCTCTGAAGCAAAGGCACTCAGTAAGTCTTGCTTCACTTTTCCCTTTTATTCAACCCCTTCATAACCTGAGTTTGGCTTTTTTGTCTCTGAATTTCATCACATGTCTAGCACAATAACAATAACAACTACAAGCATTTATAAAAGATATACTTGGGACCACACTCATCACAACTACCTTAAAATGTATCTTATAACAGATATCCTAAATATATTATTATTATCCCATTTTGCAGATGAGTAAACTATTCTGTGTAATCAGGTAGCTTTCCTATGGCATATAGCTCTTAGGTGGCAAAACCAGAGTTTGTACCTAAAATCCACATATCTTTCATTATACCACATTATCCCTCAATCATATAGAACTGAGACTTGTACACTGATCTAAATACACTGACCACTAGAATTCAAACACTAATCAGCCAAAACTTTTCCCCCACAAGAACAGGGAAGAGATTACAAGAATGTCAGACTCGTGTCGAAAATGTCAGTTGTTGATAATAATAGTATGTATGCAAAATATTAGTATGATGAACAGGGAAAAAAATCATAAGAATATATTTAAAAATGTAAACATGGGCTTCAAAAGAAATGGGATTATGGAGGAACTTTCATTTTCTATGTCACATATTTCTTTACTACTTGAAGATTTTAAGGGCATATTTCATTTGTATAACCAAAATATTCTTTTAACAATTGTCTTTTCTGGGGCCAGGCCCAGTGGCCTACTGGTTAAGTTTGGTGCGCTCTGCTTCAGTAGCCCAGGTTTGGTTCCCAAGCACAGACCTACACCACTCGTCAGTGGCCATGCTGGGTCACATACAAAACAAAAAGACTGACAACAGATGTTAGCTCAGGGCAAATCTTCCTCAAAAAAAAAAAAAAATTGTCCTTTCTAATATGCATACAACTATTCATTTCTGTATATTGCATATTATGCTTCATTGTTTATATTTATTCATTTACATGACTGTCTCCCCAAACTGAACACTAAGAACCTACCTAAAAATCACCCATAACACATTTGCTAACTGATTTCTTCGTTTTAAGGGTTTTAAAATTCAGGCTTAGTTTGCGTTTAGTTTCACACGCCAACAAGAATCTCTCAAGTTTTTGCAAAGTGAGTGATGTGATCAGACTGGGCTTTAAGAAAAAGGAACGTGGCTGTAGACTGGAGTAATAAATAGGATGAAAGTGTCTTGTAAATATAATTCCCTATTTTCTAACACAATGGACTAAGGTCAAAGTACAAAACAAAACAGGAGAGAGCTGGGCCGGCCCCGTGGCTTGGCGGTTAAGTGCATGCGCTCCGCTGCTGGCAGCCCGAGTTCAGATCCCGGCGCGCACCGACGCACCGCTTCTCTGGCCATGCTGAGGCCGCGTCCCACATACAGCAACTAGAAGGATGTGCAACTATGACATACAACTATCTACTGGGGCTTTGGGGGGAAAATAAATAAATAAATAAAATTAAAAAAAAAAAGAAAAAAATACTAAAAAAAAAAAAAAACAAGGAGAGAGCTGAATACCTTAGGAAACAAGGACACTTAAAGGTCTCAACATTTGAGTCTAATGAGGGCAAGTGAGGGAGATGGTCAGAAGTATGACACCATGTTAAGTTCAAAGTCCCAGAAGTCAAGAGAATTTCAAGGAATGTAATATTAAATTTCAAATTTTACAGAATTAAGAGGAAAAAAAAGGGACTTAAAGATTTGGCAATTAAGTCACTAGTGACCTCAAAAGAGCAGATCTGGTATAGTGTTGAGAGTGCAAATCAGTGAATTTCTTTTGGAAAGTATGAGAAAAGAACAAGTTTGGAAGATTGAAAAAGGTGCATAGATTCTGCAGGATAGAGCACTATAGCATACTAAATAACAATAAACTAATAAAGGAGTCAGCAGAGGGAAGTCAGTGGAAGATATAAATCCTTCTGTCTACTATCAGCATTCAGTGAGCTTACCATATCAATGGTGGCAACAAATTCATGATGTTTGGTCCATAAGGACAGATTAAGAACCAAACTGCTGTTAACTGAGCACCTACTACTGGCCAGTCATATACCATACATTATTTTTAATCCTTATCTTGTAGCAATCTCAGGAAAGCAGGCATTACTATACTCATTCATCAAATAAATAAACTAAGGCTGAGAGAGGTAAAATGACTTACCTGAGATCACAAACTGGTAGATGGTAGAGCAAAACTGATTTTTCAGTTTTACTGAGGCATAATTTACATATGATAAAATTTACTTATTTTAAACAAAAAGTTTGATAATTTTCAGTAGATTTATACACTTGTACAGTCATCACCACAACCTGCTTTTAGAACACTTTCATCGCCCCAAAAGTTCATTTGTGGGCAGGGTAGATTTGAACCCCAAACTGTCTGACTTCAAACTCATGTCATACTGCAAATCCCCTAGTAACACGCAAGTGACAAAAATGGATTTTTTAGACAGAAAAACTTCAAAATTAAGTCCTACTAGTTCCCTTTCCATGTGAGGCCCCAACATACCACTAGAACCATACCCACATTCCATGATCTCACCAAATTTAAAAGTTTACTTAAATTTGGATAAGCCTCATGTAAGTATAGCAAAATTAGACTCAGAACATAGGATGCTATTACAGACACTGTGTGGTGTTTTTCAAAAATGCAAAAGGAATTAGGAAAGGGAAAGACAAACACTTAAGTCCAGGAGGAAGACAGGATGAAAACAGCTGGGCAAGGACATCAAGGATGGAAAATGTGATATACAAATGAAGAGAATAAGGAATAATAGAAATCAAAAGTTTGTGTCATGGAAGACAAAGACTAACTTAAACAGAAACCTCTCTTTGATGAGCAATGTAAAACTGTTTGGAGATATAGAATGGAATGACTTCCTAGACAAGAGTTAAAACTTATTTGATTAAGAAACAGGATGATACAATATTAAAACAAAGAAACAAAAATAAAAATAGAAAGTGAGACAACATTCATGGTAATGAAAGGTGTAAAGCTAAAACTAGTTTAATTTTATAGTAATGATTTTAAATGTTTTTTTTTATTTATTTATTTTTTCCCCCAAAGCCCCAGTAGATAGTTGCATGTCATAGATGCACATCCCTCCAGCCGCTGTACGCGGGACGTGGCCTCAGCATGGCCGGAGGAGCATTGCATTGGCACGCGCCCGGGATCCGAACCCGGGCCGCCAGCAGCGGAGCGCGCGCACTCAACTGCCAAGCCACGGGACCAGCCCTATAGTAATCGTTTTATATAATTAAAACAAGGACAAATTTTTCATTACTTCAAACAAACAAACACAGAACCATGAACATATAAGAAATCAGATACCACGTTAGGGCCGGAAATAATTAAAATAAACTAAAATAATTAAAATATGACAAGCTTTGAAGAAAAAAATACAAATATAAATCTAACACAAAGGATAAAATAAAAATTTAATTTAACCTAAATTTTCACTTCCACTCTAACATTTCTTTAGTTCTATAGAACTGCAAAACACAAGCCACTAATTCGATAGTCATTGGGCCAACCAAAAACCTACAAATTCCAGATTAGGGTCCTGGAGTACAGCATTAGAAGTCTAGATGAAATGCTCTTCCAAGCGTAGAGCCAAAGAAACTGCTAACCAACTCTTAACAGAACACATCTTTTATGACTGCTTGAGATACAGTACATGTTATAATATACAATTTGCCGAATAAATTAGCTAATAAATGATTTCTACAGCACCCCGACTGATTACCCTGAACTATTATTCTCAGTCTGGTCCAGCTCAATAGTCCAAGAAACACCACTCTCCCTAGGCAAAAGACATGCCTCTTTGAAATGAATAATTATAAAACTGTTCTAATATTACAAGAAAAAGTTTCTTTAATGTTTTTAAGTTACAAAACCATAATTTCAGTTTCAAATTCTTACAATAATAAATCCAGACAAGGTATCTAGGTGACTACTGCTAAAGTAATAATATACACACGGCATTGCTATAAAGTAAAAAAAACTGAAGAATTTGTCTCATTGTATTAGTCACATTTTATAAACCTTCTTCTGTCTGAAACCTCTATCTGTGCATCACGATTTTACTTAAAATCGTGTTTTAATCATATTTTTCTTATCTAAATATATAGTTAGAAAGAAGTTTACTGTAGGAATTATAACAGGTCTTTCCCAAATTGTTTTAACAAGAGGTTGCAATAATTAATTCTATTCCTAGTAAACTTATCTTAAAATTACAATTTAACATTAACTTTTAATATCAGAATCATACTAAAAATTTAATAACTTAAGGACAAAATATTTTAAAACCTTTTTTTTTTCATTGAGATAAAATTGACATACAACACTGTATTAGTTTTAGGTGTATTTTTTTTAACCTTTGAACTTTAAATTCACAAAAACAACTCTGACCTTCAAATTCACTAGGAACACTTAGAGAGAAAAAAAATCTAAAACCCTCTGGAGAAGTAAGAGAAACCTGATCCATCCTTAGCAGCCTTCTGATATTAAAGAGAATGGTTGAAATTCTGTAACAATAATTTGGTAACTCTTCAAGAAGGATAAACAAAAACAAGATAACATGTAATACTGAAACAAATATGCAAAAGCTTTTTTTAAACCAGACATATTAAATATTCATTACCTATTTATCCTAATATCCAAAGTTTAGTCTTAAATCATTTCTTGAAATACTAAACAATAATTACAAGACATTGATCAAATCAATAAAAATAAAACCCCCAATATTCACATCCTTCTTTCAAATTAAAGACCATGAATTTTTCTTAAATTTTATTACTTCTAATTTTCAGTGGACTGCTATGAAGTTAAAAATAAAATTAGAACTAAGAACAAATCCCCAACTAGTCATGTGATCAAGTGATTTTTGCAAACCTCTACACATTTTTTAACTCTAAAATAGATTTTTCAATGGTTTACAAAAATTTATTATGCAGTTCCAAAGTGCTTCAGATGGTACATATAACTTGATCCAAAACATTAATATATTTTAAAATATGCAATAAAACAAAAGATACACTCAGATGTGTTGTAATCCAAATTTTAACACACTTTAAGACGACCAACTTATCTTGTTACCAAGTAAATGTTTGCTGCTGGCCTTAATTCTCTTCCTATCTCTATTTTAATAACAGAAACCGGATTACAAAGTGATTTGTTTACAAAACAACTTGCAGATAGAAAAATTTGCAACTCCAACTATGTGAAACAGAATTTTCTTGCTGGTATACAACCAAAATAAAAAATAAAAATAAATTACAATTGTTACCCAGAGCCCCACAGTTCAAAATTATGGATTTATCCAACAGCAATTTTTCTCACTGACAACTTTATAGGTCTTACATATTGGAATTGTGCAAAAGAACTTTTAGATTTGAATATTTCAAAAGTCCTGTTTAATTCCATGCACTGACAGGAACAGAAGAAAATTAACCAAAACTGAAATCAAAAAATGGAAAACACATGGAGTCAAAACAATCTCTCTGTCTCCTTGTTTCCAAACTTAAAATACCCTACATAAAATACTGTTAGAAAACCCAATGAGAGAAGACATTTGTATTTGGGTTCACCTTGTATTCCCTAAAAAAACACATGCAAGTTAAATATGCCAAAATCTTCTTATAATAAATGTTACTAAATATAATATATATGTTAATATTATTAAAAGGGGCAGAAATAGATATTAATGCCTAGAAAGACAAAAAATATAAAATCTCTAATTATACCACACCTTTTGACAACAAAGATAGAGCTCCAGCATTTCATACATATTCTTTCCTATAAAGTAATACCACAGCATCTGATTAAAGGTAAAGATTCACTTTGTCTCAAATACATTAAGTTTATGCACTTTTGTACCTCAAACAAGGGCAAAATACAACGAAACTTTAAGAATACGAGCACCACTGTACAAAGTGGTACATCAAGTTCTATATCCACACAAAAATCTGAAACATTCATGTCAGCACCTGGGTAATATCTGAGTGATTCAGAATTGTCTCACCACATGAAGTACCAAAGTCCAGCCCATGAAATTACATAAAAGTAGAACATGGAAAAGTAGGGACCACCCTGTATCTTTCCCCCAACTATTTAAAAGGACAGGTGGGAGAAGTGGGGAATACATACTATTAAGGATGCACTAAAGAAAGGTGCCATAAATATGCAAAGTATTTTTAACTGTTAAAATATGAACTAAATACCACATCTAAAAGCACCTAATTCACATTAAGTGCACAATAAATATAAGTATAATAAAAAACTTATTTAGTCAAGGTCAATTAAAAATTGCCAGGTTATCTTCATTTTACTGTCTGGCACCATTAGTTGGTGTCTTTAAGTAAAGGAACTTTTAATTCTGAGTTAAATCATTAGGCAAAACAAAATGTTTTGTTATTATTTGAAATTATTTGGTTATTATTTGAAAATACCAAAATTTTGGTATTATTTGAAAGAATCATAGCTTTCATTAGTATACATGTGTTGACACTACAGAAAAGTCCTGATTATACATTTGCATGTCCTCATCTCCAAATGCCTACTAAACATAACCAACTATTAACATAAATGTCTACCAAACATAACCAACTATCAAAATTCTCCCTATAAACAACACAAGTAAGAAGAAAGAAAAGAATCTGAGAAAGGTAAATCTTTTGTGAAAATATTTGATAATAAAATAAGCATTGCCCATTATTTGAAAGATCTGATTCTTGATCCATTATATCTGAATGATCTAATGCCTGTAAAGAGCTTTAAACTCATTAAAGAAGTTATATTCATTCAAGTTACAGTCTTTAGGAATTGTGACAGACCCTAAATTGTACACAAGACATTGAAAAAAGACAACATATTATTTCTGATTCAAACAGACCCTGCTAGTTTTAAAATAAGACAGTAAAATAATCTAATTGATAACTGTGGTTCTATTATTTTTTAAAAAGGTACTCAGTAAGATTCAAGCATTTATATTTGTTTACACACTGTTCTCTAGGAAAAGAACACAGGCTGAGAAGATTCTAACCTTGGATTTTTTGTGTGTGTGAAAAAGATCAGCCCTGAGCTAACACCCATGCCAGTCCTCCTCTGTTTGCTGAGGAAGACTGGCCCTGAGCTAACATCCCGGCCCATCTTCCTCCACTTTATGTGGGCGGACGCTGCCACAGCATGGCCTGACAAGCGGTACCTTGGTGCACGCCAGGGATCTGGACCCAGGCCACCAGCAGCGGAGCTCACACACTTTATCGCCACACGACGGGGCCGGCCCCAAACCTTGGATTCTTTTTACCATTTCAATTTCTAAATTTGTAAAACAAGCATATTATGTAGTTTAAAACAGGACAGCAAACTTGCTGAACTTAGGCATTGTAATCAAACTGCTTAAGTGCAAATCCTTGCTTTACCAAATACCACTTCCTGGGTTTCTGCCTATGCCTGTTACCTCCTCTACAAATTAGGAATAAAAACAGTAGCTACATCACTGGGTTTTCTTGAGAATTAAATTAGTTAATATACATTAAAAACTAGTTTGGACATGTGTTGATAATTACAGAATGTAAATGACAAGTACACAGAGGTTCAGTATATTATACTCACTCCTAAATGTGAAAGTTTCCATAATAAACCTTTTTTTTAAAACTTAGATTTGTCAGCGTATACAATAAGGGCTCAATACAAGCAATTTTTATTACCCTGCAGGCTACTTGCTAAGACTAAAGGAAATAATTCATGCAAGTTCCTGCACTGTGCCTAGAATGGTGTCTATTTGAGTTGCCATCCTCTCATCATCCTTCACATCAGTATTCAGCAAATATTCACCATCAATTGTCTTTGGATTCATTTGAGACAATGTTTAAGCATAAGCTCCTATACTTACGACTCACCTCTGACAGAGATCTACAAGTTACAATATCAACTGTCAATAGGCTCAAGAAATACAATGTGTCCAGAATGCTAACGTCACTGATATTTTGTAACTAATTTCAATGGACAGAAATTTTGACTGGTTATGTTTATCTTACCATCTAGCACATCACAAGACTGCCTTAGAAGCAACAAATTACAAGCATCAAATGATAACTCTCAGTTAACACATTCAACAATGACTCAATTGAAGACTAATGAGCACAGAAGATGACACTAAGAATGTAACTAGAGCAGTGCACTTGTCTGATCAGCATACTAGTTGCTGAACTAAGAGTATCAGGAGTGGACTTCACGCTCTTTCCTAAGCAAAATATGAAAGAGACCTATCAACTCCTAATCCCCAAGAGTCAAAATTTGTGTTTTAAATCAGACACAAACAAAAAGTTAAGTGGTTCTTTCTATTTTTCCAATCTCTTCAATCAATTATCCATTGTAAAGGAAGAAAAAGTGTTAAAGATGGTTGCACGCATAGTATTTAAAAGGAAATACCTTCAATTCCCACTTTGGAACTCTAGAGGGCACCAGAAATATGCCCTCCTTCACACCACCCCTCCTCCCGGTAACGTGAGCAGCTGCAGGAGCCCGTCGTCTGGTTGCTGAGGTTGGTATTGCAGCAGCAGGAGACGTCTGCAGCGGTGGAAACAGCAGCGCCCACTCCCAGCTGCCTCACCAGCCATTACCCAGGCTTCACCTAGGGGCAGCTGCCACCCAAGAGAAAGCTCGTACCCCGAAAAACAACGGGGAGACGCAAGTCCCATGGCTGAACCACTACAACCTGACAACGTCCTCTAAGAGAAACAAATTAGAGGCAAAGGACTCACAATGGGGGTGTTTTCCTTCTCAGCTTCTGCCAGAAATGCACCAGATAGGGTTGAAGGCGAGTTCTGGTCCTGGGGTAAGAGGAAAAATGAAAAATGGATCAAGAACATCTAACTAGGTGGGAGAACCAAGCCCTTTCCACCAGGAGGAGGCATAGACGAGAAGAGATCAAGGAGGTTCGGCCCTTCTATTATCACTCCCCAGCACGCGACTAACAACTCCCTCCTACATAAAGTGGAGCAAAACGGCGTAAAATACATATATGAGACCAAAACCCACGTGAAAGGCAAAATCTGGAGGGAGGAGGCGGAAGGGCACCAAGCCTGCTCCCGGGAAGGGAGAGGGGGAAGGGCAAACGTTGCCTCGACGCCAGCAGGAGAATTGTATTTCCTTCTAAATTTGCCCACCCAGCGTCATCCCCGTCACTCCGGGCGCCGAACTGGAGGTAAGGGGCGGCTCCCGTCGCCGCTGGGCTGAAACCACCCCTATTTGCCCCAAGCAGTCGCCCTGGGCCCGAGACTTGCCCCCCCCCCCCCCCCGCCTGCAGTCGGCGACCGGCAGCGCTGCCTCCCCGTCCGCCATTAGAGACCCAGCCAAACAATACGTGAGGAGCAGGAGCCGCGCAGCGCAGCGCCGGGGAGGAGAGGAGCGAAGGAGGGGACCCGGTGGGGCAGGAGGCAGCACCCTCGCCCCGAAAAACTTGGGGACCTCGGGCCACGGCGGAGAGGGTGGGAGCGCAGCCCCGAGAGCGGGAGAACGAACTGAGGCACCCCTCCCCCCCCCCGCAAGAAAGAAAGGAAAAATACCCCGCGACCTCCCACCGCCCCGGCCCGGGCAACCCCCGCCCCCGGGCGCCCCCCGCCTCTGGCGTCCGCCTCACCCAGCCCTCCCGGCCTCGCCCTCACTCTCGCAGCCCTTCGGGCCGCACGCGAAGGCGCCTCTGACATGAGCGGAGCTCAGAGCAGCCCCCGAGGCCCCGACGCGGAGCGGCGACGGCAGCCGCGCCGCGGGGTATTGCTCCTGGGGCGGTGCGAGCCACCGGAGGCTGCCCTCACCCATCTCCGCCTCCCCCGTCGCCTCCGCCTCCGCCTCCTCCTCCGGAGGCTGCGCTGCTCCCGGCCACCCCCACAATCGGCGGACCTGGACTGGAGAGACAGCGGGGATAAGCCTCACCCGGTTCTGGCTGCGGCTCCACGGAACGAACCTCCCCTCCCCCGGCCCACCCCCCTTCGGCAACACGCACAACTCCGCTCGGTCCAGTCCCGGGTTTAGCGCCGGTGAGGAGGAGGAGGCGGAGAAGGCGGAGGAGGAGGCGGCGCGGCCGAGCCCGGGGAGGCCCCGCCCTCCACGCCCCCATTGGCTGGGGGGGAGGGCGGGCCGGGGCGCCTCAGGCACGTCCATTGGCTATCTCTGCCTTCCTTCAGGACGCCCCTCGAAGGGGTGGCCCGCGAGGCTGTCCATCAGGCGCAGGCCACACCCCCGGCGTTTCCCTTCCACTCCCCTCCCCGCCGCCAGCCCTCCGCTCTCAGCCGCGTCCCCTCCCTCCTTACCCCCGCCTCCTTCCCCGCCCCCACCCCTGGGTCCGTCAGGGTCAGGCAGCGCGAGCTTCGCTGCCCGTTGCACCGGCCACGGGCTCGGTCCCTGGGGGCCGGGGTGGGGGGCGCTCTCCGGGGCCTGGAACAGCCCGAGAGACTGAGGGCAGGGCCGCCTGCCCTCGCTCGGGCCTGGGCGCCCAGGCCGCTGCAGCGGCTCCCAACGACCCTGCCCGAGGAGAGACGCGGCCTCGATGTCCCCAACGCCCTCCCTGTCCAGCTCCTTGAAGCCCCCCCATGAGGGGCGAGCCCGGACAGGGGCTGGAGCGAGGCAAAGTGGGAGGTTGGGTCAACAGGTGAAGTGGATTCCCGAACGTTCGGAGGAGAGTGGAAGCACTTCCACCCTCGCCTCACCCCCGTGGGGAATTGTCCCCCCACCTCCCGTCATGGCTGCTGGAGGAGACGACGTCCTCCATTTTGTCGGGACTGCCGTGGGAACTTGGGACCAATTCAAAACCAAACCCCGTGGGGCTGGCAAACTTGTCCCCGGGAAGCCCCAACTGGCCTCCGCCATTCGGCGGAGGGAACAGCCCCTGCCTCCAACATCTGCATCCCAGGGGCCCTGGGGGACAGGCGCGACGGTGGAGAGACCCAAACGCCGCTGCCCGCCTCCATCAACCAAGATGGAGGAAGCTGCGGGCTCCCCTGGAGCTGGGCTCCCGCCTGCTGGAAGGGCTGAAGCCTCCCCTCGGGGTGTCCGTCGGCGCTGCCGTCTTCCTCCTCCGCAGCCTCTTTCGGTTGCCCTCCCCCAGCCTCTACCCAGCCTCTCCACCGCCTTCCACCATCTCCTGGTCCTCAACGGTTGATGGAGGCTCCACTCCACAGTCTGCTCAATCGCTTCGCCCACCCGGGGCCGGCCCCGCTGCGGAGAGCGGAGCGAAGGTGCAGACTGCTGCCGCGCGCCCCGGGGCGGCCGTGCACCGAGACGCCACATCCACCGTGGGGTTTCTCTTTTGTTCATCGTCTACACCTACGTCTTCGGCGCACGTCATGGTGCTGTGCCATTTCCAAGATTCCACGTTAAGACGGAAGAGAGGCCTCTTTCGTCTCACCCTAGCGGTTGTTAATGGGATTACAACGGATGCTGGTGGGGAAATAAATGGATGGATAAATTAGACTTCTCAATTTCACGATTATCTAACAGCACTGCCTATTAATAAATAGACATGTGATGTTACAATTTAAAGTTTAACACGATGATGATGAACATGAAGTTTTTAATGAAATTAATCTTCCATGAAGGTCTCAGTAAAGACTGACGTTGACCTCTAATTACAGAGCATAATCTAGTAGATGTAAGATTCATTCATTCGTTGTGGGAAAAAAAAAGTAATCTAGGCCTAAACGCGGTAAATATACTGCTCTTTATTTAAATTGAAGAATGTACAACAAGTATTTCAACGAGCTTTCTCATAATAGTATCATTTTTATTTTTCAGCAAGCATTTTGTTTCATAATTGTAAAATTTTTCAGTTTTCAGTACAGTAAAACATCTTTGTAAGACTTTCTATGTAAGACTTTCTATTACACAGTACTGTTTTACGTTGACATTCTTGATGTCACTATCTTCACAACAAAAACGTCCTCTATTACCAAATGCAGGGCAACATTGTAATGATTCCATGAAAATGTACACCATCTCTTTTTTGTTACCATGTACCATTGCAATAGCTTCTGCTCATTGAGTTTATAGTTAGAAGGCTTGAGTAGAGATAATTCCAAATAAACTCTGTTATCATAGACTTAAGTGATAGATTAGGTTGCCACATGCTGTTCTGTTTGAGGAAGCTCTATACGCTACCAATTCCTTGCGTTATTGCTGTTTTATAATTAATTAACAACAAGAATAATGATTACAGTGGTATATATCATTCGCATTTTGTATTTCTTCATTCAAATCCACTTTCCCATGAAAATGTTCGCTGGGTTGCCTGCATAATATCAAGAAGAATTTTAGTTGAGAGTTTAGAACTGGAAAAAAAGAAGTTTTGTGTCATAATTTAAATAAAAATTATAGGGGCCAGCCCAGTGGCGTAGTGGTTGAGTTTGCACGTTCTAGTTCAGCGGCCTGGGGTTTGCTGGTTCGGATCCTGGGCAGGGTCCTATTCACCACTCATCAAGCCATGCTGAGGCAGTGTCCCACATAGAAGAGCTGCAGCTCTACAACTATGATATACAACTATGTACTGGGGCTTTGGGGAGAAAAAAGAAAAATAAATAAAAATTACAATTAATTTTATATAAAAGTACTTTTAAAAATAAATATTTGAATGTTCATAACAGCATTATTCATAATTTCCAAAAGGTAGAAACAACCCAAATGTCCATTAACTGATGAATGCATAAAGAAAATGTGGTATATCCAGACTATGGACTATTATTCAGCCATAACAAGGAATGAAGTTCTGATACATGCTACAACATGGATGAACCTTGAAGATATTATGCTAAGCGAAATAAGCCAGACACAAAAGACCACACACTGTATGATTCCATTTTTGTGAATTGTCCAGACTAGGCAAATCTATAGAAAGTAGATTAGTGGTTGCCTGGCCTGGGGAGGTGGGGAGTGATAGCTAAAGTGTATAGGGTTTCTTTTTGGAGCAATGAAAATGTTCTAAAATTGATTTTAATGATGGTTAGACAACTCTGAATATACTAAAAAAACATGGAATTGTTCACTTTAAGTGGGTGAACTGTATGGTATGGAATTATAACTCAATAATGCTGTTACTAAAAATGTGTGTGTATAGAGTTATTCTGTACTAATCACAAAAGCATACTAAGCATTGCAGGAAGGCAACCTGAAGACTTGAGCAGAAGACTTGCATTTGAAATATTTGTTTGGCCACTCAAAACCTTGTCCAAGTTACTTTCTTTCTAAGCCTCAGTTTAGTCATTTATAAAATAAAGTAATATAGCATTGTTTTAAGGACCAAATAACTTTTGTGAAAGTGAAATAAAAGGTTAGAAGTTGCTAAGAGAGTAGATCTTAAAAGTTCTCATCACAAGAAAAAAAAATATGTAACTGTGTGGTCATGGATATTAACTAGATTTATTGTGATCATTTTGCAATCTATACACATATTGAATCATTATGTAGTACACCTGAAACTAATATAATGTTGTATGTCAATTATATCTCAATTTACAAAAATGTTAGGGGGCCGGCCCCGTGGCATAGTGGTTAAGTGCTTGCGCTCTGCTACTGGCGGCCTGGGTTCGGATCCTGGGCGCGCACCAATGCACCGCTGGTCCAGCCATGCTGAGGCGGCATCCCACATACAGCAACTAGAAGGATGTGCATCTATGGCATACAACTATCTACTGGGGCTTTGGGGAGAAAAAGGTAAAAAAAAAAAAAAAAAGGAGGAGGATTGGCAATAGATGTTAGCTAAAGGCCAGTCTTCCTCAGCAAAAAGAAGAGGATTGGCATGGATGTTAGCTCAGGGCTGATCTTCCTCAAAAAAAAAAAAATTTAAGTATAACTGTATTTTTGGAAACCAAGAGCTCATCAGCAATTGAGATGCAATATAACAGTTATTCTGAGCACAGCTTAGGAGCCCAAGTTTGAATTCTGGCTATACCCACAACTAGCTGGGTGATTTTAGGCATGTGTTAACTTTCTAAGCCTTAGTTTTAACATATGTAAAATGTAGATAATCATTCCACTCTCTTAGAGTTTTTGGGAGGGGGGATTCAATAAGCATACACATATAAAACCTGCACTTCATACTTGGTAAGACCTCAAAAAATGTTAGCTGCTTTTATTATTAATAGTTGACTTAGTGGAATATTAGAAAATTTCTTCATAATATTTTATGACAAAAAGAAGTATATTGGTATTTCTACCATCAATACTGTGCTAGTGCATAATCCAAAAAGCATCATCATCATCATCACAGTAAATGGGTCGAATCTTGGAAGACGTGTACGTCAAATCAAAGTTCAGATAAAAAAATTGTTTGGGGCTGGGGATTGCAGAGCTAATGTAGACCTAGCATTCTAACTTTTAATATTGAAAAGAAAAGAAAAATCAATATTTAACTTTTGAAATTCTTAGGAAAATTTTCTGTGGGAGAAGGAACAAAAGCTGAAGGAAGCTCAACATGTCTGATTGCTACATAAAAATGGTACCTCTGGGTAGGATGCTTCTAATAGAAATAAACAAAAATAATTTTATATAAAAATTGTTAGTTTTAGCATGTTTGACTTTTATTAATTTGCTTACACTGAATGATATTTGATATCACATTATAGCAATCATAAATCTGAATAATGTTGTTCTACCATCATGGAAAAGGGTGAAATCCTGATAAAGTATGTGTCAATTGTGCACTTTCACTTAAGAAACTTCTTGTATAGTACTTATAGTGCCAGAAATTACTCTGTGTTCCTTATGAATAATAACTCATTATCCTCTTTTTGGGTTTTTTTTTTTTTTTTTGGTGAGGAAGATTGGCCCTGGGCTAACATCTGTTGCCAATCTTCCTCTTTTTTTTTTTGTGAGGAAGATCAGCCCTGAGCTAACATCCATGCCAATCCTCCTCTTTTTGCTGAGGAAGACCAACTCTGAGCTAACATCTATTGCCAGTTCTCCTCCTTTTTTTCCCCCAAAGCCCCAGTAGATAGTTGTATGTTGCACATCCACCTAGTTGCTGTATGTGGGACGTGGCCTCAACATGGCCAGACAAGTGGTGCGTGGGTGCACGCCCCGGATCCGAACCCAGGCCGCCAGTATCGGAGTGTGTGCACTTAACTGCTAAGCCACAGAGCCGGCCCCTACCAATCTTCCTCTTTTTGCTTAAGGAAGAGTGTCTCTGAGCTAATATCTGTGCCAATCTTCCTCTATTTTGTATGTGGGATGCTGCCTCAGCACGGCTTGATGAACAGTACGTAGGTCTGCGCCTGGGATCTGAACTCACAAACCCTGCTACTGAACTGGGCTACTGAAGCACAGTGCATCAATGTATCCACTACGCCGCCAGGCTGGCCCTCTAGAATTTTATTCTAGTGCATGAAGAAGCCATAAGTTGGGTTTTTAAGTGAAAAAGTAATACAATATGATGTAAATTTTAAGCAGATAATTCTGGCCACTTTGTGCAGAATGGCTGGACGGTAGCAAGAGTAGAATTTGGGAAGCTGTATGTGGTCTGGGCAAGAAGTGATGTTGGTAGCCTCAGTGACAGAGATGGGAGAAGTAAATAAATTGGATTTAATGATGGAAGGATGTAGGGTACAAAATGCACACCAGAAGTCATTTCTAACCTTTAGAAGCTAGTTTAAAATTTACATACAAAGAACTTTCTGATATTAAATTTTTAGCAAATCTGATCAATTTTGTTCAAGAAAAGCTGAGAAGATTCACAAAAAATAGAGGCTGTCTATCAAGAAGGGTAGCTGATAGGACAATAAGTTAATCCTAATTTGAATTGACTGGGTTTTTGAAAGAAATATAGTCTAAAATATTATAAGTAAAACATTACTGAGCATTTTGCTTATGAATGCTTTTTACTTTTTCTACAAACTTGGAAAAACAGCTGGTAGGACTACATTAATGCTTCTGAATACAAATAAATAACTGTTGATTATTTGTAACTAATTTCAAAACTGTACAAGTTCTGTTTTTCCAGTTTAATTATTTTCATATATTCCCATAGTAGTTCTTTATAACATTAGTGAATAAGCTTGGAGACTTTTCTCTTTCATTTTGTTCTTCTGTTATGTGTTTCTCAGTTAATTTTTTTCCAAATTGTGAAATATGTACATGGAAGGAGAGGTGATTTCCTTGAAGGAGAAAAGAGAAAGAAAATTCACAGTGAAAGGTAAGTCTTCCCCACCACTATCTTCCAGTCTTGCAGTCAGCTTCCCCAGAAGCAACCATTAGTACCAGTTCCTTGTAACTCTTGCCAGAAACATTCTCTCATGTAAAAACATATATTCTTCTGCAACTTGATTTTTTTCATTCAAGACTCTATCTTAAAGTTCAGTCAATGGGTCGAGCCCGGTGGCGCAAGCAGTTAAGTGCGCATGCTCCACTTCGGCGGTTCGCGGGTTCGGATCCTGGGCTTGCACCCACCCACTGCTTGTCACGCTGTGCTGTGGCGGCGTCCCATATAAAGTAGAGGAAGATGGGCACAGACGTTAGCCCAGGGCCAGTCTTCCTCACACACATAAAAATAAATAAGTAAAAAGTAAAGGATTTAAAGAAGAAACTTAAAAAAAAAAAACCTCAGTCCACATCAACAAGCACAGATACACCCCATTTTTTCAAGACTGCATAATATCAATTGTACTATAACTTATTTAAACTATATCAGTCATTGACAGCATCACATTACCATTAAAATCATTTCGTTATTTTGTCCTTAATATCTAATTCTAATAACATGATGTCATTTGCAAATTGTGTTACTTTATTTATTTATTTATTTATTTATTTATTTATTTATTTATTTATTTATTTTTGTGAGGAAGATCAGCCCTGAGCTAACATCCATGCTAATCCTCCTCTTTTTGCTGAGGAAGACCAGCTCTGAGCTAACATCTATTGCCAATCCTCCTCCTTTTTTTTTTCCCCCAAAGCCCCAGTAGATAGTTGTATGTCATAGTTGCACATCCTTCTAGTTGCTGTATGTGGGACGTGGCCTCAGCATGGCCGGAGAAGCGGTGCGGCTTGCGCGCCCAGGATCCGAACCCGGGCTGCCAATAGTGGAGCGAGCGCACTTAACCACTAAGCCACGGGGTCAGCCCGGCAAATTGTGTTACTTTTTTAATCAAAGTACCACCTTTTAAAAAGTATTTTATCCTAAGAAAAGGGTAATGTTTTGATTGCTAAGTTTTCAGCTCTGTGGCAATTGTTCTTGTTTCTTTTGTACTATTGTTTTAAATATTTAAAGGGTCCTTCGGTATGTTCATATAAAAAGAGAAGTAGCAAAGAAAGATCCGAGTCTTCCAAGGCTGTCTGATGGCCCCCATTTGCCTAAAGTATATACTAAAATCCAAAGTTCTTTTCATGGCCCCAACTATTTTACAATTCTGTCCACCAATCCAGCCTCATCTCCCCTCTGGTTCCTATCAAACAGCGGCCACTCTAGGCACTTTGGATGGTTTACTCTTCCGCAACCATTCCGCACACTTTTAATAGTGCCTACCTTTGTCCTATTTCCTCAAACTAGTGAAAAACGTGCCTTCCACTCAGTCTAGTGAACTATTTCAATTTCAAGGCAGAAACATTCACACCTGGGTACACATACCCCTGGGGTTCACAAACACTTTCCAAGGGGTACAAGGGCAAGAACAGTTTCAGAGAAATCAGTTTCCAGATCCTCAAATTCAGTTGTACTCTTTTCTAAAGTTGACCTGCCTGAGAACTCCTTAGGGGAAAGCTGCCCTTTCACATCCATCCTTCTCCCACTTTAAAACAAAAGGCAGGCATGGTGCCCATCAAAATGACAATTTGAAATACTGTGTAAGTTTTAATGTAAATCAATGACTCATGATTGGGTAAAAAATTTTTCAATTCCTTGTTTTCAACAAAATTAAAGGAAGACACGGTTAGGGTGTCAGCTGATAGGTCCTTAAAATAATTTTTGATAATAGATAGTGTTTTGAGTTGAGTAGTGTCCCCCCAAAAATATATGTTGAAATCTTAATCCCCAGTACCTTAAATGTGACCTTATTTGGATATAGGGTCTTTATAGAGGTAATCAAGTTAAAAAGAGGTATTAGAGTGAGCCCTAATCCGATAAGATTGATCCCCTTGTCAAAAGGGGAAATTTGTTTGTTTGTTTGTTTGTTTTTTTAAAGATTTTATTTATTTATTTTTTCCCCCCAAAGCCCCAGTAGATAGTTGTGTGTCATAGCTGCACATCCTTCTAGTTGCTGTATGTGGGACGCGGCCTCAGCATGGCCAGAGAAGCAGCGCGTCGGTGCGAGCCCGGGATCCGAACCCGGGTCGCCAGCAGTGGAGCGCGCTCACTTAACCACCAAGCCACGGGGCCGGCCCAAAAGGGGAAATTTGGACAAAGAGACACGCACATAGAAGAAAAAGACAACCGGAAAATACGAGGGAGACGACTGCCATGTGACTGGGAAGATGCATCTCCAAGGCAAGGAACACCAAGGATTGCCAGCAGATAACAAAAGCTGGTAGAGGCAAGGAAGTGATACTGGCTCGAGACAAGGTTGACATAAGGGAAGCCATTTTGTGGAAAAGAAACCCCATTGTAAGTTTGAATGGCCTCTGACTGACTAACCCAGCTGGATATGCACCCTCCAGGAGATCTAACTGCTCTGTAGATTTTACGACCCCTGCTTGTGCATGTACCTCCCAGCTGCGATAAGATGATAACTTTGTTCTTTTGAGTTCCATAGGAATGTGATGACCCCCCAACAGCGAGTCTATGCTGATAGCCATCATCAATGAAAACTGAAAGATCTGGTGTGGCAACTCCCAGTCTGTAACACCCGAGGGTCAACATTCCTAACCCCCTCCCTTATAAGCCACTGGCCTGTATAACTGCTGTAAGATTTTGTGCCCCCTTAAGATGGTTCTTTCAGACATTAGTTGGCCATCTTCCCCCTTGCTTGCAAGCTGTAATAAATTGCCCTTTCTTTCCCACCATCTTGCCTCTTGATGACTGGCTTTAGCAGATCAGGACCTTTGTGCAGTAACAGAAGGAGTCTTCTCTGGAGCCCTCAGAGAGCCAACAACTTGATTTCAGACTTCTAGCCTCCAGAACTGTGAGACAAAAAATTTGTGTTGTTTTAAGCCTCCTAGTTTGCAGTACTCTCCTACAGCAGCCCTAGAAAACTAACACAGATTTCTATATAACTTTCAGCATGTAATTCCTAGAGCGCTCAAAATAATTGAGAGATGACATTAAACAAAACTCCTTCTACTGTTTTTTTTTTTTGGTGAGGAAGATCAGCCCTGAGCTAACATCTGATGCAAATCCTCCTCTTTTTTTTTTTTTCCTGAGGAAGACTGGCTCTGAGCTAACCTCCGTGGCCATCTTCCTCCACTTTATATGGGACCCCACCACAGCATGGCTCGACAAGCAGTGCATCGGTGCACGCCTGTGATCTGAACTGGTGAACCCTGGGTCGTTGCAGCAGAGCGCGTGCACTTAACTGCTTGCGCCACCGGCACGCCCCAAAACTCCTTCTACTTTCATCTACATATTTATGTTAACCAGTTTTCTCATCATTTACATCCATAAGACTGAAAAAGGGGAAATAAAATCTGGCCCATTCTAGGAAAAAATAATATTCATCCAAAGACTCATGAGCTATTTTTAAAATTACTTTTTATACCATTAAGTGAGATATTTTTATAAAATTTTACCTTTCATAAATTATTAATTAAAACGTGTAATACATTGTGTTGGCTTAATCACAGAGTTAATAATTAATCCATATTTCATTGAGAAGAAATATTTAACACTTAGCTTTATGGGCCTAGAAATTTTTCAATTCAAAATTTTAATTTATTTACACAGTTTTGTTGCAGAGCAATATAGTAGGGCAATTGCTAAAAGTCTTTGAAGAATAAATATATATTACACTAGGATAAAATTCTATGGGGAAAGTGGAATTGTCGCTGACTAATTGCCCTGAGGCACTCAAGGGAGGTTTCAGAAGCATTTAACTGTTTCTCCAAATTGTTTTGTTGTTGTTGTTATGTTGAGAGGTGCAATCACCACCCACCCTGAACCAGACCAAAGCCCACCAAAAGAGCAGCACCTGCACAGAGGAGCCAAGAAATGACCTGAAGTCACCCGTTGCTTCATTTTAATACTCAAGTCTCTGCCCCAGGAGGAGCCTAAGCCTTCTTACCTGTAACCTGCAGTGTATGTGGAAGCATGTTTTCCAACTGAGCCTGCGCAAGTGAATACTTACCTCTCCCTTTTAAATATTCATTCCCCATCTGAAATAAAAGGGATCTGCTTTCCCATGCTTGGGGAACCAGGGCTGTTGGAAATAATTCCCCGTGGGCTCCTTATTTGCTGCAAATAGACTTTACTTTGTAATACAAAGTAAAGGTGAAGGCTCTGATTTCAGCTCACCAAGAAGCGGACCCACTTTGGTTCGGTAACAGTGAAAATGAAGTTCAAATAAGAAAAAGGAACCAGGGCCTGCCCGGTGGCGCCGCGGTTAAGTGTGCGCGCTCTGCTTGGGTGACCTGGGGTTCACAGGTTCTGATCCTGGGCACACACCGACGTACCACTTGTCAAGCCATGCTGTGGTGGCATCCCATATAGAGTAGAGGAAGTTGGGCACGGATGTTAGCCAAGGGCCAGTCTTCCTCAACAAAAAGAGGAGGATTGGCATCGGATGTTAGCTCAGGGCTGATCTTCCTCAGCAAAAAAAAAAAAAGAAAAGAAAAAGCAATCATAGAAAATTTCCTACTACAGGGGCCGGCCCGATGGCATAGCGATTAAGTGAGCACGCTCCACTGCTGGCCACCCAGGTTCAGATCCCCAGCACCCACCAATGCACCGCTTGTCAAGCCATGCTGTGGCGGCATCCCATATAAAGTGGAGGAAGATGGGCATAGATGTTAGCTCAGGGCCAGTCTTCCTCAGCAAAAAGAGGAGGATTGGCATGGATGTTAGCTCAGGGCTGATCTTCCTCACAAAGAAAAAAAATTTCCTACTACAAAGAATTTCTTACATTTGAAAAGAGTGACGGTAAGTGCCAAATCAATATAGTATTCGGATGCCATTGAATACATTGCAAAAAGTGATTCAAGATTTTTATTTTTAAATGTATATATTTGCACTACACAGAAATTATTAGATGTCACTTTGTGCAAATGGGTTTATAGTTGATAAAAATCTTTCAAGAGACTATATGAGCAAAAGAAGTTTGAAGACCATTGCTTTAAGTTCCAGCTGAAATACTATTTCCTCTGTAAAGTCTCCCCTGTCCTTCCTCTCTCCTCTTCCTCAGAACTCATTTGCAGTTTACTATAGCATATAAAATATTGTAATACAGGTTTAAGAATTAGTTGTTTACAACTCTTCTCCCTATTCTCTTGGAGGGCAGGAACAATATGTTATCTATCTTTGTATTCCCACCCGTGGCATAACCATAGGTGCAGAATATATACTAATTTATTTCTATTATGTAGTTCATAAAAATTTTCATGTCCTAAAGGTCATGTCCTAAAGTTTACAGTAGAAATAGATTATAGCATTTCTCTGGAAAAATATACATTTTAATCCCAAAATGCACTGAGAAAATATCTGATTCTACCTAAAGAAATTAAATTGAAGCCAAGTAAAAGGCCCCAAGCCATTTGAAATATAGTCTAATAGGTCTCTTTTACAGAAACACCAGGAAAGCTAAGTAAAGATGTTACAGAATTATTTGGGACTAATTGACTTAAAGAAGCAAATCTTTTGTTGTTCTTTTCCGAAAGAAAAAAAAACCTGGAGGCTAGTATTGCAAATAGAGAATGGAAAGAAAGTTGGCGTGGTAGTTACCAATTTCTAATGTAGTAAGTATCAGATCATATAATAAACAGCAAGTTTGGGAAAAACTTAGTGATTTTGTTTAAATAATCTAACGGAAAGAGTTTGCTTTGAATGCTTCCAAATTCTGAGTAGATTCATACCCCTTCTTCTCTCCATCACTAGGTGGAGGAAAAGAGCTATTGAACACATTGTCTAGCCACCAGTTTTGGCTCACTATTGAGGATGAACTCTATTTAATTTCTTTATTTTACTTCTTTCTTTTCCTTCCTACTCTTCTTTCTTTTAAAATTGCCGATCTGTTGCCAATCTTCCTCTCTTTGCTTGAGGAAGATTAGCTCTGAGCTAACATCTGTGCCAGTCTTCCTCTATTTTGCCTGTGGGACACCACCACAGCATGGCTTGATGAGCGGTGAGTAGGTCTGTGCCCAGGATCCAAACCTGCTAACCCCCGGCTGCCAAAGAGGAGCATGTAAACTTAACAACTGCATCGCCAAGCCGACTCCTACACATTTATATTCTTAAAATATAAAATAGAGGGGTCGGGCCCCGTGGCGTAGCAGTTAAGTGCGTGCGCTCCACTGCTGGCGGCCCGGGTTCGGATCCTGGGCGCGCACCACTGCACCGCTTGTCAAGCCATGCTGTGGCGGCGTCCCATATAAAGTGGAGGAAGATGGGCACAGATGTTAGCTCACGGCCAGTCTTCCTCAGCAAAAAAAAAGAGGATTGGCAGATGTAAGCTCAGGGCTGATCTTCCTCACACACACACACACACACACACACACACACAAAATATATATATATATATATAAATATATATATATTTATAAATATATAAAATAGAATTACATTACTCATATCACTCTTATGTTTGGCTTTTTCAATTAACAATGTGTTATAGACATTTTTCCAGATCAGTACAAATAGATCCACTTAATTCTTTTTTAGTTTTTTTTTTTCTTGTGAGGAAGATCAGCCCTGAGCTAACATCCATGCCAATCCTCTTTTTGCTGAGGAAGACTGGCCCTGAGCTAACATCCGTGCCGATCTTCCTCCACATAATTCTTTTTAATTACTGCATCATAGTCCATAGTATTGCAATGCCATATTGCCTTGGTCCCTTCACTTGTAAGATAGGTATAAATATAGTACTTGCCACATAGGGTTGTAATGAGAATTAGAAGAGTTAACATATGTAAAGTGCTCACTATTGTTCTGGCACATAGGAAGCACTATATAAGTTTTGGGGAAAGAAGCTGTATATAGGCTGATAGTAGATATTCCATAATAAATATATTCCCTAATTTGTAATTATTTGTATATTGATTAATGTTTAGGGTATTTTCAATTTTTTGCTATCACAAATTAAGCTGCAATGAGCATCCTGAAACAAAAAGTATACAATTTTTCACTTCTTACTAATTTTTTGCTTCTTAAATAACAAACAATAACAAAAAATTGTTAACAACCAGTGCTGATGAAGTATGAGAAAAGAGTTTCTGTCATATACTAATACTTGGAGTGTAAATTAATAAATGAGTGCAAATGTCTATTAAAGTTTGCATATACTATGATCTATCGTTCTGACTTTAGGACTCTAATCTACAGAAACAGATATCTAAATTTTTAAAAATTAGTATACATGTTAGATTTTACCTACTAAATTAAGTTATTTATGAGAAAGCTTTTTAAAATTAATCCAATTGCATCTTTTTCTGTTTTCAAAGTGGAATAGTAACTTTGGTCATTTGTTACCATATATTATTTCATTTTTAAGAGGTTGCTTATTGGGAAAATCTACTTATATTTCATATTACTGAAGCTAAATACTAATTGAAAATATAACAGCTTATTAAAAGACCCAGTTGAAAAACTGTTTAAATTAGAAAATCTTGACAATGTTAATATTTTTTGAATGAGTATCAAATTCTAAATCAATTCATTTGGGGGCCATCCCCATGGTGCAGTGGTTAAGTTCTGCACACTCTGCTTTGGCGGCCTGGGTTCACAGCCCCAGATCCTGGGTGCAGACCTACACCACTTGTCAGCCATGCTGTGGCAGTGACCCACATACAAAGTAGAGGAAGATTGGCAAAGACGTTAGCTTGGAGCAACCTCAACAACAACAACAAAAATAAATAAATAAATTCATTTGTAATCTATTATACTGTGAAAACTAAAATCCAGAATTACTATTAACTTTTTAATAGAAAATTCACCAACCCATTTTTTTTTTTGTGTGTGTGAGGAAGATCAGCCCAGAGCTAACATCTGAGGCCAATCCTCCTGTTTTTTTTGCTGAGGAAGTCTGGCCCTGGGCTAACATCCATGCCCATCTTCCTCTACTTTATATGGGACGCCGCCACAGCATGGCTTGACAATCGGTGCATTGGTGCTCGCCCAGGATCCCAACCTGCGAACCCAGGCCACCACAGTGGAGCACGCGCACTTAACCACTTGCGCCTCTGGGCCTGCCCAACCAACCCATTTAGAATATTATAGTAAACCTATGAAATTATAGCTATTAGTAGATACTAGGAAAGAAAGTAAAGGAAAACCTCTCTTCCTTGACTACTCATCAATTCTTTTTAAGTTTTTTTCTCTTCTTTTTTTTTTTTTGTGAGGAAGATCAGCCCTGAGCTAATATCTATTGCCAGTCCTCCTCCTTTTTTTCCCCAAAGCCCCAGTAGATAGTTGTACGTCATAGTTGCACATCCTTCTAGTTGCTGTATGTGGGACGCTTCCTCAGCATGGCCGGAGAAGCAGTGCGTCGGTGAGCACCCAGGAGCGAACCCAGGCTGCCAGTAGCGGAGCGCGAACATTTAACCGCCAAGCCACGGGGCCAGCCCTTTTCTCTTCTTTTGAAAAAATTATATACCTTTTCCTGACTTAGAAAATCCCTCATCTGTAAAAATAATCTTCTAAATAGTACAATCCAGCGTTAAATGAGCAGACAAGATAAAATATTTTATATACCAAAGCTTCAAAATGTTCTCTCTAAGGTCCATGCTTTGAGGTTATTTTGTGGGGAAAATTACATACAACACAATCCTTTAATTCTAGAAAAGTCTGAAACAAACTCTCCTCATGATACAGTTTACTCTGTAGAAAATAGTATTACAGAGAAATTCTTCTATTCATATGTTATATCCTTTACATGTTGGACTTGGAGAATTAACTAAAAGGCTGAGAAGAGACTAAGATTTTCAAAAACTTCATTGTTGCTAGCTAGAGTGGCCCTCATTCTATCTAACAAGTACAAATCATGCTTAGAATTTTAAAGACTCTCTTGAAACCTTCCTCATAATGTTTTTTGATTACTAACATAGAAGCTGAAAAGAGTTACAGAGAGGTTAAAACTTTTGCAGTTCACACAGCTAATTTGTCTTTGCTAATAGTGTCATTTTTCATTTCAATGAAGAGGAACTCTAGAACAGATAGTCTAGATCTGTATATTATTTGATAACCCTTCCTAGGATATTACTCTAGATCCTATGTCAGGAAAAGTTGCTGCAGATTATCGAGCACTAACTCCAGAGAAATGGTAAGGAAAATCTTAGTCTAGCGGCCATTATTTATGGCTAAGCTGGAGATAATGTGACTTAGGGACCAGGGAGGAAAAAAACTTGATGTAGATGGGATTTTACATAGTAGCCAAGATATCATTCCCTCATCTGAGATCCTCTTTAACTACTGTGGGAAGGTACTACAATGCTTGAAAAAATTAAGCTAGTATCTTGTTAAACAAGAGTGTCTCAAAATGGACAAAAATAATTTATTTCAGATAATCAGCATTTGGAGGATTGAAAGTTGCCTGTACTTGAATTTGCTCCTTTCCTGATGCAAAGCAACTAGAAAAAGACAAGTCATACTTGGGTTTCTTTTAAGATGGTAAACTAGCACAGGATACTGGCTTCCCTCACCACCAAAATCAATTTTGGAAGAATTTTAAATCACAAAAATTTTGTTAAAATATTACTGGGATGGTCTTGGCACCCTTCTAAATCATTTAACAGTATATGCAAGGGTTTATTTCTGGGCTCTCTATTTTATTTCATTTGTTTTTATGTCTATCTTTATGCTAGTACCACATTGTTTTAATTACTGTAGTTTTATAATAAGTTGTGAAATCAGGAAGTTTGAGTCCTCCTGCTTTCTTCTTTTTCAAGACAGTTATGGCTATTTGGGGTCCCTTGAAATTCTAGATAAATTTTAGGATGGATTTTTTTCTATTTCTGCAAAAACATTGGGATTTTGACTGGGATGGCGTTGAATCTGTAGATTACTTTGGGTGGTATTGTCATCTTAACAAGTTTAAGTCTTCTAATTCATGGACACTGGATATCTTTCCATTTATTTGTTCTTTAATTTCTTTCAACAATGTTTTGTAGTTTTCACTGTAAAAGTCTTTCACCTCCTTCATTAATTCCTAATTCCTTAGTATTGTACAGTCATGTGTAGCTTAACAACGGGGATGTGTTCTGACAGATGTGTCATTAAGGATTTCGTCATTGTGCAAACATCATAGAGTGTACTTACACAAACCTAGATGGTATAGCCTACTCCACACCTAGGCTATGCAGTACTAATCTTATGGGACCACCATTGTATATGCAATCTGTCGGTGACCAAAATGTCATTGTGTGGTACATGACTGTATTCTTTTTCGATGCTATTGTAAATGGAATTATGTTTATTAATTTCCTTTTTGGATTGTTCATTGTTAGTGTATAGAAATGTAACTGATTTTTGCGCGTGATTTTGTATCCTACTACTTTCCTGAATTTGTTTATAAGGCTTGTTCCTGATTTGAAAGGGAAAGTTTTGAGTCTTTCACCATTGAGTATGATGTTAGCTTTGTGTTTTTCATAAATGGCTTTCATTATGTTGAGGTGGTTTCCTTCTATTCCTAGTTCATTGAATATTTTTATCATAAAGAGGTGTTAAATTTTGTCAAATGCTTTTTCTGCACCAATTGAGATGATGGAGTGCTTTTTTCCCTTCGTTCTTTTAATGTAGTGTAGTACATTGATTGGTTTTCATATGTTGAACGTTCTTGGTTTCAGGGACAAAATCCCGGTTGGCCATTTGTTTAATCCTTTTAATATGTTGCTGAATTCAGTTTGCTAGTATTTTGTTGAGTATTTTTGCATCAACATTCATAAAGGATATTGGTCTTTAGTCTTTAGTTTTCTTTTCTTGTAGTGTCTTTGTCTGGCTTTGGTATCAGATTATAGTAGCCTCATAGAATGAATTAGGAAGTGTTTCCTCTTCTTCAATTTTTTGGAAGAGTTTGATAAAGATTGGTGTTAGTTCTTCTTTAGATGTTTGGTAGAATTCACCAGTGGAGCCATCTGGTCCCGGCCTTAGCTTTATTACAAGGTTTTTGATTACTGATTCAATCTCCCTATTAGGAGATCTAATCAGATTTTCTATTTATTCTTGATTAAATTTTCTTGGATTGTGTATTTCTAGGAATTTGTCCATTTCATCTAGGTTATGCAATCTGTTAGTGTACAATTCTTCATAGTATTCTCTTATAATTCTTTTTATTTCTTAAAATCAGTAGTAATGTTCCCACTTTCATTTCTGATTTTAGTAGTTCATTTCTGATTTTAGTAGTTTAAGTCTTCTCTCTTTTTTGCTTAGTTAGTTATCTAGTCATAAATTTTGATCTTTTCAAAGAACTAACCTTTGGTTTGTGGATTTCTTTGTTGTTTTTCTAGTCTCTATTTTGTTTATCTCTGCTCTAATTTTTATTATTTCTTTCCTTCAGGTAGCTTTGGGTTTAGTTTTGTCTTCTTTTTCTAGTTACTTATGGTGTATAATTAGGATAATGATTTGAGGCCTTTTTTCATTTTTAATAGGCATTTATGGCTGTAAATTTCCTTAGCACTGCTCTTGCTGTATTCTATAAGTTTGGGTATGATGTGTCTTTATTTTTACTTGTCTCGAAGTACATTCGAATTTCTCTTTTGATTTCTGATTTAACCCATTGATTCTTTAAGAATGTGGTGTTTAATTTCCACATATATGTGAATTTTCTAGTTTTCTTAATGGGTGTGAAAAGTGGCTTCTCATTGTGGCTTTCCTTTGCATTTTCCCAATTATCAGTGATGTTTAGCATCTTTCATGTGCTTCTTGGCCATTTGTATATCTTCTTTGTACAAATGTCTATTTAAGTCCTTTGCCCATTTTTTAAATCAGGTTGTTTGTTTCTTTGTTGTTGAATTTTAGGAGCTTTCTATGTAGTGTAGATTATAATCCTTTCTCAGATATGTGATTTGCAAATATATTCTCCCATTCTATGGGTTACCTTTTTATTCTGTTAATAGTGTCCTTTAAAGTGCAAATGTTTTTAATTTCTATGAAGTTTGATTTGTCTGTATTTTCTTTTGTTGCCTGGACCTTTGGTGTCATGTACAAGAAATCATTGCCATATTCAAGGTCATGAAGATTTAGTCCTATGTTTTCTTCTAACATATTTATAATTTTATCTCTTAAATTTAGATCTTTGAGTCAAATTTTGTTTATAGTATTAGGTAAGCACCCAACTTCATTCTTTTACATGTGAATATCCAATTTTGCCACCACCATTTGTTGAAAACATTTCTTTTTGTTGAATGTTTCTGGCATCCTTTGATTTTTCTTTTGTTTCTTTTTTTGGTGAGGAAGAGTTGCCCTGAGTTAACATCAGCTGGCAATCTTCCTCTTTTTTTTTTTTTGCTTGAGGAAGACTAGCCCTGAGCTAACATCCATGCCAGTCTCCCTCTACTTTGTATGTGGGATGCCTCCACAGTATGGCTGATGAGTGGAGTAGGTCCACACCCAGGATCCAAACCCACAAACCTGGGCCACCAAAGCAGAGCACACAGAACTTTAACCACTCAGCCATGGGACTGGCCCCTTGGCATCCTTCTTGAAAATCATTGGACCATATATGAAACTGAATTCAGCAGCATACTAAAAGGGTTATACACCATGACCAAGTGGGTTTTATTCCTGGAATGCAGGGAAGTTTCAATATATAAAAATTGATCAATGTAACATACTATATTAACAGAATGAAGGAAAAAAAACCATGATCATCTCAAGTGATGCAGAAAAAGCATCTGACAAAATTAGCACCTTTTCATGATAAATACACAAAATATACTAAGAATAGAAGGAAACTACCTTAACATAGTAAAGGCTATATATGAAAAATCAACAACTCAATGGTGAAAGACTTAAAGCTTTCCCCCTAAGAGCAAAAATAAGATGAGGATTCTGTTTTCCCCACTTTTATCCAACCTAGCATTGGAGGTTCTAGCCAGAAAAAATAGGCAAGAAAAAGAAATAAAAGGCATCCAAATTGGAAAGGAAGAAGTAAAACAATCTCTGTTCACAGATTACACAATCTTATACGAAGTAAGCCCTAAAGATTCCATGAAAAAAAAAAACTGTTAGGGCTAATGAAAAGATTCAGCAGGGGCCGGCCTGGTGGCATAGTGGTTAAGTTCACACGGTCTGCTTCAGCGGCCCTGGGTTTGCAGGTTCGGATCCCGGGTGGACCTATGCACTGCTCATCAAGCCATGCTGTGGCAGGCATCCCACATATGAAATAGAGGAAGGTGGGCACAGATGTTAGCTCAGGGCCAATCTTCCTCAGCAAAAAGAGGAGGATTGGCAATGGCTGTTAGCTCAGGGCTGATTGTCCTCACCAAAAAAGAAAAAAAGATTCAGCAAAGTTTCAAGATACCAAATCAACACACAAAAACCAGTTGCATACACTACACTACATACACTAACACTAAACAACCTGAAAAGGAAATTAAGAAAACAATTCTATTTATTTATTTATTTTTTCCCCCAAAGCCCCAGTAGATAGTTGTATGTCATAGTTTCACATCCTTCTAGTTGCTGTATGTGGGACGCGGCCTCAGCATGGTCGGAGAAGTGGTGCATCGGTGCGCGCCCGGGATCCGAACCTGGGCCGCCAGTAGCAGAGCGCGTGCACTTAACCGCTAAGCCACGTGGCCGGCCCAACAATTCTATTTATAATAGTCAAAAATAATAAAATACTTAGGAGTAAATTTAACCCAGGAGTTGAAAGACATGTATACTGAAAATTACAAAACTGCTGAAAAAATTAAAGAAGAAACAAACAAATGGAAAAATATCCTGTATTCATGGATTGGAAGATACAATATTGCTAAGATAACAATAATACCCAAGTGATCTACAAGTTCCATGCAATTCCTATAAAAATACCAACAATGTTGGAGTTTTTTAGTAAAAAAATAGAAAAAGCCATCCTAAAACTCATATGGAATCTCAAGGCACTTGAATAGCAAACACAATCTTGAAAAAGAACAAAGTTGAAAGATATGCAGTTCCTAATTTCAAAAGTTACTCAACACTACAGGAATCAAAAGATTGTAGTACTGGCATAAGGACAGATATACAGACCAATGGAATGGAATAGAAAGCCCAGAAATAAATCCTCATGTATATGGGCAGTTGATTTTCAATGAGGTTGCCAAGACCTTTCAATGCGGAAAGGACAGTCTTTTCAACAAATGGTGATAGCAAAACTGGATATCCACATGCAAAAGACTGAAGTTGGATTCTTTTTTATTATTAAGGTAAAAAACACAGCATAAAATTTATCATCATAACCATTTGAAAATGTATGGTACTGTAGTGTTACCTACAATCATGTGTCACTAAATAATGAGGATACATTCTGAGAAATGCATCAGGCGATTTTATCCTTGTGTGAACATCATAGAGGGTACTGAAGGGGAACAAAATTTGCCATCTCAAAATGTGTCTCTTTAACATGAGGAATATTTTAGGCGGACTATTTTTAAGAGACAAAAGACTCGGAAAGTTTTTCTTTTTACCTCCCTCTTAACTGCCTATAGCAATTCAGATTTAAAAAACCTGTCTCAGTAAGTGAGCTATTACCTCAGCATAACATGAACTAGATGGTAGACAGCAAGGAATCTAGAAAAACCCAATTGTGTGAGCAAAGTCACCTCTGTGTTCTTCTGTTTCTGTGTGGCCAAACACTTATTTTCCAAACGTTTGCTCCTGTTCACCTCCCTGTGAATTGTCTTCCTTCCCTTTGAAGTCCCTGACTCTCCCCATCCCCAGCATCTTCTTTTGTCTTTTGCTGAGGATGGTACTTAATGTGAGGGCTTTGGCCATTTTGACAAGTTACTTGGTTTTCCAGGGTTTCTCCCATGTATACATGTTATTGAACTTTTGTTTGTTTTTCTCCTGTTAATCTGTCTCATGTCAATTTAATTCTTAGACCAGCAAGAAGAATCTAGAAGGGTAGAGGAAAATTTCTTCCTCCCCCATAGTACTTACACAAACCTAGATGGTATAGCCTACTACACACCTAGGCTTTATAGTACTAATCCTATTGGACCACATAGTATGCAGTCTATCATTGACCAAAATGTCATTATGTGGCACATGACTGTGTATGCACATTGTTTTGCAACAGATGTCTAGAACTTTTTCATTTTGCAAAACTGAAACTCTGTATCTATTGAACAATTTTCCTTTTCCTTCTCTCCAAAGTCACTGACAATCACAATTCTACTTTCTGTTTAAGATTTTGGCTGCTTTAGATACCTCATATAAGTGGAATCATGCAGTATGTCTTTTTTGTGACTTGCTTATTTCACCTAGCAAAATGTCCTCAAGGTATCCATATTGTACCACATGACAGAATTTCCTGCCTTTTTAAGGCTGAATAATATTTCATTGTATATATATACAACATTTTTGTTTATCCATTCATCCACTGATGGACCTTTGTGTTGCCTCCATCTCTTGGCTATTGTGAATAATGCTGCTATGATTTCAGTTCTTCTTTTTGTGTGTGAGAAAGATCAGCCCTGGGCTAACATCTATTGCCAATCCTCCTTTTTTTTCCCCCTTTTTCTCCCCAAAGCCCCAATAGATAGTTGTATGTTCATAGTTGCACATCCTTCTAGTTGCTGTATGTGGGACGCTGCCTCAGCATGGCCGGACAAGTGGTGCATTGGTGCGTGCCCAGAATCCGAACCCGGGCCACCAGTAGCAGCGGGCACGCACTTAACCATTAAGCCACAGGGCTGGCCCTGATTTCAGTTCTTTTTGATGTACTCTGAAGTGGAATTGCTGGATCATAGGCTAATTAAGTTTTTAATTTTTTGAGGAAGCACCACACTGTTTTCCCTACTGGCTGCACATTTTACATTCCCAACAACATTGCACAAGAGTGCCAATTTTATTTTATTACATTATGAATACTTAACATGAAACCTACCCTCTTTACAAATTTTAAAGCGTACACTATATTATTTTGAAGGATTTCTGTATATTCTGGATATTAATTCCTTATCAGATATATGGTTTGCAAGTATTTTCTCCCATTATGTAAGTTGCCTTTTCACTGTATTGATTGTTTCCTCTGCTATGCTTAAGTTTTTAAGTATGATGTAGTCCCATTTGTCTATTTTTGCTTCTGTTGCCTGTGCTATTGGTGTGTTGTCCAAGAAATCATTGCCAAATCCAATGTCATGAAGTTTTCCCCTGTTTTCTTCTAGGAATTTTATAAATTTGGGGTCTTACATTTAGGTCTTTAATCCATTTTGAGTTAATTTTTATATGGGGTAAGGTTAGGGTCCATCTTCTTTCTTTCACATGTAGATATCCAGTTTTTCCAACACTATTTGTTGAAGAGACTGTTAAAAGATAAACTGAGGCATATAAACATTTTAAGAGTTTATTTGAGCAAAAATCAACTCAAATCAGGCAGCATCTAATCCAGCAATAGAAAGGAGCTCCGAGGAGCTGTACAAAATAAGACTTTTATAGGCAGAAGGGAGAGGGAACAAAGAAGTTACACTAGGTAAAAAAGCGTGTTGGTTATAGAAAGGTCACTTTCCTTTAGAGGATGATAGGGGTCTGTCAGGCAGATCACCTAACTAGTGCTGATCACGTGATTCTTAACTGACTGGTTTAAGATTCCGTTTCTGGGAGAGCCAAAACTGTGATTAAATTAAGTCTCAGTTTGGTGATGTGGGGCTTAGCATAAGTAACTCCACTTTGGGCCTGTTGTCTTGTTTTTAACAAGAATATCCTTTCTTCATTGTGTAGCCATTGCACTCTTATCAAAGATCATTTGACCACATACTTGAGGATTTATTTCTGGGCTCTCTACATTTAGTTCCATTGCTCTATATGTCTATCTTTATGTCAGTACCATACTATTTTGATTATTGTAACTTTGTCTTTTTTTTTTTTTTTTTTGGTGAGGAAGATCAGCCCTGTGCTAACATCTGCCAATCATCCTCTTTTTGCTGAGGAAGACTGGCCCTGGGCTAACATACGTGCCCATCTTCCTCCACTTTATATGGGACGCCGCCACAGCATGGCTTGACAAGAGGTGTGTTGGTGTGCTCCTGGGATCCAAACCAGCGAAACCCAGGCCGCCACAGCGGAGTGTGCACACTTTAACCACTTGCGCCACCGGGCCGGCCCCTGTCATATGGTTTTAAATCAGGAACTATGAGGTCTCCAGCTTCATTTTTGTTTTTCTTTTTTTTTTTTTTAATTTCCTTTTTATTGTAAACACCACATTAACTTGAAATATTAACAACATCTGTGGACTTTGCTATGATAACATTTAAATTTTTTTTTTTTTTAGGAAGATCAGCCCTGAGCTAACATCCATGCCAATCCTCCTCTTTTTGCTGAGGAAGACCAGCCCTAAGCTAACATATGTTGCCAATCCTCCTCTTTTTTTTCCCCTTTTTCTCCCCAAAGCCCGAGCAGACAGTTGTATGTCATAGTTGCACATCCTTCTTGTTGTTGTATGTGGGACGCCACCTCAGCATGCCCGGAGAAACAGTGCATCTGTGCGCGCCCGGGATCGGAACCCAGGCCACCAGTAGCAGAGCACGTGCGCTTAACCGCTAAGCCACAGGGCCGGCCCCCCAGCTTAATTTTTCTTTTGGAGTTGGATTCTTATACCATATAAAAAATTAACTTAAAATGGATCAAAGACCTCCACTGAAGAGCTAAAAGCATAAAACTTAGAGGAAAGTTTCATGACACTGGATTCGGCAATGATTTCTTGGGTATGACACCAAAAACATAGGCAACAGAAGCAAATATAGACAATGGGACTACATCAAACTTAAAAGCTACTGTGCATCAAAGGAAACAATCAATAGAGTAAAAAAGCAACCTGTAGAATGGGAGAAAATATTTATGAACCACATATCTGATAAGGGATTAATATCCAGAATATATAAAGAACTCCTTCACAATAATGTATTGTATACTTACAAATGTGATCAAGATCCCTGTGAACTAAATCATGACATAGGGCTGGAGAGCTGATATACCCATGAGGTAGGACAGTGAGGGTTCTTTGCTAGCTTTGGCAGCTGAGAGCAAACTGCTCTGGTGAGCCTTATTGACAGTGATGGTAAAAAAACCTTTTGCCAGCTCTCAGTAGCTGCATACTAGGTACAAGAGGATTTATTTGCTCAAGCAATGAAGCGACATGTGATACATCAGCTGCAATTGGAGTTACTACCTGGTTAAGATTACTATAATATATTGTCATTCTCCAAGACCCATCTGTCTTGTGCATGGGCCATATAGGCAATTGAATGGGAAGGTGGTGGTAATCACCACTCCTGCATCTTTGAAGTCCTTGATGGTGGCACTAATCTCTGCAATCCCTACAGAAATCCAATATTACTTTTGATTTATGATTTTTCTAGATAGAGGCAGTTCTAGTAGCTTTCCCTTGTTCTTTCTAACCTAATAGCTCTCACTTCACAGATCAGGGAACCAGTAAGGGGATTCAGCCAGTTGCTTAGTATGTGTATCCCAATTATGCAATACAGAACAAGGGAAAAAACATAGGATGTGTTTAGAGACCCACTGGGCCCACTGTGTGACACACTCCAGCTAGAACACCATTGATCACCTGACTACCATAAGCCCTTACTCTGACCGGTGGACCACAGTGACATATTGGGTTTCCTGGAATTAGTGTCTACTCAGAGCCAGTGTCCAATAGTCCCTGAAAGTTCTGATTATTTCCTTTTCCCCAAAGCACAGCTACCTTAATAAAAGGCCATAGGTCCCTTTGGTGATGGTTAGGAGAAAGATTAGCAGTATAAATTTTTGGCAGTATACTGGTGTCCTTCATCACGAGGACCTGCCTCTCCTTCATTCAAGGTGTTCTGGGTCTGTAAATTAGCTCAAGTGTGGGAAGTGATTGAGGGGACATGACTCTCTGATTTTACAATTCAGGTTAGACTGTTATTCAATTGACCCAGAAATTTTCTGATTATACAAATCAAGGAAGAATTTAGTAGGCTTTTTGTCTATTTCATTTTTAGGAACACCATGATCAACTAGCCAATGCCATGGGTCTACTAGAGTTAGACTATTCTGATTGTTGCTTTGACTCTGCTGTCCATTACAGTAACCATGCTCATCTTGCCTTTGGCAGTTGAGTGCCACCACTCGGCCCTTCCCACCTGGGATCCAATTACCCCCATTGCATTTAAGTTTCCCAATGCAGTGACTGCAGTTCCCACTGGAAGCTCTGGCCTACAGAAAAGAATGATCACAGAGCTCTTCAAGGATGCCAGGGCTCCCCTCATAAATGTGTTACTCACAGTATTGGGAATAGATATGTTTTCTGAACCCTCCCAGTGTTGGTGAGTAAGTCTTAAAAGACAAATCCACAGGCCAGCCCCCGTGGCTTAGCGGTTAAGTGCGTGCGCTCCGCTACTGGCAGCCAGAGTTCGGATCCCGGCTGCGCACCGACACACCACTTCTCTGGCCACGCTGAGGCCGTGTCCCACATACAGCAACTAGAAGGATGTGCAACTATGACATAAAACTATCTACTGGGGCTTTGGGGGAAAAAAAAGGAGGAGGATTGGCAATAGACGTTAGCTCAGCGCCGGTCTTCCTCAGCAAAAAGAGGAGGATTAGCATGGATGTTAGCTCAGGGCTGATCTTCCTCACACACACACAAAAAAAAGACAAATCCACTCTGATGTTTTAATCTCCCTAAGCCTCTGAGTTTCTTTTTTTTTACCTTAAACTAAAGCAAGTCTGGCATTTCCAACTCACTTACTATGGGCCACCTTTTGGTCCATGTTTCAGCCAACCAACTATACAGAGCCTTTCTAATTCCCTGAGCTGCAACATTAAATGCAGAATCTCTGCTTAGTGAGCCAATATCAATAAATTCACCCTGATCGAACCTATGTTCCTTCCACAATTCTTCCACACTCTTAGTATCCATTATCACACTTTTCCCCCAGATATTCTGTCTGTATAAATTAGAAAATTCAAGTTGTTCTTTTGGAGTATAGTGCACCGCCTCATGGGTCATTCTTTGTACCTTACCTTTAGGTGTCTGCTGGGACTTGAGCCAGTTGTAGGTTTAGAAGCAAAGCAAAGAGTGGCAGTGGGGTTGGGTCCTGAGGAGAATCAGTATTGTCTTGCATGGCAACTACCTCAGGGGAGGGCATTACAATTTCCTCAGGCAATACAGGGTTATTTCTCTCAGACAGGGGAGAGAAAAGACTAGTTCCACTGGGGGTGGGGAGGCTACTTCCTCTGTGGATGTGGGCTCTTGTTATCAAACCTCTTAATCTCCAGTTCATTTGCCTGATGCACAATAAGCCAATCAGTGAGACATTGGTGCTTGGAGATGGAGAAAGTTTTATTCAAATTGGCCAAAATGGGAAGGTGGGAGGATAGGTTCTCTCAAATCCACCTTAACAAAGGAAGAAAGCAGGGAATTTTATAGAGCTAAGGGACTTGGGAGGAGGAGTTTCAGAGAAACAAAGGGGAAATCCTGGTTTCCTTCACTCCAGGTAAGCCCTTGGACATCAGATTTCTGGTCGTCCACTGCAGCTGGGGGCTGGTTATCTAGTGATTGTAACTTCCTTGAAGATATTCTCTTTCTTCTACAAAACAAGTTCATAAATCCTTGTGACCCTTGAGTCACCCCTCAGGTTAAAGAAGAAGACAGCAAATTAACAAGATTATCTTCTTTTCATTAGTGTCTGTGTTGGGAACAAGGTCCAAGGGTAATCATGTACTTATTGAATATTTACAGTAACCCCCAGGTACTCAGCTTCAGTCTCTTCATCTGTCAAAAAAGACTTATCAGAATATAGGGGTGCAATGCCCTCACCTTCATCAGGGTCTTCCCACACATCCCCCTTCCAACTTGCAGTATCTCATCCTTCCAAAGCAGTGTCCTCACTTTAACAGCAGACACACTGCAAGGCTGGCAGTTCAGCCTGCATTGTAATCCAGCCAGTCACAGGATGAGATTGTGCATTTGATTTTCAGCAATCTGTGGCTACATGAAATAAGGGTCTTCTTCACAGCATACATAGAAGCCTTCAGGTCATTATACAGCACTTGAGCTGGGAATTGGAATCCCTCAGCTCATCCTTTTATTTCACCACTTTGTCCAGGGCCATTAGGAGCAACTATTTAACCTCATTATATTCATGAGTTTTACAAAAATGCTCAAAATATCACATACACAGTCACCTACCTCCTTGCTTCTTATAGGTGATTTATTAGGAGTATCCAGTAGAGATATTTTGTGTATCTCTGTTGCCAGATCACAACATGGACTATCAGTATGCTCTTTACTACTGGAAATAGAGTAATTAGCATCTTTATATTATATCTAATTAGATTAGAGAGCCAGTTCCAGAAATCCAAAAACCAATTCAGAAAACTCATCCTTAACATTCTGTTCCTTTAGAACCACACTTGGTACTAAAATCTGTATTAGTTAGGGTTTTCCAGAGAAACAGAACCAATGGGATGTGTGGGGAGTAACAGAGAGAGAGAAGGAGAAATTTTAGGGAATTGGCTCACATGACTGTGGAGGCTGAGAAGTTCCAAGACCTGTGGTAGGAAAGCTGGTAATCCAGGAGAGCCAGTAGTATAGTTCCAGTTCAAGTCTGAAGGCCTGAGAAGCAAGAGAGCCAATGGTGTAAGTCCTAGTCCAAGTACAAAGACCTGAGAACCAGGAGAGGTCATAGCGTAATTCTAGTCCTAATCCTAGGGCCTGAGAACAGGAAGAGCTGATGGTATAACTTCTCATCTGAGTCCAGTCTGAAGACAGGTGAAGATCAATGTCCCAGCTTGAAGAGAGTCCTGCAGACAGATGGAATTCTCCCCTACTCAGCCTTTTTTGTTCTACTCAGGCTTTCAATGGATTAGATGAGACCCATCCACATTGGGGAGGGTAATCTGCTTTACTCAGTCTAGATTCAAATATTAATCTCATCCAGAAATGCCCTTAAAGACACACTCAGATAATATTTGACCAAATATCTGGGCACCCCATGGCCCAGATAAGTTTATACATTAAATTAGCCATCACATCCTAGTTTCCACTCCTCCAACCCTTCCAATGATGTTAAAAGTGCCTAATTCCTTCTATCGAATGCTGTATCAGTGAGGGTCCTGATAAGAAACATGGCACATTGAAATTCAGTAGTTGGAGGACATTTTAATAAAGGTACTATTTTAAAAGATGAAGAGAAACCACAGGGTGGAGGAAAACCAAGAAGGATAGTATAATAAGTAGAGCTAGGGACAATGTGTGCCTTGAAGAGGCTAAGGGATGGAGCAGTTACCAGAACCCTAAGAGAGAAAGCTGAATGGAGAGGCTCATATGATGAAACTGTGACCTTTGGTCAAGGGACACAGCCACACCACAGTGACCCTACAGGGATATTCCCATTTCACTTTCCTTTCTCCCTAGGATTGTCAGATTTAGCAAAAAAAAAAAAAAAAACAAGATGCCTAGCAAGGTTTGAGTTTAGGTTAAATAACAAATCATATTTTAGCTTAAGTGTCTCTCAAATTTTGCCCGGGACACACTTACACTAAAAAATTATTCATTGTTTATCTGAAATTCAAATTTAACTGGACATCCATATTTTATCTGGCAACGTTATTCTTCCCTCCAATTTCCTTTCAAACTCAACTGGAAGTTAGAGGACATGGGAGCCTGTGTGATGGAGTCCATATAAGTTCGCTACCCAGATCATAGAGCAGGATGGAAAAAAGTGAAGAATGGGTGTTGAGAGGCAAATAGACATACAGCACAATCCTTTCCTGATTAGAATACCTAGAAGGGTACCTGTTACCTGCATCATATCCTGAATAATAAATCCTTTATTAGGTTAAAGAGCTTCCTTTTTTTTTTAAGCATTTATTGTTTAGTTCTATGTTCATAGCAAAATTAAGAGGAAGGTACAGAGATTTCCCATATACCTCCTGCCCCCACACATGCATATCATCTGCTATCACCATCTCCTACCAGAGCAGTATATTTGTTACAATTGGTGAACCTACACTGACACATAATCACCCAAAACCCATTGTTTACCTTTGGGTTCACTCTTGGTGTTGTACATTTCGTGGGTTTGGAAAAATGTATTTGGAAAAATTATAATATCATACAGAGTGTTTTCATTGCCCAAAAACTCCTCTCTGCTCAGGCTGTTCCTCCCTCTCCCCACCCAATCCCTGGCAATCACTGATCTTTTTACTGTCTCCATAGTTTTGCCTTTTCCAGAATGTCATGTAGATGGAGTCATACAATATGTAGCCTTTTCAGATTGGCTTTTTTCACTTCATAATACACATTTAAGGTTCTTCCACATCTTCTTATGGCTTGATAGTGCATTTCTTTTTACCACTGAATAATATTTCATTGTCTGGATGTACCACGGTTTATTTATCCTTTCACTACAGAAGGACATCTTGCTTGTTTCCAAGTTTGACAATTATGTATGAAGGTGTATAAGCATCTGTGTGCAGGTTTTTGTGTGGACATAAGTTTTCAATTCCTTTGGGTAAATACCAAGGAGCATGACTGCTGGATCTTATGGTGGGAGCATGTTTCTTTTTGAAAGAAACTGCCAAATTGTCTTCCAAAGAGGTTGTACCATTTTGTATTCCCACCAGCAAAGAATGAAAGTTGCTGTTTCTTCACATCATTGCCAGCATTTGGTGCTTCAGTATTTCAGATGTTGGCCATTCTAATAGGAGTGTAGTGGTATCTCATTGTTGTTTTTATTTGCATTTCCATAATGGCATATGATGTGGAGCGCCTTTTCATATGCTTATTTACCACCTGTATATCTTCTTTGGTTAGGCATCTGTTGCAGTTTTTGGCCCATTTTTTAATCAGATTGTGTGTTTTTTTATTGTTGTACTTTGTGTCTTTTATATATTTTAGATAACAGTCATTTATCAGACACACTTTTTCAAATATTTTCTCCCAGTCTATGGTTTGTTTTCTTATTCTCTTGACATTGTCTTTCCCAGAGCAAAAGTTTTTAATTTTAATGAAGTCCAGCTTATACATTATTTCTTTCATGAATTGCGCCTTTGGTATTGTATCTAAAGTGTCACCTCCGTACTCAAGATCATCTAGGTTTTCTGTCATGTTATCTGCCAGGAGTTTTATAGTTTTGAATTTTATATTTAGGTCTATAATTCATTTTGAGTTAATTTTTGTGAAGGGTGTGGGGTCTATGTCTAAATTCATTTTTTGCATGTGGATGTCCAGTTGTTCCAGCACCATTTGTTGAAAAAACAGTCTTTGCTCCATTGTATTGCTTTTGGTCTTTGTCAAAGATCAGTTGATGTATATTCTTGAGGGTACTGGGCTCTCTATTCTGTTCCATTAATCTCTTTGTCTGTTCTTTCATCAATACCTCATTTTCTTGATTACTGTAGCTTTATAGTAAGACTTGAAGTCAGGTAGCATCAGTCCTCCAACTTTGCTCTTCTCCTTCAATATTGTATTGCCTGTTCTGGGTCTTTTGCCTCTTCACATAAACTTAAGAATCAGTTTGTCCATATAGACAAAATAACTTGCTGAGATTTTAATTGGGATTGCATTGAATCTATAGGTCAAGTTGAGAGGAACTGAGATCTTGACAATATTGAGTCTTCCTATTCATGAACATGGAATATCTTTCCATTTATTTAGTTCTTTTTTTTTTTAATTTTTTGTTTATTGCAGTAACATTGGTTTATAACATTGTATAAATTTCAGGTGTACATCATTATACTTCTATTTCTGCGTGGATTACATCATGTTCTTATGTTCATCACCCAAATACTAATTGCAATCCGTCACCACACACATGTGCCCAATTATCTCCTTTGCCCTCCTCCCTCCCCACTGCCCCCCTGGCAACCACCAATCCAATCTCTGTCTCCATGTGTTTGTTTGTTGTTGCTGTTTATTTAGTTCTTTGATTTCACTCATCACAGATTTATAGTTTTTCTCATTTAGATCTTGTATATATTTTGTTAGATTTATACATAAGTATTCCTTTTTGTGGGGTGCTAATGTAAATGGTGTTGTGTTTTTAATTTCAAATTCCACTTGTTCATTGCTGACATATAGGAAAGCAATTGACATTTGTGTATTATTCTTGTCTCCTGCAACCTTGCTATAATGGTTTATTGGTTCCAGGAGTTAGGAACTTCCATTCTATTAACAATTACTGGGAATTTTTTTTAATGATGACTATATGTTGAATTTCTAAAAATATTTCTTCTGAATCTATTGAAATGATTATATGGTTTTTCCTATTAAAATCATTCAATTTACTGAATGTTCTAGGCACTTTTCTTAGAGCTTGGGATACACTAATAAACAAAACATAAAAATCCATGCCTTTCCTGGCTCCTTGGAGGACAAGAGGGGGGCTCTTCCTGTTTCTCCCCAGCTGAGGGACTATGGCCAAACCCTGGTAGGCCACATGGCTGCTTCTGGCCATTCTGGTGACAGGTGGCCTCATTTACCAAGCAAGGAAGAAAACCTTTATGAGAGTCCAAGAAGTGTCTGCAACAGAAATCAATGTGACTATCATGATGCCATTTGTGATCCACAAGTACAACAGAGAGAGTAACAACTACAACTTCCTCGCGGTCTTAGTCCTGGAGCTTCAGAAGCAGATTGCTGATCATATGGAGTATCACATTTACACCGAGATGTGGTGAGCCACCTGTCAAAAGCTGGACACTACTAACTGTGTCTTTTAGGAAGAAGAGCTTTACAAGCAAATCAAGTGCTACTTCTCAGTGTTTGTTACTTTGGTTTGAAAAGTACAAAATTCTAAACAAAAACTGCACCACCAATGGCTAGCTGTCCTGGAGCACACACCTATGGTTGCTATGAGTGGTTACTGCAATGAGCAGTAATTCTCAATATAGTTTATAAATGTTTGTCAACATATAAAAAAAAATCTTGCCTCCCAAATTCGTAGAGACATAACATAGAATAGAGATTACCTGGGTCTGGGGGTGGTGGGAATGGGGAGTTATTGCTTAATGGATATAGAGCTTCTGTTTGAGATGAGGAAAAGTTCTGGAGGTGGATAATGACAATATTTGCACAACAATGTGGTTGTACTTAATACCACTAAACTGTGCACTTAAAAACGATTAAAATGGTAAGTTTTGTGTTATGTATATTTTACCACAATAAAAAAATATAATAAAAATAAATAACAAGAAAAAAAAGAATTCCTGCCTTCAGGGTATTTGCCTTCCATTGAAGAAACTTTGCATTTCATTTTAAGAACAATGAAGAGCCATTTCTGTGTTCTGAGTAGAGAGATTACAGAATCTGATTTAAAATATATATATATATATTTATCTTTCAGGCTGTTTTGTAGAGAACTATTTGTAAGGAGCAAGAGTATAAGCAGGGTGAAAGATAAACATGGCTTCACCTAGAAGGGCAAAAATGGTGATGGACAGAAGTGGGTATATTGGAGGTTTTAGACAAATGGGGTAGATCTACATTACTCTCAGGGGGAAAAAAAATTCCAGGATGTACTGTCAAAGGAAAAATAACAAGTTGTAGAACAATAGAAAGAATATGATACCAGTTATCTCCATAAGAAACATATACGTACTAAATGTTTCTTATAGGTACATATATATGTATGTAATGCACAGGAAATGATTTGGTGTTCTAAAAGGACATACATAAACTGATCACATAAGTATAGGGGAGGGGTTAGGGAGGTGTTCAAGGATACTTTATCTTTTTGTATAAAAGCTATTTTTTTTTTTTTTTACAAAAAGCATATATTAATATATTTAATGTGTAAGTAAAAATTAACTTAAAGAAAACTTTAGAAGGACTTTTGGGAAACTGGTGGCAAAGGTGGGATACTTTTTTACACTTTTTTACACATCCTCCTTAAAACCACACAGAGTGTTCAAGAGAATGAGAAGACAAGACACAGACTTAGAGAAAATGTTTGCAAAAGACATACCTGATAAAGGACTTTTATCCAAATTATACAAAAAACTCTTTAAATAAAAAAAATGAACAAACCAATTAAAAAATGGATAAAAGCCCTAAACAAACACCTCACTGAAGAAAATCTACAGGTAGCAATGAAGCATTTGAAAAGGTGTTCAACATCATAGTCATTAGGGATTTACAAATTAAAACAACAATGAGATAACACTACATGCCTATTAGAATGGCTAAAATCCAAAACATTGATGACACCAACTGCTGACAAGGATGTGAAGCAACAGGAATTCTCATTCGTTGCTTATGCAAATGAATACAAAATGATACAGCCACTTTGGAAGACAGTTTGGCAGTTGTGTTAGTGTTTTGGGGCTGCTACAACAGAATAAAATACACTGGGTGGCCTTTAAACAACATAACTTTTTTCTCATGGTTCTTGAGATTGAAATATCCAAGATCAAGGCACCAGCAGATCTGGTGTCTGCTGAGGGCCCTTCCTGATTCATAGCCAGTGGTCTTCTCACTGTGTCCTCAATGGCAGAAGAGGTGAGGGAGCTCTCTGGGGTCTCTTTTATAGGGACACTAATCCCATTCAAGAGGGCTCCATCCTCATGACCTAATCACCTCCCAAAGGCCCCACCTGCAAATATAATCACATTGGGGTTTAGGATTTCAATATATGAATTTTGGGGGAATATAAACTTTCAGTTTCTGGCAGCAGTTTCTTACAGTACTAAACATACTCTTACCATAAGATCCAACAGTCACTCTCCTTGGTATTTACCCAAATGAGTTGAAAACTTATATTCACACAAAAACCTGCACATGGATGTTCATAGCAATTTATTCATAATTGCCAAACTTGGAAACTTGTCCTTCAATAGATGAGTGGATAAATAAACTGTGGTACATCTGGACTAAGGGATATTATTCAGTACTAAAAAGAAACGACCTATGAAGCTGTGAAAAGACATGGAAGAACCTTAAATGAATATTGCTAATTGAAAGAAGCCAATATGAAAAACTACGTGATTTATGATTCTAACTATATGACATTCTGGAAAAGACGAAATTATAGAGATAGCAAAAACATCAGTGGTTCCCAGGGGCTGGGGACGAAGAGATGGATTGGTGGAGCATAGAGGATTTTTAGGAAAGTGAAACTATTCTGTGTGATACTATAATGGTGGATACATGTCATTATACATATGTGAAAACTCATAGATTGTGCAACACCAAGAGTGAACCCTACTGTGAATTATGGACTTAGAGTGATGAGGATGTACCAGTGTACGTTTGTTGATTGTAACAAGTATTCTGCTTTGGTTCATGGTGTTGATACTGCAGAAGGCTATGTGTGTGTTGAGGCAGAGGACATATGAGAAATATTTGTACTTTCTGCTCACTTTTGATGTGAAACTAAAACTCCTCGGAAAAATGAAGTCTATTAAAAAAAATACACATGGTGGTTCCTCAAAAAGCTACACATAGAATTACCATATGGCCCAGTCATTCTTTTCCCAGGTATATATCCAAAAGAATTGAAAACAGGGATCCAAACAGATACTTGTACACTAATGTTTATAGCAGTGTTATTAACAATAGCCAAAAAGTAGAAACAACCCTAACTCCATCAACAGATATGGATAAACAAAATGTGGTATATGCTTTGGATAAACAAAATGTAGTAAATACTTATGATGGAATATTATTCAGACAAAAAAATGAATGAAGTTCTGTACAGGCTACAACATGGATGAACCTTCAAAACATGCTAACCATGAAAACATAAGCCAGATACAACAGGACAAATATTGTATGAGTCCACTCATTTGAGCTACCTAGAATAGGCAAATTCATGGAGACAGAAAGTAGAATAGAGGTTACCAGGGACGATGGGAAGAACAAAATAGAGAGTTATTGCTAAATGGTTATGGGGGTTCTGTTTGGGATGACAAAAAATTTGGAAATGGGTAGTGGTGATGGTTGTACAACATAGTGAATGTAATTAATGCCACTGAACTGTACACTTTAAAATGATTAAAATGGAAAATTTTAAGTTAAATATATTTTACCACAATTTTTTTTGTGTGTGTGAGGAAGATCAGCCCTGAGCTAACATCTGCCAATCCTCCTCTTTTTGCTGAGGAAGACTGGGCCTGGGCTAACATCCATCTCCCTCCACTTTATATGGGACACCGCCACAGCATGGCTTGACAAATGGTGCATCAGTGAACACCTGGGATCCGAACTGGCGAACCCCGGGCCGCCACAGCGGAGCACGCGCACTTAAATGCTTGAGCCATTGGGCCGGCCCCTACCACAATTTTTCAAAGGGAAAAAAACCACCTATTTCTCAAATTAGTGAGAAAAAATTCCCACATAAATAGTACTAAGCACATGTCAAAAATTTATTTGAGGGCCGGCCCCGTGGCTTAGCAGTTAAGTGTGCATGCTCCACTGCTGGTGGCCCGGGTTCAGATCCTGGGCACGCACCGACGCACTGCTTCTCCGGCCATGCTGAGGCCGTGTCCCACATGCAGCAACTAGAAGGATGTGCAGCTATGACATACAACTGTCTACTGGGGCTTTGGGGGGAAAAAAAAAAGTTTACATTTTAAAAAACATTTATTTGAATCATTAATGTGGAAACCAGCAGAAAGACAACATTGATTCACTTCAAATATAAGAAACCTGGATTTATATAAACAATGGTAAAAGGAATGCTGTAATGTATCTCCTAGATTAAATACAAAATTGGTCAATGTCCTATAGAAAAATAAAATGATAATCTTTGGAGTTATAGTCTTCACTAAACATAAAAAAATTATCACATTTTTTATTCAGCTCAGGCTGTCAAAACAGAATATCCCACACTGGGTGGCTTAAACAACATAAATTTTTCTTTTCAGAGTTCTGGAGGATGGAAGTCAAAGATCAAGGTGTCATCAGGATTGGTGTCTGGTGAGGTCTCTCTTCCTCTCTTGCAGACAGCTACCTTCTCACTGTGTCCTCATATGGCCTCTTCTCTGTGCATATGGTGGGGGGGAGAGGGAGAGAGAGAGTGAGGAGAGAAAGTGAGAGAGTGAGTGAGCTCTCATGTCTCTTCCTCTTCTTATAATGACACCAACTCTAGTGAACTAAGGCCCTACCAATGACCTCACTTAACCATTAGTACCTCCTTATAGGCCCTGTCTCCAAAAACAGTCACACTGAGGGTGAGAGCTTCAGTGTATGAATTTGGTGGGGGGACAAAGTTCAGTACATAGCACACATCTTGCTAGTCTTCTACGAGTTAACTTCTAACTTTACAATGTTGTAAAATGTCTGGGCCCTAATCATTTGAACAGTAAGTCAAATCAAGTTACACTTCCAGGATAACAGAGGACACTCAGGCTAATTTTTTAGAAAGTACTGTAGCAGAACATTTAATCATGTAATCATCTTTTTTTCTTTCCACATTTTGGGAAATTTCCCTAAACAAAATAGAATACGGTTATCCCTGCAGGTTAATTGATATAGCTCTAATTCATTTTAATAACTGCATAGTCAATCCATAGTGTAAATGTTCTACAAATAATCAAACTATTCCCCAATTATGGACATACAAGGGTTTTTTTCCCCAACTTTTTACCACCACAAATAATGTTGTTTTTATATCTTTATATATATGTCTCTTGATACTAATGCTTCTATTCCTGTAAGATAGAGTCCCAAAGCAGGGTTATCTACATCAAAGGAAAGAGAGATTCTATTTTAAATGCTACTGCTATGCCCTTTTTATGAATTTTGAAAGTTTTGGTTGTAGTCCTGTGCATATTTCTAATCTAGTAAGATCAAAACAATCCTAACAAGATTCAAATACTGATATCCTGTTGACAGCTGTTGACATCCCACGAAAAGATGACAAGTATATTTCATGCCAGCGACTTAATGACAAAGACTGCTCAAGCTCTGAATATAAAAAACAAAAATAGGGGCCGGCCCGGTGGCGCAAGCAGTTAAGTGCACGTGCTCTGCTGCAGCGGCCCGGGGTTCGCCGGTTTGGATCCCGGGCACGCACTGACGCACCGCTTTGCAAGTGGTGGCATCCCATATAAAGTGGAGAAAGATGAGCATGGATGTTACCCCAGGCCCAGTCTTCCTCAGCAAAAAGAGGAGCATTGGCAGATGTTAGCTCAGGGCCAATCTTCCTCACAAAAAAAAAAAAAATAGGGGCTGGCCCAGGGGCATAGTGGTTAAGTTTGCACACTCCAGCCTGGAGTTCACAGGTTCAGATTCCGGGTGCAGACCTACACACCACTCATCAAGCCATGCTGTGGCAGTGTCCCGTATGCCAAATAGAGGAAGATGGGCACAGATGTTAACTCATGGCCAATCTTCCTTACTGAAAAAATAAATAAATATGAGTGATGTCAGCATCGTGGCAGAGTGAGCTTTCCCCCTGAGGCTCTCCTCCCCTAAGATACAACAAAAAGGACATTCAAATACCAACAGAGGACATTCACACAACACAAAAGATGTCTGAGAGACCCACACAGCCTTACATCTGAAGGTGGAGGTGCTGTAACCCCCAGAGGAAGGGGAAGGAGGTAAGGAGAACTCCTCTCCTTCCCCAATGACAGCGACCCTGGGACCAGGACCACCAGGCTGTCAGAAAGAGAGGCAGGACGGGTGGCCCGCCACAGGAAAACCATCACTCTCCAAGTTCTCTCACAGCCTGTGGGAAATTCCCGTATGGAAGGGACTGAGCTGTTTTGGGGATGCCTTCATCAAGCTAGCACCCCAGGAAAGCAGATAGCGAGGGAAGAACGAGAAGCCCCCGGGATCGGGTAGGTGAAAGAAAGAGCCCCTCCCCCCGCCCAAAGTAGCAGCACAGCCGGTTGGCCAGAGCACCTGTGGATCATGGTGGGCTCAGAGTACACAGCTCTTGACTCCCACCCAGTGGTGGCTGGTGGAAACTGCAACCAGATATCTTCAGAATGAGGAAAAATAAGCCCACGCCCTCAAGCACTATGCAAAAATATATTAAATCTCCAGATCAGAAGGAAAATGACACACACCTAGAAATAAATCCTGAAGGCACAGAAATTTATAACCTAAATGACAGAGAATTCAAAATAGATATCATAAAACAGCTCAATGAACTACAAGAAAACACAGGTAGACAAGTCAATGAAATCAGGAACTTTTTCACAAAAGAGAATGAAATATAAAGAAAAACTAATCAGAAATATTGGAGATAAAAAACACAATGGAGTAGACAAATAAAAATCTGGAATATTTAAAGAACAGAGCTGATAATATGGAGGAAAGAATTAGCGATATTGATGATAGGAATGCAGAAATATTCCAGATGGAGGAGGAGAGAGAACTAAGACTAAAAAGAAATGAAGAAATTCTCCAAGAAATATCCAACTCAATTAGAAAATGCAACATAATGATTATAGGAATTACAGAAGGAGAAGAGAGGGAAAGAGAAGCAGAGAGCATGTTCAAAGAAATAGCTGAGAACTTCCCAAACCTGGGGAAGGAGCTGGAAATACAAGTGAATGAAGTCAATAGATCTCCTAAATATATCAACAGGAAAAGACCCTCTCCAAGGCATATAGTAGTAAAGCTGGCAAAAGTCAATGACAAAGAAAAATATTAAGGGCAGCAAGACAAAAAAAAATAACATACAAAGGAATTACTATCAAGCACTCAGGCAATTTCTCGGCAGAAACTTTACAGGCTAGGAGAGAGTGGAATGATATATTCAAAATTCTGAAAGACAAAGCTTTCAGCCAAGAATACTCTATCCAGTGAAAATATCCTTCAGATATGATGGAGAAATAATAACTATCCCAGATAAACAAAAGCTAAGGGAGTTCATTGCCACAAGACGCCCACTACAAGAAATGTTCAAAAAGGCCCTCATGCCTGAAAAAAAAAAGGGGGAGGGGAAGGGGATACAAAGCTTTGAGCGAGGAGAAGAATAGGTAGACAAAATCAGAAAAATTGCAGCTCTCTATCGGAACAGGTTAGCAAACACTTAATTATAACACCAAAGATTAAGGGAAGGAAAACATCAAAAATAAATGTAACCTCATCACTTTGAACACAGACTCACAACACAAGATGGAATAAGTTGTGACAATAATAACTTAGAAGGGGAAGAGGAAAGTGATGGAATCGACTTAGTCTAAGGAAATAAGAGGCTATTGGAAAATGGACTATCTCATCTACAAGATTTTTTATACAAACCTCATGGTGACCACTAAACAAATAATCATAACAGAGACACATATAATAAATAAAGAGAAAACTAATAAAACCATCATACAGAACTACCAAGCTGAATTGGTAGTCCAAAACACATGGGATGAGAAACAAAGGAAATGCAGAAGAACCAGAAAATGAGCAATAAAATAGCAAAATTAAGCCCTCATATATCAATAATCACTCTAAATGTAAATGGATTGAATTTCCCCATCAAAAGACACAGAATGGCTGGATGGTTTTAAAAAACAGGACCCAACAATATGCTGCCTCCAAGAAACAAATCTCAGGTCTAAAGACAAACACAGGCTCAGAGTGAAAAGATGGAAGACAATACTCCAAGCTAATGGCAAACAAAAGAAAGCAGGTGTTGCCATACTTATATGAGACAAAGCAGACTTCAAGATAAAACAGGTAATGAGAAACAGAGATGGGCAATATATAATGATAAAAGGGATACTCCACCAAGAAGACATATCACTTATAGATATATATGCACACAACACAGGAGCACCAAAGTATGTAAAGCAACTATTAACAAACCAAAAAGGAGATATTAACAAAAACACTATAATAGTAAGGAACCTTAACACCCCACTTACATCAGTGGATAGATCATCCAGACAGAAAGTCAATAAGAAAATAGTGGACTTAAATGAAAAACTAGACAAGATGGACTAAATGGATATATAGAGAGAACTCCATCCAAACACATCAGATTACACATTCTTCTCAAGTGTGCATGGAACATTCTCAAGGATAGACCATATGTTGGGAAACAAGGCAAGCCTCTATAAGTTTATTTTTTATTTATTTATTTTTTTTGTGAGGAAGATCAGCCCTGAGCTAACATCTGATGCTGATCCTCCTCTTTTTTTGACCAGGAAGATTGGCCCTGAGCTAACATCTGTGCCCATCTTCCTCGACTTTATATGGGCTGCCGCCACAGCATGGCATGACAAGTGGTGCATTGGTGCGCACCCAGAATCCGAACCTGTGAAACCCAGGCCGCCAAAGTGGGGTGCACACAATTAAGCACCTGAGCCACTGGGACTGCCCCAGCCTCTATAAATTTAAGAAGATTAAAATCATAATAAGCATCTATTTGGACCATAATGGTATGAAACTAGAAATCAACTACAAGAAAAAAACTGGGAAAGTGTCAAAGCTGTGGAGACTAAAAACTGTGCTACTGAACAACCAATGGATCATTGAAGAAATTAAAGGAGGGGACAGCCCAGTGGTGTAGTAGTTAAATTTGCTTCAGTGGCCCTGGGTTCATAGGTTCAGATCTCAGGCAGGGACCTATGCATCGCTTATCAAGCCATGCTGTGGCATGTGTCCCACATATAAAGTAGAGGAAGATGGGCAGGGATGTTAGCCCAAGGCCGATCTTCCTCAGCAAAATGAGGAGGATTGGCAACAGATGTTAGCTCAGGGCTAATCTTCCTCACCAAAATAAAAGAAAAAGAAAAAAGAACATAAAGGAGAAAGCAAAAAATATCTAGAGACAAAAGAAAATGAAAATACACTGTACCAACTTATATTGGATACAGCAAAAGCTGTCCTAAGAGGGAAACTCATAGCAATATAGGCCTACCTTAACAAACAAGATAAATCCCACGTAAGCAACTTTAAACTACACCTAACATAATTAGAAATATTAAATACATTAAAAAAATCATACACCACAATCAAGTGGGATTTATACCAGACACACAGGGATCAGTCAACATCCGCAAATCAATCAACATAAAACATCACATTAACAGAACAAAGAACAAAAACCACATAATCATCTCAATAGATGCAGAGAAAGCATTTGACAAGATCCAACATCCATTTATGATAAAAACTTGCAACAAAATGAGTATAGAAGGAAAGCACCTCAACATAATAAAGGCCATATACGACAAACCCACAGCCAACATCATACTCAATGGGGAAAGTCTGAAAGCCATTCCTCTGAGAACAGGAACAAGACAAGGGTGTCCACTCTCGCCACTCTTATTCAACACAGTACTGGAGGTTTTGGCCAGAGCAATTAGGCAAAAAAAGGAATAAAAGGCATCCAAATAGGCAACAAAGAAGTGAAACTCGCTGTTTGCAGACGACATGATTTTATATGGAGAAAACCCTAAAGAATCCATTGGGGGGCCGGCCCAGTGGCTTGGCGGCGGTTAAGTGCACACGCTCCGCTACTGGCGGCCCAGGTTCAGATCCGGGCGCGCACTGACGCACCGCTTCTCCGGCCATGCTGAGGCCGCGTCCCACATACAGCAACTAGAAGGGTGTGCAACTATGACATACAACTATCTACTGGGGCTTTGGGGAGAAAAAAAAACAAAAAAGGAAGGGGATTGACCATGGATGTTGGCTCAGAGCTGGTCTTCCTCCGCAAAAAAAAAGAGGACGATTAGCATGGATGTTAGCTCAGGGCTGATCTTCCTCACACACACACACACACAAAAAGAATCCATTGGGAAACTATTAGAAATAATCAAAACAGATTATTTCTAATACAGATTTCTAGTACAGATTCTGTAATAACTACAGAAAAGTTACAGGGTACAAAATCAACATACAAAAATCAGTTGCATTTCTATACTCTAATAACAAACTAACAGAAAGAGAACTCCAGAAGACAATCCCATTTACAATTGCAACAAAAAGAATCAACTATCTAGGAATAAATTTAACCAAGGAGGTCAAAGACCTATACAATGAAAAATATAAGACATTATCGAAAGAAATCAATGATAACGTAAAGAAAGATATCCCATGCACATGGATTGGAAGAATAAACATAGTTAAATTGTCCATATTACCAAAAGCAATCTACAGATTCGATGCAATCCCAATCAGAATCCCAATGACATTCTTCACGGAAATAGAACAAAAAAATCCTAAAATTCGTATGGGGCAACAAAAGACCCCAATTGCTAAAGCAATCCTGATAAAAAAGAACAAAGCTGGAGGCATCACAATCCCTGACTTCAAAATATACTACAAAGCTATAATAATTAAAACAGCATGGTACTGGCACAAAAACAGACACACAGATCAATGGAACAGAATTGAAAGCCCAGAAATAAAACCACACAATTACAGACAACTAATCTTTGACAAAGGAGCTAAGAACATACAATGGAGAAAGGAAAGTCTCTTCAATAAATGGTGCTGGGAAAACTGGACAGCCACATGCGAAAGAATGAAAGTAGACCATTATCTTCTGCCATACACAAAAATTAATTCAAAATGAATCAAAGACTTGAATGTAAGACTTGAAACTATAAAACTCCTGGAAGAAAATATAGGCAGTACACTCTTTGACTTCAGTCATAAAGGAATATTTTCAAATTCCATGTCTACTCGGACAACAGAAACAAAAGAAAAAATAAACAAGTGGAACTTCATCAGACTAAAGAGCTTCTGCAAGGCAAATGAAACCAGGATAAAAATGAAAAGACAACCCTCACCAGCTGGGAGAAAATATTTGCAAATCATATATCTGACAAGGGGTTAATCTCCATAATATATAAAAAACTCACACAACTGAACAATAAAGAAACAAACAACCCAATCAAAAAATGGGCAGAGGATATGAACAGACATTTTTCCAAAGAAGATATACAGAAGGCCAACAGGCACATGAAAAGATGTTCAACATCACTAATCATCAGGGAAATGCAAAACAAAACTACACTAATATATCACTTTACACCTGTTAGAATGGCTATAATCACCAAGACAATAAATAACAAATGTTGGAGAGGTTGTGGAGAAATGGGAACCCTCATTCGCTGCTGGTGGGAATGCAAACTGCTGCAGCCTCTAAGGAAAACAGTATGGAGATTCCTCAAAAAATTAAAAATAGAAATACCATATGACCCAGCTATCCCACTACTGGGTATTTAACCAAAGATCCTGAAATCAACTATCCAGAGAGGCTTATGCACCCCTTTGTTCGTCGCAGCATTATTCACAATAGCGAAGATGTGGAAGCAACCAAAGTGTCCCTTGACTGATGAATGGATAAAGAAGATGTGGTATATATATACAATGGAATACTACTCAGCCATAAAAGGGGCAAAATTGTGCCATTTGCAACAACGTGGTTGGACCTGGAGGGTATTATGTTCAGCAAAATAAGCCGGACAGAGAAAGACAAAAACCACATGATTTCACTCATATGTGGAAGATAAACTAACACACGGACAGAGATAACAGTTTGGTTTTTACCAGGGGGGAGGGGATTGGGGGGTGGGCACAAGAGGTGAAGGGACATTTCATGGACATGTTTACATGGTGACTGACAAACAATAATGTACAACTAAAATTTCACAATGTTTTAAACAATTATGACATCAATTAAACAAACAATCCAGAAGAGCATTTAAGGGGTGAATCCAAAAATTCACATTTAAATATTTTAGAACCAACTTTTATACTTGCTATAGAAAGTACGTAGGGATGAGACAATCGTAATGATAAAATATCACCTCTAATAAAATATTTACTTAGAAAACTGTGTGAAAGAGAGAGAAAATATTCTTGCCTTCGGACTATATTCTGTAAAGGAATTATATTGTATTATGTATAACGTATTATATAATTATCAGAAAATAAATAAACAAGACCACATCTTTATTGGTTCAGAGAATGTGTTAATACTTTTCTGTTGACCAAAAAAAAAAAAAAAAAAAAAAACCCACACAGAACAACTAGGAAAAAACAAAAATCCTTGAACGATATCTGCAACAAAATTAGATGGTACAGCAATCCCATGAGCTCCAAAACCTGGGCAGAGAGCAGCAATCACCAAAATCTGCAGGAGATGCGTGGTGTCAGCGTCTGTGTGAGAGGAAGAAGAGGGAAGAAACAGAGCACTAGAAGGAGCTAAAATCCCCAGATAACCAATAGGCATTCACTGGAAAACTCCATGAGGCAATTTGGGAATAAAATCTGAGACTCTAGCGTTTTCCTCAGAAAGATATAAAGATGCTGAGAGACTGCCCCACAAAGTCGAAACCAACCAGCTAAATCACTCTTCCTAGGAGTGTTAAAAATTTAAGCAGTTTAGGGGCCAGCTGGTGGCGCAGCAGGTAAGCGCGCTCCGCTTCCACGGCCTGAGGGTTCGCAGGTTCGGATCCCAGGCGCACACAGACACACCGCTTGTCAAGCCATGCTGTGGCCATGTCCCATATAAAGTAGAGGAAGATGGGCACAGATGTTAGCCCAGGGCCTATCTTCCTCTGCAAAAAAGAGAAAAAGAGAGAGGAGGATTGGCATGGGATCTTAGCTCAGGGCTGATCTTCCTCACAAAAAAAAAAAAATTTAAGCAGTTTACGAACAAAGGACAAAAAGGAAAAAGAAGGTCCAGATAAAACAGGGAGAGTGTGGAGACAATGACAGATCTCAGAAACTAAGCAGCCATATAAATTTAGCTTTTCACAAAAGCAACAGGAGATGGCACTATAGAGCTGTAAAATTAGAAAATATTAAATTACACCTCCCTTAAAGTTTGGGAAACTAATTTAATGTAAAAATAAATAACAGAAACAGATCCGTGTCAAATCTCATACCGAGTTAATTTGTTTTTTTAAATAGAGAATAAGAAACCAGATAAGTTCCCTAAAGAAAATAAAAGGACACCAGGAAGGCAGGCTTATAAAACAGATGGAAACACAGCCTAATATTTCCAAACTAGTTAAAAGTATTAAAAATTATAAGGAATTGAAAAAACAACATAAATAAGAACCAGAGAAAATCAGAAATGAGGTAACAAAATTCAGAAAAGAATCACTTCAAAAACGAAGAAAAAACTAGAATATGAAAACGAATAGGCACTGTAAAATGTTCTAAGAGAAAAAGAAGAAAATCAAACAGAAATGAAAAATGTTCAAGAGCAAGAGCAAATATGGAAGACAGACAAAGGTGTTATATATATATGTTATATATGTTATATCTATATTATATATATACTATATATATGTATATAATAAGAATTACGAAAGAAGATATCAAAGCAAGGAAACAGAATAAATATTTAAAAGAATAATTCAAGAAAATTTTATACCAAAATTAAAAAAAGAAAGGACACATTGTGCATCTGGGAAAACTGATCTTGAGTGACAAACATTGAAACATTTTTAAAAATTGTTACACTTTAAAAAGAAAATGTCCTTTGGGGATCCAAACAAAGTACAAGTGATAAAAGAAAACTGATTGTCACCAGACATTCTTGGCAGCAATACTTTATGCTGGTAGACAATAAATATATCTAAGATAATCAAGGAAAATATGTGAGCCAGGAATCTTATATCCAGCAAACTTAATTATAAATCTAAAGAATGTAGAGAAGTTGCCAACAACTTGCAGGATAAAACTCAGAGAATATTGTTGCTATGAGCCCTTACTTCCAAATCTACTAGAGAATTATCTCTAGGCAACATAATGGCTGGAATGACCTGACTGACATAAAGAAAGATGATCAGCATTGAATTTACATGTAGAACTAAGAGTATATTTGGGATATAAGGAAGAGAGTATAGTATTGGATGACTGTATGCCCTAACAAATTAGATACAACAAAACTAGAAACAATGGTTAAAGGAGAGCATAGGCAAACACGTTTTTTAAAACTGCTTTCACTAATTATGTTGGTATCAGTGTTGTTACTGTTATTGAGTCTGTTTTATGCATAATATGGGGTACAGCATATGAAGAATTAAATTATATTCTAATTTTATTACTCCTAATGTTTTTGAGATGAAATATTTTCAGTGTGAGAAACCGAGGACACAGATCTAAGATGGACTAGGTTAAGCAAACACCTTTAGCCCTGAATTTGAATTGATAATATCAGCATGAACTTGTGAAGTGTTTCGTCTTTGTAGAAGAGGGCATACAGTTAGAGAGACAGATTTTCTAGCTCTGTCTATTGAACAGAGAGGACTAGATGACTGATTCCAGATCTTGGGCAGGAAATGTACAACATGAGCTTGTAACATCTTGTCACCCAAGATAGTGAGGACACTATCTAACTAATGGGGTTATGTTTAAAGAACTTGAAAGCCAAGTTGAAGAAGTTCCCTATTGACAAAGGTAAGGCAATTTGAACAGTAGATCAAATAATTCCAATAGACTGAAACGCACTGGAAATTTTTAAAACCATGAGCTCATGATATTTCTTTTAAAAAGAATCAGTCACCTTTGGAGGATACAAGGGCCTTTTAATTGTTGAGTTGTTAGAGTTCTTCATATATTCTGGACACTAGACCTTATTAGATATATGATTTGCAAATATTTGATCCATTCTGTAGGTTGTCTTTTTACTTTCTTGAAAATTCCCTTTGATATACAAAAGTTTTTCATTTTGATGAAGTTCAAATTATCTATTTAATATTTCATTGCTCAGGTTTTTGTGATATATCCAAGAAACTGGCAAGTCCAAGGTCATGGCAAGTCCTACATTTTCTTCTAAGAGTTTTAGCTTTTTTATTTAGGTCATTAATCCATTTTGAGTTAATTTTTGTATATAAAGCATTGTAAAAATTTACAAATTTCTTTTTTTCCATATGGATATCCAGCTGTCCCAGAATTACTTGGTTTTTTTTGTTTTTTTTTAATTTTTCCCCTAAAGCCCCAGCAGATAGTTGCATGTCATAGCTGCACATCCTTCCAGTTGCTGTATGTGGGATGCAGCCTCAGCATGGCCAGAGCAGCAGTGCATCGGTGCGCACCTGGGATCCGAACCCGGGCCGCCAGCAGCGGAGCCCGTGCACTTAACCGCCAAGCCACAGGGCCGGCCCCAGAATTACTTGTTGAAGAGACTATTCCTTCCTCAATTTGCCAGAAAAATGAGGAAAGAAAAAGTAAAAAAAAAAAAGGCATGGATGAACCTTGAGAACATTATACTAGGTGAAATAAGCCAGTCACAAAAAGACAAATATTGTATGATTCCACTTACATGTCAAAATAATAAAGACAGAAAGTGGAATGGTGGTTGCCAGGAGCTGGAGGAAGGGGAGAATGGGGAATAATTGTTTAATGGGTACAGAGTTTCAGTTTTACAAGATGAAATATGGGGATGGATAGTGGTGATGGCTGCACAACAATGTGAATGTATTTAACACCATTGAACTATACACTTAAAAATGGTAAATTTTATGTTATGTATATTTTACCACAATTAAAAAAAAGAGAGAATTTTAATGATTTGTCCATTAGGAGATCCAAAAAGAAAAATCAGAGAGAATTGGGGCAATGCAATATTTTAAAAAAATAACAATTGAGAATTTTCCAGTAATAAAGATATGCATCTCCAGAATGAAAAAGCACACTTAGTTCTGAAAAAGATAATTAAAAACAAATTCTCACTTAGACAATCATGGTAAAATTGCAGAATATCTAAGACAAAGAAAAAAAATTTTTTCTCATTGAGATCATGTTAGTTTATAGTATTGTGTGATTTCAGGTGTACATTATTATATATCAGTTTCTCTACAGACTGCATCGTGCTCACCCCCAATAGTCTACTTTTTATCTGTCACCATCATATGTGCCCCTTTACCCCTTTCATCTGCACCCTACCATCTACCCCTCTGATAACCACTAATCTGTTCTCCTTATCTATGTGTTTATCTTCCACATATGAACAAAATTATACAGTATTTGTCTTTGTCTGGCTTATTTTGCTTAGCATAATACCCGCAAGGTCCATCCATGTTGTTTCAAATGGCATGATTTTCTTTTTTTATGGCTGAGTAGTATTGCATTGTATATATATACCACATTTCTTTATCCATTCATCATTTGATGGGCACTTGGGTTGCTTCCATGTCTTGGCTATTGTGAATAATGCTGCAATGTATATAGAGATGCATAAATCTCTTTGAATTGCTGATTTCATGTTCTTTGGATAAACACCCAGTAGTGGGATCGCTGGATCATATGGTATTTCTATTTTTAATTTTTTGAGAAATCTCCATACTGTTTTCCATTGTGGCCGCACCAGTTTGCATTCCCACCAGCAGTGTATGAGGGTTCCCTTTTCCCCACATCCTCTCCAACATCTGTTATTTTTGTCTTGTTAATTACAGCCATTTTGACAAGTGTAAGGTGATATCTCATTGTAGTTTTGATTTGCATTTCCCTAATAATTAGTGATGTTGAACATCTTTTCATGTGCCTGTTGGCCATCTGCATATCTTCTTTGGAAAAATATCTATTCATATCCTCTGCCCATTTTTTGTTCAGGTTGTTTTTGTTGTTGTTGTTGAGTTGTCTGAAATTAACCTGTTGTTAGATATATGATTTGCAAATATTTTCTCCCATTTGGTGTGTTGTCTTTTTGTTTTGTTCATAGTTTCTTTTCCCTTGCAGAAGCTTTTTATTCTAAGGTAGTCTCATATGTTTATTTCTTCTTTTGTTTCCCTTGCTTGAGTAGATGTGGTATTTGAAAAGATACTGCTAAGACTGGTGTCAAAGAGTGTACTGCCTATATTTTCTTCTAGGAGTTTTATGGTTTCAAGTCTTACATTCAAAGCTTTAATCCATTTTGAGTTAATTTTTGTGTATAGTGTAAGATACTGGTCTACCTTCATTCTTTTGCACATGGCTATCCAGTTTTTCCAACACAGTTTGTTGAAGATACTTTCCTTTCTCCACTGTATATTCTTGGTTCCTTTGTCAAAAATTAGCTGTTCATAAATGTGTGGATTTATTTCTGGGCTCTCAACTCTGTTCTATTTATCTGTGTGTCTGTTTTTCTGCCAGTGTCATGTTGTTTTGAATACCATAGCTTTGTAGTATATTTTGAAATCAGGGACTGTGATACCTCCAACTTTGTTCTTCCTCTCAGGTTTCCTTTGACTATTCAGTCTGTAGTTCCATATAAATTTTAGGTTTTTTGTTCTATTTCTGTGAAAACTGTCATTAGGATTTTGGTAGGGATTGTATTGAATCTGTAGATTGCTTTAAGTAACATGGATATTTTAACAATGTTTATTCTGCCAATCCATGAACATGGAATATCTTTTCATTTCTTTATGTCTTCTCTGATTTCTTTCAATAATGTCTTAAAGTTTTCTGTGTATAGAAACACAGAAAACACAGAAACACAGGTTTCTTTCACCTCTTTGGTTAAGTTTGTTCCTAGGTATTTTATTCTTTTTTTTGTGATTGTAAATGGGGTTGTATTCTTGACTTCTCTTTCTGCTAGTTCATTATTAGTGTATAGAAATAAAACTAATTTTTATTTGTTGATTTTGCACCCTGTAACTTTGCTGTAGTTGTTGATTATTTCTAATAGTTTTCTGGTGGATTCTTTAGGGTTTTCTATACATAGAATCATGTCATCTGCAAACAGTCAGAGGTTTACTTCTTCCTTTCCAATTTGGATACCTTTTATTTCTTTTTCTTGCCTAATTGCTCTGGCCAAAACCTCCTGTACTATGTTGAATAAGAGTGGGCACCCTTGTCTTGTTCCTATTCTCAGAGGGATGGCTTTAATTTTTCAGCATTATGTATGATGTTGGTTGTGGGTTTGACATATATGGCCTTTATTATGATGTGGTACTTTCCTTCCATACCCATTTTATTGAGCATTTTTAATCATAAAGGGAAGTTGGATCTTGTCAAATGCTTTCTCTGCATCTATTGAGATGATCATGTGGTTTTTATTCCTCATTTTGTTAATGTGGTGTATCACACTGATTGATTTGCAGATGTCACACCATCCCTGCATAGCTGGTATAAAGCCCACTTGATCATGGTGTATGGTCATTTTAACATATTGCTGTATTCGGTTTGCCAATATTTTGTTGAGGATTTTTGCATCAATGTTTGTCAGAGATATTGGCCTGTAATTTTCCTTGTTTATGTTGTCCTTGCCTGGTTTTGGTATCAGGGTGATGTTGGCCTCGTAGAATGAGTTAGGAAGCACCTCGTCTTCTTCAATTTTTCAGAATAGTTTGAGAAGGATAAGTATTAAATCTTTGAATGTTTGGTAGAATTCTCCAGAGAAGCCATCTGGTCCTGGAGTTTTGTTTTCTGGGAGGTTTTTGATTACTGTTTCAATCTCTTTGCTCATGATTTGTCTATTCAGATTGTCTATTTCTTCTTGATTCAGTTTTGGGAGGTTGTATGAGGCTAAGAATTTATCCATTTCTTCTAGATTGCCCAATTCGTTAACCTACAGTTTTTCATAGTATTCTGTTATAATCCTTTGTATTTCTGTGTGGTGTCCATTGTAATTTCTCCTCTTTCATTTCTGATTTTATTTATTTGAGCCTTCTTTCTTTTTTTCTTAGTTTGCTAATTTTATTTGTCTTCTGAAAGAACTAGCTCTTAGTTTCATTTATCCTTTCTACTGTTTTTTGGTTTCAATTTCATTTATTTCTGCTCTAATTTTTATTATTTCCCACCTTCTGCTGACTTTGAGCTTTGTTTGTTCTTTTTCTAGTTCTATTAGGCATAGTTTAAGATTATTTATTTGACAATTTTCTTGTTTTTTGAGGTAGGCCTGGATTGCTATAAATTTCCTTCTTAGTACCACTTTTGCTGCATCCCATAAGAGTTGGTATATTGTGTTTTCATTTTCATTTGTCTCTAGGTATTTTTTCATTTCTCCTTTGATTTTTTCATTGATCCAACAGTTATTTACTAGCATGTTGTTTAGTCTCCACATATTTGTGACCTCCCAGCTTTTTTCTTGTACAGGACTTCTAGTTTCCTATCATTGCAGTTGGAAAAGATGCTTGTTATGATTTCAATCTTCTTAAATTAATTGAGGCTTGCAACATATGGTCTGTCTTTGAGAATGGTCCATGTGCACTTGAGAAGAATGTGTGTTTTGCTGTTTTTGGATGGAATGTTCTATATATATCTATTAAGTCCATCTGGTCTAGTGTTGCATTTAAGGTGACTGTTTCCCTGTTGACTTTCTGTCTAGATGAACTATCCATTGATGTAAGTGGGGTGTTGAGATCCCCCACTATTATAGTGTTACTGTCAATTTCTCCCTAATTTAGGTCTGTTAACAGTTGCTTTATATACTTTGGTGCTCCTGTGTTAGGTGCATATATATTAATAAGTGTATGTCCTCTTGGTGGAGTGTCCCTTTTATCATTATATATTGCCCCTCTTTGTCTTTTTTGTGTGTGTGTGAGGAAGATCAGCCCTGAGCTAACATCCACACCAATCCTCCTCTTTTTGCTGAGGAAGACTGGCCCTGGGCTAACATTTGTGCCCATCTTCCTCCACTTTATATGGGACGCTGCCACAGAATGGCCTGACAAGCGGTGCATGGGTGCACGCCTGGGATCCAAACCCAGGCCGCCAGCAGTAGGGTGTGCGCACTTAACCACTACGCCACGGGCCCCCCCCTTTGTCTTTTATTGTCTTTTTTATCTTGAAGTCTGCTTTGTCTGATATAAATATGGCTACATCTGCTTTCTTTTGCTTGCCATTTGCTTGGAGTATCATCTTCCATCCCTTCACTCTGAGCCTATCTTTGAATTTTGAGCTGAGATGTGTTTCCTAGGGGCAGCATATTGTTGGGTCTTGTTTTTTTAATCCATCTAGCCACTCTGTGTCTTTTGATTGAAGAATTCAATGAATTTACATCTAGAGTAATTATTGATACATGAGGGCTTAATACTACCATTTTATCTCTTGTTTTCTGGTTGTTCTTTATTTCCATTGTTTCTCTTCCCTGGTATCTCTGACTGCCATTTCATTGTGGTAGCTTTCTGTGATGGTTTTCTCTTTATTTATGATTTGTGACTCTGCTCTGATTTTTTGTTTAGTGGTTACCATGAGGTTTGTATAAAGGATCTCATAGTTGAGACATAGTCCATTTTCTGATAACCTCTTATCTCCATTAGCCTAAGTAGATTCCATCCCATTCCACTTCCCCTTCTATGTTATTGTTGTCACAAATTATTCTTTTTTGTGTTGTGAGTTTGTGACTAAATCGAAGTGTTTATAGTTATTTTTGATGCTTTCCTTCCTTTTATATTTTATGTTATAATTGTTTGCTAACCTATTCAGATAGAGAGCTGCAATTTTCTGATTTTGTCTATTTATAACCTCGCTCAAAGCTTTGTAAACCTTTACCTTTTTGTTTCAAGTCAGAGGACTTCCTTCATCATTTCTTGTAAAGGAAGTCTAGTAGTGATGAACTCCCTCAGCTTTTGTTTATCTGGGAAAAATTTTATTTCTCCATTGTATCTGAAGAATAGTTTTGCTGGATAGAATATTCTCAGCTGAAAGTTTTTGTCTTGCAATATTTTGAATATATCATTCCATTCCCTCCTACCCTGTAAGGTTTTTCTGAGAAATCTGCTGAAAGCCTGATAGGGGTTCATTTGTAGTTTATTTTCTTCCACCTTGCTGCTCTTAATATTTTTTCTTTGTCATTGACTTTTGACAGTTTTAATATTATAAGCCTTGGAGAAAGTCTTTTTGCATTGATGTAATTAGAAGTCCTATTAGCTTCATGTACTTGTAAGTCCAGTTCCTTCCCCAAGTTTGGGAAGTTCTCAGGTATTATTTCTTTGAACAAGCTCTCTGCTCCTTTCTCCCTCTGGGATACCTATAATCCTTATGTTACTTTCCCTAATTGAGTTGGATATTTCTCAAAAAATTTCTTCATTTTTAAAAAATCTTAGTTCTCTCTCCTCCTCCACCTGAGGCATTTCTAGATTTCTATCTTCTAATTCACTAATTCTGTCCTCCATAGGGTCTGCTCTATTTTTTATGGTTTCTACATTATTTTTTATCTCATTAATTGTGCTCTTCATATCCAGAATTTCTGTATAGTTTTTTTAAGGGCTTCAATCTCATTGGCAAAATATTCCTTCTGTTCATTAATTTTATTCCTGAGCTCATTGAACCATCTCTGTGTGTTTTCTTGTAACTCGTTGAGTTTTTTTTATGACAGCTATTTTGAATTCCCTGTCATATAAATTGTAATCTTTTGTGGCTTCAGGTTTGGTTTCTGGAGAGCTGTCATTTTCCTTCTGTTCTGCAGTGTTACTCTAGTTCTTCATGGTGTTAAATGAATTGATCCTCTGCCAGTGCATTTGTGGTAGTAGCAGGTCGCAGATTCCACCTGCCGCTGTTGGTGGGGGGGGCAGGTGCTGTGTTTTCTGGTCCCACCCCATCTGCTGGTAGTTTTTCCTGTTGGGCCACTCTGCATTTTCACGGGCTGGCCGCAGCTGCTTGGCAGGTAGCACTCGTGCTGGCAGGGCTGCTGTGCTCGGCAGGTGGTGCAGCTTCACACGGGCTGAGCTGCCACTGCTACTCACTGGGAAGTATTCTGCGGGTGGGGCACCTTCATGTGGGCCAAGAACTTTGTTCAGTGGGTGGGTTGGCCAAGCTGTTGAACTAGGTGAGTGGGGCAGCTTTGCGTGGGCTGAGCCACTGCCACTTCATGGGGACCATTCGCACAGGTGGTGCTGCCTCAGTAGGTGGGTGCTCCCATAGGCCAGGCTACCACTCTGAAAGCGTTCACATACTGGCCAGGCTGCCCACACCTCCACTCACAGTGGCACTGACTGCTGTGTGAGGATCTGTGACCTGGATCACAGCTCTGGGAAGGGGGAGTGGTCCACTCAGTTCCACTGCTTCACAGGGATGCAGTCCACCCACCTGTGGATGTATAGCTGCGTGGATCTCTCACGTGTCCTGTTGTGTCATACAGGGAATCCTCTGTTGGTTAATGGATGTCTGTTTAGTTGTGCCTTAGAAGGAAGAGAGAAAGGTAACAACTCACTCTGCCATGATGCTGATGTCACTCCCAGAAAAAAGTACTTAAAAGAGAGATTAACATATTTATACAAAAAGTCGAATTAGAATAATTATCCCCTCAGGAGGTTTTGTAGTAGAGTGACCCAGGTAAGAAAGTTCCCTGTTAACAATGTTCCCCAGCACCCTAAAGAGTGTATCTCAGCAAGTTCCAGAGAGTGGATTTCAGTAAGTTACACTGGCACAACACCAGGAATTCTACTAAGTTCCAGTGGGCAGAGTTCCAGAAAGTTCTGGTGCAACACCAGAGTGCATTGTCTGTCATTCTGTATGTTATGGTCACACTGCATCCAATAAAGTCTGAATCTTACCCCTGGTGGGGTGAGGGTGGGGGTGTCTTCCTTGGGCACTCTATCTTAGCCCTAAAGGTGGTAGCTACTCCTTATAGCTGTTACTCCTATATTTTCTAGAGTTCTTTTCATTTCTTACCAGCCAATCTCTTGTTACCCCAATCTCCTGTTGTGAGGAGTAAGTGAAACTGCAAAGTCTGAGGAGACAGTTCCTACAAGAACTGTCCTCACTTCTTATGCCAATTGCAAGTTCAGGGGCATCCCCAAACCACCCTCAATTTCAATAATTTGCTAAAGGACTCACAGAACTCACAGAAAGTTATTATATTTATGGTTTGTTACGGAGAAAGGATACATGTTAAAATCTGTAAGGGAAGAGATGCATAGGGCAGAGTCTGGGAAGGGTCCAAACACAGATCTTCTATTCTCTCCATGTAGAAACAGGGATAGCACTACCTTTCCCTGGCCATGAGATGTGCACAAGGCATTACCAACCAGGGAAGCTCACCAAACTTTTGCTGTCCACAGTCTTGATTAGCAATCAATCTCATACTGCCCATGTGGCTGACTTTTAGTCTCCAGCCTCTTCCAGTGGTTGGGCTAATACCTTTAGTCTCCATTTCCTCCTGAGGTTGGAACTGACATGGCATGTCCCAAAGCCCCCATCATAAATCACACTGTTAGACAGTCCAGTGGCCAAAGCCCCAGGCAAACAAAGACATTCCTATCTAGTAGGCCTGGAGATAACCTCCAAGGAGCTGAGGGCAAAGGGCAGACCTCTCTTCACTACACATCTGTTGTAGTTTATAAATTTTTCTTTTTTTTTTTTAATTAATTTTGCTCTTTATTCATGAACATTAAAAGCTGGAAGTTAATAAATATTTTATTTTTTTTTATTTATTTTTTTCCTTATCTTTATTTTATTATTTTATTATTATTTTTAATTTTTTGTTTATTGCAGTAACATTGGTTTATAACATTGTAAAAATTTCAGGTGTACATCATTGTACTTCTATTTCTGCATAGATTACATCGTGTTCACCACCAAAATACTAATTACAACCCATCACCACACACGTACCGAATTTTTCTAATACTTCATTAGTTGGAGTATGTATATAAAGGAATCTTCATATTAGTAATTTCCTTATTCTGAGATACAGTTTCTATACCAAAATAAATCTTCATTATTTCTCTTTATTTCCTAGTTTTCAAAATAGTGAATTGTTTCACAAGTATGCTTCAAAGGGATCAATTATTTTATTAGGAGGAGTAAAACGATTAACTCAGGAATTGAAACATATATAATAGTTTTAATCCACTGTAGTTATCATTTATTGATGGTCATAATGTGTCATCCTTGGTTATTTCAACTTTGCTCCTAAATCCTTTTTTTTTTTTTAATTTATTTATTTGTTTTCTCCCAAAGCCCCAGTAGATAGTTGTATGTCATAGGTGCACATCCTTCTAGTTGCTGTACGTGGGACGCGGCCTCAGCATGGCCGGAGAAGTGGTGCGTCGGTGCGCGCCCGGGATCCGAACCCGGGCCGCCAACAGCGGAGCACGCGCACTTAACCACTAAGCCATGGGGCTGGCCCTTTTTTTTTTTTTTTAAAGATTTTATTTGTTTATTTTTTTGCCCCCAAAGCCCAGGAGATAGTTGTATGTCACAGCTGCACATCCCTCCAGCTGCTGTATGTGGGACTCAGCCTCAGCATGGCCAGAGGAGTGGTGCCTCGGTGCACGCCCAGGATCCGAACCCGGGCCGCCAGCAGCGGAGCGCGCGCACTTAACCTCCAAGCCATGGGGCCGGCCCAGCTCCTAAATCCTTTTGATATGATCTAAGCCATGTTTCATATTTCCTTCCTTTCTGTTATACAAGATTTTCCAAGATCATCTCATACATTTCCTGCGCCAGCCCTGATTCAGTCATTTCTCCAAGGAGCCTTGGTTTATTTTGTGGGAAATAGTTAGGGACCATAATCCAGGCACTAGGGATGTTATTGCTACTAGGTTGGTCATTGTTCATATGCTTTTCAGTGGATAGAGCTACGAATGAACATATTATGTTGTTATGTTACATTGTGATATAACATGGGTTCATACTGAACTACAACATTTTTACTTAAACTCATTGATCTTACATTTGTATTTCCTTAGTCTCATGTCGAAATTCCTGGTTCTCAAAGATATAAACGTAATTCTTATTTGCTTCCTCTTGCACATAGACATACTTATCACAGAATAACAACACAATTACTGAAAATAGTTTAAAATTAGTGTAAAGTTACTTTTTCTTTAGGGAAAATTCAACTTAGCATGCACAATTAATTAATGTGTGCAAAGTCACTTGGTGTTTTCATGCTAAATGGTTGTGCTGCCAACTGAATACACAAATTTCACTTGTTTCATTTTACTTTCAATTTTTAGAGATGGCTTTTTAAAATTTAATTTTGTTTTATAGTACATAAAATATTAATATGGAGTATAGAAAAAAGAAATTAGAGTTAAAATATTCTGAAGTTATATTTTTTAAGAGGAGGGCATACATAAAATTTAAGAATTTAACATATTTCTAAATCAGGTATGTGTATTTGAAAATAAGAATAGCTAGGGGCCGGCCCGGTGGCGCAAGCAGTTAAGTGCACGCGCTCTGCTGCCGCGGCCCAGGGTTCACCAGTTCGGATCCCGGGCGCACACTGACACACTACTTGTCAAGCGATGCTGTGGCGGTGTCCCATATAAAGTGGAGGAGGATGTTAGCCCAGGGCCAGTCTTCCTCAGCAAAAAAAAAAGGAGGATTGGCAGATATTAGCACAGGGCTGATCTCCTCACAAAAATAAAAAAAAAATAAGAATAGCTACTAAAACAATACAAAAATTAGTAGTAATGAGAATAAGGAAAACTTCAACAATCACACAGAAGGCAATGTATTAGTTGCTATTAGTGCATGACAAATTACCCCAAAACTTGGTAGCTTAAAATAACAAATACTTACTATCTCACAGTTTCTGTGGGTCAGTAATTCAGAAGAAGCTCAGCTAGATGGAACTAATTCAGGATCTCTTATGAGGTTACAGTCTATATGTAGGCCAGTGCTGTAGTCATCTGAAGGCTTGACTGGGGCTGGAGGATCTGCTTTGAGGCCCAGTCATGTGGCATTAGCATGAGGCCTCAGTTCTTCACCAGCTTTCTCCAAAGTTACACACTGTCATTTCTACTTTATTTGAAAAAGCAAGTAGCTAAGTGAAGTCCACAGGCAAGAAGAGGTGAATTAGGCACCATGAATCAAATGAAAGAGTATTGAGAATTTGTAGGCATATGTCAAAACTGTCACAGGCAGAAAGAAGGAAAACACATAAGCGAAGAAAAAACTTAGTAAATAGAAAACACAAAATAAAATCCAAAGAATGGATACGAAATATGAATAATTTAAGTGAATATTAATAGATTTATTATGCTTACCTATTAAAAGAGAAATATTTAAAGACTGGATTTTTTAAAAAGGCAGAAATGTGCTGCTTATGAGGTACTCCAAATCATAATAACATAGAAGGTAAAGAGATAAACAATATATACTAGACAAACATTAAGCAAAAGAAAGTTAGTGAAGCAACAATAATATCATATAAAACAGAAATTATTGCAAAATGCATTAGTAGGGAAAAGAAGAATTACTTATTGATAAAAGGAACAACTAACCAGAAAATTCTAACAGTTCTGAAATTGTATGCACCTTGTATACAAAACCATAATCATATGGAGAAATTTAAAAATCCACAATTCTGCCACATTTTCATAAAATCAAGCAGAAAAAAATTTGTTTAGCTCATATATCGTTTTATTTTATTTCTTTTTAATAATTTTATTTATTTATTCATTTTTCCCCCAAAGGCCCAGTAGATAGTTGTATGTCTTAGCTGCACATCCTTCTAGTTGCTGTATGTGGGACGTGGCCTCAGCATGGCCGGAGAAGCAGTGTGTCAGTGCGCGCCCAGGATTGGAACCGGGCCGCCAGCAGCAGAGCGCAGGCACTTAACCGCTAAGCCACGGGCCGCCCCTCATATATCGTTTTAATTTACAATAAATTTAAAAGGTTGAACTGCACTCAATAATTACAGAATAAAAAAATAGAGATATAGATGTAGAAATAAGATATAGAATATTAGAGAATGAATATTCTTTTCAATCATAGGTGGAACATTTGCAAAAACTGACCACCAAATCAGTCATAGACACTTATCAATCAATACAAAAGAATAAATCTGATACAGACTGCAGTGCACAAAAATGAAAAGTTAATAATAAAACATAGAATAATACTTAAATTTAAGAATGCATATGTATGTTAAATTATAAATGCACTCATATGTTTATAAATTTTAAAATGTACTTCAAAACAATTCATGGTCAAAGGAGAAACTATAATAAAAATTATAAAAATTTAGAACAGAACAAAAATAAAAGTCTTATACTTTAAAATTTGTACTATGGAGCTAAAGTGGTCCATGTTGAGAAATGTGAACATTACTGCCTTTTCTGGATAAAAAGTAAAACTGAAAATTAACGAATTACATATTTGGGTTTTTTTTATTTTTTATTTATTTATTTTTGTGTGTGTGAGGAAGATCAGCCCTGTGTTAACATCTGCCGATCCTCCTCTTTTTTTGCTGAGGAAGACTGGCCCTGTGCTAACATCCATGCCCATCTTCCTCCACTTTATATGGGACGCCACGCCAACATGGCTTGCCAAGCCGTGCGTTGGCGCGCGCACGGGACCCGAACCTGCGAACCCCAGGCCGCCGCAGCTGAGTGCGCGCACTTAACCACTTGTGCCACCGGCCAACCCCGGGCGAATTACATATTTGACTCAGAGTAGGAAAAAGAACAACATACATCAAGAAAAAGGAAGAGAAAAAAGTATCTAAAGATCAGAGCAATAAGTAATATATTCAAAGGCAAATAAATACAGAAAGGATAAAAGTAACCAAAAACTTTATTTGAAAAGATTAATAAAGTAGACAACTCACTGGCAATATTAGTCACAACACCATAGAGACTACACATACAAACAGTAGTAGGAATACTAAATAGGATATAACTGTAACAGTTTTTATAAAGAAAACTCTGTGAACAATTTTATGTGAACAAATTTGAAATCTTAGGTAAAATGGACTATTACCAAAAAAATGAAAATTACCAAAATCAATCCAAGAAGAAATAGGAAATATGAATAGTTTAAAAATTATTAAAGAAACTAAAACAATAATAAAAAATCTCCAAAAATAACAGATCCAGATGTTTTTAAGATAATATTTTTTATTTTGAAATAATTAAAGCTTGGTTATTGACCCTCAAAAGGTTTAGCCCAGGACCCCTTTCCTTTCCTCCAGGTGCTGGATTGGAAGTCTTAGGTCTCTAAAGTCAGTTACTCACTCATTCATCATATAGTATGGATCATCCATGAGGAAGAACCTGTGACTTGATCCTTACCAATGGCATATAGCAAAGGTGATGGGATGTTACTCTCTTAATTAGGTGGCATTATGTAAGGATCTCTCTTACCAGACTGGATACTCTTTGCTGACTCAGTGAAGTAAGCGGTGATTTTGAGGAAGCCTACATGGTAAGGAACCGTGGGTGACCTCCAGGATTTGCGGACAGCTTCTAGCTGACAGCAAGCAAAAAGCTGGAGCCATCAGTCACACAGCATCAAAGAAATGAATTCTGTAAACACCTGATTGAACTTGGAAGTGGATTCTTCCCCAGTCAAGCCTACAGGTGAGAATGCAGCCTGGCCAATACCTTAATTGCAGGCTTATGAGACCCTTAAACAGAGGATCCAGTTAAGCCACACGTGGATTTCTAACCCACAGAAACTGAGAGATAATAATTGTATTGAAAAAAAAAAAAGAAAGAAAGAAATTTATTCTTTCACAGTTCTGGAGGACAGAAGTCCAAAATCAAACTAGGCCAAAAGCAAGGTGTTGGCAGGGTCGTACTCCCTCTGGAGGCTCTAGCAAAAAATTCATTCCTTACCATTTACAGCTTCTGGTAGCTACCACATACCCTAACTTGTAGCCACATCACTCCAATATTTACCTCTATGGTCACTTTGCTTTCTTCTCTTCTGTGTGTCAAATCTTGTAAGGATCCCTCTTTTAAGGATACATGTGAATGCATTTAGAGCCCGCACTAATTATCCCATACTCTCCCTAACTCCAGATCCTTAACTTAATCACATTTACAAATCTTTGCCATATAAAGAAACATTTACAGATTTCAGCAATTAGGAACTGATATCCTTGGGAGACATTATTCAATCTGCTACAGCTAGAGAGGGCCATTTAAACTTGGCTCATGTGTACTTTCTTTTTTTACTTTTTATTAAAATTTTTTAAAAACTATATAGTATTCAGATTGTCTATTTCTTCGTGTATGTTTTGGCAAATTCTGTCTTTCAAGGAATTGGTCCATTTCAACTAGTTTATCAAATTTGTAAGCATAGAATTGTTCATAGAATTCCTTCATTATAGTTTTAATGTCCACAGGATCCTTAGTGATGTCTCCTTTTTTTATTTCTGTTATTAGTAATTTGCATCCTCTCTCTTTTTTTCTTAGTTAGCCTGGTTAGAGGCTTATCAGTTGATTGAACTTTTCAAAGAAGCAGCTTTTAATTTCATTTATTTTCTCTATTGATTTCTTATTTTCAATTTAATTATTATTATAATTAATTATTATTTCTTTTCCTCTGCTTACTTTGAATTTAATGTGCTTTTCTTTTTCTAGTTTCCTAAGGTGGGAACTTAAATGATTGATTTTGGATCTTTCTTCTTTTCTAACATATGCATCCAATGCTATAAATTTCCTTCTAAGTACTACTTTCACTGTTTCCCACAAATTTTGGTAAGTTGTGTTTTCATTTTCATTTAATTCAAAATATTTTTTAATTTCTCTTGAGATTTCTTCTTTGATCCATCTGTTATTTAGAAGTGTGTTTTTTAATCTCCATGTATTTTGGGATTTTCCGGCTATCTTTCTGTTATCTAATTCTAGGGTAATTCCATTGTTGTCTGAGATCAAACACTGTATAATTTCTATTCTTTTAAATTTGTTAAGGGGCCGGCCCAGTGGTGTAGCAGTTAAGTGCTCGCGCTCGCTGTGGCGGCCCGGGGTTCGGATCCTGGGTGCACACTGAAGCACCGCTTATCAAGCCATGCTCTGGTGGCATCCCATATAAAGTGGAGGAAGATGGGCACAGATGTTAGCTCAGGGCCAGTCTTCCTCAGCAAAAAGAGGAGGATTGGCACTGGATGTTAGCTCAGGGCTAATCTTCCTCACACACAAAAAAATTTGTCAAGGTGTGTTTTATGACTCAGAATGTGATCTACCCTGGTGAATGATTCTTGTGAGCTTAAGAAGGATGTGTATTCTGCTGTTGTTGGATGAAGTAGACTATTGATGTCAATTACATCCAGTTGAGTAGTGGTGTTGAGTTCGACTATGTCCTTAGTGATTTTCTGCCTGCTGGATCTGTCCATTTCTGACAGAGAGGTGTTGAAGTCTCCAAATATGATACTGGATTCATCTATTTCTCTTCGCAGTTCTATCAGTTTTTTCCTCATGTAGTTTGGTGCTCTGCTTTTAGGCTCATACATGTTAAGGATTATTAAATCTTCTTGGAGAATTGATTCCTTTACCAATATATAATGTCCTTCTATATCCCTGATAATTTTCTTTGCTTTGAAGTTGGCTCTCTCTGATACTAGTATAGCAGCTCTTGCTTTCTTTTGATTAGAGTTAGCATGGTATATTTTTCTCCATCCATTTACTTTTAATCTATATGTGTTTTTATATTTAAAGTGGGTTTCTTCTACACAACATATAGTTGAGTCTTGTTTTCTGATCTACTCTTATAATCTCTCCCTTTTAATTGGTGCATTTAGACCATTGACATTCAAAGTGATTATTGACAATATTTGGGTTAATATCTACCATGTTTGTTATCGTTTTCTATTTGTTGCCTTGTTCTTTGTTCCTGTTTTTGTATTCAAATTCTTTTCTTCATTTTGTGGTTTTAATGGAGCATTTTATATGATTCCATTTTCTCACCTTTTTTTTTTTTGGTGAGGAAGTTTAGCCCTGTGCTAACATCTGTCACCAATCCTCCTCTTTTTGGGGAGGAAGATTAACCCTGAGCTAACATCTGTGCCCATCTTCCTCTATTTTATCTGGGGCGCCTGCCAAAGCATGGCTTGAGGAGCAGTGCATAGGTCTGCACCCAGGATCCAAACCCGTGAACGCCAGGCTGCCAAAGTGGAGTGCACGAACTTAACCACTACACCACCGGTCTTGCCCCTCAACTATCTTTTTACAAAAATTTTTTTTTATTGAGGTCATACTAGTTTATGACATTGTGAAATTTCAGTTGTACAATATTATTTGTCAGTCACCATATATATGTGTCTGTTTACCCCATATGCCTACCCTCCAACTCCCTTTTCGTGGGTAACCACTAATATGTTCTCATTGTCCATGTGTTTGTTTATCTTCCACATATGAGTGAAATCATCTGCTGTTTGTCTTCTCCTGTCTGGCTTATTTAACTTAACATGATATCCTCAAGGTTCATCCATGTTGTTGCAAATGGGACGATTTTGTCTTTTTTATGGCTGAGTAGTATTCCATTGTATATATATATCACATCTTCTTTATCCAATCATCAGTCAAGGGACACTTGGGTTGCTTCCACTTCTTGGCTATAGGGAATAATGCTGCAATGAACATAGGGGTGCATAAGCTTCTTTGCATTGTTGATTTCAGGATCTTTGGATAAATACTGAGTAGTGGGATAGCTGGATCATAAGATATTTCTATTTTTAATTTTTTGAGGGATCTATATACTGTTTTCCATAGAGGCTACAGCAGTTTACATTCCCACCAGCAGTGAATGAGTGTTCCTGTTTCTCCACAACCACTCCAACATTTGTTATTTTTTGTCTTGGTGATTATAGCTGTTCTAATGGGTGTAAGGTGATATCTTAGTGTAGTTTTGTTTTGCATTTCCCTGATGATTAGTGATGTTGAACATCTTTTCATGTGCCTATTGGCCATCTGTATATCTTCTTTGGAAAAATGTCTGTTCATATCCTCTGCCCATTTTTTGATCCAATAGTTTGTATTTTTTGTTGTTCAGTTGTGTGAATTCTTTATATATTATGGAGATTAGCCTCTTGTCAGATATATGATTTGCAAATATTTTCTCCCAGCTGGTAGGGGTTGTCTTTTCATTTTGATCCTTGTTTCCTTTGCCTTGCAGAAGCTCTTTAGTCTGGTGAAGTCCCACTTACTTATTTTTGTTTGTTTGTTTGTTTCCCTTGTCCAAGTAGACATGGAATTTGAAACAATCCCTCTAAGACTGAAGTCAAAGAGTGTACTGCCTATATTTTCTTCCAGGAGTTTTATAGTTTCAGGTCTTATCTTCAAGTCTTTGATACATTTTGAGTTAATTTTTGTGTATGGCAAAAGATAATGGTCTACTTTCATTCTTCTGCATGTGGCTGTCCAGTTTTCTCAGCACCATTTCTTTCTCCATTGTATGTTCTTAGCTCCTTTGTCAAAGATTAGCTGTCTGTAATTGTGTGGTTTTATTTCTGGGCTTTCAATTCTGTTCAATTGATCTGTGTGTCTGTTTTTGTACCAGTACCATGCTGTTTTAATTATTATAGCTTTGTAGTATATTCTGAAGTCAGAGATTGTGATGCCTCCAGTTTTGTTTTTTTTTCTTAGGACTGTTTTAGCTATTCCAGGTCTTTTGTTGCCCCATATTAATTTTAGTATTCTTTGTTCTGTTTCCGTGAAGAATGTTATTGGGATTCTGGTTGGGATTACATTGAGTCTGTAGATTGCTTTAGGTAATATGGACAATTTAATTATGTTTATTCTTCCAATCCATGTGTGTGGATATCTTTCTTTACATTATCATCGATTTCTTTCGATAATGTCTTATATTTTTCATTGTATAGGTCTTTGACCTCTTTGGTTAAATTTATTCCTAGATAGTTGATTCTTTTTGTTGCAATTGTAAATGGGATTGTCTTCTTGAGTTCTTTTTCTGTTAGTTTGTTATTAGAGTATAGAAATGCAACTGATTTTTGTGTGTTGATTTTGTACCCTGCAACTTTGCTGTAGTTGTTGATTATTTCTAATAGTTTTCCAATGGATTCTTTAGGGTTTTCTATATATAAAATCATGTCATCTGCAAACAGCAAGATTTCACTTCTTCACTGCCTATTTGGATTACTTTTATTCCTTTTTCTTGCCTAATTGCTCTGGCCAAAACCTCCTGTACTATGTTGAATAAGAGTGGCGAGAGTGGGCACACTTGTCTTGTTCCTGTTCTCAGAGGGATGGCTTTTAGTTTTTCCCTGTTGAGTATAATGTTGGCTGTGGGTTTGTCATATATGGCCTTTATTATGATGGGGTGCTTTCCTTCTATACCCATTTTGTTGAGAGTTTTTATCATAAGTGGGTGTTGGATCTTGTCAAATGCCTTCTCTGCATCTATTGAGATGATCATGTGGATTTTATTCCTCATTTTGTTAATGTGGTGTATCACATTGATTGATTTGTGGATGTTGAACTATCCCTGTGTCCCTGGTATAAATCCCACTTGATCATGGAGTATGATCTTTTTAATTTATTACTGTATTCAGCTTGCCAATATTTTGTTGAGCATTTTTGCAGCCATGTTCATCAGCGATATTGGTCTGTAATTTTCCTTGTTTGTGTTGTCCTTGTAGGTGATGTTGGCCTTGTAGAATGTGGTGGGAAGTGTTCCATCTTCCTCTATATTTTGGAACAGTTTGATAAGGATAGGTATAAAATCTTCTTTGAATGTTTCGTAAAATTCTTCAGAAAAGCCATCTGTCCTGGACTTTTATTTTTTCAGATTTTTGATTACTGTTTCAATCTCCCTACTGGTAATTAGTCTATTCAGATTCTCTATTTCTTCTTGATTCAGTTTTGGGAGGTAGTATGAGTCTAAGACTTTATACAATTCTTCTAGATTGTCGAATTTTTTGGCATGTAGTTTTTCATGGTATTCTTTTATAATCCTTTGTATTTCTGTGGTATGCATTGTAATTTCTCCTCTTTCCTTTGTGATTTTATTTATTTGAACCTTCTCTCTTCTTTTCTTGGTGAGTCTGGCTAAGGGTTTGTTAATTTCGTTTATCTTCTGAAAGAACTAGCTCTTTGTTTCATTGATCCTTTGTACTTTTTTTGTTTTTTGGGTTTTTTTTGGTTTCCATTCCATTTATTTCTTCTCTAATTTTTATTGTTTCCCTCCTTCTGCTGACTTTAGGATATTTTTGTTCTTCTTTTTCTAATTATGTTAGGTGTGGTTTAAGATTTCTTATTTGGGATTTTTCTTGTTTGTTAAGGTGGGCTTGTAATGCTGAGAATTTCCCTCTCAGGACTGTTATTGCTGCATCCCCTATCAGTTGGTATGGTGTATTTTCATTTTCATTTGTTGTGAGATATTCTTTGATTTCTCTAATTTCTTCAATGATCCATTGGTTGTTCAGTTCAATAAGCATGTTGTTTATTCCCACATCTTTGTCACTTTCCCAGTTTTTTTTTCTTGTAGTTGCTTTCTAGTTTCATAGCATTATGGTCTGAAAAGATGCTTGTTATGATTTCAATCTTCTTAAATTTATAAAGGCTTGCCTTGTTTCCCAACATATGGTCTATCCTTGAGAATGTTCCATGCACACTTGAGAAGAATTTGTATTCTGCTGTGTTTGGGTGGAGTGCTCTATATATATCTATTATAGGAGTCAATCCTGTCTAGTTTTTCATTTAAGTCCACTATTTCCTTATTGACTTTCTGTCTGGATGATCTATCCATCGATGTAAGTGGGGTGTTAAGGTTCCTTACTATTATAGTGTTTTTATTAATATTTCCTTTTTGGTTTGTTAATATTTGCTTTATTTACTTTGGTGCTCCTGTGTTGCATGCATATATATTTATAAGTGATATGTCTTCTTGATGGAGTGTCCCTTTTATCATTATATATTGCCCCTTTGTCTCTCATTACCTGTTTTATCTTGAAGTCTGCTTTGTCTGATACAAGTATGGCAACACCTGCTTTCTTTTGTTTGCCATTAGCTTGGAGTATCGTCTTCCATCTCTCCACTCTAAGCCTGTGTTTGTCTTTAGAGCTGAGATGTGTTTCCTGGAGGCAGTAAATTGTTGGGTCTTGTTTTTTTAAACCATCCAGCCACTCTGTGTCTTTTGATTGGGAAATTCAATCCATTTACATTTAGGGTGATTATTGATATATGAGGGCTTAATCCTGCCATTTTATCACTTAGTTTTCAGTTGTTATGTATTTCTTTTGTTTCTTGTCCTGTGTATTTCGGACTGCCAATTCAGTTTGGTGGACCTCTATGATGGTTTTCTCAGTTTTCTCTTTATTTATCATTTGTGTCTTTGTTCTGATTTTTTGTATAGTGGTTACTGTGAGGTTTGTATAAAATAACTCATGGATAAAATAGTCCATTCCCTGATAGCCTCCTGTTCCCCTACTCTAAGCAGATTTCATCTCTATCCTCTGCCCCTTCTAAGTTGTTGTCACAACTTATTCCATTATGTATTGTGAATCTTGGTTAAAATGAAGTGATATTTACTTTTGATATTTTCCTTCCCCTTATTTTTAGAATTATAATTACGTGTTTGCTAATCTGTTCTGATAGAGAGTTGCAATTTTCTGATTTTGTCTATCTACTTATCTCCTTGCTCAAGGTTCTGTAAAACTTTTCTTCTTCATCTTCTTTCCAGGTATGAGGGCCTTCTTGAACAAATCTGTAGGGGGCGGGGAGTCTTGTGGCAATGAACTCCCTTAGCTTTTGTTTATCTGGGAAAGTTTTTATTTCTCCACCATATCTAAAGTTTCGCCAGATAGAGTATTCTTGGCTGAAAATTTTTGTCTTTTGAAATTTTAAATATATCATTCCACTCTCTCCTAGCCTATAATGTTTCTGCTGGGAAATCTGCTGAAAGCTTCATAAGGGTTCATTTGTAGGTTATTCTCTTCTGCTTTGCTGCCCTCAATATTTTTTCTTTGTCATCGACTTTTTCCAGCTTTACTAATATATGCCTTGGAGAATGTCTTTTTACATTGATATAATTAGGAGTTCTGTTGGCTTTCTTTACATGTAATTCCAGCTCCTTCTCCAGGTTTCTGAAGTTCTCAAGTTATTATTTCTTTGACCAAGCTCTCTGCTCCTTTTTCCCTCTCCTCTCTCTGGAATATCTGTAACCCTTATGTGGCATTTTCTAATTGAGTTGGATATTTCTTGGAGAATTTCTTCATTTCCTTTTAGTCTAAGTTCTCTCTCCTCCATCTGAAGCATTTCTGTATTCCTATCCTCTAGACTGATAATTCTATCCTTCATATTGTCAGCTCTGTTGTTTAAGGATTTTTCTTTATTTCATCCATGTGTTTTTCATCTCCAATAATTCTGATTGGTTTTTGTTTATAGTTTCCACCTCTTTTGTGAAGAATTCCCTCTGTTCAGTAATTTGGCTCCTGATTTCATTGAACTGTCTTTCAGAATTCTCTTCTAACTCGTTGAGTTTTCTTGTGATTGCTGTCTTGAATTCTCTGTCATTTAGATTGTAGATTTCCATGCCTTCAGGATTAATTTCTGGGTGTTTGTCTTTTGCCTTCTTGTGTGGAGTATTAATATTTTTCTTTATACCATTTGATTGAGTGGATTTGTGCTGGCACATAATGATAGTTTCTCAATACAATTTCTACCTGCTGCCACTTGCATGGAGCAGGAGCTGTGTGATCTGATCCCACTACCATGATCCCTGTCAGGTGTGCCCATCCAAGCCTGGGCCACTCCTTGGGATCACAGTGGCCCTGTGGGGTCTCCCACTGAATGGGAAAGTAGTCATGCAGGGGGCTCAGGGCTGCTGCCACCTGCTCCCACAGTCCCGTAGAGTTGCACTCTCCCCTTCAGGGCCACAGTGGTACTATGGGCTTTCACAGCAGCTGGGAGCTCATTTGGTTCATGCCGCCATCTGCTCTTAGGTGCCAACCATTGTGCTTGGTGGGTGGGAACTCCCCTCTGGGACCAAGCCAAAGCCACTCCCTAGGATCAAGGTGGGATTATGGACTCTCCCACTGGACAAGAGAGTGATCACATAGGGGCTCAGGGCTACTGCCACCTGCTCCCACTGTCCCGTTGAGACACATTTCTCCCCTTCTGGGCCACAACAGTACTATGGGCGTTCACAGCAGCCGGGAGCTTGTTCACCCAGATGGCAGCTCAGCGGCCCTCTGCTCCTAGGTCACACCAGCCTTTGTGTTTGGTGGGCGGGGCTTCCCCACTGGGTCCAAGCCTGAGCTGCTCTCTGTGGGCTGCCTGGCCCTAAGGCTCTCCCACCAGACGGGGAGGCAATCCCACTGGGGGCTCAGGGCTGCCGTCACCTGTTTCCACACTCATGCTGAGGCACACCCCCACCCTCAGGGCAGCATCAGTGCTGTGATCGCTCCATCCGGGAAAGTAGTCACACTCATGTGCTGGGCTGCCTGGGGTCCACAGGGTGCTCACCTAACTTTTTTGTGTGTGTGTGAGGAAGATCAGCCCTGAGCTAATATCCGATGCCAATCCTCTTCTCTTTTTTTTGTTGAGGAAGATTGGCCCTGGGCTAACATCCATGCCCATCTTCCTCTACCTTTATATGGGATGCTGCCACAGCATGGCTTGACAAGCGCTGCATTGATGTGTGCCCGGGATCCGAACCTGTGAACCCTCGGGCCACCGAAGCGGAGCACGCGCACTTAACTGCTGCGCCACTGGGCTGGCCTTGGTGCTCACCTATCTTCACCACTTCTTCAGGGGGTAGTCCATCCACCTTCAGATGTATAGCTGCTCAGGTCTTTCAGGCATCCTGATGTGCTGTGTGGGTATCCTCTGCTGATCAGCTAATGTCCTTTTAGTTGTAGTTCGAAGGGGGAGAGATGCAGGGAACAGCTCACTCCACTGTGTTGCTGACATCACCTTACCTTTTTTACTTTTAAGAGGCTGAATTTTGTCAGATGTCCTGGGTGATACTTTTGTTTCACAGTCCCACCTCTGCCCAGCATGGGATATTTGACCTGCTCTGTGTCCTGCCTCGATCAGGTCCCCCCCTTAGACAATCTGGTACCTCCAGGCTCCCCCTGGGAACCCCATGTTGGTGCCAGGCTTGGTGCAGACGCCTGTTCTACACAGTGCTGTAGTTCTGAACTCCGCAGCACCCATGATTACAGGCTCACACCACCATGACTTGGCTCTCCTTTCCTAACAAATCAATTATTATGCTATTTTAAACTCTTTTTAGTGGTTACTCTAGAGTTTGAAACGTACATTTTCAACTAATCCAAGTCTACTTTTAAAGAACATTATATCACTTCATGGGTAATGTGAGTATCTTATAATAACAAGATAATCCTAATTCCACCTTCTTGTCCCTTATATCATTGCTGTTGTACTTTTATATAAGTATACATAAGCGTATATATATACCTATACATAAAAGATATTTTCATAAACATACATAATGAAAAACTGTTCGTTTTTGCTGTTATTATTATTTTGAACAGTCATCTGCTATATCAATTAAGAATTAAGGAAAAGAAAAGTTTTTATTTTACCTTCATTTACTCCCTCTTCAATTTCTTTACGTAGATTTGAGTTTCTGACACATATTATTTTCCTTCTCTCCAAAGAACTTCTTTTAACATTTCTTACAATGCATTCTTCGTTTCTGTCTCAGTGTTTTTGGTCTTTAGTGTTTCTTTTCGGTTCTTTCTTAGAATTTCTCTCTCAGCTTACATTGCCCGCCTGTTCTTAAGTGCTGTTTACTTAATTGTTAGAGAGCCCTTAGTGTAATAACCATAGTTGTTTAAGTTCCTGGTCTAATAATTTCAAATGCCTGCTATATCTGAGTCTGGTTCTGAGGCTTGTTCTCTTTTTTTTTTTTTTAATTTATTTATTTATTTTTTCCCCCAAAGCCCCAGTAGATAGTTGTATGTCATAGCTGCACGTCCTTCTAGTTGCTGTATGTGGGACGCGGCCTCAGCGTGGCCGGAGAAGCAAAGCGTCGGTGCGCGCCTGGGATCCGAACCCAGGCCGCCAGCAGCAGAGCGCGCTCACTTAACCGCTAAGCCATGGGGCCAGCCCTGTTCTGTCTCCTCAAACTGAGTCTTTTGCCTTTTGGTATGCCTTGTAATTTTTTCTTTATAACCAGACATGGTTTACTGGGTAAAAGGAACCTCTATAAATAGGCCTTTAGTGATGTGGTAGTGAGGTGTGGAGTGAGGGCAAGTAATCTATAGTCGTATGATTTGGTCTCAGTCTTTTAGTGAGCCCACTCCTCAGGTCTGTGAACTTAAAAACTGTTTTTAAGTTGTTGTTGTTTTTTTTTCTCTGCCATTAGGTGGGAGAGGATGGCTAAAGTGGGGTAGAGTTGGATATTTCTTTTCTCTCATGTGGAATGCCAGAGGGGGCTGGAGTTGGGTGTTTCCCTACCCCCCATGTCAGGTTAGCGTCTGGTTAACTAATTTCTCCTGAGGGCAGGCCTTGTTAAAAAGAGCAGAGTGCTGGGGCTGGCCCAGTGGTGTAGTGGTTAAGTTTGCATGCTCCACTTCAATGGCCCGGGGTTTGCAGGTTTGGATCCCAGGCACAGAACAACACACCATTTGTGAAGCCATGTTGTGGCGGCATCCCATGGAAACTAGAGGAAGATGGGCACAGGTGTTAGCCCAGGGCCAATTTTCCTCAGCAAAAAGAAGAAGATTGGCATTGGATGTTAGCTCAGGGCTAATCTTCCTCACAAAAAACAAACAAACAAATAAATAAAAAAAGAACAGATTGCTCTGGCATATTTTAAAATGGTTCCCTTTTCCCACCCTCTGCAGGAAGCATGAAGGAATTGTTCTTTGATATTTACTGTGAGATATTGGTCAAGCTCCTGGATGTAAAACTCACAAAATTGTGCCCCCACCCCATGATAGGGTTCCCCTGGAGATTTTAACTCAGAATTGTCCACACTGAGCCTCCAGCAATCTATCAATTATAGTTCAGGTTTTCCCTCCGCGGCACTGGTTCTCATGGGCATTTCCACACCTAGTCTCTGCTCTGGTAAACCATGACTCCCTGTGTTCTGCAATCTGTTGCTGCAATCTTGGGGACAGTGGTTTGCCCTGTGTCCTCAACTCATTTCTGGATTCTGAAAGAGTTATTCACTTTTCACTCTGTTTATCTTTTCATTTGTTGTTAGGACAGAGTGGCAACTTCCAAGTGCCTTAGGTGTGGAATCAGAAATTGATCCCCAACATTCCTCATTGTAGTTTTGATTTATATTTCTCTAATCATTAGTGATGTTGAGCATCCTTTCGTGTGCTTATTGGCAATTTGTATATCTTCTTTGGAGAAATGTTTATTCAAGTCCTTTGCCTATTTTTCAATTGGGTTGTTTATTTTTTGTTGTTGAGCTTTAGGAGTTCTCTATATATTCTGGGTATTAATTCCTCACAGATATATGACTTGTGAATATTTGCTCCCTTTATGTGGGTTGCCTTTTCACTCTGTTGATAGTGTCTTATGATGCACAAAATTTTTAATTTTCATGAAGTCCAGTTAGTCTATTTTTTCTTTTGTTACCTGTCCTCTTAGTGTTAGATCCAAGAAATCATTGCCAATCAATATTATGAAGCTTTTGCCCAACGTTTTCTTCTAAGAATTTTAGTGTTTTAGCTTTTACATTTAGGTCTTTGATCCATTTTGAGTTAATTTTGTATATGTTGTTGGGTAAGGGTCCAACTTCATTCTTCTGCTTGAGAATATCCAGTTTTCTCAGTACCGTTTATCATAAAGACTCTCCATTAGTCATTGAATGATCTTGGCACCCTTATCAAAAATCATTGACAATATATGCCAGGGTTTACTTCTGGGTCATGTTTTGGTTCCATTGTTATATATGTGTGACTTTAAGCCAGTGTCACACTGTTTTGATAATTGTAGTTTTATAGTAAGTTTTGAACTCGGGAAGTGAGTCCTCCAGTTCTCTTTTTCCTTTACGAGATTATTTTGACAATTTCAAGTCTCTTGAGATTCCATTTGAATTTTAGGATGGATTTTTTCATTTCTTTAAAAATATCATGGAGATTTTAATAAGGATTGCATTAAACTTATAGCTTATTATTGAAATCTTAACAATATTGTCTTGCAATCCACGACCATGTGGTGTCTTTTTATTTATTTATGTCTTCTTTAATTTACTTCAGCAATGTGTTCTGTTTTTCATTGTATAAATCTTTCACTTCCTTGGTTAAGTTAATTTTTCAGTATTTTATTCTTTTTGATGCTATTGCAAATGGAATTGTTTTCTTAATTTCCTTTTCAGATTGCTCGTTGTTAGTGTATAGAATTGCAACTGAGTTTTGTGTGTTGACTGTATTCTCCTACTTTGCTGAATTTATTTATTAGTCTTGACTGCTATTTTGTGGAGTCTTTAGAGTTTTCTACATATAAGGTCATGTAACCTGCAAGCAGAGCTCATTTTACTTCTTTCTTTCCAACTTGGATATGTTTTATTTCTTTTACTTGCCTAATTGCTCTGGCTAGAACTTCCATTACTGTGTTGAATAGAAGTGGTGGAGCAGGGGGCCAGCCCAGTGGTGCAGCAGATCAGTTCGCACACTCTGCTTGGCAGCCTGGGGTTTGCAGGTTCAGATCCCCGGCGTGGACCTACGCACCGCTTATCAAGCCATACTGTGTTGGGGCCGGCCCCGGTGGCGCAAGCAGTTAAGTGCGCACGCTCTGCTGCGGTGGCCCGGGGTTCGCCGGTTCGGATCCCAGGCGCACACCGACACACTGCTTGTCAAGCCATGCTGTGGCAGCGTCCCATATAAAGTGGAGGAAGATGGGCATGGATGTTAGCCCAGGGCCGTCTTCCTCAGCAAAAGAGTAGGATTGGCAAAGGGTGTTAGCTCAGGGCTAATCTTCCCCAAAAAGAAATGGTGAAGTAGGCATCCTTGCCTTGTTCCTGTTCCTAGAGGAAAAGCTTTTAGTCTTTCACCACTGAGGGTGATGTTAGCTGGGGTTTTCCTTTTTTCTTTTCTTTTTTTTTTTAGTTGTCATACAAAGTAGAGTATATTTGTAGCAAATAGGAGGCCATGTGGAGTCATTTCCAAAGTCATGGCATCTGGGGTTTTCATGTATGATTTTTATGCTGTGGAGGTCGTTTCCTTCTATTCCTAGTTTGTTGAGTGCTTTTATCATGAAAGGGTGTTGAATTTTGTCAAATGCTTTCTCTATATCAATTGAGATGACCATGTTTATTTTCCTCCCTTCATTCTGTTGATATGGCATATTACACTGATTGATTTTCGTATGTTAAACCATTCTTGCATTCCAGGAATAAATTCCACTTGGTCATCATATATAATCCTTTTCATATCCTGTTGAATTCTGTTTGCTGTTATTTTGTTGTGGATTTTTGTATCAATGTTCGTAGAGATATTGGTGTATAGTTTTCTTTTTTTGTAGTGTCTTTGTCTTGCTTTGGTATTGGGGTTATGCTCACCTCATAGAATAGGTTAGGAAGTGTTTCCTACTTTTCAATTTTTTGGAAAAGTTTGAGGAGGACTTGCCTTAGTTCTTCTTTAAATGTTTGGTAGAGGGCCGGCCCGTGGCTTAGCCATTAAGTGCGCGCTCTGCTACTGGCGGCCCAGGTTGGGATCCGGGCGCACACCGCCGCACCGCTTGTCCGGCCATGCTGAGGCCGCGTCCCAGATACAGCAACTAGAAGGATGTGCAGCTATGACGTACAACTATCTCCTGGGGCTTTGGGCGAAAAAAATGTTTGGTAGAATGTAACAGTGATGCCATTGAATGTAGGGATTTTCTTTGTTGGGAGATTTTTGTTTACTGATCCAATCTCCTTACTAGTTATGGGTCTATTCAGATTTTTTTTTTTTAAAGATTTTATTTATTTATTTTTCCCCCCCAAAGCCCCAGTAGATAGTTGGATGTCATAGCTGCACATCCTTCTAGTTGCTGTATGTGGGACGTGGCCTCAGCATGGCCTGAGAAGCGGTGCATCGGTGCGCACCCGGGATCCAAACCCGGGCCACTAGCAGCAGAGTGCGAGCACTTAACTGCTAAGCCACGGGGCCGGCCCTATTCAGATTTTCTATTTCTTCATGATTTAGTCTTGGTAGGTTTTTTGCTTCTAGTAATTTGTTCATTTCATCTAGGGTATCCAATATTTTGGCATACAATTTTTTAGAGTTATCTCTTTTTTTTATTGAGGTATACATAACTATCTCTTATAATCCTTTTCATTTCTGTAGAATTGGTAGTAGTGTCCCACTTTCATTTCTGAATTTAGTAATTTGAGTCTTTTTTTTTTTTTTTTAAAGATTTTATTTATTTTATTTTTCCCCCCAAAGCCCCAGTGGATAGTTGTATGTCGTAGCTGCACATCCTTCTAGTTGCTGTATGCGGGACTCGGCCTCAGGATGAACGGAGAAGTGGTGCCTCGATGCGCACCCGGGATCCGAACCCAGGCCACCAGCATCGCAGCGCGCGCACTTAACCACCAAGCCACAGGGCCGGCCCATTTGAGTCTTTTTTTAGTCAAAGTAGCTAAAGATTTGTCAAATTTTTTTTATCTTTTTGAAGAATCAACTTTTTGTTTCAATGATTTCTCTATTTTTCAATTCTTTATTTCATTTACCTCTGCTCTAATCCTTATTATTTCCTTTCTTCTGCAGTTTTGGGTTTAGTTTGTTTTTCTTTATCTAGTTCCTTAAGTTGTAAAGTTAGGCTGTTGATTTAAGTTCTTTCTTGTTTTTTTTTTTTTTTAAAGATTTTATTTATTTATTTTTCCCCCAAAGCCCCAGTACATAGTTGTCTGTCATAGCTGCACATCCTTCTAGTTGCTGTATGTGGGACACGGCCTCAGCATGGCTGGAGGAGTGGTGCCTCGGTGCGCACCCGGGATCCGAACCCGGGCCGCCGGCAGTGGAGAGCACGCACTTAACCGCTAAGCCACGGGGCCGGCCCATCTTGTTTTTTAATATAAGCATTTATAGCTATAAATTTCCTCCTTTGCACTGCTTTTGCAGCTTCCAAAAAGTTTGGTATTTTTTTTTGTTTTCATTTTCATGCATCTCTAAGTATTTTCGAGTTTCCCTAATGATTTCTTCTTCTTCTTCTTCTTCTTCTTCTTTTTTTTTTTTTGGTGGGGAAGATTGGCCCTGAGCTAAGATCTGTTACCAATCTTCCTCTTTTTTGCTTGAAGAAGATTGTGCCTGGGGCCAGACCAGTGCCATAGTGGTTAAATTCACGTACTCTGCTTTGGTGGCCCGGGGTTCACAGGTTCTGATCCCGGGCATGCTCTGGTGCACTGCTTGTCAAGCCATGCTGTGGCAGCGTCCCACATAAAGTAGAAGAAGATGGCTAGATGTTAGCCCAGGGCCGATCTTCTTCAGCAAAAAGAGGGGTATTGGCGACGGATGTTAGCTCAAGGCTAATCTTCCTCACAAAAAAAAAAGAAGAAGAAGATTGTGCATGAGCTAACATCTGTGCCCATCTTCCTCTATATTGTATATGGGATGCTGCCACAGCATGGCTTGCTAAGCAGTGTGCATGTCCGAGCCCAGGATCCGAACCTGTGAATCCCAGGCTGCCAAAGAGGAGCACGTGAACTTAACCACTACGCCACGAGGCTGGCCCTTGTAATTTCTTCTCTGACCCATTGGCTGATTAAAATATGTTGATTAATTTCCAAAATTTTGTGAATTTTCCTGTTTTCTTTATATTTGGGGGGGTTGGTATTCTTTTTTTTTATTGCAGTAACATTGGTTTATCACATTATATAAATTTCAGATGTACATCATTATATTTCGATTTCTGTGTAGATTATATCATATTCACCAAGCAAAGACTAATTACCATCCATCACCACACAAGTTTGCCTAATCGCCCCTTTCACTCTCCTCCCTCCCCGCTTCCCCTCTAGTAACCACCAATCCAATCTCTGTCTCTATGTGTTTGTTTGTTGTTGTTATCTTCTATTTATAAATGAGATCATATGGTATTTGACTTTCTCCCTCTGACTTATTTTACTCAGCATAATACCCTCAAGGTCCATCCATGTTGTCACAAATGGCAATATTTCATCCTTTTCATGGCTCAGTAGTATTCTGTTGTATATATATACATACATATACGACATCTTCTTTATCCATTTGTCCCTTGATGGGCACCTAGGTTGCTTCCAAGTCTTGGCTACTGAATAATACTGCAATGAAAATAGGGGTGCATATATCTTTACACAGTCATGTTGTCAAGTTCTTTGCATAAATACCCAGCAGTGGACTAGCTGGATCATGTGGTACTTCTATTCTTAATTTTTTGAGGAATCTCCATACTGTTTCCCATAGTGGCTGCACACATTTGCACTCCCACCAGCAGTGTATGAATGTTCCATTTTCTCCACATCCTCTCCAACACTTGTTAATTCTTGGCTTGTTAATTATAGCCATTCTGACAGGAGTGAGGTGATATCTCATTGTAGTTTTGGTTTGCATTTCCCTAATAATTAGTGATGTTGAACATCTTTTCATGTGCCTGTTGGCCATCTGGATATCTTCTTTGGAAAAATGTCTGTTCAGATCTTTTGTCAATTTTTTAATTGGGTTGTTAGTTTTTTGTTGTTGTTGTTGAGATGTATGAGTTCTTTATATATTTTGGATATTAACTCCTTATCAGATATATGGTTTGCAAATATATTCTCCCAAGTGTTATATTGTCTTTTCATTTTTTTGATGGTCTCCTTTGGTGTGCAAAAGCTTTTTAGTTTGATGTAGTCCCATTTGTTCATTTTTTCTGTTGTTTCCCTTGCCCAGTCAGACACGATACTTGAAAATATGCTGCTAAGACCAATGTCGAAGAGTGTACTGCCTATGTTTTCTTTTAGAAGTTTCATGGTTTCAGGTCTTACATTCAAGTCTATAATCTATTTGGAGTTAATTTTTGTGTATGGTGTAAGATAATAGTCTACTTTCATTCTTTTGTATTTGGCTGCCCAGTTTTTCCAACACGATTTATTGAAGAGATTTTCCTTTCTCTATTGTACATTCTTGGCTCCCTTGTTGAAAATTTGCTGCCCATAGACGTGTGGCTTTATTTCTGGGCGCTTGATTCTGTTCCATTATCTGTGTGTCTTTTCTTTGCCAGTATCGTGTTGTTTTGATTACTATACTTTTGCAGTATATTTGGAAATCAGGGAGTGTGATACCTCCAGCTTTGTTCTTTTTTCTCAGGATTCCTTTGGCTATTTGGGGTCTTTTGTTGTTCCATATAAATTTTAGGATTCTTTGTTCTGTTTCTGTGAAGAATGTCGTTGGAACTTCAATAGGGATTGCATTGAATCTGTAGATTGCTTTAGGAAGTATGGACATTTTAACTATGTTAATTCTTCCAATCCAAGAGCACAGAATATTTTTCCATTTATTTGCGTCTTCTTCAATTTCTTTCAACAATGTTTTGTAGTTTTCAGTGTACAGCTCTTTCACCTCTTTGGTTAAATTTATTCCTAGGTATTCTATTCCATTTGTTGCAATTGTAAATGAGATTGTATTCTTTTTTTATATATATAATTGGATTTATTTATTTTTTTCCCCCAAAGCCCCAGTAGATAGTTGTATGTCATAGCTGCACATCCTTCTAGTTGCTGTATGTGGGATGCAGCCTCAGCATGGCCGGAGAAGCGGTGCATCAGTGCGCACCTGGGATCCGAACCTGGGCCGCCAGCAGCATAGTGTGCACCTAACTGCTAAGCCACGGGGCCAGCCCGGTGGGATTGTATTCTTAATTTCTCTTTCTTCTACTTCATTGTGAGTGTATAGAAATGCAACAGATTTTTGTATGTTGATTTTGTATCCTGCAACTTTACTGTATTCATTTATTATTTCTAAAAGTTTTTTGGTGGATTCTTTAGGGTTTTCTATATATAAAGTCATGTCATCTGCAAATAGTGACAGTTTCACTCTTCATTTCCAATTTGGATCTCGTTTATTTCTTTTTGTTGCCTGATTGCTCTGGCTAGGATTTCCAATACTGTGTAAATAAGAATGGTAAATATGAGCATCTTTGTCTGGTTCCTGTTCTTAGAGGGATAGCTTTTGTGTTTTCTCCATTGAGAATGATGTTAGCTGTGGGTTTTTCATATATGGCCTTTATTATGTTGAGGTACTTTCCTTCTATACCCATTTTATTCAGAGTTTTTATCATAAATGGATGCTGTATCTTGTCAGATGCTTTCTCTGCATCTATTGAGATGGTCACGTGATTTTTATTCTTCATTTTTTTAGTACAGTGTATCACGTTGATTGATTCAAGGATGTTGAACCATCCCTGCATCCCTGGAATAAGTCCCACTTGATCATAGTGTATAATCTTTTTAATGTATTGTTGTATTTAATTTGCTAGTATTTTGTTGAGGATTTCTGCATCAATGTTCATCAATGATATTGCCCTGTAATTTTCTTTTCTTTTTTTGTGTTCTCCTTGTCTGGCTTTGGTATCAGGGTAATGTTGACTTCATAGAATGAGTTAGGAAACTTCCTCTCTTCTTCAATTTTTTGGAAGAGTTTGAGAAGGATATCTATTAAGTCTTCTTTGAATGTTTGGTAGACTTCACCAGGGAAGCCATCTGGTCCTGGACTTTCATTTTTGGGGAGGTTTTTTATTACTGTTTCAATCTCCTTACTAGTGATTGGTCTATTCAAATTGTCTATTTCTTCTTGATTCAGTTTTGGAAGGTTCTGTGATTCTAAGGATTTATCTATTTCTTCTACATTATCCACTTTGTTGGCATATAGCTTTTCGTGGTATTTTCTTATAATCTTTTGTATTTCTGAGGTGTCCGTTGTAATCTCTCCTCTTTCATTTCTTTTTTTTTTTTTTTTTAAAGATTTTATTTATTTATTTTTCCCCCCAAAGCCCCAGTAGACAGTTGTGTGTCACAGCTGCACATCCTTCTAGTTGCTGTATGTGGGACGCGGCCTCAGCATGGCCAGAGAAGCAGCGCGACGGTGCGAGCCCGGGATCCGAACCCGGGTCGCCAGCAGTGGAGCGCGCTCACTTAACCACCAAGCCACGGGGCTGGCCCTCCTCTTTCATTTCTGATTTTATTTATTTGAGCCTTCTCTCTTTTATTCTTGGTGAGTCTAGCTAAAGGTTTGTCAATTTTGTTTATGTTTTTAGAGAACCAGCTCTTAGTTTCATTGATTTATTCTACTGTTTTTTGGTCTCTATTTCATTTATTTCCACTCTGATTTTTATTATTTCCTTCCGTCTACAGCTTTTAGACTTTGTTTGTTCTTCTTTTTCCAGTTACTTTAGATCCACTGTTAGATTGTTTATTTGAGATTTTTCTTGTTTGTTAAGGTAGACCTGTATTGCTATAAACTTCCCTCTTAGAACCGCTTTTGCTTTATCCCATAAATTTGGGGACATCGTATTTTCATTTTCATTTGTCTCCAGGTTTTTAAAAATTTCTCCTTTGATTTCTTCATTGACCCAATCATTTCTCAGTAGTATTTTGTTTAATGTCCACATATTTGTGGCTTTTCCAATTTTCTTCCTGTAGTTGAGTTCTAGTTTCATACTGTTGTTCTCAGAAAAGATGCTTGGTATTATTTCAGTCTTCTTAAATTTATTGAGACTTTTATTGTGGCCCAATATGTGATCTATCCTGGAAAATGTTCCATGTGCATTTGAAAAGAATGCATATTCTGTGGTTTTTGGATGGAATGCTCTGTATATATCTACTAGGTCCATCTGTTCTAGTGTGTCGTTTAAGGCCAATGTTTCCTTACTGATCTTCTGTTTGGATGATCTATCCGTTGGTGTAAGTGGAGTGTTAAAGTCCCCTACTATTATTGTGTTACTGTCTATTTCTGTTTTGATGTCTGTTAATAATTGCTTTATATATTTAGGTGCACCTACATTGGGTGCGTAGATATTTACAAGTGTTATATCCTCTTGTTGGATTGTTCCCTTGATCATTATGTAATGCCCTTCTTTGTCTCTTTTTACAGTTTTTGTTTTAAAGTCTATTTTGTCTGATATGAGTACTGCTACCCCAGCTTTCTTTTCATTGCCATTTGCGTGGAGTATCTTTTTCCATCCCTTCACTTTCAGTTTGTGAGTGTCTTTAGGTCTGAAGTGTGTCTCTTGTATGCAGCATATATATGGGTCTTGTTTTTTTATCTGATCGGCCAGCCTATGCCTTTTGATTGGAGCATTTAGTCCATTGACATTTAAAGTAGCTATTGATGGGCCGGCCCCGTGGCTTAGCAGTTAAGTGCACGTGCTCCGCTTCTGGTGGCCTGGGTTCAGATCCCAGGCGCGCACCGACGCACCGCTTCTCTGGCCATGCTGAGGCTGCATCCCACATACAGCAACTGGAAGGATGTGCAGCTATGACATACCACTATCTACTGGGGCTTTGGGGGAAATAATTAATTAATTAATTAATTAATTAATTAAAATAAAGTATCTATTGAGAAGAATGTACTTATAGCCATTTTGTTACTCTTTTTCTGGGTGTTTTAGTAGTTCTTCTCTGTTCTTTTCTTCTTCTCTTGCTCTCTTCCATTGTGGTTTGATGGCTTTCTTTAGTATTATGTTTGGGTTCCTTTCTCTTAAATTTTGTGTATTTATTATAGGTTTCTGGTTTGTGATTACCATGAGGTTCATATATAATAACTTACGTATATAGCAATCTATATTAAGTTGATGGTCTCTTAAGTTTGACCTTTTGCTAAAAGCTCTACTCTTTACTCCCCTCCTCCCACATTTTATCTTTTTGATTTCATATCTATCCTCTTTATTTGTGCATGTGTATCTGTTACCCTCTTATCGTGGAGATAGATAATTTTAGTACTTTTGTCTTTTGACCTTCATGTTAGCTTCATAGGTGGTTGATCTGCTACCTTTACTATATATTTGCCTTTACCAGTGATTTTATTGTTTTTTTTTTTTTTTTGGATGATTTTCTTATTCCTATTTGTGGTCTTTTCCTTTCCACTTTAATATGTCCCTTTAGCATTTCTTGTAAGTCTGGTTTCTTGGTGATAAATTTTAGTTTTTTCTTGTCTGGGAAACTCTTTATCTGTCCTTCCATTCTAAATGATAACCTTTCTGGGTAGAGTATTCTTAGCTGTAGGTTTTTTCCTTTCAGCACTTTAACTACATCATGCTACTCCCTTCTAGCCTGTAAAGTTTCTGCTGAGAAGTCAGCTGATAATGTTATGGGGTTTCCTTTGTATGTAACTTGCTGCCTTTCTCTTGCAGCTTTTAGGAGTCTCTCTTTATCTTTAATTCTTGACATTTTAATTAGAATGTATCTTAGTGTAGGCCTCTTTGGGTTTATCTTGTTTGGTGCTCTCTGTGCTTCCTGCTCCTGGATGTCTGGTTCCTTCCTTAGGTTAGGAAATTTTCAGCTATTATTTCTTCAAATAGATTCTCTGCCCCTTTGTCTCTCTCTTCTCCTTCACCTATAATATGGATGTTAGTGTGCTTGATGTTGTCCCAGAAGTCCTTTAGAATGTCCTCATTCTTTTTATTTATTTATTTATTTTTTTAATAATTTTATTTATTTTTCCCCCAAAGCCCCAGTAGATAGTTGTATGTCACAGTTGCACATCCTTCTAGTTGCTGTATGTGGGACGCGGCCTCAGCATGGCCAGAGAAGCGGTGCATCAGTGTGCGCCTGGGATCCGAACCCGGGCCGCCAGCAGCGGAGCGCGCGCACTTAACCACTAAGCCACGGGGCCGGCCCATCCTCCTCATTCTTTTTAATTCTTTTTTCTTTTATCTGTTCAGCTTAGGTGATTTCCTCTAGTCTTTTGTCCAGCTCGCTGATCCATTCTTCTGTATCATCTACTCTGCTATTGAGTACCTCTAGTGAATTTTCATTTCCAGTATTGTATTCTTCATTTCTGATTGTTTCTTTTTTATGTTTTCCAATTCTTTGTTGAAGTTCTCACTGAGTTCATCCATTCCTCTCCCAAGATCAGTGAGCATCCTTATGACTATTAGTTTGTACTCTTTGTTATGTAGATTGTATAGCTCTGTTTTGTTTAGTTCTTTTTCTGAGGATTTGTCCTGTTCCCTTATTTGGAACATATTCCTTTGTCTCCTCATTTTGCCTGTTTCTCTGTGCTTATATCTATGTATTATGTAGATCAGCTATGTTTCCTGGTCTTGGATGGGTGGCCTTATGTAAGAGATACCTTATGAGGCCTAGCAGTGTGCTTCCCTCTTGTCACCAGTTCCAAATGTTCCAGGAGTGACCCCTGGGTAAGCTATATGTGTACGTCTGTTGTGGCAAGGTTGCTCTTGCTGCAGGAGTCCAGGGTGGCTTGGCTGTCCCCCTGGTCAGCTGGTTGTAATATTCAGCTGCAAGTGGCTGCTATGGTCCCTTCAGTCACTTTATCAGGTGCGGGGGGACCAGCACAATTGGCTGCAGGGTCTAATAGCACATTCCTATTGCAGTTTTTCTGATAAGTGAGTAAGCTCCCAGTGTGGCTGGTTGCTAGGCTCAGGAGCTTACAATTGCCGTAGGCCTCCAGCTTGCAATGGTGTTGTCAGCTCCCTCAGGAGTGCAGCTGAGTGGGGCCAGCTCCAGGCCTGGGAGCACCCAATTGTTTCAGGCTTTGGAAGGTGGGACCAATCCTCTATGTGGCTGTTTGAGAATCACAAGTATGCTGCAGCTGACAAGCCCCACCACCTGCATGGCCACATAGTCCATCAACCAACACAGTCCTACCCCAGGTGCATGCCCCAACCCATTGAAGCCAACCCAGTTGCCCTGCTGCAGAGGCCCCACACACTCCACCAATGCCCCACACATTCCACCAATGCAGGCCTGCCCTGGGTATATGCCCTGTCCTTTGTGCATGCCCTGCCCTGCAGAGGTAGATCCACTCACCTGGCTGTAGAGGTTCCAGGCACACTGCCTATGCAGGCCCACAGTTGCCCAAGAGTTTGCAGTTGGGTGGGGCCATTCCCTAGGGTGGGCTGCCTGCCCTAGCTGAGCTGTATTAAATCAGTGCTCTAGTGGGCGGGGCAGACCCCTGCACTAACAGGCCAGGGGAAGAACTCCAATGGCATCTGCCAACATCTCTGTCAGCATGCTTGAACTAGGTCACAATAATGGCTGCTGCCAATGTCTCAGTCCCTGAGAGGGTGGTCCCAGCCTGGGGAGGTCTAACCTCTCACCAAGATGTGTCCAGAGCCTATCATGTGAGTCTCTTTTCACAAAAGGTCTGTGTACCTTTTTTTTCTGGTGATTTTAGGTTGCTTTCTGAAACAGGTGAATTTGTGCATGATCCCTTTAAGAGCAGGGTTTTCTTTCCCCTTATGTCTGATAGCTTTTCTGGGTTAGTCCCTGTTGTTGTTAATAGACAGCAAAGCTAGCTATTATGACACTTGTCTTGGGTGTGCTGAGCCCAAAAGCTGCTTATTGTGGTAAAGCTCTGCCACTCATATCCCCCTTTCCTCTAGGAAAGGCTTCATACCTTAAGATTGCTTCCAGCTGGCCATGAAGTGCCACAGCTAGAAAGTGGCTTTTCCCTCTCTAGAAAGGAATTTTTGCCTCTTCCACCTCTTTCAACACCATTCCTTGTTGTGGGGGTTCCTTTTATACAGTTTTCAGTTCTGTCTCAGGGGTAATTGTTCCGAGACTAGATGTGAATTTGTTTTGTCCCTGGAAGGAGGTGAGTTCAGAGTCCGCCTACACCAGCATCTTAACACTAGATCTCTTTATATTATTGATTTCAAACTTCATCCCATTGTGGTCAGAGAAGACTGTATGATATCTATCTTTGTAAACCAATTGAGACTTAATTTGTGGCCTAACATATGGTCTATCCTGGAAAATGTCTGATGTGCACTTGAGAAGAAAGTGTATGCTGTTGTTGCGTAGAGTGTTTTGTATATGTCTGTTAGATGCAGTTGGTTTATTGTGTTGTCTAAGTTCTCTATTTCCTTAGTTATCTTCAGTCTGGTTGTTCTATCCCTTATTGTGAGTGGGTTATTGAAATCTCCAACTATTATTGTGGAATTTTCTATTCTTCTCCTTTTAATTTTGTCAGTTTTTGCTTCATATATATTCATGGTCTGTAGTTAAATGCATAAATGTTGGTAATTGTTATATCTTCTTGTTGTATTGAACCTTTTATTAATATTTAATGTCCTTCTTTGTCTCTTGTAAACTTTTCATTTAAAGTCTATTTTGTCTTATATTAGTTTAGCCACTCCTTCTCTCTCTTGGTTACTATTGTGTATCATATATTTTTCTATCCTTTCACTTTCAACCCGTTTGTGTCTTTGGATCTAAAGTGACTCTGTTGTAGAGAGCATATACTTGAATCATGTGTTTTTATTTATTATGCCAATACCTGTTTTTGATTAGAGAATTTAATCCATTTACATTTAAAGTAATTACTGATAAGGAGGGACTTGCTCTCTCATTGTGCTATTTGTTTTCTATATGCCCTATAGCTTTTTTGTCCCTCATTTCCTGCATTACTGTCTCCTTTGGTGTTTAGTTAATTTATGTATTGAAATGCTTAACTTCCTTTCTCATTTCCTTTTGTGTATATTCTATAGCTATTTTCTTTGTAGTTACCATGAGGATTACATTAACATCCTAAAGTTATCACACTCTAATTTGAATATATCCAGCTTAACTTGAATAACATATAAAAAGTTCTCCTTTACATCTCCATCCCTACATCTTTCAGTTATTGACGTCACAAAATTATCTCTTTATACATTGTGTGCCCTCAAACAAATACTAATAATTGTTTTCAATGCATTAGTCTCCTAAATTATGTAGAAAACATTTGGAGTTATGAACCAAAGTTACAGTAATACTAGCATTAACACTAATAATTGTTTATTTTTCTTAAAATGTATTAGTCTTTTAAATCAAGTAGAAAACAAAAAGTACAGTAGTAAACCATTGTTACAATAATATCACCTTTAAAATTGTCCATGTATTTAGCTTTATTGAGATCTTTATATCTCCATACAACTTTGAGTTACTGTCTAGTGTCTGTTCATTTCACCATGCAAGACTCCCTTGAGCATTTCTTGCAGGGCAGGTCTAGTGGTCATGAAATTTCTCAACATTTGTTTATCTGGGATTGTCTTGATTTCTCTTTTACTTTTTTTTTTTTAGTTTTTTTTTTATTGCGGTAACATTGGTTTATAACATTGTATAAATTTCAGGTGTACATCATTATACTTCTATTTCTGCATAGATTACATCATGTTCTCATGTTCACCACCCAAATACTAATTACAATCCATCACCACACACACGTGCCTAATCATCCCTTTTCCCCCTTCCCCTCTGGTCACCACCAATCCAATCTCTGTCTCTATGTGTTTGTTTGTTGTTGTTTTTATCTACTACTTATGAGTGAGATCATACGGTATTTGACCTTCTCCCTCTAACTTATTTCACTTAGCATAATACCCTCAATGTCCATCCATGTTGTCACAAATGGCTAGATTTCATCATTTCTTATGGCTGAGTAGTATTCCATTGTGTATATATACCACATCTTCTTCATCCATTCATCCCTTGCTGGGCACTTACGTTGCTTCCAAGTCTTGGCTATTGTGAATAATGCTGCAACGAACACAGGGGTGCATGTATCTTTATGCACTGGTGTTTTCGTGTCTCTTTTACTTTTGAAGGACAGTTTTGCCAGATACAGGATTCATGGTTGACAGTTTTTTCTTTACCACTTTTTTTTTTGCTGAGGAATATTTGCCCCCAGCTAATATCTGTCACCAATCTTCCTCTTTTTGGTTGAGAAAGATTGTCCCTGAGCTAACATCTGTGGCCAGTTTTCCTCTATTTTGTATGTGGGTCACCGCCACAGCATGGCTGAGGAATGGTGTAGGTCCAGGATACAAACCCAAGAACCCAGACTGCCAAAGCGCAGCGTGCTGAACTTAACCACTGCACCACTGGACCAGCCCCTCTTTTAGCACTTTTAATGTATCAGCCCACTTTCTTCTGGTCTCCAAAGTTTCCATTGATAAATCTATTGATCATCTTATTGAGGATCCCTTGTATGTGATGATACACTTCTTTATTGCTGTTTTCTAGATTCTTGTTTTGTCTTTAGCTTTTGAAAGTTTGATTATAGTATGTCTCAGTGTGGGTCTCTTTGAGTTCATCTTATTTCAAGTTTGTTGAGCTTCTTGGGTGGTTATATTCATGTCTTTCATCAAATTTGAGAAGTTTTCAGCCATTAATTCTTCAAATATTCTCTGCACTCCTTCCTCTCCCTCTTCTCCTTCTGGGACTCCCATGAGGCATATATTGGTCCATTTGATCGTGTCCCAAATGTCCCTTAGGCTCTGTTTGCTTTCCTTCAATCTTTTTTCTTTGTTCCTCAGCCTCAATAATTTCTATTGTCCGGTCTACAAGTTCACTGATTCTTCCTTCTTCCTGCTCAAATCTGCTTTTGAATCCCTCTAGTGAATTTTTCATTTCAGTTATTGTACTTTTCAGCTCCAGAATTCTTTTTATTTCTTTTTAGGTTTTTTTAATCTCTTTATTGATATTTCCATTATTGTCTGCACACCACTTTCTTGAGTTTCTCCACATCTTTCTTTAGTTCTTAGAGCACCTTTAATATGATTGTTTTATATATATATATTTTGTGTGTGTGTGTGTGTGAGGAAGATCAGCCCTGAGCTAACATCTCTGCTAATCCTCCTCTTTTTGCTGAGGAAGACCAGCTCTGAGCTAACATCTAATGCCAATCCTCCTCCTTTTTTCCCCCCCAAAGCCCCAGTAGATAGTTGCACGTCCTTCTAGTTGCTGTATGTGGGACACGGCCTCAGCATGGCCGGAGTAGCGGTGCGTCAGTGCGTGCCCGGGATCGAACCCAGGGCACCAGTAGCAGAGTGCACGCACTTAACCGCTAAGCCATGGGGCCGGCCCAATATGATTGTTTTAAAGTTTTGCCTAGTATGTATGCCATTATGTCTTTTTCAGAGAGAGTTACTGTTGATTTTGTTTTCCTTTAAATGGGCCATATTTTCTTGTTCTTTGTATGCTTTGTGATTTTTTTGTTGTACACTGGACATTTCTATCTAAATATGTGGTAATTCTGGAAATTAGAGTTTCCCCCTTTCTCAGGGTTTATTGTTTTTTGTTACTTTTTTGTAGTTGAAATTACTCCTTGATCCGTGAGCTACAGAATGAATGTTGTGTTAACAGGCATGAAAACAACATTAATTTCTTGTACATCTCCATCAAGGCCCTTTGGTGACCAGGTGCATTGTCAATGAGCAGTACTATTTTGAAAGGAATCATTTTTCCTGAGCAGTAGGTCTCAACAGTGAGCTTAAAATATTCAGTAAACCATGTTGGAAACAGATGTGTTGTTATCCAGGCTTTGTTGTTCCATTTATACAACACAGGCAGAATAAGTTTAGCATAATTCTTTTTTTGTGTGTGTGTGTGAGGAAGATCAGCCCTGAGCTAACATCCATGCTAATCTTCCTCTTTTTGCTGAGGAAGACCAGCTCTGTGCTAACATCTATTGCCAATCCTCCCCCTTTTTTCCCCCAAAGCCCGAGTAGATAGTTGTATGTCATAGTTGCATATCCTTCTAGTTGCTGTATGTGGGATGTGGCCTCGGCATGGCTGGAGAAGTGGTGCCTCAGTGCACACCCGGAATCCGAACCCGGGCCGTCAGTAGCAGAGCGTGCGCACTTAACCGCTAAGCCACAGGGCCAGCCCCTAGCATAATTTTTAAGGGCTCTGGATTTTTGGAATGGTAACTGAGCATCGCCTTCAACTTAAAGTCACCAGCTGCATTAGCCCCTAACAAGAGAGTCAGCCTGTCCTTTGAAGGTTTGAAGCCAGGCATTCACTTCTCTCTAGCTATGAGAGTCCTACATGGCATCTTCTTCCAATATAAGGCTGTTTCATGTATGCTGAAAATCTGCTGTTTAGTGTAGCCACCTTCATTCATTATCTTATCTAGATCTTCTGGATAACTTACTGCAGCTTCTACATCAGCACTTGCTGCTTCACCTTGCACTTTTATGTTACAGAGATGGCTTCTTTCCTTAAACCTCGTGAATCAACCTTTGCTAGCTTCAAACTTTTCTTCTGCAGCTTCCTCAAGTCTTTAGGCTTTATAGAATTGAAAAGACTTAGGGCCTTGCTCTGGATTAGGCTTTGGCTTAAGGAAATGTTGTGGCTGGTTTGATCTCCTATCCAGACCAGTTAAACCTTCTCCACATCAGCAATAAGGCTGCTTTACTTTCTTATCATTTGTGTGTTCACTGGAGTAGCACTTTTTTTTTTTTAATTTTATTTATTTATTTTTTCCCACCAAAGCCCCAGTAGATAGTTGTATGTCGTAGCTGCACAACCTTCTAGTTGCTGTATGTGGGACGCAGTCTCAGCATGGCTGGAGAAGCGGTGTGTCGGTGCGCGCCCGGGATCCGAACCCGGGCCGCCAGCAGCGGAGCGCACGCACTTAACTGCTAAGCCACGGGGCCGGCCCATGGAGTAGCACTTTTAATTTGCTTCAAGAAATTTTCCTTTGCAGTCACAACTTGGCTAACTGCTTGGTGGAAGAGGCCTAGCTTTTGGCCTATCTCAGCTTTCAACATGCCTTCCTCATCAAGCTTAATCGTTTCTAGCTTTTGATTTAAAGTGAGAGACATACAAATCTTCCTTTCACTTGAACACTTAGAGGCCACTGTAGGGTTATTAATTGGCCTAATTTTAATATTGTTGCATCTCGGGGAATAGGGAGACCCAAGGAAAGAGAGAGAGATGGGGGAACAGCCAGTTGGTGGAACAGTCAGAACACACACAACATCTATCAATTAAGTTTGCCATCTTATATGGGTGTGGTTCATGGTGCCCCAAAACAATTACAATAGTAACATCAAAAATCACTGATCACAGATCACCATAACAAATATAATAATGAAAAAGTCTGAAATATTGCAAGAATGAGTAAAATGTGACACAGAGACACAAAATAAGCAAATGCTCTTGGAAAAATGGCACCGATGGACTTGCTCAACACCAGGTTGCCACAAACCTTCAATTTGTAAAAATTGCAATATCTGTGAAGCGCAATAAAGTGACAAAGTGCAATAAAGTGAAGCACAATAAAACAAGGTATGCCTGTATTTTTAAGTTACAACTTCCCTCTAAGTTCTGCTTTGGGTCTTTCCCACATATTTTGACATTTTGTGTTCTTATTACCATTTCATTCCTAAGTATTTTTTCATTTCCTTGATAATTTCCTCTTATACCAACAGTTATTTAGTAACAGTTATTTAGTAATTTATGTAGTTTTCAATCCTCTAGTATTTATTAACTTTCTTATTAATCCTAAATTTTATTGGGTTATGGTTGGAGAACATGGTCTGTATGATATTGATTTTTAGACTTCATTAAGGATTACTTTATGGCCAAATCTGGTCTATTGTTGTAAATATTTTTAATGTGAAAAGACTGTTACTGCACTAGGTCCATTTTTGCCCTCCTCCCAGAATGCCAATCACCGAGAAGACAAGAATGCAGAGAGAGAGAGAGAGCATTTATTAATCACAAGGCAGCCAAATGTGGAAATGGGAGAATGAATCTCAAATCTGCTTCCTCAAAAATAGGGACTCAGGGATATATATGGGGTTGGGGGCAAGGTAGTCTGAAATGATTGGAGGTGAGGTGAGATGAGGTAATTGATGATCTGCACAAGCTTAGTCAGGCTTCACGCCTCCTCTTCGTAGGATGCATGTTCACAGAATGGCAGCATTAGCATCCCCTGAGGGTTGAGTTTCAACCTCTTGCCATTAAAAGGTCGCTTATTGGGCACATGCCTGCATGGGCCCAGTTGATGGGTTGGTGGTCTCAATCAGGCCTGAAGTGGAAAAGGGGTTCACCTCCTGAAAAAAAATAGCTCAAACACCCATTACCATGGTGATCCCAGCTCCAGGAGGATGTTACCTATAGGAACCTAGTGGGAGTCAGATAGTATATTGCCTAAACAGCACAGTTAACAATGGATAAGTTTATCATGCAGATTTAAGTCCTCTACTGAGAATGGGCTAAGCACAGACCCACCCAGATACCCGGAGATGTCTATAGTGATGGCCTGTTCCGGGGTCAGTTCTCCCATCCCAAAATCCCTTGGTCAGTCAGTGGGGGTAGGAGGCAAAGTGTCCCCCAGGCAGAGACACATTTTGAGGTGGCCAATTCCAATCCCCCATAGTCCCTAGCTGCTCAATCATCAATGGTTAACTGTTTGCCAGTTTCAAAACTATCTATTTTCTATTTGCTAATTGTGTAATTATCTCTCTATACACCTAGTAACTCAACTGTTTGTTCAGATCTTTTGTATCTCATCTTATTTTTTAATCTCCTTGATCTAACAATTTCTGTGAGTGGATATGTTAAAATCTACCGATAAAACTGTTCGTTGATTTATCTAATTCTTACTTCATTTCTTTGTTTGGCTTTACAGCTATATTGTAGTGGTATATTAGATTCTTAGGGCTGCCATAACAAATTACCACAAACTTGGTGGCTTAAAACAATTCATTCTCTCACAGTTCTGGAAACCAGAATTCTGAAATCAATGTGTCAGCAGGGCCCTACTCCCTCTGAAACTCTAGAGGAGAATTGTTTATGCCTCTTCCAGCTTTTGGTTTCTTCTGGCATTCTTTGCCTTGTGGTAGCATAACTCCTATGTCTACTTCTGTCTTCACATGCAGTTTTCTTTTGTGTGTTCTCTTCTCTTATATGGACATTAATCATGTATTTAGGGCCCACTCTAATCCAATGAACTCATCTCAAGATCCTTAAGTATATCTACAAAGATCTCTTTTCCAAAAAAGATCACTTTCACATATTCTGGGTGAACATATCTTTTGGGGAGGATAGCCTTCAAATCAGTATAAGTGGTATATGTGGCAGATCAAGATTTGGCCACCCTGAAATATATCTCTTTACCTTGATTGTTTTCTCTGAGGGACATTTGACCTCCCCCACTAACTGCCTAAAGAATTTGACATGGTGGCTTCTTCCTGGAACAGATCTTCTATCATGATGGCTCTAATGATAATGTAAAATAGATGTTACAATGGGAGGGGCACCAAGCCCCTTTTATCAAAAAACTCTATCTCTCCCTGACCACACTACCTATAGATGACCCTGAAAAGAATTGTCTTCTTGCCTTCTGAAGTCCCAGACCACTACCCACCCCCAACACCTTCCTCGCCTTTAGCTACAATACTTAAGCAAGCAGCTTAGACAGAGTGACGAGTTGCTCATCTCTGAGTTTCTCCCATGTATATATGTTATTAAACTTGCTATTATTTTCTCCTGCTAACCTGTCTTGATTATTCGGCCAGCCATAACAACCTTAAGGGAAAGGGCAGAGGGGCATTCTCCCTCTCTCTCCACATATACATTAGATACATATATGTATATGACAGTTATACCTTCTTGCTTGGTTCAATATGCCCATTATTTTACATATATGTATATACATTAATACATATAAATATGTACATATATACACACACACACACACACCCATGTCATGCCATAGGTGGGGTAGGCAGCAGTGGAAGTTGTTAATTAGGAGTTGCATTGTCTATAGGGAATTTAAAGACAACAATAAAACCTACTAAGAATTAGTCTGCTCTTTATTAACAGTATGTGCAGGCAATTTTAGTTAATGTCATTGGTAAAATACATCTTAAAATTATCTTTTGTTGGTCTAGCTACTAAAAAATTACTTCAGGTACTGTTTAGTATTAATAATAATCTTATAAAATCCATATTGACATGTTTTATTGTTTATTATTTAATAAACATTGTATTTTCCAAAGAAGTTAATTTGGAAAACTCCCAATACTACCATCACCCCTCAATACACATGAACTCAGTTAAACATCTTTATTTGGAGAGTAAGTTTATCATAATTCTAAATCATTAGAGCTTACTTCATGTGCAGTTCAGGTCTCCAACCCTTGTGGTACTACATGTTGCTTCATTTAAATAATATATTAGAAATAAATAATGATAGTACAGTCATTGTAAAGATGAACAAACAGAATTTGAGTAATCTTAATTCTATTATTGTGTGTGGCCACTTGGGGTTTTTTGTCCGTGTCTAATAACTGTTTAACAACAACAACAAGGCAATATTATTTATTATTGATCTTTTGATAATTAAAGAACTACCGCAGGGCCGGCTCCGTGGAGTAGCGGTTAAGTGCACGCGCTCCGCTGCTGGCGGCCCCGGGTTTGGATCCCGGGCACACACTGATGCACTGCTTGTCAGGCCATGCTGTGGCGGTGTCCCATATAAAGTGGAGGAAGATTGGCAAGGATGTTAGCTCAGGGCCACTCTTCCCAGCAAAAAAAGAGGAGGGTTGGCATGGATGTTAGCTCAGGGCTGATCTTCCTCACAAAAATAAGAGTTACTGCCCATGGAAAGGCAGAGAAATATTGTGACTAAGGGTAGACTCTCTGGAGCCAGATTGCCTGGGTTTGATCTTAACTTTATCACTAGCTAGTTGTGTGATCATAGGCAAGTTACTTAAACCCTCTCAGTCTCAGTTTCCTTATATTCAAAATGTGGGTAATAATAAAATGTGGATAACAAAAATACTTGAGAGGATTTTTTTAAGGATTTAATGAATTAGCACACATATAACACTTATAATTGCACCTGGCACATAGTAGGAGCTTGATAAAGTTTAGCTATTATTATTATTAATTCCCAATTGGTTAAGTGGTACAGTAAGAAAAAAATCTTTATAATAATATTTTGATGAAACAAAAGTATCTTTAATGTAAAATTAGCACATTATTGTATTACAAAATGAAAGATTTAATACTTAGAATCAATACATAAAATGAAGCCTTGAAGAAAATATACTTGGAACCAAAATTTATTCTTGGAAAGTGGCTTAATATAGTATTCTGAAATCATGATCCAGGTATTACATAAGATATCATAAGCATAGATCAAAAAATTTGTGGGGTTGGAAGATTAGAGAGACAAGAGACTGAAGGAATTAATATTTATCTTGGATTAACAAACAACAAGAAGAAAACAAAAAATTATTTTAAGCAATAAAATAATGAGGAAAATTTATTAAGAGAGAAGGAACAAAGATCAAAAAGTTTGGGCCGGCCCCGTGGCTTAGCGGTTAAGTACGCGTGCTCCACTGCTGGCGTCCCAGGTTCGGATCCCGGGCGCGCACTGACGCATTGCTTCTCCGGCCATGCTGAGGCCGCGTCCACATACAAAATTATAAAAAACAAAAAAAGATCGAAAAGTTTAAGATCGCTGATTGGTTTTTCAATCTTTCTTCCCTCTCTCCTAATGTTTAAGATGAATGCAATGATTTCCCATAGAACCTTCTGTGATGATAGAAATATTCTGTATCTTTGCTGTTCAATATGGTAGCTAATAAGAGTGAGAGAGTTTAAGTAACTTGCTGGCTGGTGATAAAGATTCAAAGGCAGGTAATCTGGCTCCAGAAAGTGCACTCTTAATCACCATGCTTCTCTGCCTTTCCACAGGTGGTAATTCTTTAATTATCAAAAGATCCATAGTAAATAACATTGTCTTGTTGTTGCTATTTATCAGTTTCATAATTTTTTTTTTTATTTGGACCTTACAACATCCTGTATCATTGTATTACAAAACAGCAAGTGAGGCTGAGGAGAATAAGAGGTGGTCAAGGATTTGTAATTAGCAGCAAACCAAACAAGAATTTGTTTTTTTTTGTTTTTTGTTTTTTTTAAATAATTTTATTTATTTATTTTTTCCCCCAAAGCCCCAGTAGATAGTTGTATATCATAGCTGCACATCCTTCTAGTTGCTGTATGTGGGACGCGGCCTCAGCATGGCCAGAGAAGCGGTGTGTCGGTGCGTGCCCGGGATCCGAACCCGGGCTGCCAGCAGCAGAGCGCGCACACTTAACCACTAAACCACGGGGCCAGCCCAGCCAAACAAGAATTTGAAAGCAAGTCTTCTGCCCTGGGAAGCTCAATGTAATTCACTTCTATCTTACTGTTACCAAATTCACCTCACTCCAGTGGAACTCCAACTCACGTTTGGAGGAGCTCCAAGGAGGGACCCATGGGTGGGCTTCATACCCACAACCTGTTCCCTCCCTGGAGGGTTCTTTTCTGTTTGGCGTCACGGATTTGAAACGAAACCTAAGCAGAGCATTTAACAGCACAAGCTTTTATTCAACGGCCAAAGAATGGAGAAGTGGGAACTAGGTTCACAAAATCAACTTAGCTCTTGGGGCAAGTAAGCAGCTGTTATAAGGGGTTGAGATAACCAAGGCGAGAAATAGTCATCGTACTGGGGGAACAGGGCAGGCTTTCCAAGGGAACAAGGGTGCCACCTCTTTTCTTTTCTTATTTAGTCATACCCTGCCGTTGCCATGGCAATTGTAAACTGTCCTGGCGCTGGTGGGTGTGTTATATAGCATGGTAATGTATTACAATGAGTGTATAATGAGCTGCAGGGTCTATGTCAGATCAAGTAAGACTGCCATGTTGCCTTCACCTGGTTTTAACTGGTTTTGACTATACCTCTCAGCTGTCGCCTCCTTCCTCTCTTTGTGGTTTCCTGTAAGCTAAAGAGAATGTGTTAGGCTTGCTACCAGCAGGCCTGTGGTTAATGTCTTAACAGGCCAGGGGTCAGGCTAACAATACTGCTTCTTTAGTTTGCTCTTGTGGTCTGCATAGGAACCACTGTGTCTACATTTAATAAAGAAAATTTATTTTGGAAATGAATTTTATATAACATTAAATTTATTAAAGTATATATTACCACCAATGAAGACTTTTTGTTGTCCCAAATTTTAAACATTCCCTGAAATCACAGCAGCATACCAAGGTAAGAGTTTTCATTGGCAAATGGACCTGGTACTGTTGCCATTATCAGGGAAAACAAATGTTATCAAATTTTCATCTTTGAACAGTATCAATGCCACAGAATTGTGAGCAAGATAGTGCTCTGAAAAATACATGTGTATTGAGCCTAACATTTAGTCTCTGACAGGGCCAGCCCCGTGGCTTAGCAGTCAAGTGCGCACACTCCACTGCTGTCGGCCTGGGGTTGGATCCAGGGCGCGCACCAACACACCGCTTCTCCGGCCATGCTGAGGCCACGCCCCACATACAGCAACTAGAAGGATGTGCAGCTATGACATACAACTATCTACTGGGGCTTTGGGGGAAAAAAAATAAATAAATAAAATTATATTATAAAGTCTCTGATGGACCTTTAAATTTTTTCAATAGAGCTTTTCTGTATTAACTCAGTTATTAAAATGTTGGCATTACATTTTGTTATTTCATATATTTCCAAGTAATAATTGAGGACTTAAAAAACAAAAATCTTGGTGAAGTTAGGAACGTCCATGAAATACAGCGTTATGTATAAAAAATTACACAGGCCTCTCAATCTATGAACATGCTTTTGTCTTAGATGATTTGTGTCTGTCACTAAATAAACCTGTGTCTTTACCATACCCCAGAAGAAGTAAAGTGCGCACAATCTGTTAAAACAAAACAAAACGAAATCTTATCTGTGTTTCCAGAGGTTGACCATATAGTGTTTCACCAACCTCTGTTAAACCCACCAGCATCCGTTGTAATCCCATTAACAACCGCTAGGGTGAGACGAAAGAGGCCTCTCTTCCGTCTTAACGTGGAATCTTGGAAATGGCACAGCACCATGACGTGCGCCGAAGATGTAGGTGTAGACGATGAACAAAAGAGAAGCCCCACGGTGGATGTGGCGTCTCGGTGCACGGCCGCCCCGGGGCGCGCGGCAGCAGTCTGCACCTTCGCTCCGCTCTCCGCAGCGGGGCCGGCCCCGGGTGGGCGAAGCGATTGAGCAGACTGTGGAGTGGAGCCTCCATCAACCGTTGAGGACCAGGAGATGGTGGAAGGCGGTGGAGAGGCTGGGTAGAGGCTGGGGGAGGGCAACCGAAAGAGGCTGCGGAGGAGGAAGACGGCAGCGCCGACGGACACCCCGAGGGGAGGCTTCAGCCCTTCCAGCAGGCGGGAGCCCAGCTCCAGGGAGCCCGCAGCTTCCTCCATCTTGGTTGATGGAGGCGGGCAGCGGCGTTTGGGTCTCTCCACCGTCGCGCCTGTCCCCAGGGCCCCTGGGATGCAGATGTTGGAGGCAGGGCTGTTCCCTCCGCCGAATGGCGGAGGCCAGTTGGGGCTTCCCGGGGACAAGTTTGCCAGCCCCACGGGGTTTGGTTTTGAATTGGTCCCAAGTTCCCACGGCAGTCCCGACAAAATGGAGGACGTCGTCTCCTCCAGCAGCCATGACGGGAGGTGGGGGGACAATTCCCCACGGGGGTGAGGCGAGGGTGGAAGTGCTTCCACTCTCCTCCGAACGTTCGGGAATCCACTTCACCTGTTGACCCAACCTCCCACTTTGCCTCGCTCCAGCCCCTGTCCGGGCTCGCCCCTCATGGGGGGGCTTCAAGGAGCTGGACAGGGAGGGCGTTGGGGACATCGAGGCCGCGTCTCTCCTCGGGCAGGGTCGTTGGGAGCCGCTGCAGCGGCCTGGGCGCCCAAGCCCGAGCGAGGGCAGGCGGCCCTGCCCTCAGTCTCTCGGGCTGTTCCAGGCCCCGGAGAGCCCCCCCCACCCCGGCCCCCAGGGACCGAGCCCGTGGCCGGTGCAACGGGCAGCGAAGCTCGCGCTGCCTGACCCTGACGGACCCAGGGGTGGGGGCGGGGAAGGAGGCGGGGGTAAGGAGGGAGGGGACGCGGCTGAGAGCGGAGGGCTGGCGGCGGGGGGCGTGGAAGGGAAACGCCGGGGGTGTGGCCTGCGCCTGATGGACAGCCTCGCGGGCCACCCCCTCGAGGGGCGTCCTGAAGGAAGGCAGAGATAGCCAATGGACGTGCCTGAGGCGCCCCGGCCCGCCCTCCCCCCAGCCAATGGGGGCGTGGAGGGCGGGGCCTCCCCGGGCTCGGCCGCGCCGCCTCCTCCTCCGCCTTCTCCGCCTCCTCCTCCTCACCGGCGCTAAACCCGGGACTGGACCGAGCGGAGTTGTGCGTGTTGCCGAAGGGGGGTGGGCCGGGGGAGGGGAGGTTCGTTCCGTGGAGCCGCAGCCAGAACCGGGTGAGGCTTATCCCCGCTGTCTCTCCAGTCCAGGTCCGCCGATTGTGGGGGTGGCCGGGAGCAGCGCAGCCTCCGGAGGAGGAGGCGGAGGCGGAGGCGACGGGGGAGGCGGAGATGGGTGAGGGCAGCCTCCGGAGCCTCCCACCGACCCAGGATTAATACCCCGCGGCGCGGCTGCCGTCGCCGCTCCGCGTCGGGGCCTCGGGGGCTGCTCTGGGCTCCGCTCATGTCAGAGGCGCCTTCGCGTGCGGCCCGAAGGGCTGCGAGAGTGAGGGCGAGGCCGGGAGGGCTGGGTGAGGCGGACGCCAGAGGCGGGGGGCGCCCGGGGGCGGGGGTTGCCCGGGCCGGGGCGGTGGGAGGTCGCGGGGTATTTTTCCTTTCTTTCTTGCGGGGGGGGGGGAGGGGTGCCTCAGTTCGTTCTCCCGCTCTCGGGGCTGCGCTCCCACCCTCTCCGCCGTGGCCCGAGGTCCCCAAGTTTTTCGGGGCGAGGGTGCTGCCTCCTGCCCCACCGGGTCCCCTCCTTCGCGCCTCTTCTCCCCGGCGTTTCGCGTCTTGTACTCTTCACGTCTTTTTTGGGCGAGTTTCTAATGGCGGACGGGGAGGCAGCGCTGCCTGTCGCCGACTGCAGGCGGGGGGGGGGGGGGCAAGTCTCGGGCCCAGGGCGACTGCTTGGGGCAAATAGGGGTGGTTTCAGCCCAGCGGCGACGGGAACCGCCCCTTACCTCCAGTTCGGCGCCCGGAGTGACGGGGATGACGCTGGGTGGGCAAATTTAGAAGGAAATACAATTCTCCTGCTGGCGTCGAGGCAACGTTTGCCCTTCCCCCTCTCCCTTCCCGGGAGCAGGCTTGGTGCTCACCTCCGCCCCCCACTTTTGTAGTTTCAAGAAACACATTTACTGTTGTCCAGTCGTGGTCCCTTTCGTGTTTTTTTAACTCGGTTTGCGCACTGCTTTGAGGTGGGGGAGGGTAGAAGAGCGCGGAAACTCCTTGACTTCTTAGCCCTTTGCTTCTTCCCTTTGGGTTAGGAGTTGGTGCTGCGTCTGTAACTAAATCATTTTTTCTCTTTACTCTCATTTTAGGACCGGGAATCACCTTCAGGCCAATCTGGTGAAGCTTTGGCAGAAATTAAGGAGGAAAACATTTCTTTTGTGAGTCATTTTACCCCGCTTTTCTGTTTAATAAACTTAGCGAAGTAGTACGGTGTTGTTCTGTGGGGTTTACTTTTCTGTTGTCTTGAAGGCAAAGAGTTGATTGCTTGGGTGGACCCTGTCCTCAGAGCCAAGCCAGAGTGATCCCTGGGAAACCACTGGGAGTGGGTGCTTTTATTCACACCACTGGTATTCTCCAGAGTTCCAGAATAGGACTTGGAGCTTTATTTTTTAAATGCTTTGCATTTAACTTTCTTTCTTTTCTAATGGATAGAAATATTTTTTTTCTTTGCTGTCGGGTTAAAAAAAAGCCACTGAATCTTATCTTGTTTCAATGTTGACAAAGAGTATTTTTTTGTATGTCTTATGTTTGAGGAAAATTTATATTTATGTACCCTGACAGTCCTCCAGCTAGCATCACAGCAGGAGATACATAATCTAGTTGTCACACTAGTGGTGATTCTACCAAGGACCACTGAATTGGTAGTGACAGCCTGATCCCTCCATTATGAAGGTAATGTGTCTTTTCCTTGTTACTAGAAAGTAATCTTTGTGGTGTTCATTTTGGAACAATAAAATGCCTGGGTCTCTGTCAGCTATTCAGTTAATGGTTTTAACACCAGTCTTTGCCTAAATCAATTTTATTAGGAGTCTCAAATTGACGATTTTTTGAAAAAACACCTCTAATTGTACATTTATTATTTGGGATTCTGTACAATCTTAGATCCTGCCTAGTTTATCCTTTCAAGCTGATCAGTTTTCCATTGCTCATCAAAAAGAACCTTGTGATTAGTTTATCTCCTGTAGTGGTGTTCTTGCCTTTGCTTTGCCCTTGTTGCTGCTTGCCAGACTTGGCTTTGCACTTATTCTATTTTGCTTCACAGCACACCTCTTTAGTTAGTTAGACCTAGGACAACGTGTCAGGATGTACGGTGCTATGTCTAGCTTTTAGGAATGGATATTGTTTCAACTGGGTAATTTTCATAGGATAGCTGAAGTGGTGATATTTCACATTCTGTGGTAGTTTTGTGCTATGATGGGATGTGGGTATGGTTCTAGTGCTATGATGGGCTTCATAGGGAAAGGGAACTAGTGGGGACCTAGAAGACTGACAAGGTAACAAGTCAGTGACTCAATTATCACTTAGAAAAGCCGTTGTTCTCACCAGAGTGTTCCTAGGGTATTTGCAGCATGATGTAGTACAAAGGACTGGGTTTTAGTGTCGGCCAGAATGAGGTTCATATTTGTGCTCTCTTAATTGCTTTGGCAAGTGCAAACTAAATAAGGGTGAGTAAATAAACCTTTACTATGCACATTTATAAATGCATATTTTGTTAGTTAAATGCACTTTTATGAGACACTTTTTTTTTTTTAATCAGCCCTGAGCTAACATCCATTGCCAATCCTCCTCTTTTTGCTGAGGAAGATTGGCCCTGAGCTAACATCTGTGCCCATCCTCTATTTTTTTTATATGTGGGACTCCTGGCATAGCATGGGCTGATAAGCAGTGGGTAGATCCATGCCCAGGATCTGAACCTGCAAACCCCAGTCTGCCAAAGTAGTGTGTGAACTTAACCACTATGCCACTGGGCCGGCCCCTAGGCACATTTTTTATAAGTGAGTAAATTATGTCTGTCTTCCAAAGATTGCTATAAAGATTGAAATGAGTATAAAATATAGGTAAATATTTAAGATTAATTTGACGCTTGTTGAAATCCTAGGATATAGGCAAAGTATGTGCCCGAATACCTTCTCATGGGAGAAGGATTTAACATTTTTTGTACTCTTTAACATGGTCCAGGCAGAGGCTAGGGACTTGCATGTCCAGTTATCTCAATAAAAACCTGCGAGTCATGTATCATCCCCATTTATAGTTTAGAAAAGTAAAACTCATTAAGGTGAAGTAATTTGCTCAGTGCCACATAGCTAATTAGCTAAACCATAATCTTTTCTGTTTTTGGATAATATTGTAGAAGTAATCAAAACTTTTCTGTAATCTTGTGTTTATGGAATTAAGAAAGTGTTTAATGGTTAAATTATATACTTTGAGGAGTGGTTTAACTTTTTTATAATCTGGGATTTGAAAGTAGGTGAATACTTAATCTTTTTTTCAGAGGTAGATGATTGCAATGAGCTTAGCATAAAGAATGCCCTTTCTGTTTTCTTTGAGAAGATTAAGATAGGACCTAGCAGCCACCAGAGGATACTATGGAGTCAGCTATAGCTCTTTTCCAGAAACTATTCTTTTCTCTTTTAGGTTTATTCAGATAGAGAAAGGACTGAGAGAATACGTGTATAATGAATTCTTATATTTCATAGCTCAATTTATGCTGAATTATTGCCTGTTTCCTTTGAAAATCAACCACATAATAAGCTTACTGGATAAGTGTTAACCATGATTTCAATTTTTGTGTTTCTTTTATAACCCTTTTAAACTGGTCCCTTAGATTTGTTATTTCTTTATCTTTGAAATAAATTTATTTGAATGTTGATTTTGTTTTAATGGATTCACTCATCTTAATAAAAGATAAGTAATTTTTAAAAATTGTTTTATACATTAATTGCATATAATGTAATGGTATGAAATAAATTCTAGAGTCAACATTTCTTGGATTTGAATCCTAACTACCCTTTCCAGTGACGGAGACTTGGGCAGGTTAAGCAGATTACTTTCTTCTTGAGTCTTAGTTTCCTAATGGGTAAAGTAGGAAAAAGAATAGTCCCTACTTCACTTACATAAGCATTAATTGAATTAATATATTTAATGGCATAGCACCTATTAAGAGTAAATGTTATCTATTACATGACTATAACTATTATCAATTAAAATTACTTCGGAAAATTTTTGAATAGAAATGTTACTTAGGGGCCAGCCCGGTGGTAGCAATTAAATTCACGTGTTCCACTTTGGTGGCCTGGGGTTCGCCAGTTCGGATCCTGGGTGCGGACCTACTTACCACTCATCAAGCCATGCTGAGGTGGTGTCCCACATAGAAGAACTAGAAGGACCTACAACTACAATATGCAACTATGTACTGGGGCTTTGGGGAGAAAAAAGAAAAAAACAGGAAGATTGGCAACAGGTGTCACCTCAGGGCCAATCTTGCTAAAAAAAAATATGTTAAAAAAAAAATGTTACTTAGCATATTTCAATATAAGATGTTTAAAATGGAGTGGTGACTACCGTATAAAGTGAGTTTTCTTAATCATTCAGCACCCATACAGTTCTTACTTCTTCATGCTCTTGAGTTTCTAAGAAAACAGGCTAGCATGTATAAACTTAGCTTAGCTTTCCATCTGTTGTTTCTACGTTCTTATATACATTCCAGTTACACTTACTCTTCTCCTCTTGCCTTTGAGATAGGGATGATTTCTTAGTCATGATCAGTTTCACTACTACCTGTGCACACATCCTTATCTTCTCTCATCTGCTTAAAAGCCTTGCTCCATTGATTATTCACTGATCCAGATTCTTCAACTATGTCTCTCTGCTGGATGCTTTCCTTTGTCATACCCTAGTGCATAGTAGGTACACGGAAGTGTTTGTTGAATATAACAGAGTGGTTAAGAATTTGGAGCCTAGAGTTTGAGTCCTATTTGGGCGTACCCAGAACAATTTAATTAGCTTCTCTTTACTGATCTGTAAAATGGATTAAATTATCTCTATGTCATAGGGTTGTTTTCAGAATTTTACGTAAAAAACCCCTGGCATTATGTCTGGCCATTCCTGGACAAGGACCAGAAAGATTAAGAAAGATTTAATCACGTAGTTGTGTTGGAAGCAGAGAATTTAGAAAACAATAACCAAAGGCACTGGGGAAATAGGGATTGGACGGCATTATAGTCAGTTCAGTAGATAAAAGTAAATGTAGTATTGTGATTATACTTGGACTCTTGATTATTGGTACTTGATAGAATTATTTTGTTACTATTTTCTATATCAAAGGAAGACTTAGGTATTTTTTCACTGTAAAGGGTGAATAGGTTAAATTGAGTAAATTTCTTTTAAGGACTACCAAAAATTGGCTAATTAATTTACATCAAACTCTGAAGAAGTAAGCATTAAATTGTTAATGGGAGAGGGAAAACAGAATGGGTGAGATTTTTTTCCCTAAAAGTTAGATAAAAATCACAAAGAATTCAAAATTTCATTTGTGTTATTTCACTGCAGTAAAATGCCATATTCATAACATACTAGAACTCTTTTTTGTTTGTTTCTCTGTTTCTTACAGGTTCTTTAGCATGGATAAATGTTCATTGGGAGGATTAGACTTGACTGAACAGACTCCTGTTTTATTAGGGAGTAAAGCCATGGCGGCTAGTCTCACGGATGTAGGAAATTCATTTGGTGACTCAACTAGTCCTTTAGTTAACAGATCTAGAAACTCATCGACGGAAGATGATGATGATGATGATGTTGTATTTATTGAATCTATACAGCCTCCTTCAAATTCTCCTCCAGCAATAGCTGATCAAAGAAACTTTAAATTTGCTTCATCAAGAAATGAAAAGCTACGAGGAAATTATTCCGTAATTCTTCCTTCCTCAAGAGAGTTGGCTTCTCAGAAGGGAAATATAAGTGACACAATTGTCATTGATGATGAAGAGGATGTAGAAACAAATGGAGGGAAAAAGAAAAATTCTTCCAGTTTTATTGAGTGGGGACTTCCTGGAACTAAAAACAGAGCCAAAGATTTGGATTTCTCCACTTCCAGTCTTTCAAGAAGTAAGGTAAATGCAGGAATGGGTTATAGTGTTATCACTACAGAATCGACTCTGAAATTCGTATTACTAATGTTACAACCTTAGAAACAGGTATAAGCTCTGAATGCTGGGCGAGATATGAACTTAATGATTACGCATATAACATCACTGTAGAATACCAGCTTGGGAGATGTCGCTAAAGGACTGCAGTCAAGTAACTTTGGTGTTAATATACAAACATACACCCCATCTTTGACTTCACAGACCAAGACTGCAGTAGGACCTTTTAATCCTGGTAGAATGAATGTGGCAGGAGATGAATTTCAGAATGGAGGATTTGCAACTCATCACAGTCCTGGTAAGTAGTAAGTAATATTAAATATTTTCCTTCTACTGCAAGTAAATTTTTGCCTGTTATTTTTGGTACCTATGTCTAGTCTATTTACATTCTATACGTGAAATATTTCATTTCTCTTGACTTTTGTGTTAAGATAGAATATTGTACTTAATAAAACTGTGCAGTCTACTTGGTTGCTGTGTTTTCCGGAATTAGTAATCTGTTTTACCTGGTGTGTGTGCGCGCATGCGTGTGTGTATAGACCGGCGTGTGTGCACACGCGCGCATGTTTGTGTAGACCGTCTGTGAGCTAACATCTACTGCCATTCCTCCTCTTTTTTTTTTCCATTTTTCTCCCCAAAGCCCCAGTAGATAGTTGTATGTCATAGTTGCACATGCTTCTAGTTGCTGTATGTGGGACGCCACCTCAGCATGGCAGGACGAGCGGTGCATTGGGTGTACGCGTGGGATCCGAACCTGGGCCGCCAGTAGCGGAGCTTGAGCACTGAACGGCTAAGCCATGGGGCTGGCCCCTACCCAATGTGATTTACATCTCAAGTGTTTTAATTGAAAACCTTCAACTGCTACCACCATCTTTGTCTATTATTATCTTTATTTTAATGTAAAAATCATAGAATAAAAAGATGGATAGTGAACTGAAAGAATAAAGTAATATTATGTGATAATTGAATCTAATTATGTAACTTGAAATTTCAGTTTTTGCTTTTCAGGTGTTTACTTTTTGACTGCTTGTCTCTGATTTTCATTTTTAAATCAGCATTTTATTAGTTGCTTCACTTTTAAAGTTGGAAGACTTTCTTGCCTTTAAATCAGAGACCTACATTTTAAAAACTTTTATGTAGACAGTCTTCCTTTAATAAAATGAAAATTATTTAAAATTTAGCAAATCTTTTTTGTGGCTTGTTCATGAATTAGTATGTGGCTTTTTGGGGTGGTTTTTCTGTTTGTTTTGACACTTTTAGTGCTTTTAACTATTGACCAACTTAGAATTTTGAGCAAGGCCTGAAAAGTAACTAGAGCTAAGAACCTAATCACTTATTGCTTTAATGGAATGCTAATATTTTCTTTTCTTTATTTTGTTAAATTAATCCTTTTTTCTGGTTATAAGAATACGTTATTATTAGGAAAAAAATCGTAGTTAGAAATAAGAAAGGGCCGGCCCTGTGGCATAGCAGTTAAGTACGCGCACTCCGCTGCTAGCGTCCCGGGGTTCGGATCCCAGGCGCCAATGCACCACTTGTCTAAGCCATGCTGTGGCAGCGTCCCATATAAAGTGGAGGAAGATGGGCACAGATGTTAGCCCGGGGCCAGTTTTCCTCAGCAAAAAAAAAAAAAAAAAAAAAAGATTGGCGTGGATGTTAGCTCAGGGCTGATATTCCTCACAAAAAAAACAAAGAAAGAAAGAAATAAGGAAATAATACTTGTCACCTTATTCCACTAACTAGAAGTGACCACTGTTAAAATTTTGATTTGGTTGCTTTCAATCTTTTGCCTCTCTGGTTTTTAAAAATATAATTTAGGGCATATTATATATATTTTTTTGTTCTGATTTACTTAATCTAAATTTTTGTATGTCATTTTAAAAATGGAAGTTTCAGTGGCTATAATATATTCCTTTGTTTGAGATACTCATTCCTCTACCTTCTTTAGCATTTCTGTGGTTTCCCATTTTTTACTGTTGAAATTCTACACTAAATGTCTTTGTTTACAGTGTTTATTATTTCCACAGGACAGTTGTTCTCAAACTTTATGGTCTCAGTTTCACTCTTGTTAATGATTGAGGATCCCAAAGATTTTTTTGTTTTTATCTATTAATTATCCTATTAGAAATTAAAACTTCTTTAAAAGTATTTTCATTTAACAATAGTTATGTATTATATGACAAATACCATTTTTAATGAAAAATAACTATTTTCAAAAAAATTTAGTGGAAAGAGTGACATCATTTTATGTTTTTGCGACTCTCTTTAAAAGAGGTATATCTAGCTCCTCACATCTATTTCTACATTGAATCTGTTGCAGTATCTTGTTTTGTTTGAAATATAAGAAGAAAATCTGGCCTTACACAGATAAGTGGTTGTAGAAGGGAGCACTATGTTAATAGCCTTTTTAGATAATTGTAGATAGTTTTTTTTTTTCTTTGACACAGCACCAAAACTTGAAAAGTGGTAGATTCTTAAAAGTTCTTACAGTGTGGAATCTGAAGCCATATAATGAACTTTTCGTACTCTATTACATTAAAATTCATTGATCTTCAGGGCTGGCCCTGTGGCTTAGCGGTTAAGTGCGCACGCTTCACTGCTGGCAGCCCAGGTTCAGATCCCGGGCGCACACCAAGGCACCGCTTCTGTGGCCATGCTGAGGCCGAGTCCCACATACAGCAACTAGAAGGATGTGCAACTATGACATACAATTATCTCCTGGGGCTTTGGGGGAAGAAAAATAAATAAATAAAAATTTTTAAAAAAACTTCATTGATCTTTGAATAGATCTTTTACCTTTGTATGATTTGGTGACATTGTGCTTTGGTTATTTGGAAAATAGTGATTCACTGAGTTACAGAGATCTTAATATGATACTTTAGGAAAGCTGTCAGGCTCACAGTGATGGATACAAGTTTTCAAAGATTCTAATTTTCACTTCAAAGCTCAAATTTTCTCATTGGCAACAAATGCTGTCATTTTTCTTGAAGTGACAGCCTTATTTGATGTATTTTCAAGAAAATGTCAATAACTAGTCAGTCATTCTTTCAAGTAAAAATAGTATTTTGTTAAAAAAAAAAAAAAGGCTAGTTTAACTTGCAATGCAGCAGTTTCACAAGTGCTCATCCACTTTTCCTTTGTACTTTGTTCTGTCAACCACTGTACTTTGGTATGAAACAGAAGTAGTTTATGCATGCTTCCCTGTTCATCATACAGAATATGGAAATGTAGTCAAAGGCTAAAATTTAGTAAAATGAATGCTAATTTTTACTGTTTCATCAAGGACATCTGTTGTATAATAATTTCAGTGGCCTTTGTCCCTGGTTCTGGGGGAGAGACTAAATCCTTGGAATTTCCCAAGTAATAGGAGTGCCTTTCTATTCATGAGCCTTTTGAATCACACCCGAATTTGTGCTAAGAGGTGAGATGTGACTAAGGCTGAGGGAGGGTCACCAGAAAGACCAACCATGTAATTAGAGTGTTGGGGCTTTAAGCCAACCCCTATCTCAAGGGAGGAGAGGAAGGCTTGAGATTGAGTTCAATCAGGTGCAATGAATAATTCTGTCAGTCATACCTACGCAATGAAACACCAACAAAAACTGTAGACACTGAAGCTCAGTGCAGCCTCCTGGTTGGTGAACTCACCACTGTGCCAGGTGGATGGTGCTACCTGATTCCACGAAGAGTGGGCACAGAAGCTGTTCATTTGGGACCTTTCCAGACCTCAGCCTATATATCTCTTCATTTTGCTGGTCCTGATTTGTCTCCTTTATAATGAAACTGTGATCATAAGTATGGAGCTTTCCTGAGTTCTTTGAGTCATTTTAGCACATTATCAAACCTGAAGGGGGTCTTAGGAACCTCCCAGATTTATAGCCAGTTGGCCAGAAGTACCAGTGCCATCTGAAGTGAAAGCAGTCTTGTTGGGGACTGTGCCTTTAAACCTGTGGGGCAGGGGTCTGATGCTAACTCCGGATGGTTGGCATCAAAATGGTATCCACTACTTGGTGTTGGAATAAAAACCATAAATGAAGATGACACTTTTCTTTTCTGCAAATGCGTGATAGTGAAGGAAACTTGAGTAGTACAATTTGGTTCCACTGCCAGCAGTTTTACCCGTCATTGCTTTTGTACCATTAGTGCAGATGCCAACACAATGAAAAAGGCAAGTAATCTTAGTATTATTATGTAAATGGTTTGACCTCACAGATCCCTTTTTTAATTTCTTTTTCTAATACTATATTGAATGGAAGTGGTAAGAGTATAAAGCCTTGTCTTGTTCTTGACCTGTGGTGAAGGGGGAAGCATTTGACATTTTGTCATTAAGTATATTAGCTAATGTCAAATATAATTAGCTTTTTTGTGTGTGTGTGAGGAAGGTCAGCCCTGAACTAACATCCAACGCCATTCCTCCTCTTTTTGCTGAGGAAGACTGGCCCTGGGCTAACATCCGTGCCTATCTTCCTTTACTTTATATGAGATGCCGCCACAGCATGGCTTGACAGGCCGTGCGTCGGTGTGTGCCTGGGATCCGAACCTGCGAACCCCAGGCCACCAAAGCAGAGCGCACGCACTTAACTGCTGCGCCACCAGGCTGGCCCCTATAATTAGCTTTTTATGTTTATGGTTAACTTAATAGCTTGTTATTTGAGGTTGTTTCTAGTCTTCGCAATTGTAAATAGGTTTCTCATGAATATCTCTGTAAATTTGGCATACTTGTGTTATTTTCTTGAAAAGTTCCTATAGGTGGATTGCTAAGTCAAAATGTCAACATTTTTTTTTTTTTTTTTTTTTTTTTTTTGGATAAACTTATTTATTTATTTTTCCCCCAAAGACCCGGTAGATAGTTGTATGTCATAGCTGCACATCCTTCTAGTTGCTGTATGTGGGACGCGGCCTCAGCATGGCCGGAGAGGCAGTGTGTCGGTGCGCGCCCGGGATCTGAACCCAGGCCACCAGCAGCGGAGCACGTGCACTTAACCACTAAGCCACGGGGCTGGCCCTCAACATATTTTTAAAGCTTTTGATGGTTAATACAAAATTGATCCCACCAAAAAATTGTATTACATTCCTTACAACATAAGAGGGTTTTTTTCCATATTGTGAGCTCTCCTCAGGGATAGGAATATTATTTAGTGTTTGCTTTAGTGTTTGCTAAACTGATCAGTGAAAGGGGACATCATTTTAATTTAATTTATACATCATTGAACTTTTAAAAATATATTTGCAGGGCTGGCCCCGTGGCTTAGCGGTTAAGTGCGTGGGCCCCGCTGCTGGCGGCCCGGGTTCGGATCCCGGGCGTGCACTGACGCACTGCTTCTCCGGCCATGCTGAGGCCGCGTCCCACATAGAGCAACTAGAAGGATGTGCAGCTATGACATACAACTATCTACTGGGACTTTGCGGGGGAAAAACATAAATAAATAAAATCTTTAAAAAATAAAAATATATTTGCAAACTTTTTATCAATTTGTTCATTCATGTTTGTCATCCGTTTATTACTATGTACATCTTTTGTTTATTGATTATGAGTTAAACCTGAGAAGTAATATCATGAAAAACTTGTGATCTCTATATTGAAGATGTGTTAAACTTAAAAGCAATTGAAGATATTGAAGACTTGAAATAGTGTCCATTGGAAATCATTCTCTTGAATTTGTGTATTTCTTTTATTTTTAGTTTTGTAATTATTTCCTAAATTTTAGATGTATATTTGTGCAAGCATGAATTCCATTTTATGTACATAGAAGCTCTTTTTTTTTCTTTTTGTGAGGAAGATCAGCCCTGAACTAACATCCATGCCAGTCCTCCTCTTTTTGTTGAGGAAGACAATGTCCTCCTTTTGTTGAGGATGCCGTCACAGCATGGCCTGACAGGCAGTGTATCAGTGCACGCACTTAACTGCTACACCACAGGGCTGGGTCCCATAGAAGCTCTTAAGTGGAGTGAAAACCAGACGCCTTTCCTTGTATTTCTTTTATGTATCAGCCTTGACTATTTTTCACCTTGTGGAGTAAATTGAAGTTGTGTATTTAATGGTAAATGTGGGTAAATAAGATGTTCTTTAATTTCAAAGCATAGCATAGGCTGATACTTAACTGTAGTTAGATGCTGTGCTGTCATTCCACTCAAATTGTGGGTATAATTGAGCCTTGAAAATGTTGTTTGATAGACATTTGATGATTACTCTAGGATTTATTTTTATTCTTATCATCCTTTTATCTCATTAATTCAAAACTGTATTTTACATTTCTATGATACTTTCTCATCACATAAAATATCAGTGATTTTAAAACATAGAAAGACAAAAAGCACTAAATGACTCACTTGACATATAAATGAAGTTCTTAACTACATTTAAACTATTTTGTTTATGATGTGTGGCAACGAATTTCTATTATTTGTGAAGTATAGATGAATTTACAATGTTCCTGAGTTCTCTGAAATTCTCTTTTTGGGGACAAAAGTTACAGGGCTGTATCCTTTAAATATAACACTTAGTCTAGAATTCTACAAAGAATGTTCATCAAGTCGTCAGGTAAAGAGTGATGAAGATGTTTGAAGCTTTCTTAAAGGTTAAGTCACTTGTCAAAAGGACAGTTGTTTTGTCATTGTTGTTGCTATTTTTTACTCTTTAACTTGAATGTAGCATAGTAAAAGCTGCCTAATTTTAGTATTAACTCTAGATTTTGTTTTTGCTGGCTGTCAGCTTTAGCAAAACTAACCAATTTTTACCTGAAGACATAGAATAAGATGGCAGCAATTATATTATTATTATAATTGTTGTTATTATTTAGAGTCAAAGCTCCCCCAGAGTGTCTTACTTTAGTTGCTGAGTGCTTCCCAGATCTATAAATTAGAGGTTTTCCAGCACAGGAAAAAGAAAAAAACAAAAACAAGTTGAGGATTTCTGAAGTTGAGTAATATTTACATCTAGGGCTTATAGTTCAAATTTCATCATATAAAATTATGGCTCTGCATAAAGTACACAGAAAACTGTGCGTTTCCTGTTATGAAAATAGGATTATGTCCATTAGAAGGGACCTTTGGGTCATTTAATCCTTTCATTAACCTTTGGGGTAGACTATTTTTCAGTGAAAGTTCTCTGCTCATCACATATCTTTATATAAACAGGAAAATACTCATCACAGAACATACGTAAACTTAGAAATTGCTCTTTTGGGGCCAGCGCCGTGGTATAGTGGTTCAGTTCACTTACTCTGCTTTGGCGGCCTGGGGTTCGTGGGTTCAGATCCCAGGAGCAGACCTATGCACCGCTTATCAAGCCATGCTGTGGCAGGCGTCCCACATTTAAGGGAGAAGCAGATGGGTAAGGATGTTAGCCCAGGGCCAATCTTCCTCAGCAAAAAGAGGAGGATTGGCAACAGATGTTATCAGGGCTAATCTTCCTCACCAAAGAAAACAAAGAAATTGCTCTTGCATCGATGTTGTATTTTTGTTGCATTATTGACATTTCTGGCCATAATACTGATTATAGAGAGTTCTGTTTCTGATAATAGACTAGGTAATTCCTATCCCTCCTGCAGGGAATAATTAGAGGGGAAAAAAAGACAAAATATTTGAAATATCTATTGAAAGCATCATAGAACTACAAATACAGTCAAAAAAGTAATAGTTCTAAAATCTGAGAGAAGGGACCTCAGAGAAGTAATCTGTTACTTGGGGCTGCTTTTCTCTTATGAGTGTGTGTTCAGTTCCAGAAAAAGCTGCTGAGAAAGGTGGAGAATCTAAATGGAGCTTCCAGCAGACTCACAGGGGCCCACAAAGAGGGATACTGGTGAAAAACGCCTTCCAGCCTTTGGATTGGGATGCTAACATCATCCAGAGTCTCAGTTTCTTTTTCAGTTTATCATATAAAAACAATACAAAGCCATCAGGGATATGAGGAGGCAAGGCCATATGACAGAAAATCAAGAGAAAAAAAAGCAGACAACAGAAGTGAGTCTACAAGAGATCCAGATAATAGGATTATCACACACAGATTTTAAGAAACTACGTTTTAACTGCAGATTGAGCACAGTTGAAGAGAGTATGAATGAACTGTAAGATAGATCAGAGAAAATTATCCAGACTGAATCATAGTCAAAAAATGGAAAACATGGAAAAGAATGTAAGATACCTAGGACACTTGATGAAAAGGACATGTAATTAATGTCTCAGAAAGAGGAGGAAAGAAATGAGGCAGAAGAGGTACGACTGAGAATTTTCTAAAATGAAGAAAAAACATTAACCTACAAATTCAAGAACCTTTACAATCCCAGGCAGGGATAAGAACCCATTGAAAGACATGTACAGAAATCATGGTCAAAAATGGAAACAATCCAAATGTCCATAAAGAGTAGATTAAATAGTATTTGCCGCACGATGGTACTTGACAACAGTGAAAAAGAATGAACTACTACATTGCAATGTGGATGAACCTTACAGACAAGATGTTGAGGAAACTAGGCACAAAAGAGTACATACTATATGATTTCATGTATATGAAGTTCAAGATAAGACAAAACTAACCTTTAAAGTCAGAATAAGGATGGCTTGTGGGAAAGGAGGGAAGTTATTGTGTGGGAAAGACATAAGGAAGGCTTCTGGGGTACTGGAAATTATATGTTTATATAGGTGGTAGTCATGCAAGTATATTCATTGTAAAAAAATTTCATTGAGCTATACACTTAAGATTTATAAACTTTGTGTATATATTTTAACAACCAAAAAAAACCTCACCAAGACACTGAAAGATCTTTCACCAGCAGACCAACATTAAAGAAGTACCAAAAGATTGTTCTTTAGGCAGAAGAGTTCAGATGCAGGAAAAAATGAAGAATACCTAAAAGTTAAACAGTAGATCTAGTACTTACTGGACTTTTGGGCAAATCACCTAACTTCTAGGTCCTAATTTTCCTTGCATGAAATGAGGGATTTGGACTAAAGAATCTACTAGGCCCCTTTTCCTAACGTTTATTCTGGGGATAGGGCATGGAAGAATTTGGTTGAGAGTTAACTTTAAGTTTAACCTGGAGACACTAATACCAAAGATAAAATAAAATAAAAATTTGATGAAATAAACTTTGAAATTACGAGAAATTAGATAGTTGTAGTATAAACAAAGGAAACATTTTCTTTATGTATACACCAAAGCTAAGGTGGAAAAAATTTCAGAATTTGAGCAGTATAGTTGATGCCTCACTTTCCATAATTATATATAAATATGTCCCCTTTATGGATGTCTACAAAATTTAAAAGCCAAATGTTTTTGTCTTCAGGGTTCTTATTTTTCTCATATTAATGGTAATGACAAATCTTGTAATGATTTGCTATCTTTTATTTCTGTTATTTATTAAATCTAGTTTGTTGGCCAGATGATATGCAGAGAAGTTTGATCCCCAAGTGTAACCTATGTTTATTCTGTAGATGAATATGTAATTTTTGTTTTCTTTGGAATGCTTCAGAATGCTTTTGTTTTTTTTGTGTGTGTGTGAGAAAGATCAGCCCTGAGCTAACATCTGCCAATCCTCCTCTTTTTGCTGAGGAAGACTGGCCCTGGGCTAACATCCGTGCCCATCTTGCTCTACTTTATATGGGACGCCGCCACAGCATGGCTTGACAAGCGGTGCGTCGGTGCACACCCGGGATCCGAACCGGCTAACCCCGGGCCGCCGCAGCAGAGTGCGCGCACTTAACCGCTTGCGCCGCAGGGCTGGTCCCTGCTTTTGTTTTCTAGAGGAATGGTTCAGAAGTAGGAAAATTTAACAGTAAAGATGCTTCTTCTCTGAGTAGTTGGTGATAAAAAACTTTATTGGAATATACTTCATATTTGCCACCATCTCATCTTGTGGAATGAAAGAATTTCGTTTGTTGCTTGTTCTGTTTTGTTTTTGCCTATAAGATAAAAGTATCTGGAAATAGGACAAAGAAAGTTAGAAGTAGTGGATGAGAATTTAGAAATGAAAAGAAGAGTTGTTAGTGTTGGTAGTACTGTGAGAGGCCTTTGGAGCTGTGATAGGTGGAGGAGGCCATAGGCCTCTTGCTAATGACAAAATCTATTTTTGAAGAGAGATGAAAGAATAATTCACTACTCTAGGGCATTATTTCTCAAAGTGTCACCGTCACTCCAGAGTTAGCTAGAAATCCAGAATTTAGCTAAATCCAGACTTACTGGATTTAGAATCTGTTTAAAGATTTTATTTATTTATTTTTTCCCCCCAAAGCCCCAGTAGATAGTTGTGTGTCATAGCTGCACATCCTTCTAGTTGCTGTATGTGGGACGCGGCCTCAGCATGGCCAGAGAAGCAGCGCGTCGGTGCGAGCCCGGGATCCGAACCCGGGTCGCCAGCAGTGGAGCGCGCACACTTAACCGCCAAGCCACGGGGCCGGCCCTTTAAACAAGATTCCTGTGTGATCTCATGTATGTTAAAGTTTGAGAAGCACTATTACCTGTACATAATATTGTACCGTTTTTAAGCTAACAATAATACATAATGGAGGAGTCCCTTGAGAAGTTAGGAAAGCTGAGTGAGTAATCCACCACATATATTAATGCCTATGAAATAATATATTAGAAGGCTGGGAAGTAATTGTAGAAAGAGTTACTTTAAAATGTTATGTCTAACTTATGTGTATCTCAAAGTATTTTGGAGGAAAGTGTACTGATGTCTGCACATTACTTGAAATACATAAAAGTGATGGATTAATTGTTTAGAGGAATGAGTAGATAGATGTGATAAAGCAAAAATAGTAAAAATAGTGTAGAATCTACTTCGTGGGCGTATGGGTGTTCACTGTAAAATTCTTTCAGCTTCTCTATATGGTTTAAGTTTTTCATAGTAAAATGTTGAGGAGGAAGCTGTTATGAAAATGGAATCACGTACCAGACTCTATAGTTATCTTTGTATTTGCATATTTGCTTTATTTTATAATGTATTAATACTTTCCTCTCAGATAAGAAAAAGTGGCTAATATTTTTTGCAAGTGCCCTGTGTAGCAAACATAATGCTTTACTATATGCATTATCTCATTTAGATTTCACAACACTCTGATGAGTTAAGTATCATTGCCAATTTATAGCTGAGAAAACCAAGACACAATTTAATATACTTGGACAATCTAATAAGTTCAGAAGATACATTTTGAACCTGGGGGATTTGACTTCAGGAGATGATGACTACTGCATTGCACAATTACAGGGCCACCATTTACATTGTTGGCACAATAGAGTATCATTCCCTTAGAATACAAAGTGGATAGTTCCCCTGGGATTGTGCACCAAGGCTGCCTGGCCTTAACCAGTTGCTTTCATGGCTGCCTCACTCGTCTCTTAAACTTTTGCAAAATGAAAATTTAAAATATTTTTCTGTTGTGAATTTTGAATTGTTCCATGACTTTTGTGTGTGTGTTTTATTTTTAAGATTCTTGGATCTCCCAGTCAGCATCATTTCCCCGTAATCAGAAACAGCCAGGGGTGGATTCTTTATCACCAGTGGCCTCCCTTCCTAAACAGATTTTCCAGCCTTCAGCCCAACAGCAGCCCACTAAACCAGCTAAAATCACTTGTGCAAACTGCAAAAAACCTTTACAGAAGGGACAGACAGCTTATCAACGAAAAGGATCAGCTCACCTCTTTTGTTCTACCACCTGCCTTTCCTCCTTCTCTCATAAGCGTACTCCAAAGAAGCGCAATGTAATATGTAAAAAGTAAGCTGTACCTTTCAACGTGGCTCCGTATGGTTGAATACTGGCAGTATAAATATATGTTCTGAAAGTAATCGGAGAGCTGCATAGATTCATGGGTAGAGTTGTTGTAGGGATGTTGAGTTTATTGAGCCTGAGTTATCCTAGAGTATGTCAGAGCTGTGGGCTCATTTGTACTGTACTTACTCTTGGCAGGAAAATGGAGTGTAGGTATAGAAATAAATTGACCCTCTCCCTGCTACTGCATTTGCGTCACGCTCTTTGCCATCTGTTACCTTAGTTCTATCAGGTTGCTACCAGCCTTTTTGAATGCTTCTAAAAATCATGAGAACCTGTGGCAAGGTTCTTGTGCTACGAAATATTTTTACCTCCAAATCTTCTCTTTCCTTATTATTTAGGAAGTGTTGGCAAGGAAACCAAAAAGAGGACTTTACTAGATTCAAAAAGTATAGTTGATTCCTAGGATTAAATCATGAGAAATGAAAAATGTCGATTATTGTTCATATATTTGACTTTTATTAAAATGCACTATTCTTAAATCGTGTGTCTATCACTTGTGTTTCAGAGATGCACCTACAAAAAGGGCTACTATTGTTCCTCAAGTGGAGTCAAGTGAATTCTTCCAAGAATTGTGTAGTATATCTTGTTTGTCTCCCTATGAAGACAACCAGAATCTTAGGAAAAGAGTTCTGAATAAATCAAGATGTACAATCTGTAGTAAACTAACAGAGGTCTGGATTTTTTTATCTTAAGTTATTATCTAGGCTAACAGGGATAATTTTAACTTTAAAGTGCTATTATATGCTCTGCCATCTACATAATGCGAATATCCTAAATGTACACAGTGAAGTTAAAGGGAATAAGGATGTGTTAGAACTATCTTATGAACAAATATCTCATTTGTATAGTGTAGAGAGTACACATCTCTTTCTATGGAATTGGATGTACTCGTATACAAAGCAATTGTTTTATGATGGATTTTGTTCTTACTAGCCACACTAAAATTGTAGAGTCACGACATGAAGGAAGCAACCAGTGGTACAAAAGCGTGTAGAACAAATGGGGTATGTTGATAACTTCACATTTCTTAAGTGGTACTGCCCTCTCTAGTTGCTGAAGGAAGAAGCCTGCATACAGGCTGTCCTGAATTAACACAGTCCTTGGTAACTGAATTTGGTGCTGCTTATCCCAGAGCCATGCAAATTCGGGACATGATTTTGTCTCAGTTACCACAGAGCTGAGGCAGGCAAGAACCACCCTACTTAGGTGTACATAGACACCATCCTGAATATGGGTAATTACTGATTCCCTAGCCCTTCCTACAAATTGTCTAAGGCAATGAGGTTTATAATGCCAAGAATTCCCAATCCATTTCTTTTTTTTTTAATACTTCTTTTTTTTTTTAATATTTATTTATTTAATGTGTGTGTGTGAGGAAGATCAGCCCTGAGCTAACATCTGCCAACCCTCCTTTTTGCTGAGGAAGACTGGCCTTGGGCTAACATCCGTGCCCATCTTCCTCCACTTTATATGGGGACGCCACCACAGCATGGCCTGACAATCAAAGTGTTGGTGCACGCCCAGGATCCGAACCCGAGCCACCAGCAGTGGAGCGCGCGCACTTAACCACTACGCCACTGGGCCGGCCCCCCAATCCATTTCTTTTAAGCAGGTCGTATCAAAATCTAAACCAGTTCATTTTCTGTAATTCTTGAATGTCTCTGGTGAAATTATTACCGATTTTATTGCTTTTTGTTCTGTGAATCTTATTTTCCTCTTTTTTTTTTTTGAGGAAGATTGGCCCTGAGCTAACATCTGCCAATCCTCCTCTTTTTGCTGAGGAAGACTAGACCTGGGCTAACATCCATGCCCATCGTCCTCTACTTTATATGGGACGCCGCCACAGCACGGCTTGACAAGTGGTGCGTCGGTGCGCACCCGGGATCCGAACCGGCGAACCCTGGGCCACCGCAGCGGAGCACGCACACTTAACCGCTTGCGCCTGCGGGCTGGCCCCTTATTTTCCTCTTTTGTAAAATCAAAGAATGACTTTTACAAAGAAATCAAAGATAAAAATGAAAGAATAACGAAATGTGCTTTTTAGTCTTTTTGCTGAATATTTCTTCCACTGAGAAATTACTAGAGGTTCTTTGTTTCTGTTCAAGAAACTAGTTATCTCGTTGCTTACTGTGCTAATCTGGCTCATTTAATATTAAATATTAATATTTAATACTGGTTTTTCTTTTAGATTCGTCATGAAGTCAGCGTTAATAATGTGACACACAAACTGTGCAGTAACCAGTGCTTTAATAAGTACAGGTTGGCCAATGGTCTCATAATGAATTGCTGTGAACAGTGTGGCGAGTACTTGCCCAGTAAAAGTTCTGGGAACAACATCCTGACCATTGAAGGTCAGCAGATGAGATTTTGCTGCCGAAGTTGTGTTAATGAATATAAACAGGTAATTCTTTTTAGTGACTTTTAAATGATCAAATATATAATAGCTTCTCTCTGTTAGCTTACATTAACCAGATTTATCTTAGACTCTCAATTTAGTTCCATTTTTGTCATTCTGTCATTGAGCTTTCCCATCTCGAGTGAGCATTGAAATCAATTGATTTAAGTAAGCTTGTTTCCAATTTTTACTCTATGTAGACCTTACAATGAGGAATTCTTTTCTCTACAATTTTGCACTCCCAATGACAGCTTAATAAGTTCCAGTTACTACACATTCTCACCAAAATTTGGTATTGTCTGTTTTTATTTAAGCTATTCTGATGGATATGAAATGATTTGTGTGTGTGAGAGAGGAAGATCAGCCCTGAGCTAACATCTGTTGCCAATCCTCCTCTTTTTGCTGAGGAAGACTAGCCCTGAGCTAACATCTGTGCCCATCTTCCTCCACTTTATATGGGACGCTGCCATAGCATGGCTTGACAAGTGGTGCATCGGTGCGCGCCTGGGATCCAAACCCCAGGCCACCGCAGCGGAGCGCGCACACTTAACTGCTGCGCCACTGGGCCGGCCCCTTCATTGTGGTTTTAAATTTGCATTTCCCTATAGCTGATAATTCCCTTTTCATCACCATGTATCTTCTTTTGTAAAGTATCTATTCAAGTCTTCAGCTTATTTTTTTTATTGAGTTATGTTTGTATTATTGAGTTGTAGGAATTCTTCATATATTCTGAATATATATCATTTTGTAAAATAAATGTATTCAGAATATTTTCTCTTGGACAGTGTCTTACCTTTTCATTTTCTTTTTTTTTTAATTTTTATTTATTTATTTTTTTCCCCCCAAAGCCCCAGTAGATAGTTGTATGTCATAGTTGCACAGCCTTCTAGTTGCTGTATGTGGGACACGGCCTCAGCATGGCCAGAGAAGTGGTGCGTCAGTGTGCGCCCGGGATCCGAACCCGGGCCGCCAGCAGTGGAGCACGTGCACTTAACCGCTAAGCCACAGGGCTGGCCTTCCTTTTCATTTTCTTAATGTTGTTTTTGAAAAGCCCAAGTTTTTAATTTTGATACAGTCTAATTTACTGTTTGCTTTTCTGATTGATACTTTTTTGTCTCATTTAAGGAATCTTTGCCTACCAAGATGATGAAGACATTTACCCATGTTTCTTCTAGAAGCTTTTTAGTTTTAGATTTTATATTTAAGTCTGTGATCCATCTCAAGTTAATTTTGTGTGTGGTGTGAGGTAGAGGTTAAGGAATTATCATCTACCTTATTTTAAGATGTTAAAAATCTCAAAACATCACATTGTACCCCATAAATATGTACTTGTTTTTTTTTTTTGAGGAAGATTGGTCCTGAGCTAACATCTGTTGCCAGTCCTCCTCCGTTTTTCCTTTTTTCTCCCCAAAGCAGCAGTAGACAGCTGTATGTCATAGTTGTACATCCTGCTAGTTGTTCTGTGTGGGACTCGGCCTCAGCACGGCTTCATGAGCAGTGCGTAGGTCCGTGCCCAGGATCCGAACCGGCAAACCCCAGGCCGCCAAAGCGGAGCACGTGAACTTAACTGCTACGCCATCAGGCCGGCCCCTGTACACAATTTTTATTTATCAATTATACCTTAGTAAAGCTGGAAAAAAGACACTAAAAAGCTACAGTAATCAAGATAGTGTAGTGTTGGCATATAAAGATAAACAAATAGATCAATGGAATAGACAGTCCAGAAATAGAACCATGTATAATAGTCAATTGATTTTAGAAGGTACTAAATCATTTTAATTGGGAAAAGCAAGATCTTTTTAACAAATGGTGCTGGGATAATTTCTTGTTTGTATGGAAATACATGAGCCTTGACCCCCCTTTTATCCTATATACAAAAATTAATTCAAGATGGGTCATAAATGTAAAACTAGAAACATTCTTAACCCCTGTTTCACTGGCTACAGATTTAAGTAGTTAGCTTTTAGGGAAAAGTAACTCTTGAGGTGCTAGCCTTATTGAACAGTTGAAGAAACAGTGATACCCACAGTTCACTTTAAGGTTTTGCAGGAAAGGCTTATTTATGTTATCTTTATTATTTTCTTTATATATACTGCACCTCATATTTAACAAAGCCTTTGGATGTGGCTTATAGAAGAGTACAATGAACAGTTAAAAAATAGGCAAAAAGACTTAGCATAGGGTATCTTTTCAAAAGAGTCATGGCAAATATAACCTAGTGAACGTCTGATTTGGTAATAAATGACTGTTAGGTCTTAATATTTTTACATGTCTTTTTTTATGGATGATTTACCTATATCTGCTTAGACTGTGAGTTTTTGCTAAGTTAAAGTCAGTGAGCTCATAAACTTTAGACAAAGATAATGCTTATCTCTGAAAACCATAAAACTTGCACATAGATTATCAGTTTTTACTCCTAAATGAACACCAGAAGAGGCAAAAATGGGAAAATATGCATAGTCACAATAGGCAGCAACCATATATCCAGACTTTCTTGAATACCTGTTGTCTGCCACTCTGATCTCCAGAAGAAAGTCTGTTTATTCTACCATGTGTATATCAGTAATACAAAGTAGCTCATAAATAAAAGCTCATAGTTGGCAAATATAGGAATATTTCCGTATGATATAGAAGTTTTACAAATGTACTTCTTCCCCCCCCACACACATTAATATTTTTAAGTGATTAGTGGCAGGCCTTCTCACAATAGAAAGCCTTAGTGATATATGAAGACCTTAAGGAAAAGTTGAAATCTTGCAGTTAGTGTCTTATCTCAGAATAGCATACACAGTCATAAAATGTAAAGACTAAATCTTAGTCTTATCCAGTGACCTAACCAGAGGTGTTTTTGCCCCCCTGGGAACATTGGGCAATGTCTGTAAACATTAACTGGGGGAGTGCTGCTGGCATCTAGTGCTTAAGGGCCAGGGATGCTTCTAAGCATCCTGCAGTGCACAGGACAGTCCCTCACAACAAAGAGTTATCTGGCCCAAGATGTCAGTAGTGCCAAAGTTGAGAACTCTTATAACCAAAGGGATAAGTAGGTGGCTGGATGGTTGAGTGTGTGTGGTAAACATAGTGAGAAGGAAAAGAACTAAATTTTCATCTTTGTTATTGAGAAGTCAATGGTGATGCCTAAAACTGGGAGGAAAAATCAATAAATAGTGATGTATAAACATGTTAGTTTGATATTTAGAAATAAACGCCAGAAGAATTGGCTAAAAGTGTTGAAAGTGGTTAACTTCTCAGAAAGGGGAAATGGATGAAGGTAGTAGGGGGCTGCTATTTGTTTTAATTAATCAGGTATAACTAGTTGTTGCTTTATACCAAATGTATATTTAGTTTTGATTAAATAAAACCTTTAAAATACGTTAAAAATACTGAAGGTCAGAGAAAGTATCTTACCCAGAGTCACACAGCTAGATTTGACCTCACATCTGAAACTTTATTAGTATACTGTAATGCCTCTGCTATAAATATTTAATTAATTATACCTGTGCCTTATCTCACATAATAAGCTCTTGGTTCCCTGGGGCTGGGATCTATATCTGATTCAATTTAGTAATCTCCAAATAACTAGCCTTATATGTGGGGTGACTCAGCCACCTAGCTGGGACACTTCTGAGAGTGAAATGAGATTCTGTTAGTAAATATAGGGCTATCTTAGTACCTTTCTTTCCAGTAATTTTTTTTTCCCGTTTTTTAGAGGCTTTAGTTGATTGTGGCCTACCTCACCTGCCTTTTATTTGGCTTCAGTTTTCATTCAGGTCATCATTAAAATGTTCATTGTGCTAGAATAATGTAGTACTGCCCTAAAGTATTTTTGAACTTCATTTTCAAAGAATCTCAGATGAATGTCCCTGGAGAGAGTGCCTGAGTGACATGGATGAGAAAGACAAGCAGCTAACCTTGGAACCTAGAGTATAATGCAGAAAATCCGTGAGCCTTTGCACCAAGGAGTAGCTGGGTCAACCACCTTTGTGTTCAGTTCTTTGCTGTTAGACCATATTCAGTAATTGTCAAACAATTACAAGTATCCTTGATTGAATGTATGCCAATAATAAAGCTAACATAAGTTTACTATGGTGCCACATACAGCTTTACATGTATTTTGCATTTAATCATCTAAACAATCTCCTTTTGTTGTTAGTGCCTCCAAGTCTATTCTGACTCTTAGTGAACCTGGACAGCAGAGGAGAACCCTGCCTCCGTCTTTTTGCACCGTCCTCTCACCTTCTGGTGCTGTATCAGACAATGCTCTGCTCCTATTCATAGTGTTTTCAATGGCCAGTTTTTTCGGGAGTGGGTGCCCAGGTCATTCTTCCTTGTCTGTCTAGTCTGGAAGCTCCACAGAAACCTGTCCACCATGGGTGACCCTGCTGGTATTTGAAATACCAGTGGCATAGCTTGCGGTGTCACAGCAACACGCACCTGCCACAGTATGACAATCGACAGATGGGTGGTATAGTTCCCTGAATGGGAAATGAACCCAGGCCAAGACAGTGAGAGCACCAAATCTTAACCACTACCCCACCAGGGCTGGCTAAACAAGCTCCCTAGTTAGGTGCAATTAATATCCTCATTTATTGCTGAGAAACTGAAACTTAGGTAAGTAACTTTCCCAAGATCATACCGTTGGGAAGTGGCCCATCCATTGAGATGGATGAGACAACTTGACTACCTATTCATTACCAAGAAACTCAGGAAGGAAAGATAAGACCATAGCAAAAAATAACACTAACTACAGTCCTTGGCTTTCTCTTTCTTTTTATATCTGCTCTTCTAGTACAGTCTTATCCAATCCCATAGTCTTAATTAATATATTTTTTGATGACCTCCAAAATATATTTGCAGATCATATTTCTTCAGTTTCAGACCAATATATCCATGTATAATCTCTACTCGAATGTTGCACAGATACTTCATACTCTGTGTCTAGAACTAGAACTCTAAACCTGCTTTCCTTCTTTGTTCATATCAGTAAATGATCCCACCGTGCAGAAGCTTAGGACCGTTCTTGACTCTTCCCTTTTCCTTAGTCCCAAGACCACTCAGTTACCAACTAATCCATATTCTACTTCCTGGATATCTCTCAACTCTGTTCTGTCTCTGCTCCTCTCATTCTAGACATAGCCACCATCATCTCTTGCCAGATTTGATTACTACCACAGCTTCCTGTTACTGTACCTTTGGTCTCCCTTACAGTTGGAAATCCATAATATAATCAGAGCAACCTTAGTAAAGTACAAATTTGACCATGTCACTCCTGCTTTTTTTACTTCAGTGCTGCCACATTGCTTTCAGGGTTAAATCAGAACAAAGCTCTTCTGGGCCGGCCCTGTGGCTTGGTGGTTAAGTGCGCGCGCTGCAATGCTGGTGGCCCGGGTTCGGATCCCGGGTGCGCATCGAGGCACCACTTCTCCGTCCATCCTGAGGCCGAGTCCCACATACAGCAACTAGAAGGATGTGCAGCTATGACATACAACTATCTACTGGGGCTTTGGGGGGAAAAAATTAAATAAATAAAATCTAAAAAAAAAAAAAAAGAACAAAGCTCTTCTGGGGCCGGCCCGGTGGCGCAAGCGGTTGAGTGCGTGTGCTCCGCTGCGGCGGCCCCAGGGTTCGCTGGTTCGGATCCGGGGTGTGCACCGCCTCACGGCTTGTCAGGCCATGCTGTGGCGGCGTCCCATATAAAGTGGAGGAAGATGGACACGGATGTTAGCCCAGGGCCAGTCTTCCTAAGCAAAAAAGAGGAGGATTGGCAGATGTTAGCTCAGGGCTGATCTTCCTCACAAAAAATAAATAAATAAATAAATAACAAAGCTCTTCTTAGTTTCTTAAGTTCCATTGTATATAGTATTTAAGTTGCGCTGTGTACAGAAATATTACAGCTAACAGGATGCCATTCACATTGTATACATCTTGGTTATGTTGAATGTTTTTTTTGCATTTTTAGTTTATTGACTCCAAAATAGCTAATGTCTTTTTATCACATGGAATCATACAGTATGTGGTACTTTGTCAGTGGCTTTCACATACACTGTTTTCAAGTTGTAGCATATATCTTTACTTGTTATTGCCAAATAATATTCCATGGTATGGATAATACTGCATTTTTATTTATCCATCAGTAATGGACATTTGAATTATTTCTGCTTTTTGGCTATTATGAATAATGTTGCTATGACATTTTGTACAAGTCTTTGTGTGGACATATATTTTCATTTTGGCATTGCTGGGTCATATGGTAACTCTGTTTAACTTTTGAGGAATTGCCAGATTGTTTTCCAAGGCAGCTGCACCATTTTACATTCCCACCAGCACCGTAGGAAGCTTTTAGTTTTTCCACATCTTTGTCCACTTGTCATTATCTATCTTTTTATTATAGCCATCCTAGTGAGTGTGAAGTGGTATGTGGTGGTTTTGATTTGATTTGTATTTCTTTGATGACTAATGTTGAGCACCTTTTCGTGTGCTTATTGTGCATTTTGTATATACATTAATTTTCTTAGTGTTAACCATTCCAAGATAAATTTGTAATCTCTTGCTCCCCAGATGATGGAAACAAAATTGAAAAAGTTACCAGCATCAGAAAACAGAAAAAGGAATGCTGTTACAGAAAATGAAAGAAAATTATATGGATCGTTGAATACAATTTTGGAAAAAATAGAGGGAATACCAGAGAAAAAGGAAAAGACTTTAGATCTACAGGTTTCAGCAGAATGTAGCACAGATACATCACTGATCAAACAGGATGTGAATTTACCTTCTTTTATGTCAACCATAGCTGATAAATTTCAAGAGCAACTGGAAGAGAAAAAATCAGAGGACTCCATTATACCAGCTGTGCTTTCTGCAGATCCAGGTACATGGCCTCGCACTTTGAATATTAAACAACGGGACACTCTTGTTGAAAATGATCCACCTCAAGTAAGAAATTTTAACTTTCCGAAAGACAATACAGGGAGAAAATTTTCAGAAACTTATTATACACGAATTCTTCCAAATGGTGAAAAAACCACTAGATCCTGGTTACTTTATTCAACCTCGAAGGATTCTGTGTTTTGTCTATATTGCAAACTCTTTGGGGAAGGAAAAAATCAACTGAAGAATGAGAATGGGTGCAAAGATTGGCAGCATTTATCACATATTCTTAGCAAACATGAAGAAAGTGAAATGCACATCAACAATAGTGTTAAGTATTCAAAATTAAAATCTGATTTGAAAAAAAATAAAACTGTTGAAACTGCAGAACACAGATTACAAGAGAATGAGAAAAATGATGGTGTACTATTGTTATACACATAGTATACCTGATTTGGTTTTTGACATGACAGTCTTACAGTTACTCAGGAAAGATCTGTACCCTAACAGTACCATTTGTGTTGTGAGGCTCCTATACAGAATAACTTGCAACAGCTCATTAGCAATAAGTATAATAGTAAAGAATGTTGCTGTTTCAAATTCTGAAGCTAATTGGATTTAATAGTAATTAATGCCTATTTCGATAAAGGCAATTATTAATTTTTTCAATCTGCCGGTTCACTCCTTTTTAAATTGGTATTTGAGGACTGACATTTGACAGATTTGGTTAATTTTCTGTTCTGATTACCTTGAAAGAGGAAGAGAAAGGCGTAAATTTATCAATACCAGTTTGAACAAGATACTTATGTGAACAACCATTCTCATCATTATTGTTATTAAAGTAAAAACATTCAGAAACAGTTTAAGAACAGAATGGGGTCTGAAATTTTTTGCTATTAAACCAAATATTTGTGATTTATTTCTTTTGAGCAAAACATTGTTTGTTATTTGAGCAAAACAGCATCTTTGTTACATTAAAGTGGTTAATTTGCATTTTATTGGTTTTTTAATTTAACTTGTAAATGTTTTAGCTTTTATTGTTATGTGAGAACTGTAAGCATAACGAGTGTATACCTATTTTTATGTTGGTACAAATATAAGAAATATTAAAAATAAATTAATCTTTAGATATCATATTTTTTTCCCTCTGAAGGAGACTGCATGCTTAAAATTTGAGAAATACACTAATGAAAATTAAAGAGCTCAGTTTTTTCAGATGGCCAATCAGTGTTCGCATCACTATGTATTAGTAATTCTCCCTTTTGTTTCTGATTTCTGATACCCATTTTATCATATATTAAATTCTTAATGTGTACTCAGGTTTGTCTCAAGGCTTTTCCTATGAAGCAAAATGTCATATGAACAATGACTAGAACAACATGCATTCTTCTTGGGGCCAGCCCAGTGGTGCAGCAGTTAAGTTTGCACATTCCGTTTTGGCAGCCCGGGGTTTGCCAGTTCAGATCATGGGTGTGGACCTACTCACTGCTCATCAAGCCATGCTGAGGTGGTGTCCCACATAGAAGAACTAGAAGGACCTACAACTCAGATATATAACTATATACTGGGGCTTTGGGGAGAAAAAAAATGATTAAAAAAAAAAAAGATGCATTGTCCTTGGTGAGGCTGACACTAGGAGTACTTGCAGATTGTCAGTGATGCCAGTGCATAAAACTTTTTGGAACCCTCAGGAAAAGCATTCTCCCGAGTCGATAACCATTTTGTTTTCTGACAACTGGATCATTTCAGTCTTTCAGACTTAGATCTATCAGAATGAGGCTTTGGGGTGTTTTCAAAAATCCAGTCTACTCTTAGAGGCCTAAGAGGATACTCTAGAGAATAGAACACAGATTCTGAAGTTCCTTTGCAGATGGTTAGTGTGCCCATTCTTTCATTAAAGCTTACCAATTCATTGAATGACAGATTTGTTATATGATTATGTTAGATAGACTCATGGGTATCTGAGCAAACTACTGAAACCAACCAGTGGCTACTTAAGAAAATTTGATAAAAACATCAAATTTATCCATTGAGAAAACAAAATTAGATCCTCACCTTTAAATTCTTTTATTTCTTCAACATACTGCACACCTATAATGCACCATAAACTCTTCATATAGTAATGAGTTAAATGTGAAAAATTCAAAAGATTATGTACTGGGTTTATCTGTGTTCACTGTAAATTTCAACTTTTTGAAATTTTTAGGAAGTTTTTCATAATGAAATGTTGAAGGAAAAAACTAAATTCAGACGATAAAAATAAATATCTATTCAGGGAAAAAATTCAAGTTTTTTTTTTTTTTCCTTATCTAGTTCTTTTTTTTACATTGTAAAATTACTCTGCTCCTGGTAAAGAAGGAAGGAAGAAAACAAGAGTAAGAAATGCAAGTTCTGGGGCCAGCCCGGTGGCTTAGCGGTTAAGTGCGCGCGCTCCACTACTGGCGGCCCGGGTTCAGATCCGGGTGCGCACCGACGCACCGCTTCTCCGGCCATGCTGAGGCCACGTCCCACATACAGCAACTAGAAGGATGTGCAGCTATGACATACAACTATCTACTGGGGCTTTGGGGAAAAAAAGGAGGAGGATTGGCGATAGATGTTAGCTCAGAGCCGGTCTTCCTCAGCAAAAAGAGGAGGATTAGCATGGATGTTAGCTCAGGGCTGATCTTCCTCACCAAAAAAAAGAAAAATCTATGGCAAACTATTAGAATTAATAAGAGAATTTAATAAGGAAGTTAGCTGCCAGGCCAATATCTTAAAAAAGTTGTATTTCTATATATTAGCAATAAACAATTAGAAAATTAAGTTAAATGTTGTTTACAATAGTATGAAAAAATCAAATACATAGGGCCGGCTCCATGGCTTAGCGGTTAAGTGCGCGCGCTCTGATGCTGGCGGCCCGGGTTTGGATCCCGGGCGCGCCCCAAGGCACCACTTCTCCGTCCAGCGCGAGGCCGAGTCCCACGTACAGCAACTAGAAGGATGTGAACCTATGACATACAACTATCTGCTGGGGCTTTGGGGGGAAAAAAATTAATAAATAAAATCTTAAAAAAAAAAAAAAAATCAAATACATAGGAATAATCTAGTAAAAGAGATGCACAGTCTCTACACAGGCGCCTATAAATTAAAGAAAACCTGAATATGTAACCATTTTCTAGACTGGAAGACGTGATATTAACATAAAGATGTCAGTTCTCTCCACACTGATACAGATTCAACACAATTTAAATTTAAATTTTATAATTTAATTTTTTTAATCAAAGCATAGAAATAGAACCAGAATAGTTCTGTTGTCTTTAATTTCCAATGTTTCATCTTTGTTATTTTGGCCTTTGAGTATGGTAGAAACAATAGTTAAATAAATTAGGTTAACAAAAGAAAAATAGAGGGAAAACATGGAGAGCAAAGTTTGTGAAATGATAGTAATAGTCTAAATTTTTATAGGAGTTTGAGTTATTCAGGTTTATGCATTTGTCAAAAGTCATCAAATGTATATTTAAAATATGTGCATTTCATTATATATAAATTTTACCTCAAAGGAAAAAAATATAGTAAATAAATACTGACCTGAACGCTCGTTAATGTTATGCATCCTGAAGTGTTTAGGGGAAAGTGTATTGATTTATGCAGTTTACTTTGGAATGCATCAAAAAGTAAGATGGAGAGAGATGTGGTAACACAAGTATAGAAATATGTTAATGGTAGACCCAGGTGGTGGGTATACAAAGTTCACTGTAAAAATCTTTCAACTGACAAGGATTCTCTCCTTGACCAAACTCTAGCCAGGCTCTTCCAGAGCCCTTTCTTGACTTGGCCTCAACCTTGGCCTAAAAAGACTTGAGCAAATATTGACATTGTTTCTAACAGCTCAAGGCTGCATCCCTAGGATGACAATTACCCCCCTAAAGTGCCTGCCCAAGAAAACTCGAGGCTGCCAAAAACATTTACTGTTTGTCCCAGCCAGCACCTGAAGAAAGGGTCCCAGTCCCCCAGTCTCCGTGGAGGGAGGAGCCTAACTCGGGAAGTGCCAGTTAGCAAACCCAGATGGGTTTCACATGGACTGACCTCCTTTCCTGCTTTCTGTAATTTTTCACTTCCCTAACTCTACTGAGACCCGACTCACCCCCTCCCTATTCCCTCATTCTTCCTCTGCAAAATCGAAGTTGAGTGCAGTCCACACCAGCTGGACTCTTTTCCCTATGGCAATAGTTATTACTGATTAAAATCTGTCCTTGCCACTGTAACTAATGTCTGACTTTGTTTATCTTTGACACAACTTTTTTGTATGTTTGAAATTTTTATAATAAAACTGGAGGAAAAATAAAAACAAAAGAACAAAGAAATAGACACCTGTCAGCTGTGTCAGAGTAACTGAAATTAGGCTCACCCTCCACCATAAACAAAGAGAGAACTAGTTTTGTATGTGAAATACCTGTCTTCATACATTGAGCACCAAGCAGCACAGGGCTGGGATGCAGAGACAAGGGAAACAGGCCTCCTACCTGAGAACTCTTTCAGGCTGTGGTATAGGGAGGGTAGTAATGTAGTATGTAGACTACAGCAAACTTGCTGAGTTGAGGGAACAGAAAAAGGATTCAGGGCAGCTGAGGAAGCTACAATTTCTGGGGCAGAATACCAGACAGGAGGGAGCTAGGCAATGAAAGAGCTGCAGAAATCTGGATAGGGGTCCCCTTGAGTCTTTGGCTAAATACTAAGCTGCACACGCATAGGGTGAAACTCGAGAACACCAGGCAAAAAAATCACCTGATTTTATTCACTATCCTGATTGGATAATGAAGATGTGGTATATATACACCATGGACTACTACTCAGCCATAAAAAAAGACAAAATCATCCCATTTGCAACAACATGGATGGACCTGGAGGGTATTATGTTCAGCAAAATAAGGCAGAAAGAGAAAGACAAACACTGTATGACTTCACTCATATGTGGAAGATAAACCAACACACAGATAGAACTGTTTGGTGGTTACCAGGGGCAAGGGGTGTGTGGGGTGGGCACAAGAGGTGGAGAGATGCATGTATATGGTGACAGACAAACAATAATGTACCACAAAAATTTCACATTAAAAAAAATAATAATGCTGGTATGAACATGGGTGTACAAATATCTCTGAGACTCTGCTTTCGCTTTGGGGTTATATACCCATAAGTGGAACTGCTTGATCATATGGTAATTCTCTCTTCTAATTTTTTGAGGAACTGCTATACTGTTTTCCATAGTGACTGCACCATTTTACATTCCCTCTAGGAAGGCACATGGGTTCCAATTTCCTCATTTTCACCAACACTTATTATTTTCTGTAGTATGTGTGTGTGTGTGTGATAATAACCACCTTAGAGGATATGAAGTGGTATCTCATTGTGGTTCTGATTTGCATTTCCCTAATGATTAGTGACAGTTGAGCATCTTTTCATGTGCTTATTGGCTATTTGCATATCTTCTTTAGAAAAACATATATTCAAATCCTTTGCTTATTTTTGGGCAAAAATTGCCCATTTGGGTTGTTTTTTTGTTGTTGAGTTTTAGGAGTTCATTAGATATTCTGGATATTAATCCCTTATCAGATAAATGATTTACAAATATTTTCTCTAATTTTGTGGATTGCCTTTTCACTTCCTTTTTTTGTGTGTGTGAGGAAGATCTGTCCTGAGCTAACATCCATGCCAATCCTCCTCTTTTTGCTGAGGAAGACTGGCCCTGAGCTAACATCTGTGCCCATCTTCCTCCACTTTATATGGGACGCCACCACAGCATGGCCCGACAAGCAGTGCATCGGTGTGTGCCGGGATCCGAACCGGGGCCACCAGCAGCAGAGTGTGCACACTTAACCACTATGCCACAGGGGCCAGCCCCATTCACTTCCTTGATACTGTCCTTTTATGCACAAAATTTTTAATGAAGTCCAATTTATTTTTTCTTTTGTTGCCTGTGCATTTGGTGTCACATCCAAGAAATTGACAAATCCAATGTCATAAAGTCTTGATTTATGATTTATGTTTTCTTCTAAGAGTTTTATAGTTTTAGCTCTTATATTGAGGTCTTTGATCCGTTTAGAGTTATCTTTTGTATATATTGTAATGAAAGAGTCCAACTTCATTCTTTTGCATGTGGATACGTTACCGCCCAAGGAGGGTCTTCTGCTCGCTGCAAGACATGCCAATAGTGAAGAGGCAAGGTGGTAGGAAAGAAAGGACTTTTGAGTGTGTGTGTGAGGAAGATCAGCCCCGAGCTAACATCCATGCCAATCCTCCTCTTTTTGTTGAGGAAGACTGGCCATGGGCTAACATCCGTGCCCACCTTCCTCCACTTTATATGGGACAACACCACAGCATGGCTTGAAAAGTAGTGTGTCGGTCCACGCCTGGGATCCGAACCCCAGGCCGCCACAGCGGAGCACTCGCACTTAACCGCTATGCCATTGGGCAGGCCCCAGAAAGAAAAGACTTTTTATTACAGCTGATAGCAAGGGGGATGGTGGCCAAGTCATATCTGAAAGAGCCATCTCAAGGGGGCACAAAATCTTACAGCAGTTTTACAGGCCAGTGGGTTATAGGGGAGGGGGTTAGGAATGTTGACCCTCGGGTGTTACAGACTGGGAGTTGCCACACCAGATCTTTCAGTTTTCATTGATGATGGCTATCAGCTTAGACTCTCTGTTCGGGGGTCATCGCATTCCTAAGGATCTCAAGAGAACAAACTTATCATCTTATCGCAGCTGGGAGGGGCCATAAAATCCACAGAACATGTCTGGGCTAGTTAATCAGAGGTCATTCAAAGTTACAATAGGGTTTCTCTTCTAGAATATGGCTTCCCTTATGTCAACCTTGTGTTCAGATATCCAACTTCATTCTTTTGCATGCCAGCAGCATTTGTTGAAAAGACTGTCTTTTCCCTATTGAATGGTCTTGACACTCTTGTTGAAAATCATTTGATCATATATGTGAGAATTTATTTCTGGTCTCTCTATTCCATTCCATTGGTCTATATGTCTGTCTTTATGCCAGTATCACACTGTTTTGATTTCTGTAGATTTGTACTAAGTTTTGAAATCAGAAAGTATGAGACCACTAACTTCTTTTTCAAGATTCTTTTGGCTATTTGGGGTCTCTTGAGATTCCCTATGAGTTTTAGACTGAGTTTTTCTAATTTTTTTGTGTGTGTGAGAGGAAGATCAGCCGTGAGCTAACATCCATGCCAATCCTCCTCTTTTTGCTGAGGAAGTCTGGCCCTGGGCTAACATCCCTGCCCATCTTCCTCCACTTTATATGGGATGCCGCCACAGCATGGCCTGACAAGCATTGCATTGGTGAACGCCCGGGATCCGAACCTGGGCCGCCAGTATCGGAGCTCGTGCACTTAACCACTACGCCATGGGGCTGGCCTAGTTTTTCTAATTCTGTAAAAATATTTGTTGGGATTTTGATAGGGATTGCATTGAATCTATAGATTGCTTTGTGTAGTATTGTCATCCTAACAATATTAAGTTTTTCAATCCACTAGCATGGAATATATTTCCACTTATTTATGTCTTTTTAAATTTCTCTTTCATCAGTGTTTTGTACTTTTCAGTGTACAAGTCTTTCACCACATTGGTTAAGTTTATTCTTATGTATTTTATTGTTTTTGATGCTTGAATAGTCTTTTAAAAACAAATATTTATTAAGTGCCAATATACCAATGCTCTGAGCCAAGCATTTTCATAGTCTTGATCTACTCAAAGTCATACACCTGTTAAAAAATAAAATTTGGGGCCGGCCCCATGGTGTAGTGGTTAAGTGCTCATGTTCTGCTGCTGGCGGCCCAGGTTTGGATCCTGGGGGCGCAATGATGCACTGCTTGTCAGGCCATGCTGTGGCAGAGTCCCACATAAAGTGGAGGAAGATGAGCACGGATGTTAGCTCAGGGCCGGTCTTCCTCAGCAAAAAGAGGAGGATTGGCATGGATGTTAGTTCAGGGCTGATCTTCCTCACAGAAAAAAAAATAAAATAAAATCTAACTGAGTAAATTTAAAGATCTAATTGGGTTTATTAAGCAACTTGTGAATCAGGTAGAATCCCTTCTAGTAAATAGAAGGGTGCTCTGAGGAGCTGTACAAAAGGGAAGGTTTTTCAGGGCGGGCACCATAGCAGCTAAGTGCACACACTCCGCTGCTGGCGACTCAGGTTCGGATCCCAGGCACACATCAACACACCACTTGTCAGGCCATGCTGTGGCGGCATCCCACATAAAGTGGAAGAAGATGGGCACAGAAGTTAGCTCAGGGCCAGTCTTCCTCAGCAAAAAAAAAAAAAGAGGAGGATTGGCATGGATGTTAGCTCAGGACTGATCTTCCTAAAAAATAAATTAATCAATTAAATTTAATTTAATTAAAAAAAGGGAAGGTTTTTATTGGCAGAAGGAGAGTGGGGCAAAGAAGTTATTAGCAAAATAAAAGAAAAGATTGTTTCAGGCCAGGACATCTTCTTTTGGGGGGAAAGGAATGGCAGGGATTTCATCTTATGCATTACCTCATTAGTGCTAATCAGGAAATTTCAGATTGTTAAAAAGGTTACATTTCTGGGATAGGTTGAAATTGCAATTGAGACTTGGTTTCTTGTTGTGGGGACAAAGGACTCCATTTGGGGCCTGTTATTTCTTTCTTTTTTTTTTTTTTTTTAATAATTTTATTTATTTTTTCCCCCAAAGCCCCAGTAGATAGTTGTATGTCATAGCTACACATCCTTCTAGTTGCTGTATGTGGGATGCGGCCTCAGCATGGCCAGAGAAGCGGTGCGTCGGTGTGCGCCCAGGATCCGAACCTGGGCCGCCAGCAGCAGAGTGCACGCACTTAACCACTAAGCCACGGGGCCTGCCCTGGGCCTGTTATTTCTTTTTTAACAATTCTCCCCTTTTGATCAAACTCTTAACCTAATTAAGAGATGTGATAAAAATTTAAGGCCTTAGTGCCACTCTCAGCTACTGCTGTGTAGTTCTTGTGGCTTATTCTGATCCTCTGTGTGATATTCACAATTCATGATGGTTTTACTTAATCCCTGTGATACTCACACATCATGGCTTCAGGTTCATAAGTTGGTCATTCTTTTTGTTCCTTTTTTTGACATTCCAGTCTTAGGGAGATCATTTACCTAATAGTCCGTGGCTATGAACATGCATTTAAAGCTTCTGAGAGGATACAATGTGCCGGGGAGATTATTATGATAACTATAAGCAGGATAATTCCCAATGTTTAGAGTGCACTTCAGATCCATGGTCCCCAAGACCCAAAAAAATCAAAATCAAATAAATCAAAAAACACCCCATGGAAGGAATCATCTTTTGGGGCCAAATGGCTGGTTCAGTGATCTTATGTACCTGAGTTTCAACTTCACCAGAATTGTTGATCTAGGTACAACAAGTGGTTTTGGCCTCTGTACAGATACCTCCTTGCTCAGCTACAAGATAATCAAGGGCTATTCTATTATCAAGAACAACTTTGGCCAAAGAGTCTAAGGATATTTGTTGGGAAGCTATTGTCTTAGCAACAGAATCTGCAATTTCTCTGAGAGCTAAAAAAAGGTTTCTGTTGGGGCCGGCCCGGTGGCGCAGTGGTTAAGTGCACGCACTCCGCTTGGGCAGCCCAGTGTTCGCAGGTTCGGATCCCGGCCATGCACCAACACACCACTTGTCAGGCCGTGCTGTGGTGGCGTCCCATATAAGGTGGAGGCAGATAGGCACGGATGTTAGCTCAGGGCCAATCTTCCTCAGCAAGAAGAGGAGGATCAGCGTTGGATGTTAGCTCAGGGCTGATCTTCCTCACAAAAAAAAAAAAAAAGAAATGTTTGTTTTAATAAACTCACAAACTTAAACTAGATTTAATACCTAATATTTTCTCAGATCATGTGAATTTAAAATTCATTTGGGTTAGTTTCTATTATATTTCTGAGAATTTAGAATGCCCAATCTTTAATTTACATAAGTGCTTGTTTGTTTTAAAGCCAACTGAATATGGGCCGGCCCCGTGGCTTGGTGGTTAAGTGAGCGCGCTCCACTGCTGGTGACCCGGGTTCGGATCCCGGGCTCGCACCGACGCGCTGCTTCTCCGGCCATGCTGAGGCCGTGTCCCACATACAGCAACTAGAAGGATGTGCAGCTACGACATACAACTATCTACTGGGGCTTTGGGGGGAAAAAATAAATAAATAAAATCTTTAAAAAAAAAAAAAAATAAAGCCAACTGAATAGAGCTCTTTACAAATTAATTTTGGCAATACTATCCAGAGGCAGAAAAAAAATCTCACATTTACAAAGTATATATATAGACATACACACAAACTCACAGACAGATACAGAGATCTTATAGCTTTTTTTTTACTAATATTTGTGGAGAGGACATTTAATATTTTTCATTAGCTCAATTTCCAAATACTTCCTTCCCTTCTTTTTTTGTTGTTATTTTTTTATTTGTTTTTATTTTTTGGTGAGGAAGATTAGCTCTGAGCTAACATCCGTTGCCAATCTTCCTCTTTTTCCTTGAGGAAGATTGGCCCTGAGCTAACATCTGTGCCCATCTTCCTTCCTCCACTTCATAACTGGAACGCCTGCCACAGCATGTCTCAAGCAGCAGTATGTACGTCCACGCCCAGGATCCGAAACTGCAAACCCTGGGCTGCTGAAGTGAAGTGCCCAAACTTAAAGACTACACCACCAGGCTGGCCCCTTTTTTTTTTTCTGATGAGAAATATTTGTATTTTTCTTAGGTCCTAGAGAAGATGGGGATAGAAAATTTACATGACAAGACACAGAATAAGTGCAGGACAATTCTGTTTCCACTGTCCTAATGCTTTCAAGCATTTTGAGAGAAATACGTGAGGTTTTGGGGACTGGCAAAAGGGAGAGGTAAACTTTGAATTTCTAGATCCACATCTTTGGCCCTACAGAGATTTGCAAGACAAAGACAGTTGTTCCCAATTCCCCCAAGAACTGGGTTGTAACTTTTGTTTTAGCTACCTTTTATCTCTTTAATTTCTCATCAGCCTTTTGCAATGAATCTTTCAATTAAGCTATTTTGAAACCTTTTTGGAGCCTTCTGCAGTGCCTTTGTTTTTAAGTGCACTTTTAAAATCACGTTATCTATTTGGAACATTCTGCATAATCGCCATTGTAATTCCCCTGAGGGCTAGAAGCAGTTTGGTAGGTCCCTGGCTGCAAATGGAGTTTAACCCATATTTCTGTCCAGCCATGTCTAGCCACAAATTGGGTGCAACACTCATTGCTTCTCTTTTTTTTTTTTTTTTTGCTGAGGATGATTGGCCCTGAGCTAACATCTGTTGCCAATCTTCCTCTTTTTGCTTGAGGAAGATTGTCACTGAGCTAACATCTGTGCCAATCTGCCTCTATTTTGTATGTGCGACGCTGCCACTGCATGGCTTGTGTGTAGGTCCGCACCCAGGATCCAAACCTGTGAACCCTGGGCCATCAAAGCAGAGCACGTGAATTTAACCACTATGCCACTGGGCTGGCCCCACAACTCACATTTCTATTCAGCCATATTTTGGAGCCCTCACCCTGATGGCTACCAAGCCAAGCTCTCAGGACACAAAATAAGCTTAGCAAGATTTTGCCATTTTTGTAAATATCTACAGCTTCTGGGATCACAGTTCTCAAACATAAAATAAGCAGGTATGCCAGAAGATGGCATGCTCAACTCTTTGGATATAAAAAATCCTATTTCTTTTAGCTAGGCCTTTAGGTTTCTCAGAGCCAAACTAATACCTAAGAGGATGTGCCATGGGGTGGGAATTGTGGAGTATTTTACAGTGTACCTCATTGCATGGAAATTTTCTTCCGGTTTGTGGACAACCTAGTGTCAATCTGACCTGTTCTGTAACCAACTTATCCCATCACAGGAGTCTTCGTGAGGAGGTGAGCGCTCTAACAGCCTTTCAATGTTTGACTCGGGCTCATCAACATTTGCAGCTTTCTTGACTTCTGAGTCAAATTAGCAATTTTTATCTACACAAAACAAGACAAAGAAACATGTGTACCTTAATATATTGGCAGCAACCAAGAGATGTTATTGTGTCTTGGCCAAAAAAAGGCCCTGTGCACACCTCCAACAATTCTTATGGAACCTTGGACTGGGGAAAGAATTGAACCAGCAAACCCCAAGGGATGGGAACTGCAGCGTGATCCAAACAAAATGGAGAGCTGCAGCTGCCACCAACAGTTCCCAACGTGGAATCTGGGGAAGGATTCCATAAAAATGGGGAATTGCGACTAAACCAGCAGCAGCCCCTGATGAGGAATCTGGGAACAGAATCAAGAGCTGGGGTTTTCCACTCAAAAACCTGGGAATTGCGTTCTGAAAGGCTAGGGCTTGGCTCCGCGCAGACCTATCTGACAGCTCAATCAGGCTCTGGGCAGAATCTTCTACCAGCTCAAGCTGACCTGCCCTGTAAAGGAAAGCCAATCAGATAAGGAGCTCAAACACAAAGAAAGCAGAGCTCAAACTGAGAAGAACTTACCTACACCTCTTGGAAATGGTGAGAAAGACAGCGACCTCAAAAAGGGGTTCACAGGCACATTTGTTTTCCTTGTCCCCGAATGGCGCCAGAAGTTCACTTCGGATCCCAATGCTGCCACCAAGTCTGTTAAAAAACAAAATTCAACTAAGTAAATTTAAAGATTTAATTGGCTTTATTAAGCTATTCGTGAGCAAATAGAAAGGTGCTCTGAGGAGTTGTACAAAATAGAAGGTTGTTATAGGCAGAAGGAGTGTGGGACAAGAAGATTATTAGCAAAAGAAAAGAAAGGATTATTTCAGACCAGGACATCTTCTTTGGGGGGGAAGGGAACGCAGAGCTTTTATCATCCAGATTACCTCACTAGTGCTAGTCAGGAAATTTCAGATTGACTGTTAAAAAGTCACATTCCTGGGGCTGGTCCAGTGGCATAGCAGTTAAGTTCCGGCTCTCCGCTTCAGTGGCCCAGGGTCCGCAGGTTCGGATCCCAGAAGTGGACTGATGCACCGCTTGTCAAGCCATGCTGTGGCAGCATCCCATATAAAGTAGAGGAAGATGGACATGGATGTTAGCCCAGGGCCAGTCTTCCTCAGCAAAAAGAGGAGGATTGCATCAGATGTTAGCTCAGGGCTGATCTTCCTCACACACACACACACACAAAAATCACATTCCTAGGATAGGCTGAAACTGAAATTAAGACTTGGTTTGTTGTTGTGGGGACAAATGACTCCATTTTGGATCTGTTATTTATTTTTTTAATACAGCTGATAGGTTTGACTCACTTCACCTGTCTTCTGGTTTATCGTTCAGTCTAGTATGGCTCAGCTGCCTCTGTTCTAATTTTAATCCTACTTAAAATACTATTCAATAAACATAGTTGACACTCTGGAGCCTTGCTCAATTTCTTGGCTCTTTGTTAACAATGCGTGTCTCTTGTCTTTCCACCTTCCCACTGACAAGCCAATCAGAGGTCAAATCCTATGGATTTTTCCTCCAGACATTTTTTCTTGAAATAAGCCTTTCTTCTGCATTCCCACTATGGACTTGGTCCAGGCCTAACCATACCTTTCTCAGCCTTTTGCCATAACTCCCTGTACCCACTCTATCTCCCTGGTATCTGTGTCTCCACTGCAGTCCATCTTCCACTCCCCTAGCAGAGCTATTTTCCTAAAAAACAAGGGCAGCCTTGTCCAGTCTCCCACCTCAATACTTCTATTGGCTCCCGTATTCATTTGCTAGGGCTGTCATAACAACGTACCACAGTCTGGGTGCCTTAAACAACAGAAATTTACTTCCTCACAGTGCTAGAGGCTAGAAGTCCAAGATGAAGGCGTTAGCAGGATTGTTTTCTTCTGAGGCCTCTCACTTTAGCTTGCACACGGCTGTCTTCTCCCTGTGTGTCTATGTCCTAACCTCCTCTTCTTATAAGGATACTGGTCATATTAGATTAGGGTTCACCGTAATGATCTCATTTGAACTTAGTTACCTCTTTAAAATCTCACGTCCAAATACAGCTACATTCTGAGGTACTGGGGGTTAGAGCTTCAACACATGAATTTTGAGAGGACACAACAGTTCTTCAGCTTGGTACGCAAAGACATTTACTATTGGACCCTACCAGCCATTCGCAGCTTCATCTGTGATTACTTCCTATCACATCCCTCATAGCCTTGCCTTCTATGCTTCTTCCTGTTTCCCTGAGAGGCAGACTCAGTCCTGGCTCCAGGTTTTGCATAAGTAATCCTTCTACCTGGCTTGTCCTTTCTCTCCTCCCTTATTTTTATTTGCTTATTTGAGTGCAGAACACTGCTTTGTGTTCCTAATTGATGTTTGAGGAAAGTTTATATATCCTTATTTGAAATTCACAAATTCCCCTTAAAGAGTTAACTGGCAATGTTGCAAGGCATCGGGGAGGCCCATAGTTCCCAATCATTGTTACAAGTGAGATCCATCTTGAGGCAGGCCACTGAACAGGCAAAAGGCACAGCAAGGAGGCCGTGCCCAAGAAAGCCGTACAGGCTCCAGACAACCAATTCTCCTATTACCATGGCTGGTTTGGATTGTGTCTATATCTCTCTGCAGATTTATATTACACTTCCTTAACTGAATAAGCAGGCTTCATCTCTTTATATTCTTCCCCTAAAAGCCTCCATTGAAAGTTTAAAAACCGGTTGGTCCTGAATCATCTTCCTTCTATGGGTGGAGTTCTGCTTATTCAGTAAGTCACGGGCTTCACTGGTATCCTTTACAGAGAGGGCTTTGGCATTTGTGAATACACTGGTCTGGTCAGGGCCTCAGAGTGCCACATGTAAGGGGATGCCATTCATACTGTGGGCATATGGAGACTTTTAAGGGAGAGGGTCCGAGGTTGGAGGCCTCCAGAAGGAGTCCTGGAGCAGCAGGCGTCCTCCGCTGGCGAAAGCTGGAGAACATCGAGGGAACCCTGGCCGCACAGCGCCTCCAGCCTCTGTGCTGGGCCGCCGATGCCTGGAGGGCACTGTGCGGCTGGTCCCTTATTGCTTCTGGCCACAAATTTGATTTGCGGAGCCTGGTTCAGGCGAATTGCAGCTGGGTGGTGCGGGTTGCGTCACCTGGCCCTACCTGCCCGCGCACCTTACCTCCGCGGGGCTGGAGAGCCGCTGCCTCCCTGAGGCCATGCGCCCAGCGCGGGAGCGGCGCGTACCAACGCTGGACAGTTAACCCCGAGAAGGGCGCTTCTCCCTAACGCGCCCAGCGACTGCCTGGGAGGCTGGGCAATTGGGCCACAGCCTGTGCGTCCGTGCGTGCGTCCGTGCGTGTGCCCGCGCAGAGGAAATTGGCCGCGGCGCTGTGGGTCGGCGTCTGCCCGCGCCACGGGGGCGACCGCAGGAGGTGCAGGGGAGGGCAGGCCGCGGGGGCCGTGGGGAAGTGGGAGTCCACCGCTTTGTGTGGCCAGAGCCCGCCAAATGGCTTCATCTCACCTCCTCTGGAGGCTTTTCTGGGTCCCCAGGGCTGCAATTATTTTATTTATGTCTGTATGGATTCACAGATTCTTATTTAATTCTATTGATTATAATCCATTGGTATAATTATTTATTTTGTTGCCCAGATTTGGCCATTGGGAGATCGGTTAAGTTTCCTCCTATGCCTTTTGACATATCCCCAGCCTTTTTAGCGTTTTCTTATTTTCTCGCATTATAAGATGTTTCAAGCTCTTGTATTTTCCGTGCTCCAGCCCTAGACTCAGACATTTCTCCAGGAATCCCCGGTTCTTGTCATTGTGTTTCTTTTCGATTATAGCCATCCTAGTGGATGTGAAGTGGTATCATACTGTGACTTTGTTTTGTATTTCCCTAATGACTAATGATGTTGAGCTCCTTTTGTTTATTTGTTGGTGGTTTGTTTATCTTCTTTGGGGACGTATCTATTCAAGTCCTTTGCTCATTTTTTACTTTTATTTTATTTATGGGTTTTTTTTGGTTTCGTTTTTTCGTTTGTGAGGAAGATCAGCCCTGAGCTAATATCCATGCCAATCCTCCTCTTTGTGCTGAGAAAGACTGGCCCTGACCTAACATCTGTGCCCATCTTCCTCCACTTTATATGCAATGGACGCTACTTTATATGGGAGAAGCGGTGCATCAGTGCGCGCCGGGATCGGAACCCTGGCAGCCAGCAGCGGAGTGTGCGTACTTAACTGCTACGCCATGGGGTGGGCCCCCTATGTATTTTTTTGATGTTGTTGAGTTGTAAGAGTTCTTTATACATTTAGGATATAATCTCTTACCAGATATATGCTTTGCAAATACCTTCTCCATTCTGTGGGTTCACTTTTCACCTTCTTGAAAGTTTGCCTTGTCATTTTTGATGATTTTTTATTTTTTGTTCTTATTAGTTCCGTCTTTTATTTCAGTAAACACTTCTGTTAAAAAACAAAATTCACAGCCGGCCCAGTAGCTTAGTGGTTAAATGCTCGCGCTCCGCTACTGGCAGTGGCCCGGATTTGGATCCCAGGCGCGCACCGACGCACAGCTTCTCTGGCCACGCTGAGGCTGCGTCCCACTTACAGCAACTAGAAGGATGTGCAACTATGAAATACAACTATCTACTGGGGCTTTGGGGAAAAAAAAGGAGGAGGATTGGCAATAGATGTTAGCTCAGAGCCGGTCTTCCTCAGCAAAAAAAAAAAAGAGGAGGATTAGCATGGATGTTAGCTCAGGGCTGATCTTCCTCACAAAAAAAAAAAATTCAACCAAGTAAACTTAAAGATCTAATAGACTTTATTAAATGATTCATGAATCAGGAAGCATCCCATCTAGCAAATAGAAGGGTGCTCTGAGGAGCTGTACAAGATGGAAGGTTTTCATAGGCAGAAGGAGGGTGGGGCAAGGAAGTTATTAGCAAAAGAAAAGATTGTTTCAGGCAAAGTCACCTTCCCTTAAGGGGAATGGCGAGGGGTCTTAGCGTGCAGATTACATCACTAGTGCTGATCGGGAAATTCTAGTCTGGTTAGTTTAAAATTCCTGAAAGAGGCTGAAACTGCAACTAGATTAGGTATTAAATCTTGGTGGGGCTTGGGGCTGGCCCAGTTGTATAGAGGTTAAGTTTGTGCGCTCTGCTTCAGAGGCCCAGGGTTCACAGGTTCAGATCTGGATCACCGATGGTCGCACCACTTGTCAAGCCATGCTGTGGCAGCGTCCCATATAAAGTAGAGGAAGGTGGTGTTGGGGAAGAGGGAGAATTCCCCTCCACCCTTTCCCTTAAGGTTCTTCTGGCTGGCCAAATAATTAAAAGACAGGTTAGCAGGAGAAAATAATACCAAGTTTAATAACATGTGTATGTGGGAGAAACTAGGGAAACTGAGTTTCTCAACACAGTAGCAGAGATTCTCATCTTAAATACTATCTTCAGCTAAAGACAAAGGAGGATGTTGGGTGTGGGTGGTGTTTTGGGGTTTCAGAGGGGAATAAGACAATTTACATGAAGAGGGAAATGTAAATGTTTGTCAGACAATGCTTTGCAGGCCCACCTATAGAATGTGTGGCCAGAGAGACAGGAATTATAGTAATCAAGAGTATGTAGATTTAAGTCCTCTCCTTCTGCCGTGATAAGAGTTTTCACAGATAAGGTCATCCTCCCCTCTTCCCACTACACAGAGGGAGATACCTTTACAAATGTAAATATTTGGTAAACAGAACTTTGTTAAGAATGGGCTTAGCAAGGACCCTGCCAGTCTGTCTACACCCAGAGTTAAATTCCTTTAGACAGTTTTGGGGAGGTGAAATGTCCCTCAGAGAAAATAATCGAGGTACAGAGACATATTTCAGGGTGGCCAATTTTGATCTCCCACAGTCCTGCCTTTGAAACTAAAAGTTTCACAGTCCTTTTGAAACTTAAAGAAGTTTCATGGTCCAGAAGCTGAGTTGGTAGATTGTTCCATTTCACTGAACACATTTTTTAGTCCTGATAATAGATCAGTTCAATTAAGTTCATTTCAGAAGGTAGTGATGTAGGTGGGCTCCCAAAGTTAGGCCTTATATATTGTGGAAGTAAGCAATCAAGTATTTAATAAGAAGCTTTTCTATGGAAACAAAAGAAAAATAAGGTTAATGGTTGGAGCAAATTGTAAACCAGTTTCTGAGTTCAGAGGACAGCCAGTTAAGGAGATTTCTAGATGTCAGCGTCAAAGCATCTTTTGCAGTTTAAAATGTCTCTGATGATGTCATTGGATAATCTCTCAAGTTCATCAGCTTTAGTTTGCCAGGCTTAAGGAAAAAGGGCAGGTTCAGTTCTCAGTGATTCCAAATGAAAATGATGGAAAAAAAAATCAAAAATGTTAGTTTGGATATCTGTAACCAGATATTTCAGGAGACTAGAAGAAATCAGGATCCAGTCCAGTCAACAGATATAAAACAAAAGCCTCAAAAGACAATTAACAAAACTAGGATCTAATATCCGCAAATGTATACTATAGTTTTTACTGAAATATAATTTTTCTCTAAGATCACCCTCATTTTTATCAAAGTAGCCAAATTCAGACTAACTAGTTTGCAAAATAAGTCTAGTTTTAATAAATTTGGCCCGATTATTTACATAAGTACAGCAAGAATAGCAATTGATCATATAGGATCTTTTAAATCTGCTTTGCTGGAACTTTTATAAGGAATCTCAGATTGAAGTTCAAAGACCTCTCGAGACCAGGAAAGCCAAGCCAAGGATTTTATCATCAGACTTCGCCTCCAGTACCTACAGATTTGGGTGAATTCCTCTCTTCTTGAGGTTTCCCCAAAATATTTCAAGGTTCCTTGTACCTGCCAGATAAGTGACATTCTTTACTTACCCTGGTAAGTGCTGCTTGGAACATAAGGTACCAGGCCAATATTTCCACGTGGCTTTATTCCATAAAGTCCAATCTTCATTCCTCAAAAGCTGTATGGTTATATCAAAAATATGATGTTCCAGTCACAGCCTTGGTGATATAACCAATGTTTCCAATTGTGTCCTCTTATAAGGAGAACAGATTCTTATTGAACTTATGCAAATAACTATATTGCCATGAAATAAGAATATTTACTTACTAAGAGTTTTCAAATTCTAGAGGGATCAAGTAGAGAGAAAAAGATAAATATTTCAATTTTACTTACAAAAGTATCATTTACCAAATTGCTATAAGTCATAGCTAGCTCAGGAGAAAAGAGAAAAAGTTTTTGTTAAATCTGAAAAAACAAAACATTAAAAAAATCAGCAATATTTCAAATGAAAAATCATAAAAATTATAATCATCCTCGTTAGTTCATTCAGTCCAGTGTAGTTGATTCTTTTAATATTATCATTATTTTTTTAAAGATTTTTATTTATTTATTTCCCCCTAAAGCCCCAGTAGATAGTTGTATGTCATAGCTGCACATCCTTCTAGTTGCTGTATGTGGGACGCAGCCTCAGCATGGCCGGAGAAGCCGTGCCTCAGTGCACACCCGGGATCCGAACCCGGGCCACCAGTAGCGGAGCACGCACTTAACCGCTAAGCCACAGAGCCGGCCCTGTAGTTGATTCTTGATCCTGATCTTTTTGTTAGCAGCTTCACGAAGTTATCAGTTTCTCAGTTAGAATTCTGTAATTTCCTACCCAGTTCAGTTTTATGATCAGAAAATTTGTCAGAAACCTGTATTCCACATTAAATGTTAAAGTTCTTTCCATGAACTTCTCTGAAGATGAAATATATGTAAAGGCATCAAGGTAAAGAAATAACTACGTGTAAACAAGACCCGAAAATGGCAATTGACAAAGAAATTTGGTTAATTTTGTGACATACAACACTTTAAATAATAATAACCAGAATTATGACTGATAACGAGGATGGATCAGAATTTCAGTAATGTTATACAATTTTAAAATGTCTATATCAATAACATTTACCCACACAATATCATCTAAGAAGGTTTATCGTAAACACTTGATCAAGTATGAAAACAATGCTCACTATGAAGTAGTCAAGGGCAGACAGAGAGTTAAAATAGTCAAAAAACCTTAATAGAGAGACCTCAGTCCTTTTGAACATAGGAAATTCTTTTAACAAAACATAGATCTTTTGTCTTTTTGGTAGACTTACTCAAAGGTAAAGAAAAACATTTCATAACCTCTCAGATGAAAAGTTCAAGAAAAATTATCCTTTTAAGAGAAAGAAGACCAGGGGCCAGCCGGGGGGCGCAAAAGGTTAAGTGTACACTCTCCACTGCGGTGGCCCGGGGTTCACAGGTTTGGATCCCGGGTGTGCACAGATGCACTGCTTGGCAAGCCATGCTGTGGCGGCGTCCCATATAAAGTGGAGGAAGATAGGCACGGATGTTAGCCCAGGGCCAGTCTTCCTCAGCAAAAAAAGAGGAGGATTGGCAGATGTTAGCTCAGGGCTGATCTTCCTCACAAAAAAAAAAAGAGAGAGAGAGAAAGAAGACCAAATTACAATTTTGTACCAGCTTACTTTTGACATTAAAACTCATTTACTTGGGCCAGCCCCGTGGCTTAGCGGTTGAGTGCACACGCTCTGCTGCTGGCGGCCTGGGTTCAGATCCCGGGCGTGCACCAACGCACCGATTCTCTGGCCATGCTGAGGCCGCGTCCCACATACAGCAACTGGAAGGATGTGCAGCTATGACATACAACTATCTACTGGGGCTTTGGGGGGAAAATAAATAAATAAATAAAATCTTAAAAAAAAACTCATTTACTTAATTGGATTTACTTTAATCCTAGCCAACTTGACCATGCGTAAAATTCCTTTTCCATAATCTCTCTTCCACAAACCTTTTATAACTTTCCTTGTATACAGAGCTGTTTTCCTTATTAATTTTTAGTAACTTTAATCACATATACTAATTAGAAATTTTAACCCTTAGAAACCTTAATTTCAAAGTAAAAACTAAGTAAGCAATTACAAACTTTCTTTTACATTGGCATTCTGTGGCTTGGAAAATTTATAAACACTTCATAACTTCTAGAAACATGTTACTTTATAGTACAATCTTTTAATAAAACACAAGACATGTTTACCAATAGACCCAAAACACCTTTTAGTTTTCCTGTAATAAGCCCAAAGTAGACAAACCTATATTTAGCAATCAACATCTAATATCTTATCTTATTTGGAAATGATCTAGATACTCAATGAATTTTTATCACAAAATTTAGCAAAACTCTGAAGTTTTAAGTCACCAAAAAGAGTTTGGAAGCTGTAACCACCATAACACATAGTTATTGTTAAAAGTTCACCCAACATTCATCTTTTTCACATATAGTTACTTGTTCCCAATAATTATTTAGATTAGATAGCCTACAAGACTTCATAAGACATTAGATAAAATTAGCCATCAAAGTTACTATTTTTGTTAACCAGTTGTGTAATAGAAATAACATCAGTTTTTCTACAAAATTTCATGTAAATTTCATCACCTCTTATACCTCTAAACATAGTTTTCATTAGGACTTTTATAAACAGTTCTTGGTTTTATAATTTTGGACAAGGGAAGCATTCCCAGTCAGACATTTTAAAACATACTCAGGCAAAGTTGATGTAACCTCTTTATTTAAAACTAGCTCAAACATTCCAACCTTTATAATCTTATCAACACTTAGACTTTTACAAGTTCTCAATTCAGTTGTAACCTGAGTTAGGGTCTTTTTTTAAATATTTTTTTAAATTTTATTTTATTTATTTTCCCCCCAAAGCCCCAGTAGATAGTTGTATGTCATAGCTGCACATCTTTCTAGCTGCTGTATGTGGGACAGGGCCTCAGCATGGCCAGAGAAGCGGTGCTACGGTGCGCGCCCAGGATCTGAACCCCGGGCTGCCAGCAGCGGAGCACGCGCACTTAACCGCCAAGCCACGGGGCGGCCCTGAGTTAGGGTCTTAAGGCTAGTTAAATTTTTCCCTTCTTTTTCTGGCCTTTTCTTAGGTACCAATTACACAATATGTGAGAGCTCTCAAAAATCTTTTTTCCCCAATTTAGAGGTTTTTCCAATTTAAACAATCCATCGCCTGGCCACAGTGATGAGTAGGATCTTAACCTTAACAGCAATTCATCCCAAGCTTTAACTATGGACACAAGAGGCATCCCCAAAAGAGATCTGGAGAATTCACTCCCAAAAATAAGAAAGCACAACAAGAGACGACAAAGGCCTCTTATAAAGCAAATGGGACCCCTTCTGAAAAACTTCCCTGAGAGCAGGCACAGCCAGACAAAGAGAGTTTCTCGGAACACCAGTCTGTATGACTGGCCGCCAAGGATGCACGCTGGTACGTACATTTTCTGGATGGTGGAGACCAGAAAGGTCACAAAGCCAAGCTCCCAAGACATAGAACAAGACGAAAGCCCAGACGACAGGCTGATAGAGATGCCTGTGTAAATGACAAAAAGAGTGACAGAGACAAAGACTGTTTCTGGGAGGAAAAGGATCAATTATCCAATGGGTACCCAACCAGATACTAGAGTCGCTGAGTCCAAGAAGCTAGCTTCACCAATATTTTCTCCTGTTAATCTAAATTTAGAAAGAGAAAACTCACCATTCTCACTTCCATAGGACCCCGCAGGCAGAGATCCGGGAGACTGACATGGTAAGAACTCTCACCTCCTGCCGGCTCTTGTCGGGTCCAGGATGTCTCCGCTGCAGTCGTCCAGGAGCGAGCAGTGTCCAGCCAGTGAAATTTTTGCCCCACGTTGGGCGCCAAAACTGTCGGGGAAGAGGGAGAGTCCCCCTCCGCCCTTTCCCTTAAGGTTCTTCTGGCTGGCCAAACAATCAACAAGACAGGTTAGCAGGAGAAAATAATACCAAGTTTAATAACATGTAGACATGGGAGAAACCAGGGACACTGAGTTTCTCAACACAATGGCAGAGATTCTCATCTTAAATACCATCTTCAGCTAAGGACAAAGGAGGATGTTGGGGGTGGGTGGTGTTTTAGGGTTTCAGAGGGGAAGAAGACAATTTACATGGAGAGGGAAATGTAAATGTTTGTCAGACAGTGCTTTGCAGGCCCACCTATAGAGTATGTGGCTAGAGAGACAGGAATTATAGTATTCAAGAGTATGTGGGTTTAAGTCTTCTTCCGTCCTGATAAGAGTTTTCACAGATAAGGTCATCCCCCCTTCTTCCCACTACACAGAGGGAGATACCTTTACAAATGTAAATATTTGGTAAACAGAACTTTGTTAAGAATGGGCTTAGCAAGGCCCCTGCCAGTCTGTTTATACCCAGAGTTAAATTCCTTTAGACAGTTTGGGGGAGGTGAAATGTCCCTCAGAGAAAATAATCAAGGTAAAGAGATATATTTCAGGGTGGCCGATTTTGATCTCCCACAGTGGGCACAGATGTTAGCCCAGGGCCACTCTTCCTCAGCAAAAAGAGGAGGATTGGCAATGGATGTTAACTCAGGGCTGATCTTCCTCACACAAAAAATAAAGTCTTGGTGGGGCTTAGCACAAGTGACTTCATTTTGGGCTTATCTCCTTTTTCACAATTCCCTGTTTTGATCAGACTCTCAGCGTGACTGTAGGATGTGATCAAAATTTAAGACATTAGTGCCACTCTCAGCTACTGCTCTGTAGTTCTTGTGGCTTTTCTTGCTCCTTTGTGTGATATTCACAGGTCTGGAATTTTTTTTTGCTGAATCCCTGTGATTTTCACAGACTATGACTTTAGTTAAGTTGGTCATTCTCTTCATTCCTTTTCTGATGTTCTAGTCTTAGGGTAATCATTTGCTTGATGGTTGGTGGCTGCAAACATGCATATAAAACTTTTGAGAGGATACAATGCACAGGGAGATTATTATGATTACAATAATCAGGATAATTCCCAATGTTTGGAATGCACTTTGGAGCCATGGTCCCCAAGACCCAAACTAATCAAAAGCAAATAAGTCAAAGGAATACCCTATTGAAGGAGTCACCTTTATTTATGTATTTTTTTGGTGAGGAAGATGAGCCCTGAGCTAACATCTGTGCCAATCTTCCTCTAATCCTCCTTTATTTTTGTACATGGGATGCTGCCACAGCGTGGCTTACCAAGTGGTGTGTAGGTCCACGCCTGGGATCTGAACCCAAAAACTCTGGGCCACCGAAGCAGAGCATGTGAACTTAACCACTATGCCACCAGGTGGCCCCCAGGAGTCACCATTTTAAGCCAAGTGCCTTGCTCAGTGTTCTTATGTAACTGACTTTCAACTTCCCCGGAATAGTTAATCCAGGTGCAGCAGGTCATGTTGGCCACAGCACAGACACTTCCTTGCTCAGCTAAAAGATAATCAAGGGCTATCCTGTTACCAAGAACAACTTTGGCCTGAGAGTCTAAGAATTTTTTTTTTTTTTTTGGTGAGGAAGTTCAGCCCTGAGATAACATCCATGACAATCCTCCTCTTTTTGCTGAGGAAGACTGGCCCTGGACTAACATCTGTGCCCATCTTCCTCCAATTTATATGGGACGCTGCCTCAGCATCGCTTGACAAGCGGTGCATTGGTGCGTGCCCGGGATCTGAACCCTGGCGGCCAACAGCGGAGCACGCGCACTTAACCGCTAGGCCATGGGGCCGGCCTGAAGCCCAAGGATCTTTACTGGGCAGCTATTGTCTCAACAATGGATTCTGCAATATCTTCAAGAGATAAGGAGAGGTTACTGATCATATCACCATTTGCATTTGTTCCTAACCAGAGAAGCATGGCCCTGCCAAAGGAAGCAAATCCTGAGTCATGAATGCTTCCTGGTAGGTCCTTTCTAACTCGAAGATGTAAATCCAGGGGAGTCGGCCAATGAGATGTCCTAGTTCACTTGTGAAAACCTAGGAGTTCAGTTAGATAACCTAAAAGGTATTGCCCTGTTATATGCCAGCTATTTAGGCATTCATAGTTCCAAGGGGAATGATAACTACCACAGACAAGATAAATCCTGTTGTGGCACAAACCACTTCCACTAAGGTGACACTGTAAATGAATTCATTCACAGGAATTGTTGCATTTTCCTGTTCAAGCCAGGGCTCAGTTAGGTTTTCTCCTAGCCCAAAACAAAAAGTTGTTCTAATTACCCTCCCCACCTCATTCCCAGCAATGGCCTGGGAGTTATGGATGATGGTGTTATGTTTCCAGGCTAATGCCAGAGTAAAGGGAAAAAAAATGGAAGAAGAGAGGGTTTCATGTTTAGTTAAAGTCTGAAGTCTTGATCCAGTATCTTGAGCAGAAGCAGTCCATATCAAGGTCAGCTACTTCTCTTCCTAGTCAGTTTGATTTGGACGTCTCCAGCTTTTGCTCAGGACCAGATGTCAGGAGGAGCCTTTTTCAGTTGTGAGATGTGTATCCAAAGGTCAAGTCCCTAAAGTTTGGCTGCCATCTGGGTAGTGACAAGTACCTGTTATAGTCCATTCAAAGGAAATTCCAAGGCAGTTTTTGTTCTTACTGATTCCAAATCAGATGGGTGGGAGAAAATTGGAAATGTTAGTTTGGAGATTTGTAGCCAGATATTTGAGGAAATTAGAAGAATATAGGATCCAGTCCAGTTTACAGGTATATAACAAAACCTCACAGACAATTAAGAGGACGAGAATCTAATATCTAGAAAGGTGAAAACATAATTTTTCTTTTTACAATTACCCCCATTTCTTACCAAAGATAATCACAGTAAAATTAATTTGTTTGCATTAATCTTGGCCTGTGTTGGAACCTTGAATGCAAGGTATCAGGCCAATTTTTCAAAGGGGCTTTATTGGTTATGTAGTCAATATTTAGTAAGCCAATATTTCCAATTGTCCTGTTACAAGGAGAAAAGATTATCATTGAACGTATGCAAATAACTAACTATATTGCCATGAAAAGAATACTTAAGAGTTTCTGAATTCTGGAGGGATCGGGTAGGGATAAAGACTAAATGTTTCATCTTTGTTTACAAGAGTATACTTCACCAAATTGCTGAAAGTCTTAGGTAGCTTTAGAGAAAATGTTTCCTTAAATCTGGAAAAACAAAACATTAAGGAACCAGAAATGTTTCAAACAACAAGTCATAAAGTTATACTCATCCTTCTCAGTTCATTCTGTCCAATGTAATTAATACTTGCTCTGCTTGAATCCAGTTTTCCAATTAATTTTGGAAATTCTTACCCAGTTCAAACTTATGAACTTAAAATTATCAGAAACCTATTGGGCCGGCCCGGTGGCTTAGCGGTTAAGTGCACGCGCTCCGCTGCTGGCGGCCCGGGTTCGGATCCCGGGCGTGCACCGACGCACCGCTTCTCCGGCCATGCTGAGGCCGCGTCCCACATACAGCAACTAGTAGGATGTGCAGCTATGACATACAACTATCTGCTGGGGCTTTGGGGCAAAAATAAATAAAAAAATAAAATCTTTAAAAAAAATTATCAGAAACCTATACTTGTCAAAAATCCTTTCCATGAATCTCATTGTAGGTGAAGCACTTTTGCAGGAACAGTTTTGTAAATGCATCAAAGTAAAACAATAACTATGAAAAGTCTTAAAGATGCTAATTGTTAAAGATCTGGTGAGAGTTCATTATAACTGAATTGACAAAGAAATGTGGTTGTATCTGTAATATGATAATAACCAGAATTATGACTGATAATATTATACCACAATATATCAGAATTTTAGGAATTCCATACAATTTCTGGAACACTTATAACATATACCTATGCAAATACAACATAAAGAAGGCTTAGTATTCTTATTTTACAATGCTTCCAATGTAATTTAATATATCAAATTAGCCTTATAAGTTTAACATCTCCCTTTTAATAAGGAGAGAAACAATTCTTTTGTGATGTTCCAGGAGGCCTCTGGAAAATGCCAAACTTAGTTCAATGTCGAAAAGACTTCATTTAGAATTTGGTTTGTCAAAAATATCTAAAGATTTTAAAACACTTGGTCAAATATGATCTTAGGTTACTGTGAAACAATACTTAGTTATCTATTAAACCATAGTGACAATTAAAGACTTTGCAGGCAAATACAGAAAAATAAATAGTTGTAAAAAAAGAACTGTAGCTTTTTTTTTTTGAGGAAGATTGGCCCTGTGCTAACATCTGTTGCCAATCTTTCTCCTTTTTCCTTTTTCTCCCCAGTGCCCCAGTGTAGTTGTGTAGCATAGTTGTAGAGTTGTAGCTCTTCTATATGGGACGCCACCTCAGGATGGCTTGATGAGCGGTGAGTAGGTCCGTGCCCGGGATCTGAATTGGCAAACCCTAGGCTGCCGAAGTGGAATGTGTTGAGGAAGAGGGAGAGTCCCCCCTCCACCCTTTCCCCCAAGGTTCTTATGGCTGGCCAAATAATTAAAAGACAGTTTAGCAGGAGAAAATAATATCAAGTTTAGTAACAGGTATACATGGGAGAAACCAGGGAAACTGAGTTTCTCAACAAAATGGTGGAGGTTCCCATCTTAAATACTATCTTTAGCTAAAGACAAAGGAGGATGTTGGGGGGCGTGGCAGTCGGTTATGGGCGATTACCAGAAAAGCACAGTAAACAAGAGTAAGGTTATTATACAGATTTAAGGCCTCACCTTCCACATTGATAAGTTTCTAGAGATGAGGTCATCTCCCCTCTTCCCTGTACAGAGACGGAGGTACCTTTACAAATGGAGATTTCCCTTATAAATGTCAATGTTTTGGTAAACAAAACTTTGAAATGAGTGGGCTCAGCAAGAACCCCCCAGTCTGTCACTTTTAGGCATAAGTTTAGGGGAAGGTTAAAGTTTCTTTCAGAGAAAATAATCAAGGTAAAGAGATATATTTCAGGGTGGCCAATGTTTTTTTTTTTTTTTTTTTTTTTTTTTTTTAAAGATTTTATTTATTTATTTTTCCCCCAAAGCCCCAGTACATAGTTGTCTGTCATAGCTGCACATCCTTCTAGTCGCTGTATGTGGGACGCGGCCTCAGCATGGCTGGAGGAGTGGTGCCTCAGTGCGCACCCGGGATCCGAACCCGGGCCGCCGGCAGCGAAGCGCACGCACTTAACCGCTAAGCCACGGGGCCGGCCCAGGGTGGCCAATTTTGATCTCCCACAAATGCATGAACTTAACTGCTATTCCATGGGCCAGCCCCAAAATTTAGCTTTTTTTGACAGACAAGATTGAGCTGTCTTAAGTAATCACAGACCTGATAAACACAACATAGGAAATTATTTTGACAAAACACAGAATCTTTGTTTCTTGGCAGATTTTTGTTGTTGTTGTTGTTGCTGAGGGAGATTTGCCCTGAGCTAACATCTGTGCAAATCTTCCTCTATTTTGTATGTGAGACACCACCACAGCATGGCTGATGTGTGGTGTAGATCCACACATGGGATCCAAACCCGTGAACCCAAGTAGCCAAAGCAGAGCATGCCAAACTTGACCACTATGCCACAGGGCTGGCCCTTTGGCAGATTATTTTAAAAGGTTAACAAAAACCTTTACAATCTCTTATCAAGAGCAGACCAGGGGCCAGCTCCGTGGCTTAGCGGTTAAGTGCACGCGCTCCGCTACTGGCAGCCCAGGTTTGGATCCTGGGCATGCACCGACACACCACTTGTCCGGCCATGCTGAGGCCGCGTCCCACATACAGCAACTAGAAGGATGTGCAACTATGACATACAACTATCTACTGTATTCTATCACTTACATTATTACAGGGGGAGAGTGGGGGGTGAAAAAGAGGGAGAGAGGGAGTTTACATTGGCATGATCTTTTTGGAGCTGGGATTTTTGTCTAAGGAGAGAGGGGAAATGGTCTCCAAGTTGCAAAGGATCATGGTGAATGTCATGTATCCCATCCTCAAGTCCAGTAACACACGGGATGTAGGAAAAAAACCACATCCACTTCTAGCGAGGGCTGCAGGGGAAGCAGTCTTCAGAGTAGAACCATGTTCCAGTTAAAGCAGGAAGGTGAAGGGATGTTCAGAGTAAAAATTAAGGATAGAGGATTTTGCTGATGACAGAGAGTGAGTTTCCAAGCATTCAGTAGAAGGCTTTGGAGCAACTGAAAGGGGTGGGGGGAATTGGGTTAGACTGAGGAATTTACAGAGCTGTATGGGGATTAGAGTCTGGGTGATTACAATTTGGGTGGCAACTGAGGTAAACAGGGTTTAGTCAGGGCCAGCCTGGTGGTGTAGTGGTTAAGTTCACATGCTCTGCTTCCGCAGCCTGGTGTTTGTGGGTTTGGATCCCGGGCTCAGACCTACGCACGGCTCATCAAGCCGTGCTATGGTGGCATCCCATATACAAAATAAAGGAAGATGGGCGTAGATGTCAGCTCAGAGCCAATCTTCCTCAGCAAAAAGTGGAGGATTGGCAATGGATGTTAGTTCAGAGCCAGTCTCCTTACAAAAAAGAAAAAAGAAAAACATAGGAATTAGTCTTGATTATTTTTTTTGTAATTTTTGGATGGTTTAAAATTTTTTGTTTAAGGTATAATTTAAATACAGTAACATTGACCCTTTTAGTACACAGTTCTACTGAGTTTTGACAAAAACATACAATTGTGTAGCTATCACTATAATCAAGATATAATTCCATCATTCCAAAAATTTCTGTGTGTCCCTATGTAGTCAACCCCTCCTCCCTCCCAGCTCCTGGAAATCACTGATTTGTGTTCTATAGCTACAGTTTTGCCTTTTCCAGAATGTTATATATGCAGTATGTAGCCTTTTGAATTGTTGCTTGTATCAATAGTTCATTCCTTATATCTTTTTAGAACAAAGAACTACATTAAACACACCTAGGATTCATTTTCATCAAAGTTCCAAAGAGGTATTTAGTTGCAAATTAGCAGGTCAACATGACCCTGATGTCCGGAAAGGGACTTATCCAGGCATTACCAATAGAGCATAGGAGGAGAAGTATGCATTCTCATCTTAAGGGTGTGCATTCTTTAATGGTTAAGGAGATGTACAGTGTATGTTTTACAGGCCATAAGTCAGGCTTTATAGTTCAAGCTGAATCAGTTTTGAACCCGAACAGTTACCCCCTAAACCTCAATATGTGAAAATCTCTTGTCAGTATATTCTATTATACGAATGTGCCACTGTTTATCCATTCACCAATTGGACATTTGGGTTGTTTAGCTTTTGTTGATTACAAATAAAGCCCCTAGAAACATTTGCATACAGGTTTTTTGTGAATACAAGTTTTCAGTTTGATACCAAATCTGTTAATCTCTAATTTGTGTGCCCGATGTGCAATAAGCCAATCACTGAGACATTGGTGCTTGGAGATAGAAAAAGATTTATTCAAATTGGCCAAAACAAGAAGGTGGGAGAATAGGTTCTCTCAAATCCACCCTAAGGAAAGAAGAAAGCAGGGGGGCTCTTTATAGAGCTAAGGGTCTTGGGAGGAGTTTCAGAGAAACAAAGGAGAAACACCAGTTCCTTTCACTCCAGATGTGCCCTTGGGCAATTTGACCTGTAGGCATCCACAGCAGCTGGGGGCTGGTTATCTGGTGATTGAAACTTCCTTGAAGATATTCTTTTTCTTCTGCAAAACAAGCTTATAAATCCTTGTGACCTTTGAGTCACCCCTCAGGTTAAACAAGAAAACAGCAAATTAACAAGATTAACTTCTTTTCATTAGTGTCTGTGTTGGGGACAAGGTCCAAGGGTAATCAGGTTCTTTTTTTTTTTTTTTAAAGATTTTTTATTTATTTATTTATTTCCCCCCCAAAGCCCCACTAGATAGTTGTATGTCATAGCTGCACATCCTTCTAGTTGCTGTAAGTGGGATGCGGCCTCAGCATGGCCGGAGAAGCGGTGCGTCGGTGCGCGCCCAGGTCCGAACCCGGGCCACCAGCAGCGGAGCACGTGCACTTAACTGCTGAGCCACCAGGCCAGCCCCAGGGTAATCAGGTTCTTATTGAAGATTTACAGTAACCTTCAGGTGCCTGGCTTCAATTTCACTTGGATGAACATTTAGGAGGGGATTGCTGTTCTAAACTAAGGGTAAGTTTAATTCATGAGAAACTGCTGAACTGTTTTGCAGAGTGACTGTATTTTTTTGTGTGTGAGGAAGATCAGCCCTTAGCTAACATACATGCTAATCCTCCTCTTTTTGCTGAAGAAGACCTGCTCTGAGCTAACATCTATTGCCAATCCTCCTCCTTTTTTTTCCTCCAAAGCCCCAGTAGATAGTTATATGTTATAGTTGCACATCGTTCTAGTTGCTGTTTGTGGGACACAGCCTCAGCATGGCCGGAGATGCAATGTGTCTGTGTGCACTGCGGATCTGAACCTGGGCCGCCAGTAGCGGAGTGCGAGCACTTAACCGCTAAGCCACGGGGGCCGGCCCCGTATTCATTTCTTTTTAACATTCATTGAAGACTTAGTATGTGCCAGGAATGGTACTGGGCAGAATTGAGTAGTTTAGTACTGTGGGAGATCAAGACTTGGCCACCCTGAAATATATCTCTTTACCTTGATTGTTTTCTCTGATGGACATTTGACCTCCCCCACTAACTGCCTAAAGAATTTGACATAGTAACTCCTTCCTGGAACAGATCTTCTGTCTGATGGCTGTAATATAATGTAAAATAGATGTTACAATAGGAAAGGCACCAACAAGCCCATCTTATCAGAAGTTCTGTCTCTCTGGCCACATTCTCTGGATGGCCCTTCAGGAGGTGTCAGACAAACATTTACATTTACAAGGGAAAACTCCATTTGTAAAGGTATCTCCCTCTATGTTTTGGGAAGAGGGGGGATGGCCTCATTTCTAGAAACTTAATGTGGAAAGTGAGGCCTTAAATCTGCATAATAACCTTACTCTTGTTTACAGTGCTTTAGTGGTAATCTCCTGTAACTGACTGCCCCCACCCCCAACATCCTTCTTTGTCTTTGGCTGAACATAGTATTTAAGAAGAGAATTTCTGCTATTGTGTTGAGAAACGCAGTGTCCCTGCTTTCTCCCAGGTATACAGGTTATTAAACTTGGTATTATTTTCTCCTGCTAACCTGTCTTGTTAATTATTTGGCCAGCCATAAGAACCTTAAGGGAAAGGGCAGAGGGGCATTCTCCCTCTTCCCCCACAGTACACATTATATGGCTTGCAAAACTTAAAATATTTGCAATCTGGCTCTTTACAGAAAACTTTGACCCTTGTCATAGAGTATGGTCCATAGGAGTTCATGGTCCGGTTGTACGACTTGCATAAGCAATTTCATGGAATCCTTCTCTGACGTGAATAATCAACAGCACAATTATTTTATAGAATTGGATTGTTTCATTAGGAAATATAATAAAAACCTTGCTCTTGAAACGGGCAGAAAAAATGTTTTTACTTGTTTCAATTATTGGGAAATATCTTGTTATTCAGTTCTGTGTATTGCTTGCAGGTTCTGATTTTCCTGTAGTTGTTGAAAATTGAACTGGATAGCTAAAAGAACATGGATGTTCCCCAAGTCACGGTATTTTCACACACTGCAGCACACACCACACAACTTTTCCGGTAAGTACAACCAACAGTCTGTAACTACGGGGGACGGGAAACCGCATTTCTCTGAGCCTATCAGAGGGCTTGGACCGGTAACGCTTGCAATGTTGTGCGCATGCGCTTGCTCGCTGAGGCGCCGTTTGCGCCAAGAGTGCGCAGGCGCGTTGGCTCCGGCTCCGGCCTTGGCCGAGGGGCGGGACTCGCAGTCGGCGTCTCTTCTGACTGCGGCCTGTAGCAGCGCCATTTTGAATGTGCAGCTGCTGCCGGCGCTGAGTCTCGGCAGGCAGGGCTGATAGATTGGCGATCTCGCCGCCTTCTTTCTCCATCCTTACTCCATCCACAGAGTATACACAGAGCGCAGCTATAGCTGCAGGCCTGTGTCGGCAGGGAACTCACGGAGATGATGTTAAGAGGAAACCTGAAGCAAGTACGCATCGAGAAGAACCCGGCCCGCCTTCGCGCTCTCGAGTCGGCGGCGGGGGAGAGCGAGGCGGCGGCCGCCATGGCGCTCGCGCTGTCCGGTGAGCCGGCGCCGCCCGCGCCCCCGGAGGAGCACCCGGACGAGGAGATGGGCTTCACCATCGACATCAAGAGCTTCCTCAAGCCGGGTGAAAAGACGTACACGCAGCGCTGCCGCCTCTTCGTGGGCAATCTGCCCACGGACATCACCGAGGAGGACTTCAAGAGGCTCTTCGAGCGCTACGGCGAGCCCAGCGAGGTCTTCATCAACCGGGACCGCGGCTTCGGCTTCATCCGTTTGGTGAGTGTCCCGCCTGGGCCGCGAGGAGAGCCGGCCGCGGCGCCCCGCCCCCCGCCCGGCGGCCGTCCTCTCCCGCCCGGCGGCTGGCTCGCCGTTCCCATTCGCGGGCCGCGTTCGGCGGGTTACGGTGGCCCACCCCGGACGGTGAGGTGGCCGGCCCCGGGAAGGCTACGGGCGGGCACGGCGTTGGGCTGAGGAGTCTTCCAGGCCAAACTGCTCTAAGGGAAATGACCTGGATATGAACGTGGGCCGGAAGCTTCGGTCCCGCCAGAAATTTCCCTGGGCATGGAGGACCGACCAGCGGACTCGCGTCTTAAAACATTGCCCCCGTCGTCTCCTTGGTTTCACCCAGACTTCCGTGAGTCTAACGGTAAACCACGTTATTTCTCACCTCCCCGCAGCCCGCCGTTTACCTTAAACTGCCTGGGTCCCCACACTGCAATATTGGGACGGTGTTCAATTGTCAGGTATCTAATCTACTGTGTGTCGGGCCCTCCCCCCAACATTCTGGAGGTTTTCACGTTTTCGGGGGGAAAGGATGAATTATACACTATTTTATATTTTATTTATGCATTTTAATACTAGAATAGTGTATGTTTTACTCCTTTTTAATCTTAATATTAAAGCTTTCCAATACCATGCAAAAATTGTGCATCTCATGTTTTTAAAAATTTGGACAGTGAGGGTTTACACTTAGAGGACGAAATATATACTTTGTTAGGTTTTGCTGTGTGCTTTGTGGTGAATTCCATCAGTGTCAAGTTATACAGCATTATTGCAATTCATATTTAGATGCTGGATTTTTTCCCAGCAAAACGCCTTGCTTAGGGGGAGACATTTTTACACAAATAAGTGACGTGTGTGTATGTTGTCTTTCCAGTTTGACCCTTAAATTTTATGTTCGTTGCAGTTTGTGGAAGCTTTATTAGTGGAACTTTAACTTTCCAAATGGAGTCCTCTCCTCTGAGTGGACAAGGCAAAATTTTAACATGTAGAGAAAATTGGTTGTAATAAAATGACCTGTATTTTTTAGGAACATTTGAACATCTAGATGGCTTCAAGAGAAGGGTAAATCTCCATAGGGTATTAATCATGGAAATTTCCTTAAAATTCAAGTTAAATAATCAGTGCATTTTGACCATAAAGTTATGTTTCATTATCTTTTGGACATTAGAGACACAGCCTGTCACTTGGTAAAATTATTTTTAGTGTAAATCCAAAAGTTATCTTAAACAAAATTAGGTTTCTACAATAAAGTGTTATAGGTAACTTTTAGTAAACTCTCCAAGAGCATGTTACTTAACATTTTCATAATCTTAAGCCTCTGGCACCATGTTGGTCTGTTCCGAAGTTGACATTTTGGAGGAAGAGTGGAAGGGGGCTGCATTTCCCTCTGTTTTGGAAGCCTTACACTTAAAAATAAGCAAATAAACATTTTATTGAGGTGGAAAAATCTTTTTTCTTCCTATCTTTAAAGTTACTAATTATCTCTCCTCCTCTAGTGTGTTAGCACTATCCAATAGAACTTTCTGAAATGGAGGAATTACTATGTATGTGTGCTGTCCAGTATGGTAGCCACTAGCCATAAGTAACTGTTGAGCACTTGAAATGTGGCTATTGTGGCTGATTGTTGAATTTTAAATTTTATTTATTCTTAATTTAAATTTAAATAGCCACATGTGGCTACTATACTGGACAGTACAGCTCGTTGCTTTTCCTTTCTTTTTAAAAACGTCTTTTGGGCCGACCCCGTGGCTTAGTGGTTAAGTGCGCGCACTCCGCTACTGGCGGCCCGGGTTCGGATCCCGGGCGTGCACCGACACACCGCTTCTCCCGCCATGCTGAGGCGGCGTCCCACATACAGCAACTAGAAGGATGTGCAACTAAGACATACAACTATCTACTGGGGCTTTGGGGAAAAAAAAGGAGGAGGATTGGCAATAGATGTTAGCTGGAGCCGGTCTTCCTCAGCAAAAAGAGGAGGATTAGCATGGATGTTAGCTCAGGGCTGATCTTCCTCATAAAAAAAAAAAAAAAAAACTTTGGCAGCCAGTTAAATGCGTGCGCTCCGCTTTGGTGACCTGAGGGCTCGCCGGTTCGGATCCCGGGTGTCCACTGACGCACCGCTCATCAAGCCGTGCTGTGGCGGTGTCCCATATAAAGTGGAGGAAGATGGGCACGGATGTTACCCCAGGGCCGATCTTCCTCGGCAAAAAGAGGAGGATTGGCGTCGGATGTTAGCTCAGGGCTGGTCTTCCTCACACACACACAAAATAAATAAATAAAAAAATAAACAAAAACGTCTCTGGGATTATGAAATGGGGAGGTGAGAAGGGCTGCTGTTGTCTGCTCTTTTGGAATATGCTCATCCAAACCTATCACTCTAAATTTTTATGTAGGAATGTTAAAAATTTGTCAGTCGGAAGGTAGAATTTAGTTTACAAAAGTTGACTTTATGGATAACTTTACTGTTTAATCTGAGCTCTGTGGTTAACAGGTAAATTTAGAAGCTTTAAATATTTCTTGGCTATTATGTACTTTGTTCTACTTAGGAAAATCATATAGTGTTTACCTGATCTGAATATAAGTAATGGTATAGTGGTTGTAGTGTGTAGTGGTGTAGTGGCTCTAAAATAGTGGTATAATTTTATCTGATTTCTTTCTAGAAATACTTTTTGCTTGTTCAGTAATTTATCTTTAAAATGCAAATAAATTTCCTTAGACTGGTGGTTGTAGTTTTCCAGTTAATTGATGAGGTGAGAACATTTTCGAGATGGTATAGGGTCAGCATTGCTAGTATGTACTAGTGGGGAAAAGAACTTGTGGCAGTTCTTCGTAAGGTCCTAATTCTTATTGTGAGCCCATGTTACATTAGGGCACTGTGTGTGTATTTTGGACACATTTTGTGTAATTTTAGACCCAAAAGCTTCTTTTTAGGTATTGACTGGTTACTGACCATTTAGATCAGATAAATTAACTGAAAAGGTGTAGTGCATTTTAAAGCTAGTTTAATGTAGTTAAAACTGGTGTTAGTTTGACCTGAACTCAGTTTCTGCTTTTATCTTTTTCCTCCCTACTTTTTGAACTTGGTTTCTGCTTTTATCTTTCTTTTCCCTGCTCTTAGCTTTAGTAAACCAGATATCTGGAGCAGTGAGTCACAAAAGTGTGGTTCCTGTACAACAGCTTCAAATCTCTCTAGAGTGTAAGCAGAAGTCCACTTAAGTTATTTTCCCTACCATTCATGCTAGCAGCGCTGACCCTATACCCATTTCAAAAAAAGTCTCACCTCGTCAATTAACTGGGAATGTCAGAAGTGCAAATTATAGCGGCCCACTCTAGATCTACTGAATCAGAAATTTTGGGGTTGAGGCCCAGCAGTCTTCTTTGGTTTTAACCAGCACTCTGTGTTATTCTGATGGTTGCTAGTGTTTGAGAACCATTGTTCTAATTAAAGAGTTAAAATCAACTTTTATTTAGTCATTGGGGACTAAACCCCCTCCCGTCGTGCTTTTTATTTTTAATTGTGTAATGATATATGCTGCTGCTTCCTTTTTTTTTTTTTTTTGTGAGGAAGATCAGCCCTGAGCTAACATCCATGCTAATCCTCTTTTTTTTGCTGAGGAAGACCGGCTCTGAGCTAACATCTATTGCCAATCCTCCTCCTTTTTTCCCTTTTTCTCCCTAAGGCCCCAGTAGATAGTTGTATGTCATAGTTGCACATCCTTCTAGTTGCTGTATGTGGGACGCGGCCTCAGCATGGCCGGACAAGAGGTGCGTTGGTGCCTGCCAGGGATCCGAACCCGGGCCGCCAGTAGTGGAGCACGCACGCTTAACCGTTAAGCCACGGGCCGGCCTCCTGATATATGCTTCTTTTTCTTTTTTCTTTTTTTTTTTTTGTGAGGAAGATCAGCTCTGAGCTAACATCCATGCCAATCCTCCTCTTTTTGCTGAGGAAGACTGGCCCTGGGCTAACATCTGTGCCTGTCTTCCTGCACTTTATATGGGACGCCGCCACAGCATGGCGTGACAAGCGGTGCATCGGTGCGAGCCCCGGGTCCGAACCCCGGGCCACCAGCAGCAGAGTGGGCACACTTAACCGCTACGCCACGGGGCAGGCCCCTGATATATGCTTCTTAAAGAATGTTCAGATATTAGAGAAGACATTACACAATGACTTAATGGACCTGTCCAGCATATAATTTCAAGTCGTCTTTTGTTTCAGGGAAGTTAATTACAATTTTAACAGTAGTGAAAGATCTTCCTTCCCCTAATACACTTACTAAACATGATCACTGTTAACCGTTGTGTAATTTGTCCATAGAAATCAAACCATACTATACACATTGTATTATGTTTTGAGTTTTCCATTTAATATATTTGACATCATTTTATGTCATTAGATTGTTTTTCATGAGTATATTGTATTTCACAGTATGAATACTACAAGTTACTTAATCAACTCTATTGATTGACTTGAAGGCTATTTCCATTTTTTGTCAGTGGATTTCCTTGTACTTAGTACTCCTGCAGTGGGGAATTTTAACCACTAGTTAACAATAAGAGAAAAGACGTGCTTTGAAAAGAGCCTTTGGAAAGGGTCCATTGGAAATCATTAGATCCTAGTTCAAGTATTCTCTATCTTGGGGTAGTCAGTTAGTTTCTTGTTGGTTTTTTTTTTTTTTTTTTGTATGCCTTACAGTTAAGAACCTACAGTTTTGCTTTTTATGCAGAGTGATTGCAGGGACACCACCTAGAAGGCAGGATTTGTGGTATATTGGTAGAGATTGTGAATTCTGTATAGATTCGGATCAGCATTTGCAGTGTGATATTGGGCAAGTTACTTCAACCTCTCTGGGCCCGTTTCCCCCATATATGAGTTGAGGTTAGTAACAAAACCCACTTCATGAGATTGTTGGTGAGGATAATGAAAGATAATGCACGTATATCGTATAATATATATACACATACGTATGCATATATATATTATAGAGTATACATATAGTATAATGAATAGCTGGCATATAGTAACTAGGTAAAAGTTATTATTATTATTCTGAGGCATGAAGTAAAGAAATCTTCGATTTCATTTCAAATACATAATTTTAATTGATTTTTTACAGATACTTCAGTATGCATTTAGAGCAGTGGTCTCAAATGGGGTGATTTTGCTTCCCAGGGGACATTTGACAATGTCTGAAGACATTTTTGGTTGTCAAAACTGGGGGGTCATTGTCCTGGCATAAACATCCTACAATGCACAGGGCAGCCCCCTTCATCAAGAATTATCTTGCCCGTAATGTCAGTAGCGCTGAGGTTGAGAAATCCTGATGTAGAACCATTTAAAACCATGAGAAGTATAAACTTTGAAAAGGGATTGTAGCATTGGAAGTTCCTGACAGTATATAAACATTTTATTTGGCCCGAAAAGTATTAAAAGTTGAATTTGTTGCCAATAGTAACAAATACTTAATTTAACATAAAAATTGAGACTTTCTGCTTCCCTTGGAAAAAACAAAATATGTGACATTGTGAATGTATCTGACTGAATCTGAGCAGGGGATGCCTTCTAGAAACACTTTTCGGTTTTACAAAGTCCTCACCAGGCTGTCTATCCCATTGCCGTGAAACGTTTTATTATGAAAAATTTCAGACATATTGAAATGAATATCCGTATACCCACCTCCTAGATTCTACAGTTAAATTTTATGTATGTTTTTTCACATATCTGTTCTTCTCTCTCCCTCCATCCTTCCATCATTCTCTTTTTTTTTTTTTTGTGAGGAAGATCAGCCCTGAGCTAACATCTGTTGGTGATCCTCCTCTTTTTGCTGAGGAAGATTGGCCCTGGGCTAACATCTGTTGCCCATCTTCCTCTGCTTTCTATGTGGGATGCCTGCCACAGCATGGCTTCATAAGCGGTACGTCAGCCCATGCGTGGGATCTGAACCCGCAAACCCTGGGCCGCCAAAGTGGACTTAACCACTACACCACCAGGCCGGCCCTTACCTGACAGTATTTTAATTCAAGACTCCATTCCTAAAATCTACCTCAGAGTTGTTGGATTATGTAATGTATTAGGTACAAGGGACCTGTCCCTTGTTAGATATTCGATGTTTGTTGGTACTACTACTACTGCGAGTAATAAAATGACCATTTTGCATGTCTGAATATAAAAGGTTAGATTCATTTGTCTTTGTAAAATTAGTTCTATAGATAGATTTTTGCCCAAGTGCAGTAATTTAAAGTTGTCGTGGGCCAGCCCCATGGCTTAGTGGTTAAGTGCGCGCGCTCTGCTGCTGGCGGCCCGGGTTCGGACCCCGGGCGTGTACCGAGCTCACTCCTTCTCCGGCCATGCTGAGGCCGCGTCCCACATACAGCAACTAGAAGGACGTGCAGCTATGACATACAACTATCTACTGGGGCTTTGGGGGGAAAAATAAATAAATAAAATTATAAAGTTGTTGTGAACATTTTAGGGATTGAATAAAGAGATTGTGACCTTAAGACTTTTTTCATAAGACAGTGTATTTGGACACTTCTTAGAAATGCATGTAAAGCTTCTTTTAACCTCCCTGGAGAGTTCTCACAACACAAGAAGAATATACCTGTATTAAATTTACCAGTTTATTGTTGATTGTTTTAGATGTCTGTACTGTATACCAACTTGAATTCTTCAAGAAGGAAGTTCTCGGGGCGGGCCCCGTGGCTTAGCGGTTAAGTGCGTGTGCTATGCTACTGGCGGCCCGGGTTCGGATCCCGGGCGCGCACCGATGCACCGCTTGTCCGACCATGCTGAGGCAGCGTCCCACATAGAGCAACTAGAAAGATGTGCCACTATAACATACAACTGTCTACTGGGGCTTTGGGGAGAAAAAGGGAAAAAAAAGAGGATTGGCAATCGATGTTAGCTCAGGGCTGAGCTTCCTCACACACAGAAAAAAAAGAAGTTCTCTTATCTTGTGATTTCAGCAATGAACATATTTTCTGGTTTATAATAAGCGCTTGTGCACTTGCTTCTCTAGATAATGGAGAGAACTCTGATAACCCATGAATGTGTGTGTTTGCTTCTCTCAATATAATGGTGAGAAATGTATAGCCCATGAAGGCATCTCAGGAGAAGTGGTCAACAACACCTGATAGTGGTTTTTACAGGTAATATAAAAGAGAAATGGAAATAAAAAGGAAAGGTGATTTGTCTGGCATGGGGTAGGTGGTGTGTTTTATTAAGATATAAATATCAAAAACATGGAGTGTATAGAGAATTATTCTGTTTTCAATAATAGTTTTTAGTAACGGGTACTTGGTCTCAAAAAGTAATTGTGTATTTCTTTTAATATATGTAGGAGATTTAAAAAAGATGTTGCTTTGAATATTTAATTGCTGGTAATTCATTTGTGAGCAGATAATCTTTAAGTGAAGTCAGGACATTGGGATTGGGACTTTCTACTTAAAATGTTTAAAACTACTTACCTTTGAATAATTCGTAAAATACATGCTATACCAAAATTGGAAGACACAAAAACAAAGTGACCCTATCAGTCGTTTCCTAAAGCCACTCAGCTCTCCTCCCTAGAAACAAGCCACTATTTTAAATTTTTTGTGTTACTATAATCTTTAAAAAGTGATTTTTCCTCCTAAAAAGGAATCCAGAACACTGGCTGAAATTGCAAAAGCAGAGCTGGATGGCACCATTTTGAAGAGCAGACCTCTCCGAATTCGTTTTGCTACACATGGAGCAGCCCTAACTGTCAAGAACCTTTCTCCAGTTGTTTCCAATGAGCTTCTAGAGCAAGCATTTTCCCAGTTTGGTCCAGTAGAGAAAGCCGTTGTGGTTGTGGATGATCGTGGTAGAGCTACAGGAAAAGGTTTTGTAGAATTTGCAGCAAAACCTCCTGCACGAAAAGCTCTGGAAAGATGTGGTGATGGGGCGTTCTTGCTAACAACGTAAGTTTTAAACATCTTGTCATTCTTCTATGCAGTTATATATGGGCATCTCTCTGTTTTGGACGTCTATCTTGTCTTTTAGTTGAGACTGTCTTGGCATATGGTAAGTAGGTGTTGAGTAAATAATAAATATAAATAAGGAATTTTTGTCTACCTCTAGGAGTCAGATGTCATACTTTCTTCAGACTTTAGTGTATTGATTCATACTTGAATCTCAGGAATGTTTCTCAGGAATGTTATGATTTTCATTCAACTTAACTGAATGTTATATGAAAAGGAAAATTTTAAATTGAAGTAACAAATGAATGACGTTTTAATGAACTTTGAGGTATAATTTACATACCTTAAAATACACCAAATTTTAAATGTAGAGCTCAATGAGTTTTAACAAACGTATGTACTCATGTAACCTACCACCACAATGAAGATGCAGAACATTTCCATCATTCAACCAAAGTTCCTTTGTGCCCTTTGCAGTTATTCCCCACCCCTTATCCCTGTCCTACACAGTTATTGATATTTCTACTATAAATTAGTTTCGTCTTTTCTGGTATTTCATATAAATGAAATCATATAGTATGTACTCTTTTGTGTCTGTTTTCTTTTGCTTAGCATAATGTTTATGAGAGTTTATTCATGTCATTGTATTAGTATTTTGTTCCTTTTTATGGCTGAGTTGTATTCCATTGTAACCATAGTTTGTCCAGTGACCTGTGGGTGGACGTTCAAGGTGCTTCCAACCACTGGCAATTTTTTTTTTTTTTTTTGGAGGAAGATCAGCCCTGAGCTAAAATCTGCCAATTGTCCTCTTTTTGCTGAGGAAGACTGGCCGTGGGCTAACATCCATGCCCATCTTCCTCTACTTTATATGTGACGCCGCCACAGCATGGCTTGACAAACGGTGCGTTGGTGCGCCCCCGGGATCACAACTGGCGAACCCCGGGCTGCAGCAGCACAGCGCGCACACTTAACTGTTTGCACCACCAGGCCGGCCCCTACTGGCCACCTTGAATAAAGCTATTATGAACATTTGTGTACAAGGCTTTTTGTGAACAATATACTTTATTGTGGCTTGGGTAATATTTAGGGGTAAATAGCCATATGATCATCTTTATAAGAAACTGCCAAATTGTTTTCCAAAATGGTTGTACCATTTTACATTCCCACCAGCAATGAATGAGCGAGTTCTAGTTGCTCCACATCCTCACCAACACTTGATATTTTAAGTCTTTTAGATATTCTAGTAAGTATAGGGGTGTCTCATTATGGTTTGAGTTTTCTTTTCTGAATGGCTAATGATGAGCATCTTTTCATGTGCTTTTTGGCTATTTTTATGTCTTTTGTGAAGTGTCTGTTGAAATTTTTTGCTGGTTTGTTAATTGGGTGGTTCATCTTACTGAATTAACGTATCTGGGTATGGGTCTGTACTATGACTATTTCTCCCAGTGTGCAGCTGCTTTTTTAATTTTCTTAATAGTGTTCTTCAAAGAGCAGAAGTTTTTATATTTTGTGAAGTATAGTTTATCAATTGTTTTATGGTTTGTGCTTTTTGTATCTTTGTATGAAATCTTTGACTTTTCTAAGGTAGCAAAGCTTTTCTCATGTTTTCTTGAGAACTTTTATAACTTTATTTGTACCTGTGATTCATTTTGAGTGTGATGTGAGGTAACAATTCATTTTTTTCCACATAGATATCTAGTTGTTCCAGCACCATTAATTGAAAAGACTATAATTTCCCCTTTGTTACCTTTTCCCTTTATCAACAATCTAGGAAATGTGCCGGCCCGGTGGCACAGCAGTTAAGTGCGCATGCTCCGATTCGGCGGCCCAGGGTTCACAGGTTCGGATCCCAGGTGTGCACCAGCGCACCGCTTGTAAAGCCATGCTGTGGCAGCCTCCCATATAAAGTAGAGGAAGATGGGCACAGTTGTTAGCCCAGGGCCAATCTTCCTCAACAACAACAAAAAAAAGAGGAGGATTGCTGTCGGATGTTAGTTCAGGGCTGGTCTTCCTCACAAAAAAACAAAACAAACAAAAGGTCTAGGAAAAAAATCTTCACTCTCTTTTGTGTTTCATTCATCAGTATGTCTATTATACCAATACTGTACTTCCATTTTTTTTTTATTGATGTCTTAATAGTTTATAACATTGTGAAAGTTTGGTTGTACATTATTGTTAGTCACCATATACATGCCTCCCTTCACCCTTTGTACTGACCCCCCAACCCCTTTGCCCCTGGTAACGGCCATACGGTTCTCCCTGTCTGTGTATTAGTTTGTATTCCACATATGAGTGAAATCATGCAGTGTTTGTTTCTCTCTCTCTGGCATATTTCACTTAACATGATAATCTCCAGGTCCATCCATGTTGTTGCAAATGGGACGATTTTGTCTTTTTTTATGGCTGAGTAGTATTCCATCGTATATATAAACTGCATCTTCATTATCCAGTCATCAGTCGAGGGACACTTGGGTTGCTTCCACTTCTTGGTTATAGTGCTACAGTGAACATAAGGGTGCATAAGCCTCTTTGGATTGTTGATTTCAGATTTGTTGGATAGATTCCCAGTAGTGGAATAGCTGGATCATAGGGTATTTCTATTTTTAATTTTTTGAGGAATCTCCATACTGTTTTCCATACGGCTGCACCAGTTTGCATTCCTACCAAGAGTGAATGAGGCTTCCTGATTCTCCACATCCTCTCCAACATTTATTGTTTTTTGTCTTGGTGATTATAGCCATTCTAATGGGTGTAAGGTGATATCTTAGTGTTGTTTTGATTTGCATTTCCCTGATGATTAGTGATGTTGAACATCTTTTCATATGCCTGTTGGCCTTCTGTATAACTTCTTTGGAGAAGTGTCTCTTCATATCCTTTGCCCATTTTTTGATTGAGTTGTTTGTTTTTTTTGTTGTTCAGTTGTGTGAGTTCTTTATATATTAAGGAGATTAACCCCTTGTTGGATATATGTTTTGCAAATATTTTCTCCCAGCTGGTGGGTTGTCTATTCATTTTGATCCTGGTTCCATTTGCTTTGTAGAAGCTCTTTAATCTGATGAAGTCCCACTTGCTTATTTTTTCTTTAGTTTCCTTTGTCCAAATAGACGTGGCATCCGAAAAGATTCCTTTGTGACCAATGTCAAATAGTGTATTGCCTATATTTTCTTGTAGGAGCTTTATAGTTTCAGGTCTCACTTTCAGGTCTTTGATCCATTTTGAGTTAATTTTTGTGAATGGCTATAGCAGATGGTCTACTTTCATTCTTTTGCATGTGGCTGTCCAGTTTTCCCAGCACCATTTATTGAAGAGACTTCCCTTTGTCCATTGTAGTTCTTAGCTCCTTTGTGAAAGATTAGCTGTCTGTAATTGTGTGGTTTTATCTCTGGGCTTTCAATTCTGTACTGTTGATCTGTGTGTCTGTTTTTGTACCAGTACCATGCTGTTTTGATTACTATTGCTTTGTAGTATGTTTTGAAGTCAGGAATTGTGATGCCTCCAGCTTTGTTCTTTTTTTTCAGTATTGCTTTAGCTATTTGGGGTCTTTTGTAGCCCCATATGAATTTTAGTATTCTTTGTTCCATTTCTGTGAAGGATGTCATTGGGATTCTGATTGGGATTGCATTATCTGTAGATTGCTTTAGGTAATATAGACATTTTAACTATGTTTATTGTTCTGATCCATGTGCATGGGATATCTTTCCATTTCTTTATGTCATCATCAATTTATTTCAATAATGTCTTAAGTTTTCATTGTATAGGTCTTTCACCTCCTTGGTTAGATTTATTCCTGGATATTTTATTCTTTTTGTTGCGATTGTACATGTTATTATCTTTTTGAGTTCTCTTTCTGTTAGTTCGTTATTAACATACTGAAATGCAACTGATTTTTATAGGTTGATTTTGTACCCTGCGACTTTGCTGTAGTTGTTGATTATTTCTAATAGTTTTTTTTTTTTAAATAATTTTATTTATTTATTTATTTTTTCCCCCAAAGCCCCAGTAGATAGTTGTATGTCATAGTTGCACATGCTTCTAGTTGCTGTATGTGGGACATGGCCTCAGCGTGGCCGGAGAAGCAGTGCATTGGTGTGCGCCCGGGATCCGAACCCGGGCCGCCAGCAGTGGGGCGCATGCACTTAACCACTAAGCCACCTGGCCGGCCCTTTCTAATAGTTTTCCAATGGATTCTTTAGGGTTTTCTATATATAAAATCATGTCATCTACAAACAGTGCAAGTTTCACTTCTTTGTTGCCTGTTTGGATTCCCTTTATTCCTTTTTCTTGCCTAATTGCTCTGGCCAAAACCTCCAGTACTGTGTTGAATCAGAGTGGCAAGAGTGGGCACACTTGTCTTGTTCCTGTTCTCAGAGTAATGGCTTTCAGACTTTCCCCATTGAGTATGATGTTGGCCGTGGGTTTGTCATAAATGGCCTTTATCATGTTGAGGTACTTTCTTTCTATACCCGTTTTGTTGAAAGTTTTTATCATAAATGGATATTGGATCTTGTCAAATGCCTTCTCTGCATCTATTGAGATGATCATGTGGTTTTTATTCCTCGTTTTGGTAATGTGGTGTTTCACGTTGATTGATTCACAAATGTTGAACCGTCACTGTGTCCTGGTATAAATCCCACTTGATCATGGTGTATGGTCTTTTGAACATATTGCTGTATTCAGTTTGCCAATATTTTGCTGAGGATTTTTATCTGTATGTTCATCAGAGATACTAGCCTGTAATTTTCCTTCTTCGTATTGTCCTTGTCTGGCTTTGGTATCAGGGTGATGTTGGCCTCATAAAATGTGTCATGAAGTGTTCCATCTTCCTCTGTTTTTTGGAATAGTTTGAGAAGGATCTGTATTAAATTCTCTGGAGAAGCTATCTGGTCCTGGACTTTTATTTTTGGGAGGTTTTTGGTAACTGTTTTAATTTCTTTCCTTGTGAGTGGTCTATTCAGATTCTCTCTTTCTTCTTGGTTCAGTTTTGGGAGGTTGTATGAGTCTAAGAATTTATCCATTTGTTCTAGATTGTCCAATTTGTGGGTATATCGTTTTTCATAGTATTCTCTTATAATCCTTTGTATTTCTGTGGTATCCACTGTAACTTCTCCTCTATCATTTCTAATTTATTTATTTGATCCTTCTTTTTTTTTTTTTTTTTTATTGATGTTTTAATGGTTTCTAACATTGTGAAATTTTGGGTTGTACATTTTTGTTTGTCCATCACCACATATATGACTCCCTTCACCCCTTGTGCCCACCCCCCACCCCCACTGCCCCTGGTAACCACAGTACAGTTTTCTCTGTCCATGTGTTGGTTTATATTCCACATATGAGTGAGATCATACAGTGTTTGTCTTTCTCTTTCTGGCTTATTTCACTTAACATAATACGCTCCAGGCCCATCCATGTTGTTGCAAATGGGACGATTTTGTCTTTTTTTATGGCTGAGTAGTATTCCATTGTATATATATACCACATTTTCTTAATCCAATCGTCAGTCGAGGGACATTTAGGTTGCTTCCACTTCTTGGCTATGGTGAATAATGCTGCAATGAACATAGGGGTGCATAAGCCTCTTTGGATTGTTGATTTCAGGTTCGTTGGATAGATTCCCAGTAGTGGGATGGCTGGATCATAGGGCATCTCTATTTTTAATTCTTTGAGGAATCTCCATACCGTTTTCCATAGAGGCTGCACCAATTTGCATTCCCACCAGCTGTGTATGAGGGTTCCTGTTTCTCCACATCCTCTCCAACATTTGTTGTTTTTTGTCTTGGTGATTTTAGCCATTCTAACAGGCGTGAGGTGGTATCTTAGTGTTGTTTTGATTTGCATTTCCCTGATGATTAGTGATGTTGAGCATCTTTTCATGTGCCTATTGGCCATCTGTATATCTTCCTTGGAGAAGTGTCTGTTCATTTCCTCTGCCCATTTTTTGATTGGGTTGTTTGTTTTTTTGTTGTTCAATTGTGTGAGTTCTTTATATATTATGGAGATCAACCCCTTGTCAGATGTATGTTTTGCAAATATTCTCTCCCAGCTGGTTGGTTGTTTGTTCATCTTGATTCTGGTTTCATTTGTCTTATAAAAGCTCTTTAATCTGATAAAGTCCCACTTGTTTATTTTTTCTTTAGTTTCCCTAGTCTGGGTAGGCATGTCATCCGAAAAGATTCCTTTAAAACCAATGTCAAATAGTGTGTTGCCTATATTTTCTTCTATGAGTTTTATAGTTTCAGGTCTCACCTTCAGGTCTTTGATCCATTTTGAGTTAATTTTTGTGAATGGTGATAGCCTTCTCTTTTTTTCTTAGTGAGTCTGGCTAAGAGTTTGTCAATTTTGTTTATCTTCTCAAAGAACCAGCTCTTCATTGATGCTTTCTACTCTTTTTTTGGTTTCAATTTCATTTATTTCTGCTCTAATTTTTATTATTTTTCTTCTTCTGCTGACTTTGGGCTTTGTTTGTTCTTCTTCTTTTTTTTTCTCGTGAGTAAGATCGGCCCTAAGCTAACATCTGCCAATCCTCCTCTTTTTGCTCAAGAAGACTGGCCCTGGGCTAACATGCGTGCCCATCTTCCTCCACCTTATATGGGATGCTGCCACAGCATAGCTCGCCAAGCGGTGCGTCTGTGCGCGCTGGGATCCGAACCGGCGAACCCAGGGCCGCTGCAGCAGAATGCGTGCACTTAACCGCTTGCATCACCAGGCCGCCCCTGTTTGTTCTTGTTCTAGTTCTCTTAGGCATAATTTAAGATTGTTTATTGGGGATATTTCTTGTTTGGGCCTGTGTTGCTATGAGTTTCCCTCTCAGGACCGCTTTTGCTGCATCCCATATGAGTTGGTATGGCATATTTTAATTTTCATTTGTTTCTAGATATATTTTGATTTCTCCTTTAATTTCTTCAGCGATCCATTGGTTGTTCAGTAGCATGTTTAATCTCCACATCTTTGTCACTTTCCCAGTCATTTTCTTGTAGTTGATTTCTAGTTTCATAGCATTATGGTCTGAGAAGATGCTTGTTATGATTTCAATCTTCTTAAATTTATTGAGGCTTGCCTTGTTTCCCAGCATATGGTCTGTCCTTGAGAATGTTCCATACGTGTTTGAGAAGAATGTGTTGTCAGCTGTTTTTGGATGGAGTGCTCTCTGTATGTCTATAGGTCCATCTTGTCTGGTTTTTCGTTTAAGTCCACTGTTTCATTATTGACTTTTTGTCTGGATGATCTATCCATTGATGTAAGTGAGGTATTAAGATCCCCTACTGTTATTGTCTTGTTGTTAATATCTCATTTTAGGTTTGTTAATAGTTGCTTTATATACTTTGGTGCTCATATGTTGGGTGCATATATATTTATAATTGGTGTGTCTTCTTGGTGGAGAGTTCCTTTTATCATTGTGTATTGTCCCTCTTTGTCTCTCTTAACCTGTTCTATCTGGAAGTCTACTTTGTCTGATATGAGCATGGCAACACCTGCATTATTTTGTTTGCCATTAGCTTGGAGTATTGTCTTCCATCCTTTCACTGTGAGCCTGTGTTTGTTTTAGAGCTGAGATGTGTTTCCTGGAGGCAGCATGTTGTTGTGTGATTGTTGATATGTGAGGGCCTAATGTTGCTGTTTTATTGCTTATTTTCTGGTTCTTTTGCATTTTCTTTGTTTCTTGTCCCGTGTGTTTCAGATTACCAATTCAGTTTGGTAGTTCTGTCTGATGATTCTTTTAGTTTTCTCTTTTTATTGTATGTTCTAATTATTCTGTTCTAATTATTTGTTTAGTGGTTAGCTTGAGGTTTTTGTAAAAAACCCCCTGGATGACATAGTCCATTATCTGATGACCTCTTATTTCCTTAGACTAAGTCTATTTGATTTCTTTCCTCTTCCCCATCTAAGTTATTCTTGTCACAACGTATTCCGTCTTTTGTTCTGGGTGTGTGTTTAAAGTGATGAGGTTATATTTATTTTTGGTGTTTTCCTTCCTTTGTTTTTTTTTTTTTTTTGTGAGGAAGATCAGCCCTGAGCTAAGGTCTGATGCCAATCCTTCTCTTTTTTTCTGAGGAAGACTGGCCCTGGGCTAACATCCATGCCCATCTTCCTCTACTTTATATGGGACGCCACCACAGCATGGCTCGACAAGCAGTGCGTCGGTGCGCGCCCGGGATCCGAACCAGCAAACCCTGGTCCGCCACAGTGGAGTGCACGCGCTTAATCGTGCCACCACGCTGGCCCCCCTTCCTTTGTTCTTTGATTTTGGTATTTAAGTGGTTGCTAACCTATTCTGATAAAGAGCTACTATTTTTCTGATTTTGTCTACCTATTTTTCTCCCTGCTTCAAGCTTTGTATTCCCTTTTTTTTTTTTTTCCAGCCATGAGGGCCTTCTTGAGCATTTCTTGTAGTGGAGGTCTTGTGGCCATAAACTCCGTTAGCTTTTGTTTATCTGGGAAGGTTATCACTTCTCCATCGTATTTGAAAGATATTTTCGGTGGATAGAATATTCTTGGCTGAAAGTTTTTGTCTTTCAGGATTTTGAATATATCATTCCGGTCTCTCCTAGCCTTTAAAGTCTGTTAAGAAATCTGTTGAGAGCCTGATGGGAATTCCTTTGTACGTTATTTTTTGTTTTTGTCTAGCTGCCCTTAATATTGTTTCTTTGTCTTTGACTTTTGCCAGCTTTACTACTATATGCCTTGGCGAGGGTCTTTTCCTGTTGATATATTTAGGTGACCTATTGGCTTCATTTACTAGTATCTCCAGCTCCTTCCCCAGATTTGGGAAGTTCTCAGCTATTATTTCCTTGAATAGGCTCTCTGTTCCTTTTTCCCTCTCTTCTCCCTCAGGAATACCTATAATTCTTACGTTGCATTTTCTAATTGAGTCAGATATTTCTCGGAGAATTTCTTTGTTTCTTTTTAGTCTTAGTTCTCTATCCTCCTCCATCTGGAGCATTTCTGCATTCCTTTCCACATTAATGCTAATTCTTTCCTCCATATTGTCAGCTCTGTTCTTTAAAGATTCCAGATTTTCCTTTATCTCCTCCATTGTGTTTTTCATCTCCAACAGTACTGATTGGTTTTTCTTTGTGGTTTCAGTCTCTTTTGTGAAGAAATTCCTTATCTCGTTGAATTGTTTATCTGTGTTTTCTTGTAATTCATTGAGCCTTTTCATCATAGCTATTTTGAATTCTTTGTCATTTAGGTTATAAATTCTTGTGCCTTCACACTTGATTTCTGGGTGCTTGTTATTTTCCTTCTGGTCTGGCAATTTAATGTATTTTTGCATCGTGCCTGCTGTATTTGGCTTGTGGTTCCTCATCCTAACGATATCTGGTTGCAGTTTCCACCTGCTGCCACTGGGTAGAGGTCAAGCGCTGTGTATCCTGAGTCGTGTTCCACGACTGCTCTGACTGACCAGCTGAGCTGCATTGCGGGGTGGAGGGGCTCTCTCTTTTGCCTGTCCGATCCCAGGGGCTTCTGGTTCTTACCTCACTATCTGCTCTCCTGGGGTGCTCAGATGTTTACGGCATCCCTGCAACAGTTCCAATTCCTCCTTGTGGGAATTTCCCACAGGCTGTGAGAGAACTTGGAGAGTGACAGTTTTCCCAGAGAGGGTCGCCCCTCCCCCACGTCTCTGGGAGTTGCTCTGACCCAAGCCACCAATCGAATGGGGTCGGGGAGGATTTCTCCATACCTTTCCCTACTTCTTCCTGGGGCTCCAACACGTCCACTCTCAGATGTGTGTCTGCATGGGTTGTTTAGGTGTCCTTCTGTGTGGTGTGAGTGTCCTTTGTTGGTATGTGAATGTCCTTTTTGTTGTATCTTATCTGGGAAGAGTTTACAGGAAAGCTCACTCCACCATGCTGCTGACGTCAACCCCAATCCTGTACTTTCTTAATTATACTAAGGTTTAAAATCAGGTAGTATCATCCAACTTTATTCTTTTTTCATAATTGTTCTGGTTATTATCATTTGTTTGTATATCCTTACTGATTTTATTTTTTTGGGTGAGGAAGATTGGCCCTGAGCTAACATCTGTTGCCAATCTTCCTCTTTTTTTTAAATTGATTTCATAATGGTTTATAACATTGTGAAATTTTAGTTGTACATTATTGTTTCTTAGTCACTATTTAAATGCGCCCCTTCACCTCTTATGCCGATACCCCGTCCCTCTTCCCCCTGGTAACCACCAGGCTGTTCTCTCTGTCCATGTGTTAGTTTAATTTCCACATATGAGTGAAATCATATTGTGTTTGTCTTTCTCTGTCTGGCTTATTTCGCTTAACGTAATACTCTCCAGGTCCATCTATGTTGTTGCAAACCGGACGTCTTTGTGTTTTTTTATGGCTGAGTAGTATTCCATTGTGTACATATATACCACATCTTCATCCATTCATCAGCTGAGGGACACTGGGGTTGCTTCCACTTCTTGGCTGTAGTGCATACTGCTGCAGTAAACATAGGGGTGCATAAGTGTCTTTGGATTGTTGATTTCAAGTTCTTTGGATAAATACCCAGTAGTGAGATAGCTGGATCATTTGTATTCTTAATTTTTTGAGGACTCTCCATACTGTTTTCCATAGAGGCTGCACCACTTTGCATTCCCATCAGCAGTGACTGAGGGTTCCCTTTTCTCTACAGCCACTCCAGTGTTTGTTATTTTTTTGTCTTGGTGATTACAGCCATTCTCCCGGGTGTAAGGTGATATCTTAGTGTTGTTTTGATTTGCATTTCCCTGATGATTAGTGATGTTGAACATCCTTTCATGTGCTTATTGGCCATCTGTATATCTTCCTTGGAAAAATGTCTCCTCGTATCCTCTGCTCATTTTTTGATCCAGTTGTTTGTTTGTTTGTTGTTCCATTGTGTGAATTCTTTATATATTATGGAGGTTAATCCCTTGTCGGATGTATGATTTGCAAGTAGTTTCTCCCAGCTGGTGGGTTGTCTATTCATTTTGATCCTGGTTTCCTTTGCTTTGTGGAAGCTCTTTAGTCTGATGAAGTCCCACTTGTTCATTTTTTCTTTTGTATCCCTTGTCTGAGAAAACATGGAATTCGAAAAGATCCCTCTGACTGATGTTAAAGAGTGTACTGCCTATATTTTCTTCTAGGAGTTTTACAGTTTCAGGTCTTACCGTCAAGTCGTTGATACATTTTTTTTTTTCCCTTCCCCTCAAAGCCCCAGTAGATAGTTGTATGTCATAGTTGCACAGCCTTCTAGTTGCTGTATGTGGGATGCGGCCCCAACATGGCCAGAGAAGCGGTGCGTCGGCGTGCGCCCGGGATCTGAACCCGGGCTGCCAGTAGTGGAGTGTGCGCACTTAACCACTAAGCCACAGGGCTGGCCCTGTTGATCCATTTCGAGTTAATTTTTCTGTATCGTGAACTTCGAGTCTTTTGCATGTGGCTATCCAGTGTTCCTGGCACCATTTATTGAAGAGACTTTCCTTTCTCCATTGTATGTTCTCAGCTCCTTTGTCAAAGCCAATCTTGCCCTTTTTGTTGAGGAATGTCAGCCCTGAGTTAATATCTGTGCCCATGTTCCTCTGTTTTGTATATGGGATGCCACCACAGCATGGCTTGATGAGTGGTGTGTATGTCCATGCCCGGGATCTGAATCTGTGAACCCTGGGCTGCCGAAGTGGAGTGCGTGAACGCAACCGCTATGCCACCGGGCTGACCCCTCCTTAGTGATTTTAAAATTAGCTCTTATCAATTAAAAAATTATTCTGATGGGGCCAGCCCGGTGGCATAGTGGTTATGTTTGCATGCTGGACTTTGGCGGCCCGGGGTTCGCAAGTTCAGATCCCAGGCACAGACCCATGCACTGCTCTGGTGGCATCCCATAAACAAAATAGAGGAAGATGGGCACAGATGTTAGGTCAGGGCTAATCTTCCTCAGCAAAAAGAGGAAAATTGGCTACAGATGTTAGCTCAGGGCCAATCTTCTTCACCAAAAAAAAAAAAAAAAAATTCCTGGGCTTTTTTTTGTTTTTTTTTTCTTTTTTCTCCCCAAAGCCCAGTACATAGTTCTATATCCTAGTTGTCCGTCCTTCTCCTTTTTGTATGAGGGATGCTGCGTCACCATGGCTTGATGAGTGGTGAGTAGGTCCCTGCCCAGGATCTGAATCGGCAAACCTCGCGTCACCAAAGCGGAATGTGCAAACTCAATGGCTGTGCCACCAGGCTGGTCCCTATGCTGCGGTTTTGATTAGAATTGCATCTACTCTACAGATCAATCTGTGGAACATTGACATCTTCACAGTATTGACTTTCTCCAGTCCGTGAATGTAGTGTATCTCTCCATTTACTTAAAAATATTTTTAAGTAATTATAATAGTCATTAAACTTGTTTCCTTATTTTATTCTATTTTTTTTGCTGGGAAAGATTGGCCCTAGCCAATCTTCCTCTCCTTTTTTTTTTTCCCCTCCCCAAAGCCCCAGTACATAGTTGTATATTCTAGTTGTAAGTCCTTCTAGTTCTTCTATGTGAGCTGCCACCACAGCATGGCTACTGACGGACAAGTGGTGTGGTTCTGCTGGGAACCAAAGCAGAGCGCCGTGAACTTTAACCACTAGGCCGTCAGAGCTGGCTCATAAACTTGCTTCCTTATTAACATGGCTTTCTTTTGCCCACGAGGAAGTTCTTGATGGTCATCCTTTGTCTTTAGACTGGATTTGGTATAAAAGTTTCTTAGTTGATTTTTGCATTGATTCCTTTTATCTCTGTTAACTGTGCTCACCTCTGGCACTTATTGTGCTATTGGTTGGAATCATTGAAATATTTTAAGGTTTGGGGAATTGGAAACAAAGACAGTGTAAAAAAATTGTTTCCTAGTCCCAGAGAGCTGAGTTTGATGATTTGTAAAGTGGTTTTCAATTTGTTTTTGACTATTAAGGATTCGTGCTAAAGCTGTAATTCATGCTACGTCTACTATTTTACAACACTGCCAACTTGTTACCTCAGAGACAGGTCTTGCTCCCTTTGCTTAGAGAATGCTCTCTCACCAGATCTTCACAGGGCTTGCTCTTATTTTATTCACATTTTGCTAAGATGTTATCTCCTCAGAGATGCTACTTTTTTTTTTTTTTTGTGAGGAAGACCAGCCCTGAGCTAACATCTGATGCCAGTCCTCTTTTGTGCTGAGGAAGACTGGCCCCGGGCTAACATTCGTGCCGATCTTCCTCTACTTTATATGGGCTGCCGCCACAGCATGGCTTAACAAGCGGTGCGTAGCTGCGCGCCCAGGATCCGAACCGGCGAACCCTGGGCCGCCGCAGTGGAGCGAACGCACTTAACCGCTTGTGCCACCGGGCTGGCCTCTCAGAGATGCTACTTTATCTTAAAATAGCCATCCGGTCTGCACCATCACTGATACTTTATTTTCCAATTTATTTTGCTTCATAGTACTTACTGTTCCACCAGGGCCGGGGCTTTGTCTTGATCAACACTGTAATCCCATTACCTGTGTTGTAGTAGCTCCTGGTCACATAGTAAGTTTATAATAATTATTTAATGAAGGAAGGAAGAAAGGAAGGAAGGAACTAAAGCAATAGGCAAGGCATGTGATTAGTATTTTTTTTCCACTGCAAGCTTTGATTAATTGGTGTTTTTTTAAAGTCACAATCAGGCATTGGTAAATATTTAAGCATTGCTTACAGGTAGCTTTTAGAATTTGAAAATAATTTTGAGGGAATGGGCAAAGTGTTGAACATTTTGTCTGTCAAATATTTCATAATCATGATCTCTTGGATTTCTACAGCATCACTGATTATTTGTCCAATTTTTCAGATGAGAAAATTGTCCCAGAGATGTTATGTAATTTACTTAAGATTGCACAGCTAATAAATAGTGGAATTTAGTCTGATGCTAAATCCATTGCTTTTTATATTGTGCTACGAGCAGAGTGGTTTATTCTTCCTGTCGACTCTCTCTGCTCAGGAACTTCACTGTTAGTTAAACCTCCTCATGGGAACTCCAGATGCTCTTCCCCTGCTGTTTGAATAGTTGGTCTCAGCTGAAATGTCACTTCCCGGAGAGGATTTTCCTGATTGCCTTACCTGAAGTGGGCTCCCTCTGTTACTCTTTCTGACAGCATTGCCTTTTTTCCTTCTTAGCTCTTAAAATGATTATTTCATTTGTTTATTCAGATTTTTTTTTTTTTTTGGTCTCTTAGCAGACTTTAGGGATAGTTTTGTTTACCCTTGTATCTCTATCCCAAGTACAGTCTTGGTACATATTAGATAATCAAATATTTATTGACTGACCAACTAAATCTCAGATATCTGAGGTAATAAAGTGATTTATAGGAGTGGTATCATAGGGGTTTAGTTTCTAAATGTAGACATCTTGTGTAATCAAAATTTGGAAAATACCTTTAAATTGTTATAAAATGCTGTGTACTATACATGGTTTTAGGTAAACAGCCTTGTATAGTATATATAATGATTAACACATATTATGCAAAGTATATGTAAATTAAAGTAGTCCCCCCTTATCCACGAGGAATATATTCCAGGACCCCCGTGGATGCCTGAAACCTTGGATAGTACTGAACCCTATATATACTGTGTTTCTTCCTGTACAGTCATGCATCGCTCAATGATGGGGATACGTTCTGAGGAATGTGTTTTTAGGCAATTTCATCGTAGTGCGAACATCATAGAGTATACTTACCCAAATCTAGATAGTATAGCCTACTACACAGCTAGGCTATATGGTACTAATGTTATGGGACCATTTTTGTGTATGTGGTCCATTGTTGACCAGATGTCGTGAATGTGGTGCATTAATACACATACATATTTGAGGTGCGATGGGAAAACTAGCACGAATTTCTTTTTCCTTCTTCACGATTTCATGCGTAGAAGATTCGTTCTTACCAAAGATCTTAGCAACCTCAGCATATGATGTTTCTTCCTTCCTTATTAAGTTGAGAACTTTCACTTTTTCATTTAAAGGAAGCACTTATGGCTTCTCTTTGGCATATCCAAATTGCCAGCATCACACTCTTGTGCTTTGGGACCATTAAGTAATATAAGGGTTACTTGAACACAAGCACTGGGACACTGTGCCAGTCTCGTAACTGAGATGGATACTAAGTGACTAACAGGTGGGTAGTGTATACAGCGTGGATACACTGGACAGAGGGATGATTCGTATCCTGGGCGGTACGGAGCTTGATAGCTGGAGAGTTCATCATGTTACTCAGAATGGCACACAATTTAAAACTGCTGAATTGTTTATTTCTGGAGTTTTGCATTTAATATTTTCGGTCCACAGTTGACCACCCGTAACTGAAACCGTGGAGAGTGAAATCATGGATAAGGGGAGGACTACCGTTTATATTTATGCTGTTTAAAATTACAAAAGAGGCAGAAAAATGGGGATAAAAGGAAAATTAAAAAACCTCCACCTGTGGTAACATATGTCCACATCTTTAAACATTAGAATCATACCTAGAACATTAGAGATGCTCATACCCAGAGCTACACAGGAATTGATTAGATGTCGTGATAGCTACTCACTAGTTAAATTTTTCTGTCTCTAGCTTTTTTTTTTTTTTTTTTTTTTTTTTTAAAGATCACTGCAGGTTAAGGTAAATGAAGGTACAGTGGTTTGTTTTTACCATTTTCCAGCTAATACCCTAAAAATGATGTGGGAGTTGCTTCCATAGAGGCAGAATATGTGTGTGTTCCAATTTCAGTTAGAAAAAGAAATTTTCCCTTTAAAACAACCCTTTAGGGGCTGGCCTTGTGGCACAAGCGGTTAAGTGCGTGAGCTCCGCTGCGGGCGGCCTAGAGTTCGCCGGTTTGGATCCCGGGTGTGTACGACGCACCGCTTGGCAAACCATGCTGTGGCGGCGTCTCATGTAAAGTGGAGGAAGATGGGCACGGATGTTAGTCCAGGGCCAGTCTTCCTCAGCAAAAAAAAAAAAAAAAAAAAAAAGAGGAGGCTTGGCAGATGTTAGTACAGGGCTGATCTTCCTCACGGAAAAAAAAAAACCAACCCTTTAATGTTAATATAAATGATATCCACGTTCACTAATTGTTAGTTTTGCCACATTATTTTTTTGCCATGTACACACAAATTGTTTTTACTAATTCATTTAGTAGTCAATTACACATATCACTTTACCCCAGAATACAGTATTTCGTATGTATCTCTTAAGAATATTCCCTTACAGAGCCACAATATCATTGTCACACTGAGGAAATTTGACATTTATTCAATATTGTTATGTGATTATCCAGTCCATATTTAAATTTACCCCATTGCCTAGTAATGTCCTTTATAACTTTTTAAAAATCTTCTATGCAATCAAAGATCGCATATTGATTTTAGTTATCATGTCTGTAATTTCCTAGTTCCCCAAATGACAAAACCGTCAGTGTCATGACGTTGACATTTTTGAAGAGTTCAGGACAGTTGTTTTTCAGAATGTGCTTCAATTTGGATTTATTTCCTCTTAGACTTTTGAGAATTTTTATTGTTACTGTCTTATTTTAGCTTTGTAGGAGAGAAGATTCCAAGGTATTCCAGACTTTCTCCTTTACATCACTACCTGTTTTATTACCTTTGGTATTTATTTATGATAAACCCAACAATTTCTCTTTGTTTAGCTAGTGTCATCTTTTTATAAAGTTTTCCTTACTGTTATATTGTGAGTTTTTTCTTATATCATTAAAAATGCTGCATATTATTTCGTTATAGTTATTCCAGACTTAATTACAGTCATGTGCGGCATGACGATGTTTCGGTCAACACCAGACTGTGTATAAGACAGTCTATATAAGACAGTACTAATCCCGTAAGATTAGTACCGTGTAGCCTAGGTGTGTGTAGGCTATACCATTTAGGTTTGTGTAAGTACACTCTATGATGTTCACACAATGACAAAATTGCCTAACACCTTATTTCTCAGAACATATCTCTGTCGTTAAGAGATGCATGACTGTATTGGATGTTCCATTAGACATTTAGGTTGTTTCCCTTTTTTGCTGTAATAACTAACCTTGTAACAAACAATATGATACAAAAATGTTTGATCATTCTTTTTTCTTGGGTATAGATTTTTATGGAGCAAATTTATTCCAGAGTTTCCTTGGAAAAAACTTAAGTGGTTTCTTTTTAAACTAATTGAATTTTGGTAACCCAAAGAATGTAACTATTAATGTGGCTCAAATCCTTATTATGTGTAGCATTACTCTATTTGCTAATTATTTGTTTGTTTTATTTTTGTTCTTTTTGGGAGAAAAAGAATTTATTCCTACCTACACCAGTTCTCTTCTGACTCTTGTTATATTTCTGTGCTTTCTTTGGGCTTAGGAGAGAGACATTTGTGGCTTTGATAATGGTTTTTAAGATTGACAGCTAAATATTTAAATAATTTTTATTAGTAATTAAAAGATAAAGCTAAAATTTTTTTTTTTTTTTTGGATCTATTGTATTGGCACAGATTTAAAAATATCCACTCAATGAAAGTGAAGCCGCATGAGTATTTTTATAACTCCTGGTGCTAATGGAAGTTGGTCATTTTGTTTCTGGAAGGGATTTAGGTACTGGGTATAAAAACCTTAAGATTCTTTATAATTTTTATTTATTTATGGATTTATTTTTCCCCCCAAAGCCCCAGTAGATAGTTGTATGTCATAGCTGCACATCCTTCTAGTTGCTGTATGTGGGACACGGCCTTTGCATGGCTGGAGAAGTGGTGCGTCGGTGCGCGCCCGGGATCCGAACCTGGGCTGCCAGTAGCGGAGCGCGCGCACTTAACCGCTAAGCCATGGGGCCGGCCCAAAACCTTAAGATTCTTTGACTCACGAATATAATAGAGATTTTTTTTTTTTTTTTTTGTGAGGAAGGTCGGCCCTGAGCTAACATCTGCCAATCCTCATTTTTTGCTGAGGAAGACTGGCCGTGGGCTAACATCCGTGCCCATCTTCCTCCACTTTATATGGGATCCCACCACAGCATGGCTTGCCAAGTGGTGGGTCGGTGCGCACCTGGGATCCGAGCCCGCGAACCCTGGGCCACTGCAGCGGAGTGCAGGCACTTAAACGCTTGGGCCACTGGGCCGGCCCCTAGAGATGTATTTTTTTTTAAGATTTTATTTATTTATTTATTTTTTCCCCAAAGCCCCAGTAGATAGTTGTATTCCACAGCTGCACATCCCTCTAGTTGCTGTATGTGGGATGTGGCCTCAGCATGGCCGGAGAAGCGGTGCGTCGGTGCGTGCCCGGGATCCGAACCCCGGGCCGCCAGCAGCGGAGCACGTGCTCTTAACTGCTAAGCCGCGGGGCCGGCCCTTAGAGATGTATTTTTTTTTATTTATTTATTTTTATAATTTTATTTATTTTTCCCCCAAAGCCCCAGGAGATAGTTGTATGTCATAGTGGCACATCCTTCTAGTTGCTCTATATGGGACGCAGCCTCAGCATGGCTGGAGAAGCGGTGTGTCAGTGCGCGCCTGGGATCCGAACCCGGGCCGCCAGCAGCGGAGCGCGCACACTTAACCACTAAGCCACGGGGCCGGCCCTAGAGATGTATTTTTAAATAAATATTTTGACTCAAAGATTTGATATATTACTTTATATCTGGTTTGTCACTTTCTTTCTTTCTTTTTTTTTTTTTTTATAATTTTATTTATTTATTTATTTTTTCTCCCAAATCCCCAGTAGATAGTTGTATGTCGTAGCTGCACATCCTTCTAGTTGCTGTATGTGGGACGCGGCCTCAGCATGGCCGGACAAGCGGTATGTCGGTTCGTGCCCAGGATCTGAACATTGGATGCTAGCTCAGGGCTGGTCCTCCTCACACACACACACACACACACACACACACAAAATACGAACAACTAAACAAATGACAAAATCCATCGTTTTTTTTTTTTTTTTTTTCCTTGTGCGGTAGATCAGCTCTGAGCTAACATCCATGTCAATCTTCCTCTTTTTGCTGAGGAAGACTGGCCCTGAGCTAACATCCGTGCCCATGTTCCTCTGCTTTATGTTTGATGCTGCCACAGCATGGCCTGACAAGCGGAGCGTTGGTGTGCGCCTGGGATGAGAACCCGGGCCACCAGCAGCAGAGCGCGTGCACTTAACTGCTATGCCAGGGGGCTGGCTCACAGAATCTTTGTGTACAGCAGAACATTTACAGCAGAACATTTAGCTATGCCCATATTCTGTCTTAACAACTGCTTTAAAACTTTTATTTTTCTATAAATAAAACATTAATTTAGCATGTAAAAAAAAGACACAAAACTAGATGTATGCTGTGATCCAAATTTGTGTTAACAAACTGATTATGAGAAAAGACTGGAATAAAAAGGTGACTATGTCAGCAGAAGTTATATTTGATTAGTGTGCTTACACATGTATCTTGGGGGTCTCCAGGACCACTCCTGGGTTTGGTGATTCACTAGAAGGACTCAGGCCTCGGCATATAGACCTATGACTAAGATTTATTACGGCAAAAGAATATAGAGCAAAATCAGCAAAGGAAGAATGCATGTGAGGTGAAGTCTGGAGGAAACTAGATGTAAGCTCCAAGATTCCTTTCCCAGTTGAGGCTCACAGGACCTGTTTAATTCATCCAGCAACTAGTTGAGACACACGAATGAAGTGTTAACTACCAGGGGAAGTTCAGTTGACTCTAGGAGTGTATGTGTGGGGGTGAAGGATGGAGTGTCAGTTTTGTAAGTTTTGTCATCGGGCAAATACCAAAATTTCAGACTCCCAGAAGGAAACAGACTCAGAAGGTGTATGTTCAACATAAACCACATTGTACAAACGATTTTGGCACAGAAAAGCGGCCTTATCAGGGTGGTGTGGGATAGCAGATAGAAGTTTCAGGCCTGCTTTGTCAACTCTTTTCCACACACAAGTGATTGTTCCATTAGTGATTTTTTATACTTTTCCTATTTTATACTCATATTTGAAAGGGATTGCTTTTTCCAACATTTTATTTGCTTCGTCACATATCTTTTTATTAAATGGGGTTACTTTTAGATGCCAAAAATTTCTTTAGTACAAACAAAATTGTAATATTTCTTTTGCTTATATATTGGAAACACAAGAGTTGTCTAGACATATCTGCTGGTGGTGGAAGCATAAATTGCTACTTAGCTTTCCAGAAAAGCACCCTTAACTCTTGGTATCCCATCAGTGTCAGTTGGGTCCAGTTTTAGTTTTTTACTTGTTTTTTTTTAGCAGTCCTAATTATTTGTAAGGATTGATATTTTATTACTTATTTCTTAGAGGTCTTCAAAAGAACAAAAAGAAAATTTAAAAAATAGAATAAACTCATTTTTTTCCCCTTAAAATTACTGTATGGGTCCATTGGGTGATTTTATAAATCTAGGATAACGTTATCAGGTCGTAGTTGATTTTATTTCTCCTCTATCATAAAACATCTTATTTCATCATCCTAGGGAATATTTTATCTTTATCATTACCCTTCAATTCTCAGCTATGTTAAATAAGACTAAAATAAAAAAATCTCTGCAAAATGATGCAAAAAAACTCTGCAAAGATGATTTATTTATTTATTTATTTTATTTTTTTGTGAGGAAGATCAGCCCTGAGCTAACATCCTTGCTAACTCTCTTCTTTTTGCTGAGGAAGACCGGCTCTGAGCTAACATCTATTGCCAATCCTCCCCCCTCCCCCCACCCGCACCCGAGCCCCAGCAGATAGTTGTGTCATAGTTGCACATCCTTCTAGTTGCTGTATGTGGGCTCTGGCCTCAGCATGGCTGGAGAGGCGGTGCGTCGGTGCGCGCCCGGGATCCGAACCCGGCTTGCCAGTAGCGGAGCGCGCACGCTTAACTGCTAAGCCACGGGGCCGGCCCTGCAAAGATGATTTAATAGTGAAACAAATTGTCATAATTACGTAATTCTTCATTTTTTTAATTGCATGCACAAAATGTTGCATTTTGTTTTAAGTCACCATGTTTTTAATACTATATATTCCACCATGTTCTCACAGTTCTACTTAAAGAGGTAATTGAACAACTGAGGGAAGATCAGTCACAAATATGTTAATCATATTATGTATCATTACAGAAAACATGTAAACATTAAATTGGTATGGTTAAAAAATTATGGTACATGTGTACATGTGTAATGGTGCCATTTTATATTGAGTGATACAGGATTTCTGAAGAAAGCACGTATAGGTGATTCATTCTATGTAAAATTATGTATATCTAGTGGAATGGAAAATCTGAAGAGATATTTGTGAAATATACTCAGAGATCCTCTCCAAATGGTAGGATTTCATGGGACTGACTTTCTTTCTATGAAACTTACTATGTTGTTTAAACTTGTCCACAATGGAACGTTTATCAGTTTTGCAACCAAACTAATGATTAATTTAGCGTCAAAGTGGGGAGGAAAAAACCCCACAGATAACAACTCCAGATTTATTTCCTTTTTAGTCTCTTTTTATATATGATTTACCTAGGTTTGTAAAAAGAGTAAATTTAGTAATTATAAACAGAATTTCTTACGGTTTAAAAACTTTTGTTAACACATAAAGATCAAAGTGAAATAAACAAGATGGGTGGGCCGGCCCCGTGGCTTGGTGGTTAAGTGAGCGCGCTCCACTGCTGGCGACCCGGGTTCGGATCCCGGGCTCGCACCGACGCGCTGCTTCTCTGGCCATGCTGAGGCCGCGTCCCACATACAGCAACTAGAAGGATGTGCAGCTATGACACACAACTATCTACTGGGGCTTTGGGGGGAAAAATAAATAAATAAAATCTTTAAAAAAAAAAAAAAAAAAGAAATAAACAAGATGGGTAAGATAATGGGCAAAGGCAGCTTCTACAGGAAGTGGTACATACAACGAAAATGTAATGTTCATTTTTTAGTGTATATCCCAATAAACAAAAAATAAGACACAGTTCTACAAGGACATCATTTGTACATCACATGTGGTCTTTTTGTGTTATATAATGTGATGAATATGGTTGTGACTGATCTTTGCTCACATATTCATCTGTCTCTTTAGAAATGGAATTGTGGGCCTGCCCCGTGGCGTAGCGGTTAAGTCCCCGTGCTCCGCTGCTGGCGGCCTTGGTTCACATCCGGGCGCGCACCAACACACTGCTTGTCAAGCCATGCTGTGGCGGAGTCCCACGTAAAGTGGAGGAAGATCGGCATGGATGTTAGCTCAAGGCCAGTCTTTCTCAGCAAAAAGAGGAGGATTGGCATGGATGTTAGCTCAGGGCTGATCTTCCTCACCAAAAAAAAAAATAGTAATGGAATTGCAAGGGGGCCGGCGCCGTGGCCTGGTGGTTAAGTTCGGCACACTCTACTTAGGTGGCCTGGGTTCAGTTTCCAGGCATAGACCTACACCGCTTGTTGGCGGGCATGCTCTGGTGGTGACCCACATACACAATAGAGGAAGATTGGCAACAGATGTTAGCTCAGGGTGAATCTTAAGCAAAAAGAAGATTGGCTACGATGTTAGCTCAGGGGGAATCTTAAGAAAAAAGAGGAAAATTGGCCATAGATGTTAGCTCAGGTCGAGTCTTCCTCAGGAAAAAAAAAGAAATGGAATTGCAGGAACAAGATATAAATATATAGCATTTGTATTGATCAAGTTCTCTTCCAGAGGGCTGTACTCCCCCCCGCCCAATGTAAGAGTGTCTAGTTGCCCATATTCATACGTTGAAAAAATATGGTTAGAACACGTGGCATTATTTGAGAGTGTAGTATTCATGTCATTATATTCTCTTTGTTCACCATGTCCTTGACTTCATAAAATTAATCTTGTCAATTCCAAGTAATTTTTTCATATTTGGAATGACAAATGATCTGCTTAGTACATTTCCTTCTTGAGTCTGCTTTTCTTATTTTTCTCTTGGCGGGTGTTGTTGGCCTTGTGGTATTGAAGGGGTAGGTTGTGAGTTTCCGTCTTTGTTGGCCTCTGCTCAGGTGTAGTTCTTATCCGGCTCTGTTATTATTCTAATGTTTGTGGCCCTGCCAAGGCTTACAGTGAGTAAGTGGTCTTTATAGTGCATCCTGTTCATTTTGCCCTGGGGCCCCTTTGGGTCCTCTTAGAAGTACCACATCCTGGGCCGGCCCCGTGGCTTAGCGGTTAAGTGCAGGCGCTCCGCTACTGGCGGCCCGGGTTCGGATCCCGGGCGTGCACCGACGCACCGCTTCTCCGGCCATGCTGAGGCCGCGTCCCACATACAGCAACTAGAAGGATGTGCAGCTATGACATACAACTATCTACTGGGGCTTTGGGGGGAAAATAAATAAATAAATAAAATTATTAAAAAAAAAAAAAAAAAGAAGTACCACATCCTCCCATGGGTTGGGTGGCCTCAGGAACTCTCAGCTGCTTTCTCATATTTCATTGGGTTGCGTGTACTTTCTGAGGCTGTAGTTACTAATTCTTTATTACATTTATGTTTTTACATGATGGATATGAGGTGTCCACCCTGGAAATCTAAGCCTGTAAGTCCCTTTTCTTTTGAGTTCCCACTCAGTTTATCTAAGGTTTCTATAGTTGTCTTCATCACCCCAAAGTATTTTACACTTGCTTCTAATTCTTTTTCTATCCAAGAAGTCTCTACTAACCCTGGAATCATTTTTAAATAAACATTTTATATCTTTCTTTCCCCTACATTTTAGGATTTAAAGTGTATGTTAATCTCTGCATCTTTATTTATTTGTAAAGGGAAGAATTTGGAATCCAGAAAGTGCTTTCTCCTCTCTAGCTCTTCCGTTACCACCTCAAAAGTTAACAGTGATTTATTTCTCTCTGAATCGTCTCTGTTGACAAGACAGTATAAATAGATTTTAGTATCGCTTGCATGGTGAAAGACTGATAGCAAGGAAAATTTTATTATCAGTGTATCATCCACTCCACTTATTTCCCTTTTTTCTCTTTCCTCAATGAGCTTTCCCTTCCTCCTGTTTTACTACTTAGGAAAATAGTAAAGAAGGAGGGTTTCCAAGTCTTATCTTTCATCATCTACTCTTTTTGTCTCCTCCCTTCCCCCAACTTCCTCCTTCCTCACAAATAAAAAAAAAAAAAAAAGGAGGATCAGCCCTGAGCTAACATCCATGCCAATCTTCCTCTTTTTGCTGAGGAAGACTGCCCCTGAGCTAACATCTCTTGCCAATCCTCCTCCTTTTTTTCCCCAAAGCCCCAGTAGGTAGTTGTATGTCATAGTTGCACATCCTTCTAGTTGCTGTACCTGGGACGCGGCCTCAACATGGCCGGAGAAGCGGTGCGTCGATGCGCGCCCGCGATCGGAACCCCGGCCGCCAGTAGTGGAGCGTGCACACTTAACCACTAAGCCACGTGGCCCAACCCCCCCCCCCCCCCACTTCCTCCCTGAATGCACTGTATCTTCTGGCTACCCCTCCTTTCCTTTTGCTTGGCTGATATCTTTTAGGTCTCACTTTAGGTTTTAGGAAGACTTTTCTGAGCAAGACTGAACAAGACACATAGGAAGGCTGGGAGTTAGGTGGAGACTGGAGTTTGAGGCAGTGGGACATGAGGACAATGACACTATATGCATAAAACATAAGTTACTTATTCTTTTCCATCATATTTTGTAAAAGTTAACTACAGTGGTTACAGAGGTTCATAGTTGTTGATTTACTTTTCTGTCATCTTGAATAGACTATCCTCTGAAAACAAGCATCCATCTTTGTGTGACTTTGACTGACGTTCACCTGTCTGGTGCTGTAAATGTTTATTGGCTGTTTTAATGAGTTATATATGATAACTTCTGTGACATTTTTCTGAAGAGAGATTTTCCAAGTATATATCTTGGAATTGTTATAAAATATTTCTAGGAGGATGTTAACTCTGGATACTAGATTAATTCTTATTAATACTTTTTATCTATCTAGGACCCCTCGTCCAGTCATTGTGGAGCCTATGGAGCAGTTTGATGATGAAGATGGTTTGCCGGAGAAGCTAATGCAGAAAACTCAACAATATCATAAGTAAGATTCTATTAATAAAGATATTTTAGAGAGGTGCTGTCAAGGATATTTATTACATCATATTTGTTATCAAGTATTATTGGATTAGAAGGTATTCTTTTTAGTCATATAATCTGGTTAATAGAGTGGCCTGGTCTGCATGGAATGCTAGTTTTCTTTTGTATATGGGTAAAACATTAAGTTTAATTAGTTTAAACTTTAAACTTTAAAAAGTCTCTACTTTTATAATTGAGGCAGGGGTGGATAGGTAGGCAGAGACTGTCACTAATATTTATTCCAGAGAAACAAAGAATCTAGATATTGTGAAAATATTTCTTTAATTAGTATGCTTCAGGTGTATTGTAAGTTAAAAGGAGACTTTTTTGGGCGATAGAGTAGGGGAGGTCCTAGTTAAATGACTTGGCACAGGAGAAGAGCTTCTTAGAGATAAAAAAGAAGAGCCTGTTTTCAAAATGTTGTATATTCTTTTGCCAATTGTTTTTCACTCAGTATGTTACAAGTATTTTTACATAAGTTGCCTATATGAATACGTTGTGTTGTTTTTAACCAAACACTTGTTTATTATAATAAAACTGTAATATCTGCATACATGCATTTAACAAATATTGGAGTGCCTTTGTGCCAGGTACTGTTCTAGGAGCTGCCAGTGCAGGTTTGAACTGTTTCTGCCCTCATGATGGTTACGTTTCTGGTGGTGGAGATAAATGATAAATAATGAACCAAAGATTATAAAATATATTAAGTGGTGAGAAGTACTGTTTAAAAAACCACTAAAGGGAGGTATAAAGGCTTAGATCAAAGAATATGCGTCTTTAAAGTTGATTAATCCTGGCAAATGGTTCTCCAGGAATATTATACCCATTTATACTGATTGGTGTATGTATAGAAGTATTTTTCTTCATCTTGACGAAAAATGAATGTTATGATTTTAGATTTGATAGTCTGTGTTCAAAATATTTTATGCACATTATTTTAATTAACATTCTTTGATTTTAGTGCATTTAAATGTTTTTCCTTATAGTTGATTTAAATGACAAATATAAGAGCTTGCTATATGCCTGGTGCTGGAAATGTATCAGTGAACAGAATAGACCAGAAATTCATGCTGTGTGGGGATGTTAAGAGGGGTACACAATAAAAGAAGTAGAGCAAAAAGGGAAAAGTGGGTGCTAGGGAGCAGAGGAGTGTGGCTCTTTTATACAGGTGGTTAGGGAAGCCTATCTGAGAGGGGCATGTTTGATTAACAGCTTGAAGGAGGCGGTGGAAGCTAGCTATGTAGCTATCACAAGTGGGGGTGCGTAGAGAATAGTGATCTCAGCAAAGGGAATAGTAGCTATCACAGCCCTGAGGGAGGACTCTGGTGTGTTCTGGGAAGAGTCAAGAGGCCAGTTTGGCTGGAGCATAGTGAGTAAGGGGGGGAAGTAGTAGGGATGAAGTAGAGGTAGGTCATATTAGGGGGAGTGCAGATTGTTGGGCCTTGAGGGCTACTGAGCTGACTTGGCGCTTTTGTATTTTATGAGAAAGGAAGGATCAGAGTAGTGTCTTAAGTTTAACAGGAACTTTGTGGCTGCTGTTTTAAGAGTAGCTTGTAAAGAGCCAAGCATGGAATTGGGGAGATAAGTTTAGGAGCCTGCTGACATGGAATAGTCACAGTGGTGATGGTGAGAAGTAGTCAGATTCTGGATGCAGTTTAAAAATAGACTGGATTTTGCTGATGGATGTGGAAATGTGGGAAATAGAAAGTTAAAAGGATGATTACAAGGCTTTTGGCCTAAGTAACTGAAAGTATGGAAATTGCTAATGACTGATTTGGAGAATCCTGTAGGAGGAGCAGATTTTGGGGAGGACGATCAGGATCCCTGTTTTGGACATGTTAAGTTTCAGATGGCTTTTGAACATCCAAGTGGAGATGTCAAGTAAGCAGTTGGATTTCCATCTGGAATTTAGATGAGCAGTCTGGGCTAAAGTTATCACATGTGATAGAAAACTATGTCAAGGGACTGAACCTTGGAATACTCCAATATGTAGAGGTTGGGAAGATCAGAAGGAATTAGCAAAGACCGAGTGGGAGCAACCATTGGAGTAGGGTGCACAACCACTGTGTCTTGACAGCAAGGGAAGAAAGTATTTCAGAGAAGAAGGATCAGTAGTGATCGGTTGTAATTCATAACCATTTTAATTTCTCTTATAAAGCTATTTTTTGGGGCTGGCCTGGTGGCGCAAGCGGTTGTGTGCGCACGCTCTGCTGCGGTGGCCCGGGGTTCACTGGTTCGGATCCCGGGCGCACACCAGCGCACCGCTTGTCAAGCCATGCTGTGGCTGCATCCCATGTAAAGTGGAGGAAAATGGGCATGGATGTTGGTCCAGGGCCAGTCTTCCTCAGCAAAAAGAGGAGGATTGGCAGATGTTAGCTCAGGGCAGATCTTCCTCACACACGCAAAAAAGGCTATTTTCACAGACTTTTTGTGATTTCCTATTTAGTTGACTTTTGTCCTGGTTATAGCTTATTACAGATTTGAAATAGAGCATACTGTTGGATTCAGGAATTAGAGAACTGGAATTATAAGGGTATTACAAGAAATGGAATTTATTGATGACATTTGTAGTGCTCACTTCAGCAGCACGTAGACTATAGATGATCTTTGTTTATATGATAATTTAATTATCCCAGCTCACCTTATAAGATCGAGTTATGTTCCCGATTTTACTACTAAAGAGTTACGCGCAGAAGGGAATGTTCCACAAGTATGTGAGCCACGATTCAAATTCATTGTTCAGATCCATATTGTTTCAGTAGTGTTTCCCTTGGGAGAAAGTGAAGAATTTTTGTGTGTGTGTGTGTGTGAGGAAGATTAGCCCTGAGCTAACGTCTGTTGCCAATCCTCCTCTTTTTGCTGAGGAAGATTGGCCCTGGGCTAACATCCGTGCCCATCTTCCTCTACTTTATATGTAGGACGCCTGCCACAGCATGGCTTGGTAAGCAGTACGTAGGTCTGCACCCGGGATCCAAACACGTGAACCCTAGGCTGCCAAAGCAAAGTGTGCAAACTTAGCCACTGCGCCACCAGGCCGGCCCTAAGAATTTTTTATTTATTTTTTATTTTATTTTTTTAAATAATTTTATTTATTTATTTATTCCCCCCCCAAAGCCCCAGTAGATAGTTGTATGTCATAGCTGCACATCCTTCTAGTTGCTGTTATGTGGGACGCAGCCTCAGCATGGCCGGAGGAGCGGTGCGTCGATGTGCACCCAGGCGCCAGCAGCAGAGCGCACGCACTCAACCGCTAAGCCACGGGGCCGGCCAAGAATTTTTCATATTTATGGTTTTAGCCATTTTCTGACTTAGGAACTACTGACTAATAAACAATTCTTTCAGAAAAATTAGTGGGTGGAAAATCCGTCTATTCCTTTCCCTTTTTTTCAGTCACTACTTTAAAAAGAAAAAAATCAGTCTTTTTTTTTAGGTATAGAATACCTAGATCATGGTTAACTTTGATTTTCCTTATATACCTCTGAAGATCTTTGAAGGTGTTTTTTGTTAACTATATCTTTCCCTCTGTGACAACCTCCCTCTTTATCTCCCATCTTTGTCCTACCCACCTATCTCCATCCCCTACCAAAATAAAAGTTAAAATGTATGACTGCAAGGCATCTATGTGTTTATGAGTGGGGTGGGGATTGTATTCTTATCAATACTTTTTTTTTTTTTGGTGAGGAAGACCAGCCCGGAGCTAACATCCGATGCCAATCCTCCTCCTTTTGCTGAGGAAGATTGGCCCAGGGCTAACATCTGTGTCCACCTTCCTCTACTTTATGTGGGACGCCACCACAGCATGGCTTGACAGGCGGTGTGTCGGTGCGCGCCGGGGATCCCAACCGGCAAACCCTGGGCCACTGAAGCGGAGCGCGCACGCTTCACCGCTTATGCCACCGGGCTGGCCCCCTATCAATACTTTTTAACAGAAGCTATAATAGGCAAGAATAATTGAAGAATTTCTTTGAATTTCAGGTACATTCAAAGGTCTTTATTTTTTAAACAATTTCTTGATGATTTGTTTGCTCATCATTTATTCATTCATTTAAGAAATAAATAGTAAATGTATACAATGTACCAGATACTGAGCTAGGTACTTGAGGTACAGCAATTAACAGACATATTTCATGTCCTCATTGAGTTTACAGTCCAGCAAGGGAAACAAGTATTAAAATGCTACAATTGTAGCAAGTTAGACGTTTATTTTTTGGCATAGCCATTTAACTTGGCGCACAACATCCAATAAACTCTGTCTGCTTTTATTACTATCCCTAAAAGTTAATTACTTTTAGACAAAAAAATCTGATTCCAGACAGTTAACTTAGGGCACATTTGATTTGTATGTTGCAGACTGCCTTATGTAAAATTGTTTGTTGAGTGAAAACCAGAAAGGGCTTTATTAGAGGTGATAATTAGGGGAGTGCAGGTTGTGGCATCAGGTTGCCTAGGTTTGAATCCTGGTTCCATTACTTATTAGTTGGGTATCCTACAGCAATTTCTCAAACACAGACTTGTTAAAACCTGCATCACAATATTGCTATGAGGTGATTCTTGTAGAGTACTTGCCTGACACAGTGCCATGGACATTGTAAGTGCTCAGGAAATGCTACTTCTTGTTATTTCTTGTTTTACCTTTTAAACATACGTTTCCACATGTTTTTAAATGTAAACTTAGGGAAAGAGAACAGCCGCCACGTTTTGCTCAACCTGGGACATTTGAATTTGAGTATGCATCTCGATGGAAGGCTCTTGACGAAATGGAAAAGCAGCAACGTGAGCAGGTTGATAGAAACATCAGAGAAGCCAAAGAGAAACTGGAGGCAGAGATGGAAGCAGCTAGGCATGAACACCAGTTAATGCTAATGAGGCAAGGTAAAAATGGGTTTTTGTATAGTTGTGGTATGTTTTTTTTCTTCTTGAGGTTCTTTTATATTTCCCACTGATAATCTGTTACTAGTTAAGTTGCCAGTTAGGAGTTTAGAGTTGGAACTCAACATATTAGAAACAAAACTCTCCCTTTTCCAACCGAAAAAAACTTATTAAACATAAGTTTTATCTTTAAAATGAGTAGCATTGTTGGAAGTAATTAAGGTTGTTAAATTTTTCCAGTAGCAAGTACATGATTCTGTTGGCAAAAAGAGAAGCACAGTTGGTAATTCTTGGTATGTAGATATGGCATAAAGTCACATATCAAGATTTTGTTTGAGGAAAGAAGAATTAGGACAAATGTTGGCCTTTTAAGATTATTACTGCACATCAAAAGATTATAGGTAGATATTCTTTGGAAGAAATGAAGAAGATTCATGTGTGCTGTTGGATGTGGGGAGTCAGGAAGACTAATTCTTAGTTATTGCCAAGAACATTTTAAACACTTAACGCTGAGCTAACTGAATTTCTGAAAGCTGTCTTAACAGGTGATAATTTATTCTCATGTTCAATGGTCAAATACCTAACATGGCAAGCTGCTTAAATATATCTCAGGAGCTCACTCCTTCTCTCTTTCCAGGTTTCTTTTTATGCTTGCATATCTTTATTGTTCTCTCTCCGTCTTTTCTGTTGTTTAATTCTCCAAATAATTTTTCTTATCACTCATCTTTTCCACTCTCTGTAATAGTTTTGTATCTCTTAAAATAAGCATCCAGTTGCTTTCTATTTTGCTCTTAAGTGTTTTTGTTTTGTTTTCTTAATTTTTAGCATTTTAGTAAATGTTTATCTACCTTCTCTCGGCTTGCCCCAGAGATCAAGGTACCACAGGTGCCTGCCTGGGTTTCTGTAGTAGCCTTCTTATTGGATTTTCTGCCATCTAATCGAGGTTTCCTCTGAACCATTTTTTATGTATTTCTTTAAAAGGTGAAAATTTGATCATCATTCATCTCTAAATCCTTGTGGTAGATTCTCATTTCCTTTAGGATAAAGTCCAGGGTTATTTTTCTTTTCTGTTCATTAAATGTTTATTGAATAGTTATGATCGAGTCACTGAATAACTATGCTGATGTCAAATAAGTTAAAACAAAATAAAACAAAATCCAGCTCAACAAACAGTAGAAACAAGTCAGACATGTCTGGTTTCATTTGGACCCAAAACTTAGTAGTCCTGTAAGTTCCCCCTTCCTCTGCTAAAATTGAACTTACTCAGATCATGTAGTATGTTTGTTTATTTTTGTGAGGGAGGTCAGCCCTGAGCTAACATCCGTGCTAATCCTCCTCTTTTTGCTGAGGAAGACCGGCTCTGAGCTAACATCAATTGCCAATCCTCCTCCTTTTTTGTCCCCCAAGCCCCAGTAGACAGTTGTATGTCATAGTTGCACATCCTTCTAGTTGCTGTATGTGGGACGCGGCCTCAGCATGGCCGGACAAGCGGTGCGTCGGTGCGCGCCCGGGATCCGAATCCGGGCTGCTGCTAGCAGAGCGCGCGCGCCTAACCGCTAAGCCACAGGGCTGGCCCCTCGTGTAGTAAGTTTAAAACTAAGTTTCTTATCTTACAGAAAATGTGAAAATTGTTACCTAAAATAAAGTTACAGAATCATTGGCTGCCTGGACCTGGAAGAGAGAACTTGAAGTTTACCTAGTCCAGTGGTTTTGTTGTTTTAAAATTTGGTTACACATCAGAATTAACTGGGAAATTTTGAAAAATTTAGTTTCCTAGGCCCCATGGTTCCTGTAGTACTTCTGTTCAATATGAAGTGTTCTTTGGTCATACCCTGCTGTGCACTTGCTGCTTTATTTTCCTGCTGCCTACGGTCATGCCATATTTAGGAAATACCATTGATTAGATGTGAGAACATTTGTACCAAAAGATACAAATATCTTTTAGAAAAATAGTAGTATAACAGTCATTACTTCAGCACATATTTAATGTTGTAGAAGACACTGTCCGAGGTACTGAGGGTATAGTGATGACAAAGAACGACATTTGTTTAGACGTCATGGAGCTTTTGTGAGCTCTTGAAAAACTTTGCCTTACTCCTAAGGGCATTTTGACCTTTGAAGCAGAGTAATTTTGTAGTTATTTCTCATGAGCTTTTATTTTATTGCTATTTGTGTGTTTACAGGTGTACCTTGTTTTATTGTGCCTCACTTTATTGCACTTTGCAGATACTGCGTTTTTTACACATGGAACGTTTGTGGCAACCTGCTTTGAGCAAGTCTATTGGTGCCATTTTTCTAACAGCATTTGCTCACTTCATGTCTCTGTGTCACATTTTGTAATTTGTTTTGGTGATCTGTGATCAGTGATTTTTGATGTTACTATTGTAATTGTTTTGGGGCACCATGAACCACACCCATATAAGATGGCAAAGTTAATTGATAAATGTTGTGTGTGTTCTGACTGTTCCACCAACTGGCTGTTCCCCCATCTCTCTCTCTTTCCTTGGGCCTCCCTATTCCCTGAGATGCAACAATATTAAAATTAGGCCAATTAATAACCCTATAGTGGCCTCTAGGTGTTCCAGTGAAAGGAAGATTTGTATGTCTCACTTTAAATCAAAAGCCAGAAATGATTAAGCTTGATGAGGAAGGCATGTTGAAAGCCAAGATAGGCCCAAAGCTAGGCCTCTGGAGCCAACAATTAGATAAGTTGTGAATGCAAAGGAAAATTTCTTGAAGCAAATTAAAAGTGCTACTCCAGTGAACACACGAATGATAAGAAAGCGAAGCAGCCTTATTGCTGATATGGAGAACGTTTTAGTGGTCTGGATAGGAGATCAAAGCAGTCACAATATTCTCTTAAGCCAAAGCCTAATCCAGGGCAAGGCCCTAACTCTCTTCAATTCTATGAAGCCTAAAAGAGGTGAGGAAGCTGCAGAAGAAAAGTTTGAAGCTAGCCTCATGTTTCATGAGGTTTAAGGAAAGAAGCCATCTCTGTAACATAAAAGTGCAAGGTGAAGCACCAAGTTCTGATGTAGAAGCTGCAGTAAGTTATCCAGAAGATCTAGATAAGATAATGAATGAAGGTGGCTACACTAAACAGATTTTCACTGTAGACAAAACAGCCTTATACTGGAAGAAGATACCACTAGGACTTTTCATAGCTGGAAAGAAGTGAATGCCTGGCTTCAGAGGATCAGCTGACTCTTGTTAGGGGCTAATGCAGCTGGTGACTTTAAGTTGAAGGCAGTGCTCATTTACCATTCCAAAAATCCCAGAGCCCTTAAGAATTATGCTAAATCTACACTGCCTGTGCTCTATGAATGGAACAACAAAGCCTGGATGACAGCACATCTGTTTCCAGCATGGTTTACTGAATATTTTAAGCACATTGTTGAGACCTACTGCTCAGGAAAAACGATTCCTTTCAAAATATTACTGCTCATTGACAATGCACCTGGTCACCCAAGAGCTCTGAGGGAGATGTACAATGAGATTAATATTGTTTTCATGCCTGCAAAAACAGTATCCGTTCTGCAGCCCATGGATCAAGGCGTAGTTTCAACTTCAAGTCTTATTATTTAATACATCTCATAAGGGTATAGCTGCCATAGATAGTAATTCCTCTGATGGATCTGGGCAAAGTACGTTGAAAACCTTCTGGCTAGATGCCGTTAAAACATTTGTGATTCATGGGAAGAGGTCAAAATATCAACATTAACGGGAGTTTGGAAGAAGTTGATTCCAACCGTCATGGATGACTTTGAGAGGTTCCAGACTTCAGTGGAGGAAGTAGCTGCAGATGTGGTGGAAATAGAGAACTAGAATTAGAAGTGTAGCCTGAAGATGTGACTGAATTGCTGCAATCTCATGGTAAAACTTGAACTGATGATGAGTTGCTTCTTAGGGATGAGCAAAGAAAGTTGTTTGTTAAGATGGAATCTACTCCTGGTGAAGATGCTGTGAAGATTATTGAAATGACAACAAAGGATTTGGACTATTACATAAACTTAGTTGGTAAAGTGGTGGCAAGATTTGAGAGGATTGACTCCAGATTTTTTTTTTTTTTTTTTTTGTGAGAAAGATCAGCCCTGAGCTAACATCCATGCTAATCCTCTTCTTTTTGCTGAGGAAGACCGGCTCTTTGCTAACATCTATTGCCAGTCCTCCTCCTTTTTTTTCCCCAAAACCCCAGTGGATATGTCATAGTTGCACATCCTTCTAGTTGCTGTATGTGGGACGCGGCCTCAGCATGGCTGGAGAAGCGGTGCGTTGGTGCGCGCCCGGGATCCGAACCCGGGCCACGAGTAGTGGAGCGCGGGCACTTAACCACTAAGCCACGGGACCGGCTCTGACTCCAGTTTTGAAAGGAGCTCTACTGTGGGTAAAATGCTATCAAACAGCATTACATGCTACAGAGAAATCCTTCCTGAAAGGAAGTCAGTCGATGAGGCAAACTTTATTGTTGTCTTATTTTAAGAAATTGCCACAGCCACCCCACCTTTCAGCAACCACCACCCTGATCAGTCAATAGCCATCAACATCGAGGCAAGACCCTCCACCAGTAAAAAGATTACAACTCAGTTAAGGTTCAGATGATGGTTAGCATTTTTTAGCAATAAAATATTTTTTTTGTGTGTGGGGAAGATCAGCCCTGGGCTAACATCCGTGCCCATCTTCCTCTACTTTATATGGGGTGCCACCACAGCATGGCTTGACAGGCGGTGCGTTGGTGTGCACCCAGGGTCCGAACCCACAACCCCCAGGCTGCTGAAGCGGAACGGGCGCACTTAACCGCTGCGCCGCTGGGGCGGCCCCGCAATAAAGTATTTTTAAATTAAGGTACATACATTGTTTTTTTTAGATAAAATGCTGCTGCACACTTAATACAGTACAGTACAGTCATGCGTTGCTCAACGATGGGGATACGTTCTGAGAAATGTGTCCTTAGACAGTTTCATTGTTATACAAACATCATAGAGTGTACTTACACAAACCTAGATGGTATAGTGTGCTACACACTGAGGCTGTATAGTACTGATCTAATGGGACCCCTATCGTATATGTGGTCCATCGTTGACCGAAACGTCATTAATGTGGTGCGTGACTATAGTAAACGTAACTTTTATATGAACTGGGAAACCAAAACATTTGTGTCTCACTTTATTGTGATAGTCGCTTTATAGTGGTGGTGTGGAACTGAACCCCCAATAACCCTGAAGTATGCCTGTATTTATAACCCCTGTTAAAAATATTTTGGTTTATAATATTAGAAAAGCATATTGCTTAGTGTATCCTACTCCTTTCTTCTGGGTTTACTTCTGCTGAAGTACATCTTTTATTTATTTCAGCAAAAGCCTGCAGGTGATAAATTCACTTCAGTGTTAGTTTGTTTAAAAAATTTAAAGGGGCTGGCCCGGTTGCATAGTGGTTAAGTTTGGGTGCTCCGCTTTGGTGACCAGGGGTTTGCAGGTTCTGATCCCGTGTGCAGACCTATACACCGCTCATCAAGCCATGTTGTGGCGATGTCCACGTACAAAAATATAGAGGAAGACTGGTACAGATGTTAGCTCAGGGCCAATCTTCCTCACTCCCCAAAAAAAATTTTTTTTAATTTATAATTTTTTTTTTTGTTCTGCAATTTTATATTTCATCCAGCATTTATAAGGATGTATTCTGGTCGGGGGAGAGACTCAACATAATCTTAGTTCTGTGGCTCTGCAGAAGTGCAGGACTCTCTAGTTGACCTATCATGAAAGTAGAGAGCTTGAATAGTACAGAAAAAGTGTCCCCTCCTCTGGCCCCATCTGCTTTCTTGTAGGAATCACTGTTTCTTCTGTATTTTTTTGTTTTATTATTTTTTATTTTTTGGTGAGGAAGAGTCATTCTGCTCTGAGCCAACATCTGTTGCCAATCTTCCTGTTTTTTTTACTTGAAGATTAGCCCGAGGTAACATCTCTGCCATTCTTCCTCTATTTTGTATGTGCTTCACTGCCGTAGCATGGTTTGACAAGTGGTGTAGGTCTGCACCTGGGATCTGAACCTGCGAACCTGGGCTGCCAAAGTGGAGTGTGCTGAACTAAACCACTGCAGTGTGGGGCTGGCCCCTCTTAAGTATTTTAACAGTTTCCTTTGTATCCTTTAGTGAAAAGAAATCTGTGCATATGTCAGTAGATATGTGTGTGTATATTTATTTATAACCAATCCCCCCCATTTATCTTCTGTACATTGTTATTTGACTTTCTGTGTAAGTATGTACCTGTAGATCTGCCTCATTTTTTAAACAGCTGCATGACATTCTGTTAAATTACTGTAAGTTTAGGTCATCCTCTTATTGAATGATATCTAGTTCTCTTTCCAGTTTGTTAGTAAAAACAATGCTGCAATGTATATTTATGTATATATCTTAGCAAATTTTTGTAAATGTTGATTCTTATTGGACACACCAGTAGCTTTTTTTTTTAAATTAATTAATTTATTTATTTTTCCCCCAAAGCCCCAGTAGATAATTGTATGTCATAGTTGCACATCCTTCTAGTTGCTGTATGTGGAACACGGCCTCAGCATGGCCAGAGAAGCGGTGCGTCGGTGCGCGCCCGGGATCCGAACCCGGGCCGCCAGCAGCGGAGTGCGCGCACTTAACCGCTAAGCCGTGGGGCCAGCCCACACCAGTAGCTTTTAATCATTGCTTCATTTATACTTTATTGATGTTTATTTGATCCTTCTTGGGTCCAAATCTCATCATATGTGTTACAGGTTATTCTTTTCTTTTTCTATCTGTTTTTGATCATCAATATAGGAGGCGGTTCCTGAATTTTCTTCCTGGTTATTTTTGTATCATCTTTGTTAACTGCAATTATGTAACTCTTAACAGGTAATATTAACTCTGCCGTGCATTTTGCTATTACTCTCTCCTCTTCCACCACTGGATTTTTTTATTATATTATCTTCACGTGTGCCTTTCTACTGATAAGTCAAGTAATAGAAGTATATTTATTTCCGTTAATTATTATGTTTTGATTCCTGATTACTAAAGAAAAAGGAGCAAGGAAATAGGCATATTTTTTTTTTCCTTCTTTCTCTTTTCCTCTCAACGTTTTTAAATTTTGCTTCTGATTTGCCTGGATTTATGACGCTGACTTAATGTTGTTCCTATGTTAAGTGTAAAAGCTGGTTTTATTTTCTTTCTTAATTTATTTTTGGTGAGAACATTTAAATTCTACTCTCTTAGCAACCTTCAATTAAATAATACAACATAATCAACTATTGCTACCATGTTATACATTAGACCTTCAGGCCTTATTCATCTTATAGCTGAAAGTTTGTATCCTTTTACCAACCTCTCCCTATTTCCCCCACCTCCCAGCCCCTGATAACCACTTTTCTTCTTTCTTGTTTCTATGAGTTTAACTTTTTTTAGATTCCATATATAAGTTATAGCATGTAGTACTTGTCAGTCTTGCATATTTAACTGAGCATAATGCCCTCAGTCCATCCATGTTGTTGCAAAGGGCAGGATTTCCTTCTCTCATGGCTGAATAATATTCCATTGTTTATATATATAAGGTGTGTGTGTATACGACATTGTATATATATACACAACACATTATCTTTATCCGTTCATCCATTGGTGGACACTTAGGTTGTTTCCATATACTGGCTGTTGTAAATAATGCTGCAGTGAACGTGGAAGTGCACATATCTCTTCGATATTCTGTTTTCATTTTGACTTAATGTTTTTTAACCATAATCTTCATACATGTTTAAATTTTAACTGTATTTTAAGTAGGTTGAGTCATGACTTAGTCATCACTTGATTGTCTGATGTTTATCAGCTCTTATGATTCCTGTAAGAGGGCTTCATGGAAACAACATTCTTCAAGTTCTTCCATGTTCTAAAATATTATCTCTGATCCTTGTACTTTAAACTGGTGCTTCAATGGTGTAAAATTTATGGATCTTTTTCTCTCTTCGTTTCTTAAGTACTTGATAGCATATTTCATTGTCTTATAGCATTGAATGTTTCTGTGGGGAACTCTGAGGTAAGCCTGAGTTTTTTCCACCTTGTAAATGACTTGATGCTTTTACCAGGCTTCCATATGAATTCTTTCTTTTTTATAGTCCAGTAACTTATCCTTTGTATGTTTTTTTACCCCAACATTTTGTTATGAGAAATTTTAAACGTAAAAAAAGTTGAGGTTGTGAGGGTGATCTGTCTGGGACATCTGTCACCCCATTGATCGCTAGGGTTGATTTGGCTGATCTGGCTGGTTAGACAGGTGTCCACTTCCTCCCTCCCCACTCCACATGTGTCCCTCCACGCTCCATGTCCGTCCTTCCTGAAGCTGCACACTCATTTGAAAAGGACGACTTTCCCCTGTAGAGGAGGACCGTTTTTGGTCAGGGGTATACAAGTAGCTGCGCTTTCCTGCTAAAACCTCCAAACAAGCTCTCAAGGTCATTTGTAGGAAAACGTAGGGTAGTCATCCTTCCAAGACTCCAGACACATCCAAATGAGGGGCAGCATGTGGCAGGGTGCCTTTCTTTAAAAAGAGAAAAAAGAAAGAATTTTAAGTTGTTCACTAGTTAGATTCTGTTATTAACGTTTTTACCATACTTGCTTTATTACATCTTTCCATCTGTTCATTCTTGTATTCAAGATATATCTTGTTGTACACTGTAATATTTCAAGTTTTCCTTGGGACTAGATACGCCTTTCAATCTGTAGGTTCAATTCTTGTATTTCTAGAAAGTAGAATTGTTGGGTCAGAGAGCATACATTCAGTTTTCATGACCTAAGGATATTAAGTTGAGAAAAAACTTCTTACGTTGTAGCAAATCAAACTTTAAATTTGTCTGTATTTCCCTCTGTTCCCTTTTGCTGTGTACCCATGTTTATGATATATTGAAATGATAGATATAGTTTTATGTTCTTTCATCATTAAATCTGTTAGGTAAGCATTTTTCACTGTTATTTGGTTTAGTAATAAGTAGTGCTACAACTGATGTTTATGGATGCCTTTGGATTTTTTTCTTAAGAAAAATTTCTGAGTGTGATTTACTGCATCAGAAGATAAAAACATGTCTAGTTACGTATGTTTTTTGGTAATGTTTCCCCCAGAAGGATATTATCATGGCAGTGTACAAATACATAAACTTTAGTGAAATTTCAGCAACTTTGAATAGTAACTTAAAGAGATAATTTAGTAAATGTAAAATGATAGTTTTAAGTTGATAGTCCTCCTACTTAGTATCAGATAATGTGTTTATCTGATAATTTGATTGTCAGATCTTTTGAGCTGATTATTATACCACTGTTACAAGTGAGGAAATATGATCTGATAGGTTAAATCAGCTTTCTCAACTGGCACAGCTTAAAAGGAGAAGATACAGCTGTCAGAAAACATTCATGTTCTTTTCTCATTCCTTTTCATGGAAGAAAGTGTAATGCATATTTTTACATTTATTATTATATGTGGTAGGTAGTCCATGATTTAAGAGCAGCTAACCTACAAAAGCATGATAAAATGGTTGCAGGATATACTGGATTGACTTTTCCTGAATAATTTACGATAGTAGGACACTTTTTATACTTTGGCTTATTGAAGCATTTCCTCTTAGGAATATAAGTAGATTATATATTTTTCTTCTCCACTAGATATCTCCAATTAAAATCATTATATGATAGTTGTGTGATTCTCAATGTTGGTTGCGCAATGGAGTCATCTAGGAGACTTCAAAAAAAAATACTGATATTTGGTTCACAGCCCAAGAGATTTTTACTTAATTGGTCTGTGGTTACAAGGTACTTAAGTAATTCTAATGAGCAGTTAAGATTGACAACTAATGGTATAAATGTTCGAAATCACTGTAGTCATGTTTAATGGTTTTTAAGATAGCAAAGTGTTTTCTCAGCTGGCATTGTTATCAGAATCACCTGGTTCCTATGCTCTATACCAAAAGGGACTTTACTGAGCAGAGTTCCGAAATCTGTTTTTTAATTTTTATTTTTTAAGTTTCCCAGTTGAGTCTGATCATCCAGGTTTGGGATATTGGCATTTTAGAAAGAGTTTTGGAATAAGGAGAGATTTGGCTGTGTATCACAGTTGAACCATGTAATAGCTAGATGGCTAGAGCACATTTATAATCTATCTGAATCTTTTTACTTTGAGGTAATTAATACCTAATTCAGTCTGTTTTCAGTCTGTAAAATGGGGAGGATAATATTTAATTCTTTAAGGTTATGCTGCCTGCCTTGTTACAGTTATGGTGTTAGGGTTATTGGCACATAGGATGTTTTTGTTTTTGTTTTAAATATTATTTATTTATTTTTTTCCCCCAAAGCCCCATTAGATAGTTGTATGTCACAGCTGCACATCCTTCCAGTTGCTGTACGTGGGACGCGGCTTCAGCATGGCCGGAGAAGCAGTGCGTCGGTGCGCGCCCGGGATCCGAACCCGGGCTGCCAGCAGCGGAGCGCGCGCACCCAACCGCTAAGCCACTGGGCCGGCCCTGGCACATAGAATGTTAACTGTAACTGCTAGTATTATGTTACATAAGTTCTGAAAACAACAGTTTATTAAGAAACATTCAGTTGAGATCATTTATGTTCATTTTAGAAATTTCAAATAACATGATGAGAGAAAAGGAAATAAAAGCAACCAATAATTCTGCCATCCAGAATATTTTATTATTTAATATTTTTAAATCTGTGCATGTATGCACACATAATTTGGTAAGATATTACAAAGATTTTTAGCACTTGGGAAGTTTACTACTTCTCAGATGTGCAAAACAAATTTTCTTTTCATTGTCTTATGCTACTCTGGAACCCCTCTTATTGGTGATGCAGCAAGGATTGGTGACAACAGGAATGCTCATCTTGTTTAAAATGATCTTGTTTACCTCAGTGTTCAGCCTTTTTTCTCCTTTCAAGAATTCACTCCTCATTGCCCTCCTTCATAACACATTGACTTAGTGCAGGAGGAAGCTTTTGCTAATTGTGTTGGGAGGAATGATCTTTGGGTTTTATGCAGTGCCCTATCTCATTGTTTGTAATGTTTATCTGGTCTGGTTCTCACATGCCCTCTACTGATGTCTCCCAAGGCATCTTTTTGGGCTTTGCAGATGCTGCTGAAAAAGATTCTAATTTGTATAAAAGAATGTCAATGAAAATATAGCTATCATTTATTCTGTTTTTAGTGTATTCCAGGCCCTATGTTAAAACAGTACTACCCATTTTAATTTCTTAACATAAGGATAAATTTTATTATTCTCTTCATACACCTGAAGAAACAGGCCCAGAAAAGAGAGTAATTTGATTAATTACACAGTTTATAATCTTTCATTATAAAATGATAGATAAAAAGAGAAGCTAGATGCATGAGTATGAATAAGTTACTAAATGTATTGCCAGTAATAGAGAATCTGTATACTTATTGATGTGAAAATACAGTAAGGGAACCTAAAAATATTAATGTGGAATCAATATTTTATAGATCTAATGAGGCGCCAAGAAGAACTCAGACGCTTGGAAGAACTCAGAAACCAAGAGCTGCAAAAACGGAAGCAAATACAACTGAGGTGAGAGAACATCATTGTGACATATACGTGAATATATGTAGTTTTCATTGTGTGTGTTATTAATAAAACTCCCTAGTGCCCATTATAAACAACTTGTACAAGTTATATTGGAAAATACCGAAAAAAATAATGAAATTGTCCATTTTTGACTACACTTAGGGAATTACTCCACAAACTAGGATAATTCTTTGTTGTTATGATTTTTTACCTGGTTAAGGACACTTTGCATACACTGTGAACTTACATAAGGGGCTTAGGCATTATTGTATATAATTTATTGTAAGAATGCACTGTAATTTACTGGACCATTTTTCTGGAGATGGATATATTTGAATTGCTCTTAGGTTTAATTTTTTCATGCGTGTAATACTACTATGAATGCCTTTATGCATCTTTGTACTTCTGATAATTTGTTTAGAAAAGATTTCTGGAAGTGAAATCCGTGGTAGAAAGGGTATGGGCATTTAAAATCTCAGTACATAGTAGACAATTATGATGGTCAACTTAAAATCTTTAAGGTTAAGGAAGTTTGGGAGAGTGGTTGATCCAAGATTTATAAACAAAAATTAATCGCTTTCCTTGTACCTGCAGTATTTAATTGTGAAACATGACATTAACGTTACTCTTAAAGGTTTCAAAAGTCATAATAATTATGAAATGTTATGAACAAAGCTATGATAGATTAAAGCAAACTTAAAGTTTTGTTTTTGAAGGTGCTAGAAGAGCAGGAAGTGCTTGTGGTAGGAAGGTACTCATGGGAAATAAAAAGTAAGAAAGCAAAAAACCGTGAATGAGAGTGAAGTATCTTCAGAGTCTGGAGATATGTAGTATTCAGTAGATTTTAATGTAGTTTTTCCAAGTTTTGCCTGATTATATCAATGTATATGTATTTCTGTCATGGAACTACTCTGATTTTTTTTTTTCAACTCTTTTTTTTGTGAGGAAGATCAGCCCTGAGCTAACATCCGTGCCAATCCTCCTCTTTGCTGAGGAAGATTGGCCCTGGGCTAACATCTGTGCCCATCTTCCTCTACTTTATATGGGATGCCACCACAGCATGGCTTGCCAAGCAGTATATCAGTGCGTGCCTAGGATCCGAACCTGTGAACCCCGGGCCACCGAAACGGAGTGCAAGCACTTAACTGCTGCGCCACCGGGCTGGCCCCGGAACTACTCTGATTTTACTCTAACCTACTTATTCTCAAATTCCGGTACTTGGATAGGCAAGCGTCAGTGTTCTAACTTGAGAATTGTTAGAAAGTCTCAAACCTTCCCCAGAACTACTCAATCAGAAATGTAAGAGTGGATTTCAGCCACTGACAGCTTTCTGCTTTCATAAATCCTTGTGATAAATCCTTTCACTTATGCTTTCATAAATCCTCCAGGTGATTGTGATGCATCCTAAAGTTTGAGAACCACCATTGTATACAGCTCCCTACATGAACTCCTTACATGTGAGGGACCTTTATTCAACTTCTTTCTTTCCTTTTTATGTAAATATATTAAAGTCTCTTCTACTTTTACAAAGAAAGGGAAACCTCTCCTCCCCCAGCATAAAATCCTATTGGAATCCAGCGTTTTCCTCTTATATCTATACTTGACAGCTAGGCTTTTAAAATTAGTACCCTACCCTTCACCTGCTGAAAAAATAAACAGTTAAAACCAAACAGTGTGGGAGAACCCCACCCAAAATACTGTATAAAAATATAACAAATGAACATACCTATATTACAGTAGATAACATTATCACACTGAAAGGGGATGGGGAAGAAAATAAGGAACCGAAATAACTTTGGAAAACTATCTTGACTGGATACTCTAGACCGACGACAAGAACAATATATAAATTCTGTAATTTAGTTAGTAAATGTGTTTCTCAAAGAGATGTATTAACAATTCTGAAACTACTTTGTGTATATACTTTTTTTTCCACAAGACTTTCTGATCAGGTTTTTACTGAAAATAATGTATATACTTTTTTAAGTGAACAAATTAGTAAACGTAGATAATGAGACCTAGGTTTCTCATCGTTGGAGAAAGGCTAAGATTAAAATGAATTCTGTGGTGTTGAATTGGAATCGGAGGTATCAGTATGAACTCGGTGATAGTTAATTTAGACAGATACAGAAATATAGATGTGTTTTATATATATATATATATGGCTGGAGTCTTATACATACATATATTTCCACCTAGATGGAATGTCCACCTAGATGTAGTGATGTGTCTCTAACAATGAGCACATCTAGTGTTCAGATTTTTGTTTGTGAATACTATTCTCCAATAAAAGAAACTGGGGCTTTTTGGAGAAGAGGCTGATTCTAGGACTGAAAAGTCCATGATAAGCCTGGAATATCTTGTGCCAGAATAAGAAAGTACTCAAAAAAGAATGAGGCATGTTGGAAGAACACAGGAACCTGGGGCCAGCCAGGTGGTGTAGTGGTTAAGTTCACCCACTCTGCCTCAGTGGCCTGGGGTTCGGGGTTCAGAACTTGGGTGTGGACCTACACACTGCTCATCAAGCCATGCTGTGGTGGCGGCCCATATACAAAATAGCGGAAGATTGGCACAGATGCACAGATGTTAGCTCAGGGACAATCTTCCTTAAGCAAAAAAAAAAAAAAAAAAAAAAAAAAAAGGAAGATTTGCAAGAGATGTTAGCTTGGGGCCAATCTTCTTCACAAAAAACCCAAAACAAAACACAGGAACCAAACTGAAGGAGCTCCTAATGGACAAAGTTGGAACAGTTTCAACAACAAAATATAAAATGATAGTATTAGATTTAAAGCTATAGAATAAAGCAAATATCTGTGAGTCTTTACTGATAGAAGTAAATAATTTAATGAATAAATAAATAAATGGAGGAGAATGGACAACTCTTCCTTATAGTAGACTTGAATGTGGAAGGAATAAGAGAGACAAATCACCAGTGGGCCAACACTGCAGTAGGAATTGTTACAGAAAAGATTTACTAATGGATGGTCAAGTAGTGCAAAAAGTTGAGAAACAGGAAACAGTTTCAAATTTGTATTAAGTACAAATGGAAAAATAGTAAATTTAAAGTGGAAAAACCCAGCAGACACCACCATTACAAAGTGTTAAGGTTCATATCACCTGTAATAAGATGTTCATACCAGAAACCCGTTGATATGATGCACTCAGAAGGATACAATGTCATTTCTGTGGTTTTCCTGCCAAAAATTTATAAACTTATTCTAGTCATGAGAAAACTTAAACCCAAATTGAAGGACATTCTACAAAATAATCAGTTCTCTTTAAAAGTGTCAAGTTCATGTAAGACCAAGAAAGACTGAACTGTCATAGACTAGAGAAGACTAAGTAGAAATTATAATTAAATGCAATGTGAGATTCTGGGTAGGGTCCTGAACAGAAGAAAGACATTAGTGGGGAAACTGGTGAGATTTGATAAGATCTGTAGTTATCTATAGTATTGTACCAATGTTAATTCCTGGTTTTCACAATGGTATGATGGTTATGTAAGAGGGTGATATTAGGGGGTGCTGCATGAGGGATATATAGGAACTCTACTATTTTTGCAACTTTTCTGTAAGATTTTTTTGTGTGTGTGAGGAAGATCGGCCCTGAGCTAATGTCCATGCTAATCCGCCTCTTTTTGCTGAGGAAGACCGGCTCTGAGCTAACATTTATTGCCAATCCTCCTCATTTTTTTTCCCCAAAGCCCCAGTAGACAGTTGTATGTCATAGTTGCACATCCTTCTAGTTGCTATATGTGGGACATGGCCTGAGCATGGCCGGAGAAGTGGTGTGTCGGTGCACGCCTGGGATCCGAACCCGAGCCGCCAGTAGTGGAGCGCGCGCCCTTAACCGCTAAGCCACGGGACTGGCCCTGAATGTTCATCTTACTGCAGAAATGTTAATGTGGCTATTATGGGGTCGTGCCTCTGATCCCACTGGTGATATAATCATAGTATAACCCTTTTTAAAATTGGAAAAACTCAATTTCAAAACACACGTGGCCTTAGAGTTTTTGAGTAAGGGAATTTTTAACCTGTACTTGTATGCACTTTCAGCAGTTATGAATACGAAATTATTTTCTTAACAGTAAAATTTATGAGTGTGTTAATATCCACAAAGGGGATTAACCAATTTACTTGAATATTCAGTTTACTTTGAATAGAATTGTATATTGGGGAGTTAAACAAGAATCTCAAAATAATGCAGATTTTGCTTGAAAATCCTTAGAAACTTTGTCTTGTTACTTGCATGTGGTCTGACATGAAGTTCTATCAGCCAGTCTTCCTCCTTGCTGTGGGAGACATCATTTGTTTTAGTTCGTGGACTTGTGTTTAGGAGGAGCACTGTAGAGCAAACGACAGCACAGTATCTTGAAATTCGAGTCTTACACTCAGTGTACAAAGGTGTTTATAAGAGTAACCTGGCAAATGAGATCTACTGAGAGGGCATCAGCATTATGTAGTCTACATTATTATTATTTTTTTAAATAATTTTATTTATTTATTTTTTCCCCCCAAAGCCCCAGTAGATAGTTGTATGTCATAGCTGTACATCCTTCTAGTTGCTGTATGTGGGACACGGCCTGAGCATGGCCGGAGAAGCGGTGTGTCGGTGTGCGCCCAGGATCCAAACCCGGGCTGCCAGCAGCGGGGTGTGCGCTTTTAACCACTAAGCCATGGGGCCGGCCCAAGTAGTCTGCATTATTTAAATTACTTTTTTGTTTTTGGGTGGAGAGCATATATATATTTTAATTTGCATTGATTTAAATGGCAATATAATATATAATTTTATAGGTTTTCAGTTTTAATCACATTATAACTGATTACTGATTTAATAGTAATCCTGCACATATATATAGTTTGGTTTTTTTTTTTTTTTTTTTTTTTGGCATGCTTGATGAATATACCTCTAGGGCAGAGGTTGGCACACATTTTCTGGGAAAGGGCTAGATAGTAAATATTTTAGGCTTTGCAGTCCCTGTCTCAACTACTCAACACTGTCGTAGCCAGAAGGTGGCCATAGACGATAAGTGAATGTTTGTCATATAAAACTTACTTTACGAAAACATAGTAGGCTGGCTGACACCTGCTCTGAGGGATTTCCTCAGTGGGTTGATGAAATGGGGGAGAGAGGGTTTTTTAAAGCTTCCTTCTACATATAATAGAATATTTGTCTAGGCAGCGTGTCCTTTGGCACTGGGTAGGTTCTGAGTGTCTTGAAGAACTCTGCTATGCCAGTGATAGATCATAAGTTTTTTTCTTTATACGGTAATAGAGTATGTTTGAGCTTTTTGACTCCCAATTTCTTGACTGTAAGCAGGTAACTACCCTGGTTATATGTTGTTACTTTATTTTTTTGATTTACCCTAGTTAAGTTACTTTATTTCTTTGGTTTATTTGATTTATCAAAGGCTTAGAGGAAAAATAGAAGAAGGAAGGTAAATCTGGTAAGCCAGTCATTATTTATAGATTTGGCATAATGTAACTTGTATAAATGATTATATTTTACCTGAAATAAAATATTCGATTATGGCTTCATGTCGACCATGCTGAGATTTTTCTTTAAAAATCTTTCAGACATGAAGAAGAGCATCGTCGTCGTGAGGAAGAAATGATCCGACACAGAGAGCAGGAGGAACTGAGGCGACAGCAAGAGGGCTTTAAGCCCAACTATATGGAAAATGTAAGTAAAATACTAGTTAACTAAAATGATTTTATATTGTCATGTGGATGGTGTAGAGTTATAATTCTTTAGATATTGCTTTATATAGTAATATATTTTCTAATCTTTCTGAATTTGTCATGTTTATGTCAAACTAATGATTTTCTTAACCTCTTACAGGTGGTAAATTAAAATTAGTTTCTGAGATAATATCTTGTTTTAGGAAATGGATGTTAAATTTTTCTTCATTTTACTTTATCTTTTTTTAATATATGCTTCTAAATTAGAAATCTTGATAAATCCATCACCTCTACTTGACTGATTTTCATCATTTACTGATGTTAAAAAATTCTTTATTTTGGAAGATTTTAGACAAAAATCTGTCTACAAAAGTAGAGTAGTACGTGCTTGTAATCCAGCCATAACAATTATCAACAGACGGCTGATTGTCTTCATCCTTAAGTATACCCACTTTCCTGAATTATTATGTGTGAAATCCGTGACCTCATATGATTTCATTTTTTATTTTTATTTTTTGTGAGAAAGATCAGCCCTGAGCTAACATCCATGCCAATCCTCCTGTTTTTGCTGAGGAAGACTAGCCCTGAGCTAACATCCGTGCCCATCTTCCTCTACTTTTTATGTGGGATGCTGCCACAGCATGGCCTGACAAGCGGTGCGTCGGTGTACACCTGGGATCCCAACCCAGGCCGCTCGCAGCGGAGCACGCACACTTAACCGCTACACCACGGGGCCAGCCCCATATATGATTTTATAAATAAGTATTTCAATATGTATCTCTAAAAGATAAGAACTCTTTTTAAAAATATCTTTATGGTATGTTAAAAATGGTCAATTCTTTAACATTAACATAAAAGCCCAAATTTGCCCATATTATGTTTCTTTCGTTTCGTTTTTTTACAATTGGTTTATTCAAATTGGCTGATAAAGCCAGTCTTTTTAGTCTATAGGTTTTTTCTCCCTTTTTCTGTTCCTTAATTTTTTAAGGAGCATATCCTGGTATAGAGTATCTCATATCCTGGATTTTGTTGATTGTGTCATCGTAGTGATGTTTAACAAGTTTCTCTATCCCTGAATTTCTCGTAGACTGGAGTTAGTTCCAAAAAGTTGATCTGACTCAGATTTTTGTTTTGGGGAGGCAAAGTGGTAGGGCAAACAAAGATACTTCCAATGTGTTAAAATCCACAAATTCTTAATGACAGCTAACAAAGAGTCTCATTGTTCACCTTAGACGAATGACAGCTTACCAACTCATTCTGAAAAATATTTACTAGTATTTTTTTTTTATCTAGCTGTTCAAAAGCCATGATTCTTTAGTAAGTTTCTAAGGCTAAAAGTATTAGTTGAAGTCATTGATGCCTTTTTGTCTGACCTTCCTTGTCCCTAGAAAAAATTTTCAAGTTTTTTTTTATTAAAAAGGGTACACACACAGTAAAATAAATCCTAGCTTGTATAGCAGCCAGAAAATGTTATCTCATCGTTAAGTACATATCCTTTGAATGAAAATTATGTGGCATTTAAATTGAATTAGAAAAGGTTTTTATTATAAGTCACACTGAAGGTTTAATTTAATTGATTTTTAAATTCCGTTACCACATTAGTTGAACAGATTTTTTTAAGCATTGTAAAAATTTTTTGACTGATTGCTAGGATTATTTGCAATTCTCTTTTCCTCCTTGGACGTATAGCACTTGCTTGGTGTCATACGTTAAACTGTCGTCTTCAGTTTTTTGGTTGTTAGATTTGAACATAAATCTGTTGGATTTATCAATGTGAGGATATTTTAGGATGTTATAAAAGAATGGAATTAAAAAAAAATTTCAGGCCATCTTTTGAAGACTAGTAACTAGTGTTTTTATCTTCAAACATAATCAAGATGTAAACCACATGTGATGTTTTTCTTAGAGAAACTTTATTTCGTTCCATAGAGAATTAGCAAATTTTTCCTAGTTCTTTTATGTACCTCAACATTTCTTTTACTAAAAGTGCTTGCTTATAGTAAAGTTGGTGAAATTAGCTTTCTTAATATTTTCCTCACAGAAACTTGACATTCTTGGAGAGAATGTGTAGGTATTTGTAATAATGTGCTATACATAAATCATTTAGGGGATAGAAGGAAGTGATTAAGTAAAATGTATTTTTCCGCTAAACTTGATTAAGTTGGCAGTACTATAAACTCGATTGCAGACTCTTTATTCTTTGAAACCATTTCACAATTTTTAAAACATATAACAGTGTTTTTAGTATGTTTTTTGGCATTTAATATAGGTCTAATTAATGAAGGACAGACTGTTTTAATTTTACTTTTCTATTCAAAAACTATTTGGAAATATTGGTACAATTTAAAATTGAAACACTACAAATTCCTTTTTTTTTTTGGTGAGGAAGACCAGCCCTGAGCTAACATCCAATGCCAGTCCTCCAATTTTTTTGCTGAGGAAGACTGGCCCTGGGCTAACATTCGTGCCCATCTTCCTCTACTTTATATGGGACACCGCCACAGCATGGCTTGCCAAGTGATGCATCGGTGGGCACGCAGGATCCCAACTGGTGAACCCTGGGCTGCCACATAGGAGTGTGCTCACTTAACCACTTGCGCCCCTGGGCTGGCCCTGAAACACTACAAATTCTTATTTTAATTTAAAAACGTTTGTATGTTTAAAATTCATTTTAATGGCAAGTAAAGTTTTTACAAGATAGTCAATGAACTTTGAGAATAAATTAATTAGATGTTTAAAAATACTCATGGTGGATTTATTGACCTTTCAAAAATAAAGTAGTTATTGTTTCACAAGATTATGCTCTTAGAAAACTTTGATTATATATTTCAATATTAAGATATTTTGTTTTTAAGCAGTTACTTAAAGCATGTGTTGCATATTTGAAGCATCATAAATTAATTCGGCAAGAGCAGAGCTCTGTAGCCTATAGCCTGGGCCCACTGCCCATTTTCGTACCACCCTACTGCAGAGCTGAGAATGGTGTTTATAAAGGTTTGATGGATAAGAAAAGAAAGAATATTAGAGTATTTGTGACCCACAAAACCGAAAATACTTACTCTTGGGCCCTTTACAGAACAAGTCTGCTTAACCCCAGGATGATTTTTTATTTTTATTTTAATACTCATGTTAGATGGGCCACTAAGTTACTATATTCTTAATTTTCTAAAGAGAAGCCATGTTTAAAATAGCATGTAACAATGCAATTAAATTTGTAGGGGAAAATATAGTCTTTGTTCTATTTTTAGAGTTTTTTGAGATTAGAAATTATGAAATAGACCCAAGCTTTTCCATTTTGGTGTCAGTTTTATTTGGTTCCTATCTTCATAATGCTTGTTGGTAAACACTAATCAAGTACTAAAGAAATATTAATAAAAAGCTCTTTACAGGTCTTGACTATTTTGTATTAATAGAAAAAACATTGAGGCAATTGAGGCAATTGTTATATCAGTTATTCTTCATTTACTTTGAAAACCGTCTTTGGAAAAAATTGTTAAGCAATTTTAATGTTTCTTTTTGTTTTTAAAAGCTTTGAAGTTAGGTCCTCTTATGTGCTTTCTCTTTTGTCACTGTTCAGTTTAGAGGGAGGCATCAAATGGTAAGTGTTCAGCTTGCCCAAGTACTACGAGTAAGGTAGATTTGCTTGGTTCATTTTAAGATGCCACCTCTCATTTCTTTCTAATATTCCTATTAGACATATTCCAACACAACTAATAGTCTGGGCTTTGAAGTACAAAGTAAATACTGATTTCCATATTTTATGTCTTGAGTAATAATTTTTTTTAATGTAACAGAAGGTGAAGGAAAACACACATGATGTCTAGTCACATTTTCCTTTTTTACCCTTCAACTTGATCATAATTTTATAACGTGAACATGTTTTTAAAAGTTTCAAAGATATGTCAGCAGTTCATCAATTAGAAGTTGTCATTTATATTTCATACCTTATTTCTCTTTAAAGGAAGTTAAACTCTTTGATAGTAGCCCTGGTAGTTATAAATTTATTTTTCACTCCTGTAGCATAATGTATTTTTAACTGCCATAACAATGTATATATTTGTATGCTGGGCCTTAATTACATTTAGTTTTATCTTTGCCATAGTGTAGAATGTGTTTGAACCGTTTGCTAGATAGTATTTACTAGTTTGAGGTTTTCTAATTATCACAATTTTATAGTTTTTGGACTCATCACAAGAGGTTATTTTGTTAACAATAAGAATTTATAAGATTCTCTTTTATGATTTTCTTCTAATTATTTTCATATTAGGTTGCTCCACTCACTGTAGATTAAATGGTTTAAACATTTAAGTACTGCAGTGTGCCAGTCTTTATTCATGGGTTGGGTTGGTTTGGGTTGGAGTAAAGGGGAGATTTTAATTAGAATATTTTTTAAATGAAATTTCTTAGAGTAAACTGCTTTCTTGGGAAAGTGATAATGACATAAAAATATTTAAATGTGATTCTAGATTTAGTAGTTGTATCATTTGTTTAGGGAAATTGGGGCAGAGTTTAGATTAGATGCTACTTTGTTTTAAAACTTAAAGTTTCTTTTTCTGGTATGGTAAATATTAAAGTTTGGTTTTTGTGAAGTAAACAATAGCGCCTCAGATCTGTTTCAAAATATATACGTGAATTGATATTGAAGAATTTTTATTCCTGTTTGAGTAGGTGGGACTAGCTCTGCATATTTGATCATGTGCACAATATGCTAAGGCAATAATATGACCCAGTTATGTTCCTTTGTTAGATGTTCCATTGTAGCTCCCCTGGGATTATTAAATGGTGAGGCCAAAAGCATTAAGGAGATGTAGCCAGACGCTAAGGGTGTGATGCCTCTTCCATGGTAGTCTTTTTCAAATAGTGCATATTAAGCCTCAGGGAGCTTTTTCAAAATGTGGGTTCTTAGATCTCCACCCTACAAGTTGATTCATTTTGCAGCCCAGTAGATTCTGCCATGTTGTCCATTGATCACGTTTTTGGCTAAAGTCAGTAGTTTTTAATCCTTGAAACAAACACATCTATGGAACTTGAAAAAGAAAAATGCCTGAGATCTAATTTACCAAATATTTTGAAACCTGGGTCTGGGTTGGAGCCATGGTACCTGCATTTTAAAAAGCTCTTCAGCTTGTTTATTTTCATTAGCAAAGATAGAAAACCACTGGCCATATGTTGAAATGAGAATAGTAGTAATTGAATTTTTTATGGGACCTGGGGAGTTTGAGTGAAGTGAGGGCTCAGAGTCATTCAGCTTGAGGGAATGTAAATAGCACAACATTCTATGTTGTGTGAATAGTGCTTGTGGGATTTTGTTTTGACAACTTTTAATTGGGCACTCAGCCTATATGTGGAGGGGCATTGTCTCAAATGATGCATTACTTGTTAGTTTTTTAAATATTTCATCTAGACTGGTGGTCAAACTACTAGGGTAAGCCAGTCCAAATCTGAACAGTAACTGTTTTTGGAACAGTTTTATTGGAACACAGCCACGTTTATGTTTTCTTTATGGCTGCTTTGCCCACAAGTGGAAGAGTTGACTAGTTGTGACACAACTGTATGTGACTATATCAAAACTGTACGGCCTGCAAAGCCTGAAATATTTACTATCTGGCCCTTTACCAAAAAAGTTTGACGACCTCTGATCCAGGACCAATCTGAGAGTTGGGGGGAACCTATAAAAAGTTGCTCATGTTAACCAAACTCATGAAGAGCTTGTGAATAAGATGCAAATTTATTAATTTATATGTTCTTTTCCAGTGTTTTTAGAAGGTTTATTGAGCAGAGCACCTGATATCCTAGAACCAAGTTTGCTGAAGAATCCAAGTTAGTCCAGGAGGTTCATTGGTAGTCATGGTTATAAATCAGACCAAAAGTTATGGGAAGAACTGATAAAGCATCACTGTCTCACAGCCGATATCTTGGAGTTTTCAAATCTTTTTTGTTTTCATCAATAAAGACATAAAGCATTGTTCTTTTAGGTATTACCTCCTTTGATCAGTATTGCCAAATTTGGCCTCTTATTTAATCATCCACTTCTTTACGCCAGTCTCTTTTCCTGCTTCTTGAGTGGCATTGTTTCTCTTATCACTACCCCTGGATTTAATTATAACCTAACTTCCCTTGAGGGGCAGTGTACAAAACTCAAAACAGAAACTCTATTCAATAATAAAACACGTTAGGGCTGGCCCCGTGGCTTAGCGGTTAGGTGCGTGCGCTCCGCTGCTGGCGGCCCGGGTTCAGATCCCGGGCGTGCACCGACGCACCGCTTCTCTGGCCACGCTGAGGCCGCGTCCCACATACAGCAACTAGAAGGATGGGCAGCTATGACATACAACTATCTACTGGGGTTTTGGGGGAAAAAAATAAATAAAATTATAAGCAATATTTAAAAAAAAAATAATAATAAAACACGTTAATAGGTACTGGCAGAGAGAATTGATCCCAATTGTTACTTACTAATGGGTTGGTACAAATACATTTTCTAAAATGGCTTGTGAATTTTTGAGAGGAGAAGTGTCATTTTGTGGTTTCCACATAACCATCACTCCTCTTTTTCTATAAATTATTTAGCTCTAACAAGTGATTTGATTGTATTGCAGTAGAAGATTATTGTTTTGCAAGTCTAAACACCTGAAGCATTCAAACAAAGGACATATTTCACAAATATTTCATATTTGCTGTTGGGGTTTGGTGTCAGATTTAGGTGTGATCCGCTGGGCAGGTTATTGAATGGCAGCTCTGTTCCAGGGCTTTGGACATGGTGGAAAATCAACATGGATAATAACAGTTATATTACAGTGGTCTCACATATAATGCTCTAATTATGACTTGTTTTTTGTTGTTAATATGTTTTCATTTATTTATTCACTAAAATAGTTTAATTGATTTCTTGCAATGAGCCAAGAACTTTTCTGAATATTTGGGATGGTAACGTAATTGAAACTTGACTTAGACTTTTATAGTCAAGGGAAAACAAAGATATATGTTTATAATTTTTACATGTACTCTTAGAAGTGATCTGTTAGAATTTTTGATGATTTGGTGTATTTGGGTTGAAGATATGTGTCAGTTTTAACCCACTGTTGAAATCTTTGTTCACTTCTCAAAGGAATATTTAATAGTTTTAATAATATCTAATCGTACATAGGGAAAACTTAAAAATTTTCATCCAGACTGGGACAAGTGAATATGGGTACTATTTAAAATAGCTTTTTTCCGGGCCAGCCCTGTGGCTTAGTGGTTAAGTGTCTGCGCTCCGCCAGTGACGGCCCAGGTTCACATCCTGGGCGCGCACTGATGCACCGCTTACCGCCATGCTGAGGCAGAGTCCCACATACAGCAACTACAAGGATGTGCAACTATAACATACAACTATCTACTGGGGCTTTGGGGCAGCGGGGGAAGGAGGAGGACTGGCATGGATGTTAGTTAGCTCAGGGCTGATCTTCCTCACAAAAAATAAATAAAATAAAATAGCTTTTTTACAGCAGGCATAAAATGAATTGTCTCAGGCAAACCAGGAAGTATGGTCACCCGTATCATATGTTATGATTGTAAGTAGTATGTGTTTGTTTTTTTCTGTTTTATCATTCATATTTAAAAGTCTTGTGAATGAATCCAGATGGAAATGATTCCTCAGTCTCTTATACTCTATTTACACTTTATCAGAGGGCACACTTCAATGTACTTAATTATTTCTGTGTCATATTAGATGACTCTAGTGTCGTTTTTTTGTCTTACCTTCCATTAGAGTTTCAGAGCGGCTCATAATCCAGAAGAATTTTCTCATCTCTTTTTTCCTGCTGGAGAAAGCCTGTGTCTACTCAGCACATACATAATCTCCTCTGACTACTCACCCCAGCTATGATCCTGTATCATTTTTTAATGTTCTTTAGTACTTATCCCATAGCTTTCCAATGATTTTTTTCAGTTTCTGGTCCACTAAGTGAACTCTCTGAGGTTTTTAGAGGTCAGGAATCTTACTTACATTTTTCATGTTATAGTTACTTAGGTGTAATCAGGGAGAATTAAGTAGTTGTTGGATGTCTTATTTTTCAGGTGCTAGTGCAACTCAATCTTTTAGTTTTTAATGTTCTTTATGGTCCATCAGACCTTGGTATTTATTGAATACTAATGTCTCAGATGTTAAACATCACTGCTTTTGAAACATAGGTGTCACTGAGATGCAACTATTGATGTATTTTTTAGACTTCATCATGGAATCACATAATGAATAGTAAATTAAGAAACAGTCAAATAACCAACAATTTGTGTTTTTGGTTTCAGCACACCTATTTCAAAATGCAGATCCCACTTGACTATCTCTCTTAGACTTACAGGAAGACTTGGAGGTTTCCATTTAGTAGGAAAAATTTGTTCACTGTTTTCCTGTGTTCAAAACGTAGTGCTCAATGGCATAGAGGTTACAGAGATGAGTCAAGCCCAAGGTCGTGTCTTTGAGGAGTTTAGAGTATTTTAGGTGCAGAGTACATATGTAGAGTATGTTAAGAGGTACAGCTAAAAAGTTCTGAGAGTTCAGAGAAAGATTCTCTACTAGGGAGTTCAAGCGTGTCATTGAGTCTCACAGCACTGTTGTGGAACTTCTTCGATTTTTAAAAATTTTTACAATTTATTTATTTATTTATTTATTTTTTGTGAGGAAGATCAGCCCTGAGCTAACATCCAATGCCGTTCCTCCTTTGTTTTTGTTTTGTTTTGTTTTTTTGCTGAGGAAGATTGCCCCTGAGCTAACATCCATGCCCATCTTCCTCTACTTTATATGGGACGCCACCACAGCATGGCTTGACAAGTGGTGCCTCGGAGTGCACCCGGGATCCAAACCTGCAAACCCTGCACCGCCAAAGCGGAGCTCACCAACTTAACTGCTTGCGTCACAGGGCTGGCCCTAGTTTTTTTTTGATTTTTAACTGATGTGATTGGTTTATTGTTAGACTGTGTTGTAGGTGTACCTCATGTCTTTTCATTTGAAATGGTGAGTTATTCTATTATTACTTGGTTCAGAATGGTAAGATCTTTTAGGTAATGTTTATCTTTTAGGGGGTTGGAGAAGAGAAAGTCAAGATTGACCAATAGAACTGTTCAATTAAAGGAAACATTTTTTGAAATGTCCCATATGTGTAATATAAATAATAAGAATTTTGTTTAATTATTAAATAGTTTGAATTAATAACAAAAGATTCTAGGAAGACATAAAAATTTAGCTTGTTACTTCTGCTTTGTGACTTCTTTTTTTTTTTTTTTTTTTAATTGTGTGTGTGAGGAAGATCAGCCCTGACCTAACATCCATGGTAATCCTCCTCTTTTTGCTGAGGAAGACCGGCTCTGCGTTAACATCTATTGCCAATCCTCCTCCTTTTTTTCCCCCTAAAGCTCCAGTAGATAGTCGTATGTCATAGTTGCACATCCTTCTAGTTCCTGTATGTGGGACGCGGCCTCAGCATGGCTGGAGAAGTGGTGCTTTGGTGCGTGCCCGGGATCCGAACCGGATCCGCCAGCAGCAGAGCTCGCGCACTTAACCGCTAAGCCATGGGGCTGGCCCTGCTCTGTGACTTCTTCATGTAATATTTAGAGCCCCCTTTGAAAGGAGTTGTCCTACAAGTTGATTATGTAAAAAAAATTTTTTTTGGCCAGTCGATATCTAATATCTTCTGTACTTCATATTGAGGGCGTGAAGGTTTGTAGCATCACCTGAAATGTCAGAATTTTACACCAAATCAAACTAGATAAATGTGAATATCAATGTCCATGTATGGTTGAGGGTAGTGGTAGGGGGTATGAAGTTGAGTTTTGTAAGCATGCTCTTCTGATGAAATGCATTTATTTCTGTTTCAAATTTCGAATGATTTGAAGTATATGGGTAAGTTTGCCTCTTTGTCTTACCATCTCCTCCACTATATTGTGTACCACATTTCAAATCCTGTCTTTACTGGTTGTAAATTTACCATGTTTCTCACAAGGTAACTTTTACATTTAGCATGTTATTGCTTTTTCTAAATCCTACTTTTAAACAATTGATATTCTTGTTATAGTAGTTTCTCTTATAATTGTAAGTTTTAAGTGACGTTTTGAATTTTATTTAGTTACAACTTAAATATTTAAGTTCTGTATGTTGAATCTGTTGCTTTATCTACTTAGACAAAATATAGTATTTGTCAAAATTTCAAAGCTTCCGGTAGGTGACTAAGATAATTTATTTAATACTCAGTATCACAAACAGAAAAATATACTCTCCTCTATTAAGTATGTACTTTAATTCTTTATACATTGTAACACATATGCTGTGTTTGCTTCTTCCACTGCTTTCTTCTGTTGGTGGGACCAGTTTGGAATTGCTACTTGTGCAGTTTTTTTGTGTGTGTGTGTGAGGAAGATCAGCCCTGAGCTATCATCCGTGCTAATCCTCCTCTTTTTGCTGAGGAAGACTGGCTCTGAGCTAACATCTATTGCCAATCCTCCTCCTTTTTTCCCCCCAAAGCCCCAGTAGACAGTTGTATGTCATAGTTGCACATCCTTCTAGTTGCTGTATGTGGGACGCGGCCTCAGCATGGCCAGAGAGGCGGTGCATCGGTGCGCGCCCGGGATCTGAACCCAGGTGACCAGTAGCGGAGCGCGCGCACTTAACCGCTAAGCCACGGGGCTGGCCCTCTTGTGCAGTTTGTATTTGTTCTTTTGTTTCATCTTTCATGCCTTGATCTGGCCAGTCATGATAGTTGTTTTGACTTTGATAAGGAAATGTACTGGGCAAGAGGTTATGGGTAAAGAAATGCAAATCAGTCACCGGTATTATGTGAGCTTTGGTAAGATAATATTAAAAGTATTATGATTGTGTTGTAGCCGATATCATTATTGCTGATTTCTTTAAGAGTTTGGGATAAAATAACTAAATTTGAAGAATAATTAAATATTCGTAATCAGTTTCAGTTTTTAAAAGCCACCTCTTCAGAGTTTGCCATGACAATTGAAAATCATAATCTTGAAAATGTCCCTTGGGTATATAGATTAAAATAAAATTCTCAGCTGAATATAAATTTGTTTAAAAAATTAATTTGTTGAAAATATTTGTTCTCTTCTGTCTTCTGATGAATGCTGGATTATATGTAATTACATTTAATTCGTCTTCAGTTAGAAAGCTACCCTATTTATTAAAAAGTTTGCTACAGAGTCAGTTGAATTTGATAATGATTTCAGAATAATCTATTTGCTACTGTTACCTGAACCAGGCTTTAAAAATACATTGTTGAGTGAATCTAGTTTAACAGGTACATGTCTTTAGGTTAATGAATACAGTAAGCTAATAAGGCCCCGCTACTTGTATTTGTTCTTCCCACTTTTTCTGATTCGAAATTTAACAAGTTACAAATACTTATTGTTTTGTGACTAAAACTTGTGATATAAATTAAGATATACTTGGTTATTCAAAAAGAAACATTTTAAAGTTTTTTTTTAAAATAGACTTTGGAGTAGTTTTAGGTGCACACCAAAACTGAGCAGAAGGTACAGAGCTTTCTTATGTACCTTCTTTTCCACACATATGTACAGACTCCCTCACTATCAAATTCCCATACCACAGAGCAGTGCATTTGTCACAATTGATGAACCTATGGACACGTCCTCATCACCTGAGTCCATAGTTTATATTAGAGTTCACTTCTGGTGTTGCGCATTCTCTGGGTTTTGACATGTGCCCACCAGTAATGTACAGAATAGTTTCACTGCCCTAAAAATCCCCTGTACTCCACCTGCTCATTCCTTCTTCTTCCCTAACCCCTGGCAACCACTGATTCTTTTATTGTCTCTATAGTTTTGCCTTTTCCACGATGTCATATACTTGGAATCACACAGAGCCGTTTCATATTAGCTTCTTGGTAATATGCAATTAAAATTCCTATATGTCTTTTCATTGCTTAATAGCTCATTTATTTCTAGTGCTGGCTAATGTTTCATTGTCTGAATGTACAACAGTTTGTTTATCCATTCACCTACTGAAGGACATCTTGGTTGCTTCCAAGTTTTGACAGTTATGAATAAAGCTGCCATAAACATCCCAGTGCAGATTTTTCTGTGGACGTAAGTTCTTAACTCCTTTGGGTAAATACCAAGGAGCGTGATTGCTGGAGCGTATGGTAAGAGTATGTTTAGTTTTGTAAGAAACTGTTAAATGTCTTCCAAACTGTGCATACCATTTTGAATTTCTACCAGCAATGAATGAGAATTCCTGTTTCTCCACATCTTTGCCAGCATTTCCTCTTGTCAGTGTTTAGGATTTTGGCCATTCCAATAGGTGTGTTGTGGTGTCTCATCGTTATCTTAATTTGCAATTCCCTGATGATACACGATGTAAGGTTTCATTTTAGCAGTCGTAAATCTGAGAAACATTTCCCCAGTATTCATGGGTTCAGATATTTTGGAATTTATGTATTCAAATTGAGGGGAAAAAACACCATAGATTGTATATATTAAAAGATTGTCTTATGTTACTTAAAACACTTTTCCCCCTCCCTATCTAGCAGTGAGTGATATAGTGTTTTGAAAGTTAACAAATTGTTTTTAATTACCTAAATTAAAAATATTTTCCAAATATTCTCCGTTGGTTACGTTGGAAAGATTGCATGCTGTTGAGTTGTATCAATAGGAACGTGACTTATTTCCCTTTTTAATTTAAAATTATTTATTTTATTAGGAAAAGATTAGTTTGTTGATTTTACACCTTTCAATATCTTAACACTTTTTTAAATGAGTGAATCATTTATTGGCAAAGAGGCCTACTTTTTTTGGTGTTTTTTTCTTTATACCTATTTTCCTAATATTTTACATAATTGGTTTTTATTCCATTTTTTACTTCTGAATATGTTGTGTTTGTTACCTAGTATTTCCGAATACTAACTATTTCTGTTTAATTTCTTCCATGAATGTTTGACTAGCTATTTGATAATCTTATTCTTTTCTGTAAACTTATCTTGTGAAGGAAAGATTTGTTTCCAAGTGCTAAATTATTTGTTTTTAGGAAAAATTTTAGGAGTAATTAATGATGGAAAGGTTTAATTTTGTTACTTGCCAGAACGTACACGTTTCTCTAGAATTATATTTCCTTTACTGGATTTAAATTTCTATATCAGCATTTTTATATTAACATTTTTAGCATTTATATTAGCATTTTATATTTAACATTTTCTTTATTAAGACGTGGAATCTAAATGGCACATGGTAATTCCTAGACAATCCTTAGAAGCTTCTTCAGAGACATACATGAGACGTCTTTACAAATTTAAGAAGAATAATGATTATGGCTGTTAAGACTGTGTTCACTCAAACAAGAATTTAGGTTGATCAAAGTGTTAGATGAGCATATGTTGTCATTGATTGTAAAATGTTCTTCCAGTTGATACTATGTTAAGTTAGTATTTATTTAGTTCACAGTTGCCTAAACCTAAGGCATTCATATTATACTTTGTTTTAGCCTTATCTTTATACCATGTAATTCCTTCAAATTAGGTTATCTAAAAAAAAAAAAACACAACTATGATATCTTTAAAATCACTGATAGTCTAAGTATTAAAATAAAAATATTCATATTCTACATAAAATAACGTTAAGTTCTACACTTTGAAGTATACTGATTTAGTTAATTTACATTAGTGCCAATTTTCTGCTACTTTATATTTTCATGAACAAATACTGACTGGAATGTAAAAACAGTGGTTCTCAAACTTAATGGTTTTGAAATCCTTGTACACTATTAAAAATTATTGAAGACCCCAAAGAGCTTTTGTTTAGGTTATATCAGTGTTTACCATATTAGAAATTAAAAGACAAATTTGAAAGAAAATGAGTTGTAGTGGGAAGAGTGGCCTTATTTTACGTTTTTCGCAAATCTCTTTAATGTTGGACTTAGTGGGAAGAGTGATACAGTTTTACTGTTTTGTAAATGTAATGTTTCGCTCTATAGACAATGGCTGGCTTCCCATGTTTGCTTCTGCGTTCCATCTATTGCAAAATGTTCTGTTGGTTAAAGTACCTGAGGAAAATCGGGCTTCACATGGATAATTAGTTAATGGAGACAAGTATATTTCAGATAATTGTGGATATTCTTATTTGACACTGCAGTAAAACTTGAAAAGCAGTAATTTCTTAAAAGTGTTCTTTTGCATTACAATCCATTGGTCTACCTTGAATCATGGTGTAATGTCATGTACCCGAACATTAGAAAAAAGCTGATCTATTGAGTTATGCAAATCTTCCATATTTTAATGTATTTATTATGCAAAATTAAAAACAAATCACATTTCTTAATATCAACCACTGATGTTGTTAGAGAATTTCTGCCAGATACACAAGTCAGTAACCATAGTATGTCTGTCAAATGCTGTCTGAAGTAAAATCTTGTTCCAAGTATACAGTGTCTCATTTAGCTTGCAACCCAATCACAGGAATGGTTTTTCTTGAAATAACCACCCTACTTCACAGTGCAGCAGAAGTGCTTTATGTATATAACCTGTTTTGTTGCACAGAATATTAAAAAGACATGTATCCAAGGATAGTGATTTAATAAAATTAATAATTTTACTGCTTCATCCAGGTATTCATAATTGAACGTCTTTAACTGCAATTGTATGGATGTAAAGAATACAGTGATTACCAGTAAAAATTGAATGCAAGTGTCTTGTGCTAAAACACCAAGGTTTTTGCTCACCATTGCTTTTGCACCATCCATGCGAATGTTAGTAGAGTGAAAAGCCCAATTGGATCATAGTATTATAATTATGTTATAGTTTTAATAAGATGTGAAATAGTTTTGAATTTATGCACTTCCTTAAAGGGTCTTGGGGACTGTTAGTACTCTGTGAGCCACACTTTGAGAACTGCTGTTTTAGTGAAATCCTGCTTTGATATGTGATTCTGGAAACCAGTCATACTTTGCTTGCCTTTTTGGTCAGCTGTGAAGTTAAGCATACTTCAGTGACACACTTTCAGGAATATATGCAAAATTCTTTTAATGGAAAGGTACACTTCTTATAAACATTCTAAGAATAAATTTAAAAGCTTGCGTTTTCTTAATCTTTTAATTCTTGAAAAATGAAGTGCCCCATGAAGGTGAAAATTTTATAAACTATTTTGGCAGAATTTTGTAGGTCAGCTCAACTGCTTACTATATGTATGACCTTGAGTAAGTTATTTAACAGCTCTGTGCCTCAGTTTTATGATCTCTACAATAGGCTAACAGTAGATGCACTTCATAGGGTTGCTATCAAGATTAATTGAATTAATTAAAACTGAGTTTTCTTGATAGCTTTATCATTTTATTGTAACATAGTCTTTTGAGATTTTGTTTACATGTAAGTTGTTTCATGTGAGACCACAACTCTTAACTTTTGGTAAAGTAATAAAGCATCATTAACATTCATTTTGTAAAAATATCATACATATTATATACCAGTTCTAAGTTAAAACATGTTAGAAGTAATTCATAGGAGAAGTGAGGGCCTTGTGTATTGCTTTTTGGGCAGATACACAGTTATAGTGAACTTCAAGTGATTTTCCTTATTGATAATTGATATATCAAGTTATATTGAGAAGTACCGTCTTAATTTCCATTGATAACCCTACCCTTAAAAATAACCTCTGCCTCTTGCATTTTACCGGAAGTATGTAGCAGTGGGTTTATAGAAAGTAACAGTAAACTTTTTTGTTTTGTTTTGTGAGGAAGATTGGCCCTGAGCTAACATCTGCCAACTTCCTCTTTTTGCTGAGGAAGACTGGCCCTGGGCTAACATCTGTGCCCATCTTCCTCCATTTTATGTGGGACGCCACCACAGCATGGCCTGGCAAGTGCTGCATCAGTGCACTCCCGGGATCCAAACCCGGGCCTCCAGCTGCAGACCGCGCGTACTTAACTGCTACGCCACAGGGCCGGCCCCAGTAACAGTAGCCTTAAGACATGACTAGGAAGCTGGAAATTTCTTTTGCTCCTGAAATAATTAAAAAAGGATCTATCTAATTATACTGTCTCCTTTTGTTATCTTATGAGTGAAGCTGTATAAAATAGTACTCAGTAATTTTCTTTGAGGAAATAAATTGTATGTATATTTAGTGAAAAATGCTGTTATACACATGTGTTGCTCAACAACAGGGTTACATTCTGAGAAATGCATTGTTAGGCAGTTTTGTCATTGTGTGAACATCATAGAGTGTCCTTACACAAACCTAGATAGTATATCCTCCTACACATCTATGCTGTATGGTACTAATTTTGCGGCACTGCCGTTGTATATGTGGTCTGCTGTTGACCAAAACATCGTTATGCAGCGCATGACTATATACAAGTGGTATTTTAACATAGTGATATGCTACATTAGCGTGGATTATTGTAAGACATTTTGGTTATTTCATTTAGAGAAGATAATTTAGAACTGGAACTAGTTTATAGTAGAGCATCAAAAAGAGAATGTTATGGCCACTGTTGAGTAGTTGACTTAAAACCATAGATCTCTTCAGTACGTTAATGTATTTTCCACAAAATTTTGTTCATGAAGATAATGGAATAATAGAATAATTTACAAATAATTTTCAGAAAGTACTTTGTGAGTTATAAAGCTAAACATTGTTATTTCAGAAAGTGATATATAAAGTTGAAATTATAAAGAGACAATAAAAGGTTATGTCTCCCCCTTGCTCCCACCAATGAGTTATTGGCATCCAGTTAGGGTGTTGGCGTATGTAAGGGGGATTTGAAAATTGAAGTCTTGAACAGTGAGAGAGTAATACTCTCTGTTGCTGATTAGATATTGGGTTCCTGATCTTTCATAGTTAAGGCAAATCTCAAAGTAAAAATATAAGATAAACCCTTGTCCCCCAAAATGTCATGATCATAAAATCCATGTATTTTACTCTGTAGTGCTGGAGTGGAACCAGCTTTTCGGTAAGTATCTGCCATATATAAATAATACCTGGAAGATTTTGAGTATGCTGCAGCAGTCCACACTTTATCAGAAGTTTCTAGTGATTAGATGCCATCTTGGTTTGATTTCTTGATAATAGTGCTAAGTGTGATTATAAAATAGTGTTTTCCATATAATTGGAAAATTATATGGCTTAGTAGTTAGCTTTATAAACTAGTCTAGCTTTTTTGCTCGTCAATAATAGTATCCACTAAAATAGTCAAAATTTTATGAAAAGAGACATTATTAGGAAAGTTAAAAAATAGCTTTGAGAAAGATTTGGCATTTAAATTTTCCAAATAATGTGACAAAATATTTCTTCATGATGCCTTGTAAATGGTGTTTTTCTTGTACCATAGCTTCAAGACTACCTTTTGAGGCATCTCCGTTAGTTTAGATGGGCAGATGATGTACTGCTTAGTGACATTTATCCATCATAGGCTTTTATTTTGTTTGTTTCTAGCTTTATAGGTGCTTTTCACCAGTTATTTTGCATTATTCCTACAAACAAATTGCAAACACATTTTCATAAAGTCGCTTTCAAAAGAAAAATTATGCTGTCTTTAGATTTAGACATTGCTACTTTGTCTCAATGTTTTTAACACACTTGTCTGATACTGGAAAAGATCATCAAATAATAGTGTAGATTTCAATCATATAATATGTTGAGTAATTTCACTTAGAGATTTCATTGAAGTTAATTTTATATAATTATTGTTATTAAATGAAGAGTTTTTAGGAAGCAGTTTCTATACTGAAATTTAAAACATTTTGTACCTTTGTATGACCTTTTGTGTCATAGTTAACCTCAAGAGCATGTTGTTTCAGAACTTGCCAACTGTGTAATAACACTTTTATTTAGGTTTCTAAGTAAAACCCCTGTGCAAATAAAGGAAACAATGTTATGTCAAGCTTTCAATAATGAGTGTAGTGGAGACTTTTATGGTATATCTGTAGGTCCTGGGTGAAATAATGCTTGAGTACTTTAATAAAAATGCAAAGATGGATTATAGTGTTTCAAAAATGAAAATCGTCTATAACTTTATTTTTAGCTTAGTGTCCCAGAGCTGTTGGTGTTGTATTTTGAATATAATAGTAGTTAACAGTTGTTTCTCTTTTAAGACTTTAGCGACCTGGGAGGAAAAAATAATTGGCCCTGGTGGTTATTATTACTGTATTTTTCCTTTCTTGGAATCTGAGTACGTGTCTTTGATCTGTTGGAATAAAAACATTAAAAGTATTCTGTGGTAGATTTTATGTGATCTGACATTGATAATCTAGCAGTATAAACTGAGTGCTCTAAGCACTTAGGGTATATTAAGCATTGGGAGACTGAAGTTTCTTTTAAATGTTTTTATTAAGTAAATGATGTTGGAAAATTTAAATATTTTAATGGAAAGTGATGTCCCAATTTATTCTTTTCTTTTTGATTTTAGATGGGAAATGTAAAGTCATAAGCTCAATAGGTTGACTGTGACAACTATGTTTACTTACAGAGAGAACAGGAAATGAGAATGGGTGATATGGGTCCCCGTGGAGCAATAAACATGGGAGGTAGGGATTTGAAGCAAAAGGCTTCTGTAACTTACTTGTAATTCTTTGGGAACTGTACATGCTGTTTGTGGTATCTACATATCATTAACAAACAAAAATTTGGAAACAAACTGAAATTTGGAAACAACATTTGTAATGACAAAAACTTGCATTTATTAAATTGAAAAAATATACAAGTATATTAAAAATATATGCCTAGGAAGAACATGTTCATTTTATTTATGTGAAGGCTAAAAGATGTACTATGTATTACTAGATTTAATGAAAGAAACCTGTAACCAGGTTTTGATACATCAGAAACTTGTTCAGTCATTGCATAATGTAATACAGCTATGTTGCATTTTTTAAAATCAAATTTTATGCCTTCAGATTGGCTTTTTTACCTTGGAAATTTGATAGTTTCTGAGTTTAGTGCTTTTAGACTGAGAGCATTTTATAAATTTCTATTTTAGGGTAACCTTTTGTGTAACTTTGAAGCTAATTTTATTCGTTTTACTGAAGGTTTAACTTACTTTGCCCTAACCTACAGTGTTGTGCTCAGAAGTGCACTGTTTGGAGACGTTCTTGACTTGTCAAGGAAATGAGATGTGTCTTGCACATTTAGGCTAACGCATATCTTTAGAGTTGATGTAAAGTTTTTAAGAAAGTACCTATGTTAACATCTTTCATATTGATTGGCTGTATAATCAGGTTGTCAGGGAAACAGTATCAAGTAAATAAGCTGAGGGAAAAATAAGTGTGGGATGTTTTCATAGGTCTCATTAAATTTGAAATGTCATACATTTAAAAATTAGATAAGTAATTTTTTTGTGTGTGTGTGTGTGAGGAGATCAGCCCTGTGCTAACATCTGCCAATCCTCCTCTTTTTTTGCTGAGGAAGATTGGCCCTGGGCTAACATCCCTGCCCATCTTCCTCTACTTTATATGGGATGCCACCACAGCATGGCTTGCCAAGCAGTGCATTGGTGCGCGCCCGGGGTCCGAACCGGTGAACCCCAGGCTGCTGCAGTGGAGCGTGCGCACTTAAGTGCTTGCGCCACCAGGCTGGCCCCAATAATTAAATTTTATATATTCATTTCACGTTGTCCAACAGAAGTTGTCATGAGGTTAAAGTCTTTACATAGCTCAAATGTACATTTTGTTGTAAAGATTGCTGTAACATTCCAATATGTATAACATGCACACCCACTGGAAAAGTCCAAATTGTACTTAGATAGTGTATGGAATAAAAAAATCTTACAGCATCTAATATGTGGAGTGAGCATTTTCCGTGATCGGCCTTTTCCTCCCTACCTCTCATGCCAGTTTCTTTGCCACTGCCAATCAGATAATCTAAAATTGTTTATTGCTGTTTACTTGATCACTTTTCTTATTTACCAGTAAGTGGTTACTGAGCATTTCTGGTATGCAAAGGAAGAGTGAAACATGGTCCTTCCCCTTAAAGAATTTAATTATTCAGTTGGTACGATGGATACATGAAATAATTAGTGAACAAAGAGTACACAAGTAGTTCTAAATTATGAAGCACAGTTGAGTACATAATAATGTACAAGTAATTCAGTATTTATGTCTTTTTTTAAAGTAAATTGTGGGATAGTGTATAATACAATCCAGGTGGTTTTAGAGATTATAAGTGTGGGGTTATTATGGATTGTAATTATTAGAGTATCATTAATATCAGAACCAAACTGGAAATATTTCTGATGTTGCAGAGACCCTGAAAACATTCTGACTGCTTGATTAGCAACTTTCTCAGAAGAAATATGAGAGTATGCCTTTAGATTTCTTATTTAGTTAGGAATTTAAGAGAATTAAAAAATTTTTATGGCATTTTATTCACCAGAGAACCATATTTACATTTGAGCACTTACTCAACTTGCCTAAAGTCCAATCTGTTTAATTTTCTCCTCTTTACATTTTATTCAATGTGAGACTTTATCCTAATGGTTTACTGGAGTTTGAATCATTATCATGCAGTTAAATATTGCTACGTCAGTAAATTATCATATCCTGTTAAGTTTCATTGCTCGCATGTTGCAGTAGATTTTCTGGTTTATTACCAGTGTGTGTACCAAGTGAAGCATAGATTATAAAACTGCTTTTCAGGGGTCCAGATAATTCTAACATTTCTTAGATCTTTGAATTTAGTTTAAATATAGCTGTGTGGTAGAAGACGTAATTGCTAAAATAAGACACTGCTTCAACTACTGATAATTGGAAATATTATTTTTGATTTTTTTATACCCATAGTTGTATAGTTATATTTGAATCTCACAAGTTAGGTGTAACAATTATGTTCTGTTAAAAAGAGGAAAAAAGCCTAGTTCTTGATCTCTTCTTTTTGGGGAGGTTGGGGTAAGATTTCTCTTACATACTGCCTCCAACCTTCCTGATGTCCATTGTGGGAGATGATGTGGAAGTCTCGTAAAGATTTTTATTTATAGCCATGCTAAGGGAATAGAAATATCGTTGGGTAGTTAAAGTGTAGATTTGTCAGCAAGAACATTTTGGGATTGAGGAAATAATTCCTTCCCTTTGAAGTTGCTAGGTTCTTGGGAATTAGGTTCAGAAAGAGCAGTGTTGCCAGGGACTAGTTGGGAGTAAGATTTTTTCCTCACAGCTGCTCCCTGGACTCAGCCATATATAGATTTCCAGCTACATTAGATAATGTGAGGTTGAATCAAAACTTCAACTCCTGTTACAATGTGTTTTTGAGAAATTGAATTCTGAGTGTTGTAAAATTGACCTACATAATGAAATACTAGAATAAAACTCTGAAGTTGGACTCAGTCTTTTTTTATGAATTTTTAATGAAAAACAAGTATGAGAACTTCAAAAATGAAAAAATTCAAAGATACCTAAAAATGTGTTTGAGGCCATTGTAAATGTAGTTTTACAGCTCAAACACCATTGCCAGTAACATGAGACAGGTGGATATCTTTTTCCTGAAAAAATTTGACGTGTATCTGATTGTTCCTATTTCCAGAATTTCAGCATGTCGAAAAAATTCAAATAGTGGTATTAATATTTTATCTGTATTTGGTTGCAGTTGCTTTTAAAAATAAGTTTTGTCATGATGAGTCATTTCAGGTTTTTTTGGTGTAGATTACATATTTCTACATAAAGTTAAAATACAGTACATCTATAATTTTGGGAGACGTTCAGTAAGTAACCATATAAAAGTGAAGAAGTTTATTACAGTGAACTTTATATATATATTGGAGGAAATGGTTTCTCCTCTCACAACTTAATGCAATTTACATGGTAATATTTTTAGTCATGACTTTAAGAAAATTAAGTGGTTTCCTAAATGCTAATCCTTTGCTGTTAATTTAAACTGGTAGAGTATGGTCACCATTGTAAGGGATTAATTGGTTAAGAAGACGACTACAGCAAATAATACTGATTTTTAAAAAACTTTCAAGCTTTTATAGTCTCAAAAGTCCTAAAATAATTGATAGCCGTCTCATTTGTTTTATGTACATTTGTTTTTGGGATGAAAATTCTACAGCATAGGTAATACTGTGTTATAGAGTAGATAATTGAGTGTCCAATTCTCAAGGAAGGAAAATGATTTTGATGGTAGTCTTGCTATATAGATTGCATAAGTATTGTTGAATTTTTGATGTTTACTAAACTAAGATAGGACAGCTCTAAGTATAGATTGTTTTGCATAGATGCGTTTAGCCCAGCACCTGCTGGTAACCAAGGTCCTCCTCCAATGATGGGTATGAATATGAACAACAGAGGAACTATACCTGGCCCACCAATGGGTCCTGGTCCTGCCATGGGACCAGAAGGAGCTGCAAATATGGGAACTCCAATGATGCCAGATAATGGAGCAGTGGTAATGTATCATAAACATTATTTTGATTATATTCAATTATATATACTTCTACCCCAAAGGTAACTTCACACTTAACATAATTTGGCATCATTTTTTTTGGCAGAAAAGATCAATATCCAATGAAGAAAAAATAATGTTGTGCAGTTGTTATATGTTGCTTTATGAGAGGCAATTTTTAAGTATCCTAAGAGTTAGGATTACCATTCATGGCATGCTTTTGTACTTAAGTATATAGCAAACACAGTTGTTAATTATAGTTACTTTTAATTTGTATCCACCTTCTAGCAGCATTCAGTGTGACAGTCAGGTATTTTATGATTGTGTGCTTTTCCTGTGTGGACTCCTTGCCTTTGGTGGGGAACAAAATGTGTGGAAACACAGCTTTTAGTGAACATTTTTAGTAACAAATCACTTATGATTAATTTCCGAGAAATTAACTGTATTTTAACTGTAAAATAATTTACGTTAAAGTTTGAAAACATTTTAAATTTACATGGTTGCATTCTTATTATAGAATTACTAATTATATTTGCTACTAAATGTAAAGTAGACAATTTTATGTTTTGGTTTTGAGAGTGTGAAGATATCTTTGTGGCGGTTAAATACGATAAAAACTTTTTTCAGCTGTAATTATTATGTTTGAATTTCGGTAGCAAGACTGATAACTTTTTTCATTTCCATTAAAGTCTATCACTATCTAAATGAGGCTTTATATCGGCAAAACATTTTCTCATTTGGTTTTTGTTAATGGTTGTTCTGAATAACATTTAGAATAGGAAAGTTGGTTGATTATATATTTTGAAAGGGCGGTTTACTTTTGGAACTAGCACAACAAGTCTTAAGGTGCCGTTCCTGCCAAGAAAGAAGCACTGCCAGTTAAACTCAGATATGCCATCAGCTATAAATCCATCCTGATCTCAGAGTTGTCAAAACAGAATGTGTGTCTTAGAATTGATGGATGCAATGCTTGATCATTTTAAAATTTATTTACTTAAAATGCAATCTTTAAGAATTTTGAAAAATTGGATTTGCTAACAGGTGTGTGTGTGTGTGTGTGTGTGTGTGTGTGTGTGTGTGTGTGTGTGTGTGTGTGTGTGTGTGTGTGTGTGTGTGTGTGTGTGTGTGTGTGTGTGAGAGAGAGAGAGAGAGAGAGAGAGAGAGAGAGAGAGAGAGAGAGAGAGAGAGAGAGAGAGAGAGAGAGAGAGAGAGAGAGAGAGAGAGAGAGAGGAAGATTGGCCCTGAGCTAACGTCTGTTGCCAATCCTCCTCTTTTTGTTTGAGGAAGATTGTCGCTGAGCTAACATGTGTGCCAGTCTTCCTCTACTTTGTACATGGGATGCTGCTGCAGCATGGCTTGGTGAGCGTGGCGTAGAACCGCGCCCGGGATCTGAACCCATGAACTCAGGGCCGCCGAAGCGGAGCATGCGAACTTAACCGCTATGCCATCAGGCAGGCCCCCAGTTTTTTTTTTAAATGTGTGTTTGTACAGGGAGGAAAAACAGGCAGTGCCATAATATCTACTGTGATCAGATGGTGCATAATATAATTAGTGTACTTGTTTCCTTCAATGGAGGCTTTATTTTGTAGTAAAATATCTGAAAGCTAGCAAAAGCTTGTACTACTTTGGTTAAGTTTTTGTGTAGCATATAATCATCAGAAAGTAACTTAGAAGTAATATTAACTGGCCCGTTTCCCCCCCCAACCCTGAACTGTTCAATTTCGTTTAAATATTGCCCATGGCCTTTCTCACACTGACATTTCACTACTGCACGTAGAGGTTCTGTTCAACCTTTGAGATTAATATATGTGCTCATTATTGTGCAGTTTCTCAAAATAGGTGATTCACATTTAATAGTGCTGTTAGTAGTGCATGTTAATAGTGAGTTTTTAAAAGTAAACTGTTTTCTCAATAATAGTCTTTCCAGAAAAGCATGTCAAAAGTTTTCATACTGAAATTATAACTCTTTGTGTGTTTGTACTAGTACTTTATATGGTGAAAGCATTGCTGTTCAAAATTTTTAGAATGTTTACTTTTTCGAACAATGTGGTCTGCTCCCCAGTTTCTCTCTCTGATTTTTTAAAAGTATTTTTATTACACAGCACAGTTACATGCAATATAAGCTTTTTAATAAAAGAAATCAGAATATAATGCTGATTAGGTTTAAGATGCATTTACTTATAAAATCGGTTCTTTTTTTCATGGAATTGGAGTATAGCATTAGCAATATGTAACTCTTCAGATGCTTTTTTTTTTTTTTTTTTTTTAACATAGTAACTAATTAAATTGCTCCTTTCTTCCTTCTATGTGTGATCCTGATTCTGCTGGACTTTCTGCTGAACTTCATGACACCACCACTTGGGATTTTGCCAATTTTTCTTGTCACTTACATTTGGTGTGTTCCAAATGGACTTCATATTTATTATGTGGTATTATAGCATAATGATAGATTTCCGCAAGGACCGCCATCTCAGATGGGATCACCTATGGGTAGTAGAACAGGTTCTGAAACCCCTCAGGCACCAATGAGCGGTGTAGGACCTGTTAGTGGTGGTCCTGGTGGTTTTGGTAGAGGAAGCCAAGGGGGCAACTTTGAAGGCCCCAATAAGCGTCGTAGATATTAAACATTCTTTCATTCCTGGCTATTTAGAGAAAAAAAATTCAGTGGTATGCCTTTACATTTTCATCTGTTACCTGGAAGAAATGGTTTTATTGTTAACATATGTAGACTTTAAAGTTTTTCCTTTGTAAAACTTGAGGTTTTTGTATTTTTCTTTATTCATAAGCTTTGTAGATTAGAATGGTAATGATGCTCATCGTTGTGAATGTTTAAACGTGTTTGTGACTTTAGCTAAAATAAGTATGCCATAGTACTGTGAAATCTATGTAGTTAATTTCAATAAAGAAATCATTTTGGATCATTTAAAAACGTTATTAGTGGTATTCTCTTAAAGTTTTACTAAGATTGTTTAACAGTAATACTTTGGTTGCTTTAACTAATATCAGCCATTTAAAAATGAAAATGATTTTCTGCTTTTTAGTTTGTGCAAGTAGCACTGAAGATAGAAGCTTAGTGAAAGCTAATGTCAGTAAAGGGTAGATAGAGCAGTACTTTGGGGAGGAGTGGGAATGAGAGTTCACATTTGTATAAACCTTTCATGTTCTGTGAAATCAGAGTTGCTGTCTGCATTTCATATAGATTCTGAATATTCAAATATTCTGAGAAGGAATATTAAGGATATCTTTGTCCTGTGCTGATTTTTCCAAATAAATCTTTTGAATCTTGAAAACAAACTGTTTGAAGGCAAATCTCTTTTGCTTATAAAATGATATCTATTTTTCATCTTACCGGCCATTATTTTTTTGGTGTCAATATCTAGATCTTACCCTTTAAATTTTCTTTAAAATCAAACAATAGTGTTAGGTTGGCTGTTAAGTGAGGATGTACTGTGTGATTTAGAATAATTTAGCCATTTCTTGAGAATGCTGGTTTCTAGAAGTATTAAACATGGCTTGAACCTGCAGTGTTGTAAATATTTTCGTATAGTTTGCTAATTCTCTCCAGTAAAACTTGTCTGACAGGCTAGATGTGTTTGTCTTCAAGGAATGTGGTTCAAGTGTTGATTTTTACAAAAACAGAGAATTAACTTGAGAATGGCTAGAGTCATTGGAATCAGATTAGATCCCTCTATTATCAAATATGTATTTTGAAGTTTGATTTTTTAATGCTAGGGAGAAAGTGATTTTATCACATTATAATTTTTCTTCCAAAACAAAGTCCTCGGTGTATTTAAAATTTTGTATGTTAGGCATGTTTAATTTAAAATTACGTTTAAGGAATCACATTTAACTTAAACCACAAATCGAATGCATCAGCCATTGATCATATAGCATAGTTATTTCTCACATAACATGTCACTGTGTTACTAGATCATGCTTTTAGCATTGGTCTGAACAACAATGTTCTTTTTAAATGAACAGTATGTAAAATTACCTCTCATTTTTGCATGGTTTCTGTTTTTGCTGGAACGCATACTTTGGAAAAAAAGAAATTTGGTTGATTATTTAAAATCTTGCATAAAAGCAGCTGGCTGTAAAGCATAATTGAGATGCATTCTTTTGTACCAATTAAATTTTTCTTATGTACTGTTTCATGTGATATTTTTTAGACACAACAGTATGGATGGAATTATTTTCTAGAATTTGCCGTATTCATTGGCTTTTGTGTTTGGCAAATGTTTGACAACATGATTTGGAGATTGTAAAATAATAGTCAAAGACTTTCTCATCACATTTTCCATGAGTCTGAGTTGGCAGGGAGTGGGATTTCTTTTAATTTATGACAATAATTACAGTGTGGAGAGTTCTAACAAGTTAGCTTTAATTTTTAAATGATATCTGTTGCACCTAAATTTGCCTTTCCCATCATCTATAATTTTATTCATATAATGCTTAGGTAATTTTTAGCGTTGTATTTTGCTTCAAAGCTGAATTCAGACTGGGAGAAACTTTATCCTTTGATGTTAATCCAAGCTATCTTTGGCCAAGGCTGTGAAATTCTGTAAGATTCATTTCAAGAACAGTGGAAAGCCAGTGCACAGAGATGTCCTAAGCTCCTGAACATTCTAGTGTCCGGCTCAACTCTGGCTCCAAGAACAGAGTTCTACACAGCTTTTCCCCTGCATCAAGAAAATCCTTGTTCCAGTACTTAATCAAGTTTACCCTGGGAGCAGTCAGCTTCTGAGTGACAGTCACGTGGAGCATCTGTGAACTCTTAGTTACTCAGTTTTTTAGTGTTTTTGTGTAGTTAAACAACTTTGTGGCTGGTTCACTCAGAAATTTTTCGTGTGAATTAGTATACCAAGGAAGATACTTGAATGTCATTTGCTAACAAGTGGTAGATACAAAAATAAAGAATAGTATTAGCTTTTCTAAGTAAATGTGAATTTGTCATATATGCTTCTATAATTCTTTCCATAAGAAGGTATTTTGAAACAATTTTAGTATTATAATATCACAATAGTGTGTTCCTTTTTGTGTCATGATTCAAAACCGAGTTCAAAGTCTGCAGGATTTAGGTTTTATATGCTATTAATATGTAATTAATATGCATAAAATAAAGGAACACCGATGTTCCTAATTGTTTTATTTTAGCAGTGTATTTTGTCAGAATTTCCCCATTTTTGTTTATTTTGAAAATAAATGCATTGATTTTCTTCTTGACAGATCTAGTTTTTAAAGAACTTTTCATTCACTCATATTTCATAAAGCTCAATTGATTATTCCTTGAGTTTTTGGATTTTTCTCTTTAAAGTCAGTACTGAACATTCAATAGAAGAGATTACATATTTGTTTAACCCTACTATATCAGTAATACTAGGGAAAAAATATCTGTTTCAGCTGGAATTGCTATTTAATAGAAATAGAAATTGTCAACAGGGACAGTATCTGAAACATTGGATCTTGTTTCTCAAATACTATTTGAAATTATACCTTTGCATTTTATTCAGAAACGTATATGTTGAATATTTCATTAACTTGGTGTTTATATGTAAAATGTATAATAGTTGCTCAATATCAGTGTGAATGATTAATAGTCACTAATTAATAAATGGAGGTTAGGTTGAGAATTACAACAGAGATTCCAAATGAGAAAAAGAACATAAATGTGTGATTGAAAGGAAGTGTTTTGTGAAAGAATATGATCAAATGTATATTTAAACCTTCAAAAGGTTTGAAATTTAGTGTCAAATGAGACTAGTTAGAAATAGAAGGGACACGTTATTTTGCAAAAATAGAGGAAATTTCCTGTGGAGTACTGTGGTATTTAAATGTTTTGTCTGTGTGAAGAGTTTTGTTACAATATCTAATGACATGATAAAATATATTTCTGAAGTTTGAGAGGGTAGCAATGATTTAAAAAGTCACACTTATTTTCAAGAATAAGGTGGTGAACACCCACATACCTAACTCCTAGGTTCAACAGTTGTAAATGTTTTTCTGTGTTTATTTCATAGTTGGGTAGACATTTGTAGACATGGACTTAGTTTTGGTGGAGGGGCGGCAAACTACTTCAAAGTAGCAAGTCTCTCTCTCAAGTTTTATAGCCCAGGATGGGTTTATGTCATCATAAACAAATCATGATTAAATAAATTGAGACTAATTTCATACTTTATAAGAGCATTATTTCCTTTCTAGCACCTTTCATTAGTAAATTAAAAAAAAATAGGAAACAGTTTTAGTGTGCTGAACTTTACATATTGTTTTTTTCTGTTGTGTAAAATGAAGTGTGCATTCAGTTTCCTAATTGAATGTGGTCGAGTAATTTATAGAACGTCATTCTGGGGAAATAGTGAAAAATTTCACTATTTTTATAGTATTTGTTAAATTTTTTTTAGTATCTGATCTTTAAAATCTGGATTTACGATTATATATTGTTTTAGCTTTTCTTTTTTATGTCAAAAGCGCTGTCTTCTAAGTGTAGGAAAAACATTTTGAAATTTCCTTTTGTTTCCTTGATTATTGAATAACAATATTAGTGATTAAAGTTAGAATCTTATAAGACTGAATATTTAAAGGCTCAACAAGAGTGCTGTGTTATCTTGGGAATATTATTTGACTTCTTGTGTTTTTCTATAAAGCTATGTTTAGATTATAAATGTCTCTAAGGGTTCCTTTTGGTTCAAACTTATTTATTTATTTATTATTTTTATTTACCTCGTGGAATTAGCAATATGTACTTTCCTTGTTTTATGTTACTTAGTTTATCTTTGCAGTAAGAGAAGCTTGTATTTTCTAGATGGAGGATACTGCATTTCTTAAAGTGATTTAGCCAGAGGTCATAATACACTTTTTTTTCTTTTTTTTTGTGAGGGTGATCAGCCCTGAGCTAACATTCGTGCTAATCCTCCTCTTTGCTGTGGAAGACCGGCTTTGAGCTAACATCTATTGCCAATCCTCCTCCCTTTTTTTCCGTAAAGCCCCAGTAGATAGTTGTGTCATAGTTGCACATCCTTCTAGCATAGCCGGAGAAGCGGTGCGTCGGTGCGCGCCTAGGATCCGAACCCGGGCCGCCAGTAGCAGAGTGTATGCACTTAACCGCTAAGCCACCGGGCCGGCCCATAATATATATTTTAAAGATTTTATTTATTTATTTTTCCCCCAAAGCCCCAGTACATAGTTGTCTGTCATAGCTGCACATCCTTCTAGTTGCTGTATGTGGGACGCGGCCTCAGCATGGCTGGAGGAGTGGTGCCTCAGTGCGCACCCGGGATCCGAACCCGGGCCGCCGGCAGCGAAGCGCACGCACTTAACCGCTAAGCCACGGGGCCGGCCCCATAATATATATTTTAAAAAATTCTTTTTCCACTATTTTGTTTTATGGCTTGAACCATCTTTGTTTATTTAAACATCTTAAGTTAGAATTACTGTTTGTCTTTCTGAAGTAAAATGAATTTTAAGAGATAGTATTTTGCTTACACGTAAATAAAATTTCAGTTCTGTTTTGTAGAATATAATCGCCCAAATTTCATGTGAGGCATTTCTGTCTCAAACTTAAGATTCGAGTTAGTAGGATTAGGTAGAATTAAGAAGTGCACTTACTTAGTTTGAATACATGATTTTTTTCTTTTTTAACTTTCCTTATTTTTAAAGAAGTATAGTCAATAAGAAATGGTTTTTAGTTATTCATTAAACACCAGGGTCCTGCATTGCATCAGTAGTAATGTAAGTGGACCTTATATTTCTGAAATGCTCTGCTGTGTGCATTTTTGGTGGTGTTGAAGACTTTGGAATTGATATTTATATCTAAAATTTGTTTCAAGGTCTGAAATTATCATTACAGAATCAACTTCACATTTTTATTATATATTATACATCACAAGGTAGAAAATATGTGTGTATGAGGTAGTATCAGAAACTTACGTCAGTAGCCACAGTAATCCTTTGTTTTATATTATATCTGTGACTGGATCTCTAAGATGTTATTCCTAGTTCTATTTTCTTTTATGCAAAATGTCAACCAACTAGACATTTGTGAATGTGAATGAATTTTTGCATATGTTTTTGGATTTGGGAAGAACTATGTAAATGTAATCCTGTCACTATTAACTTTGCCAGGTTCGGCCTATGGGTTACCTACATTTTTATTTTTGTATCTTAAAAATTTAAATGATTTATTTTCTGCAAATTATTCATATTATCTCCTTCGAGAAAACATTTTATTGTTCATTTTGCCAGAATAATTGTAGTTAATTTTTCTTCAGGGTATTTTCAGATCATTAGATAATGTAAATCTGTATCAAATGTGAGATATATCTTAGATTTACAGATGTTACCTGGTGTTTTTATATGATGAGAAAAACAATCTCACACATAGTGATTCTCTTTTAATAATTTCTGACCTTTTCAGTGTTGCAGGCAAGTAGGAACTTGTTCAGTGGTTACTTAGTCTATAATGTTGATTCTTTGAGTTGGTTGGAATATTTCTATGTTCATGGACTTGGTTAGAATATTTTAAACATTAGGATAACTATGGAGCCAATAGTTGAGCGAAGTGAACATAATTGGAGTGATTGTCTACAAAATGATACTTTTCTCAATCATACAGAATTTACGGGGGAGTCATGTCATTCAGAATTTCACTATATCCATTTATTCATTGTAGTACTAGGTATTGAGGGATCCTATTGTGTGCTGGGCCCTTTCCCAGGGCTGAGATACAACAGTGGAAAAACAAAACCCCTGCTCTAAATTAAAGGACAGTAGCCATGAACATCCCTCTAAATCGGTGGTTGTCACACTTCATTGTGCATTAGAATCACCTGGAAGTCTCATTAAAACACAGGTTTCTGGGCCCTACCCCAGAGTTTGTGATTCAGCAGATCTCAGGTGGGGCTAAACGTGCATTTCTAACAAGTTCCCAGGTGATACTGATGTTGGGTTTGGGGACCCTACTTTTCAGAACCTCTGTTCTAAAGTATTACTCAAAAGAGACACAACAACATTTTTGGCTGGTTGAATTTTCTTTTTTCATGGTGTCATACATGACTGTCCTGGTACATTGTATGTTGTTTAGGATCCCTGGCTAATCACTGAGACAATCCAAAACATTCCCAAGCTTTTCCAGTTATTGCCAATTGACAAGTACTGCAAAAAAGTCCGTTATTTATTTATTTTTTTTGTGAGGAAGATCAGCCCTGAGCTAACATCTGCCAGTCTTCCTCTTTTTGCTGAGGAAGACCGGCCCTGAGCTAACATCTATTGCCAATCCTCCTCCTTTTTGTTTTTTTTATTTTCCCCCACAAAGCCCCAGTAGATAGATGTATGTTATAGTTGCACATCCTTCTAGTTGCTGTATGTGGGACGGCACCTCAGCATGGCCGGACAAGCAGTGCCTCAGTGCGTGCCTGGGATCCGAACCTGGGCCGCCAGTAGTGGAGCAAACGCACTTAACCGCTAAGCCACGGGGTTGGCCCCAAAAGTCCGTTATTTTTGACTAGGCCATGTCATGGCTATTGAATGCTAAATCTTACACATAATAGGTATTTATTATGCTTTTTTGGACTAGGATTTTGTTGTGTTCGCAAGACTAGTTAATTCAAGTGAAGAGGAAATATAGAAAAGTACTTTTTGAAAATTTTGTAGAAGTTTTTCACTTAACTGATTTTCAGCTGTCCATACCAGTATGGGAAATGAAACAATGTAATAATCTGTTTTTGTACCAGTATATTTAAACCTGCTTATGCCTGACTGGTGAAGGTGCTAGAAACTGTGCTGGTCCTTGCTTACCATCTTGGTAAATATCAATAGAATGATATCATTTTGATGGATTAAAATGACGGCCTGACTTTTCTTTTGTGTGAGCTAGTGTTTTGCTTTTCTAGATTGAAGTTAAAGATTTGATAAATGTATTTTCTAAGACCATGAATATATTTATTGAATGTAATTTCCTTTGCTTTGCAGCTTCAGTTTTCATTAGTCATTTTAGAAAGTAATGCCCACTGAGGAGTTCGATAAATGGGAACTTTTAAGCAATTTTCTGGTAAAAAATTATAGCCTGTCTTGTGAGACCATACAATCTATGCTACATATGTATAATTCAAAGTCTATTCAAAATTACTCAGTACATTAAAATAGTTAAATTGGTCCATAATGAGAGCAGGTAGTTGCTATTTTGACAGTAATTTCCAAACATATCACCATATTAATGTAAAGAAACAATCACCTGGTTTACGGCTTTCTAAATATCTCTTAGAACGTAGTTTCTAGAACATTGTAATGTATGTCTGCTAAGAATATCTGTGTATAGGAAACAAGTATAGAGACTTGTTTCTTTCTTTCTTTCTTTTTTTTTTTTTTGAGGAAGATTAGCCCTGAGCTAACATCCGATGCCAATGCTCCTCTGTTTTTGCTAAGGAAGATTGGCCTGGCCTGAGATCTGTGCCCATCTCCCTCTACTTTATATGGTATGCTGCCACAGACAGCATGGCTTGACAAGTGGTGAGTTGGTCCATGCCCAGGATGCAGCGGAGCACTAGCACTTAACCGCTGTGCCACCAGCTGGCCCGAGAGTTGTTTCTAATTGTAATGCAGATGTCACCTGGGTGCCTTTCTGTTCTGCTTCCCAAAAACTACCCTAGCATAGTGTCCTCTCAGTTTTCCCAGGAAATCCACTTTGACCAAGCATTGTGTGAGTTTTATAAACTAGAAATGGGTTAGGCTCTGGGATGGCACATAACTTGTAATCACGGAAGTCATCTCATCTATGCTTTTATCTTTTAACATTGCACCAACCCACCCTTCCCTCTTTTTTTTTTTTTTTATTTAAATTAAGGACTTAGTTTTTTTTTTTATTGCGTTAACATTGGTTTATAACATTGTATAAATTTCAGATGTACATCATTATACTTCTATTTGTGCATAGATTACATCATGTTCTCTTGTTCATCATGCAAATACTAATTACAATCCAGTTTTCTTGTTCTTTGGAAGCCCGGGACTCAAGAGACCTGACTTCTTCCCCAAGGTGGCTTATTAACGTATTTTCCAACTGGAATTCTCACGCAGGCTAATGAGAGTAAAACTTTGTTTCATCTGTCTTCTAAAAAAAAAACTGTGTGGATAGATTTCTTGGTACATTTGTTTTTTCTCTTCAGTTATTACTGATTTTAATGAAGAAATTATTTTAACTCCTGTGGCAGTATTTCAATGAGTTATTTCTCTACAAAAATCAGTGCTTAACTTTGTTTTTACGCACATGAATGCAGAAAAATATAAATTTTGAAACAAGAAACTATCTTGAGTTTCTACTATGCTTCCCAATCTATACATTACTTAAGTTTTCTAATTCAGATTGTGATTTTCCTATACTTCTTTCCCATATTTAACAGCGCCACTATTATCATACGAGGCAGCCGTAAAAGTTTTAGATTTATGCTTAATCTGTTGCTGCTATTTAGATTTCTGCATGATGATTAATTAGGAAAATTAAGATCTTGATTTTTTGTTTTTTAGCTATATCATGCTACATTCACCTTTATCTTGAGCCATTAGAGCTTTTAGAATATTAGGAAGATTAGAAGTTTTTGGAAAATAATATGCTTCCAATTTTGGAAGTGGGAAGTGCAGTATAGAAAATATGTATTCAGATTCTTAATTTCTGCCTTGCAATATAATCCGCTTATATTTTATGAAGAATAATCTTAATCTATGTGTTAGAGGTAAGGCAAACTAAGGTGTAGTGGTTCACATTATGATCTTTTAGACCCTATGAATGGATGAGAAAGTCCCTAGGTTGATTGAAAATACAGATCTAGGCCGGCCCCGTGGCTTAGCGGTTAAGTGCTCGCGCTCCGCTGCTGGCGGCCCGGGTTCGGATCCCGGGCGAGCACCGACGCACCGCTTCTCCGGCCATGCTGAGGCCGCGTCCCACATACAGCAACTAGAATGGATGTGCAACTACGACATACAGCTATCTACTGGGGCTTTGGGGGAAAAATAAATAAATAAAATCTTTAAAAAAAAAAAGAAAATACAGATCTAATAATTTGAATTATTTTGCAGTTACTTGAACAATATGGAAGAAGACTACCTGTCACAACCAGTTTCTAGTCATTGTTTTTTTACAGATTGTATAAGTATGATATACAGGTTAATTTAGCAGTACTGAAGAAACTCACTACTGGTTTTCTACAGTTGCTATGTTGACAGTAGTTTCTTGCAGACTGGGCACTGCAGATACAGCTGTGCACAAAATAGACCAACCCTCAGCTCTCATGGCGCTTGTGTTCTAGACCTAGATGAGCAAATAGAATTGAAGTAACTTATTTAGTCATGAGAGTAGAGAAAATGACAGCTACTATTTTAGATAAAGAGAATAGAAAATGCGTGTTCGGGAGATAAAGGGACAACATCCTGTGATTTAGTCAGTGCTGATAAAACGAAGTTGTGATGAAGTAAATGGATGCACTGAGTCTACTGCTGGAGCTGCGCTGTCCCCTTTGGTGGCCACATGTCACTGTTGAGTCTTTGCAATGGCACTAGTGAGACTGTAACTGAAGGTTTAATTTTACTGTAATTAACCTAAATTCAGTTAGCAATGCAGTGTTAAGAATATTTGGAACAACTTGGATATGTGAATCTATTTCTGCATCTTAAATTTAATTAAATCTAAATCCACCTAAGTATTGAAGAAAATTTACCACTTGAATTGGGTGTGTAAAATATACACAGAATTGTGAAGACTTGCTATGAAGAAAAGAATGTAAAATATCTCAATATTTTTATATGGCTACATGTTGAAGTGATAACATTTTATATATATTGGGTTAAATAAAATATACTATTAAGGTACTTCCATCTGTTTCTTTTTTTCCCCTTTAACATAGCTTTTAAGAAATTGAATATTTCTTATGTTGTTTGCATTATTTTTCTTCTGTGTAGTGCTGATGTAGAATAGTAAGTTTGTCAAATTTTTAACTTTTCCTTACCTGATTGTAATCCCAGAATCTCATTACATGGTCTGTAATTATGAAATTCATTTGTGTTTATCTTTTTGGGTGAATAATTTGAGGTTGAAGTTTAAGTATATATTCACCGTTAGGTGTCAGGGTGAGATAGATTTCTTGTAATTATAATTACTTGGTGTTTGTGCAGGAGTTCAAGAAAGGAGTTTGAGCTTCCAGTTGTCAGGAAATAAATTGTACACATTAAGTTTACATTTTACTCCTTTCACTTTTGTTACTTTTCTTTTGTATTTATTATCTACTTGCTACTCTCTCCATAAAATATTTAAGAAAATACTGTAAGTTCTTAAAAAAATTTTATTGTCATACAATATTTCTCTTGAAATCTTTGTGTGAAGTTTTCCTGTTTATTTGTTTACTTCATTCCATCTAGGATGTTGGCTCTAAGAGAGTAGGAATCTTATCTATCATTTAGTTATTTATCCACATTTCCTAGCAAGTCCTTGTTAAATGTTATTTAGTGAATGAATAACACCATCTGTAGGACAGATGTGGTGTTTACTAATGAGAATACAAAAATGAACAAAATATGGTCCCTGCCCTCTTAGGATTTGGAGTTTAATGAGGGTAAGCAAACTGTTAGATTACTTGGTAGTAGTGAAAGGAATAGGAAATGCTCTGAAAACCTAGAAGCAAATATCCACTTATACTGGAAGTGGAAAGACTTCACTAAGATAACTTTTGAACAGGTCTTAAAGGTGAGTAAGTACTTGCCAATTGTAGGTTTTTTCGAGGGAGAGGGTAGGGAGGGTTGTGATGATAAGATGATGTGGACAAAAGGGCTAATAAGAATGCCAGTGAGCAGAGATCCTGAGCAGTTAATAAGGAGCTGTCTAGAGGAGGGAGATAAGAGTGGAGAAGAGAAGTAAATTTTAGATAAAAATGTGTTTGATTTAAGTTAAGGAGTTTTGATCACCTTTAGGTGACTAGGAGTCAGGACAGTTATTTTAAGTACAGGAGTGACTGGATCAGAAATAGAAAGCAGAGAGACCACAGAGGTCATTGATCCACTCCCATGCCGCTCTTTGTGATACTTGAAAGGATCTTTAGTGTCAGTGAGGATTGTTCAGATTCCAGACAGGAGTAATTCAAAAGTTGAGTGAATTTAACAGACTAGTATGTTGGTGGGAGAGAGAGAGATGTGAGGTGATCTAGGAGTTTGTAATTTGAATGATGGGGTGATGGTGATGCCAGAAACCAAGACGTGGAAGGTAAGTGTGTTCAGGATGCGGGGGCTTGTAGCTCCTTGAGGGAGAGGAAGGTATATAATCCATTGGGTTTTTGAATATTTTGGTTTTGAGTACCTATGGTCGTTTATTGGGATTTTAAAAACTGAAGACGACCCCTCTACCTGGTAACTACTTTTTCTCTCAAGGCACTGTCATTACTGAGGGTGACTACAATACTCTCTAACTTGTCCTGCTTTTTCTTTTGCTCTTGCAATTTGTTCTCTGCATAATATCTAGTGTATTCTTTTAAAACATGAACGAGATCATGGTCCCGCTCCTTTTTTCAAATGCGGTAGCTTTCCATCTGAATTAAAATCCAATCATATTCTAGGCCACAGGGCTTTATTTGATCTAGTCTCAGTCTGCCTTTCCAACCTCATCTACCTTCCACCCCTTGCTCACTAAACATTAAGGTAGTTTCTTTGTCTCATCAGATCTTTTTGTCGGTCTCTTATTGGTCTGTTAAGAAAGAACATTCCCCCCAAAGAATTTGACATCAACTTTTCATTTCTGTTACTTTGTCAGTATATAATATTTACTTGTTTATTTGCTTGTTGTGTCTACATTTTATTTATCTTTCATCAGTGTTCCCAGTATCATAACATAGTGTTTGGCGCTCAGTATTTCTTCAACTAGTCTGAGGGAAAATCCAGGGAAAAACATGGAGGGATGGAATAGATTTGAGTAGAGTTTTCAGTACCAGTTAAAGTACGTGGGTGAGAATCCCAGATTGCTTATTCTCTCAATAAATAGTTATTGAGCATTTTTGTTTCAGCCTGTGCATATAATAGTGAAGAAAATAGAATTGGTCCCTGCCTTCTTTGAGCTTGAAGTCTAGTGGGTGGCAAGACAAATCACAAGAAGAAAGGACAGATTCTTAGACAACACCGTTATTGTATTGGAGGGACAGAGTAAGACAAGCCAGCAAAGAATGTGCATGAATAACCCAGCTTTTAATAGAATTTGGGAGAATATGTACCCTTGGATATGTCTAAATAGAAAATATGTCTAAAAAGAAAGTACTAAGAGAAAGAGAAAATCTGAAGGGAGCAATTTGGGATAAATGGATGGGAGTCCAGACCACTTTGTCTGAGGCTTGAGAGTGGATGAGGTTGGTAGTATGGAAGAAGACAAATTTTTACCAATTGGAAGAATACTCTAAGGGGTTCTTAAAATTTTTAAACTTAAAAAAATCACAGTGTATGTTTTGTGTATTGGCTATACCAAATACAATGGTGTTGGTGTTGTTGGAATGCCAGGCATTAAGGAGACCAGTTGAGGAACTGGAAGTCTTGTTAAAAGGCCTGCCTGACGTGTCCAAATCCTACTCATGTCTCTCCAGGAAGTAATGTTTTTTATAATCGAGTGTATAATGAAGGCTACTGGTTGTGTGGTGTGTTTTTTTTTTTTTTTTTTTGTGAGGAAGATCAGCCCTGAGCTAACATCCGATGCCAATCCTCCTCTTTTTTGCTGAGTAAGATTGGCCCTGGGCTAACATCCATGCTCATCTTCCTCTACTTTATATGGGACGCCACCACAGCATGGCTTGACAAGTGGTGCATCGGTGCACGCCCAGGATCAGAACCTGTGAATCCCAGGCCGCCGCAGCGGAGCATGCGCCCTTAACCGCTGTGCCACCGGGCCGCCCCCCACCCCCGCCCTTTTTTTTGTTTTGTAGATAGGAAGCCCACTTGTAATGGTTCTGTTTTTTCTTTTTTAAATTTATTTTTTAATTTGTGTCATAATAGTTATAACATTGTGAGATTCCAGTAGTACATTATTGTTTGTCAGTCACCATATAAATGCCCTTTTCACCCCTTGTGCCCACCCCCCAACTCCCTTCCCACTGGTAACCACCAAACTGTTCTCTCTGTCCCTGTGTTTGTTTATATTCCACATATGAGTGAAGTCATGTGGTGTTTGTCTTTCTCTGTCTGGCTTATTTCGCTTAACATAATACCCTCCAGATCCATCCATGTTGTTGCAAATGGGACGAATTTGTCTTTTTTTTTATGACTGAGTAGTATTCCATTTTATATATATGCCACATCTGCTTTATCTATTCATCTGTCAGTGCACACTTGGGTTGCTTCCATGTCTTGGCTATAGGGAATAATCCTGCAGTGAACATAGGGGTGCATAAGCCTCTTTGGATTGTGGATTTCAAGTTCTTTGGATAAATACCCAGAAGTGGGATAGCTGGATCATAAGGTATTTCTATTTTTAATTTTTTGAGGAATCTCCATACTGTTTTCCATAGAGGCTGCACCAATTTGCATTCCCACCAGCAGTGAATGAGGACATCCTTTCCAACATTTGTTATTTTTTGTCTTGGTGATTATACCCATTCTTGCAGGTGTAAGGTGATATCTTCCTGTAGTTTTGATTTGCATTTCCCTGTTGATTAGTGATGTTGAACATCTGTTCATGTGCCTATTGGCCATCTGTAAATCTTCCTTGGAAAAATTTCTGTTCATATCCTCTGCCCCGTTTTTGATTGTTTTTTTGCTGTTGTTGAATTGTGTGAGTTCTTTATATATTATGGAGATTAACCCCTTGTTGGATATACGATTTGCAGATATCTTCTCCCAGCTGGTAGGTTGTCTGTTCATTTTGATCCTGATTTCCTTTGCCTTTCAGAAGCTCTTAGTCTGATGAAGTCCCACTTGTTTATTTTTTCTTTTGTTTCCCTTGTCTGAGTAGACATGGAATTTGAGAAGATCTCTCTAAGACTTATGTCAAAGAGTGTTCTGCCTATGTTTTCTTCTAGGAGTTTTATAGTTTCAGGTCTTACCTTCAAGTCTTTGATCGTTTTGAGTTAATTTTTGTGTATGGTGAAAGATAATGGTCTACTTTCATTCTTTTGCATGTGGCTGTCCAGTTTTCCCAGCACCATTTATTGAAGAGACTTTCCTTTCTCCATTTTATGTTCTTAGCCCCTTTGTCAAAGATTAGCTGTCCGTATATGTGTGGTTTTATTTCTTGTTATTTATAATTTTATTTTTTTAATTTAAATTTAAATTTTATTTTTTAAATTTAATTTATTTTTTTGAGAAAGATTGGCCCTGAGCTAACATCTGTTGCCAGTCTTCCTCCTTTTCCCCCCCAACACCCCAGTAGATAGTTGTATGTCAAAGTTGTACATCCTTCTGGTTGCTCTATGTGGGACGCCGCCTTAGCATGGCTTGATGAGTGGTGCGTAGGTCCGCGCCCAGGATCCAAACATATTTGTTTTCCTCTTGTATCTTTTTTTACGGTGGTATACATTGAAGAGAAGATTAGAAGCAGCAGAAGTGGGACAGCTTAGATGCTAAGAGCACATCAGGAAATATTCAGAAGGGTCTTCTGTTAAAATGCAGCAACTTCATTCATTGTTGATGTGATTGTCCATGTACACTTCTACAGACACTTGAAGGTCTAATTATGGTAATTCTTCTAGTAATTGAATTTTTAAATGACTTGAAGTGGTTAAGATTTCCAGGAGAGGGCCGGCCCCGTGGCTTAGCGGTTAAGTGCATGCGCTCTGCTGCCGGCGGCCCGGGTTCGGATCCTGGGTGCGCACCGAGGCACCACTCCTCCAGCCATGCTGAGGCTGCGTCCCACATACAGCAACTAGAAGGATGTGCAGCTATGACAGACAACTATGTACTGGGGCTTTGGGGGGGGGGGGAACCTTTTGGAAAAAAAAAAAAAGATTTACAGGAGAAAAAATTCACTAAACTTGTATATTGTTATGAAGGGAACACCTAATCTCAGAGGCTTTCATATTGGGTATTGTACCAAAAAGCAATTGAAAAACGATTTTATACAAATATTGGGAGGAAAAAAAGCATGTAATACGTAGTTTGAAGAAACAGTTGTCCCACTTGGTCTTTTGTATTAATACTTCCTATTTGAGTAGGTAATTATTTAAATACTCTAAGGGATTCTTCCACCCCATCGTGTTTTTCACTTGCTTGCTTCTTTTATTGTGGTCTTGGAGTTAACATTTATTGCTATTTAATTGGATGGATTATAGAGATTTAAAAAATTATGTATAAAATAGGCATTGTTTGCTTTTCTCATTTGCCTTTACAATGATGATTTGCAATGTTTCTAAGAAAACAGACGAACATTTTTCTTAGTTATGTAGTAGATATTACTCCGTTCATCCATTTTGATTTTTGTCTTTCATTAAATGTATTTACTATACTCTTGTAAGTATCTTGGGTTATACATTTTATAGTGAAAGCAAATTAATATATGCAAGTAAGAATGCGAATGGTGCCACATCTGGGGACCTGCAAGAAACCGTTACTTCCTTTGCCATTTATTCTCTCCTTGACCTCAGAGCTGATGAAAAGTTGGGAGAGAAATGTATAATGCAATATTTGGAAAGGATTTTAAAAATTTTCTGAGCATTTTATGGTACAATTTGGTTAATAATCAACATATTACAGTGGTATATATTGTCTTCTTTTGGAGGACAAATAGAATTAAGTCAAGTTAACCAAAATTCTAATGTAATTTTTCTATATAGCTAATATATAGTATGTGAAATATAAATATATTTTAATACACTTACTTGAACCATGGTGAAATTTTCTATCTTTATACTTAATCGTGTGGAAAGAGAATTGGTTTTTAAGAACATTAATTAGCTATTTGAACTATTTTGTATGTTTCTTGTGAATTTTTCCCCAGCGTTCAGTATCTTTACCATTTCCTTAATGTTCCATGCTCCTCATCATCCTGTCTTTATTTAGCTCCCCTCCTCATCCCAGACTTCCCTCTGGAGGCCTCCCCTTTTCTGCTCCAGTCTGAGCTGTTGGTGTCTAGAAGAGCTGCAGCAGTACCCTACCGCTTAGGACTCAGTACTCTTCTGGATTTTATGTGCTCTTGGCCAGATTATCATTAAATGAACAGTTGAGAATGCATTTTGACTATAATTATACTCTAATCCTTTTCCTGTTTGTCCTTTAGTTATCTTCTTTTGGATAGTGCATGAGCATATGGTCCTGCGCGCGCGCACACACACACACACACACACACACACACACACGATAGCATGGGTGCTAGTACTACAATGAGTTTTGGTTTTTTTTTTAAGAATATTATCACATCATTAAAAGTAACTTAGGTATTAAAATGCTAATTTAATGTATGTATTTTGTTGCCATCATGATACTGATATGTGCTAACACTGTATTTGGTCAATAAAATAAATGATTTTTTAAAAATGTGTAGGGCCCATGAATGAATTGTAAGAGATTATATTATTGTTAATTTGGGAAGAGCCTAGGTTATTATACACTAGACGTGGTCATATTTTACTAGTGGCTAATTCTGTGGTAGGTGTGGGTGATGTGGAATATCAGCTCCATTCAGCAAGTATTTTGCTTCATTTAATAGTAAGGCAGCAAGTGTTGGGTAGATATGAGGTACTCCTGTTCTTGAGCAACTCTTAACTCTAGTTGCAGAAGTTAGAATACAGCAGAATAATTATGATACAATGCAGAAAAGACCTAAGGGAAAATAGAAAAGGATGATAAACATCAATAGGAGTAGCACCTTTTAATAATCAGTTTGAGACTTGCATTACATTTGCATGAATTGGGAGGCAGAAGAAAGGAAAAAATACAAGAAAGCAAATGTGAATACAAAACAAGTCTTGGAATCTTGTTATCAATAGAGTGCATTTTGTCGTGATCAGCTTGTTGGAGCATCCCAATGCAGTAGGTAATCTAGTATCCCATTACACATTTTAAAAAATTACCTGCTCTGTGTATAGGGCAGTGGCAGTGCTAGGTATACTTCGGTGACTTGACATTTAACATATGAAACCTGTTGTCAAAAATTAAATGTTATGGGGAATTTGGAGTAGAGAAATGAATATAAGATAAACTAATTGGGAATGATTTGCATAGGGTGAGTTGGAATGTTCTTGCTTAGGGGTTGGGAGGGTTAGAGAACCATTTGGAACAAAAGGGGAGGAATTACTTATCTTAATGTGCATGTCCAAGGATTTGGGGAGGTAGAAATGCCTGAGTATCATCTTCAAGATGAGTTATATTTGGTTTTGGGAGCAGGCACTCTCAGAGAGGGCCCATTCTGAACAAAGAGTGGGAGATAGTAAATGTGCACAAAACTGGTAGTTAGCCAAAATGAGGCTGGAAAAAACTAATCAGAGATCTTATTCCATGATGAGCAACTATTAGGAGTTTTTTGGCAAGAGAGTGATGGTAGTCAGATTTGTATTTCAGGAAGGTTAACTAGATTGTGGGAAGGATGCGTTTGTAGTAACTCAGACTGCAGGCGGGGAAACCAGTTGAGATATGGTAGTACGATTGGAGAGGAAGAGTAGAAATCAAGATATCAGTTATGAAATGGTCAGGGCTTGGTGGTTAATTGGATGTGGGTGGTGGTGGTGATGTGGAAAAGAAGGCAGGGGTGACTGATTTTTAACCAAATGGCAGGTGACTTTGGTACTACGAATTTCCAAGAATAGAGCAGCAAGGTCAATATGGAAGGCTTCAGCCCCTTGTGACATCTAGAAAGGGTGTTCAGCATACAAAATCACGATGCTTAGGAAAAGATCTTGGGTCGAGAATTTTGATGGTCATCATCAAAGTAAGCAACAATCGATAAATGAATGTATGAGACATAAATAGTTCACCAGTGCATAACTGATATAGGTTAGGAGCTGAAATACCGTCTAAGTATGGGGCTATTTAGGTAGACCTTGAAGGGCCTGGTGAACTGAGTCTTGTACTGGAGTACATCCAAGCCTTCAAAACTCCAGAGAACACTGCAGTGGCATTCATGATTACAGAAACAAGGGTGTTAAAGGAATGGAGGTTTATTAAAGATGATTCGTTTTCTTCATACTTGGTCAATGGCCAGCATGAGGAAATGTGGAAACCAGAGGTGAACTAACCCTATTCTCTTATTCGTCAAACTTAAAAAGTTACCTAAATAGGCCCTATATTGTAGCCATCATTCAAATCGTTGTTTGAGATCTCAAAATAATCCTTATCACACCATTATACTTTAGAAAGGATTAACACCTAATAAAATTCAAGTAGTCTTCAAATACCATTGATACATAAACTAATTCAATATATTTTTCAATTTTTTGACTCTTAAGCATCTGGCACACAAATGTGGAAATGCAAAATGGTACGTAGTAAAAGTAAATTTCTCTATGCTGTTTGCCAGTGACCTAGCTTTTCTCTGTCCAAGAGAAGCAACCATGGCTGCCTCGTTACTAATTTCTTGTGTATCTTTCCAGAAGTTTCTGTGCATTCACAGGCAGGTTTGTTTACATTTTTAATACATATGCAAGCACATTGTACACAATGCTTTACCATTTGCTAATTTCCTCACAATATTCTATTTTGGAGATTGTTCCAAGTAAATGTATATATATAAATCCTCTATAGTATGTCTTTGGACATGTTATGGAGCATATGTGTGAATATATCTATAGGATAAAACTTCTAGCAGTTGAATTGCTTGGTCACTGGGTTTGTATGTATATTTTTTTTAACTTTTTTTTTGGGGGGGGGAGGAAGATCGGCCCTGAGCTAACATCTGCCAATCCTCCTGTTTTTTTTATGCTGAGGAAGACTGGCCCTGGGCTAACGTCCATGCCCATCTTCCTCCACTTTATATGGATCGCTGCCACAGCATGGCCTGACAAGTGGTGCGTCAGTGCATGCCTGGGATCCTACCCAGTGAACCCGGGGCCGCCGCAGCGGAGCACGCACACTTAACCACTTGCGTCACCGGGCTGGCCCCGGTTATGTATATCTTTAAAGTTTTTTTAGGTGCTGGCTGTCCTAATTATGGACAATGAGAATTTAAGTTTATTCCCTGCAGTCCCCAACCAAATGCATAAAATCAGTAAAGATCAGATGTTGATAAAAAGTGATGGGATTGTTGCTGGTAATTGTAAAAGTTTAGGAATAGAAATTATATGATTGAACTTGGGAGAGCTTTGAAGTCTAAAGTTGGCTAATGATAATTCCAGGAATTAAAGACCTAAAGTCTTGTGCTTTAAATATTAGATTACATTAAATAGATGCCTATTTCATTAAATAAACTGTATTAATGTCTTGGAGAGAGTTATCAATATGTTAGGGTTTGTAAATGACATGAACATTAACAATTTCCCTTACGGGAGGTGTTACACTGAGTTTAATAATGGCTTAGTTTTTCCTTCGTGATAGAGAAGGAGGGCATTAGATTCAAACTCAGAAATCTTGCGTTTAAAAAAATTCTTCAGTTCTTCAGTGATGGTATCGGGCATTATTTTTTTTCTTTCTTCATGAGGAAGATTAGTACTGAGCTAACATCCAATGCCAGTCCTCCTCTTTTTGCTGACGCTAACATCCGTGCCCATCTTCCTCTACTTTATGTGGGACACTGCCACAGTGTGCCTTGACAAGCAGTGCGTCGGTGCGCGCCCAGGATCCGAACTTGTGAACCCTGGGCCGCCGCAGCGCAGAGCGCGCACTCAACCACTGTGCCACCGGGCTGCCCCGGGATTGGGCATTATTAACATTGCTGTGCCCAGTTAGTTAACTTGAATTTCATTTCTTAAATATCAAGAATAGGAAGAACCATAAAGTCTTTCTTCTAAGAGAATTCCCATCTTGGGTGTTCAAATTACAATTTCACTTTGAATTTCAAATCTTGTGTTATTTGGAAATACTGGAGTGGGGAGATGTTCTTCATTTGCAAAGCAAAAATGATGGGGGCTATGAGCTATATAGATTACCTTTATTTAGAATGAATAAAAAATTAAAAAACACTTGTGTTTATTCCCAAAGGACTATGGTTTGTTATTCAGTGAATTACATAAATTTGAAGACTTCATGGCAAAATGAAATGCTCTTTTTTTTAAAATTTTTTATTTATTTATTTATTTTTCCCCCAAAGCCCCAGTAGATAGTTGTATGTCGCAGCTGCACATCCTTCTAGTTGCTGTATGTGGGACGCGTCCTCAGCATGGCCAGAGAAGCAGTGCGTAGGTGTGCGCCCAGGATCCGAACCTGGGCCGCCAGTAGCAGAGCACGCACACTTAACTGCTAAGCCACGGGGCTGGCCCCCCTCCAATGAAATGTTAACACCGCAGATAGCTGTTTATGTACTCTTAAGTATATCTCTTATATCTGTGTTCTATACATAAAGAGAGTGAAGATTTTTGCCCTCTTCTATTCCCATCTCCAACTAGTTATCTCCCTCTTGGGAGAAATACTGCCCCTTGAGTGCAAGATGTAGAGCAGCGTACGCATGGTAAATAGTTGAGACCTTTTTCTTGATGAAATGTGAAATTGTCGGAAGGGCTTGGGCGGCCTGGTAGTGATGTGATCTAGTTAATGTTTTAAAACAGAATTTTGGCTATTCATGGAGACTTGACTGAAGGAGAGCCAGAATAAAAGCAGGCAAACCAATCAGACCAATAAAGGTGAAAAGTAATGGTGGCTTGGTCTACAGTGATTATTGATAATATAAATAGATATGGAAGGAGAGAGGGAGAAAGAGGGGAGAGAGAATAAATGGATAAAGCATTAATGGTCGTAAATAAAGGATGTCTGTGTAGAGCATTGATGAAAGCTCAGGGAAAAATGCCCTCGGAGACAGGTTGCCTTTGGAACCCACTGAATTGTAGGAAGGAAACATCCCTTGGGAAATGAGAAACTCAATTCTGATTTTTAACCTTGATATTATTTTAAGTTGCCTACTTTTCAGTCATTTGGGTATGAGTAGATGATCTCACACACTGAAAAAACGATTTAGAATGGTTAAAACTCCAGATTTATTTCAACTGTTTGTTTTGTCTCAGTAGTAATGTACCCCCATATTTTGTACCTTCCATTCCAGACTTTTTACTGGGGAATCTGTTTAAAAGCCTGCCTACTTTTTCTTGTTCTGCTAGAGAATAGTTGATTATACATTAGTCTGTGAACATTTTCAGTTAAATTGTAGTTGTTGCTGTTAGAATTAAGTGATTCTTATCTAATATCCAATTCTTGGACCCTCTGAGATGTTGAGGGATGCTATTGTGAATTCCCTAAGGGACAGGGACCCACAGGTGCTTACTGCATCTTTGTTGAATCAGTGAACAGGCAGTTTTTCTAAGGTCACACTGGAATTATTAGAATGAAAATGAAATTTCTTTATACCATACCGTTTTGTCTCAAAGTTGTGTGTAGTCAATGCAAAATGATTGTGAATGTTTTAATAAGCCCTGATGGTGACTGAAAATTGGAAATAGCATATTTATAGTCTAAAAAAGGGACTGCAGGGAGTTCTAAGGTTCACACACCATGTGGGAGTTCCTGTTGTGCCTTGCCAAGGGGATACATGAAGTCCTCTTGGACTCTGATGACACACCGTGCAGGCATCCAGAGCTTCTGCTGATGGGAGTATGTTGCATTTACAAATGAAGTGGAGGCGCAAAAAGTTTGAGAAGTTAGATTTATGACTGTATTTTATGGGTTTTTTTAATGCCTTTGTGTTTTCTATTAATCTCATTTGTACAGACTAAATTTCTCAAACCCAGTGGTAATTAATAGACAGGAAATTTTGTGTGTTTTTAAAATGACAAAGAATTTTTTTAACTCTCCCTTTGGTTTTTAGACTTTCTAATCCCTTTTTCTAAGAAGATACGTTGACATCTTGTGTTCAAGACAAAGCATTAGAACATTTAACCACCTTAAAAGTATTTTCGTGTAAATATAGTTTTTGGGATACAGTTTTAGTTCAGAAGTAGTGTACCTCAGTGAGGGGGACTTTCTATAGATGGAGCACTAGATAAAAGAGGATCCTGACCGATGTTGATCATCTTGCCTCATCACTGATTTATTCTGCATCTGTTTTCCACCCTATATTTAAATTTCAATAGATGATCAACACATAACACTGCAGATTATCCTTGTTTGGTGGTTGAGTAATTTCTCTCCAGTACGACATTGTGATATTATTTATTGCACATGAACATATAATGGATTCTTCAAGAAATGTTTTTCCTAGTAAGTTGATTTACATATTATCTTCAATGTAAGTAACAGTAGATGTTAGTTTTAAGTGGTTTTAAGTATATGGTGAAAAATAAACTGCTGAATATCACTTGGTAATTTGTTTCCAGTGCCTTTTCATTATATATGAACATGGTGGATACATTAAATAACTTTACTGGAATTCTTTGATGTGGCAATAATTTACTTGAAATACTGAACTTTTACAGAAAATAATGGAGGCTGTACAGGTAAGTTTATAATACTCATGTTATCTTGAACTAAAAATGCAATTTATTGTTACTCTAGTTTAATTTGTTATTAAAAACGTAACCCGGCTTGTATAATGATCAAGGATAGGGCACCTAAGAGATCTTACGTTATCACAAGAGGATAATGCTGCCTTTTTTTTTTAATTGAAATGCCTTTGTAGCAATGTGGGGACAGGATTAGGACTGGAAGTGTTGAGTGGTGTCTTTGATTCCCAAGCTGTTGTTTACCTCATCACGATCGCCTTGTGAATATAGCAAATACATGCAGGTCTGGGCCCTTGAAACTGAGTTAATTTTAACTTTTGTTAGAAGTCATTAATTATGTTTGAGAAAATCATCAATTTGTAGTTCATTAAATTTCATATGTGTCTTTGCTGAACTTTACATTTGTTTGATACCTACAGTAAATGTTACTTATGACCTTTGGGGAAAAAAGATGGTATATATATCAGTAGATTATTTTCCTGAAAAATCTAGTTGCCCTCAATACAGCTGAAAAAAATAAAACTAAATCTGCCTTGTGGCTAAAAAACAAGTTGCAGTTTTTTTCTTCAATATTTTCTAGATTTCAATCTTATTTAATACTTATAAATGATTCTTACCTATTTACTTGAACATGACCTTGTTTTACATACTTATTTGTTTTTGAGTTGCTACATGAACTTTAAAATAATTGTTTTCTGATTCTTTAATTTAAAAAAATTTTAAATCATGATGTTTAAAAATTTGGTCTAGCCTGTCATTCAAAATTGGTGAGTTTTGTTTAGTTTGACAGGCTCAGCTTTCATAGACTTCAGATCTTATAAGCTCCTTTTCAGTCAATCCATCCTGCATCAGAGGCAACCACTGTTCTATTTTGATTACCGTAGATTAGTTTTGCCTGTTTTTGAACTTCATGTGAACGGAATCTTAGAATGTATACTCTCTTGCCTCTGGCTTCTTGCATTCAACATAGTATTCTTGCCATGCATCTGTGTTGGTGCATGTATATCAGTAGTTGGTTCTCTCTTATGGCTGCATAGTATGCCATTGAATGACTATGCCACGCTTTGTCCCAGCTCCTACTGATATACTCTTGGAGTAGTTTTCAGTTTGGGGTTATGATGAATAAAGCTGCTGTGAACATTCTTGTTCAAGTTATTTACACATTGTATTTTTCTTGGGGAAAATATCTAAGATTCAAATTGCTGAGTACAGGGTATATGTATTTTTCTTAGAAACTGTGAAACAATTTTCCAAAGTGTCTGTCCTACTTCAGACTCCCACGAGCAGTGTATTTGGTTTCTCTTGCACTGCATCCTTGCCAACACTCGGTATTGTCCGTCATGTTAGTTTTAGCCATTATAGTGAGTGTGTAGAGGTGTATCATTGTGGTTTTAGTTGACATTTCCCTAGTAACTTCTGATGTTGAGTACCTTTTCATATATGTTTTGGACATTCAGACCCTTTTTGTGTGTATGTGTGAAGTACTTTTGCCTTTCCCTTACTCACCATACCCCATTGCTCTTTATAACTAGGTAGTGTGGTTTCATTGCTGTTTGATCTAAAATTCATTGATCCATGTATAAACTATGATGTAAAAAAAAAAAAAAAGCATGAGTAGCTTTATTAGAATGCTGAAAAGCCAGATGATATTGGGAATCCAAAATTGATTGTTCATATTATGGATTTTTGCTTTTTGCAAAATATTTCAGCTAAAAGATGGAAGTTATTTACTATGTAATTGAACTTTGTCATGAAGGTCAAGGGTCAAATGCAGTTTGAACACTGTTCTATATAAGATTTCTCTGATTGTAATGTTTGATAACATGGAATTTCACCCCCCACCCTCATCCCCCACCCCCATACCTGCAAACTTTGGAACTTAGTTTCTCAGAAGGGAAGTCTTGCTGTTGAGCATGCTACTGAGGAATGGGATTTCTGGGACCGGCCCGGTGGCGCAAGCGGTTAAGTATGCATGCTCTGCTGCAGCCGCCCAGGGTTCGCCGGTTCGGATCTGGGGCGCGCACCGACGCACCGCTTGTCAGGCCATGCTGTGGTGGTGTCCCATATAAAGTGGAGGAAGATGGGCATGGATGTTAGCCCAGGGCCAGTCTTCCTCAGCAGAAAGAGGAGGATTGGCAGATGTTAGCTGAGTGCTGATCTTCCCCACCAAAACAAAAACAAAACAAAACAAAAAGAATGTATCTCTGTATCTTTGATGTTTTATTCTTTAAGAAAAGTCATCAGGAAAGTATATGTGGTATTGGCTATTTACATTTCTGACTATATGAAAAATTTTAGGGTGTAGTTAGAAGAGCCTTTTTTCACTCTTAACAAATTCAAATGTTTTGGCATGAGAGGGTAAAATCAAATATTAACTTGCACATGATTCTTACCCAGTTTTATCCTAAAACTCATTAAAAACAGGCCACTTTTGTCCAAGGTGGTGTCATATAGTCTTGTTATAGTTATGCTTCAAGATTTCAGTTAAGGGAGACTTTTTGTTTTAATGCAATTATTGGTTAATCTTTTTTTTCATATTTGACAGTATTCCTTTGATGGAGACAGCTATTCTCCAAGATCAGAAAATTATTAAACTCCTTCTGTTTTTGTGTATCAACTTTATAGGACTTCACAAATTTTAAGATCCAAATTATGAGTATCATTGAATAGATGTACATGGGCAGTAGCTCATTGTAAAAGTTTGATTATTGTTGATTACAATCCAGTGTTCAATAAACCCCGTCATTTCTTTCTTTTTTTTTTTTTCGAGGAAGATTGGCCCTGTGCTAATAACATCTGTTGCCACTCTTTCTCTTTTTTTTTTTTTTTTCTCCCCAAAGCCCCAGTACATAATTGTGTATCATAGTTGTAGAGTTGTAGCTCTTCTATATGGGATGCCGCCTCAGCATGCCTTGATGAGCAGTGAGTAGGTCTGCGCCCAAGATCTGAACCAGTGAACCCCGGGCTGCCGAAGCAGAACGCGCGAACTTAACCATTGTGCCACCCGGCCTGCCCCTGGTCAGTTCTTTTAAACAGAATTTTAGTGATTATGAATGTTGAATTCAAGTGTTAAGATAAGCCACCCTTTTAAAGACTAAATATTCGCAACTAGAGCTTGGCTAAATTCTGGAAATTACCTTTCTAGGTTTCAGTGTGGTTAATGCTTTGTAAATTGCAGGTTCACATTTTTGAAAAGTTGAGAAGACTTAATTAAAATTTGTAGTAATCCTGATGTTATTGTGTCGTTAAGAATTAGGTAATCCAGTTGTCTAATTTGGTTTACGGTTCCATTTATTTTTCTTGTCAGCTTTAACTTTGCCAAAGGCAATATATATGGAAGTAACAAATTTGTAAAACCAACTTAAGAATGCTAATGACTTTAGGAGCAGATACTTAACAAGTATCATGCAAACAGAATGCTAGTTGCAGGTGGAAATATGTAAAAGAGAATTTTTTGTTGATTTATGGTATGACTTGTTTGAAAAAATATTTGTTTTATAATTGGGACCATGGGTCCTGTTGGATCATTGAGATGTATTAGAGGAATCTATGAATCCCCTTAAATTACATGCAGAATTTTGTATACATGTATATTGTTACATGTGTATTTTTTGGGGGGAGGTTCATACTTCATCCAATTTTCAGGTAAATTTGAGACTCAAATGGGTTTTGAGCTGTGGTGTGTTGAGGGACCAACAATCCAGACAAGAGGGTCTACCTACAGCAATAGAAAAGGATTTAGCTAAATAGACTTAATTTTAAAATCATTAGTAGACTTGAAGATTGAGTATTAGTGTTTAATGCCAAAACATAAAATTGAGCTGAATATTAAGTTAGTTGATCTTCTTATAGGAAATGAATTAAAGGGAAAATCCTTACTGAATGGAAGTAATCAAATGAGGTAAAGACTTTAAATGGCATCTCAATGGAAACTGATTACTGTTAAGAATTTTAAGAAATGAGTTAACACTTCTGTTTTATTGATTGTTGAAACTGGTTCTTAAAAGGCTACATCTGATTTTATTGTATTCCTAGGAGGATCAAAGAAAACATGGATGAAGCTACCTGAAATAAGGCTTCCGACGTGAATCAGAAGTTTAGAGACGAGGAAGTGCGGGAGTCACATTTCCTTTCAGGTCAGTCAGCGCTTGTTGTAACAGCTTGTTCCTTGCGTCTTAGGTTCTTTGGCTATTCTTCCCGAAGCTGACTCTCTTGACTTAATGAACGTATATAATGGTCCCCGTGTTTTGAGTCAGTGGAACACTAGTGAATAGTTTATAGCAGAAGTTGAAACCTCTGCTTCTCTGCCTGTCTTATGGGATCCCCAAGGTCACTGCCCTTTCTCAAGCAAGCCTGGAGGTTACTTTTAGCTCCAAATTGCCCTCATCTTTCCTCGCTGGTAGTAATGTGTATATTGATTGGTTTATCTTGAGGTAAAACTGGATTGAGCAGAAATAACATATTAAACACGTCTTATTTACTAAGGATAAAAAATTTCCTCTTGATTTTTAGTGATCCCATGTCTGAAATTTTAATCTTATGTTCCTTTAATCTTCAAAATGGTTTAATATCATAAAGTGAGATCCACGCTAGTGATACTAGCTCCATTTCTCCCTTGCTGTTTTCCACCCATTTGTAGAGGGTAACAATTTCTCTATTATTTTGTTAGGTTAGACATAAAATTTTATAGAAACTTTTACATTATGTGATCTTTATGACAGAATTCTGATGCTATTATATTCTCATGCTAATAAATTCAGAAAGTATTATTTTGCATATATGTCTTTCCTAACCTCCCTGATCTGTTGATGATAAACATTCTATTCTGTCCTTGCTACTACAAGTGTGGCCCTGGGGACCAGGTGCATCAGCCATTACCTGAGAGCTTTTTGGAGGTGCAGAATCGCAGAACACACAGCAGACCAAGCGAATCAGACTACCCATTTTAACAAGATCTCAGGGGATTTGCATGCACGTTGTGTGAGAAGCACTGATATGTACCATTCCTTAGAGAAATTTTACCTTTTTCAAGTATCTGATACCTCACGCAGCACAAAAATGTGACCGTTTTGTTTGGCGTACTGTTATCCAGCTCTAGAAAATTAACGTTGGGTAGCAGTTCTTAAAGCTGGTCCTTAGACCAGCTTCATCACCTGGGAGTTTGTTAAGAATGCACAGTCTCAGGTCCTCTCTTGGTCTACTGAACAGAAACTCTGGGGGTGGAATCCAGCAATATGTCTTACTTTTTAAAAGCCCTCCAGGTAATTCTTATTTCTTGTAGAGAACTGACCTAGGGAATTTACTAATTAAAAATTTAGAATTGCCCTTTGAAATATGTTTACAGAGAATGTTTATTGTGGATGTTTTGTTAGTATTAAATTTTCAAATTGTTTTATATGTAGAAATGAAGAAATCTCAAAATCTATGGGTAAGGAAAAAAAATCTCACGTGGGCTAAATCTCATGGGCTAAGTGTGCCACAGATCAGATCTGTGGAATTATGTGGCCATCAAAGGAGATCTTTTAAGCTTGTCAAGTGGATTTGTCATTGGAACTTGAGGATTTTGAAGTTAATTGTGGTAAAAAAAAAAATGAGTACTGTTTAGTTAAAATAACTGCTTTTCATTACAGATTTTATTTTCTAGTCAGTGAAAAGAAACTGGTTCGTTTCAGGAAGACATTAGCTTTGTAAAACAAATTAATAAAATGCCAATTATACATTTAATTCTATTAGAAGGAAGTGACATGACCGTTTCCTTCCTTCAAAAATAAACATTGAATATCTTCAGGTTATCCTTTGAAACAGTGGTTTTGTCACAGTTGCGGTACAACAGAATTCCCTGGAGGGCTTGTTAGAACACAGACTGCTAGGCCCCAGCCTGTTTGTGATTTAGAAGGCCTGAGAATTTTCATTTTAACAAGGTGGCGCTGCTCTGGTCTGGGGACCACATTTTCAGAACCACTGCTTGCTTAGTATTAACACATTTAACTATTCAGGTACTTAGTAACTATCTCTGTACGAGCTCACAACAAAATACCAGATATAGAAATAACTGGATTATTGAAAATTTTATAGGTCAAATATACTAATTTAGTTCTTGAATATTCCTTAGGTCTGCCGCCCAGCTTTGTTCTTTCTTTAGAAAATATACTATGGATGTTAATTCCTGTTTACTAACAAAAAATTTCTTTTTTTTCAGGTCATTTTGTGGGAGAAATGCTTTTAATGACACAGGAAAAAGAAGCCAGAAAACAAATCTTATTTCATTTGTGAATTTATTCCTCCATAGAAACAATTTATGGATATATGAGCAATCATAATACTTGACATTTAAAAAAATATACCTTATAGACAAATTTTCTATGGTTAAAATATCTGAAATAATGCAAACTTTCCATTTTCATTGTTTTTTTTTTTTTTTTTTAAAGATGTATACCTATTCCCTTAGTGTGATCTTACTGGTTAATGTTGGAAAGTATTATGGTAGTAGTCCACAAATACAGAATAACCAACAACCCGCGCCCCCCCCCCCCCCCCCGCCCTTTTAACTCCCTGTAAATGGGAATCATTAGAGGGATTTTTACCACCCCATGTAGCCTGCAGTTCTGGGTCAGTCACCAATTAAGGAACTACCCATAAGAAATTTGGCACTGTTGTGAGAAAAATCATGTTTTACTACAGTGTGTATCTTGGTCCAAGGAAAGCAAATAATGGGGGATATGAGCAAGGCAGAGATAATGTGTTGTAGAGAAATGGAAAATTATTTCCTTCCAAATTAAACTGATGCCAAATACTAGATTTAGATCCCAACTGGAGCTCCTCTGGGAGCTCAGGATGATGGACAGTGACTATTTCCCAATTTTGTTTTAATTTGGTCCTGACTGAACTGTGAACCTCATGAAAATTTTCCAGCTTAGTAGTAAGGCTCTTCTGTACTTCAGACCTAGGAATCCCAGATTTGGTCTAAAAGGAGCATTATCTTCAAGTCAGCCCAGGACAGAGGAAAGCAGTGTGGATTCCATCAGTGGTCCTCTGAACTTAACTTAGCAAAGATTTGGGACCAATAAAGTTTTAAAAATTTAAAATAATTTTCGGAGTTTATACAGTATTATGCTGTGAAACATATTAATTGCATGATTAAAGTTTGCAGAACTCTTTATTTTATTATATATTCATAAATCACTTTTGGATATTCTGGTGTATGTGTCCTATTTTTCCCTGGTCTTTGCTAATCATTCTCCTTGCACTTTTCTATTTCTCCGTTTTTATTCAGAGACAATAGACTTTCGTGGTAAATGCTTTAGGCCCTTTCACTGCTAAGGTTCTGGGCACTAAACCTTGTCAGCCCTAGTAAATTCTCATTTAACTTTGAAAGCTACACCTGAGCTTCAAATTGTAACCTCCTGACATTCCACTGAATAAGTTCTACAAATTTTAAGATGGGAATGACCTGAGAAGATAGTGTATGAAATTCAATAATTTCATATTCCTGGACTAAAACCCAAACTCCCCATCTAATTGTAGTTGTTGAACATTTATTGAGTGGTATTAGGTACTTTTGTATGGTACAGGTGTTGCAGATAAAAGAATGTGTAATGTTCTTGCTCCTATATAGCCATACTCAGAGTAGACCAAATCTGAATGGTATAGCTAGCAAGTTAAATTAATTGAGTAACCCAATTACATTGTCCTTATCCCAGTGTACACTGGAAAGGAGTAATGGCTGAGGAGTCATGATTTTTTTTAAGTTAAGATAAAATTGAAGTACAAAGATGTTACTAATTGCTTTTCAGTGAGTCTGGCCAAAGAGTGACACATCCCATTTATGATTATTTCTGCTTAATCGTGAGAGTGCCCGTGGCTTAGATGATAAAGCTCACTTACATACTCTGTATTGCATACACTGGGACTGTGCCAGGAGATGGCTTTGGTTTTGACCTGTAGTACGAAGCATATCTGTAAACCTTTTGGTAAGGGGCTGCTTGAGAATTCCTTTGTTTTCCAGAGAAATCCCTGCTTACACTTTGTACATATTTTACTTAAATGTCAAAGTAGCAGCATTACCTGCAGTATCTGATAGCATCAGCAAGAAACCTCTCTCAAGTGGGAGTCTCGGATTCATGTCCTCTTCATCTTTAAGAAACCAGAACTTTGAGCATTTACCCACTCAAGGACAAGTGTGCTTTTCACCTAACTGTAGAGATGATGATCCAGTTTAGAGCAAAACAACTCGATTAAAATGCTTGGCTGTGGGGCTGGCCTGGTGGCATAGCATTTAAGTTTGTGCACTCCGCTTTGGCGGCCCGGGGTTCACAGGTTCAGATCCCAGGCACACACCTACCCACTGCTTATCAAGCCAGGCTGTGGTGGTGTCCCATATAAAGTAGAGGAAGATGGGCATGGATGTTAGCCCAGGGCCCATCTTCAGCAAAAAGAGGAGGGTTGGCAACAGATGTTAGCTCAGGGCTAATCTTCCTCATCAAAAAAAACAAAAAAAAAACTTTGGCTCTACTAGTTCTTGTAGTAGACACGACTGTTTACAGAATTTATTTGTTACCATATCTGGCACAAAACTGGTAGAAGCCGACACAGACAACTCAAAGGCAGTGTTATCCCATGTTATCTCAAACTTGGATGTTCTCTCCCTGACCCTGTCTCAGCCAAAATAACTTGTCCACTTGCCCTATAATCAACAGCTTCACCTGTTCAAGATTTCTTCCTTGCTGACTTTTCATAGCTTTCTATTTATTTCTCAGCCTAAACTGCTGAAGGAACTGTGTTCAGATTTTCTACTTGGTTTCTCTCCTAGATAACCTTTCCTCCTGGATCAACAGCGTTCTTATAAAGCTGTTATTAACTTAGGCATGATTTTGAGATAAATTATCTGTAAACCTGCTTCTCTTATGTGTATTGGACCAAATACTATGGTCTCTCTTAATTTTCCTGATTGATGCACTTTGCTAACTCAAATCTTGTATCTTCTTTTTTCTAGAAAGCTATGAAATCAGATATAGTACTAGTACACGATTGAATAGCGTTGAAAAAGTCCAATCCCAGCTGTCATTTAGCTGAAAAACTACACAATTAGGATCTACCTTGTTTTGAAGTCCTGAGACTTGAGATACAAAGAAAACAGACCAACATTGTGGTGTTTTGAGAAAACTAAGAAAAGGCAGTTTCAGTATGTAAAAAAAAAGGCTCTCTGAAATGTTTATAAAACTAATTAGGAACTAGACAATTTTATACATATAATGCAGAATGACCATACTAGTTTGTCAAATATTTCTTAATATAAGAGGGAGGCCTGTGGGAAGTCTAGAGCAGCAGTGCCGCTTCCCATGAGGGCCAAGGTGGCAAAGCCCGGCTGGCCTTCCCAGGGTGCAGAACAAGGGCACAGGCACTGGCTTCTCAAAAGTACTTGCTGGATTCCAAGAACAAGGATGAAAGATCACATGTAATATCTCCCTTTTAGGCCTCGTTATGTTCTGGTTTACGTTTTTCCTATATCTTAGATTCTGATTTATTATCCTGTTATCTTTTCAAAGAAGAGGATAACTGCAAATATACAAAGTTATCACCTCCAACTCAGGATCTGTGGCAACTGCATATCAGAAATAGATCAGATCTTCCTCTAACCTGCCTGTCTACCGTGTTAGATTAGTCATACTTCAGGGGCGGCAAATTCACACTTTATTAAGTGCTTGGGTAACCTGAATGTAACATACACTTTTATTTTTTTTTAAACACAGAAATTCACCAGGGCCAGTAAAAAATTTCAAATTAAAAAAAGGCTTTTAATTTTCTTAAATAATCCTCATATGTACCATTCCACATTGTGGAAAAACTGAAATATGCAGCCCTGATGCAACATCAGTATTTCAGGACACTGGCACAGATACTTACATCTATATTTTATAGTATATTAGAATCACCGTGTCCCATCTTACAGAGTCTAACAGATGATAGGCCTTAAACTGCAAGAGGATTACAGATGAAACTTAAAATCTGAAAGTGTTAGCTGTGCCAGGATTCCAAACTGCTTCGAGGAGAGTTTTTAGGAATAGGGCTGAAGCAGCTCCACCCCAACTCTTTCTGTTGGTCACTGCAGCTGCACTCTGTATGCACCTATGAGCAACTTCACCTAGTGAAAGGAAAAAATCGTACATTTATCAGTACAGAGAGAAACACACACGGCCAAGACTTGTTTCTCTTATTTGGCGATATTCTCATATCAGTTATCAATTTAGGTTGTTAGATTATCACTATTTTAATTAAAAATCCAAGTGCTTCTAATTTGACCTTTAGGTTATTAAATAACTGTACTATTACATAGACTACTCTAGTCCAGCTTCATTTTACAAAGAGACCAGCCTAGTGACCAGCCTAGAGAGATACATATGGCAATTAAAATACCAAAGCCCAGAACACAACTCAGACTGGTACATACTATACACTATACAAATACTGCATTCTTCTCATTTTTACCATTAGTCCCTTCCTTGACACATTATGTCTAACACATTTTAGATTCAGACAGACGCACCTAGCACTGCTGCCCTAGGGAGCACTTGTCTCTAAGGTACACCAGGAACACCACAATATTCTTGACTTTTTTCCTAAGATAAAGTAATCTGGAGTAACAATTTTAGTAACACTAAATATGATGAAAGGATTTTCACCTTAGCAGAGGGTGCTTCCGTCAACCTTATAAAGAGTTTATTGAGGCCTGCAACGGGGCTGAACGAGTAAACAAAATGACTGTCCTAGGGAAAGAGACCAAAAAAAAGACGTATTTCTTTAGACAAACTTCCACATCTAGGAACAACTAGACTCATGTCTAAGAGTATAACCTGATCTTAGAGACTCTAAAGATGTAGGAGAGAAGTTTTGTATTTGTTTATATAAGGCAAAAGGCTGTGATTTCTTTACTTTTCCCTTGATTTATTAAAAAGATACAAATAGGGCCGGCCCCGTGGCTTGGCGGTTGAGTGCGTGCGCTCCGATGCAGGCGGCCCGGGTTCGGATCCCGGGCGCGCACAGACGCACTGCTTCTCCTGCCATGCTGAGGCCGCGTCCCACATACAGCAACTAGAAGAATGTCCAACTATGACATACAACTATCGCCTGGGGCTTTAGGGGAAAAACAAATAAATAAAAAATTAGAAAAAAAAAAAAGTTTAAAAAGATACAAATAACGAAAAAGCTTATAAGCAATCTGGAAAAAACAATATCCAGATAAGTCTTGAGGATCAGAAGATATCCAGTCATATACAGCATGAGTGTTAAGAACGTTCATAACCAGTTAATTTTGCTTAATTCAGCCTAAGGAAAGAATTCTAAATGTAGCATAAGGAATCATGCACCAAGATTCTACAAGAGCATTTTTTACGTTAAATTAGAATTTATAGAGCCACTAATAGATTAGTTATTACATATATTTATTTTAAAATGTTCATAGTAGGGCCGGCCCCATGGCTTAGCGGTTAGGTGCGCATGCACGGCTACTGGTAGCCCGGGTTCGGATCCTGGGCGTGCACCGAGGCACCGCTTCTCTGGCCATGCTGAGGCCACGTCCCACATACAGCAACTAGAAGGATGTGCAACTATGACATAGAACTATCTACTGGGGCTTCGGGGAAAAAAAAAAGGAGGAGGATTGGCAATAGATGTTAGCTCAGAGCCGGTCTTCCTCAGCAAAAAGAGGAGGATTAGCATGGATGTTAGCTCAGGGCTAATCTTGCTCACAAAAAATAAAAATACAAAAAAAATGTTCATAGTGAATAAAAATCAAAATTATAATGATTACCTAAAGTTAGAAACTAAGCATAAATACAACTAATGTCATACAGTGATTGTATTTGGGTATTCAAAGCTTGCACAGGTATACTTTTCTTCCTTTTTGAATTTCCTAAATCTTCTTTAAGTGAATGTTTGTAATTATAATGGTGGGAAAAGGCATAATATTTAAAATTAGTATGTTTCTTGTACCATAAGAATTTATATTCAGAATGTTAGTTCTAAGACATTATGGTAAACATACTTTGTGGCACAGATATCAAACATTTAGAAAGATTTTTTGTCAAAAGATTTTTTTGGTCAATTTTTATTGACAAAATTTAGGATAATTTTACTTTATGAGTTGCTACCTCATTTCCAACAATTGGTTTACTGAATTACAATTAACATACTTTATTAAAAAACAGCAATTTAAAAGCTACCTGTACTTTTGATTAAAAGAACGTACTTTGCAGTAATGAACTACAGAAGAACTTACCAGAAAAACAGGAAGTTGAAATTTATCATTTAAAACTACGGCTTGTACACTACATGGTCCACAGAGCCGAGCAATAACTTCTTTACCCAAAAAGTTTGCATGGAAAATAAACAGCAGGATACCAGAGCCTGAATAAGGGAGATGTAAATACAGATTGTAATACCAATCTTAATGGCCACCTTTCAGAGCCTGAGTGAGGAGCAGCTATACAGGTGGGAGGTGGTCCCCCGAGTGAGCCTAGGCAGTGCGGCACCCCACTGTACCCACTCACACTGACCCACCTAAGGATTCTTCCAATTTCAAAACTTGGTGCTATCTAGCATTTCTCAAACCACAGAACCCTTTTTATTTTTTGTCCAAGTAATCCCTACTGATAGCTCACGGAACAGACTTATTATTTTTTTGTGTGTGTGAGGAAGACTGGCCCTGGGCTAACATCCGTGCCCATCGTCCTCCACTTTGTATGGGACGCCGCCACAGCATGGCCTGACAAGCAGCTCGTCAGTGCGCACCTGGGGATGCGAACCTGGGAACCTTGGGCCACCAAGGCAAAGCGCAGGCACTTAACCACTGCGCCACCGGGCCAGCCCCGGAACAGACTATTAAACATGCTTTTCTAAATTAAAGTTATTTTAGTTTAACAAAAAGTGGTATTTAAAAGTTGCTGCTGCATACATGTCTATGGAATCAAAACCATGGACATTTCTGTGCTACTTGTCTTTGGGTGTGGGTTTGAGTGATTTTCCATTTTCTTCCACATACACTTTTGCCTTTTACAAATTTTCTGATTAACATAAAAAAAACCTTATTTTGAAAAAAAAAAAAGCATGAGATTTGAATCTTTCACTCAATATCCAAAATATTCTGCAAGGGCCGGCCCTGTGGCTTAGTGGTTAAGTGCGCGCGCTCCGCTGCTGGCAGCCCGGGTTAGGATCCCGGGCACACACTGACGCACCCTTCTCCAGCCATGCTGAGGCCGCGTCCCACATACAGCAACTGGAAGGATGTGCAGCTAGGACATACAACTATCTGCTGGGGCTTTGGGGAAAAAAAAATAAATAAAATTAAAAAACAACAAAACCCAAAATATTCTGCAACATTCATTTTCTGAACAAAAGCTATACTTATTTTTTAATAATAGAAAACAGATATAAGAGCTCTATGACCTGTTAAACTATTTTTAGCATGATAAAATATTGATCCAGGCCAGTTATAAACAAGAGGAGTCATCAAAGAGATCCCCCAAAGAACCATTTGCTTTATTTATTCTGGTCCCAGGACAAAGGGCATGCCAGGCCCCTGCCTCTTCCACCTCTGCTTTCAAGCTGTTCAAGGCTTGACAGAGTGATTTTGCTCTCCAGCTTTATAATGCAACTTGCCCTGCCTTAGAGCACTGAGTATCAAAAGAAGAAAAGGCCTGCAAATAATGTAGGGACAGTTTCTTCTGTATCCTTCCCTCTCAGCTCCACTATGAAATAGCAATTGGGACAGAGGCTGAGTACAGTCACATGCCACACGACAACATTTCGGTCAACAACCGACCACATATACGATGGTGGTCCCACAAGATTAGTACCATACAGCCTAGGTGTGTGGCAGACTGTACCATCTGGGTTTGTCTAAGTACACTCTATGATGTTCACACAACAAAATAGCCTAAGAACACGTTTCTTAGAACATATCTCCATTGTTAAGCAACAGACGACTGTATAAATTTTTTCTTCAGCCAAACTAGGTGTTACACGTGATGGACAGTTCTTAAGAGCCACAAGCCCCTCAAGAAACTAAGATCTGTGTTTCTCAAACTTCAGTGTGCCAAGGTGTCAACTAAGACACATGAGGTCTGGGTGGGCCTGAGGGTCTACATCTCTCTCAAGCTCCCAGAGCAGGCTGGGGAGACCACACTTTGAGTAGTGAGGGTCAGGAAAATCTATCAGGATCTTACATCTGAGAATGACAAAGCATCTTTGGTAAGATTTCACATGAAGAGAAACAATTCCTGGTGGTCACAAACATTGTTGTGTGTGCAGGAAAAAACTGTAACCCCAAGGCAGTCCAGTTGCACTGAAGCGCACAAACTGAAATGCTGGATGACTGGCCCAGCTCACTGCTTCAGTAAAGGCCCAACCCAGTTCACCAGCTCCTGCACCACCCAGCAATGCAAACGGTCTACTTGAATAGTCGAAACTACAAACCATGCTTCTTCAATGCCAAGTTCACTGAATACTAAGATGTTATGAATGGCTGTCTTTAACAGGTAGGACTATATTTCCTTTAATTCAGTTTTCATTAATGAATATATATTTTTTAAATGCGTAGGTGGGTTTCTTTTTAACGAAACAAAAAAGCCAGAGCCCAGCTTCCTACTTTCAGGCAGAGAAAGCGTTATCTCCACTTTAGATATGCACCATCTGTGTCCTAAACAAGGCATGGTCATAGTCTTGTCTGCAAAGCACTTATTAAGCAGAGAATAGGAAGCAGAAGATAGGAAGCAGAACTGAAGTTTCCATTTCTTGCTACTAAACTTTACTATGGGGCAAGACTTTTTTTTTTTTTCCTTTTAAAAGGGGAAGGGGCTGGCCCCATGGCGTAGTGGTTAAGTGCGCGCGCTCCACTGCTGGTGGCCCGGGTTCGGATCCCGGGCGCACACCGACGCACCGCTTGTCAGGCCACACTGTGGCGGCGTCCCATAGTGGAGGAAGATAGGCACAGATGTTAGCCCAGGGCCAGTCTTCCTCAGCAAAAAGAGGAGGATTGGCATGGATGTTAGCTCAGGGCTGATCTCCCTCACAAAAAAATAAATAAATAAAAGGGCAAGACTATTAGTAATAATAAAATTCACGAAAAACATTGATTCTGGGCTTAGAATCTTCGAAGTAAATTTCAGTAAAACTCAAGTGCTAGCACAGTGCTCCGTGGACCCCTCTAAGTCACTTGGGATGGTGGATTATCAGCTAGGTCTCTTTTTTCTGTCAGAGTAGCTGTGCTGTTAACATATTATACACAATGGAATTTTCTTAAGGTTTTGTTCAAAGAGAGTTGTCTAAAAATCAGTTATATTTATAGTGTCGCATTTCAAAGTGAGAAAACATAGGCTTACCTTCTGGTATGTTCTGTGGGGGTTTGTAATTGAAATCTGTTGAAAAATCTGGCCCCTCACAGAGACGATGACATGCTATTGGAAAAATGGGTTCTAGCAGAGCAAGCCGTGCTTCAAAGTAATCCCTTATTGTTTCTTCTGCTACTCTTGAAAGTCTAATAAAAGAGTATAGTAAGAGTTGTTAATATTAATGTAGAAAAAGAACCATGAGTCATAAAATTATTAAACTATTGAATAACAGTGAAGCCTTCCCAGATCAACCTTTAAAAAAAAAAAAGCAACTTCCCTCATCCTGCTTCCCTGCTGTTTTTCTTTGGCACTCAGTATCTGACACACTATATATTTGTCTGCCTTGCTATGTCCTCTCATGGGAATTGAGGCTCCAAGAGCGCAAGTCTTTTCCCCCATTGCTATCTCCATCTCCCCAGCCTTTTGAATAATGCCCAGCACACAGACAGTACCTACTACATATCTGTCGAATGAATGAATGATCAATTTGGAGACTCAGAAATGAGAATTCCATTAAGAAATAAATCGAAGAATTGCCACACATACAAAAAGTCTTGTTACAGTACTTAGTTTAGAAAGCAGTCAAATAAATGATTAGTGCTGATTGAGAAAATATTTTTAAGCTATTTTGCTGGGAAGGTAACCAGCTCTTCTGGTCTGCCTAGGATATTCTAGTTTTAGGCGTGTAAGTCCAAAGTCCCAGGAAACTCGTTCGTCACGGTTTTAAAAGAAAGTTCAGCATCCCAGGAACCCCTCAGTCTCTGGCCAACCAGGAAGGCTGGCTGCCCAACTTGCTGGCTATCTGTAACTCTTACCCAGGTGAAGAGACTGAGATGAGTTCACTTCCCAGGATTCCTTGCAGCCATGAAGGCTGGTCACAGACATGCACAGAAATTACTGATTGGATGAGGCTCCCAGCAAAAGCTGTCAAAATGGGCAGACTCACCAGGGCACATGCCCTTTCTCTGACCTTTGCCTTTTTTGCCTCGTCTGAAATTTACCTTACCTTCTGCTTAGAATATAGGTCCTACACCTGGAATTGGAGTAACCATCTTGCAAGCATGAAGATCCAAGTCATATCCTAAGTATGGTAGATGAGGAAGAGAGGGGAAGAGTGGCTATTCCTGCCCAAGGCTGCCCACCCCTGAATTCCCTGTTATGGGAACAATAAACACCTTATTTGTGTTAGCTACTGTTTGTCAAGTTTCTGTTATGTGTGGCCAAAGTAATTCTTAAGTGATAAAAAGCTATGAAATTACTTGTATGAACTTCTAATAAAATGATTTAGAATTCATCTGAAAAGGACTGAACTTGAGTGGATAAACTAATACATCCACACAATGGAATTCAGCGCTAAAAAGAAAAGAGCTATCAAGCCATGAAAAGACAGAGCATGCATATCACTTAAGGCATATCACTAAGTAAAAGAAGCCCATCTGAAAAGGGCAACACTATGGAAATAGTAAAAGGATCAGTGGTTTTCAGGGTTTAGGGGACAGGAGGGATAAAGAGGAGGAGCAGAGGATGTCTAGGGCAGTGAAACTCCTCTGTATGACACTGTCATGGGGGATAGGTATCATTATGCATTTGTCAAAACTCCTGGAATGTACAACACCAAGGTGAACCCTAATGTAAACCACGGACTTTGGGTGATTATTTGTCAATGTAGGTTCACTGATTACAACAAATGCACCACTCTGGTGGGAGGTTGATAATGGGGGGCCGTGCATGTGTGGAAGCAGGGGGTATAAGAGAACTCTGTACTTTCTGCTCAATTTCACTGTAAACCTAAAACAGGTCTAAAACATTATGTCTGTTTAAAAAAAAATGAACTAAAGGTTAAATGGTTTTAAGAAAGTCTTTGTTAGCCACATTAAGGGCATAACTGCAGTTTTAAGGAGATACTCCTAGATAGGACAGTGTTAAGTCTGAAGGTTTCTAAGACCTCAATAACTTGAAGAAAAATAATTCATATGCCACTTATTGAATTCATGATCTTTTGAGAGCAAAAACCCACCAGGACTTCTACTTGACAGTCTTTTTCTGAGCAGCTCTACACAGGCCATTCCAGTTATGATGTGTCCACAGAGACATTAGACTCTGTGACTTAACTATGGCACATTCACTTCACACTTACGTCTCTAAGTGATTCTTCAGCAAGTCGTACACCAGCACGTTGTTACACTGCTTTGCAAAATGCAGCGCGCTGTTCTGGTGCTTAGACAAAATATTGCAGTCAGCTCCACATTCAATCACAAGTCGTGCGATGTCTGAGTTTCCTCTTTTACAGGCCTAAGTCAGGAAAAAGGAGTAATAATTACCCCTACAATAAGATAACCACCAGTCACCGCCTGTCCTTTTGTCCACACATGAGCCTGGGAGTTCTTTGTGAAGAGAGATGGGGAAAAAAGCCAGGTCATGCTTCCTGAGTGTTAGAAACTGTCACATAAACGAGAATGGGATGCTCCTTTTACTCAGTGAACAGTACAGAAATCTGTGTGCTACATTCAATTAATTTCTTCCCTGATTCCTCAGGAAATGGGCAACTTTGAAAAAGATGCTTCTGTTTCAAGATAGAAGAAACACTAGGCCTTTCTAAGCTCTATTGCACACTGTGTTCATCCACATCCTGTGTCCTGTGAACCAATATCTTAGCAGAGGCACCCAGAAGAGAAAGCTTGCCCATCACTCTTAGAGAGGTTAATAAAGATCCTCCTAGATTATGACTGGGTTAAGTCTCAGTAAACCCATAAGTTGAAAATATCATAAGTCGAAAATGCATTTAGGGCCGGCCCTGTGGCTTAGCGGTTAAGTGCGTGCTCTCTGATGCTGGCGGCCCGGGTTCGGATCCCAGGCGCACACCGACGCACCGCTTCTCCGGCCACGCTGGGGCCGCGTCCCACATACTGGAGGGATGTGTAGCTATGACATACAACTGTCTACTGGGGCTTTGGGGCGAAAATAAATAAATAAATCTTTAAAAAAAAAAAAAAAAAAAAAAAAAAGAAAATGCATTTAATACACCTAACCTACTGAACATCACAGCTTAGCCTAGCTACCAAAATGTACTCAAAACACTTACATCAGCCCTACAGTTGGGCAAAATAATCTAACACAAAGCTTATTTTATAAGAAAGTGTTGAACATCTCATGTAATTTCTTGACTACTGTACTGAAAGTGACAAGCAGAATGGCTGTCTGGGTATAGAAAGGTTCTAAGTGGATAGGTTGTTTACCCTCGTGATCACAGGGCTGACTGGGAGCTGCAGCTGCTGCTGCCCAGCATCATGAGAGAGCATCGTACCGCACAGCGCTAGCCCAGGAAAGATCAAAATTCAAAATTCAAAGTACCGTTTCCACTGAAAGCATATCACTTTTGCACCATTTTCGCACCATCGTAAAGTCGAAAAATTGCTAAGTCAAACCATCCTAAGTTGGGGACTGTCTGTATTGGGAATCTCTAAAGTATCTCTTACCATCACAAAATAACTTCAAAACTTTCCTAGTGGGTGATTTACAGGAGACTAATTAAGCATAGACACAAATTTGAATTCAACAAATCTAAGATGGAGCTGTGACACAGTTTAAAGACCTACATCTTTTCTGAAGTAAAAGACCTACGTCCAGGGTTCTCTTCCTGTCTCTGTCACTTACCAGCCACGTGACTTCAGGTTAAGTCCCTTAATTCTGAGTCTCACTGCTTCCATCTGTCCAAAGGGGCAAGACTACTTCTGCCTCATAGCACTGAGGCTGAAATTAAATAATGTATCGTAAAGGACCAGGGCCAGGCCAGTGAGCTTTCCTACAAGAACACAGTGGGAGCCTCCAACCAGGCCATCTGGTCTGCTTTAGCACTCAGGACCAATATTTCTACAGAAAAGGTTTCTAAGTTGTGCAACTGCCAGATCAAAGGGCATGCAGCTTTCTGGGGAGCTGACAAACTGCCCTGCATAAGGCTGTAACCCAGCGGTTCTCACCTGGGGCAATTTTGCCCCCCATGGAAATTTAGGCAACGTCTAGAGACGTTTCTGGTGTCACAACTGGGAGTGGGTGCTACTGGCATCTAATGTAGAGGGTAAGGATGCTGTTAAACATCGTGCAATACACAGGACAGTCCTCATGACAAAGAATGACCTGGCCACAAGGTCAGCTGTGGGAAAGCTGCGCAGCCCTGCTGGGACCAGTTATATCCCCAACACCAGTGGGTGAGACTGTGGTTTCTCCGCCCTCTCACACTCTGGTAAATGACCAATGTTATATATTATTTCCTGAGATGAAAAGGTTTTTATTTCAATTTCTGCAAATCTTTCCCTATGTTTATTTCTTCTAATTCTAAAATTCAATAAAACTTACTATGCTAAATCGTTAAAGCACTTAAAATACTGTTTTTTCAGGAACAAGTACCTAAGTAAGTAAAACAAATTAAGCATGGATACTAGCAGCCTAATTGAGATGGTAAACATGCTTTAAGCTCTTCCCTGGCAAGAAGCAACAAACTCCCTCGACCCGCCCTCCCCGTGGGCACTGCCTTCTCCCCTTCTCAGCTAGGCTCCTTCGTACCTGCCACACCCACCACCCACCTCCGCACTCCCTGCAACCACACACCCTCAGACCCAACACAAACTCCTCCCCGACGAGGCCACCACTACCCTCTAAAGTGCTAGCTAATGGCACTTCTCAGCCCATCCTTTGACATCTGTGCCCCAGTGGACACTGCCAGCCAGCTCTTCTCTGAAGCGCCTTTTTCTCATGGTTCTCTTGATGTCTCCCTCCTCCTCTTCCTCTTCCTTCTCTCGTCTTTCCTATGCATCCTCCTGCCATCTCTGGCCTTTCTTTCCTTTTCAGCTCTCAATGGGTAACCCCATTCTCAGCCCATGACTATAATCTGTGTTGCCTACTGAGGACTCCAAATCTGACACCTAGCCCACAGCTCTCTCCTGAGCTAAAGATCTGCACAGGAAACACCTGAGCATTCCTAGCTCAAATGCAGCTGTAAAAAGCTGAGCACCTGTCTCCCCACCCACATCTGTGCTGTGATTTCTACCTCCTTAAAAAACTGGTCTATCTACTTCTGTCTCCACTGTCACTACCTAGCTGCAGACTACTATTATTTCACTTAATTTTAAGACTCTTCCTATGAGTCTGCAAACTGTCTGTCTTTCTAAACAATCCATGTTCCCTACCGTCCTAGTGGCATTAAAAACAAAGAATCATAACAAGACCCAGCCTTTATTCTTATTATGTCTTTCTCCAGCTTAAACCTTGTAATGGCTCCCAATTGCTCTCAGGAGAAATGACTAATTCCTTAGCACGGATGTAGAGTTTATGTGCTCACTCCCCATGCATACACCATTTATGCTCCAGACCATCTGCTGTTTAGAATGCACAATAAGATGAAGTTTTATTTTTATTTATTTTTTTCAAGGGTGGGGATGTTACTGGAATTGGTCATTTATTTATTTATTTATTTTGTGAGGAAGATCAGCCCTGAGCTAACATCCGTGCTAATCCTCCTCTTTTTGCTGAGGAAGACCGGCTCTGAGCTAACATCTATTGCCAATCCTCCTCCTTTTTTTTCCCCCAAAGCCCCAGTAGATAGTTGTATGTCATAGTTGCACATCCTTCTAGTTGCTGTATGTGGGACGCGGCCTCAGCACGGCCGGAGGAGCGGTGCGTGGGTGCGCGCCCAGGATCCAAACCCGGGCCGCCAGTAACAGAGCGCGCACTTAACCGCTAAGCCACGGGGCCGGCCCATGATCAAGTTTTAAATTCATGATCTGAGGTGCCACCTTTGCTCTAAACATATGGCAATAATAGAAACACATAAGAGAAGGTTAAAATTCAAAAGCAGGACTCCTGAACAAAAGAAACATTTCCATGAACCATTTTTTTTCCAAGAAACAGTTGCAAAACAGAAATACAAGCAGTGAGCAAGGTTTAAACCCCATGTGTGGAAGAAGGCTGAGGGGGCAGGCAATCCAGGCCTTTGGAATACCAGAGACTCAATACCAGACTCAGGGCCAGGCCCACTGCTCACTCGCGGCTGGACTGTGCTCCCTTCCTGACTCACGAAAGAAGGTTGAAAAGAGGGACTGCAGACAAACATTGACTTGGGTCAACAGCCCACACAAAGCTGCGCCTCCAGAGGAGGGAGTAAGACACAGCCCCAGACAGGGAACTAAACCAAGCCACTCACAGCTCGGTGTCAGGACCTGCTCTGTCCTAACAGCACCATGGGCCAGGAATCCAGAAGCGCCACAGGAACAGGCTGCACCAGGCTGGCCCCAGAAGAGGCAAACGCAAAACTACTAAACAGGGTGGGGTGATAAAGGGGTGCACGGCGGGGGTGGGGTGGGGAGGTAGCCTGAAGAGCCTTCCATTCACAACTATCTGCAAGCCACACTTCCAGACACACAGGAAAAAATCTGAGGCTAGGGAGATGAATTCACAATATAAAATAATAATGGAAGCACAGCATGCTCGTTTCCACTCCAGGGCTCTGCTCATAGCCTGTTCCAGCCCCGTTTACACAGCCCAGCCCTGCTAACATGTGCTTCGTGTTCAGGACGCAGCTTAGCCACCCGTCACATCCACCCTAAGGCTCGCCTCGAATCCACAAGACTGAGCCCAGTATGGACTTCTATGTAATCCCTCAGCTCTCCGTCACATTACTGATGACACCAAGCTTTAACTGCTTCTTTGCTGGTCTATTTCTCCTCCTCGACAGTGATGTGCTTGAGTCCAGAGACTGTCTTGTTTCCCATCACATTCCCAGCCCCAAGCACACTGCCAGCTGTGGAGAGACTGAGGGAACGAGCAACCCATGTGAGGTATTTACCTTCATTAGAGCGGTCTCACCATTGCTCTGCTGGACATTTACAAAAGCTCCTGCTTCCAAAAGAATAGCCACTGTAGTTAAAAAGTTCTATTAAACAAAAAGAAAAAAGCAAATTTAATTCCCCAAATTCTTTAAGATATTTTTAGCCATCAGAAAAATACTCAGATTCTATCGCAAGCAGGCTGGTGAACACAGCATCCCTGGCTCTTCCCTGTGCAGGTACCCGTGGGAGCTGAAGGCCCCACTGCTCAAGTGCCCGTGCACAGCCACAGACCGTTTTGCCAGTAACCTCAGTCTGAAGTTTAACCCTGGTTTCAACATAAGAACCTCTGCATTACCAATCCTTTAAAAAGACAATATATGGGAAAAGTTTAATTATTAACCAAAAGAAACACTTTATTTCAATTAGAAAAGATTTTTAAAAGATCTAAGATTGAAATCAATATTAGCACCTTAATCAGAGGTCCTTTTTCAATATAAATCACTTTCAACTAGATAAATCACCTTTTGAAATGCAATTACAAAGTACTACTGATTTAAAAAAACCCATTTATGACAAGTCACAGATGAACTGAAATATGAAATTTTAAAGTTATGTGACTACGTGACCGTTACATTTCACTACAGAAACAGATTCTGTCTTAGTCCGTGGAGGAAATCCCACAAGACAACGCAATGACGCATTTTCAGTCACCTACCTTCTCTGCTGCATGGATAAGTGCCGTGGTCCCGTTCTTCTGTCTCCCATTCACTTTGGCTCCTTTTCTGATGAGGAGCCTCAGGAGGTCATCTTGCCCTCCTGCTGCAGCAAGCATCACCAGTGTCATCCCGCTCGAATCCTTCATTAGTTTTGGTTAAGAAAAAATGTCAATGTGTAATCAGAAAAATTTTCGAACTAAGTCTTTTCATCTAGGATGTTTCAATGTAAAATCACTAAAATGCATTGATTTAGCACCTACTTAGGTTTTTCACTAAAACATCCTAATAAAAAATCAGAAACTAATAACTTTTAGAATTTTTTTCATATATAAATGTTACCAAAAAATATTACAACTTCTATGTATAAAGTTCTAAAGCACATCAACACTTCGCAAGGTAGAAAATGAATAGTGAATCTTGACGCTATACAAATGGCAAAGGTACTTATCTCACATTTCAGGTCCAAAGTCTCCTTGTGTTCTAGGTGAAACAGGTGAAACTGATACATTCATTATATTCATTTAGTTGGCCCAAAGATATAAGGCTAGAAATGACCACTGGAAGTCACATAAGCCCATTCTATTGATGATAATGTAAAATGAACACTCTCTGGACTAGACAAATGTTGGCCATATAAATGTATTGTTGGGAAGAGAAAGTCTGATTGCTCTCAAGATAAATAAGAAAACTCAGAAGTACAACACAGGACACTGATACGATTAGTTTCTAAGAGGCTATGGATAAAATACAGAAATTAAAGAAATGTGCTTTGCATAGAGATAAAATTACATAAAGCTGACAAAAAATAAAAAGGTAATTATTAGCTAAAATATTTCCCATCACTAGTTGAAACAAACACCATATGAGGAAACCAAACCATTTATTAAATACCATTTGAGAAAACCAAATTCTAATACAGTATGAGTTAATTTGGCTATAATCTAAAAGTCTGGCACAATTTGCCTGTGTGAGCAATCTGAGGAGCACAAATGTAAGTGCTTCCTGGCAGTAGCACTTTAGAGAGAGGCAGGAAGATCCACCACAACTAAGATAACACAGTGTACCACTTCCTCTCCTTTGTAAAGTCTCTTATTACTACAAAACGTGTTACATGAAAAAACACTTTTTCTAACTTCAGAAAGTTCCCTGCAGCTCTATACTTCATTAATAAAGACCAACCTACATACGTATTAAAGTAGAGAGAAAAAAGCATCTGATAAAACCGAACATCCACCCCTGAGAAAAACTTAAGCAGCTAAAAGAAGAAAGGATGTAGAGAAAGATAAAGGCTACCCACAAGAAACCAACAGCATGACCAAAACAAAAACTTCACACTGAGACCCTCAAGGGAGAATCCCCATCTAGGTCAGAGACAGAGCAGGATTGCCTCTACCATCACTATTATTCAAAATGTCACCAATTTCACAAGACCAGAAAAGAAATATTATTGGAAAAAAAGGAAACAAAATAGTTATTTTTCAGCAGATGACCAAATTCTCTACCCAGAAAATCCAAGGCAAGTTAATTTAAAAATTATCAGAGTAAGAGAATTTCATAAAGTGACTAGAGACGCCAACACACACACACACAGAAATCAATAACTTTACTGCACACATGTAATAACCAGTTAGAAAACAAAATGTGGGGGAAAAGATCATAATGATCATAGTAAGATAACTAACAAATTATAAAATACTTAGGAATATATCTAAAATAAATGTGCAAGAACTATATGAAGGAAAAAACCCATAACGTTTGCTTAAGGGAATAAATGAAGAGCTGAATGAATGTAGAGTTATCATGTTCCTAGATGGAAGAATCAAAATCTAAAAATGTCAATTCTCAGCCAAATTAGTCGATATATATAATGCAATTTTAATCAAAATCCCAATAACTGTTTTGAACTGTAATCCCAAAAGATTAAACCTAAAAAATCCACAACAAAATCAAGAAAACTAAAGAAAATATAAAAACGTTTCCTAAGCAAGACAAGACACCCAAAAGTCATAAAGGAAAAGATCAAAAGATGTGACTACCTAAAAATAAAAATCCTCTAAAAGCAATAAAAGACCCAAAAAACCCAAAGCCTAAAAACTAGGAAGAAAGGGTTAATATGTCTGCATACATAAACCCTGATAAATCAGTATGAAAAACCTCAGAAGCAACAGAAAGATGGGTAGTTGCCATGAAACATGAGGGACGACACGAAGACGAGGAGTCACTCACACTCCTCAAGGCCACAGAGGTGATGGACAAAACAGAGAGCACAGCGGAACCAAACGGTTACTTTAGGGGCTGGAATGACAGGGACTATGATTTTCTACATTATCTATTTCTACAATGTTTGAATTTTATAAAGTGAACATGCATTACCTTTTATAATTGAAAAAAATAAATAAAACAATTCTTTTAAAAGAGTTACTTTACATCTTCCTTTCATGAGATTTTACAAAGACATATTACCTCTTGGTCCAGGTTATATTCTTCATTTGAATTAAGTGCAACCTTCACAGTAATATAATCCCCATTTTTCACAGCATCCCTCAATAAATCTAAAAGGAAACAAAAGATAAATTAGGTTTTATATATCTAGATTTCATGAAAAGGATCCCCATAATTCCAAAACTACTCACTACTTGGAATTGCATCTGCTGTAGCAAAATTCTCATCTTCCCCATCAAGATGCTTTTGAAAATCTTCTAATTTCATCCATTCCAACTGCAAGTCCATGCCCAAACTCAAAATCTGTTGTCTGGCATCTAGAACACAAAAGAACCTTAGTAAGATACATTTTTATGGATTATAAAAAAATATAATGCAGTTTTATTAAATTGTGGTGTCTTAACCAAAACTTTATATACGCTTTTACATACATCATTATGTAACTGAGTCTTTAATTAAACTTCTGGTTTTCTTTGGGAAGCAATACAAACATCCACATCTCGATGTCATGGTGCTTCAAAGGCATAAAGATAAATTGGTAACCTATTGACTGTAAAACAGTGAAATATGAATTTTAAGAACAAGATTAAAAGTAGCTCAGAGGAAGAGAGAAATCACAGGGATTCAGTAAGAGGACTCTCTAACATTTCTTTCTTTGGTCATTCTTCTTAGATATACATTGCTTTCAATCATTTTATGTTAGGTAAAGTCATTCTAAATGTGTAAACCAGATCTCCATGTAAATAAAAGTCACTGCCTATTGATCTTGCCAGACTCAGCTCCAGCTTCTCCTCCTGGAAGCCCTCTCTGCTGAGTACCCTGCCATGCTTCCACAGCACCGAGGGCTGTATACTGCCCACCACATCACCAAGCAAGTGCAAGCTGCCTCCCTCATCTGTCTGATCCATGGGCTCATTAACACTTGCGATGGACATGTCATCCCCTATTGGCAGTGCAATAAATGAGATGTAAGCATAACTCACTGGAGAGTAACTCAAAATGACTATCCTATTTTAAAAAGTGAAAAGCACAAATATTTGAGTTAAAGGATTGTCACCTAAAACCAACTCCTTAAACTACACAGATGTGAGGCAGTTAACCTTGCCACAGAAGTGAAGTTTGTAAAGACATGCAGAAGGAACTTTTTCCAAAGCTCTGAACTCCAACACTTCTCTGTGCTACCTCCGAGAGCATTCCATCATAGAAAACAGCACAGCCTTTGCAGCTACACATCCTGGATCTGAATCTCAGCTCCACGTTAGCTGTATGTCTTTGTGTAAGTCACATAACTTGCTGTGCCTCACTTTCTGAATTACATCAGTAGTGGTAACAGTAAAAGCAGCTAACATTCAGTAAGGAGTGTTAAATTATTTACATGAATTAATACATTTAATTAATTTAATATACAATAACCTGTAAAGGGATACACATTACAGATGAGGAAAGCAAGGCTCCTACACACACACCAGTAAGTGAAGAGCCATATTTGCACTGAGAAGTATCTGAGTCCACAGCTGGACATCCCCCCACCGTAGCGCAACACCAGAGTAATAAAGAAAGGTCTCAGAAGCAGGACAGATAAACTGAGTTCATATAAACTGAGACAATACCATCTAATTTACAGGACTGTCATGTAGAGCTACAATGTCAAAAGGGCTGTGCTACAGCTCAGACTTCTGTCTCTAATGAAGCCAACTGGTTCAAAATCCTATGCTCATTCCTACCAAGTACTGGATCTTGGATCTTGACTCAGCATTTGGTAGTTTTAACTTTTTCTATTTTTAATAAAAACTCAGATATAAATTAAAGAACGTAGGTAATGAGGTGAACATCTGTGAATGTGGCACTGCCTTGAACAGAGAACCACTCTAGGGCACGTGGCTAACTCACTTCCACCCCATGACACCCGACCACAGCAGTACATCATGTACATCCAGCACGTGGGTCTGTCATTCACTTTCATTTTTTTAAAGTAGTATTGCTATAAATACAGGTAGCCTAAAAAATCTACAGTTAGTTTTGCCTGTTTCTTGGCTTTATAAAAATTGGTATTTGACTGGGCTAAGGGATGCCCAGACAGCTGGTAAAACATTATTTCTGGGTGTTTCCAGAAGAGATTAGCATTTGAATCAGTAGACTGAGTTAACGACTCTTCCGCATCAATGTGGGCTGACATCATTCAATCCTTTGCCTTGCTGAGGAAGGGGGATTTCTCTCTCCTCTTGAGCTCAGATGTCCATCTTCTCCTGCCCTAAGACATCGGAGCTCCTGGTTCTCGGGCCTTTCGACTCCAGAGCTTACACCATTGGCTCCATTGTTCTCAGGACTTTGGACTCGGACACTACCAGCTTTCCTGGGTCTCCAGCTTGCAAAGGGCAGATTGTGGGAGTATTCTAAACCTCCACAACTACATAAGCCAATTCCTCACAATAAATCTCCTTTTATATCTCTCTCTATTCTATTGGTTCTGCTTCTCTGGAGAACTTTGAGTAACACAGTATCACACTGCATTATTGTTTACAGATTTTGGGTACTAATCCTTTGTCTTTCTGCCCTTTTTAATGGTAACTTTGATGAATGGAACTTACTTTGTAGTCAATTTCATCATTCTTTTCTTTTATGGCATTTTTTTGTGTCTTATTTAAGAAATCCTCTCCTACCTCCAAGGTCATACAGATATGATCCTTTATCCTCTAAATGCCTAATATCTAACTGTCCTCTTTATATTTAAGGCCTTACTCCATCAGGATTTGATCTTCATATATAGTGTTTCTTCTACATGGATAACCAATTATCCTCACACCATCTATGAAGAGCTGATCCTCCCTCATGGATCTGTGTTGCCACTTGTCCTCTATCCAGTTTTTATTTTTATTTATTTTGTGAGGCGATCAGCCCTGTGCTAACATCTGCCAATCCTCCTTTTTTTTTTTTTTTTTTTTTTTTGCTGAGGAAGACTGGCCCTGGGCTAACATCTGTGCCCATCTCCCTCCACTTTATATGGGACACCGCTACAACATGGCTTGCCAAGCAGTGCGTCAGTGCGCGCCCGGGATCCGAACCGGTGAACCCCGGGCCACCGCAGTGGAGCACGTGCACTTAACCGCTTGTGCCACCGGGCCGGCCCCATCTATCCAGTTTTTAGATCTGAAAGAGTCTTATTATGAGGTCTCTACTCTGCTGACTAGCACAGCTACCTTCCCTGCGCCAAGTAAATACTCTGTCTACTGCTATAGTTTTATATATAGTCATGCGCCGCTTAACAACGGGGACACGTTCTGAGACACTCGTCATTAGGTGTTACGCAATTTCATTGTTGTGCGAACATCACAGAGTGTACTTACACAAACCTAGATGGTGCAGGCTACTACACACCTGGACCATATGGTACTAATCTTATGGGACCATCTTATACGCAGTCCTTCACTGATCGAAATATCATTATGCTGTGCATGACTGTAGTAGGTTTTGATTACAACTGGGATAACCGGCTATGCCTTTTTCTTTAGTCTTCCACATAAATTTTAGTCAGTATTTGTAAATTCCATGAGAAATTATGTTGAGATTTTGATTGGAACCACAGTGACACTACAGACCAATTTGAAGAGAATGACAAATTTATAAAATTATATTTTCAGGTAATAAAAATGGTATACATAAATTTTAATAACTTTCAAGAAATTTTTATAATTTTCTCCACACAAGTCTTACATATCTTTTTGAAATACACTCTTAGCAATCTTTTAAATGTATTTCTATCAAAAATTATCTTTTTAGGGCCGGCCCCGTGGCTTAGCGGTTAAGTGCTCGCGCTCCGCTGCTGGCGGCCTGGGTTCGGATCCCGGGCGAGCACCGACGCACCGCTTCTCCGGCCATGCTGAGGCCGCATCCCACATACAGCAACTAGAATGGATGTGCAACTACGACATACAACTATCTACTGGGGCTTTGGGGGAAAAATAAATAAATAAAATCTTTAAAAAAAAAAAAAAAAAAAATTATCTTTTTAAAATTACATTTACTATCTACGTAGAAATATATATAGAAACATACATTATATAGAAATACATATATAGAAATGTAGTTAATTTTTGTATACTGGTCTTATATCCACCTTGCTGAACTCTTAATATTTCTAAAAATTTATTTATAGATTCTTTCAAGTTTTCTACATGTATTATACCATCTGATAATGGACAGCTCTTTTTTGTGGGGGAGGTGGGGCTTCCCTTCCAATGCTTAGGTCTTCCATTTTTAATTGTCTTACTGTGCTGGGTAGACCTTAGCATAAAGTTGAAAAAAGTGGTGACAGAAGGCATCCTTGTATTATTTCTGATTTAAAAGAAATGTTCCCAATGTTTCACCATTACAAAAGATGTTTGCCAAAGGTTTAATGCTCTTTATTGACTGAGAAAGCTCACTTTTATCCATGGTTCGCTAGGTTTTGTTTTTTAAAAACCAAGACTACTATTAAATCAATTTCTTCTTTACTCACTGAATTCCTAAGGAACATCCAACTTGATCATAAGAGGTTATGTTTTTACACATGGTTAGATTCAATTTGCTAATGTTTTGTTTGGCATTTTTACATCTGAGTTCATGAGTGAGCTTGGCCTGTCATTTTCCTTTCTTATACAGTTTTTGTCTGGTTTTGGTACTGAAGCTATAAGGACTCACAGAACGAGTTAGTGTTCTTTGTCTATTTTTAAAGACCTTTTTATAAGTTTGATAAGCTTTTACATATGAAACCATCTGTGCCTGGTGTTAAATTTGTAATGCTATTTTAAATTACTATTTCATATTCTTTCATAGTTAAAGACTATTCAATTTCTATATTTCTTCTTGGGTCAGTTTTGTTAAACTATATTTTTCCAAGAATTTCCCCAATTTATTGCTTTTTCAAATCTCATAGAATTCTTTTATATTTTTAATCTGGATAGAATCTACAATCCTAGATTATAAGAAATTACTCATAGAATTCTTTTATCTTTTTAATCTGGATAGAATCTACAATCATGTCTTTTTTCAATGAAAATATTGTTTAAGCCGTCATTGCTTTTTTTCCTTAACCAACGGTGCCAGAGGCTTGTCTATTCTATTAGTCTTGTCAGTGAACCAACTTCTGGCTTTCTTCATGCTGTCTACTGTTGGAGGAGATCACTGACTGAGAGCATGTGACTGCCAGCTGACCCACGAGCTGGACCTGGGCAATTGGAGGCTCCTCGCCCCTCCCCTGTTCTTGGACTGTATGTTCTGCTCACCATTTCCACCGTAGAAACCGTTTCAGGGATGCAGTCTTGAGAGAGTAAGGTGTTGTTGAGACCATCTGGACTGATACGTGACTGAACTGCATTAAGGCCCCTATATAAACTTTTAAGATTCTGGCAGGTGGGTGTGGAGATCTACTCATCTTGTGCTGCCCAAGACAAGCGTCATATGTAAGTTCCCTCACTTATTAAACCTGCCACCTACCCATGTGGAGTGGTTTGCCTCTTCCTTCGGTCTCTTTGCCCTCCATGTACAGGGGCCAATTTCAAGTTTCACCAGGGAAACCTGGGAGGTTGCGACCCAACAACTGGTGAGCTGGCCAGGAGACTGAAGAAACGCATCTTGGGAAAGAGGCATCCACAGGGGAAATCTCAAGTTGGCCATCGACCTCTCTGTCGGGAGGAGGAGGCTGCATGTTAGATGCTTGTGGACCACCGCCTCAGTACAGGGACACCCTGAAAATGCCGGCTGCCTTAATGCCTTTGCTTAGGAAACTGCGGATAGCACACTGCTGCAAAAAAGGGAAAGGAATAGCAGCGGCAGGAGGCTGGCCTCTCCTGTGGCCACCGATGCCCACCTGGAGACTGAAGCTCAAGTCAGAAAGTCGGAAAAAGAGCTGAGGTTACAGAAAGACGTGTGGTTGTGCACTACTCTGCTAGCGTTGGGGATGGCAGACAAGGTGGGAGAGCGGGATAAGCTGGAGACCTTAGTGTGCCATTGTGCAAAGCTAGGAGAATGCAAGTTGCCTTAGATTAAGTCCAAGCGCGTGTGTCAAAGCCTGATTGAGAGAGATACTAAGTAGAATTGCTAGGTGAAGAGGATGCTGTGCTGACTGACAGTGAAACAGACAAAACACCCTGTGCCCTCTGACTGCTGATTTAAAGGAAAAGCCCGCTGAGCTTACTGATACAGCTGCCGAGTTGCATCAAAAGGCCAGGGAAAGTATCATGGCACGGTTACCGCATGGTAAACGGGTGTGTGTGTGTGTGTGTGCGCGCGCGTCATGGCATGGTAAACGGGTGTGTGTGTGTGGGTGTGTGTGTGATGGCATGGTAAACGGGGATGTGTGTGTGTGTGTGAGTGATGGCACGGTTACCGCGGCTATGGTAGACAGGGTGTTTGTGTGTGTGTGTGTGTGCGCGTGCACCATTTCTCACAGGAGGCAGAGAAAAGGGGCAACATCACCACGCACCCTGCCCTCCGGCAACACCTGTATGGCGCTTGGGGGCTTCAAGGCACTCCCTCCCTTATAGACTGGATTATTCTGTCTTGCAGGGAAGCTTGGCCCAATAAGGGGGATCTCCTGGGCACCTGGGACCTTGGAAACCTATGGAGGTAAAAGAAATCCTTAGGGAGCTGGAAATGAGACAGGCCATCTACACTCTGTCTTTGAAGGCCCTGATCAGGCCACATTCACTGCAGGAATGAAAGCCAAGATACTCCAATCCGCACCCCCCACCTGATATGGGACACTGATATCTGTGCTGAGCCCAGTCGTGGGACAAGACATGGATAATGTTGGGCAATCCATTGCTGATCTGAGGGAAACCGACAAATCCTGGAATGTGGGAAAGACCTGAGACAGAGAGGGAACTCAAAAAGCCAAAAGCCTATCCCAATCAGCTATAAAGCTCCAATAAAAGCAACCTGAAAACAAATGTGGTTTGACCTCATTGCTGCAGGGACCCCACCTGAACAGACAGATGGACAACCCAATGCTGTGTTTGCTGGTCGGCCTGTGGAAAGCCTTAACATCTGAACAGTTCAGACCTGCCACGTCTGCCCCACCGTGCCTGATGCCCCACCTGTTCCAGCGGAGGCCTCAAGGATATAGTCCTATTTGTGGTGGGTGCCTCCCACACCCCAGCTATAGGATACAGGCCAAGACTGCCTCCAGCGGAGGGCTGTTGGGGGTGATCGGAGGCCCCAAGTTGAGCTCATTGCTCACTGGTCCCCCAGAAATAAACAAAAGGTGACAGCTCTGGTAGATACTGGAGCCAAATGTCCTCTAATACATGGTCACCCTCAGAAGTTTTCTGGTCCCCTCAGCACTACTGATGGGTATGGGGGGCAAACGGTTATGGTCAGGAAGGTCCCTTTGACGCTGCAAATTGCGCATTCTCCCCCACAAGAATACGAGGTTTTTTTCCACTCAGTACCAAAGAACATACTGGACAATGATATCCTACAAGGTCAAACTCTGCAAACATTTATCAGTGGATTCCACCTCTGGGTTAGAGAAATCAAACCAGCGCTGAGAGGAAACACCAACTGGGAACTAGTAAGTCTCCCACCCCTGTGAAAGAAGAGTGATAACTGTCAACAATATAAATTGCCTGGGGGCATAAGGAAATAGGAGAAACTATCTAAGAACTGCACCCAGTGGGTACTGTGCACCCTGCCCATTGTGCTTTCAACAGCCCAGCATGGGCTCACGGCAGATGACCGTGGACTACCGAGAACTGAACAAGGTGGTGGCCCCCATCCATGTGGCTGTGCCCAACACTGCCACCATCTTAGATAACTTGGCCATGGTCCTAGGAGTGTACCATGCTGTACTGGACTTAGCGAATGCTATTTCAGTATACCTCTGGCCACTGAGTCACAAGACCAATTTGCCTTCACGTGGGAGGGGCAACGATGGACCTTTCAAGTGCTTCCCCAAGGCTACCTACATATCCCCACTATATGTCATGGGATGGAAGCCCAAGACCTGTCCCTGTTCTCCCTCCCCACATCAGTAAAATGAGCCCATTACATTGATGATATAATGTTAACATGTGAAGACTTGTTTCTACTGCAGGACACCCTGCAGACTTTGCTGGAACATCGTGAGGGAGGAAATGGGCGGTGAACCGACAGAAAATTCGAGGCCCAGGCATCGCCATAAAGTCGTTTGGTTGGATGAGACGCACGTTGTCTCAGAAGCTGTGATCTATAAGGTGCAATCCTATCCAACTCCTAAGAATGTGAAAGAGGTGCAAGCCTTTGTAAGGATTTTGGGGTTTTGGAGGACTTTTACTCCCTATCTGACACAGTGCCTCCATCCCTTTTACCACCTGCTAAAGAAAGGATGGGTGGGAATGAGGATCAGAGCAGCAAGCTGCCTCTGAGAAGGTAAAAAGGCTAGTAAAGCAGATTAAAGCTCTGGGCATCTCTGAAGCAGGGCTACCATTTGAGTTAGATGAGTCTGTGACCCCGGAAGGTAAGGGTGGGCACTGTGGCTGAGACAACGAGAGAGTACCCCTAGGATTTTGGTCCCAGCTCTGTAAAGGGGCAGGAACCCAACAGACCCCCACAGAGTAATAGCTTCTAGCAGTGTACACAGTGCTCCTCCAGGTAGAGCCTCTCAGGAAGGAACTGCATATTATGGTAAGAAATTCCCTTCCTATCAAGATTGGTTTGATAATATGTTCCATTGACCCACCTCTGCCATGGCTCAAACCACCGCACTGACTAAGTGGTATGCCTATGTGCAGCAGAGGAGCATCCTGTCTGCCACCCCACTGTCTCTAGAGATGCAGGCACTACTAGGCCCTGTAGAGTATGTAGATCCTCCAGGTACCCCCACCCTTACTCCTGCGGCAGCCCCTGCAGCCTGTAGAGAGTGGCGGGAATTCCCACTGATGCCTGGTATACAGATGGATCTAGTCGGGACAACCTGTTCACATGGACTGCAGTTGCTATTCAGCCCACCACTGACACCAGCTGCATGGAGACAGGAGTGAACTGCAGCAGCCAGTGGGCTGAATTCACAGCGGTTTGGCTAGTGATCACTCATGAGCCCTGGTCGTTAACACTTTGCACTGATAGTCCACTAAAAAGATTTTAACCCTATGACTTGGACAATGGGAAGCAGAGGGGTGGGTGATCATGAATAAGCCCTTGTGGGGTCAGGATATGTGGAAAGACATTTGGATCCACTTGCAAGAGCCTGAGGCAGTCTTCACCGTCTTCCATGTTTCAGCTCACAAGGCGCTGACACCCCTGGCAATCAGGAACCTGATGCCCTAGCCTGGGTATGAGGTCTAGCAACTGACCCTTCAGTAGACACAGCAGATTAGGTGCATAGGAAGAACAACCACTGTAGCGCCAGGTGGCATGCTGTACTGCCAAGGATGCTGGCTTCACCTTGAGATACAGTGACTTGGTTAATGCAGTGACAGCATGTTCTAAACAATGCCCAAGGCATACCAAAGGAGTCTGGGGCCATCTAACAGAGTTTTTAATGGGTAAGAAATTGGCAAATTGATTATACTAGCCGCCTCCCTATGAGAGGAGTGATGGTTCTAAATGTGCCTTGGTTTGTGTGGACATTGAATCTGGCCTAACCCAAGCTTTCTCCTGTTACTGCACAAACCAGGCTGCTAGCATCAGAGGATTAGAGAAGCTGAGTACCATGTACCAACACCCTCGTCAAATAGACAGTGATGGGGGTCACATTTTAGAGGTCATGATATCCAAGACTGGGTAAAAGAACATGACCATTTCCCCCTATAACCCGCAGGCAGCAGGGTTGGTAAAAAGGAAGAATGGAATATTCAAGCAGCAGATTAAATTATCAACAGGTAAGACCACCTTGGCTGGGTGGACTAACGTACTACCCCAGGCTTTAATACATTTGAATGACCAACCAGTAGGTGCTGTTGTCCCATATGCCAGACTGGGGACCCCTACCAAGACACCCAATATCATAATGGTATGGAAGTCACAGGAAACAGCCTTTGCCCCGACTCTCATTGTGAATCAACATGCTATGCTGCTGAGACTACCAAGCCCCATCAGACCTGGGACAGGTGGTATCTACTGGAACTGGCAATGGGATGTCCCACTGAAATGGGTGAGTTACTTCACACCCCTGGGAAAGGGGAACTACTCAGTCTCCAGTGGGATTCCGTTGTCCTGCTACAAGACAGATCTATTGAAACACACTATACCTGGAATGGAACACGCACCATTGAAAGAGGGGAGAAGATGAGGGAGTCTTGGTCTGGCATATCCCACCCCAGTCCATCTCCTCATGCCTAACAGTGTTGCCCCCCGGCCAATGTGTGGTATGCACAACCAGGTCAAGTTCCTAAAGTTGCCAACCTCCCTCTCCTCAAGGCCAGACGGGCATGTTGTTTCCCACCAGTATGATCATCTGGCTGCCATCTTTGCTCCCTCTACTGGCCTGGAGGACATCATAGCACACATAGAAGCCCTCACTAAGGGCCGGCCCCGTGGCTTAGCGGTTAAGTGCACGCGCTCTGATGCTGGCGGCCTGGGTTCGGATCCCAGGCGCACATGGACGCACCACTTCTCCAGCCATGCTGAGGCCAAGTCCCACATACAGCAACTAGAAGGGTGTGCAACTATGACGTACAACTATCTACTGGGGCTTTGGGGGGATAAATAAATAAATAAACTTTAAAAAAAAGAAGCCCTCACTAAATACACCCAGCAAGCCTTAAATGATAGCCAGCAAAGCCTGTCCTTACTGAACACTGACCTATCTCTAATGACAACGTTGTCCTCCAAAATAGGATGGCCTTGGACCTTACTACCGCCTCACGACGAAGCACCTATGCATTATCCAAACAGAGTGTTGTGTGCTCATAACTGATGAGTCTGCTGATGTATCAACTTTATTAAATCACATGACTACACAAGTGAACGCCCTGAGTGATCCGACTCCCAGCCTAGGGAACTTAATAAAGTGGTTCAGATCATGGAGCTCTTGGTAGAAAAAATTACTTATTTTGAGAATCGTTGTCTTAATCCATGTTTTCTCTTGCATGTGCCTATACTGTTGCTGTGGTATCTGCCTCCAATGCAGCCAGAGAGCCGCCAAACAAACCGCCTCCATGCTAGTGAACCCCTCGCTGATGTTCAGGGTACACTGTGGAAGAGGGGGACATAGAGACTGTAAGAGCCGGTCATGAGGGGTGGAATGTTAAGAGGTCATCAAGAGGACTTGACTGCCAGTTGACCCATGAGCTGGACCCAGGCTCCTCACCCCTCTCCTGCCCTTGGAATGTACATTCTGCCCACCATTCCCACACTAGGAGCTGTTTCAAGGACACAGCCTTGAGAGACTAAGGTGTTATTGAGACCACGTGGACTGATACATGACTGAACCCAGTTAAGACCTCTATATAAACTTTCAAGATTCTGGCAGGTGGGTGTGGAGATCTACTTGTCCTGCGGCCGCCCAAGACAAACCTCAAATGTGAATTCCTTTTCTTAAAACCGGCCACCTACCCGTCTGGAGTGGCCTGCCTCTTTCTTTGGTCTCTCCTTGCCCTCCATGTACAGGACCCAGTTTCAGATTTCACCCGGGGACTCTGGAGGTTGGGACCCAACACCTACTGTATTTGTTCTTTATTGCTTGGTATCCCAACAGCACTGCTGCTATTTGACATTTGCTCTCTAGGCAACCCACTTCCTCCCCCTTGTCTACCGGTTCTAGAAATTGTCCTAACTTCCTACAAGCTCAGCAATGCATCAAAAAGCATGTTTTACCTAGTACCTAGGATCTAGCTGTTTTGCAGTAAGAGGACGACCCAGATTTAACTAGTCTGCCATATATTCTGAAATATTTTAAAAATTCTCAACTGTTTCTCAAAATTCACAAATTATACAAAGTGTATCAGATTAACCTCTTTGGTTTATTCTGTCATAATTCTGTCTTTTCCTTACTCCTCCCCATAGCTATTGTACTCTGTATTCTATATGTGGGCCTCCTCTCCTCAGCCAATTCCAATATCCTCAGGAGAGCATTTACAATATAATCTTATTTAGTAAATGCTACTCACTGCAAAGCTAAAAGGGGAGAATAGAAATAAGTCTGTATTTGATAATTTTCTGAAAGAAATCTAGCTAAGATATACAATCAGGCTGCTTGGCAAGAGTAGGTAAGGTAGAAAACCACAAATCGGGCCAGCCCCGTGGCGTAGCGGTTAAGTGCACGCGCTCCGCTGCTGGTGGCCCGGGTTCGGATCCCGGGCGCGCACTGACGTACCGCTTGTCAGGTCATGCTGAGGCTGCGTCCCACATACAGCAATTAGAAGGATGTGAAACTATGATGTACAACTATCTACTGGCGCTTTGGGGGGAAAAATAAATAAATAAAATTATTAAAAAAAAAAAAAAAAGAAAAAGAAAACCACAAATCTTTGTAATTTCTAACTGTGCAGGATAGGGACTAAGAAATTATTTGTCTGATCAATTTAGAATTCACAGGATGACCTAAGTCTTCAACATAAAAAGTCATTTATTCAGGAGATTCAAATAAAATCTTCTACTCTATTATGTTCTGATCTTGAGATCAGAATTACAGTGGCAGAGAAAGTGAGGAGAGGGAAATAATATGGTGCACTACACTGAAAAAATTCTGCAAAATGATTACAAACATACTTACCAGAATTCTCATCCCCTTGGCACACACTGTCCAGAACCTCTTGATCACCTTCTGCAGCTATATATGCCCAAGTATCCGTTTCATCTCTTGTATTTCTCCTTTCTTTAAGTAACTGCTTGTTTTCCTTGGTTTTGTGATCTTCTGTGATTGTACAATCCAGTGGTATTTCTTCTCTTTTCCGATTATTTTCAGGGAAATCAGTTTTTTCTTCTGGAGTTAATTTAAATAAATCAAATGCATTTCTGATTTCTTTAAATGCTAGTGAAAAACATGAAATTGATAATAAATGAGTCACAGATTTTTGTTGTAATCAAAACAAAATCTGGGTTACGGCCAGCCCCAGTGTCCTAGTGGTTAAAGTTTGGTGTGCTCCACTTCGGTGGCCCAGGTTCGGTTCCCAGGCGTGGAACCACACCACTTGTCTGTCAGTGGCCATGCTGTGGCTGGGGCTCACATCAAAAGAAAAAAAAAAAAAGAGGAAGATTGGCAACAGATGTTAGCTCAGGGTGAATCTTCCTCAGTAAAAAAAAAAAAAAATCTGGGTTACTGTTAAAGAAATAGATATTCTCTTACTTTTTACTAATATCTGCCTTGATTATAAAGCATGATCAGATTTACTATAAAATCCATGAAGTTATCCATGACTTCAAATATACCACAAAGCTATACAGTAAACCAAAACAGCATGGTACTGGCACAAAAACAGACACACAGATCAATGGAACAGAATCGAGAACCCAGAAATAAATCCGCACATCTTTGGACAGCTAATCTTTGACAAAGGAGCCAAGAACATACAATGGAGAAAGGAAAGTCTCTTCAATAAATGATGCTGGGAAAACTGGACAGCCACAGGCAAAAGAATGAAAGTAGACCTACACTCACTACACAAAAATTAACTCAAAATGGATTAAAGTCTTGAATGTGAGACATAAAACCATAAAACTCATAGAAGTAAATATAGGCAGTACACTCTTTGACATCGGTCTTAGCAGCATCTTTTCAAATACCATGGCTACTCAGGCAAGGGAAATAAAAGAAAAATAAGCAAATGGGACTACATCAGACTAAAAAGCTTCTGCAAGGCAAAGGAAATCAGAAAAAAAGTGAAAAAACCCACCAACTGGGAGAAAATATCTGCAAATCATTTATCCAACAAGGGGTTAATTTCCGAACTATATAAAGAACTCATACATCTCAACAAAAAGACAAACAACCCAATCAAAAAAATGGGCAGCGGATATGAACAGACATTTTTCAAAGGAGATATGCAGATGGCCAAGAGGCACATGAAAAGATGTTCAACATCACTAATTATTAGGGAAATGCAAATGAAAACTACAATGAAATATCACCCCATACCCATCAGAATGGCTATAATTAACAAGACAAGAAAATAATAAGTGTTGGAGAGGATGTGGAGAAAAGGGAACCCTCATACACGGCTGGTGGGAGTGCAACCTGGTGCAGCCACTATGGAAAACAGTACAGGGATTTCTCAAAAAATTAAAAATAAGAATATCATACAATCCAGCTATCCCACTACTGGGTATTTATCCAAAGAACATGAAATCAACAATACAAAGAGATCTATGCACCCCTATGTTCATTGCAGCATTATTCACTACAGCCAAGACATGGAAGCAACCCAAGTGCCTATTAGTGAATGGGTAAAGAACATGTACTCTATATATACAATAGACTACTCAGCCATAAAGACAAAATTGTCCCATTTACAACAACATGGATGGACCTTGAGGGTATTATGTTAAGCATAATAAGCCAGACGAGAAAGACGAACACCCTATGATTTCACTCATATATGGAAGATAAACATACACATGGATAAAGAGAACAGTTTAGCGGTTACCAGGGGAAGAGGGTGGGGGGTGTGGGCAAAAGGGCACATATGTATGGTGACAGACTGAAAACCAGACTATTGGTGGTATGATGCAGTCTATGCAGAAACTGATCTATAATAATGTACAGCTGAAATTACACAATGTTACAAACCAATATGACTTCAATAAAATAAAAAAATAAATTAGGAAAAAAAGAAAAACCCATGAAGTTGTTTCAACTGGTCTTTCTACTGGCTGTTCAGTAGTCAGAAGGGCGTCCAAAGTGAATGGCAGTAAATCTGGTGTTCTGAATACTCTCAGTTTTGACGAAGGCCTACTGAAGACAGTGAGCCTCAGAATAAGCCAAGTCATGCCACCAACTATTCTTCTGCTAAGACAACTGCCTACAACTCTATCCTAAAGCTAACCTTGTACAAAAATCACTTCTGGTGGTGAGTGGGGGAAATGAACGGTGCCAGCACACTGATCGCACACTCCTACAACCAGACCTAATGCCTGTGAAAACCCACTCAATTTTTAACTCAAGATAAAAGTGGAAATGAGACTGGCAAAGCACTAGATCTGACATAATAACCCAATAAAAGGGTAGAACAGAACAAAATTAGGAATAACTCTATTATAAACTCTGGGTACGTAGCAGATAGGTTTTACTAGCAGGGATACTGAAAATCGGACTTCCAGTTAGTAACATTATAAAGGAATGAATAGTAGTTTAAGACTACACAGTCACAGTAAAAATCTACCTGAAATTGACATATAAGATGCTAGAAGGAAGAAAAAGTTAATTAACCAGCCCCAGTTTTATATTTTGAATCTTCAATCACTCTTTGAAGAGTAATAGATGCTTAAAACTGTTGTATTCCTTTGAACAGTCTAAATCACAGAAACTTTATGCACAATCCATTGAAACAACAGTTGCTCCTTCCTACCTTCCATTACCCTGCTACTTACTGCTAAGTCCCAGAATAGGCTTAGAACCAAAATCTGCTTTTGTGTGTGTGTGTGTGTGTGTGTGTGTGTGTGTGTGTGTGTGTCTGAGAGAGGAAGATAAGCCCTGAGCTAACATCCATGCCAATCCTCCTCTTTTTGCTGAGGAAGACTGGCCCTGAGCTAACATCTATTGCCAATCCTTTCCCCTTTTTCTCCCCAAAGCCCCAGTAGATAGTTGTACGTCATAGTTGCATATCCTTCTAGTTGCTGTATGTGGGACGCCGCCACAGCATGGCCAGACAAGTGGTGTGTTGGTGCGCACCCGGGGTCCAAACCCAGGCCGCCAGTAGCAGAGTGCGCACACTTAACCGCTAAGCCATGGGGCCGGCCCCAACCAAAATTTGCTTTTAATATTACCCCAGTTACATAACACCTTTTGGGAGAAAACCCAGGGGAAATTATCCATCTCTTAGAATCACTGCTTCCATGAGAATGTGTTCCAAGTACTTTTGGTGCATGAACTAAAACACCCCTAGGGCTTATTCAAACACTGTAACGGTGAATGTTTTATAAAGTGCTTCTTCCAGTATTGACGTGTGGAATGAATTCTCAATTATGATATATCTTGACGTAATTCAAAACATACAGTCAATATTATATTTATACAAATGACAAAGAGCTAAATACGGTATCAAACAATAGTTTGTTCCATTTAGCATTTAAAAGAGACCTTTTTTTCTGCCATAATTAATTTCCTGTTCTCTGTAATTCTAATGTACTCCATCATCATACACAAAAAGAGAAAGAACAAGGTGAACAGAAGGGAAAAAATTAATTATAGAAACAACATAAATTGTTATACAATAAAGTAACTAGTTAAAAAAAAGTAGCATAAGGTTCTAAATTCCACAGTCAATGAAATTTCCAGTTCTATGACATTGCAGGTTAGAAAAGAGACATTGTCTTCAAAGTAAATTAAATTCTTTGTATCAAAGACGGCAATGTTAAATGGTAAAATGTTAGCATTCACTCACTCTTTAATCCCTTTGGCTCTTTTCGGCTTTTTTCTTCCTTGTCCAAATCAGGCCTTTTCTGGTATTTTTCTTTGGGTTCATTTTTTTTGGTCTCTTTCTCCTGGAAAGAGACATATGTTAAGACCCACAACAAGAACAGATAAACAGCTGATACCCTCTATCTGAAAACTGGGAAACGCGGGTTCTTGATATCCGGGATGCCTTTCGTGTACTGTGGCACATGACCACTGATTATTACACCTTTTCTCACATCAACTGCCTCCTCAATCAAGATTACCCCCCAACCATGATAACCTACAAAATATCAAATTCAAAACCCAACACCAGTTTCCTCACTCTAAGAATTTATTAAAAATAAAGAAAATTTCAAAAAAAATTCACCTACAGCCCTACTAACAAAACATGACTATTTTTATTCCTCCATTCTCCCTTCTGATCTTTGTAATTTTGCATAGATAATTTTACAGTTTAAAATTCACTTTTCTCTATTAACATTGCATACATATTTTTACAAGACTGTGTTCATATGTATGTATGGTTTTCTTCACCATTAACATTTTGTAAACTTCTCTATTTTTGCTACATTGACCTCATAATTAATACTTCAATGGATTAATTCAACTGTCCCCAAGTGGATACAATATTTTCTTAACCACTTCCCTCATGGCTAGTTAGACTGGTATTAGTTTTAGTGAAGATAACACAGCCATAAGTATCTTTGTATACATAGTTTTTTCCCCTTTAAAATGATTTCCTTAAGATAAATCCACAAACTAGGAATAACGGATGGAAGAAAACGATCTTTTTCATAGCCCGTGATAAATACTGCATATATGAATACTTTCATAATGTGGAAAATATTTCCATTTTGAAAAACCATATAAAAATAATTTTTATAATAATGGGATAAACTCTTTATTAAATCTATTTTTGTAAGAATTAGAAGACTTTTAATGTTAATGCATTCTATGTACTTTTAAGTAAAAAGTGGTATATTCTTAAGACAACAGGGTAAAAACATCAAGTAAGATGTGAGAAGCTAATAAAATCAACTGAGGAAGTTACAAGCTTTACTACAATGCTACATACCACATATCTCTTAAAAAAAGACCCTGGCTTTTGTCCACAAATTAGCCCTCAATTTTCTAGTTGTACTTAGTCTAAAAGAAAGCAAGTCTGAAGACTAAGAGATCAGCTGGGGAGGTCCAAAAGCCGGCTGATCTTCAGCATGTGTATGAGTCACACTATTAACTCCCTAACGATAGAAAGGCTTTTCATATAGCTTGTTTCACTACTTGTCATTATTTGTGAAACTTGTTGACTGCTCAGAAGAGTGCTAGCTTGGTTTGAACATCTCTGTATTCTAAGATTTTACTGTTACCCTTCAATCAAATCATCCCCCGCCCCGTACTCACTTCCCCAGCTGAGTCACTGGACCTGAGGTTCCTCTCTTCCCCACCCAATCGTGAACTCTTCTGTGTTTGGCCAGAAGCAGCGGTCAGCTTATCTAACTCTGTAGTACTTTTGCCTTTGTCTTGATTCCTTTGTTTTTTATGTATATTTTTCTTCTCTAAGAAAAGGTTCTTGTTTTCTAGCTTTCTGCTCTCTTTAAGTTCCTCAGTCTTTCTCAGTTTCTTTTTTTTCCTCTTTGCTTTGCCATCAGCATCCTCATCAGCACTTACAGTGCCATCCAGCTGTTTATCAAAAATAGTATCTTGAATTGCATCTTGCTCTGCTTTCTCTTTTGCACTTTTAATCTTTTGTTTCTCTTCTCTGCTGCCAGAATACAACTCTTCACTGTCATCTTCTTGAAAAGGGGATTCATTAAGTACATGTGATTCAGATTCCAAATGAGAGTCAACATATTTCTCTTTTTTTGTTTTTCTATTTTCTTTGGGATCTTCTCTTATTTTAGTCTTTAAATCTCTTACGTCACCCTTTTTAACCTTCTTTAATTCCTTAGTTTCTTTTACATCATCTTTCTTGGGCTTTTTGGATTCCTTTAATTCTTCTTTGGCTTCCAAAATTCTTTTCTTTGTCCTTAAATCAAAAACTAAACTTTCAGAGGAGCTCTCCAGGTTTGGTTTGGGTTTATCTTTTAGTTTCCCAGTCTTTGCTTTTTTCTTTTTCAGATCATCTGGGCTTTTCTCTTCTCTATGCCTTAGTTTTTTCTTTTTCTTCTTTGGAGAAGTATCTTCTTTTGTCTCACTTTGCTGATCGCTATCAGAGTTTGCCTCAAATATGTCATTATTTAAGGATAGTCTCTATAAAATATAAAAAAGATTTAAATACTCATTAACATAGTAATTTAAAAGGTTTTGAAAAGTAGTACTAATGATATCTGGTAGAAATGTGTTTTTTCCCAAGCAGTTTCTCAACTCCTTATAAAATTACTTACCTACATTGACGTTGTATAACATTACTTATATCTCTGATTTAGCAAATAGCTGTTTGGTAGTGATGACTATCAATTTAAGAAAGTAGATAAATACAGACAGAGACAGGAAATGTTAGCGCTGCTAAAGGTCTCAAACTCAAGCAGAAGTGAACAATAACAGTCTTACGTATGGCAGGTTGTACATGATTTGAACTTCAAAACTTCCAAAAACACCAAGGAAGTAATTTGTACAGACTTTCTTGGTTGCCAAAAAAGTCATTACCAATCCAAACCCACAGGTATTTAAGACTCTGGATCCCAGAACTTGTCGTTACATTCCATTATATGTAACAAGTTATATATGGAACAAGTAGGACTGAACACAAATCTTACTTCCCCGACTGATTTGATTTGTGTTATATAATCTGAAATAGCTCCTGTGGAAAAAATATTTTCCTATTCTAAAAAAAATCTTAAGAATAAAGTATTTGTATAGACACAAAAACACTATGAAAAGTATTTTCGGTTCCCATTTCCCCAAATTCTCTTCTCCTAAATGACTTGGGTGTGGAAAGAAGGGAAGGAAAAGACAAGTGTACTTTAAAAGTTTTCCCTACAGTACCTAAGAAATGAATCCCACCAAAGTTACTAAGATAGAGAGAACCTGGTGGCATTGGCATAACTTTTTCAATCTCCCTGAATCACTTCATAAAAAGACAAACCAACTAGGATAGCAAAACAAAACCCCACGGACAACATTAAACAAAATTAACATCTACTTAATTAAGTGGCAAAGTATCCCAATGAACCCTGAAATATAAGCAGGTAGGGACAAACTACTAACAGCTGTAACACCTGTGTGGTATGACTATCACAGGAGGAAGCAAAAGTAGCAACGAAAATGGGAGAAATCACTAAAAAGTCTGCAGGTCAATCTGAGAAGAGCAGCTGAAGGGAGAGAGGCACCTGCGCGTGGTGACTGCCGGTACTGGGGCGGGTGGGTGGGGGGGGGGTGGGCTGGCTGGGCCAGTCCCTGTGAACTCTCCAAAGTACCCAGCGATGCTCCCTTCCAGGACGTCCAGGACACCACAAAGCCCCACAATGAGGAGAAACTGCTGAGATAAGATTCCAAATAAAGCAGCACAGGGAAAATAGAAACAAAAGACAAGATTCCCATATAAGTAGTGGCGCGGGCAGGTGAAACCAGACCCAGGAATAAAGATCTCATCAAGTTTAAGACCATATTTTTTAACCCTTCATAAAAATAATAAAAGAAAGGTGCTCAGGAGCCATAAAGCTGTTCCCCTCCTCTGCTTCCTAAACTTTCAGAAAAAATAAGTTCATATAAATATAAACAGCAGAAAATGATTACGATAGAATATTCTGCTAAGTTGTTATAAAAAAAAAACATACTAAGCAAGAGTAACTATCCTAAAAACAATAAAAGCATGCCAGCAAGACATGCCTCTGAAGCAAGAGAAAATAAAGAGAAACTTCGAGGCATCAGACAAAAAGACTAAACCACTTACAAGAGAAAGAAACTCAGATTCCTCATTAGAGAGCAATATTTATGCCAGATAACAACAGAACAATATGTTAAGATACTCAAGAAAAGAAAATATGAGCCAAGGAATTTATATCCAGTCAAACTGGCTGTCAAGGATAAAGGCTGCTGGCAAACTGTTACAAAACACAAGAACACTGGGAATACTGTTCTCATGAGCCCCTCTACTACAGAGGTGGTTCTAAAACCTTAGTGTGCATCAGAATGCTGGAGGGCTTACCAAACAGAGGTGGCTGGAACCCACCCAATTGTGCACCCCGGAAACGGCATTTCCAACACCTTCCCAGATGAGGACGACTGATGCTCCTTGCCTGGAGTCCACACTTTGAGAACCACTGTACTAGAGAATGAGCTTCAGATAACCAAAAATGACTGTACAGACATCAAGATAAAGACGAGTGGAAAGCATTAGATATTTGCCTCTAGAACTAAGACTGAATGATGGTTTTAAGAGAGTACAGCACAGGGCCGGCCCCGTGGCTTAGCAGTTAAGTGCGGCGTGCGCTCCGATGCAGGCGGCCTGGGTTCGGATCCCGGGTACGCACAGACGCACTGCTTCTCCAGCCATGCTGAGGCCGCGTCCCACATACAGCAACTAGAAGAATGTGCAACTATGACATACAACTATCTACTGGGGCTTTGGGGGAAAAATAAATAAATAAATAAAATTAAAAAAAAAAAAGGCTAATTTAAAAAAAAAAAAAAGAGAGTACAGCATGTAATGACTAAATGCTCTGACAATATACAGTGCACTTACCAAAATAATGAGGAGAGAATGGTGAGAAAATATCAAAAGCATAATGTTCTTGCTGATTGCCTTATAAACTGGGACTAAAAGGACATTACCTCAAACTAGATTTGGAGGGAGGGAAGGTAGGGGGAAAACAGGTGCAAATTAACAGTCAAACAAATGAACCTGCTTATCAAATTGAGAACATAATCACAGAGTAGAAAAAAAGAAATAATCCAAGCAACATTTGAACACTAAACACTCTCAGTAAATATACTGTAAGGACAAAAAGAACTGCAAAAAAATTAGAATTTTACAGTAGAATGAGAGTAGCAAATCTGAAACTAATTTCTAATTATTTTAGGATTGAGAAAATGAGTATATAGAACATTGATTGGAACCAGAGTTTTCAAAGTAGAAAGAGATAGATAGAATAATGGCCAGTGGGATGAGAGGAGGACCCTGAGGGGATGGACTGAAATTACAGACATCAACATGAATCTATGATTTAAAAGAGAGACATGTATTTTTTCATTTAGCTCTGTCTACTTAAAGGTCCTAGAAATAACGACACTCCAGTAGCAATAGGTACACTTTCCTCTGAAAAGAATCAGGATTCCCTGGAGAAATGGTTGATACCAGGGTTGGAGCAGGAAAGTCCCTGGTAACGCTGGAATATCTTGCACCAGAAAGCAAAAATGTGCTCAAAACAGCAGGGGAAATTATCAAAAGGACACAGCAGCTCCGTTTTAGCATTAACATGGATAACACATTGAATAAAAAGATTCCATGAGTGTGTAGTGATACTAAAAAAAACTTAAGGGAAGGAGGAGCTGCTCTTTATAGGATACAAACTGAAAAATACAGAGTAACAGAATTAGAAAAAACAATATTTTGCAACCATCACAGTAATAACTAATTGAGGCAAGATTCATCACAGTATTTTAAAATCATGGGGTGAGGTTGTTGGGGAACGAGATTCTCACAGTCTAAAAGATTACTTCTTATTAGGTTACTTATTATTCAGGTTACTTATTATTTTAAAAGAGAAAAAGGTACCTTTAAAAAGGGAGAAAAAATGATGGCCTCACTTTATCATATAATTTAACCTCTGCAATAAATGAGATCACTGACACACCACCTGTCTCTTGATGTAACGTACATCACCTATATAACACATTTGCTAGAATGTTTACACTGAATCTAATCACGAGGAAACAAATCATGTAATTTCTATGGAAAAAATACTGTTTGTGTTTAACACTAATTAGCATTCATCTAATTCCAATTTGAAGAACATTTTATAAAACAACTGGTCTGGACTCATTAAAAAATAGGCAGGGGGAAGGCTATGGAACTATCTAGAAGAAAGGAAACTAGGAACATGTGAAACTAAATGCACTGCATGACAGAAAGTAGTACTGGACGTTCCAGGACAAACGGGGAAACGTCAATGTAGGCAGCTGTGTGTCAGATAGCCATATTGCTGATGTAACACCATTGACACATCACACTGATACATTTACATTTTCCTGAGTGTGATAACACAGGAGAATATCTTTGTTGTTATGAAATACACGTTGAGGAATTCAGCTTGCTCTCCAGTGCTTCAGTCAGCATCTCCTCACCCTAAAAAGCTACCCCTTTGCTTTAAGCAATATCTGTAAGAGTTAATGACTTAATGACTTCTTTCTCAATTTTCCCTTAATCCTAAAGAGCTTCTAACTGACTTCCATACTCTTGAAAATCATTTTGCTAAAAACTGGTGTTGACCTCATTTCCAAATCGAATAGCTTGTTTTTATTTAAATTTCATGCACTGGTAAGGTGAAAAGGAGGGGAAAAAAGAAGAGTAATAAATTTAATCTTGCTAAGTGTATGACTAATATTACTTCAAAAAAATTTTTAAACAAGAATTATAAAACTCTGAACTATTTTTTCAAAATACTTACAATCAGATTATTACTCAGAACTAATAAGAAACACTATCCTGCACGCTCCACCAATTCCCCAATCTACATTTCCAGCCCAAATCTCTCTCTTTAACTCAGACCCATATTTCCAATGGGAGACTGAACATCTTCACTTGGATGACAAATAAGTAACTAAAATCTAATGTGTTCAAGACAATCTGTTCCCTAAACAACACCATCATTTATCTAGGTTCCCAAACTAGTAATCTTAGTCATCTTTGACTCTACTTTTTCCCCATCAGATCAGTCACTAAATCCTTGGAACATGAAATCAATTCTCCAACCCACATTACCTTAAATTCAGTTCTTTGCCTCTCTCTGCCAGGAATCTCTCCCCATTTCAGAATCATGACCACAGTGTTTCCAGAATGATCTTCCTGCTAATAAAGGCAGGAGGGATGACAGAATTGGAAAATCACTATATTCCAACCTCTAATGAATAATTGTTCTAGGCAATGATCATTAGCGGCTCCTAAAACCTACACGTGAAACGTTAGGAGCTTTCTAATGATGGATCAGACTGAAAATACCTAATCTCAATGATCATTTTAGCCTCACTGTAAGTGAGTCAAGTAGACATTATGTGCTGTCCCACATGCTGCAATAGGAGGTACACAACACCACTTATGACTCTCCTTGCAAAAAAAAAAAAAAAATTAAACCCGAAATGTAATCATGCTTCTATATCTAGCTACCAGTATACAGGAATAAGGGGGATAGAGGACCATGTTAAAAGACACCACGCACCCAGCCAAACTCAAAATATGGAAAATTCTACAAAAAATGATCTGGTTTCTTCATCAAATAAACAACATGGAGAAACAAGGGGGAAGTTAGGGGAAGAAACTGTTACAGATTAAAAGAGATTTTAGAGATTATCAATGATATACAATAGGTAGACCTTCTTCAATTCCCAATTCAATCAAATCAACAAAAAGACATGTTTTGTTTTGTTTCTTTGAGACAACTGGGGAAAAATGAATGCATTATTAGTATTAGAAGATATTAAGAAATGACTAAACTTTTTTTGATATGATAATTGTATAATGGTTATGCTTAACAATTCCTGTTATCTACTGAAGTATTTCACGGTGTAGTGATGTGATGTCTGGAATATGCTTTAAAATACTCCAGCAAATGAAAAGGGAGAGTGGGAGCAGTAAACAGAAAAAAAGAATGGCAAAATACCGATAATAACTGAACTGGGCGATGAACACTGGAGTCCTGTGATACTGCCCTCTCCATTCTTACATGTTCAAATTTCCCTTAATAAAACTCTCTAAAAATCATCTTCCTAAAACATGAATCTGATCATATGACTTCCCTCAAAACTCCTGCTGGTCTTTCTACTGCCTGAATGGTCAAGTTTAAACGCAGCTGCATAGGACTTTCTTCCCAGGCTCTGCCCAGCCTCATTTCTGCTACCTTCCCTTGTGAATGCTCTAGCACTTCTCACCATTCTCCAAAACCTGTGCTTCTGCACATCTTTGTACCTGCTTCCCCACCTAGGATCCCTTGAATTCCTCATCTTTTATGGCTTAGGCCAAATGATGAATCCTCTATAATATAACTTTTATGCCTATCTTAGAAAGTTAGTCACTCCCTCCTCTGTTAGATTTTCCACAGCACACACATAGCTGCCTGAGAATGTTCCTCATTCTGTATTTCAGTGTCCTGCTTGCCTGGCCCTCCCCCTTCACTGTCCTGTGACCTCTCTGAAGACAAGAATACATCTTATTCTTCTCTGTATGCCTAGTGACTGACACATATTAAAACTGGATTTTTTTGAATGAATGAACATGTAATAATTAGCAGAGAGGCCAGAGTTATTCCTTTTATCAGGTAAAACAACTTAAAAGAATTCTAAAATTCTGAAAATCCTAAAGTGTATAAATAAAAAAGATCCTCCAGGGGAGTTTCCACTCATCAAAACCTTAAAATCGAGCCTCCAAACCAACTAGAGCATTGTCTCCTCATTGCCACAGTCATTCTGCACCTTCCCTGTTGTCTCTGCTTTGTCCAGTTACCCAGCAATGCTCCTGGCCCAATTTGGTGGCTGCTAGAGCTGTCACTACAACAGGGTGGCACGGTCATCCGTACCCTTCTTATTCTTCCTCAGTCGCCTGAGAAGAGCTTAATATAGGCTTTTCAGCAAATAACTTTGAAAAAAGATTTTTTCTTTGGTCATTAGACTGCTCCTCAAGATAGTTACAACCTGTAGATTTTAAATATAAAATAAGTTGATGCAAATACATTATAAATATAGCATTTTGACTTTAGGCATCAAAATACTATGTTTGAAATTACTATTTAGCCATATTTTAAAGGAATCGGTAGGTTAGCTGTACCTGGGTGAGCCAGCCCTGGAGTACCTGGCCAGATTCAACGAAGTCATGATACAAAAATTAGCTACCATCTGATGAACAGTTATTGTTTGCCATCAGAGAACAAAGGAATATACAAAGGAATCAGTGTTAACCTTAAAAATAACTATAAAATATTCAGGGGCCGGCCCTGTGGCTTAGCGGTTAAGTGCGTGCTCTCTGATGCTGGCGGCCCGGTTTCGGATCCCGGGCGCGCACCGACGCACCGCTTCTCCGGCCATGCTGAGGCTGCGTCCCACATACGGCAACTAGAAAGCTGTGCAACTATGACATACGGCTATCTACTGGGGCTTTGGGGCGAAAATAAATAAATAAATCTTTAAAATATTCACAACAAAGAATTAAAATCGCACATACCACAGGTCTAAGCACTTTCAGTACCCTAGCAACCCGTCTTCTCACTCATTTTAATAGTCTCACAAGTAAAATAAACATGTTATTTATTATCCAAATCAGGACAACTCTGAAAATGAAATGGGGCTCTATTAATAACTATACCAAGTCAACAGGCATAAATTGGGGCTGACCCAAGCAAATCAAGATATAGCCACCTCCTCTATTTACATAACATCGCAGTCTATGGGAATGTCCAGCAATATTGTATATGAGGTGTGATGACAGTGACTGATGATACATTTGTCAAACGTACAACACATACACACTCCAGTGTCTTCTCCCTCCAGGTAATCACCTTTGGAAACCATGAGCTTTTCAACAGTGCAACCATTGCTCAAAACACTTTTGGAAGTGCACTCTTGCACTCTGAGAACCTTTACCACGCTTTTTGGAGCACTATTTTGGGTCAAAAAGGAGGTGTCACTAGATATTATTTTCTTGCATGACATCATAAATTCTTATAAAGACAATTCCAAAGGAAAAAATTTAAAACCATTTTGGGCCACAGCATTACTGGAATAAATGTTTACTTCATAATATATACACTCTTAAAAATAATGTTTTGGGGGGCCGGCCCAGTGGCACAGTGGTTAAGTTCATGCACTCTGCTTCGGCGGCCCGGAGCTTGTGGGTTCGGATCCCGGGCGCAGACCTATGCACCACTTATCAAGCCATGCTGTGACAGCATCCCACATACAAAGTAGAGGAAGATGGGCACAGATGATAGCCCAGGGCCAATCTTCCTCAGCAAAAAAAAAAAAATGTTTTGGAAGCACAAATTCTAATTCATTTTACATTAAAAAGGAATATGTATTTATTATTTTATAGCCACACTTCAACAACAAAACAGAAGTATTTCAAAAAACAATCCCTAAAAAAAAGTATCCTCAGCTACATTGTAAAATTAAGGCAAAACTATCTCTTAGCTGAGTAGTAGGTACACAGGGACTGTTTCATAATTTTTTCAAAAACATACTTGTTTGTTGGTTAGAATATGTATTGATAAAAAATTATTTTAGGGCCGGCCCCGTGGCTTAGCGGTTGGGTGCGCGCGCTCCGCAACTGGCGGCCTGGGTTCGGATCCCGGGCGCGCACCGATGCATCGCTTCTCCGGCCATGCTGAGGCCGCGTCCCACATACAGCAACTAGAAGGATGTGCAGCTATGACATACAACTATCTACTGGGACTTTGGGGGGAAAACATAAATAAATAAAATCTTTAAAAAAAAAAAAAATTATTTTAAAAGACAAGCAGAAGACAAAATCCTTAGTATACGTTACTACCCTTAAAAGAAAGATCATATATGTACAACTTGCAAGGCACCTCAAGAACAAAAGATAGACTTTACCTATCTTTGTGTAACTGTGATCATTTAAGGGTCTGGCCCATATAAGACCGTGTTTACAAAAAAAAAACCCCAAAAGGTAAAAATAGTCAATGTTGATGTAACAGTACAGTCGAGAATTATCTGCATCATGTAACATCAACCATCAAAGCTCAAGGCAGACCAGTGGTCACCTTATTTGTAGATTTTCAGTTTATTAAAAATGAAAAGCTGGACCATATCACACACATGAATGTTATACAGCACCTCAATTTTGTTTTTAGTTTGAAATACCTGATGGTCAACAGAAAGATAAAAATGTATCCAAATGCTGAATGATAAAAAGTATTTTAATGAACAAGTACCATTTCTGCATCATGTATATTTTTCTGGTAAACAGCATTAACAGACCTTTTTTTGGTTATTTTAAAAACCATTTCTACCTTCCATGATGCTTACTAAGTCCTAAGCAAGCAGTGCTCCCAGGATTTAAGCAGAAAACTATAAATGGAAAAACAACGAGTAAGAGTTGGTTCAATTTATAAACAGAAGCTATAAATGAAATCTACATGGAAAAGTAAAATAGGGAATTCTTACAAGATTCATAAATAAAGCCAACTCAATTACTTGTGGAATAAGAGAATCAAGGATAAAACAATGGACAAATCCATGGAAGAAAACCCTTAAACCAAATGTATGTTTTAGTTTAACATTATCCCACTCCAGCCCACCAGCAAATCTTTTTCCAAACTGCTGATGACAGAAGTTTCACTTATTTGAGTTCCTTTAATCTTTTATCCTTCCTAACCATCAGGAAGAGCTACTAAAAAGCAATGAAGTTCCTAAAAACTGAAACGAGAATAGAAGAGAAAAACAAAAGACCTCAACAATCAGACCTGCTCATAATCTGAAATGGATTAAAATTTATAGCTTTATAAAACGATCTAAGAATTGTTTTAATTAGCAGAAAAATCAGACACAAGACGTACATTAATAATAAAGGTTAAATGTAAAAGTATGCGCTGTACCTGTAGTACTAACATGAATAGCACAAGAAATAACCCTCAGGTATATAAAAACAAGACGCTCAGATCTTGGATGAACAAGTCAAGTTTCAACATGTCTTTTCCTCCCACTTTCATCTTATTCTTAACTTAAAGGAAAATATTAACCAACATATTCGAACTATACTTGTTTCAAATCAATTGCAATCACAGGTTGGTTACGGAAAGAAGAGTTTGGCAAAAATGAAGGAAAGCATTCTGTGAGAATTAATCAACTATACAGAATTTACAGTTGGAATACTGGGTACTTTATTATTATTTGTGAATTCTTTGCTGCACATTCTTTGTATCAGTAAAATTTATAATAAATTTATTATACTAAAAAAAAAAGAAATATGAGATAAAACATGATACCTGAATGTCTTTTTTGACTGGTTTAGCTTTGTTATCTGTAATTTTCTTCCTAAATTCAAGAAGAACTTCTTTACAGTCCTCAAGATGAACCTCAGGCTCCCAGGTATCATCATCTGATGTATAGCCTTTCCATCGAACTTTGTAAAGGATTGTACCCTGTTATGTAAATTAAAAACAGGCAAATAAAGAACTTGAATTTCTAAAAACATACAATTGCTGAGACTATATCACACTAAAAAGCTTCTACACAGCAAAAGAAACCATCAACAAAACGAAAAGGCAACCTCCCGAATTGGAAAATATTCACAAATCATATATCTAGATAAGGAGTTAATATCCAAAAAAAATATAAAGAACTCATACATCTCAATAGCAAAAGAAAATCCAATTAAAAAATAGGCAGATCTGAACAGACATTTTTCCAAAAAAGACATACAGATGGCCAATGGATACATGAGAAGATGCTCAGCATCACTAATCATCAGGGAAATGCAAATCAGAACCACAATGAGATATCACCTCACATCTGTTAGAATGACTTATCAAAAAGATAAGAAATAACAAGTGTTGGCGAGGATGTGGATAAAAGGGAACCCTTATGCACTGTTGGTGGGAATGCAAAGTGGTGCAGCCACTATGGAAAACAGTATGGAAATTCCTCAAAAAATTAAAAACAGAACTACCATACGATCCAGCAATTCCACTTCTGGGTATTTATCCCAAGAAAATGAAAACAGTAACTTGAAAAGATATATGTACCTGTATGTTCACTGCAGCATTATTTACTACAGACAAGATACGGAAACAACCTAAGTGTCCATCGATGGATGAATGGATTTAAAAAAACGTGGTATGTACAATATGGAATATTATTCAGCAATAAAAAAGAATGAAATCTTGCCATTTCTGACAACACAGAAAGACCTCAAGGGCACTATGCTAAGTGAAATAAGGCAGACAGACAAAGACAAATACTGTATGATCTCACTTACATGTGGAATATGAAAACAAAAACAAAAAACCCCAATCGAACAAACAAACAAACAGCTCATAGATACAGAGAACAGACCCGTGGTTTCCAGAGGCAGGGGGTGGGGAGGGTGCAAGAAATGGGTGAAAGGGGTCAAAAGGTACAAACTTCCAATTATAAAATGAGTCCTAAGGATGTAATGTACAGCATGGGGACTATAGTTGATAATACTGTATTACATATTTGAAAAGTGTCTAAGAAAGCAGATCTTAAAAGTTCTCATCACAACAACAAAAAATTTTCTTGTAACTATGTAAGGTGACGGATGTTAACTAGACTTATTGTGGTGATCATTTTGCAATGTATACAGATATCAAATCATTATACTGTACACCTGAAACTAATATGTCAATTATACCCCGATTTTAAAAATTAAAAATAAATGAATAAAAACCACAGTATCATTGATGTACTTTTCATAAACCAAAAACTGAGGTCTTTTTCTGATTACATAAGCAATGTGTAATCTTTGAAAAATCAGTGAAAAACAGGAAAAACCAAATAAAAGTCACCCAGAGATACTGATAACAATTTGCTCTATTTCCTTCATCTTTTGCAATTATACATATACATTTATCCCCCACTGGATGGGAGAACTTTTCAGTGTCAGCAGCTGTGTATGCTACAATTCATCTCTGCACTCTCAGTACCTAAGCAGCACCTAGCACACAGGACCTGATTAAAAAAAATGCTGAATGAAGGGACAAAAAACCTAACACGAGTTAGCATATAACAAACGGGAAATAAGAGACCTTAAAAACAATACAATATAGAGACTCGACCACCGTGTGGGTCCTTTAATCATCTCTCATCTATCTACTAAAACCGATTATTGTCCACCCTTCCACCCGCTCCCCTTCACCCCAGCCTCTAACCCACAATTCATTCCCTCACTTAATAATCTGAGATACACTAAGCACTTACCGCATGCTAGGCAATGGATCAAGTACCAGTGATACAAAGATTAAATGAAACTCATATTCCCTCAATTACTGGAGCCTACAAACTAGCAGGATAAACAAACATAAAGAACGATAATGCTTTAAACGCTGAAACAGAGGTCTACACAAACTGTTTCAACAGCACAGGTGAGGAAGCACCTCACTCTGCAGGGATCAGGGTCAAAAAAGGCTTTCACAGAGAAACTGACTCTGAGGCTTTGAAAGACTGAGCAGATTTCGCCAGGAGAGGCGCAGTCCGCGCCAAGGCACAGTGTGATGAAGGCGTCAGGTACCACAGTGCGACTGCAACCGTGTGATGCACAGGCACAGAGGGATGGTAACGGTCACGTTTTGAAGACCTTTAAATGCCAGCCTCTCGGGTGAGACTCTGAGGACCAACAGGCATTACTGAAGATGCTAAACCATAAAATTGATTATGGCCATGGCGAACACAGAAGCGACGGCGTGGACAATGGACTACAGACAGCTTACTTCAGGATCACTCCATCCCAGCACCGGGCCGCGGCCCCACAGGGGTATCTAAACACTGACGCCCACCTAATACCCTCACTGTCCGCCCCTCCTGACCCCCACACACCGCCTCCCAGACTGCCTCCTCTCTTCCGGCGACACCGCCCTTCGCGACGCCCGGAGGCGCACCTCGCACGGGCCGCGCCCCTCCAGCCCGCGTCCGCACGGCCCCGAGCGCCGCCCGCCCCGGCCCCACGCGCACCCCCTCAGTCTTCATGTCCAGAATCTTCTCCACCTCGAACACATCCTCCCCGTCCTCCTCGCTGTCCCCGACGGCCTCCGCTCCTCCCGCGGCGGCGTCCTTCTCTTCGCCCACTGCTCCGACTCCTTCTCCTTCGACCTCGGGCGACTCGCCCTTGCTGTCGGCACCTGAAACAGGAACTGCAGTCACGCTCGCCCCCTCTGCCGCCGCCGCCATAACAGCAGCTCCACAAACCGCCGAGGAAAAGCCGCTGCGACACACACCGCGGCTGCCGCTCGCGCCCCGCACTCGGCCCCAGTCCGCTCGGCAGCGTGACGAAGGGAACGCGCCAATGGCGGGCTCGGGACCCTGGAGCGACGCGCACGTAAGCCAATCATGTCAAGACGAGCGCGCCGGAACCCCGGGGAGCCTGGGGAGGCGGGTGGGCGGGCCGAGGGGGGCGCCCGGGGCGGAAGGGTGGGGCGGGGGCGCTCGCACGAGAGGAGGGAGGCGCTAGCCGGGGCGCGCGGGCGCTGGCGTGCGGTGACCGCCGGCCCTGGGGTGATGGTCGCAGAGGGGCTGTGTCCAGGGCCGGGAGGCCGGAGCGCGTGAGTGGCCCCTGGAAGTGGAGCTCGGGCAAGAGGACAGAGCGCTGCGCAGGGTCCCTTCCTTCCTCCCACGCGCCGCGCGGCCGCACCCCCAGGCTGTCTAGGAAAAGGGCCAGGACGGAATGCCCAGCAATTCCTACCTGTGCTTTTGATTCGTTAAACGCATGTGGAGGATCCCATCAGACACAACTCTTAGTGCTATTTTGTTTAGTGAATATTGTTTAAAGATGAAATTTTTAAGAAGTTATCAGGCTAGAAAACATTTGTTTTCCAAGTTCTAAGGTTTTTTTTTCTTCTTTCCATTGAAAATGTCGGAGGACGTGATAAAAGGATTTTGTCCCGGTTGTGAATGATTGACAAAGATAGTCACCCCAAGTTGCTAGGAAAATCTACTTAAGGATAAAATATTTTTCTCATTTTGAATTGCAAATAAGGAGTGTCTTTATAGCAGGGAGACTTTTATTTGCATTTTTGTTTCTTCAAACGGTGAAGTTAATTTACAAGATTAACTCATTTAAATTAACTCTCTGAGGTTAACTAAAGAATAATCCGTGATCCAGCAGATCCCTTTGCAGAGGCTCAGCAGATCTTTGAGTTGGCTCATTGGTTTATTATTTGTTTAGCTTACTAAATGCATCCTATGTGCCTTGATGTACTGGGCATTAAGAAGACAAAGTTCAGGTGGCATCGTGGTTGAATTCCCGCGCTCTGCTTCTGCGGCCTGGGTTCGCTGGCCTGGATCCCAGGTACAGACCTATACGCAAGCCGTGTGGCATCCCCCATACAAAGTGGAGGACTACTGGAGCAGATATCAGCTCAGGGACAATCTTCCTCCAGCAAAAAGAGGAAATCTTCCTTACCAAAAAAGAAAACAGAAAACCCACAAAGATCATAGTCTCTGCTCTCCAGGGACTCTCATCTATAAAGGAAGACACACCATTCTAATAGATATATATATTTTTTATTGATGTCTTTATAACTGAAATTTTGGTTGTATATTTTTGTTTGTCAATCACCAGATACATGTCTCCCTTCACCCCTTGTGCCCACCCCCCACCCCCTTTGCCACAATACGATTCTCTCTGATGGTGTGTTGGTTTATATTTCACATGTGAGTGAGATCACACAATGTTTGTCTTTCTCGTTCTGGCTTATTTCACTTAACATAATACCCTCCAGGTCCATCCATGTTGTTGCAAATGGGACAATTTTGTCTTTTTTTATAGCTGAGTAGTATTCCATTGTATATCTATATACCACGTCTTCTTTATCCACTCATGACACAAGGGACACTTGGGTTGCTTCCACTTCTTGGCTATAGTGAATAATGCTGCAATGAACATAGGGGTGCATAAGCCTTTTTGGATTGTTGATTTCAGGTTCATTGGATAGATTCCCAGTAGTGGGCTAGCTGGATCATAGGGTGTTTCTATGTATAAGTTTTTGAGGAATCTCCATACCGTTTTCCATAGAGGCTGCACCAGTTTGCATTCCCACCAGCTGTGTATGAGGGTTCCTGTTTCTCCACATCCTCTCCAACACTTGTTGTTTTTTGTCTTGGTGATTATAGCCATTCTAACGGGCGGGAGGTGATATCTTAATGTTGTTTTGATTTGCATTTCCCTGATGATTAGTGATGTTGAACATCTTTTCATGTGCCTATTGGCCATCTGTATATTTTCTTTGGAGAAGTGTCTGTTCATTTCCTCTGCCCATTTTTTGATCGAGTTGTTTGTTTTTTTGTTGTTCAATTGTGTGAGTTCTTTATATATTATGGACATTAACCCCATATCAGATGTATGTTTAGCAAATATTTTCTCCCAGCTGGTGGGTTGTCTATTCATTTTGATCCTGGTTTCGTTTGCCTTGTAGAAGCCCTTTATCTGATGACGTCCCACTTGTTTATTTTTTCTTTAGTTTCCCTAGTCTGACTCGGCATGATATCTGAAAAGATTCCTTTATGACCACTGTGAAATAGTGTATTGCCTATATTTTCTTCTAGGAGTTTTATACTTTCAGGTCTAACCTTCAGTTCTTTGATCCATTTTGAGTTAATTTTTGTGAATGGCGATAGCAGATGGTCCACTTTCATTCTTTTGCATGTGGCTGTCCAGTTTTCCCAGCACCATTTATTGACGAGACTTCCCTTTGTCCATTGTATGTTCTTAGTGCCTTCCTCGAAAATTAGCTGTCCGTATAGGTGTGGTTTTATTTCTGGGCTTTCAATTCTGTTCCATTGATCTGTGTGTCTGTTTTTGTACCAGTACCATGCTGTTTTGATTACTATTGCTTTAGTATGTTTTGAAGTCAGGGATTGTGATGCCTCCAGCTTTGTTCTTTTTTCTTAGGATTCTGGGTCTTTTGTTGCCCCATATGAATTTTAGTATTCTTTTTTCTATTTCTGCGAAGAATGTCATTGGGATTCTGATTGGGATTGTGTTGAATCTGTAGATTGCTTTAGGTAATATAGACATTTTAACTATGTTTATTCTTCCAATCCATGTGCATGAGATATCTTTACATTTCTTTATGTCATTATTGATTTCTTTCAATAATATCTTGTAGTTTTCATTGTATAGGTCTTTCACTTGCTTGGTAAGATTTATTCCTAGATATTTTATTCTTTTTGATGCAATTGTAAATGGTATTATCATTTTGAGCTCTCTTTCTGTTAGTTTGTTATTAGCATACAGAAATGCAACTGATTTTTGTAGGTTGATTTTGTACCCTGCGACTTTGCTGTAGTTGTTGATTATTTCTAATAGTTTTCCAATGGATTCTTTAGGGTTTTCTATATATAGAATCATGTCGTCTGCAAATAGTGAGAGTTTCACTTCTTCGTTTCCTATTTGGATTCCTTTTATTCCTTTTTGTTGCCTAATTACTTTGGCCAAAACCTCCAGTACTATGTTGAATAAGAGTGGCGAGAGTGGGCAGCCCTGCCTTGTTCCTGTTCTTAGAGGAATGGCTTTCAGACTTTCCCCGTTGAGTTTGATGTTGGCTGTGGGTTTGTCATAAATTATTATAAACATAAATTATTATGTTGAGGAACTTTCCTTCTATACCAATTTTGTTGAGAGTTTTTATCATAAATGGATGTTGGATCTTGTCAAATGCCTTCTTTGCATCTATTGAGATGACCATGCGGTTTTTATTCCTCGTTTTGTTGATATGGTTTATCACGTTGATTGATTTGCAGATGTCGAATCATCCCTGTGTCCCTGGTATAAATCCCACCTGTTCATGGTGTGTGATCTTTTTAATGGATTGCTGTATTCGGTTTGCCAATATTTTGTTGAGGATTTTTGCATCTATGTTCATCAGCGATATTGGCCTGTAATTTTCCTTTTTTTAATTGTCTTTATCTGGCTTTGGTATCAGGGTGATGTTGGCCTCGTAGAATGAGTTAGGAAGTGTTCCATCTTCCTCTATTTTTTGGAATAGTTTTAGAAGGATGGGTGTTAGATCTTCTTTGAATGTTTGGTAAACTTCACCAGAGAAGCCATCTGGTCCTGGATTTTTATTTTTTGGGAGGTTTTTGATTACTGTTTCAATCTCTTTCCTTGTGAGTGGTCTATTCAGATTCTTTATTTCTTTTTGGTTCAGTTTGGGGAGGTTGTATTAGTCTAAGAATTTATCCATTTCTTCTAGATTGTCCAATTTGTTGGTATATAGTTTCTCATAGTATTCTCTTACAATGTTTTGTATTTCTTTGGTATCCATTGTAATTCTCCTCTTTCATTTCTAATTTTATTTATTTGAGCCTTTTCTCTTTTTTTCTTAGTAAGTCAGGCTAAGGGTTTGTCAATTTTGTTTATCTTCTCAAAGAACCAACTCATTTCATTAATCCTTTCTACTGTTTTTTGGGTCTCAATTTCATTTATTTCTGCTCTAATTTTTATCATTTCTCTCTTTCTGCTGACTTTGGGCTTTGTTTGTTCTTCTTTTTCTAGTTCTGTCAGGTGTAATTTAAGGTTGCTTATTTGGGCTTTTTCTTGTTTGTTGAGGTGGGCCTGTATTGCTATGAATTTCCCTCTCAGGACTGCTTTTGCTGCATCCCATATGAGCTGGTATGGCATACTTTCATTTTCATTTGTTTCCAGATTTTTTTTATTTCTCCTTTAATTTCATCAATGATCCATTGTTTGTTCAGTAGCATGTTGTTCAATCTCCACATCTGTGTCACTTTCCCATTTTTTTATCTTGTGGTTGATTTCTAGTTTGATAGCATTATGGTGTGAAAAAATGCTTGTTATGATTTCAATCTTCTTGAATTTATCGAGGCTTGCCTTGTTTCCCAACATATGGTCTATCCTTGAGAATGTTCCATTCACTCTTGAGAATGCGTAGCCAGCTGTTTTTGGATGGTGTGCTCTGTATGTGTCTACTAGGTCCATCTCGTCCAGTTTTTCATTTAAGTCCACTGTTTCTTTATTGATTTTTTATGTGGATGATCTATCCATTGATGTAAGTGGAGTATTAAGATCCCCTACTATTATTGTGTTGTTGTCAATATCTCCTTTTAGGTTTGTTAGTAGTTGCTATATGTACTTTGGTGCTCCTATGTTGGGTGCATATATATTTATAAGTGATATGTCTTCTTGGTGGAGTGTCTGTTTTATCATTATATATTGCCCCTCTTTGTCTCTCTTAACCTGTTTTATCTTGAAGTCTACTTTGTCTGATATGAGCATGGCAACACCTGCTTTCTTTTGTTTGCCATTAGCTTGGAGTATTGTCTTCTATCCTTTCACTCTGAGCCTGTGTTTTTGTTTTTTTTGCTGAGGAAGACCAGCTCTGAGCTAACATCTATTGCCAATCCTCCTCCTTTTTTTTTCCGCAAAGCCCCAGTGCATAGTTGTATGTTATAGTTGCACATCCTTCTAGTTGCAGAATGTGGGACGCAGCCTCAGAGAAGCCAGAGAAGCAATGCGTCAGTGCGTGCCCAGGATCCAAACCCGGGCCGCCAGTAGCGGAGCATGCACACTTAACCGCTAAGCCAAGGGGCTGGCTCTCTGAGCCTTTGTTTGTCCTTAAAGCTGAGATGTGTTTCCTGGAAGCAGCATATTGTTGGTCTTGCTTTTTAATCCATCCTGCCACTCTGTGTCTTTTGATTGGAGATTTGAATCCATTTACATTTAGAGTAATTATTGATATATGAGGGCTTATTGTTGTTGTTTTATTGCTTATTTTCTGGTTCTTTTGCATTTCCTTTGTTTCTTGTCCCATGTGTTTCGGCCTGCCAGTTCAGTTTGTTTGTTCTGTCTTATGACTCTTTTAGTTTTCTCTTTATTTATCCTATGTGATTTTGTTCTGATTATTTGTTTAGTGGTTACCTTGAGGTTTGTATAAAAAATCTTGTGTATGAGATAGTCCATTATCTGATGGCCTCTTATTCCCTTTTACTAAGTCAATTCAATCTCTTTCCTTTTCCCCTTCTAAGTTATTCTTGTCACAACTTATTCTATCTTGTGATGTGCGTATGTGTTTAAAGTGATGAGCTTATATTTATTTTTGGTGATTTCCTTCCTTTGATCTTTGATTTTGGTATTTAGGTGGTTTCTGTCCTATTCCAGTGAAGATCTACTATTTTTCTGAGTTTATCTACCTATTTTTCTCCTTGCTCCAAGCTTTGTATTCCCTTTCTCTTCTTTTTCTCAGGCCTGAGGGCCTTCTTGAGTATTTCTTGTAGTGGGGGTCTCGTGGCCATGAACTCCCTTAGCTTTTGTTTATCTGGGAGAGTTACTATTTCTCCGTCATATTTGAAGGATATTTTTGCTGGATAGAGTATTCTTGGCTGAAAGTTTTTGTCTTTCAGTATTTTGAATATATCATTCCAGTCTCTCCTAGCCTGTAAAGTTTTTGTTGAGAAATCCGCTGAGAGCCTGATGGGAGTTCCTTTGTACGTTATTTTTTGTTTTTGTCTAGCTGCCCTTAATATTGTTTCTTTGTCATTGACTCTGGCTAGCCTTACCACTAGGTGTCGTGGAGAGGGCCTTTGTCTGTTAATATATTTAGGTGACCTGTTGGCTTCGCTTACTGGTATTTCCTGCTCCTTCCCCAGATTTGGGAAGTTCTCAGCTATTATTTCCTTGAATAGGCTCTCTGCTCCTCTTTCCCTCTCTTCTCTCTCAGGAATACCTATAATTCTTATGTTACATTTCCTAATAGAGTCAGATATTTCTCGGAGTCTTTCTTCATTTGTTTTTAGACTTAGTTCTCTCTCCTCTTCCATCTGGAGCATATCTGTATTCCTATCCTCTAAAATGCTAATTCTTTCCTCCATATTGCCAGCTCTGTTCTTGAAAGATTCCATATTCTCCTTTATCTCCTCCATTGTTTTCTTCATTTCCATCAATACTGATTGTTTTTTATGATTTCAATCTCTTTTGTGAAGAAACTCCTTATCTCGTTGAATTGTTTATCTGTGTTTTCTTGTATTTCATTGAGCTTTTTTATGATAGCTATTTTGAAATCACTGTCGTTTAGGTTATGGATTTCTGTGCCTTCAGGGTTGATTTCTGGGTGCTTGTCATTTTCCTTCTGGTCTGGCAATTTAATGTAGTTTTGCATCACGGTTGCTGTATTGTCTTTGTTTTCCCTTGTCCTGGAAATATCTGGTTTCAGTTTCCACCTGCCATCACCGTGTAGGGGTGTGTAATCTGAGCCCCCTGTGCTCCGCCTTGGCTATTCCGCTGCCACAGGTCAACCGCACTCCGCTCTGCCTCGGCTGTTCTGCCACCACAGGCCACCCGGGCTCCGTGCCAGCTACTCCGCCGCCACCACTGCCCTTGCTTTGCCTCGGCTGTTCTGCTACCGTGGCTGCCTGCACTCCGCCCTGGCTACTCTGCCACTGCCGCAGGCAGCCTGCACTCCGCCCCAGCTGCTCCGCTGCCTCGGGCTGCCCACACTCTGCCCCAGCTGCTCAGACTGGTCGGCTGAGCTGCAGTGTCAGGCATACGGGGTGGGGGGCTCTCTCTTTTGCCCGCTGGGTCTCTGGGTGGGATGGGGGCTTCTCACTCGCCCCTCGTTATCCACTCTCTTGGGGTGCTCAGATGTTGATGGCACCCCTGCAGCAGTTCTTTTTTTTTTTTTTTTAAAGATTTTCCTTTCTTTTTTTTTTTCTTTTTTTTCCCCCAAAGCCCCAGTAGATAGTTGTACATCATAGTTGCACATCCTTCTAGTTGCTGTATGTGGGACGCAGCCTCAGCATGGCCAGAGAAGCGGTGTGTCGGTGCGCACCCGGGATCCAAACCCGGGCTGCCAGTAGCAGAGCACGCGCACTTAACCACCAAGCCATGGGGCCGGCCCACCTGCAGCAGTTCTGAGTCCTCTGTGTGGAGTTTCTCACTGGCTGAGAGAGCCTGAAGAGCTATGGTTTTCCTGCAGAAGGCCACCCCTCCACTCTCTCTGGGAGCCGCATGACCCGAGTCGCCGATCTGGTGGGGAGGGAGGATTTCTCCTTACCTCTCCCCACTTCCTCCGGGGGCCCCAGCACATCCACTCTCAGATGTGCAGCAGTGTGGGTCTCTCCGATGTCTCTTTGTGCAGTGTGAGTGTCTCTTGTTGGTCTATGCTTGACCCTTTTGTTGTATCTTATCGGGGGAAGAGTTTACTGGAAAGCTCACTCTGCCATGATGCTGACGTCACTACCCCTAGATATATTTTTTAAAATAACTTTTAAAAAATATTATAACTAAATAACATTAGTTGATGGGGGAAAGCTAATTGTTTTCAGAAGAATTCCAGCTAATTAAGTGTAGAAGGAAAGACAGAGAATCACAATATTTGGTGAAAATGATTCAGGCCACAAAATCATTAGTGACAGACTGTTGAGGAACTGGATGCCAGAGTACCTCTGCACAGACTGCTTGTTCGTTGTGAGGGACACAGCTTCATGTTGGAAACCCACTGACCCAGTGTCGGCATCCTGAAAAGGAGAACAACCAGACCAGCCAGACTGTATGGTTCCTGATAACAAAAAGGTTGATCCTTAATCAACTCAGGCCTTTAGATCTAATTTCCAGTTTGCAAGAAATATAGGGAAAGAGAAAAGGAAACAATTAGACAAATCCAGAACGTGGAACATCCTATAGCACAACTGACCCAGTTTCTTAAAAGTCAACAGCAGAAGAGGGAAGAGAAGACTGTTCTAAATTTATAAAAACTTGGCAAAGTATTTTAAATCTTGATGGTATCCATTATACTATTTTTCTGCTTTTATGTATTTTTGAAATAAAAAATTTAAGTATATATGTTCATTGTACAAATTTTTCAATTAATTCAAAAATATATAATAGAAATAAAGTTCTTATTCCTCAAAGGTAACCAGTTTGGAATATGACATGATAGATTTTTATCTTATACATATTTAAACACCCATTTATATAATTTTTAAAAATTATTTGAGGTCATAATGGTTTATAACGTGTAATTTCAGGTCTACATTATTATATGTCAGTTTCTGTATAGAGTGCATCATGCCCACCACCGATAGTCTAGTTTTTATCCATCACCATACATATGTGCCCCTTTACCACTTTTACCCACCCCCGCACCCCCTTCCCTTGTGGTAACCACTAAACTGTTCTTGTCCATGTATTTGTTTATCTTCCACATGTGACTGAAATCACACAGTGTTTGTTTTCCTCTGTCTGGCTTATTTTGCTTAACATAACACCCTCAATGTCCATCCTTATTGTTCCAAATGGGACGATTTTGTCTTTTTTAATGGCTGAATAGTATTCCATTGCATATTGCTCTGCAACTGTACTATATGTTATATCTTATGTGTATATACAATAGTAATAAATATAATATTATATAATATATGCATATGTGTGTGTGTCCCTATTTCTGTAAGATGAATTGCTAGAAGTGGAATTCTTATTAGTGGAATTTATAGGTCGAGGAGGGTAGTGATTTTGTTTTACTAGTATATGTTTCCAGTAACAATGTATTGAAGTATCTGTTTACCCACAGACTGTATGCTACTGGGTATTATCAATCTTTTAAATCCCTTAATCTAATAAACCCAATAAAGTTTATCTTTTATGTGGAAGCAACCCAAATGCCCATCAATGTATGAATGGATAAAGAAGATGTGGTATATACATACAGAAAATGATATATAATAATGTACACCTGAAATTATATGATGTTATAAGCCAATATGACCTCAATAATTTTTTTTAAAGTTTATCTTCTGTGATTATGTCAAGCAAACAAGCAAGCAGGGTCAAAGCCAAGACCTGACTGATTCAGCAAGTATAGATATAACAAGCTCATTTTAGATTAGATGGTTTATCACTTACATAAACAGCAAGAGGAAGAGTAGTCAAAGAAAGATGCCAGCTCCTCTTGGTCCTTGTCCCACACTCCAAAAGGAGCTAGATAATTGTAATGAGTTGTGGGCACATCATTGCTGAGGAGCTGATTCTCGAGGCCCCCTAGGGGGATTTTTAGTCTGCAGCTGTATCCTGAGCCTCGTACCTCATCAGAACTGGGAGGTGATGAGAAACCGTCTCATGACAGCCTACCAGGGAGACAGGGAGGCAGCGGGGAGAAGGCCTGCTGGCAGCTCCTCACAAGCCTCCCTTCCTCTCAGGTACCAGCAGCATCACAAGCGTTCTGCCAAGACTCACTTAGCTACGGTTCAAGCAGAGGACATCAGGATATTGGAAGTTACTCAAGATAATGGCAGGGCTAGCAGTGGAAAGGGAAATCCTGAATCACTTGAATGAGGGGAGATACTGGGCATCTGGTGAGTGGCAGAAATGAGGACAGGTAGGAGGCTAGCCAAAAGACTGTATCTCAAAGAAACTGAGTTTTACACAGAGGTATAGAGGTAATGGCCTGCAAGTGGTAGTGTGGAGGAAGACAGAGAATGACGTTACACCTTTCACAAAAAATAACTGAAAATGGATCAGAGACCTAACTGTAAAATGCAAAACTATAAAAATTCTAGAAGATAATGTAGGAGAAAACCTAGATGACCTTGGGTTTGGTGATGAGATTTTGAACACCACACCAAAAGCAAGATCAATGAAAAAATTGCTTGGGACACCTAGTTTCTCTAAGGAACAAGAATGTTTCTCTACATAACAAGAGATCGGCAGACTGGGAAGCACATCAGGGAGTATGCATGCCAAGGGCCAAGGTCTGGATACCCAGTGCCCTGGAAACAGGCTTGCATGCCAGGAACACTGACATCAGCCAAAGACCTGTTTCTTCCCAGCTTGCTCAGTCCAGGTGGGCCAGTTCTTTACTAGACTCCTGAAAGGGGAGAAGGAAATGAGCCTCCAGGACCATCCAGATGTGTCTTTCATCACCTTAAAACATTTAAACACCAAAAATCTGTAATATTGTAATTTTTATTTTATTATTACTTGGTTCATTAAAATAATCAAGTCTGCTTCCATTTATTTTAAAGTGACTGATTGCTACATTGAATAAAATGATAATTAAATTTCATTATACTTATCAATATCTGATTATTTTATACATAGAAGCATGAAAAAAGTATAAAATACAACTTCATTTGATTCAGGCTTGACTGTAATTAAGAACTCTGTGAAGAGGAGAAGTGGTATTTATGGGTTGGATTCCCAATAGCTGTTTCGTGGCAGAGTCCCAATCTTTACCCAATTCCAGCCGTTGGCAGATAGATGGATATTGTCCTTCAGTTCTTCTTACCCATTCACTTGCTTTCTTTATTTTCTCAAAAGCCCAGGGAATAGTCCTAAATTAAAAAAAAAAAGTTTCCATCAATTTCAGAATATAATTACATATGAAATGTAATGTGGCACCAAATCCAGCACATTATATCAGACAAAATAATATTGTCAAAAGATAATTTAATAAAAGTAGTCGTCTTTGACATTTGATGAAAGTTCTTCTACCAGCCTGACATAGTGCTTTTAACTTATTCAGTACATTCTTATGTACGCTACACCCATCACTCTCCAGCTTCCACTGTGCCTCCCACACTTCCTGGCTGTCTCCAGGAGACCCCACACTTTCCAGCCTTTATATATTGGTTTGTGACCCCTTCCCATTCTCCATCTTATTCCTATCCATTCTTCAAGTACAAGCTCAATACTGTTCTACAAACTAGGCTTCCATTTCTCTCTCCTTTTTACTGTACCAGGAATTGATTAGTTCCTTGCAAAGAATCTGAGAGTTACCTAATGAAACTCACATACATTTAATTCTATTACACAAACCAGGAACAACTGACTAGTAAAAAGATATTCCATGCTCTTGGATTGGAAGAATTAACATAGTTAAGATGTCCATACTTCCTAAAGCAATCTACAGATTCAATGCAATCCCTATCAAAGTTCCAACAACATTTTTCATAGAAATAGAAGAATCCTAAAATTTATATGGAACAACAAAAGACCCCGAATAGCTAAAGGAATCCTGAGAAAAAAGAACAAAGCTGGAGGCATCACACTCCCTGATTTCAAAATATACTACAAAGGTATAGTAAACAAAACAGCATAGTACTGGAACAAAAACAGACACACAGATCAGTGGAATAGAATTGAAAGCCCAGAAATAAATCCACACATCTATGGACAGCTAATCTTTGACAATGGAGCCAAGAAGATACAATGGAGAAAGGAAAGTCTCTTCAACAAATGGGGTTGGGAAAACTGGACAGCCACATGCAAAAAAATGAAAGTAGACCCTTAGCTTACACCATACACAAAAATTAACTCAAAATGGATTAAAGACTTGAGTGTAAGACCTGAAACTATGAAACTTCTAGAAGAAAACAAAGGCAGTACACTCTTCGACATCGGTCTTAGCAACATATTTTCAAGCACCGTGTCTGACCGGGCAAGAGAAACAATAGAAAAAATAAACAAATGGGACTACATCAAACTAAAAAGCTTCTGCACAGCAAAGGAAACCATCAACAAAATGAAAAGACAACCTAACAATTGGGAGAAGACATTTGCAAACCATACATCTGATAAGGGCTTAATCTCCAAAATATATAAAGAACTCATGCATCTCAACAACAAAAAAACTAACAACCCAATTAAAAAATGGGCAAAAGACCTGAACAGACATTTCTCCAAAGAAGATCTACAGATGGCCAACAGGCACATGAAAAGATGTTCAACATCATTAACTATCAGGGAAATGCAAATCAAAACTACAATGAGATATCACCTCATGCCCGTCAGAATGGCTATAATTAACAAGACAGGAAACAACAAGCGTTGGAGAGGATGTGGAGAGAAGGGAACTCTCATACACTGCTGGTGGGAGTGCAAACTGGTGCAGCCACTATGGAAAACAGTATGCAGATTCCTCAAAAAATTAAGGATAGAACTACCATATGATCCAGCTATTCCACTGCTGGGTATTTATCCAAAGAATGTGAAAACACCAATTTGTAAAGGTACATGCACCCCTGTGTTCATTGCAGCATTATTCACAATAGCCAAGACTTGGAAGCAACCTAAGTGCCCATCAAGGGACGAATGGATAAAGAAGATGTGGTATATATACACAATGGAATACTACTCAGCCATAAGAAATGATGAAATCCAGCCATTTGTGACAATATGGATGGACATTGAGGGTATTATGCAAAGTGAAATAAGTCAGAGGGAGAAGTTCAAATAACATATGATCTCACTCATTAAGTAGTAGATAATGACAACAACAAACATACACACAGAGACAGAGATTGGATTGGTGGTTACCAGAAAGAGATAATTAGGCACATGTGTGTGGTGATGGATTGTAATTAGTATTTGGGTGGTGATCATGAGAACATGATGTAATCCATGCAGAAATAGAAGTATAATGATGTACACCTGAAATTTATACAATGTTATAAACCAATGTTACCACAATAAACAGAAATTTAAAAAAATGTGCATAACATAAAAACTTCAAGTTTATGTCCATAAAATGCTGTCAAATATTCAAGACTGCTGAATATTCAAATCTATTCAAGATTCAGAAAAACTCTGAGATTTTTCATTAATATTAGCTAGCTACTTCATTTGTTCTGTCATCTGCTAGAACTTGTTAGCAAACAAGTGATAACATATACTAAAGTTTCAAAGAAAATTCTAAGAGGAGAAGCTAAAAATTTGGGAAATTCTCTCCATCTTGCTCATTTTTTTTCCCTGTGAACTGGGAAAGGGACATCAGTACAGTGTGGTGGTGAAGAAATGGGTGCAAATCCAGATGCTGCAATCACACGATATTAGCTGTGTGATATCGTGTAGCTTTCATTCAACACTGGAAGTCTCTGTTTCCTCAGTTATGACAATAAAGCAAGATCCCATGGGTTTGATGTGGGCATTAACAAAATGCATGAATTTAACATGTTTAACAGTCTCTAGCACAGAGTAGGCAATCAACAAATGTTAGCTGACTATCATGATGACATGAACATACTAATGGCAAGCATGACCGAAGTGGTTCAAAGACCCATGTTTCCCAATCGTTATTAGTCTTCTTATAGTTACTAACTACTAAAAGCAACAAAACGGATTTTAAATATTCTCACTAATTCAACTCGCCTTCCTTCAATTCAGTTGGCCTCTAAACTTTTGACTGACTATTCCCCTAGTATGAAAATTTTGTTCATACACCTCCATGCAATGTGCTACTACATTAATGTTATTACATCATGAAGAAGAAAAAATAGAAAAGTTTTAAATATGCAATAAATAGGAAATAAAAATTATTTAAAATAGTTTTATTTATTAAAGTGCCAACAAACCATTTCGCTCTCACAATAACAGTAATAAAGTAAGAGCAATGAGATAGAACATACTTCATTATTTTTGAAAACCTTGGTTTAAAACTTTGTGATATTGCAATTCAAAAGTAGATTCAAAGTTATTAATTCTTGTCCTAATGGCTATCATAGTTGGAAAATGATCTAATAGAAGTGCCTCTTTGGTTATGCCTATTAAATCAAATACTAACTTTTCAGTCCCATCTACTAGTTCTTTGAAGCATTTGCTTGATATTCATTTAATAAATTTCCATCTTTCTCAAGGAGTTGCTCTGGGAAACTAATGTGAAGGTGTTGCTTTTTTAAAGTGGAGGTATAAATTACATATAGTAAAATGCTCAATTGTTTTCTGAGTACCCATTTTGTGTTTGATGATGTTGGGAATAGAGAATTTAATCAGTCTTTGTGAGAAGGTAAAAATATGTCTACTTACTTATTTTAATTTCATTTGTAAATATGTATCTCTAAGGGAGAAGAACTTTTTCTTAAACATGACACAAAAATAGTTTTAAATAATTCTTTAATGTTACAAAATATTCAGGTAGTATTTAAGTTTCCCTAATTGTCTTTTTTTTTTTTTTAATACAATGGGTTTTGTTCGAATCAGGATCCAAATAATGTCTACACATTGCCTTTGGTTCATATGTCCTTTAATTTATAGGTTCCACCTCTCCCTCTTTTTTCTCTTGCCATTATTTCCTCACATTCCAGACACAGCTGATTGCATTCTATAGTACAATTTAACATGTTTAATCTATATTCTCTGATATCTGATCTTTATTATGTAAAATATTTACGCAGTTTCAAAGTAAAAACCATAAAACAAGATACGTTAGGAGATACCTAGCCTCTCCTCCACCTTCCCCTATGGATAATATTTTATTAGTTTCCCCCTTATCCTGCCTTTTAAAAAAGCATAAGCAAATTGCAATGTATGTGTGTGTGTGTGTCTGTGCGTATACACACATACAAGGGGTGACCATTTGCATAGGGTATGGATAGAGTTTTGATGGGTATTCATATGTGCACTCAGACTTCTTGTGGTGCCAGGGGTCAGCCAAGAGCTAGGGGCCAGGGCCCCAGAACTGGCTCTCTCCACACTGCCACATTTTGGCATAAAACTTCAAGTGGTCCCAGAATTCTAAATTTGAACCTGGTCTTCTAGGTGGTTATGAAGTTGTATTTGTCAAGGTAGGACTTTAGAACTGTGGAAATTAATAAAAGAAACCTTAACTAAATTGGAGTTGGTAAGGCCTGAAGGGGGGCTCTCACGCTCCATCCTACATCTTCAATTACACCAAACGGGAAGAGCCAGATACTTGCACCTCCCACAGGAAGTATAACTACTACTGAAGGAAGATTTCTCTCCTCACCTGGCAACAGCCCAGCCAATGAGGAATGCCATAGCTCAGCCAATGAGAAGCTGTTGCCACCCTGAACTGTTACTCCCCTCAATGGGTTTTCATTTAGAACAGCCCCTCCCTACTCCCCCTTTTTCTCTATAAAAGCAGCTCCCTCCTTTGTTTTCCAGATTTGCTTATGGTTTGCCATAGCATGCATGTCCTGAATTGCTATTCTCGAATAAACTCATTTTAAGGGTAAGTAACAGGTGAATTTGCCTTTTAAGTTGACAGAACATATTTTATTTAACAGCTGCCTAGTTTGATTTATAACTTTTAAATACTTAGACACATAGTATGTTGGTTTCCATTTGTATTCTTGTTCCAGGCCCTGCAATTGTTGGGAACAATTGGCATGGTCTCAACAATCATATTGTGGATTTTCCAAAAGCACATAGAATCAATATACTATGGTGAACAGTACTAAACCAGGAGCCAAAGATCTGGGCTCCAGTATAAGCTACACTTAAACTCTCTGCACCCGTTTCCTTTGCAACCCAAGAGGTAAAAATAGTGTGTTAGCTCTGCCTATGACAGAAAAGCACAGGCAAGATATTCCCTGTGAACAAATTCTTTTTGTACTTATAAGTCCGTGTAGCTTCTTGTAAGGTTTAGGTAAGAAACAGTTAAAAACATAGGTGAGTTGCTTAATACTATAATCAAAGCCACCTGGAAATGGAAGCGTCATCCAATTTCATCAGTGATTTGAAGACTATTCCCTGTTGATCCAACTTGATGCGAAGAAACTGGAGTACCAGAAATGTGGCAGTCAAGTCCAGAAGACGTTCTCTTCCTTTTATACCTAAAAGTGGAAAACTCTTTTATGTCTGTTGGAAACACTGCATCTCAAACTGTTCCCATTTATAAAGGTTCTATTAAAGAATTATAATACTATTAAACCATAATACATTAGCAGATCATAAAACTCTATAATACTTTTCAACTTCCTCAATTACCCTGTTATTTAAATTAAAAATGAGGATGATTGGAACATGTGCATATCATATTATCCTGATGGTTGTTAAGAAACTGAATTATATCCAGAGCTCCCCTCCCTTGCCATCTTTAATACCAGAGATGCATGAAGTATGCTGAAAGAAATCCAGTTTCTAGGCTCCTGCTACAAATAGCTCAGAAGAGTAAACCTAAATGTACAACAGACAAATAATTGATATGGCTGATTAGACTAGCATATCAAATTATTTCTAGTGATTAGTACTGTTGAAATAAATTTCTAGGCACAAGATGGAGCTACTCCTACCTGGGGTGCAACGTCAGCAAAGCTAACCTTTGATAACTTTTGTGTCCCTGTACATACTCTGCTTGACCACAAATGCAGTATATCCAGTCAGCCAGTACTCAAACACCAAGCACACTTGGGTTCTATACTTATTTCCTTGTTCCTTGATCTTTCTAAATAAGGTCAGATATGCAACTCCAGCCAATCAACTTAAGCCAAGTACTTCACTGTTTCTGTGAAATGAGTTGACAACAGTGACTCCATTTTGTACCCCGGACTCCATCTTGTTAAACATATGAAACTGTGCTGACTTTGCTGACCTGACAAAAGGGAGTTATTTGCTGAGAAAGGACTTTCAGAAGGACTGTGCAAAAATATACTTTTTCTGGTAACAAGAAGATGTCCTTGAGTCAGCCAATGAGCTGAGCATAAACCTACCCTCCCTAACAGATGACTGAGACGGTTGTTCTGGGCTCACATTTTTGCTCATAAAAACTCCCGACTTTGACTCCTCAGGGGTCTCCTTTTTGGCTGCTGCAGAACCTGTGTTCCCTGAATTGCAATTCTAACGCCAAAGAAACACTCTGCCTTTGTTTCGCAGGTGCTTCTTTTTTCTCAGGTGATGTTCCCTGCTTGCCTCTTTCTAGAGAAGCTTGCAGCCCTTTCTCTTACTTTGCAGTTCTCTGGACTCGAGAGTGGAGACTGCCCACTTCATGAAGTGTAAAATAAAATTTTTTTAGATCAACTAAATTGTTCTCTTTGATTATTTTAACAGTACCTACAGGTAACCAGTGTTATTTATCCAAATCAAGATATTGTACTATATTACAAAATACCAAAATTGAAATGAATGGTTATGTATATTAAATCCAGAAAATAACAATCCATTTTTTAAAAAATGCAAGTCATGTATTTGAAATTATTTTATATAAAAAATTAGGGCCGGCCCTGTGGCTTGGTGGTTAAGTGCGCGCGCTGCAATGCTGGCGGCCCGGGTTCGGATCCCGGGTGCGCATCGAGGCGCCACTTCTCCGTCCATCCTGAGGCCGAGTCCCACATGCCGCAACTAGAAGGATATGCAGCTATGACATACAACTACCTGCTGGGGCTTTGGGGGGAAAAAATAAAATAAATAAAATCTTTAAGAAAGACATCCTTTAAAAAAAAAAAAAATAAAAAAATAAAAAATAAAAAATTAGATTTCAGGAGTGACGTCAGCATCATGGCGGAGTGAGATTTCCCGTGAACTCTTCCCCCATAAGATACAACAAAAGGAACAGTCACAGACCAACAACGGAATCCCAGACAGTGAAAAGCTAGATCGGAAAGATCCACACTGCTGCACATGTGAGAGTGGAACGTGCAGGGCCCCCGGAGGAAGTGGGGAGAGGTAAGGAGAACTCCTCTCCCTCCCCATCAGATCAGCATCCGGGTCTGCCCGGCTCCCAGAGAGTGGGGAGGGGCGGCCCTCAGCAGGGAAACCGTAGCTCTTCGGGCTCTCTCAGCCAGCAGGAAACTCCCACACGGAGGACTCAGAACTGCTATGGGGTACCATCAACATCTGAGCACCCCAGATAGCGGATAATGAGGGGCGAAGGAGAAGCCTCCCACATCAGGGACCCAGAGGGCAAAAGAGAGAGCCCCCCTGTGCCGCAACCAGACCCTGCAGCTCAACCGACCAGACCAGACCAAGCGATCCGCGGCAGACCAGACCAAGCGATCTGCGGCAGATCAGACCAAGCGATCTGCGGCAGACCAGATCAAGCGACCCCACCCATGGATCGCAGCAGGGGGAGGCAGGTGGCAGGGACTGCGGATGGCAGCAGAAAAACTGGAGCACAGCGGGGGGCTTAGACTACACAGCCCTTTACCACCACATAGTGGTGGCGGGTGGAAATTGCAACCAGAGATTTCCAGGATGAAGAAAAACAAAGCCAACACAGGAACCACAATGCAAAGATATATGAAATCACCAGACCAGAAGCAAAATGACAAACACCCAGAAACCAACCCCGAAGACACAGAAATCCATAATCTAAACGACAGAGATTTCAAAATAGCTATCATAAAAACACTCAACGAAATACGAGACAACACAGACAAACAATTCAATGAGATTAGGAGTTTCTTCACAAAAGAGATTGAAATCATAAAGAAAAACCAATCAGTGCTGATGGAGATGAAGAACGCATGGAGGAGATAAAGGAGACTCTGGAATCTTTAAAGAACAGAGCTGACAATATGGAGGAAAGAATTAGCATTTTAGAGGATAGGAATACAGATATGCTCCAGATGGAAGAGGAGAGAGAACTAAGTCTAAAAACAAATGAAGAAAGACTCCAAGAAATATCTGACTCTATTAGGAAATGTAACTTAAGAATTATAGGTATTCCTGAGAGAGAAGAGAGGGAAAGAGGAGCAGAGAGCCTATTCAAGGAAATAATAGCTGAGAACTTCCCAAATCTGGGGAAGGAGCAGGAAATACCAGTAAGCGAAGCCAACAGGTCACCTAAATATATTAACAGACAAAGGCCCTCTCCACGACACCTAGTGGTAAGGCTAGCCAGAGTCAATGACAAAGAAACAATATTAAGGGCAGCTAGACAAAAACAAAAAATAACGTACAAAGGAACTCCCATCAGGCTCTCAGCGGATTTCTCAACAAAAACTTTACAGGCTAGGAGAGACTGGAATGATATATTCAAAATACTGAAAGACAAAAACTTTCAGCCAAGAATACTCTATCCAGCAAAAATATCCTTCAAATATGATGGAGAAATAGTAACTCTCCCAGATAAACAAAAGCTAAGGGAGTTCATGGCCACGAGACCCCCACTACAAGAAATACTCAAGAAGGCCCTCAGGCCTGAGAAAAAGAAGAGAAAGGGAATACAAAGCTTGGAGCAAGGAGAAAAATAGGTAGATAAACTCAGAAAAATAGTAGATCTTTACTGGAATAGGTTAGAAACCACTTAAATACTAAACTCAAAGATCAAAGGAAGGAACTCACCAAAAATAAATTTAACCTCATCACTGTAAACACACAGCCACAACACAAGATAGAATAAGGTATAATGAGAACGACTTAGAAGGGGAAGAGGAAAGTGATTGAATTGACTTAGTATAAGGAAATAGGAGGCTATCAGATAATGGACTATCTCATACACAAGATTTTTTGCCCAAACCTCAAGGTAACCACTAAACAAATAATAAAAACAAAACCACATATTATAAACAAAGAGAAAACTAGAAGAGTCATAAGACAGAACAACCAAACTGAATTGGCAGTCCAAAATAAATGGGACAAGAAACAAAGGAAACGCAAAAGAACCAGAAAACAAGTGACAAAACAGCAACATTAAGCCCTCATATATCAATAATTACCCTAAATGTAAATGGATTGAACTCTCCAATCAAAAGATACAGAGTGGCAGGATGGATTAAAAAGCAAGACCCAACAATATGCTGCCTTCAGGAAACACATCTTAGCACTAAAGACAAGCACAGGCTCAGAGTGAAATGATGGAAGACAATACTCCAAGCTAATGGCAAACAAAAGAAAGCAGGTGTTGCCATACTCATATCAGACAAAGTAGACTTCAAGATAAAACAGGTTAAGAGAGACAAAGAGGGGCAATATATAATGATAAAAGGGACACTACATCAAGAAGACATATCACTTATAAATATATATGCACCCAACACAGGAGCACAAGCGTACATAAAGCAACTATTAACAAACCTAAAAGGAGACATTGACAACAACAGAATAATAGTAGGGGATCTTAACACCCCACTTACATCAATGGATAGATCATCCAGACAAAAAGTCAATAAAGAAATAGTAGACTTAAATGAAAAACTGGACGAGATGGACCTAGTAGACATATACAGAGCACTCCATCCAAAAACAGCTGACTACACATTCTTCTCAAGCACGCATGGAACATTCTCTAGGATAGACCATATGTTGGAAAACAAAGCAAGCCTCAATAAATTCAAGAAGATTGAAATCATAACAAGCATCTTTTCAGACCATAATGCTATGAAACTGGAAATGAACCATGAAAAAAAAAATGGGAAAGTGACAAAAATGTGGAGATTAAACAACATGCTACTGAACAAACAATGGATCATTGATGAAATTAAAGGAGAAATCAAAAACTATCTGGAAACAAACGAAAATGATAATATGCCATATCAAACCATATGGGATGCAGCAAAAGCGGTCCTGAGAGGGAAACTCATAGTGATACAAGCCCACCTTAACAAACAAGAAAAAGCCCAAATAGGCAACCTTAAATTACACCTAAAAGAACTAGAAAAAGAAGAACAAACAAAGCCCAAAGTCAGCAGAAGGAGAGAAATAATAAAAATCAGAGCAGAAATGAATGAAATTGAGACCAAAAAAACAGTAGAAAGGATTAATGAAACAAAGAGTTGGTTGTTTGAGAAGATAAACAAAATTGACAAACCCTTAGCCAGGCTTACTAAGAAAAAAAGAGAAAAGGCTCAAGTAAATAAAATTAGAAATGAAAGAGGAGAAATTACAACAGATACCACGGAAATACAGAGGATTATAAGAGAATACTATGAGAAATTATATGCCAACAAATTGGACAATCTAGAAGAAATGGATAAATTCTTAGACTCATACAACCTCCGAAAACTGAACCAAGAAGAAATGGAGAATCTGAATAGACCAATCCCAAATAAAGAGATTGAAATAGTAATCAAAAATGTCCCAAAAAATAAAAGTCCAGGACCAGATAGCTTCTCTGGTGAATTTTACCAAACATTCAAAGAAGATTTAATACCCATCCTTCTCAAACTATTCCAAAAAATAGAGGAAGATGGAACACTTCCTAAATCATTCCATGAGGCCAACATCACCCTGATACCAAAGCCAGACAAAGACAATACAAAGAAAGAAAATTACAGGCCAATATCGCTGATGAACATTGATGCAAAAATCCTCAACAACATATTGGCAAACCGAATACAACAATACATTAAAAAGATCATACACCATGATGAAGTGGGATTTATACCAGGGACGTAGGGATGGTTCAACATCTGCAAATCAATCAACGTGATAAATCACATCAACAAAACAAAGAATAAAAACCACATGATCATCTCAATAGACGCAGAGAAGGCATTTGACAAGATACAACAACCATTTATGATAAAAACTCTCAAGAAAATGGGAATAGAAGGAAAGTACCTCAACATAATAAAGGCCATATATGACAAAGCCACAGCCAACATCATACTCAACGGGGAAAGTCTGAAAGCCATTCCTCTGAGAACAGGAACGAGGCAGGGCTGCCCACTCTCACCACTCCTGTTCAACATAGTACTGGAGGTCTTGGCCAGAGCAATAAGGCAAGAAAAAGGAATAAAAGGAATCTAAATAGGTAATGAAGAAGTGAAACTCTCACTATTTGCAGATGACATGATTGTATATATAGAAAACTCTAAAGAATCTGTTGGAAAACTATTAGAGACAATCAACAACTACAGCAAAGTTGCAGGGTACAAAATCAATCTACAAAAATCAGTTGCATTTCTGTATGCTAATAATGAACTAACAGAAAGAGAGCTCAAAAAGATAATACCATATACAATTGCATAAAAAGAATAAAATACCTAGGAATAAATCTTACCAAGGAGGTGAAGGACCTATACAATGAGAACTACAAGACATTATTGAAAGAAATCCATGATGACATAAAGAAATGGAAAGATATCCCATGCATGTGGATTGGAAGAATAAACATAGTTAAAATGTCTATATTACCTAAAGCAATCTACAGATTCAATGCAATCCCAATCAGAGTCCCAATGACATTCTTCACAGAAATAGAAAAAAGAATACTAAAATTTATATGGGGCAACAAAAGACCCCGAATAGCTAAAGAAATCCTAAGAAAAAAGAACAAAGCAGGAGGCATCACAATCCCTGACTTCAAAACATACTACAAAGCAATAGTAATCGAAACAGCATGGTACTGGTACAAAAACAGACACACAGATCAATGGAACAGAATTGAAAGCCCAGAAATAAAACCACACATATATGGACAGCTAATTTTCGACAAAGGTGCTAAGAACATACAATGGAGAAAGGAAGTCTCTTCAATAAATGGTGTTGGGAAAACTGGACAGCCACATGCAAAAGAATGAAAGTGGACCATCTGCTATCGCCATTCACAAAAATTAACTCAAAATGGATCAAAGACCTGAAGGTGAGACCTGAAAGTATAAAACTCCTAGAAGAAAATATAGGCAATACACTATATTTCACAGTGGTCATAAAGGAATTTTTTCAGATGGCATGCCTACCCAGACTAGGGAAACTAAAGAAAAAATAAACAAGTGGGACGTCATCAGATTAAAGAGCTTCTATAAGACAAACGAAACCAGAATCAAGATGAACAGACAACCCACCAGCTGGGAGAGAATATTTGCAAAACATACATCTGACAAGGGGTTCATCTCCATAATATATAAAGAACTCACACAACCGAACAACAAAAAAACAAACGATCAAAAAATGGGCAGAGGAAATGAACAGACACTTCTCCAAAGAAGATATACAGATGGCCAATAGGCACATGAAAAGATGTTCAACATCACTAATCATCAGGGAAATGCAAATCAAAACAACACTAAGATACCACCTCCCGCCCGTTAGAATGGCTATAATCACCAAGACAAAAAACAACAAGTGTTGGAGAGGATGTGGAGAAACAGGAACCCTCATACACAGCTGGTGGGAATGCAAACTGGTGCAGCCTCTATGGAAAACGGTATGGAGATTCCTTAAAAACTTAAAAATAGAGATGCCCTATGGACCAGCCATCCCATTACTGGGAATCTATCCAACGAACCTGAAATCAACAATCCAGAGAGGCTTATGCTCCCCTATGTTCATTGCAGCATTCTTCACCATAGCCAAGAAGTGGAAGCAACCTAAGTGTCCCTCGACTGACGATTGGATTAAGAAAATGTGGTATATCTATATACAATGGAATACTACTCAGCCATAAAAAAAGACAAAATCGTCCCATTTGCAACAACATGGATGGGCCTGGAGGGTATTATGTTAAGTGAAATAAGCCAGAAAGAGAAAGACAAACACTGTATGATCTCACTCATATGTGGAATATAAACCAACACATGGACAGAGAAAACTGTACTGTGGTTACCAGGGGCAGTGGGGGTGGGGGGTGGGCACAAGGGGTGAAGGGAGTCATATATATGGTGATGGAGAAACAAAAATGCACAACCCAAAATTTCACAATGTTAAAAACCATTAAAACATCAATAAAAAAATTAAATTTCAAATATTGTTGTTTTCCCAATCTCACGTTATATGAAACCAAACTTTCCACATATATCTTGAGGGTTTCAGAACAAGCCACCCTAGAATGTGCCACTTTGGCCTGTGGATTATTCTGAGCCGAAGGCATCAAGACCCAGCATACTCAGGAAAAGCTTTTTACTTGCCACTAACCACCTAAAAGAAATTAGAAAGGGGCCTGGGGACTGTACCAGGAAGAGAGCTATTACCAGAGATAACTTTTTTGTCTGAGAGACTGAAGTGCATGGCAGGGCAAACATTTGTTGACCAAACGTTTCCTCCTCTTACCTTCCTTTGAATCGCCCGTCCCACCCCACCCCAACCCGGCGAAGCCCCAGACTCTTGTCCCTTTCCTTAGCTTAATTGCTTGGCTGCCTTTTGAGTCTCATATCTTTGTGGGACTCCCATATGTACATGTACATATATGCGGACATAATTAAAATCTTGTTTGTTTTTCTCTTGCTAATCGGTCTTTTATTACGGGGAGGGGGGCGGTCTCAGCCCAGAACCTAGAAGAGTAGATGGAAAGTTATTTCTCCTCCCCTACAATCTTCATCATCATTAGAGCCATAATGAGTCATCTGATAGTTTCCCAGGTAAATAATTATCTTTATTTCCATCTAAGATGTTTGATACGTAGCACTATTTGCATCACTACAACATAGCCACTTAATGTTTTTTTGATTATGAAATGTTTTAAGCATACAGAAAAGTAAAGAGAATAATATTATGAACATTGCTATCACCACGTAGCTTGTCAATTTTTAACACTTTCCCACATCTTCTTCAAATTTCTCTTGTCTTTGAAAGAAACAAATTATTATAAAGTTGAAGCCCCTCCTGTGTATGTCCTCCAGCCCATTCCCCGACCCTCCACCACCCCCAGCTTTTCAAAGGTAAACACTATTCTGATTATACATTGCTCTTGAAAGTGATCAACAGGCTCATTAAACAATATTCAGTGCTTGCAATTTTCAATTCATATTCCAAGAAACAATAAACCTGTGTTAAATTTCTTTTATTTCCCTTTCTAAGATTTCTGTCAGATAACTTCTCTAAGTATCCAAAATCAGCACTAATTAAGGCAATTTCAGGCTGAGTGCTCTCCTCAATTGACACTTTGTATTTCAAAATAAAGTAATTGAGAGAACACCTTACAATATGAAATAGTTGCAAAGACTCAATTGTGTCTCTTTTTTCTGGGTGACAATGCTTTTGTAATAAAAACAACTTTATCTTATGATTAAGAATATACAATTTTGGGTGTAAAGACAAAAAGATCTGTGCATAATATGTACACATCTGCACATACACTATTAATTTTAAATCATTGAGACAGCCAAAACTCCTTATAAAGGGATATCTTTTTCTTAATATAGGAAAAGGGAATTGAATAAATTCTTAAAAACAAAACAAACAACAAAAGCATTATCCCACAAAAGAAAATCGAAGAAGACAAAAGAAAAAATGGAGACAGTTAAATTTAATGGGTTCTTTTGTTTTTTTTGAGTATTACACACAAATATTAGACTAAGATTTTAAATTATATTAATAATAAGCAACATATAACTCTATTTAAGATAATCAAAAATAATAAAATTATAAAATACCTAAAAAGTGTTAAAAAGAAAAGCACAGGCCCAAAATGGAGTCACTTATGCTAGGCCAGGTCACCAAACCACGCCCAAATACCTAACCTAACCGCAGTTTCGACCTTCTCCAGGAATGGAATCTTAACTGGTCAGTCTGGAATTTGCTGGTCAGCACCAATGAGGTAATGTGTCACCTGGGCCCTCTCCATCCCCCAAAGGAAGATGAAGTAATTCCCTAATAGACACTTTTGTCCCCCAAAGGAAGGTGACCTCATCCTTTTTTCTGTTTATGATTTCCTTGTCCTGCCTTTAAAATCCTTTCCCTTTCTGTAGCTCTTTGGAGCTCCTCTCTATTTGCTAGATGGGATGCTGCCTGATTCATGGATTGTTCACTATAGCCAATTAGATCTTTAAAATTTACCTGGTTAAATTTTTATTTAACAATAGTATACCAGAGTCATTTAAAAAATAAATTCAGAAGACGAAGGAAAGATAAAAGAGAAACAAAGAAGAGGATAAAGGAGAAAGAAAGTTGGATAGAGAGATACAAAAACAAGTAAGAGAAAAAAAATCAGACATCTTGAGACTACACACAGAGGAAAAAAGGCAGAAAAGCATATGCATACAATGAATAACAGGGATAGATGGAGATAGAGTAGCACAGAGAAACCCATGGAAAAGGCATATCCATAAAGAAGTCTCACCTATTGGCATCTGCGACACATACTCCCCAGCTTTCCTCTTATTTCTCTGGCCGTTCCTTCTCAGTCTGTTTGCTGGTTCCTGTTCTGTCTGTCCACTTAACACTGGTGTGGCCAAAGATGGCCCCTACGCCCTCTGCTCTAGCTATCCTCTTTCTTTAAGTGAAGTCATACAAGCCCATGGTCCAAATAATGATAGTTCCCCCAAAGTCTTTTTCAATTCTGACCTCCTCCTGAGCTCCAGCCTCATATAACCAACTAAGTACTTCTTTCCAACATCTACTGGGCATCTCAAACTTTAAATGTCCAAAACATAACTCGACTAGTGTGTGTCTAGGCTCAGTCTACGGTTGATATTTTTCCCTTCCCATGCTCAATCTTGAAAACTCTCCTTCTCCTTCAACTGCCCCCATCTAATCCATCACCAAAGCCTGATGTTTCTTTCTCAAAAATGTATCTTGAATTTTCCCAAGTACTTAAAATTTTTAAAAAATTAAATATTGAGGAGATACAACAAGCAAAAACATATTTTTAGGGTATAAATAATATAACAAATACCCAAGTATGAACTACCCATTTATGTTTTATTTTTTAAAATTGTAGTAAAATACACATAACATAAACTTTACCATTTTAACCATTTTAAGTGTACAGTTTAGTGCTATTAAGTACATTCACATTGTTGTGCTACCATCACCACCATCTTTCTCTAGAACTCTTTTCATCCTGTAAAACTGAAACTCTGTACCCCTTAAATAATAACTCCCCATTCCCTACTCTTCCTAGCCCCTGGCAACCACCATTCTACTTTCTGTCTCTATGAATTACACTATTCTTGGTACCTTATATAAGTGGAATCATACAGTATTTGTCCTTTTGTGACTGGCTTATTTCACTTAGCATAATGTTTTTGAGGTTCACCCATGTTGCAGCGTGTGTCAGAATTTGCTTCCTTTTTAAGGCTTAATAATATTCCATTGTATGTATATATCACATTTTCTTTATCCATTCATCCATTGAGGAACATCTGGGCTGCTTTCACTTTTTGGCTATTGCAAATAATGCTGCTATGAACATGTGTGTACAAATATCTCTTTGAGTGCCTGCTTTCAATTATTTTGGGTATATACCCAGAAATGGAATTGCTGAATCCTATGGTAATAATTCTATTTTTAATTTTTTGATGAACTGCCATACTGTTTTCCATAGCAGTTGAATCAGTTTACATTCCTACCAACAGTAAACAAGGGTTCCAATTTCTCTACATCCTCACCAACACTTGTTATTTTCTGGGGTTTTTTGATAGTAGCCATCAAATGGGTGTGAGGTGGTATGCAACTACCCAATTTAAGAAACAGAACACAATCATTACCTTGGAAGTGACTGGGAGCTGTGTCCCGATCCTATTCTCTTCTGCTCCCTCTGAGAAACAATCACTATGCTGAAATTTGTGTTTATCACTCAGTTCTACCACAAGATTGGTACCTTGTTTATAGACTGTTTACATATGTGGCAAATATTTTATCCCAGTTTGTGGTATGTCTTTTCCACATTGTAAATTTTATTTATTTATTTATAATGTAAAGGCATTGTTGATGTTAATGCAGTCTACTTGATCTTTTCCTTTATGGCTTGTTTTTGGAGGGGGGATTAAGAAATTCCTCTCTGAATGACAAATCAAATGTTTCAATGTTAACTTCTGGGGAATTTGGGTGAAGGGTATATGGGAACTCTTTGTACTATATTTGCAACTTTTATGCAAGCTTAAAATTATTTCAAAATAAAAAGTTTTAAAAATCTTTCCTATCCTAAAATCATAAAGATACTTTCCTGTATTTTCTTCTAAAAGTTTTGTAGTTGGCCTTTCATACTTAAGTCTCCAATCTATTTGTAATCGATTTTTGAGTATGGTGTGAGGTAAAGAGTTTGAGGTAAACTGTACTTTTTTTCTTTGTTGTCTGGTAGTCCTAGCACCATTGATTGAAAAGTCCGTCTTTTCACCATTGACTAGTGTTTTTTAAATTAGAGCCACCCTAGTGGGCATGAAGTAGTATTTCACTGCAGGTTTTATTTGCATTTCCCTGATAGCTAATGAAGCTGAGCATCTTTTCAGGTCCTATTAGCCATTTGTATATCTTCTTTGGAGAAACTGTCTATTCAAATCCTTTGCCTATTTTTTAATCGGGCTTTTTATTATTGAGTTATAAGTGTTCTTTATATATTCTGGATACCAGTCCCTTATCAGATATATGATTTGCAAATATTTTCTCCTGTTCTGTGTGTTGCCTTTTCATTTTTCAATTGCAGCACAAAATTTTTAATTTTTTTATTGAGCTATAATTGACATATAACACGAAACTTTTAATTTTGAGAAAGTTTAATTTGTCTATTTTTCTTTTGTTGCTTGTGCTTTTGGTGTCATATAAGGTACCATTGCCTAACCAAAGGTCTTGAAAATTCACTCCTGTTTTCTTCTAAGAGTTTTATAGTTTTAACTCCTATGTTTGAAAGGAAGGGGTCCAACTTCATTCTTTTGCATATAGATAACCAGTTGTCTCAGCACCAGTTGTTTGTTGAGAAGACTATTCTTTCCCCATTGAATTGTCTTGGCATCCTTGTCAAAAAACAACTGACTATAAATGTAGAGGTTTATTTCTGGACTATCGATTGTATTCCATTGATTTATGTATCTATCATTATGCCATTACCACATCATCTTGATTACTGCAGCTTTACTGTAAGTTTTGAAATTGAGAACTGTGAGTCCTCCTTTTTTCTTCTTTTTCAAAATTGTTTAGGCTACTCTGGGTCTCTACATTTCCGTGTGAATTTTAGGATCAGCTGGTCAATTTCTGTAAAAAAGTAATCTGAGATTTTGATAGGGATTGCATTGAATCTGTAGATCATTTTAGGGAGTACTGTCATCTTAACAATATTAAGGCTTCCAATTCATGAACATGGGATGTCTTTCCATTTATTTAGATCTTTTAAAACTTCTTTCAATAATGTTTTACAGTTTTCAGTTACAAGTCTTGCATATCTTTTGCTAAATTTATTTCTAAGTATTTTATTCTTTTTGGTGCTATTGTAATCCTTGTCATACTTTGTTCTCAAATTACACTAGTAAAATGAGCTGTTAAGTATTCTCCTATTTTTCCTAAACTCTGCAATATTTTGTATTAGATTGGAATTACCTGTCATGAATGTTTGGTAGAACATGGGGTAAAACCATCTCGACCTAGCGTTTCTTTGTGGGAAGATTTTAAACTACTAATTCAGTTTCTTTAATGACTACAGAATTATTCAGGCTTTCTATTTCTTCTTGAGTTGAGTTTGGTAAATTATATTTTTCTAGGACTTCATCTAAGTTTTAAAATTTACTGGCATAAGGTTGTTTGTAAAATCTTCTTGTTATCTTTTAAATCTCCCTACCATCTGTAATTAAGTACCCCCTTTTATTCTTAGTATTATTTATAATATCCTCTTTCTCCCTTTTTTGGTTCACTCATGAAAGAGATTCATGATTTTTATTAATATTTTTTAAAACCTGACTTCTTTGTGGTTTTTTTGTGTGTTTCCATACAAATTTTAGGACTGTTTGTTATATTTCTGTGAAAAGTGCCATTGGAATTTTGATAGGAATAGCTTTGAATCTGTAGATTACTTTGGGTAGTATGGACATTTTACTAATATTAGTTCTTTCAATCCATGAGCATGAAATATCTTTCCATTTATTTGTGTCTTCCTTATAGTTTCAGTGTATGTGTCTGTTACCTCCTTGGTTAAATTTATCTCTAGGTATTTTACTCTTTTTGATGAAATTGTAAATGGGATTGTTTTCTTAATTTCTCTTTCTGGTGGTTTATGATTAGTGTATAGAAACTCAACTGATTTTGGTATATTGATTTTGTATCCTGCAACTATCCTGAATTCGTATATTAGTTCTAACAGTTTTTTGGTGGAGTCTTTAGGATTTTCTATATATACTATCCTGTCATCTGCAAAGAGTGACAGTTTTACTTCTTCCTTTTCGATCTGGATGTCTTTTAGTTCTTTTTCTTGCATAAATGCTCTGGCTAGGACTTCCAATACCATGTTGACTAAAAGTGGCAAGAGTGGGCACCTTTGTCCTGTTCTTGATCTCAGAGGACAAGCTTTCAGCTTTTCCCTGTGGAGTGTGATGTCAGCTGTGGGCTTGTCATATACGGCCTTTATTATCTTCAGGTAAGTTCCTTCTATACCCACTTTGTTGAGAGGTTTTTTTTTTTTTTCTAGTCATAAATGGATGTTGAATTTTGTGTAATGCTTTTTCTGCATCTATTGAGATGACTACATGATTTTTATTCTTCATTTTGTGAATGTGGTATATCACCTTGATTTGTAGATGTTGAACCATCCTTTTATTCCTGGAATAAATCCCACTTGATCATGGTGTATGATCCTCTTAATGTATTGTTGAATTCAGATTACTAATATTTTGTTGAGGATTTTTGCATCTATGTTCATCAGGGATATTGGCCTGTAATTTTCTTTTCTTGTAGTGTCCAGTGTCCTTGTCTGATGTTGGCATCAGACAAAGTATCAGGTAATGCTGGCCTCATAAAATGAGTTTGGAAGTGTTCCCCCCTATTCTATGTTTTGGAAGGATTGGTGTTAATTCTTCTTTAAATATATGATAGAATTCACAGTGAAGCCATCTGATCCTGGACTTCTGTTTGTTGAAAGGTATTTGATTTTGGATTCCATCTCCTTACTAGTAATCAGTCTGTTCAAATTATCTGTTTCTTCATGATTCAGTCTTTGTAGGTTGTATGTTTCTAGCAATTTATCCAATTCTTCTAGCCTGTCTAATATGTTGGCATATAATTGTTCATAGTAGTCTCTTATGATCCTTTGTATTTCTGTGATATCAGTTGTAATGTTTCCTCTTTCATTTCTGATTTCATTTATTTGAATCCTCTTTCTTTTTTCTCAGTGAGTCTAGCTAAAAGTTTGTCTATTTTGTTTATCTTTTCAAAAAACCAGCTTTTAAAAAACAAAACAACAACAAAAAAACCCCAGCTCTTAGTTTCATTGATCTTTTCTATTGTGTTTTTAGTCTCTATTTCATTTATTTCCACTCTGATCTTTGTTATTTCCTTCCTTCTACTAACTTTGGGCTTAATTTGTTCTTCTTTTTCTCATTCCTTGACATGTAAAGTCAACCTAAATTTATTTGAGATCTTTCTTGTTTCTTGAAGTATGCATTTATCACTATGAACTTCCCTCTTAGAACTGCTTTTGCTGCATCCCATATGTTTTGGTATGTTCTATTTCCATTTTCATTTGTCTCAAGGTATTTTTTTGATTTCTCTTTTGATTTCGTCTTTGACCCATTGGTTGTTCAGTTGCATGTTGTTTAATCTCCACATATTTGTGAATTTTCCAGTTTTCTTGTATCCTTCTACACGTTTTATAGTTTTACATTTAGGTATATGATCCATCTTTAATTAATTTTTGTGTGTGTGTGTGTGAGGAAGATCAGCCCTGAGCTAACATCCAATGCCAATCCTCATTTTTTTTTTTTCCTGCTGAGGAAGGTTGGCCCTGAGCTAACATCCGCACCCACCTTCCCCCACTTTATATGGGATGCCACCACAGCATGGTTTTGACAGGTGGTGCATCTGTGCATGCTCGGGATCCGAACATGTGAACCCTGGGCCGCCGAAGCAGGGCGTGCGCACTTAACCGCTTGCGCCACCGGGCCAGCCCCTTAATTAATTTTTGAATATGGCATGAAGTAAGAGTTGATGTTCATTTTTTTTCCCACCTGAAAATCTAATTGTTCTAATATCATTTTTGAAAAGGCTTTTCCTTCCTATTAATTTCATTGGTGTCTTTGCAGAAAATCAGTGGACTAAATGTGGAGGTCTCTTTCTAGACTTTCTATTCTGTTCTATTAGTCTACTTATCTATCCTTTAGTCACTAACACACTGTAGATTTATAAGCTTAAATTCAGGTAATTTATGCCCTCCAACTCTCTTCTTCTACCACAAGATTATCTTGGCTAGTCTAGGTCCTACTGCATTTTCACTTAAATGTTAGAATTAGCTTGCCAATTTGTATAAAAATGTCCCCTAGGATTACAGTGAATCTTTCTGGGCGCTCTATTCTGTTCCATTGATCTGTTTGTCTCTACAGTCACCAATACCATACTGTCTTGATTACTGTAGCTTTATATTAAGACTTGAAGTCAGGTAGCATCAGCCCTCGAACTTTGTTCTTCTCCTTCAATATCATGTTGGCTATTCTGGGTCTTCTGCCTCTCCATATAAACTTTAGAATCAGTTTTTCCATATCCATAAAATAACTTGCTGCGATTTTGATTGGGATTCCACTGAATCTGTAGCTCAAGTTGGGAAGAACTGACATCTGGACAATATTGAGACTTCCTATAAATGATCATGGAATATTTCTCCATTTATTTAGTTCTTCTTTGATTTCATTCGTCAGAGATTTGTAGTTTTCCTTGTATAGATCTTGTACATATTTTCTTACATTTATACCTAAGTAATTCATTATTTTGGGTATTAATGTAAATGATATTGTGTTTTTAATTTCAAAACACAGTATCTTTGTTGATATATAGAAAAGTAATTGACATTTGTATATTAACCTTGTATCCTGCAACTTTGGTATAATTGCTTATTAGTTCCAGGCGTTTTCTGGTCAATTATTTTGGATTTTCTACATAGGCAACCATGTCCTCTATGAACAAGGGCAGTTTTTATTTTTTCCTTCCAAATATGTATACCTTTTATTTCCTTTTCTTGCCTTACTGCATTAGCAAAGACTTCCAGTATGATATTAAAAAGGAGTGGTGTGAGTTGGGAAATCCTTGATCTTAGTGGGAAAGCTTTGAGTTTCTCACTATTAAGTATAACATTAGCTGTAGGGTTTTTTGTAGATAGTCTTTATCAAGTTGAGGAGGTTTTCCTATATTCAGAGTTTACTGAAAGTTTTAATCATGAATGGGTATTGGATCTTCTTAAATGTTTTTCTGCATCTATTGATATGATTGTGTGATTTTTCAGTTTGTTGATGTAATGGATTACATTAATTGACTTGCAAATGTTGAACCAACCTTGTACATCTGGGATAAATCCCACTTTTTATACCTTGTAGGATTCAATTTGCTAATATTTTGTTGAGGATTTTTGCATCTAGGTTCCTGAGAGATATTGGTCTGTAGTTTTCTTCTCTTGTAATGTCTTTGTCTGGCTTGGGTATTAGGGTAATGCTGCCCTCATAGAATAAGTTAGGAAGTAGTCCCTGTGCTTCTATCCTCTGAAACACATTGTAGATACTTGGTATAACTTCTTCTTTAAATGTTTAGTAGAATTCACCAGTGAATGCCTCTGGGCCTGGTGCATTCTGTTTTGAAAGGTTATTAATTATTGATTCAATTTCTTTAATTGATATCGGCCTATTCATATTGTCTATTTCTTCTTGTGTGAGTTTTGGCAGATATCGTCTTTCAAGGAATCAGTCCATTTACCTAGGTTATCAGATTTGTGGGCAAAGTTGCTCATAGCAATGAATCTATAGATCAATTTGGGGAGAAATGTCATCTTAACATTATTGAGTTTTCCAATCTCATTACACTGGAAAATTCTCCATTTATTTAGATCTTTTAGAAATTCTCTCAATAATGTTTTGTAGTTTTCATTTTAGAAATCTTGCACATCTTTCTTTAAATTCATTAAGTATTTAATGTTTGTAATACCATTGTAAATAGTATTTTTAAATGGAATTTTTCAATTATTTGTGGCTAATATATGGAATTAAAATTGGTTTTTGTATTTTGACCTTATATCCTTTGACTTTGTATCAGCTTTTGTTTGTTTATCTTTTGTTAATTTCCTTAATTTTAATTTTAATTTATTTTTATTATTTATTTATTTTTGTGAGGAAGATTATCCCTGAGCTAACATCTATGCCAGTCTTCCTCTATTTTGCATGTGGGGCACCGCCACAGCATGGCTGTAATTCCCCTTCATTGTCATGATAAGAAACAGGTCCAGAGAGGTTAAATAAGTTGCTCTGGCAGAGACTAACTAAATGCTCATCAAAACTGTTTTCTCTTCCTGGGCACAAAGCTAAAGTTCACTTCCCAGCTCCCTTGTATCTGGGTGGGGCTCTGTGACTAGTCCTTGCCACATTTTCTCTCTCTCCCTCCTATCTATCAGGTAGATGATGCCAGAGTAATCTTTTTTTCTTCTTTTCTTTTCACCAGAGTAATTTTAAAGACACACGTTGATGATGGTAGGGCCATAAAAATGGAAAGAACCTGGGTCTCTAAATGACTACATGGAGTGGAACTTCCCTGCTGACCAATATTTGACTGTGATACAGCAAGCTACTGAGATTTTGGATTTTTTTATAACAGTGATTGGTACTTATGCTAATAAATTTGCACAGGTAATACCCTAATTAGTAGTAAAGATATGACTAGAAACTACTCCCCTATTTCCTTTGACGGTTAACAAATATAATTCCATTCAAATGTAACTTACATAATTATTATATCAGTACACAGGTTTAAAAAAAATTTATAACAATTAAGGGCATGCCATTTAATGAATAGAAAAATAGTGACTTACCTAGAGATCGAATGCCTTTTTGTTCAAGAAAGCTGTTTAAAATATTTGTATTAAGGTTTAATATAAATCCCAGTTCTGGCGTAAGTTTCCAGAAGCCATCCTTTGAAGTTAAGAAAACAAATTAAAGCCACATTATTGAAATTTCATCACATAAGAAGTTATGTGATAAATGTTTCCAATTATTTCAATTCAGCTTATTAAGACATTTAAAAACATTTTATTACCATAAAATCAAAGTTCTTCATATACTAGTGATACAGTATTGTTGGGAATTTCATAAATACTATGGACCCTAACTATCTGGTGGCATTTATAAAAAGTTTGGAAAGAGGCTCAAGTGTAGAGAGTTTTAAAAAAGGTATTATATATTTTTTTCTTCTAGCAATGCTCTGAAGCAATGTTTCTCAAACTTTTAAATAGCATGATTCCTTTTGTTCAGCGTTAAAAATGTGCCCTCATGATTTCTGAAACATGAAAATGACAGTTTTTTACTAAATATAGAATTATTAGGTTGAACATGCTCTTTAAAACTGCCTTTCTGGTGCTCATCGTCCCCTGCCCACCCCAGGTAAGAATCACTGCTTTTAAGGCTGATCTTTATCAGATGCTTGTGAGAGTGTGGTAAGCCTGAACGTGAGGATCCTAACCTTGAAGTACATAGAGTCCAGGTCCCAGGGGAACGAATACAGGGAGCAGAAAGGAGGGTGATGTCATAGACACGTGCACAGGTTAAAGGATCTATGGCAATCATTTGAAAAATAACAGCAATGATACTGTGTGCCAACCTGAAGCAGTACCAGGTGCGGCTTTTTCATCTTTTCAGTTACCTCTTGTGCAGGTATTATTACTATACCCACTTTGCAGATAACGACACTGAGGCACAGAAATGGGAAGCAACTTGTCCAAAGTCACACAGCTAACAAGCAGCACAGTCAGGATTTGAGCCCCAGCAGTCTGGCTCCAGGGTCCAGCGTATCTGCTATCCTGCTTCCTACACTGCTTTCATGTACATTCTTCCAGGCAAGGGAAGCTGGCCAGCTATTATGATCATGTTTAAACCTCAAAACTACTCTATGAGGTAGACACTATTATTATTCCCATTATATGGATGAGGAAACTGAGACTCAGAAACGTTATCTGACTTGCCCCAAATCACAAAGTGGTAGGGCTGGGACTCTAACTTAGTCTTATACTAAATCAAGTTGCTTTTGCACTTTACTAAACTACTTTACATCAAAACAAATAATTACAAATGTGAGATTGGCTCTTAGTACCAGTGCAGAAGCTAAATTTATAAAGTGTTTATTAGTTTCAAAAATGGAATAATAAGTTCTAACACAGTCTTACATGTTGGGTAATATTCCCAAGACCTTATGTGAAAATATTTAGAGTATTCTTACAGCACTTGTGCTTTATTTCACAAGGGGAAATTTACGTGAATTGCAGTTCATCAGTTCTAGAACCTAGGAAATTAAGGTCTTACCCCACGACCCATTCAGGGATGCTAATTTTCAACTGAGGAATATTAACATTCACTGGCATGATATTCTGGCCTAACAGTGAAAAATAGATAGACAAATACCAGTCATCATTAAGCACACTGTTTTGTTCAATTGACTTTTTTTTTTAAGCAAGATTTTCTCAATGAAGGAAGCAGTGTGTTCATTTACATTCTGGCATAAGTCCCTTAACCCACTATGAACTGATAATACACAGTTCAACGACCAGCTACTTTAAGCAGCACTGTTCAAAACTGTGAAGCTAATTAACCATTGACTTAAGGCAAAATAAGACTAATACCTCAGTTTGCAGACTGAAGAGTTCATTCCAAGGCACAAAATTCCTCTGGCTTTGTATGTGGACTATGTCAACCTTGTCTTTTTGTGCCTTAAAGCTTGCAGTAAAGTCACTTCTTATTATATCAGATTTTGCCATCTTTTTTAAAAACCTACTTGCCAGAAGTCCTGATGTTTCATCACTTTCTGTTTCAAAAGAACTTTCATGACTTGAAGTAGGCCAAGATTCATCTTGGAGAGAATCTGATGATGCAGTTCTGGCAGAAATATTTGATGGATAAGAAGCCTCCAATTCATTGCGGGCAAGGTCAAAGAGATCTATTGACGGCTTGGAACTGGTGCTCAAAGGAGCATGGGAATTTTGAAAAGGAAGAGGAGAGGAACCAGAAAGACCTTGAAAGCTAAATTTAGGAGGAGAGAGAAAAAGATTCTGCTGCAGGGGAGGGTCCAACTTAAGGCAAATGCTAGCAGGACTGGGGATCTGGAGGCTTGGATCAGTTTTAGGTAGATCAAACTGTTTGGAGCTAAACAAGGCACCTGAAAAAGCAGAACCAGCAAGGGATCCAAAAGGTGGGTTCTGGGAAGACAGCCTAGGAAGAGAACATGACTCAAAGGAAATGTCAGTGCAACTGGCAGTCCCAAGGCCTTGGTCACTCGCAGATGGACCAAACTCTTTGGGACTAGCCAGAGAACCAGAGAGAGGGTGCTGAGGAGGTAAGGTGGAAGAACAGAGGGCAGTAAAATTAACATGGCGGGCAGCTGGCAAACAGATTGGGGGAGAGGCAGCAAAACTGCTAGAAACAGACATTTTTTGTGAAACGTCTTTTGGAAACGCTGATTTAATTCCTGTTGGTTTAAATAAATCCATCCGACTTAAATCCAATGGTTTTTCCACACCTCCACATCCAAAGAGTGTTAAAGGTTTTTCTGGTAGTTGGGAATCTAAGCTAACCTCTTCAAAATCTTCAAAAGCTTCCAGCTTAGATGATTTAAATTTTTTTTTTTTTTTAGTCAAATATTTATGTTTCAATTCTTCGTTCCATTCAGAGGATGCTGAAAGAGGCTGCACAGAAGGGAAAATTCTAATGTAAGGGAAAATACAGAATAAAATGAACAATCAAGAACACATACTTCCTAGTCATTGACTTCCCAATAGTCAAGCCATTGCTTATCCCAGAGCATGGGAAAGAGGAGATATTCAAGATCATTTAAGTTCAATGCCCTCCCTTTATAGATATGGAATCTGAGAGCTGGAGAGAATAACAGCACTAAATACATCAAAGATCTTACTCTCTCTTTGTTCTTAAAATCACGAATTTTTTTTTTATAATTTTATTTATTTATTTTTCCCCCAAAGCCCCAGTAGATAGTTGTATGTCATAGCTGCACATCCTTCTAGTTGCTGTATGTGGGACGCGGCCTCAGCATGGCCAGAGAAGCAGTGCATCTGTGCGCGCCCGGGATCCGAACCCAGGCCGCCTGCATCAGAGCGCACGCACTTAACCGCTAAGCCACGGGGCCGGCCCAAAGTCACGAAATTTTAAACACCCTTCATTCTACACAAGAGGAAACTGAAGACCATAGAAGTGACTTGCCCAAGATTTTACAATTAGCAGTATCATAGTGTGTAAATCAGCCCTAAAATAAGCTGATAATTTGAAATAAATTATTCAAGTCTCTCTCTCTCTTTTTTTTTTTTTTTTTGGTGAGGAAGATCACCCCTGTGTTAACATCTACCAATCCTCCTCTTTTTTTTGCTGAGGAAGACTGGTCCTGGGCTAATATCCGTGCCCATCTTCCTCCACTTTAATTTTAATTTTATTTATTTATTTTTTCCCCCAAAGCCCCAGTAGATAGTTGTATGTTATAGCTGCACATCCTTCTAGTTGCTGTATGTGGGACGCGGCCTCAGCATGGCCGGACAAGCGGTGCGTCGGTGCGCACCCGGGATCTGAACCCGGGCCGCCAGCAGCAGAGCGCATGCACTTAACTGCCAAGCCACGGGCCGGCCCCATCTTCCTCCACTTTATATGGGACGCCACTACAGCATAGTTTGCCAAGCAGTGCGTCGGTGCGCGCCAGGGATCCAAACCGGCTAACCCCGGGCCGCCACAGCGGAGCGTGCGCACTTAACCGCTTGCGCCACCGGGCCGGCCCTATTCTAGTCTTTTATACTGCTTTATAGCAATATTAAAAAAGTGAGAAAACTGAAAACAATTTTCAAAAGCTTTAAAGTAACTAAATGAATATATCTTTACACCAGAATATGAACAATATGTAAAACAAAAGAGAAGGAAGGATGCTATGTTACTACCACTATCTGAATATAATTTAAAGAGTATTCCTTAAAAAGTTGCATGTAAATAAAACCCAGTTTTACATGAATTACAAATCCTCGAGATATTCTGGAAATAATCAGCCTCTAATTTTACCTATGTAAGTGACCTATTTAAAAAAAGGAGTAGTCCTTTTCCAACTCAGTCAAGTTTCAAGTACACAATTAATATTGCAGAACATATGACAAGACATTTCAAAATAATATTTAAAAATATGCTTATCTGGTTAAATTTTTCTTAATTAGATAAGCAAACTGAAAAAGTGCAATAGCAATGGACTAGACCTATCTGATATTACAGCATTTTATAAAATTCTGATAATTATAACAGACGGATCAATGGAACAGAATAGATGGTCCAGCAAGAGATCCTAAAACGTGGGAATTTAGTAGATGAAAAAGATGGCATTTCAAGTCAATGGGAGGAAAGAAGACTTTTTTTTGGTAAAAGTGGGTAGCCAACTGGAAAAGAATAAAGTTGGTTCCATTCTTCCTATCTTATACCAGTATAAATCCCAATTGGATGAAAAATTAAATGTAAACATGAAACCATAAAACTATTTAAAGAAATAAATAAGGAGAAATTTCTAAAAAGCATAATCTCTGAATAGGAAAGGTATTTCTAGGCATGACAAAAAAAAACAAAACAATACAAAACAAAAACAAAAAGCCCCAAAATTATAAAATTTGACTGCATTAAAAAATTTGCATGACAAAAAGATGATAAGTGACATCAAAATACAAATGGCAAACTGAGAAACAAAAATTTTTGCGACTCATATCACAAAGGTCTAATTTCCCTAATATATAGTTTTCCTAAAGTAAGTAAGAAAATGGCTAACATCACAATAAAAAGGGTAAAAGACATTAATTAATAGATAATACACAGAAAAGGAGACATGTAGTGCTCTTAAGAATATGAAAACATGCTCCTCTTCATTCATAAAGAAAGAATGAAAATTAAAATATCACTAGTACATTTTTTCATCTATCAGATGTGCAAAGATCAAAAATTTGAATAACACAGTGGGTTAAAAAGAGAGTAACAGCCTCTCTCATATGCTGCTAATGGGAGTTTGAATTGATTTAACCTATATAGAAGGCAGTTGGTTAGAGCTAATTAAATTTTTCAAAATAGATTTACATAACTATAATTGACACATAATAAACTGCATATTTAAAGTGTATAATTTGATGAGTTCTGACGTTAAGTACACATCCACAAAACCATTATCACAATGAAGAGAAGGAACATATCCATCACTCCCAAAATATTCCTGGTAATCCATCTCATTCCTCCCCACACTGTTCCCGGGGAACCCTTACTTATGAATAAGTTCCCCTTACTTATGGGGACTATGTTCCAAGACCCCCAGTGGATGCCTGAAACCACAGATAGTAACAAACCCTATACATACGTTTTTTCCTACACATACATATTTGAGGTGCAACAGCAAACCTAGCACAAATTTCTTTTTCCTTCTTCACAATTTCATGGATAGAAGATTCATTCTTACCGCAGATCTCAGCAACTTCAGCAAACAATTTTTGTCTTTTCTTATTAAGTCGAGGACTTTCACCTTTTCACTTAAAGGAAGCACTTTACGGCTTCTCTTTAGAATATTTGTATTACCGGCATCACTATTCTTGTGCTTTGGGGCATTTATTAAGTAAAATAAGGGTTACTTGAACACAAGCACTGTGGTGCCAAGGCAGTCAATCTGATAACTGAGACAGCTACTAAGTGACTAATGGGGGATAGTGCATACAGTGTGCATTCCCTGGACAAACGGATGATTCACGTCCTGGACAGGACAGAGCTGGATGGCTCGAGATTTCATCACCGTACTAAGAACAGTGCACAATTTAAAACTTAAGAATTGTTTCTTTCTGGGATTTTCCATTTAATATTTTTGGACCAAGTTTGAATGTAAGTAACTGAGACCGTGGAAAGTGAAACTGAGGATAAGGGGGGACTACTTGATTTGCTTTTGGTAACTTTAGGTTGGTTTGCATATGTTCTGTATCTATGGAATCATACAGTTTCTATTCTTCTTTGTTTGAGTTCTTTTACTCAGCATAATTGTCCTGACATTCATCCGTGTTGTTGCATGTATCAGTAGTTAATTCCTTTTTATTCCTGAGTAGTATTCCATCATATGGCTATATCACATATTGTTTCTTTTTTTTTTTTTTAAGATTTTATTTATTTTATTTTTCCCCCCAAAGCCCCAGTGGGTAGTTGTGTGTCGTAGCTGCACATCCTTCTAGTTGCTGTATGTGGGACTCGGCCTCAGGATGAACGGAGAAGTGGTGCCTCGATGCGCACCCGGGATCCGAACCCGGGCCACCAGCATCGCAGTGCGCGCACTTAACCACCAAGCCACAGGGCCGGCCCTGCACATATTGTTTCTTCATCCGTCTCCTGTAAACATTTACCTTCATTTCATTTGGCTGAGTCAAATGGTAGATGTATGTTTAACTTTTTAAGAAACTGGCCAAGAGTTTTCTAAAATGGTTGTACCATTTTATACTCCCGTCAGCAGTGCGTGAGAGTTACAGTTGCTTCACATCCTCTTTACATCTAGTACAGTCAGTCCCTTTTAGGGCATTCTAGTGGGTTTGTAGAGTTATCTCACTGTGGTTCCAATTTGCATTTCTTTATGTGACTGATGATGTTGAGCATCTTTTCATATACTTGTTTGCCATCTGTGTATCTTTGGTGAAGTGTCTCTTCAAATTTTCTGCTCATTATTTTATTGAGTTGTTTTCTTATTATTGAATTGTAAGATTTCTTTATATATTTTAGATAAGTCTTTGTCAGATATGTTTTGCAAATATTTTCTCCCAGTCTGTGGTCTGTCCTTTCATTTTCTTAACAGTGTCTTCTGAAGAGCAAAAGTTTTTGATATGAATGAAGTTCAATTCACTGAGTATTTTTCTATAGTTTGTTTTTTTAATTTAAGAAATCTTTGTCCAACCCTAATTCCTTAAGATTGTCTCCTATGTTTTCTTCCAGATAGTCTAGTCTCAGTTGTTACACTCAAATCCATAATCCAGTCAGTCTTTGTATAGGTGTGAGCTAAGAGGAGAGGTTCATTTTCTTTTCTTTCTTTCTGTCTTCTTTTTTTGGTATATGGCTATCCAATTGTTCCAGACCATTTGTTGAAAAGATCATCCTTTCCCTACTGAATTACTGTGGCACCTTTGTAGAAAATCAGTTGACCCTATATGTGTGGATATATTTCTAGATTCTCTACTCTGATTCAATGGTTATATGTTCCAATGGTGTTCCAAGGGTATATATGTCCATTTTACACCAATTCCACACTCTCCTAATTACTGTACTCTTATTAATAAGGCTTGAAATCAGATAGTGTAAGGCCTCCAACCTTTTCCTCCTTGTCAAAGTTGTTTTGGCTAACCAAGATTCTTTATATTTACATAAAAAATTTAGAATCAGTATGTAAATTTCCAAAAAAAAAAAGAAACCTGCCAGGACTTGATTTGGATTGAATGTAATCTATAGATCAATTTGAGGAGAATCAATATCTTAACAATACCGAATTGTTCAATCCAAGAACATTTACTTAGGTCTTCTTCAATTGCAATTTTCTCAGCAATGTTTTATAACTTTCAGTGTACAGGTCTTGCATATATTTTGTCACATTTGATTCTATGTATCTCATATTTTCTATTTTATTATAAGTGGTATTGTTTTTTAAATTTCAATTTCTTTTTTTTTTTGTGAGGAAGATCAGCCCTGAGCTAACATCCATGCTAATCCTCCTCTTTTTGCTGAGGAAGACCGGCTCTGAGCTAACATCTATTGCCAATCCTCCTCCTTTTTTTCCCCAAAGCCCCGGTAGATAGTTGTATGTCATAGTTGCACATCCTTCTAGTTGCTGTATGTGGGACTTGGCCTCAGCATGGCCGGAGAAGCGGTGCATCGGTGCGCGCCCGGGATCCGAATCTGGGCCGCCAGTAGCGGAGCACGCACACCCAACCGCTAAGCCACAGGGCCAGCCCCTAAATTTCAATTTCTGATTGTTTGTTGCTAGTATATAAAAATACAATTCATTTCTTATATTGACCTTGCACCTGCAACCTTGCTAAACTCACTTATTAGTTCTACTAGTCTTTTTATAGAATCTAAAATTTTCTACATAGACAATTTTGATGTTTATGTATAAAGAAAGCTTTCCTTCTTCCTTTCCAATATGTGTGCTTTTTATATCTTTTTCTTGCCTTAGGTACCAGCTAGAACCTTCTATACAATGTTGAGCAGAAGTGGTAAGGTCAGACATTCTTTCCTTGTTCCCAGTCTTAGGGGAAAACCATTCAGTATTTCACCATTAAATATGACGTTAACTGTAGGTTTTTCATAGGTTCCCCTTATCAGGTTAGGAATTTCCCTTTCCTAGTTGTTGCTCTTATTTTTATTACTTTCTATTGGGGGCAGAATTCTAAAGATTCCAAGATTCCTGTCATCTGGTTATTCAAACAGTATTCAAGGTACTGCAATGAAGGAAATTTGCAGATAAGATTACCAAATAGTTGTCTTGAAGATAGGGAGAATATACTGGGTTATCCAGTGGGCCCAATATAATCACAAAAGTCCTTAAAAGTAGAAGAGGAAAGCAAAAGAGACTTGGAGTGTAAGGACTTGAACTGCTATTGTTGGGTTTTAAAGATGGAAGAAGGAGACCATGAGCCAAGGAATTCAAGCAGCCTCTAGAAGCTGAGAACAACCCTACAACTGACAGCCAACAAGGAAATGGGTACCACAGTCCTACAACTGCCTGGAATTGAATTTTACTAAACTGTTCTGCCATTAACTTGAATTTATCTCCAGAGCCTTCACAAAGAAACGCAGCCCAGATGGCACCTTGATTTCAGGCCTGAGAAGCCCAGGGTAGAGAAACCACCTGAGCCCATCAGACTTCTCCTCTAAACAACAGTGAGATAATAAATTAATGTTTTAAGCTGCTAAATCTGTGGCAATTTGTTGGCAGCAATAGAAAATGAATAGACGTCCTTCATTCTGCTTACTTTGGATTTAATTTGATCATATTAAAATGGAAGCTCAGGTCACTGTTTTGAGATTTTTTTTTTTTTTTTTTTTTTGCTGAGGAAGATTCACCCTGAGATAACGTCTATTGCCAGTCTTCCTTTATTGTGTATGTGGGTTGCCACCACAGCATGGCCGCTGACCAGTGATGTAGGTCTGGGCCTGGGAACCAAACCCGGGCTGCTGAAGCAGAGTGTGCCAAACTTAACCACTACGCCACAGGGGCTGGCCCAAGATTATTATTATTTTTTTTGTGTGTGAGGAAGATCAGCCCTGAGCTAACATCCATGCCAATCCTCTGCTTTTTTTTTTTTTTGCTGAGGAAGACCGGCTCTGAGCTAACATCTATTGCCAATCCTCCTCCTTTTTTGTCCCCAAAGCCCCAGTAGATAGTTGTCATAGTTGCACATCCTTCTAGTTGCTGTATGTGGGACACCACCTCAGCACGGCCGGACAAGCAGTGCATCAGTGCGCGCCCAGGATCCGAACCCGGGCTGCCAGTAGCAGAGCACGTGCCCTTAACCACTAAGACACAGGGCTGGCCCTCCGAGATTTTTTTTTTAACATAAGCATATATCACACTGTTTTGATTACTGTACCTTTGGAGTAAGTTTTGAAATTGGGAAGTGTGAGTCTTCCAGTTTTGTTCTTCTTTTTCAAGACTGTTTTGGCTATTTGGGGTCCCTCTAGATCCCTTATAAATTTTAGGATGGGTTTTTCTATTTCTGCAAAAAATGTCATTGGGATTTTGATAGAGATTGCACTGAATCTGTAGATTGCTTTGGGTAATATTGACACTTTAAAAACAGTAAGTCTTCCATCTTCCTATCTTCAAGTTCACTAATTCTGTCTTCTGCCAGCTCAAATATGCCTTTGAATTCCTCTAGTGAATATTTCATTTCAGTTATTATACTTTTCTTTTTTTTTTTTTTTAAAGATTTTATTTATTTATTTTTTCCCCCCAAAGCCCCAGTAGATAGTTGTAAGTCATAGCTGCACATCCTTCTAGTTGCTGTATGTGGGACTCGGCCTCAGGATGGACGGAGAAGTGGTGCCTCGGTGCGCGCCCGGGATCCGAACCCGGGCCACCAGCATCGGAGCGCGAGCACTTAACCACCAAGCCACGGGGCCGGCCCCAATTATTATACTTTTCAGCTCCAGAATTTTTTTGGTTTCTTTTTAGATCTTCTCTTTATTGATATTTCCATTTTGTTCACATATAATTTTCTTAGCTTTCTCCACATCTTCCTTCCGTTCTTTGAGCATCTTTAAGACAACTGCTTTAAAGTCTTTGTCTAATATATCTGCCATTAAGTGTTTTTCAGGACAGTTTCTGTTGATTTGTTTTTGCCTTTGATTGGGCCATACTTTCCTGTTTCTTTCTTTTTTCCCTTTGCTGAGGAATATTCGCCCTGAGATAACATCTGTTGCCAGTCTTCCTCTTTTTTGCTGAGGAAGATTTGCTCTGAGCTAACACCTGTTGCCAGTCTTCCTCTATTTTGTATGTGAGCTGCCACCCCAGCATGGCCACTGACAAGTGGTATAGGTCTGCACCCGGGAACCAAACCCAGGTCGCCGAAGTGGAGTGCGCCAAACTTAATCACTAGGCCACTGGCGCTGGCCCCACGCTTTCCTATTTCTTTGTACACCTTGTGGTTTTTTATTGAACACTGGACATTCAAATCTAATAATGTGGCAACTCTGGATATCCGATTCTCTACCTTCCTTAGGGTTTGTTGAATTTTTGTTATTGTTTTTGTTTTTTTGATTGTTGTAGGCTGTCTCTTTCCTAAGGATCAGGCTGAAGTGTAGATATAATGTCTTCTTAGGTCTTTTGGGAGCCTTTCCCTGGACATGTGCAGTCGCTTTTTATTTATTTTTTTTATAATTTTATTTATTTACTTTTTACCCCAAAACCCTAGTAGATAGTTGTATGTCATAGCTGCACATCCTTCTAGTTGCTGTATGTGGGACGCGGCCTCAGCACGGCCGGAGAAGCGGTGCGTCAGTGTGCGCCCGGGATCCGAACCCGGGCCGCCAGCAGCGGAGCACGCGCACTTAACCACTAAGCCACGGGGCCGGCCCTGCAGTCGCTTTTTAACTTTCCCCATATATACAGTTGTTTTCGAATGTCTTAGTCTTTAACGTCTGGCTCCCAAAAGGGGGAAAATGTAAAATCCAGTGGGGGGAGAAAAGATGAAGGCCCTTTAAATCCCCTGGAAGTCACTTCAGCTGAAGGGGGAAGGGCTTGCAACAACAGGGGGAGGTGCAACCATGGCTACCTGCCTCTTTGTCTGTGCCTCTGTGATCAGAAGTGGCACTCAGCAATCAGAGCACAGATCTCCAATATTTTGAGGACAGGGTCCTTTTTGCTCACCCTGGCTCCTATATGCTGTGTACAAGCTGCTCCAGGAACATGTGCAAAGCTGCCTGCCACAGGGCCCAGGGCTGGGGGATGGATAGCTGCTACTGTGCTAAGAGCTGAAATTAACCAAAATTTATCAGTCTTAAGTCTTCCTCAGCTGTTGCTAGCCTTCAACAGACTCCACAGTTCCAAAACAGTTACATCACACAGATTCTGCCAGTGCGTTTCTGTGTAGTGGGGAGAGCAGATTCCTGGTGCTCCTAGTCTGCCACCTTCCCAGAACCCTCCTCACTTTCACTTTAAAAAGATGTTTTCACTAAGTATTAACTCTAAGTTTACAGGGTTTTTTTCTTTTTTTCCTTTTAGTACTTTAAAGATGCTGGTGGGAGTGCAAACTGGTGCAGCCACTATGGAAAACAGTATGCAGATTCCTCAAAAAATCAAGGATAGAACTACCATATGATCCAGCTATTCCACTGTTGGGTATTTATCCAAAGAACTTGAAAACACCAATTTGCAAAGGTACATGCACCCCTGTGTTCATTGCAGCCTTATTCACGATAGCCAAGACTTGGAAGCAACCTAAGTGCCCATCAAGGGACGAATGGATAAAAAAGCTGTGGTATATATACACAATGGAATACTACTCAGCCATAAGAAACGATGAAATCCAGCCATTTGTGACAACATGGATGGACATTGAGGGCATGATGCAAAGTGAAATAAGTCAGAGGGAGAAGGTCAAATACCGTATGATTTCCTTCATTAAGTAGTAGATAATAACAACAATAAACAAACACATAGGGACAGAGATTGGATTGGTGGTTACCAGAGGGGAAGGGAGGAGGGAGGAGGGTGAAAGGGATAATTGGGTACATGTGTGTGGTGATGGGTTGTAATTAGTATTTTGGTGGTGAACATGATGTAATCTATGCAGAAAAAGAAGTACAATGATGTACACCTGAAATTTTTACAATGTTATAAACCAATGTTACTGCAATAAACAAAAAATTAAAAAAAAAAAAAAAAAAAGAAATGTATGTGTACAAATATTTAGTAAAATGCCTGGAAATAATACAGGGATTGCTATTATTCTTAGCCTGCCTTTAAAAATCTCGACTTTCCCAAGGGAGGAAGATGTGTTGAAGTCTCAAAGTCTCTTGTTTTTAGAGGATTGGCATATTGCTCATTTAGGAAAAGCTATTCTTTTGCCAATCTGAGTTTCCTAGAGTGGGTGGGTCATAGTTCTCATGCTACGTGTTGTCTGTAGAAGATACTGCTGGTGGCTCTGCTCCCCAGTTGGGCCACCCTGAGTGAGGAGGCCTCCACATAGTATGGCTGTGGGAGGCCTGGCCTTTGGTTTTGTGTATGCCCAGTGTCTGCTGAGGCTGCTCCTGTTTGTGGCTTGGCCTCTTTGCTTCCTACTCTGCCTATGAGGAGCCACACTGTTTGTTCTAGGAGCCAAGCCTGTCCGCTACTGCTGTTCCTGGGAATCAGCCACATCCCTCTTCTGGGGAAGCACATCATCACAGCATGGATGACCGCCACTGGGAAATTCACCCCTGCCTGAAATAAGGCAATTTCAAAGCAGCAACGTGGGAAAGCAAATCATGAGCTGAACATACTCCGGTGTGTCTACTGAGTGTGTCATTCCAGCTCGGCCATGGTGGATACCCACAGGTGGGCAGAGAGAGTAAGAGGACCTCAGATCACCATGAAGTCCTCCAAAGAGCCAGCTCACGGCCAGGATTCTTGACATGGAACAAGCTATCTATAAAATTCAGTGTAGTTGAGAGTTGGATGAAAAATCAAATAACAGCAGGGATAAAAATTCCCCTCAGGTAGGAAACTGTTTTTGTTTAAGAAAATACCTAAAAAAGCCTCTCCAGGCAGAAGAAAGATTCTGAGAGCATGAGTCAGCAAAGTCAAGGAAACAAACATGACAACCAACTTGATTATTATTATAAAGGAACAGAAAGGGAGACAAAAGAGGAACGGAGAAAAGAGGGGGTGGCAATTGCAGAGCAACTGGGAGAAGCAGTAGGGCAGGGTGGCAGGAGACTTTTTAAGAAAAGGGATATTTAGTATCAGCTTAAAGTTGGGTCATAGCATTTGTTCTATCATGGTGAATATGCCCTGTGCACTTGAAAAGAATGTGTATTCTGCAGTTGTTCCATCTTCGATAAATCTTAATTAAACCAAGTTGTTTAATAAAAAAAAAATAATAATAATAAATAAATAAAAAGATGTTTTCACTAAGTATTAACTCTAAGTTTACAGGGTTTTTTTCTTTTTTTCCTTTTAGTACTTTAAAGATGTTGCTCCACTGTCTCCTGGCTCGCATTGTTTCCAGCAAGAAGTCTGCTCTCACTTTATCTTTGTTATCCGGTGTGTAAGGTGTCTTTTTCCTCTGGCTGCTTTTCAGACTTTCTTTTTATCATTGGTTTCAAGAAATTTGATTATGATGTCCCGTGGTATAGTTCTCTTTATATTTGCACTTGGGGTTTGTTGAGCTTCTTGGATATGTGGGTCTACAGTTTGATTTAAATTTGGAAAAATTTGGCTATAATTTTTTCAAAATTCTTTTGCCTGTCTTCCTTCTGGGACTCTAATTTCTTGTACACAGGTTGCACAATGTTACCCATTGTTTGCTGATTATTTTTGTTCATATCATTCCCCTCTATATTTCATTTTGGATAGTTTCTTATTGCTATATTTATAGGCTATTTCTTCTGTAGTGTCTAATCTGCTGTGAATCACATGCAGTGTATTTGATCAGTACTCAGCCCAAGATGAGAAAGGAACCCTCTGCAGATCTCTGGAGCTCTTTCTGGGCAGTTCTCTCCTCTCCAGTACTTTGCCCTCTAATATTAGCCATCTTTGCCTCCTTGATCCAATCTCTGTCTCCCTAACTCAGAGATACAACCATGCTCTCTTTGAGTCCACTGTCCTAGGGCTACTGTCTGGAAGCTCTTTCCAGGTAATAAGCTAGAAGAATCCTAGAACTCACCTCATTTGTTTTCTTCTCTGAGGGATCACTCTTCTGCTCTGTCTATTGTCCTGTATCTGAAAACCATTGTTTCATATATTTTGTCCAGTCAAATATTTTCTGTCATATAGTTTTCAGTTGTTTAAGGTGGGAGAATAAATCCAATTTCTAAATGCACGATGTTACTCCATCACGGTCAGTAGCAGAATTTCCCTAACTATTTCAAATTTAAAATGCACATATCCTCTGGCCTTTTAAGTCTGCTTTTAGAAATATATCCTACAAATATAATACAACACATGGGAAATAATATATGTGCAATGTTATTCACTGTAACACTGTTTGTTATAGACAGGAAATAAACTAAATGTCCATTAATAAAAGACTTGGATAAATAAATTCTAGTACATCCATATGATATAATGCTTTTCAGCCATAAAAATAAAGAAGCTGTTCTTTAATATATCTCCAAGGTGTAGATTAAAAACAATGTATAGCACAGTGTGTATAGTATATACACTGTACATAGTATATACCTGTAAACAGATGGGAAAATTCATATTTAGCTCATATATATATATGCTATTTCTGGAAAAATATGACAAGAAACCTGTAATAATGGATGCCTCTGGGGAGGAGAACTGAGTGAATGAATCCGTTGGGAAGGATTCACTGTCTCCCCTTTTGTACTGTTTGGATTTTGAACCACGTGACTATGTAAGAAAACATTTCACTAAATGAACAAAAATAAGCTCATACTCCTAGCATGATTCTTCTATTTGCCAAAATTACTCACTTTCCTCTTCTTTCTCTTCAAGTTCACAATCTTTAATTATGTTTAACCATCATCATCTACTAAGGAACAATGCAGGTTCTCTCGAGAGAGATGCTGAAATAGAGTGCTCGAAGGGTTCTAATCTCAGTCAGACACTCAATTTGTTGCTAATAACAGTTAAAGTATTGATTTTTTTTAAGATAATTTACTTTAGGGGGCCAGCCTGGTGACGTAGTGGTTAAGTTCGTGCATTCTGCTTCAGCAGCCCAGGGTTCACCAGTTTGGATCCTAGGCACAGACCTACTCACGGCTAATCAAGCCATGCTGAGGCAGCATCCCACATAGAAGAACTAGAAGGACCTACAACTAGGATATACAACTATGTACTGGGGCTTTGGGGAAAAAAAAAAGAGGAAGATTGGCAACAGATGTTAGTTCAGGGCCAGTCTTCCTCAAAAAAAAAATAATTTACTTTAAAAATTAGATTAGAAGTTACTTTTATAAAATATCTGCCTCTTACTTGTTTTCAATATGCCTTCATGAGTGGGCAAGAAAGGAGTGGATTAGGGTGAGTGTATGAGGAATTATTCTTAAACCTAGGCATGCCCTTGGGAGGGCGCTGAGCATGTGAACGTCACCCATCGTGTGTGCACTAGAACAGAAAAGGAGCTGAACGCCAAGCATGGTCTCATTAATAAATAAGAAAACTGAGACCCCTTAAGCTTAAGCAAGTCAGGCAGAGCCGAGGCAGATCCCAGATCGCCAGTGCTCTTCCAGTGATCTCTTGCTGCCTGTTACTGACCTGAACGGAAATAATTCCAAACAGAATTTGTTACTTGTCATATTTTGGTAAGTAAAATAAATCCCGAGGGAGAGTAACAGAAGCTTTAATATTTTTGCTAAATTAGAGGGTTCATTCAGAAAAATTATTGTAGCTGAAATAAAGATAAACTATCAAGTCATCAATTTAATTTGTAATTTTGTAATCTGTAGTTTGTCGTTCTATAGGTTTGGATCTGGAAATATTAAAGTCCAAAGTATTTGCAAAATTAGTATGAAATAGTTCTTTATTACACTATAGTAAAACCCAAATGAATTTAGAACCAATTTTGAAAATAAATTTAAAAATTTTATAAACAATACACATGCATGATGAAAAAATTAGAAAATACAGGTAGACACAAAGAAGAAAATAAAAATTACACAGAATTTCATATCCAATCTCTGTTTGACATATATCTCTCTAGATCGTTTCTGTGTGTTTGACACATTTAAAATAAATATATATTTTCAAGGACTCATTTTGACAATAAGGCTGTCTTGTTTCAAGGGCAACAGTTAATTATTAATTGTACATCTGATGTTTTTTCCAAAACTTTTTCACTCAAATGACTCCCTTGTGGGAGTAACAGAGGGAGGACAGTGTCACTGCCCCTCAGCTGGGTCCCTTTACCTTCCCTTAATAACCCCTAAGCCACATTCCCTAAAGTAGGATCTTGAAGTCCCAGAATGACAACTGTAGCCTCACGCCGATGTTGTCAACACGTACGCTGCCTTTGTGTGAGGCCACTGGGCCACCCTGAATCTGGCTAAACTTACCAATGGGATCAGCATACATGCATCTCTTACTCTGACTGGACTCCCCCAAACACTGTTTGTGTGTTTTTAAAGTTTATTTATATTTTGAGTGGGCAATCCATTCCCATGATATAAGATTCAAAATATACAAAAGGGTACACTGTAACAAATCAAGCATCCCTCGAAACCTCCTGGTCACCCACTATCCTCCCTGGAGACAAGCGCTCTTATCAGTTTCTAGGGTCTCTCTCCAGAGCGCGTAGACATACAGAAATTTTAAAATAAGAAAATGAACAAACAAGCAAATAAATTTACATTCTTTTATTTTTGTTTTTATATCAATAGTAGCATGTTATTCACACTGTTCTCCACCTTGCTTTTCTTGCTGAATATATCTTAGGGAATCTTCCCATCACAGCACATATAGAGCCATGTCATTCTATTTAAGAACTGCATAGATGTTGACAGACTGCCTTGTGTAGAGCATGCACTGACTTCCTGTCCCATCAGCTTGTGGGACAGTGCCTATTGCCAACACCCTTGCTAAGAATAATGATGGTTCACATAGACTGAATACCTGCCAAGAGCCAGCCATGCTCTAAAGGCCTCATGTGTCTTAATTCCTTTACTTCTCACAACAAGCCTTTGAGCAGGTTTTCTCACTGTCCCCATTTTAGAGCACAGAGGCTGGAGCACTGAGAGGGTGAGGCCAGGTAGCGAGTGACGTGGGGCTGGGACTCAGACCCAAGCAGTCTGGCCCCAGCACCTGTGTTCTCAACACTGTATTTCACTGACTTGCTTATCTTGATTATCTACCTTTTTTGATCTTTGCCAACCTGACAGATACAAGAATAGGATCTCATTGCAGTTTTAACTTGCATTTCTCTTAGCAACAATGAAATTGAGCTTCTTTTCCTATGTTTAAGAGCCGTATTATTTCCTTATTTATGATCAAACCCTTTGCCTGTTTTTTGCTTGGATTACTCGTCTTTTTCTTAATTCATGGGAGTTCTTTATATAATAAGAAAATTAATCTGTCTCTGTTGCAAATATTTTTCCCAGTTCATCATTGTCTTTGGATTTTATCATATGCATAAATCTCTTTCAATTTTTGGAAACACCATCCAAAGACCTCCTTGATGTTAGCTCTTCAATACAGTCTTGGTTTCTCTATGCCTTGGCTCATTCCAGAAGAGGGGATGAGCTGGCTGGTTGTGCCAGGGTCACTCCTCCAGCCCTGTCACTGCCCATCTGTGCTGTGGCGGCTACAACTTCTCTTCTAACAGGAGCTATGTGACTCAGGAAGTGAACCCAGAAAGGGAGTGGAAACATGATTTTCTGAAGTTATTATCCTCCCCCCTTTTCTTTAAAGATAACTATAAGATAAAACAAAACAAAAATTCTGCATGAGGGATTTGAGGAAACACTTGCAGTTTCATTTTGTTGCTGTTGTCTTGTTATTTACCATCTTGAAACATACTAAACGTGATTTCATGAGCAAAGCAAATGATATCTAATGTGTTTTTATATTCTTAAATTTATTTATTTAGTGTGTTTGTATGTGTGTGAGGATGATCAGCTCTGAGCTAACATCCATGCCAATCCTCTTTTTGCTGAGGAATACTGGCCCTGGGCTAACATCTGTGCCCATCTTCCCTCCCTTTTACATGGGACGCTGCCACAGCATGGCCTGACAAGCGGTGTGTTGGTGCGCGCCCGGGATCCGAACCCAGGCCTCCAGCAGCGGAGTGTGTGCACTTAACCACTACACCACGGGGCTGGCCCTGTTTTTATATTCTTAACTAACACAGTGACTTTAAAATGGATCAAAGAAAATGAATGTTGCATATGTTATATTTTCCCAAAATTCCTCTCACAAATTTTTTCCCATAAGATGGTAAATTTCTAAATTTTGGCAATTTTACTTCTCTAACCTGGATACCTAAGAGTCTTATTAGCACTGTTTTGTTCCGTTGCTTTTGAATATGCCTTCCAATTTTTAAGTCACTTTTCTCAATTTTTATTATGTTTCTGTCTATAAAGGCCACAGTATAAAGCACTATAAACTTTAAGAAATATTGGTGGTGATTTTAGATTATTAGATAGGACTGTTATCACTACTTTCATGGCAAACCTATTATATTACTTAGAGTAAATGACTTTAGCTTCCTATATTGACAGTTTATCTGTTTAGGAATGAGGCATAACCACAGCTGTTCCCTTTCCATACTTTACAGCTACCTTTATATATGGTGACTTTCTCAGTCATCTAACAACATTTTTACAAATGTGCACATACTTTCCATCATCAGGGAGACAATAGTTTCTTTACATACAAGTAACAAGGGTGCTATTTCAGCAAAGGGTTCCCCTCACCATCATAAAAGCATGAGCACACCATGTCAATGTATTTGGTAATGCACACTCACCTGTGTCACGCTGCTGTCTGGTTGCTCCTCCTGCCAACTCATGTATGGCAGAAAATCTACATCTTCTTTGGCAATAATTTCCAGGATATTTGGAATATTAGAAAAAGGTGATTCATTACCATCCTATATTAAATCACAATTAGGTAAAAACAAAACAGACGTTATCAAATTAAATGATTAATATACAGTCTAAAGCCTTGTGAATGTTTGGTTTGGAATATGTTTGGGTGTCAGATTGGATTGTGTGTCTGAGGCCACAAGTGAGAAAGCGGCAGAGAAGAGAGACACGCTCAGCTGAATGGCTTCCTCTTCCTGAGCTCTTACCGGGTGTGGGCACTGCGCTAAGTGCCCTATGTGGATTCTCCACTTAAACTCATGAAAGAGAAAGGGCCTTTCAGGGGGTAAGGGAAGCCCAGGCCTTTCCTTTTCTATTTTTTGAGGGTCTTGGATTAATAAAAGATGAGAAATGCCAAAAATGTAACGTAATTGTAGTATATCTCAAAAGTATACATGTAACTAAGTGATAATTATAACATTAAAATTAATAACATAGTAACTCATGTAGAGGTGAGCCCTAATGCTGAGGCCCTTCGTGACCATCCTCCTGCGTCTCCCCTCCCCGCTCCTCACAAGCCACGCATGTGGATATTGCCAGTAACAGTCAGAGCAAGAGTAATTTTCTTAATATGTAAATATAAATAAAATAACCATGAACCAACAACAATACACACCCTTTTCTCAACTGCCACAAAGCTTGTAAATTGGGTTATGAGACCGTTTTCTTTACTGAGTTTAATAATCAGAGATTTTAAGACTTGCTTCTTCATCTAGGATAGAATAAAACAAATGAAATCACATCCTGTTTTATTTTCACTCTTTAGCTATGTATGACCAATTAAACAAGTGTTAAATAATCTAAAAAGGTGTTTTTCTATAAAAAATAAATCACTTTATAATTAGTATTTCATACTAAATATTGAATCAATGGCCCTGTCTAAACATCTTAAGTAGGTGAGTTGATATTCCTTACAAAAATGGGATCAACTGACTAGCTAAGTCCTAGAAAAAATAATTCATATTTATAGCTCTTTATAGTTTACAAAGAACTCTGCCTCTCCAGTGTGGTGAGCTTCCGCCTTCTTTGACTGATGGTCTGTGCCTACGTTAGAGATGAGGAATCCAAGTGGTTGGAGATGCGGAGGGACAAGTCAGGGCTGTTCGGTGGCAGGGCAGGTCTGCTGCCCTCATACATAAAAAGGGCCTTAAGCAAAACAGAACACAAGGCTGCTAACCCAAAGGGCGGCAAAGGTGAAGAGTGAAAGCACGATGCCATTTATCACGTGCTGGGACTGTCTGCAAGGGTACCAATGGCCCCGCACGACACGCTGGCACCTTTTTGGGGGGATGGCATTGAGTACTAATGCTCCTAACCTCAGTTAAGATCACAGCCCCAGAGGGACCAGCCGGGCCATCATGGTCCCCTGGTGAGTGGGACCTCCTGACAGGGGCCTCATTAGCTCAGCAAGGAGGGAGCAAGCTGGGCTTTGGCTCCACTGTGTATCCTTAGGCAGATCACCCACCCATCCTACACCTGGGCTTCATCACTAAAGTGGGAATACTAACACCTACAACACATGACATCTGAGGTGAGGTTTATTCCAGGCACCCAGTGAACATTCTCTGAGCCCTCCTCTGGCCTCTCTCTGATGGGTAAAATTATCACAGAATTCTCAGGAAACCACTGACATCTGTTCTTTCATTAATTCACTCAACAAACATTTACGGAGCACCCTGCACCCCAGGCACAGAAAACACAGCTACAACAATGAATGCCCGTGACACCACGTGCGTCCTCATCCAGCTAGCCTCAGTTTATATTCCCACGGATAAGTCAATTTAAGAAGGATCATGAAAAGAGTGAACCTCGTGCTTCGTTTCATTTTCGTGGAGAATGCCATCTTCATAATCTCTGATCAGAGCTCGTGCTGTCAGCTTGTGAATCATCTGTATTTAAGCAGCAAAGGAAAAAACATTCAAATGGCCTCTAATTAAAGTCTTACATAGGAAACCACTTTAAAAATTGAGGTGTAATGTATGTAGAATGAAATTCACCTTTTTTAAGTGTACAGTTTGATGAGTTTCAATGAATGTATTCAGTGGTGGGACCACCACTGAATTAAGATACAGAGCAGTTCCTTCCCCTTCAAAACTCCCCCTGCAGTCACCTCGAGCCCCCAGAAACCACTCACCTGTGTTTTATCTCATCTATGTTTTATCCCTACAGTTTCGCCTTTTCTATGAAAGGTCATTTTGCCAATTCAATTTATTTCAAAACCTTTATTCTTCTACTGTAGGAGTAGCCAGCTTTGTGCTGTGGTGCCACCATGAATGTCACCCTCCACTCTGAGGGCAGGGGCGGAGAGAGGGCACTAGGAAGTGCAGGTGAAGGATTTCCTCCTTGTTCTCTCAGATGACTAAGAAACAGAAGTGATCTTCAACGGCAAGGTCTGCTTTCAATGATAATTCCAACTCTTAACTTTGTTACTGCTGAGGCCACAGTTCACAGAGGAAGCCCAACTATAAAGACAGTGACTTCATGGAAAATGACCTCTTCCCAGGTCAACTCCTTTTACTTTATTTGCCTCTTAGATTCAATTTTTAAAACAATATGGAGATTCCCTTAAGTTCTATACATAAATCAGCGGCAAGCAATCAGTTATAATTATTGATTCTGTGCCAAAAAAGTAAGCCATATTTTATTTAAAAAAGCAAAAACCCAGAAATGTATGGGAAATGGTTTATCTGATTATACAAAGGCTCCTATGAATAGCAAGCTACATATTACAGCAGAGACAGGTTAGGAATTTTTCAGGTCTAACCATAGTAGATTCGGTACTTACGCAAATACTACTAACTTTTTGGTGATAATTCATTTGCTTTTAATCCAAAAGTAGAAAAAACAAACACATCCTCAATATTTGATATGTTTTACTCTTAGTCCAATAGTGTTTTTACTTAATATTTTAAAATAACATAGGTGGACTAGTGGCACTTAACTTTTATTGTCACGGACATCTTTGAGAACCTCCATAAAAAAAATGTTTGTTTTTTTTTTTTGTGAGGAAGATCAGCCCTGAGCTAACATCCAATGCTAATCCTCCCCTTTTTGCTGAGGAAGATTGGCCCTGGGCTAACATCCGTGCCCGTCTTCCTCTACTTTATATGGGACGCCACCACAGCATGGCTTGACAAGCGGTGCACCCAGGATCTGAACTTGCGAACCCTGGGCCGCTGAAGCAGAGCACGCGCACCTAACTGCTGCGCCACCGGGCCGGCCCCCCCTCCAAAAATACTTTTATGCATAAAATACCAAATTTAATTACAGTTATTCATACCCATTGATGCCCATATGGATACACCTAGACTTGTTTCCCAGATGAAGAACTGCTACATTAGAAACCGAAGGAAAGTGCCCTCATCTGTACAGATAACAATCCTCCGCACGTATCGTGCACTGAAATGTCAACACAGACGACAACGGAGGAACGACCAGGAGCTTATGTATGAAAATATGAACTTATTGTAACCATCCAACAGTGGGTCCATAGTTTAAGGTTTGAGTCTTACAGTTCCAGTTGTCTTCTGAAGTTCAGTAGTTGATACCATTGTAGAAAATTCTTTCTCTTGAATTAATGCACATAGAGTTGCCTGAAATGGGAAAAAAATTTCCTTATTAGCTTTTCTACTCCACAGTGTCTTAGTTAGTTTAACAGTGATTCTTTCAGCAATTTCCTCTCTCCTTTCAATGGAGTTAAAGGCTCTCCAGTGTCCCTGGTTAGCCACCCATTATGTTTCCAGAAGGGAAAATGTGCCAGCATACTATGATTTGGGGGAGAAGGAGAGGGAAGAAAAAAGAAAGAAAAAAAATATTATTAGCAAAATATATTGCTCTTCCCACAGTACAACACACTGTGTGCCTCTTCACCTGTGTGCAATGAGGAATCAGCCCGTAGATGAGGAGCGGGTCACCAGGGAACAAGGACTGCACCTGCGCAGGGGCTTGCAGGGGCTCGGGTGCGGCGGGACGTAGCTGCTGCCATCTGACGGAGACAGAGTGGCAACTTGGAGAACGTAACCTCGTCATTTGGTCTTCTATCTATTAATAAAAGAGGAATAATTTCTCTTTCAATATTATATCCATAAAACAGTTACTTAACACTTAAATTTTACATTCTATCCTTTGGGATTTGTAGCTCTTTGGCTTTTTTTTTTTTTTCCTCCTTCCTGCTCAGGGTACTTTTCCAAAAAGATTTTTTTTTTTTTTTGGTGAGGAAGATCAGCCCTGAGCTAACACCTGCTGCCAATCCTCCGTTTTTTGCTGAGGAAGATCGGCCCTGGGCTAACATCCGTGCCTATCTGCCTCTGCTTTATATGTGGGACGCCTGCTACAGCATGGCTTGAGAAGCAGTGCACAGGTCTGGGCCTGCAAACCCTGGGCTGCTGAAGCAGAGCACACGAACTTAACCACTATGCCACCAGGCTGGCCCCCAAAAAGAGTTTAAATAGAATTTTTAATAATAGCATTAGCACATAATTTAAATATACAAAAAAATCATAAAATTATTCCATTAGTTAATTACAACTTTGGTAAGGAGTACATTCCAGTTATAAAAATTAATCCCACAAAGGACTTGAATAGACATTTCTCCAAAGAAGACATCCAAATGGCCAACAGGTACATAAAAAGATGTTCAACATCACCAGTCATTAGGGAAATGCAAATCAAAACCCCAATGAGATACAGTTTCACATCCATTAGGATGGTTATTATAAAAAACAAAACAAAAAATGGAAAATAACAAGTGTTGGCAATGATGTGGAAAAATTGGAACCCTAGTACATTGCCGGTAGGAATGTGAAATGGTGCAGCCACTATGAACAACACTATGGCAGTTCCTAAAAAAACTAAACATAGAATTACTGTATGATCCAGCAATTCCACTTCTGGGTATATACCCAAAATAATTGAAATCAGGGTCTCGAACATATGCTTATATGCTAATACAGCAGCATAATTCACAATAACCAAAAGGGGGAAATAACCCAGATGTCTATCAACAAATGAATGGATAAACAAAATGTGGTATGTACATACAGTGGAATATTATTCAGCCTTTAAAAAGGAAGAAAATTCTGACACATGCTACAACATGAATAGACCTTGAAAACATTATGCCAAATGAAATAAGCCAGGCACAAAAGGACAAATATTGTAAGATTCCACTTACATGAGGTATCTAAAGTAGTCAAATTCATAGAGACACAAAGTAGAATGGTGGTTACCAGGGGCTGGGGGGGAGGTGGAATGGGGAGTTGTTGTTTAATGAGTATAGAGCTTCTGTTTGGGAAGATGAAAAAGTTCTGGAGATGGATGGTGGTGATGGCTGCACAACAGTGTGAATGTACTTAATGCCACTGAATTGTATACTTAAAAATGGTTAAAATGGTAAATTTTATATATATTTTACCACAATAAAAAATGAATCCTAGGGGCCGGCCCCGTGGCTTAGCGGTTAAGTGCGTGTGCTACGCTACTGGCGGCCCGGGTTCGGATCCCGGGCGCGCGCCGATGCACCGTTTGTCCGGCCATGCTGAGGCGGCGTCCCACATACGGCAATTAGAGGGATATGCAACTACGACATACAACTGTCTACCGGGGCTTTGGGGAAAAAAAGAAGGAGGATTGGCAATAGAGGTTAGCTAAGGGCCAGTCTTCCTCAGCAAAAAGAGGAGGATTGGCATGATGTTAGCTCAGGGCTGATCTTCCTCACACACACACAAAAAAAAGAATCCTAGCAAAACATGTGTAATACTTCACTTTCAAAAATCAATCCATGACACTTTATAAAGCAGAAATCAAACTGTTAGCTAGGAGAATGACCCAATTAAGTATTGACTGTGTTTAGGCAGTAAGTGTGTACTAAGGGCAGGGCCACCTTTGGTGCCTTTTGCCTCTTTCTAGCTCCCCTTTCCATTAATGAAAACTGAGAAGTTACTATCACTAGATTTGTAAGAAGATAATATTTCCACATGTAAATATAAGACTAGAAATAAGATGTTTGAGAAACATACCTGTTTTTTCCAATTGTGTTTGGATTTTGAGTTAAAATATTCAAATACTCCAGCACCACAGTGGGACAAAGTCCTTAAGATGTGACGATTTGCTGTGGAACTGATCACATTTCACATTTTAATTTTCAAAAAATTTTGGAAACATTTTTGAAGCACATGTAGTTAACAATGGTGACACAGCTTGAAACTCAATAAAAGAGACATTTACATGCAGAAGAATTTACTCTTCTGTAGCTGAGGTTAAAGAGATAAAACTTATGACAGAGTATCAAAAATCTGAAGGTTTGGGTAATTTAAGCTCCCACATATCAGAGGACTTATCTCTCTTTCACAATAGATAAAAGCAGAAATTCTTGACTTCTGATTGACCAAAGGAAGGAGTAGATGATTCTGAAAAACCCCCAAAACGTATCAGAACGCTGATAGATATCAACCTACTTTCAATGAATGTCTAAGTTACCCACATCTGATCCCAAAGGCTGAGAAATGGAAAGAGTTACTAAAATTTACACCTTAAAATGTGATACACATCTAGAGAGCAAAAGAGATAAGGCAGTAACTCTCATTCTAGCAAGGTAATCTTTGATATTAAATGACAATGTCTTTTTATAATTTCTCTCAATAATACTTCTATAACTATCAAGAATGCCTTTCTTAGAGAGGTTTCTCCTAAAATATTAAAGAAATGATCAATTAATTTTCAGAAAAAGAGCTTAAGAAAGTTATTTCTGAAACATTCTTTAGCCTATTGATAAAGAATGGATTTGTCTTTCCTTCTGAAAATTAGTTGGCGGTGATTACAACCCTGATTAGAAAATCTTTAAGTCAAGTTTATTTGTATTTTATAGATTTCATCAGTTAGTGAGGCTGCTTGGAATCTCTTTTGTGCTCCTGCGGTGTGGACCTCAAGGACGACTTGTTACAACAAGCAGGATGAGCAGTCTCTACTCCTGGAGAACTCACAACATCTTGCTAGAGTTTGTGAACACAAATAAGTATGTATGTGTAAAACAGAAACATTTAGAAAGATCCTAAAAACTTGACAGATTATCAGTAACAATTCCGGCTCCCTCAGGCTGGGTTGTGTCAAAGCAAAGTCACCACCCAAAGGAGGCTTGTGCCCGCCACCCCAGTCACTCCCATCACAGCACCCCTATTTTTTCCTTCAAAGCACTTAGGAAAACCCATCTCCCCTTTGAGCTTACTGGACTGCTTGCTGACTGTCTCCCCACAGACAGAGCTGCAGCCTAGTGCCAAGCAGTGTCTGTCCCATGATAGGCCCTCAGCACAGAAGGAATCAACAGGGGACATGCCTTCTGTGCTGAGGTGTGTGAGCCCAGACCAGCACAGCAGGCCCAACACGCAGTGGAGGGAGCAGGGAGGTAGTGCTGTAACCAGGAAGATGGAATAGGGCACTGACTCAGGTAGGGAGGGGACACATCCCTGCAGCAGGTTAGGGCCAGCCACCCCGTGTCTACAGGTGTGAGTTATCAGGTAAAGTTCTGTTAGGAACAATTTCTAGGGGAGTCTGCTGTGGGTTGGATAAATTCCCTGGTTGGTCTGTGATGCCCTGTTAAGCCTCAGATTACAGGGAACAGGACTAGCATTTGTGACTGAGGAGGGCAGAGAGAAGAAAAGAGCCCTCTGGGCAGGCAGGTGTAGCCTGGGTACAGCAGGGAGGGCCATCAAAGGGTGTCGAGGGTCCCAGCCCCTGGAGCTCACACTGAGGCTTGAGGAGGCCCACAGTGCAGGACAGCACGTCAGCCCCAGAGAACACAAACACCCCACCCCCATCAACATGCTGAGGGAGCATCCTGCTCTGTGCACTGCCTCAGAACAGGAAGGCCTGGTGATCACTGCCAGGATGGGGACTGTACGGGGCGAGCACAGGGAGACGGGGGGCAGGCATGCTCTGTGCAAACACCGGTCTGGCCCCTTCTGTGCGGTGTTTTCCTTATATTTACACCATATACCTTAGTTCAATCCAAAAAAGCTAACTATAATTGGGGAGGGAGTTAATTCCAACAGTCATGGGGTTTTAGCCTCCCTAGAGAAAGATTCCATGTACATTACAGGGTTTAAAAATGCAGATGCTCACAGCAACCAGAAAGGTGTTGTGAAGGAGCAGAGCACCTGGGTGAGGGACCCCCAGAGCAGCAGGAGCTCCTCGGCCCCAGTCAAAAACAGCCAAAGGAGGGTTGTGCCTGGCCTTGACAGATCTTCAGGCATCTCAGGATAGGCTGGAAATTTGGATTTTTACGCAAAGTAATAATATCTAACATCAATTCGGCTCTGTTCTAAGTGCTTTCTGTATATGAGCTCATTTAATCCTCAGAGCAAGCCTATTAAACCTATGATATTTTCATTATCATCTTCATTTTATAGACAAGAGGTTAAGCAACATGGTTAAGGTCATGGCTACTAACTGGCCCACTCAGGTTTTGAGACCCAGGCAGTCTGGCCAGAGCCTGAGCTCCGCATCTCTGTGCTTAACAGCTTCCGTATGCTAGTGCCAAGTTCACAACTCCCAAAAAGCCTGTGCAGGCCACTAAAAAGCCTACTCGCAGGCTGCCTTTTTCCCCGTGGTCTCCACTGTGCGACCAGATCTCAGACCCACTTACCCAATACCACAGGAGAATAGCCTGGTGTGCTGGACATTTCTCCTTACAAGCTGCAATGTCAGGCTCTCATTCTGGAGGTGCCCATCAGATATAAGGAGAATGTTCCGTAACCCTTGAGAAGGGTACAGTAAATTTAAATATCGGAGCGTTTTCCAGAAGTCTGTATTTCCCATGGTAGGTGAAGCAGACTGGAGGAAATGAAGCAAAATTAACAAAAAGGTTACTCCTTTTTGGGTATATTAATAATTTACTGTAATCATTTACTAAAGCACATCTCTTAATGAAGGTTTAGAGATATTGTCATTGAAAATATATTTTTTCCTAATTATACATTTGTGAAACAACTATGCTTATATCCTTTTAGTTTACTTAATGTCACACAGTAACTATAATATTATCACTTGGCACTTATTTGATTTTATATGGTTTTCAAAGAACTATTACATCAAAACTCCTGGGTTTGCCATCCTGGACTGAGGTGGCAACTGGTCATTCTCAGCTCGGTCCATTTTAAGAAAAGAAAAAAAGGGACAGAAGAAAACATTCTAAAACTGCTAATGCTGGTTGTATTTGGGGGTGGAGCTATGGGTAATTTTTTTCTTTCTACCCTTTTTAATTTCCAATTTTTCTTTAATGAGTTCATATTGCTTTTCTTAGTGAAATAAAAGAGCCCACCAACATATAAAAACTGAAGGACTATGGGTATCTGATGGTGGTCTTGGAAGGAATAAGTCCTGGACGGTTCCACTAAAACTTGATAGAAGAAGACATAGGAGATGAAGGAAGGTTCTTTTACTCACCTTAATGAACTCTGTTGGCATATTATTGCTTGTGATGTACTTAGGATACGAAAATAACTCCATATAACCTGTGTAATAAAATTGGTATGAGGTGATGCCATTAAATATTCACTTTATTGACCACTAACAAACAATAATGTTTGATAACCTTAACATAAAAATTCACCACAGTATTCCTTTAAGTAATAAATACTAGTGCATTCAAACTATGCACTTCACTGTGCAAAATGTTCTGAGTAAAATTACATTCTAGACCTCTGTTCTGTAGCAGATTGCTTATGCTAAGTAAGATGCGCGGCGTAGCAATCTCACAGGCAGCCTGGCCAGGGAGGGACACATGCTCCTTCCTCACTCCCCAGGCTTGTGTGACCTCTGCCCCCAGCAGCAGCAGACCCTGGCTCCTTCGTAAAGGGGATGAGCCTTCTGCTGAATGGCACAGAAGAGAGGAATCAATAGGACATGATTGTCACCTCACTCCCCTCTGTGCTCCTTCTCTCATCCCTAACGTGCCTTCTTTTGGTGGCTGAGATATCCCCCTGGGCCCATGCCTGGAGGATGGCATTCCCTTTCTTCTAATAGGGCAGATCTGATGCTTCCTGACACCATTCCTTACAGATTTTCCACTACCATGCTGATTTCAAATGTTCTGTCCATATCCTTGGGACCCTCATACTCGTCAGACCAAGGGTCTTGCATTTGATTCAGTTGCTAATAACATTTGTTGTTGTTACTGCCATCGAGTTGATTCTAGCTCCTAGTGACCCTGTGTACAGCAGAGTGGAACCTGGTCTGGTCTTTTTTGCAGTGCTCTGCTGCTATTCACTGGGTTTTCATGGCCAATTTTTTGGAAGTAGGTGGCGAGGTCCTTCTTCCGAGTCTGTCTAGTCTGGAAGCTCCACTGAAACCTGTCCACCATGGGTGACCCTGCTGGTATTTGAATTCCAGGTAGCAGTTTTCAGCATCACAGCAGCAAGCAGCTGTCACAGTATGACAACTGACAGACGGGTGGTGTGGTTTTCTGACCAGGAAACAAACCCAGGCTGCGATGGTGACAGTGCTGGATCTTAACCACTAGACCACCAGGGCTGGTAATAAAAATAGTAATGTTTATATAGCACTCACTATGTCATAGCACTGTTTTAAATCCTTTATATACATTAGTTCAAGCCTCACAACAACACTACAAGGTAGGGACTATCACCCTCATATTACAGATGAGGAAACTGAGGCATGAAAAATTCAAGTAACTTGCCCAAGGTGACACCTAGAGCTAGTAACTGGTACAGTCGGAATCTGAACCCAGGGGTCTGGCTCCAGAGTTCTTGTTCTTGAACTCCGTGCTGTGCTACCTCTCACTCCACAGACGAGGTCGGGCTCCCAGCAGCCATCAGCTCTACTCCTGAGTGTGTTCACACTGAGGAGGAAGCACACTTTAGACTGGGGCCCAAGAGCACTCACCTGTGCCAAACCTGACAATGTTGATCTTTTGCTTCTTACCCACCAAGGACAGTGCATATAAGGCAATTTGCTTGGCTTGCAAAAATGTCACACTTTCCATGGAATTGGAGCAATCAAGACAAATAATCACTTCACTCTTCTCTGCTAGGTCAGGGCGGGCAATATCAAGATCTGGTTGAAAAACAAGCATGCAGGCCTAAAAGGAGAAAAACGGTATGCACTGGCGCTTCTCAGGACTTAAACTGGGCTGGCTTGTTTATATTGGTCTACTTTACCAAGAGACCACAAGATTTCGATCCAAAAACCCACAGTCTTTCTAAACGATGGACACATAATTGGGACAGAGTAACAGAGAATAAAAAGCAGCCCACTACAAACTGATGGAAACCCCCTGGGCTCAAGCCCACTTCTCACTGGACCTCAGACTCTAATGGGAATCAGCCACTTGCCAGTGAGAATGGCTGGCAAAAAAAATCCTATAAACCTTAATTAAAGGAGAGAGATAGATATGTGCGTGTGTTTCATTTAAAGCATACCCAAGGTACAAAAATCCATGTTTACAGAAAAGATGAATTAAAATCTGCTTTTTCCTGTTACTAAAGAGGTCCATCAATTTACCATGCTCTTTTAAATACCATGCTCACCTGTGGCTTTTTTTTTTTTTTTTGTATTGATGTTTTAATAGTTTTTAACATTGTGAAATTTTGGGTTGTACATTTTTGTTTGTCCATCACCATATATATGTCTCCCTTCACCCCTTGTGCCTACTCCCCACCCCCACTGCCCCTGGTAACCACAATACAGTTTTCTCTGTCCATGTGTTGGTTTATATTCCACATATGAGTGAGATCATACAGTGTTTGTCTTTCTCTTTCTGGCTTATTTCACTTAACATAATACCCTCCAGGCCCATCCATGTTGTTGCAAATGGGACGATTTTGTCTTTTTTTATGGCTGAGTAGTATTCCATTGTATATAGATATACCACATTTTCTTAATCCAATCGTCAGTCGAGGGACACTTAGGTTGCTTCCACTTCTTGGCTATGGTGAAGAATGCTGCAATGAACATAGGGGAGCATAAGCCTCTCTGGATTGTTGATTTCAGGTTCGTTGGATAGATTCCCAGTAATGGGATGGCTGGTCCATAGGGCATCTCTATTTTTAAGTTTTTAAGGAATCTCCATACCGTTTTCCATAGAGGCTGCACCAGTTTGCATTCCCACCAGCTGTGTATGAGGGTTCCTGTTTCTCCACATCCTCTCCAACACTTGTTGTTTTTTGTCTTGGTGATTATAGCCATTCTAACGGGCGGGAGGTGGTATCTTAGTGTTGTTTTGATTTGCATTTCCCTGATGATTAGTGATGTTGAACATCTTTTCATGTGCTTATTGGCCATCTGTATATCTTCTTTGGAGAAGTGTCTGTTCATTTCCTCTGCACATTTTTTGATAGGGTTGTTTGTTTTTTTGTTGTTCGGTTGTGTGAGTTCTTTATATATTATGGAGATGAACCCCTTGTCAGATGCATGTTTTGCAAATATTCTCTCCCAGCTGGTGGGTTGTCTGTTCATCTTGATTCTGGTTTCGTTTGTCTTGTAGAAGCTCTTTAATCTGATGACGTCCCACTTGTTTATTTTTTCTTTAGTTTCCCTAGTCTGGGTAGGCACATCATCTGAAAAGATTCCTTTATGACCAACGTCAAATAGTGTGTTGCCTATATTTTCTTCTATGAGTTTTATAGTTTCAGGTCTCACCTTCAGGTCTTTGATCCATTTTGAGTTAATTTTTGTGAATGGCGATAGCAGAAGGTCCACTTTCATTCTTTTGCATGTGGCTGTCCAGTTTTCCCAACACCATTTATTGAAGAGACTTTCCTTTCTCCATTGTATGTTCTTAGCTCCTTTGTCGAAAATTAGCTGTCCGTACATGTGTGGTTTTATTTCTGGGCTTTCAATTCTGTCCCATTGATCTGTGTGTCTGTTTTTCACCTGTGGCTTTGGAAAGATGATTTGGTTTATATACAACTAATATTTCGGTCATCCCTCTAAGGTACAAAGCAGGATATACATATAGCTAGGATTTTCAGAATTTGACATAAATGTGTAATTTTTATTGGAAAAGATTTACTTGTAAAATTGGAAAACTTTCTAGTCAGGTAAAATAATATTATAAAAATAGAAAGAATAAGATTTACTTAACAATGAGATGGCCTATGGGAGTTCAAATAAAAAGTAGAATGTCAGAGCTGGAGTTTCCAATGTCCAGGCCATAAACCCCCGAGAGGTCCGAGTTCATACAGAATGACCACCAGAAAATTCATATGGTATCAAAGTTCTCTGCAGAACCAATAAACAATATGCCTTTCTCTCACATATATGCACACACTATTCTAAAAGGAATAGAGAGGCTATTGGGATTACTAAAATATGCATACTTTTATTTTATTAGTCAACCAATACTTAAAGTGTAACTACTATCATATGTTTCAGTTTTAAAAAACGTTTCCTCAGCTTTATTGAGATATTGATATAGAACATTGTGTAAGTTTAAGGTGTACAACATGATGCTTTGAAAACATGTATATATTGTGAAATGATTACCACGATAAGGTTAGCATATCCATCACCTCACATAACTACTATTTTTTTTTTGTAGTGAGAACATTTAAGATTTACTCTCCTAGTAACTTTCAAGTATATAATACAGTATTGTTAACTATAGTCACCATGCTGTATATTGGATTCCCCAGAAATTATTCATCTGATAACTGGAGGTTAGTACCCTTTAATTCACATCTCCCCATTTCTAACCCTTCACCCTCAGCCCCTGGCAACCAACATTCCACTCTGTTTCTATGAGCTAGGCTTTTTTTAGGTGCCACATATAAGTGAGATCATACAGTATTTGTCTTTCTGTCTGACTTATTTTACTTAGCATAATATTCTCAAGGTCCATCCATGTTGTTGCAAATGGCAGGATTTCCTTCTTCATTATGGCTGAATAATATTCCATTATGTGTGTATGTATGTGTATACATGTATATATGTACAATCTCATTTTCTTTATCCATTCATCCATCAATGGACACTTAAGGTTGTTTCCATGTCTTGATTATTGTGAATAATGCTGCAATGAACATTGGGGTGCAGATATCTCTTTGAGATAGTGATTTCATTTCGTTTGGATATATACACAGAAGTGGGATTGCTGGATCATATGGTAGTTCTATTTTAGTTTTTTGAGAATCCTGCATATGTTTTTCATAGTGGCTGTACCAATTTACACTCCACCAACAATGCACAAGGGTTCCCTTTTCTCCACATCCTCGCCAACACTTGTTATCTCTTGTCTTTTTGATAACAGCCATTCTAACCGGGTGTGAGGTGATATCTCATTGAGGTTTTGATTTGCATTTCCCTTATGATGAGTGATGTTGAGCATCTTTTCATGTACCTGTTGCCCATTTGTATGTCTTTTTTGGGAAAATTTCTATTTAGGTCTTATGTACATTTTTAAATCAAATTACAGTCATGTGCTGCATAACAACGTTTTGGTCAACAATGGACCACATATTCAACAGTGGTCCCATAAGATTAGTACCATATAGCCTTGGTGTGGTAGGCTATACCACCTAGGTTTGCGTAAGTACACTCTATGATGTTCACACAATGACGAAATCACCTAACGACACATTTCTCAGAACATATCCCCATTGTTAAGTGACGCGTGACTGTGTTAGTATTTTTGCTATTGAGTTGTATGAGTCCCTTATTATCCAATATTTTGGATATTAAACTCGTATCTGATATATGCTTTGTAAATATTTTCTCTCACTCCAAAGGTTGCTTCTTTATTTTTGTTGATTGTTTCTTTTGCTGTGCAAAAGTTTTTTAGTTTGATGTAGTCCCACTTATTAATTTTGGTTTTTGTTGATTGTGCTTTTAGCATCATATCCAAAAAATTGTTGCCAAGACCAATCACGGAGCTTTTTTTTCTTTTTAGGTGAGGAGGATTAGCCCTGAGCTAACATCTGTTGCCAGTCCTCCTCTTTTTGCTGAGGAAGACTGGCCCTGGGCTAACATCCGTGCCCATCTCCCTCTACTTTATATGTGGGACGCCGCCACAGCATGGCTTGATCAGTGGTGTGTAGGTCCACGCCAGAGATTTGAACCTGCGAACCCCAGGCCACTGAAGCAGAGCACCCAAACTTAATCACTAGGCCACTGGGCCAGCACCTCAAGGAGCTTTTTACCTATGTTTTCTTCTAGGAGTTTTTTTTTTGTGTGTGTGAGGAAGATCAGCCCTGAGCTAACATCCATGCCAGTCCTCCTCTTTTTGCTGAGGAAGACCGGCTCTGAGCTAACATCTATTGCTAATCCTCCTCCTTTTTTTTTCCCCAAAGCCCCAGTAGATAGTTGTATGTCATAGTTGCACATCCTTCTAATTGCTGTATGTGGAATGCGGCCTCAGCATGGCTGGACAAGCGGTGCGTCGGTGCGCGCCCAGGATCCAAACCCGGGCCGCCAGTAGCGGAGTGTGCACACTTAACTGCTAAGCCATGGGGCCGGCCCCTCTGCTAGGAGTTTTATGGTTTCAAGTCTTACACTTAAGTCTTTAATACATTTCCAGTTAATTTTTGTGAGTGGTGTAAGATAGGGGTTCAATTTCATTTTGCACGTACATATCCAGTTTTCCCAACACCGTTTATTGAAAAGACTATCCATTCCCCATTGAGTATTCTTGGCTCCCTTGTCAAATATTAGTTGCCCATAGATGCATGGGTTTACTTCTGGACTCTCAATTCCGTTCCATTGGTCTATGTGTTTTTATAACAGTACCGTGCTGTTCTGATCACTACAGCTTTGTAGTAGAGTTTGAAATCAGGAAGTGTGATGCCTCCAGCCTTGCTCTGCTTTCTCAAGATTGCTTTGGCTACTCAGAGTTTTTGATATCTTTCCATTTATTTCACCAACTGTCTTCTTCAATTTCTTTCATCAGTGTCTTATAGCTTTTAATGAACAGATCTTTCACCTCCTTTGGTTAAATTTATTCCTAAGTATTTTATTGTTTTTGATGCTATTTGAAATGAGATTGTTTTCTTTATTTATTTTTCAGATAGTTTGTTGTTAGTGTATAGAAATGCAACTGATTTTTGTATGTTGATTTTTTATCCTACAACTTTCCTGAATTCATTTATTAGTTCTGACAGTTTTTTGGTGGAGTCTTTAGGGTTTTCTATATATAAGATCATGTCATCTGCAAACAGAGACAACTTTGCTTTTTCTTTCCTATTTGTATGCATTTCATTTCTTCTTCTTGCCTAATCGCTCTAACCATGACTTCCAGTACTATGCTGAATAGGAATGGGGAGAATGGGCACTCTTGTCTTGTTTCTGATTTTACAGAAAAAGCTTTCAGCTTTTCACCACTGAATACGATGTTAGCTGTGAGTTTGTCATATATGGTCTTTATTATGCTGAGATATGATCCTTTTATACCCAATTTGTTGAGAGCTTTCATCATAAAAGGGTGTTGGATTTTGTCAAACACTTATTCTGCATCTACTGAGAGGATCATTGATTTTTATCCTTCATTCTGTTAATGTGGTGTATCAATGTTTATTGATTTGCGTATGTTGAACCATCCTTGAATCCTAGGGATAAATCTCACTTGATCATGATGTATGATCCTTTTGATGAGCTGTTGAATTCAGTTTGCTAATATTTTGTTAAGAATTTTTGTATCTATATAAATCAAGGATATTGGCCTGTAGTTTTCTTTTCTTGTAGTGTCCTTTTCTGGATTGGGCATCAAGGTAATGCTGGTCTGATAAAATGAATTTTGGAGTGTTCTGTCCTCTTCAATTTTTTGGAAGGGCTTGAGGAGAACTGGTATTAATTCTTTAAATGTTTGGTAGAATTCAGCAGTGAAACCATCTGGTCCTAGACTTTTCTTTATTGGGAGGTTTTTGAAAACTGATTTAGTCTCCTTAGTAGTTATTGGTCTGTTCAGATTTTCTATTTCTTCATGATTCAGTCTTGGTAGGTTGTATGTTTTTAGGAATGTATCCATTTCTTCTAGATTATCTAATTTGTTGGTGTATAATTGTTCATAGAAGTCTCTTACGATCCTTTGTATTTCTGTGGTGTCCGTTGTAATGTCTCCTCTTTCATTTATAATTTTGTTTGAGTCCTCTCTCTTTTTTTCTTGGTTAGGCTAGCTAACATTTTGTCAGTTTTGTCTATCTTTTCAAAAAACCTACTCTTTGTTTCATTGACTTTTTCTATTGCCTTTCTAGTCCCTATTTCATTTATTTCTACTCTAATCCTTATTATTTCCTTCCTTATGCTAACTTTGGGATTAGATTGTTCCTCTTTTTCTAATTCCTTCAGGTGTAAAGTTAGATTGCTTATTTGAGATCTTTCATTTTTCTTAATATAGGTGTTTACTGCTATGAACTTCCCCCTTAGAATTGCTTTTGCCACATCCCATAGGTTTTGATATGTTGTGTTTCCATTTTCATTTGTTTAAAGGTTTTTAAAATTTCCCTTTTGATTTCTTCTTTGACCCATATGTGGACTCATTTGGTTTTCCAGGAGTGTGTTGTTTAATTTCCACATATTTGTAAATTTTCCAGCTTACCTGCTGTTATTGATTACTAGTTTCAGACCAGTGTGGTCAGACAAGATACTCGGTACAATTTCAATCTTCTTAAATTTCTTAAGACTTGTTTCGTGGCCTATCATATGATCTATGCTGTAGAATGTTCTGTGTGCTTGAGGAGAATGTGTTCTGGCGCTCTTGGAGGGAATGTTCTCAATATGTCTGTTAGTTTTGCGAAATAAATAAGAGAAACGTCAACTAAATTAGATTCGAGAAGGCCTACAGGGGGAGCTCTCACGCCCTATCATACACTGTCAAGTGCTCCAAACAGAAAGCAACTGTAGGCTTGCATCTTGGACAGGAAGTACAACTACTTTACCACTGAAGGAAGATTTTCCTCCCCACCTGGCAATAGCCGAGCCAATGAGAAATGCTGCAGCTCAGCCAATGGGAAGTCATTGCCTCTCTGAACTGATACTTTCCCCCAATGGACTTTCATTTAGAACAGCTCCTCCCTCCTCCCTCTTTTTCTCTATAAAAGAAAGCTCCCTTCCCTTGTTCTCTAGATTTGCCTATGGTTCTCCATAGCATGCACATCCCGAATTGCAAGTTTTTTGGCTATTCCTGAATAAACTCAAGGTTTAAAACTAAACTTGAAGGTAAAATAACTGGTGAATTTGCTTTTCAAGTTGACAATTCCAGTTAGTCTATAGTGTTATTCAGGTCTGCTGTTTCCTTATTAATTTTCTGTCTGGATGATCTACCCATTGTTTAATGTGCGGTATTGAAGTCCTCTACTATTACTGTATTGTTGTCTATTTCTCCCTTCAGTTCTGTTATTATTTGCTTTAAAAATTTAGGTGTTCCAATATTGGGTACATATATATTTACAATTGCTATATCCTGTGATGAATTGACCCCTTTATCACAACGCAGTGAACTTATTTATGTTTTGTGACCGATTTTGACTGAAAGTCTATTTTATCTGATAGAAGTATAGCCACTCCTGCTCTCTTTTGGTTACCATTTGCAGGGAGTATCTTTTTCCATCCCTTACTTTCAGTCTATGTGTGTTCTTAAAGCTAAAGTGAGTCTCTAATAGGTAGCATATTGCTGGATCTTGTTTTTTTTTTCCCCCCAAAGCCCCAATAGATAGTTGTATGTCATAGTTGCACATCCTTCTAGTTGCTGTATGTGGCACTCGGCCTCAGCATGGCCCGATAAGCGGTGCGTGGGTGTGAGCCCAGGATCGGAACTCGGGCCACCAGTAGCAGAGCACGCGCGCTTAACCACTAAGCCACAGGGCCGGCCGCTGGATCTTGTTTTTCATTTATCCATTCAGTTACTTTGTGTCTATTAATTGGAAAATTTAGTTTATTTATATTTAAAGAAATTACTGAAAGGTAAGGATTTACTATTGCCATTTCATTGTTTTCTGACTGTTTTTTGTTTCATTTGTTCCTTTCTTCCACTCTTACTATCTTCCTTTGTAATTTATATTTTTGTATTGGTATGCTTTAATTCTTTTCTCTTTATCTTTTGTGTAACTACTATAAGTTTTATCTTTGTGGTTACCATGAAGCTTAAATAAAACATGTTACAGATATAACAGTCTATTTTATTTATTTATTTTTTTTGAGGAAGATTGGCCCTGAGCTAACATCTGTTGCCAATCTTCCTCTTTTTCTTTTTTCTCCCCCAAACCCCAGTACATAGTTGTACATCCTAGTTGTAGGTCCTTCTAGTTCTTCTATTTGGGATGCCACTTCAGCATGCCTTGATGAGGGGTGAATAGGTCTGCGCCCAGGATCCGAACCGGCAAACCCTGGGCCACCAAACTGGAATGTGCAAACTTAACCACTATGCCACTGGGCCAGTCCCCATAACAGTCTATTTTAACCTAATAACAGCTTACCCTCAATCACATACAAGAGCTACACTTTTACTTTTCCTTCCAATTTTATGCTATGAAGTCACACTTTACTTTTTTTTTTTTTAATTTTATTTATTTATTTGTTTTTCCCCCAAAGCCCCAGGAGATAGTTGTACATCATAGTTTCACATCCTTCTAGTTGCTGTATGTGGGACATGGCCTCAGCATGGCCGGAGAAGAGGTGTGTCGGTGCGCGCCTGGGATCCGAACCCAGGCCGCCAGCAGCGGAGCACGTGCACTTAACCGCTAAGCCACGGGGCCGGCCCCACACTTAACTTTTTATATTGTGCATCCACTAACAAATTATAGTAGCTATAGTTATTTTAAATATCATTGTTTTAAACTTTTACGCTAGAGATAACGGTGATGTACACATCACCATTACAGTATTAGGACAATCTGAATTTCACTATATATTTACCTTTACTGGTGAGTTTTATACTTTTATATGTTTTCATGTTGTTACTTAGTGTTCTTTCATTTCAAGAACTCTCTTTAGCATTTCTTGTAAGGCAGGTCTAGTGGTGATGAATTCCTTTAGCTTTAGTTTGTCTGGGAATGTCTTTATCTTTCCTTCATTTCTAAAGGACAGTTTTGCTGGTTTTATGCTATACTGTGATTTATAAGAGATATATATTTGGTCATCTGAATGACCGTCTATATTTCTCTTATATATTTGGTTTTTGTCCATGGTTCCTGGCTCACAGCTCCCAAAGCCCTTGGAATTTCCTAAGTGATAAGAGCAATAACGGTGTTTTTTGTTATGTTAATGAAGTGACTTTTGGAAAACACCTAAGTATGGGAGCTGGTTGCCAAGAGAATCAACCAAGTGATTAGAGAGTTGGAACTTTCAGCCCCACCCCCACACCTTCAAGGAGGGGAGAGGGGCTGGAGTTTCACTCAGTCACCAATGGCCAATGATTTAATTAATCATGCCTATGTAATGAAGCCTCTATAAAAAGCCAAAAGCATGGGCTACCGAGCTTCCAGGTTGGTGAACACATGAAGATGTGGGGAGAGTGATGCCCCTGGAGACAGCATGGAAGCTCCGCACCCTTTCCCCATACCTTGCCCTATGCATCTCTTCCATCTGGCTGTTCCTGAGTTATATCCTTTTATAATAAACTGGTGATCTAGTAAGTAAAATGTTTCTCTGATCTGTGAGGCACTCTAGCAAATTAATCAAACCCAAGAAGGGGGTTATGAAAACCTCTGATTTATAGCCAGTTGGTCAGAAGTACAGGCAACAACTTGGACCTGCATGGTGGTTTGTGAAGAAGCAAGAACCCAAAAGAGTAGTATTCTTGGTTGGCAGTTTTTTCTTTCATCACTTTGAGTATATCATCCCACTCCCTCCTGGCCTGCAAAGTTTCTACAGAGAAATCTGCTGATAGCTTTATGGGGATGGGGGGGGCGGTCCCCTTGTATGTGATGAGTCATTTTTCTCTTGCTGCTTTCAAAATTCTCTCCTTGTCTTTGATTTTTAATGTTTTGATTATATCGTGTCTTGGTGTAATCTTCTTCAAGTTGATCTTGCTTGGGGTCCTTTGAGCTGCCTACACCTGGATATCCATCTGTCTCCCAAGATTTGGGAAGATTTTTGCTATTCTTTCTTTAAATAATCTTTCTGCCCCTTTCTCTCTTCTCTTTCTGGGATGCCTATGATGCAAATGTTCATTTTCTTAATGGTATTCCATACTTCATGTAGGCTTTCTTCACTCTTTTTCATTCTTCTTTTTGTTCCTCTAATTTCAAATGATCTGTCTTTGAGTTCATTGATTCTTTCTTCTGCATGATCAGGGCTGTTGGTGAAACTCTCTATTGAATTTTTCAGTTCTGTCATTGTATTCTTCAGCTCCAGGATTTCTGTTGGGTTCTTTTTTATGGTTTCTATTTCTTTATTAAACTTCTCATTTTTCTCATGTATTGTTTTCCTGATTTCATTTAGTTGTTTATCTGTGTTCTCTTGCATTTTGCTGAATTTCCTTAAGATGATTATTTTGAGTTCATTGCCAGGCAAATCATAGATCTCCATTTCTTTGGGGTTGGTTACTGGAGCTTTATTAGTTTCCTTTAGTGGTGTCATGTTTGCCTAATTCTTCATGATCTGTGTAACTTTGCATTGGTGCCTATACATTTGAAGGAGCAAACTCCTCTTCCAGTCTTTACAGACTGGTTTCAGTAGGTAAAACCTTCTCCTGTTGGTTCCCTGGGCTGACGGGATTACCTCCAGAATTGTAGTTATGCTGGGTTAAAGTCAGTTTTGAGGCTGTTGCTGGGTCTGCAGTGGGGTCTGCAGTTGACATGCTCATTATCAGGGGGCTGGGTGGGCATGGATCCAGTCTGGTCCCTGGGTGGGTGGGACTACCTCCAGTACCTTGTTCAGTAGGTAACACTGGGACAAGGATCCACTTCAGGATCCACAGGTTCTCAGTCAGTGAGACTATTACCAGGGGTGCAGATGGGTGTAGTTCCCACTAGGTCCCTGGGAAGGCTTCTGCCTAGTCACTGGATGGGTCCCTGGGTGGGCAGGATTGGCCCTGGACCATGGTTGAGAGAGGCTGGAACCAAGCCCAGGGCTGGTTCAGGTTCCAAAGCCAAGACTGAGGTCTGTAGACCTGGCTCTGGAGGTGTGGAGGGATATGTCTCCCACTAGGTCTCTGGGTAGGTTGACTGGTCCCTGACCATGGCTGGAGAGGCTGGAACAGAGTATAGGGCCCTTTCTGGATCTCCTCAGGTGCAGACATGAGTGTCTCCTGCCAGGTCCCTATGCTTGCTGACTGCTGCTAGGAGGGGGCTAGAGCTGAGTATTGGGCCATTTCAGAACCTCCAAGGTTGTGGACAGGAGTGTCTCCTGCAGGGTCCCTGTGCCAGCAAGACTCTTTGCGAACTGTGGCTGGGACGGGCTGGAGTCCAGTTACTGGACCCTTTTAGAATCTACAGTCTGACTGAGTTTGATAGGCTTACCTCCAGGAGCTCCCAGACTATAGTCAAGAGGGGCTGGAGCTGGTTCATGGGCCACTTCAAGGGTCCATAGCTGGGACCAAGTTCTGTACACCTATTACGTGGCACATGAGTGGGCCTAACTCCTCCTGGGTCCCTCAGTGTATGGGGCTGGTGACAGGACCAAGCCAAACAAGGCTGTAGCCGAGTTCTCAGGAGTATGGGGCTGTAGCTGAGTTCTCAGAGGTATGGAGCTATTTCCATTTCTGCAGCCAGGACTATGGTCAGCAAGTCAGCCGCCTGGGTGTGAGTCTGCCCTCTCAAAACACTCTCCTCGGTCTTGGATTGCACTGGGGTTTCCAAATGAGCTAACTGGATCCCAAAGCTCCCACAAGGCAATTTTGTCCATGAACAGATGCCAAATAATTGTTGGGGAGGTGGTGGTGATACATGGGAAGGACATCTTATCCAGCCACCTTGCTGATGCCACTTTCAATTTTTACTTTAATAAGAAGAGATTCTTCATCACAGTCACACACAATGGTCTTGTGGCCATAAATAATTTTGTATCTGTTTTTATAGTATCAATATTTAAAAAGTATAAAAAGTATACAGACTAACCAATGTGATGTCCAAAGGTAGATTTTCTTTTTGGTGGGGATTAAGGTAAAAACTACACTCTTTATAGGGAAATATCCCATATGTGGGTTTTGGTTGAAACCTCAGAAGTTTGTCATGGTTGATATCATAAGTATTTGTAGTTGTAAAATCTTAGGGTGGTGAAAGCTCATTTTGTAATGCTAGTTTTTCAGGACTATCAATAATTTCCAAATTTAAATAGTCTATTCTAAAATAGTTTTTCAATAATGTCTCCTACTTTTAAGTAAGAAGTACTATACCTCGCTTTCTTTTTCTGGATGTTTTTCAACCCACATTCTTGGGAGATATGCATCAGACAAACCGATGTGGAGAGAAAATCCACTGCTGTCTAAGGAGCTTCCTTCCACAATGCTAATTACAGCTTTGCAGTCTGTACTCTACAAAACAAACAACCATGGCAACAAAGTAAATAAGAGAATAATACCATATTATCAATTTGCATTTACCTGTCAAGTAGCAAACCCTTGTGTAATTTATATAACTCCATTAAGAATCAACAATGTAGTAATAAATTCCAAAATCATGAACTGTAGGTTTTAGAAGTGTGACTATTATCATATCAGTCACCCTCCTGAAATTCTAAGGTTCATATACATGGTCAAATTTAGGTAAGTCTGAGACAGTCTCAAACCCTGGATCCAAAGATTCTAGATTTGTGTATTTATTTAGACTTATGTGGATACTGCAGAAAGCACATCAGATAATCATAACTTAGAACATAAAATAGAAAATTCAACAGAAATCTTATAATTATATCTTATTTTTAAATTATATTTTCATAAATATAACTTTTCTTTTTGGTGAGGAAGATGGTCCCTGAGCTAACATCCTTGTCCATCTTCCTCTATTCTTTGTATATAGGAAGCTGCCACAGCATGGCTTGATGAGCAGTGTGCAGGTCCACGCATGGGATCTGAACCCGCGAACCCTGGGCCGCCGAAGCGGAGCATGCAAACTTAACCACTACACCAGCAGGCTGGCCCCTAAATATAACTTTTGAAAATGTAGATGATAAGCTTTAAAACGATCAAGCCAATGTGGTAGATTATAAAAGGACCACAAAGTCTTTCCATCCTGTGTGCTCACCCCTTTGCAATGTGACTCCACAGCTCCTCCCATCAGGAGGTGGCATCTACTTCTCTGCCCTTGAATCTGTGGCTGGCCATGTGACTTGCTTCAGCCAATGAAATACTGGCAGATATGATGCAAGCAGAGGCCTGAGGAGCAGTGGACCAATGGGGGCCGCCCTCTCTCACTGCCACGTTGCTCTTCTACCACTGTATGAATGACCCCGAGCTAACCTGCTGGATGCTGACAGACATATGGCCATCACCTTAGCTGTATGAATGACCCCGAGCTAACCCGCTGGATGCTGACAGACATATGGCCATCACCTTAGCTATATGAATGACCCCGAGCTAACCCACTGGATGCTGACAGACATATGGCCATCCTTAGCTGCCACCAGGCCGGAAGCCACATATGTGAGTGAGACCACTTGAGACATCTTGTCCCAGCCAAGCCAGCACAGCCTAGAAGAACTGCCCAGCCAATCCACAAAACTGTGAGAATAACAAATGCTTGTTGTTTTAAACCACAAAGTTTTGAGATTGTTTATTATACAGCAAAAGCTATCTGAAATAGAGGGCTGCTCGCTCTGGATGGATTAAATACATCTGTTTATCTCCATTCCCTAGCAAAATCCTAAAACTCCCTACAATAAAAGGGAAGGAATAAAAAGGGTATAAAATGATAAAGATATGGACAACAGGAGCAAAGATAATAGCAGATGAAAGATGTTAACAAATACTAAGAAGATGCAAAGTTGACAGAGGTGTGGTAAGTGACTTAACCAGAGTGGAGTAAGCTACTACCTGAGTCCTGTGGAGGGGATGGCCACAAGCAGTGGGCTCACAGCCCTACAGCAACCTGGGAACGCTCACACCTTGGAGGCACCAGGTACTGCAGAAAACAGCAAGCGGTACTAGTGAATAGACTATGTACTAAGCTGTCAGACCCCCGGGTTCCCTCCCTGCCCTAAGTAGACAAGTAGCTAGCACCAATAGCTAGCACTCTGTTCTCTCACTAAAGGAAACTGAAGATTTATTATTTAGAGAAATTCAACCCAATAAAATCCAGTCTTGGGAATCCAGGCATATTGAAGCACAGGAATACAGGGCTGCAAACAAGGGAATGAAGTGAAAGTCGCATCCTAAGATGTGGGACCCTTTGTCACCCTGCCCAGTCGTACTTTATGGACACCCTGGAGGTATTCTGAATAACACAGAAGGGCTAAAACTCCACCATGAGACACACCAACCAAAGAGCCAGCCAGCTGCCAGGGCCTCGAGTGCAGGCCTCTGGGCCACTCGCCCCACTCACCTCAGGGCATCTAACAGGCTTTCTTGTGTCTCAATTAAGATGAACAGAGAGGTCACCCAGACATTTGAGGAAAAGCCTTGAACATGAAATAAGGAGACCAAATAAACAAAAAGCCAGAAGAAAAAAAAGGAATGCAAAGAAAGGAGACACAACACAGGAAACAGCAGAAAAAAATATGTTTTCAGAGAGACAAACAGAAAAGACAATGCATGCATGAAACTTACAAAGATGCTATAAAAAAGGAATACTTATAGAACAGAAAAGAGCTCTTGCAAGTAAAAATATGAGAATTAAAATAAAAAACTTCAGTAGAATGGTCAGAATTTAAAATTGAGAAAATCACCCAGAAAGTAGAATAAAAAGACAATAAAATGCACAATAGGAGAGAAAAGGTAAGAAAACTAGGGGCTCAATCTAGGAGACACCTGACTAAAAGGCATTGCAGAACATAAAAGAGAGTGGAACAACTTATTTTTTAAAACATAACAAATTTTCCAGAACTAAAAGCCATGATTACACACAATGAATGAGTATCGAATTAGTAAATTTTAGAATACCAGGGATAAAGAGATCTGAAATTCTTGCAGAATTAAAAACAAAACAGACTATATATGAAGAATAGGGGACAAGAATATCATTTAACTTCTCAAAAGTAACACTGAATGCTAAAGACAATGTTTTCAATATTCTGAGAGAAGATGATTTCCAACCTAGGATTAAACATCTCACCAAACCATCAAGAGTAGCACACAGAATGAGGATATTTTCAGACACTGCTGCCTGTACACTCTTACTAGGAAGTTAATGGAGGTTGTGCTTTGCCAAATGGAGGGCACAGAACGAGAGAGGGGAAGGAGAGAAAAAGCCCTGCCAAGAAGAATAGTAAAGGGAGATCCGAGGGGAGCAGCTGCTCCACAGGAACAAGCTGGTTGGGAGTGGAGACTTGGGAGGGAGGGAGGTCTCAGGGGAAAAATTAATTAATGGATTATCTGATGCATTCAATAGTGAAAAATAGTATTGAGAGGGGTTTTAATTGATATTTTAGAGCACATGAGAAGAAAAAGTCCTAGAAAACTAAGCAAATGAAAAAGGCAACTTTTTTCTTCAGGGAATGCTATATAAATAGGTAAAAAAAAAAAAAAAAAGACTATGTCTTCATAAACGTTTCTTGGCTCAATGCAAACATCATTTACATGGTCATAATAATTTAAACATTGACCGCTGATTTAGCCAAAAATTGTGATATAACTTTTGGAATGAAGGGGAGAGAAAAAGTGGGGAGGGAGGGAAGTAGAGGGGATGACACAGTTAAATGTTCATCTATGTTTAAGAAGTCAAAAGATAACTTTTAAAACAGGAATGAAGAACAAGCAGTAAAAAAATATTTTTTAAGACTTTGGAGGCCGGCCCCGTGGCTTGGTGGTTAAGTGAGCGCGCTCCACTGCTGGCGACCCGGGTTCGGATCCCGGGCTCGCACCGACGCGCTGCTTCTCTGGCCATGCTGAGGCCGCGTCCCACATACAGCAACTAGAAGGATGTGCAGCTATGACACACAACTATCTACCGGGGCTTTGGGGGGAAAAAAATAAATAAATAAAATCTTTAAAAAAAAAAAAAAAGACTTTGGAGACCACCAGAAAAGAACTAAAATACTTAAAGTGGTTCACATAAAACAAGGTTATGTATGGATTGGTTGATGAAATATTGTGACCAGAGGCTCACGGGAACCCCACCCTGTACCCGCACCAGAAGCAGTGGTTTGGTATTTGCTCCTTGAGTGTTTGCGGCCACTTTATAGAACGTAACTACCATGAGGAAGAGTGGACTGTAATCACTGCTGCAGCTTTAGGACCCCAGTCCAGCTGGAAGAGAGGCCCTCGGGCACGGAGCTGTCCATGGTGCTGCCCAAGTGAGCGACTCAGTCTTAGGGGACCACATATCTCCCATAACTGTGTCCACTGGATTCAGGGGCCCAGAAAACCTTAATGGAATCAATGGTGAGGACTAGGGGAGAGAGGCCGATATGAAAGTCCTTTCTGTAAAGTTCTGTCCACATGTGGGTTTGTGGGGACTCTCTGCACTGTTGCCTTCCATATCTCAGTCAGCAGTGTAGCCTCCTCGCCACGGTGCTAGAAGGGACAGGAAGACAGGGACAGAGAGAGTACTGGAGGTTAGGGAGCTCTCTGCTAGAGTGGCAGCTCCCAGGGCTTGTGACCCAGGGGATTTCTTGCTGGTCAGGTCTTGAGAAAGGATGCAGGGAGGAGGGTTTACCTGTGGGAAAAAGACAGCATTGATTTCACAGGCCACACAAGGGTCCAATTACCCCTCTTGTGTTTATTCACACAGTTACTGCACCATGTGGTCCAGGGACACTGGAGGGTTTATGATCCAATGACCTCATCCGAGCAGACCACAGTGCTGACAGAGACATGCAAGGCAGCAGTGCAGGGGGTCCCCATGAACCCACATGTGGACAGAGCTTCAGAGCTTACAAAGGACTTTCATATCGGCCTCTCTCCCCCAGTCCTCACCATTGATTCTGACAGATGGAGTCACTGAGAGTCAGACAGGTTCAATGAATTGGCCACAAAGCTAGGAAGGAGTAGAGTCAGGACCTGAACTCAGGTGTGTTTCACTGCAAATCCTAACACTGCACTGCGCATCCCAGAGTCAGAATTCTCACTAGACCCTCACCTTCCCAGTTCTCGGACTGGGACTATGAGGTCTCTGTGTCTGTCTCCCTCTCCCTCCCTCCTCTCCTCCCTCTGAAGGGAGGGGGTCCCTCCCCTATCACACTCTTGCTTTCTTTAATGAGCCTTATGATATCCATCAAAAGTCATACATTCATCGGAAAAAGTAGAATAATCTTACTATTAAAAATATTAAAGGTGAAAAAGAAAAAGAAAGAAAAACTATCCTCTGTTAGGTTCAGCTCCCGTCACCTGGTGTGTTTGTTTCTAGAGCTTCCATGTGATTCATGTGGCTGTAGTCTGTGTGTCTACAGCTCCAGGTTCTGCTCTTTCACCAAACATTGTATCACATACATTTCCGTGTACCTACTTGTCTCCACAGGCATCCTTTTAAAAGATTGCCCAAGATTTGGTTTAGGACATATAGCATAATTTACCTAGATTCAATGTGGATAATTCTAGAATATTATTTTATTCTCCTTCTTCCTCATTATTATGATTATTGTTATATTATTTGTCTCATTTAATAATATAGGAAACATCTTTGTGCATAAGGCTTTTATTTTTGTATTTTTTATTTCTCTTCCATGAGGTAGATTCATAGAGGTAGGAACAGACGTTCATTTGCTTTTCTCGAAGGATAGAATGACTTTGTCCTCTGTGACACAGGAGAGCTCCGAGGTCAAAGCACCCTGCCAGCTTTAGCTGGCACCACTTTGTGCCAACTTCACTGGAGCAGAATGTATGTAGAATGAACTGCATCCATGCGAGGTGCACAACTTGATGAGCTTTGATGGCTGTGTACACCTGTGAAACCACCAGCACAATCGAGAAACAGAACGTTTTGGGGCAACCACCTATCTGCTTTCTGTCACTCTAGTTTTGCCTTTTCTGAAACGTTATGTGAATGTGATCAGACCGTTTGTAGCCTTTTATGCCTCACTTTTTTTGCTCAGCATGATTTTGAGATTTATCCATAGTGCTGTGGATCAGTAGTTCGTTTTTATTCCTGGTAATAAAACTGGTCCATTGAATGGCTATATCACGTTTCATGTGTCCATTCTCCTGGTTCCAATTTGGGGCTATTATAAATAAAGCTTCTATGAACAAAAAATAAATAAACCAAGTGGTTCACCGTCTCTGGATGCTGGTCTAGGGGAGAGGCAGGGTACAATCAAACTGTTGCTTCTTGTTAGAAGCTGTCGTTAGCATTACTTAACTTTTTAAACCTTGTGCATGTATTGCTTTGATAAAATAAAATTAGTGTTAAAATAAGAGCTCTTAAGAAATAAAGTAAAGATTTACCAACCTTTTGTCTCAGTTCATGTGTATCACTGGAAATGAATTCAATCACGTATGGCATCTCAATAGACATACTCAAAGAGAAGCTACCAAAAATGAAGAGAAAGTTGTCTTAGCCTAATATCTTAAATATGAAATAACTACAATAGTAAGTTGTTTCATATAATTGAGTAGTTGTTTCATATAATTTTAAATGAAAATTTAAACCATAGCACTAGCATTCATTGAGTGATCGTCAGGTTTTGTATCTGAGGTGCCAACCTTTGCTGTGGTCCTATTTCCTTTACACAAATCTTCTGCACTGTGTCCTGTTAAAAGAGAAATTTACATGTGTAACTGAGTATCTACTGCGTTCCACAATGAGACTAAGCTGAATGAAACGTCACCAAGGCCCAACATACAGCAGCAACAAGACAGCTGGTGGCGCTCTGGAGTAGAGAGACAGGGCACTTGCTCATGGACTACCGGTAACTTCTAAAATGAAGTTTTAAAGCTGATATCAGGGATAATTTATGACTATTTTTGACAGAGTTTTTCAACTATACATATGTCTATGTGTGTGTGCACACACAGACATATATATGTATCTATACATGCACACACACATATACACACAATTTATATGAATACATACAAAGTAGGAAGTCTGGAAGGATATATACCACAGTGTTAACCAGCAGCTTTGGGCTATCTGTGGCCATGGAATGAAGAATGGTTCACATTTTCCGCTTTGGCTTATTTGCACTCTTTATGCTTATCTAAAGTCTTCATGATGAACGTGTAGTACAGACACAAAAATTAAGTGACTGAACAGAATAAAAATATCATGCCCATTGAGCATATCTATGTCTTTATTTTCATTTTATAAACATTACACGTGCCTAAATGCATAAATGTCAGTAAAACTGACTCTATGCCAAAAAGATTAGATTATTTTAGATATTTTTTCTTCCTTACGCATAAATCACACACACAAAAAGCTTCTTTAAGTCTTATCATGAGCATGCGTACCTGAATGTTTTCATTCAAAGCTTTGTCCTGTTGCCAGGGTGCTACGGTGGCGGGCATGAAGAAGACGGCAACAGTGCCTTGGATGCTGAGTTCTGTGATGTAGGTAATTTTGATAAGGACCTTAGCCTTAGGGGGTAAGTTTCCAACACTTACAGTAAAAATATCCTGAAATAGAAACATATTACTTAGCCTGTAACTCAAAAGCATATCCATTCTATGCTAGTTAATCCTTCCTATTACATAAACCACTTAAATTACAATCTGCCAGATTCTTCCTCAGAAAACGGGAATAGAGCGTACAAGACAAGCGCTGGTAAAGCTAAAGGAGGATCCTGGAGCCATTTCCCAATGAGGGGACAGTGTGATGTCTACGGGGGCATAGCAGGATCCTGCCCTGACTGGGGAGCAGCACCCAGTGGCCTCTCTGCACCAGAGGCCCCACGTGCAGGACTCTGCCACACAGACAGTCTCCACACAGCCCCTTCTTGAAGGACCGGTGGCCTCTCTGACTCCACAGCGTCCAGCACCAGTTCCACCAGTGGCTGTCCAGCTAGACCAGTTTTCACTAAGCTTGGCCCTCACTTAATTCTTTTACCCTATAGTAAATTCATCATTTTATTTTTTAGAAAAGTATTTCATTTTCTTTTAATGGGGTATTGATAATCACTGCATAAGGAGACAACCTCATGACTAATCAGGGCAGAAAAAACAGAGGCTAGATGTATTTTTACTGATACCTACACAGAGAACCTCTTAAGACCTCCAGTCACATCCTCCATTCTACTTGATCATGCTGCCATGAAAAGTCAGCATGTTTAGATTCGGAGTGTATAATATTAATGATTAATATACATTTAAGAGATAAATTATTACGTTTGACATCACAAATATCCATTTGCAGGATGGGAACAAACAATGAGAGAATCTTATTAAACAGTTTATAGTGCTTGCCCTTAAAAGAAGTGCATAAAAATCTGGGGTTCATTCGATAGACTGGCACTTAATAGTGTGGGGTTGCAGCTCTGTTTCTGTGTAGGATATATATGGACGCAAGATGTCATTTCCATTATAAGAAGCCGGATAATCTACAAAAGTGTAACTTGTCTTGAACTGTCAGAAAGCTGAATTCCAAAGAGTGACAAGCCCCTCTGAGGACAGATGGGACACGCGAACTGAGTGATTTCCTACAGGCTAAGAGTGGGCTAGCATCTGGTCTAGACTGACAGGGCGTTCTCGACACAGGGGAGTCTGCACTCATTCAGAAGCTTCTTTCCACCAACGCTGGAAAGGCAGCCTCTCTCCAGCCTTGGTTTTGGCACTGAGATTTTCTCTTTATTTTCCCATTAACTCTTTATCTAACCTTTTCTGTTACTTCCTCACTTAAATATTTGGGATTACAAGCTAGACCTCTATCATTACAAACAGCAGATTAAGAGTTATGAGTCAGATATGTACTGGCTGCCATGGGAGCAGAAAGCAATGGCACCCAACCTTTCCTGGGGGGTGGCAGGAAAAGCTTTAGTTTTCCCTTAGATGAAGAGATGTTTAAGCTAAGATTTTAAAAATAATTTTTTTAAAAAAATCAAGCAAACAAATGGAGTTAGAGCATTCCAGCTAGAAGAACAAGGGCCTCTGCAAATGGCATTATGTTTTTGGGAACTATGAATACCTCAGGCTGATTGGGGCATGAAGTGGGAAGAAGAAAGTAGTGTGATGAGATTGAAAAAGTGGCAAGACCACGCCTTGGAGGGTCTTCCACACCATATTAATGAGCCAAGGGGACAATGACAGGCCCCAAATTAAAGTAACAGTGATAGGAACGGTGCTGACGTTGGCAGATTCCACAGATATCTAGTAGGAAACTTCAATAGACGATTAATTGGAAACGAGTAATGGAGGAGAGGGAAAGGAAGACATGAAGGATGACTCTCAGCTCTCCTACTTGGCTGACTGGGTAAATGGTGACACCATTGTTAAGACAAGGAAAACGGGGAGGAAGCAGTCTGGAGGGGAATGGGCTGAGATCATCTTTAGACACATTACCAAATAAGTATGTGGTTTTTAAAATATATTTTTATTTTTAATTATTTATTTCTTTTAATGAATACTCTACCCTGTTCTTTTTAACCTGACTTCAAAATGTATTAAATGAAAGATTAATTTATGTATATACTAAAGGTGGGCCAATATAAATTTGAGTCTAGTCATTTAGACAGACTATTTTTTGTGCCTTAACCCAAGGAATCTTAGAGAAAGAAAAAACTAATTTTAAACTAAATTAGACTTAAGCTTCCTTAAGTCAATGAGCTAGGGAACTTTCTCTAGGTATGGCAGCTCAGATCCCTTTCTGCTTCCCCCTTTACCATTTAACACTTAAAGGTAGGTGCTCCTGGGCTGGCCCCGTGGCTTAGCAGTTAAGTGCGCGCGCTCTGCTGCTGGCGGCCCGGGTTCGGATCCCGGGCGGGCACCGACGCAGCGCTTCTCCGGCCATGCTGAGGCCGCGTCCCACATACAGCAACTAGAAGGATGTGCAGCTATGACATACAACTATCTACTGGGGCTTTGGGGGGAAAAAAATAAATAATAAAATCTTAAAAAAAAAAATAAAAAGGTAGGTGCTCCAGGGCTGCATTCCTGGATAATGCCCAGTTTGCCACTATGCCATCTCAGGGACTTCCATGATGACTCCCAGAGCCCCACGTCTAGTGCAGACCTCTCTCCAGAGCTCCTGACTAAATAACCAGCTGCCTCAGACACCTGTCCCCACCAGTCTCTTAAACTTATTATCTCCTCGTGCCCTCATTCCCTCCATACCCACATAGAATCTGCTCCTCTCAAATACCTACCTTGATGAACACCCACATCAGAATGGTCCAAGTATCATTTTTGACTTGTCTCTCTGCCACATCCTCCCACCCTCCAATCTTTAACCAGTGCTGCACATTCTACCTAAAATCTTCACATCTTTTGTATCTTTTCCATTGCCACTGTCACTATTTTAGTTCAAGTCCTCATTATACCTCTTGCCTAGATTACCACAATAGTCACCAACTGGTCTCTATTATGGACTGCATGTTTGTGTCCCCCCAAAACTCATATGTTGAAACCCAAACACCCAATGGGATGGTATCAGGAGGTAGGGCCTTTGGGAAGTAATCGAGTTTAGATGAGGCCATGAAGGTGGAGCCCACATGATGGAATTAGAATCCATATAAGAAGAGAAAGAGACTAGAGCTTGCTCTCTCTGCCCTATGAGGAAACCAGGAAGAAGATCTTCATAGGAATCCAACCATGCTGGTAACATGATTTTGGACTTCCCAGCCTCCAGAACTGTGAGAAATAAATTGCTGTTAAAGCCACCCCATCTACGGTATTCTTGTTATAGCTGTCCAACCTAAGACAGTCTTCCCTGCCCCAAGTTGTCCCTCAGAGCACTCCAATCTTCTCATTACCACTGAGTGTTCTTTCTCAAAGGCAAGTCTTACCAGTGTTACTCCAGCCAATCCAAAATACTTCTATTTTCCCAAGGAATTGTGCTCTTTCAGGTCTCTTAACTACCTGTACACGCATGTTCCCTCTGCTTGCAAGGCCCTTACTTCTTAATTTTTCTGGGGAATTCCTACTTATCTTTCAAGACTGAGCTTGAGGGCCTTTGTCCTGGGGAAGTCTTCCCTGACTGTCTACTGCCTCGTTGTGCCACTACCACATTCAATACACGTCTCTGTACTGCATGTGTCCACACATCACACTGACTTGTTGAGTTTGCTTTCCACACAAGACTCTGAGCTCCCTGTGGGACCATCTGTTAGTTTTCAACCACTAGCATCCGGCACAGGTACTAATGTTGGTTTAGTTGTTGAACTGGAGAAAGGGGTAGTCAACAAGTCAAACTGCAGGGGGTCATTAGGGATGGCTGTTGTCTGGCATTTGGGAGACTGCAGGAAACCTTAGCGGGAGCATTTCAGTGGCCTGATGGGGGTCACTGCAGTACACTGAGGAGTGAATGGTAAGTAGGAAAACAAGTAAGTCTTGTGCTGAAGGGAAAGAGAGTAACGGGGTGGTCATCTGAGAGGAGAAGGAGAGATAAAGGGAGGGTCTGCTTTATTTTTTAGAGTAGATAGGGCAAGAAGAAAATGCAAGCAATGAGGGAGAAATTGGACATACAGATGAGAGGAAATAATCGATGGAGGAAGTACTAGGAAAAGGTTACATGAGAAGGGATTAGCACTAGCAATAATCGGAGGGGAAGGGGGGATGAAACTGAGGATATCATTTTTGAGTTGGAGGGAAGGAAAGCTAAAGGAATTTGTGATTTATAATCATTTTTACTTGAAATAACAAGAGGGGTCACCTATTGATAGTAGCGGAAATAGAGATAAGATTGCTAGTTAAGGAGAACTATAAGGGATTGAAATAGCTGCTGCTGAGAATGAAACAAAGAAGCTAACCGGGGAGAAGAAAAGGACTGTGGATGAGCAGTGAGAAGACTCGCCACAGGGAGGAGTGCGGGGTCTTCCCTGCAAGACACGCTTCTGCCAACTCGATCCGCGTTTCTGATATAATGTCTGTAATCTCAAGTATCCCCACACAACATTCAATCCCCTGGATGTCTAAAGCCAACTGGCTAGTCTTCTGATAGTCGGGAACATTATACATATATATAGCATAGATATACAATATATATAACATTAATTAATATATATAACATTAACATATATAAAATATAAAAAATATTACATTGTTAGTGCTATATATATTGTGTATATATATATAGTGTATATACATGTATAATGTTCCCGACTATCAGAAGACTAGCCAGTTGGCTTTAGACATCCAGGGGATTGAATGTTGTGTGGGGATACTTGAGATTACAGACACTATCAGAAGACTAACAAATAGATAATATGTATTTACATAATATATTAAACATATAATAATACATATATAATACGGATATACTAATTATTGTATTTATTATACAATAATTATATATAATCATTATATATTATATTAATAGATATTAATATAATTTATATAATTACTATATTAATTTATGTTATTTATATATTATTATATGATTATTATACATTATATTATTAATATAAAATATTATAGTATGAGAACATTATAGTCACTGGATGGCAAACTGCATTCTTAGAGACCCAAAGGCTCTGGTTAGCAAAGGTTCTGACCAGACTTTACCCACAGTTAATATCTTTTGTGATATTCTGTTCTCCTGTGGATCACATTTCTAGGGAACTATGTTAGCATCAAGGAGGAAACGTGCAGACCAATTCATTTATAACAATAACCCCACACCGTTAAGTGGCAGCCTGTCAAGTGAATGCCAGGCTTTTGTACATACGCTTCGGCTGGAGGGTAGTGTTATTAACTATTTAACAATGACCTCTTCCTTGCTTATTCCCATTCTGCAAATAGATATCTTAGATGTCAAAAGTAATAATTTATCCCTTAAATCTATATTAATCTTTAATAACTCCCCCTTCAAACATTAAATTTTCACACTACTAGGGCAACATGTCATCCTCAGAGAGATATCTGAAGCACATGGCCTTTCTTTAAAAACAACTGAAATATCTACACTAGAGATAGTGGTTAGGAACCAACTGCATGCTATCTAGTATCTGCCAAAGGCATCACAGGCACATTTAAAACATCTTATATTTAAGAAAAGAAATCTAGTGGACATGATAGTGTTCCTTCTTCTAGATTCTTCACATTCTATCCCTATGAAAGCAAATAATCAGAAAGAAAAGAACCTGGACCTATCTCAGGACCCTACAGAAATGCCTCCCTGGGTTACGATTTGGTGAAAATTGGATAAATTGTTAGGTGAGCTTGGTTATAGCAAAAATGTAAATATATTACAGTCTTTGAGCAGAAGATGAAAATTATGTATCCTAAATGTTTTCCTTTTGTTGTCACTTCTGGGAAACTCCATTCTCAATGACTGAGTTTGGTAATATTGAGGCCATTTCCTCCTTTATTTAGATGAGTCAAATGGGTCTGATCAGCTTGACCTCCCCTTGCTCACAGCAAGTGAAACTCTAGGGCCTAAAATAGCAAAAATTATCCTAGTTTCTGGTATGAATTTCATATTTCAAATAATTTTCCAACTCTTTTTCCCTTTCTAGTTAGTATGCTAGACTAATGATAAATAGCAAACTTACAGGTGAATCCTGATCCATCAAGTAAGCACCATGGCCTTGACTGACTGCTTTTCTGTATTCTCGGTGGGCTGCTTCCTTCTCTTTAATCTGGAAAAGATTATTTTTATACCAGTCATGATAAGAATAGTGATTTCAGACTTTAATAAGGAAAATTTCATCAATGTTTATTAAAAGCCAGGCAAAAACAGAAAACAAAGAGTCTAAGATGAACGGAAACATATAAAGTGATCATCAAAATGCACTTATCTAATAAGAATCTGAATCTGAATCAGAAAAGGCCAACTAAAGAGGCTTCTTTTTAAGTTGAGACCAAAATATTTCAGAGTCAATAGTGAAAAAAAAAAGTTTGATTGGGACTTCACGTTGAACAAAAAAAACAATAAATTAAGGTTATCTCAAATTTAATAAAATGTGAATTATTATTGCAACTGTGGGCCAATCCTTAGAATAAACAAAGAATGAATCAACTGTTCTTTCTTTTGGTACAATTTTTCTTAAAAAGTCACAACAAGAGCCTTCATTTTAGTTTGACTTTTACAGCAGAGTGCAGAGAATCAGTTTTCGCAAAAAATATATAAGGGCTTCACCAATTTTCCAGGGTGCCTCTGTTAAACTTTTGATATCGAAATCACTCTTTTTTGATAAGTGTCTAGGCAAAGAATTTGCAAGGCACTGACCAATGAAAACTAGACAGGTATGGACAGAAACCAGTCAATCAGGGAGTGATGTTTGAGTGGAGGCTAATCGTATAAGTGCTTGGTTTTTCAAAGAATATTTTGGTTTTATGATAAGGCTGCTACTCAACCTTATAGCTATGGGGACTCAGATAATGAAGATTTGGGTAATTGGGAAACTGACCTTGAAACCAAAGAGCAGTCACAATGCATTTTCTCCCCTTACCTCTCCTACTATGTGCTTCCCATTGATGAACGCTTCAAAACCACACACGGCCGCCTTATCATCCAAAGGAAAAATATATTTTGCCTCAATGGGCACATGATTTTGATTTGTGTATGTCTGGAAAACAATGACCTGAAGAAGAAAAAAATCCATATATTTGATGAAACCATATGGAACAACACTTGCAGGAACAACTATTAATGAAAACTATTATGCATATTTTCTTTAAATTCCTAGAATTTTTATCATGTCCCTCAAGTTCCCAACCCTGGCTTCAGGAGTTAGAGCATCCTACCATTGCAATGTAGAGTCCACATCACATGATAAAATGCACCAGCAGCCTGTTTAGGTAGTTCATACATGCCTGGCTGGAATAAAAGTCACTAGAAGAAGCATTACAAACACTGGCTTAACAGAAGCAATGCAGCTTTCATTAAGATGCCGAAAAAATAGCCCCTTTTATGTGTGGGCCTTGGTGTCACATGGGCTCAGAGACTATTCTAGAAAAGTTCTTCTCTCTGGTCTGCTTTCAGTTCTTGGCATTTCCTCCTTTACCTCTTTATACACAGCCCTCTGGCAGCTTTTCTCATCATCCTCATCTCTTCCTGTCTAGCTGACTCCTGACCCAGTCTTTTCCACTGCTATCTGCTGTCTCTATCATTATCAGATTAATTTCTAAATGGACCATGTTTATCATATCACTCCCTTGCTCAGAAAAAGGCTAGAGTCTTGAAATATTTGAAAATTTAAAAAAAAAAACCTTAGATGTGTAACAAATAGCAAAATTTTAACCAAGGGGCCATAATAAGGCAAAAATATTTAATTACTTGTAATCAATAATCTCTGAGAAGAGACTGAAGTGAAAATTGAAAAAAAAAAAAAGCAAACCAAATTCCAAAAAGCCGTCTACAACTGAATTTACTGTAAGCTGGGCTGCCCCCAGGGTTTGTGGGGCACCAGAAAAAAATTTTTAAGGGGCATCTCTCTACTTAAATAATTTGAGTCTCCCCCAATAAGCTGGTCAGCACCCTCCAGGAGACCCAATCTCTTGCAATTCTGCAAATGAAAGCCTTGCTGACTGGTGGCAGCCACCCACTCACCAGGTGGTTCCCCTAGAACTGGGGACTGGCCATGGCCCAAGATGATCCCATAGGCTCAAATCCTGTTCTTGGGTGTCTGGGTGACCCTTAGCAACGATAGAAGGTTAGAGAGCACCCGGCAGAAGAGAACTGGGCCTGGAGGCAAGCAGATTACTGCCTGGAAAGATGTCACACACTTTCCTCGTGCACAGAACTCCCTCCATCCCTCTCTTGGACATCCACAGTTTTACCAAACCCCTCAAAGGCCCATAGGCTCAACACATAATTGATGAGTAGGATCACTATTTAACTGTATCTTGGTTTAGGTAAATGTTTTCATCCTACTCTGTCAATGTCCTGCCTGCATCTACTAGCAGTTCTGTCTTTGCATATGAGTTCCCAGAGGTCAGGCCTATGTCTGCTTCATTCTCTTTGCACATCACATTGTACGATGGGCACTCAGAAAGTAAGAAATTTTAGATAATGATGATAAAAGTACTTTTACTAGGACTTAGAAGAGAAGCTAATACCCTGGAAAAATTTTTGACATCTGAATTTTCCTCCTTCAAACAAAACCATTATTTTAGTTTAGTTTAGTTATTAAATTAAAAACATTAAACTCATTCCAAGAAGAGTCAAATGTGTGAGCCATGAACATACAAATTCCCTGCTGTTAGGCCTCTACTTGGACACTCAAGGTCGATCTACAGGCCAGCTGTCTAATCACAAATTAGTGAAAAATTCACTGCTAAATCATGAATTAGTTTTTGGACAGACTTCCCCATTGAAAAAGCCTCGTCAGGTTTGAAATATCAAATGGTGCAAGTTGTCCAATCCAGAGTAATACACGGAGGACAGGTGCCTCTCCTTGAACACAATCATCTGTGTTTATGCCCACTGTATGTGACAAAATGTCCTGGGCCCTTTACATTCATTATATCTAATAGTCATAACACTGATGGGCAGATATTATTATTTCTATTTTACACGTGAGGAAAGTGAGACACAAAAAGGTTAAATAACTCCCCCAAGATCGCAGAGCTGGAAAAGAATGAGCAAGGATTCAAAGCTAAGCCTTTCAAACTCCAAATCCTTTGCTTTATACAATCCATACCACAGCATAGCAGTTAATTAGGAACCTGGACTCTAGAAGCAGAATAATCTGAACTCAAATCTGTGCTTTATCATATTGTTTAATGTCTCTGAGCGTCACCCTCCTCATCTAAACAACGGGCATAATCATAGCACTTACCCTAGAGTTTTGGGGAGAATTAAGCACAGCGTGTGAAAAACTCAACCCAGGACCTGATTCATAGGAAGTGGTAACCATTGTGGTCATAGCTCCTAAATGGCTCCAAAAGGATTAGCATATGTAGAACATTTCCCACAGGTCAATATCTGAGTCTTCCCAAAGACTATGACGTCCCCCTAAGCTACTTCAGGGATGTGAGTATGGACCAGATTGGGCCCAGGGGGTAGTGATCAGATATATCCAAACTAGTATAAATACCATGAGTATGGTAAGAAATTTTCACATATTGAGGTATATGGGGTAGCTATTCTGGATTAAACCTGGTTCAGTTGGAACTAAAGCAGCCTGACTTACAGCCTATCAAACATACACTGTACATCTGCTTTAACCATTAAAGTAAAGAATGCATTAAACATTATCTCAAAGTCAAAGAATGCACTCTTTGAAGATAAGGATGCATACTTTCCTACAATGCCAGTATGGGTAATGCCGGTATCAGTACTCCTGAAGATAAGTTTCCTTTATTGGACATTAGGGTCATGCTGACCTGCTAATCTGCAACTAAATATCTCTTTGAAACTTTGATGAATATGTATCCCGAATACATATTCAAGATGAATACATATGTTCTTTGTTCTAAAAAGGTATAAAACTGTACTGAAAACCATGCTTCTCTGGAGCACTTTCTTCCTTTGTGAAAGCTTCTCTCCCAGGTTATAATCCTCAACTTGGCTCACATAAAATTCACTTTCTCTCTCTTATCTATAGAATGGTTATTGGTTATTTGCATCGACATTTCTTGGTGTAGTCAGCAGGATTTCAGAGAAACCCACCTGAGACCACCTGAAGTCTACTTTGAACTGGGGCTTGGTACCAGCATGGGCCCCCTAAGCCCCTCGGGCTTCACCGCACTCTTTGGGCACCTCGGTAAGTTCTCCTGAAATCTGGACCTCCTTATTTAAGTCGAAGATCCTAACTTTCACTTGAGCTGTTTTAAGTCATAAGACTAGGTGTCTTAAGGGGGTACCAGGACATACCCCAGGTAAGAGGAACCTAGGGGGAATTTCCTAGGCCGGTGGAGCCTAGGGGGAACTTTGGAGTGAATGGGGCAGGCTGACCTTTTTACTTTGGCTTTAAATTGGAAAGAATTGTGTCTACAAAGTCTGAACAAATTGTTTAAAAGCAAAATGAGAGAGTGAACTCGTTTACCTCAGAAGACAAAGAACACAGCTCCTTCTAGCCATAAGGCATTCTCAGGTGACTGAGAACCTAGTGGGAGTGTCTGAGGTTGAGCCTCATAACGTGCAGCGGTCTCATAGGGAATTTCATCATGATCATTCACTTTAAGTAGCTGATAGCTCATCCAGGAATGCACAAATAAGGATTGGTCATTTAGTGCTCGCAGCCCCCATGGTAGTTTTAAACTGCTGGCGGGAGAAACTGAGACACATAAAAGAGAGTGTCCATGTACTTTTAGGAAGTGACACTCATAAGCAGCATACTTCTGACCACTACACTGTCCTTAGAAATTGTTCAGACTTTATATTAAAACAAAACTGAAAGAAAATGGGAAATCGTGCTTCGAATATCAAGAAGTTCCTGAATGGGCAGCCTCCCCCTGGAACTCTGTCTGGCTTGATGTACAATATGTATGGAGCTGATACTTGCAAGTGCTTAACACAATGGGGATAACTATAAATGGCTGGATATTTGGACCAAGAGAACCCAGGATAATTTGAAATTACAGTGGCCATTTTGGGGCTCCTTTGAACTTCCAAAACTTGTCTCTTTGTGCACCAGATTTAAGAGCCTTGGAACAGACATATTAAACGCAGTCTTTCATCTTTAAAGAGTCAAGTGGGCCACCTTCAAGCACAACTACTCAAAAACTAAAGGTTCTGGAAGTTGTAAATATTTACAAAGAACAGCAAAATCTTACTAAGCTTGTTTAGTGTCCTGAGAGCTTGGCTTGATAACAAGTCAGGTTGGGGGCCCCAAAATATGGTTGGACAAAAATGCAGTTGCACCCCATTTGCAGTCAGCTATGGTCAGACAGAAATGTGGGTTGCACTCCACTAGTGGCTAGGTTCTATCAAACTGCTGCCAGCCTCAGGGGAATTACATTGACCATTGGAAGGAACATTCCAATTAGATAAGATCACTTAAGAAGTGCACTTAGGGGCAGGCCCCGTGGCTTAGCGGTTAAGTGAGAGCGCTCCGCTGCTGGCGGCCCGGGTTCGGATCCCAGGCGCACACCGACGCACCACTTCTCTGGCCATGCTGAGGCTGCATTCCACATACAGCAACTAGAAGGATGTGCAACTATGACATACAACTATCTAGTGGGGCTTTGGGGGAAAAAAAGGAGGAGGATTGGCAATAGATGTTAGCTCAGAGCAGGTCTTCCTCAGCAAAAAGAGGAGGATTAGCATGGATGTTAGCTCAGGGCTGAACTTCCTCACACACAAAAAAAATAAAATAAAAAAGAAGTGCACTTAAAAGCAAAGCCTTCAAAATTCCAAAATAAGCTTATTGAAATTTTTGTGGCAAAAAGATAATAAAAAATTAAGTTATAAGAAGTACCTAAAAGAAAAGTCTATCAAGTTATGGCTTTACAGACACCCCCATAATCCACCTTTGAAGGAGGGCCTAATATGAGCCCCTTCCAGAGTTGACAGGATTCAGAGATTTTCCAGGAAACTGCTATGTTATTTCCTTAAACAGTCAAGGGGAAACTAAAATTAAACAGAGTTGTTTAATGCTGTCAGGAACAGTTACTGTTTGTCCCAGCTGAAACCTGACAAGATATTTGAAAGGATTTAGTAACTTATGATCAGAAATTTGGCCAAATTGGAAGCTGACATTCAAAGCCTGATAGGAATTTTTTTTAGGCCTTCTTCCTTAAATTAAGATAAAACTATGTACCCAGAGGGAAAAAGGAAGTTAAGGATAATGTAATTGGATGTGCATGTCAGTCCTCTGATAAGTAACTAACCTCCCTTGTTTATCTCAAAAACTTGTTACCTCTCCAGAGCTACTATCTAGACCATCCCAGATTCCTAAGACTGAAGAAATAAAAGGGGAAAAGAAGCTTTTAAAGATGCAGGCTGCTATGGAAGCACCCTTGCCCAAAAATCTAAGGAAAATTTAAAAAACGGAGGCTATAAAATCTTTGTTTGCATCTATCCGTGTGTTTATGTGTGTGTCTATATATGTATCTTGTAAACATGTTAAATTTTTCTACCTCCAGATGGTATTATTAAGACTAGTTTATAAGAGGGCTCTATTTAACTGGCTTAAAGTAAGCACTTATATAAATTACTTCTAAATAAAAAAATATATTAACCCAAATGAATTTCAGGATCACATGATCTAGTAAAATATTCAGTATTAAATGTTTTGTGCCACACTGAGAAATTTTCTAGGAGGAAGCATATGTTTCTAGACAGTATTTGTGAGCCTGCCAATACACAGGATACTAACGCAAAATAATAAGAAAACATCTCTGTATACAAGAAAAGTAAGATGTACGTTTGGAGATTTCTTTTGTTTGTTTTGTTAAGAAAGGTAAATTTGTCCTAAATTACTAAGAAGGAGGGAAGACATGGGACAAATTCTGAATGTAAAAAAAGAAAGTTATAAAGGTTTGTGGAAGAAGAACCCTGAGGAAAGAATTTTGTACATGGTCAAGTTGGCTAAGATTAAAATAAATTTAATCAAGTGAATAAGTTTTAATATCAAAAGTAAGCTGGTACAAAAATTAGAATTTGGTTTTGTCTCTTAGAGGATAATTTTCCTGGACTTTTAGTCTTCTTAGGAAAGGTTTTTCCTTCACCTTTGAGTAAGTCTACCTAAAAGGCAAGGATTCTATATTTTGTCAAAATAATTTCTTATGTTCAAAAAGCTGAGGTGTCTCTATTAAGAGAGCTAAGGTTTTTTTAAAAACTTTTCACCTCTCTACGATTGCCTTTAACATCTTCTGTCGTCACTTTGGTTAAATGGATAATTAAGCATTGTTTCACAGTGACCTATGATCCTATTTGACCAAGTGTTTTAAAACCTTTTGAGGGGCCGGCCCGGTGGCACAAGTGGTTAAGTGCGCGCGCTCCGCTGCGGTGGCCCGGGGTTCGCCAGTTTGGATCCCGGGCGCGCACCGACGCACTGCTTGGCAAGCCATGCTTTGGCGGCGTCCCATATAAAGTGGAGGAAGATGGACACAGATGTTAGCCCAGGGCCAGTCTTCCTCAGCAGAAAAAGAGGAGGATCGGCAGATGTTAGCACAGGGCTGATCTCCTCACAAAAAAAAAAAAAACAACAAACAAACCTTTTGATATTTTTCACATATAGCCCCAAAATTGAAATCCTAAATAAAGTCTTTCTTTTGACCTAAAAGTCCCTGGGACTTCCCATAGAATTTGTTCTCTCTTCCTATAAAGAGGGAGATACTAAACTAATTAGGTTTATTTGGTATATTAAGTTGCATGGGAAGCATTGTCAAGTAAATGATGATAAACCTTCTTAGGTTATACTGTGTGGATAAATATTATTAATATAAGTGTCCTAAAAATTATACAAAATTCCTGAAAATCTGACATGTCCTGATATAATTCTAGTCATTATCTTAAAATGCCATAATCAAATTTCCATTTCAATTGCATTATAATATAAAGTCTTTTGTCATTTACAGACAGTTACTGCTTTACTCAGATGCTTTTACAAATATGTTTCATCTTCAGAGAAATTCATGGCAAGGACTCTGATATTTACTTCAGAACACAGGTTTCCGATGAACTTTCAGATCCTAAAACTGAACTGGATAAGTAATTACAGAACTCTAACGGAGAAACTGATGGCTTCAGAAAACTGCTAAGAAAAGAACAATTGAGGGTATTTCTAGGACTGACAGGATACTGCAGAATTTGGTTGCCTAACTCTTCACTCATTGCTCAACCTTTATATTTATTATTTAAGTCTGATCAGTCTCATTTGATTGAATGGACCTTGCTTCCAGCACCACAGGAGGAAAACGACCACTAATGCATTTTATTAACAGATTACCTTCTTACTCCTAGGAATGACCTACAAGAGACTCCTATTGATAATGCTGATCTAATTTAGTTTACAGATGGGTCCTGTTTAAAGATGAGCAGGGACACTACGGGGCTGGATATGCGATAACATACACAGTAGACATAATTGAAAGCTCTTATTTACAGGGAATAAAATCAGCACAGCAGGCCAAATTAATTGCCGTAACTCGAGCTTGTCAACTAGCTAAGGATCCGATAGCTAATGTTGATACTGACAATCATTATGCCTTCGGAGTGGCACACAACTTTCGAATGCTATGGAAACAATGAGGGTTCTTAACCTCTTCAAGACAACCTATAAAAAATGGGAAACAAGTTGCAGAATTGTTAAATGCTATACAACTACCAAAACAATCAGCAATTCTTAAAATACCAGGGCATTCCAAATCCGACCATCTTGCTGATGCTGATGCTAAGCAGGCAGATTTAAACACTTATCCTGTCCAGCCCTGAGAATGCCCACTGTTCTCTGTTAACCCTGATAACCCAGTAAGAGATTTCCTTCAACATGCTCAAGAAATCACCATGGAAAAAGAGAAACAAATATGGCAACAAAGAGGGGGAGTTTTTGACTTCGCTACACAAATATGGTTTGGATCTGATTGAAAAAAAAAACCCTATAGGACCAGTTGGAGCACAATTGCTATTACTCCAACATGTACATCATTTAACTCACTGGGCACCTGAAAAGAAGATTTTATGGGGAAAACAATATTTTTGGAAACTTTGTTCCACAGCAGCTCATAAAGCCTATGCTCATAGTACTGTACGTAGTACTGTCTTAAATATAATCCCAGTAAACCACTTTGTGAGTCACAAGGTGACTTTCCCCTTTGTAAGGGATACTTTAAGGTATGGCAATTGGACTTTGTTCAAATGTCACCATCTCAAGGATACAAATATATCTTAGTAATGATTCGTATGTTTTCACATTGGGTTGAGGCCTTTCCTTGCAGAACAGCAATGGCTTTAACAGTAGGTAAATTGTTATTGGAAAGGATAATTCCTGTTTGGGGAATTCCTACCAAGTTACACAGTGACCAGGAAACCCATTTCACTGGACAAGTAATTAAATCTATCTGTGACATTTGGCCAACAATGCAGCACTTCCACTGTGCTTATCATCCCCAGTCCTTAGGATTAGTGAAAAGAACTAATGGCACTATCAAAACTCAATTGGCAGGGCCGGCCCCGTGCTTAGCGGTTAAGTGCGTGCTCTCCGCTGCCGGCGGCCCGGGTTCGGATGCCGGGTGCGCACCGAGGCACCACTCCTCCAGCCATGCTGAGGCCGCATCCCACATACAGCAACTAGAAGGATGTGCAGCTATGACAGACAACTATGTACTGGGGCTTTGGGGGAAAAATAAATAAATAAAATCTTTAAAAAAAAAAAAAAACTCAATTGGCAAAACTTTCAGAGGCATTTAATCTCTCATTGCCAAAAGCTCTTCTGCTAGTGCTGCTCAATCTTAGATGTACACCTTTTGGTAAACATCAGCTGTCTCTTCTTGAAATAATAACATGATGCCCTATGCAATTAGATGAGGGAACGTATGAATCAACTTTGCTCAAAGGAGATATATTACATTATTGTCAGGGTCTTTTTGAGGCACTTAAAAGAAACGAAAGGTTGGTAGCTGATTCCTTTCACAGCAAGCTCCCATGAGATGAAGACCTTAAGGATCATGGCCTACAACCTGGAGATTTTGTTTATTGGAAAAGGCATCAAATAAAAGACTCTTTGCAGCCCCATTGGAAAGGACCATATCAGGTACTTGTAACCAATCCATGGGCTACAAAATTAAAGGGCATAGACTCATGGATCCACACTTCTCATTTAAAAAAGGCCCCTCCACCTGAGTGGATTTCAACTCCTGTTTCTAACACCTGACTTTGACTGACCCAGACAAATACCTCCAAACTAGGATGAGAAGAAATTTATTACCATTGTTACTATATCTGTTCTATAATTGTTATAAACAATGTAATCATAAGAAGTTACATAAAAGCACATGTGCAATGTTTGTGCAACAATCTAAAAATAATTGACAAATTATATGACCTATAAAATGCTACCCCTGTCAATATATACCTCTATGCTTATCCACTATATCCACCTATTCCCCCCACAACATGGATAACTGGACAAATTAATGAAATAAAAGCCTACCACCGAGGGACATGATGGACCCAGGGCAGGCAGCAACCACCCTGGCACCAAGAGACAATATTTTGATCATCAATGCTTTCTACTGAAAGATTATTGATCAAAAGGAGAAACTGATAAGAAATTTTCACATATTGAGGTATATGTGATAGCTATTCTGGATTAAACCTGATTCAACTTGAACTAAAGAAGCCTGATTTATGGCCTATCAAATATACATTGTTCATCTGCTCCAGCCATTAAAGAATGTACTAAACATTGTCTCAAAGTCAAAGAATGCACACTTTGAAGACAAGGATGCATACTTTCTTTCCTACAATGCCAGTATTGGTGCCAGTATCAGTACTCCTGAAGATAGGTTTCCTTTCCTGGACATGATCAGGGTCATGTTAACCTGCTAATCTGCAAGTGAATACCTCTTTGAAACTTTGATGAATATGTACCCTGAGCATGTTTGATGTGTGTTCTTTGTTCTAAAAAGGTATAAAACTGTACTGAAAACCAGGCTTCTCTGGAGTGCTTTCTTCCTTTGTGAAGGCTCCTCTCCCAGGCTATAATCCTCAGCTTGGCTCAAATAAAATCCACCTTATCTCTCATATCTATAGAATGGTCACCCGTCATTTGAGTCTACAGGCAGCATGCTCTTTTCCACCCCACCATGCCCCATTTTCCCAGTTTAAGGTGATCACTACAATTAACCTGATTTCCCACTGAAGGGATAGGAATATTACAACACTGGACTCGGATGTTCTTATTTTCCTAAGAGGTCTTTACAGTTGTTCAATGCAATCTTTAGTGTTAGAAGCCAACGATGAGATCAAATCTTAGAAAACAAATTCAGTTTTAGAATATTGAGAACTTTACAAGCTTCACCACATCTGGCCACCTACCTGCATGTGTGCCCATGACCTCTACCTTCTGTCTTGTGACCACGGATGAACAAGCTTCTGGTTGGGGCCAAGAACTGCACCTGAAGATTAGCCCTCACATTCTCCTGCCTACAAAAGGATGCATCTCTAGCAAATCCCCCCTGTGATATTGTGATTTATAATAGGAAACATATATTTGGTCTTAGAACCCATTTTTGGTACAAGAGCTCCTAAAACCCTTTGCAATTTCCTAAGTGATAAAAACAATGTAGGTGTCTTTTGATATTCATAACAAACCCCTTTGCACGACACCTGAGTTTATGTTAATGAGGTGATTTTTGGAAAACACCTAAGGATGCGGGCTGTTGCCAGGAGAATCAACCAGGTGATTAGAGGGTTAGAATTTTCAGCCCCACTCTCCAACTTCAGGGGAGGGGAGAGGGGCTGGATATTAAGTTCAATCACCAATGACCAATGATTAATCAACCATGCCAATGTAATGTAGCCTCCATAAAAACCCTAAAGGACAGGTTTCAGAGAGCTTCCAGGTTGGTGAACACATGGACATATGGGGGACAGTGGTATGCCCAGATAGCATGGAAGCTCCGCACCCTTTCCCACATACATTGCCCTGTGCATCTTTTCCATCTGGCTGTTCCTGAGTTATATTCTTTTATAATAAACCAGTGATCTAATAAGTAAAATGTTTCTCTGAGTTCTGTGAGTCACTCTAGATTATTAATCTAACCCAAGGAGGGGGTTGCTGGAACCTCTGATCTATAGCCAGTCAACCAAAAGCATAGGTAACAACCTGGGACCTGCAATTGGCATCTGAAGTGGTAGGGAGGAGAGCAGTCTTGTGGGACTGAGCCCTTAACCTGTGGGATTTGATGGTATCTCCAGGTAGATAGTGTCAGAATTGAGTCAACTGCTTAGTGGTGTGAAAACACACACATATTGTACTCTCTCTATTGGATCATCAGAGTTTTTCTCTTGCACTGGCTCACATACATGTTATGATTTCCTACATCGTAAAAGAAAACACTCTGACCCCACTTCTCTTCAGCTACTGTCCCATTTTCTCTCCTCTGTTTCCAAATTCTTTCCTTCCATTCTCTCTTGAACTGACTCTGATTAGGCTTTTACCCTCACCACTCCATCAAAAAGGTGATTGTCAAGGTCACCAATGATCTCTTCATTGCTAAATCCAATGGTCAAGTCTCAGTCTTTATCTTACTTGATCTATCAGCAGGCTTTGACAGAGTTGACCATTCTTTCCTCCTCATTCAACTTCCAGAGAAGCCGGTTTCCCTTGTGTGTGTATCTCACTGGCTGTTCCCTCTCAGTCTCCTTTGTTGATTCAGCCTCATCCCCCTGTCCTCTAAATGTTGGTCTTCTCTTCTCTCTCTAACTGATTCTCTTGGTGACCTGATGTGGTCTCATGGTTTTAAGTAGTATCTAAATACTAGTGACTCCCCAATTTATAACTCCCAGCTGGAGTTAACTCTTCGCTGAACTCTAGACTCAAATGTCTAGCTGCCTATTTGGCTCTTCCATCTGGCCATCAGCATCTTACATTATATGGCCAAAGATGACCTCCTGATAGTTCCCCCACTCTACCCTCCTACTGCCTTTCCCATTTCAGTAAGTGCAAACACGTTTGATCCTTCTGGCTACTCAGGCCAAAAACCTTGGCGTCATCCTTGACTCCTGACTTTCTCTCATCTTCCATATCCATCAGCGAACCTTATTGGGTCTACCTTCAAACCTTTGCCAGACCCAATGACTTCTTACCACCCCCACTGCTAACATTTTGGTCCAAGTCACCAACATCCTTGACTGAATTACTTCAATAGTTATGTACTTTTGATGCTGTGGTATGCTCCCAGATGTCCCTTTCAGGACCAAGGCTTCTGGGAGTGTCATGTGCTGAGTTCCTCCCCAGACCTGTTTTCGGCCAAAGGTGAACCGTCTCACTCAAGCTTCTGACCCCTCCCCAGCGGCAGCCACATCCAATGACTGGTCCCTGTGGGAGCACAAAGCCCAGCCCCCTCTCCTCATCTCTGAAGGGCTACCCCGGCTTCAGAGATCGGCTGAGGACTCTGGTACGCCTGTGTCATGTTCAATGTCTCCTTCTGCCAGGTCCTGTCTCCCTCGCTTTCTTACAGGTGTTGCTTCCGAGGGCACTTCTCAACAATCTTCCTGAAAACAAATTTTCATCTAGAGTCTGTTTTACAGATGACTTGACCTAAGATGTCTCCTAACTTCAGACTGTCCTCAACATGTTGGCTGGTGTGACTCTGTGAAAATATAGGTCTGATCACATCACTCCTCTGCCAAACCTCTTCTCAAGGTTTCCATTTCACTCAGAGTTAAGGACAGTATGTCTTGTATCCTGATGTGAGCTGACCCCCCCCCCCCACCTCTCTGACTCAATCTCCTACCATGCTTCCCCTTTCCAGTCTCCTCCACCACAGTGGCTTCCTTGATGTCTGTTGATCACATCAGGCTTGCTCCCACCTCAGGGCCTTTGAACATGCAGTTTCCTCTGCCTGGAATGAGTGTTCCCCAGACGTCCACATGGTTTAGTCTCCTACTTCCTACACATCTGTACTCAGATGTCACCTTCTCAGTGCAGCCTTCCTTGGCCACTCTATTTACAAGTTCAAACCCCTCCCTCTTGTGCAGTTCCTATTCCTCCTTGCTTTGATTTTCTTCTTTAGCACCTATCACCATCTAACATATTATGTACAGTCATGTGCCATATAACAATGTTTCAGTCAACGACAGACTGCACATATGATGGTGGTCCTCTAAGATTAGCACCACATAGTCTAGGTGTGTAGTAGACTATACCATCCAGGTTTACGTAAGTATACTCTGTGATGTTTGCACAATGACAAAGTCACCTAATGACACATTTCTTAGAATGTGTGCCTGTCATTAAGCAACACATGACTGTATCTTATTTATTCATCACGTTTATTGCCTAGTCCCCCAATAAAATGTATTCTCCATGATGGCAGAGTTTTTGTATTGTTTGTTGCTTGTTCAATGCCTAGAGCCTAGAACAGTCCCTGTTACGTAGAATTTTAGAAATGCACGTTTTGTTTAGTTCATGTAACTATAATCACATTCTCATTTATGATCTACGTCCATTTAGTGTAAGTATCGAAAAACCACAAAGAGCATACCTGGGCTACAAAGTCTATAATTTTCCCCTTGATGTGAACATCCTCAAGAGGAACTGAATTCCCAGAGGTATCCTGAAGGCCAGACTTGATGTTGCTGAAAGGTTTGGTGTCTGGTAACTGGTAATCTACGTATTAAAAATGATAATGTTAGCTTTCAAAACCATCCCTGCACTCTCTATTTTTGTTACCTTGATCTTTATTCCTTCCCCTTCCCTTCATACACTATATTTAGGAAAAATGGACAAATAGCATTTTATGATTTTTTTTATTTTTTTGAAAGGATCATTTTTTTTTTTTTTTTTTAGATTTTATTTATTTATTTTTCCCCCCAAAGCCCCAGTAGATAGTTGTATGTCATAGCTGCACATCCTTCTAGTTGTTGTATGTGGGACTCGGCCTCAGGATGGACGGAGAAGTGGTGCCTCGGTGCGCGCCCGGGATCCGAACCCGGGCCACCAGCATCGGAGCGCGCGCACTTAACCACCAAGCCACGGGGCCGGCCCCCATTTTATGATTTTTCAATAGGCAATTCTGAGAAGTAAGTGAACCCACATAGAAAAATGGGGGCAGCATTCTCAACAGATACACTTCTGCCTTTTTAATCCAGACACTTTGAGGAGTCATCTTGAAAATTTAGAGTCACGCTATTACTTGAAAGATATAGATTTAAACGTACACACAAGTACACAGAGGTCTTAAGAATATCTAAATAAGTGTGGCTTAAGCATGAATCTAGATATCTGCATTCCGGGCCAGCCCGTGGCTTAGCGGTTAAGTGCATGCGCTCCGCTGCTGGCGGCCAGGGTTCACATCCCGGGCGCGCATCGACGCACCGCTTCTCCAGCCATGCTGAATCCGCGTCCCCCATACAGCAACTAGAAGGATGTGCAGCTATGACATACAACTATCTACTGGGGCTTGGGGGGAAAAAATAAATAAATAAATAAATAAAATTATAAAAAAACAAAACAAAACAAAAATAGATATCTGCATTCCCTGACTTGTAATTTTGAATTGGTTAGTCACTGTTATTTATTGTGCCACAAAAGCATGTTGGAGCAATATGAGATTGCTTAGACTTTCAGTGCAAGGAAGACTAAATCAAACTCTTAATACAGCATATAAAAACACTCACGTGCTAAACGTACTACGTGGTACAAAAATATTGATATGGTTAGATATATAAATATATATTCTTTTGCCGGACATCTCATTTAATGACTCCCAGAGAAAAAACGGGAGTCATCTTCTCATATATGAAATCATACGTTTCTGATAAAAAATAATTTGATGACAGTTAAAAATGTTAATGCGTTTTTACAATGCTATTAATTAATATTATAATAGTTTGGGCTTGTGATTCTCTGAGAAGCTATCATCCTCTCATATATTTGTACTACTAATATAGAAGCTGCACATTACAGTTTTTGGAGTACCTTCATCTAATGCAGATAGTGATCTCATACGTATCAGAAAGAAATTGAAGCCCATAAAGGTTATGCAATTTGTCTAATATTGCACAGCCTAGTAAGTGGCAAGTTGACACTTGAACCCAAGGTTCCTGATTCTAAAGCTGTGGCTTCTGTCTCTTCCACCCACCCCCATCATACCTTTTGCACTCTGACATCTTAAACTGGTTCCGTGGGTTTTCATGTTGATGAACAAGCTCAACTTTAGCGTGTTAATGAAGTAACGTGTAATTTTGAGATCATTTAACCTCTCTTAAGCATCCAGTTTTTATTTTTACAAAATAAAAAAGGAAGTAAAATATTTATGTATGAGGTCATAGATATAGTTACCAAACATGAATATAAACTGCACTGAAAATATAACGTTTGAGTTCTATAAATATCACATAAAACAGCATTCAAGAAAATTGTCTTACCTTCAACCTTTGAGAAATTTGAAAACTCAGGTCTGTGTTCCTCTAATTCAGTACTGTCACAAGGATGAAAGTCCTTTATTTCATCTCCAGGTATGCAAAATTTAATAATATACTTCATTTTAACCTGATTGGTTTTATACACAACAAATTCATCATCCTAGAGCCAACAGAAATTAATAGGTAGCAAAAAAAATCCTCTATTGGCAAATGTTTTCATAAAAGCAGAATTTCATGTTTGCTAATTTAGAAAATATTGAATTCAGACAGTGGATTCAATAATTATTTAAACTTAAGCACATTTAATAAAAGCAGGAGCCTCTCTGCCTGTTTCTTGATATAAATACCTCGAAGTCCGTGGGGATAGTGGCTGTTCCTGGAACCCCATGGACACTGTCATAACCTGGCGGTGCTTCCATTAAAGAGAAGTCTTTCTTGTGTAAGTCCACACACTTCCCAAGGGCGACATCACAGATGACCAAGAGTCTAGTGCCATCTGTCTCTCCCGGGTGTGAGTACTTAATACTTGTACTGCATGTGAAAGGAAATAAGCACACATTTACAATTTACAGTTACATGGCAAAAATACTTTATTATATGTATAGGATATATTGTTTAAAAGACTGCTGGTAGAATGTTCCAAATTTTACTGTTATTGAAATATCTCTGAAGATTCAATTTAGAACTTTATTATTCACTTACTTATTTAAAATCTTAATGTAACAACACGTATATTGCCCTTCTGTTGCGCTAGGCAGTGCTCAAAGTACTTTGTTCTCTGAGAGAGGTGAATTCCACTGTTTCCCCAAATCTTTATTAGCTACTAAAATATACATTTTGGTACAGTAAACACCAGAGTGGTGAAAAAGCAGGAAAAAACCCCACCAAATTAATTAAGAAAAAGTAGATTAATTATCTGCCATAAAGTTCAGAAAGGACATTAAATACCAAGTAAGTAAGAACTGGTCAAAGGGAAGAAGGTACTGTATTCCCACACAGCCTTCAGAATCCAAACGGAAAAACAAAAATTTCAAATGACACCTAAATGAGAAATTTTGTTTTAACTTTCTTCAGGAATCAGCAGCTTTAATAAAGCAACTTTTGCTACTAGGAGCACAGGCTAGCACACCTTTGGGAGCAACACTTTTTGGACATACTTCTATTTTTCCAAAGATCAAGACCAAAATGGAAAAGCGTTGCCTGATGACCCTTTGTTCTAGCCCCTCCAAGACTCGCACTTCTGTTTTCAAAAATGAATTTTTCCCATTCCTGCTATAAACCTCATTCCCTGTAACTTACTAACATGTGACCCTTGACTCTGCCCTCCAGCTTTCTTCCTCTCCATCTCCTCCTTTCTCACCACATTCTCCACAGAGTTCAGTGACTGTCTCCACTTGCTTGTCTGCTGACCACTCCTCAATGCACTGCAATTTGGCTCTTTCCATACTTCTTCACTGAAATCACTCTGTCAAAAGTCACTAAGCATTTTAATTTGGTTAAATTCAACTGAATTCCTATTTATTTCTAAAAAATATTTTAACATCTAAAAAATTTTACTTTGAAATATTTTGTACATAGGAAGGAGCATTTATACTATAAATGTTAAGTGTCAAGAATAATAATAAGACAAACAACCATATAGATACCACATAGTTTAAGAAACAGAACAACATCTATATTCCTATTGCCCCCATGGCATCACCTTCCCTGCCACTCAGACGTAATCTAATTACTATCTTGATTTTTGTATATATTATTTTTTCTTTATTTTATAGTATTGACACATAGGTATCTGTCCCTCAACAATATAACGTTTAGTTTTGCTTGTTTTTGAACTTTGCATATGTAGAGAATCATACAGCAATGTTTGCTCCACGTTATGTTTCGAAGGCTCATCTGTTTGACATGTGGAGCTGTACTGCACTTGTTTAAACTGTCTAAAATAGGACTCCCTGTAGGACTCCTCCAAAATTTATCAATCCATTCCACTGTCAGTGGAAATCTGCATCATTTCCAGTGTTCTTTTACCACAGTGTTCTCAGCCATTCCTATATATGTCTCCTGGTCTATGTACACCACAGTTTTACTAGGGTAGTGATTCTTGATCCAGGCTGCATATTATAATCATCCAGGGAACTTAAAATCTATTGATAACCAAATATCACCCCTAGAGATCCTGATTTAACTGGTCTGGGGTCTGCTAAAATTAATAAAGAAAACCTCAACTAACATTGAAGTCGAGAAGGCCTGTAGAGTGCGCCCTCATGCCCTACCAGTCTTCATCAATTACAGACTCCAACAAGAAGAAGCGTCAGTTACTGACCTCAGCAGGAAGAGACATACTTTGCACTCCCAAACGGGAAGTGCAACTACTTCACTGCTCCAGCAGGAGGAAGGAAGACTTCTTTCCTGCCCAGCAACAAGTCCAGCCAATGGAAAATGCCACAGCTCAGCCAATGAGAAGCTGTTGTCACCTGAACTTTTACTTTCCTCCAGTGAACTTGCTGATGCCTTCCTTTCTTTGTCCCACCCTTGTTAATATAAAAGCCTTCCATGTTGTGTAACCCCCAGCATATCTCTCTGCTTGCCAGATGAGACACTGCCATGAATCATTTAATAAAGCCAATTAGACCTTCAAATTTACTCAGTTGAATTTTGTTTTTTAACACATGAAATCAGCACCAGTAGTGTTTAAAAGTTCCCCCAAGTGATTCCAATGTGCAGCCAGGATTGAGAACCGCTGCTTGCTGGTTCATGGGCCTATCTGTAGGATTTATGAGTTATACTATCAACTATGCTCTTCGACTATACCAGATAATGCCAAAACTTTTTCAAGAGGGTTTATCAATTTATAGTCTTATCAACAGTGTTTGAGAGTTCAGATTGTTCTAGAGACTTACCCACACCGAGAGATGTTAAATTTTTTTTTTGTCAATATGATAGTATAATAATTTTATTTATTTATTTTTTTCCCCCAAAGCCCAGTAGATAGTTGTATGTCATAGCTGCACATCCTTCTAGTTGCTGTATGTGGGACGCGGCCTCAGCATGGCCGGAGAAGCGGTGCATCGGTGCGCGCCCGGGATCCGAACCCGGGCCACCAGCACCGGAGCGCACGCACTTAACCTCTAAGCCCCGGGGCCGGCCCTATATGATAGTATAAAATGGTATCATAATGGTTTAATTTGCATGTTCTTCATTGCTAATCTTTTCCAATGTTATTGTCCATACATGTTTCCTTCTCTACTAGGTTCCTATTCATGTCTTTTGCCCATTTTCTTATTGGTTTATCTTTTTCTTACCCATTTGTAGGATCTCTTTAAATATCCTGGATAATTATCCCTTGTCCTGGGCCTGAACCCAGGCTCCATCATTTAAGTAGCTCTGTGACCTTATGTAGTTACTTAACCTCCATGAGTCTGTTTCCTTTTCATAAAGTGATGTCACAATACCAGTTGTGAGGTTTACAGACAATGTACATGAAGCACTTAGCCTGGGGAATAGCACAGGGCAGGCATTCAACACATTATGGCTATTATGAGGATGGATTTAAATATTAACAAGGATACTGAAGATGAAATATTATTCCAGGCATTTAGAGTTCATATATAATAGATAAATTGTTTAGAAGAGAGAACATGTGCTATAGAAGTTAAGATTGTTGGCCCTGAAGAAAGATAAAATACTGTGTGATCTTAGGCAATATACCCTCACTGTCCCTCAGTGTTCTCATCTGTGATATAGGATAACGATAGAACTGATCTGAGGATTGTTGTAACAATTAAGTGGGTAAGTATATGTAAAAGCTCTTAGGATAATAAAGTCACTAACACCATTTCAAATACAATTTTCCTAAATATTCACCACAAAAGACATGCTTCTACAGTATACTGAGAAACCTGGTTGCTTGCAATGATCTGTTTTTTGGGTGAGAAATCTCTCATCAAGGAAAGACAGAGGGAAACACATAGCAAGTACTCGGTAATGATTCCTTGGTGATGGGTGTTAGTAACATGAGTAAGGATATAATGTACTAACCTGAGTGCATCGCTGAAATATATTCCACTCCCAAGATTTCCAATGTCTGTTCTTTTCATGCCACGGTCTTCAACTACTTTGGGTAAAAGCAACCCCCTAAAAAGAAAGGGCATTATAATGATTTACTAAAAAAAAGGAATCTTTTATTATAGCCTCATAATTCTAGCAGAGACAGGTGCTATTTAAGGACATTATGCTAAATGAAATAAGCCAGACACAGAAAGACAAATATTGCATGACCTCACTTATATGCGGAATCTAAAAATGTCAAACTCATAGAACCAGAAAGTAGAACAGTGGTTTCCAGGGGCTGGGGATTGGGGGATATGAGGAGATGTTGGTCAAAAGGTACAAACTTTCAGTTATAAGATGAATAAGTTCTGGAGATTTAATGTACAGCATGGTAATTATAGTTAATAATACTGTATTGCATACCTGAAATTTGCTAAGAGAGTAGATCTTGTGTTCTCACCACAAGAAAAAGAAAGGTAACTATGTGAGGTGATGGATGTGTTAATTAACTTGCTTGTCTTAACCAACTTACGTATATTAAATCATCACATTGTACACCTTAAAAAAAATCACGTTGTACAACCTAAAATATACAATTTTTATTTGCCAATTATACCTCAATAAAGCTGGAAAAAAATAAATGCACCAATTAAAAGATAATAAATAAATAGTATGAAATGAAAAGAAAAATGCATTTCAAAGTAATCCCACAAAAGAAGTCCCAGGTGCCATTCAAATGCACCAAGCTGTGGCCAGTTTCTCAACATTGTCTTGGCCTGCTCTGGGCTGCTGGCCATTTTTCCTGCCTCTGGGCTCTGCCTCCTTCAGGCTGAGGCCCCCCAGTGCTCAGCGGAACAATGTTTAAGGCTAGTGCTGATGGCATCTCTTCCTTGTTCAAGAACTTATGCAGGTTCTTACTGAACTTCTAGCATTCAAGGAACTCCGCAATCAAAGTTAAATCACGGTTATCTGTGGGAAGGCGGGTAAAGGGAGACTTCTGCCTTTTATTATATAAACTTCGCTGTTTGAATTTTCTATAATGAGATGGAATTGTTCCTATAAAATGGCTTTTGGGTTTTAATCATACTTAGGCAATTCCCACTCAAAGATTATTTTTAAAAAATTCTCCCACTTTTCATTTAGTACCTTTACAGTTTATTTTTAATTTTTAAATCTTTGCTCCATGTAGAGCTTATTTAAGTGTGAGGAATCAGGTAAGGGTCCAACTTTATATTTTTTCTCAGTAGTTATCTATTTATCCCAATATACAGTATTGAGAAATTATCTTTCGTCCACAGAGATAAAAGCTACTTTTATCATATGCTAAATTGCTTGCTTCTCTTGTCAGGCCAGGCTGTGGCAGCGTCCCATATAAAGTGGAGGAAAATGAGGCACGGATGTTAGCCCAGGGCCAGTCTTCCTCAGCAAAAAAAGAGGAGGATTGGCAGATGTTAGCACAGGGCTGATCTTCCTCACAAAAAAAATAAAAAATAAAAAATAAAAATAAATTGTTTGTTACTGTGCTTACTTGTGGCCTCTTTATTCTGTTCATTCATCTATTTATGCACTACCTACTATTTTAATTAATATAGCTTTATAATATGTTTTTAATGTCTGACTGGTTAATTCTCCCTCATTACTCTTCTTTTTCAGAATTACCCTGGTAATGTCAAATTTTTAAAAAATATGTGCTGGGCCGGCCCAGTGGCATAGTGGTTAAGTTCACGTGCTCTGCTTTGGAGGCCCAGGGTTTGTGGGTTCAGATCCTGGGTGCAGACTTACACACCACTTGTCAAGCCACGCTGTGGCAGGCGTCCCATACACAAAATAGAGGAAGATTGGCACAGATGTTAGCTCAGGGCCAATCTTCCTCACCAAAAAAAAAAAAAAAAAGTGCTGTAGAGTCAGCTTTTTATTTGTTTAAAAAATCTTTTTAGTACTTTTATTGTGATAGCATTAAATTTATAGGTTAATTCAAGAAAAACTGGCATCTTTCTGATTACTGCAAGTATCTTTTGGGTCCTTCAATAGCAGTTTAGGGCTGGCCCTGTGGCTTAGCGGTTAAGTGCGCACGCTCCGCTGCTGGCGGCCCGGGTTTGGATCCCGGGCGCGCACCGACGCACCGTTTCTCTGGCCATGCTGAGGCCACGTCCCACATACAGCAACTAGAAGGATGTGCAGCTATGACATACAACTGTCTACTGGGGCTTTGGGGGGAAAAAATATTAATAGCAGTTTAAAGTTTTTTCCAGATGGATCTTATATCTTTCTTTTTAAGTTTCTTCTTTGGTATTTAATTAAGGATCCAGATTTCATCATATTTTCCTGCTCTCTGCAACTTAAGTTTCAGCCCTAACATTAAGTGGTTATTCAAAGCAGACTGTTTTGAATAGAGAGGCACTCTGATTTCTAGACTTTTGTCTTTAAGTGTTGGACTATCCCTAGAAGAGCTGTGAAATAGAGACATCCTTCTTCAAGAAGCAATTCATATCCATGCACTACACTTTAAAATATATATAATAATAAATACATAATTTAAATTATATATTTAATTATAATTTAAAGTGTTCCATTTTCTCTGGAATGCAATAAGCTGGCTGATTTTAACTGAAGAGACCCGTGGTATAGAAAAAAACAGAAAAAAAGGTAAAATAGTTCACATTTGTGGGGCTGAAAAATTTGGAAAATAAAGATGGTGTATTCTCACCGGGACAGGATCCCTACAAAGCTGCGTGCAGGCGATCCATGCAACAAGGGCTTCACGTGGCCGAGGCGACTCAAAAACTCTGCGGTTTCATTCACTTTGCCAACTCTAAATATCTGCAAGATGTTCACTGGACTTTTACTGTAAGAATTAGAAGAAAAACCCTGAGATCACATAATTGAAAGCAAAATAAAAAATCATTATTAGCAGCAGAAAACAAAAAACAGCCCAAATATCCGTTAACAGGAAAATGATTCAATGAATCACAACACAACATATCTTGAAAATACTACACAGCCATTAAAAAAGTCAGACTCGGGCCGGCCCCATGGCTTAGCGGTTAAGTGCGCGTGCTCCACTGCTGGCGGCCCGGGTTGGGATTTCGGGCGCGCACCGACACACTGCTTCTCTGGCCACGCTGAGGCCACGTCCCACATACAGCAACTAGAAGGATGTGCAGCTATGACATACAACTATCTACTGGGGCTTTGGGGGAAAAAAATAAATAAATAAAATTATAAAACAAAAAAGTTAGACTCTTAAAAAATAAGTAAGGATATGAAGTAAAACATAATAGTGAAATATAAATTTAATTTTTTTGTGTGTGTGTGCAGAAGATCAGCCCTGAGCTAATATCCACGCCAATCCTCCTCTTTTTGCTGAGGAAGACCGGCCCTGGGCTAACATCCGTGCTGATCTTCCTCCACTTTATGTGGGACCCTGCCACAGCATGGCCTGACAAGCGGTGCATCGGTGCACACCCAGGATCCGAACCCGGGCCGCCAGCAGTGGAGCATGCGAACTTAGCCGCTATGCCATGGGGCCGGCCCCTGAAATATAAATTTTAAAAGTAGGTTACAAAAATTTATGTAGAGTATGATCCCAAATTTTGTGAAATATATAATAGTTGGAAAGTACAGATTGAATGAGTTCATTCATTCATTCATTCATGCATTCATTCAACAAATATGCTCTCTGCTAAGTATTGTGCCAGGATAACATGGTCTTGGCTTCATGGAGCTTACATTCCAAGGAGAGAGACAAAAATCAAGAAGTTAACAAATACCTGATTTTAAGCACTATTAAGGAAACCAACCAGGTTCAGAGGGATGGTGGTAAAAAAGGCCTCTTGGAGGTGACATTTATTGGAATATAGCATGATACAGTATATGTTTTAAGATCTAACTGGTTCTTATGGGAAAATAAACTGAATGGGGCAGGAGCGGAAAGAACGTCAAGAAGGACGTTCCTGCAGCAGTGTAGAGAACAGTGGTCTGAACTACAGACGGCAGCAGCGTAAGAAAGAAGTCAGTGGATTCAAGATATTGTGGAGGCAGAACTGACAGAACATGGCGATGTGGGGATGCAGGAGGGAGAATCAACAGTGGCTCTGGGTGGGTGGCTAACATGGGAAGCATGGGAAAAGACTAGGGTCCTTCCTGAGGGACAGTGTGAGGTTCAGAGGAGTTATGAGAGCCTATTGAGAACGTCTTCCCAACTCCACGTTCGCTGGTGTCACGTTGGTAGCTTGAAATTAGAGATGGGGAAGTATTTACACCACGGAAATCAGCAAGTATTACAAATCAGGACGTTTATTTCAGAGAGCCGGCTTACCAGCATACCACTGGGTGCAGAGAAGAATCAATAATTCAATTTGGGATATGTTCTACACCAAAATGTTAACTATGGTTATAGTTTCTCTGGTTTATCTCTGGGTGGTGAGACTCTGGGTGATCTTTAATTTTCTTTATGTTTTCACGTATTTGCTAAACTTTTGGCAAAGAATATGAATTTTATAACTAGAAAAAAATTAATATGAAAAAATCTTTATTAGTGAAATGAAATGGAGAAAATCTAATTTTTTACAGCACCAGAATCTCTCTTCAGGGAGACGCCCACTTTTGTTGTATGAATACTTTAACACTTGGGTGAGGGGTGAGATCTCCAAAGGCTTGCTTGAGTTACATTAGATGATTGAACAGCACCCCACTCCCCAGGGCTTGAAGACGTAGCTTTTCCTTCTCTTTGACTCTCTGGAGAAAGCCAGTTACTCCTCTTCTGATTCTACCTCCACTGTTACTAGTCTCTTAACTAGTATCAGATCCTAGCAAATAAATAGGGGGGGTCAAAAGCGAAATCAGGGGCCAGCCCCGTGGCTTAGCGGTTAAGTGTGCGCACTCCGCTACTGGCGGCCTGGGGTTCAGATCCGCGCACGCACCGACACACCACTTTTCCGGCCAGGCTGAGGCCGCGTCCCACATACAGCAACTAGAAGGATGTGCAACTATGACATACAACTATCTACCGGGGCTTTGGGGAAAAAAAAGGAGGAGGATTGGCAATAGATGTTAGCTCAGAGCCAGTCTTCCTCAGCAAAAAGAGGAGGATTACGTGGCTGTTAGCTCAGGGCTGATCTTCCTCACAAAAAAAAAAGTGAAATCAAAGTAATTTGATTATACATAAAAGCAAAATCTGGAAAAGATCTACAGAAATGGATTTTTTTAATTGAGGTAAAGTTCATATAACAGAAAATTAACTATTTTGAAGTGTACAGTTCAGTGGTATTCAGCACGTTCAAAATGTTGTGCAACTGTCTCTATCTAGTTCCAAAACATTTCACGACCCCAAAAGAACACGCCATACCCATTAGCAGTCAGTCTCCATTCCTCCTTCCGCTGGCACCAGGCAATCTGCTTCCTGTCTCCCCAGATTTAATTTACCTATTCTAGATATTTCATATAAAAAGTGGTATTTTGTGTCTGGCTTTTTTCACTTAGCATAATGCTTTTGAGGTTCCCTCATGTTGTAGCATGTGTCAGTACTTCATTCCTTTTTATGGTTCAACAATATTCCACTATATGTATATACCATGTTTTTGTTAATCCATTCATCCATTGATGGACATCTGGGTTGTCGGCACCCTTTGGCTATTGTGAATAGCGCTGCTATGAACGTTCATGTACAAGTATCTGTTTGAGTACTTGTTTTCAGTTCTTTTGGGTTTATAACTAGGAGTGGAATTGCTGGGGCATACAATAATTCTGTGTTTAATTTGTTGAGGAATCCCCAAATAGCAGCTGCACTATTTTACATTTCCACAAGCAATGTATGAGGGTTCCAATTTCTCCACATCATCATCAACACATATAATTTTCCTTTTTTTTCCCAAATATAACCTTCTTAGTGAGTGTGAAGTGGTATTGGGAACGGAATTTGACGATGACTGATGAAGGCAGGCAGAAACTAAGTGTATATTGGTCTGAGTTAGTCTAGAAGGGAGGTGTGGCTAGGTCTAGTTCTAGTAGGGTGCTAGAAACTAACTCTCAAAACAACAACAAAACCCACACACAACCGTGATTTGTAGCATTTGCTGATTTCCATGGTGTAAATCCACCCACCATAGCCGATTTCAAGTTACTAACGGTTTAACAGTCAGTTAACAAAATTACTATAAATTTACGAATTGGCCCCTGCAAGCTCGGACAAATGGCTGCAATTCACTACCATTGGCTCTAAGGAGTGTGCGAGGCTGATGAAGGTTAACACGGCCTGTTATAATGAGATTAGAGAAAGACTTCAGGCAGAGAAGTGCTGCAATGGAGTGAATGACCAAACCAATGAAAGTCAGCCCCACCCTTGAGAATAATCAGTAAAATTAGTTTCTGAACCTTGAAGGTGGGTTAGACTCTTAGCCAAGGTGATTCTACACAGTTACTAACACCCAATAAGGGCTTGTGTGAGCAGCTGATCCATCTGTTTGTTGTTACTGCTGCTGCCTCAGAAACAGGAATATGCGCAGTAAATGAGGAGACACGTAATTGCCATTTTGGGGTGCTATATCTCTCGACATGTTGTCCAGGTTTTCATCTGAGTGCTTCAGGCCACAGAGTGGCCATTTTAGAAGCTGCCACACACATATTCCTGCATTTTAAAATCTTAATTTAAGTGGATTTTCCTATGTAATACACTTCAAAACATAAACTCAAATACTCTTTGATTTAAAATTTTAAAATTTAATTCTCAGCAAGATTAGGTAACCTCGCAATTAGAGTGGAATAGTAGGGAGTGTTTTCAAGCATAGAGCACTACCCCACACCTTATTATAAAACCAGAAGAAAGGAACTGGTCATCACAACATAGTTATCTTGTTATTGAGGATTAAATTATCCAGGTAATTGTGGAGATCAGCTCTTTATCAAAATCTGAAATAGCAGTACATAATAACAGACCCTAACATATTTCCTTTATGCTTACCTGCAATTATTCTCTAATATCTCTTTTCTAACCCTGAAAAATTCTTCAGTGTTCTGGTCAACATGCTCAATTTTGCACCTCAAAGCTCGGTATTTGGCAAGAGATGGTGGATTAGGTTTGGACAGATTCGTTTCACAGACATTAACCATGTCTCTTATTAGCTGTAAATGGAAATGATACACAGACATTAGAATCACCATATATCAAAATATTTATATCACTTTACACTTTCTCAAAAAAGATTGGAAAAATAAGCTTTTTTCTGCAAAGCTTTTGATCAATACCTGCCTGTGCTGTGAGCAGCATAGTAAAGTTAATGCAGTTGCCTCGGTGATAGCACAATACACGATAATAATACAGTTACATTAGGAGAGCACATCCTTGTTAATGAATTGTTTTCAGGTACATTATTCTTCTAATGTGCACTGCAACACTGGTCTCATTAGATCTTATTATCCTCACTGTATAGGTGAGAAAAGTGAGGCTCTGAGAAGTTACATTAGCTGCTGAAGATCCCATAGGGAGGAGGGGATAGTGACCAAACAGGAATCAGATCATCAGACTTCACATCTACTTCTGCTTAACAGAAATTTATTAAACATGTTCTGTATGCCAGGCATTGTATTAGATTTGAAAGATACAAAGACAAACAAGAACAGCTGCCCTCCCTGAGAGGGAACCCAAGTGTATTTAGTGCACTTGTAGGTCCTGGAGCTTGGAAGAGGGAACGGCTCCTGGATAATCTGAATTATGTTTAATATAGGGATGTATTGCTTTTAACATCTTTGAGACTAAAGAGATATTGAAGGGGAGCACTAGCCATTCTGCTACCACGCGTCTTTATGACCTTAGCCTGGGGAGGGGCTTTCTAACTATAATTCAAATCCACTAGCCATAAAATGAAAGACCGATGCATGTTTCTTTATAAAAGTAAAAAGTTTCTGTATGGTAAAACAGAACAAGTTAACCACCACCACCAAATTCACCATAAGCAAAGTAAAAACAACAAATAAACTGCAGAAAATATTTTCAAGTCTTATCACAGACTAAGCTCCCTAACTTAAACAGAGGTCCTAAAAATCATGAAGAAAACTATCAAGACCCAAAAGAAAAAGAGGCAAAAGACATGAATAGACAGTTTACAGAAAAAGAAACACAAATATCCCTTGAACATTTGGAAAGGTACTCAGGCTCACTACAGTGAGAGGCCATTTCTCATTCATAAGATTGGTAAAGTCTAAAAGTTTGAGAAATACTGTTGGTAAGACTATAGGAAGTAGAAACTCATCTACTCTTCCCACTATCCACTGATACTGGGAGGGCAAAACAGGACAGCCCCTATGAGGGAATCAGACAAAACTGATCACAATTACAGGTGCATTTACCCTTTAAGCCAGCACTTCTACTGCTGGGACTGTATCTCAGAGATACCCCAGTACAAAGTATGAAAAGACAAATACACAAAGTTATTCACTGTGGCATTGTTTGTAACAGCAAAGGCCAGAAACAATCCAAACGCCCGGCAGTATGGGATACCCACCCAATGTGCACATACCCACAGTGTAATACCAGAACAAGGATGATCTCTACGTGCAGGATACATTGTGAGGACAGCAGATAGTATATGACTTTTTATATAAAAATAGAGGGGTGGAATAGATATTATTACTACAAATTATTACTAAATATTATTCTTCCCCTTTAATTTTACATAAAAAGTAGTATACTATGTTCATATTCATATTTATTTTCATAAACAAATATGAATATTTCATGAAAATAAATATGAATATTATTTTCATAAAGAAACTGAAAAGAAACAAGAAACTAGTAAAAATGGTTATCTATGGGTGCAGAAGTGGTAATGGGGTGGAGGGGGTAGTGTTGACTAAAGAGTGTTCTTTTTTTTTCCAGTGATTTTATTGAGGTCATATTGGTTTATAACATTGTGTAATTTCAGGTGTACATTATTATGTATCAGTTACTGCATCATGCCCACCACCAATAGTCTAATTTTTATCCATCACCATATAACTGTGGCCCTTTACTCTTTTTGCCTACCCTGCACCCCCTTCCTCTCTGGTAACCATTAATCTGTTCTCTTTATCCATGTGTTTGTTTATCTTTCACATACAAATAAATCATATGGTGTTTGTCTTTCTCTGTCTGGCTTATTTCACTTAACATAGTACCCCCAAGGTCCATCCATGTTGTTGCTAATGGGATGATTTTATCTTTTGTTTTATAGCTGAGTAGTACTCCATAGTATATTACAAAAACTCTCAATAAAATGGGTATAGAAGGAAAATACCTCAACATAATAAAGGTCATATATAAAAAACCCACAGCCAACATCATACTTAATGGGGAAAAACTGAAAGCCATCCCTCTGAGAACAGGAACAAGACAAGGGTGCCCACTCTCACCACACTTTTTTTTTTTTTTGTGAGGAAGATCAGCCCCGAGCTAACATCCATGCCAATCCTCCTCTTTTTGCTGAGGAAGACCGGCCCTGAGCTAACATCTAATGCCCATCCTCCTCCTTTTTTCCCCTTTTTCTCCCCAAAGCCACAGTAGATAGTTGTATGTCATAGTTGCACATCCTCCTAGTTGCTGTATGTGGGACGCCGCCTCAGCATGGCTGGACAAGCGGTGCGTTGGTGCACACCCGGGATCCAAACCCGGGCCGCCAGTAGCGGAGCGCGTGCACTTAACCGCTAAGCCATGGGGCTGGCCCCTCTCGCCACTCTTATTTAACATAGTAATGGAGGTTTTGGCCAGAGCAATTAGGCAAGAAAAAGGAATAAAAGGTATCCAAATTGGAAAGGAAGAAGTGAAACTCTTGCTGTTTGCGGACGACATAATTCTATACACGGAAAACCCTAAAGAATCCACCAGAAACCTATTAGAAATCATCAAGAACTACAGCAAAGGTGCAAGGTACAAAATCAACTTACAAAAATCAGTTGCATTTCTATACTCTAATAAGGAACTAAGAGAAAGAGAACTCAAGAATACAATCCCATTTACAATCACAACAAAAAGAATAAAATATCTAGGAATAAAATATCTAGGAGGTGAAAGACCTATACAATGAAAACTATAAGACATTATTGAAAGAATTTGATCGTGACATAAACAAATGGAAAGATATTCCATGCTCATGGATTAGAAGAATAAACATAGTTAAAATGTGCATATCACCTAAAGCAATCTACATATTCACTGCATTCCCCATCATAATCCCAATAGAACAAAGACTCCTAAAACTTATATGGAACAAGAAAAGACTCTGAATAGCCAAAGCCATCCTGAGAAAAAAGAACAAAGCTGGAGGCATCATAATCCCTGACTTCAAAATATAATACAAAACAATAGTAATCAAAACAACATGGTACTGGTACAAAAACAAACACACAGATCAATAGAACAGAATTGAAGGCCCATGGGCCGGCCCAGTGGCTTAGCGGTTAAGTGCATGCACTCTGCTACTGGCGGCCCGGGTTCGGATCCTGGGCGCACACCGACGCACTGCTTCTCCGGCCATGCTGAGGCCGCGTCCCACACACAGCAACTAGAAGGATGTGCAACTATGACACAACTATCTACTGGGACTTTGGGGAAGAAAAAAAGGAGGAGGATTGGCAATAGATGTTAGCTCAGAGCTGGTCTTACTCAGCAAAAAGAGAAGGATTAGCACGGATGTTAGCTCAGGGCTGATCTCCCTCACAGAAAAAAAAAAAAAAAAAAGAATTGAAGGCCCAGAAATAAAATCACGCATCTATGGACAACTAATCTTTGACAAAGGAGCCAAGAACATACAATGGAGAAAGGAAAGTCTCTTCAACAAATGGTGCTGGGAAAACTGGACAGCCACATGCAAAAGAATGAAAGTAGACCATTATCTTACACCACACACAAAAATTAACTCAAAATGGATTAAAGATTTGAATATAAGACCTGAAACCATAAAACTCCTAGAAGACAATATAGGCAGTATGCTCTTTGACATAAGTCTTAGCAGCTTCTTTTGGAATACCATGTCTACTCACGCAAGGGAAACAAAAGAAAAAAATAAATAAATGGGACTACATTATACTGAAGAGCTTCGGTAAGGCAAAGGAAACCAGGAACAAAACAAAAACACAACCCACCAAGTGGGAGAAAATATTTACAAATCATATAATGACAAGAGATTAATTTCCAAAATATCTAAGAACTCATACAACTCAACAACAAAAAAACAAACAACCCAATCAAATAATGGGCTGAGGCAGAGAAGGCATTTGACAAGATCCAACATCCATTTATGATAAAAACTCTCAACAAAATGGGTATAGAAGGAAAGTACCTCAACATAATAAAGGCCTTATACGACAAACCCATAGACAACATCAAACTCAACAGCGAAAGTCTGAAAGCCATTCCTCTAAGAACAAGGAACAAGACAAGGGTGCCCACTCTCACCACTCTTATTCAACATAGTACTGGAGGTTTTGGCCAGAGCAATTAGGCAAGAAAAAGGAATAAAAGGAATCCAAAAAGGCAACAAAGAAGTGAAATTCTCACTATTTGCAAATGATATGATTTTATATATAGAAAACACTAAAGAATCCATTGGAAAACTATTAGAAATAATCTACAACTACAGCAAAGTTGCAGGGTACAAAATCAACTTAAAAAATCAGTTGCATTTCTCTATGCTAATAACGAACTAACAGAAAGAGAACTCAAAAAGATAATTCCATTTATAATCCCAACAAAAAGAATAAAATAGCTAGGAATAAATTTAATCAAGGAGGTGAAAGGCCTATACAATGAAAACTATAAGACATTATTAAAATAAATCAATGATGACATAAAGAAATGGAAAGATATCCCATGCACATGGACTGGAAGAATAAACATAGTTAAAACGTCCACATTCCCTAAAGCAATCTACAGATTCAATGCAATCTCAATCAGAATCCTAATGATATTTCTCACGGAAATAGAACGAAGAACACTAAAATTCATACGGGACAACCAAAGACTCCGAATAGCTAAAGCAATCCTGAGAAAAAAGAACAAAGCTGGAGGCATCACAATCCCTGACTTCAAAACATACTACACAACTATAGTAATCAAAACAGCATGGTATTGGTACAAAAACAGACACACAGATCAATGGAACAGAATTGAAAGCCCAGAAATAAAACCACACATCTACGGAGAGCTAATCTTCAACAAAGAAGCTACAAACATACAATGGACAAAGGAAAGTCTCTTCAATAAATGGTGCTGGGAAAACTGGACAGCCACATGCAAACGAATGAAAGTAGACCATCTGCTTTTGCCTTTCACAAAAATTAACTCAAAGTGGATCAAAGACCTGAAGGTGAGACCTGAAACTATAAAACTCCTAGAAGAAAATATAGGCAATACACTATTTGACATTGGTCATAAAGGAATATTTTCAGATACCATGTCTACTCGGACAAGGGAAACTAAAGAAAAAATAAACAAGTGGGACTTCATCAGATTAAAGAGCTTCTACAAGGCAAATGAAACCAGGATCAAAATGAATAGACAGGGAGAGAAGTCAAGATGGCAGCGTAAGCAGACTATGAACTCACCTCCTCCTGCAGACACAGCCAATTTACAACTACTTGTGGAAAAATTACCCAAGACAGAACTGAAAGCTAGATAAGAGGAACTCCTGCAACAAAGGACAATCCTAATTGGAGTGAAAGAGGCAGAAACTCCTTTCTGGAGAGAAAAAACGCTGCCTTCACAAGCTGCCAGCTTCATGGCCGCCCAGGAGCAGCCCAAAGGTACACAGCCCTCCCTGGAGGAGTGGGGTCCTGAGCCGGGGAGCGCCCCCACTGTAGGCACTTTGTGGACTCAGCACAATTGAGACGAGTGGCATAATATCTGACTTGCCTGCTACTAAAACATTGGGGAGTATCCCCAGAAAAGCTGGTTCACAAATTAAAACCAGTTCTTAAAGGGCCCACGCTCAAACTCATCCGTGTCAGAAAGCAACCGAAAATCACAAGAAAGAAAGCTGCACAGTGCTTTGGTGAAAAGAGACTCACCTGATAGGCTCTGAGCACATTGCATGAGAGGTGAGACCTCTCCAGGGACTGGGACATTGGCGGCAGCCATTGTCATGGCCTGGTGTGGGCATGCTGACACAGACGCCATTGGAGTTCTCCCTGGGGCCTGCTAGCCCAGGTCTGCCCCACCCACTAGAACACCGATGTAATCCAGCACAGCCAGGGCAGGCAGACCACCCTAGAGACTGGCGCCACCCAACAACAAGCCCTCAGGCAACTTGTGGGCCTGCATAGATTGGTGACTGGATTCTCTGCAGCCTGGCAACTGAGCCCACTTCAGTGGGGCAGGGAGTGCACAAGGAGTGGGTGGAGAGTGTGGGGCGGTGGTGGAGTGTGTGGGGCTCCTGCCGAGGAGAGACTGGGTCCACTTCAGGAGGTCGCGGTGTGCACACGGGGCAGGACTGTGTTGACTGTGTGTGTGGACCTGTGGGCAGCAGGGCTTGTCAGCTGCAGAAGACCTGTGATTCTCAAAGACCCACATAGGGAGTTTGCCCCACCTTCCAAAGCCTGAAACAATTGGGTGCTTCCGTGACAGAGGCCAGCCCCACCCAGCTGCAATCCTCAGAGAGCTGACAAGAGACCTAAAGGCTGGAGGATTATAGCAATTGGAAGCCGCTGAGCCTAACAACCTGCCACACTGGGGGCCTACTCGCTTAAAAGAAATATTGCAATACAAATGTGGTATTAGAACTTGCAGCCAACTGTGCTGGGGCTTCCCAGACCTGATAAAGAGACCGAAGGGCCCACAACAACTACAAGCAGCTGAGCATTACAACAGCTGGCCAGGAGAATAACTTGGCCTCTCTGGGTGCCTACAGGGAGAGCAAACAGGCCACAACAGAAGGACACACGTAGCCTACATAGGGGTCACCCCGGGAACATTGAGTACTGAGGGAAGCACACTGCAGGCCTCCTAAGGCATCATTTATATAAGGTGACCTATCCAAGAGCAGGAGACGTAGTTGACCTACCTAATACGTAGACACAAGCACAGGGAAAGAGGCAAAATGAGGAGGCAAAGGAAGACATTCCAAGCAAGGGAACAGGACAAAACCCCAGAAAAGGAACTAAGTGAAACAGAAATGCGCAACCTACCCGACAGAGAGTTCAAACAAAGAGTGTTAAGGATGCTCACTGATCTGGGGAAAAGAATAGATGAACTCAGTGAGAATGTCAACAAAGAAATGGAAGATATAAAAAAGAACCAATCAGAAATGAAGAATACAATACTGGAAATGAAAAATTCATTAGAGGGACTCAAAAGCAGAGTAGAGAATACAGAAGAACGGATCTGTGAGCTGGATGAAAGACTAGAAGAAATTACCCAAGCTGAACAGGTAAAAGAGAAAAGAATTAAAAAGAGTGAGGACAGTCTAAGGGACCTCTGGGACAACATCAAGCACACTAACATCCATGTTATAGGTGTCCCGGAAGGAGAAGAGCAAGACAAAGGGGCAGAGAATCTATTTCAAGAAATAATAGCTGAAAACTTCCCTAACCTAAGGAAGGAAACCGACATCCAGGTACAGGAATCACAGAGAGCCCCAAACAAGATAAACCCAAAGAGGCCCACACCAAGACACATCATAATCAAAATGTCCAGAATTAAAGATAAAGAGAGAATCCTAAAAGCCGCAAGAGAAAGACAAGTTACATACAAAGGAAACCCCATAAAGCTATCACCTGACTTCTCAGTGGAAACCTTACAGGCTAGAAGAGAGTGGCACGATATATTTAAAATGCTAAAAGGAAAAAAGTTACAGCCAAGAATACTCTACCCAGCAAGGTTATCATTCAAAATGGAGGGAGAGATGAAAAATTTCCCAGACAAGCAAAAATTAAAAGTTTGTCATTAAGAAAGCAGTGCTACAAGAAATGTTAAAGGACCGGCCCCGTGGCTTAGCGGTTAAGTGCGTGCGCTGCGCTATTGGCAGCCTGGGTTCAGATCCCCGGCGCGCACTGACACACCACTTCTCCGGCCATGCTGAGGCCGCGTCCCACATATAGCAACTAGAAGGATGTGCAACTACGACTTACAACTAACTACTGGGGCTTTGGGGGAAAAAAAAAAAGGAGGAAGATTGGCAATAGATGTTAGCTCAGAGCCGGTCTTCCTCAGCAAAAAGAGGAGGATTAGCATGGATGTTAGCTCAGGGCTGATCTTCCTCACAAAGAATAAATAAATAAATAAAACTGTTCAAAAAAAAAAGAAATGTTAAAGGGACTGATTTAAGGGGAAAAAAGAAGACCGCAAATAGGAAAAATTATCTATTTCCATGATAAGAGGGTAATGGATACAAATGCACAAAAAAGAGCTTAGATATGATATCAAAAACATAAAATGAGGGAGGAGGGGAGTTAAAGAATAGAGCTTTCAGACAGGGGTCAAACTAAAGAGACCATCAATTCTGTATAGAAGGAGAAAGGAACAGAGAAGGACTACTAAAACAATGAGAAAAAACAAAAAGTTAAAAAATGGCAGTAAGTACATACTTATCAATAGCTACTTTAAACGTCAATGGACTAAATGCTCCAATTAAAAGGCATAGGGTGGCTGATTGGATAAAACAACAAGACCCATATATATGCTGCATACAAGAGACACACTTCAGACCTAAAGACACTCACAAACTGAAAGTGAAGGGATGGAAAAAGATACTCCACGCAAATGGCAATGAAAAGAAAGCTGGGGTAGCAGTACTCATATCAGACAAAATAGACTTTAAAACAAAAACTGTAAAAAGAGACAAAGAAGGGCATTACATAATGATCAAGGGAACAATCCAACAAGAGGATATAACACTTGTAAATATCTACGCACCCAATGTAGGTGCACCTAAATATATAAAGCAATTATTAACAGACAGAAAAAGAGAAATAGACAGTAACACAATAATCGTAGGGGACTTTAACACTCCACTTACACCAATGGATAGATAATCCAAACAGAAGATCAATAAGGAAACATTGGCCTTAAATGACACACTAGAACAGATGGACCTAGTAGATATATACAGAGCATTCAATCCAAAAACCGAAGAATACACGTTCTTTTCAAATGCACATGGAACATTCTCCAGGACTGATCACATACTAGGCCACAAAACAAGTCTCCATAAATTTAAGAAGATTGAAATAATACCAAGCATCTTTTATGACCACAACAGTATGAAACTAGAAATCAACTATAGGAAGAAAATCAGAAAAGCCACAAATACGTGGAGATTAAACAAAATGCTACTGAACAATGAATGGATCAATGAAGAAATCAAAGGAGAAATCAAAAAATACCTGGAGACAAATGAAAATGAAAATACGACATGCCAGAATTTATGGGATATAGCAAAAGCGGTTCTAAGAGGGAAGTTAATAGCAATACAGGCCTATCTCAACAAACAAGAAAAATCTCAAATAAACAATCTAACAATGCACCTAAAGAAACTGGAAAAAGAAGAACAAACAAAGCCCAAAATCAGTAGAAGAAGGGAAATAATAAAAAGAGCAGAAATAAATGAAACAAAAAAATAGAACTACAAAATAGAACTAAAAAATAGACTAAAAAAAATAGAAAAAATTAATAAAACCAAGAGCTGGTTCTTTGAAAAGATAAACAAAATTGACAAACCTCTAGCTAGACTCACCAAGAAAAAAAGAGACAAGGCACAAATAAGTAAAATCAGAAATGAAAGAGGAGAAATTACAACAGACACCTCAGAAATACAAAAGATTATAAGAGACTATGAAAAGCTATATGCCAACCAATTCGACAATCTGGAAGAAATGGATAAATTCTTAGAATCATACAACCTTCCAAAACTGGATCAAGAAGAAGTAGAGAATTTGAATAGACCAATCACCAGTAAGGAGATCGAAACAGTAATCACAAACCTCCACAAAAATAAAAGTCCAGGACCAGACAGCTTCCCTGCTGAATTCTACCAAACATTCAAAGAAGACTTAATACCTATCCTTCTCAAACTCTTCCAAAAAATGGAGGAGGGGGGGAAGCTCCCTAACTCATTCTACGAAGCCGACATTACCCTGTACCAAAACCAGACAAGGACAACACAAAAAAAAGAAAATTACAGGCCAATATCACTGATGAACATCGATGCAAAAATCCTCAACAAAATACTAGCAAATCGCATACAACAATACGTTAAAAGGATTATACACCAAGATCAAGTGGGATTTATTCCAGGTATGCAGGGATGGTTCAACATTCGCAAATCAATCAATGTAATACACCACATTAATAAAATGAAGAATAAAAATCACATGATCATCTCAATAGATGCAAAGAAAGCATTTGACAAGATACAGCATCCATTTATGATAAAAACTCTGAATAAAATGGGGATAGAAGGAAAGTACCTCAACATAATAAACGCCATATATGACAAACCCACAGCTAGTATCATCCTCAATGGTGAAAGACTGAAAGCTATCCCTCTAAGAACAGGAACCAGACAAGGATGCCCACTGTCACCACTCCTATTGAACACAGTACTGGAAGTCCTAGCCAGAGCAATCAGGTAAGAAAAAGAAACAAAAGGGATCCAAATTGGAAACGAAGAAGTGGAACTCTCACTATTTGCAGATGACATGATTTTATATATAGAAAACCCTACAGAATCCACCAAAAAACTTTTAGAAGTAATAAACGAATATGGTAAGGTTGCAGGATACAAAATCAACATACAAAAATCAGTTGCATTTCTATACACTAACAATAAACTAGCAGAAAGAGAAATTAAGAATACCATCTCATTTATAATTGCAAGAAAAAGAATAAAATACCTAGGAATAAACTTAACCAAAGAGGTGAAAGATCTGTACAACAAAAACTATAAAACATTGCTGAAAGAAATTGAAGAAGACACAAAGAAATGGAAAGATATTCCGTGCTCTTGGATAGGAAGTATTAACATAGTTAAGATGTCCATACTTCCTAAAGCCATCTATAGATTCAATGCAATCTCTATCAAAGTTCCAACAACATTTTTCACAGAAATAGAACAAAGAATCCTAAAATTTATAGAGAACAACAAAAGACCCTGAATAGCTAAAGGAATCCTGAGAAAAAAGAACAAAGCTGGAGGTATCACACTCCCTGATTTCAAAATATACTACAAAGCTATAGTAAACAAAACAGCATGGTACTGGCACAAAAACAGACACACAGATCAATGGAATAGAATCGAAAGCCCAGAAATAAACCCGCACATCTATGGACAGCTAATCTTTGACAAAGGAGCCAAGAACAAACAATGGAGAAAAGAAAGTCTCTTCAACAAATGGTGTTGGGAAAACTGGACAGCCACATGCAAAAAAATGAAAGTAGACCCTTACCTTACACCATACACAAAAATTAACTCAAAATGGATTAAAGACTTGAATGTAAGACCTGAAACTATGAATCTTCTAGAAGAAAACATAGGCAGTACGCTCTTCGACATTGGTCTTAGCAACATATTTTCAAGCACCATGTCTGACTGGGCAAGAGAAACAATAGAAAAAATAAACAAATGGGACTACATCAAACTAAAAAGCTTCTGCACAGCAAAGGAAACCATCAACAAAACGAAAAGACAACCTAAAAATTGGGAGAAGATATTTGCAAACCATACATTGGATAGGGGGTTAATCTCCAAAATATATAAAGAACTCATGCATCTCAACAACAAAAAAATGAACAACCCAATTAAAAAATGGGCAAAAGACCTGAACAGACATTTCTCCAAAGAAGATATACAGATGGCCAACAGACACATGAAAAGATATTCAAAATCTTTAACTATCAGGGAAATGCAAATCAAAACTACAATGAGATATCACCTCATGCCCGTCAGAATGGCTATAATTAACAAGACAGGAAACAACAAGTGTTGCAGAGGACGTGGAGAGAAGGGAACTCTCATACACTGCTGGTGGGAGTGCAAACTGGTGCAGCCACTATGGAAAACAGTATGCAGATTCCTCAAAAAATTAAGGATAGAACTACCATATGATCCAGCTATTCCACTGCTGGGTATTTATTCAAAGAATGTGAAAACACCAATTTGTAAAGGTACATGCACCCCTGTGTTCATTGCAGCCTTATTCACAATAGCCAAGACTTGGAAGCAACCTAAGTGCCCATCAAGGGACGAATGGATAAAGAAGATGTGGTATATATACACAATGGAATACTACTCAGCCATAGGAAACGATGAAATCCAGCCATTTGTGACAACATGGATGGACATTGAGGGTATTATGCAAAGTGAAATAAGTCAGAGGGAGAAGGTCAAATACCATATGATTTCCTTCATTAAGTAGTAGATAATAACAACAACAAACAAACACATAGAGACAGAGATTGGATTGGCGGTTACCAGAGGGGAATGGGGGAGGGAGGAGGGCGAAAGGGATAATTCGGCACATGTGTGTGGTGATGGGTTGTAATTAGTATTTGGGTGGTGAACATGATGTAATCTATGCAGAAATAGAAGTATAATGATGTACACCTGAAATTTATACAATGTTATAAACCAATGTTACTACAATAAACAAAAAATTTAAAAAAATAAAAAAATAAAAATAAAAGTGATGATCACTATCAAAAAAAAAAAAAATGAATAGACAACCCACCAGCTGGGAGAAAATATTTGCAAATCATATATCCGACAAGGGGTTAATCTCCATAACATATACAGAAGTCACACAACTGAACAAGAAAAAAACAACCTGATCAAAAAATGGGCAGAGGGCAGCCTCTGTGGAAAACGGTATGGAGATTCCTCAAAGACTTAAAAATACAGATGCCCTATGACCCAGCCATCCCATTACTGGGAATCTATCCAATGAACCTGAAATCAACAATCCAAAGAGGCTTATGCACCCCTATGTTCATTGCAGCATTATTCACCATAGCCAAGAAGTGGAGGCAACCTAAGTGTCCCTTGACTGACGACTGGATTAAGAAAATGTGGTATATATATATATATACAATGGAATACTACTCAGCCATAAAAAAAAGAAAAAATTGTCCCATTTGCAACAACATGGATGGGCCTGGAGCATATTATGTTAAGTGAAATAAGCCAGAAAGAGAAAGACAAACACCGCATGATTTCAGTTATATGTGGAAGATAAACCATACACGGACAGAGAGAACTGTATGGTGGTTACCAGGGGCAAGGGGGTTGGGAGGTGGGCACAAGGGGTGAACAGAGGCATTTATATGGTGACTGACAAACAATAATGTACAACCAAAATTTCACAACGTTATGAACTATTAAGACATCAATAAAAAAACAAATGGGCAGAAGATACGAACAGACATTTTTCCAAAGAAGATATACAGATGCCCAACAGGCACACGAAAACATGTTCAACATCACTAATTATTGGGGAAATTCAAATCAAAACTACAATGAGATATCACCTTACACCTGTCAGAGTGGCTACAATTACCAAGACAAAAAACAACAAATGTTGGAGAGGATGTGAAGAAAAGGGAACCCTCATACATTGCTGGTGGGAATGCAAACTGGTGCAGCCACTATGGAAAATAGTACGGAGATTTCTCAAAAAATTAAAAATAGAAATACATAGGATCCAGCTATCCTACTTCTGAGTATTTATCCAAAGAACTTGAAATAAACAGTTCAAAGAGACTTATGCACCCCTATGTTCATTGCACCATTATTCACAATAGCCAACACGTGGAAGCAACCCAAGCACCCATCAACTGATGAATGGATGCAGAGAGTGTTCTGCGTCTATCTTTTTAATATAATTTTGAGTCATGCAGATGTATTACCTATTGAAAATATAAAATTTAAATTAAAAAGTATTGGGGTGGGCACCACATATACCCTCTCAGTAACAAGACCAACGACTGAGATTCTTTATGCTGGGTGTTAGGCAGATCATTTTACATGATTAGGAATTTTAAATTTGGAAAGGTCCTTTATTATCTCATTTACTGGTTCATCGCATTTATTGATTCTTCACTTATTTTGGATTATAGACTCCTCTGGGAATCTATCGAAAGCTATAATTTCCCTCAAACATACAAAATTTCACATCCACAAACTCCTCTGAAGTCTAGGTCATGGATCTCTGATCCTGTCTTAATCCCTTTATGCACAGATGAGGCAACTCAGAGCCAGAGAATGATATCGGTCTCATCCAAGGCCAGGGGGACAGTGTGGCTGCCTTTCTGACCTCTTCTTTGCTAACTGAGCCCTACTCCTTCCCCCATAGCTGGAGGGAGACTGTCCATTTCCGAGCAGTCACAGTAATACCATTCTCCTTGCCAGCGGCTGGCTTAGGAATGCACACATGACTCAATTCTGACCAAAGAAATAAGAGTCTGCCAGGGGCTTCCTCTAGGAGACACAAAAAGAAATACTCCAGATGGGATGCTGTGAACTACTGCAGCTGGAAGCTGATGGTGAGGAGAGCCAGGCTGAGAGGGAAGCTGTCAGCTTACAGGAAGCACAGAGATGGAAAGAAGCTGGGACCATGATGATAATGCTGCCTCTGAGTGCACTGGACCAGCAGCCACTCTGCATCTGGACTTCTTGTTTTACAAGGTGATAAGTGTCCTCACTGTTCAAGTCAGTTGCAGCTTTCTGTTTCTTCTGCGGAAAGAGTCCTAAATCATCTCCTGATCTGGAAAATTATTTTACAGTGTAGCAATTCTAAACATATTTGCATCTGTACTACCATTCCAATGCATTCTTGTTTGGGAATATGGTTCAGATAACTTCCATAAGAACCCAAAGCATTCCGAAATGGTTCAACAACTTATTTTTGAGCAAACTCTAGAGACTTTTGTGATTCAGTGTTATCTTATTCATCAGATTTGAAAGGAGCCAGGTAAATTTCAGAGATTTACCTGGCAGAGGTCCTCTTTCTTGGCTAACAGTCTCAGGTTAACTTGTTCGGCTGCTGCACCTTTGTGAGGTACTAATCTGTAGAACTCGGTCATCATCTTTTGCAATTGTTCTTCTGTTTCTCCATTTTTTAGTGCTGCCTTTACGAGAAGGAGAATTCCCTCTGCCTTGCTCACCTGTAAACAGATGACATATGTTTATTAAAATTAAATCTTGATAATCATAGAAAAAGTGAAAGAGCATGTATAAAAATATCTAAAATAGTTGTTAGATATGCTGGAACTATTAGTTTTCTACTGGACCTCTGCCATAAAACAAATGCCATGTTCCCTGAAGCTATATCTCAGCGACAATGATGCTGTGAGGAGCTTCCCCAAACCACATGACTTAACTAGAGGAAAGAACCAGAGTCTTGAATGTCTGTATCTATGTATCTGTATCTACATCCACAGAGAGGGGCCGGCCTGGTGGCATAGTGGTTAAGTTCATGTGCTCTGCTTCGGCATCCCAGGGTTCACGGGTTTGGATCCTGGGTGCAGACCCACATACCACGCTCATCAAGCCATGCTGTGGACGTGTCCCACATACAAAATGGAGGAAGATTGGCACAGTTGTTAGCTCAGGGCTAATCTTTCTCACACACACACAAAAAATCTATGTATCTGTATCTATATCCACAGATAGAGGAATACTAAAGCAACTGTGGGAGACTTCCCTTTCACATAAGATATTTAGAAAGATGTCAGAATCAAACTAGGAACAAAACCCTCCAGACCTGTTTCTAATTACAGAGGTACTTTTTGGATTTTACCCAGGAAAATTTTTCCCTGAAATAAATTAGTTTGATTCCATAGAGGAAAACTGTCTGTATTATATTAATATGATAATGCAGTTGCACAAGTTGTACCACGGAATATTTTCTTTCATTTGCTCTTTCAATTATATGTAATTAAGGGCATTTTCTGGAGAGCTGGAAGCATGCCTGCCTTTCCTTTAGACAGTCAGATGGTACAAGACTCTGAAGCAGTCGCTGTGAAGTAGATTAGGGTCTGAACATCTAACTGAGGACCAAGAGTACCTGTGTCTCCCAGGCCTGCTTCAAACCTTGACCTAGAGAAGCAGGCCTCCCATTGAGCCGGCACCAAGCAGCCAAGCTTTGATCAGCAACTGTGCCTGACACATTACAGAGAGGAAGGTCTCGTTTCCCTGGAAGCTTAATATCCCCTCTGTGCTCTTGGTATTCCCTTTCTCCCAGGTAAGAAGAAAGAACAGTCAGGAATGCATCCAAGAACAACTCGACTCACACTCAGACATAAGTGGTATTATTTAAGCTAATAAGCCAGAAAGCAGGTTTGTCATGTCAGAGGTTCTATTTCAAGGACACAGTTGACTTACATCATTAAGACTAATCCTGCTCACAGGCTGGAGGAGTGTGTGCTCCAGGTGGCCAAGAGCTTCTGCCCAAATCATCTCCACCAAATGGCTCACCTCTTGGCTCAGAGTGCTTGAATTTATTACCTCCTCCAAAAGCAACTGCAACAACAAAACAACAAAGAAACACCAACAAAAGGTTTTCATGAGTGGGTTTATTTAAAACCAAGATGAACAGAGACATGGGAAGAAATAATGAATCATAGCCTAGGAGAGTCACCCACAGCCAAGTCACTGCTAACACTGCACTCCTCCTTGTTCTGCTCATCTCTCCCTCCATCTCCTCCCTACACTCTTCTCTTATTCTCCCTTCTCTTATTCCCATTTTATTTTTCTTTTGCCTCTTTCTTCACCCTGTAACTTTAGGCCTGCCAGTGGCATTAAAAGTTAAGCGGGAGTGACGTCAGCATCATGGCGGAGTGAGCTTTCCCGTGAACTCTTCCCCCGACAAGATACAACAAAAGCAACAGCCACAGACCAACAACGGAATCCCAGACACTGAAAACCTAGAGCGGAGGGATCCACACTGCCGCACATCTGAGAGCGGAACGTGCCGGGCCCCGGAGGAAGTGGGGAGAGGTAAGGAGAACTCCTCTCCCTCCCCATCAGATCAGCGATCCCGGTCCGCGCGGCTCCCAGAGAGGGGGGAGGGGCGGCCCTCGGCGGGGAAACCGTGGCTCTTCGGACTCTCTCAGCCAGTGGGAAACTCCCACACAGAGGACTCAGAGGAGCCACAGGGCTACCATCAACATCTGAGCACCCCAGAGAGCGGATAAAGAGGGGCAAACGAGAAGCCCCCCACATCAGGGACCCAGAGGGCAAAAGAGAGAGCTCCCCCCTCCCCGCAACCCGGAGTCTGCAGCTCGACCAGACGAGACCTAGCGATCCGAGGCAGTCCTGATCAAACGACTGGACCCGTGGATAGCAGCGGGAAAAAAAAAAAACAAAACTGCGGATCGCAGCAGAAAAACCGGGGCAGAGTGCAGGGGGCTTAGACTACACAGCCCTTTACCACCAGACAGTGGCGGCAGGTGGAAATTGCAACCAGAGACTTCCAGGATGAGGAAAAACAAAACCAACACAGGAACCACAATGCAAAAATATATGAAATCACCAGACCAGAAACAAAATGACAAGCACCCAGAAATCAACCCCGAAGACACAGAAATCCATAAACTAAATGACAGAGATTTCAAAATAGCTATCATAAAAACACTCAACGAAATACGAGACAACACAGACAAACAATTCAATGAGATTAGGAGTTTCTTCACAAAAGAGATTGAAATCATAAAGAAAAACCAATCAGTGCTGATGGAGATGAAGAACACAATGGAGGAGATAAAGGAGAATCTGGAATCTTTAAAGAACAGAGCTGACAATATGGAGGAAAGAATTAGTACTTTAGAGGATAGGAATACAGATATACTCCAGATGGAAGAAGAGAGAGAACTAAGACTAAAAAGAAATGAAGAAAGACTCCGAGAAATATCTGACTCTATTAGAAAATGTAACATAAGAATTATAGGTATTCCTGAGGGAGAGGAGAGGGAAAGAGGAACAGAGAGCCTATTCAAGGAAATAATAGCTTCCCAAATCTGGGGAAGGAGCAGGAAATACCAGTAAGCGAAGCCAACAGGACACATATATACATTAACAGACAAAGGCCTTCACCACGACACCTAGTGGGAAGGCTAGCCAGGGTCAACGACAAAGAAACAATATTAAGGGCAGCTAGACAAAAACAAAAAATAACGTACAAAGGAACTCCCATCAGGCTCTCAGCGGATTTCTCAACAGAAACTTTTCAGGCTAGAAGAGACTGGAATGATATATTCAAAATACTGAAAGACAAAAACTTTCAGCCAAGAATACTCTATCCAGCAAAAATATCCTTCAAATATGATGGAGAAATAGTAACTCTCCCAGATAAACAAAAGCTAAGGGAGTTCATGGCCACAAGGCCCCCACTACAAGAAATACTCAAGAAGGCCCTCAGGCCTGAAAAAAAGAAGAGAAAGGGAACAGAAAGCTTGGAGGAAGGAGAAAAGTAGGTAGACAAAATCAGAGAAATAGTAGATCTTTACCGGAATAGGTTAGAAACCACTTAAATACTAAACTCAAAGATCAAAGGAAGAAATTCACCAAAAATAAATTTAACCTCATCACTGTAAACACACAGCCACAACACAAGATAGAATAAGGTATAACAAGAGCAACTTAGAAGGGGAAGAGGAAAGTGACTGAATTGACTTAGTATAAGGAAATAGGAGGCTATCAGATAATGGACTATCTCATACACAAGATTTTTTGCCCAAACCTCAAGGTAACCACTAAACAAATAATCAAAGCAAAACCACATATGATAAACAAAGAAAAAACTAGAAGAGTCATAAGACAGAACAACCAAACTGAATTGGCAGTCCAAAACAAATGGGACAAGAAACAAAGGAAATGCAAAAGAACCAGAAAATAAGTGACAAAACAGCAACATTAGGCCCTCATATATCAATAATTACCCTAAATGTAAATGGATTGAACTCTCCAATCAAAAGATACAGAGTGGCAGGATGGATTAAAAAGCAAGACCCAACAATATGCTGCCTTCAGGAAACACATCTTAGCACTAAAGACAAGCACAGGCTCAGAGTGAAAGGATGGAAGACAATACTCCAAGCTAATGGCAAACAAAAGAAAGCAGGTGTTGCCATACTCATATCAGACAAAGTAGACTTCAAGATAAAACAGGTTAAGAAAGACAAAGAAGGAAAATATATAATGATAAAAGGGACACTACATCAAGAAGACATATCACTTATAAATATATATGCACCCAACATAGGAGCACCAATGTACATAAAGCAACTATTAACAAACCTAAAAGGAGAAATCAACAACAACACAATAATAGTAGGGGATCTTAACACCCCACTTACAGCAATGGACAGATCATCCAGACAAAAAGTTAATAAAGAAATATTAGACTTAAATGAAAAACTGGATGAGATGGACCTAGTAGACATATATAGAGCACTCCATCCAAAAACAGCTGACTACACATTCTTCTCAAGTGCACATGGAACATTCTCAAGGATAGACCATACGTTGGGAAACAAAGCAAGCCTCAATAAATTTAAGAAGATTGAGATCATAACAAGCATCTTTTCAGACCATAAGGCTATGAAACTGGAAATGAACCATGAAAAAAAACTGGGAAAGTGACAAAAATGTGGAGATTAAACAACATGCTACTGAACAACCAATGGATCATTGATGAAATTAAAGGAGAAATCAAAAACTATCTGGAAACAAACGAAAATGATGATATGCCATATCAAACCCTATGGGATGCAGCAAAAGCGGTCCTGAGAGGGAAACTCATAGCGATACAAGCCCACCTTAACAAACAAGAAAAAGCCCAAATAGGCAACCTTAAATTACACCTAACAGAACTAGAAAAAGAAGAACAAACAAAGCCCAAAGGCAGCAGAAGGAGAGAAATAATAAAAATCAGAGCAGAAATAAATGATATAGAGACCAAAAAAACAGTAGAAAGGATTAATGAAACAAAGAGTTGGTTCTTCGAGAAGATAAACAAAATTGACAAACCCTTAACCAGGCTTACTAAGAAAAAAAGAGAAAAGGCTCAAGTAAATAAAATTAGAAATGAAAGAGGAGAAATTACAACGGATACCACGGAAATACAGAGGATTATAAGAGAATACTATGAGAAATTATATGCCAACAAATTGGACAATCTAGAAGAAATGGATAAATTCTTAGACTTACACAACCTCCCAAAATTGAACCAAGAAGAAATGGAGAATCTGAATAGACCAATAACAAGCAAAGAGATTGAAATAGTAATCAAAAACCTCCGAAAAAATAAAAGTCCAGGACCAGATGGCTTCTCCAGTGAATTTTACCAAAAATTCCAACAAGATTTAATACCCATCCTCCTCAAACTATTCCAAAAAATAGAGGAAGATGGAACACTTCCTAAATCATTCTATGAGGCCAACATCACCCTGATACCAAAACCACACAAAGACAATACAAAGAAAGAAAATTACAGGCCAATATCGCTGATGAACATTGATGCAAAAATCCTCAACAAAATATTGGCAAACCGAATACAACAATACATTAAAAAGATCATACACCATGATCAAGTGGGATTTATACCAGAGACGCAGGGATGGTTCAACATCCGCAAATCAATCAACGTGATACATCACATCAACAAAACAAAGAATAAAAACCACATGATCATCTCAATAGACGCAGAGAAGGCATTTGACAAGATACAACATCCGTTTATGATAAAAACTCTCGATAAAATGGGAATAGAAGGAAAGTACCTCAACATAATAAAGGCCATATATGACAAACCCACAGCTAACATCATACTCAACGGGGAAAGACTGAAAGCCATTCCTCTGAGAACAGGAACGAGGCAGGGCTGCCCACTCTCACCACTCCTGTTCAACATAGTACTGGAGGTTTTGGCCAGAGCAATTAGGCAAGAAAAAGGAATAAAAGGAATCCAAATAGGTAACGAAGAAGTGAAACTCTCACTATTTGCAGATGACATGATTGTATATATAGAAAACCCTAAAGAATCTGTTGGAAAACTATTAGAAACAATCAACAACTACAGCAAAGTTGTAGGGTACAAAATCAATCTACAAAAATCAGTTGCATTTCTATATGCTAATAATGAACTAACAGAAAGAGAGGTCAAAAAGATAATACCATTTACAATTGCATCAAAAAGAATAAAATACCTAGGAATAAATCTTACCAAGGAGGTGAAGGACCTATACAATGAGAACTACAAGACATTATTGAGGGAAATCCATGATGACATAAAGAAATGGAAAGATATCCCATGCACGTGGATTGGAAGAATAAACATAGTTAAAATGTCTATATTACCTAAAGCAATCTACAGATTCAATGCAATCCCAATCAGAATCCCAATGACATTCTTCACAGAAATAGAAAAAAGAATACTAAAATTTATATGGGGCAACAAAAGACCCCGAATAGCTAAAGAAATCCTAAAGAAAAAGAACAAAGCAGGAGGCATCACAATTCCTGACTTCAAAACATACTACAAAGCAATAGTAATCAAAACAGCATGGTACTGGTACAAAAACAGACACACAGATCAATGGAACAGAATTGAAAGCCCAGAAATAAAACCACTCATATATGGACAGCTAATTTTCGACAAAGGTGCTAAGAACATGCAATGGAGAAAGGAAAGTCTCTTCAATAAATGGTGTTGGGAAAACTGGACGGCCACATGCAAAAGAATGAAAGTGGACCATGTGCTATCGCCATTCACAAAAATTAACTCAAAATGGATCAAAGACCTGAAGGTGAGACCTGAAACTATAAAACTCATAGAAGAAAATATAGGCAACACACTATCTGACATAGGTTTTAAAGGAATCTTTTCGGATGACATGCCTACCCGGATGAGGGAAACTAAAGAAAAAATAAACAAGTGGGACTTTATCAGATTAAAGAGCTTTTATAAGACAAATGAAACCAGAATCAAGATGAACAAACAACCAACCAGCTGGGAGAGAATATTTGCAAAACATACATCTGACAAGGGGTTGATCTCCATAATATATAAAGAACTCACACAATTGAACAACAAAAAAACAAACAACCCAATCAAAAAATGGGCAGAGGAAATGAACAGACACTTCTCCAAGGAAGATATACAGATGGCCAATAGGCACATGAAAAGATGCTCAACATCACTAATCATCAGGGAAATGCAAATCAAAACAACACTAAGATACCACCTCACGCCTGTTAGAATGGCTATAATCACCAAGACAAAAACAACAAATGTTGGAGAGGATGTGGAGAAACAGGAACCCTCATACACAGCTGGTGGGAATGCAAATTGGTGCAGCCTCTATGGAAAACGGTATGGAGATTCCTCAAAGAATTAAAAATAGAGATGCCCTATGATCCAGCCATCCCACTACTGGGAATCTATCCAACGCACCTGAAATCAACAATCCAAAGAGGCTTATGCACCCCTATGTTCATTGCAGCATCATTCACCATAGCCAAGAAGTGGAAGCAACCTAAGTGTCCCTCGACTGACGATTGGATTAAGAAAATGTGGTATATATATACAATGGAATACTACTCAGCCATAAAAAAAGACAAAATCGTCCCATTTGCAACAACATGGATGGGCCTGGAGCGTATTATGTTAAGTGAAATAAGCCAGAAAGAGAAAGACAAACACTGTATGATCTCACTCATATGTGGAATATAAACCAATAAACCAGAGAAAACTGGACTGTGGTTACCAGGGCAGTGGGGGTGGGGGGTGGGCACAAGGGGTGAAGGGAGTCACATATGTGGTGATGGACAAACAAAAATGTACAACCCAAAATTTCACAATGTTAGAAACCATTAAAACATCAATTAAAAAAAAAAAAAAAGTTAAGCGGCATTAAGGGTTAAGGACCCCTGACTCGTGACCTAGGTTATAATGAAATCTTTTGAAAGTTGTGAGGGTTAGTTGCTGAAATAAGCAATAAGCTTTGTGGCTTCTCCTGGAACTCACTCTCCACTCAGTTTCCATGCCATTCTGTGGGTTTGCCTTTCCTTTTCTTAACTCCTACTCTTCTCTCCTGCCAGTTTTTTTATTTGTCATAAAGAAAACATTTCTATTAAAAGTATTCAATAGATAACACAAAATAACACGTATAAATGATCTTACTGCTTGCAATTTTTCAGACGCTAATTGGGTTGCTTCGGGCGTAAAATGTTCTCTTAGTAGAAATCCTTGTTTCTTCAGGTCTTCAATGAAATTTTCATAGTATTCACTTGCCTCTGCAGAGGTTTTCTTTACACATAACTGTCTTCTGGTCTATGAATTACATACGCAGCAAAGTGTTAGGATATGAGGATACAGTAACTTACTAACATATCAATCTTTACTGAACACCTACTATGGACCATGAGGATAGGAACATAAATACGTCATTAGATCCCCGCCATGAAGGAGTTTAGAAACTAGTTTTTTCCAAGAATTACTTAAATAGTCAGTTCTTCACAAAACAGCCTAAAACCTGAAAGTAAGGGGAAAAAGCCTTAGCAGGCACAACAGGCAGAAAAGACACATTTGATTCATTGGAGAGTCGTTCAAACGTTCATTCAGAGACTATCTACTCTTACTTTTCATACTATTCTAATTAGCTTTGAAGTCTGGCTTTCTAGCTTTTTAGAAATGAGAAAAATAAACTAGGGGAGGGGAAGAAAAGAAAAATACCTCAGAAATGAGTATTGTTAGAGACAGGCACACAGTCAAAATGAAATGATAGCTACAAGCAAGGAGAAAGGCAGGAAAGCTCGTAGGTCATACAAATAAGGCTAAAGGCAGGCAGCGAGAACTCCTTTGGATAGGCACAGACGGCCTCCCTCATTCCAACCTTCCCACGGATGTGGCATTTTCTACTCTTCCTGGAAATCCCTGCCCCTGTAGTGAGCAGTTATCCCAACATTAACCTCAGAGAATATGGGAGGACTTGCCACAGCTGGGAGCGGTGGTGTCGGCCACGCGCCTGGCTCTGAGGTGTGCAACCCCGGGGGAAGTCGGACTACTCGTAGCACTGACAAACTTCCCCCGCCCCCCACTGGTGGCTACAGGATGCCTCTGAACCTCGGAACAAAGAAGTATATCATGTTCAAGTTACTCCATTTAAGAAGGTAGAGTTTAACATAATTTTGGAAGATTTCTGTCAAAATGGTTTAATAGAGGAGAAGGGCAAGCTAGAAAAGCCTCTTCTGCAGAATGGCTCTTCTACTGCTGGTTAAGTGAGGATTACTTCTATCAAGGTGAACAGACTAACACCAGGGGCCTCTACCGAGTTCTTCGACTCGGCTTGCCGCAGGAGGAAGGCTCCCAGGCAGGGCTCTCGCCACAGTAAGCAGGAAAGGACAGGATGGCCTGTGTGCAGTGTTATAGTTTTCTTTTTCACAAAGAAAAACAACTACGACACTTTCTATCATGGTTTTCAATTTGATTTTTACTTACTTTTTAACAACACGACTAAATCCTCCACAAAGTATAGTATACATTTTTGGGTAAAAGGTAACAAAACCCTTTCTCCTTCCTGGACACATCTGACCTTGGATTAACTCTTTATATCTGTTCCCATGGAAACCTGATAGGATAGAATGTCAGCTGTAATTAGGCCAACTTCCTTGGGTAATAGTGACCTCTCATTACTAAATTGCATCGGGACTGGGAGTTCAATGAATGACCCATAAATAGCAGGTGGGAAACCTGAGCCTTGGGCTTCCGTGGGAGTGATGACTCAAATAACGGCCACTTTCCTTAAGGGCATCTTGAACCTAGACTCATGTTATAAGAAATGTGGGCTCCTGTGTGGTGCGGCTTCTAAGTCAGGCAGATCCTGCACCCACCAGATGGGAGTCTCCTTCCTTGCCCCAGAGCTGACACCTGGAGTGGGGGCAAATGACAAGTGTGCAGAGCCTGAGTGCATGGCAGTGAGGACCACTCCCACTGAGGAGCACCTGTGCGCCCTGCGGGCTGCTGTGTCTCCTGCCCATAGGTCTGAAGGTATAGACAGAAGACACCCTGAAGGGGTCGCAGCATTTTATTTGAACTATAGGGATTAGTTCTGAATTAATTTTTCTTTCATAATTGTTTCAGGTTGGAACCATGCCCTTGACTTGATACTGACTTAGCGCAAAGGTCTCGGCCTCTGCAAAGCCTTTCTTGCTGTAACTGAGCCCAGAACACTTCACATACATTTCAGTAGCAGCTCCATCACAGTGGATATAATCATGAATGTGCTGTTTCCTCCCAGCTGGCGATTTCTGAGGGCAGGGTGTGAAGTACTTTTCATCTTTGGGTCCCAGCCTCTAGTAGATGGCCTGATACACAGTAGGCAGCTACCAAACGCAGTGTGTGAATGGATTGCTTTTAGAGGTGTTCACACTGTGGGGCCAGCCAGGTGGCACAGTGGTTAAGTTTGCGCATTCTGCTTTGGCGGCCCGGGGTTCGCTGGTTCGGATCCTGGGCACAGACCTAGTGACCACTCATCAAGCCATGCTGAGGCGGCGTCCCAAATAGAAGAGCTACAGACCTACAGCTGTGATACACAGCTATGTACTGGGGCTTTGAGGAGAAAAAAAAAAAAGAAAAAGAGGAAGATTGGCAACAGATGTTAGCTCAGGGCCAATCTTCTTCAATCAATCAATCAATCAATCAATAAAAAGAGGTGTATACATTGGGAAAATATTCCATAAGTGATCCAGAACAGGAGCAGGAGCCCTGAACGCCCTGCACCCAGCAAGTATTCTCCTCTGAGGAGAACCCCGTGCTGGTCTGGTCAGGGGGCTGTTCTCACCCTGCTCTCCTCACCTCCTGCATTCCAAGAGAGAACACATGTCCACTTTTCAAAACTATTTACCAGGTACAAAGAAAAAGGTTAACAGATTGGCTGGTTCATTGACCAATTTTAAGGAAACTAGTTATGAACAAGGGCAAGCACATAGGCATCAATATAAAGATCATCACCTCCACGCCGTCAGCCAGGAGGAAGTGTGCAGATATGAGAAAAGCGTGGTCCCCAGGGTCCTGGAAGCACTGCAGCTCCACCACGACCAGTTCCTTAGCTCCCTCCATCCCATTCTGGAAAAGAGGTTGCTCTTTCATAAGCTGCATTCATTAAATAACAAACCACACACACCATTTAAAAACTTACAAAAATCAGTTGCATTTCTATACTTTAATAATGAACTAACAAAGAGAACTCAAGAAACAATCCCATTTACAATCACAACAAAAAGAATAAAATATCTAGGAATAAATTTAACTAAGGAGGTGAAAGACCTATACAATGACAACTATAAGACATTATTGAAAGAAATTGAAGAAGACATAAAGAAATGGAAAGATATTCCATGCAAATGGATTGGAAGAATAAACATAGTTAAAATGTCCATACTACCTAAAGCAATCTACAGATTCAGTGCAATCCCAATCAGAATCCCAATGACATTCCTCATGGAAATAGAACAAAGAATACTAAAATTCAGATGAGGCAACAAAAGACCCTGAATAGCTAAAGCAATCCTGAGGAAAAAGAACAAAGCTGGAGGCATCACAATCCCTGACTTCAAAACATACTACAGGGGCCGGCCCCATGGCTTAGCGGTTAAGTTCGTGCGCTCCACTACTTGCAGCCCGGGTTCGGATCCTGGGAGCACACTGAGGCACCGCTTGTCCGGCCATGCTGAGGCCGCGTCCCACATACAGCAACTAGAAGGATGTGCAACTATGACATACAAATATCTACTGGGGCTTTGGGGAGAAAAAGGGGGAAAAAAGGAGGAGGACTGGCAATAGATGTTAGCTCAGGGCCGGTCTTCCTCAGCAAAAAGAGGAGGATTGGCATGGATTAACATTAGCTCAGGGCTAGTCTCCCTCATTACAAAAAAAAAAAAAACTACAAAGTTAAAATAATTCAAACAGCATGGTACTGGTACAAAAACAGACACACAGATCAATGGAACAGAACTGAAAGCCCAGAAATAAAACCACACATCTACAGACAGGTAATCTTCGACAAAGGAGCCAAGAACATACAATGGAGAAAGGAAAGTCTCTTTATTTATTATTATTATTATTATTATTATTATTATTATTTTTCTCCCCAAATCCCCAGTAGATGTCATAGTTGTACATCCTTCTAGTTCCTCTATGTAGGACACAGCCTCAGCATGGCTTGGTGAGCGGTGTGCAGGTCCGCACTCAGGATCTGAACCGGCGAAGCCCGGGCCGCCAAAGCGGAGCATGTGAACTTAACCACTACGCCACTAGGCCAGCCCCAGGAAAGTCTCCTTAATAAATGGTGTTGGAAAAACTGGACAGCAACATGCAAAAGAATGAAAGTAGACCATTATCTTTTACCATACACAAAAATTAACTCAAAATGGACTAACGACTTGAAGGTAAGACTTGAAACCATAAAACTCCTAGAAGAAAATATAGGCAATACATTCTTTGACATCGGTTTTAGAAGGATCTTTTCGAATACCATGTCTACTCAGGCAAGGGAAACAAAAGAAAAAGTAAACAAAAGGGACTTCATCAGGCTAAAGAGCTTCTGCAAGGCAAAGGAAACCAGGAATAAAATGAAAAGACAACCTACCAACTGGGAGAAAATATTTGCAAATCATATCTCTGACAAGAGGTTAATCTCCAAAATATATACAGAACTCATACAACTCATCAACAAAAAAAACAAACAACCTGATCAAAAAACGGGCAAAGGATATGAACAGACATTTTTCCAAAGAAGATATACAGATGGCCAACAGGCAAATGAAAAGATAACATCACTAATCATCAGGGAAACGCAAATCAAAACTACAATGAGATATCACCTTACACCTGTCAGAATGGCCATAATTATCAAGACAAAAAACAACAAATGTTGGAGAGGATGTGGAGAAAAGGGAACCCTCATACACTGCTGGTGGGAATGCAAACTGGTGCAGCCACTATGGAAAACAGTATGGAGATTTCTCAAAAAATTAAAAATAGAAATACCACACAACCCAGCTATCCCACTATTGGGTATTTATCCAAAGAACTTAAAATCAACAATTCAAAGAGATCTATGCAGCCCTATGTTCATTGCAGCATTATTCACTGTAGCCAAGACATGGAAGCAATGCAAGTGCCCATCAACTGATCAATGGATAAAGAAGATGTGGTATATATATACAATGGAATACTACTCAGCCATAAAAAAAGACAAAATCGTCCCATTTGCAACAACATGGATGGACCTTGAGCGTATTATATAAGTGAAATGGGCCAGACAGAGAAAGACAAATACTGTATGATTTCACTCATATGTGGAAGATAAACTAACACATGGACAAAGAGAACAGATTAGTGGTTACCAGAGGGGAAGAGGGTTGGAGGTGGGCATAAGGGGTAAAGGGGCACATATACATGGTGACTGACAAATAATAATGTACAACTGAAATGTCACAATGTTTATAAACTATTATGACCTCAATAAAGTAAAAAAAAATGTTGATTATAAATTTAATACATGTTCATTTAGAGATGTAATTTAGAAAACATAGAAAGTCTAAAGAAAAAATAAAAATCACCTGAAATCCTACTACAGATATATAATCACTATTAATATCTTGGTATATTTCCCTCCTGTATTCTTACTATAGATATATCTGTATATAGTTAAATTGTACCACTTTCTATATTTTCTTTATCACAGAGGGAATGTTATTTTCAAGTTATATTTTATTAAAATATCTAAAAAATACAAATAGAGCATCATTTTGAATGCTAGTGTTAATTTGCATTTGTGTGATCTTGGAGAAAAAGTTTTTGTTTTTCTTTTTAAAGAAAAGTAATGGAAATTCAACATGGTAAAAATACTTTGTGTCAAATCTCTTAAAATACAAGAACCTGTTAATAACAGGGAATAGGACCTTTATTTTCAATGTCATATTAATATTTTGTATTGTTTACATTTTTATTATGCACATGCATTACTTTTTTTTTTTTTACTTTAATTTTTTGTTTATTGCGGTAACGTTGGTTTATAACATTGTAAAAATTTCAGGTGTACATCATTGTACTTCTATTTCTGCATGGACTACATCATGTTCACCACCAAAATACTAATTACAACCCATCACCACACACATGTACCCAATTATCCCTTTCACCCTCCTCCCTCCCCCCTTCCCCTCTGGTAACCACCAATCCAATCTCTGTCCCTATGTGTTTGTTTATTGTTGTTATTATCTACTACTTAATGAAGGAAATCATACGGTATTTGACCTTCTCCCTCTGACTTATTTCACTTTGCATTATACCCTCAATGTCCATCCATGTTGTCACAAATGGCTGGATTTCGTCGTTTCTTATGGCTGAGTAGTATTCCATTGTGTATATATACCACAGCTTCTTTATCCATTCGTCCCTTGATGCATTACTTTTATAATAAAAACACTAAAAAAATTAAACATTAAATTTTAAATGTAAAAATTTTCTTGACTATTAAAAATCAGCTCATATATTAAGGAACATTTATTCAGGATATGCACAACTTTTCAAAACAATGAGAAAATTATCAAACAGGAAAAATAATCGGAAGCCATTCAAACAGTTTTCTTTTCCAAATAGAAATCAGACTTACTTTTTCCAAGGTGTTATATTTTGCAACTTCAAAATCTTGAGGAAAATGAAGAATTTTAACATTCTCTGTATAAAACCTGAAATTTGTATAATTAAAATTTTAACATTTAAAATGGACTTTTAGACTAAACAGAATTTCATAAAATTTTTCTTGTAGATCTCCTAATTCCATCAAAAATATATTTTAAGTCCCTAATGCCTCCTTAGATAGTCTAAAAATTGTGAAAAGGTCTTGTGGAATGAGCTGGATTCCTCCTTTACGTAACTGTAGAGCTCTGTTGCCAAATACTATGAGTGTCTGCACTGGATGGCAGGGCGGCACCAAGCAGAAGCAGAGGCATATAGCAAGGAGGCCAGGGGCCGCCCGGTGGCGCAGCAGTTAAGTGCGCGCACTCTGCTGCCGTGGCCCGGGGTTCGCAGGTTTGGATCCCCGGTGTGCACTGACGCACCGCTTGTCAAGCCATGCTGTGGCGGCATCCCATATAAAGTAGAGGAAGATGGGCACAGATGTTAGCCCAGGGCCAACCTTCCTCAAGGAAAAAAGGGGAGGATTGGCATTGGATGTTAGCTCAGGGCTAGTCCTCCTCACAAAAAAAAAAGAAAGAGGCCAGTGCATTGGAGAAAGCACAGCCCCTCCCAGAGACAGGCCACCTGCCTTCACTCTGGATTCTGACACTCAGAAGCTGTGTCACTCCAGACAGGCGCACCCCTCTCTGGACCACAGTCAACTCCCTTTTAAAATAAAGGTGTCAGACTTCTGATAATCTCTACTTTTAATTTTGATGTTTGTTCTCTCTTTTAACACTACTATTAGCAAATACAAGAAGACTGACTGTGAGGCCTACCTGAGACTGCAGTTCTGGGTGCACTTTAATAAGCCACAGAGAACTTTAGCCTCTCACACTCCATTGGCAGAAAGTTATTATTTCCATTGTTTAAAATATCAAGTAGAGAGTAATGAACTGTCTTTACTCTAAAGGCTGTTCAGTGTGGAAACAGTGAGCAGACTGCCCAAGTCTCATCTCCAGTGGTTTTTCTTTTTTAAAATCAATCTAACAATTATGTCCAATCTCACATAATACTGAGAAGATAAAAATAATTATCACTATACTAGTTGAAGTGAAAAGTCTTAAATAAATAAAAAGTTAATACAGAATTAGATAAGCAAGATAAATGAAAATACTACAAGAAATAGTGATGTACTAATAGAATTATAATACTGTGCTTGAAGTTTAGAAAACATTTTGCAAACTCTGTTGAGTCCTAATGATCAGAAGTAGATTACTTAGTGAGTTCCACAATATTCTCCTTCTCTGTGGAATTGTCCAGGGATAGATCATCTGTTTTCACTTCTAAAATGAAAACAAACAAAATATTTGTTTACTACTCAAAGATTTACTAAAACTAGTTAACAATAAATGCTGGAATTGTTTAGATCCTTGAATATGGGTCATATTTGCCATACTATTCTATTTTTTGAGGTCAGTAAATTAGCTATAGTTATTGGTAATCTAAGGACAACAAAGTGGGAGAAGAGGAAGGTAGAGCAGAAGACAGTGAGAACACATCATTATAATTCTATTTTAATAGACACATGAGGAGAATTCTAATGTAATCCTACGGTGAGCATAGTTATGAAATGCATTTCTAATATACTACAGGATCAGAATGAGTTCCTGAGAGCCATAATGTCACAAACAAAGGAAGCAGGAATGTTCTAGTTTAGAGGAGGGAAATTCAAGGGTTCTTATGGGAGGCCAAACAATTTTTGCCTCATATTTTTCTTTCTTTCTTTTTTTTTTTAATTTTATTTATTTTTCCCCCAAAGCCCCAGTAGCCCCCAAAGCCCCAGTAGATAGTTGTATGTCATAGCTGCACATCCTTCTAGTTGCTGTATGTGGGACGCGGCCTCAGCATGGCCGGAGAAGCTGTGTGTCAGTGCGCGCCCGGGATCCGAACCCGGGCCGCCAGCAGCAGAGTGCGCGCACTTAACCGCTAAGCCACGGGGCCAGCCTCCTCATATTTTTCTTATAGAGGAATGGTAACACTAGCATTATTATATATAGGAATAACTCTTTTAATGCAAAGATTTTCTTCCAATTTTAATTATGCTATCAAGATTTCAAAGGTCATCAGTGTATTTGTAGTAATTCTGGATCTGACTGTATTATTCTGGATGTTGAAAAATGTTTTCCATGTAAAAGGAGTTTTCCATCCTGCCTATTTTGTTTCAGCTACCATTTTCTGAGAGAGCAAGAAAGTCTGACGACAGCATTTCTGGACAATCATTTGTCTCAAGAGGCTGAACCACACCAAAACATATAGATTTCTAAAATTCTTATAAATAATACAATTGATATCATACAATATGATATCTAACATACACCATGTGCTTACTATAAATTAACATCAGAACCATTTGACTTTTTTTTGTGTGTGTGAGGAAGATCAGCCCTGAGCTAACATCTATTGCTAATCCTCCTCCTTTTTTTTTTCCCCAAAGCCCCAGTAGATAGTTGTATGTCATAGTTGCACATCCTTCTAGTTGCTGTATGTGGGACTCGGCCTCAGCATGGTCGGAGAAGTGGTGCGTCGGTGCGTACCCGGGCCACCAATAGCAGAGCGCGCACACTTAACCACTCAGCCACGGGCCAGCCCAGAACCATATGACTTTTGATGTGACTCATGAGGAATACATTTCTCTATGTCTAAAGGCTTTCTTCTCAGCCAGATTCCAAAATAAAATCTGGGTTTATAAAGGCGATACATTTCTTTTGGAGAGATTGTCTTTTGGAAAAACTTCTTTAGCAAAAAGCTGGCCATAGGTGCCGGCCCAGTGGCACAAGCAGTTAAGTGCACGCGCTCTGCTTCGGCGGCCCAGGGTTCGCAGGTTCGGATCCCAGGTGCGCACCGACGCACCGCTTGTCAAGCCATGCTGTGGCGGCATCCCATATAAAGTAGAGGAAGATGGGCATGGATGTTAGCCCAGGGCCAGTCTTCCTCAAAAAAAAAGGGGAGGATTGGCAACAGATGTTACCTCAGGGCTAGTCCTCCTCACACACACACAAAAAAAGCTGGCCATAAAATTTCCAGTCTTTAAGTTGTGGTGATTTTAACATAAAAGGTTCTTCCCCCTCCCAGTTAAAATTACACATCAAGTTTTTTGAGATTATCAGTGTTTTTGTAGTCATTCTGAATCTGACCACACTAGACTGGATATCGAGAAATCTATTTCTATTGCTAAAGTAGCCTTTTGTCCTTCACTCTTTTGCTGCCCATTATCTGAGATAATAAGAAACCTAATTATTTTCATAGTATTTCTAGACAATCCTTTGTCTATATTATCTTTGACAAACCAAAATGTTTACTATAGCACCTATAATACATTAAGTGCTTGATATGAAACACTTACCGGGACTGCTTGCCTTTTGACAAGGAGGTGGTGTGATGTCCACAGACTTATTAGGATCATAATTCTTTACATCCAAGAGTCTCCTTTCTTTGACAGATTCCCATATAAAATCTGGGTTTGCAATATGGATATGGTTCTTCTGGACAGAGTTCAGTTGGTACTGGCTTAGAACATCAGCACTGTCTAAGATTATATGTGTGCACTGAGAAAAAAAGAATCAATTTAATATGCATTAGTAAAAACAAAAATTATTTGTATCTGTAATTTTCACTCTTAAAAAGGTAATTTGTTTATTACCAAAAAAAGGGTGTTTGAAGGTAATATGTAAAAATTTTTCTCAGATTTCTAAAACTTTGATAAATAATATAATTTCTAGTTACATATAAGTTAAAAAATACCAACAGTTTTTAAAGAGTATGGATATGGATGTACCATAACTGGTTAACCAATCCTAGAAGTTGTTTCCAAATTTTCACTAAACAATGCTGTGCCGAACATCTTCATGTACACATCTTCATACACTTGTTTAATTACTTCCTTAGGAGTGGAATGAGAGGTTCAAAGGATATTCATTATTTATTTATTTTAATCTGTAATTTTATTAATTTATTTTTGAATAAATAGTATACGCACATTGCAGAAAATCTAGAAGTAAAATAATAATAAGTTAACCACTGTTCCCAGGTCCTCTCCCCAGAGGCACCTGTTATAGCGTCTTCCTCAGGTGTCCTTCTGCAGGTCCTCTATGCGGAGACAACACACTTTTTTTAGCCACAAATGGCAGTATACTAAACACACTGGTCTGTACTTGCTTTTCCATTTAGCAATCTATGTTGGAGATCATTCCTCATCACTACATATTGAGCTGTCTCCTTCGTTATAATAGTTGGATGCACATTTCAAATGTTTATATACGTTGGCAAAATAACTTCCAAAAAGGCTGCGCTCACAGTTTGTGAGAGTTTCTAAAAAATGAGAGATCATGTTGGCATTCTCTACCTGGAAGATAAACTGAGAAGGTCTAACAGGCATGAATTATTCATCCAGGCACAGAAATGGTGAGACAGGCTGTATAAGGGAAGTATATACAATTCTGCCTAAACTGGAAGTAAACAGGGCATTCCATTTCTGATATTCATAGGTAAACTACTTAATGCCAGAGAAGCACCCAGCATCCAGCTGGAGTTGAATGTGCTTCACAGAACAAATCAGGCTCCCCTTCAGCAAGCCCCAGGGCTGTGGTCCAGGAAGGGGCAGGCTGAGTCAGCCCCATCAATTGACCAATAAAGGGAAAAGCAATGGACATGGGGAAGCCTCTGCATTTGCAGGCCTGGAATCCAACCACTTTGGACTTCAATTTTTACTTCTCATGACGAAGTGGTTAAAAAAAAAAGAAGTTAGCCTTAATTATCTTCAGGATTTCATCCAGCTGTGAAATTCTATATCTAAACTGGCAGGACTACAGTTCATTTCAAGAGAGGGAAGGTAGCTTCTTTCGGCCTTTAAATAAACAAAATAAACAGTACAAGCTGTACCACGAAGATCAGTTTCGACTGTGTGTTTTCTGTCTGTTCCCTGTGAGCCACACGTGCAAGTGTCACTACAGTGTTGTCATACTGGTGAGCGACTATACAGAGTGCTCTTAGCAAATGCTGCCCTGTAACTTTTCTCCTTCAAGAATCGATTTGGCTGGTCTGAAATTATTTCTATTTATGTCTTCAGCTGTGCTTTAATAATATCAGATTCACAGGCATGTGGGATTGTCCTACAGCTCACGGGAACAGGGAGAAGATGGGACTGGGTGGTCTTCCCTCTTCTGCCTTTCTCCAGCCCAACTTCCCCAGTGGCCAGGCTCAATTTCTCCCGCCTTCGCTAACTCTCCTGCTGCCAATCTTCTCTGCTTGCTCTTCTAACCACGACCCCTGCTCCCTTAACACACAATGTTTATCATATAGTTCTTATGAAATTTGCAAATACCTGAGGATTTAACAGAAAGGAAAATTTTCCACCATTTTCCTTAATGTCAGTTTGTAGCTTTTTCTTCTGTCGACGAGGTAGTCGCTTGACTTTCAAACAGAAGGTACAATTTGCAAAGATTCCCACAGTCATCCTGTAGGGAAAAAAAGTTTCAAGTCACAGTTTTTAAGGATTCTCTTTTCAGTGAATATAATTGACAGTGAATTTAGAATTGTTTTACATGTAAGCTGTGGCAAAATTGGATGTTATTTGTAAGAAAAGATTGCATTATATTATACAATCATGTGTTGCTTAACAATGGGCATACATTCTGAGAAATGTGTCATTAGGCAATTATGTCCTGTGAACACCATAGAGCGTACTTATACAAACTTAGATGGCATAGCCTACTACACACCTAGGTAATATGGTATAGCCTATTCTCCTAGGCTACAAACCTGTAGAGCATGTTACTGTACTGAATACTGTAGGCAACTGTAACACAATGGTAAGTATTTGTGTATCTAAACATATCTAAACATAGAAAAGGTACAGTACAGCCAGCCCTGATGGCCTAGTGGTTAAAGTTTAGTGCACTCCGCTTCGCCAACCTGGGTTTGGTTCCCGGGCACAGAACCACACCACTCATCTGTTACTAGCCATGCTGTGGCAGCAGCTCACATAGAAGAACTAGAAGGACTCACAACTAGAACATACAAGTATTTACTGGGGCTTTGGGGAGAAAAAAAAAGAGAGAGGAAAATTGGCAACAGATGTCAGCTCAGGGCAAATCTTTCCCAGTAAAAAAGGGAAGGGAAGGGAAGGGAGAGGAAGGGAGGAGAGGGAAGGGGAGAGAGGGGAGGGGAGGGGGAGGGAAAGGAAGGGAAGGGAAGGGAAGGAAAAGAAAAGAAAAAAGAAAAGAAAAGAAGAGAAAAGGTACAGTAAAAACAGGGTATAAAAGATAAAAAATGGTGCACGTGTATAGAGCACTTACCATGATGGAGCCTGCAGGGCTAGAAGTTGCTCTGGGTGAGTCAGTGAATGAGTGGTGAGTGAATGTGAAGGCCCAGGACATCACTGTACACTACTGTAGACTTTATAAACACTGTGCACTTAGGCTACACTAAATTTATTAAAAAAAATACTTATCTTTCTTCAATAATAAATTAACCTTGGCTTACTGTAACTTTTTTACTATATGAACTTTTAAACTTTTTGACTCTTTTGTAATAACAGTTAAATAAACAGTTTAAAACACATACTGTACAGCTGTACAACAATATTTTCTTTCTTTACATCCTTATTCTATAAACTTTTTTCTATTTTTAAAAGTTTTTATTTATTTATTTTTTAAACCTTTTGTTAAAAACTAAGACACACACACTTTCACCTAGGCCTACACAGGGTCAGGATCGTCACTATCACCGTCTTCCTCCTCCACATCTTGTCCCACTGGAAGGTCTTCAGGGGCCATCACCTGCATGGAGCTGTCATCTCCCAGGACACCATGCCTTCTTCTGGAACACCTCCTGCAGGGCCTGCCTGAGGCTCTTCTTGAGGAGCGGTCACTCTTTTCAGAAATATGTCCATGGTGGTTTGCTTAGTTTGTTTCTTTTTTTTCATCATAGATTCGCTTGTAAGCAGGTAATGCACCATGAAAATTCCTCTCTATCAATGAAAACCTTTTGGTGTTGGGGTCCGTGTTTTCAAACTTTTTAAGGAGATTGTTGAGGTCTGCAAAAGCTTCTGCTAAACACGTCACTGTGAATTTTCTTGGGGGTTCTTCTTTTTCTTCTCCTGCAGTTTCCTTTTCTCCTGCCTCTTCTTCAGCTATGCACACCTGTTCAACGTCTAACAACTCTTCATTAGTCACCTCCTTAGGAACCACCTCTAGGAGCTCTTCAGTGTCATCTTTACCCACACCCAGGTTCAAGTTGTTTGCCATCTCAACCACAGCCTTGTTGAGGCAAATCCTATGAAGTCATGGACGAACCTCTTGAGTGTTCTTCCAGATGCCATTTGTACACTCCTTGGTGACATCACCCCAAGCACAAGCAAGGTTGTTGATGCAGCCATAGATGTGGTAATCCTTCGAGAATTGCATCAGTGTCTTCTCAGTGTCTTCCTCAGCTACAGCAATAGCCTGGGCAAAGGTCCTCCGCAGGTAGTAGGCCTTAAAAGCTTCCCCAACTATTTGATCCATTGGTTGCATCAAAGAGGTAGTGTTTGGAGGGAGAAACACTGCTTTGATATTGGGACGAAGATCATCAATAAAAGGAAGATGTCTGGGAACACTGTCAACAATAAGTAGAATCTTAAAAAGTATGTTAGTCTCCAAATAGTACTTTTCCATTTTGCTGACTTCTTATTGCTCCTGTAGTTCACCGGCAGCGTGTGCTTATTGATATACTTGAGGGCCCCGGGGTTCTCACTGTGCCAGATCATAAAGAGTTTCAATTTGTAGCCTGCAACATTGCCCCCAAGCAGGACTATTATCCTGTCCTTAAAAGCCTTGAAACCTGGCATTGACTTGGCCTCCTTATGGATGAAAGTCCTTTCAGGCATCCATTTCCAGAATAGGAAGCCTTCATCCATACTGAATATTTGCTCTGGCAAGTAATTTTCCTCTACAATCAGTTTATCTAGAGTTTCCAAAAATTCTTCAGCTACCTTCACATCAGCGCTCGCAGACTTGCCACTCACTTTCATATTATGTAATGAATGACGATTCTTGAATCGTTTAAACCACCCAGAGCTAGCAGTAAATTCAACATCATAGTCAGGTTCCAGCATTTTCTTTCAACATTGCAAACAAACTTTGTTTTGGCTGTGATCGTCGGTTATGGTGCTGAGAGGGCTATGCTTCTGTGTCTATTCTTCAATCCAGGTCATTAGAAGTTTCTCCATGTCTGATACAGACCCTCACTGAGTTTTTGTTAGTCTCATTGCCTTCAATAAAGCAGATCCTTTAACAGCTTCTGTCACTTTGTTCTTGTTCTTCAAGATCATAGCTATGGTGGAATGGGACACGCCTGACTGGCGAGCAATAACTGTCACTGATTGTCCACCTTCATAGTCCTTAATCACTTTTAATTTCGTTTCCAGGTAGATCACTAGATCTGGCCTCTTACTGGCAACATTAGCAGTGAATCTTGTACAATTAGGGGCCGTGATGAACCAAACAACACAAGATTAAATCAAGGAAAAGAGAAACGATGCAATCAAGAGATGCAGTAACCACAAGATGTATGAGGCTGCTGCCGGTCTAACACGGCATACTGTTTTACAGTAAAGTTCTTTTATAAGTAGAGAGAGTACACTCTAAAATAATGATAAAAAGTATAGTATAGTAAATACATAAACCAGTGACATAGTTGTTTATTACCATTATCAACTATTATGTACTATACGTAATTGTGTGTGCTATACTTTTATATGACCGGCAGTGCGGTAGGTTTGTTTACACCGGCATCACCACAAACACGTGAGTAATGCGTTGTGCTATGACAACACGATGGCTACAACATCACTAGGAGATAGGAATTTTTCAGCTCCATTATAACGTTATGGAACCACTGTCATATTTGTAATCCATTGTTGACCAAAATGTAGTTATGTGGTACATGACTGTAATCACAAAAATTTAACATTATCCGAGCTTGCAACATGTATGTTGGTTTTAGAATCACATCTATCCTTTAAGGCTGATACTACAACACCCAAAAACCCTTTTGTATAGGCTCATAATATACATCTTAATGAAAACATGACAGATTTCAGTTACAGATCAAGTGTGTGGTTTAAGAAAAGCAGCAGTGGGATGGCCCGGTGGTGTAGCAGCTAAGTTCTTGTGCTCCACTTCAGCCGTCTGGGGTTCACAGGTTCGGATCCCAGGCGCAGACCGATGCATAGCTTGTCAAGCCATGCTGTGGTGACGTCCCATATAAAGTAGAGGAAGATGGGCACAGATGTTAGCCCAGGGCCAATCTTCCTCAACAAAAAGAGGAGGATTGGTAACAGATGTTAGCTCAGGGCTAACCTGCCTCACAAAAAAAAAAGAAAAAAAGAATATAGAAGCATTTATTTGTAAATTAACATTATGTGATAGTGAAACCATGGGTTTTATATATAATTCCTCTATAAATTCCAAGAGATTTATTAGTTATGTGGGTTTCTGCTCAGCCATTCTGGAGAAAAACTGAACAATTACTAATAAAAATATACAAATATGCAACTTATGTTTATTTATTTATTTACTTTTTTGTGAGGAAGATCAGCCCTGAGCTAACATCCATGCTAATCCTCCTCTTTTTGCTGAGGAAGACTGGCTCTGAGCTAACATCTATTGCCAATCCTCCTCCTTTTTTTCCCCCAAAGCCCCAGTAGATAGTTGTATGTCATAGCTGCACACCCTTCTAGTTGCTGTATGTGGTACTCGGCCTCAGCATGGCCGGACAAGCGGTGCGTCGGTGCGCGCCCGGGATCAGAACCCGGGCCGCCAGCAGCGGAACGCGCACTTAACCACTAAGCCACGGGGCCAGCCGACAACTTATGTTTAAATGAAAGATATATATATATATATATACACACACACACACACACAAACACATTTGAAGTTAATTTAACTTCTTTTACTGTGTCATACGTTCCCACATACAGGAAAGAATTACTTCTAAGAAAAATAAGCATATTTTGAATTGAAAGAAATTTTATGTGTATTTAACAATAAACTAATAAATGGTGAGATATTGGGTTTAATTCATGGTAGCTATTTGTCAATTTTTTATTCATTTATTTTTTTGAAGATTGGCCCTGCACTAACACCTGTTGTCAACCTTTCTCTTTTTCTTTTTCCTCCCCAAAGCTCCAGTGCATAGTTGTGTATCATAGTTGTAGAGGTGTAGCTCTTCTATGTGGGGCGCCACCTCAGCATGGCTGGATGAGTGGTGAGTAGGTCCCTACCGAGGATCCGAACCAGCAAAGCTGAACGCACCAACGTAACTGCTATGCCACCGGGCTGGCCCCTGTCAATTTTTTTAAAACTGAAATCATCTCTAGCAGATTCCCCAAAGTAAGCTGGTGTCTCATGAAAAGCAGTTCCTCAGTCTGATGTTTGTTTCAGGAAAGTTAACTCACAGGTTTCTGGCAAGCTCTAGGATGGCCGGCGCTGCAGTCTCCAAGGGCACCTACTGGGCCCAGCCTCCAGAGAACACGATTAGGGTTCCGTGTTCCTCCTTCTGCTCCCCCTGCCCTTGAATGTCCCATCCTCCCAGACTGGAGTCCTCACTCTAGGCCTTTTGCCTGAGCAATGGTGCCCATTCCTTGAGGCCCTAAATGCCACCCTATATGCAGCCAATCCCCAATTTAAGACAAAATGCCCACTGCCTCCCCAACGCTGGCACCTCAGATATGCCAAGTTCCCAATCTAGGCCTCCCACTGTACTCCTCTTGGCAAGTGGCTGCCATGTCCAGCCAGCTGCTCAAGCCACTGGGCGCTCTCCTTGATTTCTCCCCCTCTTACCCCTTCTGCCATCAGCACCTCTTGTGTTCACTACCCCTAAATAGAGCTGGAATCTACCCACTTTCTCCATCTCCACTGCCACCATGGCCCAAGCCCCCATCAGGAGATTCCTAACTCGTCTCCCCACTTCTCCTCCTCTCTGCCTCTAATCTCTTCTCTACACTGACTGTAGCTTGAGGAACTTTTTTTTTTAATTACGTTTCAAATTTCTTATTTCAAGGCCTGGCCTCTCTCCCCAGCCTCATCCTGCACCTCTCTCTCTGTGCCCTGGCCACATTGCCTTTTTCTTCAGGTTGGCAAAAACCCCAAGCTTGGGCCTCAGGGCCTTCATACATGTTGCTCCTTCTCCCTGGGACCCTTCCTTGCTAACTCCACCCCACACTTGTATATCCCATCCAAGACCTAGTAGTATCTGTCCAACAAATGAACAAATTAGAGGTTTACATTTTTTTGGTCTTATGAGGTCTGGTTAAACTGAAGTCCCTTGATTTAATTCTGCCTTTCCATTGCGTTAATATTTAGTAACTTCATATGTGTTGATTTTTTTTACGTTCAAACTGATTCGTGATTATCATCGCTTGTAGATGGAAGAGAAGATGATGGGTACTGTGAAAGATACTAGACTACACTGTTTACATTAATCTTGTTCTTAATCTCTGACAATTAAAAAACACACAGCAAACAAAACAGTAAAACTCTCTAACGAATCTTTAACAATTTTCAGGACAGTCTCTGTGCTGGACAGGACAGGCTGAAGTAGGTGTGGCTGTTCAGATTCACTTCTTCAGATTTGTCCTGGGTGAGTTCTTAAGTCCTTTGACCTGGTCTTTAAAAACGTTTTCTAATAGAAAAGTAATTCAGGGGCCGGCCCTGTGGCATAGCGGTTACGTATGCATGCTCAGCTGCTGGCGGCCTGGGTTTGGATCCTGGGCGTGCACCGAGGCACCGCTTGTCAGGCCATGCTGTGGCGGCGTCCCATATAAAGTGGAGGAAGATGGGCACAGATGTTAGCCCAGGGCCAGTCTTCCTCAGCAAAAAGAGGAGGATTGGCATGGATGTTAGCTCAAGGCTGATCTTCCTCACACACACACACACACACACACACACACACAAAGTAATTCATTCTCACCTTAGAAAATTTGGAAAATACAGAACTGCATAACAACAGCAAAATAATCTCAAAACCTAGGGGCCATGTTAACATCTTGTTTTGCTTTTTTTTCCAGTCTTTTTTCCATGTGTATATACTGTAATGGACTATATTATTATCAAAATTGAAATCATACTATATTCACAATAACGATCTTGCATTTTATGTCAGGGTTTTATCCTCAGCATTTTATCATTAAACATTCTTGGAAAACATTTTCTTTTGGTGAGGAAGATTTGCCCTGAGCTAACATCCGTTGCCAATCTTCCTCTTTTTTTTTTTTGTTTTTGCTTGAGGAAGATTAACCCTGAGCTAACATCTGTACCAATCTTCCTCTACTTTGCATATGGGTTGCCGCCACAGCATGGCTGATCCCAGGTCTGCACCTGGGATCCAAACCAAGATCCTGGACCTGGGATCCAAACCAAGATCCTGGGCCACCGAAGCAGAGCGAGAAGAACTTTAACCACTCAACGACGGAGCCAGCCCCCTGCAAAATATTTTTAATAGAGGCTATCTTAGATATGTATCATAAATGAACGATTTATATATTGTTAGGCAATTAAATTATTTCTAAATTTTAGTATTAAAAACAAAGCTGTGATGTACACGCTTATATGTAAATCTTTGTTTGCAACTCCAATGATTGTCTTAGAAAACAGTCTTAAAGTCCTTAAAAGTACTGAGTCGGGGAGGCCCCGTAGCTTAGCAGTTAAGTGCGTGCGCTCCACTACTGGTGGCCCGGGTCCGGATCCCGGGGAGCGCACCAAGGCACCGCTTCTCCGGCCACGCTCAGGCCCCATCCCACATACAGCAACTAAAAGGATGTGCAACTATGACATACAACTATCTACTGGGGCTTTGGGGAAAAAAAAGGAGGAGGGTTGGCAATAGATGTTAGCTCAGAGCTGGTCTTCCTCAGCAAAAAAAGAGGAGGATTAGCACAGATGTTAGCTCAGGGCTGATCTTCCTCACAGAAAAAAAAAAAAACGCACCTATGATCCCTCCATCTAAAAATAACCCCACTGTTGATATTTTGATATTTCTTGCTGGTATTATTTTTTCCTGTATCATTTATATTTTATAAGTTATTTTTATTTATTTTTTATTTTTTTAAATTTTTTAAAATTTTTTATTTATTTATTTCCCCCCAAAGCCCCAGCAGATAGTTGTAGGTCATAGCTGCACATCCTTCTAGTTGCTGTATGTGGGATGTGGCCTCAGCATGGCCGGAGAAGCGGTGCGTCAGTGTGAGCCCGGGATCGAACCCCGGCCGCCAGCAGCAGAGCGCACGCACTTAACCGCTAAGCCACGGGGCGGCCCTTATAAGTTATTTTTATAAAAATATGTTACTTATTAATATTGTTTACTTAACTTGATAGCCAGTTTATCTTATGTAACTTAATGAGAATTTTCCCATGTCACTAAATATTCTTTGAGAATATCTGCAGTTGTTACATAAGGTTTGTGTTATTTAACTCTTCCCTAAGTCCTCAGATAATCGGTTATTTAAAACTGTTCATTATTATAAATACACTTTGAGGAAAATATTTGTACATACATTTTTGGCCAAATCTCTGTCACTATTTCCTTAGAATAGAAAGTCAGAACTGGAACTACTGGATCTGACACTATAGATATTTTTTAGCCTTTTCTTTGTGGTAAAATGTACCTAAAATAAAATTTACCCTTTTTTTAACCATTTTTAAATGTACAGCTCAGTGGCATTAAGTACATTCACATTGTCCAGTCTCTTCCTCCTTTCCAAGCTTTCGCTAAACAACAGTCAGTATTCATTCCTGTTTCCACCAGAGCTTGTTTTGTATGTAGGAGATCTGCTGGGTGTCCTCGACACATCAGGCCCTGTTCTAGGGACACAAGACGACAGCACAGCCCCAGCTCCGGAGAAACGCAGCGCCCCCCTCCCAAGTGCCGGCTACACAATCCAGAAACCGCTGGTGCCGCTGGGAGCAAGAGGTTTACTGCCTCACAGTTTCGTGTCTTTAACAACCGGCATTTTCTTCTCTCGAGAGCCTCTCTACCCATAAAGTCTTCCTGGAACTCTCCTCGCTCTGATTCGCTGCCCTGCTGTGGCCTCCTAACAGCCCCACAGCAGGCAGGTTTAATCACACACCTCTCTATAATCATTGGCTGTTCTCCACTCTTACCATAATCAATTTCTCCAGGAGGGCCAATCCTGTGTGAGGGGCTGCGCCCTGTTTACCTTTATGTCCCTAGAATCTAGACCACGTTTGGTACATAGTAGGCATTCACTTACTTACTGAAATATTCTTTCACGCATCAATTAGAGTTTAGGATTATAGAAAAGCTTTCTGACACTATTTGCATATTTGGACTCGGCGTCAATACTGCACCTCCCTAATGGGATTACTAACCCCTAAGAAGCAAGGCCACCTCCTCTGGTGCTGCTCCAATTCCCACGGCATCTTATAGCTCCAAGCACACAGACAGGACCCAAATAAGTGCTAACTGAAGAAATGATCAAGTCAAATGTAATGAAAGAATCTGCAACATGCACATATTCAGAGTGAGTTTCTCCTTTATCATAATACCACATTTTAAATACTTTTTATATGTTTGTCATTTTTTGTGTTGTTGTTAGGAAGATCGGCCCTGACCTACCAGCTGCCAATCCTCCTCTTTTTGCTGAGGAAGACTGGCCCTGGGCTAACATCCACGCCCATCTTCCTCCACTTTATATGGGAGGCCGCCACAGCATGGCCTGAGCGGTGCGTCGGTGCACGCCCGGGGAGCGCGCGCACTTAACCGCTTGCGCCACCGGGCCGGCCCCTATGTGTTTGTCATTTTGCAATCCAGAATCGAAAGGTTGAACATTCAGCAGAGCCCTGTTTTTCTAGAAGCTGACATTTACCGACTCAGTCCCCTAGGTGAGTCATTCGGAATTCCCGGCAGGAATATTTAACTGATTTTCAGATTTTCAGTGTTGTAACTCAACACGCACATTGTTTCTATCACGGCGTTCCTAACTACTCACAAAGTCAGATCATATTCTCTGATAGTTCACCAAAATATTGTACTTTTGCAAAAGCTTCCTTTGAAACTTAACTTTCAGTACAAAGGCTGTCTGGCATATTAGAGACAAGAAACACTGAGTTCTGGCATCTGCTCGTTTTGCCGAGCGCGGGACGCGTCCGGAGACCCCAGGCTGAGCGCCGCCTCCCCCGGGCGGCGCCCCCGGGCCCAGTCGCCGGGCCGGCGCCCGTACGAGGACGCCCCAACCTCCCAAGGACGGTGGCCGCCGCGAGGACGGCTACGCGACCGCGGTCAGCGAGGCGGGCGGACTGCGCCCGCTTCTCCCGCAGGAAGTCGGCGCGGCCAACTCCCGGCCCCGAGTACCGGACCCGCGGTCCCCGCCTGGGCCGGGGCTGGGGCGCCACGATCGGCGCCCACGCACCTGCCTGAGAATCGGGCCCGCTCCTGCTCCTCCCGGCTCCGGGCGCTCCCCGCGCCTGCTGCTCCTGGCTCCCGGGGCTTCCGGATCCCGGCCCCGGGGCTCCTGACCTCGGGCGCGGCTGGGAGGGGCGGAGCCCGTGAGAGCGCGGCCAGAACCCCGCCCTCGGCTGCTTCCCAAGGCTGCGCCCCAAGCCCTGCCGACCGAGTGCTCCTACTGGGACCGTCGCGTTGCTGCGCCAGGAGTTAGGCGGCCGGCGGGCTCGGGCCGAGTTTCTCGTCTGGGATCAGCCCGAAGGTTCAGGATTTTTTCAGTTTCGTCTTTCAGACGGGATTTGCTCAATGAGGGTAACTCCAAGGTTGAAGTTTGGGAAAAGTAGGTGGAAGGGTGGAGGGTAATTCCCAGGAGCTGGAAAGAAAGAAATTTCTGGAGGGTTTGGGATTGGGGAAACAGGAGAGTAAGATAATGAATTTAGTTTAGGACTTCCTGAGTTTGAAATTCGTGGTAGTGTTCCTAAGTAGTTAGAAGTATGTATCTGCCATTCCAGAGAGGTGGGGCTGGAGATTCATTGAGTAGAGAGTCAAGTAATGGGAAAGAATAAAATTCCCCAGATAGTGAATAAAATGGGAATAGAAAAGATGTAGAAAGAGTATGGATTTGAATCCTGATTCTACTTTTTGTTACCCAGGGGATTGTGGACAAGATACTTCACTGGGGCCCCCATTTTTCATCATTACTACCTACCTACCTGACAGGGTTTTATAAGAGTCAACTTAAGTGTTAGGCTACAGCAGCAAAAATGGTAGAGTAGGGAGCTCCAGGGTCCATCCTTCTTCAAGGACATCTTTAAAACCTGGCAAAAACTGTCAGAAACCACCCTATGAGAACCTAGAGGACAAAGGTTAACAGCAAACAAGCAAATGTGTAACCAGGAGAAAGGCCACTGAAACAAGGGAGGAGATTATGATGGTGTTTTAACTTACTCTAGCTCCACTTCCCTTGGCAGCCCTCATTACCAGTGTTGGATAACCTGGTTCTGGAGGGAGCACAGTTCTTTGTCCTAAAGAATTGTGTTTGTCTGTCTTGACCTATCTGGGGGCTCCCTGAAGGACAGACACAAGGGGCTTGCCTTTGTTTTCTCTAACTCAAACTCTCTCAGGGCAGAAAAACAGCCACTTAGACGGTGTACTCAAAAACACTGCAAGTCAGATGAACAAGCTGCTGCTGCTGCCTGAGGCAAACAACAGAAAGGCTTAAGGGCTAGGAGAAAAAGCATGAAAGGAAAAACCAGGAGTTAAGAATTTTTTGCAGGATTAAGGGCTTTGAAAAGCTCTTGTGTATACTGGAGCATCTAGAAAGCTGCACAGATGCCCAGGGCAGGACCCACGCTCAGAAAAGACTTGAGAACACCGTAAGATCTCACCTCTAGCTGGTCTTTAGGCTCAGCACAAGCAGGAAGTGGAGATTAAGGCAGAGTTATAAATGGCCTACCTAAACATAGGAGGAGGGCCCCAACACAGAGCCAATCTGCAAAGACCTGGAGAGTATTTTATTCCTTTCTTCTCTCTCTTTCTTTCCTTTCCTTCCTTTTTTTTTTTAACACAGGCATTTAAGAGGCCTAAGCTAAATGAACACAAACTTCAGAGATCACAGATGACAAAGAATACAGTCTTTACAAAAATAGTTTTTACAAGTCACTAAACAAATAAACAACTATAGCCCACAGCAAGCAACAACAGGAAATCCTGGGGCGGAGAGAGAATCTGATTTCCAGAGTTGCCACATTACAATACTCAAAATGTTCAGTTTTCAATAAAAAGGCATGTAACGGAACATGAAAATATGGCCCATTGAAACGAAAAAAGAAACTGTCCCTGAGGAAGCACAAACAAAGGACTTATTAGACAAATGCATTAAATAAGACAAATGAAAGAGCTAAAGGAAAACGTGGACAAAGAACTAAAGGGAACCAGGAAAACAATGTCTCAACAAATAGAGAATATCAATAAAGAGACAGAAATTTTTAAAAAGAACCAAATAGAAATTTTGGAGCTTAAAAGTATAATAACTGAAATGAAAAATTCACTAGAGGTGCTCAGTAGCAGATTTGAGGGGGCAGAAGAAAGAAGGAGCAAACTTGAAGATAGGGCAATTGAAAGTATCAAGTCTGAGGAACAGAAGGAAAAAAGAATGAAGAAAAATGTACAGAGCCTAAGGGACCTAGGAGTCATCATCACTGATACCAACATATGCATAATGGGAGTCCCAGAACGAAATGAAAGCAAGAAAGAAGCAGAAAGAGTATTTGAAGAAATAATGGTCAAAACTCCCCAAATTTGATAAAAGATAGGAAGCAACACATCTAAAAAGCTCTATGAACTCCAGGTAGGAAGATCCACACCACGACACATTATAATCAAATTGCTGAAAGACAAAGACAAAGAGAGAATCTTGAAAGCACCAAGAGAGGAGCAAATAGTCCCATACAAGGGATTATCAAAAGGATCAACAGCCAGTTTCTCAGCAGAAACCACGGAGGCCAGAAGGCAGTGGAATATATTTAAAGAACTGAAAGAAAAAAACTGCAGCCAAGAATTCTGTATCCATCAAAACTATCATCCAAAAAAATGAAAGAGAAATTAAGATAATTGCAGATAAATAAAAGCTGAAGGTGTTCACTGCTAGTAGGTCTGCTCTATTGGAAATGCTACAGGGAGTACTTTATGCTGAAATGAACATTAGACAGTAAATTGAAGCCAAATGAAGAAATAAAGAACACTGAGAAAGGTAACTGTATAGGTAAATATAAAAACCTATAGTATGGTATTTTTGGTTTCTAACTCCTCTTTTTTCCTATATTATTTAATAGACAAACACATAAAACAATAATCATAAAGCTATGTTAATGGCACACACATGTATAATGATGTACTTTGTGACAATAATACATAAAGGGGAAGAGATGGAGATATATAGGAGCTTGTTTTCATATACTATTGAATCTAAGTTGCCATTAATTTAAATCTGCTTGTCATAAGTTTAAGAAGCGAATTGTAATCCCAAAGGTAACCACAAGAAAATAAAGAAAGAAATATACAGAAAAGTTAATGGGAAAGGAATCAAAATGGTATATACCAAAAAATCAATTAAACACAAAAGAAGACAGTTATGGACAAAGTGGATAACAAAAATGATATAAGACGTTTAGGAAATAATAGCAGGAAAAAATGGCAGAAGTCTGTCATTAGCAGTAATTGCTTAAACTCTCCAAGTAAAAGGCAGACATTGGCAGAATGGATTAAAAAAAAACATCTATATGTTGTCCACAAGAAATTCACTTTAGATCCAAAAACACAAATAGGTTGAAAGTGAAAGGATGGAAAAAAGACATTCCATGCAAACCATTACCAAAAGACAGCAGAAAGGGCTATACTAATACCACACAAAATAGATTTTAAGTCAAAAATTGTTACAAGAGACAAAAGATATTATATATTAGTAAATGAGTCAATACATTAAGGAGATAGAACAATTATAAATATATACCCATCTAACAACACAGCCCCAAAATGTAGGAAGCAAAACTTGACAGGATTAAAGGGAGAAATAGACAGTTCTACAATAATAGTTGGAGACTGCAATACTCAACTTTTAATATTTGATAGAACAACCAGAGAGAAGATTAATAAGGGAATAGACACTATAAACCAATGAGACCTAAAAGACACAAACAGAACACTTCACACACAACAGCAGACTACATATTCTTTTTTTTTTTTTTTTTTTTTTTTTTTTTAAAGATTTTATTTATTTATTTTTTTCCCCCCAAAGCCCCAGTAGATAGTTGTGTGTCATAGTTGCACATCCTTCTAGTTGCTGTATGTGGGACGCGGCCTCAGCATGGCCAGAGAAGCAGCGCGTCGGTGCGAGCCCGTGATCCGAACCCGGGTCGCCAGCAGTGGAGCGCGCTCACTTAACCACCAAGCCACGGGGCCGGCCCCTACATATTCTTTTAAATGTACATGGAGGGGCCAGCCCTGTGGCATGGTGGTTAAGTGCACGCACTCTGATACTGGTGGCCCGGGTTTGGATCCGGGGCACACACCGACGCACTGCTTGTCCGGCCATGCTGAGGCCGCGTCCCACATACAGCAACTAGAAGGATGTGCAACTATGACATACAACTATCTACTGGGGCTTTGGGGAGAAAAAGGGAAAAAAAAGGAGGAGAATTGGCAATAGATGTTAGCTCAGGGCCAGTCTTCCTCAGCAAAAAGAGGAGGATTGGCATGGATGTTAGCTCAGGGCTGATCTTCCTCACTAAATAAATAAATAAATAAATGTACATGGATAGACCATATGTTAGGTCACAAATCAATTTTCAGTAAATCTAAAATAACTGAAATCATACAAAGTACCTTCTCTAACTTAAATGGAATGAAGCTGGAAATCAGTAACAGAGAAAATCCAGAAAAACAGCAAATATGTGGAAATTAAACAAAACACACTTAAAAAACCTATGGGTCAAAGAATAAATCACAAAGTTAATTAGAAAATACTTTGAGATAAAAACAAAAACATAACATACCAAAACTTATGGGATGCAGTGGAAGTGTTCAGAGGGAAATTTATGGCCTACATTTAGAAAGAAGGAAGATCTCAAATCAACAACTTAACTTTACACCTTAAAGAACCAGAAAAAGAAGAGCAAACTAAACCCAAAGCCAGCAGACGGAAGGAAATAATAATGATCAGAGCAGAGAATTATGAAAAAGAGAATAGAAAAATAGAATCAATGAAATAAAAAGTTGTTTTTTTAAAAGATCAACAAAATTGACAAAATTTTAGCTAGACTCACAAAGAAAAAAGAGGGAAGACTCAAATTACTAAAATCAGAAATGAAAGTGGGGACGTTATTACTGACCTTACAGAAACAAGAAGGATTGTAAGAGAATCTATGAACAATTGTACACCAACAAATTAGATAACCTAGATGAAATGGAGAAATTCCTAAAAACACACAAACTACCACCACTTATTCAGGAAGAAATAGAAAATCTGAATAGATACTTAACAAGATATTGATTGAATTAGTAATCAAAAAATACCCAACAAAGAAAAGCCCAGGATCAGATGGCTTCACTGGTGAATTCTACCAAACATTCAAAGAATGCGCCTGACACATAGGAACAATATTTTAAGGAATGGGCAGTGGAACACATGTGAAAGTTTTTTGGACAGCTCTACCCCTTGTAGTTAATATATTTTTAGGATACACAAATCATTGGTAATTTTCGTATTTGTGGAAAGTAAACATGCTGCTTTAAAAATGTGTAATAAAAGCCTACAGAATGCTTCAAAAACCATCAGACGATTACATCAAATTCTCAATTACTGTTATTTTCAAAAACAAAGTAAAAAAAATATAAATGTGACAAGTATCATGGTATTGCTCTGCTGTGATAACAGCAAAGATTCAGGCTGGAATTCTCCTTTATTATTCCATTTACCATTATTGCTCAGGCATTCTAGAATGTAGTGGATGTGATAATTCCTTCGTTATTTAGACTCACAGGTTTCCCTGATCTTTTGCTGCAAGTTCAATACACCAGCAAGAGTTCTATCTATATTAAAATCATATTAAAATTACAGGATTTAAAAAAAGATGTCTTTCAACATCCAAGACTGTTGTTAGAGATTTCTTTACTGAGGTAGAAATCTAGAAATCTGAGGTTTGGGGCCTTGGTGAGGAACTCCCTCTTCCCCACAGGTGAAACGGGTGGGTTTTCTTGCCTTTGCCTCCAGGCCAGGTACTTGCATCTCTCAGTGTATCTCCCTGACCTACCAGTCACCCTTTCTAGCCTGGATGACATGGGCATGGGGATGATCCCTCAGCCAGGCCTGCAATTCTGTCCTCTCTTGACAGAGCAGTCACTGCTACCACTAGTCCAGCAATGAAAAGTTCTCAACTTTGAATATCTTTCATACCCAGATCAACTATGTTAAAATATTATCAAATAATTTGAGAAAACATAGTATTATTTTGTATCTTGCAAAACCATTTGACATAACCTGTAGTGCTGGGCTTTGGCAGACAAAGTGAGTTCATTAATAGTTGAAGTCATGATAAAGATGAAAGCACTTGGATAGATATGTTTATAGTATAGATTGTGGTGACAGTCTCATAGGTGAATACTTATCTTCAAACTTATCAAGTTATATACATTATATGTATAGCTTTTTGTATGACAATCATACCTCAATAAAGTGGTTAAAAATAATGAAAGCACCTCCTGCTCATTAAATTTTTACTACATGGTAGGTGTTTGCCAAGTTTTTGTATATTTTTCTTTTAATTTAATCTTCTTGACAATCCAATGAGGTAGGTACTATTGTCATCCTCATTTTGCAGATGAGAAGACTGAGTTTCTGAGAGATTGAGTGCTGAAGATTTCAAAGCTCTTTGTAAGTTGTCAAGGTAGCATTTGATCCCAGGCCTGCCTGACTCCAAAACATGGGCTCTTAATCATTACATTACAGTGCCCTCCTGCCTCCTATGATGGCATAAAGGATTGTATCAGAATGGATAATTTGTGGTTAAAACTCCTGTATGGAGCTATTAGTCTAATTTTTCTCTACAGCAATACTTGAAGATGCAACTAGGATAGAGCAGCTCATAAGGTTGAATCTTTCATTGTCTGGCAGAGTAGAAGCTGGAAGTTCTCCCCTCTACCTCTTCTGCCTTGTATTGGATTTTGAGGACCCTTCAAGCTTCGTGGGCTGTTTTGAAGATTACCTGGGCTACAGGTGAACACTTATATATTAGAAACTTAATTTAACATCCAGTTAAAACTTGAGTGTGGTAAAAGACCCATTTATTCAACCAACAAGCAATGTGGTACTACATAATACATTAGAATAAAAATATAGGAATAAAATATATGCACAAAAAGGAGAGGATAATGTGACTGTCTTAAAAGATACACATTTTAAGAAACATTATTAGACTTTTGGGCATGCTTTCAAGGCAAAGGACTATAATAAATGAAGATGAGCATTTGGGTCCTTGTAAGGCATGTGAAATAGTTGTGTGATCTTCAAAGTCTTGGGCTTTGGTTTCCTCATCCATAAGGAAAATTAAAAAAAAAGAAAAAAGAGGCAAAACCAAAACCTTGATTTAGGGAAGAAGGACTATTTTTGAAGAAGATAGTAAAACAATTTGGGGAGGGGGGGCAGATTTCTAGAAGTGTTTTTTTTTTTTATAATTTTATTTATTAATTTTTTCCCCCAAAGCCCCAGTAGATAGTTGTATGTCATAGTTGCACATCCTGCTAGTTGCTGTATGTGGGACGCGGCCTCAGCATGGCTGGAGAAGCAGTGCCTCAGTTTGTACCGGGGATCCGAACCCGGTCAGCCAGCAGCGGAGCCCGCACACTTAACCGCTAAGCCACGGGACCGGCCCTAGAAAAGTATTTTTTAACTATCTTTAACCAGTGGTAGTTTGTTTCAGCTATTATACGGGTTGTTATAAATGGCACTTCATTTCACTTCTTTAAAAATATTACTTGGCTTACTGTTACTTAAACAAAACGAAGCCCGGGTATGTACACTACAGTAACTTGCAGCGCCGTGTCTGCATCCACGCAGCACTCTGTGGTGGCAATTAGAAAACATTTTTTGAACTTTGCACTTTCAGTTTTCAAAATAAACAGTTTTAATACCTAATGGACACATACTTCCAAATCACGGATTACCTTACAAGAAAAGATGAGCGATGACTATTTTTGGAGTGAGTTCTCGCATGGTTACCTTTGCCTTACGAAATAGTGTCGCAGACTGCCCTTTTTTTTCCCCTTTACTAAGTCACACCCAGCCAAAGCGGAAAACAAAGACAAAAAGTAAATGACTAAATAATGCCCAAACAGACCGACCATAAGCAGAAAGCTTCCCGCCCCATCCCCTCTGAAACCGTCGGTCTCTGAGTTGTTAGCTGAGCCTGCTCCCTGCCGCCCCAGGAACTCGGAGATTTACTTCTCCCGCAGGCTCTACCCTTAGTTTTTCGTGCGGGAGGCAGGACGCTGCGGCCTGACCCGGAAGTGCACCCTGAAAGCGGTTTTTGCCGCCCGCCCCCGGCCCAGGCGGAAGGCGCCTTGCGCCGAAGCCCCAGGTAACGTCGGCGCTGGCTCGTCGCTGGGAGCGGTAGTTTGCGTGAGAACGGCGGCACCGCACGCAAGCGCAGAAGGGGGCTGGTGGGAACTACACTTCCCATGAGTCCTCGGTCGGGGGCAGGGCGGGGCCGGGGGCGGGGCTCCGGCCGGTGGCGATGATTGTGGCGGCTGGTTCGTAATTGTAGCGGGCATTCCGGCCCTGCTCAGCGTGGACAGAGAGGCCGGGGGACTGCGGAGCGGTAATTCGTGGAAAGGAGCCGCCGAGCTGGTGTGTTGGCTGTCCTGCACCCAAGAGGTCGGGTGGTGCGCGGAGGAACCCGCTGGGGCTCGGGCGGACGTGGCGGGGGCTGTGCCGCCTCCAGCTCGGTGTCCGTCTCCGTCAACGCGGCGTCGCTCCCCTCGGGTCTCATCGCCTGCGGTTTGGGCCGTCCTTTAGCTGCTGCTGAGGAGCGCGGGGCGCCGTGTGCTCGGGCAGAGTGTTCTCCGTCCCCCGTGAGGCCGGCTCCCCCACCCGCGGCGAGCGCTTGTCCTGTAAGCCTGCTGCGGATTCGTTCGTGGCTCTCAAGGAGATGTATTTGGGGGACTGATAAATCACCTCCCAAACCAGCTAGCTGCTTTTCACGGTCTGAGGGTGGCTTTGGATTAACTCTTTGTATCCACATTTTCCCCTCACGATGCAAAGGATTTATCTTTTTATTTCCCCTGCTTTAAAGAATGTTTACATAGCACTCTTTGGAGGCTTCAAGCCTGTCAGTTTGTTTCATTACCCAGATGTCTGCATGAGTCCGTATACTAATCCTTTCTAGACATTTTGCTGCATATGCTCTCTTTTTTTTCCACCCCCCCAAAGCCCCAGTAGATAGTTGTATGTCATAGGTTCACATCCTTCTAGTTGCTGTACGTGGGACTCGGCGGGGACTCGGCCTCGGGTTGGACGGAGAAGTGGTGCCTTGGGGCGTGCCTGGGATCCGAACCCCGGGCCGCCAGCATCAGAGCGCGCGCACTTAACCGCTAAGCCATGGAGCCGGCCCAGCATATGCTCTCTTTACCAAGGCCTTAGTATCGGTAATAAATAGTATATTAAGATGAAACAGTATTTTTATACTGCATTTTGAAAGTAATTATGCTTTTAGGATTATAGGCGTGATATTGAAATGAGGGAATAGAGGATTTTTTTTTTGAGCGGGGGAAAGATGCAGATGTCTGAGTGCTGCATCACAACGGGTACTTGGACTTATCCGTCTAGTAGGGAACTTTTCTAGGCTTTGATGTTACAAAATGACTTCGTAGCTTGTCTCTTTTCTGAATTTGGATTTCAAGTGGTTCCTGCTAAGGTGATTTAAATTTAACCAAGGTTACTTGGTTGATTTTGATGAAAAATTGTTAGGTTTTTAGATAGGCTTCCAACTCAGCAATGGAATTAGTTTGCTTAGAACAAATTTCTTTTTTTTTTTCCCCTGAGGAAGATTCACCTTGAGCTAACATCTGTGCTAATCTTTCTCTGTTTTATATGTGGGCCACCGCCACAGCATGGCTGACAGTAGTGTAGGTCTGCGCACCGGAATCTGAACCCATGAACCTGGGCTGCCAAAGCAGAGGGTGTAGAATTTACTACTCCATGGGGCCAGCTCCCCAGAACAGATATTTAAAAATTATTCTGGAATATCCAGTAAAGTGCCCTAATCTTAAAGGTACAGCTCAAATTTATACACCAGTGTATTCACCACCCAGATGAGGAACACTTGCTGTCATCGGTGAAGGCAGAAGCCCCTTCCCAGTCTATGATACCACCCCCAGCTTCCTAGATAACCGTGATTCTAACTTCTGTACCTATTGATTTATTTTGCCTATTCTTGAAGTTCATATTAAATGCAAACATACAGTGCGTATTTATGTCAGACTTTGATTCAACATTACTCATTCATGTTGTTGCCTGTAGCAGCAGTTTTTTAAAATGCCTGAATAGCTGTGGTTTTCCAAGTGTGATATCAGTGAGAAAACAACTCACACTGCTGTTTTTGTCTTTGGTTATTGAATAGTTTGCAGGCATTCCTTTTGTTCCTAGAAAATCTTTAGTTGGAATTCACGTACAGTAAGTACTTGGTAAGCCTTTGTAAAACTCGTCCACGACTCAACGAGGGCACATTGGCAAAAAACAATATCATTAAGTTTACTGCCTTCTGTATCTTTCAACAGTTCCATAAGCTGGTGATTCATAGTATTTGCATATACATACTGAACAATTTTAACAACTATCTAGTGATACTGTTCTAGAATTCTGCTTCAGAATATGGAGCACAAGTATTTTCAATGTGTCATACAGTGGAACAAAGCAACAAGGGAAACAGCAGTCTCTTGTTTTAAAATTTTATTAAATCTGTATTTTTGACGTAATAAAATGACACCATCTGTCTTTCAGTTCTTCAGTCACATTAGCCACATTTCAGGTGCTCAATAGCCATATATAAGTAGTAGCTACCACCATATTGGATATTGGACAGCACAAGTCTATGTAATTATATATTTTTGTCTTTCTTTCTCATCTGTTATACACTGCTTTGCACTTTGCCTTTGTCAATTAACAGTATATCTTGGATATATTCATTACTTCCGGATCAGTACTTAATGAGCTTACTTGTTCTCCTTAATAGTTGCATGATATGAATACCATAATTAGCTGGTCCCCTGTTATTGGACATTTAAGGTAATTTCAGTTTATTAAAAATATTGTGAACTTGTGCCAATATAGCACAAAATGCCTAGATGTGAGATTGAGGAGTCAAAGTTTTTGTGCCTTTACAGTTTGGATAGATGTTGTCCAATTGCCCTCCAAAAGATTGTACCAATTTACATTTCCAAGTAACATTTTATGAAAGAGTTCCTCTTCCACACTGGGTATTATCAAATTTTAGTCTTTGCCAAGCCAATATGTGAAAAATAGTATGTTGTTACTGTTTTAATTTCTATTCAGTTGAACGAGGATGAGCATATTTTAATGTTTGAGCATCTATATTTCTTTTTCTGTTTTTATCTTTTGTGTGTTTATGTTTTTTAGACACTAGATATGAAGCTAAATACATATTTGTTTGCTTCCAAATTGCCATTTTCATTTCACTTTGGTTATATATATTTTGCTGTATTATACTGATAAAGTTTGTCAGAATTTTGTCTAAAACTAATGTGAGATGTCATTCCACTTAGGTACTAGATCTCATCTCTCCTCTCAAAGACATGGCTATAGCAGTTCTCTCCTCCCTCTATTCTCATCGGCCTACAAACATGCTTTTATTTCTCTTTTTCTTTTTTTGCTGAAGAAGATTGTCCCTGAGCTAACATCTGTGCCAGTCTTCCTCTGTTTGTATGTGGGTCACCGCCACAGCGTGGCTGACGAATAGTTTGGGTCTGTGTCCAGGATCCGAACCCGCAAACCCCGGCCGCCGAAGTGGAGTGCGCCAAACTCAACCACTAGGTGGCGGGGCTGGACCGTTTCTCCTGTCTTAAAAAAAAATCTCTCTTCACCCTGCTTTCCTGTGCAGCTACTGTTCTATTTATTTCCTTCCCTTTATAACAAAACTCTTGGAAAGAATTAGCTATATTCACTCTCTCCAATTTCTTATTCTTTCATGTATCCCCTTAATTCAAGCTTTTGTGACCACCCCCCCCCACACAAGCTGAAATTATCATGACCTTTGCTTTGCCAAATTCCAAGGTCAGTTCTCAGTGCTCCTCACCTTTCATCTGTTAACAGCATTTAACTCAACCCTTTCTTCCTTAAACACTGCCTTCATTTGGCTTCAAAGACACTACGCTTTTTACGTCTTTTCTTTTTTCTCTACCCTCAATCCTTTAGTGATTTCATCCAGTGTTAAGGCTTTAAATACCATGTATATGCTAAGGATTCCCACATTTATGCTTCACAGCCTTGGCCTCATCCATGAATTCCATTCTTGTGTGTCCAGCTGCCTACATGATGTCTCTTGGGACGTCTGATAGACGTCTTAAAATGTCCTAAATTCAGCTTTTGATCTCTCACTCCACCAAACCTGTTTCATCCCCAGTTTTCCCCATTTCAGTTAATGGCAACTCTGTTCTTCTAGCTGCTCTGCCAGAAAATTTTAAAGAATGAAGGGGAAGATCCCAGTGGCCTCTGGAGGTTTGGTAGACAATAAAGGAGCCAGGTGTAGGTTATGTAGTCTGATCATATGAGTTTCAAAATTGGGTGCTTTTTATGGTAGAGGAAGGGAGAATAGTCTAGAAGCAAAAAAGAACAATAAGGAAAACACATATTTTACTTTCAGACCCAGTGGTACAAGGGTATGAACTTGATAGGAAGAAGTTTTCTCAGGGAGGTGAGAGAAGAGGTTAAGGATAATAGATTTTGCTGGTGATGGAGAGTGTTTTGGCATTGGGGATGCTTGGGAAATGGAGACAGAATAAGGCATGTGCATGGAGATTAGAGTATAAGAGATAAAGTGTGGCTTGGGAGCCATGGTCTTCTGGTGTAAATCTCTTTGTTCTCTACTCTCTAAATCTCTTCATCTCACATGAAGAGATTAATCCTGGAGAATTCAAAGTAGGTAGTTGTGATGGGACCCTGACAACTGGTGGGTTTCTGGAGGAATGGGGCATTGGTGGGGGACATCCTGCAGATGAAGGCTGTAAAGTCTGGGTGGCTGGCTCTTGCTTTGCCCCTTGTAGCTGCACCCTTTGCTCCTTCTCCTCCACCAGGTCCTTAATTTTATCCTTTAAATGAAGCCTCCCTGTCCAGCCTGTCTAAATTGGCAATCTCCTTCCCCAACATGGTTTTTATTTTTCTCCTTAGCACTTATTACTGTTTAACATATTATATAATTTACTTCTGTGTGTGTGAATTTTCCCCACTAGACTCTGACTTATTAACTGCTGTATAGCCAGTGCCTAAAACAGTATTTGGCACAGGTAAGAACTCAATAAGTGTTAGTTGAGTAAAATCAGACATACAAAGGAGGAAGAGCTTATCGTCTCTGTGATGTCCCATTTAAGTTTCTCTATTGCACTGTGGCAGAGTTACACTCGGAATTTCATTATTTTAGAGTATGATTCACACAGAGTAGCTGTCCTATGGTATGAGCCAATGTAATTTTTAGTGTTGAGCATTGAATGAACACAAATAATACTTTATAATGCTGAATTTATTTTCAGTAATATAAGCTTAGTTCTGATTTAATTTTAACTTAATTTTAGCAAATATTTATCAAGTTTCTCCTGTCTGCCAGGAGTTAATGATCTTAGGCAATGGTGAATATACAGATATCTTCAAGGAACTCACAACTTCGTAGATTATGAACACAAGAGCAACATAGCACTAATACCGAGATGAATGCCGAAATAGTGATGTCAGAGACCACTGGAATACAGATGAGGGACTGCCTGGTGGACGAAGGGTTAGAACGAAGATGAGGGAGGAAGGGACAGCAGGAAACAGTGCTAGGTAAAGTCTTGGGGTGGTGGTGACTTTTGTTCTGGAACTAGGGAGAACACAGGCTCCCCAGTTGGGCAAAGAAGCAATGTTGGAGGAGGGTCAGAAGCATGAAAGTGCTTAATGTGGGTAATACTTGATATTGATAGTGGCTTTTTTTTCCTTTGATAATCAAATAGTTTAAAGATTTTATTTATTTATTTTTTTCCCCAAAGCCCCAGTAGATAGTTGTATGTCATAGTTGCACATCCTTCTAGTTGCTGTATGTGGGACGCGGCCTCAGCATGGTCGGAGAAGCGGTGCGTCGGTGCGCGCCCGGGATCCAAACCCGGGCTGCCAGCAGTGGAGCGCATGCACTTAACCACTAAGCCACGGGGCCGGCCTCAATCAAATAGTTTAGAAGGTGCTTTTGCTCTTGTCAACTGATCTAGCACTTGTATAAAGTCATCGGCTATTAAATGATTAGATCAAAAAGGAATTTAGGTTTTTGATCCACTCAATTTGGATATTTTTAAGACTTTAAAAAAAACATGTAGCTTAATGCCCAATTGCTTTGCTAGTTAAAGTCTCTTGTATGTGAAATATTCAGTAGATTTTTGTGCTGGGTTGAGGTTTGGGTAGAATAGCTTTAACTAATACTTTTTGTTGGCTGTCTTCTTTCAACAGGTGTTGGAAATTATTACCTCTTCTAGCTTTTACATGATTTAAAGACAATAGTGTTTGTCATTGGACTAAAATGTTCCTGATGCCAACCTCTTCAGAGTTAAATAGTGGGCAGAACTTCTTAACTCAGTGGATGACCAGTCCTTCTCGGGCTGGGGTCATATTAAATCGTGGATTTCCTATTTTGCAAGCCGACAAAGAGAATCGAGCAAATGTGAACATTTCTACCAACTTTCCTGTTAAAGCCACACATTTTTCAAATAGTTTCAGCTTTATAAGTGAAGAAGATTCACTTCGAGAAGAACAGAAGTTGGAGTATAACAGCCCTTACAAACTACAACCAGATAAATTTGAAGCACATATAGTCTTTCCTTTAACTAAAGAGGGACTACCAATAGTGGCATGTCAGAATGCTCCTGGACAATGGGAATATGATAACAAAAATGACTTTATCTCAGATCTTGCAAGTGAATTCAAAGAAGTGGCTTGTAAAGACCCACTTTTCAAAAGGCTTGAACAGGTACAACAGGATTTGGCCTAAATGTCAAATGTCTTTGTGTCATTGCAGGTTTCTCTTTATGGTGAAAAGTAACCTGTTGCAGGTTCTCTTTTTCTTCTCCTTTACTGTGAAATCCTTAAAATGCCAAATTTTGCCTTTTGCCTAATCAGAAACATTAAAACATGTTTAATGTGTAAGTCATAAATATCAAACTTAAGATAACAAAAACTAAATTAGAAATGGTTGATCAAATATTAGGGGGGAAATGTTGATCATAAATGTTCTGATACCTATCCTATTTTAAGAATCAAAGGATTTATATGACTTTTTCTGTTTCTTAGTTGAGATCGTCGATACGGTTTCCTTCATAAAAAACTGGATTTTAGAGTTTTGGTGGCAGATTTAGTTCCTTAGGGATCCCTCTTTGAAACTCTTTATTAGAGAAGATATGAGAAGGGCGATCAGAGGGATTAAGATAAATGTAAGGAGCAAAGGTCCATAAAGAAATGTAAAGTTAGTTTAATAAAGTTATTTTATGTTTAAAAAGCTGAAAGAAGTACAACAGAAGAAGCAGGAACAACTGAAGAGGCAACAGTTAGAGCAGCTGCAGAGACTCATGGAAGAACAAGAGAGGGTGCTTTCCGTGGCGTCTGGGCAACATGCACTCCCAGGTACTGTTTGCTTACATAGGCTCTTCAGTTAGTACAATGGTAAACAGTCACATACATTTCTTACCTTTAGTTGTTTGACAGGTTATTTCTACTATTTCTTTCTTTTTTTTTTTTTTTTTGTGAGGAAGATCAGCGCTGAGCTAACATCCATGCCAATCCTCCTCTTTTTGCTGAGGAAGACCAGCCCTGAGCTAACATTTATTGCCAATCCTCCTCCTTTCTTTTCCTTTTTCTCCCCAAAGCGCCAGTAGATAGTTGTACGTCATAGTTGCACATCCTTCTAGTTGCTGTATGTGGGACGTGGCCTCAGCATGGCCAGAGAAGCGGTGCCTTGGTGCGCGCCCGGATCCAAACCCGGGCCGCCAGTACTGGAGTGCGTGCACTTAACTGCTAAGCCATGGGGCCGGCCCCTGCCATTTCTTTATCACACGTTGCAAACTCCAATTTGTTTAGGGGGCAGGCAGATAACTGTGAAATGGTGGTGGTGTTGTATAATTGGGACAAGTGGGAGCTGTGCCAATCTGGAGCATTTGTGCCCTGCTTAAAGGCATTCACATTTATTTACAAAATAACATTTTAAAAAGACCTAGCAGAATAAAAGATCTAGAACCAAATTTGGCCTAGGGCTACTGGTTTACAACCTCTGCCTGATGAATGAAAAATTGCTCGGGGCTGTAAAGGTAAATATGTGTAAAAGCCATTCTGTTCAGCTGAAGAAACATACCAAAAATATTTTCTGTGGTAGTAGGTGACAGAATTCTTTTGTTATATGTTGGATCAATTAATAGAATGCATGATGTGCTTATCAGGGGGGAGGAAACCTGTTGAAATGTGATCTGGAGCAGTGGTTTTAAAGTTTTTTGATCATACTGCATAGTAACAAAAACATTTTAAATCATGACTCTTAATTTCAAAGAAGTTTCATAAATCAGTCCTTATTTGTGTACCTGGCATGTAGCAAAGATACTTACTATTTTATTTATTCTATTCTATGTCATTAAAAAAAAATGCCAGTCATTACCTACCTGTTGCATCTAATGATAAAATTACTCATGGATTGTGTCCCATAGTTTGAAAAACAGTGACCTGGAGCAATGTGTTTGCTTTTTGGTGCGACTTTTTAGGAGACATACCTTATTGATTCAGGAAAGTGCCTGTTCTGTTCAGAGGTTGCACTGGGCATTGAGAATACAAAGAAGAAAAGACATTGGCAGATGAGTGTGCAAAATGTGGCTGGGTGAAACTGGGGAGTGGCGGTAGTTGTGATGAGAAATGTAGCAAATGAAGAATGGTATAGAGAAGTTGGATGTTCATCTTAGAGAATGTGGTGTGTATCTTGAAAGAGTTGAATGGTTCAGGGCTCCTTTATGGAATACATAAAAAGAATAATCAAGATCACCTAAATAACAGCCTGTGATCCTTTTTAAGGTAGAAATAGCACTATGGTAGAGCAATAGGGAAGCACATTTCAAAGCTATTAATATAAGAATTAGCCCCATTCAGTTATGTCGCTTTAGGGCAGTGGTTTAGAGTAGCGGTTTCACACTTTTTAGTCTCATGACCCCTTAACACTCTTAAATTATTGAGGACCCCAAAGAGCTTTTGTTATATGGGGGGCTGTAGTTATTGATATTTACTGTATTAGAAATTAAAACTGAGAAATTGAAAAACTAATTCATTTAAAATAATAACCAATTACATGTTATCAGAAATAACATTTTTTAATGAAAAAACTTTTCTAAAAAATTAGAAGAACAGCATTGTTTTATGTTTTTGAAAATCTCTACCTTCTGGCTTAAAAGAACTCAGCTGATTCTCGTTATCTACTTCTGCATTCGATCTCTTGAGTTATGTTATTTCGGTTGAAGTATGTGAAGAAAAATCCAGCCTCACATGGATATGTAATTGGAAAAAGGAGAGAGTATTTTAATAGCCTTTTCAAATAATTCTGGTTATTTCTTTGATGTTGCACCCAAATTCAGCAAGTGGTCATTTCTTAGCGATTATGCTCAGTGTGGGATATGAAATCATATTAATGAATTATTTGTACTCTATTACATTAAAATATATTGGAATATCTTGGCATTTTGAATGGATCTTTCATCTTGCATGATTTGGTAAAATCACGCAGTGGTTATTTGGAAAACAGTGGTTTACTGAGATATGTAGGTCTTTAACATATTGACATATTTCCTTATATAATATCAAAAAATTATATCCATTAGTATCACTAATGGATCTCATCATAAAAATCTTAAAGTATTATAAAGCTGTCAAGCTTGTGGTGGTGGATATGTTTCTAAAATACAAATTTTTACTTGAAAGTTCAAATTTTATCATTAGCAACAAATATTGTCAGTTATTTTCCTTGAAGGGACTGGCTCACTTGTTTCAATTTTGAGAAAATGTCTGCCAAGTACCAAGGTTTAAATCATCGTAATTTGTCGTTTATTGTTTCAGGTAAAAATGATGTTCCTTGAAAGAAGTAGCTAGTCGAACTTACAACTACACAGAAAATTACACAGCCATCTGTTGGTTTACAGAAGTGATTTATGCATACTTCTCATTTTGTCCTATAGAATGTTCAAAAGACATGTACTCGAGGCTTGAGATTTAATAAAAAAATTAATACTTTCTGCTATTTCATCTAGGACATTCTTAAGTAAAACTTTTTTTTTTAAACTGCAAGTGCATGGTGATGATAAATACAGTGACTGCTAGCATAGTTGGATGCTGCTGTCCTGCTGTCTTGCTTTTGAGTGACGGCACCAGGAGTTTCCATTTTGTTTTTGCACCATCAGTGCATATTCAGCACAATGAAAAAGGCAAATACTATCTTAGTATTTTTTTTTTTATTATAGATGTATTAATAGTTTATAACATTGTGAAATTTTAGTTGAACATTATTATTTGTCAGTCACCATATAAATGTGTCCCTTCACCCCTTGGGCCAACTCCACAACCCCCTTGCCCCTGGTAACCACCATACAGTTCTCTCTGTCCGTATGTTGGTTTATCTTCCATATATGAGTGAAATCATGTGGTGTTTGTCTTTCTGTCTCTGGCTTATTTCACTTAACGTAATACCCTCCATGTCCGTCCATGTTGTTGCAAATGGGAAAATTTTGTGTTTTTTTAATGGCTGAGTAGTATTCCGTTGTATATATATACCAGGTCTTCTTTATCCAATCATCAGTCGAGGGCCACTTGGGTTGCTTGCACTTCTTGGCTACAGTGAATGATGCTGCAATGAATGTAGGGGTGCATAAGCCTCTTTGAATTGTTGATTTCAGGTTCATTGGATAGATACCCAGTAGTGGGATAGCTGAATCAAAAGGTATTTCTATTTTTAATTTTTTTTGTGTGTGTGAGGAAGATCAGCCCTGAGCTAACATCTGCCAATCCTCTTCTTTTTTTACTGAGGAAGACTGGCCCTGGGCTAGCATCCATGCCCATCCTCCTCCACTTTATATGGGACGCCGCCACAGCATGGCTTGCCAAGCAGTGCGTTGGTGCGTGCCCGGGATCTGAACCAGCCAACCCCGGGCCGCTGCAGCGGAGCGTGCGCACTTACCCACTTGCGCCACTGGGCTGGCCCCTCGTTGCCTATTTGGATTCCTTTTATTCCTTTTTCTTGCCTAATTGCTCTAGCTAAAATCTCCAGTACTGTGTTGAATAAGAGTGGCAAGAGTGGGCACCCTTGTCTTGTTCCTGTTCTCAGAGGAATGGCTTTCAGTTTTTTCCCATTGAGTATGGTGTTGGCTGTGGGTTTGTCATATATGGCCTTTATTATGTTGAAGTACTTTCCTTCTATAGCCGATTTGTTGAGAGTTTTTGTCATAAATGAATGTTAGATCTTGTCAAATGCCTTCTCTGCATCTATTGGGATGATCATGTGGTTTTTATTCTTTGTTCTGTTAATGTGGTGTATCACTTGGTTGATTTGCAGATGTTGAACCATCCCTGTGTCTCTGGTATAAATCCCACTTGGTCATGGTGTATGATCTTTTTAACATATTGCTGTATTCAGTTTGCCAATATTTTGTTGAGGATTTTTGCATCTGTGTTCATCAGCGATATTGGCCTGTAGTTTTCTGTCTTTGTATTGTCCTTGTCTGGCTTTGGTATCTAAGTGATATTGGCCTCCGAGAATGTGTTAGGAGGTGTTCCATCTTCCTCTATTTTTTGAAATAGTTTAAGAAGGATAGGTATTAAATCTTTGAATGTTTGGTAAAATTCTCCAGAGAAGCCATCTGGTCCTGGACTTTTATTTTTTGGGAGGTTTTTGATTACTGTTTCAATCTCTTTACTTGTGATTGGTCTAATCAGATTCTCTATTTCTTCTTGGTTCAGTTTTGGGAAGTTGTATCAGTCTAAGAATTTATCCATTTCTTCTAGATTGTCCAACTTGTTGGCATATAGTTTTTCATAGTATTCTGTTATAATCTTTTCTATGTCTGTGGTATCTGTTGTAATTTCTCCTTTTTCATTTCTAATTTTATTTATTTGAGCATTCTCCCTTCTTTTCTTAGTCTGACTAAGAGTTTGTCAATTTTGTTTATCTTCTGAAAGAACCAGCTCTTTGTTTCATTGATCCTTTCTACTCTTTTTTTGGTTTCAATTTCGTTTATTTCTGTTTTGAGTTTTATTATTTTTCTCATTCTGCTGACTTTGAGCTTTGTTCTTTTTCTAATTCTTTTAGGTGTAGTTTAAGGTTGCTTATTTGGGATTTTTCTTGTTTGTTAAGGTGGGCCTCTATTGCTATGAGTTTCCCTCTCAGGACTGCTTTTGCTACGTCCCATATGATTTGGTATGGTGTATTTTCATTTTCATTTGTCTCCTGATATTTTTTGATTTCTCCTTTAAGTTCATCAGTGATCTATTGGTTGTTCAGTAGCATTTGTTTAATCTCCACATCTTTGTCACTTTCCAAGTTATTTTCTTGTAGTTGATTTCTAGTTTCATAGCATTGTGGTCAGAAAAGATGCTTGTTATGATTTCAATTTTCTTACATTTACAGAGGCGTGCATTGTTTCCCAGTGTATGGTCTATCCTTGAGAAAGTTCCATGCACACTTGAGAAGAATGTGTAGTCTGCTGTTTTTGGATGGAGTGCTCTGTATATGTCTATTAGGTCCATCTCTCTGGTTTTTCGTTTAAGTCCACTATTTCCTTATTGACTTTTTGTCTGGATGATCTATCTGTTGATGTAAGTGGGGTATTAAGATCCCCTACTATTATTGTGGTGGTGTTAATATCTCCTTTTAGGTTTGTTAGTAGTTGCTTTATGTACTTTGATGCTCCTGTGTTGGGTGCATATGTATTTATAATTGATATGTCTTCTTGGTGGAGTGTTCCTTTTGTCATTATAGTTTGCCCCTCTTTGTCTCTCATCACCTTTCTTATCTTGAAGTCAACTTTGTCTGATATAAGTATGGCAACACCTGCTTTCTTTTGTTTGCCATTAGCTTGGAGTATTGTCTTCCATCCTTTCACTCTGAGCCCCTGTTTATCGTTAGAGCTGAGATGTGTTTCCTGGGGGCAGCATATTGTTGGGTCTTGTTTTTTAATTCATCCCTCTGCTCTGTGTCTTTTGATAGGAGAATTCAATGTGTTTACATTTAGAGTGATATTGATATATGAGGGCTTAATGTTGCCTATTTTTTCGTTCATTTTCTGATTCTTTTGCCTTTCCTTTGTTTCTCGTCCCATGTATTTCATTTCAGACTACCAATTCAATTTGGTAGTTCTGTATGATGATTCTTTTAGTTTTCTCTTTATTTATCATATGTGTCTTTGTTCTGATTATTTGTTTAGTGGTTACCATGAGGTTTGTATAAAAAAATCTCATGGATAAGATAGTCTATATATGATCTGATGACCTCTTATTTCCTTAGACTAAATCTATTTGGTCTCTTTCCTCTTCCCCTTCTAAGTTATTATTGTCACAACTTACTCCCTCTTGTGTTGTGAGTCTGTGTTTAAAGTGATGAGTTTATATTTATTTTTGGTGTTTTCCTTCCCTTAATCTTTGATTTTGGTAATTAAGTGTTTGCTGACCTATTTTGATAGAGAGCTGCTATTTTTTTTATTTTCTCTGCCTATTTTTCTCCTTGCGCAAACCTTTGTATCCCCTTCTCTTTTTATTTTCGGATGTGAGGACCTTCTTGAGCACTTCTTGTAGTGGGAGTCTTGTGGCAGTGAACTCCCTCAGCTTTCATTTATCTGGGAAAGTTATTATTTATCCATCATATCTGAAGGATATTTTTGCTGGATAGAGTATTTTTGCTGAAAGTTTTTATCTTTCAGAGTTTTGAATATATCATTCCAGTCGCTCCTACTCTGTAAAGTTTCTGTTGAGAAATCTGCTGAGAGAGTGTTGGGAATTCCTTTGTACATTATTTTTTTTGTCTAGCTGCCCTTAATGTTGTTTCTTTGTCATTGACTTTTGCCAGCTTTATTATTATATGCCTTGGAGTGGGTCTTTTCCTGTTGATATATTTAGGTTATCTGTTGTCTTATTCACTGGTATTTCCAGCTCCTTCCCCAGATGGGAAGTTCTCAGCTATTATTTCCTTGAACAAGCTCTCTGTTCCTTTTTGCCTGTTTTCTCCCTCAGGAATATGTATAATCCTTATATTGCATTTCCTAATTGAGTCAAATAGTTCTCAGAGAATTTCTTCATTTCTTTTTAGTCTTAGTTGTTTATCTTCCTCTATCTGGAACATTTCTGCATTCCTATCCTCAATAATGCTAATTCTTTCCTCCATATTGTCAGCTCTGTTCTTTAAAGATTCCAGATTTTCCTTCATCTTCACCATTGCATTTTTCATCTCCAACATTTCTGGTTTGTTTTTCTTTGTGGTTTCAATCTCTTTTGTGAAGAAATTCCTGATATCATTGAATTGTGTATGTGTTTTCTTGTAATTCGTTGAGCTTTTTTATGATAGCTATTTGAATTCTCTGTCATTTAGCTTATAAATTTCTGTGCCTTCAGGATTGATTCCTGGGTGCTTGTCATTTTCCTTCTGGTCTGGAGATTTAATATATTTTTGCATCGTGCCTGCTGATGTTGGCTTGTTTTTTCCTCATCCTAAAAATATCTGGTTGCAGTTTCCACCTGCCGCCACTGGGTGGGGGTCAAGGCCTGTGTATTCTGACCCTGCTGTGATTGTTGAGCTCTCTTGCCAGACGCTTTTGCTGAAGCGCTGGGTGTGCGGGGGGGAGGGCGGCGTCTCTCTTTTCGTGCTCACTCTTGGGGGGCTTCTCGTTCTTCCCTCAGTATCTGCTCTCCTTGGGTCCTCAGATGTTGACGATACCCCGGCTACTATTCTGTCTCCTCTGTGTGAGAATTTCCAAGAGGCTGTGAGAGAATTTGGAGAGCGACAGTTTTCCCATAGAGGCCCGCATCTCCCCCCTCTCTGGGAGCCGCGCAGACCCAGAGATGCCGTTCCGATGGGGAGGGGGAGGATTTCTCCTTACCTCTCCCCACTTCCTCTGGGGGCTCCAGCACGTCCACTCTCAGGTCTCTGGCTGTGTGGGTCTCTCAGACGTACTTTTGTGTTGTGTGAGTGTCCTTTGTTGGTATGTGAATGTCGTTTTTGTTGTATCTTATCCGGGGAGAGTTTACAGGGAAAGGTCACTCCGCTGTGGTGCTCACGTCACCTATCTTAATATTTTATGAATCTAGATTTGACCTGGTGGATGCCGTGAAAGAATCTTGGAGACCTCCATGGGTTTATAGACCACACTTTGAGAACTGCTACTTTGGGATATTGCTCTTTTATCTAAGATGTCTTTCAGCTGAAGTGAGATGACCATTAGTCAAAAATGTTTAGATGAGGAGAGTATTGTTATAAAGGAAGGGAAGTCGAACCTCATATTCAGTTAGGACCTACCTGATTTCAGTTTTATTTGTGGGCTAGGGGTGAGGTAGTTAGGTATAAGAGATATGTGGCCTGGCTTTTAACACTTCCCATTGTGTCTTCACTTTTAAATTTAGTTGAGACAATCTGGGAGAACAGAGGGATAGTAGCAGGATTTCAGTGGGCTGCTGTAGCAGGTAGGATGGCTCATATTGCCATCTGCCCCCAAGAATTGTATCTTAGAGATATATAGAAGGAGAATCTTCTCTCTGTTTATTTGTTTTAAAAGCAGAGACTTAAGAAACAAAATGGACAAAAAGTAATACAGGAAATTTAGAAACTACAGAAAAGTACAAAACAGAAAAGTCACCCATAATTTCACCACCTGAGGATACCAAAATGTTAACGGTGTTCTAAAGGGAAGATATTTTTATACATTGTGACACAGAGCAGTTATCAATCACTAGGGAACAATTCAGATCATTTGTAACTATTTGCATTGGTGCTCTATCTGTGTTGGTCATGGGTCTGCAGAGTTGGCAACTCCAGCAGTCCTTTGCATAGATGGAGCATGAATGGTGCCTTCCAGAATGAGGCTGTGCTGCATCTATGCCATGTACACACTGTCTGCACATGAATCGTAGTATAAGTATACTTTTAATTAAAATTATGCAAGGGTCACTTTGGAATTTTAAAATTTCATGATTTTGTTAAACGCAGTTTCCTTGTTAAAGGAAGAAAAAAATACTTTTATCACTTTGGAGAAAACTTTGTGGTAGTGGTCACTGACAGGCAGAAGAAAAATGTTAAAGTCGTCAGCTTTGTTGGTTTTCTTAATTGAAAGGTTTAACTCTACTTCCTGATGATCAGAGCCAGAAGTACAGATCTCTAGGAAATTCAACCACTGTAGAGAAAACCACACCCTTATCTTCATGTATCTACCACAATCAAACCCAAGAAAAAACACACATGTCCAACATTTTAGCTAATGAACAAAACAGCTTCTATAGAACTACTCATCAAGATTTGGTCTTAACTTCAAAAAGTGGTGCTTCTCCCAATTGGTTTTAGGAGGCACGGACGGTATCAAGAAGTGCTTGTGAAAAAAAATGATTTGAAGGAAAAAAACCAAAACCAGCCTATTGGTGGGTTACTTATACATATTTCTCTCTCCTCTACTTAACTAGCAGTGTTACCAAGTTGTCCTAAGACAAGCAAACTTTTTTCTGCATTTTTTTCCTGTTCCCTTCTGCTTTAATTGTGGGGTCCTACATGCTGCATAGCCACTGAGCCTGGTTTGGGTGTAGAAGCCGACATAGAATTTGTGACTTTCTAAGAACAAGCGCAGTATTCATGCTGACTTTAAACCTTGCATGGTAGTATGGGGTCTTCAAAAAGGGAGGCAACGAGTTCTGCCTGTACCATTTTTCTTTGAAAGCTTAGAAATAGTTTGAGGTTGACTTAAAATGTGTGTGGTAGTGGTTGGGCACTTGATAGAAGTTGTGAAATTTGAGAAATAGGTTGGTGATGGAGTTATTACTCATAAAAGAAATCCTCCCAACCCAGAGACTTGGTTTGTCTTCACTGTACCTCTGTATTCCCAGTATCCAGTCTGTTCCTGCCAGAGAACTGGCCCTCAGTATCTGATGTCTGAACTCATGGAGCTCTTGTTGCAATTCTGGTATATTTTCTTCTGGTCTTTTTTTTTCTTTAAGTTCTGTTTCTGTGCACCTTCCCTCTTTTTTTCACATTTTATAATCATAGAATATTGCTTACTAAATTGTATTCTTTTCCCATTCAACATGGAAAATGCTTATGGTATGTTCTGTAGTCTTCATAACCATAATTTTAATGGTTGTCATCATTATGCTAGTGGTCAATAATATATCAGTATTTAATGTTCTTTGTGGTAGGACTGAGTTGTTTCTAGTATTTTGAATTTTAATTTAATTTTCAATTTTAATAGTGTTTTTGTGAATCTATTCTTTTGAGTAAGTTATAGGAAAATGCAAATAATATGACAAAAGGTGTCTATACTTACTACTTAGGATTGGGTACCTTTGTGCATAATATCTTATTCCTATTTTACAGATATTCTTTGGTATAGAAAGGTCAAATGTTTTTTTCTCATTTTTTAAAGAATACACTACCCTAATCTTTTATTTTGGAAAATTTTAAACATCCAGAAGAGCTGAAGGACCACTGCAGGGATTACCAAGTATACCCACCACCTAAATTCAACAGTTAATATTTTGCTGTATTTACTTTGTCTATATATGTTTGTATGTGTGTATATATATCTATATCTATACCTATATCTATATCTCTATCTGCACATATATATAATTTGCTAAGTTATTTCATTGCAAGTAATGTACAGACATTATGTTACATAATTTCAAGTATTTCAGCCCATGTCAAGTAAAAATTAGGACATTCTTCTATATAACCACAATACTATTATCATACCTAGGGGCATTAACGATGCTTCCTTAATATTCAAATCCATTTTAGAATTCCCCCTATTATCCCAAAAATGTCTTTTAAAGATGTTTTTTTAAAAAATCAGGATCCAAGCAAGATCATGTATTACATTCAATTGTAACGCTTTAGTATTTTTAATTTAGAAAAGCCTACATTTTTTTTCATAACATTAACCTTTTTAAGAATGTCTTGTTTTAATTAAGTTTTCGTAGTTTATCATATTAAAGAAATCCTTGTGAGTTTTAAAATCATTGGCATACATTACTTTTAACTAAATATTTTTTTTAGCATGGTAACTTGTAAAATTCTCAAGTTTTAAGGCTTTAATCTGCTTTTTTTTTTAACTAAATTGTTCCTAATTTTTTCCCTAGGAGAAGGTATTTTACCATGTTGGGAGAAAATGACGGAACAGATTCAGGAAGGGAACGATACAAATGTAAAAAAAATTGGTGATTCCTCAGAAGTGGTTAATATTGAAGAAAGGTATCATCCATATTGAAAGGAATAAGAAATGTGGCAGTTTAATATAATAGCCAGCCATTTTTATTGAGCACTTTCTTTGTTTGAAAGATCCATAGTTTTCTTGTTTTTGCTTGAATATGCTTTTACGTATAAGGTTGAAGATACAGCTTGTCACATACTATCAGGAACAGAAAGAAGTTGGGGAGAGACATCAATTAAAGTAGTTTTGACATTGTATTGGAAGAATTGAGCCAAGTTTTTTCACCTACAAGAAATATCTGGATAAAATTAATCTTCTCTCAAATAAGTAAATCCTATTTTGGAAAAGAGAAAACCAAATTAAATATTGGACTCTCACATTTGGTGTTACTTATAAATTATAATTGCAGAAGTCTGGTCACAGAATTTAAAAATTTTATGACAAAGATAAAATATCAGTATTGAGATTGTTTATGATTTTCTTAAATATTTGAAGTGTTTTAATATACATTATGGATGGACAAATGACTTTTTTGATTGTTGCTCTATTTACATTGTTAAGGATCTTAATTAAAGAATATGTATTTAATGAACTATTTCTGAAATATATTTTGAAGTTATGTAATAAATATGTTACTTCAAAAGTTAATCTAAGGTCAATAGATGGACTTCAAAAGGATTTTTTCCAAATCTTATGTGGAACGTTGTATATATCTGTATTTTGGGAGATAGAGTGGGATTGTAGCTTTCATTAGATTCTCAGTGGGGGTCTGTGACTTTGAAAAAGGTTAGTTCTCAGTGTAGTCAGGGGTGTTTATATCAGGCACACTAAGTGTAAAATATTCACCACATCATGATTTGCATATTAAATACCTTTATTTTTATAATTAGGCCTATTAAAGCTGCTATTAGAGAAAAGAAACAGACATTTGAAGACTACTTAGAAGAACAAATTCGGTTGGAAGAACAAGAACTGAAACAAAAACAGCTAAGGGTTAGCATTTCCACTATTTTGGTTAAATTATCTAAGGCTTTACAGATTTATTTGTAATTTGCTTTAAAAATAACTTCTGAGATTACTTGGATATAGTAGAAATAATTCAAGTATTTTTTTTTTTATTTTAGGAAACAGAAGGATCATTGCTAATCAAAGCAAAACCAAAACAACCGTTCTTAAAACGAGGAGAAGGTTTAGCTAGATTTACTAATGCTAAATCTAAGTTTCAGAAAGGGAGAGAAAGTAAACTAGTGACTAATCAGAGCATTTCAGAGGACCAACCTGTGTTTAAAATAGATAGACAACAATTCCAGCGGAAAACTGCTCTTATAAATAAAGAACTGTGTGTACAGAACCTTTCTGTTAAAAAGAACAATAAATCTAGAACCAAAAGTGGTTCTTTCACACTCAGTCAAAAGCCAAAAGTGCTTAAGAGTAATAGGAAAAGTCTGTCTCCATCAGGAGGGAAAATACCAGCAGGGAAGAAATGTGATGGGCAATTTAGGGACCAGATCAAATTAGGAAAAAAAGTAGAATCTAATAATAAAGAAAATGTACCTGAGTCTACAAAATCTTGTGATATTGGTTGCAAAGTCTGGAATAAAACAGAAGGTAAAGACAGACTCCCCTTTTCGACAGGGCTGGTCAGCTGCATGGCTTCTAAGAGCCTGATAAGTGAGACCTTGAGAGAGTCAGAAACTTCTCTTGACATTTCTCTTCAGAAAAAGTTAGAGAACTGGGAACGAGAAAAGGAAAAGGAAAACTTGGAATTAGATGAATTTTTGTTTTTAGAACAAGCTGCTGATGAAATATCGTTTTCCAGTAATTCCTCGTTTGTACTGAAGATCTTAGAGAGGGACCAACAGATCTGTAAAGGTCGCCGGCTGTCTTCTACCCCTGTCAAAGCTGTGCAACAGGAGAAAATGACATTGGATCCCATTAGTCAGTGTAACCAAAATGAGGATCCAGACTGTCCTGAACGTGAAAATAAGGGTGAGTGTGAAGTCGCACCCAAACAGCTTGATTCAGTACCCTCACCTGATGGATTGAGGGAACAGTCGTGTCAAGTCAGTATGAAAGCCTTCCAAGTGAGCACTTCTGAAAGTCAAACTAGATGGAATGCAAGTGATGATGAAGGTCTTATGAGCAGTGACAGTAGCACTAACTCTGAGGAACAACTTGATGTTACCATAAAACTATCAATGGAGGATAAAGAAAGGGGTTTCAGCAGCAGAGAGGATAGTCCACAAGTCTGTGATGGTAAGGGACCTTTTAGGGACACTGGGACTCAAGGAGATGATAAAAGGAGAGATGTTGATTTAGATTTGTCTGATAAAGATTATAGTAGTGATGAGTCTATCATAACAGAAAGCTTGAAAAATAAAGTTTCTGAGTCCTCAAGAAGACCCTCATCTATAAGGATGAGTAAAATTGACTTTGATGATGAAAGAACTTGGACCGACCTTGAAGAGAATTCATTTAAACATGATGTTATTCTTGGGAATGAAGCCATTTATGGGACTCCCCAGATAACCTACCCTAACAAGAGTGAAATGTGTGTATTAGACAAAACAATAAAAAGGAAGGTTGCCCCAGTCAAGAAGGGAGAAGACTTGAACAATTCCAGTAGGGGCCCAAGTCCTCCTCCTACTTCGGATCTGATGATGAAGTTCTTCCCTTCTTTGAAACCAAAACCAAAATCAGATTCACACTTGGAAAATGAACCCAAGTTAAACATAAGTCAAGACCAACCACCAGGTAAGTCAGAGCATTATAAAATATGTATCAGAAAGTTATGAATTTAACATTTATTTTATCAGTATGTTGTCAGAATGCTTAAAATCCTAACCTTTCTAGTTGCTCAGTAGAAGTCTAATTAGTATGTTATTTGTTAAAATATGATTTGTTTTGTGGGTCTAAATAATGTAATAGTCACTAGTATAAGAGATTCAGATGAATTGTGATTTCAGATAGTTGAAATTTAAGCGTGTGTGTTATTTAAAAGGCTTTAAAATTAATTACTTTATTATAAAGTGAGATAGCATTTAAGTTTCTTTTACAACCAAGGAGTACCCAAATTATGATTTGTGTTACTGTGGGGTGCACTTTTGTGTGTGAGAGGAAGATCAGCCCTGAGCTAACATCTGTGCCCATCTTCCTCTACTTTATATGGGACGCCGCCACAGCATGGCTTGGCAGGTGCGTCGGTGCGCGCTGGGAATCCAAACTTGCGAACCCTGGGCCGCGGAGGTGGAGTGCGTACACTTAACCGCTTGCACCACCAGGCTGGCCCCAGTGCACACTTTTTTTTTTTTTTAAAGATTTTATTGATTTATTTTTCCCCCAAAGCCCCAGTAGACAGTTGTCTGTCATAGCTGCACATCCTTCCAGTCGCTGTATGTGGGACGCGGCCTCAGCATGGACGGAGAAGTGGTGCGTCGGCGCGCGCCCAGGATCCGAACCTGGGCCGCTGGCAGCGGAGTGCACGCACTTTATCGCTAAGCCACGGGGCCGGCCAGCACACTTTTTTTTTAATAATTATTTTTTTACTTAAGTTTTTTACTACCTCATGCATTAACTTGCTAAATATGACCAAGAAGAAATGCAGTAAAATTGAAGTTTCCTTTCTTCCCTAGGCCTGGGCTCTTAGTCTCCTTCCCTAGAGGCACCAGCATTCCCATTTCATTTGTGTATTCCAAAAAGGTTCCATGCATGTGACAGCATATGTGTGAGTGTGTATATAACCTCCTCCTTTCTACACAAAGGAAAACATGCTTTTTAGGTACCATTCTGCAGCTTGCTTATAATAAGTTTTTTTTTTGTTTTTTTTTTTTAAGATTTTATTTATTTATTTTTTCCCCCAAAGCCCCAGTAGATAGTCGTATGTCATAGCTGCACATCCTTCTAGTTGCTGTATGTGGGACCCAGCCTCAGGATGGACGGAGAAGTGGTGCCTCGGTGTGCGCCTGGGATCCGAACCCGGGCCGCCAGCATCAGAGCGCGCGCACTTAACCACCAAGCCACGGGGCCGGCCCAGCTTATAATAAGTTTTGAAGATTATTCTAACACATACACATCTGCCTCATTCCATTTAATGGTTGTATAGTATTTAGTTAATATGATGGACTTTTTAAACTTATATTGAAAAACTCTTGGGCCAGCGCGGTGGCTTAGCGGTTAAGTGCTTGCACTCCGCTACTGGTGGCCCGGGTTCAGATCCCGGGCGTGCACCGATGCACAGCTCCTCTGGCCATGCTGAGGCCGCGTCCCACATACAGCAACTAGAAGGATGTGCAACTGTGACATACAGCTATCTACTGGGGCTTTGGGGAAGGAAAAAAGGAGGAGGATTGGCAATAAATGTTAGCTCAGAGCTGGTCTTCCTCAGCAAAAAGAGGAGGATTGGCACAGATGTTAGCTCAGGGCTGATCTCCCTCACAAAAAAAAAAAAAAGAAAAACTCTTTTCCAGTATATCATGTTATGTTATAAACTGTGAATGCCTAGCAAAACATAGATGTTTTAAAATATAAATTATAACTTAAGCTATTTTTAAAAACTACTGTAATTTTAAAAATATTACTTTTTGCAGAAAGTTTGTAAGCTTAAAAAGTATAGAAGCAAAAATATTTATCAACTACCCAAAGGTAACTGTGATACCATTTGGGGATATTTCATTCCAGTCATTTTTCCTGTGTTTTTTTTTTTTTAATTGATGTCTTAATAGTTTATAACATTTTGAAATTGTAGTTGTACATTATTGTTTGTCAGTCACCATATTAATGCATCCCTTCACGCCTTGGGCCAACCCCACAACCCCCTTGACCCTGGTAACCACCATACAGTTCTCTCTGTCCGTGTGTTGGTTTATCTTCCACATATGAGTGAAATCATGTGGTGTTTGTCTTTCTCTCTTTGGCTTATTTCGCTTAACATAATACCCTCCATGTCCATCCATGTTGTTGCAAATGGGACAATTTTGTCTTTTTTTTATGACTGAGTAGTATTCCATTGTATATATATACCACGTCTTCTTTATCCCATCATCAGGACACTTGGGTTGCCTCTACTTCTTGGCTACAGTGAATAAAGCTGCAATGAACATAGGGGTGCATAAACCTCTTTGGATTGTTGATTTCAGGTTCATTGGATAGATACCCAGTAGTGGGATAGCTGGGTCATATGGTATTTCTATTTTTAGATTTTTTTATTTTTTATTTTTTCCCCCCAAAGCCCCAGTAGATAGTTGTATGTCATAGCTGCACATCCTTCTAGTTGCTGTATTTGGGATGTGGCCTCAGCATGGCTGGACAAGTGGTGTGTCGGTGTGCGCCTGGGATCCGAACCCGGGCCGCCAGCTGCGGAGCGTGTGCACTTAACAGATAAGCCATGGGGCCGGCCCTATTTTTAGTTTTTTGAGGACTCTCCATACTGTTTTCCATAGAGGCTGTAACAGTTTGCATTCCTACCAGCAGTGAATGAGGGTTCCTGTTTCTCCACAACCTCTCCAACATTTGTTGTTTTTTGTCTTGGTGATTATAGCCGTTCTAATGGGTGTAAGGTGATATCTTAGTGTAGTTTTTATTTGCATTTCCCTGATGGTTAGTGATGTTGAACATCTTTTCATGTGCCTATTGACCTTCTGTATATCTTCTGTGGAAAAATATCTAATATCCTCTGCTCATTTTTTGATTGAGTTGTTTGTTTCTTTGTTGTTCAGTTGTGTGAGTTCTTTCTATATTATGGAGATTAACCCCTTGTCGGATATATGATTTGCAAATATTTTCTCCCAGGTGGTGGGCGATGTTTCTCCCTGGTGGGTGGTCTATTCATTTTGATCGTGGTTTCATTTGTCATGTAGAAACTCTTTATTTTTATTTATTTATTTATTTTTTTGTGAGGAGATCAGCCCTGAGCTAACGTCTGTGCTAATCCTTCTCTTTTTGCTGAGGAAGACCGGCTCTGAGCTAACATCTATTGCCGATCCTCCTCCTTCCCCCCCCCACAAAGCCCCAGTGGATAGTTGTATGTCATAGTTGCACATCCTTCTAGTTGCTGTATGTGGGACGTGGCCTCAGCATGGCCAGAGAAGCAGTGCGTCAGTGCGCGCCTGGGATCCGAACCTGGGCCGCCAGTAGCGGAGTGCGAGCACTTAATCGCTAAGCCACGGGGCCGGCCCATGTAGAAGCTCTTTAATCTGATGAAGTCCCACTTGTTTATTTTTTCTTTAGTTTCCCTTGTCTGGGTAGACATGGAATTTGAAAAGATCCCTTTATGACTGATGAAAAATAGTGTACTGCCTATATTTTCTTCCAGTTTTATAGTTTCAGGTCTCACCTTCAGGTCTTGGATCCATTTTGAGTTAATTTTTGTGTATAGCGAAAGCAGATGGTCTACTTTCATTCGTTTGCATGTGGCTGTCCAGTTTTCCCAGCACCATTTATTGAAGAGACTTTCTTTTGTTCATTGTATGTTCTTAGCTCCTTTGTCAAAGATTAGCTGTCCGTACTTGTGTGGTTTTATTTCCTGGCTTTCAATTCTGTTCCATTGATCTGTGTGTCTGTTTTTGTACCAGTACCATGCTGTTTTGATTACTATAGCTTTGTAGTATGTTTTGAAGTTGGGAATTGTGATGCCTCCAGCTTTGTTCTTTTTTTCAGGATTGCTTTAGCTATTTGGGGTCTTTTGTCGCCCCATGTGAATTTTAGGATTCTTTGTTCTATTTCCATGAGGAATGTCATTGGGATTCTGATTGGGATTGCATTGAATCTGTTATGGACATTTTAACTATGTTTATTCTGCTGATCCATGTGCATGGGATATCTTTCCATTTCTTTAGGTCATCATCGATTTCTTTGAATAATGTCTTACAGTTTTCATTGTATAGGTCTTTCACCTCCCTGGTTAAATTTGTTCCTAGACATTTTATTTTATTTTTTTGAAGAAGATCAGCCCTGAGCTAACATCCAATGCCAATCCTCCTCTTTTTGCCTGAGGAAGATTGGCCCTGGGCTAACATCCATTCCCATATTCCTCTACTTTATATGGGACGCCGCCACAGCATGGCTTGACAAGCAGCACATCGGTGCACGCCCGGGATCCAAACCTGTGAACCCTTGGGCCGCTGAAGCGGAGCGTGTGCACTTAACCACTACGCTGCTGGGCTGGCCTTGATATTTCATTCTTTTTGTTGCGATTGTAAATGGGATTATCTCTGTCTGTTAGTTCGTTATTAGCATATAGAAATGCAACTGATTTTTGTAAGTTTATTTTGTACCCTGCGACTTTGCTGTAGTTGTTGATTATTTCTAATAGTTTTCCAATGGTTTCTTTATGGTTTCCTATATATAAAATCATGTTGACAGACAGTTAGAGTTTCATTTTCATTGCTTGTTTGGATACCCTTTATTCCTTTCTATTGTCTAATTGCTCTGGCCAAAACCTCCAGTACTATGTTGAATAAGAGTGGCGAGAGTGGGCACCCTTGTCTTGTTCCTGTTCTCAGAGGAATGCTTTCAGTTTTTCCCCATTGAGCGTGATGTTGGCTGTGGGTTTGTCATATATGGCCTTTATTATGTTGAGGTTCTTTCCTCCTGTACCCATTTTGTTGAGAGTTTTTATCATAAGTGGATGTTGGATCTTGTCAAATGCCTTCTCTGCATCTATTGAGATGATCTTGTGGTTTTTATTAGTTAATGTCGTGTATCACATTGATTGATTTGTGGATGTTGAACCATCCCCGTGTCCCTGGTATAAATCCCACTTGAACATGGTGTATGATCTTTTTAACATGTTGCTGTATTTGGTTTGCCAATATTTTGTTGAAGATTTTTGTGTTTGTGTTCCTCAGCGATATTGGCCTGTAGGTTTCCTTCTTTTCATTGTCCTTGTCTGGCTTTTGTATCCGGGTGATTGTGGCCTCCTAGAATGTATTAGGAAGTGTTCCTCTGTTTTTTGGAATAGTTTGAAAAGGATATGTATTAAATCTTCTTTGAATGTTTGGTAAATTTCTCTGGAGAAGCCATCTGGTCCTGGACTTTTATTTTTTGGGAGGTTTTTGATTACTATTTCAATCTCTTTACTTGTGATTGGTCTATTCAGATTCTCTATTTCTTCTTGGTTCAGTTTTGGGAGGTTGTATGAGTCTAAGAATTTATGCATTTCTTCTAGATTGTCCAATTTGTTGCCATATAGTTTTTCATAGTATTCTCTTATAATCCTTTGTATTTCTGTGATATCTGTTGTAATTTCTCCTCTTTCATTTCTAATTTTATTTATTTGAGCCTTCTCTCTTTTTTTCTTGGTGCATCTGGCTAAGGGTTTGTCAATTTTGTGTAGCTTCTCAAAGAACTAGCTCTTTGTTTCATTGATCCTTTCTACTGCTTTTTGGTTTCAATTTCATTTATTTCTTCTCTAATTTTTATTATTTCCCTCTTTCTGCTGACTTCGGGCTTTGTTTGTTCGTCTTTTCTAATTCTGTTAGGTATAGTTTAAGATTGCTTGTTTATGTTTTTTCTTGTTTGTTAAGGTGGGCCTCTATTGCTATGAGTTTCCCTCTCAGGACCGCTTTAGCTGAGTCTCGTATGAGTTGGTACGGTGTATTTTCATTTTCTTTTGTCTCCAGATATGTTTTGATTTCTCCTTCAATTTCATCAATTATCCATTGGTTGTTCAGTAGCATGTTGTTTAATCTCCACATCTTCATCACTTTCCCAATTATTTTCTTGTAGTTGATTTATGGTTTCATAGCATTGTGGTTGGAAAAGATGCTTGTTATGATTTCAATCATCTTAAATTTACAGAGGCTTGCCTTGTTTCCCAACATATGGTCTATCCTTGAGAGTGTTCCGTGCACGCTTGAGAAGAATGTGTAGTCTGCTGTTTTTGGGTGGAGTGCTCTGTATATGTCTAAGTTCATCTCGTCTAATTTTTCATTTAAGTCCACTATTTCCTTATTGACTTTTTGTCTGGATGGTCTATGCATTGATATAAGTGGGGTGTTAAGATCCTTTCCTATCGTGTTGTTGTTAATATCTCCTTTTAGGTTTGTTAATAGTTGCTTTATGTACTTTGATGCTCCTGTGTTGGGTGCATATATATTTATAATTGATGTGTCTTCTTGGTGGAGTTTCCCTTTTATCATTATAGATTGCCCCTCTTTGTCTCTCATTACCTGTTTTATCTTGAAGTCTGTTTTTTCTGATATAAGTATGGCAGCATCTACTTTCTTTTGTTTCCCATTAGCTTGGCGTATCGTCTTCCATCTTTTCACGCTGAGCCCCTGTTTGTCTTTAGAGCTGAGATGTGTTTCCTGGAGGCAGCATATTGTTGGGTGTTTTTTTTTTTTTTTTTTTGAGGAAGATCAACCCTGAGCTAACATCCATGCCAATCCTCCTCTTTTTGCTGATGAAGACTGGCTCTGAGCTAACATCTATTGTCAATCCTCCTCCTTTTTTTCCCTTTTTCTCCCCAAAGCCCCATTAAGTAGTTGTATGTCATAGTTGCACATCCTTCTAGTTGCTGTATGTGGAATGCCGCCTCAGCATGGCCAGAGAAGTGGTGCTTCAGTGTGCGCCCAAGATCTGAACCCGGGCCGCCAATAGCGGAGCGTACACACTTAACCACTAAGCCGTGGGACTGGCCCCAGGTCTTGTTTTTTAATCCATCCCACCACTCTGTGTCTTTTGATTGGAGAATTCAATCCATTTAAATTTAGAGTGATTATTGATATATGAGAGCCTAATGTTGCCCATTTTTTGGTTCATTTTCTGGTTCTTTTGCATTTCCTTGTTTCTCGTCCCATGTATTTCGGACTACCAATTCAATTTGGTAGTTCTGTATGATGATTCTTTTAGTTTTCTCTTTATTTGTCACATGTGACTTTGTTCTGATTATTTGTTTAGTGGTTACCATGAGGTTTGTATAAAAAAATCTCATGGATAAGATAGTCCATTATCTGATGACCTCTTATTTCCTTAGACTAAGTCTATTTGATCTCTTTCCTCTTCCCCTTCTAAGTTATTATTGTCACAACTTACTCCTTCTTGTGTTGTGAGTCTGTGTTTAAAGTGATGAGTTTATATTTATTTTTGGTGTTTTCCTTCCCTTAATCTTTGATTTTGGTAATTAAGTGTTTGCTGACCTATTCTGATAGAGAGCTTTTTTGATTTTCTCTACCTATTTTTCTCCTTGCTCAAAGTTTTGTATCCCCTTTCTCCTTTTTTTTTTTCAGGCAAGGGAGCCTTCTTGAGCACTTCTTGTAGTGGGAGTCTTGTGGCAATGAACTCCCTTAGCTTTCGTTTATCTGGGAAAGTTATTATTTCTCCATCATATCTAAAGGATATTTTTGCTGGATATAGTATTTTTGGTTGAAAGTTTTTGTCTTTCAGAATTTTTTTTTTAATATTTATTTATTTATTTAGTGTGTGTGTGTGTGTGTGCATGCGCGCGCACACGCATGAGGAAGATCAGCCCTCAGCTAACATCCATGCCAATCCTCCTCTTTTTGCTGAGGAAAGACTGGCCCTGAGCTAACATCCGTGCCGATCTTCCTCCACTTTATATGGGATGCCACCACACCATGGCCTGACAAGCGGTGTGTTGGTGCGCGCCTGGGATCTGAACCCGGGCCGCCTGCAGCGGAGCGTGCGCACTTAAACACTACGCCATGGGGCCGGCCCCTGTCTTTCAGAATTTTGAATACATCATTCCATTCTTTCCTACTCTGTAAAGTTTCTGTTGAGAAATCTGCTGAGAGAGTGATGGGAATTCCTTTTTTGTATTATTATTATTTTTTGTAATCTAGCGTCCCTTAATATTTTTTCTTTGTCATTGACTTTTGCCAGCTTTGTTACTGTATGCCTTGGAGAGAGTCTTTTCATGTTGATGTATTTAGGAGATCTATTGATTTCATTCCCTGGTATTTCCAGCTCCTTCCCAAGATGGGAAGTTCTCAGCTATTATTTCCTTGAACAAGCTCTCTGTTCCTTTTTGCCTGTCTTCTCTCTCAGGAATACCTACAATTCTTATGCTGCATTTCCTAATTGAGTCAGGTAGTTCTCAGAGAATTTCTTCATTTCTTTTTAGTCTTAGTTGTTTCTCCTCTATCTGGAACATTTCTGCATTCCTGTCCTCAATAATGCTAATTCTTTCCCGCATATTGTCAGCGCTGTTCTTTAAAGATTCCAGATTTTCCTTTATCTCCTCCATTGTTTTTTTCATCGCCAACATTTCTGATTGGTTTTTCTTTATGGTTTCAATCTTTTGTGAAGAAATTCCTGATTTCATTGAGTTGTCTATCTGTATTTTCTTGTAATTTATTGAGCCTTTTTATAATAGCTATTTTGAATTCTCTGTCGTTTAGATTATAAATTTCTGTGTCTTCAGGATTGATTTCTGGGTGCTTATCATTTGCCTTCTAGTCTGGAGATTCAGTATATTTTTGTATTGTGCCTGCCGATGTTGGCTGATTTTTTCCTCATACTGAAAATATCTGGTTGCAGTTTCCACCCACTGCCACTGGGTGGGGGTGAAAAGCTGTGTGTTCTAAGCCTGCCGCAATCTGCGGGCGCTCTGGCCAACTGGTTGTGCTGAAATGCTGGGCATGTGGGGGGAGGGGCTTTTTCTTTCACCTGCCCAATCCTGGGATTTCTCATTCTTCCCTATCTGCTTTCCTGGGGTGCTCAGATGTTGATGGCACCCCTGCAACAGTTCACTCTCCTCCGTATGGGAATTTCTCACAGGCTGTGAGAGAACTTGGAGAGCAACAGTTTTCCTGCAGAGGCTCACCCCTCCCCCACCTCTCTGGGAGCTGCGCAGACCTGGAGTCACCTATTGAACGGGGAGGGGGAGGATTTCTCCATACCTCTCCCCACTTCCTTCGGGGGTTCCAGCACCTCCTCCTTCAGATGTAAGGCTGTGTGGGTCTCTCAGATGTCTTCTGTGTTGTGTGTGTCCTTTGTTGGTATGAAAATGTCCTTTTTGTAGTGTCTTAGATGGGGAGAGTTCAAAGGAGAAAGCTCAGTCTGCCGTGATGCTCTGGAGGTCTCCTCTTGTGTATTTTTAATATGGTAGAAACATATATTATAACTTGACTCATCTTTTTTGATTAGGTGTATAATATGCATTGGCCCATATAATTAAATTCTTTTTGTTCTTTAAAAATGGTTGCAGAACATTATATGTATGTAGCATAAGTTTATTCAGTAATTTACCTAATGTTAGACAGTTAAATTATTTCTCAGTATTAAAAATAACACTGTTGTGCATATTTTTGTGCAAAACTATTTGTGTGATTTTACAGGTTTGTTAAACTAGATTTTTAGAAGTAGAATAACTGGGTCAAAGGATGGATATGGGTATTTTAGTCTTGTGATATAAATCAGATTTATTTTTCCCAAAGGTAGTTGAAGGACAGAAGTATTTTCCTCTTTTAAATAGAAAATTTGATATTTTTCAGGCTTAATTTGTATTTCTTTGATTAGTGGGGGTAAAGTTTATTTTTGGTGTTGATTAGTGCTTTAGAGCTGTTGTGAATTGCTTATTCTTGTTCTTAAGCTTTTTTTTGTTGTTGTTGTTGAGGGAAGATTCGCCCTGAGCTAACATCTGTTGCCAGTCTTCCTCTTTTTGCTTTAGGAAGATTTGCACTGAGCTAACGTTTGTGCCAGTCTTTCCTCTATTTTGTACGTGGGTCACTGCCACGGCATGGCTGCCAATGAGTGGTGTAGGTCCGTGCCCAGGAACTGAACCCATGAGCCCCGGGCTGCCAGATCGTGGCAGGCTGAACTTAAGCATGGGGCCAGACCCCTTAAACTATGTTTATGTATTGATTTTTAAAAAAATTTATTTAAGAGGCTGGCCTGGAGGTATAGTGGTTAAGTTTGTGTGCTCTGCTTTGGTGGCCCAGGGTTCACAGGTTTGGATCTTGGGTGCAGACCTATGCACTGCTTATCAAGCCATGCTCTGGCAGGTGTCCAACATGTAAAGTAGAGGAAGATGGGCATGAATGTTAGCCCAGGGCCACTCTTCCTCAGCAAAAAGAGGAGGATTAGCAACGCATGTTAGCTCAGGGCTAATCTTCCTCACCATAGAAAAATTTTATTTAAATTATTTCTTTTTATATATATTAATTCATTATCAGATTGAATAATCTTTTGAGGTAGAATAATTTGATTCTGTATTAAATTTAGACTGGTTTCATGTGGAAAGTTAGGCCAATATAGTGTTTTTTTCTTTTTGTTATTGGAAGCATTGCATTTTATTTTATTTTATTTATTTTATTATTTTTTTTGTGAGGAAGATAAGCCCTGAGCTAATATCCATGCCAATCCTCCTCTTTTTGCTGAGGAAGACTGGCCCTGGGCTAATATCTGTGCCCATCTTCCTCTACTTTATGTGGGACGCCGCCACAGCATGCCTTGGCAAGCGGTGCGTTGGTTTGTGCCGGGGATCTGAACCCGGGCTGCCAGCAGTGGAGCACACGCACTTAACCACTACACCGTGGGGCCAGCCTGGAAGCATTGCATTTTAATTGTACAGGTGTTTACTATATTTTTGGCTCTTAGTTTTAATACAGCTAGCTAGTGTTTTTGCTGCTGAAGTCCCTTTGTGAAGTTCAATATTTATGGCCTGTTTTATAGGTGACAGTGCTCGATCTCAAGTTTTGAGAGAGAAAGTTATTGAATTGGAAATGGAAATAGAAAAATTTAAAGCTGAGAACATGTCTTTAGCTAGACTTCGCATTAAACGAGAAAGTGCCTTGGAAAAACTCAGGTAAGTTTGCATTTATAAGTTGGGAAAAATATACAGTGGTTGTAATATCTTTAAGATTATATCTAAAATATTTGAAACAGTTTTTATCAGTCCAACAGTATAAATGAAAAGGAATTGAAATCTATACCACATAAGAATTTTTTTTCCCCTTGGTAAGATTAGCCCTGAGCTAACATGTTGCCAAGCCTCCTCTTTTTCCTTGAGGAAGATTGTCCCTGGGCTAACATCCATGCCCATCTTCCTCTACTTTATATGTGGGATGCCTGCCACAGCATGGCTTGATAAGCAGTTAGCAGGTCCAAGCCCGGGATCTGAACCTGTGAATCCCGGGCCACCGAAGTGGAGTGCGCCAACTTAACCACTATGCCACCGGGCCGGCCCCAAGAATTTTCTGATTGAATCGAATGACCCATTGTGGTCAAAGATGTGTTAAAAAGAGAATTGTCTTAGTGTTGAGATCATAAATTGAAATTTGAAAAGCAGTTTTGAACCATGAATTCACTTGCTACCTTGGCTGTTGTATTAATTTCCTAGAGCTGCGCTAAGTGTGTGTAACAAAGTACACACAAACTGAGTGGCTTAAAACAACAGGAATTTATTTCTTCAGGGTTCTGGAGGGGAGAAATATGCAGTCAAGTCATCAGCAGAGCCATGCTTTCTCTCCTGTCTTCTAGTGGTTGCCAACGATCCTTTGTTGTTCCCTGGTTGCAGCTGGACATTTGGGTTGTTTCTACCTTTTGGTTATTGTGAATAATGCTGCTGTTAACATTGGTGTACAAATATCTGTTCAAGTCTCTGCTTTTAATTGTTTTGGATATATACCCCAGGGGTAGAATTGCTAGATCATGTGATAATTCTATACTTAAATTTTTGAGGAACTGCCATAGTTTTCCACAGTGGGTACACCAGGTTACATCACATTAATTGATTTGCATATTTTGAACTAACCTTGCCTCCCAGGGATGAATCCTGCTTGGTCATAGTGTATATCCCTTTTAATGTGCTGTTGAATTTGGTTTAGTAGTATTTTGTTGAGAATTTTTACATCTATGTTCGTCAGAGCTAGCGGCCTCTAGTTTTCTTTTCTTGTGGTGTCTTTGTCTGGCTTTGGTATCAGAATGATATTAGCCTCATAAAGTGAGTTTGGAAGCGTTCCTTCTTCCTTATTTGAAAGAGTTTTAGAAGGATTGGTATTAATTCTTTTTTGAATGTTTGGTGAATTTACCTGTGAAGCCATCTGGTTCTGGACTTTTCTTTGTTGGGAAGTGTTTGATTATGGAGTCAATCTCCATATTTATTATTGGTCTGTTAAGACTTTCTATTTCTTCCAGATTCACTTTTGGTAGGTTGTATGTTTCTAGGAATTTATCCATTTCTTCTAGGTGATCCAATTTTTTGGAGTATAATTGTTCATAATATGTTCTTTTTGATTTCTGATGCATCTGTTGTAATGTCTGCTCTTTTATTTACAGCTTTATTTATTTGAGTCTTCTCTCTTTTTTCCTTAGTCAATCAAAGAGTTTGTCAATTTTGTGTGGGTTTTTCCTCCTGAGAGTCCCATAATACATATATTGGTTTGTTAGTCAGAGTCTCATAAATCCCATAGGCTTTCTTCACTCTTTTTTATTCTTTTTTTTTGTGAGGAAGATTAGCCCTGCTAACATCTGTCGCCACTCCTCCTCTTTTTTTGCTGAGGAAGACTGGCCCTGGGCTAACAACTGTGCCCATCTTCCTCCATTTTATATGGCATGCTACCACAGCATGGCTTGACAAGTGGTGCGTCGGTGTGTGCCTGGGATCTGAACCCCAGGCCACCACAGCAAAGTGTGCACATTTAACTGCTATGCCACTGAGCCGGTCCTATTCTTTTTTTCTGTTTTCTCCTCTGACTGAATAACTTCAAATTACCCGTCTTTGAGGTAACAGATTCTTTCTTCTGCTTGACTGAGTCTGCTGTTGAAGTTTTCTGTTGCATTTTTTCACTTTATTTATTGTATTCTACAGTTCCAGAATTTCTGTTTGGTTCTTTTTTTTTTATGATTTCTATCTCTTTGTTGAATGTCTGATTTTGTTTCATGTATTGTTTTCCTGATTTTGTTGATTTTCTTTTCTGTTTTCCCTTTTAGCTTACTGAGCTTCCGTAAAACAATTATTTGGAATTCTTTGTCAGGCAATTTGTAGATCTCCCTTTCTTTGAGGTTGGTTACTGGAGCTTGATTGGTTTCCTTTGGTGTGTCATGTTTGCCTGATTCTTCATGATCTGTGTAGCCTGTGTTGATGTCTTTCATTTGAAAGAGAAAACACCTCTTCCTGTCTACAAATTGGTTTTGACAGGTAAAGACCTTCTCTCCTGCTGGATCCCTGGACTGATGAGTCTGCCTCCAAGATTGCAGATCAAGTGGGGTTGTAGCCAGATCATGTGGCTGCTTCTGGGTCTAAAATGGGGTCCACAGTTGGCAGGCCTATTACCAGGGACACAGGCAGGTGTGGTTGCTGCTGGATCCCCAGTTTGACAGGACTGCTTCTGGCACCACAGTTGAGCAGGGCTGGAGCTAAGTCATGGGGCTGCTTTTGGGTCCACTGTTGAGTCTGCAGGCAGTGGGTCTGTTACCAGGGGTGACGATGGGTGTGGTTCCTGCCAGCTTCTTGAGCATCATCCTGCTGGGCCCCTGAGTATCCTCCTGCTGGTTCCCTGGGTGTGCCGGACTACCTCCAGTACCACAGTAGAGCAGGGCTGGAGCTGTGTCACAGGGCTGTTTCAGGATCCATAGTTGGGAGCAAGGTCTGTGGGCCTGTTACCAGGGGCCCAGATGGGCATGGTTCCTCCTGTGTCCTTTGACAGATGGGGCTGGACCTGAGTCCACAGGGGGACCATGCTGTTTTTGGTCTACAGCCTGGGTGACGTTTAGTAAGTCTGCCACTGGGGTACAGGCCTGCCTTCTCAAAGTGGCTGTCCTTGATCTTAGGCTTCACTGGGATTTCTCAACCTCCTACCTGGATCCTAGAGCTCCCACAAAAGGACTTTTTTCCATGAATGGCTGTCAAATTGTTTGTTTGGGAGCATGTGACCCATGGACCTCCTATTCCACCATCTTGCTGATGTCACTCTTCCTATGCTCTTTTTTTTTTTTCTTTTTTAATTTTTTTTTTGTGGGGAAGATTGGCCCTGAGCTAACATCTGTCGCCACTCCTCCTCTTTTTGCTGAGAAAGACTGGCCCTGAGCTAACATCCGTGCCCATCCTCCTCCACTTTATGTGGGACGCCGCCACAGCATGGCCTGACAAGCGGTGTATCAGTGCACGCCGGGGATCCAAACCCGGGTTGCCAGCAGCAGAGCGTGCACACTTAACCCCTATACCATGGGACCAGCCCCTCCCTATGCTCTTAACACAGCATCCAGATGAACCTGGGTGATGACAGTTCTTCTGTTTGACAGTCTCCTAAGCTAAATACTGAAGTCCTCACAGTGGTGTGTATAAGACTAATTAATCTGGGCTTCTGGGTTTTTTTCTTTACGTTTTCTCCTACTGTTCTGTCTCTTGCTCACTCTTTTTTAGCCACACTGGCCTCCTGGCTGTTCTTTGAACACTTCAGGCATATTTCTCCCTCAAGAGTTTTGCATGTGGTGTTCGCTCTGCCTGAACTGTTTTGTTCAGATATCCTCGTGGCTGTTCTCTCACTTCCTTCAGGTTTTACTTCAGACATTATCTCAGCAAGATGACCCCATCCATAATTTCAGTCTTCTACCCTGATATTTCCTAACTCATTCCTTGCTTTATTTTTCTCTTTAACACTTCTAATGTTCCATATATTTTACTTATTTATCTTGTTTATCATCATTTGTCCCTCCCGTTAGAATGTAAGAAGCTTCATGGGAGTATGGATGTTTATTATTTTCACTATGGTTTTTCTAGTACTTGGTGTAGTACTTGATTCATAGTAGATGCTCAATGAATGCTTGTTGGAGGAATGCTTTATTGAGTTAATTGACTGTTATTACAGGACTGTGGATGGAAGATGGATTCACCAAAACTAGCAGCTCTTCAATTACAGGCTATCACCAGTGTTCCATTTTGACACCTCATATGGGTTACTCATATTGAGACGGTCCCCTTAGATGATAACATGGTTTGGTCATTTTAGGAAAGAAATTGCAGACTTTGAACAACAGAAAGCAAAAGAATTAGCTCGAATAGAAGAGTTTAAAAAGGAGGAAATGAGGAAATTACAAAAAGAACGCAAAGTTTTTGAAAAGTATACCACAGTTGCAAGAATTTTTCCAGATAAAAAGGAACGTGAAGAAATACAGGTATGCCAGTTCTTTACGTTATGCTCATATAAGTTAGTAAAGATGACAGCTTTGTAAGAATCTCAGGGTTATTTGATGTCAAAGAGAAACTGGGTATCAATTTATTAATCATCCATTAACTCAACAAATCATCTGTCTGAGACACTGCATCTGGAACATCTTTTGTAGTCTGACTTTTAAAGAGTAAAACATATCACTTCTTTTCGTACTAAAGGCTTCCAAAATAAAGACTATGATAATGACATGGATGAATTAACAAGCCAGGAGTTGGCAATTCACCAGTATAATGTTGTGTTAATCTGTTTGACCCACTACACACCAAATACTGTTAGTTTTGTTCATTTATAATAATTTAAGGCCCGTATACTAACTGTTTAATTCTAAAACTTATAAACTGATAGGCCAAATTATCAGTCCTGTTTATTTCAAACTTAGAAATGGACATGATTAGAGGAATGAGGTAGTTAAAAAGAACTAATGCATTTCTAGCTAGAAGTATAAACCTTGTAAAAAAACGGCCAGTGAATATATTCGTGACATTGGCATATGTAAAGATTTCCAAGAGAAGACACAAAGAACTAAATATAAAAGAAAAAAATGGGGGCCGGCCTGGTGGCGCAAGCGGTTAAGTGCACGCGCTCCGCTGTGGCGGCCCAGGGTTCGCCGGTTTGGATCCTGGGCGTGCATCCACGCGCAGCTTGTCAGGCCATGCTGTCTTGGCGTCCCATGTAAAGTGGAGGAAGATGGGTATGGATGTTAGCCCAGGGCCAGTCTTCCTCAGCAAAAAAAGAGGAGGATTGGCGGATGTGAGCTCAGGACTGATCTTCCTCACAAAAATAAAGGAAGAGAGGGAGGGAGGGAAGGGAAGGAAGGAAGGAAGGAAGGAAGGAAGGAAGAAAAAAGAAAAAATGGATATATTGGACTTCATCAAAAGTAAAACTTCAGTTTACCAAAAGAAAAATTTTAAGACTGTCCATTGCTTATGGCATAAAATGCAAACTCATCTTCCACTTCCATATTTAATTTTTTTTCCATATATCATATTTTAAATACTAGTATTTTTGAGTTCCATGCTTTGCTTTCTTCCTTTCTCATGTAGTACACCATCCTTGAACAGTTTCGTCTGCACACCTGTAGCTTAAGTTATCACATGTCGTGTTGATTAGGGTCTTTAATTCCATTTATTTATTTTTGTGGGGAGAAACATGTGCCATTTTGTTTTGGTTAATGCTCGGTTTATTAAATCTAATATGTTAGACTTTAACAATCTATTAAATTTTTTATTTCAAAAGGTAATATATTCCTGTTCAGAACGTAAAAAAGGATGTGCAGTGAAACTTCTCCCTCTCCCCCTTGCCCTGGCCCCTAATTCACCTCTCTTTTAAGGCAAGCAATGTTACCAATCTCTTGTATCTTTCCAGAGAAATTCTAAGCAAATACATATATATATTCTTTTTTTTTTTTTTTTTTAAAGATTTTATTTATTTTTATTTTTTTTCCCCCCAAAGCCCCAGTGGATAGTTGTATGTCGTAGCTGCACATCCTTCTAGTTGCTGTATGCGGGACTCGTCCTCAGGATGAACGGAGAAGTGGTGCCTCGATGCGCACCCGGGATCCGAACCCGGGCCACCAGCATCGCAGCGCGCGCACTTAACCACCAAGCCACAGGGCTGGCCCCATATATATATTCTTAATTTTAAAAAAAATTAATGGTGGTATACTGAAATCATTCTATATCTTAACATAAAGAGCATCATCTTTCTTTATTTTACCATTGAATAGAATTGCATTATATGGTTGTGCTATAATTTACTTAACTAAGCATTTATGTTATTTCTGTTCTTTTTCTGTGTATAAGAAGTGCTGTCTTAAATAACTTTGTACATACATCACCTCTCATTCTTCTACTTAGTCATTCAACACATGGTTATTGAGTACCTACTATGTAGCAGGCATGTCCTGGGAATACGGTAGTGAACAAAACAAATTCATCCTTGCCCCCTTGTAGCTTACGTACTCAAGTATATCTGCAGGAAATATTCCTGGAAGTGAAATTTCTAGGTTATAGGGTATGAACATTGGTAGATATTGTCAGATTATCCCTCCATAAATGTCATGCCAATTTTTAATTCTACTAGCAATTATTAGAGTGTTTTTTGCTCTTTGCCTAAAAGGTAAAAGATTAAAAATTGATATTAAACTTAATTGAATTTCTTTTAAATAATCGATTAAGATTATAGATTAAATAATGTATAATGCAGTAGTTAAAATCAAATTCAGCTATCAGAAAACTTTTCGCTAAATTAAAGCCATAGCCTATTCTAAAATATCTGCACAGTGGGTTTGTCATTTCATTTTTCTTGTTTCCTGATCTCCTAGGAGTAGAGCAGTACTTATTTTGATGCCTTGCTATGTTAAGAAAATTTTATGAGACCTGAAAAGAAAGAAAACCTCAGACTACCTAAGGTTATAAGATTGATTCTCCCCACCTTCCCCTCTTTCTCATAGCTCGGGACCTGATTACTTCTTCCACTGTGATTCAAACCAGAGCAGACGAGCTTTCTTGATATGGTTTACTTTACTTTATGTGAATAACACATAGATTTTACGTTCTTGCAACCTGGTACCTTTCCCTCAAATATTGTGTCTTTTTATTCTCTAAGCCTGTTCTGTCCAGTCTGCTAGCCATTAGCCACCTGTGGCTATTTAAATTGAGGTTAATTGAAATTAAATAAAACCAAAAATTCAGTTTCTCAGTCACGTTAGCCACAATTCAAGGTGCTCAATTGCCATGTGTTGCTGGTAGCTATCACATTGGACAGTGGAGGTCTAGGACATATCCATCGTTGCAAAATGTTCTGGAAAGTGTTGATCTAGAGGCCTCATCTCCTGGGTTCTGGATAGTGTTGATCTAGAGGCCTCATCTCCTGGAGATGAGTTGGGTTGGTGAGTTAGCTTTCCTGTTTAGGATGTTAGACTATTTCATAACTCATTCTTGAATTTTCCTTCTACTTCGTTAGTGTTGATTTAAGTGTTGGACCCTTTTCATACTTGGTTATCGTGGGCGACCAGGGTTATTTATTATTTCTTTCTATTTTGGGTACATTTCCTTCTTTCTTTACACTCTTTGGCTTATTCATAGTTTCCTGTATTTATCCTTCTTTGTGCTTCTACTATGGAAACACAATCTTTATTTTTTTATTATTACTTTTTGTTTTTGCTGAGGAAGATTCCCCCTGAGCTAACATCTGTCGCCAATCTTTTCTGTTTTGTGTGTGGGTTGCCACCACAGCATGGCTGACGAGTGGTGTAGGCCCGAACTGAACCCGGGCCACCGAAGTGGAGCGTGCCAAACTTAACCACTAGGCCACTGGACTGGCCCCTGGAAACACTTTTTTTTTTTTTTTTGTGAAGAGGATTAGCCCTGAGCTAACATCTGTTGCCAATCCTCTTTTTTCTGAGGAAGATTGGCCCTGGGCTAACATCCGTACCCACCTTCCTCTACTTTCTGTGGGACACTGCCACAGCATGGCTTGACAAGCGGTGCATCAGTGTGCGCCCAGGATCTGAACCTGTGAACCCTGGGCCGCCAAAGTGGAGCGTGCGCACTTAACTGCTGTGCCACTGGGCTGGCCCCCTGGAAACACATATTTTAAAAACAGATATATACTTAATAGAAAACAAACCTTTCTTTATTGATACTCTTCTACTTATTAAATCATTAAAAGATTAAAGAGATGCTATAGTTAACCTTCCTTTATATTATAGTTGTTTTTAAAAATATTAACTCTCTTCTTTTGAGAATTCATTCAGCAAATTTGTTGAACTCTTTATGACTAGATACTGTTCTAAGCACTGGGGAATTGTTGATGAATAAGACATTTCTGTCCTCCTGGAATTTATATTCATCATTATTGACTTACAGCCTTTCACAAACTCAAGTTACTCTAATTAATTATAAAATTTCCTTTTTGATAATCAAGTGGTCCCAACTTGTCCTTTAGCATTGCCATTGCCCTTGAATTTTTGAAAGTATCCGTGCTTTCTGTAACAACTGGTTATTTCAGACCACCTGGTTTTTTCTTCTTTTTTTTTCCCCCTGAAACCTACCCCAGATCTGAATTAGCCATCCTCCAAGGAGCCCTATTCCTTTTATTCTACCATTAGGGATTCACCTGAAGATTGGCAGTAGACCTCCGTGCTCTCCTTGCTATTGGGTCCTGTCCCAGTGGCAGAGCTGGGGAAGGGCAGTGTCTCTTTGAAATCATGAGTTCACATTGATTTTTCTCTTAATCATGTAACTTTATTCTGATTTTCTTAGAGTGAGGTTTCATTGACAACTTACACATGGATGTTCAGTCAGATCTTTGCTGCACTACAGACCTGTGTATCTGTTTCTTCGTTCAGCCGATATTTGAGGGCCCAGGATTGTGAGGTGCTGTCTAGTGAGGTGGCCAGCTCTATTTGAGAGTTTCAAACTTAACTTATCCTGTACCTACTAACTCTGCCTTTCCTTTTGACTTTTTACCCATTCACTTGGTATAAAAATCTGGACCTCTTTCAATCCCATCAGACAGTAAGTTCTTTTGACTTTATCTCCGTCATATCTTTTCTGTCCTGACCTTTCTCTTCCCCCCCAACTCCTTCCATGTCTAACTTGTGTCTTTGTTCTTCATTTGTCTCTTAGCTTCATTTCTGTCTCTCCTTCTTTCCTGTCCACTTCTGTCCTCCTCTTGCTGTCAGAGTGATCTTTTGACATAAAACTTGATGTTCTTCTCCTGTTCAAAATCCTTCAGTTGGCTTCCTCCTGGAATAAAATGCAAACTCTTTCACATGCCATACAAGACCCTTCATAGTGATGTTCCTTCCTCCCTTCCAAGTCTTGCGCTTTTCCCCTGGATAGATCCTTTCCTCAGCCTTTCTTTCCCATCTCTGCATTCGTATGTTGTATTTTCTCTGTCTCACAGTAACCTTTCTCTTTCTGCTTATTTGTCTGATGTATTGGTCTTTTAGTGAAAACCTGCTTCAATAAGCTTATCTTTGATTATGTTTCCCATACCTTTAAGATTGGACAGCTTCTATTCCTCCAGTTACTAATACTTGCAATCTCTAGTAGTTATTTTAAACCCTATTTCCTAGCCTTTTGTGACCATGCAAATGAATATTTGTCACTCCCTCTATTACTCTGACCCCAATAAACTTTCATTCCCGTTAGGACTTTCAAATCCATTGATCCTACTCACCTGACCCTATGTTCTTTTTTTTTTTTTTTTTTTAAGAGTATTTTTATTTTATTTATTTATTTATTTTTTTGTGAAGAAGATCAGCCCTGAGCTAACATCCCATGCTAATCCTCCTCTGTTTGCTGACGAAGACCGGCTCTGAGCTAACATCTGTTGCCCATCCTCCTCCTTTTTTTTCCCCTCAAAGTCCCAGCAGATAGTTGCACGTCATAGTTGCACATCCTTCTAGTTGCTGTATGTGGGACGCGGCCTCAGCATGGCCGGAGAAGCGGTGTGTTGGTGCGCGCCCGGGATCAAAACCTGGGCCGCCAGTAGCGGAGTGCAAGCACTTAACCGCTAAGCCACGGGGCCGGCCCTGACCCTATGTTCTTGAACCCCAGAGTCAATCGCTATAATCATTACTTTAAATATGTTCTTTACTCCTCTTTCTCAAGTCATCAGATTTTGTTTGGCAAAACTACAACCGTGCGTTTCCTGCCTGCTCCATCTCTGTGCCCATAATGCTTAATTTAGCTGGAAGAAAAATTTCACAGGGAACAGGCTCACTCTAAAGTCATGAGCAGGGGGCTGGCCCCGTGGCGTAGCGGTTAAGAGCGCGTGCTCCGCTCCTGGTGGCCTGGGTTTGGATCCCAGGCGCGTACCAACACACTGCTTGTCAAGCCATGCTGTGGCGGAGTCCCACATAAAGTGGAGGAAGATGGGCACAGATGTTAGCTCAGGGCCAGTCTTCCTCGGCAAAAAGAGGAGGATTGACATGGATGTTAGCTCAGGGCTGATCTTCCTCACGAAAAAAAAAAATAGTAATAAATAAAGTCATGAGCAGGAACCACCAGTGGGCCTGCAATATTTCCATCCCACCTCCTCTCCCACTCTCCTAGAGGACCATTTCATATTTTCCCCTTCTCAAACCTCCCACTCCGTGGCCTCACTCTCCCCTAAAGACTCTGCTTTCTGCTTGGCTGAGAACTTCCCACTAACCCTACCCTTGGTGCCGCCTGTGGCCTCTCAGCCCATGTTCTCTGCCTCCCTCTTGTGTGTAGATGTACTGTCCATGCTTATAGATAAAGCCCTGCTTACACACCAGGTCTTACCCCTTCACACCTACACCCCTGCTCCAGCATTTCTTCCCGCTCTCTCCTACACCGTCCATCTTCCACTCTCTACCTAATCTTTCTATCAGTGTATACCCTTGCTGTTACTTCTTAAAACCTCTCCACGCCCCGTGTCAGCCACAACCCTATTTCTTTGTTTCTTTGCAGCCAAACTCCTTGAAAGTGTTGTCTATATCACTGTCTTCAAGTCTTGCCTCCTGTTCTCTCTACACACACTGCAATCAGGCTTCTATCCATACCACTGTGCTGGAACTGCCCCTGTCAAAGTCACCAGCCCCTCCCGGATGGTAGACCCGGTGCCCAGTTCTTGGTCCTCGTGTGGCTTGCCCGTCAGCAGCACACGACTCCTCATCATAGGTTTCACTCGTCTGACTCTCAGGATACCTGATGCTTGGGCTTTTCCCCTCATTGGGCTGCTTGACTCGTCTTATTCTCTTTTGCTTTTTTCTTCTCTTTAACTTGATGGTGGAGTTCATCCAACAGAGAGGAGAGTCTATCCTCCCTTGGTGACCTTATCTAGTTTCATGGCTTAAATTATGATTTATATGCTAAAGATTCCCAAACTGAAATCCTGGCCTAGACTGTTCTCTGTACTGGTCTGGTATATCTGACTAGCTACTAAACATTTCACTTCAGTATGTCTCCAAGTAAACTCCTGATCTTCCCTCCCTCAGTCGTCTCCCATCTCAGATGAGGGCCACCCTGACCTTCCCTGTACTCGGGCCAAAAACCAGAATCATTCTCTTTTTCTTATACTCTATGCTGTTCTGTCAGAAAACCTACCCAGATTTGAGTTGCCATCTCTGAGTTAACCTGGCCTCTGCTGTCACCCTTGTCCCTGTGGTTTCTTTGTCATGCAGTGGCCAGCGATCCTTTCATTAGGAAGCCAGGTCACGTCCCCTATCTGCTCACAGTCCTTCCATGGCTCCCCGTTTTGCTTTTATAATAAGAGCCCCGGTCCTCACAATGGCCTGAAGTTCCTATGTGATCTGGTGCTCTTTTACCTTTTTCACGTCATCTCCTACTTCCCCTTGTTTATTCTGCCCCAGTTCACTGGCTCCCTTGCTGTTCTGTAGCTGTGCCAGGCACCCTCCTTCCTGGTGTGTTTGCTGGTGCTTCTGGACAGCCCTGGACAGCCACGTGGCTCGTTCTCCACCTCCTCCAGGTCTTTATTCCCTGAGATCCACCATATTTAACACTGCAGCTCACTTTCCCTGCACATGCCTCCCTCCCCAGCAACACTGATTCCTCCTACCTACCCCGCTTTTTCTTCCATAGCCCCGTGCCACCTTCCAAAATAATTCTCCCTGCGATCTTTGTTTTGTTCTTTGTATTTCAAGGACCTATAACAGTACCTGATAGTTGATAGGTATTTTATAAATATTAGTTGCTATTGAATTCTTTTTTGACTTTATTGAAGAATAATTGAAAAATATAATTGTATATGTTTATTTTTTTTTAATTTTAATAATGCATTTTATTTAACCCAATCTATCCGAAATATATATTTTTTGTGTGTGAGGAAGACCAGCCCTGAGCTAACTTGCGATGCCAATCCTCCTCTTTTTTGCTGAGGAAGATCGGCCCTGGGCTAACATCCGTGCCCATCTTCCTCTACTTTATATGGGATGCCGCCACAGCACGGCTTGACAAGCAGTGCATCAGTGCGCGCCCGGGATCTGAACCTGTGAACCCTCGGGCCACCGAAGTGGAGCACGCGCAGTTAACCACTGTGCCACCAGGCCGGCCCCCAATCTATCCAAAATATCATTTCAGCGTGCAATCAATATAAAAATTATGTCTTATTTTTATGTTTTTATGCTCTTAACACATTTTTATTTTTTTATTGCAGTAACGGTATAATTATATATTTAAAGTATACATTGTGATGGTTTGATATACATTGTGGTGTGATTATCAAGATTAAGATAATTAACCATCACCTTACATAGTTAACTCTTTTTTGTGCATGTGGTAAGAATGCTTAAGATCTACTCTTAGCAACTTTCAAGTATACAGTACTGTATCGTCACCATGCTGTATGTTAGCTCCACAGAACTTATTCTTATAACTGGAAGTTTGTATCCTTTGACCTACATCACTCCATTTCCCTCTCCCTCCAGCCCCTGGCTACCACAATTCTATTTTGTTTTTATGAAATTGGCTTTTTTTCTCTTAGGATTCCACATATAAGTGATACCATACAGTATTTGTCTTTTTCTGTCTGGCTTATTTGCCTTTGAATTCTTAACCTATTTAGACTTATATGTACCATTTTAGTATTAATAGGTCTGTTTTCCCACATGGTAAAAATGCTTACCAGTTAGAAATTGCTCATTTATTGATTATACTCCACAATTTTATAAATAGGGAGGCTGATGTTTAGGGAGGTTAATGACCTTATTTCAAGAGCTTTCGAGGCACAGAATGCGGATTTGAGCCTTGCTCTCACCCACATCCCGAGTCCATGCTCTATGTGATATAACACCCCAAGGAAGAGTCCTTTGAGCCCTAGTTTCTTCCGCTGTCCCGTAGGCTACTTTGTTGGCTATTGTGAGGCTTACATGAGAAAGGATGGATGTCAGGTTTTACATGTGTATTCATGAGGTGGTTAGGGTTCTTCACTGCCTTCAGTCTCCTATCGGAGTGGGTTCTCAGGTGGTGGCGAATGCCTTCTTGCTTCTGTCTATAGTCCTTTCCTCAGCTCTCAGCCACTCATAATTTGCCCTACATAAGCTGTGTAGGTGACTAATCTCTCCTTACTTCTGATGTCAATCTTGCTTTCTATTTGTACAGTTGCAAATTGCTTCTAGACATTTCCAGGAGTTTCTTCACTTACGTCATTTAGTTCATCTAAAACAACTTACTTTCTTAAAACCTGTTTCTTCTTATGAATTCCAGAAAGAATCAGTTTTCAGGGCTGGTAGTTTTGACTTTGTATCTTTTATTCTTCCCTTTACCTTAGCTCTTCCTTCAATTAGTCATGAATTCCTATTAATTTTTTCTTCACCAGGTATCCCCCATTTATCTCTTTCTTTCTATTTCAGTTACTGTCTGAGTTTATACCTTTATTACCTCATGGCAGTGTTATTGCAGTGAACTCCTTTTTCTCCTGACTTCTGGAATTAATTTTGTTAACGGTATGAGGTAGCCTGAACCCCTATTCCCTTCCTGAAAATCCCAGTGTTATTGAAATGTAATTGACTAAGCCTTCCCTTTTCTACTGTCTGTGGTATTCTGTTGCGTTGATGTGTCTCTTTTCTTCTGTTGCATTGTTGTAATTCTAGTAACTCTCTTTTTTTTGAAAGGCTTTGAAACAGCAGATAGCAGATTTACAGGAAGATTTGAAAAGAAAGGAAGCAAAATGGTCAAGTACACATGGCCGTCTTAGAAGCCAGATAGAAGTATTGGTCAAAGAGAACACAGACCTCCGGGAAGAAATAAAAGTGATGGAAAGATTCCGACTAGATGCCTGGAAGAAAGCAGAAGCTACTGAGAGCAGCACCAGGACAGCCCAGTGTGTGACTGCTGCGAATAAAGATGGATCCATGGTGGGTTTGGAGGCCAGCTGGTTTTGTCAAGTGAGGGGAAGATGTTAAATATTTGAGCAGTCAGATTCATAGAGACAGAAAGTAGAAGGGTGGCTGTCAGGGCTGGGGGAGCGGAGAATGAAGAATTGTTGTTTGATGAGTGTAGAGTTTGAGTTTTGCAAGATGAAAAGAGTCCTGGAGATGGATGATGGTGATGGTAGCACAGTGTGTGAATATATTTAATACCACTAACCTGTACACTTAAAAATGGTTAAATTAAGATGGTAAAATTTTTTTTTTTTTTGGTGAGGAAGATCAGCCCTGAGCTAACATCTGCCAATCCTCCTCTTTTTACTGAGGAAGACTGGCCCTTGGCTAACATCCATGCCCATCTTCCTCCACTTATATGGGACGCCGCCACAGCATGGCTTGCCAGGCGGGGCGTCGGTGCACGCCCGGGATCGGAACCGGTGAACCCCGGGCCGCCACAGTCGAGTGCGCGCACTTAACCGCTTGCGCCACCGGGCTGGCCCCAAGATGGTAAATTTTATGTTACATATATTTTACCACAATAAAAAATGTTTTGAGCATTGCTGTACAGGAAGTCTTCAAATTCATTTTTATAATTCTTATAAAGGAATTATGCCACAATAGGCAGATAATCTCAGTTAAAACAGGCCAAGTGAAGTTTTTGCAGAGAGTCACATGTATATGATCCTTTTGAATCAAGTAATTGGTCTTTCATTCATCTGTAGTCACAACTGTGGTGTGCCAGACGCTGTCTTTAGGCACTGGGGATAAAGCAGTGAATATAACAGACCGACTCCCTGCCCTCTTAGAACTTATATTCTCGTGGCAGGAGAAAGACTATAAATAAGATAGATAAAATATGTGGTGTGTGGCATAGTGACAAGAAGTAAGGAGAAAAAGCAAGGAAGTGGAGATAGCTGTTGGAGTTAGGGGTTTTGAGTTTTAGATAGGATGGCCCAGGAAGGCTTTACTGAGAAAGTGACATTTGAATCATGCCCTGAGGAGAGGCACAAATAAGCTAGGCTGAGCCGGGGTGAGGAGCAGAGCAAACAGAGCAGCCCTGAGGCCTGCAGGCTCTCTGCCTGGTGGGCCTGATGATGAGCAAGGCCTGAGGCTGGTGTGGCTGGAGCAGACTAAGTGAGGAGAATACTAGAGGATGATATCAGAGATGTGACAGAGGGTGGTGGGTACAGATTTCATTAGGCCTTAATAGATTCCTGTAAGCACTTGGGCTTTTTCCTCTGAGTGACATGGGGAGCCCTTGGAAGGCTTTGACTGAGGGGTGGCCTAATCCTTTATTTTAGTTAGCTCACTGTCTCTGCTGTAGACTGAAGAATAGACTGAAGAGGGAGTATGGGGATTGTTGCAGTAATTCAGACCAGAAATGATAGTGGCTTAAACTGGGCCTGTGGCAGTGCAGAGTTGAGGAGTGGACAGGATTTACTGATGGACTGGATATGGGGTGTGACAGCAAGAAAGGAGTCAAGAATGGTTTCCAAGTTCAGTACAGTTTTTTGGCCTATTAGAATTTCCATTTATTATGAGGGACCACAAGAAGAGAGCACATACTTCTTGGGGGTGTGGATATTAGAAGCTCAGGTTTAGACAAGATAAGTTTGAGTTGCCTGTTAGACATCAGGTGGAGATGTTAACTGGGCAGTTATACATATATCAGGAGAAGGTCAGTTGGAGCTAGAAGTTTGGGGTCATAGAATGTGTGGTAAAGCTGTGGACTGGGAGAGATCACCAAGGCTGAAAGTGGATAATGAACAGATCCAAGTACTGATCCAGATTGTGAAAAGAAGGGGAATGCGGAGGATAAGCAACCAGCGAGTATGAAGTAAAGGAGGCCAGTGTGGTGTCCTGAGAGCCAAGTAAAGAAAGTACCTCAAGGAGAATAGAGTGGCGAGCGGCGTCAAAGATGCTGCTGAGTAAGATGAGGACTGAAAAGTGGTCATTGGGTTTACCAAGCAGAGATGTGCTGAAGACAAAAGCCTGTCTGGATAAGAGAATGGGAGGTTTCAGACAGAGTGTAAGAACTTTGTGGAGAAGTTGTGCAGTAAATGTAAGGAGGTGGGGTAGTGGCTGTAGGGGAAGGTTTTTTTTCTAAGATGGGAAAATTAACAACTATTTGTGTATTGGTAGAATTGATTTAGTAGAGAGGAAAATATCGACACAGGAGAAAGTGAGAGAGTTGTGGAAGCAATGTTCACGAATGAGAGAAGATGGGATTTAGGGAATGAATGAAGGAGCTGGCCTTGGCCAGGAGCACGAACAGTTCATGCCTAATAACAGAAGGTCTAAGGTATGGGCTCTGGGCTAGAGGTGTGGTGCCAGTTGGTAGGAAGTTCCCTCCTAAGGCTTTAACTTTCTCAGTGAAGTGGAAAGCACAGTCATCAGCTGAGAGTGAGGATGGAGAAGGAGTTGTAGGAGGGTTGAGGAGATGGGAGAAAGTGTGAAATAGTTGTCTAAGAGAGTGGAAAGCAAAGGGACTGGGGAAGTGTAGTGTGGTTCTTGGGGTGCATTGGGAGCCCATGTAGGTTAGAGACCATATATTTCAAGTGAGAATTGTTGACATTAATTTTTTCTTATTCAGCTTTTTGGGTGTAGGGTGGTGAAGAGTTATAGTTTAGAAGAGGTGTGGTCATCCAGGTGACCAGAGAGTAAGAGAGGGGCATGGAAATAGACTGAAATAATAGACTGAAAACTCCTGTGGATCAATGAATTGTAGGACCCTGTCGGCTGTAAGCGTTGTTGTAGTCAGAGGAGTGAGCTGGAAGGACAGGATATGGTAGTCAGAAAGTAGAATTCTCTCCCCCTCCCCAAACATTTTATTATGAATCTTCCCCAAATAGACAAATTTGAAAGAATAGTACAATGAACACCTGAATACTCACCTAGATTCAACCACTGTTAACATTTTGCCATATTTGTGTATGTGTAGTTTGCTGAACCATTTGAAGGTAATTGCAGAAATCATGGCATCTCACCCCTAAATACTTCAGCATTTTATTAAATGACATTGGATTTTTGAATAGACCAGGCTAGTAACTTTGTAGAATGCTCCGCATTCTGGATTTGAATGCTTTGAAATTAGGGTTATTGATAATTGCGGGTATTGATAATGACTAGTTCCAGAGTTTGCGCATTGGAGTGCATGGCTGAGGTAGGATCGAGTACAAATTGGAGGAGGAGTAGGTCAAGAAACGGAAGTGAAGGCATTGCAGTATCATCTCCTGGCAAGGAGGGTACATGGTGGGTGACATGAGACTCCGAGCTGGGGTGGGGTGGTTAGGGAGGAGAGAAAGAGGTTTGGTTTGGAAGCAGTGGTGGGGAGCAAGGAGGACATCTGCCCTACCTCTAAACCTACGGGTGTGATCTCTGAAGGCGAGAAACTTCCATCCCTGGAAGTGGACAGTTTTGAGCAATCTTCTCAGCAGGAGCTAGGACTCAGTTAGAGTGTTGGAGCAAGATGATGAGGGACGTGTTCACAGGTTGAGATTAGGAGGTTTTTGTTGATGTTGACCATGAGTTCCTGCCCTCTCCTCTGGCTAATCTGGTCACAGTCAGAGAAAACTGTTTTGTTTTACGTTGTCTGTTATGCCGTCACTTGAAGAATGAATGTATTTCCAAAGGTGGTGTGTGTTTGTGTGTAGTTCATTCCTAGATAATAGCTTGTTCACTGTTGCTTATAATGATAAATGAAAACAACATGAATGAACAGACTTACAGCATTCTCATTGCAAGCTGAGTTCTGTTAGTTTCATTCGTTGTGCTAATATAGACTAATGCTAATTTTATATTCAAAATTATCTCATATTATAGAATTCATCAGTCCGATTTCAAAAGAGTCAAATTTCTGCAGGAATCCAGGTAGAAAAATACAAGAGAAGTTATTTACCAACACAAGGTAAGAAGTTGCATGATCTTTTTATAAAATATTTCAGGAATTTAGAGAGTAGAGAATTTATACCCAATTGAAGAAACAAAACATTGTAAATATAATTGAAGCCCCTCTGTATCCTACTCCCCAAGTTTTTCCCCTTGACAGCATTCCCATTCTTGTTTTTCATTCTTTTCATACATTGTGTCCATAAATCAATATAGTATTACTTCATACTGTATGTATCCCTCTGCAATTTGCTTTTTTCTCAGTATTTTAAGACTTACCTTCATTAATACGTATAAACTATGTATTGATTTTAATAGCTGTACAGATTTTGTGTATATTTGCCAGTGTTAAGTTTTCCTGTTGATGGGTATTCAGGTTCTTTCGCAGTTTGTCAACGAGAATGAACAGGGCTGCTTAGCATGTCTTGATCTTAGGAGTTTCTCAAGGGTGTATATCAAGAGTAGGATGCTGAGTCATATTAGGTTTGTGCAACTTTAGGAGGTTTTCCCTTTGTTCTGCAAAGTGGTTTTACCAGGTTTTTACCATCAGCAGAATATGCTCTTTGTGCTTGCCAACACTTGATCTGGTCAGACTGTAAAAGTTTGGCAAATCAGATGGGTATGAAATGGTGGATTAGTATAATTTTAAAATGGTATTTCCCTGATTACTGGTAAGGTCATGGGAACATCTTCTCGTATATTTAGCGGGCATTTGGGTTTCCTCTTTTGTGAATTGCCTGTTCATTTCTTTTGACCAATTAAAACTTTGGGTATGTGTGGGTGTTTCTCCTTATTGAAATTAATTATTCTGCAAACTAATCCATTGTCAGTTACAAGCACTGCCAATATTTTCTCCAAATCTGTGTTTAACTTTTGATTTGTGTTTTTTGTATACATGTTTTTTCCTTTTTTTTTTTTTTTTTTTTAAAGATTTTATTTATTTTGTTTTTTCCCCCCAAAGCCCCAGCAGATAGTTGCATGTCATAGCTGCACATCCTTCTAGTTGCTGTATGTGGGACTCGGCCTCAGGATGGACGGAGAAGTGGTGCCTCGATGCGCACCCGGGATCCGAACCCGGGCCGCCAGCATTGCAGCGCGCGCACTTAACCACCAAGCCACGGGGCCGGCCCCATGTTTTTTCCTTTTAATATTGAATTTATCAATCTTTTTTATGTTTTGTGCTTTTCATGACTTTAAGAAATCCTCAATCTTTAGAGCACAAATATGCTATTTTCTCCTATGAACTTTTGTTTTTACAACTGGGTCTTTAATCTACCTGGAATTTTTAGAAATTATTTTTGTGAATTAAATTTAGAAAAGTAGATATAACATATGCAATTTGATAATTATAAAGGAAATACTTGAATAACTACCACCTAGATAAAGCAATAGATGAGCAGCCCCTGGAACTGCCTCCTCCATGATCATATTACATTGCTTTTCCTTGTAGTTTCTACTCTCATAGGTGCAGTTGCCACCGTAAAAAATGTTTTACTTGTTTTTGAGCTTTCTGAATAGAGTCATACTATATGTATTCTGTTGTCTTCTTTCATTATACATTATTTTTGAGATTTAATCATGTTGATCTGTAGCTCTAGTACACTAATTTTCACTAATTTCATAAATTCCATTTATGCATACATTACAATTTGCTATTCTTCTGTTGATAGTTAATTTTTCTTTAAGTTTTGGGATGTTAAACAATGATGCTGTGAACATTCTTATACATTTCTGGTACACACATTCATTTCTCTAGGGCATATACCTAGGGCTGAAATTACTGGGTAATTGGCAGGAATATTATTATACTAATAGATTTTGCCAAAATAGTTTCCAAAATGATTTTGTTCTCTCACCAGCAGTGTAAGTACTTGCTTTGCTCCACATCTTGTTAACACTTGGTGTTGTCAGACTTAAATTTTTGCCAGTCTGGTAGGAGTGTAACAGTATCTCATTATAGTTTTAATTTGCATCACCTTGATTATTAAGTATGTTGAACACCTTTGCCTATATTTATTAGTTATTTAGATTCCCTCTTTGAGAAGAAGTTGTTCAGGTCTTTTATTCATTATTCTGTGGAGATAGCTGTCTTTTTCTTTGTTGATTTGTGGGAGGGTCCCCTCCATCATAATCCTTTAACAGTTATGTGTATTGCAAATATCATCTCCCAGTCTATGGTTTGTCTTTACCCTGTATGGTATCTTTTGTTGAACCAAAATTCTTTATCTTTTTTTAATTGAAATATATATGACATATAACATTGTGTAAATTTAAGGTATACAGCATGTTGATTTGATACATTTATATATTATAATATGATTGCCAGTGTAGTGATAATTAGCACCTCTATCACGTCACATAATTATCATTTCTTTTTAGTGGTTGGAGTAATTAAGATCTAGTCTCTTAGTAAGTTTGATGATTATAATACAATTTTGTTGTCTGTATTCACTATACTGTGCATTAGATTTCTAGGACTTATTTACTACTCGTTGCAAGTTTGTACCCTTAAACACCATCTTTCCTATCTCCCAACCCTCTAACCCTTGATAACCACCATTTTGCTCTCCGTTTTTATGAGTTTGGCCTTTTCAGATTCCACATATAAGTGATGTCATACAGTATTTGTCTTTCTCTGTCTGACTTATCTCAGCATAATATTCTCAAGGTCCATCCATGTTGTCACAAATGGCAGGATGTCCTTTTGTCTCATGGCTGAATAATATTCCATTGTGTGTATACATATATATATATATATATATATATACACACCATATTTTCTTTATCCATTCATTTGTTGATGGGCACTCAGGTTATTTCTGTATCTTGGCTATTGTGAATAATGCTGCAGTAAATGTGAGAGTGCATATATCTCTTCAATATCCTGTTTTCATTTCCTTTGCGTAAATACCCAGAAGTGGAATTGCTGGATCATATGGTAGATCTATTTTTAATTTTTTGAGGAACTTCCGTATTTTCCATAGTGGTTGAACCAATTTACATTCCCACCAACAGTGTAACAGTGTACAAGGATTCCCTTTCCTCCACATCCTGGTCAGTACTTGGTATCTCTTGTCTTTTTTTTTTTTTTTTTTTTTTTTTTTGGTGAGGAAGATTGGCCATGAGCTAACAACCGTTGCCAGTCCTCCTCTTTTTGCTTGAGAAAGATTGGCCCTGAGCTAACATCTGTGCCAGTCTTCCCCTGTTTTCTATGTGGGTTGCTGCCACAGTATAGCTTGATGAGTGGTGTAGGTCCGTGCCTGGGATCCCAACCTGCGAACCCCAGGCCACCGAAGCAGAGTGCACCGAACTTAACCTCTATGCTGCTGGGCTGGCCCTCTCTTGTCTTCTTGATGATAGCCATTTCTAACAGGTGTGAGGTGATATATCATTGTGGTTTTGATTTGCATTTCCCTGATGATTACTCATGTTGAGCATCTATTCATGTATCTGATGGCCATTTGGATGTCTTCTTTGGAAAAATGTTTATTTTGTTCCTCTGCCCATTTTTTAATGGGATTGTTTGTTTTTTTTTAAATTTTCTTTATATAATTTTTTTTTCTTTTTTTGCTGAGGAAGATTGGCCCTGGGCTAACATCTCTGCCCATCTTCCTCTACTTTATATATGGGATGCCACCACAGCATGGCTTGATATGGGTCTGCGCCCAGGATCTGAATCTGTGAATGCTGGGCTGCCAAAGCAGAGTGCGTGAACTTAACCATTACACCACTGGGCTGGCCCCCTAGTTCTTTGTATAACTTGAATATTAACTCATCTGATAATATGGTTTGTGAAAATTTTCTCCCATTCTTAGGTTGCCTTTTCATTTTTTTGATTGTTTTTTTTGCTATGCAGAAGCTTTTAAGTTTGATGAATTTTGATTTGTTGATTTTTGCTTTTGTTGCTTGTGGTTTTGGTGTCACATCCAAGAAGTTGTTGCCAAGACTGATGTTGAGGAGCTTCTTCCCTATGTTTTCTACCAGAAGTTTTATGGTGTCAGGTCTTATATTTAAGTCTTTGATACATTTCGAGTTAATTTTTATGAGTGGTACAAGATAAGGGTCCAATTTTATTTTTCTGCATGTGTTTATCCAGTTTTTGCAACATCATTTGTTGAAGAGAGACTGTCCTTTCCCCATTGGGCATTCTTGCCTCACTTGTTATATATTAGTTGACCATATATGTGGGGGGTTAATTCTGGGCTATTCTGTTCCATGGGTCTATGTGTCTGTTTTCATGCCAGTACCATGCTGTTTTAATTACTATAGCTTTGTAGTAGAGTTTCAAGTCAAGAATTGTGATGCCTCCGGCTTTGTTCTTTTTTCTCAGGATTGCTTTGGCTATTTGAGGTCTTTTGTGGTTCCATACAAATTTTAGGATTGTTTTTTCTAGTTCTGTTTCCATTGGAATTTTGATAGGGATTGGGTTCAATCTATAGATGGCTTTGGATAGCATGAACATTTTAACAATATTAATTTTTACCGTCCATGAACACAAGATGTCTTTCTATTTCTTTGTCTTTGATTTCTTTCAACAAAGTTTTGTAGTTTTCATTGTACACATCTTTCATTTCCTTGGTTAAGTTTATTTCTAGGTATTTTATTGTTTTTCTTGCTATTGTGAATGGGATAGTTTTCTTTATTTCTTTTTCAGATGTTCCATTATTAGTATATAGAAGTGCAACTGATTTCTGTATGTTGATTTTATTTCCTGCAACTTTACTCAATTCATTGATTAGTTCTAACAATTTTTTTTATTTAGTCTTTGGGATTTTCTATATATAAAATTGTATCATCAGCAAAAAATGACAGTTTTACTGCTTCCTTTCCAATTTGGGTGCCTTTTATTTCTTTGTCTTGCCTAATTGCTCCAAGTAGAATTTCTAGGACTATATTGAATAGGAGTGGTGAGAGTGGACATCCTTTGTCTTGTTCCTGATCATAGAGGAAAAGCTTTCAATTTTTCACCATTGAGCATAATGTGAGATGTGGGTTTGTCATATATGGCCTTTATTATGTTGAGTTATGTTCCTTCCAAATCCAGTCTGTTGAGGGTTTTTACCATGAAAGGATGTTGTATTTTGTCAAATGCTGTTTCTGCATGTATTGAGATGATCATGTGATTTTTATCTTTCATTCTATTAATGTGAGTTATTACATTTATTGATTTGCATATGTTGAACCATCCTTGCATCCCAGGGATAAATCTCAATTGCTCATGGTGTAAAATCCTTTTAATGTGTTCTTGAATTTGGTTTACTAATATTTTGTTGAGAATTTTTGCATCATCAGGGATATTGGTCTATAGTTTTCTTTTCTTGTAGTGTCTTTTTTTTTTTTTTAAAGATTTTATTTATTTATTTTTTCCCCCCAAAGCCCCAGTAGATAGTTGTACGCCATAGCTGCACATCCTTCTAGTTGCTGTATGTGGGACTCGGCCTCAGGACAGACAGTGGTGCCTCGGTGCGCGCCCGGGATCCGAACCCGGGCCACCAGCATCGGAGCTCGCTCACTTAACCACCAAGCCACGGGGCCGGCCCTCTTGTAGTGTCTTTATTTGGCTTTGATATCAGGATAATGCTGGTTTCATAGCATGAGTTTTGAAATGTTCCCTCCTCTTCGTTTTTTTAGAAGAGTTTGAGAAGGATTGGAATTAATTCTTCTTTAAATGTGTGGTAGAATTCACCAGTAAAGCTGTCTGGTGTTCTCTATTGGGGGGTTTTGATTACTGATTCAATCTCTTTACTTGTTATTGGTCTGTTCAGATTTTTTATTTTTTCCTGATTCAGTCTTGGCAGGTTGTCTATTTCTAGGAATTTATCCATTTCTTCTAGGTTATCGAATTTGTTGGCATATAATTGTTTATTGTAGTCATTTATGACCCTGTGTATTTCTGTAGCATCATTTGTAATATTTCCTCTTTCAATTCTAATATTATGTGTTTGAGTCTTTCTTCTTTTATTAGTTAATGTAGCTAAAGGTTTGTCAATTTTGTTTATCTTTTTGAAAAACCAGCTCTTAGTTTCATCGATCCTTTCTATTGTTTTTCTGGTCTCTATTTCATTTATTTCCACTCTGATCTTTATTGTTTCCTTACTTATGCTAACTCTGGTTTACTTTGTTCTTCTTTTTCTTGTTCTTTGAGGAGTAAACTTAGGTTATTTGAGATCTTTTAAATTTTTTTTCTTTTTAAATTTATTTATCTTTTTAATTTTATGAGGTCATAATAGTTTATAACATGGTGAAATTTCAGTTGTACATTATTATTTATCAGTCACCATATATATGTGCCCCTTTACCCCTTATACCCACGTCCAATCCACTTCTCCTCTGGTAACCACTAATCTGTTCTCTTTGTCAACGTGTTAGTTTATCTTCCACATATGAGTGAAATCATACAATGTTTGTCTTTCGCTGTCTGGCTTATTTCCTTTAACATAATACCCTCAAGGTCCATCGATGTTGTTGCGAATGAGACGATTTTGTCTTTTTTTATGGCTGAGTAGTATTCCATTGTATATATATACCACATCATCTTACCCAAACATCAGGATATGCACTTGGTTGCTTCCACTTCTTGGCTCTTGTGAATAATGCTGCAGTGAACATAGGGGTGCTTAAGTCTCTTTGAATTGTTGATTTCAAGTTCTTTGGGTAAATATCGAATAATGGGATAGCTGAGTCATGTGGTATTTCTATTTTTGATTTTTTGAGAAATCTCCATACTGTTCTCCACAGTGACTGCACCAGTTTGCATTCCCACCAGCAGTCTATGAGGGTTCCCTTTTCTCCACATCCTCTCCAACATTTGTTATTTTTGGTCTTGGTAATTATAGCCATTGTAACAGGTGTAAGGTGATATCTTAGTATAGTTTTGTTTTGCATTTCACTGATGATTAGTAATGTCAAACATCTTTTCGTGTGCCTATTGGCCATCTGTATGTCTTCTTTGGAAAAATGTCTGTTCATATCCGCTGCGCATTTTTTGATCAGGTTGTTTGTTTTCTTGTTGTTGAGTTGTCTGAGTTCCTTATATATTTGGGAGATTCGCCCCTTGTTGGATATATGATATGCAAATATTTTCTCCCAGTTTGTGGGTTGTCTTTTCATTTTGTTCCTGGTTTCCTTTGCCTTGCAGAAGCTCTTTGGTCTGATAAAGTCCCACTTGTTTATTTTTTCTTTAGTTTTCCTTTTGTAGACATGGTCTTTGAAAAGATCCTTCTAAGACTGATGTCAAAGGGTGTACTGCTTATATTTTCTTCTAGGAGTTTTATGGTTTCAGATCTTACCTTAAAGTCTTTGATCCATTTTGAGTTAATTTTTGTGTATGGCGAAAGATGGTCTGCTTTCATTCTTTTGCCTGTGGCTACCCAGTTTTCCCAGCACCATTTATTGAAGAGACTTTCCTTTCTCCATTGTGTGTTCTTACCTCCTTTGTTGAAGATTAGCTGTCCATAGATGTGTGGTTTTAATTCTGGACTTTCAGTTCTGTTCCATTGATCTGTGTGTCTGTTTTTGTACCAGTACCATGCTGTTTTGGTTACTATAGCTTTGGTAGTATGTTTTGAAGTCAGGGATTGTGATTCTTCCAGCTTCGTTCTTTTTTCTCAGAAGTGCTTTAGCTATTCAGGGTCTTTTGTGCCCCCATATAAATTTTAGGATTCTTTGTTCTATTTCCTTGAAGAATGTCATTGGGATTCTGACTGGGATTGCATTGAATCCATAGATTGCTTTGGTAGTATGGACATTTTAACTATGTTTATTCTTCCAGTCTGTGTGCATGGGATGTCTTTCCATTTCTTTATGTCATCATCGATTTCTTTCAATAATGTCTTACAGTTTTCATTGTATAGGACTTTCATCTCCTTGGTTAAATTTATTCCTAGGTATTTTATTCTTTTTGTTGCGATGTATATGGGATTGTATTCTTGAGTTCTCTTTCTGCTAGTTCATTATTAGAGTATAGAAATGGAACTGATTTTGAAGGTTGATTTTATACCCCGCAACTTAGCTGTAGTTGTAGAAAACTATTTCTAATAGTTTTCTGATGGATTCTTTAGGATTTTCTATATATCAATCATGTTGTCTGAAAACAGTGAGAGTTTCACTTCTTCCTTTCCTATTTGGATTCCTTTTATTCCTTTTTCTTGCCTAATTGCTCTGGCCAGAACCTCAAGTACCGTGTTGAATAAGAGTGGGAAGAGTTGGCACCCTTGTCTTGTTCCTGTTCTCTAAGGAATGGCTTTCAGTTTGTCCCCATTGAGTATGATGTTGTCTGTGGGTTTGTCATGTATGGCCTTTATCATGTTGAGGTACTTTCCTTCTATACCCATTTTGTTGAGAGTTTTTATCATAAATGGATGTTGGATCTTGTCAGATGCTTTCTCTGCATCTAATAAGATGATCTTGTGGTTTTTATTCCTTGTTTTGTTAATGTGGTGTATCACATTGATTTGCATATGTTGAACCATGCCTGTGTCCCTGGTATAAATCCCACTGGATCATGGTATATGATCTTTCTAATGTATTGCTGTATTCGTTTTGCCAATACTTTGTTGAGGATTTTTGCGTGTATGTTCATCAGCGATATTGGCCTGTAATTCTCCCTCTTTGTATTGTCCTTCTCTGGCTTTGGTATCAGAGTGATGATTGGCCTCGTAGAATGTTTTAGGAAGTGTTCCATCTTCATCTATTTTTTTGAATAGTTTGAGAAGGATAGGTATTAAATCTTCTTTGAACGTTTGGTACAATTCTCCAGAGAAGCCATCTGGTTCTGGGCTTTTATTTTGTGGGAGGTTTTTGATTACTGTTTCAATCTCTTTACTTGTGATTGGTCTGTTCAGATTCTCTATTTCTTCTTGGTTCAGTTTGGGGAGGTTGTATGAGTCTAAGAATTTATGCATTTCTTCTAGATTGTCCAATTTGTTGGCATATAGTTTTTCATTGTATTCTGTTAAGATCCTTTGTATTTCTGTGATATCTGTTGTAATTTCTCCTCTTTCATTTCTAATTTTATTTATTTGACACTTCTCTCTTTTTTTCTTGGTGCATCAGGCTAAGAGTTTGTCAATTTTGTTTAGCTTCTCAAAGAACCAGCTCTTTGTTTCATTGATCCTTTCTACTGTTTTTTTTTTTTTGGTTTCAATTTTGTTTATCTGCTCTGTTTTATTATTTCCCTCCTTCTGCTGACCTTGGGCTTTGTTTGTTCTTTTTCTGATTCTGTTAGGTGTAGTGTAAGATTGCTTATTTAGGATTTTCCTTGTTTGTTGAGGTGGGCCTGTAATGCTAAGAATTTCCCTTTCAGGACCTCTTTTGCTGCATCCCATATGAGTTGGTATGGTGTATTTTCATTTGCATTTGTCTCCAGATATTCTTTGATTTCTCCTTTAATTTTTTCAATGATCCATTGGTTGTTCAGTACCATGTTGTTTAGTCTCCACATCTTCGTCACTTTCCCAGTTATTTTCTTGTAGTTGATTTCTAGTTTCATAGCATTATGGTCAAAAAAGATGCTTATGATTTTAATCTTAAATTTATAGAGGCTTGCCTTGTTTCCCAACATAGGGTCTATCCTTGAGAATGTTCCATGTGCGCTTGAGAAGAATGTGTAGTCTGCTGTTTTTGGATGGAGTGCTCTGTGTATGTCTATTAAGTCCGTCTCGTCTAGTTTTTCATATAAGTCCACTATTTGCTTCTTGACTTTTGTTTGGATGATCTATCCATTTAGGTAAGTGGAGTGTTAAGGTCCTCTACTATTATTGTGTTGTTGTTGATATCTCTTTTTAGGTTTGTTAATAATTGCTTTCTATACTTTGGTGCTCCTGTGTTGGGTGCGTGTATATTTATAAGTGATATGTCTTCTTGGTGGAGTGTCCGTTTTATCATTATATATTGCCCTTCTTTGTCTCTCATTACTTCTTTTTATCTTGAAGCCTACTTTGATATAAGTATGGCAACACCTGCTTTCTTTTGTTTGCCATTAGCTTTGGGTATTGTCTTCCATCCTTTCACTTTAAGCCTGTGTTTGTCTTTAGAGCTGAGATATGTTTCCTGGAGGCAGCAAATTGTTGGGTCTTGTTTTTTAATCCATCCAGCCACTCTATGTCTTTTGATTGGGGAATTCAATCCATTGACATTTAGAGTGATTATTGATATATGAGGGCTTAATGCTGCCATTTAATCACTTGTTTTCTGGTTGTTCTGTATTTCACTTATTTCTCGTCCCGTATATTTCGGACTACCAATTCAGTTTGATAGTTCTCTATGATGGTTTTCTCAGTTTTCTCTTTATATATCATTGGTGTCTCTGTTCTGATTGTTACTTGTTACCCTGAGGTTTGTATAAAATTCTTGTAGATGAGATAGTCCATTTTCTGATAGCCTCTTATTTCCTTAGTCTAAGCCAATTCCATCCTTTTTCTCTTCCCCTTTTAAGTTATGGTTGTCACAACTTCTTCCATCTTGTGTTGTGAGTTTGTGGTTAAAATGACGGGATTGTAATTACTTTTGATATTTTCCTTCCCTTTATTTTTAATATTATAATTAAATGTTTTCTAACCTGTTCTCATAGAGCGCTGCAATTTTCTGATTTTGTCTGCCTGTTTATCTCCTTGCTTAAGGCTTTGTAAACACTTTCTTTTTTTTTTCAGGTATGAGGGCCTTCTTGATCATTTCTTGTAGTTGGGGTCTTGTGGTGATGAACTGCCTTAGCTTTTGTTTCTCTAGGAAAGTTTTTATTTCTCCCTCATATCTGAAGGATATTGTCGCTGGATAGAGTATTCTTGGTTGAAAGTTTTTGTCTTTCAGAATTTTGAATAATCATTCTCTTCTCTCCTAGCCTGTAAGGTTTCTGCTGAGAAGTCTGCTGAAAGCCTGATATGGGTTCCATTGTAACTTATTTTCTTCTGCCTTGTTGCTGCCCTTAATATTTTTTGTCATTGACTTTTGCCAGTTTTATTACTATATGACTTGGAGAAGGTCTTTTTACGTTGATATAATTAGGAGTTTTATTAGCTTCTTTTACTTACATTTCCATCTCCTTCCCCAGGTTTGGGAAGTTCTCAGCTATTATTTGTTTGAACAAGCTTTCTGCTCCATTCTGCCTCTCTTCTCCCTCTGGAATGCCTATAATCCTTATGTTGCATTTCGCAATTGAGTTGGATATTTCTAGGAGATTTTCTTCATTTCTTTTAAGTTTTAGTTCTCTCTCCTCCTCCATCTGAAGCATTTCTGTGTTTCTGTCCTCCAGACTGCTAATTCTCTCCTCCGTAATATCAGCTCTGTTCTTCAGGGATTCCAGATTTTTCTTTACGTCATCCATTGTTTTTTATCTCCAACATTTCTGATTGGTTTTTCTTTACAGTTTCTGTCTCTGTTGTGAAGAAGTCCCTCTGTTCATTAATTTTATTCCTGATTTCATTGAACTGTCTATCTGTAGTTTTTTGTAACTCATTGAATTTTTTATGGTATCTATTTTTAATTCTCTGTCATTTAGACTGTAAATTTCTGTGCCTTCAGGATTGATTTCTGTGTGCTTGTCATTTTCCTTCTGGTCTGGAGTATTAATATATTTCTTCATACTATTAGATGGCGCTGATTTGTGCCTTCCCATAGTGATAGTATTTGGTCTCAGATTCCACCTGCCACTGCTGGGGTGGGGGTTCAGGAGCTGTGTATTCTGAGCCCACCACAATCCCCGGCATCTCTGTCTGTCCTTTGGAATCTATGCCAACGGAGCCCATTTGCGATTGCCAGTTTGCTTGCTGGGTCACTGCTGCTGCTTTTCTATTGTACATGTGGGTGTTCTCGCCTACCAGCTGAGCTGGTGTGCTGCTCAGGGGGAGCAGCGCTCTCTTTCGTGTGTGTGATCCCGCGGCCATTCTTGCTCTGCCCTCGCTGTCTGCTCTTCAGGGGCGCTGGTTTGATGAAGACACCCCTGCAATAGCGTAGCCTCCTCTGTGTGGAGGTTTTCCACAGGCTGTGAGGGAACTTGGAGACCAAAGGTGTTCCTGCGGAGAGCTGCCTCTCCCTCCTCTTTTCTCAGAGCCGTGTGTGGTCCCACGCTCTGGGTCGTTGCCGGCAAGGGAGAGGTGATCCCCTTACCTCCTTCCACTTCTTCCTGGGGGGGGGTCCAGCATTTCCACCTTCAGACATATGGCTGTGTGGGTCTGTGAGACGTCTTTTGTGTTGTGTGTATGTCCTCTCTTGGTTTATGAATGTCCTTTTCATTGTATCTTAGGAGGGAGAGACTAAGGGAAGAGCTCTCTCTACCATGATGCTGATGTTACCTCTTTTAATTTTTTAATATATACATTTGTCATTATAAACTTTCCTCTCAAAACTGCTTTTGCAGCATCCCATAGGTTTTGGTATATTGTGTTTTCATTTTCATTTGTTTCAAGATATTTTTTAATTTCCCTTTTGATTTCTTCCTTGACCCATTGGTTTTTTAGAAGAGTGTTGTTTACTTGCCATTTATTTGTAGATTTTCCAGCTTTTCTCTTGTTGTTGATTACTAATTTCATACCATTGTAGTCAGAAAAGATAGTTGGTATGATTTCAATCTTCTTAAATTTCCTAAGACTTGTTTTTTGTCCTGTCATATGATCTATCCTGGAGAATGTTCCATGTGCACTTGAGAAGAATGTATATTCTGCTCCTGTTGGATGAAATGTCTGTTAATTCCATTTGGTCTAAAGTGTGGTTCAATTCCAGCGTTTCCTTCTTGATTTTCTGTCTGGATGATTTATCCATTCCTGACAGTAGGGTATTGAGTCCCCTGCTATTATTGTATTGTGGTCTATTTCTCTCTTCAGATCTGTTAATATTTGCTTAATATATTTAGGTGCTCCGATTTGGGTTCATATGTATTTACAATTGTTGTATCTTCTTGATGTATTGACCCCTTTTATCATTATATAATGACCTTCTTTGTCCCTTGTTACTGTTTTTGGCTTAAAGTCTATTTTGTCTCATGTGAGCATGGCTACCCCTGCTTTCTTTTGGTTTCCACTTGCATGGAATATCTTCTTCCATCCCTTCACGAATTTGAGCCTATGTGTGTATTTAGAGGTGAAATGAGTCTCTAAGGCAGCATATAGTTGGGTCTTGTTTTTATTTTATTTCTTTTGTGAGGAAGATTGGCCCTGAGCTAACATCTGCTGCCAATCTTCCTCTATTTTGTATGTGGGATGCCGTCACAGTGTGGCTTGATGAGTGGTGTGGAGGTCCACACTTGGGATCTGAACCTGCGAATCCCAGGCCACTGAAGCAAATGCACGAACTTAACCACTACACCACTGGGCCAGCCCGTTGTGTCTTGTTTTTGTATCCATCAGCCACTTTGTGCTTTTTGAATGGTGAATTCAATCCATTTACATTAGTTGATAATTGATGTATGAGGGCTTACCACTACCATTTTATTTATTGCTTTCTGCCTGTTTTGTATTTCTCTTGGTTCTTTTTCCCTCTGTTTCTGCCTGTATTTGTAAATTGGTGTTTTCCATGGTGGTAAGCTCTGCTTCCCCATGTGTTATGTTTCATGGGTCTGCTCTAGATTTTTGCTTGTGGTTACCAAGAGGTTTAAATAACACATCTCATAGATAAAATAGTCCATTTTATGCTGATAACAGCTTATCTTTGTTCACCTATAAAGGCTCCACCCTTCTACTCCTCCCCTTTTATGTTTTTGATATCACAATTGACCTCTTTTATGCTGTGTATTCATTAACCAATTATAGTAGCTTTAGTTATTTTTCATACTCTTTTCCTTTAACCTTTATACTGTAATTAAGTTGTTAATATACCATCTTGTTATAGTATTTGAGTTTTCTGTTTCTCACTATAAATTTTCACTTTTTTCCAATGTGTTGTACACTTTCGTATGTTGTCATGTTGCTAATTAGTGTCTTTTTGTTTCAGCTTGAAGAACTCTTTTCATCATTTTTTGCAAGGCAGGTCTAGTGGTGATGAACTCCCTCAGCCTTTGTTTGGGAAAGCCCTTACTTCTCCATCATATCTGAAGGATAACTTTGCCAGGCTGGCCATTTTTATCTTTCAGTTCTTTAAATATATCATTCCACTCTTTCTTGGCCTGTAGAGTTTCTGCTGAGATATCCGATGATAACCTAAGGGGGTTCCTTTGTACATTACTTCTTTTTTTCCCTAGCTACCTTTAAGATTTTCTTTATCATTGCTTTTTGACAGTTTCATTATAGTGTATCTTGGAGAAGGTCCTTTGCCATTGAGGTAATAGGCTGTTCTATTAGCTTTGTGGACTTGTGTGTCCAAGTCCTTCCCCAGGTTTGGGAAGTTGTCAGCTATTATTTCTTTAAATAAACTCTGCCCCCTGCTCCCTCTCTTCTCCTTCTGGGACACCAATTATTCAAATATCTGCCTTTCTAATGGAATCCCACAGCTCTTGGTGGCTTCACTCTTTTTAAATCTTAGTTTCTTCTCGTCTAACTGTAGTATTTCTGTATTCCTATCCTCTAAGTCACATATTCTTTCTTCTATCTGGTCTGCCCTGCTGTAGATGCTCTATTGCATTCTTCATCTCATTCATTGAATTCTTCAGCTCCAGAATTTCTGTTTGGTTCTTTTTTATAATTTCAATCTCTTTAGTAAAGAGCTTCTGTTCATTAATTTTATTCATGATTTTCTGGAATTGTCTGAGTTTTCTTGTAGCTTATTGAATTTCTTCACAACAGCAATTTTGAATTCTTTATTTAGTAGATCACAGTATTCCTTGCCTTTGAGTTCAGTTGCTTGGAGAATTATCATTTTCTTTTTGTGATATCATGTTTCTTTGATTTTTTTGGTAGTGTTTGTAGCTCAGTGCTTCTGTTTTCACATTTGAAGTAGCGGATACCTCCTTAACTAAGCTTCTGTGACTTCTTTGGTTCTTACAGTTCACCAGGCTGGCTATTAGAAACCTTTCTTTTGTATTCCAGAAGGTGGTGCTAAAGCTCAAGTTTGTGGTTTCTCCCTTGCCCACCAACTGTGGCCTGTTTTCTGAACACACTCCTTGTCTCTTGGAGCACGTTGTTGTGGATGCTCTCGTGAGTGTGCACAAGGAGCTGGCAGCAGAGTTGGGGTGGTGTAGGGCAGAGCACTTGGGGCTTTGAGGGTCCCTGTGGGCCTAGTGGGGAGATCCTCAAGTGGGGTACTACTGGAGGCTTGTGGGTGGACTTCTTGCTGAAGTCCTGAAGCAGACAGCAGGAACCACATTCCTTCAGTGCCCTTTGATATTCTTTTCTGCTTCCTTCCCTTTCTCCTCCCTCCTGCTAGTCATGGAGTTCCCTCCTCAGAAATCCGAGTGCTCTTGGAGAGAAACAGGTTTCTCCAGCCACAAACCACATAACTGGGATAGCCAGGCAGTCACTCACTGCTTTTGCTTTCCACCTCTTCCTTGGGAGAGGTCATCGCTGCCACTGCTACACAGGTTAGTGGTGCAGTGTCACCCTGGGTTAGGGGGCAGCTCTGGCAAGTTCCTCCCTCTCCTCTGTGTATGAACTTGTCTCTGTCCTGGTCTGATGGCATGCTGGCATCTCCTCTGAAGCAGGCTGGACTTCTTCAGATTCTCTCTTGTCTTTGGGTATTTGCTCAGCTTTGCATGCTCCAAGTCTTTTCTCCAGTCGCAGTGAGTGGGAGTGGGGCAGGTTTGCCAACTTCCCTTGGGTCCACAGCCCTTACTGAGGCCTTGTTTATTTTTAGGTGGACAGATGGGCAAGAATCCTCCCAGATCCCTTGGTTAAGGTGCTGAGACACTTTTGTTTGGTTATGGATGTCTAATTAGTTTTTTAAAAAGATGAGAGAAAAGAGGAATGACTTATGCCACCATGATGCTGACATCACCTTAAAAATTCCCAAAATTCTTATTTTAATGTGGTTGAATTTCAGTTTTTTTCCTTTATGGGTAATGCCTCTTAAGTCTTTCCCTATCTTGAGGTCATAAACATATCCTCCTATATTATCTATATCTAGCTATTCCAGCACTGTTTATTAAATACTTTTACTCTTCCCATCCCTTATGTTATACATAAGTTTATAAGCTGTGTATATACAGTACTCAGTATGGTGAACACACCCCTAGGAGTCCGAACTCTATGCTCCTGTTCACCTCTCCTTGATCCTCCCAGCTAAGTGAATGCTTAGAGGCTTCAAGTTAATGTTCATGAACAACTTGAGAGAATTAAGGTTAATGGGTGTGAATCCTGGTTCTGCCTTTTATTAATTGACAACTGTGGCATGTTATTTAACCTCTCAGCCTTGATTTCCTCACCTGTAAAATGGAGTATTATTCTTCTATGGACAGTGGTTATAAGATTTAGAAATAAGCTAACACAGAGCTCAAATGGTAGTGCATGGTTTACTTTGCACCTATGAGGTGGAGGAAGTTATTCTCATTCGTCATATCTAAAACTGAGCACTCCTTTTATCACCAGAACCTTATCTACCATCACCTGTTTGCTCAGGCCAAAACTTCTGTCTCCATGGATGCCACACAAGCCTTCCCATATGCTACAGCCTCCTAACTGGCCTCTGCCTTTCTTCTTCTTCTCTAATCTATTCTCCCTGTAGCATCCAGCATCCATTCTAGTTTTTAACATATGAGTCAGATCCTGGCACTTGCTTGAAACCCTTCAAATTTGGGAGTGTTTATAATATGACCCACTGGCATATAGGAAAAAAAATATTAGAACTTCAGTATATTTTTAAAACTTCAGGGGCCGGCCCAGTGGTGTAGTGATTAAGTTCATGTGCTCCGCTTCGCCGGCCCAGGGTTCACAGGTTCAAATCCCGGGCATGGACTGATGCACCACTCATCAAGCCGGGCTGTGGTGGCATCCCACATACAAAATAGAGGCAGATGGGCACAGATGTTAGCTCAGGGACAATCTTCCTCATCAAAAAAAAAAAGTTCACCTCAACTTGTTGGTAGTGGTGGTGGTATGTGTGTTTGTATACTTATTTTATAATGTATGTATTACCAATGCAGCATATCATTGAGGTGTTGGTCATGATCTAAAAAGTTTAGACCTAGCTATTAGATCTAGATTGTAATTAAATCCTCAGTTATTTTTCAAGCCAAATTCTCTGTGTATTCTTGGATGCTTCTCTTATCTCTACCCCACACCTAGCATCTGATAAAGCCCTCATGATTGTCTCCAAAATGCCTTCGGGTCCATCTGTTAGGTTAACTGAGCACCTGTCTCGTACTACAGATTGTAAACCATCAGAGAACAGGTACTGTCTTTGCCTTTCTTGGTCACCCAGGACTTAAGTACCTGAATAAATATTTGAACTTCTATAATGAAGAACTCCTACAAATTAATAAAGAAAAATATTAAGACTTCCTTATTTAATGGGTAAAGGACAGCAGTTCACAAAAGAAGGATATGAACTAAGGAAATGTTTGACCATAATATTAAGTAAATTTAAAACTTTCAATTAAACATTAAAACTAACTCTGATAATTATATTCTAACAGGTAATCCATCTCGAAGATCCAAGTCTATGCCTCCTCGTGATTTAGGCAGTTCGGATAAGGGACAAGTAAATCTCTTTATATTTTTATATATTCAAACATAGATTACTCAGGCTTGAAATTGATTAGTTAACTGACTTAAGTTTCTAAACCATTTACAAAGGAGGCTTTTTACTTTACATGGTGAATGTTTTCTATAGAACACCAAACACTAGTCATAGAACCTTATAATAGTAGAATCTGGCTTTTGGAAATAAGTGTAAGTTTTAGCTGCTGTAAATGTTATTACATGTCCTTTGGGACAGATGAGAGCCTCTTGTCCTTACAGACTGCCTCACCCAGGGAGCCCCCTGAACCAGTGGACCTCCCAGATCCTGCATATAAAGAAGAGGATGAAAAAGAGGAAAAAGAAGAAATTCAGGGAGAAATCAGTCATCCTGATGGAAAGGTTAAAAATTTAAAAAAAAATAATACTATAAAAAATAAATATGGGTTAAAATAGAGTTGAAACAGATTCTAAAATAACTGATCTTTAAGACTGTTGATGGGGCTTAAGAACTTGCAGTACTTTGGGGCATGACTTTGGCTTAAACCTTTGGATTCCTCTAAAAATGCTCACTATACAGTGTTCGTTTAGTTGCCATGTCTACTTGAGAGATGCAGGTAAAGAAGGAATACAGTCCCTTTGTTTAAACTCGTTGTTCTTCCTCCAAACAAAGCTAAAATGCCTTTGCAATCCTTTACTTTTAAAAATATTTTTTAAAAGCCTCAGTTCTAGGCCTTATCCTTCTTGCAGCCTTTCTTAAATACATCCTGGGTCAGGTGTCTTTCTCTCTGTCTCCAGCCTGCACAATTTTAGTCTTGTGCATGAGAAAGGTTTGGAGTGGGAAAACTGCCTGGCTGGGTGTTCCAGCTACAAGGAGGAATGAAGGAAGGGACATAAACAGCATTTGTTACCAGGGAGGTAATGAAGGAATTTTTCCTCAGGTTTATAGAGAATTTACTTTTCCAAATGCCCTCATCTGATCCATTTTAATTGAAATTATAAGGCAAAAGTTCACTGCTAGTTTTGAGGAATGAGGGAAGGACAAAGAACAACAGTCAAAAGAAGCAGACTTTTCCTGTACAAGCTCTAGTTTAGGGTAACAAATTGTTATGCTGCAGGGTTTCCTCTTTTAGAAGAATTCCAGCTAATAAATGGAAAAGGAATGAGAAAGTTAGAGTATCACCAGTTTACAGCCTCTAATGAAGTAAAGGCTCTAGGCAGCAGTCACTGCTGACTCCTGAAACCATAGATGAAAAATGGATGGGGCCTCATGGCACATCTGGCATGACCCGGTCAGGCCTGAGGCCGGGGGCGACAACTGTGTACTGTGCTTCTGAAGGTGTTGCCATGAGAAGCTCACAGCAGCACCTAGAAAGTATTAATATCAGAATAATTTAACTGGAATTTAATCAAGCCTCTAGATCTAACTACTGGTTCTTTTAAGGAAATATAGGGGATATGAGAACATGTTAAATGACACCATAATGGGAAAGCAATCAAATCCAGAATGTGAGAAATTTTACATGTTCAGTGACCCAGTTCCTTCAACAAGTAATTGGCATCAAAGAGGAGGAAAGGACAGGACTGTTAAAATTGAGATTTAAGAGACACGTCAACCCAGTGTTGTGGGAGGACCTTGTTTTGGTCCTGATTCAAATAAACTGTAAAAAGCCTTTTTTGTGAATTTAGGGAAAACATTATACATGGTTATGATGCGATGAAGGAATTAGTTTGTAGGGGTAATGCTGACTTGGTCACGTTAAAAATCCTTCCATTAGAGACATCTACTGAAGTGTGTACAGGGTACGTCTGCAGTTTGCTTTAAAAAACTCCACCAAAGGAAGAGTGTTGGGGGAACAGGTGACATAAGAATGGTGATGTGTAGATACTTAAAGTTGATTGTTATGAGTTTAACAACTCTCTCTCCTTTTGAAGGAATGTTTTACTTTTTTGTGTGTGTGAGGAAGATCAGCCCTGAATTAACATCTGTTGCCAATCCTCCTCTTTTTGCTGAGGAGGATTGGCCCTGGGCTAACATCCGTGCCTGTCCCTCTACTTTATATGGGACGCCACCACAGCATGGCTTGACAAGTGGTGCATTGGTGCGCACCTGAGATCCGAACCTGCGAACCCCGGGCCGCCGAAGCAGAGTGCATGCACTTAACCACTAAGCCACTGGGCCAGCCCCATGTTTTACTTTTTATTATGAAAAATTTCAAAGTAGGCAGTTAGGAAGAGCATTAGGGATGTTTTGTCACATAGTCTCAGGAGGAAATCTTATATATTGATAATCTTGTTTTTCTTTTTTGTAGATAGAAAAGGTTTATAAGAATGGGTGCCATGTTATATTGTTTCCAAATGGAACTCGAAAAGAAGTAAGTGCAGATGGGAAGACTGTCACCGTCGCTTTCTTTAATGGTGACGTGAAGCAGGTCATGCCAGACGAGAGAGTGGTAGGTTTCCGTGAGGTGTTTTTCTTCATGGCTTAAACTTCTCTGAATAAAAGGCACACTGACTTCATGTCTTTGCAGATCTACTACTACGCGGCTGCCCGGACCACGCACACTACTTATCCAGAAGGACTAGAAGTCTTACATTTCTCAAGTGGACAGATAGGTAAAAACTTGCTCTGCCCTCTCCTTATTAAATTCTTCCCTTCCTTTATAATTAAATATTTATAGTAACCTTTTTTAAATAGAAAAACATTTCCCAGATGGAAGAAAAGAAATCACGTTTCCTGACCAGACTATCAAAAACTTATTTGCTGATGGACAAGAAGAAAGCATTTTCCCAGATGGTACAATTGTCAGAGTACAACGGTATGATAGCTGTTAAAATTTATTTCTAGGTTTTTCCATTTTCATGGTTCCATTTTATTATCAATTTAATTTTTAAAATCTTAAAACATTTGTGTATGTGTAAGTCATTCAAAATTTCAGTGAGTTCAGAAGTGGGCAAAGAAGGACACTTTTAGAGCAGGTGAGTTTGGAACTAGTTTGAGATATATAGATCTGGAGACTTAAAGGTAGTGTAAATAGCACTTCAGGAAAGGAGAATGGCAAGTATTTGTTTAGAAATAATTTTGTGAAATTTGAAAACAGTGAATGAGACACAAAAAAGGAAAGCTGCCCTGTCACTTTTTAAAATAACCAAACAGTGGCAGCCGTGTTTAAATTAAACTCTCTCTTCTCTTACTTATAGTTTGATTTTCTGGATCTCCTTGTCCCAGCCTGATAAGCACTTTACTCCTCCAGCCTCCCTGATCCAATTCTTTAGAATTAGCAACCTCCAGGCCGGCCCAGTGGCATAGTGGTTAAGTGTGCACGCTCTGCTTCTGGTGGCCCGGGTTCGGATCCTGGGTGCAGAGCTATGCTGCTTGTCAAGCCATGCTGAGGTGGCGTGCCACATAAAGTAGAGGAGGATGGGCACAGATGTTAGCCAAGGGCCAATCTTCCTCAGCAAAAAATAAAATAAAGGTTTATCCTTCTGAGGGTTAACATTTCTTAAAGTTAGAGATGACTTCTTTAAGTGACTTCAATTCACAATAAAGAGCCTTTTTTTTTTTTTTTTTGAGGAAGGTCAGCCCTGAGCTAACATCCGTGCTAATCCTCCTCTCTTTGCTGAGGAAGACCAGCTCTGAGCTAACATCTATTGCCAATCCTCCTCCTTTTTTTGCCCCAAAACCCCAGTAGATAGTTGTATGTCATAGTTGCACATCCTTCTAGTTGCTGTATGTGGGACGCCGCCTCAGCACGGCCGGACAAGCGGTGCGTCGGTGCACACCCGGGATCCGAACCCGGGCTGCCAGTAGTGGAGCGCGCGCACTTAACCGCTAAGCCACGGGGCCGGCCCAAGAGCATCTTCTAATCACCATTTTAATTAAAACCATGGTGAAGGTTTATCAAATCCAGTGTCGTACTTTTAGTTTTCACCCTCCTCTCCTAGAGTGTGACAATTATGTGCCCGTTAACTTGTATACAACTAATACATCGTAGATGCATTTAACTAACTTGAATTCTATAACATAAACTTGGCCAAAAAAAAAAAAGGTAAAAACATGAATTCAAATAATGTAGGAACTTCTTATGGTCCTCATAGTGTTTTTCTCTTAACATGGCCTGAAACTATTTGGTGCTCAACTAAATAAATAGCAGTTTGTTCTAAAATCTGAGGAAAATCTTATGTGTACACTATACTTTGAATGATTTCAGGAACTTTTCAATTTTTTAACTCTGAAACTTTCTATAATAAAAAGTAGAGAAAATAATATGAAAAACTGTGTACCCATCTGTCCATTTTCAAGTATTAACTCATCGCCAATCTTTTTTCATCTACACTCAAGCAAATCCCAGATATTATATTAGTTCATTCAGGATTATTTCTTTATTGACATATAATTGACATTAGTTTTAGGTGTATAACATAATGATTTGATATTTGTACATACTGTGAAATGATCACCACAATACGTCTACTTAACGTGTCACCAGACAAAATTTTTTGTGCGAGATGAAGACTTTTAAGATTTACTCTCTTAGCAACTTTCAAATATGCAATTCATTCAGGATTATGTTGGCATTTTTCACTCATAGCGGTGGTTCTCAAACTTTACTGTATGTTAAAATCACCTGGAAGGATTGTTCAAATGCAGATTGGGCCCCATCCCAATAATATGCATTTGTAAGGAGTTCTCAGGTGATGCTGACACTCCTGGGCCAGGGGCTGCACTTAGATAATGGCTTTTAGGTCTACCACTTGTATGTGGCACAAAGCCATCACAGTCATATAAAATTTGAGAAATAACCAAAATAGAAAAAAACCACTCTCTTGAGAACTGGTGATTCCTAATCTTTAACCCTAGCTTTATGTTTCTAATGGCACATTATACCTATATTTAGGGGTTTAGTTTGAATGTCCCACAGACAATCAAGTTGATATTAACTATTTTCCATATTCTGCTTCTTTGTTCCATTGCTTCAAAACACGACTTAAGTCCGATCATGCCACTTCCCAGGAATATAGCTCTCTTCTCTAACCTGGGAAAGAGCAAGCACTCAGACAGCTTTTAACTTATTGAAAAGAATATGAGTCCAAACTGAAAGCCATATTTTAATACAACGCCCAGGTTTTTTAGAGGCAGAACACACATAAAGTCAAAAGCAGCCTACACATTTTGTGGTGAAAACAAATTTATTAAAATAAACTTTTCATGGGCACATACAAGTGCTTATCTGATAATTGGAACTATCAACCTGCAGCAGAAACGTGTGGAAAGAATTTGCAAGGAGATCTGGTGCTGGGAAAAGCACCAAGGGATGTTCTAGGAGAGGAAATAACTGCCAGAGTCAGAAGGTTACTTATAAATTGTTTTCCTGTCGTGTATTTCGTATTTTCAAAGAAATTAAATTCTATTATTTTAAATTTACAGAGATGGCAACAAAATCATAGAGTTTAATAACGGCCAAAGAGAACTACATACTGCCCAGTTTAAGAGACGGGAATATCCAGATGGCACTGTTAAAACTGTATATACAAATGGTCATCAAGAAACAAAATATACATCTGGTCGAATCAGAGTTAAAGACAAGGACGGAAATGTTCTAATGGATACAAAATTGTGATGATCCTTGTGTGTGACTAATCATGCAATAACACTAACTTGATTTTCTTGTTAAAAAAGGTACATTTCTTGTGGATCCTGTGGTTTAATGTATATAAACTGTGTGTGTGTGTGAATGGACGAGGTTATGTTTGGATTAGAAAATAAAACTCGGCAGCTGCTTTTTATACTTTGAAATCACAAAGACAGCTTTCATTTTTAATTCACCTGTCCTGTCTTTCTACAGTTAAACGCATGACTAAGGAAAGCATTATTACTTTGTTATAAACTGGATAGACTTTAAAAATAGTAAGTGGGCACTTTTATTGGTTGGAGATGGTTATAAAAACCAAGAAGTCCAAGAAATGCAGTATCTCATAGATTTTCCATGGGCACATCAGCCATAGAACAAAGACTTAACACAGAAAGTTTACTCAAGGAGTAAGAGCATCTCTCCAGTCAAAACATTACTGTGTTCAATTAGTACTCAAAGCATTTTATCTACTACAGAGGTTCTTTAGTTGTAATAGACTGGGAAGTTAAAATAACAAATGAATACAAATAGGTCCAACAGTAAAACAGAAGACTTCATTCTATGAGAACAAATGATCTCATAGTGAGGGGTGATGATACAACTGGTCAAAATGGGACACTTGAGAATGGAGGGGGTGTGGAAAATAACTAGCTGGTGTATACTGATTGACCACAGGTACCTTGATGTTATAGCCTATAAAACTATAGGCTGACAGAAGCAAGATGTCCTTGAAGGAAGGGCAAGTCACCTACATGTAAATTTATATAACTATAGGTTGGTCCAGTCACTCAGTGCAGTATGACAATAGTGTTGGCAATGACTCAGTTAAAAAAATAGGTGGATGTATTAATTTCTGGTGATTTAAGAACTGAACATGAAAAATGTCTAAAACTTTTCAAAGACAATAGGAGTTAGTTATATATATTACCTCAGGATAGAGAAGGATTTTTATTTTATTATTTTTTTTTAATTTTTTTTTTTTAATTTTATTTATTTATTTATTTTTCCCCCAAAGCCCCAGTAGATAGCTGTATGTCATAGCTGTACATTGTTCTAGTTGCTGTATGTGGGACGCGGCCTCAGCATGGCCAGAGAAGCAGTGTGTCGGTGCGCGCCCGGGATCCGAACCCGGGCCGCCAGCATCGGAGCGCACGCACTTAACCGCTAAGCCACGGGGCCGGCCCTAGAGAAGGATTTTTAAATGAGACACAGAAACCTTAATTAAAAGGTTGATAAGTGAGTGAAAACTTTCTTTTTGCCCAAAGATACCACAAAAACGAGAAAAGATAAGCCACAGACTAGGAAAAGATACAATTACCTGACAAAGCATTAATATCCAGAATATATAAGGAATTCCTACAAATCAATGATAATTACAAACTCAATAGAAAAATAGACAAAGGATATGAACAAGCAATAAACAAGTGACTACGAAACCAGTCAATGTGTATTAAAATAAGATACCTTTTTATACTAGTATCATGTACCGGCAAATAATGGTCTGGCCACACCATGTGTTGGCAAGGAACTCAGACTACTGGTGATGGAGTAAATTGGTAAAACAACTTTTTGGAAAGCAATTACCCCATGACCTAGTAAATTCCACTACTAAGTATATATACTAGAAAACCCCTACAACTGTACTGACAATTGACAATGTCTAATTTCTTAAGCTGAATATACGTTATAAAATGACCTAAAATGGTGTCTTTTTCATGTGCCTAAAATATTTCATTTCAAAATTACAGTAAAATAAAACAAAATATTTGAAAGCAAATATTTATTATTTTTTCAAACAGTTCCTAACAGTTCAACATGTAATAAAAGGGGGAGGGAAAAAAAGGCCAGCACTATTGCAGAACAAGTCAAAAAAAATAAGCCTGAAATGGTCTACATATAACAGAAAACTTTCTTCTGGGCTGCCGTAGATGCTCTGTACTGTATACCTGGAAAACAAAATGTGTTATTTTAAACTTTTGCTTAATGCTAATGTTCAAGTTGAGTTACTGAATCACTTGTTACATTTACATTAATGGATCAAGAGTTAGCTGGTTACCCAAGTACTTTCATAACTTTGTTATTAGGACATTGATTGTTCATTAGTGCTATATGCATACCATACAGTTATGTGCTTAAATTATTTATAGTGCCCACCTTCTGCTCTTCTCCTTATCCCTCTAACTATCTGGTACTATGAATTAAGTCATGATAGCCATTCCAAGCATTCTTAGATATGGAACCTCTTTGATACTGGTATTCAGAGAAGGGCCTATGAAAGAGAAATCTGGAAGAGAGCTTTTCGTTGAGCTTTGTTGTCATTCCTTTGAGAAATCAAGGAAAGTCCAAAGGTGCTTTTATATTCAATTTAGCATTAATCTCTGCTATATTAGTAGTCACATGCCAATGCTGATTATAAGGATGAACAAGAAGGGTGAACAAGAAGTCATGATACTTACATCATTCATCTTCATCTGCGAGCCCCATTTCTACTAATGACATATGAACTGGATACTGTTCATCTTCATATAATGTCACTATTTGTTCTGGCGCCTGAGCCTAAAATTAAAAGACATACAAGTTTCCCCTGCTATCTGAAAAGTCACTTTACACCACTTCACTTTCACAAAAGACCTACATTAGTACCAGTGTTTGTTAACCAAAAGAAATCCAAAGAGGATCTTCGTTTTTATGAAAAAAGGCAAAAAGTGAAAATAGCGTTCAGCATTTGTTTTGCAGCAAGCCGCTATCGAGGCAATGCGCACCCCAAGCAGCAAGAGTGGTGCCACCAAGCGCCTTCCCCGGGAACTACACTTAACAGCTCAGCATCAAGCCACCACGCCTTTGAACTGTGTCTCTGAGCACCTGTGCTTTCTCTCGATTTATTTTGGTTATTTTTTGGGTCTGGGAACACTCAAAAATTTTTCCCATATAAATTAGTGGTAATTGCTTCTTCACTTTACACCATTTCAGCTTATGAAAGGTTTCATAGGAATGCTCTACTTTCAGATTGTGGGGGAAACCTGTAGTTGTCAAGAAAACACAATAATGTCTTCGCTGCCTTTAACCTCCAGCATCTGGCCAGAGGGAAAAGGCATTCTCTAAGTTTATTTATAATTTATACTCTCTACTTTCAAAGGTATTTGTGATGCTGCTTTTCTGCTAAATCCCAATCTTTGCATTCTTCTACTTTATTTTAAAATGTAACTCCTCCCCAAAGTTTTGCTAGATTGAGCCAGTGGGCTTTAACACTACCATCCTTATTAAAATTCACTTACATTCTACACATAAAGCTTACACCTTTATGCATAAACTGACCAAATTTGAGTGTTAATCACAGAGATGAATAAATACGTATCTGTAAGAATACTTACTTGCCCTGTCTGTATTTTCAGTGGTTTCTTTTTTTTTTTTTAAAGATTTTATTTATTTATTTTTTTCCCCCCAAAGCCCCAGTAGATAGTTGTATGTCACAGCTGCACATCCTTCTAGTTGCTGTATGTGGGACGCGGCCCCAGCATAGCCGGAGAAGTGGTGCGCCGGTGCGCGCCGGGATCCGAACCCAGGCCGCCAGCAGCGGAGCGCAAGCACTTAACCGCTAAGCCACGGGGCCGGCCCCTTCAGTGGTTTCTTGAGAGAAACCCTGCATAAGCTATTTACACCACTCTGCACACAAAGAAGCATAACCTCTGTATGTACAGAGGTTTTCAAAAAGCACTTTCTAGTGACGGCACTGTGTGTCATTAGGAATTCATTCTTGTCATAGCTAGTATATCACGAATCCCAAAATCTTGGTTCCCCCAATCAGGGCAGGTTGGGCTGAAATAACAGTGGTGAGGACTAGGGTGAATTGAAGAGCAAGTTGCTGCTACACCATGCCAACTGGCTGACATTTCAAAAGGGAGATCTAAGATTCCTAAATTTTTGTTTGTTTGTGAGGAAGATCAGCCCTGAGCTAACATCTGTTGCCAATCCTCCTCTTTTTGCTGAGGAAGACTGGCCCTGCGCTAACATCCGTCCCCATCTTCCTCTGCTTTATATGGGACGCCGCCACAGCATGGCTTGACAAGCAGTGCATCGGTGCACGCCCGGGATCTGAACCCGGGCCACCAGCAATGGAGCGTACACACTTAACCGCTACTCCACCATGCCGGCCCCTAGGATTCCTAAATTTTATACTTCATTAGAAGTCAGAAATACAGACTGATTTTTGGAACAATTTTCCAATTTTAAAGCAATGTGCACTAAAAGAACATGGGTGCAGGCCACCCTGTGACATGCTAAGCCTCTAAAGAAAGCATATTTATACTAACCATGATCTGGAGTTTCTTATTTGAACCTTTTGATACAGGTTCTACTGTATTAAACAATTCAAAATTAGTTCAATTATGATAGTAGTACAATTCAAGTCTTTCTATGGCTTTGACCAGAATTCCCATTCTGGGCTTTCTCCTTCATCTTTTAGGATATGGCTCAAATGTCACTTCCTTGTTCTGCTTATTCACTTATTCAGTAAGCACGTGAGCGCCTTCTAAGGAGGACCTCAAACACCATATCCTGATCTCTCTGCATGGAAATAATGATTAATTATTCTTGCATGCCCCTACAGTTACCTATATCTCTTTTATAGTACTTATTCTACCTCATATTATTAGTGGTTTACATATGTTTCCCTCATTGACTTACAAGTTCTTTGATTACAGGATACTCATCTTGATTATTTGTCTTAGTCATTAATTACATCAATGACATTTTATATCACTGTACAGCTAATAAAAAGTTTGTTAAACGTAAACTTAAGACATCACTTCAACGAGCCTTAAAATTAATCCTATAGTATTTACAGCTTTATATGCTTTAGTTCAAGCATTTTTGCATTTAGAGTTTCACAGATAGAAAGCACTTTAGAAAGTTAATAGGGACCCTTGAAATAGCTTCAAAAGGATTTTGGCTAAGATGGATATTTACCATGGAAGAAGCATAAAGTTGTTTTCCTTGAAGACAGTCTATCATAGCCCACAATGCTTCCATGCTCCATTTGGGACAATATGGTATTCTTGTCTTTCCTGACTCTCTTAAGGGAGGTTTAAACCCTGCCAAGAGAACTTTTATGGCTCGGGCTGGGTACTGCATAAGGTGAAGAGGAATTTGACGCAATCTGTCACAAAATTAAAATGAATTTAAATTAAAATGTTCAGAACGTCACAAAACTCTCTAATAGCTAAAACTGTAAAGCATAGGGGAAAAGTTTATGACATTAGATTTGGCAATGATTTCTTGGACATGATACCAAAAGCATAAGCAACAAAAGAAAAAAAAAATTGGACTACATCAAAATAAAAAATTGTCCAAAGGACACAATCAACAGAGTGAAAAGGCAACCTACAGAATAAGAGAAAATATACGTTAAAAAATAGACATTTCTCTAAAGAAGATATATGAATGCACAACAAGCACATGAAATGATGCTCAACAATACTAATCATTAGGGAAATACATACCAAAGCCACAGTGAGATACCACCTCACACCCATTAGGATGGCTACTATCAAAAAAACCCCAGGGGACCGGCCCCGTGGCTGAGCGGTTAAGTGCGTGTGCTCCGCTGCTGGCGGCCTGGGTTCGGATCCTGTGCACGCACCGCTTCTTAGGCCACGTTGAGGCTGCGTCCCACATACAGTAACTAGAAGGATGTGCAACTATGACATACAACTATCTACTGGGACTCTGGGGAAAAAAAAAAAGGAGGAGGATTGGCAATAGATGTTAGCTCGGAGCCTGTCTTCCTCAGCAAAAAGAGGAGGATTAGCACGGATGTTAGCTCAGGGCTGATCTTCCTCACCAAAAAAAAAAAAAAAAAAAAAACCAGAAAATAACAAGTGTTAGAAAAGGATATAGCGAGAGACTGGACCCGTGGCGTAGCGGTTAAGCGTGTGCGCTCTGCTGCTGGCGGCCTGGGTTTGGATCCCGGGTGTGCACTGATGCACTGCTTGTCAGGCCATGCTGTGGCGGCGTCCCACATAAAGTGGAGGAATATGCGCACAGATGTTAGCCCAGGGCCAGACTTCCTCAGCAAAAAGAGGAGGACTGGTGTGGATGTTAGCTCAGGGCTGATCTTCCACACACACACACACAAAGGATATAGAGAGAGACTGAAGCCCTTGGACACTTGGTGGGTAAAATGGCAAATATAAAATGGTACAGCTGCTATGGAAAACAGTTTAATAGAATGAGCATATGATCCAGCAGTTCCACTTCCAGGTATAGACCCAAAACAACTGCAAGCAGGGACTCAAACGGATACTTGTACATCAGTGTTCGTAGCAGCATTATTCCCAACAGCCAAAAGATGGAAACAACTCAAGTGTCCATCAACAGATGAAACGGTAAACAAAATGTGGTATGTACATACAATGGAATATTATTTACCAATAACAATAATATAATTCTGATACATGCTACAGTTGGGTGAACCCTGAAACAGGGAGAAGCCCTGTGTAATGGGTGTGGAGTTTCGCTTTGGGGTTATGAAAAAGTCCTGAAAATGGACAGTGGCGATGGCTGCACAACACTGTGAATGTACTTAATGCCCATTAATTGTATACTTAAAAATGGCTAAAATAGTAAATTTTACGTTATATTTTACAATAAAAAGAACTTTTAGATTTAAAAAATTCCCTATATATAAACAGCTTTAGCTTTTTCTTTTAAAAGAGGCAAAATCTTCCCCATAATTTAAAAATAAAAAAAAACAAAAGAAAATTAAGAATCCTAATTCAACTAAGTTGACTTTTTTTTTTAACCTGTTTATTGTCAGCTTTTCAGTTGATCCATAATCAACAAATTGTACCAGGACAGCTAGAGGATTAAATTCTTTAATGGAAACAATCTTTGCTCTATACCATAAGCCATCATCATATTCTGCAAGGCAAGGCATTTCTGTAAAGACAGAGACAGGAAAAAAAATCACATTGCCTTTTATTTTCTTAAAAATGATTTTTCTTTAAATACAGTAAAGTATAAAGAAAATGTAATCACTATATACTCATTATTCAGAATTTAACACTCAACAATTAGCCATATGTTGACTTGTGCTTTTTTTTAGTTTATATTTTATAAACCGTTTTTCCTAATTCCTAAGAATTAAGCTTTTAAGAAAGGCACTTCTCCCATTCTCAGAGTTCCTAGTTCTTCTACGGCCCATGGCTTACATCCTCCTGCCATTGCCCCTACTTCTTATACTCCCTAAATCTCTTTTCACTTGGGTCATCATCAGCTGCAAACGATAATAAATGGTTTCTGCTATTCCTGCTTTCAATTTTGTCCTCCATCAATCCATTCTCTATAAAACCACTAGAATTAAATTTTAAAAATTTCAATTACATTGCTCCCTTGTTTAAAATTCTTCAATGACATTTTAACTGTCTGCAATATCAAGTCCTTATTAGCACTGTAATTTGCAGAGTTCTTCACCATCTACTCCCAACCAACTCCTACCACATATCCTCACGGTGTTACCTAAATAGAATCACCTGAATAGAATTATTTTAGCTCACGGCTCTTCCCCATATCTAGAATGTTCCCCTATGCCTTGCTTTGATGATAAACATCTACTCTTCTTTCAAAGATCAGCTCCAACATGACCTTTATAAAGCCCTGGCTACTCCTGATCACTGCTTTCTCTGTGGTCCTCTGGCATTACACACGCACCTTTACTATGAGCTCTCATTTCCATACTGTACTGGGTTTACATGTTCCTTCTCTGCTAACCCACTAGAGCTTATGTGCAGAACTGTAGGTTGTATTCCTAACATGGTACCTGGTACAAGCAATTGCTCAGTAAAAAGTCTGCTAATGAATGCTAGCCTTGAGTAAAATAGTGGAAAAATTAGTACAGTATGTACTCCATTCTCTTCATACACTATCAAGGTTCAGAGTACATGGACAACACCCTCAGGTTCCCATCTTGCTCTACCTCCACCACCCCTCCCTTGTTTATGTTATCATCTTCTCTTACACATAATTTCCATAAAGTATGGAATAAAGTATGGTTGTGGGCAAGCATTTAAAGACTACATGACTCTAATGTACAAAGATATTTTATTTCAAATGATTTTTACTGAAGTTGTAAACATTTTCTTGAGTATCCAGAGGTTACTGATAGAAATGCATCTAATGGATCCATCTGCATAGTGAACAACTGAATCACTGTTAACAGTCCCTTCCAACTTTTACCATTTCCAGCCTTAAAAACATGGCTGAAGTTTCATCTCAAAATAGAACTTAAAAAAACCCATCTAGTTGTCATGATATTTTAACCCACAAAACAACAACTTCAATATAAACTCCTTATTCAAATATACATATTTAAAAGGTACTTGCCTATGAATCAACTTATACATATGCATATATAAAAACTTTTACTGAAGAATAAAATACCTACAGAAAAATGCACAATAATATATGTGTAGCTCCATGAGTTATCATGGATTATCACATTATGCATAGATTGTTTGTGTGACTTCCCTTGAAGCACGGACACAATGAGGAAAGAACTGTTTCCTCCAAACTATAAAGTTACGTTTACAAGAAAAAATGAGTTTATTCTTTCACTCATTCAACAAATATTTATGAGCAACTACCTATACAAGGTGCCCTTCTAACTGCTGGTGACACAGCAGAGTCCTGCTCAGCTGCTGAGGACAGACAGCAGGAGGGAGGGAGAGTAGTGAGGCAGGGAAGGGAGGCAGGCACCACCACTGGTGCAGGGAGGGCAAAGAAGACCTGCGGTCTGGGGAAAGCTGAGCAGAAACCCGAACTGCTACACAGTCTGGGGAAAGAACATTCCAGGCAGAGGGAACAGAGTGTGCTGCTTATCAGCCAAACATGGGTCACAACTAATTAAATCTCATTGAATAAAAATCAAGTAAGACATCAAGCTGATGTTTTCCTTTACTAAGACATCCTCTGATATGTACAAAATACCAAGAATAAATACATCTCTACACATTACATATTGATAAAAATATACAGACACCACTCTTGGTATTCACCTATTGTCAACACCAGTCACTAGATGCATTTTCCTCATAGGAGAACCACATATATTTAATAAAGATGGGTAAGAATGGATTAGAAAGAAAAAAAGATAGCAGGATTTGACCTATCCTGACAGGACAGGACACAATCTGACCTCCCCTGCACCCACTCCAAAATTACCAGCTCAGATGGCTTTTAATGAAAATTACTGCCATTCAGGTTTGAATGACAACCCTCGCAAGTTGAGCTAGTGGCAAAACCTCAAGCTCAGAAAAATCATCTTTATGCAGTCGATTTTCCAATACAGCCTGAGTTTTGGAAAATAAAGTGCCCCAAGGCAGTTACCTACCTTTGCTTAGTTCGCTTAAAGAAAACAGGAAAGATCATCTACAGAGTGTGGTAAGGATTCAAAGAGATCATGCACAGAAAGTGCATGTAATAAAAATATCAGTCCATGTTAGAAATAACCCAATTTCATCAGCCCATTAAAACAAAACAAACAGTTTTATTAAGAATCCTATTTTACTCAGAAAATTTAGTATACCTGTTCTAAAATCCGTTAGAGGAGGAAATGTCTCCACATTCTTATTAAACCTCCGCAGTGCTTCATCAAGGCTCTGAGACTCAGATTCCCAGCTGACTCCACTGTCATCTGTGTCACTGCGCTGGTTATACAGATTACAGTTCTCTACAGAATCAAGGCAAATATACACCTAAGTAGGGGGAAGGGAAGGAAAAAACTTTCAAATTCTGTAATTTTTAGTATTCATTTATATAGACAAAATCAATGCAGTAGACTCCAATGATGGCTCCAATGATCCCTCATGGAGTTCCTCTCCCACATCATACTGTTATCAACTGAACTCTCTCCCCAGCTGAGGAGAGACCCAAGGAAGGGTCTCTTGCCCTTCCTCTTGGGTTTCTTCCTCTGCTCGGTGTCGCCACTTTGAAATGAGACCTAAGCTGAGCGTTCAATAGCACAAATTTTATTCAATGTCCAAAGAATGGAGAGGTCGGTGGGCCAGATAACAATACCAGAGTTGATCTCTATGACAGAAAGAACACAACAGAAGCGACAGTATGTGACTGATGAGATCAGATTATGAAAGACATGCAGCCTCTGTCTTGGTGGTGCTGTCTATGACTGCTCTCTCTCAGGGCAAGCGTGCAGCCTCTTGGTAGCAGGCCAGCAGAGAGGCCCGCCAGGCAAGGAACTGAGCCCACAGCCGACATCCACGCGACTCTTCTTGGAAGTGGATCCTGCAGCGCCCTCCCCCACCCCAACATCTTGATCATAAACTTACGAGAGACCCTGAGCCAGTACTTAATTAAGTAGCTCCTGGATTCCTGACTCTCATTGTGTGTTGTTTTAAGCTGCTAAATTTGGGGTAATTTGTTATGCAGCAATAACCAATACAAAAAAAAACCTATAAAAACCAACAATAGTTGGTCTGCTCTCTGATGAAATTGTAGAGCAAACTCTTCCCTTGCCTGTGAAAGAATGGCTTACTGTGTAGGGGGCTGAAGGGACTGCCTGTGCTACTTGTCACTTCTTTCTTTCTTTCTTGTTAGCCAAGGAGGTATAATTGAATTTCCTTTAGTGTACTTACTCATTCAATATTTACTGAGTGCCTACTAGATATTACAGAGTATTCTAGGTTCTGGGGACACATCAAAGACCAAAACTGACAACAGTCCCCGATTCAGGGAGTTACATTCTAGTGGGGAGAAGCAGACAAACTTCGTAAGAAAGTGGCCTGCAGTGTGAGAAGGTGATAAATGGTGTGGACAACACAGAGCAGGATAAAGACCATCTAGAGTTCCGTGCAGGAAGAGGAGGGGGAAGGAGATGTTTAAGATTTCATAGGTGGAAAGAGTTCCAGCTTCGGCCGGCCCTGTGGCTTAGCGGTTAAGTGCGTGCGCTCTGCTACTGGTGGCCTGGGTTCGGATCCCGGACACGCACCGATGCACTGCTTGTCCGGCCATGCTGGGGCTGCGTCCCACATACAGCAGCTGGAAGGATGTGCAACTATGACATACAACTATCTACGGGGGCTTTGGGGAAAAAAAAAAGGAGGAGGATTGGCAATAGACGTTAGCTCAGAGCTGGTCTTCCTCAGCAAAAAGAAGAGGATTAGCGTGGATGTTAGCTCAGGGCTGATCCCCTCACAAAAAAAAAAAAAAAAAAAAGAAAGAAAGAGTTCCAGCTTAAAATCTAAATAATTTATACAAACATAACTAAAGCAACACAACACTGGGAAAACCAGCAAGTGCTTAAGAAACCCTCGCCTTATTAAGTATAAACAAATGTCTGAAGAGGAAATTATAGGATGGGCAAACTAAAGGTGATCAATTTTCAGTTATTTAAAATTAGGAAGATGGAAATGTGAAGAGTCAAACCTAGAGTTTAAGACCAAGATTGCTTGTTACGTTTTTAACCAACAACTAATCACTTCAATTACATACTTCATTGGGTGAGACAATGTGCTTGACTTGGACGGCATAGAGTTCTTCTGTGGGCGGCAGAGATGAGGACAAATACAGCGGTAAGATAGGAGTCTCCGTGTCAGATGAAAGCACTTTCTACAACACCACAAATGAATCCACATTTCAGGATGACTACGACCGAGATCCACCACATTATCAAATCCACAACAGCACCCCCAGCAGAAAGCAAGCTCTCAGACACTGCACACCACAAAACGATTTTATAGTAGGAGGACCAAAATGGGATGAGTCAACAGAAGATCTTCAGAATTCTTTTGTCCCCTCAATTAAAAAAAAAGATTTTGTATAAAAAAGCCCACATGAATGTTTATGTATACATATTTACATATACACACAAAATTTTGGTAGAATGGTTAACAAATAGTTAATAGTAATTGCCACCGCTTAGTGGGACTAGGGTGTTTGAGATGTAGAATGGGGCACTTTTTTTTCCTTCTCACGTTTTTGTAGTATTTCATTTATTTTTAGAATAAGTACTTATTTTATAATAAAAACTAAAATGATATATGAAATGCCAAAAGAAGAGTTAAGTAGGTTAAAATTATCAAAAAAATGTGCTCTCTCTTAAGCTCTATAAAAGCATAAGGAATAAAAAGTGATGTGATTCCCAAGAGGATCATGGTAGTTAGCAGTTGCCAGAAGCAAACACACATAAAAAGGCCAGTGACTCTTCTTTTAGAAAGTTTAAAAAAATTTGAAAGTTAAAAAATTCTTGAATGTCGTAATTAGCATAAAAAGTAAAATCATCACATTCAAATCTGTGTATTAATTTATTACCACTTCCAAACTCGTGGCAAAACAAAACATATTTGAACCACTCAGCAGAGTTCAGCAAAAAGTAACACCCACTGTTCAATTTTACTGATTTGTTGCAAGTCACTTTACAACAAGGATGTTATTTTTATAGGCACAGAATGAAATTCTACTTATAAATGCTAAAACTTTTACTTATTAAAACTCTTACTTCCTGCACCAAAAACCACATGACAAAAGAAAAAAACAGATAAATTGGACTTCATCAAAATTAAAACCTTTGGTGCTTCAAAGGACACTGTCAAGAAAGTGAAGACAACCCACAGAATGGGAGAGAACATCTGTAAATCAGATATCTGATAAGGGACTTGTATACAGAATATATAAAGAACACTTACAACTCAACAATAAAAACACAACCCAACTAAAAATGGGCAGAGAATTTTCTCCAGTCTTTTTTATGTTATTTTCTATTTTTCTCCAGTTTTATTGAGATATAATCGACATATAAGATTCTGTTAGTCCAAGATGTACAACAGGATTTGATATATGTATACACTGTGAAATGATTATGACAGTAACATCAATCACCTCACAGTTTTAAATTTTTTTTTTTTTCTGATGAAAACATTTGAGATGTACTCTCTTAGCAACTTTCAAATATACAATACAGCAGTGTTAACTATAGTCACCATATTGTACGTTATATCCCCAGGACTTAATTATCTTATAACTGGAAGTTTGTGCCTTTTGCCACCTTCACTCATTTCCCCCACTCTCACCTCTGGCAACCACAAATCTATTCTCTGTATCTATGAGTTAAGTTTTTTTAGATTCCACATATAAGTGAAATAATACAGTATTTTTCTTTCTCTGATTTATTTCACTTAGCATAATACCTTCAAAGTCCATCTGTGTTGTCACAAATGACAGGATTTCCTTTTTTATGGCTGAAGAATATTCCATTGTATATACATACCACATCTTCTTTATCCATTCATCCATCAATGAGCACATAGGTTGTTTCCATATCTTGACTATGTAAATAATGCTGCAATGAACACGGGGTGCAGATATCTTTTTGAGATAGTGATTTAGTTTTTCTCGAATAAATACCCAGAAGTGAAATTGCTGGGTCACATGGTAGTTCTATTTTAAATTTTTTGAGGAACCTCCATACTGTTTTCCATAGGGGCTGCACAAATCTACATTCCCACCAACAATGCACAAGGGTTCCCTTTTCTCCACATCCTCACAAATATTTTCTTCCATTCAGTAGGTTGCCTTTTCATTTTGTGAGGGTTTCCCTTGTTATACAAAAGCTTTTTAGTTTGATTTAGTTCTACTTGTTTAATTTTGTTTTTCACCCTTGCTTTTGGTGTCAAATCCTGGGCAGAGGATTTGAACAGAGATTTCTCCAAAGAAAATACACAAATGGCCAAAGAGCACATGAAAAGATGCTCACCATCATCAGTCATCAGGGAGATGCAAATCAAAACCACAATGAGATACCACTTCACACCTATCCTAGGATGGTGAGGAAAAAAGTCAGATAACAAGTGTTGGTGAGGATATGGAAAAAATGGAACCCTTGTATATTACCTAATATGAAAGTAAAATGGTGCAGCCCCTTTGGAAAACAGTTTTGTAATTCCTTAAAATAGTAAAGAGTGTCACAATATGACTTAATTCCACTCCTAGGTCCATACCCAAGAGAAGTGAAAACAGACATACACACAAAAACTTGTACACAAATGTTCATAGCAGCTTTATTCACAATCGCAAAAAGCTGGAAACAACCCAAGTGTCCATCAATGGATGAATGGATCAACAAAATGTGGCATTATTCATACAATGGAATATCATTCAGCAATAAAAAGAATACAAGAATGAACCTTGAAAAAATTATGCTGAGTGAAAGAAGCCAGTCACAAAGGGCTATGTACAGTACTGTATGATTCCATTTATATGAAATGTCAAGAACAGGCAAATCCATAGAGGCAGAATGTTAGTGGTTTCCAGGAAACTGGGGAAGAGGAAAATGGGAAGTGACTGCTGTTGGTATGGGGTTCCTTTTTGGGGTGATGAAATGCTGTGGAATTAGTCATGATGATTGCACAACTCTGTGAATATACTAAAAACCCTGAATTGTATACTTTAAAAAGTTGAATTTTATGGTATGTAAATTATATCTCAAAAAAGCTGTTATAAAAGAAAACGCTTACTTCCTGACCTTGTATCAGATCATTTGTATTGATGAAGTGTCCAAAGTTCCCAAAATACTTGGATTGAAACTTACCTCAAACCTTATTTCCCATCTTTCCTCCTCATACTTTCTATTGTAATCTGTTGGTTTCTGAAATAATATAGTATTATTAATTAATAAAACCATCTTTATATAATATTGTTTTAAGGGACTTTCATATTTCATCCCCACAAAAACTGAGTGCATGACCTTGTTGACCTGTCAATTGTAACTAGTTTATTATAAGAGAGTGGGAGCTCTTACCTTTCCTTTGAAATGTTGACACTGAAGAGAACAACCAGAAGAGACTCAGTAATCTTTATAAAACCAGTTTAATAGATGGGACACCTTTTACACAAACACGGGGCATGCATGCGCACACGCACACACACACCACACCCCTCTGCCCAAAAGAAAGGGCTGGCAGTAAATAATATCAGTTGCTTTCTGAGAGAAGAGAGTAGTTTTCTATACTAAACTGAACACCCGATGTTTGGTTGTGTACAACACTAAAATGAATACTCAAAACCTAACAAGTGAACTGTAAGTCTAGAAATAAAAATATCTTGCTATATAAAATGTCAGTGTATTACTTAGGATGAATACCCTATTTCTGTAAAGTATTTATGGCAGCTTGCAATGTGAAACCATATCTATAACAGGCTAATTCTGTTTTTTAAAATATTAAAAACAGAAGCACAAGGTAACTAGAATGGACTATTTATTGAAGCTAAGCTTAAAATCTGGCTCTGAGTTTCTTGTAAGAAGGCAAAATGGGGAAAATGTTATAATATCAAATAAAAGGAAAAAACATTTCATCTGGGGAGAGAGTCCTTCTCTGCAGTGAATTCTATTAAGATTTTATAATTTACACCTCTATATTCAAACAACATTGGATAACATATGGGCTTCTCACTAGGTTTGAAGGTACAGAAACATTAATTGTTAAAGCAATTAAATGCAATTAATTAAATTAATGCATTTAATGCAATTAAAGTCCTTTTTAGGACATTTATAAAGCACGATATAGTATATTGCTTTCTCAATAAAGAATTTACAAATTCTTTTAGACTCTCTTAACATATCAGACATGTAGAACCATATTGAAGACCAAGGTGTAAAACAAAATATGACATTTTAACCAGAATTTGTTTTCTATAGTTTAGATTTTTATAGAAAAATAGCTCACTTACTTCTTTCAGTATTTCCTCAGAATGTTCAAAAGTACAATATTTATGGTGTGCCATAAAATAAGTAAGTGACATTCCATCAAAATAGAGATGAATAGATAATTTCCCCCATGGATTTTCAGGTAATTCCTATTTAAATTCAATAATGAAGATTATTACTATAAAAATACAATCTGTTTGAAGATTAAAATTTTATAGTTAGCAAAAATGAAATGAGATTTCTGACAATCATGGTATTACCAGTTTGACTAATGACTCATTTGATAAAATTGTCTTCCTGGTATTTTGGCAGGTTATGAAGCAGTACTTCTACTACCTGGGTTTATGTAAAATACATTTACATGTCCACAAGGTAGAGAGTTTCCTAGTTATTTACTAGAAAATAATTCACTATACATAATTTACTACACATCACCTTGAGATGATACTAATAATTTATACTAAGTAGAAGGAGAAAGAAAAGGTATGTTCAGGGGTAAAGAAATGTAGTTAAAAATCCCCAAATGGCAGGAATCAGAAGAAACTAACCACAGTCTAGAAGGAGTCATGATAATGGCTTTAAAACTCTTAAGTCCATTTATAATTATCAGGTGTTGAACATGTACATAGCTGATAAGCCTCACTTCTACTTGGTGCCACCTTAGTCCAAACTCATATCTCTACCGAGTTACTGTGATTGCCTTTCAGCAGATCTCCCTGCTTCTATCTTTTTCTGCTATCCAGTTTTTAACAGAGCAGAGTGAAAGTACTAGCCTGTGAGGTCAGATCACGTCAGTCCTTAGCTCAGACCCTCACATGCCACCTACGTCAGCTGGGAGCCGGAGCTCTCACGTCCCCTCCCCGTCTGGACTCTGCTGTCTGGGCTCCTTCTGCTCCAGCCACAGCGGCTTCCCGGCCATGCCCTGGACACTCGAGGCGTGCTCCTGCCTCGGAGCTCTTGCACTATTCTCCTAATATCTGCATGGCTTGTCCTCTCACCATTTTAAAGTCTTTACTCAAATCTTACCTTTACAGTGATGTCTTCCCTGACCACTATATTTAAAACGACACTCCTCCCCTGCCCCACCCCCCATCAGCCTTTCCTGCTTTATTTTCTTCCTAGCCCCTATCACTATCTACTACACCTTATGTTTTGTGTTTTTTTATTTTGTTTCGCACCGCTAAAATGGAAGCTCCACGGAGGCAGGAGTTCCCGACTACTCAGTTCACTGTTGCACCTCCAGCCCTTGCACAGAGCCCGGCACATTCGAGGCACTGAGTCAGGCTTTGTTATTAGTAGTGAAGGTGAGAGGAGAAAGTCTGGGGAAGGTTTGCCACGGCAGTAAGGGTTGCAGGGCACACACATTCACGGTTTCTGGGAAATTCGGCAGCCTTTAGTACTGCAAATTGTCCTCCCATGTTAAGCTAAGCAGTGAAGAAAGCTACCTTGATAAAGCAAAGAATTTCAATCTCTACCTTACATCTGTGACCTTCACAGAAGACAGGAGTAACCAGAGAGGGGCTCTTAGTACTAACATAAGCAGCATTAAAGCATCTCTATTTTCTTAGGTGGGTCTGTGGCTCTCTTTAGGTCTTTATGACCCTAGCATCACACCTTTCATACAGAAATACTTTCCTCACAGTTTTTATATCTTTCTACTTGAATCCTCAAACATAGCTGCAGATTAATATTAGCACCTCACTGCTCAGAAACCTCCAATGGGGCCCCAGTGACTGACCTCTACCTCTCTTAAATCCTATTCACCACTACTCTCCTCAGAAAACCTCTACTATTCTAGCCAAACAGTTATACCATTTCCTGAAAATGTGCCATGCTCGTTTCTGTCCCTCTGTGCCTACTTGTGCATTCCATTTCCCTGGTCAGGAGAACTTGACCACCTTTTCTGGAAGGGCGACCTCAATTCTCACCATCTCTAACTTCCTATTACACTTACTCTTTTCACCAGGCACTGGGCTCTCAGCACATTATTCTGTGGTGTGGAGTTTTAGGCTGATGTCTTGTGTCTGCTGTTTTACTTAGAGAATGTCTTTGAGGACATGGATTACCTGCATCTAACTCAGTGCTACACACGCTGTACCATCCTGAAAACCACTATATGTATTTATAAATATCTCTAATTCTTCGATACTGCTCCCTGTATCAACTAAGTTGTTAATAAAGATCTTCCAAATTACTGACTTGAATGTTTATGAAAGTTCTCAAGAACTTGCTCAAAGTTAGGCTTATTTACAATAAGCCTAGGAAGGAACCAAAGTGGTAACTTCTTGTATGTTAATGAGTAATTTACATTCACATAGGAACATTGCTCATCATAAACAATATCCCTCAAATTATGTTACCTATAACACTTTATGGCAAATAATTTAAATCAATGATAGATGCTTTACATACAAATTACCTTTATGTGAATTTCCACCTCTCTCTTTGAAAGCAGTTCCTGAAGGAGTTCTATTGCATCTGGTTGCCAGACATTCCCAACCTATTTGAGATTAATAAACTCAGATTCTTTCACACTTTCACAAAATAAGACAGAGCAGGAAGAAAATGAAGATACACAAAAGTAGCCATAAACATAACACTAGAGAGTGGTACAAAATATACAAGCAGTTTTCAGAGAATATCATAGGTATATGATTAAAATGATCTTAAGAAACTAATAATTTGTCTGAGATTTTCCCATAGTACTCTCTTAAAGCATTCTATGCTTTTAAAATATAAATCTAAATTAAAAAAAAAGCATCATAAAACTTAAAAAAAAAAAGACCAAAATGCCAGTGTGGTGCTTGTACAACGCCTACACTATGTATTTATTAAGGAGCAGAGATCGTTATATTTTATGTGTTAAGGAGGCTGACATGGCAAAGAATGGGGGCCAGCTGCCAATGAGGAGCCTCAGCGTCCCGCCAAGGCCACGTGAATGAGCCGTTTGGAAGGGGATCCTCTATCCAGTCAATCCTTTGATGACTGCACTTCTGGTGGACACCTTGACTGCAGTATCACAAGGGACCACAAGCCAAAACCACCAAGCTAAGCTGCTCCCAATCCCTGAGCCACAGAAACTGTATGAAATTTTTAAAAAGTTTACTGTTGATTTAGACCACTAAGTTTTAGTTTAATTTGTTCTGCAGCAAGAAATAACTATTATACCGCTCCTTATATGATTTCCAGCTTCAAATTTGTTGAAATTTTATTTGATGAATAACTAAATTTTTACAATTTTACTCTTTCCCATCTATGATGATATTATGTCTCTTCACTTATTCAGATGTTTTTATATCCTTCAGTATAATTTTGTAGTTTTCTTCATAAAAGCCCTTTAGCTGTCTTATTAAACTTTGTTGCAACTGAAAGGGATTTCATATTACATTCTACTTTATAAAAAATTATTGTTAATATAAAAACAATATTTAAAATTAATCATCCTACAAATTACTGATTACTCACAGGTATGGTATTATAGAGCTGACAAGGAATACAAAACTGGGGTGTATCGGGACATAGCAAAATAGGGTAAAGATGACACTGTGGAATCTTCTCAGTGAATCCGTGATCTAAATATTGTACCTGAAACAGGACAAATAAATTTATAATTAAAATTTACTACTAAAAACTAGAGGAGGGCCGGCCCTGTGGCTTGGTGGTTAAGTGCGCGCGCTGCGATGCTGGTGGCCCGGGTTCGGATCCCGGGTGCGCATCGAGGCGCCACTTCTCCGTTCATCCTGAGGCCGAGTCCCACATACAGCAACTAGAAGGATGTGCAGCTACGACATACAACTACCCACTGGGGCTTTGGGGGGAAAAAATAAAATAAATAAAATCTTTAAAAACTAGAGGAAAGAGGGACTCCCTGGTATTAAAAAAAAAAAAAAAAAAGACATACTAGAAAGATACCTAAATCTGGATTTGAAAAATCTCCAGGAAAAAAGCAACATTGTATTCCCTCATCCTATAGTGTATCAAACCTCATCAAAAGGTTTTCTTACACATATACCAAAGCCCTTTTGTTTAAACTAGGTCTTACTAGATTTACAAATTTCTTGAGAATAATCCACTTTCTCTGAGGATGATTTCTTAATCTTGTTTTGTTTCTCCAAGTATTTTCGAAGCACTGATTTATATTTAATAAAGGAGCATTTCTAAAATTCTCAGTACTCCTCAAACAGTTTCACAGTTTAGGAAACTCTGCATGCAATGTTTCCTTCTTGGAGAATCACATTGCATAATAAAGGCTCTGAGAAGTCTTGTAAGAAAGAAATTTGTTTTTATATCATCCAGTGTTCCTCAAACTTCTCTGTAAAATAACTTCCTAAAAAGACTTTATTTTTTTAGAGCCATTTTAGGTTCACAGCAAAACTGAGGAAGGTACAGAGATTTCCCTCATACCCTCTACCTCCCCCAACCAACCTCCCCAACTATCAACATCCTGCACCAAGAGTGGCAATTTGTCATCACCAATGAAATTACATAGACATTTCATAATCATCCCAAGCCCACAGCTCATATTAGGGGTCACTCTTGGTGGTGTACATCCTATGGGCGTGACAAATGTATAAAACATGTATCTACCTTTATAGTATCATATAGAACGTTTTCACTGCCCTAAAAATCCTCTGTGTTCTGCTTATTCATCCCTCCCTCCCCTCAACCCCTGGCAAGCACTTATCTTTTTACTGTCTCCATAGTTTTGCCTTTTCCAGAATGTCCTATAGTTGGAGTCATACAGTATGCAGCCTTTCCAGATTGGCTTCTTTTACTTAGCTATATGCATTTAGGGTTCCTCCATGTCTTTTCATGGCTTGATAGCTCATTTCTTTTTAGTGTTGAATAATATTCCCTTGTCCAGACGTACCAGTTTATTTATCCTTTCACCTACGTTAGGACATCTTGGTTGCTAACAAGTTTGGCAATTATGAATAAAGCTGCTTATACATCCGTGTGCAGGTTTTTGTTTGGACATAAATTTTCATCTCCCCTGGGTAAATACCAAGGAGAACAATTGCTGGATCCTATGGTGGGAGTATGTTTAGTTTTGTTAAGAAACTGCCCAACTGTCTTCCAAAGTTGGCTGCACCATTCTGCATTCCCAGCAATGCATGAGAGTTCCTGTTGCTCCATATCCTCACCAGCATCTGATGTTGTCAGTGTTCCAGATTTCGGCCATACCAATAGGCATGTAGTGGTATCTCATTGCTTTTTTTTTTTTTTTTTTTGTGAGGAGGACTAGCCCTGAGCTAACATCCGATGCCAATCCTCCCCTTTTTTCTTGAGGAAGATTGGCCCTGAGCTAACATCCGTACCCATCTTCCTCTACTCTACATGGGACGCCGCCACAACATGGCTTGACAAGCGGTGCATCAGTGCGCACCCGGGATCCGAACCTGCCAATGCTGGGCCACCAAAGTGGAGTGCATGCACATAACTGCTTGCGCCACCGGGCCGGCCCCTCACTGTTGTTTTAATTTGCATTTCCCTGATGACACACGATGTGGAGCATCTTTTCATATGCTTATTTGCCATCTGTATGTTTTCTTTGGTGAGGTGTCAGTTAAGGTCCTTTGCCCATTTTTTACTTGGGTTGTTTTCTTATTGTTGAGTTTTAAGAGTTCTTTGTATATTTTGGATAACAGTCCTTTATCAGATGTGTCCCTTGCAAATATTTCCTCCCATTGTGTGACTTGTCTTCTCATTCTCTTGACATTGTCTTTTGCAGAGGAGAAGTTTTTAATTTTAATGAAGTCCAGCTTATCCCTTATTTCTTTCATGGGTCATGTCTTTGGTGCTATATCTAAAAATTCATCACCATACCCAAGATCATCTAGGTTTTCTATGCTATCTTCCAGGAGTTTTATAGTTATGTGTTCTATATTTAGGTCTGTGATCCATTTTGCATTAATTTTTGTGAAGGGTATAAACTGTGTGTCTAGATTCATTTTTTTGCATGTAGACATCCATTTGTTGCAGCACCATTTGTTGAAAGACCATCTTGGCTCAGTTGTACTACCTTTGCTCCTTTGTCAAAGATCAGTTGACTATATTTATGTGGGTCTGTTTCTGGACACTCTGTTCTGTTCCGTTGAACTATTTGTCTTTTGTTTTGCAATACTACACTCTCTTGATTTCCATAGTTGTAGTAAGTCTTGCAGTCAGGTAGTGTCAGTCCTCTGACTTTGTTCTTCTCCTTCAATATTAGTTGGCTATTCTGGGTATTTTGCCTTTCCATATAAACTTTAGAATCAGTTTGTTGATATCCACAAAATAACTTGCTGGGATTCTGACTGGGATTGCACTGAATCTATCAATCAAGTTGGGAAGAACTGCAATCTTGACAATATTGAGTCTTCCTATCCATGAACATGGAATGTCTCTCCATTTATTTTGTTCTTTGATTTCAATCATCAGAGTTTTGTAGTTTTCTTCACATAGACCTTGTACATATTTTGTTATATTTATACATAAGTATTTCATTTTGGGGGGGGGCTAATGTAAATGGTATTGTGTTTTTAATTTCAAATACCACTTATTCATTGCTGGTATATGGGAAAGGGACTGATTTTTGTATATTAACCTTGTGTCCTGCAATCTTGCTATAATTGCTTACTAGTTCCAGAAGTTTTCTGTTGATTCTTCTGCATTTTTTACACAGATGAAGGTGTCATCTGTAAACAAAGACAATTTTATTTTTTCCTTCCCCATCTGTATACCTTTTATTTCCTGTTTTTGTCTTATTGCATCAGTTAGTACTTCCAGTATGACTGAAAAGGAGTGCTGGGAAGGGACATCCTTGCCTTGCTCCTGATCTTAGTTGGAAAGCTTTGAGTTTTCTCACCTTTAAATATGATGTTAGCCATAGGGTTTTTTTAATAGATAATTTTTATCAAGTTGAGGAAGTTCCCCTTTATTCCCAAGTTTACTGAGAGTTTTTGTTTTTTAATAATAATTTTAAAAAATTTTTTGTTTATTGCAGTAACACTGGTTTATAACATTGTATAAATTTCAGGGGTACATCATTATACTTCTATTTCTGCATAGGATTACATCATGTTCACCACCCAAACACTAATTACAACCCATCACCACACACATGTGCTGAATTATCCCTTTTGCCCTCCTCCCTCCCCCATTCCCCTCTGGTAACCACCAATCCAATCTGTCTCTATGTGTTTGTTCGTTGTTGTTATTATCTACCACTTAATGAGTGAGATCATACGGTATTTGACCTTCTCCCTCTGACTTATTTCACTTTGCATAATACCCTCAATGTCCATCCATGTTGTCACAAATGGCTGGATTTCATTGTTTCTTATGGCTGAGTAGTATTCCATTGTGTATATATACCACATCGTCTTTATCCATTCGTCCCTTGATGGGCACTTAGGTTGCTTCCAAGTCTTGGCTATTGTGAATAACGCTGCAATGAACACAGGGGTGCATGTATCTTCACGTATTGGTGTTTTCAAGTTCTTTGGATAAATACCCAGCAGTGGAATAGCTGGATCATATGGTAGTTCTATCCTTAATTTTTTGAGGAATCTCCATATTGCCTTCCATAGTGGCTGCACCAGTTTGCACTCCCACTAGCAGTGTATGAGAGTTCCCTTCTCTCCATGTCATCTCCACACTTGTTGTTTCCTGTCTTGTTAATTATAGCCATTCTGACGGGCGTGAGATGATATCTCATTGTAGTTTTGATTTGCATTTCCCTGATAGTTAATGATGCTGAACATCTTTTCATGTGCCTGTTGGCCATCTGTATATCTTCTTTGGAGAAATGTCTGTTCAGGTCTTTTGCCCATTTTTTAATTGGGTTGTTAGTTTTTCTGTTGTTGAGATGCATGAGTTCTTTATATATTTTGGAGATTAACCCCTTATCAGATGTATGGTTTGCAAATATCTTCTCCCAATTCTTAGGTTGTCTTTTCATTTTGTTGATGGTTTCCTTTGCTGTGCAGAAGGTTTTTAGTTTGATGTAGTCCCATTTGTTTATTTTTTTCTATTGTTTCTCTTGCCTGGTCAGACATGGTGCTTGAAAATATATTGCTAAGACTGATGTCGAAGAGCATACTGCCTATGTTTTCTTCTAGCAGTTTCACAGTTTCAGGTCTTACATTCAAGTCTTTAATCCATTTGGAGTTAATTTTTGTGTAGTGTGTAAGGTAAGGGTCTACTTTCATTTTTTTGCATGTGGCTGTCCAGTTTTCCCAACACCATTTGTTGAAGAGACTTTCTTTTCTCCATTGTATGTTCTTGGCTTCTACTGAGAGTTTTAAATCACGAATGGGTGTTGGATCTTCTCAACTGCTTTTTCTGCATCTATTGATATGATCGTATGATTTTCCTTTTTAACTCTGTTGATGTGATGCATTACACTAACTGATTTTCAAATGTTAAATCACCCTTGTATACCTGGGATCTCATTTGGTCATGGTGTATAATTCATTTTATATATTGTTGGATTTGATTTGCTAATACTTTGCTGAAGATTTTTGCATCTATGTTCCTGAGAGATATTGGTCTGTAGTTTTCTTTTCTTATGATGTCTTTGTCTGTTTTTGGTATTAGGGTAATGCTGGCCACATAGAATCAGGAAGTATTCCCTCTGCTTCTATCTTCTGAAAGAGACTGTAGAGAACTGGTAAAATATCTTCCTTAAATGTTTGGTAGAATTCACTAGTGAACCCATCTCGGCCTGGTGGTTTTTGTTTTGGAAGATTATCAATTATTGATTCAATTTCTTTAATAGATATTGGCTTCCTCAGATTGTCTATTTCTTCTTGTGTGAGTTTTGGCAGATTGCGGCCTTTAAGGGATTTGTCCATTTCATCTAGATTATCACATTTGTGGGCATACAGTGGTTCATAATATTCCTTTACTCTCTTTTAATGTTCATAGGATCTGTAGTGATATGCCATCCTTCATTTCTGATATTAGTAATTCATGTCCTCTTTTTTCTTAATTAGCCAGGCTAGAGGCTTATCAATTTTATCTTTTATCTTTTCAAAGAACCAGCTTTTAATCTCTTTGATTTTTGTTCTTGATTTCCTGTTTTCAATTTCATTGATTTCTGCTAATTCTTATTACTTCTTTTCTTCTGTTTATTTTGAATTTTTTCTTTTTCCAGTTATCCGGATAATTGACTTTAGATTTCTCTTCTTTTCTAACATATGCATTCAATGCTATAAATTTCCCTCTAAGTACTGCTTTAGGTGCATCTCATAAATTTTAATAAGTTGTGTTTTCATTTTCATTTACTTCAAAACATTTTAAAATTTCTCTTGAGATTTCTTCCTTGACCCATGTGTTATTGAGATACCAATTATATCTAGTTGATTGGTGATGATGTTGAATTCAACTACGTCCTTACTGATTTTCTGCCTACTGGATCTGTTCATTTCTGACAGAAGGTTGCTGAACTCTCCAACTATGATAGTGGATGCATCTACTGCTCCTTACAATTCTATTAGTTTTTGCCTCATGTGGTTTGATTCTCTGTTTTTAAGTGCATACACAATAAGAACCATTATGTCTTCTTGGAAAACTGACCGCTTTATCACTATGCAATGCTCTTCTTTTTCCTTGATAACTTTCCTTGCTTTGAGGTTTGCGCCATTTGAAATTATCATAGCTACTTCTACTTTCTTTTGATCAGTGTTATCATGGAATATTTTTCTCTATCCATTTACTATTTTTTTCAATTATTTTATTGAAATCATAAAGGTTTATAACATTGTGTAATTTGGGGTGTACATTATTTATCAATTTCTGCATAGAGTGCATTGTGCTCACCACCAGTAGTCTAATTTTTATCCATCACCATACATATATGCCCCTTTACTGCTTTTGCCCACTTTCAACCCCCTTCCCCTCTGGTAACCACTAATCTGTTCTCTTTGTCCATGTGTTTGTTTATCTTACACATATGAGTGAAATCATGCAGTATTTGTCTTTCTCTATCTGGCTTACTTTCCTTAACATCATACCCTCAAGGTCCATCCATATTATCGCAAATGGGACAATTTTGTCATTTTTATGGCTGAGTAGTATTCCATTGTGTATATATACCACATTTTCTTTATCCATTCATCCGTAGCAGGGCACTTGTGTTGCTTCCATGTTTTGGCTAATGTGAATAATGCTGCAATGAACATAGGGTTGCATAAATCTCTTTGGATTGTTGATTTCAAGTTCTTTGAATAAATACCCAGTAGTGTGACAGCTGGAATGTACAGTATTTCTATTTTTAATTTTCTGAGAAATCTTCATACTGTTTTCCATGTGGCCACACCAGTTTGCATTCTTACCAACAATATATAAGGGCTCCCTTTTCTCCACATCCTCTCTAACATTTGTTATTTTTTGTCTTAGTAATTATAGCCATTCTGACAGGTGTAAGGTGATATCTAATTGTAGCTTTGATTTGCATTTCCCTAATAATTAGTGATGCTGAACATCTTTTCATGTGTCCATTAGCCATCTGTATATCTTATTTGGACAAATATCTGTTAATATCCCATGCCCATTTTTTCTTTTGTGTGAGGAAGACTCGCCCCAAGCTAACATCTGTTGTCAGTCTTCCTCTTTTTGATTGAGGAAGATTGTCCCTGAGCTAACACTGGTGCCAATCTTCCTCTATTTTGTATGTGGGACAGCACCACAGCATGGCTTGATGAGCAGTGTGTAGGTTGGTCTGTGCCCAGGATCCGAACCCACGAACCCCAGGCTGCCAAAGCAGAGTGTGCAAACTTAACCACTACGACACTGGGCTGGTCCCATCCTCTGCCCATTTTTTGATTGGGTTGTTTGTTTTCTTGTTATTGAGTTGTGTGAGTTCTCTCTATATTTTGGAAATTAACCCCTTGTCAGATACATGATTTGCAAATATTTTGTCAGTTGGTGAACTGTCTTTTCGTTTTGTTCATGGTTTCCTTTGCCTTGTAGGAGCATTTCAGTTTGATGTAGTCCCATTTATTTTTTCTTCTGTTTCCCCTGCCTGAGTAGACATGGTATTTGAAAAGATGCTGCTAAGACCAATGTCAAACAGCACACTGCCTATATTTTCTTCTAGGAGTTTTATAGTTTCAGGTCTTACATTCAAGTCTTTGATGCATTTTGAGTTAATTTTTGTGTATGGTGAAAGACAACGGTCTACTTTCATTCTCTTGCATGTGGCTGGCCAGTTTTCCCAGCACCATTTATTGAAGAGACTTTCTTTCCTCCGTTGTATGTTCTTGGCTCCTTTGTCAAAGATTAACTAACCAAAGATGTGTGGTTTTATTTCTGGGCTTTCACTTCTGTTCTACTGATCTGTGTGTCTGTTTTTGTGCCAGTACCATGCTGCTTTGATTACTATAGCTTTGTAGCATATTTTGAAGCCAGGGATTGTGATACCTCCAGCTTTGTTCTTTTTTCTCAGGATTGCTTTGGCTATTTGAGGTCTTTTGTCATTCCATATAAATTTTAGGATTCTTTGTTCTATTTCCGTAAAGAATGTCATTGGGATTCTGAATGGGATTGCAATGAATCTGTAGATTGCTTTAGGGAATATGGACATTTTAACTATGTTTATTCTTCCAATCCATGAGCATGGAATATCTTTCCATTTCTTTATATCTTCTTTGATTTCTTTCAATAATGTCTTATAGTTTTCAGAGTTTAGATCTTTCACCTCCTTGGTTCAATTTATTCCTAGATATTTTATTCTTTCTGTTGCAAATGTAAATGGGATTGTATTTTTGACTTCTCTTTATGCTAGTACGTTATTAGTGTATAGAAATGCAGCTGATTTTCATAAGTTGATTTTGTACCCTGCAACTCTGCTGTAGTTGTTGATTATTTCTAATAGATTTCTTGTGGATTCTGAATAGATTCTGAGGGATTGTCAATTTTGTTTATCTTCTCAAAGAACCAGCTCTTACTTCCACTGATCCTTTCTATTGTTTTTTTAGTTTCTATTTCATTTATTTATGCTGTAGTTTTTATATTTCCTTCTTTCTGCTGACTTTGGGCTTTGTTTGTTCTTCTTCTTCTATTATTGTTATGTGTAGTTTAAGATTACTTACTTGATATTTTTCTTGTTTATTGAGATGGGCCTGTATTGCTATGAATTTCCCTCTTATAACTGGTTTTGCTGTATCCCACAGGAGTTGGTATCTTGCATTTTCATTTTCATTTGTCTCCAGGTACTTTGTAATTTCTTCATTGATCCAGTGGTTGGTCAGTAGCATGTTGTTTGTTCTCCACATATTTTTGACTTTCCCACCTTTTTTCTTGTAGTTGATTTCTAGTTTCATAGCACTGTAGTTAGAAAAGATGCTTGATATGATTTCAATCTTAAATTTATTGAGGCTTGCCTTGTTTCCCAACATACAGTCTATCTTTGAGAATGTTCCATGTGTACTTGTGAAGAACGTGTATTCTGCTGTTTTTGGATGGAATGCTGTCCATATATCTATTAAGTCCATCTGATCAAGTGTTTCATTTAAATCCACTATTTCCTTGTTGAATATCTGTCTGGATGATTTACCCATTGATGTAAATGTGGTGTGAGGTCCCCTACTATTATTGTGTTGTTGTAAATTTCTCCCTTTACGTCTGTTAATAGTTGCTTTACATACTTTGGTGCTCCTGTTAGGTGCCTATATATAAGTTTTATGTCCTCTTGGTGGAAAGTCCCTTTCATCATTATATACTGCCCCTCTTTGTCTCTCATTGTCTTTTTTATCTTGAAGTCTTTTTGTCTGATATAAGTATGGCAACATCTGCTTTCTTTTGTTTGCCATTTGCTTGGAGTATTGTCTTTCATCCTTTCACCCTGAGCCTATGTTTGCCTTTAGAGCTGAGATGTGTCTCCTGGGGGCAGCAAATTGTTGGGTCTTGTTTTCTAATCCATCCAGCACTCTGAATCTTTTGATTGGAGAATTCAACCCACTTACATTTAGAGTGATTACTGATATATGAGGGCTTAATACTGCCATTTTATCTCTTGTCTTCCAGTTGTTCTGTATTTTCATTGTTTCCCTTCCTTTGTATTTCCAACTGCCATTTCAGTTTAGTGGTTTTCTGTGGAGGTTTTCTCAGTTTTCTCTTTTTTAATGAATTGTAGCTCTGCTCTGATTTTTTGTTTAGTGGTTACCGTGAGGTTTGTATGAAAGATCTCGTAGATGAGACAGTCCATTTTCTGTTAACCTCTTATCTCTATTAGCATAAGCAGGTCCCATCCCTTTCCTCTTCCACTTCTGAGTTACTGTTGTCAGAAATTATTCCGTTTTGTGTTGTCAGTCTGTGACTAAGTTGAAGTATTGATAGTTACTTTTGATGCTTTCCTCCCCTTTATCTTTTAAGTTATAATTTGTTGCAATTTTAAGTTATAATTAAGTATTTTCTACCCTGTTCTGAAAGAGAGCTAAAGCTTTCTGATTTTGTCTGTCTATTCATCTCCTTGCTCAAAGCTTTGTGAACCTTTGCCTTTTTGTTTCGGGTATGAGGGCTTCCTTCAACATTGCTTGTAAGGGAGGTCTAGTGGCAATGAACTCCCTCAGCTTTTGTTTGTCTGGGAAAGCTTTCATTTCTCCATCATATTTGAAGGATAATTTCCCTGGACAGAGTATTCTTAGTTGACAGTTTTTGTCCCTCAGTATTTTGAATATATCATTCCATTCTCTCACAGCCTGTAAGGTTTCTGCCAAGAAATTTGCTGAAAGCCTGATGGGGGTTCCTTTGTAGGTTATTTTCTTCTGCCTTGCTGCCCTCAATATTTTTTCTTTTTCTTTTTCTTTTTTTTTGGTGAGGAAGACCACCTCTGAAATAACATCCATTGCCAATCCACCTTTTTGCTGAGGAAGATTGGCCCTGGGCTAACATCTGTGCCCATCTTCCTCTACTTTACATGGGACATGGCCACAGCATGGCTTGACAAGCAGTGCGTTGGTCTGCGCCTGGGATGGAACCTGTGAACTCCGGGCCGCCGAAGCGGAGCACACAAACTTAACTGCTGCACCACTGGGCTGGCCCAATGTTTTTTCTTTATGGTTGACTTTTGCCAGTTTTACTATTATATGCCTTGGGGAAGGTCTTTTAGCACTGATGTAATTAGAAGTTCTATTGGCTTCATGTACTTTTAAGTCCAGTTCCTTCCCCAGATGTGGAAAGTTCTCAGCTACTATTTCTTTGAACAAGCTCTCTGCTCCTTTCTCCCCCTCTTCTCCATCTGGAATACCTATAATCCTTACATTGCTTTCCCTAATTGAGTTGGATATTTCTTGAAGAATTCCTTCATTTTTTAAAAATCTTAATTCTCTCTCCTGCTCCACCTGCAGCCTTTCTATATTTCCATCTCTAAATCACTCATTCTTTCCTCCATAACATCAGTTCTATTTTTTAAGGATTATCTTTTTTTTTTTTTGTGAGGAAGATCAGCCCTGAGCTAACATCCATGCTAATCCTCCTCTCTCTTCCCCACCCCCCAAAGCCCCAGTAGATAGCTGTATGTCATAGTTGCACATCATTCCAGTTGTTCTATGTGGGATGCAGCCTCAGCATGGCTGGAGAAGCAGTGCATCGGTGCGCGCCCGGGATCCCAACCTGGGCCACCAGTAGTGGAGCATGCGCACTTAACCACTAAGCCACGGAGCTGGCCCTAGATTATCTTTTATCTCATTAATTGTGTTCTTCATATCCAGAATTTCTGCTTGTTTTTTTTTAATAGTTTCAATTTCTTTGGTGAAGTACTCCTTCTTCTCATAATTTTATTCCTGAGCTCATTGAACTGTCTTTCTCAGTTTTCTTGTAACTTGTTGAGTTTCTTTATGACAGCTATTTTGAATTCTCTGTCATTTAGACTGTAAATTTCTGTGACTTCAGGGTTGGTTTCTGGAGATTTGTCATTTTCCTTTTGCTCTGAATTTTTGCTCTGAATTTTGCATGAGGGGAGTGCTCATGGTGTGTGATGAACTAATCTTTTGCCAGCACATTTGTGGTAGCATCAGGTCACAGATTCCACCTGCTACTGCTGGGGGGGAGAAGGAGCTGTGTTTCTGACCCCACCCTGTCTGCTGCAAGTTGTGCGGGTATGGTGGGTGCTCCCCCCGGCCAGGAAAGCGTTCACACATGGCTAAAAGCTGCCCTCACACTGAGGCGCATTCCCACTTGTGGGGCCACAGTGGTACTGTGGGTGCTCGTGCCGGCCAGGGAAGCATTCACGTGTATGCATGTACCTGCTGCCACCTCTTCTAACAGTCGCGCTGGCTGCTGTGCTGGTGGGCGGGGCTTCTTCTTGGGGTCTGACCCTGGGCCACTCATTGGGACCACAGCGGCAGGGTGGGCTCTCTCACTGGCTGGGAAACTGTTCACCTGTGGGCCCAGGGCCGTGGTGGTGACCGCTGCCACTGGCCATTCCCACAGCCACACCGAGGTGCGTTCACACTTTCGGGGCTGCAGTGGTACTATGGGCACTCACATCAGCTGGGAAAGCATTCAGACACGCACACAGGACTGCCAGGAAGGGTAGGGGAGTGCTCACTTATCTCCACCACTTCCTGGGGACCCAGCCCATCCACCTTCAGATGTATAGCTGCGTGGGTCTCTCAGGCATCCTGTTGTGCTGTGTGCACATCCTCTATTGGTCAATGAATGTGCATTTAGTTGCAGTTCAAAGGGGAAGAGATAAAGGGAACAGCTCACTCCACCAGGTTGCTGACATCACTCTATGTCCATTTACTTTCAACCTATACGTGTCATATTAAAAATGGGTTTCTTCTAGACAACATATAGTTGGGTGTTGTTTTTTGATCCACTCTGACAATATCTGTCTTTTAATTGCTACATTTACACCGTTGACCTTCAAAGTGATTATTGATATAGTTGGATTAATATCTAACATATTTGTTTCTGTTTTCTATTTGTTGCTCTTGTTCATTGTTCTTATTTTTGCTTTCCACTGTTTTCTGCCTCTTGTGGTTTTAATTAAGCACTTTATATGATTTCATTTTCTCTTTTTAGCATATCAGTTATAGTTTTTTTAAAACTTTTTTTTTGTGGTTTCCCTACAGGTTGCAATATACATTTATAACAAATCCAAGTCCACTTTCAAATAACACTATATGACTTCACAGGTAGTGTGAGTACCTTATAATAACAAAATAATCCTAATTCCTCTTTTCTATCCCTTGTATCATTGTCATTCATTTCACTTACATATAAGCATATATATAGGACATATACATAAGCGTATGTAATTGAGTACATTGTTATTATTACTTTGAATAAACTATTATGCTAGATTAATTAAGAATAAGAAAAATAAAAGTTTTATTTTATCTTCACTTATTCCTTCTTCAATGCTCTTCTTTAAATAGATCTGAGTTTCTGACTGATATTATTTTCTCTTTCTCTAAAGAATTTGTTTTAAGGCAGGTCTACTGGCAACAAATTCAGTTTTTGTTTGTCTGAGAAAGTCTTTCTCTCTCCTTCAGTTTTGAAGGGTAATTTCATGGGGTACAGATTTCTAGGCTGGTGGGTTTTCTCCCCTCAAGATTTTAAATATTTCCATCCACTCTCTTCCTGCTTGCTTGGTTTCTCAGGAGAAGCTGGATATAACTCTTATTTTTGTTCCTCTACAGGTGAGGTGCTTTTTTTCCTCTGGCTTCTTTCAGGATTTTTCCTTTGACTTTTTCTCATTTGAAATATGCTTAGATGTGGGTTTTTTTTTTTTCTGCATTTATCCTATTTAGTGTTCTTAGAGCTCCTGGATCTGTGGTTTGGTGTCTAACATTAATTTGGGGAAATTCTTGTCATAATTAATTCAAATATTTCTTCATCTTTTCTCTCTTTCTTCTCCTTCTGGTATTCTCGTTATCCATATGTTATACCTTTTTAATTCGTCCCAGCGTCCTCGGGTATTTGGTTCTGTGTTTTTCAGTTTTTGTTCTCTTTTCTTTTCAGTTTTAGAGGTTTATATTGATATATCCTCTAGTTCAGAGATTCTTCCCTCAGCTGTGTCCAGTCTATTAATAAGCCCATCAAAGGCATTCTTCATTTCTGTTAGTGTTTTTGATTCCTACATTTCTTTTCAATTCTTTCTTAGTATTTCTATCTCTCTGCTTACATTGCCCATCTGTTCTTGCAGGCTATCTACTTTATCTGTTAGGGCCCTTGGCATATTAATCATAGTTGTTTTAAATTCCTGATGTGGCAATTCCAACATTCCTGCCATGTCTGGTTCTGATGCTTGCTCTGTCCCTTCAAATTGTATTTTTTGCCTTTTTCTATGCCTTGTAATTTTTTATTTTTCTAAAAATTTAATTTTTAAATTTAGATATAATTGACATAAAACATCATATTAGTTTTAGGTGTACAACATAATAATTTGATTTTTGTATATACTGCAAAATGATCACAACAATGAGTCTAGTTAATATCCATCACCTTACACAGTTACAATTTTTTTTCTTATGATAAAAACTTAGTATCTACTCTCTTAACAACTTTCAAATAGACAATACGGTAGTATTAACTATAGTCACTATGCTGTACATTACAACCCCAGGACTTATTTATTTTATAGCTGCAAGTTTGTACTTTTCAACCCCCTTCACCCATTTCAGCCACCCCAACCCCACTGCCTCTGGCAACAACCAATCTGTTCTCTGTATCCATGAGGCTCAGTTTTTGTCATTGTCATTGTTTTTTAGATTCCACATATAAGATCATACAGTATTTGTCTTTCTCTGTCTGACATTTCATTAGCATAATGCCCTCAAGGTCTATCCATGTTGTCACAAATGGCAAGATTTCATTCTTTTTTATGTCTGAATAATATTCCATTATACACACACACACGCATTTTCTTTATCCATTCATCCATTGATAGACACTTAAGTTGCTTCCATAGCTTGGCTACTGTAAATAATGCTGCAATGAATATGGGGGTGCATATATCTTCTCAAGTTAGTGTTTTCATTTTCTTCAGATAAATACCCAGAAGTGTAATTGCTAGATCATATAGTAGTTCTCATTTTAATTTTCTGAAGAACCTCCATATTGTTTTCCACAGTGGCTGCACCAGTTTACATTCCCACTAATAGGGCATAAGCGTTCCCTTTTCTCCACATCCTCACCAACACTTGTTATTGTCTTTTTGATAACAGCCATTTTAACAGGTGTGAGGTGATAGCTCATTGTGGTTTTGATTTGCATTTCCCTGAAGATTAGTGATGTTGAGCACCTTTTCACCTGTGGCCATCTGTATGTCTTTGGAAAAACGTCTGTTCAGTTCCTCTGTCCATCTTTTAATTGGATTTTTTTTTTTTTTTGCTACTAAGTTGTATGGATTCTTTATATATTTTGGATATTAACCCCTTATCAGATATGTGATTTGCAAATAACTTCTCCCATTCAGTCAACTACCTTTTCATTTTGTTGATGGTTTCCTTTGCTGTGTAGAAGCTTTTTAGTTTGATGTAGTTTCACTTGTTTATTTTTGCTTTTGTCGCCTTTGCTTATTGGCAAGACCTGTGTCAAGGAGCTTACCGCCTATGTTTTCTTCTAGGAGTCTATGGTTTCAGGTCTTATGTTCAAGTTTTTAATCAAGTTTGAGTTAATTTTTGTGTATGGTGTAAGATAGTGGTCCAGTTTCATTCTTTTTCATGTGGCTGTCCAGTTTTCCCAACACCATTTATTGAAGAGACTGTCCTATTTCCATTGTATATTCTTGGCTCCTTTCTCCTAAATTAATTGACCATATATGCATGGGCTTATTTCTGGGCTCTCTATTCTGTTCCATTGATCTACGTTTCTGCTTTTTCACACCATTTTGACTGTAACTTTTTTCTTGATAGCCAGATGATGTACTGTGTAAAAGGAACTGCTATAAATAGGCCTTTAGTAATGTGGTAGTGAGATGTGGGGAGAGGGGAAGCGTTCTGCAGTCCTACGATTAGGTCTCAGTCTTTTAGTGAGCCTATGCCTCTGGACTGTGAACTTCACAAGTGTTTCTGTTTTTTGTTCTTCCCCCTTAGGTGGGAGAGGATGAATAGAGCGGGCAGGAGTTGGGTATTTCCTTTCTCCCATGTGAAAGGCCAGAGTTAACTGGAATTGGGTAGTTTCCTTTCTCACAGGTCAGTTAGGTTCTGATAATACAACCCCAGCTGCTTAGGCCCTGGTTAGAGTTTCTCCTGAGGGCAGGACTTGTTAAGAAAAACAGAATGCTCTGGCATGTTTCAAAATAGCTCCTTTACCTCTTCCCCTGCCGGAAGCATCTCTGATATTTACTGTGAGAACCAGGTAGAGCTCCTGGAGGTAAATCTCACAGAACTGTGGGAGGCGTTCCTACGACTGGGTCCCCGTGGGGTTTTTAACTCTCAGAGTTGTCCACACTGAGCCTTCAGCAATTCCTCAATTATAGTTCCAGTCACGAAGTCTCTGCTCCCATAAGCTGTGACTCCCTATATTCACCTTACTCTCTAATCATTGCGGCAGTGGTTTGCCCTGTGTACTACCTCTCTTATGGATCCAAGAAGAGTTGTTGACTTTTTCAGTCTGTTCAGCTTTTTTACTTGTTAGGATGGGGTGGTGACTTCTAAGCTCCTTACATGTGGAACCAGAAACAAGAAGTCCTAAACAACTTCTAAATTATAGTAAGAATAAGGAATGTCAACAAGATGGGCCGGCCCCGTGGCTTAGCGGTTAAGTGCGCGCTCCGCTACTGGTGGCCCGGGTTCGGGGCCTGGGTTCGGATCCTGGGCGCACACTGACGCACTGCTTCTCCGGTCATGCTGAGGCCGTGTCCCACATACAGCAACCAGAAGGATGTGCAACTATGACATACAACTGTCTACTGGGGCTTTGGGGGAAAAAAAAAGGAGGAGGATTGGCAATAGATGTTAGCTCAGAGCCGATCTTCCTCAGCAAAAAGAGGAGGATTAGCATGGATGTTAGCTCAGGGCTGATCTTCCTCACAAAAAAAAAAAAAAAAAGGAATGTCAACAAGTATTTTTTGGCCCCAACTTATGAAATTAAGATATCACTGTTTAATTGGGTTGGCTTGGCAATCAGCATTTTTAAAAAATAAAACAGAATTGAATAAAAAATATGAGTACACTAAAGATAGCTAGGGTGAGTATGGTTTCACGTAATGTTTATTTCTTTTTTTTTTAATTTTTTGTTTATTGCAGTAACATTGGTTTATAACATTGTATAAATTTCAGGTGTACATCATTATACTTCTATTTCTGCATAGACTACATCATGTTCACCATCGAAATACTAATTACAACCCATCATCACACACATTGCTGAATTATCCCTTTTGCCCTCCTCCCTCCCCCCTTTCCCCTCTGGTAACTACCAATCCAATCTCTGTCTCTATGTGTTTGTTTATTGTTGTTATTATCTACTACTTAATGAAGGAAATCATACAGTATTTGACCTTCTCCCTCTGACTTATTTCACTTTGCATAATACCCTCAATGTCCACCCATGTTGTCACAAATGGTGGATTTCATCATATTTCTTAATGTGGATCATAGGATAAACTTGGAAAGATATCAGGCTAAGGAATGAAAGTAAGTAATTTACACTTGAAATGTAAAATGACCATAGGAAAAAATAAAAAGTGAATAATAAATATCAAAATAATATTAAAATACTTTTAAATAAATTTTAAAAACAGAGATATTAGCATGAGAAAAAATAAAGTTCACCACCATCTTATATATTTGGATTCCATATATGTAAAGTTCATGAATTATAACTTAATGAAAATTGAATTTCAGTTTACTTTTGTACTAAAAAAGAAAAATCGTTATCTGAACAACTCAAATGTATGCAAAAATAGACTCATTTGCAAATAAACACATGAATCTGTTAAGTATCCATATGCTTAAACATTCACCCAAAATTTGAAACCATTTTACTTCTATTAAAACCATTTAAAGCTTCTAGTCCAGCAGAAATGGCACAAGAGATCAGAAATTTAGGAATCAAATGCTTGGATATGAATTCCAGCATCACCACCCACTGATAGGGTGACCTTGGGCACATCACTGAACCTAAATTTTAATTTTCTTATTAGTAAAATGGGAATAATAGCCTATATCTATGACAGTTGGAAACAAATTATAAACTATGAACACACATATGTGAAAAAAACTTAAAAACCTCAAGTGCTATGTAATTGTCAGGTATCATCATCAAACAGATAATAAACCTGTGCAAGCAGAAACAGACTGTCTCCTTCATTTTCCCTCCTGTCCTAACACTAAAATTTTCAAGTGCTGAATGTCTCATGATTTCATTGTTTTACTTAAATTGTAAATGAAGGTATCCATAGTATTTTTACATACACATTTTTTCAAATCATGCAGCTCTTTCTGAAGATTTTGCATGAAACTCAAGTACTGTGATAGTATTCTGGAAAGGTAAATTAGCCCTTATGCTATAAGGATACATTAGCTGGGCCATAAAAAAATTGGCTAATTTGTAAACAAATTTCCAGTATGTAATATACTGGAAAACAAGTTGTTTTACTTAACACCATGTATATAACAGGGCTGCCAATCACAAAAAAGGAGTACCATTAAAGTACCAGTGGCCAAATCCCTATCTGGACATATTTTTCGGTTATTCAGCTTAATAAATACATTTGAAAATAAACAGAAAAATTCTTATTTCAAACAAACATGTAATGCATCTGACTGGTCTTCCTACAGGACTGAACTCTTAAAAGATGTTTTAATCAAACTTTCATGTATTTAGATTCAAAGCACCACTTAATGTCACAGCATTTAGCCTTAAAATAGTCACAAAATATCAGACTCACCCTGATGGTGCCGCCAATGACTTCCATTACCTTGCCTCGATACCACAGAGTATCTGATCCTCTTACTGCACAGGCTTCTCCTTTTTTCCAGAAATAAGGCTCCAAAAGACCAAGGCATTTTAAATTCCTCTGAATTTCATTCATCATTTTTATTAGTTCAAATTCTGAAAAAATTATTAAACATAAAAAACATTTAGGAAAAATTCCCTACCGTTTTCAAATGAAGTTATCACCAACCTTTAATAATCTCATCACTTGGATATTATAAGGAATTAAAAATCAGTCCCCACATAACAGAGCTTTAATAAAAATCTAATTCAGGGGCCGGCCCAGTGGTGTAGTGGTTAAGTTCACGCACTCCGCTTCAGAGGCCCAGGTTTGCAGGTTCGGATCCTGGGCACAGACCTACACCATTCATCAAGCCACACTGTGGCGGTAAGCAGTATACAGAATAAAGATGTGCACAGATATTAGCTTAGGGCCACTCTTCCTCAAGGAAAAAGAGGAAGATTGGCAACAGGTGTTAGCTCAGGGCCAATCTTCCTCACCAAAAAAAAAAAAAAATCTAATTCAGTCAGCAGCTTCTATATGTTTCAAAACATACTAGTGACTAACAGCATGTAAGCAATTATTCTGATCTCTGGTTATAAATGCAAGCATTACATTGGGAGTGCAAGAATCATTAAAAGCTCTAACACATACCACATAGCCTAATATAAAAGAACTACCGCTTTAAGATAATGTCATTTTGACAGCACACCTAAGTAAAATAGAACACAAGTTATGTTACTTGATGCTTAGATACAGCAGAATGCTGAGGATTCATAAAATCAAAATCCTAATGTTGCTACTTACTGCTAATTGGCTCATTATTTCCACAATAAATATATATCCTCATAATTGATACCACAGAAGGCATGCTCTCAAGTCAGCCACCATATCAGTTCTACCACTTTAGTTGTGTGATCTTGGGTAGTTCCTTTACCCCCATAAGCTTCAGTTTGTTCTTCTGTAAGCTGGGTATAATAGCACCCACCTGCATTATCAGCATTGCGGGGATTAAATGTAAAGCATCTAGCACATTGCCTGGCGTGTCACAGTCCACCGGTTTTAGCTATGACTATTTATACAAGTCAAGGAAAGCTTCTGGATTAAGTACATTATTGCTAAAGATCTCAAACATTGTTCACTTCTTCTAGAATAGCCAACTACACAGATTTACTGTTTTCCAAATTAAGAAATAGTATTTAGGAGATCAACAAATGAGACAAAAATTTCAACAAATTCATAGCCACCATACCCTTATCTATATAGGTGAACTTACTAGGAAGCTAACAGAGCTTAAGTCCTGTGAGTACTAGACTTGCTGTGAGTATTCTGGACACACTCAGGTTGTAGAGAGGATGCACTTGTACATAAGCCTAAAGAGACCTCAAGAAGGACCTGAATATTCTCAAAGGGCCCTAACCCTCCAGCTGTTTGTTGTGATTTCTCTTCTCATTTATTTTTTTTTTACTTATTTATTTTTCCCCCAAAGCCCCAGTAGATAGTTGTACGTCATAGCTGCACATCCTTCTAGTTGTTGTATGTGGGACGCGGCCTCAGCATGGCCGGAGAAGTGGTGTGTCGGTGCGCGCCCGGGATCCGAACCCGGGCCGCCAGTAGCAGACCGCGCGCACTTAACCACTAAGCCACGGGGCCGGCCCCTCTTTTCTCATTCTAAACCAACATAAACTTTTGCATTCTTTTTTCTTAAAGAGCCTCCAAACCTGTGCACATGCCAGGTCTTACAAACCTGGCACTGCACCCATGCGAATCTTAGGCCCAATGTCTATCTCTTTCCAATGTCTCCACAAATGGCTTTTATGCGCTAGAGATTGTGAAAAGCACTTTGTGCCTATTATTCATTTAACCCCCACAACAACCCAGTGAAAATGAGGGTCAGAGAGGTTAACTACTTGCCCAAGGTATTTCAATCCATGTCTATCTTACTCGAGAACTGGAGTTGCTGGGCATTACTTTTACTGACTACTCGTATATAACGTAAAAGATCTTACCTGATAATTTAGGTATTACAAATATAGTTCCATCATCACCAATGCAGCTGACTACTGCCTCAAATACTTCCATGTTAGGAATAGCTGGTGGCTTGTAGTATCCCGTGGTTCTTGGTTCTAGAATTTTCTCCTTAAATTCAGATACCTTGTGTTCCCTGATAATATCAGCAGCTTTTCTGTCAGGGTCAAAGTTAATTTTAACACACTTAGTATCCACTGAATCTTCTCGTTTCAGGGAGATTTCCAGAGACTTCTCAAATAATGAATGGCTGTTATCTAATGTATTAATTCTGTAATATTCAAAAAAGCATTTATATATAAACATGAGCAAATAAAAAAAATTCTGGGGAAAACAATAGAAAAAGAATCCTTCAAATATACTTGAAATTTAGAGAAAATATTTGCTCTAATCTAGGATATACTAGTCTAATTTGTTACATGGAAATGAGCATAACTTAAGTTAAAATGAAAATTATTTTAAATTTTGAATGAGCTTGATGAGAAAAAAGCAATATAATTTTACTTAAATGCTTTATATTACTATCTCATATTTACATACTACTCTCTCTTAAAATCTTATAATCAGTATATTCCAAGTATTACACAATTAACTAGATGTTAATAGGAAATATAACACCCTCAAGTTGATTCTAACTCAGTCCACAGATAAAACATAAAATTGTGGCAAGTTATCAACATTAATAAAATAATACAAAGATAATATGAATCCCTAAAAAATATGGTACTATTCAGTTGTTGTGTTAGTGGTAATATGTACTATATCCACTCAATTTTTCAATTTTTTTAAGTTCCTGTTATTCCTTTCCAGTTAAAAAAAAAAGTATGCCTACAAAAAAAAATCTTGTAAGGAAATATTAACATTGCTTATTTTAGCAGAATTACAGCAGATTTTTGTTCCTTCTACTTTCTTGTATTTTCTTTTAAAAGGAAATAAGTATTGATAAAATAGCTACATACTTCCTCAACTAATACTGCTCCCTCACCATCCCCAGCCTTGAGACAGCTGGCAGTTTTAGTGCCGTAAAAGCAGTAAAGAACATCACAATTAGTGGCAGATATTGTAAGTAACATTAACTTGCCTAGCATTTTTCACTTTAACATTTATCAAGGAATTACCTTAGCTTAAAGTCAGTGAACCTAAAAAGAGACACATGTAGGACTAAAGATGCAGAGCCTAGCCATACGCCAATGCCCAGGCAATTAAGTCAGCATCTACTATACCTAGCTAACTACCTCACGTCCCATTTTATTTTTGATTTGTCATTCTCCTTCCATTTCATCAGGACTGGGGTCCTGGTCAAAATAAGGTAAGATACTATAAAAGTAAGATAAAAACAGAGATCTGGCCATCTGTGTTACAAAATGGCTACTTGGAACATGTGCTTGCAATTCCAACATACCTCTACCTCTAGAAAAAAAGAGATAAAAAGAGGAAGCTAGGGCTATAAAGGTACTTAAACCCCAAACTTAGTACCTAAAAGGATCTTTAATTGTAAATATTGTTCAATTACTTTTTTTGCTACCTATTTCTGTTTCACATAAACACATTTTGGTATACATCTACCAGAATTTCCAAGATTAAGCTTAAACATCTCAGTCTAAGCAAATGAGGCCAAAGGGCTCAGATCTAGTACCCACTATATAATTCTCTTTTCCTTTGGTTTAGAGTGTAAATGCCAAAGCACAGGGCAAAGTACAAAAGCAAAAATGTCAGTAGGGGTTTAAATATATAAGAGCTGATGGGACTGAATAAAGAAATTAGTAATCTTGAATGAATTTATTTCTGAGCTGGCTCTCAGGGTTGGTTTATAAATCATTTTTAAGTAAACAAGATGCAATTCAGGTTTGAAAGCACACAGATATGAAGATTTACACAGGCAAATAAGAAGACTCCATCACAAACTGATGTTAAAAAAACAAGTCTATACCTCCTTTCTCTCAAAGCCAAACCCTTTTTAATCAAATATTTAGAAACATCAACACGCTCTCCTTTTTCATCTCTGCAGAAAATTTTCACAGGTAATGGCCATGTTGTGCTGTTTTCCTGCAGTGATTTAAGAGCAAATATGAGACTCAAAAATGAAATCTTTTTATAAATAATATACTTTTCACAGGCATTTCCTCCACATTTCTCCAAGCCAGAAAAAAAAATTTCTCAACAAAGTAAAGTTATTTGCATATCTGAACATATCAGAGAGAAAACAGCATGGCAGAGTCAGTGGGGACAGATGGTTGTTTTGTGAAACGTATCAGGAAGACCTCACTGGGAAGACGAAACTAACCAAAGCCGGGGTAGCGGACTGAAAACTACTTTTTATCCCAGAATGGGGGAGGGAGGGAACACATCATCAGTTACAAGTTTCTCTATTATCCTAAACTCTTTGCAAATTATAAAATCAAAATATATTTTTCCAGGTGTATCTTTTTTTCTGCAAAAAGCAAAAGAAAGAACTAGAAAACATATCTATCTTTTGCTTCATGTGGAATTACAAAAAGAAAGTACACATAGAAAGAAGTAACATGAAAAATTACTTATGTAAGAAAATTCCAATCATTAATAAAATGTAACAAATTAGAAAAAAGGAGGCAAAGAATATTTTAAATGTTCTGAAAAAATATATCCTACACATATCCTCTTCTCAAATCCATACTCATACATACACACATTTTATGACACACAGTTAGTATGATTTCCAGCTTGTAAAGAACATTAAAAGGCTTCAGAAATGTACTCTGGCATACATACATTCTCTTTTTGTTTCTGTTTTTTTTTTTGGTGATGAAGATTAGCCCTGAGCTAATATCCATGCCAATCTTCCTTATTTTGTATGTGGGTTGCCACCTCAGCATGGCTGATGAGTGGTGTAGGTCTGCACCTGGGGTCCGACCCCTTGACCCTAGGCCGCTGAAGTGGAGCACACCGAACTTAACCACTATGCCATGGGGCTGACCCCCAAACATTCTGTGGTGTTTTCTTTGCTGAGGAAGATTGGCTCTGAGCTAACATCTGTTTCCAATCTTCTTCCTTTTGCTGAGGAAGACTGGCTCGGAGCTAACATCTTGCCCATCTTCCTCCACTTTGTATGTGGGATGCCATTACAGCATGGCTTGATGAGCAGTGTGTCAGTCCGCGCCCAGGATTCGAACCCAGGAACCCCAGGCCGCCAAAACGGAGTGCTCAAACTTAACCACTATGCCACTAGGCTGGCCTCTACATTCTGTTTTTCAACATGGAAATTATCAACTCAAGAATATTACTTCAGAAATGTTTTGGTTTATTCATACAATCATTTATGGTACATCCATTATCAAACAGGCATTATAACTTAAAATAAGGCCATGAAAAGTTGCAAGAGAAAAAAATCTAGATAGTTTGCTGTTACTTTCTCAACAAGAAAATAAATAAGAATTAAAGAAAACATCAGTGAACAGCTATTGTAACTGTTCACCCCATTACACACCTGCAAGATTATAGTCGCTACAGCTCCAGTTAGGTACAATGAAAGACAGTCACAAGCTGTCGCTGTCCACTTGTTACTCCCACCAGTTGGTCTAAAACAAAAATAATGACAACTTGTTTTATAAAAAATAGTATAGAATACAGAAACATAAAAACTACCATATACACATATATTTAAACCAACTTCATATGTAGTGAGAAATCAATCTGAACATGGCTTTGTGTTATTTTCACAATTTCCTTCCCTGTTTTCATAGCCTTTTGTTCCATCTGTTCTACCTATGGCCCATATTACATGCCAACTTATTTATGTATATCTGTTGTGCAGCTACACTGAGAACCCTCAAAAAGTATATGGTTTAACTATTTTTTTTTTAGTTATTGTATACATTTCATATATGCTAACTCGACTATAAACTGAGAGCGGGGATAATGTATTTTAAGTGTTACGTGTACATGTGTATATATGTGTTGTATTATGTGTTATGTCAACCATCATATCCCTTCTATCTAGGATAGTGCCTGGAATGCAGAAGGCACTCCAAATGGAGTAGAATGGAAATTAAAAAAAAGAACAGTCCCTTTGCAATGATGATTCCACTGCTCAAACATTCCTGGAAGTTTTTTTCTAGAATTTAAATCCAATATGAATTGTCACTCATGAATATTAGCCTCAATAATTTACATATTTACTTTTTAATATTCATGGTAAAAAGCGCTCAATAAATATTTATTGACACATCAATGAAAAGCAGAGTATCCAACTTCATCATCTATTTTAGTTTGCAGAGTTGCAAGTGAGTGACTTTAAATGTTTTTAACCACCAAATCCACCTCAAGGAATGAAAAACTGGTACCCTGAAGAGATTACAATAACACGATGTAGGCTCTGAGGGCTCCCTAGACTGGAGTCTCTAGATCTGGAGTTGCATTGGTGCTGACCCACCAACACAGTAAATAACCGATCTGGCCAATCTTTTCATGTTAAATGGTTCATACGACTGAACTAATGAAATCAACTGTGTGTGTAGTTTGATCAAATAGTATGGCATATTTACTAAATCCTATTTACTAGGCCCAAACAGTGTCCTTATGAGCTAAGAAGCTTAAATTATCAGTGACTCCAAGAATTAGTTATGGTTTTTTATTTATTATGATGGTATACAGATAAAAAATCAGTTAACATTAAGGTTTTCCTAAGATTTATTGCGAGGGCCGGCCCGGTGGTGCAAGTGGTTAAGTGCGTGTGCTCCGCTGGAGCAGCCCAGGGTTCGCCAGTTTGGATCCCAGGTGTGCACTGATGCACTGCTTGTTGAGCCATGCTGTGGCAGCGTCCCATATAAAGTAGAGGAAGATGGGCACGGATGTTAGCTCAGGGCCAGTCTTCCTCAGCAAAAAAGAGGAGAATGGGCATCAGATGTTAGCTCAGGGCTGATCTTCCTCACACACAAAAAAAATTTATTGTGGATATACATTTTATAAATATTAAAAGTATTTACAACATTAAAAAAAAAATCTATGGTCTGTATCCATAAAACTCGCAGCTGGGAAAGATGAAAAAGGTCTGGAGATGGATTGTGGTGAAGGTTGCACAACAATATACTTAATGCCACTGAACTGTCTACTGAAAAACAGTCAATTTATGTTATGTATATTTTACCACAATGAAAAAGAAATCTATGGAAAAAGATTTCTCAGAAGAGTAGTAAAACGTAGTGGTTAGAGCTCCAGTTCTGGATTCAGACTTTGTTTATAATCCTAGCTCAACATAGTGAGTAGATGCATTACTCTGGATAATAAAATACTTAACCCCTTGAAGACTCACTTTCCTTATCTGTAAATAATACCTTATCTATAGCTTAAAGGTTTGTTGTGAGGATTAAGCAAAATAACGCCTGTAAGGCAATTAATATAGGGTTCAGAAGTGCTTAAGGTTAGCTATTGTTATTAGAGTCTTGAAATGATGGTATTCCACTACAGTCCATAAGATACAATTCAAGAAACAACTAAGAGATTGACAGAATTCTGTTCTGATTGAACTGTGTAAGGTGGAAGTCAAAACTAGGATAGGATTTATATAGACTGTGGGTCTGAGATTCCCATTCCAGGGCACTGAAAGAGTTTACAGGTATGGTCCCACAGCCAGTTAGCAACCATAGACAATGTCAGAAGTGCCTGTAAGATTGGAGAAATGTTCTGTGCAAACAGGTGGATTATGGAAACTACTATTGATGTGCTTTTCAAGAGCATTAAACAGATGGTCTACCAGCAATTAGAACAGAAAGGGGTCAATAAGAACAAGACATCCTATTCTAATCTCAATTTTTAAAAAATCAGGTTTCAAAACTGATAAACCAATGTCAGATTTCTAGATAATTATGGGCAAGGTACTTAACTTCTGTGTCTTTTTCTTTAACTGTAACACTGGGATAATAAAAGTTCCCATGTCAGTGTTGTGAGGATTAAATGAACTAATACAAGTAAAGCATTTTGTACAATGTCTGCCCGAGTAGACAGTAAATGTTGAGTGTCACTGCGTAGTGCATCTGGAGTTCTCTCATGAGATCCTTGTGTGTGAGATAAAAATAGGCTGGATAAACCTGTAACTTTAAACAGTTCATTAAAGTTTTTATAATAATGTTGAAAGAGTCTTTGGGATTTTTTAGCTCTATTTGTGAACAGATTTTTTTTGTGTGTGAGGAAGATCGACCCTGAGCTAACATCTGCCAATCCTCCTCTTTTTTTGTTGAGGAATACTGGCCCTGGGCTAACATCCATGCCCATCTTCCTCTACTTTACATGGGATGCTGCCACAGCATGGCTTGACAAGCGGTGCGTCGGAGTGTGCCCGGGATCCGAACTGGTGAACCCTGGGCCGCTGCAGCGGAGTGCATGCACTTAACCACTCACACCACCGGGCCGGCCCCGTGAACAGATTTTTTAATATTCCTATTTGTGCCCATGTCTGAAAAACGTACACACATACATGTATATATGTGTGTGTTATGTATATATACCTTTTTGCCAAATAACAGCAATTGCCTAGATAGATTTGCTTCAAAATAGAAAGCAAATATGAGACAACCCCAAACTATAAGCTTCCCTGTAAGATTTGGATAACTGTGAGTAGCACAGCAAAACAACAGGAAATGATCCTCCCACAGGCTTTAACGAATGACAGAGCTGCCTCCATAGGTAAGATTATACCCAGTACGCCATAGTGAACAGTAGCTAAGATTTATTTAGCAATAGTTAATGATTCTTTTGAACCTCTGGAGGGAAAGTCAATTAATTTTTGGCAACACTGTTACTTCTGTGACTAGATACTCTGATTTTTGTCAAGAGAAGCCAGAAACTCAAATATTTATGTGGCACCTACTAGTTTTTAAGAAAGTGTTGATAAATAGTTCAAAACTTTAAAAACATTCTGTAGGCCAAATATATGGTACATGTTAGTTAAATGTGGCCCACCAACTGTTACCTATGACAGAGATATGCTTTCAAATTTACAGATAATACATTAGAAAGGAGAGCCTAGACACTGAACAATAATATTTGAATTTCAAAACCAATTAGATGAAATTTGACAAGAATAAATATAAAATTATATATTTTGGTGAAAAAAATCAATTAAGTGTAGGAAAAAAACATAGTTTCACAATAGGTTCGAGCAGAGAAGAGCAAGTGCCACTTCTACGAAGCCCTTCTAAGTGGAAAGCTCTTTTAAGGACATCAAGGTCTGTCCTGCTCCTCTAGATCAATGCTGGGTCTTTGGCTGTAAACTCTGATCTGTTTCAGCTGGTAATACCTTCTTCTTCAGGGTAGATGGGGCATTGTAATCCTGGTACAGTCAACAGACAGACAGAGGACTGACATGCTGGAGATCATCTATACTCAAATGGAGTTACAGCTCCGACCAGTGAGTTTCTGATTAGTATTCACAAGCTCAATGTGAGTTCAATGAAAACTGCTTAAGAAATTCAATCCAACTCTCTCAAATTTAAACACGCTGCATTAAGCAAAACGTGATGAACAGTATTACATGTTTATAGTTTTAGTGAGACCTGCTGAGAATATCCCTGAAATAATTCTTCCAACTTACAGCAGAAAACAGAGAAGGCAAGCAGGAAAATCTAGAAATCATATTATTTTAGGATTATTTGAGAAAACTGTAGATAGCCTGGGGAAAAAAAAGTCTTAGTGGAAAAATTAGAATGTTTAGAAGATATGAGGTGACCAATTTTAATACAACGTAAGAAAATACTAGCAATTGAAGCTGCCTGATAAAGAAACAAGCTCCCTTGAGCAAGAAGTATACTCCACAGCACTGGAAGTTTTCAATCAGGTCTAAAATGTCCATTTATTAGGTCTAGTATAAAAGAAATTACTGTCATGATGCCTCTAAGCTGTTTGGATTCCAAGTCTAAGATTCTATAATTCTTGTTAGAAAAACACTATGGTTTTACCGCCACAGATTTATCAATGAAAAAAGGTCCCCTAGAAGCAGAAATTTGCAATTTCTGTATTTTTCAAAAAGAAATCTGAGGATAATATGTACCCACGCTAAGCACTCCTGTGACTCCTTTCCAGCCTGGGAAAACTAGAAACTAAAAGTCAACAGTGAGATCTAGGAAGAGCCACATCGGGTTTTACCAAACAACATTTTCCTCCTAAATAATCTATTCAGAACAGGCTGTATTTTCCTATATTCCTTTAAGCTACACCTTATTTATCAATTTTTCTTACTGTAAAGCTGAAGATTACCTGAATATTTTCTTAAAAGTCTGGTGAATTCACCTTTAAAAAGTTATTATGGTAACCTTCAAATATATTAAAAAGCAGACAGAATATAAAAAATCTGATGTATCTACTATCACTCAGCTTCAATAACTCAATACATGACCAATTTTATTGCATCTATACTCGCACATACTCATGCCCATCCCTGATTGTTTTTAAGCAAGTTGCAGATATCATATTATCTCATTTGAAAGATTTTAGTTTATATTGCCAAGATAAGTATTTAACAAACATAACCACAGCACTGTTATCACATCTAAAAAACTGAGTAATTCCTTAATATCAACCATTCAGATAGTGTTCATTTTCTCCTGATGCTTCAAAAGTTAGTACATCGTGAATGGCTGATATGTATGCCGAGTGCCCCTTCCACCTCTTTCCCTTGCAATTTTCTGTTGAAGAAACTTGAGTCAATTGTTCTGCAGTTTCCACGGTGTGGATTTAGCTGATTACATTCCCACGGCATTTAACATGTTCCTCATAGTTCCCTTTATTTTTTTAACTTTCCCCTCCCCAAAGCCCCAGTAGATAGTTGTATGTCATAGCTGCACATCCCTCTAGTTGCTGTATGTGGGACGCGGCCTCAGCATGGCCTGAGAAGCGGCGTGTCGGTGCGCGACCGGGATCCGAACCGGGGCCGCCAGTAGTGGAGCGCGCGCACTTAACCGCTACGCCACAGGGCCGGCCCTCATAGCTCCTTTTAAATTCATAACTAGGTCTAGAGTCTTGATCAGATGCAAGTTTGCATTTTTCTTTTTTCAGAAAAGCTGTGTACTTCCATCAGGAGGTACATAATATCTGATTCATTTTTTGTGATTTTAGCAGCCATTGATAATCATTGTCTAGATCCCTTAGTTTATAGGGTTGTAAAATGGTGGCATTCTAATGATACTCTTCCTTTGTTCGTTGGAATACTCATAAAGAACAACTCTCCCTTATCAACTACTTGATTATCCTGAAATATGGATTGTACAGGAAAAGCTAGACAAATGCTCATTTTCCTTATTCACCAGTTTTTAGAATAATGAGGTGGTTCCCTAGAATCCTCTGAAAGTGACCAATGAGGTTTTTTTTTTTAAATCACTTTATGAACTTACGGATTTAAACATATCAAATGCTTTAATACATTACAATTATCATCCTACTGATGCTTAAGACGTCCCATCTTTGGTCAGTGGAAGTTTATTCAGGTTGAGTACTAAGTCCTCTGGTCACAATCTCCATAATTTTTATAGCTTTCTTGCTTGTTTGTTATGACAAGATATTCTAGGCTCATACTGTACATTTCCTGCCTAAGACCTGGAATCAGACATTTTCCCGAAGAGCACTAGTTTCTTTTAGTGAGAAACAGTATTTGGAGACCACAATTTGTGCACCAGTATATCTCACTGCTACTGGGTCCTTCAAGGTACAGGGCTACAAAATATGCATTTTTTACAATTAAAATACCTCATGAGTTTCTACTGTTATTTCTAATTCAAAATCAGGAGTACAAGGTAAATTAACCTTATCTCACATCTTTATCACCTATCAACTATCCCAGTTCTTAATATGTACGCAATTGCTATTGTGACTTATCCCACAATACACACACAGTAGTTTCAGTAACACTACAACCAACTTTGGGATTAATGAAAACAGCTGATGATGTGGGGGGGGGCAGCTATTTTTTTATCCTTAGGATATATTCTGGTAAGGATATACAATCAACTTACTGTGTTTTATTTTTATTTTATTTATTTATTTATTTTTGTGAGGAGATCAGCCCTGGGCTAACATTTGCCAGTCCTCCTTTTTTTTTTTTTTTTTTTTTGCTGAGGAAGACTGGCCCTGGGCTAACATCTGTGCCCATCTTCCTCCACTTTATATGGGCTAACATCTGTGCCCATCTTCCTCCACTTTATATGGGATGCTGCCACAGCATGGCTTGCCAAGCAGTGCACCAGTGCACGCCCGGGATCCGAACCAGCTCCCACAGCAGAGTGCGTGCACTTAACTGCCTGCACCACTGGGCCGGCCCCAACTTACTGTGTTTTAAAGTCATTTGAAGAAGTTCCTCTCCGAGAGGCTATGCCACCACTATATACAGTAAATTTCCTTTTCCTTACCATTTTACTGATGTTTATATAAAATATTAACATAGTTCCAATGATAAATCAATATTGTTAGCAACCTCTTCTCCCCTATGTCTTATTTGAAGTACTTACTCCTAGTTAATACCAATAAGACAAACAGTAAGCTTATTCAACTTTTCATACACACTCTCCTTTCTCCCCACATTTTTTGAAATTGTGCCATATCTACTTTGCATAGTATACTGTTTCCCTAATCATGATCATTTAATCTTAGTTCTTTAGGTAAAATAAAGGTAATGCTCATCATCAGTCCTTACGTCAAATCTTTCATGCCTTGTTGGTTAACCTAAAGCTTGTTCTCTTACAGATTCCTCAAGAATGGTTCCGAGAAACAACATTCCCTGAGCAGTCATATCAGTTTGTCTGTGGTCTTTATACCTGAAGGTCAGTTTGGCTGGATATAAAACTCATAGCTTGTCATTTTGAGTATTTTTAAAATGTTACTCCACTACCTTCTGGCATAAAGTACTGGTGACGACAGTGTGATTTTCTTTCTAAGTCAATAATTTTACTAGATAATTTTTCAGTGTTGGCATTCTTGAATTGATTTCCCAAGATATGCAGTGTGCCCTTCCAATATATAGTTTTAAATAGTCTTCTAGTTTAGGGACACGTTGTTAAATTGAGTTTTTAGTATTTTTTTTGTTCCACTTCTTTTCATTTTTCTCCTTTGAGATTCTTACTGCACATGTCAGGGGTTTTTTTTTTTGTCTATTTGTGTATCTCTTGTTTTCTTTTGAATCCTTTGGATTTTAATCTTTTTTAATTTTAAAAATTTGTCCTATCCTGTCTTTGTCATAAGGCATTAATCTATTGTGTACTTGCTTTTGTGTTTTTTCTCGTGTAGTCTACATTTCTGATATGATTTTATTTCTCATTCTTTCCTGAGTGTTAGCTCTCTTTTCAAATCTTCCTTTTTCTGTAATCTTATTTCCGAGTTTTTCTAATTCTGTTTTATGTTGTTCTTCATAGAGTCTATCACTTTCTAAATTTTTTAGTTCATTTTGAAATAGGAGATTACAGTTTTCTTGTTTTGTGAGCATGTCTTTTGGTGGATTTCCATTGCCAATAAGGATATTATTTGGCTCCTTATTCTTTTTTCTCATAATAATTTGTATGGAATTCTACTGTAGTCCTTTCTTTTCCTCATGTTTTAAGTGAAATAAAATTTCCTGTGCTTTTAAGGGGAAGAGGTGGATTACAATTGCTTTTCTAGCTTCATGGCTCTAGACCTGTCTCTTGTGTTGTTTTCCCAAAGTGACCGAAAATATGGCCTCATACGTGGATATCTTGCTCCTCTCTCCTACATTTATCTGTATCTTTTCTTTCCTTTGCCCCACTGTCTTGCTTAAATTAGGCTCTATTTCCAGCAGTTTCTCCTCAGTATAGGGTCATGGAAGAGAGCTTCAGTTTACTTTCAAGAGGTTATATGGCTAAGAAGGATCCAGAACCATGAAACTTGGGCACATTACAGATGTCTTGCATTCAACTATGAATACCATCCTGCATTACTCCTTTCTCAGTTTTGGTTGCTGTTCTCAAATTGGTCTGCCTACTCACTCCAGTGAAATACTTATTGCCAATTCCTATTCTCAGAGCTGTTAACACCCCAGTCAGCTTTACCTCTGCACCCTCCCACACAAAAACTGATACCATAAGGGTCCAGGTTCATGGTATGCCACACCTGTTGTATTTGGGGGTCCAGAGGGGGAGACGTTGCCTACTTTAGCTGCAGACAGTGACTGTGCAATCAGTGGTTTTGCCATCCAAGTTGTTTTGTGTTTATGGTAGGATTCTAGTAGATGTAAAAACTATACCATGCCATTTTCCCAGAATCCTAAGTCACTCTTTTTGGTTATTTACACATTTTCAGCTTTCCATGCAATTCTAAGCTTATGAAATACATTTTATTTTTATCTTCCTTTGTTCCTCAAGTTTTATATTTAACAGTTTGAATTCTATCTACAAACCTGTCACGTTCATCTATCTCTATTTCTTTAACACCACTAAAATTTACGTGTTCCAGATTTTTATCTCTCCTTCTTAAAATCTTAAAATTAACTAGATTTTATGAAAATTTCAGAACGTTAGCAAAATTAAAATTAAAACCCAACCAAAAAGAAAAATATTTAAAATCATATTCAATAATAAGAAAATTTACTCAGCTAAAAACTACCTTATGTCAACAAGAGAGCATTCCAAAGATAATCTTCCCACTGTCTTTAGGTTTTCTTGAAGTTCTCTCAAACATTTAATATTCACTACTAGTTCAACACCCACGTCATACAGCGAGACCTACGAAAACAATAACTTTTTAAGTCTTTGGAAAGACAACACTTCAAAATATTTTTTTGCAAACTGAAAAGCACAATAAAAATTGGACTAAATAACTCCAGGATAAAAATGCAAAATGCATTCACTTTCATGATTATATTTTTCACTGTATTTACCTCTACCAATGTGTCTGTAACCATTCTGATGATCTGGCCTCTTCGCCACTGATTTTTATCTGGGATCTTAACAGCACAGTGCATATCATTTTCCCATTTAATAGGTTCCCATTTTGAGTTTTCATAAGCAGCTACCATCTTTTCTTCTAAACTATATAAAGAAAAAAACATTTACGTTTCTAAACCTTTGCTTATAACATATAATTCTCTGACCACATGTCTTCTGTCCTCTCTTACTCATTCTACTCCAGCCAAACTGGATACCTTGTTCTTCCTTGAATACCCAAGCATATTTCCACTGCAGTCTTCAAACTAGCTCTTACCACCACCTGAGATGAACTTCCACCTGATATCCTCATGGCTTTCTCTCTCTCTTCTCCTTCAGGATCCATTTCAAACCTCACTGTCTCTGTGAGACTTCCATGATCTTCCTAAAACTGTCTTCCTCCCCAACTGCTTTATTTTTTCTATTGTCTTTATCACCGTCTGCCACACTAAATATTTTATTTGTTGTCTCTCTCTCTCTTCTAGAATTTAAGCTCTATCACAGCAAAGTCTTACCCATGTTTTTACCACTGTATCCCCAACACCTAGAATACTGGCTGTCAAATAATGGGTGCTCAGTAAGTATCTGGAATGAATAAATTCTAATATAGTGAAAACAGCCACTAAAGATACTATTTGTATACTTTTAATTAGTTTTTTAGTGACTATTTAGCTGAAATAATTTTGCTACTTTTGAAATTCTGCAATTACGACTTCTAGATCTTTGAAACAAAATATAGAAAAAAGAATAAAACCATATGCAACATGTTTTCCTTATATATTATACCTATTAAGTAAGTTTTCTGTTAATAACCACTGAACATAAATCTTCTCAGGAGATATTACATTACATATATGCACAGGCAGTTCCTTATTATAAAGTGATTGGAGATTCTCGTTAGGTAGACATTTTTCAGACACAGGATTTAAGTTGTTTACTTCATTTGAAATAATTTCTTCTGGAGAAGGATCCCATACTTCAATATGCTTTCTGGAATTATCTTTGAGAGTATATCTGAAAAATAACAAAACCCATTAGCAAAAAGAGTAGTTTGCAAAATATTTGTTTGTAATTGCTTAGATCTAGAGCTGAACAAATTTCAGCTGTGATTCACTGCTTCCCAGTTTTGATATTAATAGCAACTTTAGTCTTTTTTTTTTTTAAAGTTAACTACCACCAATGTAAGCACAAAAAGAAGAAAAAATCTAAAAGCCAAACTTTCTATTTTAAAAACACAGTTTAAAATACCAACTTTGCTCATAATTTCACCATTTCCCACTGATATTTTGTATTCACAAAGGAAGAGAAGAATTATTAAGTTTTTTGATAACTTGAATATATCTCTTTGACTAAAAAGCATCAATCCTTTGCCAATGCGAATACAAGTGGAAAAACAACTGTTATTAAAACGTGTTAAGGAGCAAAATTATTGAATGAGGTATTTAGAATGTTTAATATATCAGATTAGTTCAGACACTAACCACAGATAATTAGATTTTTTATTTCTATTAAGGAAAAAATTTTTTTCATAATAAGCTTGAGACTTAGCCAACAAAGGTGACTAACAATTTTTGCAGCTAAATCTAATGGACAGTTTTCAGTTCTTACTTGACATGAACTCTGAGTACTAGCTACTCTTTCCTTCTTGAAATGTTCTTTCTTTAGTTCCTGGTTTTCCTTGAGTCTCAGGTTCCTATCTACCATTTTTTTGGACTTCTCTTTCTTTCCCATAAGTGATAATCCTCCGAGTTGCATCTTTATCAAGCGATATTGAGATGAATGATGAAAGTAATAATTTCATTCATTCTCATGAACTCATTTATCATTTATATGCTGCTAACTCCCATCTGAATTACCTAACCAGGTCTCTCTTCTCTGCTTTAGATCCATACAGCTCCACTCAACTAATATTTACTGGGTAGATACTGTGAGCCAAGAATAATGCTAGATAACAGAAATATGGCAGTGGACAAAATAGGCAGGGTACCTGTACTCATGGAGCTTATAGTGTAGTGATATATTACATAATTGCACAAAAAATAAATTATAATATGAAGAAGAGTTATAAAGAAAAGAACAAGGGCATAGGCCAACGAAATATAATCTAGTCTGGGAGTTGGGGTTTCTCTGATTAAGTGACATTTCAACTGAGCTTTAAAAAGGATAAGTAGAAGTTAGCTAGGCATTCCAGGTTCTGAAAGAAAACATGTAGCTGTGACACAGTAAGACAACAGGAGATTGCATTAACTTTGAGGTAGGCAGGGGCCAGATTATTTGGGCAACATTATTTTTTATTTTATAAAGGATGGTGGGCACTGTGTTTGACATAGTTGAGTCCAATAGAGAGAGTAGAATGCAGGACTTCACATTTCTTATCATTCCTCAGGTGATCAGAGCAGGCAACGATCAAGCAAAGCTCATGTTCTAATTTGAGGACAGGCAACAGATACAATGAAAACAGCGGGTCTAGCTGCAGTAGTTAGAAAAGAGGAATGTGGGTTTTGGAGGGCAAGAAGATTGACTGGGGCTGCCAGAGGACCAGGGGTGGATTTACTAAAACTGAGTTTAAGTTTCAGGACCCTTAACTTGCATGGGTACCCTGGGAGGGGCAAAACAAACCATCCTTATTCACCACTGAGTACAGCATTTGTTACAGCACAACAAGTAGGCATATAAGTATTTCTTGCTCATATAACCAAAAAAGGGAAAACTAGTTAATGTACTTTTCAAAAAAAATAACTTTATTGAGGTATATCTTACGTGTCAAAAAGTTCACCCATTTCAAGTGTATGATTCAATGATTTTTAGTAACTTTACCAAATGGTGTAACCATCACCATAAATTGGTTTTAAAACATTTTCACTGACCCACCTCCCCAGTAACATCCCCATGTCCCTTTACAGTTAATCCTCATTCCCATCCCTAGCCCCAGGCAACCACTAATCTACCTTTTTTATATCTATAAACTTGCCTTTTCTGGACATATCCTATAGCTGGAATCATACAACATACAATCTCTTGTGTCTGGCTTCTTTCACCTAGCAAAGAATTTTTGAAGTTTATCCATGATGTAGATCTGTCAGTAGTTTGTTCCTTTTTATGGCTGAATAGTATCTCATTATATGAATATACTGTATTTTGTCTGTCTTTTCACCAGTCACTGGATATTTACATTGTTTCCAGTTTTTGGCTATTATGAATAATGCCGCTATGAACACTTGCTTGCAAGTCTGTGTATGGACATATGTTTTTAGTTATCCTGGGTGGATACCTAGGAAGGAAATCGCCGGGTTGTATGGTAGTTTTACATTTAACTTGAGAAATTTGCAAATCATTTTCCAAACAGGTTGCACCATTTTACATTCCCACAAGTAATGAGGGTTACTCCACATCCTCACCAACACCTGTAATTGTCTGTCTTATATATAGTAGCTATTCGAGTGGGTGACAAATGGTATCTCATTGTGGTTTTAATTTTCATTCTCTAATGATTAATGATGTTGAGCATCTTTTCATGTACTTATTAGCCAACTGTATATCTTCCTCGGTAAATGTCTGTTCAAATCTTTTACCCATTTTGGGTGTTGGATTATGTCTTTTTATTGAGTTGTAAGAGTTCTATGAATTTCAGATACAAGGTCCTTTACAGAATATGTTTTGCAAATATGTTCTCCCAGTCTGTTGTTTGTCTTTCATTTACCTTAATAGTGTCTTTCAAAGTGCACAAGTTCTGAATTTGGATGAGGACCAATTACCAATTTTTTACTAAAATTTTACCAATTTTTTTCTTTTATGGACTTTGCTTTTGGTGTCATATCTAAGAAATCTTTGCCCAACTCATAGTCCTGAAGATTTCCTCCTGTTTTCCTCTAGAAGTTTAGGTTTAACTCAATTTTAAGAGTATAATCCATTTTGAGTTAGCTTTTGTATATGGTGTGCGATAAGCGCTAGTTCATCTTTTTTGCCTGTGGATATCCAATTGCCCCAGCACTGTTAGTTAAATAGACCTACCTTTTCCCAATGAACTGCTTTGGCATCCTTGTTAAAAAAGTCAACTGATTATAAAGATTTATTTCTCAACCCTCAATTCTATTTTTTGATCTATATATCTATCTTTATGTTAGTACCACACTGTCTTGGTAACTGTAGCTTTATATTAAGTTCTGAAATTGGGAAGTGCAAGTACTCCAACTTTGCTCTGTTTTCAAAATTGTTTTGGCTATTCTAAGTGTCTTATACTTCCACATATACTTAGGATCTCCTAGTCAATTTCTGAGAAAAGCTCTGCCAGAATTTTGACAGGGGTTGAGTTGAATCCATAGCTAACAGACTTAAAATACTTAAGAAGAAATTACTGAGGTGAAATTCACATAACATAAAACTATTTTAAAGTGAACAATCCAGTGGTATTTAGTACACTGACCATGTTGTACAACCATTACCTGTATCTAGTTCCAAATATTTCTATCACTCCAAAATAAAATCCCCTTAAGGAGTTGTTCCCCATCATCCCCTCCTCTCAGCCCGTTAACCACTAATCTATGTTCTGTCTCTGTGCATTTAACTATTCTGGATATTTCATACAAATGGAATCATACACTATGCCATCTTTTGTGTCTGGCTTATTTCACTTAGCAAAAGTTTTCAAGGTTCATCAATATTACAGCATATATCAAAATTTAATCCCTTCTTTAAGGCTGAATAATATTCCATTGTATGTATATACACCACAATTCATTTATCTATAACTGCTAATGGACATTCGGAATGGTTCCATTTTTTGGCTATTATGAACATACACATACATGTATTTGTTTGAGTATCTGTTTCAATTCTTTTGGGTATATACCCAGGAAAAGAACTTCTGGTCATATGATAATTCCAAGCTTAAGCTTTTGAGGAACTGCCAAACTGGTTTCCACAGTAACTGTACCATTTATATTCCCATCAGCAATGTACAGGGCCAAATTTCTCCACATTCTCACCAACATGTTATTTTCCACTTTTTTGATTATATTCATCTTAGTGATGTAAAGTGGTACACTAATAGACTTTTAAAAATTAAATGTTATTCATTTTTGACAAGGTAATACATGCAGATGGTCTAAAATTTAAAAGGTAAAAAAGATACCTAGAGATAAACATGATTACTGCATTTTATGAATCTTTTCAGAGAAACAGTACATATACATGTATACAATATTTTCTGGTTAAAAAAATTAAACATCCATCATTGGTTCTATGCTGTAATTTGATGCCTTATAAAATTAATGTTAACTGGAAAAAAACAAATTTATTTAAAACTATATGACCTTGATTTAAAAAAAAAAAAACAAACTTTGGTTAAATGAAAGGTAAGAAAATATTTAATGTTTTTAATTAAAACACTTAAGTGTAGCAATGGAAGGCTCCTGAAGTCAATCAATGTTATCACTCCTATCATTAGCGATCCAGACTGGCTGACGGCATAACTCAAAAAAATACAAGGTTCCATGGCCAAGAACTGTGCCTCTAAATTTTGGCTACAACAGAACTAATTGGATTATATGGGTTATATATCCATCTAAAGATATTAATATTGATGAAAAACTCAGGGCATGCTCACAGTTTGACACATAAATGTTACCTTCTTATTATGTGTCAAACATACTTTACCACCAGATAGCCAATTTTTTAAAAAATTTCAGCTTTACTGAGGTATAACTGACACATAAAATTATAAGATATTTGAAATGTACATTGTGGTGATTTGATATACGTATACCTTGTGGAAGGATTCCCCTTATCTAGTTATCTATTGCCTCACAAATTTATCTTTTTTTTTCTTTTGGTAAGGGCAGAGATGTATGTATCTTAAATGACTTCAATATTGCCACTAAATTCACGATTTTGTAACTAGAAAACTCTCATTTAATATTTGAATTTATATGCAAGGGGAATATATATAAAGATGGTGCTAAAGGTGTGGAAATTTTATTTTAAAAGACAGTAACTCCCTATGTATTCTACCGAATGCTACTCTTCCAGAAAGTTCTCTCACTGTCCCAAAGAGCTCTTCTTCCCAGATTCTATTTTGCTTACTGTGGGTGAGTTTTGTTTTAGCTTTGGTGCTCCCCTGTAACAGTGACATATCAAGATGAGGTGACAGGAGCTTTCTGTTTTCTTCTTCTGCTCTTGATAGTCTTTTTTTTTTTTTTTTTTGTGAGGAAGATCAGCCCTGAGCTAACATCTGATGCCAATCCTCCTCTTTTTTGCTGAGGAAGACTGGCCCTGGGCTAACATCTGTGCCCATCTTTCTCTACTTTATATGGGACGCTGCCACAGCCTGGCTTCACAAGCGGTGAGTCTGTGCACGCCTGGGATCTGAACCTACAAACCCCGGGCCGCCAAAGCGGAGCACGCGCACTTAACCACTGCGCCACCTGGCTGGCCCCTGCTCTTGATATTCTTAATGGGTTTCTGGAATATTCATCTAATAAAGGACTTATTTCCTGAGGCTGTTTAAAACAAAGGGAAATTTTAAAGTTTAAAATCAGCTTTATTCCACGATCCATGAAAGGAACAACTGATAAGCTGGATTTCACTGCAATTAAAAAGTTCTGCTCTATGAAATATACTATCAAGAAGATGAGAAGACAAGCCACACACTCGGAAAAAATATTGCAAAATATTGCAAAAGACACACTGTTATCCAAAATATACAAAGAACTCTTAAATTCAACATTAAGAAAACAAATAACCCAATTTTAAAATGGGCCAAAAACCTTAACAGACACCTCACCAAAGAAGACATTCTGTATGGCAAGTAAGCATATGAAAAAATGCTCCACATCATATGTCATCAGGGAAATGCAAATTAAAATAACAAGATACCACTAAACATCTATTTGAACGACCCAAACCTGCAACACTGACACCACCAAATGCTGGTGAGGATGTGGAGCAACAGGAACTCTCATTCATTGCTGTTGAAAATCCAAAATGGAATAGCCACTTTTGAAGACAATTTAGCAGTTTCTTACAAAATGAAACATACTCTTACCATACGATCCAGCAGTTGCACTCCTTGGTATCTACCCAAAGAAGCTGAAAACTTACGTCCACAAAAAAACCTGCTGATGGATGTTTAAAGCAGCTTCATTCATAATTGCCAAACTTATTAGCAACCAACATGTCCTTCAGGGGGCCAGCCCAGTGGCGCAGTGGTTAAGCTCCGCTTCAGCGGCCTGGGGTTCGCAGGTTCTGATCCAGGGCGCGCAGTGACGCACCACTCGTCAAGCCATGCTGTGGCGGTGTCCCATATAAAGTAGAGGAAAGACGGGCACGGATGTTAGCTTAGGGCCAATCTTCCTCAGCAAAAAAAGAGGAGGATCGGCATCGGATGTTAGCTCAGGGCTGATCTTCCTCATAAAAAAAACAAAAACAACAAAAAAAGATATCTTTCAGTAGGTAAAAGGATAAATAGACTGTGGTACATCCAGACAAGGGAATATTATTCCGCACTAAAAAGAAATGAGCTATCAAGCCATGAAAAAAGTGGGGGAAACTTAAATGCATATTACTAAGTGAAAGAAGCCAGTCTGAGAAGGCTACATACTATATGATTCCAACTATTTGACATTGTGGAAAAGGCAAAACTATGGAGAGAGTAAAAAGATCAGTGGTTGCCAGGGGTTAGAAGGGAGGGAGAGATGAACAAGTAGAGCACAGGGAAATTTTAGGGCAGTGAAAATACTCTGTATGGGACTATAATGGCAGATTCACATCATTATACATTTGTCAAAACCTATAGAATGTACACTCATGTAAACTATGGACTTTGGATGATTATAATGTGTCAAGGTAGTTTCATTGATGTTAACAAATATGCCACTCTGGTGGTTGATAGTGGGGGAGGGTGTGTGCCCATGTAGGGGCAGGGAATATACACACACTCTCTGTGCTTTCTGCTCAACGTTGTGAACCTAAAACTGCTCAAAAAAATCAAGTGTATTTAACAAAATAAAAAGGACGATGGACCTAAATATGAAACCTAAAACTATAAAACTTTAGAAGAACACATAGGAGAAAATCTTTATGATCTGGGGTTAGGCAAAGATGTCTTAGTTATAATACAAAGTACCTGAATTATAAAAGAAAAATTGTCAAATTGGACTTCAAAACCAGAAACTTCTGCTCTTTGAAAGACACTGTTAAGAAGCCATTAGATTGGAAGAAAATATTTGCAAAGAAGATACCTAATGAAGGACTTGTACCTAGAATATATAAAGTACTCTCAAGTTTCAGTAACAATAAGCAACACATTTTTTTTTATTGATGTTTTAACAGTTTATAACTGTGAAATTTTGGGTTGTACATTTTTGTTTGTCCATCACCATACATATATATGTCTCCCTTCACCCCTTGTGCCTACCCCCTACCCCCATTGCCCCTGGTAACCACAATACAGTTTTCTCTGTCCATGTGTAAGGAACACAATTTTTAGAAAGGGCAACACATTTGAAAAGATACGTCACGAAAGAAGAGATACAGATAGCAAATAAGCACATGAAAAGATCCTTAATGTCATCAAGGAAATTAAAATTAAAACCACTATGAAATACCACAATACTTCTATTAGAAGGGCTAATATAAACACAAAATGATAAAATCAAGTACTGGCAAGGATGCAGAACAACAGAACTCTCATACATTGCTGGTGGGAATGCAAAATGGTAGAGCCAAGCTGGAAAACATATGGCAGTTTCTTACAAAGTTAAAAATACACTTAGTTCACAAGCAGCAATCTCACCTCTAGGTATTTACACAAGAGAAAATACATACATGTGTCTACACAAGACCTGTATGCAAATGTTTATAGCAGCTTTATTCATGAAATCTCCCAAAACTGGAAATAGCCCAAATGTCCATCAACTGGTAAATGTATAATATTGTAGTACATCCATACAATGGAATACTAGTGAGCAGAGCAATAAAAACTACTGATACATGCAACAACATGGATGAATCGCAAAAGCATTATGCTAAATGAAAAAGCCAGATACAAAAGGCAATATACTATATGACTCCATTTATATGAAGTTGTGGAAAAGTCAAAATTATAGACAGAAATTAGATCAGTAGTTGCCAAGGGCTGGGTATGGAGGAAGGGGACTGACTACAAAGGTGCACAAGGGAACCTTTTGGAGTGATGGAAATATTCTATATCTTGACTGTGATGATGGTTGTATGACCATATATGTTTATCAAAACTCATAACTGTGCACCTAAAAAGGGTGAATTTTTATTGTATACATCTCAATAACCCTAACTTTAAAAAAAAAAAAGAAAATTCAGTTTAATATATTTAAGCGTTTCCTCTCAATCTCTTTCCCTCCTTCACTTAAGACCTATAGTAGAACAAGGACAGGTGCTCTCTCTTCTGCTACTAGCTCCTCCAGTGTTAGGGTGGGAAGGATAAGCAAGACCACATGCTGAGCGTGTGATTGCAGGCCTGTGCTGGGTGTCACTGCTTCTCTGGCTTACCCTGACAGGCATTATGTGTGGATGTTATCAAATATTGGCTTTCTTGAGGGCTATGTGTGGGAGTTCTTCAGAAGACCTTTCAGGGGCCACCCCACTGCACAAGTTCCTATCGTGGAAGAACTGCTTTGTCTTGACTCCAAATCCTCCCAGCCCTCCTCACCACCACTCTGCCCTTCTGTTTTTGGGGTCACCTCAACCACTGCTCTGTCCTGGGTATTACCACAATGGCTCAAGCCTGGTTCTCTTTCAAAGTATCCACCCGAACCCAGGAAAAATTCACGTTTCTCCAAATGGGAATGCAGGCTACTCTACCACTATGCTTACTCTCTATCCTGCCATTTCTCTTCCTAATTTTCTTCTCAAATAGGTACCAGAGGTTGCCTAAGCCGATGTTCCACCTAGAAATAGGATGCCAATCTCCTTTTCTTTTTTTTTTTTTTTTTAAAGATTTTATTTATTCAGTTTTTTCCCCCCAAAGCCCCAGTAGATAGTTGTATGTCATAGGTTCACATCCTTCTAGTTGCTGTACGTGGGACTCGGCCTCACGTTGGACGGAGAAGTGGTGCCTCGGGGCGCTCCCGGGATCCGAACCCGGGCCGCCAGCATCAGAGCGCGCACACTTAACCGCTAAGCCACGGAGCCGGCCCTACCAATCTCCTTTTCTTAGAAATGCCATCAGTCTCTAGGAGCAATTTTCGTGGTTTCAGGGTCCCTTCGGGGTGGAGGGAAAAGCCACTCTACTCCCCATTAGACTAATGACTCCAATTATTTTTCCCTCTATTTTTCTGGACCCATGAACAGGGAGAAACTCCCAAGTCTATGGCTTAAGCAGATATCCAATGGGAAATGATATGCCAGTTTCCCTTCTTGTGAACAAAGCATTACATATGAATTAAAAATAAAAGTTTACGGGCCGGCCCCTTGGCTTAGCGGTTAAGTGCACACGCCCCGCTGCTGGCGGCCTGGGGTTCGGATCCTGGGCGCACACCGATGCACCACTTCTCCGGCCATGCTGAGGCCGTGTCCCACACGCAGCAACTAGAAGGATGAGCAGCTACGACATACAACTATCTACTGGGGCTTTGGGGGAAAAAAATAAGTAAGTCAAAATTAAAAAAATAAATAAATAAAAATAAAAGTTTACAGGTCTACTTACCCTACTTCATAAGATGCTAGGCCCTCTTTGACTAGCAGGTCATTAATACTAGTAGGAGTCATTCCAGGAACACCAAGAGAATCGAAAAGCTCAACTAAGAGCACATTATCTTCCAGAATTTCTGTAAAACCATTAAGACTAGTTTGGGAAAGAAATAAATATGTTGCAAAATATATTAAATGAAGCAATTAAAAACAACTGGCAACTTAATTTCTTTCATTTTGCATACATGGGGTTTCTTGCTGAATAACATCAAAGCCCCTCTCTAAGGGAAAAAATAGCATTTTACAGACATAAAAGAAGTGCCAATGTTATCTGTAGCATATACAAATTAATAAAATTTTCATTTTAGGTTATTGTGTGTTCTATAATGAACCAAAAGTAGTTTAAAGCTTTTAGATTCAGAAAAATATAAATTGCTATATATTCACTGAAGAAGTGTTCTGTTGTGTTTTTAAATTGTTTTGTCAGATTCAATCAAGTTCCAGAGGACAAAAGAATTTAAATTCAGGCCAGTGATTATTTGCAAAGGTTTACAGCTTTTGTAAGAATAGCACCAAGTTTAAAATAACAAAAATTCAATCTAGAACCCTTAATTAACTGGAATTTTTCCCCCATCCCTGTTTCTAGGACAAATCATCTAACTTTTAATTTCTTTTAGAAAACAAATTCGTTACTTGTTTATTGTACCTATTTCTTAAACTAAACTGGGAGTCAGCTGAGGGTAAAGTTTATATCTCATGTGCCTATTTACTTATTATGGTACATTTGGTACACAGAACAGAGAATCTGTTCCATAAGCATCTGAATAAATGACAGTTCTTTAGGAAACATATACTTCTATGCACTGAGATCAGTTTATGCCTACACCTCCTATACAATAGTAGCTGGTAGCTGCTAGTCAGAATGATGATTCCAAATAAAAAGATAAATCATTACCAGCAGTAACATCTCATATTATCTAGTCATAAGAATACATATTAGAAAGCTTTTTTCAAGAGCTTAAAAATCATTCCTCTCTACTTTTCAACGGACAAGATATACTATCTAGAAATAAAAGGCTAAGCAACACTGAGCCTCAATAAACTTAGATTTCCTTACTTTCAGTCTCATATGTTCCCTTTTAGTTCTTTGATCTCACACTTCCCATGTACCAAGTCTTTTATTCTAACAACAGGGCCAACTTTCCTTGTGTTCTGTACCTTTACCATCTTCCCTGCTCTGCTCCTAATTAAAATGTAAATGTCCCTTGCTTTATAAAGGTCCCATTCTCATCTGTGGTAGTTCACCTCATTTTAAACGTGAATTCTCAATCTCATCATTGTGCAGGTTAATGGGGAAAGATATTTTAGGTCGAGCAGGGCCTTCTGGCTGGCACTCCTTAAATCAAATTATCTACCTTAATAACTATGGTACAACTAGTGTTTGGATGTTATTGGAATAACAAATAATTAAACAAGAAAGAAAAAAGGGGAGTTAAGAAAGAAACCCAGATAATCAGGTCTTGATGGCTTGTTCACAGGAAGGAACATTCAAGGGAGGAGCTAAAAACCAACAGAATAAAATACCGAAAGGGACGCTGGGAAGCAGAATTATCTAGGTTCAAGTCAGCTCAAAATCAGTGGAGGTTACTCAAGGTCTAAGAGGCCCTTAATTTACTATTCATATCCGAGAAGCCAGATTTAAAAACGCTACAGACTAAGGATTCAATTTCTATAATCACATTCCTCTTCAATGGAACTATTTCTTCAGAACAATTTCTTCTATCAAAGTGAACAAATTATCACAGATATGCCATCATTCCTATATTATGTGACCCGGAGCCGTTGATCTCTAAGCTTCAGTTTCCTCATTGTAAAACAAGCTAATAATCTTATGATGTTTGGGTTCATTTAATGGTAGTATGATAAAAGTGAAAAAATGGATATAGTAAAAATTACCCTTTGAAGTCCCATAAATCAACCCTAAGTAAACACAGTCTTGTGTATCCTGCACTAGTACTCACTAAGACCAACACAGACAATGTTGGTCATAGCTCTGGAACAGATCAAAACCCCAGATAAATAACAGATTCCCAATCCCCCTATCTAAATCTCTTGGGGCCAGACGTGTTTCAGAATTCTTCAAATTGAGAAAAGCTACACAGAACATACACTGCATATTTTGTAATACCCGCAGCAGATTCTGAGGCAGCAGCCCACAAATAAACATTACTATCCTGAAGTGGAATATATGAATATTCACTGTACTTTTACAGTGTACACTGTACTTTTACTTTATCACTTTTGATAAAGAATATATATATATCCTCACGTTAATTCAGATCAAGTTGTGCCATTAGATTTCTGATTTTCAGAACGTTTGGATTACAAAATTGTGGGCCAGTGGTCAGCCTGTCTCTTAGACCCAAACTGTTCCAAAAGTAATTTTTTTCAAAATATGCTGAGAGCCTACAGTTGAATTCACTTAAGTCAAATGAAACAAAAAACAAACAATCAAAAACTATTTACCAGTTATGTCCCTCCTCCCCTCACTTTCCTGCAAATTAAACCTGAGCATCCATCACTCCAAGATCAGGGACAGAGCCCTAGCAAAAATGCAAACAGATACAAGAGAAACTAATTCCTGATTTTAGGGCTTTCAAGAGGCGATGATAAGGGTGACTTGATCTTTAATGGTGATTTTTGCCTCATGTGCTGATGTTAGACTCTAGAGCCTCCAGAATATATTATTCCATTGTACCTAATTCTCAGTAACTGTTCTCTCTCACTATTCTTACTGATAATATATTAAATTTACTATAAGATCTGGCAAATGTTATATCATAATGTTATTCTTATTTAAAATTATGTATGATGACATAGCAATAAATAAAAATAGAAATAGCTTACTGATGACTGAACATGTCATAAATTTATCTTGAGTCTTTTCTTCAAATTTTTCTTTAGCTTTTTTGGACCACTGCATTGTCCTTTTACATGGTTCGATATAGGCCAGCTTACATTTAATTGCCTGTGTCAAACAGAATTGCACCATTAAGAAAGTAAACTTAATTTCTAGTTATTTTAGAATTAAAGTTTTATGTGTGTGCAAAACTTAAACTTTGTTTGAATTTACATATTTAGAAAATAAACAAATGTGCAAAGGTGTCTATAACAGTACTTTATAAATGCAAATAATTGGAATCAACAGAGTATTTGGTTGAATGAATTATTGTACATTCAGATACTGGAATAACAAACATCCACTGAAAGAATTACAGATACTCATGATACACTGTTAAATGAGAAAAGTAGACTATATATAGTCTAATCCCATAATTGTTAAAAACACTACACCTTAGGGGCCAGCCCCATGGTTTAGTGGTTAAGTTTGTGTGCTCCGCTTCAGTGGCCTGGGTTTGGGGTTTGGAACCCTGGGTGTAGCCCTATTCCACCCAACAAGCCACGCCGTGGCAGTGACACACATACAAAATAGAGGAAGACTGGCACAAGTGTCAGCTTAGGGCTAATCTTCCTCAAGCAAAAAAACAAGGAAGATGGGCAACAGATGTTAGCTCAGAGCAAATCTTCCTCACCAAAAAAAAAAAAAAAAAGAAAAACACTACATCTTAAAAGTATATACATGTAAAAAATACTGAATAAATTCTGAGTGATTTCCCTCATTTTGCTCATCAATATTTTCAAATATTTCCTATAACATTTCACCCATTTTTAAAACGAAAAATATTGCTTAATAATAATTCAAATACCATAGGAGTATATGAATTAGAAAATAAGCCCCCTTAATCTTGCTTATCTCTGGGGTGCAGGATTCCAAGAGAAGGATAAGTTTTTTTTACTTATTCTTCTAGACTTCTTTCTCTTGCACACATGTTATATATACTTAAACGTAAATGGGATCACAATAAAAGTACTTCTGTAATGAGCTTTTTTCACATAATATATCATACTCTTACCACATTACATAGGTATTTCAAAGTAACACATTAAAAGCTGCAGACCAGTAAGTACTTAAAGAGACACAAATATATATACATACATATGTTTATAATTAATGCTCATTTGCTATGATGTACATATTATTTCTTAAATAGTAACTATAGCAACTCTTTCCTACAGTCCATGTATCAAAAATTATTTACAAAAATGGTAGTTAAGAGAACATTTCTATGGTGAAAATGACTTCTAAAAACACTCTCCTATTTGTGGTAATATTCTCTCTCTGCAGTTCACAATAAGTAGGTTACCTTCTCTGGGGGATTCAGAAACTCATCCTTTATTTTACGCATTTCATTAAGTGTTATTTTTGCAGTATTGCCAAAGTCCACATATTTAACTTCAACTTCACGATGTCCGGGCAATCCTTCAAAAATTATGAAATTATAAATCAAAAACTTGGAACAAAAAGAGAGAATTATCTAGCAAAATTCAGATTGATTTACAGTCAACTAGATTAGAATACTTTTATGTTCAACATACAAACTTAACATTGTTTAAAATGTAAAAAATATTTCAGCTACATGAACTTCAAAAATTCAACCACAATGCATAGTTGTTCAGACTTGGTGAATGAGAAACTAACAATTTTAAGATATCCAAAGGACAATCAAAATTAGGATAAAATAAATAGCTATCAAATGCTAGACATTATGGCCTAAAAGTTATGAATTAGACTTTGAGTTAGACTGACTGGGTTAGGACCCCAGCTCAGTCATTTAAACACCATATGATCCTAAGAAAGCTAATTAATATCTCTAAGATACTAACCTGAGCAAGTTACTTTTTCTCTCTAAGCCTCATTATTTTATCTGTAAAATGGGTATAACAATAGAATCAAATCTCATAAGACTGTTTTTTGAGGATTCACCTATTTAAAATACTTTGCAAAGCACCAGTCACAGAGCAAGCACTTAATAAATGTCTACCATTGGTCAACACAGGTGATCAAACAAGGCAAAAAATTTAATAATCAAACTAAAGATTCATTTATATAATGATATCTAACTGTAATATTTTTTAAAAATTTAATTTTGGGGGATATTGTGAAAAACACACAGAGACAGACCTCTATGTCCATCTAGTCTCTATATTTTATTTTATTTATTTTTTTACCATTGATTTATTTATTTATTTTTTTGTGAGGAAGATCAGCCCTGACCTAACATCTGCCAATCCTCTTCTTTTTTTATTTTTTTGCTGAGGAAGACTGGCCCTGGGCTAACATCCATGCCCATCTTCCTCCACTTTATATGGGACGCCGCCAAAGCATGGCTTGACAAGCGGTGTGTCAGTGCGCGCCCAGGATCCAAACTGGCGAACCCCGCCACCGCAGCAGAGTGCCCGCACTTCACCGCTTGTGCCACTGGGCCAGCCCCTCTAGTCTCTACATTTTAAAGGATACCAAATACATCTCTGGAAGGTTAAAACACATGAAAGTTTGAATCAAGACCTATCACAAACTAACCTTTTTATAAATACTCAAAATATACAGTTGACTTGAACATCTCTCAGCACATGTATGTACAGTGCTACTAAACTTGTTGCCACCATTTTCAAATTTAAAGACTAATACAGTATATATAATTTCAATATGGGAAAGAGCATAGGTATTCTCTGCTCCTTGGTAGAAGTGAAGCAGGTAGAACAACACTGGTACTCAAGATGACCTTTCCAACAACTTAGGCCCTATGGTGGTGGAAATCTGTGGTAACCGAGAAGACACGTGTTACCATAAGTGTAAGGTAAGGAGGTGAAGGAACCTCTCCCTACTTCCACTGGAGTCCTCATGCTAGAAGGATACTCTCAACCGTACCAGTGCCATTAGATTCTTAGCATTCCTCAAGTCTCTGAATGGTGATGCAGTTTAAATAAACCAAAAAACAAATGGATATGGGATGGAATTTAAAGAACATTTTTTACCCAAATTATCAATCATGTATGAGAGTAGAGTCAGGAGACATGGAAGATCTCAAAATTTACCTCCCATTTATTCTTCCTGATCCATCTCAATCAGAAAACACTTCACCAAAATAAGGGAGTAAACCAAAGAGGTAAAGATGGGATCCCAAAAACAAGAAATCCAATACAGGAGAACAATGAAGTGTATTGTCAACTGAAATAAATTCCAAGAATAGCAAAAATGTAGTAAGCCTAGAGGACGAGCAGTTTAACTGTAGCAGGAGAGAGGATGTTTTCACCGTTAAGGAAAAGAAAATCCAACTAACATTATCTGAAAAGTCTAATCATGTGGAAAATTGTTTTAAACTATTAAAAAATGTAGCCATAAATTAAAAGAAAATAAAGTGAAAACTTGATGCAATTATTAACTCAGAATTAAACAAAGTATACTTTATGGCTTAGCAGTGAAAATATTTACATAGAATATGGATTTAACTAAAAATTGAGATACAACTATGAGGCGGATACGGAGGGGACAAAAGAGCTATAAAAGATCTAAAATTGTTATCTAACATAATAAAAATAGATACTATCTAAGAATTAACAAAGTAGTAAGAAATAATACAGGTAAATAACAAAAGAAATAGCTGAAAGAATTAAAAGCACTTGCCTTTTAGGAGAAGAGTGGAGTGTGTGTAAGTTGTTAAGCATTATTTAGCTTTTTAAATAAGGCAGACATTAGGAAAAAAAATGGTTAAGTCCTAGTGAAGGCAAACAAAATCTAAGGAGCTAGAGATTCATCTCCCAACATTATCATTAGCTTTCTAAAGACAGATGACAGAGCAAGATAGTAAGATCAAATAATATCACTTCCACGATTTAATTTGTACCAACTCAAATGGTATCAGGTTTTAAGCATTCTATTTCCCTCTAGAAATAGTGTGCAATTTCCTACCAACGACTTTTGCTCGGTACCAAACTCCGTCTTCAAATTTAGCTACACAGGCTTGATCTTGAATTGGACAGAGGATTTCCAGACTTGCCTCATCTTCACTTTTATAGAATTCCTCAATTGTCTTTAATAGAAATAAAAAATCCAGGCTCTCTATCTAAGAAATAAAGGGATTAAAGCACTGTAGTTTCACAGAAACTTAAAATTTAAATGTTGTATGTATTATAGGCACTACTCATAAAATTATGAAATGTGAGAATTTGAATTAGACAGAAATCAATTGTTATGTAATGCACATTTGAAAATATTTTATTACAGAAGTAGTATATAAAATTAGCACATATAGATGTAAAAAGAATTCTTTAAAAAATCACACTCCTCCAGATATCTTAAGTGTATATCCTTCTAGATCTTCTTCTATACACACACGTTCCATACTTTTGTTTTTACCAAAAGTGAGACCATACCATAAGTATAATTTGATAACCTGCATTTTTCTATCAATTCTCACTTTTTCTATTTAAGTGTTCTTACTAGTACTTCGGGACTATATTTAGATTTCCCTAACTAACCAAAATCAGTATCCAATGCAAGACTACACGTTATATCTGGTTATCTTAATAAGTCTTTTATAATTTAGTGTAGTGTTCCTTTTTTTAAATGATAATGTCTTGTTTAAAAGAGTTTGCTATTTTTCCACAGAATGCACCATCTTCTGGATTCACGTGGTTATGTCCTCATGCTGTTCTTCAGCTTGTTCCTTCAATGAGTAGGGTCTATCCCCTGAATTTCCCAAAAGCTGAAAGTTTTATCTACAGGTTTGATGGTTTCAAGCCAAACCTATTTGGCTAGAATACATCATAGTATACTCAGCTTGCAACACACCAAAAGACAATATTATTACTGACTCACTATTAATATGCTAAGATTCACCTACAGATTGGAGTGATGATTCTGATCTCTCCATTGTATAGTTATGTTTTGCCCTTTGTGGCTACCAAGTAATTCACGTAGGGCTATTCTGGCATTATATTAATATCCAGTTTCCTATCAACCATCTACCTAATGGTTTTAAAGTGAACTGATAAACCTTTACATCAATAATTTCAGTAGGGTTTGTTTAATAACTGCATTATTGAATAGAAAAGAGCTTTCTCTTATTAAATTTACTTTAAAACATAGTTTATAAAGTTCCTATAGTACCTAAAACATAGGTCTTAAAACAAAATCAAGGATAAATGTTTATTTCTCCAAACACCAATTGTTAAGGTTAAAAAATATTTTAAAGTCCATCTCAATTGGCAAAAAAATGAAGTTTTTGTTTTTTGTGAATATAACAATGCAAGTGAAAATTTTCTGAATCTCTCTTTTCTTGTTATTTCATTTAAATTAGTTTAACAACTACTTTAAACTTTCTGAACTTTTATTTCTAAGTAGGTATTATTCATATTCCATTAACAGGTTATCCAAAGTGAACACTGAAAAATTCAACAGAGGAATGACATCAGCAAAAGAGCAGACCAGAAAGCTCCAAGCTCTCGTTCCCCCAGAGAAGCACTGACAAAATGAGAAATAACCTGAACCAACGTTGTCAGAGCTCTGGAAAAACAATCAAAGGTTTACAGCAACCAAGCAAACACCCAGTCAAGCTCTTAGCGTTCAAAGAAATCTCTGTCAAAACATTTGCTGAATACAAGCTCAAGGAGCAGAGACTTCAGTGATCACACACAAGGACTAGTCTTTCAAAAAAGTTTGGAAAAGTCTCAAAACAAATCAACTACTACAGTCTTCAACTATTAAAAAACTCCAGCAAACCCTTGGGAGAGGGGATCTGATTTCAGACTTACATTATAATAGCCAATGCCAAATTTTCAACAAAAAATCAGAAGGCATACAAACAAACAGGAAACCATGGCTCCTTCAAAGGAACAAAGCAAACAGAAATCACTCCTGAGGAAGCCCAGATAGTGGACTTACTAAACACTTTAGAACAACTGTCTTAAATAGGCTCAAAGAACTAAAAGAAAATATAAACAAAGAACTAGAGGAAACTATGAAAAGAATAAAGGATCAAAATGAAAATATCAATAAAGAGACAGAAATTATAAAAAGGAATCAAATAGAATTCTGGAACTGAAAAGTACAATAACTGAAATGAAAAATAGGGTAGAGGGGTTCAACAGTAGGTTTGAGCAGGTATAAGAAAGAATCAGTGAACTTGAAGATAGGACAGTTGGAATCACTGAGTGAAGGACAAAAAGAAAAAAGACTGAAGTGAACAGAGACTAAGGGATTTGTAGGACACCATTAAACACAGCAATATACATATTATAGGAGTCCCAGAAAGAGAAGACAGAAAGGAGCAGAAAGATTATTTGAAGAAATAATGGCCACAAATTTCCCAAATTTGAGGCTGGCCTCATGGTGTAGTGGTTAAGTGCACGTGCTCCGCTGCTGGCGGCCCGGGTTCACATCCCAGGCGTGCATCGATGCACCGCTTGTCAGGCCATGCTGTGGCAGCAGCCCATATAGATGTGCACAGATGTTAGCCCAGGGCCAGTCTTCCTCAGCAAAAAGAGGAGGACAGGTATGGATGTTAGCTCAGGGCTGATCTTCCTCACAAAAAACAAAACAAAAATTTCCCAAATTTGATGAAAGACATGTTTCTACAAATCCAAGCAGCTCAATGTTATGGGTTGAATTGTGTCTCTCCTCAAAAGGTATGTTGGAGGCATAACTCCCAGTACTTCAGAATGTGACCTTATTTGGAGATATCTTTACAGAGATAATCAAGTTAAGATAAGGCCATTATGGCAGGCCTTAATCCAATATGATTGGTGTCCTTATATTAAAAGGGGTACATTTGTGCACAGAGAGAAACATACAAAAGAATGAATGTGAGGATAAAGGCAGAGACTGGGGTGAGGCAGAAGCCATGGGGCACCAAAAATTTCCAGCTAACCACCAGAAGCAAGGAGAAAGGCATGAAATAGATTCTTGCTCACATCCCTCAGAAGGAACCAAGCCTACTGACAACTTGATCTTGCACTTCTAGACTCCAGAACTGTGAGACAATTAATTTATGTTGTTTAAACCACTTAATTTGTGGAATTCTGTTATGGCAGCCCTAGGAAATGAATACAGATTTTGCTACTGGAAAGCAGAGTATTGCTTTATCAAATACCTAAAATGTGGCAGTGGCTTTGGAATTTGGTAATGGGTAGAGGAGAAAGAGTTAATTCTTTAATTCAAGCACCCTGAATTAAAAAGTCCAGATCACCTTGCAAAGACTGTTGGTAGGAATACGAATGTTAAATGTGCTTCTGGTGAGATCTCAGAAATGAGTAACAGGTTATCGGAAACTGGGGGAATGCCAACCCTTGGTATAAAGCGGTAGAGAACTTAGCTGAATCGTGTTCTGTTGGATGGAAAGTAGAACCTGAATATTTAGCTAAGGATCTCTAAACAAAATGTTGAAAGTGCAGCCTTGTTTCTCCTTGCTACTTATAATAAAATGTGAGAGGACAGAGATAAATTGAAGGAGGAATTGTTCACCATTAAGGACATAGAACTTGAAGATTTAGAACATTCTCAGCCTATCCATATTGCAAAAAATGAGAAAGCATGCTCTGGAGGGAACACCAAGGGTGTGGCTGGATATTGTGTGCTCAAGAGATTACAAGTGTGTGACTTGTGAATCCAATCAATTATCTCAGCAGAAACACTGCCAGCTTGAACTGAAGGGGACAGTGATGAGAGGAAATGAAAGAAGACTGTTGGACTTGTGGGAGTCTACAGGCAGGAAGTGAGCTGATAAAGCTATTTGGTCATGAACATGTGTTATCTTTCAAGACAAGGAAAGAATGACCCTGAAGGAGGTTCAGAGGCTGGCTTGTCTGCCACTGCCACCACTGGCCCAGAGGGCAGAGGCCTGAGAGGCAGGGCTGTCTCCTTCTCTGTTCTAGAGGGAGGGCTTCCTTCTGGGTTCCAGAGAGTGAGGACAACTCCTCAATTCCAATGGGTGAGGCTACTTCTAGGGCTGAGCAGGCATGGCCACTACCCCAGTGGGACTGGAGGACACAGTATCCAGCTAATGAGAATTATTCTGAAGTCATAAGAATCAAATAGAATTTGTCCTAAGTTTTGGACTCACCTTGTCTCACAGATTCACAGTTGGAGACGAATTTTACCCCAGCTTGAGTGATACTCACTTCTTACCTATTCCTGATTTAGATGACAACATTTGGGACTCTGAGTTGATGATATTTATATGAGATTTTGGACTTAGAGTTGATGCTGGAATGATTAAGACTTTTTGGATTGTTGGGATGGGGTGAATGTATTTTGCATGTGGGAAGGAAATGAATTTTTGATAGAGCAGAGGGTGGACTATTATGGGTTGAATTGTGTCCTCCCCAAAAAATATGTTAGAATTCTAACATCCCAGTACCTCACTGATCTTATCTGCAGAGAGGATTTTACAGTTTATTAAGTTAAAATAAGGTCTCAAGTGGGACCTAATTCAATATGACTGATGTCTTTATTAAAAAATTAAAAATTATAGATCCAGAAAGACTGTCCTTCAGAAATGAGGGAGAAATCAAGCCATTCACAGATAAACAAGAGGTGAGGGAGTTTACTAACACTAGACTTGCCCTATAAGAAATGCTAAAGGGAGTCCTTTAGGTGGAAATGAAGGGATGCTAGAATATAACTCAGAGCCACATGAAGATATAAAGATCTATGGTTAAAGCAAATACATGAACAAATATGAAAGCCACTATTATTTTAATTTTGATTTGTAGCTCCACTTTTATTTTCTACAGGATTTAAAAGACAAATGCATAATAATAATTATAAATCTGTGTTATTGAGCACACAATATACAAACATTAGTTTGTGAGATTGATAATATAAAAGAGGAATGGAGCTGCAAAGGAGTAGGGTTTTGTGCAATTAAAGTTAAGCTGGTATTAAGTCACATTAGATTGTTATAACTTTAGGATATTATATGTAACCCCTATGGTAATGATTAAAAAAACTATAGATGCATACAAAAGGAAATAAGGGAATCAAAACATGACACTCTAGTATTTGCACACCCATGTTCACTGCAGCATTATTCATAATAGCCAAGAGCTGGAAGCAAACTAGATGTCTGTCAATGGATGAATGGATTAATAAAATGTGATATATAGATACAGTGGAATATTAGTCAGCCTTAAACAAGGAAATTCTGTCACATGCTACAACATTATGTACCTTGAGGGCATTATGCTAAGTGAAATAAGCCAGTCACAAAAAAACAAAAACTATATAAATCCACTTATATAAATAGTCAAATTCAAAGAAAAAGAAAGTAGAATTATGGTTGTCAGTGGTTGGGCGTAGCAGGAAATGGAGAGTTGTTGTTCAAGGGGTATAGAGTTTCAGTTTTTCAAGATGAAAAAATTCTAGAGATCCGTTGCACAACAATGTGAGTATAGTTAACACTACTGAACTGTACATTTAAAAATGGTTAAGATAGAAAATTTTATGTTTTTTACAACAATTGTTAAAAAAGTTGAAAAAAACAAGACATTACAAAAAATCAACTAAACATCAAAGAGAGCAGAAATAGAGGAAATGACAGACAAAAAAGCTATAAAGACATACAGAAAACAAACAGCAAAATGGCAGAAGCCTTCCCTACCAGTAATTACTTTAAATGGATTAAACTCTCCAATCAAAAGGCAAAGATTAGCAGAATAGATTTAAAAAAAGACCCAACAATTTGCTATCTACAAGATACTCACTTTAGATCTCAAGACATACCACTAGGTTGAAAGTGAAAGGATGGAAAAGGTATTCCATGCAAAAGGTAACCAAAAGAGAGCTGAGGTGGCTATGATATTATCAAATAAAACAGACTTTAAGTTAGATAATATTACAATAGAAAGGAATGACATTATGTATTGATAAAAGGGTCAATTCACCAATAAGATATAACAATTATAAATATATATGCATCGGGCCGGCCCTGTGGCTTGGTGGTTAAGTGCGCGCGCTGCGATGCTAGCAGCCCGGGTTCGGATCCCGGGTGCGCATTGAGGCACCACTTCTCTGTCCATCCTGGGGCCGAGTCCCACATACAGCAACTAGAATGGTGTGCAGCTATGACATACAACTATCTACTGGGGCTTTGGGGGCAAAAAATAAAATAAATAAAATCTTTAAAAAAAAAAAAAAAATATATATGCATCAACGTCAGAGCCCCAAAATATGACACAAACACTGACAGAATTGAAGAAAGACAGTTATACAATAATAGTTGAATTCAATGCTTCATTTTCAATAACAGATAAAACTAAAAAGAATATCAAGAAGAAAACAGATTACTTGAACAACACTATAAACCAGTTAGACCTAACAGACACACACAGAACACTCCAGACAACAGCAGAATACTCATCTTTTCTCAAGTGCACATGGAACATTCTCAGGATACACCATATGTCAGGTCACAAAACAAATCTTAACAAATTTTAAAAAGACTAAAATCATACAAAGTATCTTTCCCACACATAGTGGAAGGAAACTAGAAATTTACAGGAAAAAAAACTGGCAAATTCACAAATATGTGGAAATTAAACAACATACTCTTAAACAACCAAAGAGTCAAAGAAGAAATCACAAAAGAAATAAGAAAATATCTTGAGACAAATGAAAATGGAAACATGACATACCAAACCTATGAGATGCAGCAAAAGTAGTGCTAAGAGGGAACTTGATAGTTGTAAATGCATACAGTAAAAAAAAAAAAAAAAAAGAGAAAGATCACAACAACCTAACTAAACACCTTAAGAAAACAGGGAAAAAAGAGCAAATTAAACCCAAAACTAGCAGAAGGAAGAAACTGAAGATTAGAGCATTGATACAAACAATACAGAGAACAGAGAAAATCAACAAAACCAAAAGTTGGTTTTTGAAAAGATCAACAAAATTGACAAACATTTGACTAGACTAAGAAAAAAGAGAGAAGACTCAAACTACCAAAATCAGAAAGAAAGTAGACACATTACTTCCAATTTTAAGAAATAAAAACAATTATAAGAGTCTACTATAAGTAGAAACACAAACCTACCAAGACTAAATTATGAAGAAACGGTAAGTCTGAGCAGGCTTATACCTAGTAAGGAGATTGAATCAGTAATCAAAACCTCACCAAAAAAGAAAAACCTTGGACCAGATGGCTTCACTGATGAATTCTACCAAATATTTAAAGAATTAACACCATTCATTCTCGATCTCTTCCAAAAATTGAAGAGAAACTCATCCTAACCCATTCTAAGAGGCCAACATTATCTGATACGAAAGCCATATGAAGACACTACAAAAAAATAAAACTACAGATCAATATCCCTTAGGAACACTGATGCAAAAATTTTCAACATAATACTAACAAACCAAATTCAACAGCATATTAAAAGGATTATATATCATGATCTAAGGGGGATTTTATTTCTGTAATGCAATAATGGTTCAAAAATACAAAAAAAATTAATGCAATGCACTACATTAACAGAGTGAAGGAAAAATAAAAACTATGATCATGTCAATTGATGTGGAAAAAGTATTTGACAAAACTGAACACACTTTTGTGATAAAAAAACACTCAATAAACAAGGAAATGAAGGCAATTTCCTCAACATGATAAAGGCCATATGTGAAAAACCCAAAGATAACACTATATTCAATGGTAAAAGACAAGAGCTTTTCCCTTAAGACAGAACAAGATAAGGATGCTCGCTTTTTCCACTTGTAATCAACACGGTACTGGAACTTCTGGCCAGAGCCATTAGGCAAGAAAAAGAAACAAAAGGCATTTTGCTTGGAAAAGAAGAAGTAAAATGATCTCTATTTGCAGATGACATGATTTTTTATGTAGAAAATCCTAAAGATTACACACACAACTTGTTAGAACTAATAAACAAATTCAGCAAAGTTGCAGGATATAAAATCAAGACATAAAAATCATTTATTTCAACACAGCAGTAATGAGCAATCTGGAGAAGAAATCAAAAAAACAATTCCTTTTACAATAGAATCAAAAAGAAGAACACACTTAGGAATAAACTTAACCAAGGAGGCAACAGACTTGTACACTACACAACACTGCTGAAAGAAATTAAAGACGACACAAATAAATGAAAAGATATCCCACATTCATGAACTGGAAGACTTAATATTGTTAAGATGTCAATACTACCCAACGCAACATATAATTCAAAGCTATCCCTATCAATATCCCAATGATGTTTCATGCAGAATAGTCAAACCCATCCTAAAGTCATACAGAATCTCAAGGGACCCCAAATTGCCAGAACAAACTTGAAAAAGCAGAACAAAGCTGGAGGGCTCACACATCCTGATTTCAAAACTTGCTACAAAATTATGGCAATCAAAACAGTGTGCTACTGGCATAAATGGAATAAAACAGAGAGCCCAGAAATAAACCTTCACATACATGTTCAACTAAATTTTGACAAGCATGCCAAGACCATTCAATGGAGAAAAGACTGTCTTTTCAACAAATGGTGCTGAGAAAACTGGATATCCAAATGGGGAAGAATGAAGTTGGACCCTTCCTTTACACCATATATAACAATTAACTCAAAATGAATCGAAGTCTTAAATGTAAGGGCTAAACTATAAAACTTTTAGAAGAAAACATAGGGGAAAAGCTTCACGACATTAGATTTGACAATGATTTCTTGGATATGACACCATAGCACAGGCAACAAAAGAAAAAATAGATAAACTGGACTTTATAAAATTAAGAAGTTTTGTGGATCAAACAACGCTATCAAGAAGAGTGAAAAGGCAACCCACAGAACGGGAGAAAATATCTGAAAATGATATATCAGATAAAGGATTAATATCCATAATGTATAAAAAACTCCTACAACCCAACAACAAATAATCCAATTCAAAAATGGGCAAAGGACTGGAACAGATATTTCTTCAGAGAAAAGATACAAATGGCCAATAAATAAGCACATGAAAAGATGTACTCAACAATACTACCTACTAGGGAAATGCAAATCAAATCCAAAATGAGATACTACTTCACACCCTTACAATGGCTATTATCTAAAAAAAGGAAAATAACAAGTGTTGATGACGATATGGAGAAATTAGAACTCTTATGCATGGCTATTGTGAATGTAAAATGGTGCAGCTCTCACGGAAAACAGTTTGGCAGTTCTTTGAAAAGTTAAACAGAATTATAATAAAATCCAGCAATTCCACTCCTAGGTATACACCCAAAGAACTGAAAGCAGAGACCCAAACAAATACTTGTACACCCATGTTCACAGCAGTATTATTCACAACAGCGGAAAGGCTGAAATAATCCAAGTGTCCATCAACATATGAATGGATAAACAAAATGTGGTATATACACACGATGAAGTATTATTCAGCCGTGAAAAGGAACAAAATTCTGATACGTGCTATAATACATAAACATTATGCTAAGTGAAATAAGGCAGACATAAAAGGAAAAATATTGTATGTTTCCACTTAGGAGGTACCTAGAATAGGTAAATTCATCGAGAAAGACAGTAGAACAGAGGTTATCAGAGGCTGGGGGGAGGGAAAAGAGGGAGTTACTGTTTAATGGGTACAGAGCTTTGTTTGGGATGATGAAAAAGTTCTAGAGATGGATAGTTGTGATGGTTGCACAACATTGTGAATGTCCTTAATGGTACTGAACTGTAAACTTAATGGTTAAAATGGTAAATTGTATGTCATATATGTTTTACCTCAATTTAAATAAAAGACGCTGTAAAAAAATTCAACAGAAGAAATACATGCAAGGCGTAACGTAGTGACAAATAAGCAGGCTTCCACAACTCATCTGGAGAGCCCGCACAGTGTGGTGCAGTGCTTCAGATGACAGGTTCTGAATGAGCTGCACTGCCCAGTTCAATCCTGGCTCTACCCTTCTGCAGCTGTGTGGCCTCAAGCAATTTGCTTCATCCCTTTGGTTAGAATCTCCACATATCAAGGAAGATAACAGTATCTTTTTCAGAGGATTGCTGTGAAGATTAATCAGTTAATTCACACCAAGCATTATGGCTCGTAGAATGAGTTTATATGAATTATATAAAGCACTGAAGCAAAAAGATAAGGAATAATTCTTACTGTGAGCAGCAATCTAAACAAACCCATTAGTCACACATCCAAAATTTAATACAAAATCTCTTTAATCTAAATCTATTTTGGTGTTCAAATTCAGAAAATTACCTAGTAATAATCAGTAAATTCTCAGATATACATGATCAGAAACAGGTTTTTATCATTTTATTTTGATTTGTCAGCCCTATGTGCTTTCCTATTCTCTAGATTTCAGAAAGTTGCAATAAACACTTATATGTTAGGTATCCTTCATTGTCTTTTCCCTTCATATTTCACTAACTTGCATGATAAAGAGTTTCTTCAATTTACTATGAATCATGTGAATTTCTTGTATAAAGTTGCAGCCACTATGGAAAACAGTATGGAGATTTCTCAAAAAATCAAAAACAGAAATATCATATGACCCAGCTATCCCACTACTGGGTATTTATCCAAAGAACTTGAAATCAACAATTCAGAGAGACTTATGCACCCCTATGTTCACTGCAGCATTATTCACAATAGCCAAGATATGGAAGCAACCCAAGTGCCCATCAACTGATGAATGGATAAAGATGTGGTATATATTTATAATGGAATACTACTCAGCCATAAAAAAAGACAAAATCGTCCCATTTGCAACTACATGGATGAACCCTAAGGGTATTATGTTAAGTGAAATAAGCCAGACAGAGAAAGACAAACACCACATGATTTCACTCATATGTGGAAGATAAACCAAACACACGGATAGAGAACAGATTAATGGCTACCAGAGGGAAACGGGTTTGGGGGATGGGCGAAAGGGGTAAAGGGGCACATATATATGGTCACGGATGAAAATTAGACTATTGGTGGTGAGCACGATGCAGACTATACAGAAACTGACAAATAATAATGTACACCTGACATTACACAATGTTATAAACCATTATGACCTCAATAAAATAACTGAAAAAAAAAGTTGCAGCTATTCAGAAACTTAAATTTACAGAAAATTGATAGTGGTTTGTTTGCTCTAAGATTCATACTGGCCACTCATTTCCATTATACATTTCTACTTAAAATTTGAAAAAATATTTTGTCTCAAAGGAACACTATATACTTACCAACTGAAGATAGAAATCAGTAGGACTGTTTATATGACAAACCATAACTGAAACATCAGTCATTTCTTTAGGCAAAATAGGTGGATGATAGTTTAAAGTCATATTTTTTTCAGAGTGACTTCTTGGTGATTGTGACCTAAACCTAATTAAAAGCATAATTAAAAGCATAAGCAAGGGCCATTTTCTTAAAGTCTCTCTTCTCTCAGTGACTTGATCTGAAGAAAGGACCTGTACATACATTTATCTCCCAAGAGTATTCCCTTTCCAATTTCTCTCTTCTAACCTATAACATTTCTTGGTACTGTCTCCAATTATCAAACCAGGTTAAATAAGACGTCAAGTCTCAAAACTCAATAATTAACCTTCAAATCAGTGTTGGACCTGTATGTTCTACTCAGATTTCAAAGTTTCTACTCTTTCGGTTGAATTGATAACCATGGTCTATGGTAGCACTCAGTAAGGCCAGTGGAGGGGTCTCTGTGGTTCCTTCCAGCTCCAAGACTCTACTTTTATTTTTTCAGAATGGAACCTACTTTGGTCACTTCTAGAGTTGTGTAATCACTCAGAACAGAACGTTAGTATCTTCCACTATTTCTGTGGTTCCTTAGTCATTTTACTTTGTTCATCAGAGATGAGGGAGGAAAGAAATTTGAAGTATCTATTCTAGATTCATACATGAAATATACAGTGGTGATCATGAACTTATTCCAAAGGTTAGAAAATTTAAGTCAAGAATTGTTAAAACTGGGCCGGCCCCGTGGCTCAGCGGTTAAGTGCGCGCGCTCCGCTGCTGGCGGCCCGGGTTCGGATCCCGGGCACGCACCGACGCACTGCTTCTCCGGCCATGCTGAGGCCGTGTCCCACATACAGCAACTAGAAGAATGTGCAGCTATGACATACAACTATCTACTGGGGCTTTGGAGGGAAAATAAATTAAAAAAAAAAAAAAAAAAGAATTGTTAAAACTGTAATTCTTGAAATCCTAGTGGAGCTGCTTATAAAGTTATCAAGAGTCTAAAAAATGTTCAGTATCTACAAATAGTTTCTATTTTGAGCTACCTTAATTCCCTTATTTCCTTAAATCAAACTATATGAATGCAGTTTTCACAGACAACCTTACTTAGAAAACTCTTTGACAGCAGTATTTTTAACCTCTTAGAGTATACTGAGGTTCACTTTAGAGCTCATAGTTTTTAAAAGAAAAATCTGCTATTCCAATTTATAGTTATAATTTCAAAAAATATTTAAGCTTTAGTAAGTTACCAACCTTGCCAGTTCCATAAAAACTAAGGCATCCCTAAGAGACACAGGCATATCACTGCTTATTTTATTTGCTGGTGGTTTCTGCAGATCTACAATAAGCACACCGTCTTCTTCTCTAAAAACTTTCATTAAAACAGCCTTGTTATTTACCATTTTCAAAAATTCTACTTTAGCTTCTTCTCCCCAGCCTTCATTCTGTGGAAAAAGTAAAATTCCAATGTACTGAGTAATTATAATCAGCTCTAATGGTACAATGCTCTGGATTTAGCTTTACACCAACTAAAGTCTGCAAATTTGAGCAAAGGCACTGAACCAACCAGAGACATTAGAAGTACTGAGGACCACAAACCCAAGGGCAGTCTTTACATATGCACAATGTATGGATCATAAGTCGATTTTATAAACACAGTCTCAAGGTACCCATAAGCTGTTGCACTTGAGGATTTAGTTTCACTTCTGAATGTTAATATGAAGATTTTAAAGTAAGTATTACACATGAATTTTCCACTTCATGAAAATTCAAAGGTAATTTTAAAAGTATAATGGAAGTCATGTAATACAATCAAGATATTTATAATCATCATCAGTTAACTTAGCTTCCATTACTAGTAATATATGAGGTATATGCTTAAACAATAAAGAAAAATATCGAGCTGGCCCCGTGGCTTAGCGGTTAAGTGCGCGCGCTCCGCTGCTGGCGGCCCGGGGTTTGGATCCCGGGCGCGCACCGATGCACCGCTTGTCCGGCCATGTTGAGGCCGCGTCCCACATACAGCAACTAGAAGGATGTGCAACTATGACGTACAACTATCTACTGGGGCTTTGGTGAGAAAAAGGGAGAAAAAGGAGGAGGATTGGCAATAGATGTCAGCTCAGGGCTCGTCTTCCTCACCAAAAAAATAAATAAATAAAATTAAAATATTTACCCACTCAAAAAAGATTTTTTTAAGTTGGTCTTTGAACCTTTAAGTACCCCTATCTATAGTAAATTTCAAGGGTCAAAACTATACATTTCCAAAAAACAAAAAATAAAACATCTTTATAAAGATTTTATGAGTATAAAAGCAAAGCCTACTCAGAATAGAAAATGCAAAAAAGTATAAAAGACAAAATTAAAAAAAAAAACTAACATTTTGAGGAAAATACAGTGCTAATATTGTTGTGTGTTTCCTTTCACTTTTTTATTTATTCATTCCTTCTTTCAAATATTTGTTGAATGCCTATGTGCTAGATGATCTGCTAAGTGCTGGGAATACAACGGGAATACAATGATAATCAAAGACAGACGCCTGCTTTCATAGACTTTATAACATAACTGCTTAATATATATTCTTACATACAATTCCTGTCTCCTAGGAGTTTTCAAACTTGCTGAGGAATAGATACTCTAATAATACAATGCAGAATACAATATGGGCAATAAGTAATGAACAAAGTGCCATGGAAATAGTGAAGAAATGTATAGAAACACACACCACACCATATTTTAAATTTGTTTTTCTCTCCATACTTATTTGATTCCAAAATTTGGTGGTTTACTTGGATATTTCACCCATCATTATGTACATATATGCTTATTCAACTTAATTTCCCATTATGAATGTTTCCACTTGTGGAAACTGAAGTTCATTTCCTTTTTTATTGGCACCAATAGTTTATTATGCAAAATGTATTTACCAAAAGAACTGGTGCCTTGAAGCTACACTCAGCAATGTGATCTGCAACACGTAGCTAAAATTGGAATATTTAGGCCCCAAAGAAGAAATAATTTAACTCTCACTTACTGAATTCTGTGGAACAATGTCTTTCAATGAGCATGGCTGTGCTAATGGCTGGATGTCTTTCAGCAGCCCTTCAATGGCTTCAGGCTTTCTCAGAACCAGACATAAGTCATTTAGTACTATATGCTGCTCAGCAATGTGTTCTGCTCTCACATGGGTATCACCAACTCTAGGAAGAATTTAAGCAATATTTATTGAAAATAATGCTTCAAACTCGAACTTGCTTTCCCCTATGAAAAGTATGAATTTTTAAAAATACTCTCAAGTTAAATCTTCTAAAAAGTTATAATCTAATTCATACTATCTTACTATATAGATTTAATCTAGCTTTTCTAAGCACACTGTTTCTTTCTAAAAAATTAAATCTCAACTGCCTCTATCTGAATTGTCTTTCATATATCTATTCAGTTTAAAATTAAAGGGCATAATGGCACCCCAAATAGAAATCTATTTACTTATAAAGCTATGACCATTAAATAACATGACCATGCTATAGTTAATACTGGTCCTTACTACAGACACATTTTCAGTTTGTTTTATTTTCCTAGAAGACTGAGGGAAACATTTTGAATACCTAGAGTTAGAAGCTATGCCACTTTAACATGCATTAATAAAATTATAGAAATTATATATAACTATATTAATATAATAGATATATATACTATATATGTATAGAATTATATATAAAAATTATAAAATTATAGAAGACCAGCCCTGAGCTGGTCTTTCACTCAATCACCCTGCAGCTAACCATAACACTTTATTTAAAAGAACTATTTTTGTGCATCTTTCCCTGCTTTGAAAGTAACATAGAAGAGTACTTAAGTTTGGATATATCAAAAAGCTCCTTGTCCAAGCTCCCCATCTAGTAACACTGATAAATGGTAATACTTTACTAATTTAGTAATTAGTAAGACAAATTAGAGCAAAATAAAAAGTGTATGCCTTGGAAGTGAAGAATGATAAATTACTCCTCTCTATTCCTTCCCAATTTCTTTTATTCTTTACTATTCTCCCCCAGTCACAAATGTTTCTAAGCAGGCCAGGAACACAAAATAATTATAAAATATCATACCCTGCAACAATTAGAACTTCAGAATTTCCAAAATCTACCATGAATATTTGTATTAGCGCAACTTCACGGACTGAGAATTTGGTTGGACTACAAAGTTTTCTAATATTTTCACTTTCTACTGGAATTAATTCAGTGATAGTTCCTCGACACCACATTCCATTTTCAATACTGTTGACAAATACTCTTGCACCTAAATGAGGGAGACAAATCATTACCAAAATTACAAATCATTACGGAGAAAAATGCCTAATAAGCTCTAATTTACAAACATGTACACTAGTTCCACGCTAAGAAGTCTTAATTCATTTATTTACTGATAATATAGTACTGTATCAAGTGCTATGAGAAGGATAAAGATGGTATATTATGATGGTTTCTGTCATACAGAAACTTATGAGCTAAATGAGGAGGTAAAAACAAAGAATACTAAGTTACTTATTAATCTATGTTTTATGAACTACAACAAAAATCAATGAGACCGTCCTGCCGTCAAAAAGCTCACAAAAGGAAAAGAGACAGGCAAATAAATGACTATAACACACTGTACTTACAATAATAAATACCTTCTATCCTCATGTACATACATACATGTACACATACATGTATACTGAAATTTGTAAAATACTTTGGTAGCATAAAAGAAGAAACAATTACCTTCTCTTGGTATGGGGAATGAGAGCAAAGAAACAAAGAAAGGCAGAGTATGAAATGCCAAAATTAAGAAATTAATATACAGTGGAATTCAGAGAAGGGGAAGATGAACCAAGGACCTAGCTGCAGAGGAAGACCTTAGGAAGAATCAGATGAATTACAAATTAATAACCAGGAAAAAAAGATCAAAGAAGAAAGAGGCCTGAATTTGAATGTGACTATGAGCTTGGCAATGTTCTCAGATTTTTATGTTTGAATTCACCTATTCCCCATAATAACCCTATGGAGATGGTGCTTCCATCACATAGGTGCTAGGCAAAGAAAGGATGGAAACCTAGCCTGGGCCACATGGCTACTTAGAAGAGGTAGGAGGAGAATCCAGGTAGTCTTAGAGCCCATCCTCTTAACAACCAAGCTACACATCAGAGATAAATTTGGCAAGACTTGTTCACTGATTATATACAGAGGGATACTGTATAATCCCCTCTGTATATGCTAATAAAAACAGGATAGCTGGGAGGTACATCAGGACAGCCTTTTAATTTTAAGTTCTACCAAAACATTTGTTTGGCCTTCAGATTGTCATCAACCTTTCTCTTATGCTGATATACCACATAACCAGTACTCTTAGTTTTAAACTATATGCTATTAAACCATTCTTTTTTGCAACAGATAAGATAAAAGACTGTTGAAGCCATTTGTTGTTCTTTATAATGAAGAACACCAGTAGGCAAAGGGAACAAGAGAATACTCTCCTAAAGCATCATACCACATTTCTTCCCTTATCACTAATTTCTCAAAATATAAATGAGTATTTAAATCACATATATTTACTTTAAATAATTATCCTTGACAACTTAAAACAAAGGATGACTTTTCAGCTTTCTTAGAACATTTTCTGAATCTAAACTGAGCCCTTCTGGGTATTAAATTTTGGAGAATTATTTGCAGCCATAAAAATTAAGTTTAACATTACATTTCCATCCTCTTGGATACTCATAATTTAAACATTATTTTTTAACTTTTAAAATTATTACTCATTTTCAGAAGTACATGATGTTCCTAGTCTTCCGATAAACTACGTAGACGAGCTGAGAGTTAATCACACTTCTAAAGAACTACTACATAAGGCTAAACAGATAATACTTTTTGGTATTAGTTACATATGGACATTGATTGCTATTAACAGAACGAGAAAAATGCTCTATAAATCACACAAATCATAGCTTCATCTTAATACAAAATATAATCAAATTTACTTAACTGTTAAAAGGAAAATATTTGTAATGAAAGCCTAAATTATGGCAGATTACATACACTTAGAATTAGATGGACTGATTCAGTGTACCAACTGCCCTCCATGTGGCCCTAGTAAATGGGTGCCACCATGTGCCTGCATCTCATTTACGTGTCCAATGATATCCTCAACATTCACATGTGGACAGCAAGGACTGTACACACTACGAGGAAGCAACTGAGAGGAACACTTTTCCCTGGAGACTAGGGGGCAAACTACATAACCTGTCACGGGTTTTGTAATTTAAAAAATAACTCACCTTACTCCGTAATGGAGTTTTTGTGTATATCTTACTCAAAGATCAATTTTAATATTTAGCTAAGCTACCTAAATAAAATTTAACTTATGTTAAATAACTCCAAAACTTTTATGCTTGGTGTACAAATATGTATTATAAAAATTCTATATGGTTTGGCCAAATATTACAATATTTAAATAAACTTGATATTTTTAACTTGGAGTAATATTTCGTTACCTAGCTCCAAAATGTCTGAAGGATCAAGGTGTGAACTCTTACTGCAAAACTGATTCACCTCCTTTTCCAGTACTGTTGCATCTTTTATTTGCGAATACTTCCGAATGTAGAAGTGGCAAGGATGTATTACATGGCTCACAAAAACTAGCTCTGGAGAACCTGGATAAGAATATTTAAACCGCATAATAAACCATAAGTTAGGAAAGAATTCACAAAAACTGAATGTAATATCCTCTAAGTGTCTCATGGCATTGCAAACTCTAGAATACTTAGGCCCCACAAGAGTCCAAACCCAAAATAATAACTAGACTGATAAATAGATCTCACTTTCAACAACGATTTTTTTAGCAATCTGAACTGCAAATATTTCATTTTACTTGCAAAATATGTTAAATAAGTGGAATTGCAACTCATGTGGTAGTTAGATTCTACAGTCAAGAGTTTATGCCTTAACTCTACTGTATTACAACACTCAAATCCCAAATCTTATCAGGTTAGAGAGGTGTGAAAAAACGTGTGAGCAGAGACAACATACCGGGCAGCATTTGGGGGAAGATGTGAGTGTTTTGGTGGAGGGAGGGGTAGGGTGGAGTAAAAGTGAGAAATTTTTTGTATATAATAGTAAATAAACCAAGTGTTTCTACTGATATGAAAAGATCTCCAGAATACAATGCTAAGAAAGGAATTAAAAGAACAGAACAGTGTGTAGGGTATGTTTGTGTTTGTGGAAAAAAACAAAAAAACAGAAAAATAATGTATATTTCTATATGCATAAACAAACTCTGGAAGTGTGGGAGAGAATGGATGGAACAGGTTAGGGGAAAAGTTTCACAGGGTATTTTAATATATATATTTAATTTTGAACAATGTAGGTGTTTTATCTACTAAAAATGTTTAAAAAAACAAAGACCAGGAGCGGGGCTGGCCCGGTGACATAGTGGTTAAGTTTGGAACGCTCTGCTTCAGTGGTCCAGGTTCAGTTCCTGGGCGCGGACCTACACCGCTCATTGGCAGCCATGCTGTGGTGGCATCCCACATACAATGATGTTAGCTCAGAGTGAATCTTCCTCAGCAAAAAAACACACAAAAAAAACAAAACAAACACTAGGAGGAATGGAATTGGAGATATCCAAGCACAGACAGATGATAAAAATTGAACAAATGGATCATTGTAACTATCCAAAATATATCACGAAGAATAATACCCATAATGAGGATGGGGTAAAAAGATAAGTATGTGTAACTGGGGAGACAGCTGAGAGAAGTGCTATAAATTTCAGAAATATTTTTGCCAATAACAGCCAAAACTTTTAACATTAAAAAGGAATAAGTTCTAGTTATCAGTAAAATCCATTTTACTCACTGCCTCACGCTACACAAAAGTTACTATACACACAGCAAACTCTACTACATCAACTTCAGAGTTGTTAAAGTACCTGCTTTTGATCCAAAAGGAACAGGCGATTTTTTCTGAAGAGGCTTTTGTGGATATCTAGGTGTCTCCACAAGATAATCTGTGATGCATGCTTCATCAAAATAGGAAATAAAGGCAATTGTACTAATTTTATTAAGTTGACAACGGCACACTGTTGTTTAAAAACCTGTGTTTGAATTGGCAAAATACTGGAATGGCAAGACCCCTTGTATTAGTAAGTAAAGTCATGATACGTTTCTTAACTCTGAGATATCAGTGATGATAATACAGCGGAAATGAGAGAAAACAGCATGTCCTTTTTTTGTATTCAAAACATCATTCTGGAGAGCCAATGAAACAGATGGGGAGTAGGGGAGAAAACCAAAGTGGATCTTGAAAATGGTCCTAAAGAAGACTGACAGTACTGTATAACTACACACAGTAGTATCTCACTCTCATGTTAATGGTGAGAATACCAACATGGGAAACCTAATCAAACAGTTATGATATATTTAAATGTTACAAAATAGATGCTATTATACTCATGACAGTTCATTTTATAACAGATTATATCTCAGAACAAAGATTCAAGAGAAGCTGTTCTCAAATTTAAGGTCGAAGTTATCAAACTGCTTCTACAAATCTCTCTCATTTATTTATATTTTCATCTTTTATACAAGGTTTATACGTGGAACGCTAAAAACCAAATTTTAAATTTAAACCAAATATTAAATTTACATCTCAGAGCTTAGCTATATTATTGCATTAAAAATAAAAATTATCCTAACTTTGGAAAATGTGAAAGTGGGGGCATGGAATCAACAGGTGTTAACTCATAATGAGGTGTAAGATAACAGCAACATGCTTCTGTCAAGTATAGGGACAAAAAGGTACTGATTTTGTTTCTAACTACAGACATGATATATTATTTCCTTGCTTTTGTTTTTCACTCACTTTCCAGGTTTTCTTCAATAATTTCTTCAATTATCACATCAGGGCTAGATCCCACCTGAGGGAGAGCAGCAATGGTTTTAGAGGACGTTGTTGCAACAACTTCTTTCTGTGGCTGGGTGTTTTTTGCTTCTAAACGCACATAGTTGGTTTTCCGTTGCAAAGGAGTTGGTGGGGCTTCATTAGTTAGGACAGGCAAGTCAACCTTTTTCCTTTCTAGTGATGGGTATGTATCACAACAAAAAAATTCCTTTTTATATTTCTTTTGAACATTCTGTCCAATTTCATTTTCTTGGGGATCACATCTGTTTAAAAATATAGAGGCGTACAGCTACTATAAATCATTCCATAAATTTTTTATATTCACTTTCAAGCCATTTCCTTTCCACATGACAGTTAACACTGTGATACATACAAAAGGTTCAAGTTGTATAGGTGCCCCAGGGGTACCTTTTAAACAGCTTTATTGATGTATAATTTACATACCATAAAATTCAATAATTTTTACTAAATTTACAGAGTTGTACAACCATCACCACAATCTAATTTTAGAACATTTCTATTACCCAAAAAAGAAACTTCTGCTCATTCCCAACCCCAAGCAAGCCCAGTGGTTTTAAAAAGTCAACAAGAGGTATAATCAATGAGAAGCTGAAGAAAGAACTTGATACAGTCATGTCACAATGATCTGATCCTAAAAGGACAGCAGATATAGGTGCAAATCAAAAAGAAGTCATTTTGATTTGGCTTAGATTTTAAATTATGTTAAGATTATTCCTTCTTTTAATTCACTGGCTTAAGAATAAAGTGCAGTAAACAGTGAAGGGTACAATCCTGAGCAAATCACTAGAAACCTCTGGCTAGGCTAAAAATCACTATTAGTCCAAATCCTCTGGGTATGAATACTCAATAGTTACTAATCCACAGCTGGTTATTTATTCGTTTTACTCCATATTTTCTTCTTCATATATTGACACAGATTTAGGCTACAAATCTACAAGTACAGAAATTCTATCAAGGAGGGGCCAGCCCGGTGGCGTAGTGGTTAAGTTTGCGCACACCACTTTGGCAGCCTGGGGTTTGCGGGTTCCGATCCCTGGTGTGGACCTACATACCACTCATCAAGTCATGTTTTGGCAGCATCCCACATACAAAATAGAGGAAGACTGGCACTGATGTTAGCTTGATGTTAGCTCAGGGACAATCTCCGGCTCCCCCCCCCCAAAAAAGGAAATTCAATCTCATTTCTTTGATAAAGCCTCAAAAAGCTTGTATTTTAGTTAACTCAGGATGGATTTAGCTTCTTCACAGATCATCATTTAAGAAGCCATTTTAGAAATAAGAACCAACAAAGCTAACTGAATTCTGTAATGACATCATATCTATCTCTTCCAACAGAGGGTATGCATTTAACTCAAGTAAAACTAATACACGTTGAATAAAGGTCCAAACACCTTCTGAGGATACATATACAACTTCGCAATCTAAACATTTCTTTTTATAACAACTGTTATCTGACCTTACTGAGACATTTAACACCGTCAACCATCTCCAGTCTCATAAACCTCTCCTTTGACTTCTAGAACACCACTCGCTCCTGTTTGTCTTTTAATCTCTGCCTGCTCCTTCTCAGTTGCTTTTTTGCAAGTTACCCTTTCCCTGTCTTAATATTTAATATTTTTCCAGGGTACTGTCCTTGACCTACTTCAATACCTGCTCTCACTGGGCAAACCCACTGTTTACCACCTGTTGGGGCTGGCCCGGTGGCGCAGCGGTTGGGTTCATGCTTTCGGCTTCAGTGCCCTGGGGTTCCCCAGTTCAGATGCCAGTCGCGGACCTGCTGACCGCTCATCAAGCCATGCTGAGGCAGCATCGCACATAGAAAAGCCACAACTATACAGCTATCATACACAACTAGGTACTGGGGCTTTGGGGAGAAAAAAGAAAAAAAAAAGAGGAAGATTGGCAACAGATGTTAGCAGAGAGCCAATCTTTCTCAAAAAAAAAAATAATAATTACCACCTGTAATCAATAGAGGCAGGTTACAAGGAAACTTTCCCTAAAAACTGGGAAAAAATTTAAAAGACTACTCTGAGTTAAATATAAAATCAAGACAAGATCAACACAGACTCTTCAAGAAACAGAATAGCTTTTGGTTATTAAAAATATTTGATAATAACCATATTCAGCTTATGAAACTCTCCAGAAGAATCTACTGATTAGAAAGGATGATGAGGGACCAGCCGAGTAGCATAAGGGTTAAGTTCGCACGCTCTGCTTTGGCAGCCCAGGGTTCGCAGGTTTGGATCCCAGGTGTGGACCTACACACCACTCATCAAGCCATGCTGTGGAGGCGTCCCACATACAAAAAACAGAGGAAGATTTGCAGAGATGTTAGCTCAGGGACAATTTTCCTCACCAAAAAAAAAAAAAAAAAAGAAAGGATGATGATTATCCACAGAAGCACAAAAAGTAAAGTCACAGAGGCAAATATGGGGCAGTGTTCCATATTTGAGGGAAGATGACTTGAGCCAAAGGACTGGTACTCTAGTCCTCTAGCAAGGTCTTCCTTGTGGTGGCAAGGAAAGTAGCAGCCTGTCTAGGCCTACTGCTGTTAAGCTATTTGATTAATCTTATTCCCTTTATTCCAAACAAGACCACAAACAAAGCAACTTCCAATAATTTGGCTTCTCGTCTCTATCTGGACATTGGAAAAGAATGCCAATATAACTATTCTAGTCCCTGTGGCAATTATATTTGCCCCTTAAGTTAATAAACTGGCATTCTGACTATACATCAGTTTTGTGAACTCAGCTTATGAGTTTACCTGGCTTAGAGTGGATCTGCTCATGTCTGCTACTGAGCTTATAAAACTGGGCCGGACTCTGATTAGTTTCCTAAGGTAATGACTGTGACGCTTCTTGGGGGACAATTTCCCTGGGAGACATACCATCTGCAAGTAAATGAACTTATTTTCTTTTGGGGGGTTTCTAAACCATCTACTCTGACTAATCCTAAAACTAGAATAAAGTCCAACATCTCTTCTTAAATTCTAGCACATTTAGCCAAGTACCCTCTGGACATTTCTCCCCAGACATCTGGTAAACCGTAACTCAACATGTCCACTATCTTCCCTCTCCCAACTTCTTTCCTCCCTGTATTCCCAATCTTGGTGAATAATACCACAATCCATCAACTTAATCACCAAAGCCAGACCTGTAAATCACTGATGACATTTCCCTTTTCCTCATTCCTCACACTCAAACTATTACTAAGTTCCATCAAATTTCCCTATTTAGCATTTGTCATAATCTATTCCTCTCCAGTGTTACTATCCACGTTTGGTTTCTCATCATTTGCTGAGACTACTGATACAATAGCCTAACTGACCCTTCAGCCTCCAGCCTCACATTCTTCCAAATAATCCTCTAAATGGCCACCAGATTTATCCTTTAAATTTTTAACCTAATTATTTTTACTTTTAAGCTGAAAATCTTTTAGTGGTTTTCTATTGTCTACAGCTGTGCTGTCCAACAGAATTTTCTGCGATGATGAAAATGTGCTGCACTGTGCAATACGGTAGCCACATGTGGTTACTGAGCACTTGAAATGTGGCTAATGCACCTGAGGAACTGAATTTTTCATTCTATTTAGTTTTAATTAATTTATGCTTAAATTTAAGCGGCCACACATGGTGAATGGCTACCATACTGGATAGCACAGGTCTAGAAAATAAAGTTCAAACACCAAAACCTTCAGGAGTTAGCCTCTATGTATCCTCTGCCATATGGAGTTATATACGCAGTTCCCTGAATGTAGTACGTTATCTCACTGCCCATACATTTCTTCTTGCTAAGATGCCTACCTCCTTCTTGTCCTCCTTTCCAATTGCTACTCATTTTTCACAGATGAGGGAAAATATCTCCTCTTTCCAAGTCCCCTGCTACCTCCAGAAGAACTGACTATTTCCTTCCTTGGCATCTCCACTAAATTCTGCATCTACTACTATCATAGCAATTATTGTTTACTTTATTGTTTACTTTATTGTAAACTACTTTATTGTTTACATGCGTCATCCTCTGCTTATTGTAACTTCTCTGCATATATCTCAATACGTAGGGTGTTGGTGCCTGGTATAAAACCAGTGGTCAATACTGGCGGAATGAATGAATCTCAAAGATAACTTTGACACGTATCACTGAATACTGATCCCTTCTAGGTCTTTTAGTTCTTAAATATTTTACACAGAATTTAACTGATAGAAACTATTTTGCCCTTTATGTTGTTTTTCAGCTTATGAATCATACTACACTAAACATCAATTTTTCTGTCTCTTAGGCCATGTCAGACACAATGGCATGTTCCCATTTTTATAAATAACTTACTTTCTTGAGTCCTCAAATTCAATCTTTCCCATATTGTTGAACATGCAGATGATCTCACTGCAATTCATATTCAACCTAAAATAAAACACTTAGCATGTAAGCAAATGTTCTAATACAAGTTTATTACTCCCTCTAAATAAAAATCAGCTGCAGACATTAAAAACTCTAAAAGAACATTTAAATAACTTTCCAATTTATCATAAATTACACTAATTTTCATTTGGCTGCTAACTCGGGAAACATTTATGACCCAAATTTTCAATTTATAATTGCTTGCTATTTTAATAAGTCTAGGCTGTAATACATTTTTATACTTAATTGTTATATTCTCCTGAATTATAACTTATTTACCTGGGAGAGTTCCTTAGTTTTAAAGAGCTAACTTGTGACAATTCACTCTTACATGTTAACTTCAAAGTCCGGATAATCTAGAATCAAAAGAGAAGTGGCGCTCATGTGAATTTCCTCTTGTTATAAATACTGTTGAAACAGAGTAAGATTTTAGAAGGAAAACTATACTCTTTAGGTATTTTACTAATTAATGCGTTCAAAGTTTGATTTTTAGGCACGCAAAGGAAGGGATGCAAATAAGTGTTTATGACTTTTTCCCCTAAAGGAATTTAAAATCTTTTGGAGGTATGTATTAACAGATAACAACAACAAAAGACACTAGTTAATAAATAGGATATAGCTACATGATCAGAGAAAATTCTGATCAGATTCATTTCGTATCTGCAATGCTATCCTCAAATGTTTCTCTCTTTTTTTTGCCCCAACTTCCTAATGAAGCTAACTAGGGTAAAGACCAAATCTTACTACCTTTTTTCATTTTCTAATGTACGTGTAATACACAGGAAACGACTATTATTGTCTTTAGAATTACAGTTGGAGGGAGTAAGATGGTGGCAAACTCTTCTCCTTTCATTTAAAGTTAGAGACTTTGGAGGCAGGTAAACCAATGACTTCTATTTTTATACCTCAGTTCAGTCCAAACATCTGATTACCTACGGGAAATGAGGCCATGAGGATTCAAAGGATCTAAGGGAGCAAGGGAGAAATTAGTAAAGAAGATTGATGGTTAACCCCGTCCTGCCAAAAGATCTCATAAGAAACATGTTTCTATTTTTGCCCAGCCCTGACCTCCAGGCACATGATTAGATGACAGGACATAGCTGAAACAACTTGTATCCTGACCTCACATTTAAGGGGGGAGGGGGCCGAGAGAAAAACCTGAATGGGATCTTGAGAAGTTTTTAAATCAAGAGTTGACACTAATACCTAAATTCTTTATGAAAAGAGAGTTCCATTTAATTTGTTACTCTTATTTGTCCTCATTTTTTATTCAAGTGTCCTAGAAACAACAACTTTTGACTCACTGTCATCCTACTTGCTCTCAGATCACGTGTTATAAAGACCTTACTGCACCATTTCCCTAAATCATAACAATAAAAAGCTAAACAGATTTATTAATGTTTGTCTTAGAATTCAAATACCTAAGAATTCTAAATTGATGCCAATACAAGTTAGGATAATCTAAAAAACAAATTCTTGTTATGTCTTAAATATCATATTCCAGAGTATGTAAAATAAACTACCACAGAAATAATTCACATTATGAACTATTAAAATTACCTGATTCAGGTCACAATATGTCCTTAGAGAAGGTGCTGATTTTAACTCTCTTGCTATCTTCATAGCTGCATCCAAATCATTTTTTTTCTCTTCAATGTAGCTTTTAGCCATTATTACATTTGATAAATAATCATCTGTATTTCTTACTACTTCTTCACAGAGGTTCTTTTTCCTTCATTAAGATCCCAAAGTTATTTTGCAGTATTTCATAAATATTTATATGAAAGTGAATTTATAGTAAGTGAACAGAATTGAAAGCGTAATTTCACTAGTTTATGAACTAGTAAACATAACATGGTTAAATGAGACATTCAGTTGAACTGAAACGTATTACAGTTGAAAGTTATGCATGTATAACTAGAGAAAAAGTAAATTTTGTATCTCATGTCACAGATACAGCTGCCACAGACTTACAGAGGTAAGACAGATCCTAGATGATTCCACCTAAAGTAAGAGACCCTGGCATTCCTGCAGTCACTTGAGCCATTACAAAGACATACCTGTACTCCTTTCTCACCTGCAGGATCTACCTGCACATTTAAAAATTATCATCAATATATACAGATGGCAAATAGGCACATGAAAAGATGCTCAACATCACTAATCATCAGGGAAATGCAAATCAAAACCACACTAAGATATCATCTTACACCTGTTAGAATGGCTATAATCACCAAGACAAAAAGCAACAAATGCTGGAAGAGGCTGTGGAGAAATTGGAACCCTAATCCACTGCTGGTGGGACTGCAAACTGGTGCAGCCTCTATGGAAAACAGTATGGAGATTCCTCAAAAAATTAAAAATAGAAATACCTTATGATCCAGCTATCCCCCTACTGGCTATCTACCCAACAAACCTGAAATCAACAATCCAAAGAGGCTTATGCACCCCTATGTTCATCGCAGCATTATTCACTATAGCCAAGACATGGAAGCAAGCCAAGTGTCCTGCGACTGATGATTGGATAAAGATGTGGTATATATATACACCATGGAATACTACTCAGCCATAAAAAAAGACAAAATCATCCCATTTGCAACAACATGGATGGACCTGGAGGGTATTATGTTAAGTGAAATAAGCCAGAAAGAGAAAGACAAACAGTGCATGATTTCACTCATAGGTGGAAAATAAACCAACACACGGACAGATAGAACTATTTGGTGGTTACCAGGGGCTAGGGGGGTGGGGGGTGGGCACAAGTGGTGGAGGGATGCACTTATATGGTGACTGATAAACAATAATGTACAACAAAAATTTCACACACACACACACAAAAATTTCCATCAATAGACACATATTGCATGACTATAAAATGGGATTTTAATATAGACTCCACCCAACTAGAACTTAGGTGTCAATTAACTAGAATCCTCAAAGTAATCACTTAGGAAGCCTATATAGCTATTCCTTCATCATCTGTACCTCATAACTCAAAATTTTTTCTGTGCCTATGGTGGAATTATCTAATTATGGCAATTAAAATATTTTGTACCCAGAATTATAGTGTCTAACTTACTTATTTTATTCATCAAACAAATAACTTTTCATTATTCCCTCAAAATCAAATCTGGCCTCAAAAAAGGAGAGTTTTCCACACTGAAGAATAACAAGAATGTGAACACAGGCTCTTAAGGTGAAGAGGGAGTCCAAAAACCTTTTAGTATTGTATATATAATCTCTGAGGTCATTCCTTTAGGGGAGAAAATGCTCATTTTAGTAAGTTATAGTAAGCTTCCTAAAAACTCATGCCCATGGAGTGATATCAGCAAAATGGCAGACTAGGAAACTTGTAAGCCCTTAGTCCCCAATGGAGATGTCAAATAATAACCCAAAATTGGTTAAAACAATCATACAGGGACTCTGGAAAATAGATAAAGGTGTACATCAACCAAGCAAATGCCCAAAAGCCACATTCACAACAGTAGAGAAGTTCATGATGTTTTCAGTTGTCCTTGCCCAGACCCCTCCTCAGCACGGTGCAGTCTTGGTCTGAAGGTGGTAGCACAGTTCCCAATTCCTTCTCTCTAACCAAAGGGAGCATAGCAAACCTTATTTGCAATGTTGTACTTTGTTGGGGGGCTGCCTGAAGAACTAGTCTACTTCACCTAACTTGGAGCTCAGGTGAGTGAGAAGCAGCAGGCACTGCTTGGGAATGCTGCAGGAGAACTAAGAGCTGCAGATGCTTGGGCAAGAGATCACAGGCAAAGACATACGACAGACCATTTGAGGCTTGGAGGAGAAGCTGGGGTGAGATTCTCTGGGAAATTAAGACATCTAAAACCAGCTATGTAGACAAGGGAATCAAAAAAACCACACTCAAAGCAGCGGAGGAACGCATGCAATTCCAGCCGGCCAGCTGTGGTGGCACCTGTGGCCATGGGAAGTGGAGCAGGAGCAGAGGCAGAGCCCTATAATTGGGCCCCCAGCCACAGCTGAGAGGCTGGTAGCAGCGGCAGAGGTGCACAGAGGACTCTGACATCCCAACTGCACTGGTGCCTGCGACCACAAGGCAACGGGTAACAGCAGAGGTGGTGCCTCGTGAACCCAGTTCCCTCTCCACCCTCCCCTGCACCCTGCTCCCTGCCACAGCGGCAGAGCTTCCAACCCAGGTGATCCCAGATGTGGTGGAGGCATCAGCCATCCCTGTACCTCCAGTGGCAAAGCCAGCAACCAGGGCAATACTGGCAACAGCAAGGCATCAGTGACCCCAGAAACGCAGGCAGCAATGACGAGAGTACTGTTGACACCCCAAACAGATGTGGTGGAAAGTGGAATGTGCAGATCCCTCAAATATAGCCAGAGGAAGCTCAGGTAACAGAAACCAAAAACTAGCACTATAGCACCACCTACTAAAAAACAAAAGAAAGACCTCTAATCTCTAACCAGTTAAAAAGTTTGAATCAAAACAAAGCTATACCTAAATAAGAAAAGTGTTTCTACAACAAATGTGCTGGCAAACAAATAACTCAGCAAGCACCACAAAAAACCACAGGAATACAGCATTGCACACAAAAAATAACAATTCTCCAGAAATCAAACATAATGTCACAGAAGACTGTGATCTGATATAGAATTCAAAACAGCTGCCACGAAGAAACTCAAGGAGCTACCAAAAAAAAAAAAAAAAACTCAGAAAGGCAGTTCAATGAGCTTAGGAATAAAATCAATGAATAGAAGGACTACTTTACCAAAGAGATTGAAACTCTAAAAAAAGAACTAAACAGAAATTCTGGAGCTGAAGAAATCAATAAATGAGATGAGGAATGCATTAAAAAGCACTGGAAATAGAGCAGACCATATGGAAGAGAGAATTAGCGAGCTCGAAGATAGAAACCTAGAAACGATGCAGGTAGTAGAGAAGAGAGAACTAAGATTTTTTTTGTGTGTGAGGAAGATCAGCCCTGAGCTAACATCCATGCCAATCCTCCTCTTTTTGCTGAGGAAGACTGGCCCTGGGCTAACATCCATGCCCATCTTCCTCCACTTTATGTGGGGGATGCTGCCACAGCGTGGCCTGACAAGTGGTGCGTTGGTGCGCGCCTGGGATTTGAACCCGGGCCGCCAGCAGCAGAGTGTGTGTACTTAACCACTATGCCACGGGGCTGGCCCCTAAGATTTTTTAAAAATGCAAAAATTCTAAAAGTATTATCTAAATGGCAACATAAGTATAACTGGGTAGCCAAGAAAAAGAGAGAGAGAAGGGAACAGTGAGCTTATTTAAAGAAATAATAGGTGAGGCTCTCTCAAACCTAGAGAAGAAACTAAATATACAAATCCATGAAGCTAACAGAACACTCAATTACCTCACTGCAAAAAGACCTTCTCCAAGACATATGATAATAAAACTGTCAACAATGACAAAAAAAGAATATTAAAGGCAGCCAGGGGGAAAAAAAAACCCAATAACCTACAAGGGAACCCCCATTAGGCTACCAGCAGATTTCTCAGCAGAAATGCTACAGGCCAGGAGTGGAATGATATATTCAAAATATTGAATGATAGAAACTGTCAGCCAAGAATACTCTATATAGCAGTTATCTTTCAGATATTAAGGAGAAATAAAGACTTTCCCAGACAAACAAAAGCTGAGCGAGTTCATTCCCACTAGACCTGCCTTATAAGAAATGTTGAAAGGAGCTCTCCTACCTGAAATGATAAGGCAGAGGTATACAAAACTTTGATCAAGGTGATAGAATCAGAAAATTCCAACTCTATATCAGAATAGGTTAGTAAAAACTTAATAATAACAGAAAGGTTAAAGGAAAAGGAAGCATTAAACCTAACTATAACCACTTCAATGTGGTAACCAACTCACAATACAAAAAGGGATAATTTGGGTCAACAAAAAAATAGAAGGGGAAGAGGAAAAGGACAGAACCTGCAGAGGCTAATGGAGATAAGATGCTATCAGCAGAAAAAGGAATATCTTATCTAAGAGAGCCTTTATATAAACCTTATGATAACCACAAAACAAAAATTCAGAGCAGAGCCATGATACACAAAAAAAGAGGAAAAGGAGAAACACATGCAGAAAATTACTAAACTGAAATGGCAGGCAGAAACACAAGGAAGAAGAAACAATGGAAATACAGAACAACCAGAAAACAAAAGATAAAATGGCAGCATTAAGTCCTCATCTATGAATAATTACCTTAAATGTACTGAATTCACCAATCAAGAGACACAGAGTGGCAGGATGGATTAAAAATAAGACCCAACAATATGCTGCCTTCCAGAAGACCTATCTCAGCTCTAAAGAAAAACATAGGCTCAAAGTGAAGGAATGGAAAATGATACTGCAAGCAAATGGCAACCAAAAGAACGTGGGTGTAGTCATACTTACATCAGACAAAACAGACTTCAAGCCAAAAAAGATAACAAGAGACAAAGATAGACATTATAGTGATAAAGAGGACAATCCATCAAGAAGATGCAACATTTATTAACATATATGCACCTAAAATAGGAGCACCAAAGTATATAAAGCAGTTATTAACAGACCTAAATGAAGAAATTGACAGCAACACAATAACAGTAGGAGACTTTAACACCTAACTTACATCAATGGATAGGTCATCCAGACAGAAATTCAACAAGGAAAACTTGGCCTTAAATGAAACGTCAGACCAGACATATTTAATAGATACATATAGAACATTCCATCCCAAAGCAGCAGAATACACATTCTTCTCAAGTGCACATGAAACCTTCTCAAGGACAGACCACATGCTGGGAAATAAAACAAGTATCAATAAATTTAAGAAGACTGAAACATATCAAGCATCTTTTCTAACCACAATAGTGCGAAAACTAGAAATCAACTACAAGGAGAAAGCTGGGAAAGTCACAAATATGGGGAGACCAAACAACATGTGACTGAATAACTATTGGATCAACTAAGAAATCAAAGGAGAAATCAAAAAATACCTGGAGACAAATGAAAATGAAAACACAACATACCAAAATCTATGGGATGCAACAATAAGAAGGAAATTTATAGCAATACAGGTTCACCTCAAGAAACAAGAAAAATCTCAAATAAATAATCTAACATTACACCTAAAGGAACTACAAAAAAGAACAAGTCAGGGCAAAATCAGTAGAAGGAAGGAAATAATAAAAATCAGAACAGAAACAAACAAAATAGAGACTAAAAAGGCAATAGAAAAGATCAGTGAAAAGAGCTGGCTCTTTGAAAAGATAAACAAAATTGATAGACGTTTAGCCGGATTCACTAAGAGAAGGTTCATATAAATAAAATCAGAAACAAAAGAGGAGAAATTACAGCAGATACCACAAAAATACACAGGAATATAAGAGAACACTATGAAAAGCTATACGCCAACAAACTGGATAACCTAGAAGAAATGGATAAATTCTTAGAATCATACAACCTTCCAAAACTCAATCAAGAAGAAACAGATAATCTGAACACACCAATCACTAGTAAGGAGATTGAAACAGTAATCAAAAAACTCTCTCCCGCCCCGCAAAATGTCCAAGACAAGACAGCTTCTCTGGTGAATTCTACCAAACATTTAAGGAAGATTTAACATCTATCCTTCTCACACTCTTTCAAAAAACTGAAGAGGAGGAAACAGTTCCTAACCCATTTTACAAGGCCAACATTACCCTGATATCAAAACCAGACACACACAACACAAAAAAAGAAAATTATAGGGGCTGGCCCAGTGGTGTAGTGGTTAAGTTCATGCGCTCTGCTTTGGTAGCCCAGGGTTTGCAGATTCGGATCATCACACTGCTCATCAAGCCGTGCTGTGGCAGCATCCCATATACAAAGTAGAGAAGAATAGATGTTAGCTCAGGGCTAATCTTTCTCAGCAAAAAAGAGGGAGACTGGCAAGGGATGTTAGCTCAGGGCTGATCTTCCTCACCAAAAAAAAAAAGAAAGAAAGAAAGAAAGAAAATTACATGCCAACATTGCTGATGAACATAGATGCAAAAATCCACAAAAAAATATTTAACAAATGGAATACCACAATATATGAAAAGGATCATACACCACGATCAAGTGAAATTTACTCCAAGGATGCAAGGACAGTTCAACATCCACAAATCAATCAATCATTAACAAAAGGAAGAATAAAAATGATATGATCATCTCAACAGATACAGGGAAAGCATTCAACAAGATTCAGCATCCATTCATAAAAACTCTCAACAAAACGGGTAAAGGAGGAAATACCTCAACATAATAAAGGGCATATATGACAAACCCACAGCCAACATCATACTCAACAGTGCAAAACTGAAAGCCATCCCTCTAAGAACAGAAACAAGAAAAGAAAGCCCACTCTCACCACTTTCATTCAACATAATATTGGAAGTCCTAGACAGAGAATTAGGCAAGAAAAATACATACAAGGTACCCAAATTGCAAAGGAAGAAGTAAAACTGTCATTATTTGAGGATGACATGATTTTATATATAGAAAAACCCTAAAGAACCCACCAAAAAACTATTAGAAATAACAAGTGAATACAGTAAAGTTATAGGGTACAAAATTAATATACAAAAATCAGTTTTGTTCACTAACAATAAACTAGCAGAAAGAGAAATCAAAAATACAATCTCATTTATAAGCACAACAAAAAGAATAAAATACCTAGAAATAAATTTAACCAAATAGGTGAAAGACCCGTACACTGAAAACTATAAGACACTGCTGAAAGAAATCGAAGAAGACACAAATGGAGAAAAAAATACATGCTCATGGAACAGAAGAATTACATAGTTAAAAAAAATGTCCAGGGGCCAGTCCGGTGGCGCAGCGGTTAAGTGTGTGCACTCCACTGCAGCGGCCCAGGGTTCAGATCCCAGGCGCACCCTGATGCACCGCTTGTTAAGCTATGCTGTGGCAGCCTCCCATATAAAGTGGAGGAAGATGGGCACAGATGTTAGCCCAGGGCCAGTCTCCCTCAGCAAAAAGAGGAGGATTGGCATGGATGTTAGCTCAGGGCTGATCTTTCTCAAAAAAAAAAAAAAAAAGAAAAGAAAAGAAAAAAACAATGTCCATACTACCTAAAGTGATCTACAGATTCAATGCAATTCCTATCAAAATCCCAATGAGATTTTTCACAGAAATAGAACAAAGAATCCTAAAATTTATATGGAATGACAAAAGACCCTGAAGAGCCAAAGCAATCTATTTCACAGAAATAGAACAAAGAATCCTAAAATTTATATGGAATGACAAAAGACCCTGAAGAGCCAAAGCAATCCTGAGAAAAAAGAGCAAAGCTGGGGGGCCAGCCTGGTGGCATAGTGGTTAAGTTCAGCATGTTTTGCTTCAGTGGCCCAGGTTTGTGGGTTCGGATCCTGAGGGCAGACCTACACCACTCATCAAGCCATGCTGTGGAGGCAACCCACACACAAAAAAGAGGAAAATGGTAGAGACGTTAGCTTAGGGCCACTCTTCCTCAGGCAAAAAGAGGAAGGTTGGCAACAGGTGTTAGCTCACGGCCAATCTTCCTCATCAAAAAACAAAACAAAAACACAACAAAGTTGGAGGTATCACATTCCCTCATTTCAAAGTATACTACAAAGCTATAATAATCAAAGGAGCATGGTACTGGCAGAAAAACAGACACACAGATCAACGGAACAGAATTGAGAGCCCAGAAATAAATCCACATATTTATGGACAGCTGATTTTCAACAAAGGAGCCAAGAACACAATGGAGAAAGTCTCCTCAATAAATGATGTTGGCAAATCTGAACAGCCACATGCAAAAGAATGAAAGTAGACTACTATCTCAGACTAGACACAAAAACTAACTCAAAATGGATTAAAGACTTGAAAATAAAACCTGAAACCATAAAACTCCTAGAAGATGACATATGCTCCTTGGCAGCGATCTTAACAATATCTTTCTGGATATGTCTCTTCAGGCAAGAGAAACAAATGGGACTACATCAAACTAAAAAGCTTCTGTACAGCAAAGGAAACCATCAACAAAACGACGAGACAACCTAATGACTGGGAGAAGATATTTGCAAATCATATACCTGATAATGGATTAATATCCAAAATATATAAAGAATTCATACAACTCAACAACAAAAAAACAAACCACCTGATGAAAAAACGCACAGAGGACCTGAACATTTTTCCGAAGGAGATATACCGTGGCCAACAGGCACATGAAAAGATGTTCAACATCATTAATTATTAGGCAAATACAAATCAAAGCCACAATGAGATATCACCTCATGCCCGTCAGAATGGCTATTATTAAAAAGACAAAAAATAACAAGTGTTGGAGAGGGTGAAGCCTCCTACACTGCTGGTGGGAATGTAAACTGGTCCAGCCACTATGGAAAACAGTATGGACATTCCTCAAAAAATTAAAAATAGAAATACCATATGATCTAGCTATTCCACTTCTGGGTATTTATCCAAAGAACATGAAAACACTAATTCCAAAAGATATACACACCCTTATGTTCATTGCAGCATTATTTATAATAAATAGCCAAGACTTGGAAGCAACCTAAGTGCCCGCTGATGGATGAATGGATAAAGAAGATGTGGTATATATACACAATGTAATACTACTCAACTATAAAAAAAGATAAAATCTTGCCATTTGCGACAATATGGATGGACCTTGAGGGTATTAAGCTAAGTGAGATAAGTCAGATGGAGAAATAGACAAATACTGTGATTTCACTCACATGTGGAATATAAAAAGACAAACAAGTAAGCACATAGATACAGAGAACAGATTGGTGGTTACCTGAAGGGAAGGAGGGTGGAGGGAGAGTAAAGGCATTAAAAGAGGACATTTGTATAGTGACAAAATGGAAACTAGACTTTTGGTGGTGAAGTCAAAATATATTTATGTACACCTGTAATTCACATAATGTTATAAATCACTGTGATCTCGATGGGAAAAAAAAAAAAGCCACACTTACACCCACCCAAGATACATGCTCAGAAAAGACCTGAGAACACTTAAGCTTTCACTTCAGGCTGATCCCAAGGCTCAGAGAATGCTCAGCTACTCAGTAAAGGGCTGCCCATGGCAAAGAGCCAGTCTGCAAAGCCTGGGAGAGGTGGCTGTTTTTTCAAAAGCCCAACTTTCTTTTTTTTTTAATTTTATTTTTATTTCTTATTTTTTTAACTGAGGTATAATTGACATATAGCATTATGTTATTTTCAAGTTTACAACATAATGATTTGATATTTGTATATAGTGCAAAATGATCATTACAATAAGTCTAGTTAACATCCATCAACATACATAGTTATACATTTTTTTTTCTTGTGATGAAGACTTTTAAGATCTACTCTCTTAGTAACTTTAAAATATACAATAGAGTACTATTAACTATAGTCGTCATGCTGTACATTACATCCCCATGACTTATGTATTTTATAACTGGAAGTTTGTACCTTTTGACCCTCTTCACCGAATTCACCCACCTCCCATTCCCTGCGTCTGGCAACCACCAATGTGTTCTCGGTATCTATGAGGAACTTTTTTTTTTTTTTTTTTTTAAGATTCCACATATAAGTGAGATCATATGATATTTGTCTTTCTCTTTTTGACTTATTTCATTTAGCGTAATGCCCTCAAGGTCCATCCATGTTTTTGCAAATCACAAGGTTTATTCTTTTTTATGGCTGAATAATATTCCATCCTATATATACACATTTTCTTAATCCATTCATCCATTGATGGACAATTAGGTTGTTTTCATATCTTGGCTATTGCAAATATTGCTGCAATGAACATGGGGGTGCATATATCTTTTCAAGTTAATGTTTTCATTTTCTTCAGATAAATACCCAGAAGTGAAACTGCTGGATCACATGTAGTTCTATTCTCAATTTTTTGAGGAACTTCTATGCTGTTTTCCACAGTGGCTACACCAATTTACATTCCCACCAACAGTGCACAAGGGTTCCCTTTCCTCCATATCCTCACCAATACTTGTTCTCTCTTGTCTTTTTGATAATAGCCATTCCAATGGGTGTGAGGTGTGAGGCCATTCAATGTGGTTTTGATTTGCATTTCCCTGATGATTAGTGATGTTGAACATCTTTTCATTTATCTGTTGGCCATTTCAATATCTTCTTCGGAAAAATGTCTATTCAGGTCGTTTGCCCATTTTTTAGCTGGATTATTTGTTCTCTTGCTATTGAGTTACATGAATTCTTTATATATTTTGGATATTAACCTCTTATTGAATACATAATATGCAAATATTTTTTCCCATTCATTACACTGACCTTTTCATCTGGTTGACTGTTTCCTTTGCTGTGCAGAAGTTTTTTAGTTTGATGTAGTCCCATTTATTTATTTTTGCTTTAGTTGCCTTTACTTTTGGAGTCAGATCCAAAAAATTCATTGCCAAGACCAATGCCAAGGAGCTTACAGCTTATGTTTTCTTCTGGAGTTTTATGGTTTCAGGTCTTTGGTTCAAGTCTTTAATTCATTTTGCATTAATTTTTGTGCATAATGTATGACAGTGGTCCAGTTTTCCCAATGCCATTTACTGAAGAGACTGTCCTTTCCCTAGTGTATATTCTTGGCTCCTTTGTCATAAATTAATTGACCATATAGGTGTGGGTTTATTTTTGGGCTCTCTATTCTGTTCCATTGATCTATGTGGCTGTTTTTATGCCAATACCATACTGTTTTGATTACCATACCTTTGTAAAATAGTTTGAAAACAAGGAGCACAATGCCTCCACCTTTGTTTTTTCTCAAGATTTCTTTGGCTGTTCAGGGTCTTTTGTGGCTTCATACAAATTTTAGAATTGTTTGTTCTAGTTCTATGAAAAATGCCATTGGAAGTTTGGTAGGGATTGCACTGAATCTGTAGATTGCTTTGAGTACTATGGACATTTTAAGAATATTAATTCTTCCAATTCATGAGCATGGAACATCTTTCCATTTATTTGTGTCTTCTCCAATTTCTTTCTTCAATGTCTTACAGTTTTCAGCATACAGGTGTTTTGCCTCGTTTAATTTTACTCCTAGGTATTTATTTTTTTGATGCAATTATAAATGAGATTGTTTTCTTTTCTTTCTGATAGTTTATTAGTGTATAGAAATTCAAAAAATTTTTGTTTATGGATTTTGTATCCTTCAACTTTACTCAATTTGTTTATTAGCTCTAAAAATTTTTTGGTGAAGTACTTAAGAGTTTCCTGTATATAATATCATGTCATCTGCAAATAGTGACTGTTTTACTTCTTCCTTTCCAGTTTGGATGCCTTTTATTTCTTTTTCTTGCCTAACTGCTCTGGTTAGGACTTCCAACACTATGTTGAATAAAAGTGGCAAGAGTGGGCACCCCTGTCTTGATCCTGATCTTAGAGGAAAAGCCATCAGCTTTTTACCGTTAAGTATGATGTTAGCTGTAGGCTTGTCATATATGGCCTTTATCACAGTGAGGTATGTTCCCTCTATACCCACTTTATTGAGAGTTTTTATCATAAATGGATGTTGAATTTTGTCAAATGCTTTTTCTGTGTTGAGATGATCATATGATTTTTACCCTTAATTTTGTAATATGGTGTACCACATTGGTTTGTCAATGTTGTACCATCTTTGCATCCCTGTAATAAATCCTACTTAATCATGGTATATAATCCTTTTAATGTGTTGTTGAATTCAGTTTGCTAATATTTTGTTGAGTATTTTTATATGTATGTTCATTAGTAATACTGGTCTGCAATTTTCTTTTCTCGTGATGTCCTTGTTTGGTTTTGATGTCAGGGTACTGCTGGCCTCATAACATGAGTTTGTAAGTGTTCCCTCCTCCTCTACTTTTTGGCAGAGTTTGAGAAGAACTGGTATTAATTTTTCTTTGAACGTTCGCTAGAACTCACCAGTGAAGCGATCTCATTCTGGACTTTTTTAGAGGTTTTTGATTACTGATTCAATATCCTGACTAGTAATTGTCTTTTCAGATTTTCTATTTCTTCATGATTAAGTCTTGCAAGGTTGTATGTCTCTAGAAACTTATGCATTTCTTCAAGGTTGTCCAACTTGTCTGCGTATAATTGTTCATAGTGGTCTCTTACAATTCTTTGTATTTCTGTGGTATCAGTTGTAACATCTCTTCTTTTATTTCTGATTTTATATATTTGAGCCTTCTTTTCTTATGATGAGTCTAGCTAAATAAAACTTTGTTAACTTTATCTTTTCAAAGAACCTCAAATGCCCAATTTTCAGCAACACACCACAAGGCATACAAAGACATGGGAAAACATGGCCCATTCAAAGGAAGAAAATAGAGTGGCAGAAACCATCCCTGAAGAAGCAGAGGCATCAAGCTTACTAGACAAAGACTTTAAAACAACTGTCTTAAATATGCTCAAAAAGCTAAAGAAAACCTAGACAGAGAACTAGAGTAAATCAGGAAAACAATGAAGGACCAAAATGAGAATACAAACAAAGATACAGAAAATAAAAAAAGGAACCAGGTGCCGGCCTGGTGGTACAAGCGGTTAAGTGCGTGCACTCCGCTGTGGCGGCCCAGGGTTCGCCGGTTCGGATCCCGGGTGTGCACTGACGCACTGCTTGGCAAGCCATGCTGTGGCGGCGTCCCATATAAGGTGGAGGAAGATGGGCCCGGATGTTAGCCCAGGGCCAGTCTTCCTCAGCAAAAAAAGAGGAGTATTGGCAGATGTTAGCACAGGGCAGATCGCCTCACAAAAAAAAAAGGAACCAAACGGAAATTCTGGAGCTCAAAAGTATGATAAACAAAATGAAAAATTTAGTAGAGGGGTGCCACTACAGATCTGAGCAGGAATAAAAAGGAATCAGCAAACTTGAAGATAGGACAACTGAAATAATATATTGAGTCTGAGGAGAAGAAGAAAGAATGCAGAGAAGTGAACAGAGCCTAAGGGACTTGAGGGACACCCTCAGAGGTACCAACATATGCATTATGGGAGCCCCAAAAGTAGAAGAGAAAGAGAAAGGTGCAGAGCGATTATTTTAAAAACAATTGCTAAAAATTTCCAAAATTAGACAGAATACACAAGTCTAAAAATCCAAGAAATCAAAGTAGGATAAACTCAGAGACCCCAACAGTAAGACACAATATAGTCAAACTGTTGAAAGACGAATAGAGAATTTTGAAAGCAGCAAGATAAATGCAATTTGTCACATACAAAGGATCCTCAGTAAAATTATCAGCTGATATCTCAGCACAAGCTTTAGAGGCCAGAAGGCAGTGAGATGACATATTGAAAGTGTTGAAATGAAAAAAACTGCCATTGGAATTCTATACCCAGCAAAACTGGTCTTCAAAAAATTAGGGAAAAATTAAAACATTCCCAGATAAACAAAAGCTGATGGAGTTCATTACCAATATATGTATCCTACAAGAAATGCTAAAACAACTCAGGGTAAAATGAAAGGTGGCTAGAAAATAACTTAAAGCTATACAAAGATAAACATTTCTAGCAAAGGTAAATAAATGGACAAATATAAAATCTAGTGTTATTGTAATTTTGGTTTATAACTCCACTTTTTATTTTCTACAGGATTTAAAGGACAAATACACAAAATGACTATAAATCTATGTTAATGGTACACAGTATATAAAGATGCAATTGAGGGGCCGGCCCCGTGGCTTAGTGGTTAAGTGCACATGCTCTGCTACTGGCAGCCCAGGTTCGGATCCCAGGCACGCACCGACACACTGCTTCTCCAGCCATGCTGAGGCCGCGTCCCACATACAGCAACTAGAAGGATGTGCAACTATGATGTACAACTATCTACTGGGGCTTTGGGGGGAAAAAAGGGGGAGGACTGGCAATAGATGTTAGCTCAGAGATGGTCTTCCTCAGCAAAAAGAGGAGGATTAGCATGGATGTTAGCTCAGGGCTGATCTTCCTCACACACACACAAAAAAGATGCAATTATGACAACAAAACATAAAGATGAAGTAGAGATGTAAAGGAGTAGAGTTTTTCTATGCAATTCAGTTAAGCTGATACCAGTTCAAAGTAGATCGTTAGAATTTTAGGATGTTATATGTAATCCACATGGTAACCACAAAGAAACTAACTATAGAACATGCAAAAAAAAATGAGAAGGGAATCAAAATGTGACTACAAAAAAAATCAAGTAAACAGATGGGAAGGTAGTAATAGAGGAAATGAACAACAAAAATCTATTAGACATATTGAAAACAAATAACATGGCAAAAGTCCTTCTTGATCAGTAATTGCTTTATTTTTGTTTGTTTGTTTGTTTTTTGTGAGGAAGATCAGCCCTGAGCTAACATCTGCCAATCCTCCTCTTTTTGCTGAGGAAGACTGTCCCTGGGCTAACATCCATGCCTGTCTTCCTCCACTTTATATGGGACGCCGCCACAACATGTCTTCACAAGCGGTGCATTGGTGCGCGACCGGGAGTGGAACCGGTGAACCCCGGGCTGCCGCAGCGGAGTGTGTGCACTTAACCGCTTGCGCCACCAGGCCAGCCCCCAGTAATTGCTTTAAATGTAAATGGATTAAAGTCCCAAATCAAAAGTCAAAGAGTGGAAGAATAGATTTTAAAATATGACAGCATATACAGTGGCTGGGTCTACAAGAGACTCATTTGAGATCTAAAGACATACAGAAGTTGAAAGTGAAAGGATGGAAAAAGATATTCCACACAAACAGTAACCAAAAGAGATCTAGGATGGCTATAACATCAGACAAAGTAGACTTTAAGTCAAAAACTGCTACAAGAGACAAAAAAGGACATTAATCATATATTGATAAAAAGGTCAAATCACCAAGAAGACAACAAATGTAACACATATATGCAACAAATATAACACCTTCAAAATATATGAAGCAAACGCTGACTGAATCAAAGGGAGAAAGAGAGAACTCTACAATACAGTCATACGCCGCATAACAACACTTCAGTCAATGACGCATTGCATTTACAACGATGGTCCCATAAGATTACTACCACCATAGCCCAGGTGTGTAGTAGGCCATACCATCTAGGTTTGTTTAAGTATACTCTGATGTTCGCACAGTGACAAAATCACTCAGTGACCCATTTCTCAGAACGTACCCCATTGTTAAGTGACACATTACTATAATAGGTGGAGACTTTAACATCCTACTTCCAGTGAAGGATACGAAAACCATACAGAATATCAAGAAGGAAACAGATTACTTAAACGAAGTTATAAACCAATTGGACCTAAGAGACATACAGAGACTACTCCACCCAATGACAGAGAATACACATTTTCCTCACGCATACATAGAGCATTCTTCAGGTTAGATCATGTTAGGTCAAAAAACAATTCTTCATAAATTTTAAGACTGAAAGTATACCAAGTATCTTTTCTGATGATGATGAAATGAAACTAGGAATCAACAACAGAAGGAAACTGGAAAATTCACAAATATGTGAAAATTAAATAACGTGTTCCCAAACACAAATGGGTCAAAGAAAAAAAAATCACATGGAAAGTATCTTGAGATAAGTGAAAACAAAACACAAAATATCAAAATTTAACTGAGCTAAAAGACAAACATATAGCTGTAAACACATTAAAAAAGAGACAGCAAACCAATGCCTTCACACCTAGGAACTAGAAAAAGAACAAACTAAACCCAAAGCTAGCAGAAGGCAGGCATAATAGGACTAGAGTGGAGGTAAGAAAATAGAAAATAGGAAAAAAATAGAGAAAAATCAATGAAACCAAAAGTTGGCTCTTTGAAAAGATCAAAATTGACAACTCTTTTTTAGCTACACTGACAAAGAAAAGGGAGAAGAATCAACTTAACTAAAATCAGAAAGTGGGCACATTATGACCAATTTTACAGAAATGAAAAGGATTAGAAGAGAACACTATAAACAATGGTATGCCAAGAAACTGGATAACCTGGATGAAATGGACAAATTCCTAGAAACACTCCACCTACCAAGACCAAATCATGAAGAAATAGAAAATCTGAACAGACCAATAACAAGTAGGGAGATTGAATCAGTAATCAAAAACCTCCCAAAAAAGAACAGTCCTCAACCAGATGGCTTCACTGGTGAATTCTGCCAAAAATTTAATGAAGAATTAACACCAATCCTTCTCAAAGTCTTCCAAAAAACTGGAGAGGCAGAAATAGTTCTTGACTCATTCTATGAAGCCAGCATTATCCTGATACCAAAACCATATGAAAACACTAAAAGAAAACTACAGACTAGTATCTCTTATGAGTACTGATGCAAAATCCTCAACAAAACACTAGTAAATCGAACTGAGCAGCATATTAAAAGGATAATACATCATGACCAAGTAGGATTTATTCCAGGAATGCAAGGATGGTTCAACATATGAAAATCAGTTAATTTTACACACCACATTAACAGCAAGAAGTAAAAACCCCTACATGATCTTCTCAATTGATACAGAAAAAGGATTTGACTATTTCAACACCCTTTCATGATAAAAACACTCAAACTAGGAATTGAGGGAAACTACATCAACATAATAAAGGCTATATATGAAAAACCCATATATATCACTATCAATACACCAGATGGTGAAAGATTGACAGTTTTTCTTCTAATATCACATAAGGAATAAGATAAGGATGTGTGCTTGTGCCACTGCTATTTAACATATTACTATAAGTTCTAGCCAGAGTAATCAGGCAAGAAAAAGATATCAGAGGCATCCAAATTGGAAAAGAAGTAGTAAAATGATCTCTTTTTTCAGAATATGATCTTATAGGTAGAAAATCCTAAAGATGCCATGAAAATACTAGTAGGGCTAATAAATGAATTCAGTAAAGATATAGGATACAAAATCAACACAAAAAAATCAGATGCATTTCTATATACTAACAATGAACAGTGTGAAGAAGAAATTAAGAAAAGAATTCCTTTTACAATAGAATCAAAAGGAATACACTGAGGAATGAACTTGAGCTAGGAGGCACCAGACTTGTACACCTGTTGTACATTTCACAACACTGCTGAAAAAAATTTTAAAAAGACAAAAATAAAAGGAAAGACATCCCACGTCATGGTTTGAAAGACTTAATATTGTTAAGATGTCAATACTATCCAAAGCAACATAGAATTCAAAGGTATCTCTATCAAAATCCTAATGACGTTTCATGCATAATAGAAAAACTCATCCTAAAAGTCATATAGAATCTCAAGGGAACCCAAATCGCCAGAACAAACTTGAAAAAGCAGAACAAAGCTGGAGGGCTCACACATCCTGATTTCAAAACTTGCTACAAAACTACAGTAATCAAAACAGTGTGCTACTGGCATAAACGGAGAGCCAAGAAATAAACCTTCGCATATATGTTCAACTAAATTTTGACAAGCATGCCAAGACCATTCAATGGAGAAAAGACCGTCTTTTCAAAAAATGGTGCTGAGAAAACTGGATATCCAAATGGGGAAGAATGAAGTTGGACCCTTCCCTTACACCATATACAACAATTAACTCAAAGAACACATAGGGAAAAAGCTTCACAACATTAGATTTGACAAGGATTTCTTGGATATGACACCACAGCACAGGCAACAAAAGAAAAAATAGATAAACTGGACTTTATAAAATTAACAACTTTTGTGGATCAAAGAATGCAATCAAGAGAGTGAAAAGGCAACCCACAGAATGGGAGAAAACATCTGAAAGTGATATATCAGATAAAGGGTTAATACCCATAATGTATAAAGAACTCCTACAGTCTAACAACAACAAAATAATCCAATTCAGAAATGGGCAAAGGACTTGAATAGACATTTCCTCAAAGAAGATACACAAATGGCCAACAAATAAGCACACAAAAAGATAACCACGTGACCAGTAATTAGGAAAATGCAAAACAAAATCACAATACTACTTCATAACCATTAGGATCGTGATTATCAAAAAAAAAAAAAAAAAAAAAAACCAGAAAATAATTGTTGGTAGGATATGGAGAAATTGGAACCCTTGAGCACTGCTGGTGGGAATATAACGTGTAGCCACAGTAGAAAACAGTTTGGTGCTTCCTCAAAAAGTTCAACAGAAAACTACCATATGCTACTAAACTGTACACTTAAAAATGTTATAACAGTAAACTTTGTTTTGTATATTTACTACAATAAAAAATGTAAATAAAAATGTGCATACACACAACCTATCACTTAAATGTTATAATTAAAGACCAAACGTGAGATAGTATCAACATGGAAGCATAAAGAATACCAACCAATTCATTCATAATGTATTGAGCCTATGTTCTAGGCAACCTAATGAGATTAAAAAGAAAAAAATAACTAAGAGTCAAATAGACAACTACCATTACTAAATATATTACTTTAAGCATGTCACAACTTTTATAAGCCTATCTCTTGAAATTCAAAATGCAATTAGATTATTAAAGATCATATATACCAGTTTTTTAAAAAAATGAATATATAACTATGATATTTGCTTAGAAATGAGCATTAGAAAGAATCAGAGTATTATTTGCTCTGATACAAATAAACACATGAAAAAATGATGGAACTACATATAAGAAAAAGTATGTTTGCGTTTTCCCAGGTATGCTGAATTATACAACAGGGATTCAGAATTCGAAAATATTTTTATGTGCTAACTGCTTTAAGAAAGAAGCTTGTTTATTTTAACAGGTAGCTTTGGGACCAAACGCAAATAGCCAAAATAAAAAAAAATAAACAAATTGTTCCTCATTTTAAAGTTGAAAACATCAGCCTGTAGGGACCACCCATTACCTTCTAAACTTATGTAAAAGTTACTCATTATTTCAACCTATACAAAGGAATAAAATGACAAGTTAATGTTAAAAGCTTTAGTTTCATCAAGTCTGTATTTTTAAGTTATTACCTGGAATCAAGAGAAGTAAAAAGCTGATCAAATTTTTTCTCCAGAACCTCTATAAGACTGACTGTCTCTTCTTTTGCTTGATTGTGTATATGTTCGAGCATCTGGGAAAGAACATAATACAAAGGCTTAATATGGTATTTTTATTTTGTAGAAATTGTACTGTTCAACATAATTTTCAAAGTAAAAGGTACTTTTTGGACTTTTCAAAATAACAACACAAGAGGAGATTAGATAAAAATGGAGTAAGTCACAAGTTTCAACTTTACAAGATCACATCTTTGTTGACACTTTGTACTGATAAATTGGCAAAAAGGCCTAGAAAATCCACTAAGTTTTCTAAACTTCTTTCTAATCATTTTTTATGATTACAGGAGATGAGTCATTTTGAAGAGCTGAATTTCTCTCTAGCTGAGTCATTTTGGATAGCTGATAGTTCTTGGGATAGCTGATTCCTTAAATTAAAAAGACTTAAAATATATTAAAAAAACATACCTGAATTAAAATGTTATCTATTCTACATACCTCTTTGCATTTTTAAGCAAAAATATCATATAAGTACAATTTTTTCTTTGATTTAAAGAGGATTTAAGGATCTTTAAGGTTATTACCAAATTAGTTGCTTGAGATCTGTGACCCCTTTTTTTCCTTGCAATTTCTCCCTTTCGGAATGGAAATGTCAATTCCTATGTCTGTCCAACCAATGTATTATACAAGCAGATTATTTATTATTTAGTTTCACAAGTTCACTGGTGAAGAAGAATTTTGCCCCAGGATGAATTATACCCTGAGTCTCACCCACACCTGATTTAGAAGATATTTAAACAAAATTTTGAACTTAGAGTTGATGCTGGAATAGGTTAAGAATTTGCAGGATGTGGGATGTGGGATGGGGGTGAATGTATTTTGCATGTCAGAAGGACATGAATCTTGAGGGGCCAGAGGGCAGACTGTTATGGGTTGAATTTTGGCCCCCCCGCCCATCCCAAATTGATATGTTGAAGTCTTAACTCCCACATCAGCTATAACTTTTTGAATGCCTTCATTGAAAATTTGCTATTTCTGGGCGCTAAGGAGCTTGTTCTTTGTCACCAAATGAGTGAGTCTCTCTCTTGGGTGATGGGGTAAGGAAGAAAAGAGCATAAAACTCTTTGTGTTAGGGTATACAGGCAAATAACAAGCAATGTTAGATGATTTCAATGCCTCTGAGACAAAATTCAGCTTACAGCAAGCAGAAATCATGGTTCCTTAATAGAGCTCCAATTTCAGCAGGCTGCTAGCACAGCAATGCTATGAGACTAATCCTAGGAGGCCATGGGAGTTTTCCATATGTTTCTCTATCTTATCATACTTAATAACTTAGTGCTAAGCTCTAACTTCAGCAATATGACATCCAAATATAAACATCTAACGAGAACATGCCTTAATTCATGATAGAATTTAAGTATTCAAAATGCTTACTTTTATAGCAATACTTAATTGTTCAGAATTATAGCCTGCTATCTTCAATGCTTCATCAATTTCTTCTGCAGTTTTAGTCTCCTAAGAAGGAGACAGGGGACCACATACAAATATAAAATACAAAAATAGATGCTTAGATACATTATATTCGTTGCAAAAACATCAAGCTACCATCCTGGTTACAAAAGCAACCTAGACCCACTACAGAAATTTGAAAACGAGCAACAAAAATTACACTTTTAATCCTACTTACCCAGAGACTAAAAACCATTAACATTTTAGAGTATTGGTGACAGCATTCTAGATTTCTTTCTTTAGATATCTTTTTGAAAAAACAGAATGACGTCCCGTAACCATTTTGCAATTTAAAACTATCTTGAAAAATTTATCATGGCAATAAATGTACAAATGCAAACAGTAACCGTTTTTAAGAAAAAAGATTATAAGTTGCCCGTGTTAAGATTTAAGCTTGAAGTAAAAGCAAGATTAAAATAGCTTCTCCCCTAGCCCACTAATGATCTCCTTAACAAAAAGACTTCATACTTCATTCAATAGCATTTTGGAGTTTGTTCTATTTCTAATCTTAAATTAAAACAATACATTATTTAAAGTTATCAGGTGTAGTAACAGGCAAAAGTCAATATTTCAACAACAGCAGCATCATCAACAGGTGCTTTAGGCCTTTTGGTTGCCATTAACGTAATTAGAAAATCACACTTAGAACATAGAAACTTGTACTTTATATAAGTTTCATAGAATCTGGATTCAATAACTAGGTTCAAAGGTAAGAAGCTGCATATAGGTAAACATCAAGAACACTACCGAGGTGGTCAAAGGTAGAATGGGCTGCCTTGGGAAGAAAAGAGAATTGTTCAAGCATAGTTTAGAATACCACAAGAGATTCTAGTAAGCATGTTTACCTCTGTTACCTTTAAGCTTCCAAAAGAATCTATAATTATAGGAACCTTGAGAGGAAAGTCAAGCTAACAGAGACAAAATAAAAATGTTTGGTTTCATCTTCATGAATAACATTTTTCATACCGCCATTACAGTTGATGGGTTCAAAACAGTCTTGTGTGTGGAGGTTGAATGTGCTAAACCAAGAGTCAGCTGATCAGCAGTCTTTTTAAAGTCCTGAGAACAATTCTTTATCCTGAAAAATGTCAAGTACATTATTTTAAATACCAACATTTATATAATGGTTTTAACCTTCTATTCTGATTTTTACCCTCTATGAAAAATAATTCATGTGACGACTTATAAGAACACGCACAGCAGGTTCTCAATTATGATAAGTGAAGAGAGGGAAACCATGACTAAATATGCTTTCATATAAAACTTAATTTTAATCAAGAATTCAACTTCTTAACAAATTTCTAAAAATAACAGCTTACAGTATAAATTGTGCTTTAATTTCCTAATCCCCTCTCCTTACCTGACATTTTTTGGTAGAGACGTTGATAAACCACTGAACTGTCTTAAGCTCAAAGTAAGTACTTATACACACAAATGCCAGCTATTAACAAAATGTACTTACAGGCCTGGATAATTTACAAAAAGGTATGAATTTACTAGGTAAATTAATCTGCAAAGAAAAAGTTGCATTTCTCGTCTATAGCTGACAAGAGTTTTTGCCTATTTTTATCTTTATGTCCTCATAGTGGCTAGCACACAGTAAACAGTGTTTGCTGAATAAGTTAATCATAAACCTACAAGAGTTTATGGAAGAAACTATGATGTTTAAATATGTTACTCTTACAGAGAGAAATAATAGTCTAAATAATTTTTAAACATTCAATTACTGTGAAAAGTGAATATTCATGTTCTTGAAAACATATGTGAGTACACTAGCCCTGAGGAGTCCATTATTCAATTCCTGTTTCAAAACATTAACAATAAATCAGGAAGGAAATACATCATGTAACAAGGGATACTTCTATTTAAAAATATACAACTATTTTAAACCAAACTCTACTGAAATTAGGGAACAAGAGTTTCTAATATAAGTATACTTGACATAGAGAATTTAATTTAAAAATGGTAATTTGGAAAAAATTTGGGTACTTAAAACAGATTCACCTACTTCTGAAAGTGAAATTTCACTTTGTAACCATACTAGATATAACACTTATGTAGACAACAGTACAATCAGATTTGACTTGCATGATGTTTAAAAAGTCAGAAAATTTCAAATACAAGTCCAGATTTCTGTCTTCTCTTGGGGGAAAAAAAAGGACAATCTGGCAACACTGGGTCGGCCTTAACTCACAGCAATAATTGGCTGGAGCTGAGTAGGGGTTACCTCCTTTGGTGAAGGTGAACCTTCTTTCGTGTGCCACAATCCTTACCACTCATTGTTTAAACTCAGTCTACCTCACCCAGTAAGTCACCTGCTAGACTCCCGTAGGTGTTCCAATTTGTTATGGCCACTGAGTCACAAGGAGCCAGAAAGATTCCTCAAGATTTATTCTAATCACTCCATACAGAGCTTATGGAAGAAGTGACTGGTGAATACAATTATAGGAGCTGGGAGAAGTACTGGCATTCAGTAAGTCTGAGTTCTACTTCTGGTTCTGTTAATACCTGGTTGCTAGACTTTAGCTAAATGACTTTACCATCCAAAGAAATAACTACAGTCATGCATTGCTTAACAATGGGGATACATTCTGAGAAGTGTGTCTTTAGGCTATTTCGTTACTGTGTGAACATCATAGAGTATACTTACACAAACCTAGATGGTATAGCCTACTACACACCTAGGCTCTATGACACTAATCTTATGTGGTCTGTTGTTGACTGACACATTGTTATGTGGTGCATGACTGTATAACTATTCTTTTGGTTTGTAAGCACCCATTTAAGTCTGGACAGAAAAGCTTCAGTAATTATGCAAAAAGCAACACATGCTAGTCTAAAGAATTTCAAATTTTACTTAGGCAATGAAGAACCACAGAGCAGGAAAGAGTCTGGAGTGCTAAGGAGATAGGCAAAAGAGAATAAGAGAATTAAACAGGGTAGTAGAAAAAGAAGATAAATTATGACTATGGGAGATATTGTGGAAGTTAGAATCTGCAGGAGGTAAAACCAACGAAATATGAGGAACTGGGGTGATTTATAGATGCTTGGTGCCATTAACAAAACTGAAAAGTTCCAAACGAGATTGTTCTTTGAGGGTATCCTATATTTCTTTTATTTCCCACATAATTTACTATCACATCTAATATACTTTAAGAAGTTAAAAGTTATACCAAAATATAATTACCATCTGATTAGGTCCTAGTGAATTAATAAGAAGGTTCTTTAACTCTCAAAAAGTTGTAAAGTCAAACTTTACCATTTTTTCACCATGATCCACCCTGTAGTCAACTCTAAATGTAAAACTTGCTTAGGATCGAGAAATGATTTCAGAAAAACTATAGCAAATGTCAAAATATCATGGTTCTTTATCTAACAAACAATTATTACATGTTTACTGTGTCCCACGCCAGGAATGTAGAAAGCAATAAACTGTGGTCCATACCTGTAAAGAAGCTTACAGATCAGCAGAAGGGTACATATATATAGAAACAATGCAATAAAAACCACATGAGCGCTTGTCTCTAGCTAGGATATGTTAAAAAAAAAAAAATCTCTGCATTACTAATTCAAAAAGAGCATTTATTAATATATACATGTGCAAAGTCTTACAGAAAAGTGAATAAAAGAATCCCAAAGTTATGACTTGTCCTTTTATAAATCACCTCTCAAACTACCTCTTCCCAAAGTCCTCCACTGTATTGTACTCGTGCTCCTCTTAAGAATCAACAGAGAAGTAACTTCTTATTTGTTTCTCCTTACCTTCCTCTCATCCAGCATCGATGGCTTTTGCTAGTATTGTACTCTTAGCTTTTCCTGTTTTGATGTGGTAATCTTGCATTCTTTTTTTTTTGTCACTTTAAATAATGACAAACTAATGTTGCTTCTTTAGGAGTTGAATTATCCATTTCATTAACAGCTAAGACAAATTATAAACTTAAAAAGCACTCTTTAAACAATAAGTTAGAAACACTGATCTAGAATGACATTTTATCAATAATTCTAAAATAACTCTTTCAGAAATATATTGAACTTTAAATATTAAAATAAGTGCACACAGAACATACTTTGTAGGCTGTAGTTTTTCCATAAAAGAATCTTCTTTAATACATCCATCTATTGGATAGTACCCTTCTCTTATATTTATAGTTGTAGCAACCTTAGCACAAAAGATTAAAAACAAAAAAACAGAAAGTTATTCAATAAATTCTGTTGATCCAGAATTCAAACAACTAGTGTGCCATTCATAGATAAAGTTGATAACAACCTTCAAGATCCTTAAATCCTCTTTAAATCAAAGAAAAAATTGTACTTATGATATTTTTACCTATTTTAATTTTTGAAAAAGTAATTTGGTAACTATTAAACAGAACATTAAAATACTCCATTCTCCCACAATTCTAAAGGAAATACTTGCAATAATACTTTAAAAATTTATTGTAAAATTTTTATAATGATATCTTAAGGTATGTTCAAAACTCTCAAAATACTTAGGAATAAAATTAAAAGAAAAATATAAGCTCTAAGAAAAGAAAACCAAAAAAATTTATTGGGGATCATAAAACAAGAAGTGAATAAATGGAGAATCATGTTAGGTTCCTGGAGGCAAAGATCTAATATTCTAAAATACATCTAATATAAAATTAATACAATTCTAAAGTTCATATGGAAAATACATTGTGCAAGAATTACAAAAATTTTAACATACCATTCAGTAGAGATTTATCCCACCAGATAATAAAGCCACTGTAATTAAAACACTAGGGTACTGGCACAATAAATGAGAAGAACAGAGCCCTGAAACAGATCCACATACATATGGGAAGGTAATACAGAATACAAGTGGCATTTCAATTAAACAGAGGAAGGATTATTCAGTAAATGGTGTTGGAAAGTCAGCTATCATTCTGAAAAACAAAGTTATACACCCATCATACATCATATGAAATATACTGTAAAAGGATTAAATATATACCTTTTTAAAAAACATGATATAAGTATTGAAAAAAATATATGTACATAGCACTCTGAGATGGGAAGATATGCCTAATCAAAAAAAACCCAGAAGTCATGAAGGAGAGGTGAGCCTGATGACGTAGTGGTTAAGTTTGCCTGCGCCGCTTTGGAGGCCCAGAGTTCACAGGTTCGGATCCCAGGTGCCGACCTACACACTGCTCATCAAGTCATGTTGTGGCAGCGTCCCACATACAAAATGGAGGAAGATGGGCACAGATGTTAGCTCAGTGACAATCTTCCTCAAGCAAAAAGAGGAAGGTTGGCAACAGATGTTAGCTCAGGGCCAATCTTCCTCACCAAAAAAAAAAAAAAAAAAAAAAGAAGCAGCCATGAAGGAGGGGGAAAAATGACTGAAGAAGGAAACATGTCTGAATGGCTAAACATAATAAATGAAATTAAAAGTGAAAGATTAGGAGAAAATAGTTAAAATACACAGGACAAGTTCTTAATATCCCTATTGTATTACAGGATTATTATACTTCACATGAAGTATTCTTACAAGTTAGGAAAAAGACAATTCAAAAAAAAAAAATATGGAAAGGATCTAAAAGGATCTATTAAAGACCCTCCCAGACGAGGAGCTGAGAAGTCAACATGTGAAAAGTTGCTCAATTTCACTACTAATCAGGGAATTGCGATTTAAAACAAGGAGATACCCATTTTTTGCCCATGAAATTGACAAACATTAAAACAAAAATGACAAATGCAAACACAAGTTTGTTTTGGGGCTAGAAATTAACCGAACTTGATGATGGATTTTTTTTGGTGTGAGTGGGTTTGAGGAATCGTGCAAAGACATAGTGAAAAATTTTGAAAACCACCTAAATGTTTACCATAAACCTATTAGTTAAGAATTACAGCACTACGTACAATGGTTTCTAATGCAGCCATTAAAAGTAATGTAGGAGACTCTCATGAGAATAGGTTAATGTTCCCAAGAGAAACAAAGCAGACTATTACATGTCATGATCTCCCATTTAAATATACATCTTTTGTGGGGAAGAGTGTGTTCCGCCAAGGTTGTAAGTATGATGTACCAAAGATAGCCATGTTCCAAATTATTAGATAATTAGGGGAAAAGTGTTACTTTTAACAAATCATACTGAACCAAATGTTATTTTTAAGAACCCTCCCAAAGAGTTGGGGACTGCAACCTTAATTTCTATATGCCTCTTCATTTAACGTCCTTTGGCTTGGCATTTCATAGTAAGAGGTTAAAGTTATTATCGACACATTTGATACAGGACGTTTCTTCCAGAAAATTTAAGACAATATTAAACACAACTGATTTAAAAGATTTCAGTTAAAATTGTATAAAGATTCTTAACTTGTTATATATATAATAAAGACCCCCCTCCCCCATAGCTTGTCATTTAATTTAAGTTTTATTTATGGTGGTATTTTTGCTTGTTTGTTTTTGTTACTTATAAATGAAAAAACGTGGTCAAATTTAACCAGCATTTCTTCTATGGTTTCTGACTTATGATAAGTTTAACAAGGCTTCCCTATCCAAGATAATACAATTATCTGTATTTTCTTCTAGTTTACGTTTTCAGTGTGTACGTTATTAACACTTCCAATCCATATGGGATTTTAATATAGATTAATTACCTATTGATTGGATAACTTATCCTTTCCTCATGCCCCAATACATTTTTTGACTCAGGTCCAAAAGATCAATAAAATGCCAGTATTTCTGGAATGATACCTAAGTATGATCTTATCCTTGAACAAAATCTGCCATCTTGCTGTGCAAAATTATAGAATGACTATTATTAACTAATCATTGATATCAAGAAAAAGCCAAGAAGGGATTTTATCAAAAACCATACTACAATGAAAGATAAAGACTGGTAGATAAATCCATATTCACCCAAACTCGGCAATAAGAACAAAAGTATACCCATTAATCCCAAATGGAATCATTTCAAGCTTAAGTTTGAAATAAACAGCATTACCTAGGCCTTCAACGTTAAAGATAAAATTACAAATATAAGTCTCATGTGGATATAGATATTTAAATCTTACTTTTTAGATCACATACAGTCTGCCCTCCAAGGGTTCTGCATGTACTCAACATGCAGACGTTTTTCCTCGTCATTATTCCCTAAACAATATAGTATAAAAACTATTTACATAGCACTTACATTGAATTAGGTATTGTAAGTAATCTAGAGATGATTTAAAGTATATGGGAAAATGTGTGTAAGTTATATGCAAATACTATGCCATTTTATAAGAGACTTGAGCATCTGCAGATTTTGGTATTCACGGGGCTCCCGGAACCAATCTCCTGCGGACACGAAAGGATGACCCTACTTTTCAGAGAACATACATCATGTAAAAGTAATAAACTACAATCCTGAAACAGTCTATAAATTCAGACTTTTCACTAATTTAGATTAGATTTTTCCATTCTCTCTTATTCCCAATAAATATTAGATATCAGCAAAAATTTAAACTTAAAAAAATAAAAGAGTGGTAACAATTTCAAGAAGGTTTTTGAAGGATTCCTTTAAACAGTGACTGGCTTTAGTGCATCTGAAGAATCTGAAAATAGTCCTTTGTCAATTACCTGGGCTAATAATAGCACAGGTGGAGGGGGGAAAAGAGGGAAGAATGGGACACATCACATCTCTCCCAAAGTAAGAGTCAGAACTAGTCAAAATGACACAAAATAGATTTGTCACAATCCTAAAATCAAAACCAGTATTTGTAAACACACTATAAACACTTGTATAGGTGTTATCCAAAATACTAAAAATAATACAAGTATGATGATTTAAGACCATTAAATACGAAATCATTTGCCAAAAAAGGCACAAGGTTTACTGTTCTAGTAAACTTACTGTTTTTGAAAATTAGAACAGGGCGGATATGGACAGAAACAGTCCCAGCTGCCTGTCCCGTCCCTTTCCCTTCACTTATTGTTTACCCACCATCACTTGTTTACCCACCACGAGACTCAATTTGTCAGGGATCTTCCATTACAACCACAGGAGCTAAGCTCCTCTCTATCTTAACTACATAGTCAGCCACATCTGGGGAACCTACTGTCAAAAAAAGGATAGGAAATAGGAATTTCCAAATTAAAGGCCATAATTTGTAGTTTGTAATTCCAAAACAGACATCTTCTAATATGTAAGTGTTTCTGCTATAATTAAAACTTTCATTTTTTACCTGCAAACCAGTTAATCCACACCTAAATAGCCAAGGGTCAACTATAACACTTATCTTAGTGATCTTAAAGCTTGTAGAGAACTTTTACATAATTCAGATTTGACTTTTACAATCCTGTGAGATAAGAAAAGCAGGTATTATTTGCATCTCACAAATGAGGAAACTGAGGTTTAGGGTGACAGAACTAGGACTGCATTCCAGGTATTGTGCCTCCATATTAATTCTTTGCCATACTGCCACAGAAAACAATGGATACAAATCCTCATCATCTGATCTCTCAAGTGAACATTAACAATTTAGAGATCAGGACAACTTTCCAGGAATATACTATATAAATTGAGCTACATTTGTATTTGTAGTAAATGCAAAGGATGTTCAATATACTTTATTTTAAATCCTTAATTTGTTCTCATTACTATGGGTCCATAGATTTTAGTGCAACTGTACTATTTTTAATGCTTCAGAAGTTAACATTAACTTCAGCCCACAGTTGTGCTTCTCTGCCTTTTGATACTACGGCATCTCTACAAATGTAAATTTGATGACACACAAAGGTTGAGGTGCAGGAGGAGTTCAAAATTTGCTTGCATGGCATTGGTGTGGAAAAGGGCAGTAGGGATTTGAAAAAATATACTTCGTTAAGATAAAAACAGGCAATTTTCCACATAAGTCCACAAAAAGTTAAAATACATAGGCTGATTAGTAGATGACCTGAACCTTGTCTTCTTCTTGATCACTTTAAACAATTATAAAATGGATGGGAAAAACTTTATCTTTTGTTAGGCTTCTTTGCTTAAAGATTCAGAGCAAAAATGCGAGTTTTTAGTTTCTAACTGAAAGTATATTTTATTTTTCTAACATTTTTATCTTTAACATTAAGTTGTAATGCATTCAATATGAAAGATAAAACTTACCTCACAACCAGGGCATACAATTGTGTTGTATTCTTCAGTTATTAACAAGCACAGTTCACAAAAATCATGTCCACATTGAAGTTCATGGTGGTGACCTATTGATGAAATTCTGTTTGTTAACACTGAATGTGCGGTATTAATAAGAAGGGTAAATTAAAAGGGAGTCTCTTCTATAGGAAAAGATATCTAGTTTAGTCAGAAATGGATGACTTATTAAATAAAATTCAGGGAAAACTATACAAGCCAGAAAGAGGGAAAACAATCAGAAAAAAAGCCAGGCAAAGCTATGTACTACTGTTTGCATTCATTTAGACAGTTATTTAGTACTTATACTGCCTTGAATGTGCCATATCTTATAATCATACAAAGTGCTCTGTCATACTTCATTTGATCTTTGTAAATATCATGACTACATAGGCTGGGAATATTATATTCAACCTAGAGATGGAAAACTATTTTGGCGATCTAGGTAAATCGCATAATCCAGACTCCAGTCCAGTTCTGTTTCCAAGTCCAGTGTTCTTTCTACTTAATCATACTGCCCTCTACTAATTTTCATTTCCCAACCTGTGAGTGGGACAGGGAGGGCCAATATGAGACAGTGGCATGACCTCTCTTTTACAATGATCTAAGACACTGGCAAGGACAGAAGCCAGATGCTGCTACGGTCACACACACATGACCCATATAAAGATCATTTTCACAAACCTAGCATTTATGAAGGGAAAGACTATAATCCTGAATGAAACCTTAATATCAAGATTTTAATACTCTAAATGGAATTTGAAGCTTATCATAATTGTTTTAGCCATGTAACTTCAAAAGTTTGACATTTTAATCGGGCCGGCCCCGTGGCTTAGCGGTTAAGTGCGTGCGCTCCGATGCAGGCGGCCTGGGTTCGGATCCCGGGCGCGCACAGACGCACTGCTTCTCCAGCCATGCTGAGGCCGCGTCCCACATACAGCAACTAGAAGAATGTGCAACTATGACATACAACTATCGCCTGGGGCTTTAGGGGAAAAATAAATAAATAAAAAATTAAAAAAAAAAAAAAGTTTGACATTTTAAAAGACTCTGCAAGAAAAAAAGGAAAGGGGATAAGAAACTAGATAAAATCAGTCCTCTTTTACTAGCAAAAAAACCAGTGTTCTTCATGATTTATAACCGCACTTTTTATTAAAAGCAGCTTTACAGTTTTTAAGCCAACTAAAATATCTGAAACTTGCTTACAACCAAGCTAAATTTTAAAGCTCTATTTAAATTCCAGAGATAATGTTACCAAAGAGATAAAAACAATTTTATCTTCATAAAATTTCTGATATTGTACAAGTCAAAATAACTTGTGTTGCATAACAGCTTACAAAGCACTTGCACTACCATATATGCATAACCACCATCTTTCCAATTGAGAATTTCTAAGCATTGTGATACAAATGTATGGAAGCACCAGTGATTTTAAAATGTCGTGTTCTAAAACTTTATTTTGTAATATTTATTTCATTCAAACAATGGAGATTTTCTATGTAACAGCAGAGATCAAAATCCCGGGTAAGAGAAACTTCGCTCTCCACCAGAAAACACAACTAACCAACCTTCTTTACACAGTTCAAGTCTCCTAAAGGGAGTCCACCCTGGAGGGACTGAGAAAATCGATGAAGTGACTTTCACTTTGAAAGTACAAACATTAAACATTTACACGAGGTAATAAGGCTTTTCAGCAGTTTCAGGAGTTGAAATTCAACAACTCATCCCTATCAGAGACACAGCACTCTAAGGCATGTTACAGTACAAGAACATCACTTGAACCTGTTTTCACTTGAGTAGATTCTAAACTAGCAGATCCACAGGAGTGCAGTGTATTTTTTCCCTTGCTATACAAAGGCAGCAAAACACAAGGTGCGCAAAAGTAACGTATCGTTTTCCCAGCAATGCTTTAAGCCAAATTAAGCAATGACCGCACCTCCCCCCACCCCCCGCCCCAACTCTATCATGTTTCTTAGTTCAGGAGCTTTTCTCAGTGGTCTACTCGTCATTCCTACAACAAGAACTACACAAGAAAATCAAGTTTCGTTACTTCTTGACCACAAGACAATGGGCTAAATTTTTACATCTCCTCTTTCGTGAACCTGTGAGCCTGGGGAAGCGCGCGACCCGGGGCTCACGGGAGCGCTCACCCCATCGGGTAGGCGAGTCCGGAGAGAAGGCGGAGAAGCGGGCACGCTGGCGCAGCAGGCCGCGGGACGCGCGAGCCACCCCGACCACCACATGGGCGTCTGCGCTGCCCTCCGACGGTGGGCTGCGGCTCCTAGCGCGGCCTGTGACACGGTCTCCACAAGGCCTCGTGCAACCGGCCATCCCCCACCCAGCGCCCTCGGCGCCCGGCCCACCGCCTCGCTGTCGGCTTCCACGCCCGCGGCGCGCCAGAGACGAGGGAAGCCAGGGCCCGCGGGCTAACCCTCGGGCTCCTCACCCGAAGCTCTGGGCACACTTCTTCCACATCGAGTGCACTGAACCTCGGTGGCACCCCAGGGCCGACTCCACCTCCCCGTCGGCCCACAGGAAGACACGGCGAGCTCAGCCGTCGAAGCTTCCGCCGCCATCGTCGCCTCCTTTTGGATCCTGGGACAGGTACCGCGTGCCAGTCCCGGCATCCCTAGCGGCAGCGACCAATGAAAGGAGGCAGGAGGCTCCAGATAGCCAATTAGTGGGCAGAGAAGTTAAAGCCCGCCCCCTCAGTTTGCCCCCGCCTGGGGCCCTCTGGGCGCTGGGAGGCTGTTTTCGGTTTTAACCTGGGCGGCACAGTTCTAAGTGAGTCCACGTGGTTGTGAAGAACCGTTTACTTTTCATATCTTTACCAAAACCGTCGCCACCTTCGTGTATTATTACTTACATTGTTGTTGACTTCACAGGTAGCAAACAATTCTTTGTATTGAGGTAATCCCCCTTCCCTAGTATGTATTAGGGCCAGAAGGCCTAAACCTGTGTGCCAGGGATTTGAGGGCTTGACTAATAGGAGCTTTAGTGGAGAGATTCAATTGACAATTTCAGACTAAGGTGTGATCATCATTACTAACAGTTGTTGAGCCTAATATTATACAAGTCACTGTATTGGGAACAGTTGAGATGCAAAAAATTTATAAATTAACAGGTTCCTGATTGAGAGGACTGTAGCTTTCTACCTAAAACGGTAACTTCTGCTAAGGTAGCTTGTGTTAAGTGCCGGAGAAGAGTTAGAGACAGAATTACTGTGTTCTGAAGAGATGACGTCAATATGGCCTACAGGGGTATGAAAAGCCTTCTTAGAGGATGTAGGGTTTGCTCTAGACCTTAAAACCTGGGCAGGACTTATAGGAGTAAACAGAGGAAATGAGGCATTCCAGGGAGAAAGAACAGCAAGGGAAAGTAGGTGAGAGATGCTGTGGCCTCTTTGGAATTTATATAGATCCTTTGGCCAGAGTATTAATTTCCTTAAAGTGAGGTTTTTGGAGAGGTATGTTGGGGTCGAATTTTGGAGAGTCTTAATGTTGGGCTAAGGAGTTTGGGCTTTACACTTTAAGCAGTAGAGTGCTGGAGAAATTGTGTGAACAAGGGATGAAGTAATCTGGTAGCAGTGTGGCAAGTTTCTTGTGGAGGAAGCACCTGGAGACAGCAGGGTGCCTTCAGCTGCTAAGAATAAAAGCCTGCATATATTCCTCATTTTCTCTCTACATTTTTTTTTTTTTGAAATAGAAACAGAAGTATTCTGTTCAAAAGCTCACCCCTGCTCAAAAATCTTTATATGTTGCCCTCTGGAAAAAGTACTGATTCCTTAACCTATCCCCATGCTACCCATCCAATACTTTCTACTAGTAATCCATAATGGAACTCAGAGCCAATATTCTCATGTAACTTGCTGATTCTTCCACAGATTTGTGAGTGGTATTCCCTATTCCCCTCATCTGGAATGCCCACTCCTTCCTCTTCATCCATTCATATTCTCCTTATCCTTCATGAGCCAGCTTTAGAACCTCCTCCTCAGAACCTTCACATTTCTCCCTGCACTCAATACTATAGCATGGAGCAACAATCTCCTTTTCTACTAGGATATCTGTACTGTAGTTTGAATAAGGACAATCTCATTGCATAGGAGTTCTTCTTGGGTCATAAAATAAATCTAATGTAGTGCAGTACAGAGGAGTCATCTCTGAATATCATCAGGCATATGCCTTTCGTAATCCCAGAAGTTGAATAAATCTTGGGTAAATTAGGGTCAGTGAGAAATACCATGATATATGTTTAGACCTCATATGTTAGGTCTTAGTACTTACCAGGACCTCTCAAACAGAGCAGACAGAATTATCTTCTTAACATTCAACTTAGATTGTTTAAATCTCTTGTTTGGAATCCTTTAATGGCTTCCCATTGACTGACAATGATTTGACCTGTTTACCCCTCTAGCTTCATTTTGTACCAGTTCTCCTCACTATGTTCCAGAAACATCGGCCTTTTTCAGTTCTGTAAGTAGCTTAAGCTCTTTCCAATCTCAGGACCTTTGCCTGGAACTCTCTTTCCTGAACTATTAAAAAAATTATTATAAAATATTAGCCCCACAAAAAGGAATAAAGAATAAAATTATGCATGCCCATGTAACCTCCAACCAGCTTAAGAAATAATCTAATTTTTCAGTAATCTAGTTTTATTATGTCTGGCTATTTATTCACATGTTGGCCAATTATTTAACTATTCCTCCTTGTGTCTCCTACCTTCCTTCTAGGATAATTTTTCTGCTTCAAAGGACATCCTGAAGAAATGTCTTTAGAGAGAGTATCTTAGTGGTGAATGCTCTCAGTTTTCATTTGGATGAAAATGTATTTTTATCTTATCTTCATTCTTATATGATTGTTTAGTAACATAAAATTTTGAGTTGACAATTATTTTTTCTCAGACTTTGGAGATAACATTATACTTATTTCTGACTTCTGTTGTTGCTATTGAGAAGTTTGCTATAAATCTAATTGTCATTCTTTATAGGTAAGTTGTTTTTTTCCTTTGGCATTCTATATATTCATTATAATATCAAGGTGTAGATATTTATTTACCTTGCTTGAGATTGATTGCAATTCCTTGATCTGAGGAATTCATTCTTGCCTTACTAGTCTGGAAAATTCTCAGCCATTTATCTCTTTGAATATTACCTCTTCCTTGTTTTTTTCTTCTGGAACTCCTATTAGACAGTAAATAGGACCTTCTCATTTTATCCTTATTTCTCTTAATATCCTTATTTCTCTTTCATATTTTCCATTTATCTCTTTGTACTGCATTCTGGATAGTTTTTTCAGATATATATATCCCAGTTAATCAGTTCTCTCTTCAGCTAGATCTAATCTGCTATTTAACATGACCATTGAGCCTTAAAATTTCAATGACTATTTTATCCAATTCTAAATGTTCTTTTTTTTTTTCCAATTTCCATATTTGTCTGATCTTTTTGGATAGTATTGTGTTCCTTTCTGTGTTTTTGCTTCCATCTTTTATTACCTTAATATTTTAAACACATTTATTTTGTTATATATTCCCAAATTCCTTTCTCTGACATTCTTTTTTTTTTTTTTTTATAATTTTATTTATTTATTTTCCCCCCAAAGCCCCAGTAGATAGTTGTATGTCACAGCTGCACATCCTTCTAGTTGCTGTATGTGGGACGCGGCCTCAGCGTGGCCGGACAAGCGGTGCGTCGGTGTGCACCCGGGACCCGAACCCAGACCGCCGGTAGTGGAGCGCACGCACTTAACCGCTAAGCCACGGGGCTGGCCCTCTGACAATCTTGAGGGGTCTAATTCTGCAATTTATTATTTTTACTGATTCTCATTCATGGTGAGTTGTTTCCTCATGCATTTTGTAATTTTGAATTATAAACTCGTGTTTGGAAGTGTTTATCTGTGGGAATCCTGTGAGGCCTGTATTAAGGATACATTTCTCCAGCTTTTGTTTTTGCTTCTTCTGGGTGCCCAAGACATTGTGAATCTAGGACCACTTTAATTTAATTTCTTCGCTTGTTATTTTCCTAGACTACTCCAATAGCATATTTTGAATCCCAAGCTCACCTGAAGGCAGGTGTGTATTCTAGATTACCTGAGGAGATATTTCCCCACCCAAAGGTATAGAAGATAGACAAATTTCTTTGCCTTTTAGCCTACCTGTTCACTCCCACCAGCAGTGTTTGAACCTTGTATGCAAATACTTGAATTAGCAGCTGTTTTATTTTTTGCTAATTCAATGGCTGTACCATGATATCTCCTTATGGCTTTAATTTACATTTCTCTCAAGACTAATAAGGCTGGCATCTTTTCATGTTTATTGATCATTTAGGCTTCCATATTCTTTTTTTCTTTTGGGTTGTTTGTCTCTTTCTTATTGATTTGTAACAATTCTTTATTTATTCTAGATTCCTTTGCAAATATCCTTTTCCAGGCTGTGACTTTTTTTCACTTTGTTTATGATATCTCTTATTGCCCAAATGTGTTTTATTTTACAATGCTATTTTCATTAAGATTTGCAATTTTTGTGTATTGTTTAAGAAATCTTTCCCCAAGCTAAACATTCTTTTTATCCATTATCTTCCATAAGCTTTATTACCTTCCTTTCTACTTTATAATTCGGGTTTGTTGTTGTTGGTATTTGCGTTGGAGTAGGAGGAAGTATGTGCAATGGGAACACGAGAGCCCAGCAATTTGGATGGACAGGATCATGAACCTTGATGTACCCTTTTCATATGTGTCTCCGCATATACACCATTGTTGTAGTGCCGTCTCAGAACATAGATAGATATAGAGATAGGCAGATATTCCACAATGGCATTTTATTATGATTTTTAAAAAGGATTGAGTATATTTTAACTTTATTCTGCTTTTGTTTCAATAAAACCTTGGGTTTACATTTTTCTTCTAAACTCACTAAAAGTATCAGGTTGTCATTAAAATAATTTATTATACAACATTCACAGAGTCCCATACACAGTGTATGCTCAGTAGAAATGTAGTGGTAAATGCTCACATGGTGTCAGTACCCCAGATGGCGGTAGGGAGAAAACACCAACATAGCACCAACCAGCATGACATAGTCTCAAAATGCGCCAGATGGCGCCAGGCCCATAAGAAACAGCACTGCAGTTTGGTTCCTTCCTTCCCTTTTTTTTTCTTGAGGAAGATCAGCCCTGAGCTAACATCTGTGCTAATCCTCCTCTTTTTGCTGAGGAAGACCAGCTCTGAGCTAACATCTATTGCCAATCCTCCTCCTTTTTTTCCCCAAAGCCCCAGTAGATAGTTGTATGTCATAGCTGCACATCCTTCTAGTTGCTGTATGTGGGACGTGGCCTCAGCATGGCCAGAGGAGCGGTGCGTCGGTGCGCGCCCAGGGATCCGAACCCGGGCCGCTGGTAGCAGAGTGCACGCACACAACCTCTAAGCTACGGGGCCGTCCCCTCCTTCCTTCCTTTTTGAAGGTAGTTGTCAGGTCCTCTGCTACTTTGCCTCTGACCTTTCTGTCCTGAATCTCTACCAACAGAGGTGTGCAGTGAAAAAGTATAAGTTGTCTTCCATATATATTCCAGAGGAGGCAGAATACCCAACTCTTTCAGAAAGTGACTGGCTTTTTTCTTAGAAATTACAGGGCAGTGGAGCAGAAAAGATCTTTAGAAATCACTGAATCATACCTCCTCATTTAGGATGGGGAAGCCAAGGCTCTGACTTTCTCGGGCAGAGATAGAGTCCTGGTGGTCTGATTTATGGACCATGCTCCAGCACTTTACTACACCAATTTCCATGTCCACTTCCAGAAAACTCTACTTTGGGAGTTATAAAAGAGATGGACTACATGGACATGAAATTTTGGATAAATGGAGAGATGACCAGTGCTACTCCAGACCAGATTTAGGGGCCTTTGCAGGGATCAGCAAACTTCAATCTTTCTGCTATGAAGAGTTAGGGGACAGGATGGGAGCTGCAACGTTCTTTCTTGAGAAATAGCCCTCAGGAGAGCTCTGGGGTCCTAAAAGTTGGGGAAATAACCTACAGGGCCTGAGCAGATGTACCCCTGTGGGCCTCCCTATAGGGCCGTGTGGTATTAGCATCTGCTACTGTGCCTCCCATGCTCTCATCTGTACTCCATTCGTTGATTGGGGGAATTCTCCCTGTGCATTTGTCACAGTCAGGGCAAGCGACTGCCTTCTGGACTAAGCTGAGCGTGGGCACTAGGTTGCAGAGCTCAATACACCTCTAGCCTGAACTTAGCTGGCAGAGATTAACTCATGGTTCCCAGACTTTGGCGTGCTTAAGAACCCCTTGGAGAGGTTATGGGAATACAGAGGCCCAAGCCATAGAGGTTCTGATTCAGGAGGTCAGGGTGAAGCCCAGGCATGTGCCCTTTAACAGCTGTCCTGGTGCTGGATGTAGTTGGCCTGAGTCCCACACTGAGACAGATTGCCTTACATACTTGAGATTTCTTCTGGCTCCTCAGTGGTTCACATACCTTTCTCTAGTTCCTTCCATTCCAAGACGTACATTCACTGCTGTCTACATCAGGTGTTCTTCTTTTGGAAACATAAAGCTGTAGACACCGAGGGAGAAACAACACCCATGTTTTCAGTGATTTTGTTTGTTTGCATTGAGGCAAGTTACCATGATTAGGAAATCTCTGAGCAGCAGAGTCAGTGCAAGCGCAGGCTGCCGTCACTCTCTGGTGAGGCAGATGAAAGGAAGTGCATTTGGGGTTGACTTTTAATAGAAAAATACAACCTGTTGTTTCAGATCATAATAGTCACTGATTGTGCATGCTGTGTTGTTAGCTGTAAGGCATTCCTGCCCCGCGGCCCTTTCCTCAGGAGCTCTTCCTGAGGCATCTGGCCAAAGTGGTGGGTAGGCGCGCACCTGCAGCCCTCTGCTCTTGACCTTTCCAAACTCTGACCTGCCCATTTCTCACAGGTAGAAGGCTCTTCAGCCCTCCTTTCTGACATTGTAAAAGAATAAAAACATTTCATGTAAAGCTTGAGAAGCAGAGTCACTTCTTCTGTCTCTTATTGTCTCGTTGTGGTATTTTATGGCTGCCAGTTTTTTTGTTTAATTTACTGAGGAAGCTTCGCCCTGAGCTAACATGTGTTTCCAATCTTCCTCTTTTTGTATGTGAGCTGCCACCACAGCATGGCCACTGACAGACGAGTGGTGTAGGTCCACGCCCGGGAACCAAACTCAGGCCACTGAAGGAGAGTGAGCAGAACTTAACCACTACGCCACCGAGGCTGGCCCCAGTTTTTTTTTTAAACCTAGCTTTAATTTTTTTTTTAATTTTATTTATTTTTTTCCCCCAAAGCCCCAGGAGATAGTTGTATGTCATAGCTGCATATCCTTCTAGTTGCTGTATGTGGGATGTGGCCCCAGCATGGCCGGGGAAGCCGTGCATTGGTGCGCACCCGGAATCGAACCCGGGCCGCCAGCAGCAGAGCCCACGCACTCAACTGCTAAGCCACGGGGCCGGCCCCAGTTTTTGTTTTAAATGCCATTCTAACTTCCCATGCTCTAGTCAGATATGTTATTAAATGGGGTTCACAAACCCTAGTTATGATTCTAATGGAGATGGCATCAATTTCGATGATGGCTTCAGGAAGAAGATGAAGAAATAAATGAAGGAGTGTTTAAGCTCACTGTGGTAAAGGAGGATCTGAGAATTATGAAAGAATGTGGCTGAGGGGTTGGTGCAGCCCGAGTCACAACATGATCATGCCTACCACCCTTTTCTCACCAGGGAAATTTGTTTGTTTATTTATTTTTGTATTTTTATTATTTCTTTTTTGCCAATCTGGTGGGTGAGAAGTGATATTTCATTGTTACATCTATATGCTTTTGTGTGTGTGTGTGTGTGTGAGGAAGATCAGCCTTGAGCTAACATCTATGCCAATCTTCCTCTTTTTGCTGAGGAAGTCTGGCCCTGAGCTAACATCCATGCCCATCTTCCTCCACTTTATATGGGACGCCACCACAGCATGGCCTGACAAGCGGTGCATCGGTGCGTGCCCGGGATCTGAACCCGGGCCGACAGCAGCAGAGCATGCGCACTTAACTGCTACACCACGGGCTGGTCCCCTCACCAGGGAAATTTAATTCTCAGTCTTCCTTTCCCTCTCGGAGGTTCTCTTCTTATCTCCTCCCACCCCCACACCTTTCATCTTAAAAGCAAATAAAACGCACATCTGAATTGACAGGAGTTTTCTGGAAACCAATACACTCATTCCCATCTTCACTGGCCTATCTCATTTTAGTGAAAACTGTATATAAAATGCCACATTTCACCATTGTGTTTATACATAAAGCTGCTCTTAAATCCCCAATTCCTCCTTCAAACCTTCCCCACCAGTGCTGGGTGGTGGGTTCCCTCCAGCACCAGGCACTCTTTTCAGATCTCTGTCACTGTCTGCGCCATGCATTTTAGCATTCAATTATGTTCTCTATTTTATTGGTCGTTAATCATTTCATATGGATTAGTCTTGCTTTTTAAGGCAGATTGCATTTTCCTAAAGATGGCCACTATTTTATCCCCTGCAATGTGCTGTTGACACTCTTCCTGTTGGTGGTAGGTGAGGAAGATAATGGTAGAAAATGAAGCTGGAGCGATGGGCAAAGGCAGATCATGTAGAGCACTGTAGGCTATGCTAAAACTTTGGATTTTGTTAAGTAGGGGAATGATCCCACTGCTTTCTCTCTCTTTTATTTTGTGGTGAGCAGTTGGTAGCAAAGCTTCAGTTGTTATTGTTGTTGTTGTTGTTTTTAGTTCCAGAATAACGAAATATTATCCTCATAGCCTGGGACTCTGCTATCCAGGGTATTGCCTACCAAGGAGATGAAGAAGAAAACGGGCCTGTATACCACAGAGGCAGGGCAGTGTGGGAGGAAGACCTAGGTTAGACAAAATTTGCTCTATGGACACTTATGTAACCCTGGAGCAAGTTATGTTACCTTTCTGAGCCTCTTTTTCCTCATCTGCAAAATGGTTGTGATAATAGTCCTTTCCTTGTAGAGCTGTTCACAGGGTTCACTGAGATAAGGCATGTCAGACTCGCACAGCTCCTGACACAGAGAGGGATCCAGTGGGCACGTGAACAAAGATAGAAGCTCATTGACTCCCATCTGCTCTGAATTTCTGTTTTAGTCTCTCCATCTTTAAAGAATTTTGAATGAGGAGTTCGCTGGGGTCATGAAAGATGCTCCATGCCAGGAGGCAGAGAAACTCAATTCTGCACTGACTGTGTGACTTCAGGCAAATCAATCTCTTCGAGGTTCCTTCTCCTCATCTGTAAAATGCCCAGATCATTCTTCAGGTTTATTATGAGGATTAAGTGTGAAAGGGCTTTGTAAACAGTCCAGTGTGAATGAATGTGAGATATTGATGCTGTTCTTAAGTGACATTTGATCTCCCATGCTCCTGGAGATGTTCATGAGTGGAAAGGCTGTGGGGCTGTGGCCAGGGCAGCATGGGCTGTTGAGTTGAATGGTGTGATGGAAACCTCAGCAGCCTTCTCATTAGACTTTGTTTCCTAAAATCCCTTGGCCAGACTGCACTAGTAGTCAGAATGTGTGAGTGAGCCATGGGAAGTGAACTCTCCATCCGTTCACAATTTCAGCAGCTCTGCTCTTTGGTTGAACCTGACCTTACCTTTCAGAGGTTAGTCCAGGTGAAGCAGGAGGGGCGCGGGAGCGGTCTGGCCGCAGGGCTTTGTAGTCCAGACCTACCTTCTCAGAGCCTTGGTTCTCCTTCCTACAAAATGGAAGTGTAGGAGGAAACCTGCTTCCCCCATTTAATTCCCACTGATGCTAGAAAACTAAATGGAATTTTAAAAGCTGTGTAAGATCATTCAAGTACTTTTGAGGTTTTATTTTTTATGCTAATACATAAAAATCACTATGGAAAGTATTCTCAGAGAGTGTGCTCTCTTCAAGTAGAAGAGACTAAAATAAGTATCTTTGGATTTCACAGGTGTTGACTGATCCCTTGTTTATGAGAGACAGTATCACGTAGTTGCTAAGAGCACAGACTTTGGAGACAGACTGATTGGATCTGATTCCTGGCTCTGCTACTTAAAGCTAATTATGTGTGCCTGGGCAACGTACTTAGCCTCTCTGTGCCTCAGTTTTTCCATCTATAAAATGGGATGATAATAATAATACCTACCTCTCAAGGGTACTGTGAGGATTAAATGAGTTAACATATATATAAGAGCTTAGAACAGTATCTGCAAATAATAAGCACTAAATAGGCCCTACAGTCAGTGCCTAGCACAACTCTCAGCACAATGTAGGGCCTCCATAACTGTGTTGCCTGCAATATTGGCTTTTTTCTTTCTTTCTTTGAGAGCAGTTTAGGTTTACAATAAAATTCAGAGAAAGGTAGAAAGATTTCCCATATACCACCTGGTCCTACACATGCATAGCCTCCTCCATTATCAACATCACTCATCAGAATGGTACTTTTTTTTTTTTTTTTTTTACAAAGAATGAACTTACATTGATACATCATAATCACTCAAAGTCCATGGTTTACCTTAGGGTTCACTCTTGGTGTTGTACATTCAGTGGATTTGGAAAATGTATAATGACATATATCCATTATTATAATATCACACAGAGTATTTTTACTGGTGTGAAAAATCTTCTGTGCTCCACCTATTCATCTCTCCCCCCAACCCCTAGCAACCACTGATCTTTTTATTGTATCCATATACATAATGTCGTATAGTTGGAATATCATACAGTGTGTAGCCTTTCAGACTGGCTCCTTTCACTTAGCAACATGCATTTAAGTTTCCTCCCTGTCTTTTCATGGCTTGATAGCTCATTTCTTTTTAGTGCTGAATAATATTCCCTTGTCTGGATGTACCACAGTTTATTATCCATCATCTACTGAAGGACATCTTGGTTGCTTCCAAGTTTTGACAATTATAAATAAAGTTGCTATAAAAATTTGTGTGCAGGTTTTTGTATGGACATAAGTTTTCAACTCCTTTGGATGAATACCAAGGAGTTCAATTGCTGGATAATATGGTAAGAATATGTTTAGTTTCTGAGAAACTGCCAAACTGTCTTCCAAAGTGGCTGTAACATTTTGCATTCCCACTAGCAATGAAAGAGATGAGGACCAGCATTTGGTGTTGCAGTGTTCCATACTTTGGCCATTCAGATAGGTGTGTAGTGGTATCTCACTGTTTTAATTTGCATTTCTCTGATGATGTATGATGTGGAGCATCTTTTCATATGCTTATTTGCCATCTGTATGTCTTCTCTGGTAAGGTGTCTGTTAAGGTCTTTGGCCCGTTTTTTAATTGGATTATTCTTTGTATAGTTTGGATAGCAGTCCTTTATCAGATATGTCACTGCTTTTTGTCCTCCTTGTCCAGCTGAGATGACTCAACTCAGACACACCCCCTGTAATAAGGAGTCAGACTCCATCTTTTTGGTGTTTGACTGCTGACAGTTTTTTGGGTTTTTTTTGGTGAGGAAGATTAGCCCTGAGCTAACATCTGTTGCCAATCCTCCTCTTTTTACTGAGGAAGATTGGCCCTGGGCTAACATCCGTGCCCATCTTCCTCTACTTTATATGGGACGCTGCCACAGCATGGCTTGACAAGTGGTGCGCAGGTCTGTGCCAGGGATCCGAACCCGTGAACCTCAGGCTGCCGAAGCGGAGCATGCGAACTTAACCGCTAAGCCACCAGGCTGGCCCCGTGCTGACGGCTTTCAAGCATCACTTGTCCCTTTTCCTTCTGCTCCACATCTGGCAAAGGTAATAAGAAAGCCTGGATAGTCTCCCTTTTAGAACTCTCAATCCATCCCCACCCCTACCACAATAAAAGCCCAAGCCAGTTTCCTTTCCCTGCTCTGTAAGCCATTTTTGGACTTGCTTGGGAGTCACCTTGCTCTCCCCGGAAAGTCTAATTATGTGAGTAATAAACCTTTCTATATCCTCTTGGTATGTGTATGGTATCAATAGTCTTGATATCTGAACCAAAGTTTGGGTGGGGTCCATTCTGTTTATACAGGGTGGCTACAACTCTCTCCAATAATGCAATTTGTGAAATAGCCAATGAAAGAGCTAGCTGACTTAATATATAAATAGGATGGCTCTACCTTCTGGAGAATCTAGATAAATCATAAGGGCAAGACAGTACAAATTTGCCCTGTTGCCAAAATCTCTCACTTTTAGGTGGTAAAATATTACTGCTTTTTGGAAGCAAACAGGACACATACTGAGGATCTAACCATTCCGTAGATTGTCTGAGCATTCGGTTTTAGTATCTGAAGATTTGAGCAGCTTTCTGTACTGGCCCTCACAGAAGCTGTTTAAACAGGTGGTGGTTAGAGGAGACACCATTCCCCTGAGAAAACCCAACAACTCTATCCTTATTAGACCCCAGCAGCTGAGGAGGGCAAAGGTTGCTGGTTCTGAGCATAAATCCTTTTTTTGGGAATTTATTAAGAAGCCAGATTCTCAGAGTCCCTATAGAAAATTTTTACTAACATTAGACACTTGTTATCCCACACTTGATAAGATATGGCTTAAACAAGTACTAACATCTCTTTTTTCCTTCAAGTCATCCTTCTGAGATGAAGAGGGGTTCTTCTCACTGCCATCTTACATGTGAGGAAACTGCAGTACAGAGTGATTAAATGAGTTGTCCATGAATACGTTTGGATAGGGAGTCCTGGGCTCTGGGTCTGCCGGGTCACACCACCTAATGCGCAGGGTGGCCATGCAGCCTGCTTCGCCCAAGACATACTGGGTTATGCATCTTATCTCAGCACAATTATTAATAGTGTCTCATTGAATTTTCAAAAGTATCCCAGTTTAAGTGATAAATTGTATGGTTACCCTCCTAATACAGAAGATCCTAGGACATTTTTAGTTGACTAACAGTCTATAGTGATTTGCATTAGTACTTATTGTTCTTATCAGACTCAGATCTTATTTAATTTGGGAAACTTGTACTCTGCAAAGATTGTTGGAGGATTTCAGGGTCCAAAAAGGCCTCCCGGCATTCTTTCCCTTGCTTCAGGGTTGCACTTTGTCTGTAATGTAAATTTCTTGTTCAGGCTGCTGAAGGACTTTCTTATTTAACAGATTTAAACCAACACTGCGTTTTTAGCAGCTTCTTGAGAGAGCAGAATTGGAAAAATACTGCCTGCAAGTCATGTATGTGTGTGCGTGCTCACACAAGTGATCACGCCTGCTTGGAAGCATTTTCCTTCGGAAAAGTCATCTCTAAGCTAATGGGAAGTTGTCGTAATGAGAATGATGTTGGTAATAACAGCTACCAATTAGTGCATGCTTACTGGGCGCGATGCACTGTCCCAGCCCTTTATGTGCATTAACTCTTTCCAGTCTTCACAACAATCCTATTGGGTGAGACAATATTATTATCACCATTTTACAGATGAGGAAACTGAAGCATAGAGAAAGAACGTTATTTGCACAAGCCCTCACAGCTAATAAATGGAGAGCAACCAATTCAAACTGAGTAAGGAAGGAACCCGCCCTGGCAGCTGACAGCCAGGTCATAATGTTCCCATCTGTGCATGAACAATTTTCGTAGACTCTAAAGAAGACTCAGACACGTCCACTCTGTGACCAGGGTGGAATGGGATGGAAATAGGACTACTCTGTTCATGTCTGAACCTAGAAAGAAAGGACGCTCTCAACTAGAAATAACATAATACCCCTCTCTTCCAGCTAACATGAGCTTCTTTACTCATGACAGTTTTAGCCTTCTTTAATCCTCCTGCCTCCTAGATAAAAGTTACCAAGATGCCCAACCACCAATTTGTCATTACTTCCTGAGGGTGCCCAATTCAAACTGGCTCTTGCTTCCCTAGACTCTCCTTCGAATCTCCCAACACAAGCCAATTGTAGAATAAGCCCCTTCAAGCTCCATCTTACTGAGAGCCTCATGGTTTTCTTGGCCTGCTCTTTCACTTGAACTTAAGAAGCAAGTTAACTAAACCTAGCTTTGTTTGATGGCAGATATGTTCCTGGTGGTCTTTGGTTGGTGGGCTTTGACAATGCCCAAGTCGTCCAACTCCAGGGCCCATATCTCTTAGCACTATTACAAATGTCTTTCCTTATGCTATTCTGACTCCCAATGATATGTCACAGATGTTCAGTAATATCACATTGATATGGGCCTCTCCCACCCCAGTCAGGGAGGGCACAAAGCCAGGGAAATAAAAGAGAAAGGAATTTCTAGAATATGATATGAAATGCTGCAAGAGGCCGAGTGTGATGAGGACTGAGAAGGGGCCACCAGACCTAATGAGAGCAGTCTTAGTGGAGAAAAAAGTCAGATCTCAAGGGATTTAGGATGGGGGAAGCAGAAGCAGTAAGGGAGTCTACATTTTTTTTTTTTTTTTTTGGTGAGGAAGATCAGCCCTTAGCTAACAACTGTTGCCAACCTTCCTCTTTTTGCTGAGGAAGATTAGCCCTGAGCTAACATCTGTGCCCATCTTCCTCTATTTTATGTATGGGATGCTGCCACAGCATGGCTTGATGAGTGGTATGTAGGTCGATGCCTGGATCTGAACCTGTGAACCCCAGGCCACCAAAGCAGAGAGCACGAACTCAACCACTATGCCACTGGGCCGGCCCCTACTTTTTTTTTTTTTAAATCACTGAATATTTCTTTTATTCTTGGGTATTTTCCTCTTTTTAGAAAACTGGAAAAATAAAAACAATACACAACGAACAAACCTAAACAAGAGATGCTAGATTCTGTGACATTTACCACTTTGTAAATCCATTGGTAAAACATAAAACCCAAGAACACCCATTTACTGAAGTTATAAACATAATAAAATGCAAGGGAGCTCCCTTTTAACATAGGAAGCCAACTGAAATAGGGGGAAAACCTAAGAATATTATACTCAAATCATCAAAATACAAATGAATTTTGTGAAGACTCTGATTCCAGACTGCCACCCTCACTGTCCTCCTCGCCCTTTTACTGGAATCTCTGAAACCATTTAGCTTGGGGGAGAAAGTAGATTTTATTTTATTATTATTATTATTTTTAAGATTTTATTTATTTATTTTTTTCCCCCCAAAGCCCCAGTAGATAGTTGTATGTCACAGCTGCACATCCTTCTAGTTGCTGTATGTGGGACACGGCCTCAGCATAGCCGGAGCAGTGGTGTGTCGGTGCGCGCCCGGGATCCGAACCCGGGCCGCCAGCAGCGGAGCGCGAGCACTTAACCGCTAAGCCACGGGGCCGGCCCAAGAAAGTAGATTTTAGTAGAGTGAGAAAAATGCCCAACATCCATGGCAACTTAGAATTTTCCCACTTTCTTTACATGTTCAATTGAGACCTCCATAAAATTATAAATGAAAGAACACATTATGAGCACTTTCTTTGAAAGAGAAATAAAAGGGTCTTGCCTGGAAATAAAATTTCGGAGTCTATGTCCTTCTAAGGGAGACTACTTTTTAAATGAAGTTTCAGATGAAGAGGAGAGAGATTATTTCTCTGTTTGCTCAAATTACAAATTATAATTGCCATTAATAACTACTTACTACTCTGTCGATTAGTTAACAAGCCCTCAGCCTGGCTCAGTGTACTTTCTGATTTGTTCCCTTTTTTGATGAGTATTGAGAGCCTATTATTCATCTAAAAGTAGGCTAAGCTCCATGAGGAACATGAAAGAACTAAAGGACATTATCCCTACTACTTGAGTAGTTGAATAAATCTGTTCTCTATCCTCTTGAAGGAAAGCATGTACAGGCTGCCACTCCTGGGATGGCCTAGAGTAGGGTTTTCTCAAAAGCCAAAGTTAGGTGAATGCAGAAGTTAGGGCATTACCTGTATTTGCTACTTTCTACATATTTGCAAAATTTTACTCCATTCTGAGTGCTTTCAAGCTAATGCTGCATTATTACTACCATTGGAAGTTTTATTTCTTCATGATTATATGTGCATGGAGAAAAGTGAGGAAGACTGCACTCCAGTTTGTTAATATAGGTTACCTGGGATGAGGGCCAGGGAGAAGCAAGCAGAAAAGAAAAAAGATTGCATCTGAAAAGTATAATATGAACTCAACAACAACAAAACAAACACCTGATGAAAAAATGCACAGAGGATCTGAACATTTTTCCAAAGAAGATGTACAGATGGCCAATGCACACATCTGATGTTCAACATCACTAATTATGACACCTCACACGTGTCAGAATGGCTATTATTAAAAAGACAAGAAATAACAAATGTTGGAGAGGATGTGGAGAAAAGGGAACCCTCATACACTGCTGGTGGGAATGCAAACTGGTACAGCCACTATGGAAAACAGAATGGAGATTCCTCAGAAAATTAAAAATAGAAATACCATATGATCTAGCTATTCCACTGCTGGGTATTTATCCAAAGAACGTGAAAACTCTATTTTGAAAAGAAATATGCACCCCTATGTTCACTGCAGCATTATTCGCTATAGCCAAGACTTGCAAGCAACCTAAGTGCCCATCAAAGGATCAATGGTTAAAGATGTGGTATATATATACAGTGGAATACTACTTAGCCATAAAAAGATGAAATCTTGCCATTTGTGACAATGTGGATGGACCTCAAGGGCATTATGCCAAGTGAAATAAGTCAGACAGAGAAAGCCAAATACCATACAATTTCACTCATATTGGAAGATAAACAAACAAACACATAAATACAAAGAACAGATTGGTGTTTACCAGAGGAGGAGGTGGGGGGGAAGGTGAAAGGGTTAAAGGGGGACATTGTATGATGACAGATAGAAACTAGACTTTTGGTGGTGAACACAATGTAGTCCATACAGAAGTCAAAATATAATGATGTACGTCTGAAATTTATGTAATGTTATAAACCAATGTGACTTCAATAGAAAGTATAATATGCATAGTATAATATGACCACATTTATTAAAATTATATGTGTATATGAGCATTAATTAAAAAACAGATCTACATCTGGTGACATACAGTAACAAAAGGAGCAGCAACTGAAGGATACTGGGTGCCTAGTAGGTAATGTGCTTCATGGTTAATTCCCTCAACTGCCAGAGGAGGTGGGTATTATTATCTCTATTCTAGAAATGACAAATGAAGACTCAGAGAATAGCATAGTAACATAATACATGGCAGAGAGTATTAAAACCAGCTCTATCTGATTCCAAAGACCAGGATGCTTTTCCACTGTGAACAATCGGTCAGTCTGCCCCCCTTTCCTCCTACCTTCTGAATGTAGGTCTTTCCATGTTTCTGTTTCTGACTCTTTCCTTAACTTTCTCCCTTGTTGACAATCTGTTCCATGTGCCTCTAGTCATGGATTCATCAGATATTTAAGGAGCATGTACCGTGTGCCAGGCACTCTTCCAGGCTTTAGCAGCGAGCCAATAAGACCAAAGTTCCTACCCTCCTGGAGCTTACATTCCAGTGCTTGTTGATGGGGAGATAGGCAATAAAACAGATCAGCATGTAAAACGTGTCAGATGCTGAGAACTGCTAAGAAGAAAAGTGAAGCATGGAAAGGGTAGGTGGGTGTTGGGGTGTTTGTAGTAGTCAGGCAGTTCTGGGAAGGGTGGGAGGGAAAGAAGCCTGGAGACATTTGGGAGAAAGCATTTCCAGTGGAACAAGTGGCCAGCAAAGGCCCCGAGCTGGACAACCACTCGACATCCTGAAGGGGCCAGATGGAGGCCTGTACGGACAGGTCACAGAATAGGGGGTCAGAGGCACCCTGTATAGAGCTTTGCGCCAGTGTGAGCACCTGTGGCTAACGAGGATGGCTAACACCTCTGAGCTGCTAGTGGGTGCTGGGAGCACTGCTGGGCACTTTACATGATAAGCTTGTTTAATCCACACAGACCCCCAACACATCGGCCTTTTTCATCCCTCATTACCTGCTGAGTGACGTCTGGAGTCCTGAGCCAGGCACTCAAGGGCTCCGCCGTTTGCCCACAACCTGACTTACCTCTTACTCTCCTCTAGGACCAGCCCATGCTTTCCCACCCTAGACTTTAAAGGGAATGATCACTGGGGGCAATGGCCCTTCAGTCTTCTCTGGGAACTTGACAGCTTCATAGAGGCTGATTCCACCATGACTGGAGTAATAGAGGCTCAAGTGTGTAAACCAGATGCCCATTTATTATCTTACATTATGAAATAACTGCCAGGAGCACGAGGTCTTCATGTTCTCCTGCCTGGCCTTCTTCCCCTGGTTGTGTCAGAAGTCAGAAGTTAACAGGCAAGTATGGAATGAGAGGAAGCAGATGTGACTTGATGTGGACTAGACAAGTGTGTCCCCACATAAGGACTAGACCTGTGAGGGATGCCACCGGTTCAGTGGAACCAGGCCCCTTCCCCTTGACAGGGCTTGGGTGGACATGTCAACTGGGCCTCAGTGTCCCTTTGCTTTGTCTCTGTTGTGGACGGCTGCTTCCTGACTGACACATCTTTAGTATCACAGTCTCCTTATTGAAGGTGACTCTCTGCCATCTCAGCTCTGGCCCTGGACGTGTTGATTAGAGTTTTACTTCCACAGGCAATCTTATTTCTCTCCACTAGGTGTTTGATCACAGATACTACAGCCCTCCAGGGATGACCAGGTGGAATATCGTACCCATGCTCACAGGGAGTTCTGAGAGCTGAAATAGGTGTCTCCACCCTGCAGTTACTTCACCCACGTAGCCTGAAAACTGCCTGGAAGGGAGCTGGCTTCCAGTACACATTGTGACCCCCTGGGAACACATCTCTGGCCTCTGTCCCTTCCTTGCCCTGCGATGCTGTCCCTCACCTCTGCCACTGAAATCCCACCTCCGAAGTGCTGAACTGGGCCTGCCGGGGGTGGTCTCCTCAGTACCCACAGCACTCTGTGCCTCTGCTGCCTGTATCGAATCCTGCCCTTGATCCACAGTTTCTTTACAAACATGTCTTGTCTCTCCTGCTGCATCATTTGCTCCTCTGAGGCTGGCACCACAATCTTAGTCATCAATCTTACTGTTTCTCACGTCGTTTAGCCTGGTGCCATGTATCTAGCAGATGCTTAATTTGTTGAAAAATGAATGCATAAGGAAGAAATCCCATATTGTAAATATAAAACGTAAAAACACAAACAAAAAAACCCTTAATAAATTGTAGTACTTTCAGGCTTATGAAATGCTTTTCTTCACAATATCTCAATTTATCTTCACAACTCTGTAGAGGGGAGCTTCTATCCCTTTAAAATTAGGCTTTAGTCTTAAATTTCTATTAAACTTTATCTTAGAACCTCTGAACCCAACAGATAAAATCCCGAGTTGGGTGCTGATATGTCAGAGGGGTGGGTGAGGAACTAGGAATGGGGTCAGGGGAGGAAGGAGCCTGCTGAGAGATCTGGTCGGAAGCGGCAAAAACAGCATCATTAATCAGAAGCGAAACCCAGAAGCCAGGCCCTGGGGCCTGCGTGGGCGGCTGGCTGGGCAGCCCAGCTGAGCTGGAGTTGGTAGAGCAGTTTCACGTGTGGGCAGCTGGAACTGGCAGATGTCTGTGCCAAGGCTAAGAGTGCCCCGGAAGGAATGCATGGTAGTTTTCTTCCTCTTTTCTTGTGAAAGGATAATTTTCAAAGAAAAAGTAAAATCATGACTCTCATACAGATACAAAATGAACAACTGTTCAAGATTTTATTTAGCTCATTATCTAGATGAGCAAACTAGGTAGTTGTTAAAACCGGTTCAAAGGAGCAAAGCATACATTTATCTGGAGTCAAGGAATGTCAGATGACTCTGCAAAGGAAGCAAAACTGGCTTTTCCAGAGGAAGGACTGCCCGTCACAGGGCAGGATTCACTTGAGTACCTACAGACAAGGAATATCTTGAATTGCTATCAATTCTCCAGAACCTTAGCCTGTCAAGCATGCCTGAAGGGTGTGCTCTAGAGGGCATGTAGCACAAATTCTCTCACACCACTTTACAGATGCTGAAGTTGGCCAGCCGCTTAGTGGAGCCAAAGAAATGGACAAGTGCTGGGCAAGTCACTTACCTCTAAGTCTTGGTTTCCTTATTTATAATGCAAGGGTGATGCTACTAACTGCTGGGGTTGTTGTGAGCATTGAGATACTGCTTTAGGTTATCACAGTGCCCAGGACCTAATAGGTATGTAATAGATATCAGCTGTCGCTATCCTGCTACGAGACATGAAACTCCGCCACGGAATGATGCTGGCAGAATGAATGCACGTGGAGACCTTATAACCTTTGTCAACGGAGTCAGAAGCAACGAGTACGTGTGCATTTAAAGATTTTATTTTATTTTTCCCCCCAAAGCCCCAGTGGATAGTTGTGTGTCGTAGCTGCACATCCTTCTAGTTGCTGTACATGGGACTCGGCCTCAGGATGAACGGAGAAGTGGTGCCTCGATGCACACCCGGGATCCGAACCCGGGCCACCAGCATCGCAGCGCGCGCACTTAACCACCAAGCCACAGGGCCGGCCCTACGTGTGCATTTAGACATGTCTCTTGTCCCATTTCAGAATTCTGAGAGGAAGATCCTTGCCTCAGTGTCTTCTCTCCCCCATCTTGATAATAATGTCATCAGGGAAACTGGTGGCCTTTCTAGGGGCCTGATTTGGACCATCTATAGGTAACCTCCCTTACACAATTCCTCCATGGAAGTCTGTGTATCCACTTAAAGGTCCACACACACAGGCAAGAGCCAGTGCTCCACACGTTGGTCTCATACTGTCACCACTTGCCTGGTCTTAAATCATGGCTTTCCTTGCTTCCTAACTCACCTCCTTGTGTGTATTCTTGCCTGGCCCTCCTTCCACCCTCCACACAGAAGCTCAAGTAATCTTACCACGTAAACTCGAGCAAGTCACTGCCTTTATTATTCATCTTCAGTGGTTGGACATTGTATTTGTAATGAAATCCAACCTCCTTCACATGGACCATGAGACCCTATATGATAAGATTCTGGCCTATTTCTCCAACTGCCTGAGGAACCAGTCTTCCTGTGCTGTCTGTGCTCCTGCCACACCTCGCTGTCCTCAGAGCTTTTGCACACTGTCTCCTCTGCCTGGAATTCTCTCCTCTCTGTTCTTGACAGCGGCGGTTCCTTTCCACTCACCTCCTCAGAAAGGACTTTCCTGACCCCCACATTTAGAGTAGGCTCACCACACCTCCCTATCCTATAACTGACTTAAGCCCCACTCTGTCTTGACCAGCTCCATGAGTCTGTCTTGTTCCCTGCTGTGCTCTCAGACCACACAGCAGGCACTCTGTACATCTTCGTTGAATGAATAAAAATCTCCTAGTTAACAGATTTTTCATATGCTAATGACAGGCAAGATAAATATTCACTTTATTATTGTTGACAGGAATGTAAATTAATATAGCTTATCTGAAAATAAATTTGGCAATGTGTATCAAGAGGCTTAAAAATACTCTTAACCCCTTAATTCCATTTTGAGGAATCTATTATAAAATAATCAGAGATGGGGTACAAGATGTGGCCTTTAAAAAAAAAAAGATGAATAGGAACTAAATGAATATCCAACAGTGGGGACATGGTTACAGAACTCTCAATGTGGGGTACTGCACACTCATTAAGATCACGTCTTCAATGTTAAATAAAAAGGTAGAATAGAAAACTTTCTATTTCGATTTTGCCTAAAAATAAATATATGTACAGAAAATCCCGAAAGAAATACCTACTCTATCAGTTAGATCTATTACTCGGCAGTGAGACTCAGGATGATTTTAATTTTTTGACTCTTGGATATTTCAAATTTTCTAAAATGAGCTGTAATTTTATAATCAGAATAAAATAGTTAAAAAAAAGTCTATAAATCCAGCTTCATTTTTATATCTCTGACTTAAATCTGCCACACCAGTTAGATTTAAATTAACTTACTTTTTCTAAAAAATATCTAGGCCTTAATGGGTCAATGAAGTAATCCCTCTGGGAAAAACCCTCTGATATGGGATTTTATTGCCTTTCTCTGTCTACAACTGAATACAGGTATTTGTTATACCAGTCTCATTTCTGGGATTCCTTAAATTAGTTATTTGTTCATTTTACAAATATCTGAGTGTCAACTTTTTGCAAGAGTAGGTATGCACAATATGAAAGTCATTCCAGACAGGGTTCCTGCTGTGAAGAGACTTCTATTCAAATTGAACTCCTTTCAAACTTAATCCACCCCAACTTAACCCCCTACAGCTTTGTGCTCTATTTACAACCTTCTCCAGCTGGCTTGGACAGGATGGTCACAGCCAGCGGCACTTGGACAGCCTGGCAGGAAAAACAGTGAGGACAAGTTAAACCTGGCTGAAGTTTAGAAAGCATTAGCCATCTTGTCGAGACTGGAATGAGACAGCCATGATGATGCTGCCTGGAAAGGGTTTCCAGTCATGGGAACTACTGACAGAATGGAGATTAGTCCAACGATAACTGTGGCTGAAAATAGAGAATAAAAACCTTGAGGACAACATTATTTTAACTTAAATAAACACATACAATACACATTTGTGCATTAGAATCTATTCACGTAAAGTTACAATCATAGGTCTCGACTTCTTGCATGCTTCTAAATGCGACCTCTGAGAAAATGGTAGAGAACCGTGGCTCTAAGCCTCCCTTTTCCTGTTGCAGAGATACCAATCTAGAGCCACCAGCAGCAGAATGTGCTTAGACATTGTCCTTTACACAAAGGAAGAATGGAGGAGAGGTGATGGGATAAGGCCACTGAAAAAAAAGTTTAACCAAACGTAATTTTCAGGTTCTGGCAAATCAGTCTGCGCTGGGTGTAAAGTCGATGGAAAGGCTATGAAAACTATTTTCTCTTGTGTGCTGCTGCTGAAAGATGCATCCTCCCATAGAAATCCTGATGTAAAAACCAGGCTTCTCTGGGACTGTCAACATAGATATATGTGTCACACATGAATAAACCTAACATAAAGCATGGAACATGACTGACATAAAACGAGTACTGGAGAGTGCTTTGCAACCGTTTTACAAGAAATCAATATTACTGTTTTAAACCACAACGGTTCTCTACTGAGGTTGAGTCTTGGCAAATGAAAACCTCTTTGGGTCAGGAGAGCCTTTGGAGTTAGGATGTGCAAAATGGACTTGGAGCTCAGTTTTGGAGGAGCTGGTGGTACAGGTGGAGGGCAACGTGGGAGGGAGTGAGGAGTCAAGATGGGAGGAGGGGGGACACCAAGCACTGGTGAGGTGGTGAGATGTGGGATGAGGGGGCGCGAAGCCAGGTGGCTGAAGACCTTTAAGAAGGATGTCTCCGAGTCAAAACTGAGGCTGTCCATGTTGCTGGGATGTACACCTGCCATCACTTCCACCTCTTGCAAACCTTCAGCTGAATTAGCCTTTTTTGAGCATGGTGACTGTGAAAACATAAGTTCTCTGGGAATTCACAGAAATCTTAGGGAGGTCATGGGACTTTTAAAGGGTGTGGAATGGAGGTCTGAGCAGTCCTATCTGGAGCTTAAGGAGCAAGGAGACCCCAGCAGACATCTGCATTACCCCAGACTATTTAACACGACTGAGCTTTGTACACATAGAGACATGTCATTCTTCCTACACCATTACTTTGAAGTTCACAGATTTTTAAATAAGGATATGGATATAGAGATGAAAATCATATATAAAAAGTTGAATCTCTGCTTTAAAGCACAAAACATCAGTGAGCATCTTTCAGACGCTCTCTGCCTTTTCTTGTACGCATCCTGATGATGTCCCTCCTGCAGCAACTTCCCAGCTAGTGGCAAGAAAAGGAAGAACATCTCCAGGGTGTGGCTGGGAGGCTTGTGAAGTAAGATGGTCTTAATAATACATGTTCTTATCCCACCAGCCTGCAGAGGTAGAAAAAGCAAATAAGAAATGAAGAGTCTGTTGAAGTAGATAAACAGAGTCTCAAAAATCATAGTACTACTTACTTCCAGGGTAGAGTCTGATGAAATGTTTTCGTACTTCATCATATACCCAAATCAGAATGGCATATGGCACAGCCACAAACCAATACTGAGGCCTGGAAACAGAAGGGAGGAGGGTGAGTCCTAATGCACCCAAGACAAGGCCTCGCGCTGCCAACAGGCAGAGGGCTTCTTGTTCATGTTCCTTGCCTTACTAGAAAGAACAACAAATACTGGGTCTGCAATGAATTCTCTGGGTGGTCCCTTGTGCGACTTGAGAGAAATGCCCTCATTGTATCAATGTGCAGGTAAGGGTATATGGCAACATATACTCATATACAACGTAAAACTGGAAAGATTCTTCTTTAACCTGGACTGTGATGGCTATTCTTCTGCCCTTGAAGTGACCTGTTGGATGAGGGCAGAGATAAGATGGTGAGCCATTTCCATAAGATGGAAAACCCATTTCCTCTTTGGGGAAAACTAACAGGTCCAAGTCTCTGACTAATATAGAAACAATTGTTTTACCTCTTTTGAAAGACCTGAGGGGAAAGAAGCCCCTGGAATCCTAACGTTTCTTTAGGCTGTGACAGCTCAGAATGGGGCTGGCTCCTTCTCCCCCGCTGCTGAAGAGGAACTCACCGGAGCACAGTGAAATTCAGGGCTGGGACACTTCCCAGGCCATAGGAGAGGATCAACGCGATGATAATCTGTGAGGCAATCCCCACCCAGATGACTTTATTTCTACAAGACACATAAAAGCAAACAGATTCTGAATTCCCATGGTCCCAGGACCACATGCCCAGTGGAGTCAATGCCTTATGTGTTACAGGCATGGCCTTCATCATCCCAGCATCGAGGGCCCAGGGTTGAACGAGGCAGCCGGACGAAGGCAGTACCTGAAGAGGCCCTGCTGGAAGATGGAATTCCTCCGGGTTTTCCTGATGATCAGATCTGCTATTTGCTGGATCATGATGCCAACAAAGAAAGCCGTGTAGCCCATCCATTCTACGTACTTCCTCTGGTAGCTCGTCTGTCCATGGGCAGAGAAAGAGGAGGCTGTAAGCCTGGGGAGGGAAGACTTCAGGGAGATTTCCATGCAGTTCTGTGGCACTTTACTCTCTTCCCGCTTCTCACCAAGATTGAGAGAGGATCACCTCCTTGTGTTTGGAAAGAAACATGTTTCTTCTTTAAGCAGGTGAGTAGGAAAAGATGTTAATTCAATTGATTTGGCCCAACTGTGGGCATTGCTGGACTAGTTACTCCTCCATACCAACTGCAAAGCTAATGGAAAAAACTGAGCTCCAGGCATCTAATTTGAGGCTGAATCACAGCAAAGGCCAAACCAATGTATCCCAGTGGCCCACAGGCCCTATTAACTGAGCTAACTCGCACCCTCTCTGCTTCAGTAAGGTTGTCAGGGAAATGAGAGTTCTGTGTCAGTCCGCGCAAGGCAGGGACAGGACGGGAGAACAGGAGGAGGCTGATGGCAGAGCCCCTCCCTTACCCATTCTTGTCCATAGCTGTCTTCCAAGTCATTCACATCGTCCTTTTCCCACTCCACCCGGAGGTTAATGAGAGCACTGGGTCTAAAGCCCTCCTGTGCATACACCGTGAAATATACAACAAAAGCGCCCAGGGCTTGCATGAGGCCTGAAAGAAGAGATAAGGGAGAGGTGTTCTAATGACTTCAGAACTGCCCTGTTCTCATTCTCCTCTGGTTCCTCTTCCCATCCCAACCCATCCCACAAGGAAAAACAGTTTCTGACTGTGACTGGAATGAATTCTCTGGGTGGTCCCTAGTGTAAACTGCAAGAAATGCCCTCATCATACCAATGTGCAGGTAAGAGTATATGGCAAGTGGCTTGTTCACCAGTCTGTCCTTCTTCTTGTGGCGAGGCTTCCTGATCATAATGTCACTTTCAGCTTTCTCGTAAGCCAAGGCAACGGAGGGAATCTAGAGGGAAGAGAGCCCATGAAGCCACACACCAAGACACTTCACTTTCCACAGCATGACGACAGCAGTGGGGATGCACAGCAAGGGGCCAAGGAGTCAGGGTGGGGCTGGCAGGTGGTGGTGGTGGGGTTATGGAATTGTCTATCCAGGGTGCAGGCAATAGGGTGCACTGTCTGTAAAGAATTTAAGAACAGTCGGCTTTAAAAATCAATCTGCTTTTTGATGTGCTGGCAGCTCTAAACGATGCTGGTTATAAAACACTTTTCCCCTCTGTGGCAGATTTCTGCTACCACCCTCTCCCTCTTTGGCATGCCACTGGATCACAGTGGTTCTCTCACAGGTCCTCCCACCTGGAAGGCCTCTTAAAAGACAGATCACTGGGTGCCCCTCCAGACTTTCTGATTCATGAGGTCTGGGCGGGGCCGAGCCCAAGAATCTGCACTTCCAACAAGTTCCCAGGTGATGCCTGGGCCACAGTGGAAGAACCACTACAGTGGAGAAAACAGAACACATATAAAGGTCCTGGAAAGTGATCTGACTGTAAACTCCAAAGACCTCAATTCCCCTCTAAGGTAAAGATATCTCTCATCTCCTTGGATGTGGAGGGTGCCTGGGTACCATAGAAAACAAGAGTGGGGAAGGCAGCAATTTGCAGGGCTGTTCTCCCCACTGTGAGCTTGGCTTGCTCCCTGTTGCTGTTTTCCCCTTTGCTGTATAAGCCGCAGCCATGTGAGTAACTGTCATGAAGCTTTCTTAAATGGTTTAGGTGACGCTGTTGTAGGTCATTGTGAGGCTTCATCAAGTGTTAGCCACTGCTACTTCTTACTGTGTGCAGGTGAGGGGCTTCCAGATCACAGATGCTTTTACTTTAACTAGAGGCAGCTGTGGGATATCACTTTGCCCACTGGAGCCCCAGCAGCACAGGGACTATTTTGGTGATAGCTCCATAGAAAGAAAAGGGAGGATGTGAGCTGAAACTGACCAATGGCATATTTTTATTTTTTGGTGGGGTGAAGAACTCATATTTTGAAAAGCTCTTAAATGGAGTGAAGTGGTTTTAATTTCCAAACACTTGACAGATCTCTCTGTCCTTTGCTTTGAAGTGTGGCTGGTGGGCCAGCAGAATTGCCATCCCTTTAGTCCATCTCCTTGCCCTTGAAGGTGAGGACTCTGAAGTTCACATCACCTGGGGCGGTAAACAGACGCTGTTCCCTTTAGCTACTTACTATGTCTGTGCCCAAGTCGATGAACAAGATGGTAATGGTGCCAATGGGCAGGGGGAGCCCAGCAATGATGTAGATCAGAAAAGGACACAGCTCAGCAATGTTCTTGGTCAGGGTGTAAGCGACAGTCTTCTTTAGGTTGTCAAAGATCAGGCGACCTAGGCAAAGATGTTTCTCCTTATAGGACTTGCTTTTGGTTTCCCAAGGGACCCCAGCCCTTGGTAAGACCACTTGAGACCTCACTCACCCTCCTCCACCCCGGTGACTATAGATGCGAAGTTGTCATCCAGCAAGACCATGTCAGCTGCATTTTTGGCTGCGTCAGAACCTGCTATCCCCATGGCAATCCCGATGTCTGCCTTCTTCAGAGCTGGAGAGTCATTAACGCCATCCCCTGTCACAGCGACAACTGCATCCTAAGGGACACAGGGAGAAAACGGGAGTGAGCAGGTCACAAGTTGGCAAGAACAACACAGTCCACCTTTCATCCTGAGGCTGCGAGGATGACTGGAGCCGAAATGAATGGCCCGTTTTGGGGTGTGGGAGATCAAAATTGACCACCCTGAAATATGTCTCACCTTGATTATTTTCTCTGACTGACATGTGACCTCCTCCAAACTGCCTAAAGGAATTTAACTCTGGGTATAGACAGACTGGCAGGGTCATTGCTAAGCCCATTCTTATCAAAGTCCTGTTTACCAAACATTTACATTTGAAAAGGTATCTCCCTCTCTGTACTGGGAAGAGGCCGGGGATGGACGTATCTCTGGAAACTCTTATCAGGATGGAAGAAAAGGACTTAAATCTACATACTCTTGATTACTGTAATTTCTGTCTCCCTCCTGTCCCCCACCTCCAACATCCTTCTTTGTCTTTAGCTGAAGATAGTATTTAAGACAAGAATCTCTGCCGTTGTGTTGAGAAACTCAGTTTCCCAGGTTTCTCCCCTGAATACATTTTATTAAACTTGGTATTATTTTCTCCTGCTAACCTGTCTTTTAATTATTTGGCCAGCCATAAGAACCTTAAGGGAAAGGGTGGAGGGGCATTCTCCCTCTTCCCCGACAGGGGAAAAGACAAAAACGAGAAATCCCAGAAGCAAGAACAATGAGCTGCAAACAAGATGTGTTGGAATAATCAAACCAATGTATGTGGGGGTGAAAGTGCACATTTTATATCTTATGTCTTTACACTTTTTTTCTACAGCTTACGTTTTTAAATCTTTCTATACTGTCAGAAAGTCTTTCCGGGAGCATGGTGCTGTGTGCGGGAGGGTTTCAAAGGAGGGCAGAAGGGTCAGCCTCCCGAGAGGGTAGAAATGTGGAGTGATGAGGACAGGCAAAGAATTGTCTCTTGAGAGGTTTACAAGGCACCATAGCCGTGATCTGGGATCCAGATCTCAGCCCTGCGTTTCCCTATGGGACAGTGACAGACCTGGAAGTTTTGCCCAGTGCTGCTGTCCACCCACCTGCCTTTGACAGCCCTCCACGATGATCAGCTTCTGCTGGGGGGATGTCCGGGCAAAGACGATCTCTGGGTAGCTGGTTAAGAGCTCGTCCAGCTGTTCCGGGCTCATGTCCTTCAGCGCCATGCCAGTCACCACTGCAGCTTTAGCGTCCCTAGAAGGGCCAGAAGGAACCGGGTGAGGCCAAAGGTCGGAGCTTAGGTGGAAACACCATTCTGGGCAGGAAGTGGGCTGATGCCTCTTTGGCTTTACCTGCAACCCAACATCCCTGACACCTAATACTCTAGTGGCATGACAGGGTTACAGGTACCGGTGACACCTGGGTCTCCATTTCAAGACAGTAAACTGAGGCTACAAGTAAGGCCATTTCCTGATATCAAACAACAATAGGAATAAGCCAAATAGCCTTTTCCTTACAGGAATGGGTGAGAAGTGGTACTTCCTAGGGCAATGTTTTACTAAACAAGTAAAAGGAGGGTAAAAAAAAAAAACTGCCTGTTTATGTTTTGGATCCTAGCGATTTAGCTTATGCCAAAACACATGGGTAACAATTCTTTGTTGTTTATTTCAGATTTATAGGGTGTCTCCCATACAATGAGCTATGTAAGGAGAAAAATTTATTGAGGTCTTCTTTGAGGAAAACTATTGTCGGCTGACTATAAGAGTAAGGTTCTAGAAACTACTGATTATGCAGATCTGACTGTGTTACCCCCTGCCAAAACTCTTCAGAGGCTTTCCACTGTCTGAAGGCAGCCCCTCCCCAAGTGCCGCACTGGTCTGGAAGGCCAGTGCAGCCCGGGTCACGAGCCTCATCACTCCTTTGGCTCTTTCCTCCTGCGGACCGGACTCTTCAGGTCTCCACCCTCCACCTCCATCCCACTGCCCTAAGGCCTGCATGGGTCCTGCTGCCTTTGCCAGGAAAGGGCACCTCTCACCTCACCTGCCCTTGGCCAACACTCCACATTTCAGCCTTCAAATCTCAGCTTAAACACTCTTAAGTACAAAACACTGCATGCCTTTTTCTATACATTTTTAAAGTCTTGAGCTTTTTTAGGTCTGTTTTTTCCTATTGGTGCTCAATATTAGAATTCCAGCACTGGACTCAAACTACAGGTTTTCTTAAGTCCTGGTAAAAAAATATAAAAGACAAAGAGATGGTCTTTCCTTTCCCTCCACAGCTGCAAAAATACAGTTATTATATGGTTGTCAAGCTAGAGCTGATCAAGTGGAAACTGAAAACATGCACAGAAGTATCCACCCCACTCTCCTGCTCAGTGTGGTCACTTGTATGAAAATGCAGAATCCTATTATTTTTAAAAACAAAACAAATAAAAGCACCAAACCTGTTTTCGTAGATGAGTGTTGTTCACACACACAAGTGCTGGAATACTCTCAGACTACAGATACTGCTGTTGTGCCCAGAGGCTGTAACTCTGTTTGGGTTGTCTTAACTGGTAATTTGTCGCCTTGAAATAATTTATTACCTGACAGCTCTGTACTCCTAAAAGGCATAAATACTTAGGGAAACTGGAAGAGGTTCATTGGTCTTTCATTTTTTTCTCCACATGTGTAATAAGGCCAATGACATTTATTTTCAAACTGAGACTTTGAAGTCTGATCATTAAAATTATCCACAGTCCAGGTAACTCTTCCTCCCACTGCCAGCTCCTTCATCCCCAGAGTGTCTCCTTTGTTGTACTTATCACATCACAATTAGTTTTTATTTTTCTGTCCCTCTGGCTAGATGGAAAGTTCCCCAAGGGTGGGGAGAGTGTCTGGTCTGTTTGCTACTACAAATGGTTTGAACGATTTTTCAACTTTACGATGCTATGAAAGCAACATGCCTTCAGTAGAAACCATACTTCGAAGTTTGAATTTTGTTCTTTTCCTGGGATAGCACTATGCGGTAGAATACTCTCTCATGATGAGGGGCAGCAGCAGCGAGATGCAGCTCCCAGCCGGCCACGTGATCACAAGGGTGAACAATCCACATACTTACAACCATTCTGCATCCAGAAAACCATTCTGCACCCAGAAAACCACTGTTTTTCACTTTCAGTACAGTATTCAATAAATTATGATATTCAACACTTTATTATAAAATAGGCTTTGTGTTAGATGATTTTGCCCAATTGTAGGCTAATGTAAGTGTTCTGAGCATGTTTAGGTAGGCTAGGCTAAGCTCTCATGTTTGGTTAGGTAATGTATTAAATGCATTCTCAACTTATCATATCTTCAACTTATGATGGGTCATCGGGACATAACCCCCTCGTAAGTCGAGGAAGATCTGTCTAGTTCCAGCGTCTAGCACAGTGCCTGGTGTATAGATGGTACTTGACAATTAATTGTTGAAAAAATTAACGCACCAATGAATGGGTAAATGAATGGACTAAAGGATGGACATCATTAAAAGAATTAGGAGACGCAGGAAAAACCAAGTCTTTCCTTAGGAAGCTTCCCTTTTCTTTACTACCAAATAAAACAGAAAAGAAGCATATGTTTACATAGCTACACGTTATGAGGCAACTGAATAAATATTTAAAATGCACTAGGGGAGTGCACAGAACCCAAAGGTTCTTAATATTCCTGATTATACAACTGGATCAATAGCAAATAATTTCATATAAACTCTTTATTTTAATTTTTCTTTCTAAATTGGGCACTTAAGTTTTCAGATCTACTTCACTGGATTTTGCAATTTCATACAAGGAATACAATACCAATTTTAATACAGTGGTATCAATACAGTGCCTGGCCTGTATTAGGTGCTTGATAAAATTGAGTGGATGAATGGATATCTGAATTAGAGAGGAAACCAGCCTAGTATTACCCTGAGAGAGTGTTTGGAAACAAGGGGACTTGCTCCCAACAGCATAGCTCTTTAGAGCCGACAGGCCCCATGGACAAGAACTCGAGTTTCTGCCACATTGGCTCTGTGCTCACCCTTTGTTCACTTGCTCCACAGGAACGCTGAGGCGCTGCGCGACGTCCTCCACCGTCTCACTGTTGGCTGAAATGATACCTACACTCTTGGCAATAGCTTTGGCTGTGATTGGATGATCACCTGTAACCATGATAACCTAGAACACAAACAACAAAAAAGGCAGGTGAACAATGAGGAACTCACCTGGCTGGATTAGGGACAGTTCAGTATTGCTCACGCCACCATGACCTGCAGAACATGGCTAGGGACTACTGTGGTTTGCCCTTACGGGCAGTTCTTGATCTTTACATCAAAGATAGAACTGTCTTTGCAGGACACACTGATCCATTGGCTCTATCCTTGCTCCTAAGCTTCTTACATTTCCTCCTCTGACACTAGAGGAAGCGTTTTCCCTTTGACGTTACTTTATTTGTGAAAGGGCTGGTAGATGTCTACTTGGGACAGCCTCATGGTGCTTCTTGATATTAACATGGCAACGGAATTAATATTTTGGTTTCAATATCATGAAGGCAAATGATTACAAAGGCTGGACCTCAAGATTAAGTATAAAAACCTTTTATTGTCTACTGTAGTCTAGGGCAAGACATGGCCACTTCATGGCACACAGAGATAGCTTTCTTCTCACTGCTGTTGCTATTGTGATTTATTCCACATAGACACAGTCATTTTGCTTTTATTGGACACGTACTGAAATCTTAGTATAGAAAAAGCAGAGATTAAAGAAAAGGGAATTACGATACTTACTTAAGGAGACCTAAATACTGACTATCTCCTATGACAAACGTTATTAGACAGGGATACAACATAAATAGAGGACATCTCAAGTCAGGAAAGGAACTCGCACCTTGATGCCTGCACTCCGGCACTTGGTGACTGCGTCGGGCACCGTGGACCGTGGGGGATCGATCATGGACAAGAGCCCCACGAAACAGAGGCCGGAAGTGGGAAAGTTCATGGTGTCTACATCAAAGGAATAGGTTTCTGGAAACTTGTCTGCTGGCAAGTAGAGATGACAGAAACCTGGAATGGGCATGAATTTGGGAGTCAATGAAACTAGGATAAGAAACGACAAAAGAAAAGGAGGAACGTTTTCATACACCCTCAGTACTTTACTATTTTACCAATACTTCAGAGCATACCAGAATTGTCTAATTCTTTCAATTCTATAATGCGTTTTGTTATTAGGAAAGACATATTTCATCCAAAAATAATTTACTGTGTGCCCATTAGGTGCTCTGTTACACCCTAGGGATATAAAGACCAAGAGTGGACAGCCTTTACTTCTGAAGATGTCCCAGTTTAGTGTGGGGACAGAGACATAAAGAGATAAAGCATGATACAGCACAGTGAGTGTTACAGGGCAGAGCGACGCTGCAGCAACCTGGGGAATCAGGGAAGACTTCACTGAGGAGGTCACATGGGAGCTGACTCTTGAGACACATCATACACTCTCCAGGGAAAGAAGGGAGGAATTAGGGGTGGAAAGGCCATCTTAGGCAGAGAAAAAACTGCACGAACTGAGGCAAGAATCTGGAGTGTCAGGGGAATGGTATAAAGCTTAGTTTTTAATCAAGATAAAAGTGTGAGAGGCCATTAGGAATGGAGTAGAACCACTGGTCACTCAGAAGGCATCTGCCTCTCACAGGTTGAGGTAGAAGGGATTTCTGCATCTGGTGGGACTTCCCAGATTGTGTGACTTTCTCATCAGCTTTTACATCAAATTGTTTCTCAGCATGACCTACCATTTTACACATTTCAGTAAAGCACAGACTTTAGGAATCAAACATGAGGTTCCTCGAGTGACTCTACGCAGATGGGCAGCAGTCCTGCATTGAAAAGATTACCTGGTGCTGTGAGCATTTTAAGGCATGCTTAAAGCAACATCTCCTTTGTATATTTTATTTGGTTTACAAACTCAAATATTCTTTAGAAACACACATTCCACAGATTGTGTCTCTTCTGGCAAGAAACTTTCATGAGGTTTAATGACACTTATCATCAGCCATGAACATTTGTTACCTTGAATTCATTATTCTGTGGTTCAGAGGCACCATTTTGTCAACCCATGATGCTCACAACAGAACACATCCTGGGATACCACTGAAATTACCACAATTAAAGCTCCTGCCACTGTGGTTGTATTTCTGTAGTTGTTTCCACCTCTAACATCGATGTCTCTGTTACTGGCAGTGTATTTTCCCTAATAGCTAAGTGGGAAACTTCAAAAATTTTTTAAACTTACTTTTCTCCACTAATTAGTTGCTAAGTCTTACTAATTCCACCTCCTTGAAGTCTCTCGTATCTGACCCCTCCTCAAGTTCCCATTGCCTTGGATCAAATTCCCGCCCACTTTCAACTGAGTGAGGGCAGCCACCTCCTACTGAGACCCATGCTTCTCCTCTCCCTGCTGCTGCCAAGAATGATCCTTCAAAAAACACGGTAACTCGGATCAGTTCACTCACTGCAAAGCCTTCAGTGACTCTCCACTGACAGCAGAACGAAGCCCCAGCCACTCACCCACAGAAGGCACTCCATGTCACGACCTCCAGTCTATCTTTCCAGCCCCATTTCCCAGGACGGTGTCACCTCATCTGCCCTGCAGCACTCAACACATACTGGGCTCACCAGCAGTGTGTGCCCACACCCCATCCACTCCCACCTCTGTGCTCTGGCCTGTGTTGTTCCTTCTCCCATGAATGCTTTCCCTCACCTCCCTTCAAATATTTTCAAGGCTCAGTTTAAAATGTAACTCCTTCCACAAAATCTTCCCAGATTTTCCTTATCTGGAACCGACCCAGATGCCATCATGTAGTCTTCTCTTATATGTCTACCATGCTGTTAATCATATTCTTTCTATGATTCATGTGGATGCCACAGCTATTCTGCTAGATCATAAGCCCGTCTCAGCTTGTGCCCTGACCTGGCGTAGAGCCTCACACCCAACAGGTGACCGACAGTGGTTCTGCCACACAGAGCTCACCCAACACACGCTCCCCCAGGCCTCCCAGCTCCATGTACGCTGTGTGGAAGGCCTCGGCCATGCTCTCGTCCAGAGGCTGCTCCTGGCCATTGACCATGATGGTGCTGCACTTCTCTAAGACTCTCTCAGGGGCCCCTTTCATTACCATGAGGAAGCGCTTGTCATTGGGGTCATCTGTCTCGTGGATGGAGAGCTGGAGGGAAGGAATTGAGTGAGTTAAGTACTGCATGCTTTTGAATAATGATACCATCTTTACTACTAAGGGCCTGAACTGTACAAATCTTTTAATTAGCAACATGACTAGAAGATTAAAAACATCCCTTTCTCCTGTTGGGCTACTTATCCTTGAAATGGAAGAGAAGAGTGTTCTCTATAGGCATGTCCCATCCTTTTTATGTTGTGGCCAAGTAACATGCAGAGATCTAGACTCGGTCCCAGCCCAGCGGGGCACCCTGAGTTTGAATCCAAACTAAGTAGAGCTCGTCTTTCAAGCGGAAACTGGCTGCTTTAGCAAGGCCAGATGTGGTTGTCATCCTGTGAAATCTTCTGCCTTGAACCAGATCTCCTGGGGTGGCCGTGGGGCTGGAGCACTGTGAGCCACCTCCCTCACCTCTGGCCTCTGCCTCCCTGTCATGAGCAGCAGCCTTTCAGACCCTAGCTATTCTGAGCTCAGACAGGCATGAGGGCGTGAGGAGTTCCTGTGCCACTTCATGTCCTTAATGATCCAGATCCTTATTGCCTAGATGTGAACGCAAATGGCAGGGTTGTGAGGACATGGGCACACTCATGGACAGGCTTTCAGGAGAAAAGTTAAGTAACAGGTATGATAATTTTAACATCAATACCCTTTGACCTAATAATTCTACTTCTGGATTCATCCTAATAAGATAATCGAGAAAAACGAGAAAAAATTTATAGACAATAATAAAACGGCTGAATCTTATGTAGCTCTTATTATATACCAGGTACTCTTCTAAGCCTTTGAAAGGAATTTCAGAAAGCAGAGTGTTTGGGAGAGAATGAGTAACAAAGAAAAATTCTACAACTTGGGGTCTATCTGTTGATTCTAAATCAGTAGTTCTTAGACTTTTGGGTTTCAGAGATGAGTACAAAAAAAAGTAGAAGGCACACATAGGTTTTTTTTTTTTTTTTTAATGGCCAAGAAAACACATTAAAAAACTAACTAATAAACCAAAACCAAACCAAAAACCTCCCATCTATTATCACTACCATTTTCTCAAAGATAGAGCACCTTAACATTTAAAAAGTAGAAATAATAAACACTTCTAGAGTGTGTACTGTTCTAAGTACTTCACACATTGACTAATTCTCAAAACTACCCTCAGGCTGTGGGCACTATTACTATCGCCTTTTACAAGAGAGGACACCGATGGTGAATGACTTGTGTGCAAGGCCACACATTAATAGGTAGCTGAGCTGGGATTTAAATTCAGGCTAGCAGGCTCCAGAGTCCCTGTCCTAATCATATAGGATATAAAGGATAATCTTTTAAATTAAATACATTCATCTTTATATAGAAATTATTGTCCTAATTTTCCAATTTGCCATAAACTAGTGAAAATATTTTCATGGACCAATCTCAGTTTGGGGAATTGCTATTCTAAGATCAATAAGACATAGACTTGCCACTTTGTTTCCTTCAGTTGAAAGATACCTGAAACCTTCCAAGGTTGTGACACCTAAAGCTCCTTGTGGAGGGCTAAGTGTTAATATAAAATGGCACTATCAGCATCCAAAGAGGTTCTGTGATCCCTTTTGCAGGAACCCACACAGGACCCTCTCTCCTTTCTAGTCCCAACTCAAGGTAGCCCACTTTCTCCCTTAGCATTTTGTACATGAGGCCTCACAGAGCCTGCTTTTCTCATTTCTCACATGACCAGGAGGCAATGGAGCCCCAGGAGGATTCTCAGTCCTGTTGCTGATTGCAAAGATCATCCGACCTAGTCCTTAAGAGCATGCACGTTATGAGAATTGAGTAATTAAATACACGTGGAAATAACCACATGATAACTATTATTACTATTGTTATTTTAGGATTGTTACGCATTCTATTTTTACTTATGTTTTGAACAAGAGATCTGATTTCCTGGCCTTCAGATTTTACATCATTCATTTTTGTTAGTTGTCTATTTGGCTAACTGCGATTCTTTATCGGCTCATTATCCACAAAGATGTTTGCAACACAAATAGTTCTTTTCTAATCCTAAACTCCATCCCAACAAAATGTGTGAGTAATCACCAGAAACTTTTACACAAACTGGTTATCCTATATATAGACTTTACTGTCATGCAACCATCAAGTCACGATGCCTCCTCTCAGCTGTGGAGTCGTGGGAAATCCCAACTGCAGCAGTACCTTGGGCGGTAAACCGTCACCTGTCCTAACATGAGGACTATGGAGACAGTTGATTGCTGGCCACCCCTGGAATGAGGGGAGACAACTAGGCAAGGATGGCCATTTTCCTCCTGAGCAACGGGGAGAAAGGAGATCCCTATCGACTGCACATGGGCAGAAGTGGAAACAACATGGCTCGTCATCTGAGAGGCTATGCACTGGTCTTCACGAAGGGCAAGACTTACTCACGTGGCCTGAACTAAACCGTTCTGCCTCATGGACTCAGGAGTCAAACAGACCTGTGAAAATCGGTTGTGCCACTTAGAGGCCTGTGGGACTCTGGTCACATCAACACTTTCTCAGGGCCTGTTTCCTCACCTATAAATCGGGATTAATTAGTCAGAGGTTTACTGTCAGGATTCAATGAGATAATGTATGTAAAGTGCCTGACACAGACTAAGGATGCAGTAAGTGTTAACTCTCCCCACCTTTCACTTATCCTTTGGGATGTGGCTGTTGCCCCTCAGTTGTGCAAAAGTTACCCAGTGGGGTGGGCGTGGTATGCGTGTGTGTACATAGTATACATAGATCATTCTTAAGAGCAGCCAGGTCCGGACAAGATCTTCACCTTCTTTTTTTTTCTACCTATTCAGACAAACTAAGGAGACCAGCAAGGGAAACCTGTTCTGGGTTTACCAGATGCCCAGGCCCTGCATCCCTGAGAACTATTTTTGAAGTCAAGCATCTTTCAAAACACTTATTAACCAAAGGATACTTACACGTTGAAATGCCCTTCTAGTGATAACAGAGATTCAGGTGTGAGGAAAGACTCACCTGAAATTTGTTGGTCGAGTTAAAAGGGATTTCAGCTACTTTGCGGTTTCTTTTTCTAACTTCCATCACGTCACCCAAAATGACCTCTGAGAATTTCAGAAGAGCAGTTTCTGAGGCATCTCCAACCACAGCTTTCTGAGAATCAAAAGAGATAAGGAAATATTTGCAGCACATAATCTGGTCCTTTTGTGATTATTTTCAATCAACGAATATGTAACCTGACTAAGCTTATCATCTAATTAGACAGATGCAACAATTACATGGTAATTAGTGATAATTCAAGACCATGGCAAAGTGTTAAACTGAATGGTGCCACCTACTGGCATTAGGGAAGTTCAGAAACGTAAGAGCTCTAGGAGAGCTGGGTGGTTTCCTGGAATAAGCAGCTATGAACTAGATCCCGAAAGACGGGTGGGTTACCCACAGACAGAGGAGCAGACACCAAAATGCCACGAACGAAGGCACAACGTAGATGCCGGAAGTGCAGGTGGAGGTGAGAGATGGTGAGGTACAGAGGGCCCAGAAAGGCAGGCTGAGCCTCGAGAAGCAGAAAATAGAGAAACACAGAAAGTTTTTGAGCAAAGTTAGGTAAAGTAGTTCACCTAATGAAGTATGAAGGAAAACTATTGGCATGCAAGAAAGACGATGGGAGGGATAAGCTGGAATCATGGAGGCCAAATGAGAGGTTGGTATAATTATTCAGATGGAAGGTATCAGTGATAATAGAAATGTAAAATTATAGATATTTTGAAGCAAGAATGATATGACTCAGTGAATCACTAGATATCAGGAAAGAAGAAAGTTAAAGATGACTTCCAAAGTTTTGGCCTAGATGACAAGTGAAATGGTTATGTCATAGAAAAAAAGAAAACGTGAGACAAAATATTGATTTGGAGCCAGGGTGGGTACAGGTGGAAGGTGACAAGTATAATTTGTTGAGAGTCTAACATGACAAAACTTCCAAGTGGAAACATATAGCTTGCTGGAGATCTATGGAGTTTGGGTGAGAAATTATAACCGGAGATAAGGATGTGAAAGATACCAACAGAGAGGTGATTGGCCAAAAAAAGAATGTGACCAGTTGTCTGAGAATTTGATGAGCTGTTTGATGAGAAAGAAAAGCAAACAGGGGCCAGCCCAGTGGTGCAAGCGGTTAAGTGTGCGTGCTCCGCTTCGGTGGCCTGGGGTTCGCCGGTTCGGATCCTGGGCATGCACCAATGCACCACCTGGCAAGCTATGCTGTGGCAGCGTCCCATATAAAGTGGAGGAAGATGGGCACGGATGTTAGCACAGGGCCAGTCTTCCTCAGCAAAAAAAAAAAGAAAAAAGAAAAAAGAAAAAGAGGAGGACTGGCAGGTGTTAGCACAGGGCTGATCTTCCTCACAAAAAAAAAAAAACAAGAAAAGCAAACAAAAAATGTAAGAAAGAGAAAGAGTCGATGAAGGAAATTAGATGGCAAATAGAAAAGTCAGGAGAACATAGATTCAGTGACTCACTGAGGGAAAAAAAGATGAGAAGAAGGTGGAGGGGAGGAGAAGAGAAAGGAGGGGAAGAGAGGGAGAAGCGGGGAAGAGAGGGTAGGGGAGGGCAGGGGGGTGGGGAGGAGTGGGGAGGAGCAGGGAAGAGAAGTTTAGAGCCCCTCAGCGCTCCACCTGCTGCCAAGAGGACTGTGTTCTAAGATTAGTCCTTCTATTTCCATCCATTTATATATATATATATTTTTTGTGAGGAAGATCAGCCCTGAGCTAACAACCATGCTAATCCCCTTTTTTTTTTTTTGCTGAGGAAGACCGGCTCTGAGCTAACATCTATTGCCAATACTCCTCCCTTTTTTTCCCCAAAGCCCTAGTAGATAGTTGTATGTCATAGTTGCACATCCTTCTAGTTGCTGTATGTGGGACGCAGCCTCAGCATGGCCGGAGAAGCGGTGTGTTGTTGCGTGCCCAGGATCCGAACCTGGGCCGCCAGTAGCGGAGCGCGTGCACTTAACCGCTAAGCCACGGGACCGGCCCACCATCCGATTATATTTTAAACTTCAGTGAATGGCATTTATGTAATAAAGAAACTTTGATTATATCTACTTAGCTAGTAAAGAAGTTAGGACAGTAACTTAAAGGCACATTTTCTGAAAGGAGACAATTTTCAAAAGACGTAATCAATATTCCAAGAACTTTCAGACATCTCTGTGATGTCTCAGAGCTAGTTACAGTGAAGAAAATTTCCTGCAGGTCTTGTGAGCCAGACTTGCTCTTACTAGTACAAACTTCACTCAGTGGCAGAGATTAAATCAAGCACCGAATCAGAAGAAAGTTACGTCATACCAGCTGTGACGCATAAGCATTACCTTCATGATGGGGACACTCTCCTGTCCGGGTCTGAATTCGGCTCGGTTACACAACGTTATTATCTTTGATAGGGAGGCCCAGGTTCCAGAGCTTTGATCAAAGACTTGGTCTGGAAAACAGAAAGAACAGGGAAGGCTGGCGGGCTGGGCCTGCTATCCACAAACCATACCACGCAAACAATTCTCTGCGACTGCAGACCACTGCGGCCACATACAGCTCAGTGCCCTGCTTGAGTCCACAGCTTTGGGCCAGACTGAGGGCTCCGGAAGACTCACTGGAATGGTCTTCACTTGTGTCAGCCACAAAGATCTGATTATCGAACCACAGATGGGCCACGGTCATCCTGTTCTGGGTCAGAGTCCCCGTCTTGTCGGAGCAAATGATGGAGGTGGAGCCGAGGGTCTCCACGGCCTCCAGGTTCTTTACCAGGCAGTTCTTCTTGGCCATCCGCTTTGCTGTCAGTGACAGAGTCACCTAGACAGAAGAGAGAGACAGAAGCTTTGAGAAAAATCATCATTGTGAACTCAGGTTCAATAACACAGAAACAGCCGGAGCTGGACTAGTTTCAGGACAGAGGTACAGGTACAGATGCAGCACAGCTGACCCAGCGGCTAATAAACCACTATAAAGCCTTCACTCCTTCAAAAAAATGATCCTGAAGGACCCACAGGTGGCAAAGCCAGGCAAGGGTGCGATGGCTGACACTCATGAGTCACGATAAAGGGAGCTGTGGCTGCCCAGCTCCTGTCACTTAACAGGCATGAACGTGTAAGAAGGATTTTGACAATTATATGCCCAAAAGCATGTCCCAAAGGGCTCACTTGTTGCTTTGGGAAATCTAGAAGCATCTGTGTTGCATTTTAAAGATTCTTAGCTCTCTCTTTTAAACCCCCAGATCTCAAAGGGTTCTGTTGGCTCTAATTTCTTCAAATTACTATCTGCTGGAGTCAGAACAGACCCAGAGTTCAAAAACTTCTCTCTGTCTTTGCTCAGGACAACACCAGGCCAATGATCACATAGGCCACATTTACGTACAACTGGAAATAGGAGTGCCCTCTTCCCCCACCCCACAGGGCCTCCACAGCAGAGATTAGGGAGAGAGGTAGGGGTTGGTTAAGGATGAAGTAGATGGGCCCTTACAAAGGGAGACCCAAAGCTGAATTTGGGGGTACAGGCAGGAAAAGGCTGAATTGCTTTGCAGAAAAAAATGGGAGGAATTTGTGTGTCTGAGAGAGGGAAGAGAAGTGAGGTAAACAATCTGCCTGCCTCAATTCCTCAGTTGTAGAAATGGCCAAGGAAATTTTTTTTTTCTAAGAAATGTGGAAATGTGAGGAAGGGATCAGACTTCTGGGAAAAATCTGTAAGCAGTGGTTCAAGTCTGTTTTAGCTAGATCTTAAGGGGCAAAGCAACATATGTGATTTGCAGATAGATCTCCTGAAAATGAAAATATAAAGTTTCCAAGGACAGTACATTCAAATATTAACAATATCACAATTCCCTCTGTCCTGCTAAGAAACAGTATACTTAGAATGTCCCACGGTTGTCCCCGACGTGGAGGGAGTGTCGCTCTGAAGATGGAGGAGACTTGCAGTTTGCAAAGTAGAATGGCATGTATTAACAGCGTCAGGGTACAGGCCACCTAGCAGCATGGACTCACAGTGACAGTGGCCAGGAGACCCTCAGGCACATTGGCCACAATGATGCCAATGAGGAAGATGATGGAGTTCAGGACAGAATACTTCATGGACACCGCGATGATGAAGAAAAGGATGCCAATGGAGACGGCCACTCCTCCCACAATATGAACAAAGTGCTCGATCTCAATGGCAATGGGCGTCTTCTCATGTCCAACTCCAGAAGCCAGGGAGGCGATCTGACCAATGATGGTGTGGTCACCTGTGTTGATGACCAAGCCAGTTGCTGTGCCTACAGGTGAAGCAGACATTTTATTCCAGGGGTCCTCAGCCAGGAGAGGACCACAGCCTGCCTACAGGCCTCTCTTTGGTGGCTTACATGATCATTTAGCACATGATGTCACAAAGGCCCAACATAGTTCTCTAGCCTCTTCAATTCCATGTTTTCTCTTGGAAAAGCTTTGTAGCAAGAGATGATAAAGATACAAAAACATAAAGCCCGAGGAGGGAGAAGTTACATGGGTGGGACAGGTGGCCCTGAGAGCCAGCCCGACTTACCTTCCAGACAGGTGGTAGAATAGAAGCCAATATTCTTTGTTTCCAAGGGACTGTCGTGGGTAAACTCACAAGAGCGAGACTGGGGCTCAGATTCCCCAGTGAGAGATGAGTTATCGACCTAGAAGAAATTTCAAAAAAGTTCAAGATTAGGTACTTTGTTCCCTGCCCCAGTTACACTGAGACCTGGAAAGACAACAGAATGCCAGCTAGTTACAAGCATAAACCTCAGGGTGCCCTGTGACACTTACCTTACACCCCTGAGCAGACAGCAACCTGATGTCCGCAGGAATCTTGTCTCCTCCTTTAATCTCCACTATGTCCCCCACCACCAGCTGCTCTGCAGGGACTGTCTTCTTCTCTGAATCTCGAATGACAAGAGCTTGCTGCAAAAGAAAAACATGACAGATGCCTCAGATCTTGCAATGATGCAGACTCTCCTCTGTCTATACCTCAGCAAACCTCAGGTACAGAGGCATTGGAATTCGCAGCTGTCAGAACAGCAAAAAATGAAACAAAAGACTTTTACTTGGGGCCTGAAGACCGTAAGAAGTATTTCTTCTTGAGGAGCTCATAGAGATATTCTTGGAAGCAGAAAATCTGCTGTAGACAGATACAGCAAAGCAACAGCCCTTGGCCTGGCAGAGAGGCAGATAATGAAGGATGAGTGATCCTGGCTGGGACGCCTAGGAAGGGTTTAATCATCTTGCTCAGGTCAGGAAAACCTGAACGGAGTAGGGGGTGGATCTCCCACTTCTTAGCACAAAAGACCCACCCAGAATCCCCTCCAGCTGGCAGCTGTGGGCCAGGGACAGCGTGGTTTTCCCGCTGTGCTGTGGTGCCCGGTGTCCCCAGAGGACACCTAACAGGTTCCTCAGGGAAGAGGGGAGCCGTGGGCCTCCCATGCTGAGAGTATTGTGGGGCAACATGCTCAGAACAGGAGCAAAAATGGCCCCAGGTACAGAATTCTAGGCTGATCTCCTCGGCTACCAGTGAACACTCCTGAACTTCTGTAGTTACTGTCAGAGCCACTTGAATTACTTTTGTCCAAACAGTTCACCAGTGCTTACGAGCAGTAACAGAAAGTGTTGTGCAATGACTGCTTCTGTCCTACTTCACCCCTGACTAAGCATTTCCCTCTATCTTACCTCAATGATCGTCTCAAAACCCTCTGAGGAAGCGGGGGTTCAGAGAGATTAGGTCACTTGCCCAAGACTTCTCAGATTGCAAGGGATGGGGCCAGGGCTTGAGCATGAACCCTCTGCCCCTAACGCCCCACTCTCCTCTTCATCTGATGCTTCCTCACCTGAAGTCATGCAGAGACCAGAGAGGGATGGCTGTCACTCACCTGTGGGATCATCTTACTAAAACTGGCCATGATGTTGGTGCTTTTCGCCTCTTGGTAGTAAGCAAAGATGCCCGTGAAAATAACGACCAGGGCAAGCACAACGCCCAGGTACACCTGGGTGAGGAGGAGAGGCATCAATCAGAAATCAAGCATCAGGAGTAAGCCAGCTCCTAGGCTAGAGCTCACCACGGGAAGGTGAGGAAGAGGGCAGTTGTGTCCTGGTGTAACTGACAGGCCACAAAATTTACCCACTCTAAGTATATAATGAAATGATTTTCAATAAATTTACACCATGTGCGGCAGTCACCACAATCCAATTTTAGAACATTTCCATCATCCTAATAAGACCCCTCGTGCCCACTGTCAGTCATTTCCCACCCTGCCCCCAGCCCTGCAACCACTGATCTCCTCTGTCTGCAGGATGTACCTGCTGGGGACATCTCTCCATGGGATCAGACAGCACGTGACCCTCTGCATCTGGCCTTTCTCTTAGTGTCACGTTGGCTGACTCAGCCCTGTGGTTCTGGTACTCAGTTCTCAGCAGGCACACATGCTCTCCAGGTTAGAGGGAGAGAGCTTTGAGGAGAGAGTCCAAAAACTCTCCACATGGATACAGACTTTTTTTTTCCCCCCACTTAGAACTTACAGTTTCTCTCTCTCTTTTTAAAATTCATGCTTATACTGCCTCTGAGACATCAGAGTCAGACGCAACTTTGGGAAAATTACTGATTTTCCCAAACCCGTGCAGTGATGGATCAGTCGTCAACTCTTGATGCCAGCCCAGCGCCTTGCTCATAAAAACCTTATTTACGGTTCTGTTGTCCCGTTACTAATTTAGCAAAACCATGCAGGAGACCCCCATGCCTTACGTTGTCTAGGGATGAGGACTTATCGCTGAAGTACTGAATCGCATATGCGACCCAGCACAGGATGGCTCCTATCCACAGAAGGATAGAGAACCCCCCCACCATCTGCTTGAGGAACTTGATAATCTCCGGTGTTTCCTGGGGAGGGGTGAGGGCGTTGGGCCCGTTCCGGGCCAGGAGCTCAGCAGCCTGGGTGCTGGAGAGACCCTGAGAAAGCCAAGCAAACCAAACAGGAGTGAGACCTCTCTCCTCCCCCAGGGTGGACATCATGCTTGCACAGTTGTGGGTACAAGTGACCATGCCGGAGGTGACGAGGCCTCATCCCCCACCCCCACCTGCTGAGACAGAATACTTAATGCTTACTATAAACCAGGCAGTGTTCTCCATATATTTATTCATTTATTCTTCAGGATAACCCTCTGATGAAGGCACTACTATTCTGCTCATTTTATAGATGTGGGATCTGAGGCATGCAGAGGTTCAGTCACCCGGCCGGTAACTGGTGGCACAGCATTCAACCAGGCACCCCGGCTCCTGAGCCACTGTACTATGCTCTGCAAAGGCATATTAGTGTCTTAGAGATAAGAAAGAGAGTAACTTGGCTAAGGAGAATTTGAAATCCAGAAGCTAGTCACCAGGGTTAAGGGCAATGCAGTAACTATCCAGAAAATAATCTCTATTCTGGAGCTTCTATATAGCTCTCGGACTAATTTCTCATCCTTAACTGGGGTGCTTTTTTATACATTCACCTGAGATTCTAAGTTTTTGTTCATGTTAACAGTTATAAACCCTACCAACCTCTGAGGCCCACATGAGCAGTCACTTGTCAGAAGCTTCCCAGGTAAGCATGCCATCCACAGTGCACAGAGCCCCCTCCACATACCTGTCCTATCATTCATAGGGTTTTTTCCCCCCACAAACTTGTCTTTTATGGAGAAAGTCTTTGACACATCTTTTCTAATTATATTGTAAACTACTTAAAGGTAAGGACTCTATCCTTGTTCATTTTTGTGTCCTTTATAAGGTCTACTGCTTTTTCTGTAGTAGAGGCTCAAGTATTTGTTGAATAACTGGATTTAGAGTCACCAACTTGATATCATCATTCCCCATCTGCAATTCCTTTTCCAGAACCCCAGACTCACCTTTCTCAATGACTGTTGAACATTTACATTTCCACCAGGATGTTCCACAGACATTTCAAATAGTATAATTCAAAATACAATTCATGTTTTCTCTTCCCTACTGCCCTCTCTAATCTCTCACCCCCTTGCCCCGCCATGGTCCAGTCCACCACAGAACCAAACCTCCTCCTCTTCCTGCTTCTCTGCCTTGGAAAATGGGATTAGGGATTTGTTCAAAACCCCGGCAAGGCAAAGTAAAATCAGTTATTTCTCTGAAACATCTCCTGAATCTGCCCCCTTCCTTCCCATCTCACTGCTACTAGCCTGTTTCAGATCCTCATTTCACAGTCCTGGATTATTGTCCCATTCTTCTAGACCCTTCCATCTCCCACTTAAAAAATAAATATATATAGATATATTTGTAGATATCTGTATCTATCTTCTACCAGAATTGCCTTTTGAAAACTAATCTTATCAAACCGCTTTCCTGTTTAGAAATTGTACCCCTTATACAACTAATGTAGTCCTTATCCCTGAATTTAATATGAAAGCGCTTGACAGTTTCACCTGCATCACCTCTCACCAGCCTCGTTTTCTGCCTGGCCTCTCCCCTTCCCACGCACGCTGGCTCCCAGGAACCCCGATGGCTCTCTCCAGATAATAGTCTGTCCTTTCTGGCCCCCTGGGTACTCTGCCAACTTAATCTGAATCATCCTCCCATGCCCCAATTCAACCACTGCACCATCCAGGAAGCCTCCTCTGGTCAGAATTTATCATTCTCTCAGCATATAAACAGTAAACCTCTCATTTGCCATCTAAGCAGAATAGAGTGAATGTTGACACTTTCCTCCACGTCTGCCTCTCGTACTGAGCAGCCTCCACCTTAAGACCGGGGATCCCCTGCTCCTTTGTGCCCCTCTTACTGCTAGTCCAACGTGTTGCACATAGTAGGTATTTTTGTTGACTTGAACAGATGTATCCAAATCTCCTGATGTCAAGACACCAAACTCTTGCAATTTGAGTTTGAATTCACAGAAGGAAGCAGCACCTCTGTGGTGGGAGAATTTGTGAGAGCCCGGGAGCACAGCAGTGTGCCCTGGAGGTATTGTCCCTTCTTAGAGGAGGTGGACAAGCCAGGTTTCTCAGACTGTTACTCTGGATCCTTGGTTTTTTTTTTTTTTTTTTTTTTGGTGAGGAAGATCGATCCTGAGCTAACATCTGTTGCGAATCCTCCTCTTGTTGCGGAGGAAGATCTTCCCCGAGCTACCATCTGTGCCATTCTTCCTGTATTTTGTACGTGGGATGCCGCCACAGCATGGCTTGATGAGCAGTGTACAGGTCTGCACCCAGGATCAAACCCACAAACCCCGGGCCTCTGAAGCCGAGTGCGTGAACTTAACCACTATGCACTGGGCTGGCCCCCTGGATCCTTGCTTCTTAACACTGTGTTTCCCCCTTCTTCAGTAAGACTATTATACTTCCTGGTCACAGGGAGTAAAAGCAACTTCTGACCATGACAATGAGGAAACACCCGAACCTTTCTGCGGATACCACAGCTTTCCTCCCCACAGTCAAGAGAATTATTTATGACCAACTGCACAGCTCAGCAGAGGAGCTTGACCAGGGCCTTGGTTCAGACACACCAGCTCCTGAGGTTAACCAGCCCTCTCTCTCACATGCCAGGGATGTGGGTCACTGGCATTCTCAAAGCTACTCATCCTAGAGGTGCCATATTCTTTTCCACACACTGAGCACACAGCCGTCTCCTCTGGACAGTCACAGGGATTCTCTTCCCTGTCACTAGTTCCCTGATGACTTACCGTAATGATGTTGGTACCGTATTTCTTTTCCAACTCCTTAGTGCTGAGTTTGTGGTCCTCCTGAAGGCCACGAAAGGAAGAACAGAGTGAATTAGATAATTCCAAAAGACTCAAACCCTAAACTTCGACCAGCCCATAACACTGGGAAAGTAGCACTGACGATGGGACAGGGGTCAGGCAGTGTGGGAGAAAAACAAAGAACCCTCTGTGTCAGGTGGTTGCTGCAGTGAGGGCAGAGTCGTGCTGCAGGAGAGACTGGTTCTTCTGATCCACTGGCTGGGGACTTGCTGGCCATCCCTGAAGAGTTCAGATTTAATTTGCCATTTACCACATAGTACCTGTCTTTTTCGTTTTTATGAACAAAGCAATGCATTTCACCTCAATCTGACTTCAACACATGCAAGTCTTAGCACATCTGTTGTCTAGGCATTAGCTGTCTGTATCCTTAACTCAGCCCTGAATTCTGGGATTAGTTGAGGGTGATGAGCAAAACCAAAACATTTCATATGTTCTGACAACTCTTTACCCACGAGCCCTCCCTGGGTAGGTAGGTAGTCTCTGGTAGAGAGAAGCATGCCTTTCCTTATTCAAGTACTTGAGACTCGGTTCACTGGTTAGAGAAGACCTGCAGATTAAACACCTGCCAAATAAATACAAGTATGGCCCACACTTACTAATTTGCCACAGATTCATTAGACTAAAGCAGAGTTTCTCAACCTTGGCATTACTGACATTTTGGGCCAATAACTCTTTGTTGTGGTGGCTTCCACCCACTAGATGCCAACTATTAGCTCCCTCTCTCTCAAGAAGTGATAACCAAAAATGTCTCCAGACATTGCTAAATGTCCCCTGGGGGACAAAATCCTCCTCTCCTCTCCCTTTGAGAACCACTGGGCTGAAAGGTGAGAAGCCCCTTCCTGTAGCAGAAAACCTAGCACTCAGGATTCTGTAAGCTCTGATTGTCTGAAACAGAGACTTATACTGATTAGTACCAGAACCATTTCTTAAGTATATGCAAAAAATGTTTCATGTTGCATTGAGAGATTAGAATTTCCAGTAAAATTTTTTTTCCCCTCTCCTCAGCCAGATTCTGCTGTGCTCATTCATTCATTGTACCGATTATCAATTGAATGTGGATTCAAGGGATTAAGACACAGTTCTGGGCACAGTATGCTCAGTGCTGGGCAGATACAAGTAACTGATGATTAGAGCCATTGTTTGCATGGCTGGATCTCAGACTTTAAGGGGCTTTTACCGTGAGGCAGAACACCTTTCCCCCTCCCTTTAGCCCTGGCTTTGGGGATGACAGCACGGAGAAGGGGATGGGGTTGAGGGGGATGTCTGGGGTACACTTTGCTGGCCAGCCCTGGAATAGCCCAGGGCAGCATCTGGCAGCTCAGGCTTGGGACATTATCAACCTGTTGTTTATTCAGAAGCCAGGGATACTTTGTTCCTCACCAGGTTCTAATCTGCTGGAGAGGTCAGGATGCAAGAGCTTCCAAGTATGCTGTCACAAACTACAGGACTCTTGTGAGAAGGCTGGGAAACAAGAAGGAAAGATGTGCCTCTCTGAGCAAGGAAGCAGGGGAACACTTTGGCTGATGCTATGGAAATTATTTTTCTCTATTACACATCTTCACAAAACGCTCAAAGAATGGAGATCTCACCATAATAAACAAGCATATAACAGAATGGATATATGTTCATGTTATAGGTAGAAATTTCAAGGAAGACTAGATTTGTCTTCCATCCTAAATGCTACAAATGCACAGGAAATAAGAATGAGGAGCTACTGTCTGATGCTGTGCCAAGTCTTTCTCCTGCTTTACCTTATTTAACACTCTCAACAACTGTAAGAGGTAGGCACCATTTTTAATTCCTATTTTTCAGAATAGGAAACTAAACCTCAATCAGACAGATTTGAATTCAGGTCGGTTCAATTCCAGGACTGTGTTCTTAAATGTCTATCAGAATACATATGGACAAACACCTAGTGGTATGCTGCTAATGTTTAACGAGCTCTCCAGGAAAAACACATAAAAAGCTCTGATTTGTGGCATTTCTCACCATAGCCAGATTTCAAGCTACTACACAATGTCAGTCAGCTTGCAAAATTCCCGAGTATTTAACAATTGTTTCTCTACCCACGGGAGCTCACAGCACTACCGACGCACAAACCTCAAACAGTCCTAGAGCTTTAAAGTGTGCAATGAACTGCAGGGACAATCTAGCAAAATCTTAGGCTCGGTGTGCAAGTTTCCCCTCTGGCCCTCCTGAGATGTCATCTATCACATTTCAGCACTGTGGTGGCTCTTCTCCAGGCAGCCAGCTTTAATACCCCAAAGTTCTTCTTTCATAGCAAAAATACCGTGCTTCATAGAGCACTTTAATCACAAAATACTCTGCCTCTTACCTCACTTTTTCCCCCTCACAGACCCATGTAAATTATTTCCCATTTTCTTTTGTTTTTTTGCTGAGAAAGATCAGCCCTGAGCTAACATCTGTGCCAATCTTCCTCTATTTTGTATATGAGATGTTGCCTCAGCAGGGCTTGATGAGCGGTGAGTAGGTCCGCACCTGGGATCCGATCCCATGAAGCCCTGGCCGTGGAAGCGGAGCATGTGAATTTAACCGCTACGCCACCTGGCCGGCCCCTATTTCCCATTTTACATAAAGAAAAAGGAGCTTCAGTGAAGCTAGGTAGTTTGTTCCCAATTACAGATCCAATCAGTGGAGAAGTGGAACTTCAGTTGAGCCTGAGGCGGGTCTGATTCCAAGCCCAACATTCTTACCGCTGGAATTATTCTTTCTCATGTGCCATACACACCAGAAATCTAGCAAAGCTGAGTGGTTTGGTTTCCTACTGGGCGGTTCCAGCTCAAATAGTTTTACCTTATCAGCAAAAAACCGGCAAGTGGATACTTCTATCTCAATGAAGCAGCTAGGAAGGAGAGGGCTGGGCCACGCCTGCGGGGACTGGAATGATTCTTCCCTGAGCTCTGCTTGGGAGTGCCTACAACCAGAACGCAGGAATCCTGCAGAGGCCCGAACCGGGGCAGATACTATCACACCATTTCTAAAATTTTAAACGAGGAAACAAATGTCACAGAGATTTTCCAATCTTTGAGACTGATTTTTCTTTTGTAAGAGGCAGGTTACAGGGGCAAGCTCTCAGGGGGAAGGGCAGTACTCACGGGGACCCATTTGGCTTAAGGACCAAATCAACTGACCAGACCAAGTTCTTTTTTCAGTGCTTCCTTCTGGTGATTCTTTCTGAGTCCCAAGCGCTTGTTCTTCAGGCCCCTGTACTTCTCCTTGCCGCCACCACCCCCCCTGTCTGTTTTCTCCACGTCTTCAGTTCCACTGAGCTCCACAGAGTAAATTTCTGGCGTTTTCTGAAAGAGAAGCAGAGGTGCAATATTAGCCCAAGGCGGGTTTCCCGAGGCGGTGCAGAGCGAGCGTGTCTCCTGGTGGGTCGGAGCCAAGCGAAGGGAGCCCCGACCCTCCTCTCATCCCCTCCACTGGAGAGAGACAGGCGCAGGGCTGTGGGAGGTTCTCTCTCCACTCCCCAGCGCAGCTCCCCAGCCTTGACTTTTCTCTCCCGCCCTCTCCTCCGAGCTGGAGGAAAGGCTGGGTAGGGACAGGCCGGTGGCATCTCCACAGGTGGACCCCTTCCTGGGGGTGGGGAAGTGGTTTCCCCCAGTTCGAGACAAGATCCCTCCCAGGAGCGGCAAGGCCTCCCTAGTACCTTGTTTCCGCAGGACGCGCTGACCGTGTGGCCGTCTCCTGGGTGCGGGTGCCCACTGAACTCGTGCACCTCGGACGGGGCAGGAGGCTTTACCGACCGTAACGCGTCGGTGCACCACCACCCCTCACCCCCGGCCCAGCGCTCCGAACCCGAGCTGGCCCAGGACGCCGGGGGCCCCTTCCCCGCGCGTTTGGACTCGGTTCTCTACCCAGCCAGCCCTTAGCTCCCAGCACGCGCGCTCGGCGGCTGCGAGGGGAGAGGGGCCGGCGGAGGCAGTGCGGAACAGAGGCGGTCCGCACGGCCGGCCGTGGGGGCGCTGGGCTGCACGCACCTGGGCCATGACGCGACCGGAGCGGCCGGCGGGCGGGCGCGGGGTCCGGGCTCGGCGCAGGCCGGAGGTCCCGTCGGCGGAGGAGGAGGAGGCGGCGGCGACAAGAGCCTCGCGGCCGAGCGCAGCCGCTGCCTCCGCGAGGCGGCGCCGCCTTAAGTGCAGCCGCCCGCCCACGTGCCCGCGCAGAGCCGGGTGCCGCCCGACGGCCGGGGGGCGGGGACCCGCGGGCCGGGGCAGGGCGGGGCGGCCGGGCGGGACCGCCGGAGCCCGGCGGGGGCGGGGCGGGGGGCCTTGCGGCCGGCCGGGGGGTCCCTGAGGGAGCCCGGCGGGAGCAGCGTGGGGGACCCTGCGGCCGGCGCCGACAACCAGCGGCTTCCGCCACGCCTTCGTCCGAGCTTTGTGAAAACCCACACCCGCTTTTCTCTTTAAAGTTTAATTTGCTTACCAATAAAGGAATTTGTAAAAATATGTAAGCAGAGGAGGGAATTGCAGTTTCTAGCAGCAACTGCTCTCTAAGGTGTCCTGGCAATAAAAGGCCACTTTATTGCCGGAGAATGGATTTCGATAGGCAAATGTGGGTCTCAGAGTGAATTTGGGAATGACCTAGAGAGCCTCTGAGCAGTAACTGAATTAGTTTGCAGGATCCAGATAAGAATTTGGTGTTTTGAAATAATTTTGGCGGGAGAGGGCGGAAGGGAGAGATGGAGGACACTGTGCAGATCTGCAGGGCGGGGAGGTCGGGACCCCGGGACAAGTTGTCTGGCGGGAGAACTGAGGCTCTGGGCTCGCTGGGTAACAGCCCACCCATCCCCCAGCTGGGATGGAGATCGCCCTCTCCCGGAAAATGTTAAACACAAATCCCTCGGTCTTCCCTTCCCCCTGCCCCTCCTTGTTTCTTCCCTCCTCCCTCCCTCCATCTCCCTCTCTTTTCTTTCTAAAAGGGCAGAATTTGAATTCAGCCCCCCCTGCCCCCACTGTGGAGCAGGGGCAACTCCAATGAGACACTCCTTAACTAAATCGTAAGGGACAGGAAGACTCTGGTGACATCTGGTTTACAGATACACCTCACAGGTTGTCTAGAATTGGAGGGGGCATTAAATTCTAGTTCATTTATTTTTTATTTTTTGTGAGGAAGATCAGCCCTAAGCCAACATCCATGCCAATCTTCCTCCTTTTTTTTTTTTCCCCCAAAGCCCCGGTAGATAGTTGTATGTCATAGTTGCACATCCTTCTAGTTGCTGTATGTGGGACCCAGCCTCAGCATGGCCGGAGACGTGGTGCATCGGTGTGCACCTGGGATCCGAACTCGGGCCACCAGTAGCGGAGTGCGCGTACTTAACCGCTAAGCCACGGGGCCGCCCCTAAATTCCAGTTCAAACTCAAGCAACAGTGGACTTCTGGGGAAGTCTGCGTTCCGTCTTTCCTCTCTCCTTCTCCCCTTGAGAATGCTCTTCAAAGAAAAGATTTGAGGATAGGAGTAAGGAGATACAAAATTTGTATGAACCTGATGTTCCCACTGTTTCCTCGAAATCCAAGAAAAAGGGTTTTGCAGGCCCAAGTGGCTGCTGCTCACCTTGACCTGTTCTAGCCTCTGCTCTACCTTTTCGGACAGGTGTGGAATAGAGAAGCAGGATGCTTAGAGAGATGCCCCTGAACTCAAGTCTAGTTCGGACTTCAAGAGCAAACCCTGATTCATATTGACTTGATTGGGGGGGATAGGAGAGTGGGAGGTGGGGAAGAGGAGTGGGCTAATGAAAAAGGGATGGCATAGGGTTAAAAATTAGTAAATTGTAGCAACTCCCCTTGGAGAAGATTGCTGTTTGTTCTTGTTGGGGTCAAGTTTGAAAAAACATTAGCTACTACCAAACTGGACACAAGAGAACATTGTCAGGTTCTCCAGCACCCCTCTCCTCTGGTCCTGCAGAGTTCCCGGCATCTGCCAGGTGCCCGTCTCAGCCACTGTGGCTGTGGCCCTTGTGGCAGCTTCTGATGCCATCAGGTGTCCTGGAGTGTGACCTCTACCAAAGAGGACAAATGGGGCGACTCCCCCCACAGCCACCCTAACTGCAGAGTTACTGCTTTGCTGTCACTGGTTATCCGGCCCCACAGTCCGGACATCCCATTACTCCTTGAGGAGAATGGCCTCCAGGGATCTGTGAGGCAGGCCCCCGCCAGATGTCACCTAGTGGAACTATGACCTGATTCCCCTCAGAAACGCACACTCACCTCTTTTCAGCCCCAGAGGTTTTCTTTTTTTTTTTTTTTTTTTACTTTTTTGTGAGGACTAGCCCTGAGCTAACACCTGATGCCAATCCTCCCCTTCCCCGCCCCCCCGCCCCCCCCAGGAAGATTGGCCCTGAGCTAACATCCGTGGCCATCTTCCTCTACTTTATATGGGACGCCCAGCCCCAGCCCCAGAGGTTTTCAATCTCCCGTGCTGTTTTGGGTGATGACCTTGAACTCCACCCAATTCTGATGACCTCTCTTGGGTTGGCCATAAAGGCCAGGGTACCACCTGGACACCTCCGCAGCCCGAATATTCTAGGAGCAGCTTCCACTTGAGGCTGGGTTATCCTGTCTTTCTAAAAAGAGGCCTAACCATCCCGAGTCTTTTCTAGGACTGTTCTGATTGACAAATAGAACATATTTGGAATAGGCTATCATAATATCTGTAACTATTCCTAGCTCATTTTAATCAATTAATATACTTAATGTATTTGAAACTGTACTAGACATATGGGGTGGTGGGGAGAAATGGTAATAAAATTGTGTCATTCTCTACACTTGAGTTGGAGAGGCAAAATTAACGAATAAACAATAGTAAATAATGTAAGGCAAAAGAATTTAGCACTAAATGGTATAGGCTCTAAGTGCTTTAAGAATTTAAAGGAAAGGTGGGGGAGATAGCAAGATTTTTATTAGTTAGAATTAGTTATTCAGATTTTTTTTCTGTCCCTTTCCACCCTCCATGAAAGGTGGGAGAGAGGGAGAAAGGGCAGCTGCGTTAGTGTTTGTCAGTGTGTCAGTTCCTTTTGGTGCCCTGAAACGCCCCTCCTGCTGCAGAGTCCTGGGTAAAGGGACGTCCACAGCAGGCTCACGAAGTGTGAGTGTGAGGACTCAAAAGTACAGAGAAGAGGATCAGATGACAGTGGGAAGAGGAGGGTTCACTTCCTGCCTCTAGGGTGGACCTGCCGCTGCTGCCCACTGTCCTCTTCCTCTCCCGGATTCCTCTCCCATGCTTACCGGCAGTCCTCACACCTGTGTCCACTGATCGTGCCAGGCTGTGACTAGGCAGCGTTTCTCCACCAACGAGAGCCGCCTAGAGCTGGAGTCAGAATGAAAAAACAAAAACAAAACAAAACTGCAGCCAAGCACCCTTCTATGCCGTTTCCTCCTTTCTTCCTTTACTGTATATGGCACCCGGAGATCGGCGTATGAACATCCTGCAGAAAGGAAACCCGCTTTCAGAAATGAGCACGACTATGTGAGGGTCCTGCCTGCGGCTGTTGGAGGCTGTGCCCAGAGGGCAGTGGTGCTGTCAGAAGTGGGGAAAGGCCTGCATGGGGCTCAGGTGGCCGCGGCACCACAGGGCATGTTTTCTTCACTGTGGATGTAGCTCCTCACATGTTAGGTTACTACAGTGTTTATTCTCTGTGACTTATTTTGGGTAATAAGATCCTTTTTCAAAAAATTACCATTTTCCTTTTAATAGGTGATTGGAAAAAATCACATTCTGAAGCCTTTCAATTTTTGTTTTTAATCTAGGGTGAAAACAGAGTTTTCCCCTTTGAATCATCTTCACCCTTATCATGGAAGTTATAATATACATACATATGTAACATATATGACATAACATGTACAACGTGAAGGATATTATTCATACAAATATGCTTGGTTAACTTTGCAGGAATTCACCTCTTCTGATGAGTGAGGTGATACCCTCTTGGTCACCAGCTCCCACATTCTTCAGAGTTAGGGCACTAAAAGCAGACACTCCAATATTTATTTACTCCTGAAATATTTATTGGAGGTTTGTGATCTGTGTGTAGCACCATAGCAGCTCTTTCTTCTGAAAGAGCTTTCACCTGGTGGAGGAGATAAACTATATCACCGCAGGTTAGAATATCAACATAGACATGTCAAAGGCCACGCGCAGTCCAGCACTGAGTCCGTGGGCAGACACCAGAGTCCCAGAGGAGCTGAGGAAGGAGTGAGCTCCGTGTGGTGGGATGATGGGTGCTTCTTGAAGGGGGTCAAGTGCAAGTGGAGTTTGCAGGGTGGGTAACCTGAGACAAATAGGGAGGAGGAGGATGGCCCATGCCGTGGGGAAGGTAGGAGGTGGGAAGGAAAATGGTGGTGGTTCAGGGAGAGGACAGGTGGTCCCAGGAAGCAGCGGAGGCCCGGCTGTCAAGGTGGGACTGTGCAGGGCCTGGGCTTCGTCCTCCTGCCCTGGGGAGCCCTGAGGAGGAGAGCAGCATAATGGAAATGACATTTTGGAAAGATGAGAGGTTTTATAGCAAAACCAGAGAGCCCTCCGGACTCCGTGAAGTTGCTGGTCTCGCAGCTGTCCCACATGAGGCTTGATCCCAGTTTCCTATCTTTCAGGGTCCCGTCAGTGAACAGGCTGGAGACGAGGCGGTGTGTTGCTTTCCTTGTATGTGCTTTAGCACCCCAATCCCTGAGCATGTCTAGTCTCTAAGCAACTGTTAATTCAGATATAATTTATCCATTCTCTCAAGAGTCTTTGAAATGAAACCAGGCAAAGGGCAAAAGACAGTCACCCAATCTAAGTTAGAGAAGTTTATAGGACTCTCCTCTCTCCCTGCCCCCAATAAATATATTTTTATCCTGTGTTTCCAGGGTGCACTGAGCTGTTCTAAGAGCTGTGTGGGGGAGAGGATCTATAGAATTAAAGAATGTCATGTGAGACCTGGTCCGTCTCATCTGCAAAGATCTGCTTCAATCTAATAATAGGGATGGGTGTTGTCATTCTTTACGATGATCTAAGTTAATAAAAAAAGTAGTTTGCCCTTTTTCTAGTGATATTAATAAAGCTGTGTTCATCTCCCCCAATTTTCTTGCCTGATCTGTCCCTCGTAAGATGCCAGGTTCAGTGTTTGGGTGTACGAGATGAATGACCTCCTCTTATGGGGTCAGTGTTCCATATTAGCCAGGTGCAGGTGACAATCACTTCATTATCTTGGTCGTCTCCCTCTTTCTCTCTGCTATACTTTAAATAATTATCTGTGATAACCCAACATCTTAAGTTAGCGTGAAGTACGTTAGTCTAACTCTATGAACATATCTATCCTGGGATCAGCACTTCAAAATCATAAAAATTAACCCTGGAAGCAAATAGGGAAAAAGAGAAGGAACACAGCCCAAATTCCTTGTCTCGTTCACACAAGGGGACAAATGAGCTCTCGCTGATCCAAAAGGGTGGCCAAGAGGGGCCCAGGCCACAACCCAGCAAAGAGTTCAGAACATGCTTAGAGACTTCAGGCGTTTTGTATGTAAACTTGAGGAAATAAAAACAAGTAAAGGAGACGAGAAACTCCTTCCAAGGGGCGACTGGGAGAAAATTGGCAGCTGCTTGGCTGCAGATTCTCCTGGGAGGTTCCCCTAAGAGGTGAGTGGGTAGTTGAGGTTCTGAACTTTTATCCACTGTCATGCAGGGGGGTCGGCAAAGGGTCAGACCTGCTCCCAAAGTGCACCTGGGCACTGGGGGAGAAGTGGGAAGGGCAGGAGAAAAATGCTTGGGACATTTACAGGTGCCATCTTTTTGTGGCTGCCAGTGTCCCCTTAGGACATAAAGCCACTGGCTGCTGAAGCACAATGCGTGTTAATTAACATGCGACCTGCATGATTACAGGCCGGGAAAAACCAGAGTCAGAAACACAGGACAAGCTGCATTCAGTTAATTGACAGATGCAATAGAGTAGGGCCTAACTGTCTCCAGCCATAGGGAGAGGAAGTTAAAAGGGTCTCAGTGGGGCTGGTTATCGTCTCAGTGTCCTGGCTCCACTGTCCGTGGTGTCCAGCATCCACGTTTGAGCCCTCTTAGACTCTGCGCTGACCTTTCTCCTCATCTTAGTCTCTTTTTCCTCCCTTTTAGCGTTGCCAGATAAAACACAGGGCTCCCGTTAGAGTTTCATTTCAGATAAACAACAAATAATTTTTTAGTATGTCTCAAATATTGCATGGGACGTACTTATACTAAAAAATTATTCACTGTTTAGCTGAAATGCAAATTTAACTGGATATTTTTATTTGCCAGCTCTGGCAACCCTGCTTCCTCTAGATGCCTTGGGGGTCAGTCCTTTACTGCAGGAGTCACATTATTGGATCTGAGAAGAGCTGTGGGAATTCAATGACTTCTCAAAACCAATTTTCAGTTTTAGAGGTGACCAGCAGAGGGAGCACATTCTACAAGGACATGCAGGCTCAGGATACCTAGATGAGATAGATTATCACCTCAGTGCCTCAAGATGTGATTCAGGCACCGAGAATTTGTAGAGCACCGCAGACTTTGCAGCTGTGTGCCAAATGCTTCATTCCTGACTGAGCAGTGGACAACTTGGGTAAAAGACAAACCCAAAACAAACAAACCAGAGAAAAAGCCCACTGGTAAAAGAAAAGAAACAACAACAAAAAAACTCCCGTGATAATCAGCACAAAAAAGCAACAAACTACAAGGTTATAAGAAAAAACAAATTGTGAATGTTTCCCTACTCCCGGGGCTGCACGGGATTTGGAAACATCATGTTTAGCCTTTCAGGACCTGCTTCTCTGTGAGGCATCCTTTGAGTGACAGCCCACCCCACACTCCACCTTCTCCAAAGGGCTGAAGTATTCATAGTCTGGCCGACAGTCTCCTGATTGTGTCATTTCAGGAGCAAGGACATATGTTCTTTGATGCCATGTCTTATACTTTCTTTAGGTCTCTCAAAGACATGGCTATAGTGACTGGCACCTAGTAGGTGCCTCCACGTCTCAATTCTCTTGGAGAAAGGAAAGAACATTTTTATTTATATTTTATTTTTATTTTTTGTGAGGAAGATCAGCCCTGAGCTAACATTCGTGCTAATCCTCCTCTCTTTTTGCTGAGGAAGACCAGCTCTGAGCTAACATGTATTGCCAATCCTCCTCCTTTTTTTCCCCCAAAGCCCCAGTAGATAGTTGTATGTCGTAGTTGCACATCCTTCTAGTTGCTGTATGTGGGATGCAGCCTCAGCATGGCTGGAGAAGCGGTGCGTTGGTGCACGCCTGGGATCTGAACCCGGGCCGCCAGTAGCGGAGCGTGTGCACTTAAACGCTAAGCCACAGGGCCGGCCCAAAGAACATTTTTAAAATATCATTTTAAAAGGAGATCTCACAATCTCCTTTCATCACCCTTTATTTTAGTGATTGACTCTTGCAACTGGGAAAGTTCCTTATAAGCTACCGAAAAACTCATGTTGCAGCTGGAGTTAATTTCTAGATGTGAGTGGGTCCTGATGAGATAGAAAAAAAATGGGTTTAAATTTTTTGTGAAACCTAAAACATAAAAGCACATATTTCTTTCCAGCTTGAGAGAGAGACAATAATTTCTTCATAAATAATGCTGAGTCGAGAACCTGTAGACCTGCATTCTAGTCCTGGCTTTATTGTTTGCCGACCGTATTTGTTGGGGCAAGACATTAAATATTCCTGTGGCCTCAGACAGTGTCAGAGCTGAGTAGATCAATGGTTTCCAAACCTGGCTAATTGCAGAATCTGGGAATTTTAAAAATGCCCTGGAACCCACACCCAAATAAGACTGGGATAAGCTCTGGAAGTTTATGTTTATAAACCTTCTCAGGTGATTCTTATGAACCAGTGGGCTTGAGACTCATTGGACTGGACCATTGGTTCTCACCTGTGCATACTGATGCCTGGACCACCAGAGAGTCACTTCAGTGGTCTGGTGTGAGCTGAGGTTGAACTGTCCCCCAAGATGGTTCTAATGTGCGGCAAGGTCAAGGGCCCTGGACTAGATGATTTTAAGATCCTTCTGCCTCTAACACTTTATGATCTGAGAACCTTTTCTCTACCTTCATAAGTACTCATGTGGTAGTTTTATTGCATTTAGTTGCAATGGTGCTGGGCTCTTGTAGCTCAAATCTATGGACTGAAGGGTGTGGGAGATCATAATTGGCCACCCCAAAATGTGTCTCTTTGGTTAAGGACAAAAGACTCTGAAAGAAGCTTTGAGCTTCCCCCTAACTGCCTAAAAGAATTTAAGGTAGAAGGCCTGTACCCAGGACAGGCCATCACCATAGATAACTCCGTGTATCAGTAGACTGGGAGGGTCCTTGCTAAGCCCATTCTTATCAACATTCTGTCTACCAAACATTTGCTTTTCCATCTCCATGTGAATTGCCTTCCTCCCCTTTGAAGACCCAAACCACTACCCCCAACATCCTCCTTTGCCTTTGGCTGAAGACGGTATTTAAGGCAGCAGGCTTCAGCCATTCTGGCAAGTTACTCAGTTTTCCTGGGTTTCTCCCATGTGTACATGTTAATAAAGTTTGTTTTATTTTCTCCTGTTACTCTGTCTCGTGTCAATTTAGTTCTTAGACCAGCCAGAAGGACCTAGAGGGTAGAGGAATTGTCTTCCTACCCTACAAGGGCAAATGCTTCAGAGTTACCCCCTGACGAAGGACCACTCTGTTCAGAGAAAGAAGGGGATGTGAGGTGTGGGCAAGTCAGCACAAGCCAGTTATGCGATGAGGGAGACTTGAAGTACACATTCAGCAGCAGCAAGGTGAGCACCCTAGTCATGTGCTGGCTTCTGGTTATGTGTAGGTACTATTGACATTTGTATGGAGCTTTTTATACAGGGGGATGTAGAATCATTCTGCAAACAACATATTGAACTGTGATGACCTCAAAGTAACTAGATTTCAAATTAGTTCTATATTTTTAAATGTAACTTATGTGTGTATGATTTTACACAAGGGCAGAGGAACACATTGCAAGTATGACAGGGCTTCCAGCTTGAGCCTAAATTATGTCCAACATTAGGACCTGCCTGGGCATGTCTGGTTAACTGGTAGGGCAGACCAAAAGGGAGGAGGTCGGGTGAGGTGCCTCCTTGCGGGGAGGTAGGAGTGAGGTATGCAAAGATTGGTCCAGTACCAAAACCTAGTCATTGGAAGGACAGTGCAGCGTGTTTTCATTTTGATTTATCTCATGGCCCAGCTCATGGATGCATCTCTGGCCCGTGGAAGAGAGATGACTGATAGTAAAAGCTCAGAAGTCTGTTTCACAGATCTCCATGAATGCTGAGGTTTTGGCATCGACGTTGCCTGCAGGCTCTGTGCATCAACAGTGGCTATGCCTCATGGAAGACTGAGGTTCAACGGGAAGTTGCAGGAAGTGGTAACAAACTTTGGAGTCCGGTGGATGGGCAGTTAGTTGGCAGCAGTGGAATGTGACCAGAGCTGGAGCAGAGGAAGGGGAAGAGGGAGAACTTGACCTCTCCTGGCATTCCAGGGCTGCAGGAGGACCTCTGTAGCTGCTGGGGTACTGAATTAGCAGAAGGGAATGAGGATCAACAGAACAAAGCTTACCTCAGTGTAGTCAGTTTCCAATTCCCGTCTAGGATCTGAGCGCCTGTGGTCTCTTCAGGAGATTTTCCAGTTCAGTGCAGCAAAAGCCAAGCGTTGTTGATTGTTTTCTACTCCTCTGTGCTAAGTTATTTGGTCTTTATGCTATTATAAAGAGTGTGTAAGAGCTGGTTCATCTGCAGTGAGAACGGTATTGCTCCTGTGGTGAGTGAGTGACTAGCAGTCCTGCTAGTCTAGGCAATTACAGGTTGTTTGGATCTATGGTACTAACCGCCTCTTCTCACGGAGTGCCTTTGGAAGCTCAGGAGCACTTACGTGGTGGCTTAAAGACATCTTTCTTTTCCTTCTTTCACTCCCTACATGGCCGGGGAAGACTAGCTGGGGTTGGGTTTGGACTGGAGGAGCCAGCCTCTGGGCTGTGCCCTGGGGCCTCCACCTTTCAAAGGGGCTGGGCCTGGCCCTGCTTGGGAACCAGATCCTTTGCCCGGAGTTTTCATCAGTTCCACTTCGGCAAGTGATGAAAGGCATGCCACAAAGAATCGAAAAAGCTGGTCTCAATTTAATCACTCTGTCTTACTTCTTTTTATTTTTTTATTTTTATTTTTTTATTTAATTTTTTGTTTATTGCAGTAACATTGGTTTATAACATTGTATAAATTTCAGGTGTACATCATTATACTTCTATTTCTGCATAGATTACATCATGTTCACCACCCAAATACTAATTACAACCCATCACCACACACATGTGCCGAATTATCCCTTTCACTTTCCTCCCTTCCCCCTTCCCCTCTGGTAACCACCAATCCAATCTCTATCTCTATGTGTTTGTTTATTTTTGTTATTATCTACTACTTAATGAAGGAAATCATACAGTATTTGACCTTCTCCCTCTGACTTATTTCACTTTGCATAATACCCTCAATGTCCATCCGTGTTGTCACAAATGGCTGGATTTCATCGTTTCTTACGGCTGAGTAGTATTCCATTGTGTATATATACCACATCTTCTTTATCCATTCGTCCCTTGATGCTCACTTAGGTTGCTTCCAAGTCTTGGCTATCGTGAATAGCGCTGCAATGAACACAGGGGTGCATGTATCTCTACTCATTGGTGTTTTCAAGATCTTTGGATAAATACCCAGCAGTGGAATAGCTGGATCATATGGTAGATCTATCCTTGATTTTTTGGGGAATCTCCATATCGCCTTCCATAGTGGCTGCACCAGTTTGCACTCCCACCAGCAGTGTATGAGAGTTCCCTTCTCTCCACATCCTCTGCAACACTTGTTGTTTCCTGTCTTGTTAACTATAGCCATTCTGACGGGCGTGAGGTGATATCTCATTGTAGTTTTAATTTGCATTTCCCTGATAGTTAATGATTTTGAATATCTTTTCATGTGCCTGTTGGCCATCTGTATATCTTCTTTGGAGAAATGTCTGTTCAGGTCTTTTGCCCATTTTTTAATTGGGTTGTTAGTTTTTTTGTTGTTGAGATGCATGAGTTCTTTATATATTTTGGAGATTAAGCCCTTATCAGATGTATGGTTTGCAAATATCTTTTCCCAATTGTTAGGTTGTCTTTTCATTTTGTTGATGGTTTCCTTTGCTGTGCAGAAGCTTTTTAGTTTGATGTAGTCCCATTTGTTTATTTTGTCTATTGTTTCTCTTGCCCGGTCAGACATGGTGCTTGAAAATATGTTGCAAAGACCGATGTCAAAGAGCGTACAGGTCTTACATTCAAGTTTTTAATCCATTTGGAGTTAATTTTTGTGTATGGTGTAAGGTAATGGTCTACTTTCATTTTTTTGCATGTGGCTATCCTGTTTTCCTAACACCATTTGTTGAAGAGACTTTCTTTTCTCCATTGTATGTTCTTGGCTACTTTGTCAAAGATTAGCTGTCCATAGATGTGTGGGTTTATTTCTGGGCTTTTGATTCTATTCCATTGGTCTGTGTGTCTGTTTTTGTGCCAGTACCATGCTGTTTTGGTTACTATAGCTTTGTAGTATATTTTGAAATCAGGGAGTGTGATACCTCCAGCTTTGTTCTTTTTTCTCAGGATTCCTTTAGCTATTTGGGGTCTTTTGTTGTTCCATATAAATTTTAGGATTCTTTGCTCTATTTCTGTGAAAAATGTTGTTGGAACTTTGATAGGGATTGCATTGAATCTATAGATGGCTTTAGGAAGTATGGACATCTTAACTATGTTAATTCTTCCTATCCAAGAGCATGGAATATCTTTCCATTTCTTTGTGTCTTCTTCAATTTCTTTCAGCAATGTTTTATAGTTTTCCGGGTACAGCTCTTTCACCTCTTTGGTTAAGTTTATTCCTAGGTATTTTATTCTTTTTGTTGCAATTGTAAATGGGATGGTATTCTTAATTTCTCTTTCTGCTACTTCGTTGTTAGTGTATAGAAATGCAACTGATTTTTGTATGTTGATTTTGTATCCTGCAACTTTACCATATTCGTTTATTACTTCTAAAAGTTTTCTGGTGGATTCTTTAGGGTTTTCTATATATAAAATCATGTCATCTGCAAATAGTGACAGTTTCACTTCTTCGTTTCCAATTTGGATCCCTTTTATTTCTTTTTCTTGCCTGATTGCTCTGGCTAGGACTTCCAGTACTATGTTAAATAGGAGTGGTGACAGTGGGCATCCTTGTCTGGTTCCTGTTCTTAGAGGGATAGCTTTCAGTTTTTCACCATTGAGGATGATATTAGCTGTGGGTTTCTCATATATGGTCGTTATTATGTTGAGGTACTTTCCTTCTATCCCCATTTTATTCAGAGTTTTTATCATAAATGGATGCTGTATCTTGTCATGTGCTTTCTCTGCATCTATCGAGATGATCATGTGATTTTTATTCTTCATTTTATTAATGTGGTGTATCACGTTGATTGATTTGCGAATGTTAAACCATCCCTGCATGCCTGGAACAAATCCCACTTGATCATGGTGTATAATCTTTTTAACGTATTGTTGTATGCAATTTGCTAGTATTTTGTTGAGGATTTTTGCATCGATGTTCATCAATGATATTGGCCTGTAGTTTTCTTTTTTTGTGTCTTCCTTGTCCGGTTTTGGTATCAGGGTAATGTCAGCTTCGTAGAATGAGTTAGGGAGCTTCCCCCCCTCCTCAATTTTTTGGAAGAGTTTGAGAAGGATAGGTATTAAGTCTTCTTTGAATGTTTGGTAGAATTCACCAGGGAAGCTGTCTGGTCCTGGACTTTTATTTTTGGGGAGGTTTGTGATTACTGTTTTGATCTCCTTACTAGTGATTGGTCTATTCAAATTCTCTACTTCTTCTTGATCCAGTTTTGGAAGGTTGTATGATTCTAATAATTTATCCATTTCTTCCAGATTGTCGAATTTGTTGGCATATAGCTTTTCATAGTATTCTCTTATAATCTTTTGTATTTCTGAGGTGTCTGTTGTAATTTCTCCTCTTTCGTTTCTGATTCTACTTATTTGTGCCTTCTCTCTTTTTTTCTTGGTGAGTCTAGCTAAAGGTTTGTCAATTTTGTTTATGTTTTCAAAGAACCAGCTCTTGGCTTTATTAATTTTTTCTATTGTTTTTTAGTCTCTATTTCATTTATTTCTGCTCTGATTTTTATTATTTCCCTTCTTCTACTGAATTTGGGCTTTGTTTGGTCTTCTTTTTCCACTTCCTTTAGATGCATTGTTAGATTGTTTATTTGAGATTTTTCTTGTTATGTTGAGATAGGCCTGTATTGCTATTAACTTCCCTCTTAGAACCGCTTTTGCTGTATCCCATAAATTCTGGTATGTCGTATTTTCATTTTCATTTGTCTCCAGGTATTTTTTGATTTCTTCTTTGATTTCTTCATTGACCCAGTCGTTGTTCAGTAGCATTTTGTTTAATCTCCACGTATTTGTGGCTTTTCTGATTTTCTTCCTATAGTTTATTTCTAGTTTCATACCGTTGTGGTCAGAAAAGATGCTTGGTATTATTTCAGTCTTCTTAAATTTATGGAGACTTGTTTTGTGGCCTAGTATGTGATCAATCCTGGAGAATGTTCCATGTGCATTTGAAAAGAATGTGTATTCTTTGGTTTTTGGATGGAATGTTCTGTATATATCTACTAGGTCCATCTGTTCTAGTGTGTCATTTAAGGCCAATGTTTCCTTATTGATCTTCTGTTTGGATGATCTATCTGTTGGTGTAAGTGAAGTGTTAAAGTCCCCTACTATTATTGTGTTACTGTCTATTTATCTTTTTATGTCTGTTAATAATTGCTTTATATATTTAGGTGCTTCTACGTTGGGTGCATAGATATTTACAAGTATTATGTCCTCTTGTTGGATTGTTCCCTTGATCACTAGGTAGTGACCTTCTTTGTCTCTTGTTACAGTTTTTGTTTTAACGTCTATTTTTTCTGATATGAGTATTGCTACCCCAGCTTTCTCTTCATTGCCATTTGCATGGAGTTTCTTTTTCCATCCCTTCACTTTCAGTTTGTGCGTGTCTTTAGGTCTGAAGTGTGTCTCTTGTATGCAGCATATATATGCGTCCTGTTGTTGTATCCAATCAGCCACCCCATGCCTTTTAATTGGAGCATTTAGTCCATTGATGTTTAAAGTATCTATTGATAAGTATGTACTTATTGCCATTTTTTAACTTTTTTTCTCAGTGTTTTGGTAGTTCTTCTCTGTTCCTTTCTTCTCTTGCTCTCTTCCCTTGTGGTTTGTTGGCTTTCTTTAGTATTATGTTTGGGTTCCTTTCTCTTATTTTTGTGTATTTATTATAGGTTTCTGGTTTGTGATTACCATGGGGTTCATATACAGTAACCTATATATATAGCAATCTATATTAAGTTGGTTGTCTCTTTAGTTTGACCTCTGTCTGAAAGCTCCACACTTTAACTCCCCTCTTCCCACATTTTATGTTTTTGATATCGTTTCTAACCTCATTTTTTTTGCATTTGTATCCATTACCCTCTTATAATGGAAATCGATAATTGTTCCTATTTATGGTCTTTTCTTTTCCCCTTAAATCAGTCCCTTTAGCATTTATTGTAGTACAGGTTTCTTGATGACAAACTCCTTTAATTTTTGCTTGTCTGGGACACTTTTTATCTCTCCTTCCATTTTGAATGATAACCTTGCTGGGTAGAGTATTCTTGGTTGTAGGTTTTTTCCTTGTAGCACTTTAAATATATCGTGCCATTCTCTTCTAGCCTGTAATGTTTCTGCTGAGAAGTCAGCTCATAGCCTTATGGGGTTTCCTTTGTATGTAACGAGTCTTTCTCTTTCAGCTTTTTAGATTCTCTCTTTATCTTTAATTCTGGACATTTTAATTATGATGTGTTTTGTTGTGGGCCTCTTTCGGTTTATCTTGTTTGGTGCTCTCTGTGCTTCCTGTACCTGGATGTCTGTTTCCTTCCTTAGGTTAGGGAAGTTTTCAAATATTATTTCTTCAAATATATTCTCTGCCCCTTTGTCTCACTCTTCTCCTTCTGGGACACCTATAACACGGATGTTAGTGCACTTGATGATGTCCCAGAGGTCTCTTAGACTTTCTTCACTCTTTTTAATTCTTCCTTCTTTTATCTGTTAAGCTTGGGTGATTTGTTCTAGTCTTTCGTCCAGCTCACAGATCCGTTCTTCTGTATCCTCTACTTTGCTTTTGAGTCCCTCTAGTGAATTTTTCATTTCCAGTATTGTATCCTTCATTCTGATCAGTTCTTTTTTATATCTTCCATTTCTTTATTGATGTTCTCACTGAGTTTATCCATTCTTCTCCCCAAACCAGTGAACATCTTTAACCCTCTTTGTTTGAACTCTCTGTCAGGTAGGTTGCTCATTTCTGTTTCACTTAGTTCCTTTTCTGGGGTTTTGTCCTGTTCCCTTACTTGGAACGTATTCCTTTACCTCCTCATTTTGCCTCTTTCCCTGTGCTTGTGTCTATGTGTTAGGTAGGTCAGCTACATCTCCTGCTCTTAGAGAGTTGACCTTTTATAAGCGATGTTTTATGAGGCCTGGCAGTGTGCTTCCCTGAGTTCTGAATGTTCTAGGAGTGACCCCTATGTGGGTTACATGTGTCGTGTCGTGGCATGGTTGCTCTTCCTGTAGGTGCTCAGGGAGGCTGAGCTATGCCCCTGGTCAGCTGTTGTAATGCTCAGCTGCTTGTAGTTGTTGTGGCCCCTTCAGTCTCTTTATCAGGTTTGGGGATCCCCAGCACAGTTGGCTGCAAGTTCTAATAGCACATTCCTATTGCAGTATTTCTGTAAAGTGAGTAGGCCCCCAGTGTGGCAGGTTGTTAGGCTCAGGGCCTTACAATTGCTATAAGCCTCCCACCTTTAGGTCTCTTGTCAGCTCTCTGAGGATTACAGCTGGGTGGAGCAGGCCTCAGGCATGGGAGCACCCAATTGTTTCAGGCTTTGGAAGGTAGGGCTGATCCCCTATGTGGCTTTTTGAGAAGCACAAGTCTTCTGCAGCTGGCAAGCCCTACTGCCCACAGGTCCACACACACAGTCAACACAGTCCTGTGCCATCCACATACCCCAACCTCCTGAAGTGGACCGAGTTTCTCCAAGGTAGGTGCCCCACACACTCCACCAGTGCCCCACACTCTCCACCAGCTCCTTACACATGCCCTGCCCCACAGAGAGGTGGACCCAGTCACTAAGCTGCAGAGAATCCAGTCACCAAACTATGCAGGCCCACAAGTTGCCTGTGGGCTTGTTGTTGGGTGGGGCCAGTCCCTAGAGTGGGCTGCCCTCCCTGGTTGAGCTGGATTAAATCGGTGTCCTAGTGGGGCAAACCCTGGACTAGCAGGACCCAGAGAGAACTCCAATGGCGTCTGCCAGTGTCTGTGTCAGCACGCCCACACCAGGCCACTACAATGGCTGCCGCCAATGTCCCAGTCCTGGGAGAAGTCTCACCTCTCACTGAGATGCACACAGGGCCTATCAGGTGAGTCTCTTTTCACCAACGGACTGTGCACCTTTCTTTCTGGTGATTTTAGGTTGCTTTCTGCAACGGGTGAGTTTCTGCGTGGGCCCTTTAAGTTTCTTTGTCAACCAGCTTTTCTGGGGGTACTCCCCAATGTTTTAGTAGCAAGCAAAGTCAGATATTATGCCAGTTGTCTCGATTGTGCTGGGTCCATAAAATGCCTACAGCGGGAGCGCTCCCTGGCTCAGGACCCCGCGCCTCCAGGGAGGGCTGCGTTCCTTTGGGCTGCTCCCGGGCGGCCGTGAAGTTGGCGGCTTGTGAAGGTGGGTTTTTTGCTCTCCAGTAGGGAGTTTCTGTCCCTTCCACCTCAATTAGGATTGTCGTTTGTTGCAGGAGTTCCTCTTATCCAGTTTTCAGCTCTGTCTCAGGGGTAATTTTTCCAAGAGTAGTTGTAAATTGGCTGTCTGTGGGAGGAGATGAGTTCAGAGTCTGCCTATGCTGCCAACTTGACTTCTCCTGTCGAGCCAATGGTATTTAGAAGTGTGCTTTCCAATCTCTAGATACATGTGTTTTTTAAAACCGTCTTTCTTATTGATTTCTAATTTAAAGATATTATGATCTGACATCATGGTTTGTGGAGTATCAATTTTTTGAACTAGGTGGAGACTTCCTCTGTGACCTAATACATAATCAGTTTTTCTAAAATGTTTCTTGTATGCTTGAAAAGAATGCATATTCCCAATGTTGGGGTGTAGGTTTCTACATATATTATTAGATTAGGCCAGTGACTCCCAGATTTTCTCTATTCGCAGCACCCTTAGTGTTTCAGTAATTGTTTTGTAGCACTTCTAGACCAAAAGAAATGCCTAATAGTTCTGTTTAAGTAGTTAGATCCAAATGACTTGGTAAGTATTTTTGTTCAAACAACTTGTAGCTGTTTGAAAAAATAATACATATAATTGAAAGAAAAAAAATTTTACCTTCTTAAATAACTACGATTGTTTATGAATGGGATGTGTGTGCCTGTTGGGCACTGTACAACTTCTCAGACCATGAAAGCAGGGTGGATGCTGCTCCTACCCTCATGTCCCATGCCATCTTGATTTTCCCATGATAACTGCTTTTTATTATGACAACTGCCAAAACCCCAGCTTCACAAAGATGTGAAGTCACAGAAAGAATGTAGTGTGAATTAATTTTGAAACTGTGAGCTCTCTCAAGCTTGTAACTTCTACAATGTCTGACCAGATGTTGAGTCTAGCTGTTTTCCTTGAAACTTGAAATCTCCTATAGTGTCCTCATGACCTCTCTTCAGCAACCTGGGATGCCTCCATGTAGAGTTTGGAAACCATGGGATTAGGCTCATTAATTGTGTTGTTCAATCATTCTATCATTTTATTAATTTTTTACATGTTTGATCTTTCAGTTTCTGATTTAGAAGTGTCTTAAAAATCTCCCATTACAATTGTGGCTTTGTTAATTTCTTCTTGTAACTTATGTGATTTATGCCAGGTTTTGCTTTATGGAGTAGAAGCTCTGTAATTGGCCACGTTGTTACATCTTCCTGATGGATTTTTCCCTCTTATCATTAGGTAGGGTCCTTCTATCTTTATTAATAATTTTTTGCCTTATATTTTATTTTTCTGGTATTAATATAGTGGCACACATTTTCTTTTGGTTAGTATTCATCTGGTATATCTCTTTCCATCAATTTATTTTCAATCTTTCTATGTCAGTTTCTTTTAAGTTTTGCCTCTTGTAAGTAATATATAGGTGGGTTTAAAAAACAACATAAACTGATAGTTTCCATTTTTCATAGGTGAATTTAGTCTATTTAAACTTATTTTGGTTACTTACTTCTACTTTCTTATTTTGATACCGCCCCCCATCCTTTATCAGCTGAGACTCAGACACTCAGGAATTGTGCCGATGGAGACCCACCTTTCCCGAGAAATAGGCAATGAGAAGGAAGAAGTAGGATGGTGGCTTTTTTCCACCCAGCCTCTGGGTCAATGGCCTTTTCTGGCTAGAGGTTGGGCGCCTAGGAGGGGCCTCTCTCGACAGGCATCTTTATAGTATTCAATTCGGACCATAGTTGTCTGGAATCAGATATATTTGCCCAAGGGGTAGTTGGATATAGCAAAAAGAACACTGGAGAAGAAACTAGAGAACCTGTGTTCTTCTATCAATCTTGGTTCCTCATGGAATAACACCCAGCTTGCCTAGTTCATAGTGTTGCTGTGAGGATCATATGAGATAGTGAGTGATGAAATGCTTCATATTCCATTACGAGCCTTTACCTAATGGGTTGATTCTTGGTCCTCAAGTCTGACTACCCTGCCCATTTATCCTCCAGCCCTTGGTTTCTCCTCCTGCTTTTCCTCTTTGATTATTACTGTTCCTTTTAGGATAGAGTCTCCTGCAGAACGTAAAAGGGACCAGAAAGTGAAGGGGCAGCACAAATCTGTTCTCTTTGCTGTGCTGGAATAACTCTGGGAACAGGCTGCCCAGGGGAAGGAGGAAATGGAGAGTATTTATAAAAGTTGCTTGAATTTTCTTAGAGTTCAATCACTTTATGGTTTCACTGAGCAACTCTACATGGAGTGTTCAGAGTCAGCTGTGTTACACATGGTCTTCTTGTTGGTTGAAAGAGGGGAAGGAGTTAACTGCACTTTCGGGGTTACTGCATGGCTATTACTTCCACAGGTAGACTGGTCAGATGTTCTGGAGCCAGGAAAATGTGTCAGCTTTGGAGACTCATGTCCTTGGACAGAAAAATCTAAAACATTTACTGAGTTGTTAGTACCCATGTGGGGTGGTTTGGGAAGGATCTAGCAAGTCCCCATATCTCTCCAATGGGCCTGAAATCCCACCATGATAGTTTCCTCCTTATGAATCTTGAAGGCTTCTTGATTTCTAAGAGGCTCAGTTAAAACATACACATCATTCAGCATTCATCGGCTGGTCATTTTAGGGCTATGTCAGTCAGCTGAAGGCCAGGCCACGACAGGAATAATGAAGGGTTGTCGGTGGGGGTACAGAAGTGGGGAGAATGGGCAAGATAAACCTTGCTTACTTCACAATTTTGTTGAAGGCTGGTCCTGGTCTTAGTTTTTATCATGTAAGGTGCTTCCCACTCTGTCAACACCAAACAGCACCGAGACGCACGAGAGTGAGAATGAGTGCAGGAGCAAGCCTGCTTTCATCTCAGAGACTTTTAGTGGCCTGGCAGGCCTGACACTTATCCATAAGGGGCCTGCCCTGATGTTTGCTTTTGACAGGGCAAGACTTGGGAACGCCACAGCGCTGCCCATGCAGATGTGAATAGTGGCAGGGGAGACTTTTCTTCATAGCAGACAGCAAATGTCTTTGGAGATGTACAGGGTGATAGGCTTGATTCTAGACCTTTTCCAAAGTCCCATCTGGTGTGACTGTTGATTTAGATACTGACACAGGCCCCTCCGGTGTTTCAGGAAGATAGTGTTCACTGGTGAATGCTAAGACCAATTCAGGACCTCCAGCTCACGCCTTTTTCATTGACATAGTCATTGGGGTCCCACCTGGTCCAATAGTGGCCTCTGTCAGGGTCTGACTCACAGTGTGGAGGGGCGGGTTTTGGACAACTAGTCCCCTTGAAAGATGCCCCTTATGTCTGTTCAGTGACAGAAGGTGTAACACCACAGGTGTGATGATCCTGGCACCACTGCCAGTTTCCGTGAACCTTGGCCCCACATCACTCTGGCTGAAGAAAGCTGTTGCACTGGTTTGAAGAGGCAATTCCAGAATAGTTAGCAAAATTCTACACTGAGGTATATTCATTGAGGAGAAAGTGGGTGAATGGTCTTGGGATGCACATTAAATCCACCAACCACAGAAAGGCCAGTTGATCTGAATCCCACTCCATCCAGTCTCACGGGCCAGTGGCAACAGGGAAGCTGGAGAATCTCAGGGCTTTTACTTGGATCTTTAGCTTTCTTTTCATTTCTCTATAAGATACATTTGTTTGTTTCTATTTTTTTTCAATTTAAGCATTTTCTTTTTTATATTTTCTTGCTTTCCATTTTCAATCCCCTAATTTCACTTTCCATTGTTTCTTTTCTTTACACGTGAGGGACATTTACTGATTATGTGTGTTCTAAAAGCCACCTGTCAACATGCTTGAAATTAACATGTGCTTTAGGTAGGGAAACTTCTATCTGGATTGATCCATCAATGCATGCTTATTGTACTGAAACTCCTGCCAGAAGATACTAGTTAGAATCTAGATGTGACGATATGACACTCCCCTGCACACTCTGGATTTGTAAAATAAGTATTAAACTCTTTCTTTACTAGAGTTTGCTATGTTTTGAAAGATTTATGGTCTTGTTTCTCAGTGGAAGAAATGGAAAATTCTGTAGTCTACCAAAGGCTTCCCAGAGAGGCTGGCAATGGAGCTCTTAGATAGCAAGGCCTCAACTCCAGTATTTAAAATTTTGCAGCTTTAGAAAGGGAGGGATCCTATAGAAATCATTTCATTGAGAATATATGTGTTTAGTCTATCAATTGATCAATAATCAAATAAGAAATGTTTGTTGAGCGCCCAGTATATATGCGAGGCCCACGGTAGATAGTTTGCAGGTTACTAGAGACATCTAGGCAATCCTTAGCTATATTAATAGTGCAGGTTAAGTGTGTGACGGGGTAGACCCAAAAGTATAAAGGCCATAATACAGGAGAAGATGATTTTTTCTTACTTAGTGCTGCTGGGTGGATGTGCAGATTGGCATGGGCCCCTCCTCTAGGAAGCTACTGCAGGTTGAAGGCAGACAGGGGTATACTTTTATCTCGAGTGTGTGGCTTCCAACGTTACCTTGCAGACCATCTGCATTCTAGCCAGCTGAAAAGGAAGGGAGCACTGAAGTGCAGGTGTGGGAGCTTTTTATGGGCCAGGCCCAGAAGTGGAACATGCAACTTCCATTTATGTTCATTGGCTAGAGTTTGGTTACATGGCCACATGTGGCAGCAATAGAGGAAATGAGTTCCAGCTGTGTACCCAGGGAGGCAAAAACAAGAATTCTGGCTGATGGCTGGCATGGGTCCTGCCCCAGTTAAAGAATGGATTGTGTTTCTAAAGTGAAACTATGGATGATTTAAATGAGCTTCTTTACATTTTCCTGTATTTTTCATAGTGTATTATTACGTGTTACTTTTATAATCAGAAAAAAGCAATACATCTCATTTAAAAAAATCTAATCCAGGTGTTTGGAACTTAGAACATTATTTTTTTCTATAGAAACAGTTAAAATTGCTGTTTGTGGCCCTGTGGCTTAGCAGTTAAGTGCGTGTGGTCTGCTACTGGCGGCCCGGGTTCAGATCTCGGGCGCACACCGACGCCCTGCTTATCCAGCCATGCTGAGGCCACGTCCCACATACAGCAACTAGAAGGATGTACAACTATGACATACAACTATCTACTGGGGCTTTGGGGAAAAAGAAAAAAACACACACCAAAATTGCTGTTTGGATTCCCAGGCCAGGTTATAATAGCCTATATAAACCACAAAGTAGTTGAAAATATAAGGCTAACCTAACTAATTACTAACTCTGCCATGTTTCTCAAAGTGATTTATGTTTATGAAGTAAGCCTGAAATCTGAGCCTTAGGAGAAGGAGGATGAGTTAGGAGAGAGGAAGTAAGTGATAGAAGGAGAAGTGGGAGGAGGATCTGCCCCTTCCAGAGGTGGTTGAAGGAAAGATGTGGAATAGGGGCTTCCCACTACTCTCCATCTTGTGCTCTTCCTCTCTCCTCTCATGGCAGCTGGCACCTTGCCCAGGCGTGCCCACTTCTAAAGTTAACCCTGCTCCAAACCTACCTCTTTATTTTCTCTCATCAAAGTGCCTTGTCTCTCACTGACCTCATTTAGTGATTGTGAGGAAAACCTTATCTGAATTAATTTAGTGAGAGAGAACACAACCACTTAGATTTCTCAGAATTTTTAAGAAGAAAATTCATGAAGCCAAATGCCTCTGTCATTGGTAGAGTTTTGGGCAGAGTGACCTAGTCAAGATTCTCAGATAATATTGGGGTGGATACTTTTGGTCAGAGGCCCCAGTTCAGGCTTACTTTGGAAGTCTTTCTCCTGAACAATTTCTCACGGCTCTCTCTGCCTTTTATGGTGTCTTGCTGCATCCCCTTCTTAAAGTCTCAAGTTTATCACAACATATTCCTGTGTGCCCCTACACTTCCTAGTCTCTTTTCCAGTTATGTTGGGGCCATGTGACAAGTAGTGGCTATTGGGCTATGAGTGGAAATGTTGTGGGTCACTTTTGGGTAGAGGTAGTTAAGAGCAAGTGCGAGTCTTCAACACACTCTTTCTTTGGTCTGGGTGGCTACAAGTGAAGACCTCAGGACGGCAGAGGTGCTAAAGGAAAAGGAGGTGCAAGGAGACCATTTTGACCCACGGCCAAGTGTGATGTGAATGAGAAAATCCTTTGTTGTTTTGTGCCACTAAGACTTTGGGATTTATTTGTTACCTCATAGCCTAGCTTCTCCTGACAAATACAGGCTTACAGGCAATGCAGAAGGGAATCTATTGGGGGTGAAGGAAGGGAAAAGGGAGGGGTTTTTGTAAGCCTAAGTCAGGAATCACCCTATAAGACACTCCTTGTTGTGACTACTTAATCTGAGGAAGATTGCTGATGTCACTTATGAAGAAGCTGTTGATGACATCGTCATCATCATCATTGATTTGTGAGCAGAGGAATAATGTGGACAAATTTGTTTGGATTTGGTGGGAAGGATGTCTGGAGAGGAAAGAAAATAGAGCTGGGGAGGACAGCTAAAAGGCAAGAGAATTTCTCTGACTTCAAGTACTTAGCTTCTAGTTGGAGACATCAGGATTATTAATCTCATGAAATATAATACAAGAGAGTGTATGAATATTGAATGAATGGTACAGAATAAAATAGATATTTGAAAGAAGAGAGATTATTATAGGCTGGGAGACCAGGGAAGAGGGAAGTTTTCACAGAAGTGTGGGGATGTGAGATGGCCTAAACATGGGCCAGGTTTAGAAAGACAGGGAGCAGAGAAGTGGGCCTTCTGGGTGGAAGGATTGATGCGCACAAAGGTTTTGAGGCTAGACTAATTTGACTAGAGTGTACTATTTGGGGAAGGGTATGTAACTGGGAGGTGAGACTTACAGACAGATGGAGGACACATTGTACAGAACCTCAAATGAATACCTCTAAACTTTATCTTGAAAGATTGCTATTACAATGTAACAGTGAAAATTGTCAACAACTTAGATGCCCATCAATCAGGGAATAGTTAAATAAGTTTTGATGTTGCCAATCTGCATCACAACATTCAGCAGTTACAAAGACTGAGTTGGACTTACATGTACTCAGGTGGAAAGATCTGTAAGGCATTGTTGGGTAAAAACATCAAGGATAAGTAGTACCACTTGTGTGAAACAGGCATACATCCATACCTGCAATATTCCATATTTCTGAATGTACATCTGTATAAATACAGATAGATATATGCATCCTAGTTCTAGAAGGACATGCACAAATGGATAACAGTGGTTACACCTGGGCAAAGGGCCTGGGACTGGCCACAATCTTGCCTGCTCTGAAGGGTCAGAGCCTTGTCCTTGGAGAGTTTTTGAAGGGAATGGAGACTAACCAGATTACTTCTCCGTCACCTGACCCTGCTTCTTTCCCCAGGCCCAGCTCAAACTGAATTCTAACCTTGGTTATCATTTAGGTAAACCAGATTGGACTTGCTTTCCTTCCCATTAATGAAAATGCATTTATGGTAATAGAAGGTAGTAAATACTCTTGCAAAGATAAGCAGAGCTCCCTTTTATCTAAAATTATTTTCATTGAGTAAAAATCTTTCTGACTAAGACATAGACAGACACCCTTTTGAGAGTGTTATTTTTGTTTTCCTGTATGAGAAAAACTTTAATACCTTCATTGGAGTAAAACAACAATCGTTTATATCCTGACTACTTTCAAGAAAAATCTGAAGTGGCCAATAAGATTAAAATACCTTAGCAAAAACCACAGGACAGCTAAAATATTTAAAAAGAAAGACCAAAAGTTTTTTAGATCACACACCAATAGAAAACACATGAATTATTCAATAAATGATATAGGAAAAATTAGCTACAGAATAAACTATATTTTGGTTCTCACCTCACACCATATGCCCAAACAAATTTCGGATATATTAAAATCACTATCAAAATACAACAACAACAAAACAAGCAAAAATGAATCCAGAATTATATTTTAAAAAAATAAGCAGGGCCGGCTCCGTGGCTTAGCGGTTAAGTGCGCGCGCTCTGATGCTGGCGGCCCGGGTTCAGATCCCGGGCGCGCCCCAAGGCACCACTTCTCCGTCCAGCGCGAGGCCGAGTCCCACATACAGCAACTAGAAGGATGTGAACCTATGACATACAACTATCTGCTGGGACTTTGGGGGGAAAAAAATGAATAAATAAAATCTTTAAAAAAAAAAAAAAAATAAGCAATAAAGTGTATCCCAGGATTGCTAAAATAATTCACCATCAGAAAATCTTCAATGTAATCCACCACTTTGGCAAATTAAATGAGAAAAACATCATATCATTATATCAGTAGATGTAGAAAATGCACTCAAATATCTAATTTTTGCTTATATAAATACTCTTTAATCTGGTAAAGAGTTTTGCCTCAAAGCCTATAGCAAACATCATACTGAATGGTGAAATCTTAGAAGATTCTCATTAAAATCAGACATATGACATCTGTGTTATGACCTTTACAATTCAATGTTACACTGGAGGTTCTAGATATGAAATACAAATATGAATATGAAATAATTGCCTATAGAAAAAATCCAAGAAAACCTAGTTATGAACTACAACTACTAATAAGTGAGTTCAGCAATTTGTTGAACAGATCATTTATAAATTCAATAACAGAAACATATTTGGAAAATCTCCAAATATTTTGAAATTAAGCAATACACATATAAATAACCCATGGGTAAAAGAAGTCACAAAGGAAATTAGAAAATATTTTGAACTGAATAAAAATGAAAATAAAAACACAACATATCATTTGTGGGATGCAGCATAAAAGTATAACTTAGAGGGAATTTTGTAGCTTTAAATGTTTATATTAGAAAATAAGAAAAGGTCTAAAATCAACTACTAAGCTTCCAGCTTAAGCTGCTAGAAGAATAAGTTAAACCCAAAGCAAGTAGGAATGAAATAATCAAGACAGGAGTAGAAATCAATGAAATAAAAAGAAAGACAAGTAATACAGAAAATAAAACATAGAGTTGTTTTTTTTAAATTGATAAAAATGGATAAATCTAGCTAGATTGGTCAAGAAAAAAAGAACAAAGGATATCAGTATGATCCTAGAGACATTAAAGGATAATAGATATTAAAATTCAATAATTTTGAAAATTTAAATGCAATGGATAAATGTGCTGAAAGATTCAAATTACCAAATTTCTAAAGGTTCAGATTGCCAACTGTTAGCAAAGATGTGGAGCAAATAAATGCATTACAGGTGGGAATGTAAAATAGTACTACTGTTTTGGAAAACAGTTTGGCAGCTTTTTGTAAAGTTAAGCATACACTTGTAGGCCCTGGCAATTCCACCTCTAGTTATTTAGTCAAGAGAAATGAAAACGTATGTTCACACAAAGACTTGTACGTGAATGTTCATGGCAGCTTTATTTAAAATTAAAACTGGAAACAATCCAAATGTTCATCAGCAGATGAATGGATACACAATTTATGGTACATCTACACAACAGAAGAAATGTAAAGAAATTAACTACTAATACACACAATCTGGATGGCTTTTGAAAAAATTATTCTGAGCAAAGGAAGACAGGTACTAAAGTGTATATGCTGTATTATTCTATTTGTATACAATTCTAGGAAAAACAAATCTGACTTATAGTGACACAAAGCAGATCAGTGAATCCGTGGTGCTTGGGGTTATGGGTAGAGATTGGGGACGATTTGGGGTGATGGAAACGTTCTGTATCATGACTGAGGTGTTGGCTACATGAATGTGTATGTTTGTCAAAACTCATCTAACAGTACACTTAAAATGTGTGCATTTATTTTATGTAAATTATACTTTAATGAAGTGGGTTTAAAAAATTAATAACATTTTAATGCAATAACCAACTAGAAAATGTCTTAGAAAAAACAACAAACTACAAGATACTTCAAATTAAAATGAACAAAAATGTGAAAGAACTTTATGGAATCAATTATAAAATATTATTGAAAGATGTGGAAGATCTAAATAAATAGAGAAATAAACAAGGTTTCATGAATGTAGAGATCAATATCAAATAGATATAAATTCTACACAAACTGATCTCTAGATCCAATGCAATTCCAATAAAAATTACAACAAAATTTTTCGTGGAATGTCACAAATTGTTCCTAAAATTCATGTGAAAGAATAAAAGATCTGAGAATAGCTAAAATATTTCTGAAAAAAAAAGAATTAAGAAGAAGGACTTGAACTATTGAAGTTGGAAATTATCATGAAGCTATAGTATTTAAAACACAGTGGTATTGAATCAAAATAGACAAATGGAATAGAAGAGACCAAAAATAGATCAATGGAATAGAAAACAAATACACATTTACATGACACCTTGATGTAAGATAGTGGAGGCATTACAAATTAGTGGAGAAATGATATTCTACGTAAAAAAGTGAAATTAGATTCCTACCTCATACCATATACAAACAAAGAAACAAAAACAGGAAATATAGCTGATCTTGGGATAGGGAAGGATGGTATCAGCAATGGAAGAAACCACAGAAGAAAACATCGATAAATTTGTCTCTAAAAATTAAACAACTTCTAATATTAAACAAATGAAAATACACACACAATATTGAAAGAGAAAGTATGAAAATTATTAATATCTAAAGAATTCTTTTAAATCAATGAAATGAATATAAACACTTCAATATAGGAAGAAGACAATGAGTGGGGAAGAAATACAAATTGGAAATTAACAAATGAAGAAATATATTATTTAATTAGCAATCAAATTAATGCAAATTCAAATGAGATGCTATTTTTTACCTACCAAATTGGTGAAGTTAGAAAAAACCTATGTAAGTCAATACTGGTGAAGGTGTATGGAGATAGGTCTCATTCATTGCTTGTAGGAGGGTAGATTGGCAAAAATTTCTGGAAGGCAATTTGTCAATGTGTATCATGATTTTAAAAAATTTATCCCTATTACATTATAATTTATTATAATTAAAATTGAAAAACTTAAATGTCTAACAATAATTACATTAATGAAGGTGTGTATATATTACAGACTATTCTGCAACTAGTGGACATTATGTTTTGAAGATATATTTAGTTGTCATGGGGGAAAATAATATTAATGGTCAGTGGAAAAAGCAGCCTACAAGATTATAGAAAATATAATTCTAATTTTTTAAACTAACAAAATATATGCATATGGTAAAAGCAAGATTGGAAATAACTATAACAACACTTAACAGTGATTATCTCTAAGTACTAGAATTATGGAAGATTTATATTTTCTTCTTTATATTTTCTTAAATTTCCAACTTTTCTATAATAAGCATGAATTTTGCAAAGAGAAACAATCTTTACAAATATCAGAGAGAATAAAGAGACATATATACTAGGCACCTCAAATAAATTACTTATTCAGAGTTTAAAATAAATATAGCTTTAAGGATCTGGAAGCCAAAGAAGGAAAACACATAAAGTTATGTGGTCCTGGTAGAAGAAGCAATTTGGTCTGAAGCAGCACTCACCAGTGTGTTCTGTGGACTCGAGTGCTGTTAGGATTATTACTCATTATGTAAATTAGGAAGAATTATGGAATGATGGGTGGAAGGGATCCCTGGCTACTAAGTTTGGGTAACAAAAGTAAAACAGTTTCTTTACTGCTCTTAAACCTTGGACACTTAGCTTAACTGTTTGAAATGCTGTTATCCTCAGTTGTAAAGTAATATTCCCATGCTTTAGATTCCAAATTGCAGGCATTGGAATAGACATTCTGTTTTGTAAATCCAGGAGCCTAGTATATGTTCTAGCCTAAACAGAAGCCCATTTTCAGAGTGCCTATGGAGAGAGTAGGATTTTTCAATAAGGACTTAGAATCTGTTGAAGCCGACCCAGACTCTACAATCTGTGCTGTTCCCATGGAAGAGTCCAATTTAGTCTGTAAATATTAGGGCAAATGTTACCAATTCATCTCCTCAACCATAATCATTTCAAAACCTGGCCCCTTGAGTAGACCTGGTTTTGTTTAGGATCTTGATATAATTTAGCTGCAGACAATATCATTGTTCAAACCCCTCAAGTCGTTTAAAATGTTGAATGGGGTTATTTAGTTTTATCCATTGAAATTTGGAGAAGTTTTGCTCAATCCATGGACTTCTGTTTTAGCTCACTTGGTATCCAGCTCTTTTTTTTTAACGACAGGCCAACAGATCAGTCAAGGCTGTTCCTGGTTTGAATAGAAAAGGAGGCTGTGCCAAGCAAGTGTGTGGCTAACTCACCCAATAGGCTTATCAGGTTATTTAAATATAAGTTAAAAAGAAGAGAGGCTAGCACACAGTTCTGCTCTCCACTGTTTAGAACTGGACTTTGAGCCTTCAAAAAGCTATTTTTAATTATTTTGATGCTGGCAGAAACATTCTGGTGCAGATTTTGAGGGACCAGTAAGCATAGGTACAGGGCAATGTCAGGGGAGATAATATTCACCTTCAAAAGTTTATGAACCAAATAGTTAGACTCTCTGTGGTCGTAAGACTCTCCAGACATCTTTTGATCTCATACCATCATCATTATCAGTAAAAATGTTTTGTGCAGGGATCCCCAATGTATGTATATCAGTTAATTAATTAACGATGTACAGATACTATAGTACTAATATGTGAAGTATGTTATAAATAGATGACTTAAAATTAAATAAATTAAAGATAATTGTGAAATAAGTTTTAATTTTAAATAATACTAGTAATGGTATCTTCATGTATTTACTAGCTAATAATAGTGTTTCTTGACAGGCAGCACATAGAGTGCAATTCATCATTAAGGATAGTGTATGGAAAGCCACAATTAAAACTGTCTTCTTAGACGATACACATTTTTTGTTGTTGACTTCTGGGCTAATCTCATTAGAATTACCATTGTTTTTTCTTCAAAGCATGACTTACAGAGAGCTTGCACGAGAAGTAGAATGGCCAACTTGACCATTTTCTTTTCCATGGCTTCTGCTTGCATTGTTAGTATTATCTACAATTCAGGATTCTCACTGGAAACTTTTTAAGCCGTTTGTAAATTACATCATAATAAGTCTTTTAAAAAATCTCTGGGTGGGTAACACATTCAGTCATTGATTTCTAGTGTGAGTTTGTCAGAAATAGTAAGCGTGTCACCTTCAAGGCCTGAGAAACCAGCCTGTCAGTTATTTGAGGGGCAGAATTCTTTGTATCCTCCTCAGTTCTCAGCAGAGCATCGCAAACCCTGTAGTTGTTCAGTGCAGTCTGTACTGAATGAGTAGGCTCTGCACTATGCTGTGACAGTGGGCAGTCTGCGGCCGTTGTGTCAGAGGGCCTAGGCTGCGATTCCCAGGGCAGGCATGGCGGGCTGCCTCAGAAAGGCAGGAGGGCAGGGGCTTCTGGTGGGGGGAGGAGAGCTGTGGGAGGGGGGAAAGAAGGGTAAATGTCCGACATTTAAAAGGGAGGAAAGGCTAGATTCTGGGAGATGCCCATTCCCTGAAAAAGTCTAGAACACATTATTAAAGAGTGATTTTTAACTTTTGTTTTCTGTTGAGCATGTTGCAGAAATCAGGCTAGTGAGCACAAAGAGCACGCACTGGTGGAAGTCACATCAGAGCAAGCCCCTGTCTCCCCTTGCTGGCGGCGGAAGACCTGCAGCACACCTAGACACAGAGTCCCATTTGACACCCGTAGGAAAAGATGGCAAAATGACAGCCTGGGCGGATTTGAAACGGTCTTTGTAGGTGGCGGCGATGAGTGTCTAGAAGGAAGTCTGCTTTGTTTGTCCGCTCGAAGAAAGAAGAACGTGAGTGCACCAGGACCAGGCTGAGGGAGAGCCCAGGGCTCACTGTCAGAGGTGCACTGGATTTCTTGGGAGGAACGGTAATAGTCTGGTGCAGGCAGGTGGTTCTCAGGAAGCAGGCTCACAAGTGTGTGAGGAGGTGAGGGCGCGCAGCTGCGCAGGAGCCGCGGCGGGAGGTGCTGTGAAGAGACGTGGAGAAAGCGGAGCCTCCTGGGACTTCAGAGGCAGTGCTGAGGCTCTCTGTCAGTGGCAGGTGGTGCTGGTGTGGGGCCACCGTTCCCTCTGTAGGGACGACGGGGTCATCCTCAGTGTGATACGAAACATATGTAGCAGTACAGAAGGGATGCACTGTACAACCCCACAGGGCGGGACCAGTGTGCCAAGCCAGCAGTGAGTCCCTGAGCCACAGCCCTGGGAGACCCAGCCTTCCACTCTCTCCTCCCCAGCCCTCTCCTGGCCAAAAGTGTGTGTTTGCAATGAGACTGACTAGAGCATGCTCTACCTACCTATTTAGTTCCAAACTACCAAGTGGTGATCTTAAGAGTTAGTAAAAGCCACTTTATAAGAACTCGCTAGTTTAGGCATAGGGAGAATCCACCTCAACAAACAACCCACAGGGATCTGCCTCCTAGAACCTGCTCCTGGGCACACCCCCACCCACCCAGGTGCACGCATAAGCAGGGACCACAGAGGTGTGTCAGGTGTCCCTCCTCCCCCTGCCTGTTGTCAGGGCTCTGCCAGCACCTCACCTCTAGATGACAATCACACATTGCTTCCCTGTTCCGCCCACGTCAGGGCTCAGGAGGCAAAACATTTGCATAGTGTTCAAGAATAATTATTTACTCACCGTGTTTTTCCTCTCCAGTTCTCACCCACTTAAATCCATAGCAGAAAACACTCTTGCGTGCATTGCTCTACTCATGAGTTTTATAAAAATAGCTTCAAGCCCAAGGAAAGGCCAGTGAATAGAAAACTCTTTTATGGTTCAGCCTATCCTGGCACCCTCATACCTGAGTTGACCCAGATCACTGTGCAACGCTTCCTGCCAGGGAGGTTACTGTGTGGAAATGCTGCCCTGGACTGCTGAGCCTTTAAGTCAGCTTGGTAACTGTGTAATTAGCCCTTGTTGAGTGGACAGAGTAGAATCAGTGGATTTCCCATAGGAGCTGCAGTGCTTCCTGCTCACCTGTCTTAGGCTTAACTTAAGCAATAGCAATTTCCTATTTTCAGCATTTTCTTCCTGCAGGCTCTGATGCAGACGGCTGTGCCAGGCTCCACATTATCCCCTCAGTTCAATCCTCTAGACTCATGAGGGACTCAGGGGTAGGAGGAAAATGTCAGAGAGTCGTTTGGCTGTAGGCTAAAACTCTGCTTATTAGACAGAAATGGTGAGATAGCTTATGCATATGATACTCATCTCAACTAAATACTCTAGGAGGTTGCAGTGACATGGAAAAGAGTCTCAAGCACTTTTCTGGATTCTTTGTATTTTGCTGTATAAAAGTTCTTTCTAGTTCTAAATGATCGAGATACAGAAATTGGAACAATATTTGCCAATGTTAGAAACAGGAAAACAGGCTTAAAATGGAGTCACTTATGCTAAGCCCCATGTCACCAAACCGAGACTTAACAGTTTCTGCCTCTCCTGGAAATGGAATCTTAAACCAGTCAATCAGGAATCACCTGGTCAACACTAGCGAGATCATCTGCCTGATAGACCCCTGCCGTCCGTCCCCTAAAGGAAGGTGACCTTGCCACAATCAGTCTGCTCTTTACTAGTATAACTTCCTTGTTCTGCTCCCTTCTGCCTGTAAAAGTCTTTCATTTTTGTACAGCTCCTCAGAGCTCCTTTCTACCTGCTAGATGGGATATTGCTCAATTCATGAATCATTGAATTAAGCCAATAAGATCTTTAAAATGTACTCAGTTGCATTGTGTTTTTTTTTATCACCATGCTTTATGAAGAGGCAGTTTCGAGTGGGGGTTCAGAGCTACCTGCGCAGGGGACCCTTTCACAACCTTAATTCCCTCACCTGTAGAACGGGGCCAACACACTCACCTCCCAGGAATGTTCAGCATACGGTCTGGTAGGTAGTGAGCACTCGTCAATGTAGCCATTGTTGTGTCTTTTATGGAATAGAAGCCTGTATTAAACATACTTTAATATATGATACATACAATTCAAAAGATCTGTGTGTCAAATGGTAGCAGTTACTTTATATATGAAAGTGATCTTATCAGTCCGTGAATTGATTTTAGAAAGAAACGCTTTCTCTTACTGAAATCCTCATGATATAAACAGAAATACATTTATGTGCAGTCATTTAAACATGATTAAAGAACTTGATAGAGGCCATTTTGGGGACAAGGACAATTATATGTTTACAGTCTTGTTTTTTTACTTTAGGACGAAAGCTAGATATGCTTATTACTTTTGTTAAATGAGCAAAAGTCAATATTAGAATGGAAAATATAAAATCAAAGCCTTGAGTGAGGAGAATATTTTTTTGATTCATTTTATTGAACTCCTGATTTTAAGTAAAACATTTCCACTGTCATGAAATGGGGCATATTTGATATTTGAAAATGTCCAAAGGGCTATTAAAACCATTACTGACAGATGATCCATTCTGGAGGATCTTTCAAAGAGGATAAACAATTTCACACCAGGTGAGTGTGTGATTGTATAACAATCATGTCCAAGATCCTTCCCAGCTCGAGAATGTTGTATATATCTTTGTTTCCATGAGATAATATGGGGGTAAATTTAAGATAACTTTCAAATAGTTTATTCCAGAAATATGAATCTATATTACTTTTCATTGCAAACCACTTCCCAACTGAATAGTTGTTCTAAAATTGGCAAACTTTTTGGGGAAAAAAGGGTGTAAAAAAATTTAGAAGAAGGGAGTGTGGGGATAATTGTGTTTGTGAGAATTGCCCCTGTGTTCATGGCCCAAACAGGAGAAACGATATAATGATGATAAATAGTTGTGCCCACATGCCCTTTCTGTGAGAAATTGCACTGGCTAATTTTGATGATAATAAAACTGGAGTGAAAACAACTACACTTGTGAGATGGGGGTGCAGAGTGAGGGTGGGGCAATCATCTCAGACAGTGTCAACAGCAGTTCCTGGTCTCTCCCTACAGATATGTAGGAATAAAGACCATCAACACTCATACTAGGAACACAGTAAGTATGGCAAAGAGGAAAGCCACTTTTGCAGTAATCAAGATTTGGTAAATGCTAATGGAAATGTACAGTTTATCTTCATTAAACCAGGCGACTTTTCCCTAGCATCTCCTCCCCTGCCCATTGCTTTACAGTCATTTACACATTGCTTTGCATCGCTTAACGACAGGGATACGTTCTGAGAAATGTGTCATTAGGTGAGTTCTTCGTTGTAGGAACATCAGAGAGTGTACTTACACAAACCTAGATGGTGTAGCCTACTCCACACCTGGACTACATGGTACTAATCTTATGGGACCACTGTCTGTGCGGCACATGACTGTACTACTGTATGCTTTTCATTTCTGAATGTTCTATTCGGTACTTTTTCAAATCTGCCCTGCGTCCTTTTATTTCTAAGTAGGATTTTACTCTTTTTTTTAGAAATTTGATTTTTTTTTGTTTTTAAATGGTTCAACATACTTTTACATTCTCTTTCATATTGCCATTCTATTATCTCAAATAGGACTTAGGACTGTAACTTGCCTGTTCATTCTGTTTGTTGACTTTCACTCACCATTGGCTGTTTCCTTGTGTGTTTTGTCATTTTTGATTATGAGCTTGTGTTTCATGGGGCTTGTTTCGTCCATGAGAATCTCTTGGGGCTTCATTGTGAAAGTCCTTCCAGAGCAGTTTTGCAACCTATTTTATGATAATATCGTGGCTTGGGGATACTAGGGTGATGCAAATTCAAGCTCCATCTCCACTTGAAGAGAGGCCTAGAGTTCTGAATTCGAAGGTAAACTTCTTTCCCCCAGTGTCTCCAGCAGATAATCTTCCTTTCAACAGCCTGTGTCAGGGACTGTGATGTTCCTCGCCCACCCCTCTATGTGAGGAACTTTGGAACTATGTACTATTGCGTTTAGGCTGTGTTCTCAGTTCCAATGACCCTCCTTGTGAGGATTCAAAGTCTTGTCTTCTGTTCAAGCTCTGGGGGGATTGGGACCACCCTTTTCCCAGGGCAGCAACAGCATCAGCTCAGACACTTAATGTGCCAATTTTCAGCTTCCTCCTAGTATATGGCACCTGGGAATTATCCTTCCCCACCGTGACCCACACTTCCTTCTGTGTAAAGATCAGCCTTGCATTAAAACATTGTTCTATTTTAGCACTCCTAAGGATTTTAGGCAATTTAAATCAGCCACATTACCAGAAAGAGAAACCATTACCAATAAAATTGGTAAGTTCTCAGTATGTATTGTTGTTCCTGCTTATCAGTGGTGACGGGATTGACAGGCCCCGCTGCTGGTGTTGTAAAATCATGTCTGCATCGTCGTGTGCTATACATACTGCATATCTGTATCCAGGTGGTCAGGTCTATGCCAACACATAAGCAAACCCTTGGGAAGCGAGAGGATGCCCACCGAAGGGAGCAGTGCGCTGCAGCAGGTCAGAGCACGAGCTCTGGCATTCTCTACATCCGAGTTTCAGTCCCAGCTCTGGCACTAATCTTGCTGTGAGATCGTGGGCTGATAGTTTTCTGAACTTCAGTCTTCCCAGATATAAAATTGGGACAATAATACCTGCCTTACCTGATCATAGTAAGGATTAAATGAGATGCTGACATATGCAGTGCCTGGCACAGAGTAACTGCTACCAATAAATGGGAATTATCCTTGCCATTATCCCCTCACCTCCCTGGAAACTAAGAACTGTGATAAAACCATTTCTAAGCTCCCCAGAGCCTCAGTTTTAGAGTACAACTTCTTGACTCTCCTCCTTTTTATCTGTCATCTGAGTCATCCCAGGTGAGTAAGTACAGGAGAATGAGGAGGCTGCAGGCTTCAGGTTCAGAGCCTTGGGTCCAAATCCGGCTCTGCTGCTTGCTGGCCATGGGCATGTGACAGCCTCTCCGACACTCATTTTCCTTTGCTGTAAGATGGGGATATGAATAACTTGCTTATGGGGTGATTGTGCAGGACAAATGTGGAAATGCCCACACAGAGTGGCACATGGTGGCCAGTCAGCTTTCCACGAAGTCTGGGTCCGAGCACAAGGACGGCGAGCCCTCTGCAGGCCAGCCTGTGCATTCCTTCACGTGTTCTAGCACCCATCATGGCACCTGGTCAGTGAAGGCTGGATCTAATGGAATGAATGAAACCAGGAAGGAGAAATGAGACACCACAGGGTAGGAAACAGTGGCAAAAGCTGCAGGAAGTGACTCCATATGTGGCCACAGGAAGTCAGAGCCTGAGTGTTCGTGTTTTGCTGTGTGTGTGTATCTGAGAATGGGGACATTGTCTCCATCTTTTCTTATCATTCCACAGTGCCCAGAGCAGGCCCTGCACAAGGCCCTGCTGAAGCCCTGACTCAAGGCCCACCCTGTGGCGGGTGGAGAGGACTAGAGGAGGGTTGAGTCACTCTTGGCTGAAATGGAAAAGGCCTGGGCTCTGTTTCTGCCTGAGGAGCTGGCAAAGGGTGTGGAGACTTTGAAAGACTGACTTGATTCTCTTCCTACTTTGCATAAGAATCTTGAACTTGATATTTCCATTTCAATAGGAAAGGAAAATACAGGAGAATTACCAGGGATAAAGGAATTCTTCCTTCTCAGGTGGCTCAAGAGTTTCACTTGGGTAGTAGACAGAACTGTTCACACAAAGCCAGGACAAACTCACTTGGATGTTGATTTGGAGCTTTATAAATAATTTGCAACATCAATTTGTTGCTCAGTTTCCCCAGCTTTGCAACGTCTGCATCCATCTACCGCCTTTTCACTGTTTCCTCCTCTTTCTTGTAACAGGCCCCGAGCACCGAGCTGTGCCAGGTGCTCTGTGTTGGCGCTCCTCCCCCAGCTTCTCCACACCACGCGTAGTAACATACCCATGTACAGTGGGGAAGCTGAGCGCCAGAGAAATTAAGGGATTTGCCCACAGAGGAGGAGACATCCACATGTAGGAGGACTTGGCTTCAAAGACGGCTCTGTCCATTGTCTCATGTGGCTTCCGGTTCACTGTGTCCTGCTCCTCGTCGTGGTGGAAAGGCCAGTCGGGCGGTGTGGTCCAGGCTTTCTTCTTCCTCTAACAAAGTGTATGAGCTCAGGGAAGTCGCTTCTCCCACTGGGGCTTGGCTTCTTCATCTATAAAGTGAATTTTAATTCACTTTTCATTTAATTAGATGAACTCAAGGGTATCTTCCTACCTCTATGAGTCTCCTGACCCAACACTTAGGCGAACACAGATTTCTGCGGGACCATCACCTGTGTCTCTTCACCTCACAAACCCTCACCTGAAAGTCATGAAACTGAGCAAGACAGAAAGGTGGTGCAGGGGCTTGTATTTATGAAGAGCTGATTTTGTACCCGAGTTGTGCTGGGTGCTGTTAGCCAAAGTTCCTGATTTTCATTATGCCTGATACTAATTTCCTTTAGATTAATTCCTGGTATTTATAAACCCTTCATCATTTCTATGATTTGTTGTCTTTCTACTTCTCTGTGTCTAGAATGCTTTCTTCCTGCCTCCTCCCTGCCAGAGAACTCAAGCAAGAATAATTTACTTTGGGGGCCGGCCCCACGGCATAGCGGCTAAGAGCACGCACCCTGCTGCTGGTGGCCCGGATTCGGATCCTGGGAGCGCGCCGATGCACTGCTTGTCAGGCCATGCTGTGGCGGCGTCCCACATAAAGTGGAAGAAGATAGGCACGGATGTTAGCCCAGGGCCACTCTTCCTCAGCAAAAAAAAAAAAAAAAAAAAAAGAGGAGGATTGGCATGGATGTTAGCTCAGGCCTGATCTTCCTCACAAAAACAAAAACGAAGAATTTACTTCGGATGGCACCCTGCAAGAATGCCCGACTATGTTGATTTTTTGGTAAAGAGCTGGAGAGAAGAATGCTGGGTAGGAAGGTTGGCTTAAAAAGAATGAGTATAGATGCTTTTCTCTGTAAAGAGCTGGACATGGTTTTCTGACTTCTCATTAATCTGGGCCATTTTGGGGACCTCCAGGGCCATGAAACCTTGCTTCCTTTTCTGGAAAGGGATAAAAAAGATCTTTTCTATGAAATCTCAGGAGCCTTTTTGCTGTGTGGGAGTGTCTTGCTCGATAATCCCTTCTGATGCTTAGTTAAGGGTTAGAATTTGTGGATGACTCCCCTCTAGAAGAATGCTGGGCAGAGGAGTATCTAAGATGACTTTGCTTTTGGCCTGGAAGTACTTTAAAGTGCAATTGGCAATTCAAAGCCTTGCCCACATGATTTCTCTGACTAAAGTCTTGTAAAAAGTCTTAGAAACTTTAAGAAAATTATCAGAAACTATTTGAAGAGGCCAACTCCCTCACCCCCCGGGGAGTCCTCACAGTGGTTGTTGGGACCCTGGAGCCTTCCAAGTACACATTTTATTGAAATAAATAGGCTGAGGAGCTCTCAGGACGATGGATGCTTTAGCCCCTCTGGTAGGCTAGATCGAAGAACATGTGTAACTCCTAGGCATAAAGAATTCCATTAAATTCACATCAATTCAGCAGGTTTATCAAAACCTTTCTACTGTATTTGATAAACCCTTAAGTTTCGGTGTTTTAGCACACTTGAAGTTTATTTCTCATGTGAAGTCCAGGGTTGAAGGAGGCTCTCCCTGACCTCGCCCTGTGTGTCAACACCCAGCTGAGGGAACGAGGAAGAGAGAGTGGGAAGATCCCTTAGGAGGACGCCATTGGCCAGTCCTGTTGCCCACTCTTGGTGGCCCAGACTCACTTGCATGGCTCCGGCTAGCTGCAAGGGGCCCGGGAGATGAAGTCTGGTTGGGCAGATGCTTCCCAGCAAAAACAGCTCTTCTTTCTGAAGGAGAGCACGGCTCTTTGGGAGCTGTCTCTAGCTATCTCTGCCCCTCACCTACTGTATGCATGGCACGGTGCTCCCTGGGGCCTGACAGAGTAGGTGAGGAGGATGCTGTCTTCCCTTCCTCCCTCTCCCTCACCATTCCCTGTGCACCTTTCCCTTCTCTTACCATTCTCTTCCGTCCTTCCTCCCCTCCAACACACGTGACACACACACATACATCCCTACCTCTTTTCCTTTACTCTTTCATGGAAAATCTGCACTACAGGAACCTTTCATATAGAAGTTAGTCTGAAAGTACGGGCTGAAAGGAAATCAACATACATTCCCCTCCCCCAAACCAGGCTGGGAGCCTAAAGGATATTGGTTTAGGCCTAGTGCTGTTGTCCCCAAATGTAGTTGTCGTCAGTCACTGCCTTGCCTAGGGACTCAAGGGGACTCTCTGCTGCTGCACCAAGTATGCACTCCTTTGCCTTTTGCTTTAGACCCCTTGTAATATGGCCCCTACTCCCCAGTCCAAGCTTATCCCTCCATGTTTCTTTGTTCCAAGTCCTGCCCGCTGTGGAGTATTTATTCACTGTCCTGCTCTACCTCTGCACTAGGTGTTCTTGAAGGCCCTTCCAATCTCCACCTGCAGGATGAAGCCTCCTGACAACTCTTGCCCTGATTGGAACTTCCACTTGCTAGCGGTGGTCTTGCAGTTTAACACATTTCCCCCTCCTTGTTTTATGCCTGTTTCAGTGTCCTTGGTTAGGTTATATGCTCCTTAGGCAGAAAGAACAAGCCTGACAGAGACAGCTCCTGCTTCTCACTGCTCAGTGTTCTGCTGTTGTCCTAGCTTGTCTTTTACGATCGTGCATTTTAGTTGCACATTTCCCAGCTTCCTCACTGCAGAAAGCTGAATATTGACGTATGTAGTGTCCTATTTAGGCAAGAATGCCATCTGGCTGTGGAGACCAGGACCTGCAGGCTTAGAGGGGAAGTTTCCTGGCTGAGACAGTGAGGGGCTGGTGGTGAGTCCTTTTCCCCTTGTTAGTGTCTTTCCTGATAGAACGCCAGCATCCATCCCAGCTACAGCTGGGGACTCCTGCTTCTCCTCTTGTCCCCAGAGTGCCTAACAATTGATACAGAATTGCTGGTTACTTATTTAAAATTAAAAACAGCTGCTATTTTTTTAAATAAAAACTGCTAACGTTGATTTGGTGTCCATCACTGACCAGGGGTTTACTTACTGTGTGTTCACATATGTCATCTCAATGAAAACTCTCCAAACTCAGTGCCACAGCTGTGGTCATCTGCAGGGTTCTAAGGAGGTGGAAATTACAGGGATCCTATGCTTTTTTTCTATTGTTCTATTTACTTAACTGATTTTCTATAAAAATCACTGATGTTTCAATACTGGAACCCTTGCAAGTGGGGGTCAAGGCATTGGGAAAGAAAGACATTTGATAGACCCGAGTTTTAATGTTGAATCTGTAATTGACTTCCTTGAAGCCACCAACCTTCTGGAGCATCAGTCTTCCCCTCTCCCAACCCCTATCTGTGCAAATCAAATCAAATATGCAGAAGAGTTGTAAAAGAAAGGCTTTCACTTCTCTGGAGTAATATCTTTTGCTAGAAGCTTTTTGTTTGTTTTTAATAAATACGTTCCAAGGACGAGGAGGAACCGAATTTGAAATCCATTTGTCTGCAAAGCACTTGACTCAAGTTTCTTCCAGGGTTTTGCTGTCTTCTACATAAGTGTGCATTGATGCTGAGCCTTCTAAACCCACCTGGAAATTCATATTACACACAGTGTGCTTCCATGGCTCTGCCTCATGGGCCAGCCGCAGAGTTTGGGGTGATGGCAGTGAATGAGAGGTCCCAGTAGCAGCAGGAAATGCCCACAGCCCGCGTCAGCCCCAGAGATTCACTCCTCCCGCCCCGATGTTGCAATGGACACCCAGAAGGCCACCGGGCCTGTCTTCCTCTGACTCCTGGAAGGGCCCACAAGAGAGATTACTAATATTTGCATAATGATCTACAGTTTACACAGCATTTCTTAAACATGGCTAAGCATTCAGTCTTTGCAATAACCCGGTGAGGTGGGAGTGTTATATCACCCATTTCACATCTGAGGAGTTGGAAGGTCAGATGTCAAATAACACACCAAAGGTCTCCCAGGAAGTAGCCAAACCCATTCTCAGACCAGCTCCTTGGGCTCAGGTCCTGCCCTGCTCAGGACACTGCGGTGCGGCCCACTGCATCTGTTCAGGGCTGGCGCCCTGCACCAGACCATGATTCCCTGAACGTGCTCCCTTCCCAGCCTCCAGGCCCTGGCTCATGCCATCCCTCTGCCTGGAAAGTTCCATCTCCTTCCACCATCTCTGACTGCAGAAGCCCAGCTTCCAGGTCCAGCTTCAGTGTCAAATTGTCCACAAAGTTTTCCCAGATTGCTCCTGGACTCTTCCCCCGTGTTTCCACGACCTTTCCTGTACTTTTAAGAAAATAACATTTGCCACAATCTCCTGAGTGTTCTAGTTCTACATTTATGTCAGCCTCATGGTCTGGAGAGGGCAGGCCCAGTGTCTAGAAGAATGCCTTATATACATCAAGTTCTCAATAAAAATACTTCTCCAACTGAATTCTTATTATGGACTTATCACCAGTTCTTATTAGGTAACGTTGGTTGGCAATTTCTGTGTGCCAAGTACTGTCTGAAGGCTTTGTACATCTTTCTAGTCCTCACCACCAGCCTGTGAGGTGGGTCCCATCACTGTCCATGTCTTAGAGATGAGAAAACTGGAGTCGAGGAGGTTAAGTGACTTGTCTAGAGTCATGCAGCTGGTAAGGGGTAGAGCTGGATTTGAACCACTTTCCTCATTGCCTATAAGGCGGGGCCAAATCCTTGAGCCCTAAGAGCTGTATATTTATTTCCTTCCAAAAGAAAGACCCCTGTGCGAGGCCAGAGAGCAGCTTAGAGCATGCGATTGAAGAGCAGGCTGAGTCCCACTCCGTCGCCCTCCGCACTTTCCCCGTGCTCCCTGCACAAGAAATCTGGAAGACATGATTTCCTGCAATATCTAATGCTTATGAAGATGTCAGGGACTTACAGCATGAATTAATAACACACTCCACGCGTTTAATAAAAACCAAACATCACTTTTTATGTTTGTGGTTTGGGTGCGACGGGAATGGTGTGGTAGATTCTCCAGGCAGGGGCGCTTCTGTCTCGAGTGGGCCGTGGATGAGACGTTTTAAGCTGTTCTAAAGAGGGGAACAGGAAACTTGTGCTCTGTGCTGCTCAGGCCACCTTGGCCTGAAATACATGACAATAATAGTAAAGTAATATTTCAACAGCAAACACTTATGAAGTACTTGCTATGTATCAAAGCTCTTCTAAAGATTTTACATATGTTGACTCATTTAATCCTCAAAACAACCCTGCGGTGGATATTGCTGCCACCCTCACTCCACAGAACCAGGAACAGGTGACAGGGGCTCCCTCTTACCAGATGTCTACTACATGCCGGATGTTGCACTAAGAAAATACCTTGTAATATCTCCTCTAATCCTGATGTGACCTAGTGATTTATATATTACTATCCTTTTACCTCTGAGGAGACTGAAGTTTGGAGAGGAACAAGTCCAAAGTGGAACAGCTTGTGTGTGTGGAGCTGGGGCTCTGCGGCCAGGTCTGTGTCATGTGAGGCCTCCTCAGACCCCGGACACAACACAAATGGCAGATGCTTGCAGGACTCTGTGCAAACCCTGGGAGGAGAAGGTGACCGCAAATAGGATTCAAATGTCACCTGAACGGTCTTTCCCAAGTTCCTTCTGTCTCTCTCGTTGGCTGTGTAGTCCCCACCTCTCATATTGGGGGTAGGACCCCTCACTTTCTACCATCTCAGAACTTCCTCAAAGTGAAAATGATAAATTAACAAGCTTGCCATTTATAGAATGTCAGGCACACGTAGAAAGCTTAATGCACGGTGTTTCTAATTCTAGCAGCAACCCTGCCAAGTGCATGTTGTTAACCACCCAGTTTTACTGACAGGGAAACTGAGGTGCAGAGTTAAAGTAACTGGCTCAGAGCCACTCCACCAGGAGGTGGCACAGCTGGCAGTGAGCAGGGTGCTGCGTCTCAGGCTACAGCTTCTCCTGTGGAAGAGGGATCTGCAGTCCCTGGACCCTGCGGGGAGTTTCTGTTTGGTCCCAGACTCATCTGTGTATGAAATGCATTGCCTCACTTGTTTCTCCATTGCCCAGGGTGGAGTATAAGCGTCTGTGGCAGCACAGGCCCTTCGTGCCTGTCTCTGTAGCAGGTCATCTCCCTTAGGTAAAGCTGAATGCAGGGGCTGCAAGGGTGGACGACCCCCTCTTCCTGAAGTGAGAACACTTTCCAGTGATTAAGAAGGTGGTGGAGGGGATGTCTTTGCATCAGTTCTCTGACCTTTCTGATGCTGTAGCAGTGCTTAGGAAATCGGGGGGCATGCTAGGAGGCTGGACTGTCCTTGGCGTGACAGTGCTGAGTTACTGTTGTCAACAACATTGGAAGGGAGGAATGCAGGGCGAGATGGGGCAGGGCAATGACCCAAGGCCCTACTGAGTGCTGGGGGCCGTTCCTCTTCTGTGGTAGGGATGTACCAGGCTGGGAGTGCCTCCAAACATGGAAACGCTGAGGTGTTTTCCCCAGAGACGCTGCCCATGAGGGGAAATGATGCGGCCTTCTTTACAAAAGTGGCTGAGGCCCAGGGCTTCACCGGAGGGGCAGGGTGGGTCACTCTGAGTGGAGCCCAGCCCCAGAGCCTCAGGGCTTGGGCAGGACCCACAGGCACGCGGAGGCTCTCTGTAAGCAGGGAAATCTTACTGCCAACAAAATCTTACGAGGAGGCAGTATATGAAATAGAAAAAAAGACCACCCTTTAGTGTATAAATTATTTTACAGGGTTAAATTTATTAAACTAACTAATTGTAACGTAGTCAATAAGAACAGTGAGTATTTTCCAACAGATACAGACGTTCTAAATGGGAGGTGTGGGTGGCGTTTGCTGCCAATGTCTCACTTATCTATGTTTTTTGGTGGCACATTATTGAGAAAAATCTGGATTCATACAGATACGGTTGATACAGATCAACTATTATAAATTCCAAAAGTTTAAATCATCTCGCTTTGCAATTTCAGAATACCTTAAAATGAGGGAGACAGGGTATTTGCTTTGGGGTCTGCATTAAATCCACTAACCCAGCAGGTGGAGTTAACACTGGGTGATTTCCAATGATTTGCATGTTGGCTGTTATATCTTTGAATGTATTTTCTTAATTTTTGGCTTTAGAAATAGTTAAGAAGTTATACTTAGACAGTGAAGGTGAACCCTTGTAGAACCTTTGACACCAGCCCGGGCAGACCTGAGTGTTCTGAGAAGCATGTGTGGGGACACACGGCCCCGGCAAGGCAGAGATGTCCCTTAGCTGTTCATTACCAACCACTTGCAGATGTCAGAACATTTGCCAGTGAACCCATGGCTGGGCCTCACTGTAACCTGGTGGTTAAGATCATGGGTCTTGTTGTCAGACAGACCTGGGTCTCGATATGAACTCTGCCACTTTCTAGTGCCTGTGGATCATTGTTTCTCCGTCCTCTGCTTCCTCATCTGTAGAACGGAAATGGTACCACCTAACCAAGGTGATTCTTGTGAGGATTAGACGAGATGATGGCTTTAAAGCTCTTAGCCCAGGTTTTGGCATTTAGAAAGTGCTTACTAAGGGGGAATGAGAACAACTATTTTGGGGGGCTGCCATGGGCTTGAGGACTGTGTACACCGCTGGGTGCTGTATGGATTCAAGGATGACGGGGATCATTTGGGGCTCTCCTGAATCCAGCTCCCATGTCCCTCAAGCTCCAGGTTCATATGCACAGCTTATACGGGATTTGGGTGTCTAGTAGCAGCTCAAACTCAGGAACAAACGGAATTCGTGGCCCCCTGGCCCTCCCAACCCTGTATACCCCCAGACTATCTGATTCTCCTGGTTGATGACCTTAAAATAATATCCACTTCTCTTACCAGGGCCTATGACCTGGGACTCAAAGTGAAATCCACCTACCAGCAGCCCGGGCATCTCTCCTGGAGCTTGTCAGAAATGCAGACACTCTTGCCCCTAGAGCCAGCAGCTGCACTTTAGGAAGACCCCTGGCAATTCCCTTGCACATGGAGTTTGTGATGCACTGAGCCCACCTCCCGCTCTGACCTCCTTGGGGGTCACTCTGCTCCAGGCCTAGGAGTCCTAGCATTATGAATGCCTGGACCAGTGGCTCTCCATTCTGGGTTCCCTTCCGTGAGTGAAGGGTGGTATCTGAGTCTGCTAAATGTCTGGCTGCTCTGATGGTTGATTTAGGACCCTTAAGAGGTGGTCCTGGGCTCAGGTCTGGGTGGACATGCCTCCTATTCCAGTTGACTCTTTCCACGTGACCCTTCAGACTTATGCGTAGGACTCCTCCCATAGACAACCACTGAGGGCCCCTAGGCCTCTCACTCTTGGCTCACTTTGGGGCCTTGGTCCACCCTGAACCGTGTGTCTGATGTGAGTATGGACAGACAGACATACGTTTATGCTGTGTTTTGGTGTTTGATGGTGGCCAGAATGGGATTTCTAGGTCACTAGTGGGTCAGCAATATCAATCCCAGAGGCCATGGGAAAGCAGTTTGGATATGTGAAGAGCTGCCTGGCGGTCCCGGGGGCAGCAGGGAGACAGCATCATTGCTGCTGTTTTCTTTCTCCCCGGAGTGGGGAGTGACCTTCCTTCTGTCCTGGCCCAGGGACTTGCTGCTACTAAAACAGACTGGGGTCACTCACCTCCACAGAGAACAGTGATGAACGTTTCTGAGAAAGTTGTACCAACCAGAGAAACAAAAACCAATGGGGGTCAGCAGAGCCCCTCCTCTCACCCCGTGCCCACTAACGAGGACTTGATTAGGGATTTTGGCCCCTGTGGCAGCTTGTCCCTTAATCAGTGGCCTGGAGCTCTGAATTGTAGGATCTCACAGGCAGAAGAGATCTTACAGACCCACACCCTTGATGCAGTGGCAGCTCCCGGCAGGGGGAGAGTCACCCCAGAGAGCTCCCTCCTGAAGCGTTTGAGGCATGACAGGGGGTGACCACACTGACAGACCCAAGGAGTGGCAGGCCGAGGCCTGCTCCTACAGGCCCTATGTGAACCTCTGCTTGAGACCTCTAGGTTCCTTGCCTGTAGCACAGCTCCACAGAGGGGACTGCACACATTTGATCAAGTTGACAAGATAAGGGAGTCCAGGTGTGGCTTGATTTGGTAGCTGTGAGGGCTGAGTGCCTCGCCTCAACACTGGCCATCAGAAGAGGCTGGACATGGTTCTGTGCCCTGGCCTGGCAGCCTCAGCACTGGCCTGGCTGTGGGCCGAGGAGCACTAGCTGCGGACAGGGAGGGAGGCCAAGGAGCTGGGGATTCCTGGGGCTTTGGGACACTCCACTCCTACTTCTTTCTGGGGTCTCCTCTTTCTAAATCGATTCTGCCCTGATTTCTTTTAGCCAATACCTTGCATGCTCCTCTCTCTCTTCTCTCTTTCTTTCCAGCCACCTAACTAGCCTGAAATGCTCTCCCTTCTCCCTACCTCTTTCCAACCATCCATGTTTCCCACCCTGGAACCCACCTTGACCCACCTTGGGTCAAGTCCTAGCTCCTCCTTGAAGTCGTCCCGTGCTCCAGCCCCGGAGCTCCATCTCCCTCACCTCCGAGTGTCTTCCTCAGTCCGTCTCAGTTTGCCCACCAGGTTGGCACTCAGTTCTGTGCCGTTTTCTTCTGCAGTTTCTTGTCTGCTGTTGTTGCTCCGACGTGATGGTGTGATCTCAGGGTTAGTGTTTGTATCCATGTGGCCAGTTACCTTCAGGAAGCATTTCTGGGTCATGATACCCTATATGTGGGAAGCAGTGTGCTGAGTGGGGTATGTGTGTGTCACACCTCCTGCCTTTAAGGAATTTATAGTTTAGAAGGGAGGATAAAACACGGCACAAACCACTACAATAGGAATCAGACAAACGGTAGAGACAAGACGGCATGAGGAGTCATGGGAGGAGAGAGATGGGAAGGGCTCAGGAAGAGCCTCGTGGAGTGGGTGGCCTCTGGGGTAGGTCTTAGAGGGTCAAGAGAGTTTCAGCTGGTGTGACAGGACAGAGGGAGGAGGGCCTTTCCGAGGTGAGAACTGCTTGAGCACAGGCCCGAGGGTGATGGGTAGTCCAGGGGATGCAGAGAGGCTCTTGTGGTGCTGGAGGCACTCAGGGCGGCGCGGGAGGCCAGCCCAGGGCACTGCCTACCTCTCTGTCCTCCAGGAGGTCACTGGAGCCAGGAAGTGAACACGGCTCACTTGGGCTCCCCACGAGGACTCAGCAGTGATGGAAGATGGGGGGTGGAAGCTGCGGCTGCACCTAAGTTCTCATAGTCCCTCCCCCAAGCACATCTCACCCCTGAGGCCAGGTGCCCCAAGTGAAGTTTTGGGGGACCACAGCACCCAATGGCCAGTGTCCTGATGGGATGATTGAGGGTCAGACTCAGTGATGGGAACACATAATGATCTTCTCAACTTGTGTGACTTTATTTTCCCTCACCCCAAAGGATCACAGACAGAAATCAGCACAAGCCAAGGTCCAGGCTCTGAAAGAAACCTGGGTATTACCAGATAGGAGCAGGTCATAAACCGAGCACACACTCCCAGCCTGGGTGGCCCCTCAGACGCCCACGCCTCCCTACCAGGGGTGAGTGGATTAACCTGGTCATGTTCTTTGTGGAGAAGGCACTGCTACAGATGGCCATCACAGCATCTTGTGTGACTCAGTGTCTCCCCAGGCTGGCCTGGCTCCCTCCTGCACACGTGCTGCCCTCTGCCACCTGGAGGAGCAGGGACAGCTCCCACTCCAGGTCTTCGATCCTCTGAGCCAAGTGGGCTCTTCTCGCCTCCAGCATCAGGGCCTGTTCACTCTTCAGGGCCCAGTGTCCTGTATTCTTTCCATCTGGGCCATCTACTTCTGCTCGGTGAGGTCTGTCTTCCTGCCATGCACAAGGGAAGATGCTGGGAACCACCTAAAAAGGACACAAATGGAAAGAGGAGACGTGACCCCTGAGAGTTCTAAGCTCACTCTGCCCTGAACCCACCATGTGACCTGGGCATGACCCTTGTCACTCTGGCAGTCTCTAGGCAACAACACCCATTGGAACACTTGGGAAGATGCCAACAAGTTACCTCCAGAGACTGACCTCTCGATTGACTAATAAAGACACAGTGTCCCCTGAGTTTATGTTGCCACATTAATGCACAACAACAACTAATTACATCATTACACAATCATCATGTTTAATAATTTGGAACAATTATTGAATAATTAAATCTTGCGGCATTTAAAGCCCCTCAGCTCGTCCTGTTTTTCCCTTCCTTCATACCAGGGATATTTGTATAATGTCTCTTCAAGCATGGAGTTTTCTGTTACTTTATCCTCATCAAATCACTATCATCTGAGCCCCTCAATACATCCGATGATAGGTCCCTGCACCTAGTCCCCCCACAGTGGCCCTGGCATCACAGCTGTCTGTCTGAGGGGAGGGAGGCTGCTTACAGAGGAACCGACCCCACAGCTTGGTGTGACCTCTTTGGAAGGAGTCTGGATGAAGCCCAGAGAATGAATGATAAACATGTTGAGAAGAGAACACAATGAGAGACTGGCACCTGCATTTGGTTTTCACAGGGAGGAACAACCTTCGGGGTTCAGGGGTTATGGGGTTCAGGGACCCTTTATGCCTTAGGAGACACAGTTCCTGCAGCCCCCTTGGGAAGGGCATCTGTGCATTTTGTGGCTGTTACATGGCCCCACCATACCTGGTTTGCACACAAGATAAATTTTCCTGCGGTCCTTTGAGACCACGGGTGCCTTTATTGTTGTTTTGTCTTAAAAGAAAGGTCAGTTAACCAAGAACTGATTTTCCAGACCTCCCAACATCACGGTCCAGGCACACATGATGTTCTCATGGAACTCCGATCTCAGGGAACATTGCAGGTCTCCCCACTGCCAGCCCCTCTGGGCCCCACTCCCAGGGTCACCATGGCAGGTGGCCCCCCCGGTTGTGAAGAGGGGATCCTTGGTGACACATGAGTCCCGGCGCAGACGCCTGCTCCAGGAAGCTGGTGACAGGAAGTGCCCACCCTGCCCTCCACCACCCAGAGTGTTGTCCATTTTCAGCAACTTAGCAAGGCAGGGATGAGGGTGAGAGGAGGGAGGCCCTAGGCTTGGGCGAAAGTCAAGTGGGTGCCAAGAACTCAGGTCAAGAGAAATGGGGTTTTAGTGCAGTATTTTAAAAAATCAAACAAAACTAAGGCCCAGCTGCTTGCTTTAGTAAACAAAGTTTTACCGAGCACAGTGAAGACACAACTGAATTATCACATCTATCTCTTGTCTTTTTCCCCTTCAACCTTCCCTATGTCTACACCTTCAGAAGCCTCAGTTAAGATGGAGGACAATCTAGATGGATGACGCATCTCATGGAAAACTCCTTGTTCCAGAACCGTGTGCCTCTAGTTATGCTGCATCTAGAACAGCTATTTTTGTTGCTCCCTTTTCATGCTGTTCCTCAATCTTTCCAGGCCATTCATTCACTAATTGAGTGTGCTTCCCTGTCTCTAGACCCATTTGCCAAACCAAACAAGCAAAACTGGACTTTGGCTGATGGGCTTTCTGGTCAGAGCTGGTTGTTCTGATCCCAACCCTCTCCATGGAAGGGCTGAGACTCCGTGAGCCCCACACCGTGAGACCCAGCTGTCTGTGGACACCACAGGAGCTGAGATGGTGGTCTGCTGGGCTTACCACAAATGTACTGTGTTTGCTTGGGGGCAGTTGGCCTGGCTTGTTCTCTTCTGTCTGAAGCTCTAGGACTTGAGCAGTGAGCTGGAAGAACTCTTCATTCGGTTCATCCAAAGAGTCTTCCACCTGCCATATCTTTCTCTAGAAACAAGGGACATATGGTCTTCATTACTTTTACTTGTATTCCAATTTGATTAAAAATCCATTGAGCTTCTCCTCCATGACAGGCAGTGGGATCAGCACTGGATAAGAGTTGAGGTCAGATCTTCTCTCAAAGAGTTCAGAGCCTAAAGACAAGAAAACCCAGACCTACCATACAGCATGGTAAAGGCTTTGTAGAGGAATGCACAGGGGCTACAGGAGCAAAAAGCAGGACATCTAACCCAGGTAGGCGTGGTAAGGGAGAATTTTCTGGAAGAGGGGACATTTCAGCTGAGTCTTAATGATGAATAGGAATTAGCTGGGTGGACAATAGGAGAAGGGCATGCTAGGCAAAGGGAACATGAAAACACAGAGATATGAGAGAGCATAGGGAACATTCGTCCACCTGTCATTCAGTCCATCCATCCATCCATCCATCCATCCACCCACCCATCCACCTGCTCATATGAGAGAGCACAGGGAACATTTATTCATCTGTCAGTCCATCCATCCATCCATCCATCCATCCATCCATCCATCCACTCATATGAGAGAGCATGGGGAATATTTGTCCACCTGCCAGTCCATCCATCATCCATTCATCCATCCATCCATCCATCTATCCATCCACTCATATGAGAGAGCATAGGGAATGTTTGTCCACCTGCGAGTCCATCCATCTATCCATCCTTCCATCCATCCATCCACTCATAAGTAAGGAAAGACTTATTGAGCACCCAGTATATGTCAAGCCAATGGTCAGTCCTGGAACTCCATTAGTGAACTTCCATAGATTTATAGTCTATCAAGAAAGGCAGACATAGAATAAGGAATTATGAGTGATGAGTGTTACCCGAGGGGATGTTCAGCTTGTTGTGGCAAGTAGTCAAAGTTCAGTTTGGTGGTAGCGTGGAATTTGTTTGGAAAAGTGGAAGGAGATGATGCTGGAGAAATGGAGGTAGGAACTGAGGACGGCAGGCCATGGAGGGCCTGGTGTGCTAGTCTCAGCTACTGTGGCAGAGACTTTTTTATTAATAGAACTTGATTTGTTGGGAGTGTCCATGTGCCCAGCTGAAAAACTGCTTATCTTAGAGTCTCTTATAGATAGAGATTACCATATGACTAAGTTTTAGCCAATGAGATGTAAAAGAAAGTTGTTGGGGGGATGGATTCTGCAAAACCTCTTTAAAAAGAGAGCTGACTTAGTTGGCCTGTGCCCTTTTACCTTTTGGCCTTTCCAGCAGCCGTCTTGTGACCACAAGTGACCATGAAGATGAAAGTCATGTGTTAAGGGTCATGAAGCGGAAAAATAGAACGAAGGATCCTAGAGTTCATAGGACATTGTGGATGGTGATGGGTTTGCTTTTGAACATATTAAATTGAGCTATCTGTGGGGCATCCCACGAGTTAATACAATGTCTGACTGCATGGTGAACTCAGCTGTCACGGAAAGCCCACCTCTTGCTCCACACATGAAATGCCAGACAAAATACAAATACAAATGCAGAACCATGTCTGAATGGGAGTGAAGAGATGAAGAGACAAGTTAGGGGTAGGAGGGAGTTGAAGGCATGTGGCATGTGGGTATTCCTCCTTAGAGGCTGAGGCTTTAACTCCCACCTTGGGCAGGCCTTGAGGCCACAAGGTCATTCTTGGTGGGAACTGGTCCAGTGCTGCCTGAGTAAAGTCTAGACCCAAGAAGTGGTTGTCCCTTCTCTTAACTGGAATTAAAAAAACCCTACATCTGCCTGTGCATACGGCCCTGTAGCTGAACAGGTTTCTTGTTCAGGGCTGAGGTTGGAACAGAACTGATGTAAGAAATTGGAACCACGGGGCTGTGCAGCATACCACAGAAGGCCAGAACCTTCTACCCAGATGAAAGACATGGAAACTAACCTACAAACAGGACTGGAAGCAGCGAATCCCATAGTGTGCGAGTAGAGACAACCACAATGGCTCCACAGGGAGGCTCACACAGAGGACAATCCCACTGAAGGTGACTCAGACGAAAACAGAAAACAGAAGGAAGCCCAATGGCATGAGAACCAGCAGACATGATGAAAATACACCCAAGAAACTAGAGATAACAGTGAGATCTGAGCATAATTGTCAGATAAACTTGTTTAAAGTGTGAAGAAAGACAAAAGAAAGAATAGAATCCAAAAAAGCAAGAACAAGAACATTATGGAGACAAAGAGAAATCTAGAAATGAAAAAATGTCAAGAGAATAACAATGTGATTGATGGATTACATATAGACCTACCTGTAGTGAGTTTGTAGAAACTTCTGAGGGAATCACCGGGAATGTAGCACTGAGAGACAAATAGATGGCAAACATCAAGGAGAAGTGAAGAAATAGGGAGGTAGAAATTTTAAGTACTGTCTAGCAGTGTCCGTTAATAGATGGTACTTTTTGGCATATGCATTTTTACAAGTGTTTGTATTGTCTGTACTGTGTGTGGACTCTGAGGTGCCCTGCTGAGCTGACTGCCAGTTCCTTGAGCAGCGGGATGGGTTTGTCATGGCTGAGTCCCCTGCTCACTCAACTCAGACCCTCACTGGAAGCGCCAGTGGAAAAAGACAGGGAACTAAGGGCAAGATCTCCTTCCTCTGCCTCATTTGTGTTTCTGAATGAGGTCAGGCAGCATGAAACGGAAGAAAAAGCACACGTTTTTGATGTGGATAGGATGGGATTTGAAACTCTCTTGGGCAAAGTTACTTCCCCTTTCTGAGCTCAGCCTTCGTGTCTGATCACGGAGCGGGAGAGGAAGGTCTGTCTCAAAGGCTGCCGAGGATCAGGCGGGGAGTTCTCTCTGACAGTGGTGACCCCAGGGCCTGGCTCCGAGGAGGCTCTCAGGAAAGAACGTCTTTTCTTTCTGCTCCACTTGGGCTCTGATGTGGCTCCCTGTGTATTTGGCAGAGAGAAAACTACCCACGGCTTAGTTCGCGGGAATGAGGGATAAAATTGTATGTGTTTTGGACACCGGTGGCTCCCCATGTCGTGTAGCTCCGTAGTGTCACGGACTGTCATGGTATCTGCTATTTCACCTTCACGACGAGGGAAAAGGAAAAAATGTGCTTCTCAGAGAAAGAGTTTTTTGGTCTGTGCCCACCTCAGGATGCATGCAGGAATAGTGCCAGTGAGAGCTGTAGTATCGGCTACGTCTTTAGGAGCAGAGTCAATTGTTTTAAATGAGTGGCAAAAACAGGGATTTCTGAGGCTGCTCTATTGACAAAAAACTATGTTTTATAGGTTTACTTCCCCTTTCTATTCCCTTTCACATCAGATCTGCACTAGATCTGCCCTTAAAAAGACAATGAAAAACAAAAATATGCCAGAACAAAAAATCTCCCAATTTTTGTTTTTCGTTTCTTTGTGAGGAAGACTGGCCCTGAGCTAACATCCGTGCCCATCTTCCTCTACTTTATATGGGACGCCGCCACAGCATGGCTTACCAAGCGGTACGTTGGTGCGCCACCGGGATCAGAACCTGCGAATCCCGGGCCGCCGAAGTGGAGGGCGTGCACTTAACCACTTGCGTCGCTGGGCCGGCCCCCCAACTTTTGTTTTTCTAATTTCAAAGGTAACCCTTGTTCAGTGTAGAATATTAGTAAATATAACATGTAAGCGTATGAAAAAGTACAATAATGGCATCCTAATCCACTGAGGTAGGCTGTGCTGAGGGCCCCAGATCTTCGCCTCTCTCTGCTCCTGTGTCCTCACACTGTGGGGGGCGTTCTTCTTACCCCTTGATGCTGGGCTCCACCTTCTGACTTGCTCTGGCCATTAGGATAGGCAGAAGTCACTGTGCCAGTCCTGAGTGTGGGCCTCAAGAGCCTTTTGTGATCCCGCCACGCCTTGAGAAGGCCAAGACCAGGCCAGCCCACTACAGAGCCCCAGGCAAGCCCAGCCTAGAGCTGGGGCCCTGCCAAACGCTCACACGCCTTGCCGAGACCCGGAACTGGGCCCGCCGGGCGAGCTGGAGCAGAGCAGCTGAGCCCTGACACTTAACTGTTGTTGACCGCGGAGGTTTTGTGTGGTCGGTCCTGCGGCACAAGCTAACCCATCTGCCTGCCCTCATTCGCACACTGCAGTCTCTCTCCCTCCCCCAGGTGGGCTCGCTCCACTTTTGGGGACTCTCTTTCTCTGCTGTTCCTTTCTCTCTTTTAAGAATACACAGAAGCTCACATATGAAACTCTGCCATACGTGCAATTCTCTGTCCTCATCTTTTACTTTAAAGATATTAAAACTTCTCTATAACATCATTTTTAGTAGAGGCATTAATATTTCATGATACAGAATTCAGATAACCCTTATGTTATTGGAAATTTAGGTCATCTCTATTTATTTTTATATTATAAAAAATTGCAATCAACATGTTTCTTTATTGCTTGTATTTAAAAAATTATTTCCCTTAGAGAGTGTCTTAGAACTGGAGATATTGAGTCAAACAGAAGGAATATTTTAGAGGTTTTGGATACAAATTGCCAGATTGCTTTCCAGAAAGGTTTTAATTTTTTGCCCTTCAATCAGCTGGATATGGGGGTGTCCATCTCTTGAATCCTCACAAGTACTGAGGACTTTTGTGAAGTGTTTTAGGTAGAAAAAAAAAGGCATCTAGTTTAGTGAACATTTCTCTGATTCTTGGAACATTTTTCTTATAATTTTACTTGTTTGTATTTCCTTTTGGTAGGGCCATTTACATGTTTTTCTAATGGAGTAACAGTATCTATTAATGGTCCATTTTTGACCAAGAGAATCCTGTTTTATATTATCACACGATCATATCTATTGTTGCCATCCTTAGTGATTTTTTCCATTGTTTTGAAAATCCCTTTAAACCTTCACAGGCTCCACCCCTTGCCCTGTGAGTATTCTAACAGTCAATAAACATTTGTTGATGGAATGAGTGATTTCTTTACCAGTGGTCTCCAATCCTAATTTCTTTCTCTACAAAATCTCTTCCCAGTCATTTTTCTCAACCCTGTGCTTGGTTTCTGTCTCCCAGAGTTGCCCCTGGTGTGTAGGTAACAAGCAGGGCTGAGAGGCAGGACAGCTGGACAGCACCAAACCGGCACGGGGTGAGAGGCGGGGGACGCGGTGGCCCAGAGTGCCCCTGATGTAGAGAGGGCCTGGCTCACAGAGCCGGGCTCCTACCTGCAGCTCAGGAGAGGCTCCGTGCCTGTGTCGAGACCTGCGCCCCCGGTGTCCCCTCCTTTGGTGGTACCCTGGGGCAGCTGTCGAGGTCCTGGGTCCTCCTGGGGGCTAGGAATAAGAGGAATGAGAGGCACCCTTCTGGGCCTCTGCTGCCCAGTAGTACATACCCCCAACCAGAATAAAAAAGACGTTGGCCACTTTTAACTCCTCCCTGAGGTGGCTGAGATTAGAGAAGTGACAGGGAAACTGACAAAACCTTAGATTCCCTGAAGTGAGGCTAACGCACCCCCACAGCCTTCTCTGCCTCACAGATGAGTCATCTGTCAGTGACAGGTATGCCACCCTGGAATATGCCAACTTGGCATAAGGATCATTTGGAGCTGAAGGCAGTTGAGAAGAAGCAGATACTAGAGAAGGTCTCTGCCCTCCCCGTTTGCCTAAAAGCAGGACGCACATTTTAAAGGTATCCCTCTCCCCGCTCTATTAGGAAGGACAGAAGCTGATCACTGGAGACAACTCTAGATTTTAGCCTAGAGACGGCATCAGAAGAACCTACACAACAACCTGCTAAGACCAGCCCGCATCTGCCACTCGTCCCTCTCATATTTACCTTCTCACAATTTGCCACCCTAGACACTTGAAGTCCTTTTCTTTTTCACTGCTCTACAGATTTATCGTTCTTTTGTTAAGATGCCACATGAGCCCCAGTTCTAACCATCCCTTTGAGTCACTCATCCTGGGGGCTCCATGCGTCTGTGCCATGCACATGCCACTGCACTTGCATTTTTCTTTTGTTGATCTGCCTTTGATCAGTCTAATTTACAGGGACCCAGGCGGAGAACCTGAGATGGGTAGAGGAAAAGGATTTTTTTCCCTTCCCTACATCAGACCGGCTTTGCACCTGCTGACGCTGTGGCCATCAGGGCCTCTCCACATGGTGCCCCTTCTGTGGTCCAGTCACTGCTCTCTGTCCTCACCCTTTCAGACTTGGGGGTCAGTGAGGTCATCCCAGGGAACTGTGCTGACCTGTGTGGTTACATGTACTTGCCCACACTTTTATACATCATCCTTTATTATACTCTCCTCAAATTTTTCGTCCAGAATGTGCCAACTGCTTCCTGCTAGGACCCTGGTCAATACATGGCTGTACTCTCCAGAGTTGCCTTGGGCAACTCAGTTCTGGATCTTAGTATCCATGCCTTGAAATGAGAGGGCTGGACTATCTCCAGCGAGCCTTCGGGCCTCTGGAACTGGTCTCAGTTCAGGAGCCAGATCTGAGCTTTCTTACCTCCGTGTCTTTGTCAGTGCTACCCTACTCCAGGAAAACCCTTCCCCCAAACCGCCGACCCTTAGGACCCTGCCCTTATTTTAAAGCCTGTCTTAAATGATATGACCGTCACAAAGCCTTTCTTGATCCTTGCAGACTTCTTTAAACCTCCAGAACCTTTTATGATAATCATTTATTCTTCCTGACCCCTTGAGCCCTGTGTTACAGACAGCAATAAGTATCTGCTGAGTGACATTATCCTCAGACTGCAGCTCATGGAGCTGGTGGGAAAGGATTTGCTTAAGATCCACGCCATTCAGGGCAGAATCAGTCTGAAGTCCAGGGCTTGGGATCCCGAACTTGCCTTTCCTTTGTGTGACCCTTCTTTCTGGAGTCCCTGATCCTCCGGGGGCCCCAGGCCCTGGGACTTGAGCAGAAGAGTCTAGATTCCTCTCCCCTGGCCTGTAGGAGACTTTATTCGTATAAGCTTTCTAGGCACCTTCAATAAGAAAATCAATAGAGATGTTTCTGGGAGGAAAGGCTGTCTGAGGCTCTGGTGGAGGGATAGAGGGTAGGTTAGTGCAAACACGCCGTCAGGGTGGGCTCTGAGAGCCAGACCCCCTGGGCTGGAATCCCGGCTCTGTCGTTAACTTCAGCTCTGAGCCCATTTCCTCATCTTCACGATGCAGTTAGCAATGGCGTCTACTTTATAGGGCAGTTGTGGGGTTAAAGTAGATAGCAGATAAAGTGCTTATCTCAGTAGCAGTAAATACAGCCGGCAGTAATTGTTACCATTCATCATTATTAAAAGAGGATGCAGGGAAAAGCAGACCGTGCATCTAAACACACGGATAGAAATCAAGTCAACATGAGCAAACAAACCCATGTTAGCCTCCTGGTTGACTTGGAGGAAGAACAAAGAGACCACGTGGCTTTGCCCCAGGAGAGATGGTGCATCAGAGGAGAGAGCTGGAAGGAGATGGGGTAGGGATACTATGTCTGGGGTCAGCCAGAGTGAATGTGGTCTCATTCCCACGAGTGGGAACAACCCCAATAAATGACATGACTTCTGATGAGTTCCTCAAATCAGTGAACCCCTCAGCAACCAAAGTGGGGGTTACTGTGGGCAGGGAGCCCTGAAAACTTACAGCTGGATTTGAGTGGGTTAAGGCTTTAAATTAGTTTCTGGTTATGAATGAAAAACAAGACTCTCAGTGCCAGGGAGCTGAGAGCCACACCCTAAGAACACAGCTGCTTGGTGCCTTGGTGCTGATGCCTGCCCCCACCTTGCACTTTGATGCTCCTCATCCGAGAGCTGAGGCTGGGGCTTCAGGAGCATGTCACTCACCAGTCGAGGGTCTTGTTGACAGGAGGGAAGAGGCTGTTCACCCCCCTGAGCAGAGGCCTAGGAAAAACGGACAGCCCTGTAACTTTCCTTTGGTTCTGGGCCCAGAAGAGAACAGTGATGAGAGCAGCGTTCTAATCAACATGGGCACATGCACTGATCTGAGCTTGGGCTTCCAAGTCTCACTGTAGTGTGGCCGAGGACCACCTGGTGCTCCTGGGGGCCCCAGGTGCCTGCCCCGTGGCAGTTAAGACCCAATGTGGGTTGTGGCCTCCTTTATTAATGCCTCCAGGCCCCTTGAGGTCATGTGCCACCACCATGGATTCTGCCCTGTTGCACTGGGTGTGTACCACGCGAGGACTCCTGGCCAGAGGTCCTCTGCATCCTCCTTCCCTTTGACGTACTGCTCTCAGGGTAGGATCCGTGAACTATTCTTCCCTCCTGAGCTCTGTGGGAGGGGCCAGATCAGCTAGCGGACTGGGGAGATTGTTTTCAACAAACATTTTGGAGGAGATCCAGAGCTGAAGCCGGGGGTTAACCTATGAGCACAGGCCGCGCACCTGGGTTTCTGGTGAGAGTGCAGGGCCACCTGCAGAGCATGAGGCCTGAGTGAATGTGAGTGTGTGGTGTAACGTGTGTACGTGTGTGCCATGTGTGAGTGTGTGATGTATGTGCATGCATGAGTGTGTGTAGTCTGTGTGAGTGGGAATGTGTGCATTTGTGAGTGCATGTGTGTGCACATGTGTGAGTGTGAATATATGGCCCGAGCGTGTGGTGTATTGCATGTGTGAATGTAAATGTGCGTGCATGTGGTTGTATGTAGTGTACACATGCATGTGAGTGTGTGTGTGCGCGCCTACTGAATCTCCATGGGGTCAGGCTGACAGGGAAGCTGTTCTGCACACACAGGTGTGCTCAGCGGCCCCTGGGAGTCTGTCACCTTTCTGCTGGCCCTGGCTGGTTGCCCCCGTGCATAAGAAAGTGCAGGTGCTAGGGCTGCCATCACTCTGTCAAGTTTCAGCTGAAAGCCCTGGGGAGACACGCTGGGGGTGCCTCCTGGGGAAGGACAACGAGAAGGACCTCAGACACATCATCTCGTCTGACCACAGACTCCCCGCCTGACGTTTACTTCACTCATCCTTATTTTTGTAGCCTCGTGTGTGCTTGTGTGTGTGCCTCTCACCTCTTTATTTTACCCTCTCATCCCGGAACCCATTTCCACCACTCTCTTTCCTTGAGGTGTCCGTTCCCGTGTGCTGAGTATATGTGGACGGGTGCAGAAAGCTGCGTGGTATTCTGTGTATGAATGGTTCTGTTTGTATGCAGGGTCTCTTCGCTTCCTACACATCTCATTCTGTTTCTTGCTTTGCTTAAACACAGAAATGTTTACAGCTCTACCCATCTTTTATTGACACGTCATCTGTTACTCGTGACTGCTCTAACGATTCTAAGTCTGTGCTGCTTGTGCATCTCCCAGGCACCCGCGACGCCCACCGCCCAGCGCAGCCCTGTGACGAGCACGGTCTCCCAGGGCCGCGCAGCGAGACTGCCTGGAACACCTGCCCAGAGGGCGTTTTCTGGGTTACAGGATAATTTCACCAAAGTGTTGATTAATTGTTTTTTTCTTTTTAATTTGCTAAAGCTTCATTACATACCTTTTTTGGAAAAAAGTGCCCGCCACCAAGAAAAAAATGGAAACTGTCTGCTTCGGTTAGCAGTAGCTAGAATGGAATGGGCTTCATTCAACCCTTGACAGCCAGCTCCATCCATGCCCATGGAGAGGATCTTTAGGACACAGGGTTTTACAGCTTAGTCTCAGGCAAATTTCTGAGGAAAGTGGCTTTCTTTGTCCTTCTCTTTCTCATGATCACTTGGCCACATGTCCCAGCCCAGAAGTGTCTGCCGAGAAGTTTAAGAAGGGGGAATGGTTTGGATAGAAGATCAAGGAGGCTGTTGAAATCATTGCTTGGTCTCCAGGTTCCACAGGCCACACATGCACACACACACATGCACGTACACCACACACACCACACATGAACACACCACACATAAGCACACACCACACACACATTCATATACATGCACATACACCACACACACAGACACACACATGCACACCACACACACACACACCCCACACTCACACACAGGCACATACACCACACACACGCACATGCCAGGGAGGGTCTCTGGCATCTGTCTGACCTGCTTCCCGACGCTTCTTCCCTACGGCTGGGATCTGGAGGGCTGATGAGGACAGATGGACCCCTTATTCCAGGATTGCGGTCGTGAAAAAAGTGACACAAGTGCCTGGACCTCAGCCCCAAACACTCCTTCGTGGAGAGTGACCTACACTGTGGAACAAAGGGTGAGAGCCCAGCCTGGCCTGGCCAGCCTGCCTACCCAAACGGGCCCGGGGACTCCACGGGAAGGACTGTGGCTGGGCTCTGGAAGCTGGAGCCTGGTGGTGAGTGACAGGACCTGGAGACTAGCAAGGTGAGCTCCTTTATGCCCTTCAGCTAGAGACGGCAGGGGTGTGTAAGGGAGGTAACAGAGGTCAGGCCTGGCTCTGTCACTCTCTGTGTGACCTTGGGCAGGTCCTTTAGCCTCATTAGGCCACAGTTCCCTCCTCTATAAAATGTGGATGATGATAATATCACTCAGAGGTTTCCTGTGACAACTGAGTGGGTTAAATGAGGTAACGCGTGCCCAGAGCTCACAACAGCACCCGGGCTGTGGAGGACAGCGCCCCGAGACGCTGGGGTCTCAGAGCTCCTGAGAGCCCCGGGGCGCTGTGCACAGAACCGCCGGGCAGTCTATCCTACTATTAGCATTCCTCCTAGACAGTGGCTTCCAAACTTCTAAATAACACAATAAGAAATTCATTTTTCATACACTCCTGTATGTATGTATGGGTATATAAAACTGCAAGAAAAGTTGCATGAAGCAATGCTACCTTTTATACATGTGTTACTTCTGATAGTTTCAATTTTATTCCTTTCTAGTTTTTTTTTTTTTTTTTTTTTTTTGCCAGTTGCAACCCACTAAACTGACTTCCAGTAAGCTAACAAGCTGCAGATTCACAAACTGCTGTGGGAGATGGACATCAGCTGGTTTCGGGCTGATGCCTGGATTCAAACACGATGACCTGCAGCAATGACCTTGGGTATTCCTGCCTCGAGGCTGGGCCTTCGCAGATCATGCTTTGGGGCTGGGGACTGCTTGTTCCTAGAAGGGAACAGCGCCCTCCGGTGCCCACAGGTCCTGGCCAGGGCGGCATGAACGCTCACCCTGTCTCCAGAGCACAGAGAGGGCTTGCGGAGTCTGGCAGAGTGCAGCCACTGCCAGCGAGAGCTGGGGGTGAGCCTGGCTGGTCAGAGTGGCTGGGTGAGGGGACTACAGAGCCCTAAGTCCTGGAGTCCCCTGCCTGTGTGGACTGTGACACAGCCTTGGAGGAAGCATGTGGTGGCTCCCTTCCCTCCCCAGGCTGGCCTCTGCTGGGCACTCACAGGGTGGGAGAGGGGCCAGGAGCAGAGGGGGTGACAGACTCTGATCACTTACAACACGAGGCAGGTCACACTCCATGGCAGGTGGAGCTGTGCTTCGTTCAATGGCCCAACTACAGGGACATCAGGGCCATTCAGGGGTAGCTGGGAGACTGCACACCCAGAGCTGTCATCCACTGGACCCACACAGGGGGATGCCTGGTTTTGGGCTCTTTAAACTCTGAGTGTGGCTGAAGCCAGAGAGCATGTGGGGGGCCCAGGGATGTCCCTCCACATCTGTCCCTGTCCTGCCACACTCTGTCTGAGGACTTGGAGCCCCAGTGGGCCCTGAACACGTGCTTCCCTGCAGCGCAGCTCAACACCCAGGTCCTAAAGGAAGAAGCCGTGACAACCTGGAAACGCTTCCGAGTCCCCTGGGGGGGCAGGAGCATTTCAGAGAATCAGCTGTTGTGGGAGGGGCTTCCACTGGGTCCATAAAAGAACAAACGAACGTTCAGAATATTCACCTACAGACATCTGGGGCTGCTGGGCTGCGAGGTCAAGTGGACTTCAGCTTTCCATTTATATACATACTCTCTGTACTGATGGAACGTTTGTAAGGGGCGTGTGTGACTTTTGCCATTTAGAAAAACAAAACTAAAGGTATAAACTAGGGAGACTGTCAAGAGCCTTTGGGTCCCCGTCACCCTGACGTCCTGTTCAAGGTCAGCCCTAGAACACGGTGGTGGGTGTGGGAGCAGGAGAGCTGGGGGAGACCTCATTCTGCCACCATGTATCTGAGTCCACGCCCCTCCCTGGGCCCAGGACCATTCCCTGTGTTCAGGGTTGAGGCTGTCATTTACCGCACAGGAGTGCTGAGCACCAAGTGAGATGGTAGATGTGAGATGCATAGGCAGACACTCTACGAGGTTAAAGTTCATATTATGACTTTCCACCTGGTGTCACGGCCCCGCCCCGGGGGCCCTGCCTCTCACCTAGAGGACGCTGCCAGGGCTCCCTTGGAGAAGCCGCAGTGGGGCCGCCCCACCGCTCATTTCTCTGCCCAGTGTCTGCCCCGGCGGCAGCTTTGGCCCCCGGCTCCAGGTCTCTGCCCCTGCCCAGAGCTTGCTGCTCAGTGGTGCTGAGGCCCCGCAGAAAGTCCTGGAAGAACCAGGGCTGCATTATGAGTGTCCTTCTTGGCCCAGGCAATTTCAAGAAGGGGGTGAGTGGCTGTTCCCCAGGGCAGTGGGGGTGATGGTAGCTTGGTTGTCTGGGAGTTGGGGGCTGACCTTGAGCCCCTGGAGTTGCTGGCTGGCGCCCCTGTAGAAGGCCAGTGCGTCACTCCTGTGCTTGCTCAGCTGCACCGCCACGTACAGGCTCTGGTCCTCAAGCTTGTCACACAGTGTACGGATGCTGAAGTCCTCTAGGGTCTCCGCAGGGCACGGCTCCCCTGCGGAAGAGGTCTTGGGGTGAGATGGTGTGATGAGCAGGAGCCCTGGGCCTGGGGGTGCAGGCTCAGCTACTGCGCTCCCTCCCATCAGGGCTTCCATCAGGGCAGGGCAGAGGAGAGCAGAGGACTGCCTGCAGGAGGAAGATGGTGGGGGAGGAGGGTTGGCTCTGGAGAAGAAAGATGGAGGTCAGGTTTGATGGGAGCAGGAGGAGGAGGGAGGCCTTCAGGGGCAGGAGGTGGCAGGGGCAGCAGAGAGCCTCCTCTGTGGTGTGGGTGTGACTGACCAGGGCCCACAGCCTCTGTCCGTCTGGCTTGGAGTCACCCCAGAGCAGGGTGGTGGGCACCACCTCACTGCGCGGCTAAGGGTGGACCTCCCTTTCCTGGACAACCTGCCAGCCACCGAGGAAGCTGTTCGCTGGGTCCTCCAGGCTGTGTCTGACTGCGTGACCTCTGCCCCTTCCCTCCACCTGAACTCGTCTCGCTGTCCCCACGTTCCCACAACTGTCCTGTGTTGTCCTGTGCAGTTCTCATCCTGTCTGTCCCCCTGCTCTGTGGACGCCTGCCTAGCCGGGCTGAGGAGCTTCTCCTCGGGCCCCACAGCACCCTGCGCTGTGCTCAGCAGACGGCAGACGCTCACCAAGTGCTTCTCTGGCTAAGGGGCCTCCTCTGGCCTTTGGGCTGCAGTGTGTGACCCAGGCCACCTCCAGGAGAGGGGATCTGGGCAACCCCACGGAGGCTGCTGTCTGCCCAGTCTCTGGGCCCGAGTGGGATTCTCTCCCATCCTTCAGGAACATCTCTGGGCCAAGAGTCTTAACCCCTTGACCTCCTTCTCCCTCAAAGCCCCTCTACTCTGCCAGAAGGACAGGTGGGAGGGAGGGAGGCCTTTCCAGTGGCCTTTCCCCTGTGGAGTGTGGAGCTGGGCCTTGAAGGAAGAAGGAAGGAAGGTGGAGTGAGGCCGCATTTTGGCCTGGGGCTCAGCCAAGGCAGCACCTGCAGGAACATGAGTGTGAAGCTGAGTGAGCGCCCACTGTCAGCCCCTACGCTGCCCTGTCCCAGGCCTGGGCATGCGTGTGGGGAGAAGGGGAAGTCCCATCCATGCTGGCGAGGCGACAGGGGCAGTTCTCACCTTGAGAGCAAGCACCGGCCCAGCTCGTATGGAGCCAGCTTTCCATCCTTCCCTCTCTGTGGCCAGCTTAGGACCCGTTCCCTGAGCTACCAGCCGGTCAGGTGGGACGAGGGTGGGAGTGTAGATCTTTAGAAGACAGGACTAAGACCTCCCACTCCATTGAGATGCCCCTCTCCATCTGCCCCATCACAACCCCACAGCAAAGGGGCACTTCACCCTCCCCTCAGGGACCAGTCCTCTGACCAAAAGAACCCTGTCCTGGCACCCCAGATGAGGCCTGCCTGGCCCCCCTCCTCCCGTGGGAGCTCCCAGCAGTCCTGGGCCCTGAAGAGAGGCTGCATTTGAGGGTTACAGTGCTGGGGTCAGTCGCAGACTCTATGCAGCCCCTCAGTCTGTCCACACTGCACACACTCAGCACAGCCCACCCTGCAGATCACCTGCGAGGGATGCCGTGGGTTGGGAGGGGTCGACTTGTCCTGGGTTCAGTTAGTCCTCGGTGTCCCCATTGGGAAGGCACTGTCCTCACTGTCCAGAGCAGTCACCAGCGGAGAGAGGACCTGCCTCTAATCCCCACGCAAAGGCATAGTCAGGACAGCACAAAGCCAGGCCTGTCCTGGACAGTGTGTGCGTGTGCCTGCATGAGTGTGCATGCGTGTGTGCACATGTATGGTGTGTGTGCATGTGTGGGCATGTATATGCATGTGTATGGCATGTGCATGCACATGTGTGCGTGCTTGTATGTGCTTGTGTGTGTAAGGGTGTGTGTGGTGTGAGGAGGCCTGTGTTCAGGTTCACACGCCCAGCAAGACTCCAGTGCTGGTCTGAGCCCGCGATCACACTTGTAGTCGCTCATTTCCCTGCCCCCTGCCCCGGCCCTTGCACATTCAGCCCACTTCCTGGGGTCCCTGCAACTCTGCAGTTAAGAACCAGTGGAGGCGACCTTCAAGCTGCGTGAACCAGGTCAGTGAGGACTTACAGGGCCCTTCCCCTGTCCCCTTGTCTGATGCTGTCCCAAGTTGGCAGCCCAGCTGTTAACCCCAAGCAGGTGAAGGTCCCACCTCCACGGAGCCTCACCTCCACACCCCTCTGCACGTGCTTCCTGCTCACAGTTGGCGCTGGGGGTAGGTGCAGGGGGAGGTTTGTGTCCCCGAGGCAACACCCAGCTCTCCAGGTGTGAAGAGGAACTGACAGGGGCAGGTGAGTGACCCTGTGAAGGAGCCTGTGGAACAGTCCTCGCTCTTGCCCCTGCGGTGAGCTCGGGCAAGCGAGCCACGAGCTGGAGAATTGCCCTGGGGTCCCCAAGAGCTCCTGGCCAGCACAGTGAGGACCAGAGAGCTCTCGCCTCAAACCCAGTGGCACCCTCTCTCCAGCCCTTGCTGCCTGGGGACCTTGGGCAAGTCACTCACATCTCTCTCAACCTCAGTCTCTGTCTATGACGTGGGGACAGGCCAACACCTGGAAACACTCACTTCTCGATGCTGCTGTGAGGGTCAAAGGTCAGCATGACGTGTCCTACAAACCGCCAGCTGCAGACACACGGGTGCAGGGGTGTGGAGGGCAGGAAGACAGGGGAGGGGACTCACCGCACACCAGCATGGTGCCTGTGCCCCGGGGAATGGCTTCCTCCCTGCAGCTGGCTCCTTCCCCGGAGCCACGAGGACCAAGATCTTCATGGAACGTGAGGCTGGAAAGAAGCAGCAGCCTCAGCACACAGACACACATGGGTGGCGCAGGGCTTGCATGGGCCTGGAGTGCCAGTGAGGAACACCATAGGTCAGATCAGGAAGGCCTTCTTTCCTGAGTCCACAGGGCCAGGACCAGGCTTATGAGTGTGGGCAGGGCCAGAGCAGGGTGTGGCCAGACCTGCCGTGGTCCCTAGGTTGCGGCAGGGCTGGGAAAGGTGTGAGTGGCAGAAGGGGACTCCCCTGTCCCTGAGGGGCACATAGTCAGCAGGCACGTAAGGCTCCCCGAGGCCCCTCCACTGGGGTCTCCAAGTGCTCACAGGGCAGGCCTGGGCCAGCGAGGGTCTCAGCAGAAGGCCCAGGCCTGTCAGCAGCGCAGTTGCCAAGCCGACAGCCAGCAGCACCCCTGAAAGTTGGGGGGAAAGGGAAAGGGCCATATGATGAACACTCAGAACCTCCCCAGGCTGCACGGGGCCCTGGAGAGTGCCATTTTGCATTTGCCTCAGTGGCCCCTGTCTCTCAGTCTTGCTGCCTTTGGGCTTTAACCCCTCACAGTTCCCGGTAGAAGAACCTCCTTCCTGCCTCTGGGGCTATATGATGTCGGGTGTCCTACTGGGAATTTTCCTCCTCCTGTACCCCGCCATGAAAGGACCCCTCCCAGGACACTGCTGGCCTCCCTGGCACGTCCCAGTGCTAGCCTGTGCCTTGTGTGGTTTGCTGGCTGCCCAGTGCCCAGGTGGCTTAGTGCCTCGGCCCCTGCAGGGCAGCATTCTCTCTGCCCACCCAGGCGGGGCCATGACTATCCCACATTCTGGGCTCAGCTGGAGAGCTCAGTGCAGATTGCTGACTCATGGAGACAAGAAGGAAAGAAAATGGGAAAATCCACAGAGGAGTTTAGAAGAGGCAGCCCCGTGATCCTGTGACTCCACTCACCATGGAGGGACCCTGCTCCCCAAGGCAGCTCTCAGGAGCGAGGGGCGTGGGAGGTGGGGGAAAGGCGACCCCAGGGAAGGAAATTCAATTTTCTTTGCCTGGCAAGTAAAGGCCCAGTTCAAGGACAAGCTTGTCCTTGTGCCTACCCGAAGTCTTGGGGGCTGTGCCCAGAGTCACAGATGGGGCTGGACACATGCCTAGGGGTTCTGCTGTGCGACACTCCTCCTGGCATCTCCCCTCCCAGGTCCCGGCTACTCCGGGCTGTGGTCAGTACCTGTGATCGCTGCCCAGTCTGGGTCCAGGTTTGGCAGCCTGTGCCTGAGGACACCGTGCCTGATGAGCTGTTACGGGGAGGAGGGCTGCACGGGGGACAGGCCAGTGTCGCAGGCCACCCCCTTCTCCTTTACCAGCACCACCGCGATGCTCTCGGGAAGTGAGCTGTCTTGAAACACATATGTGCCTGGGTCCAGGAACTGGTGGACAAACCTGGGGGGTGAAGGGCCAGAATATGGAGAGTCAGCCTTGATGGGCTGCTCTCACTGTGCTGAGTTTGAGCAACCGTGAGCCGTGGCAGGGCCTCCCCAACGATGCATGGGAATAACGTGGTCCAGGGAAGCTGCCTGTGACCCCCACTCCTTCCACCTGTGCCCTCAGGAGGCCTCACCTGCCCGTGATTTCTTCTGGCCTCACCTCCCACATAGTCTGCAGCCTCCCCTCCTCCCCTGTGTCCTCCTATCGGCCATCAAGGAAGAGGCCATGACCCCTGCGCACGGACCCATGGCCCCTTGAGTCTCCCGCGGCTCCGCTGCATCACCTGGAGAAGTTGACGTGAGTCTCTTGCACCAGGTGGCCAAGTCTCCTGAAGGCCCCAAAGTCCCAGTGGGGGTTGCTGTTGAACAGGTGCTGCTTCTGGTACACGGGGTAGTGACTGGCTGGGCGATCTGGGGAGTGAGCTGGGTGGGGCTGGGTCCCAGCGTCCTCCCCAGCCCCAGCCTGGGGCAGCACACATCCAGGGGGCCCAGCATCTGGTGCTAAGGAGATTGAGCAGCTGAGACGCGGCTCCTCCTCCCATGTATGTAACATGCGTTTAGTAATCACGCTGCTGGGCAAGACCCTCCTTCTCTCAGCCTACAGAGAGGGCATGCTCTGAGCAGGGGCCCCCAGGCCCTACGCCCTTCTGTGTGTGAGCCCAGCCTGATGCCCTGGCACTCTCAGAGGCGGACATGTTCAACTTTGTACCCTTGGCAGGCAGCACGGTGTGGGCATGCAGCAGGCACTCAATGCATGCTGTGGGATGGCTGAGAGAATGAGCAGCTAAGGAGGTGGACGGGGCCGCCAGCAGAAATACAGACGGATGTTGCCCAGATGTCCACTCTGCACAAGGAGGCCTTACCTATGAGCAGGTGTCAGTTCTTCCTGAGCACCCCCCCAGTCCTGCATGATGGGGCTCTGATCTCCCCTCCCCTACAGGGGGAGAAGGGGGAACGCAACTGGGTTCACTGGCAGACGTAAATACCGAAGCGAAGACAGGGTGGAGATTGCCCCGAGTCCCAGTGGTTTATGGGAGAGCTGGGCCTGGAAAAAGGGCACGAATGTCCAATGTGGAGTTCATTTTCTGGGATTCCTTTCCCTCTTTGACACTCATTGCCTTGGCATTGCATCTCAGGGAGGAACTTCGGTGGTTACGTGACACATGAAACCAAACCCTTCATCGACCTCTACCTGGGCCGAGTGGCCATCCTCCTGTGTAAACCTGGTGAAAAGCACAGGCTGTGCTGCACACCTGGTCCATCCAAAGACAAGGACTGTGCCTGAATTCCACACGCCAGAGACCGAAACCTCAGCATCACCTCCATCTCGAACCTTCATTGTGTTGTTCCATGCAGGGCATTCTCTGTACTAATTTGTCGTGGTTATAAGACAATTAGCAAAACAGCTTACACTTATATTTATTTTCTATTCCATACCTCTCTACTCCATGTTTTTTTCTCCTGAAAATCCATTCCTTTCACAAAAGAAAAAATCTGTTGGAGCAAAAAAACAAAGCCAGCCTGGCCTGGCTGCCCTCTTTGTCTCTCATGCCTTTGTCCCTGTGTCAGCCAGCCCAGCTACTTGGTGTCCTGGGGCATCCTGGTGGGACCGCACCAGGTCATCCGCCGTGCGTGTGTGAGCAGGTGGATGGGGGTCAGGGGATGCCCATCCGCCCCACAGCAGTGCCCTGGGGAAGTGCCTGGCCAGAGATGGGAGGGAATTAAGTTCTCCAGAGGGCCCAGACCATCACTCAATGCAGGGAATGTGGACGTTGAGCCCAGAGGCAAGAGACAATCTTATCAGTGAGGCTATGTCCTGGAGGAGGACTCAAGCTTGTTCTGTAAGGTTCCCAAGGGTGGGAGTCACAGGGAGACAGGCTTATGCTTATTGCAGGGAGGACAATCGTTACAAACCAAGGTGTCCCAAGATGGAGGGTGCTGCCAGGAAGGGTTGAGGGGTCTGGCCCTGGGAGGGTTTCAGGCCCTGGCAGGATGACTGTGTGGCACAGAGCATACCTGCAGGCGGGCTGGAGCCCAGATTAGAGGTCCCCTTGGTGAGTCCCCACCTCCCCCCAAGGCACAGAAGTCTGACTGCAGGAGGACTCTCAGAAGTTGGAGCTGGAGCACCTGCTCCAAGATGTGGAATTGAGGCCCCTGGGGAAGTGGTCGATCAGGTCGAGAGCAGGGCGACAGCACAGGCCTGTGACTCGCTTCTTGAAGGCGTAGTCTGTATGTGATGTCACTGGACAGATGGACAGGGAGGGATGAGAGATCCAGGGTGGGAGGGCAGGGCCGAGGGGTGAAACTCACTGTGGGGGTGAATATGAAGCTGAAAAAGAATCGCATCCCCTTCTACCAGGCAGACCACTGGGTTTGGGATGTGGGGATGGATGCTGGGAGCTTGGGGGACAGGGTGTTCCCTGTCTGCAGTCCAATGATGCCTTTGCAGCTGGGAGCTGGACACAGGTGGTCCTGGAAGAGTTTGGGGAAAAAAAGCTGAAGGACCTGGCCTGTCTGGGGAGGCACACACGCCCGCCTCTTGGCCCCATCCTGTCTCTATTCCTTTTTAAGAGCAGTTCTAGCCCTTCCAGGGCCCTTGCCTCCCCAAGGACTGTCTTCCTACATGGCCTTCTGTATCCCTGCCAGACTCTCACCTCCCGAACCCAAGAGGGGTTCTGAGGGGCTGAAAGTGGGCGCGGCAGTGCTGGGTGCCTTCCCCTTCCTGGAGGAAAGCAGCCACGCCTTCGCCCCATCCACTCTCTCTGGGAACGCCTGGGCTTGGTACCCCCTCTGCTTACCTAGGAGGAGGGAGCCAAGCTTGTCCATGCCGGAGATGACAAAGCCGAAGATGCTGTGGAGGCCACACTGGACCAGAGGGACCCTGGCACTCCCTTAGAAGAACAGATCTGGGCCCAGAGTCCTGGCTACTTCCTGCTAACATGCAGCACAGCATTATATGCCTGGAGAGGGGAGGCAGGGCAACAAGACTTCCAGCAATGGGGGACAGAAACCAGACTGAGCCCTTGGGCACAGCCCCTGGTGACGTGGGCTCAGCAAAGCCCACTGTCAGCCTCCTTCCTCACTGATACTTGCCCAGGTGGCCTCCTATGGCCTGGGCCCCTCCCCATCTTCAGAAAACACCTGTGACTCAACTCAGGCCCCTGTACTGAGTCATCATTTGCTTCTCTGTTCTTTCTACCTGCAAATGTCGTACTTAAGGAACAACTTAGAAACATCTCCCTATCACCCCAAATCTGCTGTCCAGTCCCACGTCAGATGATCCTCCCTACCCTGTCAGTGGCAAGCAGACAGAGCCACCCAGAACCTTCCGGCAGACAAATACCCAGGGGGAGCTGGACTTGCATCCAGGCCCTGGTCCTCTGCCCCTCCCATCTCAACGAAGCATGGAGACCCTGAAGACAGACATGGCCAACACTGTGGTGGGCAAGAGACGGCCCTGCCCAGTGACCAGAGGTCTGGGCTGGGACAAGAGGCTCAGGCTTGGCTCTGGCAGGGTCCACACCATTTCTGGGACCATGGTGAGTGGTTTCACATCTCTGGGCCTTGCTTCGCACTTCTGTAAAGTGAAGCTGATGCTTCCTCAGGTCCCTTCTGGCATTTAAACTGGATGGTTGACATTGACATAAGAAATACCACTTATTACCTCCTTCTGCTCTTCCCTCCAGCTTACAGAATGGAAATTCATGTGGATAGCAACAGACTAGGCAGGGAAGACTGGTTATCAGACGGACTTTTCCTTCCACCACCTGGTTTCTTTAGACTTGGTGCCTGGTTTTTCTGCAGCCACGGGTGCCTAGGTGGCTCTATCTCTCTTGTCCCCAGTGGGCAGAGCCTGCCCTGCTATTCCAACTCTTCCCTAGCTGGGCTCACCCTCTGGACGCTGTCTCCATCCTCGCCCTTCCCAGTGAGGATCAGCTGTCTGTTGGGGCCCCAGGCCAGGGAGAGCTGGGGGGCCCTGGCCAGACACTGGGCATCACAGAGCTCTTCCGCTGAGACGTACTCCCGACACGGGCAGCTGTGGAGAGGAGAGGGTGAGAGGCCTGCCCCAGTGGGCGTGGACCAGCTGTCTGCCCCCGACACCCCTCAGCAGGTGCTGGCCCCTCTGGAAGGACGCGAGCGGTCTATGGTGCCTAAGCAGTGACTGCACTTTTAATGGAAATCCATGAGTGACTTGTTAAAGTGTACGCTCGCCCCTGCTTCTGCACCAGCTGGGTGTTTCCCAGAAGGGGAGCAGTGCCTGAGACAGAGCCTCGTCCTGGTCGAGAGGCACAGCTGAGGGGAGAGGGGAAGAGCTCTTCAGCTCGAGTACTTCCGTTTATTCAGCACACCTCCCAGCACAGTGGGTCCCCCTTGCTTGTCCCTCCCCTGCCTGCTGGGGCGACTCCGGCCAATCCACAGGTCAGTATGAGGACTAGAACTAAGGAGAAAATCAGGGTGCCTCTTGGCTTGGTGTCTCGTCAGGGTCAGCTCCTGGCCGTTGGCTCAGGGGGCCTGGGGTGTGGACCTCATTCTTCCTCGCTGCCAGCACCTCATCGGCCCTGGGCTGCTTGCCCTGGATGGTGTGGCACCCCCTCTTGGGAGCTTCTGGAAGGAGCTTGCACTCGGCTCAATGTCCCAGGAGGGCTGGGTCCAGCCAACACCCTTCTGGACAGGCCCTCTGGGGATGGTCAGGATCTGTCTGGAGATGGTAGATTCATTCTGTTCTCAGTGGCTTTTGTCACTCACATGCCCAGTTCAGCACTGAGCTCCCTGTCCACAGGGTGACAGAAGGAGGAGCAGTTGTGCTGCTGGGGGAACACACATTGGCGGGTGGCAGCCAGGCGAACATCTCCAGGTGAGCAGCACTTTGCAACCTGTAGGAGGGTATGGAAGGAGAGTCCTGGCTCTGGCACCCCTGTAGGCCTGGGGTGGGGATGCTTTCAGCATCAGAGAACATTCCAGAGATGGGGGCAGGGCCTCTGAGGAGCCAGGCTCTGTGGAGAGGTCATTTAGTTAACACACTAAGACTAGGGCTAGGCTTGAGGGTAGAGGGAAATCCACAAAGTAATAGAAGACAAGTTTGCTGCCTCGGGGAGATTTGGGAGGTCTACCTGGGGAGACTGGACCCAGGTTTACACACAGCAGCTAAGATGCCATCCTAGGAAGTGAACAAGGATCAGCAGGAAGCACAGCAGGGGCCAGTCAGGGAAGGCTTCCTGGGAAGAGGTGACAGTGAGCCTGGTTTCAAAGTAGGATTGTTAGAGCAGGACACTGCAGAGGGAGGGAGGGTTAGAGGTCAGAAGGGCCAGAGTGTGTCAGGGAGCAGGCCCAGTGGGCTGGGCCGCTGTGGAGGGGCTGCGGGAGGAAGCAGCACTGAGGGAGGCTGGTGAACAGGCTGGGTGGCCGTTCCCATGTTACTCTGGGCCAGCATTATCTGCTTGCTTCCTGAGAGTGTGGATCCAGGGTGGAGGAAGACGGGGCAGCTGAAGTTCCTTCCCTGGGGTCCTGTCAGGAAAGGCACATACATGCCCACCTGGACAACCCAATTATCTAGGCCAGTGGTAGCCAGACTTTTGATCATGCTCCCAAGAATAAAAAATTATTGTAAAAAATATTATTATAATATATACTGTACTGTATATAAAATATATATTAAAATACAAATGAAAAACTAACGAGAAAGAAGATGATTATGAATGGTTGTGATGTCTCCTTCTTGCACCCCAGGGGCTTGTCTTGAGCACTCCCATCTTGGGATGTGCTCAGAGAGGCCCAGAGCCTTCCCTGTTCTCTGACCGGGGCAGTAGGGGTGACAGGTGAGGGAGTTTGCCTGTTAAAATCAGATATGAGTTTTAGATAATATCCATGAAATAAGCCACTCCTCTGATCATATGATCCAGGTCACATGTCAGAGTTGAACCCGACCACTAACTAGCTGCGTTATGTTGGTAACCAGTTACCTCTCTGTGTTTCACTCTCTTCATGTGTAAGGGAGGCATGTTGGACCCTCAGCGGCCGGCTGGTGGGGCCAGGCAGCGTGCCTCAGGCTCAATGCAGGTAAGGCTACCTCAAGGTTTCAGGCTGGGAAGCAGTTCCGAGTGGGAAGGAGCCAGTTAGGAGCTGTCCCTGCTGCTCAGCCCTGAGGGAGGGGGGCTTGTGCCTGAGGGAAGTTAGAGAGATGCAGAGGGTGGGGAGGATTTGGTGTTCTTTTCTGCAGAGGAGGGAGGGAGGGAGCCCATCTCCTTATGTACTTGTAGGGGCCCTGGCCTTAGCCTGAGTAAGAATGCAGGGAGCCAGCGCCAGCTGGTGACATGAAGGACAGATGCCCAGACTGCTCTAGGGAGCCAACTACTTGTCCAAGGTGAGGGCCCTCAGCTGAGCTGAGACTTGAGCAAGGCCTGGGAGCTGGGTTGATGAGTGGTTTTCAAACTTGAGTGAACATCGGAATCATTTGGAGGCTTTGTGAAAATCCAGATTGCTGGGTCCCAGCCCTGAAGTTTCTGAATTCAGTGGGTGTGGAGTGGGCTCAAGGATCTGCGTTTCTAACAAATTTCCAGGTGATGCTGACACTGCTAGTGAAAAGACCACACTTTGAGAACCACTAGGCTGGAAGTAGGCAGGGTGCAGAGCCATTTGTGCACACGGGAGAGGGACACACACAAGCAGGGAGTGCTGGAAAGTGAGGGCCAGGTGGCTGGAAGCCAGAAGCGCAGGGGCCACAGCCAGGGGCTGGCAACTGTTTCCATCTGGTGGAGATGAAGCGCCTGACTCATCCTGTTGACTTTTCTCCTCTCAAGGAGCAGGGTCTTCAAAGGGGAATGTGGAGCTGCCTGACGAGGGGTACAGATGGAGGAGGAGGAAGGTGGTGAGAGTGCATCTCGTTCTTCCTCAGATTTCTGGACTGAGCTCCTGCTGGATCTGGGTGGGATAGGCCGGCCTTGGGGTCCTGACTGTCGTCTTGTTCTCTGTGGCTCAAATGTGGGATTAGGACTGACTGATGATGGGAGATTTGGATTCAAAGGGGAAACCTCTGAACAGGCAGGAGCTGTCTGAGATGGAGCCCGGGGGAGGGGCTCTGAGCAGTGTGACAGCACAGGAGGCTCTCTGTGCCACAGGGCTGGTTGGGTGGAGAGGCCCCCTGGAGATGCTGCTGCCTTTTAAAAAGAAATCTGATCCAGAGCTTTCAGAGCTGGCTATGAAGGGAGGGCCTCTGAATCTAGCTGCCACTAGGGCTGCGTGCCTGGGGAGGGGACGCTGTGCTCGTCCGCTAGCCTGCAAGCCCGTGTAGGATGTGGCCCTTTCTGATGCCTGCAGCTCCTTGTTTCACCATGCTCCAGGGACGGACACAGGAATGCTCACCTCCTGCAGGGGCGACTCTGCAGGATGCTCACCCTATAGCCCACAGAGCGACCCTGTCAGCTCCCACAAAAGGCTCCTCAGTTCAAACAAGAGATTCACCCACAGTGCAGAGGCGGTGGAATGACTGAATTACTCTGATAAGACCCCTTATAATGCTGAGGTGCTGTGGTTTCATGATAGGAGAAACACGTGTCTTATCATGACTTGAGCTCTCTGAGGTTTTCTCATTTGTGCAGGAGGTAATCCACCCGGACAAAGGACTGAACACCAACCAGACAGCCAGTGAAGGTGCCTGGCTCGCAGAGCCACTCCACAGATGCTACCTCCCCTCACTCCCCTCATGCCTTCCCCTCCTTGAAGCTGCAGGGTGTTACCTGGGCTTGACAGTCCTCAGCACCGTTGCTCTCGTCACTCTCCAGGCCCCTCTTGTTGGAGGACTCATGTCCTGCCTGGCAGATGCAGGAGCCATCCGACTTCTGGAAGACCCTGTTCAGGCCCTGACACGTGCAGTGGGAGACACCTGGGGACCGAGAAGTCCTGTAGTCCATCACAGGCAGCTGACAGTGAGCCAGAACCTGAGTAACCCCTCTGTCCCTGTCCACAGGGCATTTGCAGTCCAAGGGGCAGAGCAGACACCCACGTTTACCAAAGTACTGGCTGAGAGGGTCTTTGTGGGGATGGAGTGAGATCTTCTAAATCAGTGATTTTCAACCCTGACTTTGCATTGGATTCATCTGAGAAGCTTTTAAAAGACGTTGATGTCCAGGTCCTCTTTAGGCCAATTAAATAAAACTCTCTGAGGTGAGGCCAGGGCATCTACTGTTCTAAAAGGCCCTTGAGCGCTGTAATGTGCGGCAGGGGCTGAGCCCCACTGATGCAGTTGAAAGCACTTGACACCTTGTGGAAGGCGTTGTTCCTATCCACGATCACTCAAAGCCATGCGGGGTCAGTCCTGAAGGACTGTACAGGCCTCTGTCTCTAGACAAGAGGAGAGAGCTCTGCAGAGCCTGAAAGCCTCTCAAGAAGCTTGAAGGATGGACCTGATTGGAAGGGCAGAGCTGGGAGGACAGGGATTCTCAGTAGAGAAGGTGATGGGTGAGGAGGTTCAAGGTTTTATTCGGGAGACAAAAGGAGTTCAGGTGAATTTGTTCTTTGGGAGAGGCAGTTGGGAGAGGGGTAGAGACTGGGCCCTTGTGGTGGACTAGGGTTCACTGTGATTCTGAGCCCTCACCAAGGTCACCTGGTCTGGGTGCCTCTGTTGAGATTGGCGTCTGCTCAGGAAGAATAAGAACACTCACTTCAAGTTTAACGCTTGTCAGATTACTGCAGATGACCACACACACACAGCACACAGTAGCCAACAGACCCTCAGCAGAACTTGTTGAATAAATTGATTGAAAGTTGACATTTCTTTTGCTAACATGGTCACATTCTTTCCCCAAAAGAATTTAGGAACCATTAACAAGAGAGAGAATTGTTTCTACTGTAGAGAAGGAAGGGAGTTAGTTACTCAATACTGAAGTGACACAGGGAATGTTCTCCCACCAGACAGGTTCTACATGGTTAAGCCTTCTCTACTATCCTGAACTCTAGAATGTTCTTTGGCCCATCTGGACCAGAGCCCTGCTGAGACCCTGTGCACCCTGGGAGTCTTCCATGTCTTCTCATGGTCCAGAGCACTGGGCTTCAAACTGGGTTTTGTGGAGCCTGTGGTTCTACAGGTGTGCCTTGGAGACTTCTTGGGTGGAGGAGTGACTAAATGGGAGCAGTTATGAGACATCACCCTTAGTTCGATCTGAGCCACTCTGCTTTTACATGTTTTATATTAATTCCCTAAGTGAGAATTCTTTTGAAAGAGTGTTTTGTTGCTAAAGAATACTTTGAACAAAAGTCTGAACCCTTGGCCTGCCATTCATGACCATGAATCTATATTAAAAGTATCATTTTTAAATATCTTTTCCCCACCATCTTAGTCCAACAAGATTTTACTCATCCTCAAGTTCCTGTTTAGATACAACCTTTTCCATAAAGTTTCCCTGATCCTGTCATGCAGAAGCAATTCCTTCCTGTTTTGAACTGTCCAGACTTTTTTCTTTTCTTTTCTTGTGGCATTTGACACTTCTGCCAATTTGTTTTATATTTTTTTCTTTCCTCCTATTATACCTATCTTAGTATCTTCCACAGTGCTTTTGTGGCACTAACAACAATAATTTGAGGTTAGTGTTTGTGAGATAACCTTTAAAATAAATTAACTCAAAAACTCTCCACCTTATCAAAAAAGGAAAAGAGGCAGTTTACAAAAGTGCATATACTTACAAGACTCTAGCAACGGCAGAACAGCTTACATTAGTGCACCCTTATCCGCAGTTTCACTTTTGTGGTTTCAGTTACCGGCAGTAAACTGTGGTCCAGAAGCAGATGATCCTCCTGCTGTATTGTCAGAAGGTCAACAGTAGCCTGACTACATCACAATGCCTACGTCATTCACCTCACTTCATCTCATCATGTGGGCAGTGTATCATCTCACATCATCACAAGAAGAAGGGTGAGTATGTATAATAAGATATTTTGAGAGAGAGAGAGAGACCATATTCACACAATTTTTATTATACTTTATTGTTATAATTGTTCAATTTTATTATTACTTATTGTTGTTAATCTCTTACTATGCCTAATTTATAACTTAAACTTTATCATATGTATGTATGTATAGGAAAAAACATAGTATGTATAGGGTTTGGTACTATCCATGGTTTGAGGCATCCACTGGGGGTCTTTAAATGTATCCCCCACGGATAAGGGCGGACTACTGTATTTCAGGCCAATATTCCTATGATGTACAATTAGAAAAGCCAGAAAAAAATAAAGGAAATATCTAATTGAAGGAATGAAGAACTTAATTGAGGACTTAAGGAAAAACATTCTGGAGAGAACAGAAATCTAGAGGGATGAGCCCCACATTTGGCACCACATCTCCCCTAAAGGCATTTGCCACTTCAGTTGAGAGGCTGAGAAGATGAATACAGCTTCAGAATGTCTCATAAATCTAAGGGGACAAAAATGGGGCCCACCAAGAATGAGGGTCTCTGGTAGATATCACAGGCTTTCAACTGGGGCCATTGAAGGGCTACACCCTAGTAAGCATTGACTGCAAGAACACCAACTCTCTCAAACCTGGAGCCCAGCACTGACTTTTTAAATTCTTGATGAATTGAGATGATTTCTTCCTACTGCAACTGCCTTTCAGAATGAAAATAACTCCTCTCTGGGGAAAGGTAACAGCATCCAGAATTTCAGATTTTCATTCATAATGTTTAGTATTCAGTAAAAAATAACAAGGCATACAAAATAACAAGAATTGTTCAGAAATTAAGAGAAAAAACCCCAGACAATAGATACAGGCTCTCAAAGATCCAAATATTGGAGTTATCAGATATGACATGTACTTTAAACTGTGATTAGTATGTTTGATAAATCAAATGACAAGATGGAGAATTTAAACAGAGAATAGAGAACTATAAAAGAATACATAGAAATTCTAGAACTGAAAGGTTCAATGGCAAAAATTAAATACCAATAGATACATTTAATAGCAGATTATATGGAGCTGAGGAGAAAATTAATAAAGTGAAATATAGGCCTGAAAAAACTATCCAGATTGAATCTCAGAGAGAGAAAAAAAGATGAAAAATGCACAAAACAGTGCAAGAGACATGTGCATGTTAAAAAGAGATAACATATGTGTAATTGGAGATCCAAAAGGAAAGGAGAAAGAGAATAGGGCAGAATAAATATTTTAAAATATAACAGCTGAGAATTTCACAAAATTAGTCAAAGACATCAAACCACAGATTTAAGAAGTTCTAAAGAAACACAAATAGGATAAATACAAAGAAAAAACTACAGGAAGAAAACCATAGTTATATTACTAAAACCCAAAGACAAAGAGAAAAATATTAAAAGCACCAGAGAAAAAGGACATTTCCTTCCAAAGAGCAAATAAAAGACTTATATAAGACTTCTCAACAGAAATAATGGAAGGCAGAGGCAATGGAAGCTTATTTTTGAAATGCTGAAAGAAAATAACTGTCAAGCCAGAATTCACTACCTAGCTAAAATATCTTCAAGAATAAAGCTGAAAAAAGACATTTGTAGACAAACAAAACATTGGATGAAATTTAAAGACCTACTAGCATTTACAATAACATCAAAATATATCAAATACCTAGTAATAAACCTAATGAGATATATACAAAGGGTCTACCCAGAAAATACAATAAAACAAAAATCATTTCTTAGAAAAGTTAAAGAAGACATAAATAAAAGGAAAGTTAAGCCACGTTCAAAGATTAGAAGACCCAATGTAATAAAGTCGTTGTTTCTCCTCCAAAGGATCTGTTGTTTCTATGCAATCCAATAGAAAACCCAGCAACTTTCTTTGAGGATACGATTATCTGATTATGTGGAAATTCAAAGACCATGAACAGCTAAGACAATCTTGAAAAGAAGAACAAAATTGGAAGACTTAGACTACTGATATTAACATTTATTATAAAGCTACAGTGATTAGGACAGGGTGATGTGTATAGAAGGATAGGATAAAAGACAATGGAACAGAATAGAGATTCCCAAACAGACCCACATGTACATGGGATGTTTAATTAAGGACAAACATGAGTGATCTTTCAATAAAGGAGCTATGCCAATTGGATATCTATTTGGGAAAAATGAATCTTGACCCTTAACTCATACCCCACACAATAAATCAACAAAACCTTTAGGAAATAAAAAGCAAGAATATATTAACTGGAGTGGGACTTCTTCTTGTAGATGTTAAAAAGCCTAATCAGAACACAAGCCTGAAGAGAATGTTGGCTTATTTCAACATTCAACCCAGGGGTGATCAAGGCTCATGTTATGGGCTGAACTGTGTTACCCCCAAATTTTTGCATTGAAGTCCTAATCCCCAGTACCTTAGAATGTGGCTCTATTTGGAGATAGGGCCTTTAAAGAGGTGACTAACTTAAAATGAGTCCTTTAGGGTGGGCCCTAACTCAATCTGACTGGTATCCTTATAAGAAGAGAAAATCTGGACACACACAGAGACACCATGGTGCTTGCACACAGAGGAAAGACCAAGTGAAGACACAGAAGAGGGCAGCCATCTAAAAGCCCAGGAGAGAGGCCTCTGGAGAAACCAAACCTGCTGACACCTGCATCTTGGACTTCTAGCCTCCAGAACTGTGAGAAAATAAATTTCTGTTGATTAAGCCATGCATACTGTGGTATTCTGTTGGCAGCCCAAGGGTTCTATGTCACAGAGAATGGCTGCAATAATTTTAGCCTGAAAACATTTTAAGTAGTGCTACCTAAAAGTCATCTCACCGCAAAAATTACAATCATGTGCTCACAGAAGGCGTAACTCTAATTCTATGATGATCACTCCAAAATAAACCAGTTAAAAATATACTTCTCAATAACTAAAGCAATTGGCTGTACTAGGTTGTTATGTACAAGCCAGTGATATGTAATTTAAATGACACAACCATTGGGACCCACTTTATCCAGGCCCTGCGCTCCGGGTAAGTGTGGGGGGGGGTGTCACAGGATTCAGTGGGTTGCTCAACTAAGAGATAGAATACCTTATCCAGAAGACAAGAAATGATGGCAGAATCCCTGACAACCTCAAATCACACCATTTGAAGGTGGTATGGCATGGTGGTTAAGAGCAGGAATTTGGGAGTCAGCTAGCCTGTGTTCAAATCCTGGTCCTGCCAATAAATGTCTGAATGTGGGCAAGTTATTTAAACTCTGTGGCTCAGTTTACAGCCTTGTAAACCAGGAATGATAGTGATTGTGCCTGTTTCATGGAACTGATATGAGAATGCCATGAGTTGATATTGCAACAGCACTGGGAGCAGTGCCTGCCTATAGGAAGTGCTCTTACTGTAGCCACGGGCCCTCCAGGACCAGTTCAACTGACTCCACCTTATCAACAGAGTAATTAAGAGTTGTTTTTCAGGAACTGAGAGTCCCCCGTTGTCCAATTCAGGCCAGTTGATACCACCAACCCATCAACTGGGCCTGTGCAAATGCTTGACAATTGACCTTTTTGACACCAAGGAGCTAAAAACTCCACTCTCAGATCATGGTAATGCCAACATTTTGTGAACATGCATCCTGTAGAAAGCCATAAAGCTTGACTACGCTTGTGCAGATCATCAATTACCTCACTTCTCCTTACCTCCAATCATCTGTCTCCACACTTCAGACCACCCTATGCTTCATCCCATAAATTTTGCCCCAAGCCATGGATCAGGGAGACAGAACTGAGAGCATATGCCCCTGTCTCCTTGCAGATCAATCTAGCAATAAAGCTGTTTTCTTTTCCCAAAAGCTGATGCTGTAATAATTGGCTTTTTAAATGTGCATTGGGCAAGAGAACCCCAATTTTGTGCAGTCACAACTTTGGCAACCCAGGTGGAAACAGGTCCTGTGACCACCTTCCCGAGGCTGTGTAACCCCCAGCGAGTCGCAAGGTCTTTTTATCAACCCTAAGCAGCCGCATAGAAATTTTGTCAGAGGCTTGTCTGATCAGATTCCCATTTCCTTCTAGGCCCCAAGGCATTTTGCTTTCTTTCGGGAGGAGAAACAGCTACTGGATCAAGATGTCTCTCGGCTCTGGGTGAGTAACTTTAAGAAAGTGACTGTCCTTTACCTTGTCTCTCTGGTTTGATTCCCTAAAAATATATAAGTTTGGCTTGTATTCTGGGGAATCCTGGTGGGCTGAGTCCTGAACCCTGGGCCTGAACCACCCAAGGTAATTAGAGGCAGAATAAGAGGCTCACTTGTGAAGTTGCTTCTGGATCTGGGCAAGTCCAGGCAATCTGGTTCTGAGTAGCTCCCAGCACTGGTTCTGAGCTACTCCTGGCAAACTAGCCAGTATTCTGGCCTGTGTTCTATATAGAATTGTATCGTGCGTTAATGTTTGTCTAAATTGGATTGGCTGTTTTGGGGACTGAGTTTCTTGGTGACTGTAACAAAGTCTCTTTAGAAATTACCTTGTTTGTTGTGGCCACCTTGCAAAGAGCCCCCTAAGATAGAAATAACTATAAACAGCTGGCAAGATAATCTGGGATAATTTAAAATTACAATGGATACTTTGGGCTCCTTTTGAGCTTTCAAATCAAGAAACAAAGAAATCTTGAATCTTTAAAGAGTTGAGTGCTCCATCTTCTGGCACAATTGCTCAAAACCTAAAGGTTTCAGAAGCAGTAAATATTTACAAAGACTGCTGAATCTTACCCAGCTTGTTTAGTGTCTTGAGGGTTTGGCTTGATAATTGTCAGGTTGGAGGTCCCAAAAATGTGGTTGGACAAAAATGCAGTTTCACCCCATTTTGTGGTCAGAGATGGTAAGACAGAAACACGGGTTGCACTCCCTTTTGAAACTAAGGGTCCTATGATACTGCTGCCAGCCTCAGGGGAATTACATTGGCCATTAGAAGGAAAGTTCTTATTAGATAAGATCACTTAAAAGTGCACTTAAAAGCAAAGACTTCAAAATTCCCAAGTAACCTCATTGAAAGTTTTCTTGCAAAAAGAAAAAAATGTTATAAAAGGCACCTAAAAGAAAAGCCTATTGGGTCACGGCTTTACTGACACTGTGTAATCTACTCTGAGAGTTAATGGGACTCTGAGAGATTTTCTGGGAAACTGCTGTTCAGTACCTTGAGGTATAATTACTGCTCATCCCGGATGAAACCTGACAAGATATTTGAAAGGATTTAGCAACTTACAATCAGAAATTCAGCCAAACTGGAAGCTCGTATTCAGAGCCTGATAGGATTTTTTTGGGGCCTTCTTCCCTAAGTTAAAATAAAGCTAAAGCTCCCAGAGGGAAAGAAGGAAATTAGGGATGATGTAGTTGGACAGGTAGATCAACTAGTAATGCCATTTAAGTTACAACCCAATTTCTGAGAAATTAAGAGCAACTGTCCTGGGGCTGGCCTGGTGGTGTAGTGGTTAAGTTCACCAGCTCCACTTTGGTGGCCCAGGGTTCACAGGTTCGGATCCCAGGTGCAGACCTACACCACTCATCAAGCCATGCTGTGGCAGGTGTCCCACAGACAAAATAGAGGAAGATGGGCACAGATGTTAGCTCAGGGCCACTCTCCCTCAAGCAAAAACAGGAATATTGGAAACAGGTGTTAGCTCAGGGTCACTCTTCCTCACCAAAAAAAAAAAAAAGAGCAACTGTCCTTAAAAAAAAAATCCTTGCAAAACTGAAAATGCAGCTCTAGAGGCAGTCTAGCTTCCACCCATTTCTTTTATCTCAAAAAGGCTTATAGCCTCTCTGGGAACTGTTATCTAGTCTGTCACCAATTCATAAGACTGAAGGAAAAAAAAAAAAAAAAGAAAAAAGGAAAGAGAAACTGCCTATAGATTGCCCTTCCCCAAAATCTAGCATTTGGGTGTCTTCTCCACAAATATTAGTAGAAAAAGCTTAAAAAAAATTTTGGATTCCATTATTCTTTCATAACTAGTGAGCCTTATATTACTGTACCTGAGTCATGACAGTAATTTTAAAATAATAGCTGTGGAGTCTCTGTGTATGTGTGTCTATATACATGTTATATATGTGTGATATGTTACCTCTGCATGGTATAATTTCTAAAAAGCTCTATTAAGTTGGCTTAAAATAAGCACTTATATAAATTATTTCTAAATGTAATAGAAACTAACCCAAATGTCTTTCAAGTTAACATGATATAAATTAATCTTTAGTAAATGAAAGCTTATTTGTTTGTTGGTTTGATTGATATAGACCTGTCCTCAGAGTTATGAACATTGGATATGACATAGACATGCAGCCTTTATTAGCCAAATAAGCTCGCGTTATCACTGTTACAAAATTTGCCAGCAAAAATAATAGCTTAGAATGATAGCTGATTTTGTCTAATGTCTCATGAAGTTTTTGTAGGGAATCTAAATAATTATTGGGAACAGGTAAACTAAATAGATGTAAGGTAGATGAAAATTTTTGGGTAAACCTTCAAACAATAATTATGTGTTATGGCATGTGTATTTAAAATAACTCCAAAATCTCTTTAGTAACTTGAAACATTGACGTTTTGCTAGGTGAAATTAAATGATAAAAAATGCATTGAACATCTAGGTCATTTTCAAATAAGGTAAAATACTGAAACATTATTGCTAAGCAAGTCTAAGTTTATCTACTTTTGGCTTCTTATTACAGAGAAACCAAAAGATGTTTGGCTCTATTAGTAACCATGTCTTGTAATTTTTTAAAAGATCGTACTGTGAAGTAGCATGTTTCTAGAAATTATAAAAAGTATTTATAAATTTGCCAAGCCACAGAATGCTAATGTAAAAGACAGTTTATAATTGCTTACTTCTTAGTTTTCAGTAAAAATTAAGGTATGTAAGGGTTAAGAATTCTAATTAATACATGTGATTAAAACTGCTAAAAGTTAATAAGGAAAACATCTTTGTATTCAAGGAAAGTAAGATGTATGTTTTCAGTAAAGAAGGTATAAAGAATGGAAATATATTTTGTTTTTTCAAGAAACATAAATTTGTCCTAAAGTACTAGGAGGGAAGAAAGAAGGCATGGGACAAATCCTGAATGTAAATAGAAAGTCATAGAAGGTTTGTGGAAGAGGAACCTGAGGAAAGAGTTTTGTGCATGGTCAAATTGGGTAAGATTAAAGTGGATTTAATTAAGTAAATAAGTTTTGATATCAAAAGTAAGCTGGTGCAAAATTAGAATTTGGTTTTCTCTCTCTTAAAAGGATAAGTTTCTTGAACTTTTAGTCTGCTCTTGAGAAAGATATTATAAAGGTTTTTCATTACCTTTCAGTAAGTCTACCTAAAAAATAGAAGTTCAGTCTTGTCAAAATAATTTCCTGTGTTCTAAAAGGCCGAAGTCTCTCTATTAAGACAACCTAAGGTTTTTTTTACAATTTAACTCTGTATGTTTGCCTTTAACATCTTCTGTGTCACTTTGGTTAAATGGATAACTAAGCATTGTTTCACAGTGAGCACTGTTTCCTATTTGACCAAGTGTTTTAAAACCTTTTGATAGTTTTGACTTCCCCAAAATTTAAATTTTGAGAATTTACAATGGGTTCCTGGGACTTCTCAAGGAATTTGTTCTCTCTTTTTATAAAGAGGGAGATATTAAACTAATTAGGCTTATTTTTTATGTTAAATTACATGGGAAGCACTGTCAAATAAATGATGATAAACCTTCTTAGGTTATATCATGTGGGTGAATGTTATTAATATAAGTGCTTTAAAAAAATTATACAACATTCCTAAAATTCTGATCTGTCCTGGTTGTCAGCCATAATTCTAGTTATTATCTTAAAGTGTCGTATATCACAGAAAAAACCAAGTTTCTTTGTCAATTGCCCTTTTAAGTCTTTTGTCATTTGCAGACAGTTGTTGCTTTACTCTCATGTTTTTGCAGGTGTATTTCATCTTCAGAGAGATTCACAGATAGGACTCTGACACTTGCTGTAGAATGCAGGTTTCTGATAAACTTTCAGATTATAAAACTGAGCTGGGTAAGAAATTACAGAACTCTAATGGAGAAACTGATGGCTTCATAAAACTTATACGAGAAGAGCAACATCAAGAATTGATTACATGGGACTAAATGAACCAATGAGGATGATTATACTTTTTATGACTTTTTATTTTAGATATTGCTGATTTTTAATGTTTTGTTTTTCCAGATTAAGGAAATCTTTTTCTCGTTTCTCTTAAGCCAACAATGACTTATAGAAATTTGGTAAAATTATACCTTCGTAAGCAAAATTGAAACAATTCTTTTTCCTCCTACCTAATCCCTCCAGAATTTGGAAACTCTTAATGAGTGAGTATTCTTATTTTCATGGCACTGTAGTTATTTGCATTCAATAAGAATCTGTTTTCCTTATAGCAGGATACAATTGGAAACATTGGTTATATTACCAAGGCTTTGACTGGAATGTCATATTTGAGAGAAACATGCAAACTCAGATATGACCAGACAGCTTTTGAGGAACGAAGGTTGGCTTTATAAAATAAGGCCACTTAGATATATTGGCCTGGTACCTTGCTTACAGGGTTCCCAGCAACCCTACCAGGTGAGTGAAGAAGGTCACTTCCCTGGCAGGTGCAAAGAACCTCAGGATATTTTGGGGAACCTCAAGAGAAGAGAGGAATTCACCCAAATCTAAAGGTATTGCAGGCAGAGTCTGATGACAAGTCCTTAGCTTGGTTTTCCTGGCCTTCAGAGGCCTTTGAAGTTCAACCTGAGATTCCTTATAAAAAGTTCCAGCAAAGCATATTTAAAAGAGCCCATATGATCAATTGCTATTCTTGCTGTACTTATATAAATAATTGGGTCCATTTTATTGAAACTAGACTTATTTTGCAAATCAATTAGTCTTAATTTGACTATCTTTGGTAAAAATGAGAGTGACTTTAGAGAGAAAAATTATGTTTCCATAGAAACTATAGTACACATTTGTGGATATTAGATTCCAGTTCTGTTAATTGTCTTTGAGGTTTTGTTTTATATCTGTAAACTTGACTGGATCCTGAATTCTCCTAGCCTCCTGAAATATCTGGCTACAAATCTCCAAACTAACATTTTCAATTTTGTCCATCATTTTCATTTTGACTCATTGAGAACTGAAACCACCCTATTTCCTGAAGCCCTGCAAACTGAAGCCAGACAACTTGATGTAAACTTAAGAGAGATTCATTCTTGTTGCTACGTGAGCCACTCAGAAAGATACCTGAACACTTGACAACATCATCAGAGACATTTCAAACTGCACAAGATGCTTTGACCTTGACATCTAGAAATTTTTTTGACTGGCTGCTCCCTGGGCTCAGAAAATGGTTTACAATTTGTTCCAACCATTAAGTTTGTTTTTATTTTTGTCTCTCTAGAAATGCTTCTTATTAAATGCCTGGTTACTTGCTTACACAATATAGGCCTAACTTTGGGAGCCCACCTGCATCATCACTTTACTAAGAGACTGGTTCGATGAGATGGAACAACCTATGCCCCTTATCAGTAGGAAGAAGCTAGAGCAGTCATCACCCTATATCCCTCAAGATTGAGGGATGAATGAACAACAACAAGAATGAACAACAAAAAGGGGGAGATTTGTAGCCACGGGCCCTCTAGGACCCGTTCTACCGACCCCACCTTATCAACAGAGTAATTAAGAGTTGTCTTTGAGGAAGAGAGAGTCCCCTGTTGTCCAGTTCAGGCCAGTTGAGACCATCAATCCATCAAGTGGGCCTGCCCAAATGCTCCATATGTGACCCTTTTGATGTCAAGGAGCTAAAAACTCCACCCTCAGATCATGGTAATGTTGCCATTTTGTGAACATGCATCCTGTGAAGAGCCATGAAGCTTGACTATACTTGTGCAGATCACCAATTACCTCACTTCTCCTTACATCCAATCATCTATCTCCACACTTCAGACTGCCATGCCCTTCATCTCATAAGTTTTGCCCCAAGCCATGGATCAAAGAGACAGAACTGAGAGCATATGCCCCATCTCCTTGCAGATCGATCTAGCAATAAAGCTGTTTTCTTTTCCCAAAAGCTGATACTGTAATAATTGGTTTTTAAAATGTGCATTGGGCAAGAGAACTTCAATTTTGTGTGGTAACATTATTACTGTTCTAGATAAAGTCTGCCAGCACCGTCAGCAGAGATCTGGGGTCAGCCCTCAGTAGGGGTCAGGATTGGAGGGAACCCCCATTGAGGCTAAAGATGAAGTGGTTGCCTTTTAAATTTCCCACTGTGGGATTATCTGGTTACTTCTCCTGCTTGCACAGCGGACCATGTGCAAATGGTTCACAGAGCAAAACCATGTGAAGACCACTTCTTTGAAATGAGGAGAAGGCAGGGGATCAGCAAGAAGCCATTGGTCTAAGCTGAAAGCTGTGCTTACAGCTCTGTACCTGCTCCTGCTGCACAGATTATAAGACAGGGATGGGCTTGGGGAAACTGGGTATGGCTGCTGCCTACATTAAGAGCCTGCAGCAGCCCCAGAACCCTGTGGAGAGTGTCAGAGTCCCAGCTCCCCCACCAGCCGAGTCATCTAGAGCAAGTTGCTCAGCCCCTCTCAGCTTGTTTCCTTGCACTCACTCATTTGCTTGTTGAAGTCCCTCCACAGATTCATTTCATCCCCACACACACACCACGCTGGGACCGTGGAGCCAGAGGGACACCCATTCTCTCACATGTTGCAGCTTTCCTTAAATAACTACACTCAACGATAAGATAAGGTGTTTTTCTGAAAGCTGACACTGTTGACCCCCAAAGCTGCAGAGGACAGGAGAACTGGTGTGTTTAGAGCCAGTGTCTACAGATGAGGGCAATTAGCCAGTTGGGGGTGGGTGGGTGTAGGTGAGACTCACCGGGTGGAGAGAAAGCAGAGGTCCTGCAGGGGAGGCAGCCAGTCTGCCCAGGCCTGGTGCTGAAGGTGTCTGCGGGGCACGGCAGGCACTCTCTAGCTGCTTCCACCTGGCTGCTGTTTCTAAAGGTTTCCAACAGGCAGGGCATGGGGTTGTGGGTCCTGGGAGGACAGTAGTGCCCCACGGGGCAGGGCTGGCTGTGGTAACAGTCTGTCCCTGGAGGGAAATGGAGGGGAAATTCTGAGTCATGGACTCTGGCTGAGGAGGGGACTGAAAAATGGCAGAGTCCAGGGGAAGAATGAGCTTGCTTGAGGGCGTGGGGGTGTGGGGAGACAGCAAAGCCAATACAGGAAGAATCTAGATTGTAGGGAGGACAGTGGAGGCTCTGTACTCTATTGTATCCACTCCCCAACGGTCCCCTTGGACTCCTGGGTGCTTTGGAACATGCTTCTGTCCCTCTTAGCAGACATGGGGGCATAGCGGGCAGTGCTGACACGTTGGGCAGTGGTTGTCCTGTTTTCGGGAGCACCTGGGCTGCTGGCTCTGACAGGCTAATCTGCAGAGTGCTATGCACTGTCTGTAATTCAGAGGTTGTTTAAACCTCACATCACACAGACGAGGCACCTACTGCTCTGAGTCCTCCCTTGCATGGGTCTTCTCCACCTTCTTGGGCCTGTACCAGGTGACTGGCCTAGCTGAGAAAAACTACAGGCCGGTTCCCCTGCACACTCCCAGGGCCTGTGGAGCCCCTGCCTGCCACCTCCGTCCTCCTCACCAGGCCCTGCCCAGTTCTGGCTGAAAGCCTGGGCCCCCTCTCTTGCTCTTGCCCAGGTTTCCGAACTCACTCTGGTGGCGGCTGAATCTAGCCGGGCAGGGCTGGCAGGGCAGGGCGTCCAGGGCCCAGTTGCGGTAGGTGCCCACTTGACAGAGGCGGCAGCAAGACTCCTTGGAGACCCTGAGGCCACTCCCATTCAGGGCCTCGGAGCCCCCAGGGCATGCAAGTGGATGGGCGCTGCCCAGGGGGCAGTAATAGGGAAACACACAACTGCACAGAGACAAGACCCCCAGACCCCAGTTTCATGTTGATGGGGTCTGTGTGTGCTATTGTTCTCCTCTCACTAGCGGGGCCCCTGACATTCCCCAGGCTGGGTCTTAAGCTGGCAGTGGGAGGGGACGCTCCGATATTATCCCAGGCAGGGGGCCCTGGGGTGGCCTTCTGTCCGATGGGGCCTAAACAGGTCAACGTGCCCTCCTAGAAGAGGCTGAGCCATGCCCAGGTGGCCAGGCCCCCAGGCAGTGTCCAGGCCTATGCTCCCTGCTCACCTCACCCTGGAGAAAGGCGTGTGGAAGGGACCTGACTGGCTAGGGGGCACAGTTGGGTATGCTGGGGTGTCAGTCCTGGACACAGGCTGGGGGTTGCCAGATGAAACGCAAGATGCCCAGTCACATTTGAGTTTCAGACCAACAATTAGTAATTAACATTGGGTAAACAATGAGCATAAATACATCCCAAATCTTGCACGGGTCATACTTATACTGAAAATTTATTTATTGTTTACCTGAGATGCAAATGTAACTGGGATTCCTGTGTTTTTATTTGCTAGTTCTGGTCACCTTACACAGGATGGCCCTGGAAACCTATGAAGGGCATCTCGGTGCCATTTGCTTCCTCACCCTCCCTTCCCCGAGACAGAGGCAGGGGCTGGGGCACATGAACACCCGAGCTGGGAAGTGCCCGCAGAGGGTTATCAGCACTTGTCTCTGGGCCTTGCTGTTTGGCCGGTATCCTGTGGGATACTGAGGGCTGACTCCTGTCTGGAGAACCTAGAGGCTGAGACATGGGGGCCTAGACTCACACAGATCCGGGAGGGTACTCACCGCTGCCCTGGGCTGGTGTAGGTGGTGAAGCCGGCAGTGCAGGCATAGCCCCCAGGGCAGAGTGGGGGCACTCCAGTCTGGGGCCCACACTAGCAGCCAGCCCTGCATGGGACCTCAGCCACAGCACCTTAGGGAGACAGGAACAGACCAAGGCACCTTAGTCTTGGGGAGATCTAGGTAGCACAGACCCAACCAAAGACTGGGTGGGCATTGGGGGGGCTGGGCAGATGGCTTGCTAAGGCAAGCAGGCGGACATGACGTGCTTGTGTGATGTGCTCTGTGCTTGATAAGCGCCTCCTATGTGAGCCCCTGGCTTAAGCTTCAAGGGTCAGGGCAGGGGCTGGGAAGGGAGGGAAGGGCCAGCAGTCTCACCTGCAGGACATTCAGATCCAGCTCTGCAGGGGATTGGAAACACGTTTGCATGGCCCCTCAGCTCAGCCTCAGGGCAGTAGTAGCCAGGGGGAGAGAGCTCACAGTCTTCCCACAACTATGCTCCTGGCTCTGTCTGAAAGGTTCTAGGTGGGCAGAGACAGGCACCCTGATCACCTGGACACCAGTGGTCTGGAGGACAAGGATGGCCGTCAAAGGCAGAGAGACCTGAGGGCAAAAGCAGCAGGCAAAGAAAGGATGCCCCACAGCGCCTCCCAATGAGCTCTCATCTCTCTTTCTCAGAGGTCTCAGCATCCAGCCTGGAGATAGCCTCTCACCTGGGGACCGGCAGTAGTACCTGGCGGGGCAGAGGAGGTATTCTGCCTGACCCTGGCCTCCTTCTGCTGCCAGGTAGGTGTGCTCAGGGCAGGTCTGGGGGGTTCCTGGGCGGGTCTCACTCCCTCCAGGGTAGTAGTGGCCCGCAGGGCAGGGGCAGGTGGCCAGGTCCCCTAGAGAGTAAGGGCTGCGCTCACTTTCCATCCTGCCCCTCTTGCCCAAAGGGCCTCCCCATGCCCTTCCCAGGACCAGTGCACTCCAGGCTGCGGTGCGGGTGCCTCACCGGCTTTGCACCAGTGCCCCGGGGGCCAAGGCCCACAGTCCTCTTGCTGCTTGGCTCCAGGGGCAGCCGCCACGGTGTGAGGTGGGCACAGGGTGGGTCCTCCATTGCCCTCTGGGCAGTAAAAACCTGAAGCACGTGGGGTTCCATTGGGTCCTTTGGAAGGCTGTGAGGCTGCTCCACTGTGGCAGAGGGGGGACAGCACCAGGACTGTGGGGGCACATGTCCAGGGGTGGCCTGGGGGATTCTATGGACCCAGGAGTTGAGAAGCCTGGACACCCGTCCTGACTCCACTTGCTTTTTGCGTTGGTCAAATCAGTAACCATATACATATGACGTATGTAATTACATACACATGCTTATGTATATACATATTAGATGTACAATACTGGGGGTCAACTATTTTTAGAATCTGTTTTTGACCAAAAGAAATTCCTTTGCCCTGGTGGGTCTTGGAGTGACAGCTGGGCAGCCTTGGTCTTGGCATCTTTCACATCCCAAAGGCAAGGGACGGGCTGTTACCTGGTGGGAACTGCTGGGCGCACAGCTGACCCTGGGGACAGGGAGTCTGGGACTCCCTGGGACTGGTGTCATCAGTTCAGAGGTCCCAGGTGGGCAGAAATAACCAGCAGGACATTTCCCCCACACCTGTCCACGTCTAAGAGCCAGAGAGAGTGGAGAAGAGTGAGAAGGCCAGATGGAGGGCCCATCTGAGCCCAGCACCCAGCACCAGAGGGGAACCAGGCCCTGCTGTCAGTTTTCTTGTGACCCACAGTGTGAAATTCTTTTGACCTCTGCCCCAGAAGAACGCGTGAATATGTCCACGTGCAAGACAGAAACAGGACAATTCACCTAGCAATAAAGCGGGTGTGAGGCTCAGACCCGGGGTCCTGAGCCCAGTGCAGCAGCTGAAGCCCCAACCTGCATCTTTCAGGAAAAGATGGATTCCTGGATGTCTTTCCTCCACTGAGTTTGTGGAGCTCAGTGGATAAAGAGCAGGATTCAGGGCTGCCAACAGTAGGACTAGCCCCTCCTGGAGGAACACGAGGGCCCGGCTGCGCTCACTGTGAAAATGAGGAGGGAGGAGACTGGCAGGTCTTCCACCTGCTTCCTGCACTGCCTCTAGGGGATGCCTGGGTCGCTGGGGCCTGCCAGGTCCCTGGGCCTGGGCTCTGAGAGCCCCCAGTCTGATCTCCAACTCTGCAGCGAGAGAAAGTAGGCTAGATCTAAGGATGAACTTCCTGAGCATAGGGAGACGAACCTCCAGAAGGATTGTCTGAGGAACCCTCTGCTGTCACCTTTTGGGTAGAAAAGAATCTGCTATGAAGCAGGTTCACCTCTGTGTGAAATGCAGAGCAACCCTTCCTTTGACGCCCCCTACTCCCAGTCTTGGGAAATAGTAGGTGTGGGCCTTCAGCAAATGCTGGGAGCTTTCCCTGGACCAGAGGCCCCAGTGTGCTCTGGTTTGGTCTGGCTACTCTGGGGGAGATGGGCTGAGGGCCACTTTGAGGGGCCAGACCTGCCCCTCAGGACTCAGGGGAGGCTGCGGGACCCCCCCACCCAGCCCTGGGGACTATGAGTCTCTGAATCCCAAGTGACCTCTGTTGCTCTGGTGAGAATGACCACTTCGCACAGCCACGGAAGCCAGGCACAAAGCACATGTCTGACACACCCGAGTGGGTGTTGGATAGTCAGGTGGAATCTGGGTGCCCTGAGGCCTGCCCTCTGATCACTCTCTTTATAGGTACTGTTTGTCTTTGCAGCCCAACTGATTACAAAAGCTATTCATATTGTAGAAAGTTCAGGAAGAGAAGGAGAAGGGAGAATTGTCCCTCTTCCCTGAGTGTGTGTGTAGAACTTGGGGATGGCCCAGAGGCACAGAGGATTTTGCCTCTAAGAAACTTCCCCATACTTTTGCGCAGAGACTGAGCAGAGCTGTTGTCCTCTCAGACTGATCCTCCCTCTGCTGGAATGTATGTTATTTATTTACTTTTAGATCTAGGTCTGTGCTGATTGTCTTGGCTCTCTCACCTAATTGTCAGGCTTTTCCCTCCCTGTTCAGGCCTGTGCTGCCAGGTGGGGCTGAGGTCTTACAGCCGGCCCCTCATACCTTCGCTCCCCCGACATGGTCCGGGGCCTTGGAGCCTCGGGACAGGCCAGGGGGTGCGTTGCGCCTCGTCACCCAGAGGGTGCACTTTGATGGCAGTGGCCTGAGGTGAATGACTCTGGGCTGTTACTAACCTGCAGTAGTGACCAGAGGGACAGACGGAGCAGTCACCCTCTTCCTGGAGGCCTGACACGTCCTGGGGAGTGAAGGTCCCTGGGGGACACGGAGGAGGGGACCACGCTCCTGGAGGATGGGAGCAGCTAGTGAAGACGGGTGGTCGGTCAGAGCCTGTGGACCCGCCTCCTCCATGCCCGGACTGACGCACAGCGGGCGTTTCTGTGCCAGGCTCCCTACCTGTCAGCATCCTGCTACCCCTGATGGTGCTGAGTCTTGTGCTGCTTTCTCAGAGGCGATGAAGTGATGAAGTGGCAGTGGCTTCAGTCTCTCTCCCTAGAATTATTGTCCCTTTACAAAGGAGTAACTACCTCACGGAGGATTTCCAGATAGCAGGGAAGCTACGTGGGGCAAGTGCCATTCATCTAGCCAGTGGGGTGCCTACTGGGCGTCAGACACTGTGGGCTCTCTGGGACTAAGTTGGAACCATGTTGGTCCACACCAAGCATGTCTCACCTGGAAGGCCCCCACCAACCCCCAGTGCCAGCTGCCCTTGTCCTCCAACTCAGGCCTCCGCCCAGCCCCATCCTCTGGCTTTGCCGGCCTCAGTACTTCCTTGTGCTCGTGGGCTGTGCTGCTAGGTGCCAGGGACACACAGTGTATGCACCTTGAATGGGAAATAGGAGAAGAAATCCTCCAACAGGGGAAAAGTTTTAAAGGGAGCAGCTGGATCTACTGAAAAAAAATTCTGCCCAGGCATGGGAGTAGGAAGCTGAAGGGTGCGAGTTTAGTTAGAGGAGGCAGGAGGCAGGGAGTAAGCGAGTCGGCTCCTCAGCAAGGGTGGGGTGGGGGTCCGGGAGCACAGCGCTTCCCCACAGAGGGGCCGTCCTCCCTGGGGGGATGTGTGTGTGTGTGACTAGTACAACATGTCACCACGGGGACAACAGACCAGGCTCTCTGAACTTGGGATGTTCTAAGTATTCTGGGTAAGAGGTCACTCTTTTAAAAGGGGCAGGTGTACCTTTCACACCATAGTCATGGGAAAGACAAATGTCTGGTTACCTGTGGATCAAACACTTGCAAACATAATGCGCTCACAACTCCTGAAGCTGGCAGGAAGATTTCTCCCCAAATTTATCTAAGGTGTGACAAAGATTATGAACTTTTGTGGACACCTATTTGTCTGCTGCACTGCCTGGGGACAGCATATGTATGTGCGTGTGCATGTGTTTGTGTGTGCTTGTATATACTGTGTGCTGTGTGAGTGTGTGTGCATGTGTGTGTGTGCACTGTGAGAGGGTATGAATGTACGTGTGTGCGTGTGTGTATGTATCTGCACATGCCCGTGTGAGTTTGTGTGTGTGTGTGTGAGTTTGTGTGAGTATGGGCTCATGCACAGTGTATTCCAGTCACAGGGTGACTGGACTCAAACTCGAAGACAGCAAACTCGCGGTGGCTGCGGCACCACCGTCTGATCTGCCGGGTTCCGCCTCTGCAGCGCCAACACGACTGCCAGGCTTCTCCCTGTGGTGCTCAGGAAGCCACTCCAGATTGTTGACCCAGCTTGTTGGCACAGCTGATGACACCTGTTTGCAGTCATCTCTGGTCCAGGTGATCACCCTAGGCCACCAGACTGAGTACAGGAAAGAGGCAGGGCATGGAGCATGGGTGAGTGGACAGATGAAGAGAAGAGAAACCGGGGGCGGGGAGGGGGGGTAGAGGTGAGAGGAGGTTGAAGGCTATGAGCATGCTCTTCGTCATGGGTGGTCCTCATGCCACTTCACGAATTTTGAATGAAAGAATGATTGAAAGGAAGATGGGGGTGTTGGGGAGGAAGCAGAGGGCCCGGGAGGCACAGGGGGTTGAGGGCTCCTGGGCATACCAGCTGGGCAGTAGGCGTGTGCTGGGCAGAGCCTGGGTACTCTGGTGCCAGCATGTGGGCAGTGAAGGCCAGGTGGATACTGGAGGCAGGTGTGTGAGCCCAGGGAGGGCTGGTACTCTCCTCGGTGGCATGGGGCAGGCCAAGAAGCCCCCGACTGGCAAAAGTGACCCTGGGCATTGGACACAAAGTGACATCTCTGAGAACCAGGCTGGGCGTGATTGGGGTGCTCAGGGCTTGGGATAGTCAATGTGAGGTCCCGCCTCTGACTGGTTCAGGCCATGGGATCTGGAGTGCAGGAGGCCAGGAGGCTGGGTGGGACAGTTGGGGAAAGGAGGAGTCTGGGAGATGGGGGTATGGAGGTTTCTCCTGTGAGGCACCGAGAGCTGGCCTGAGGCCCACAGTTGGAGGGCTCCAGCCTGCATCCTGGACGGGATCCCTGGCTTCTTGTGGGACTGGGCTCCCTCCCACAGCTCCCAGGGGGGTACCTGAGGACAGGGGAGAGCCACAGGGCTGGAGGCCCTGGGGTCCAAGGGCCATTCGGAGAGGGTCACACAGGAGCCAGTTGAAGAGCTGAGGCCCAGGCTGGGGCAGAAGGAGCCAGCTGGGCAGGGCCTGCAGCTCCCCTTGGAGATGCCACCTGGATAGGGAGGGTTGAAGTGCACGGGCTCCGTGTCCTCACACTGGAATATCAACTCTGAGGACAGGGCCTTTGCACTGCTTGGCTCGCTGCTGTACCCCGGTGCTAGAATGGAGCCTAGCACAATGTGTGTCGAATGAAACAGCTGCTGGCCAGGGCCTCCCTCAGGTTGGCCAAGAGCACAGCTTGCATTTTGCGGGCAGAGCCCAGCCTATGGGGTGGAGGAGTGGATCCTGTCCTGGGGGTGGGAGGTCCTCACATCCACACCATGGCACAGGCCTGTCACCCCAGTGGGACCAGAGGCCCCAACCACCCCTGCTCCTGTCGTGCTGTTTGTGTCCCCTCCATGCGTGAAGGAGGAGGGGCCCACAGCTGGGAGGAGAGGGGGCACAGGGCAGACGCTCATGATGGGGCTGCTCCTCATCGTCCCCATGGGGCAGGGCACGGGGTACAGAGTCCCCCGTGGGCAGTAGTGGCCACGGGGGCAGGGTCCATTGAGGGGGAAGGCAGAGTTTCTTCAGGAAGTGGGGCTGGCAACACCCCCCTCACAGTAGTAACTGGCCAAGCAGGGTCCTTGGACACAGAAAGACATGGTAGTTGAAGGCAGCAACAGAAACCTGCCAGCTTGTACTCAAACCCTGTGTGTACTTGGGTAGGCCCAGATCGTGCCCTCCCCTGGGCCCTGCTTGCAGTCCCTAACCTGGGAGAATCATGGACGTTCAAGTAGGAAGAAGGAAAAAGTCAGGGAAACAAGGCATTACTGAGCAGCTGTGGTGTCCTTGGCCCTGGGCCGGGGCTTCCACTTGGAATCTAGGGTGAGGGTGACAACAGGAGGTCACAGCTGTGGGCACTTACTGTGCACCAGGTGCTGTTCTGAGCTCCTGACCTGTAAGGACCGCACTCCCCAGAGCAACTGTGTGTCTGGGGGCCATTATCACCCACATTGTATCGGGGGGAGACTGCGGTCTGAGAGGTTAAGTGACTGGTCCAGGGTCACACCTGCACGAAGCGCAGAGCACGGATGAGAATTCTGGTGGTGGCTACTGAGGCTGCTCTTGGCCCTGAAGCTGGACCTCTTCGGGCAGGAGGGAGGAGCAGGGCTCAAGGAGGAAGTGGCAGGAGGCCACACTGAGGCGGGCTGTGGCCCTGCTGTGGAGAGCCCTAGTGGCGGCTGTATGGAGGGGCCAGACACAGCTCTGCTGGGTGCTTGCACCTACCTTCAGGCTGCCCATTACCTTCCCCAGGGCAATACCTCCCTGCAAGGCAGGGCTGGCAGGCCCTGGGGGAGAGTGAGCCTTCTTGCGGGTTCAGGGTTCCCTCTGGGCAGGGAAGGGCAGAGGGCGTCCCTGCTGGGCAATAGTGACTTGGGGGGAAGGCCCTGGGGAGTGAGCACGGAATGTCCTGAGCCCACAGCTGCTCCCTGTGCCCCAACCTCCCATCATTTATGGCATCTAAGTCAGGGCAGCCCTGAGGGGTGCAGAGAGCACAGCCGGAGGGCATGGAGTGGGGAGGCGCTGGCCCTGGCGGTGGGAAGAGGCGAGGAGGGTGCAGACTCCAGGCCGGTGGTTGGGGGCTCTGGTGGAGCTCTGTCGGGTGGCTAAGGTGTGCCTGTGTGTGCGCATGTGTGCGTGGATGCGTGTGTACATGTGTGCGCGGATGCGTGTGTACATGTGTGCGCAAGCGCTTAGGGACATCAGCACTGAGGTTTCTGGGGTCATTATTTAGTGAGTGGAAGAGAGAGATGTGCCTGGCTCTGTGGTGCTGAGAGGAAGAGTTTCTTGTCCTGGAGAAAGTGGGGTCATGTGCTCACTCATAACCCTCCAGTGCTTCTTCTGGAGAATTGGCTGCCCTAGGAGCCCCCTCCAGGCAGCCTGGCCCCCAGGTGTGGAGAGTCTCACTACCAGACACGCTGGAGGGTCTGGGGTATTTCCTGAGAGGGAGTCAGCCCGCCAGGGCATTCTCTCAGGTCCTCTGGTCTCTCTTTGCAGACAGGCTATGGCTGCCCAAGGGCAGCAGCTCCTTAGGGTCAGGGCAGGACTGACCAGATGCCCTGCCTCCCAGGCCTGTGGTCTTCCATCCATAACACGTGTCTGCTCATCTCCTGGGCAACCACTAGGAACTTGTGGTAAGCAGGAAGTTGTGGACACATGAGGCTGCTCGGCCATTGTCTGGCATCCCCTTCCTTCCTTCACCCCAGGACAGCCACACGCTGAGGACCAGCCAGGTGCTGCTCGGTCACAGGCCGAACGAAGGAGGGTACTGGTATTGTCCCCGGGGGGTGTGGCTCCCTGACAATCTTCACCTCGTGTCCTCCCACTGCAGCATGATCAGCCCCCTTTATAGGCGTGCTGCCGGCTGCCAAAGAGGGCCGAAATCTCGCCATCAAGCATGGAGTTCTGGGACAGAGCCAAGCTCGAGGAGCTGGGGGAGGTCCCATTTACACTGAACCCTGAGGTGTTCTGTCCACTGTGGGCATGCCCAATGTCCCTCTGCCCCCAAAAGCGAGGGCAGAGGCCAGCCTGAGGGCATTCATTACCTTTGGGGCAGGTGGTGGGCTCCACGGTGGCAGCCTTTTGGCAGTAGGTGCCCCCTGGGCAGGGCAGGCAGGTGTCAGCCCCAGGCAAGGGGCTAAAGGTGCCTGGCTCATAGGGCAGCTCGCTGTGGGCCCCCGGGGGACAGAGGAAGCCAGGGGGACATCTGTATCCGTGGGTTCCATCGGAAGGTGAGGGGACAGCACTGTCTGTCAGGCAGATGTACCTGAGGAAATGGAGAACTGTGGCTGAACCTCCTCCAGCGTGACCACGGGGTCCTGGCCAGGTAGATGGCGAGAGGAAGTGCAGCCTCTGGAACCGCAGTCATCAGAGTTGTGCTGGGGGTAAGGCCAGGGTGGCCATGGCCACGGGCCCTCCCTGGGGTGAAAGGAGCCCTCTGGCCCTCAGCTCTGACACATGCTCCAGCCCCTCGATGGGAACTAAGTAGTAGAGCTCAGGAAATTGGTTCTGGGAAGTGTCCAGCATTTCCCAGAATGGGTACAGCCCCTCTCCAACCTTGCTCTGTCCTCAAGGCCCCTGAGCACGTGGGGTAGGTATTCTCTCACATGGGGCCCAGCTGAGCTTTCTAGTGGCCATGGCCAGTCCCCAGTCCTTTTGACCGTGAGAGGAAGACGCACCACCTGTCAGGAATCTCAGACACCTGCTGGCAGAGGATGTTGGCCAACGGGATAAAGACCAAGGTCTGGTAGGGGCCACCTGCCTGGGGACCAAGCGGGACACCCAGAGCTCCTTGGACCTCAGAAGGTCAATGCTTGGAGGGCCCGTGAGGGTGTGTTCAGTTCAGCCCTAGCTAAGGGATGGCTCATCAGATGGCCACATGCTTGGGGGAGATAGTCACCCTGGCCGGGGCTCCTCAGAGGGGCTGAGAAGAGACCATGGAAATTGGGGTTAGTCTGTGACTTGCGGGACCTGGCAGGCCTGAGCTAGGGACCCTCCTCCCTCCTCAGGCCACTGCTCCCAGGAGTTCAGGGCCAGGGTCCCCTCACCCTGCATGGCAGATCCTTGCCTCTAGGACGTGGAACAGCCCAGGATGGCTGCAGTAGTGCCCCTGGAGGCACGGCTGGCACTGGTCCTTGCTGGCCAGGCCTGGGGCAGAGGAGTAAAACCCAGGCAGGCATGGCATTGGGGAGCCCATTCCCCTGGGGCAGAAGAAGCCAGGGGGGCAGATGTCATTCGCAGAAAGTCCTGGGACCTCTACCTGTGCAGCTGGAAAGAAGGAAGAAAGGATTTCAAATTAGAGCTGTGGTCTCAGGCTGCAAACCCCACTGCTATGAGAAGACAGAGACCAGGACGGACCTAAATGAGGCTGCACTGCACACGAGAACATCACATGCAAAATCACCCCATTAATATGTGCTTTTAACTGTGCCAGCTGAGGCCCGTGGAGGATGAGTGAGGAGAAGGCGGGGGAGGGTCCCCACTTTCTAAATCGTAGCACTGACTCAATGGCCTCCCTCCTTTCCCTTCCTCATCTCTTGGCCTATTCTCTTTGTAGTGTTGATGTAGAATCGGCAACTTCCAGAAGGGGAAGTCTCTGTTCTAAAAGGGAAGCCAGGGCCCAGAGAGGGCAAGGGGCATGTATGTTCAAGGTCACACAGCAAGCCAGTACCAACAAGAATCAGAGCCAGTCAACTAACACACCAATGCACATCTGTCCATCTGTCTGTCCAGCACCGGTCCGTGCATTTATCCACCCAACCGACTGCACTACACTGCTCTACGGTATAGTCACACAGCAGACTGATGGTCACTTTCTCGCCGTGTGGCCTTGAGAAACTCCATTACCCCATGTGCTCCTCAGTTTCTTCATGTCTAAAGTGGGGCGGCCCTGGGGCCTCCTCCAGGGCCAAGTGAGGACTGCTGAGTCAACGTGTATGCAGCCCACGATGTGGCCCAGCACGAGGAAAGGCTCTGTGCACGTTTCCTGCTGTTACTGCCACATGTTATCTAACCCAAGATGTTATCTGCTGGAAGTTGAGCAATTTAAAATAAAAAAATCCCTGCCATTGATTGCCAGATGCCATGGATGATAAGGTGCTGCTGATTTTAGAGATGTTAAATGTGAAAAAGATGCACATCTTAGAATCATTGAAATAACATATCACTGGGCCCAGTGCCAGGCCTTGGGGACACGAAGGTGAGGAGAGTCCTGCCCTCAGGGAGATGCAACCTGGGTGGGAGCCCAGCAGGAACCCCTGGCGAGCTTTGTGGTCCTGAGCCAATACACGTGGGGTGCTGCAGGGTGGATTCAGACACCTGTCTAGGGTGCTCAGCCCAGTGTTCTGTACCTTGTGTTTGATGGAGGTGGGAGACAGCGCTCCCCCTGTGCAGTAGTGGGCAGAGTGGCAGAGCCCCGACGGCCGGGATAGCCCTTCCGATGAGCAGAACATCCCTAGAAGAAGCAGAACCAAGGGACAGCAGAGCCACCCCTCCCACCTCCCTCCTGCTCTGGCACCAGCCCGGACTCTCTTGCACTGTGTCCCACCTTCACCTCCCTCCCCTCCATCCGCACCTTCACCTCCCTCCCCTCCTTCCTCTACCTTCTCCTCCCTCCCCTCCCTCCCCACTTTTTTCTCTCCCTCCCTAGGCGTGACTAGCGCATGGTGCTGGTGTGATGGGCAGAAAGAGGGGGAGTGAGGGAGGAACGAGCTAGAGATGTGGAGCTGCCTTGACCAGGGCAGTCCTCTCTCTCCAGCAACACCTGCTGTCTGAAGAGAACATGGGATTGGTCTTGTCCTCCGCCCTAGAAGTGCTTGTGGGGTGGGCTGGGGCACTGGGCATAGGGAGGCCCTAAAATCCAGACAGCGCGGGCTATGGTCCTGCTAGGAGATCGATGGGGCCCTGGCCCACGTCTGGCCTGACTTTGCTTTCCGTGTCCCACCTGTTGGACTGGTGAGGTGCTGCCATGACGATGTGGGCCCAGGGAGCCGGGGAATGTGCTCCCTCATGACTTTGTTGCTTACCCTCTTTCCACTGTTCCTCGCTCTTGCCCCAACCCTTCAGCCCAGGCTTCCTGAGGGCCCAGGGTCTGGAGTCTACAAACCTGCCGGGCACAGCTCACAATCCAGCTCTGCAGTGGCCCCTTGCCTGGGTCCAAATATCCCCCGAGGGCATGGGTGGACAGTGGCTGAGTGGGAGCCAGGGGGACAGAAGTAGCCTTGGAGGCAGAGGCTGGGGTCTAGGGGGCAATGGCAGGGTCAGCTCTAGCTTGTGGTGGGAGCCTCACCATTGGAGACTCAGGACCCCCGGGCTCTGAACCTGCCCTGGCCCAGCCCCACAGTCAAGATGCACTATTCTTTGTCTAATTCTGGGTGTGTTGACTGGGAGGGGGGCCCTCAATGGCTGACCATCTGCCATTGCATCAGAAGGTACATTGCCCAGGAAACCTCTGTGGGCCCCTAAGATCTCCATCTTCAAGGGGCCCTGGCTATTGAGCATAAAGTTCCCTTTCTCCAGGACATGGCACTCATCCACACTGGTCACACTGGGGCCACACCCTCAGTTCGCTTAGTGGCCTGCAGCCACTTGTGTTTAGAGATGGCCAAGGCCATTTGCAACCTCATGTGTGCAGCGTGTACATTTGGGAAACTCAGTCAGGCCACAGCCAATTAGATTCTAGGGTCCTAGATCTCAGACTGTCCTGTCCTGCACCTTGTGCCTACTGTGCCCAGAGCTGGGCTGGACACCTCATCCTGATGAGTCGTCATGCAATGCCCTGTCCTGGTTTATTTAAGTCCCTGACATGCCCCTCCCTCGTACCCGGCCTGTTTCAGGGCCCCCTCCCTCCACTCTGCTGTCGGTTCACAGGGCTGCCTGTGGATCACAGCACTGACTTGTGTGACTATGACAGCCAAACTTCTGGCGTAAGAATTCTGGAGACATATACTAAAGGAAGGCACACAGGGACACCAGGGGTCTCATTGTGCCACCCCAGGTTAGTCCCTCCCCCTCTCTAACAGGGCAGGGGAACTCCTGGTCGTCAAGGAGGCATTGCTTCTGCAGGGGCTCATGGAGAGCTAGGTGCTCCCACTACCAGCACCTTTCTTGGGACCTAGCGCCCTGTGGAGGCCTTGAGCTCAGCCCCAGTGAGCCCACCTATGCCAGAGGCTTCACTGTAGAATTCTGCAGGGCAGGGCTCACAGGAGCTCTTTGCTTCCTGGGGCTGGAATGTGGCTGGGGAGATCCCTCGGAACAGTAGAAGCCACGGGGGCACCGGAAAGATATAGGAGTGGCTGAGGTCTGGCCAGAGGGACAGTAATAACCTGCTGAGCATGGCCCATCTGGGAAGCGTTTCCCGGCCCCTGTGGAGAGGGGGTGGAGACAGGCTCAGTTCACCACAGTGGGCCTGGCTTCAAATTAGAAGGAAAAGGAGAAAAGGGACCAGGAAGAGTGTCTTGAGCTGCATCTAGGCTTGGAGCGGCAGTGTGACCTGGAGCTCAAGGAGCAAGTCTTTGGAGCCAGACTCTGTGTCCCCTCCTAGCTCTGCTGCTCACTACCTATGCACTCTGCAGGGGGCCTCTCTGAACTCAGGCTTTTCATCTGTAAAATAGTAGTCTGGTTGTGAGGATAAATGAGTTAAAAGGCTTGTCTGGTCACATCCAATGGGCATGCAGAGCCAAGGTGAGAGAGTGCTGACTTAGGAACATAGACATGCAAGCCTGGCTGTGGTGGTTGAAGCTGTGCAGGGCTCTGCTGCCCTGGCTGCAGGTGATGGGCCAATGCCTCATATCTCAAGCCTTATTGTGGTGTGACACACCTGTGCTTTTGTGGGGACCCCTGGGGGCCTGAGGACCATTTGAGGGAACTCACATCTCCCTTTGTCTGCTTGCCAGCTTCAGGCACTGGTCTATTTACCGCCCAGCTGTCTCTTGTTCTAGGTGATTTACATATAAATGGAGTAGATGGCTAAAATGGACAAATGCACACCACACTTTCCCCCACGTGGTTACCGCTATGTCCACGCTCTCCTCCTTGGGCTCAGCCCTGGTGGGATCTCCCTGAGGCCCTGCCCCCAACAGTTCTGGGTCTAGCCCTGCTCCTGAACATGGCCGCAGCCTCCTGCTCTCACCCCACTGGCTCAGGCCTGGGGGCCTTCAGAGACGGCGCCAGTGCTGCCCGGACCTCCGTCCCAGGATCACCCACCCAGGACACCCAGAGCACCACGTCCACCAGAGATCTGTGTGGGCCTGGGCTGGGGCGTTCGTGCGCTTGGCTGTCCCTTCCCCTTCCTTCCCCACTGTGGACTTGCAGGGTCAGGGCAGGTCACCTTTGCCTTTCCCTCCCATCCCCACGCCCAGGCCTCAAGGGGTGCTCCCTATGTGGGGCTGCAGGTCTTACGCGATGCGAGGGGACCTGGGGTGTCCCTGCAGGCAGCCTGCAGGCAGGCTAAGTATCTCTGGGACAAGTGGGTCAGTCAGGGACCCTGCAAAGTCCCAGAAAGATGGCTCTTGTCACCCAAATTGGAGCAGAACTGTCCTGCAAGACAGGGCCTTCAATCCTCAGTGCCGCGTGCACCGGGCCTCTCTCGGAAGGTGCCTCTGGGACACGAGTGCTGGGTGGGCCGTCTGGGTACCCAGAGGGCAGTAGTAGCTGGCAGGACAGTCCACTGGCCAAACGGTGCTGGCTCCTGGTCCCTGGATCCATAAGGGACAGAACCTGTGGACACAGCCAGTGGGTGGTCAGGAATGAAGGAGTTGATACCTTCTATATCCTCAGGCTTTCACTGAAGTGAGGGTCCTCTAGAGGAAGGAGGCTGCAGGGACCTGGAGCATTTGGGCAGAAGCCAAACCCCCACAGGACCATCCGAGGTTGGAGGAAATGAACGTTAGGGTGGACAACAGCCTCCTGGCTTGTTGAGTCTTTTGCATGAAGCCCTGTAGCCCTCCAAGGCTCCTGTATCAGCAGTTGAGTGTTTATTACAAGGGGCTCTCTAGGGCAATGGGGCCTGGGGGGCCCATGGTCACTGGTCCCTGCAGCATGTTTGAGCCCCTCTGGCTTCAGGGAGGGCAGGAAAGGTCCCATGTCACCCAGATAGAAGATGAGCCCTGCTCCAGCAACAGGTCCTCACTTTCCAGCGGGGCATGTCTTGCAGACAGTCTGTCCAGATTCATCCTGATACTGCCCTGGGGGACAGAGGTGGGGTTCCCGGCTGCCCTGGGGGCAGGCGTGCCTGGCAGGACAGAGTGCCTAGAAAAGCCGAGGGAGGTAGGTGTTTCCTCTTGGGAGATTCCCCATCGCCTTCCAGCCAGCGCCCAGAAGGACTACTTCTTACTCCCTCCACAGAAGTGTGGGTGTGTGATTTGTGGTGCCTATGACGTATGATACTTCTGGCCCTGACCCCTGCCACCTTGGTCCTGTGGGCACCTGGAGGGGAGACAGCTCCAGCTGAAAGCTAGCCCTATGTAGGAGGGCCATGTGGGAACCTCTCACAGCCTGGGTGGGAAGGGGCCAGGTCTGCAGTGCCTGGGCCAAGAGGGCGGGGGTACCGTGCTCTCCCAGGCTGGGAGTCAGAGCTGGGAGCCTCACAGGGCGCAGAAGGCAGCCCCAGGCTTCCAGGTCAGAGCATCTCTCACCAAAGCTGTTCCCAGGGGTCCTAGTCCTATGAGATGTTCCTCAAAACACAGCGTCTTTGGGCGTGTAAGTTTGGGAAATGGTGTGTCCACTAAGCCTGGGGAGACCCTTGTGCTCTTTATCACATGGAGCACTGGCCTGCAGGAGGAAGCCCGTCTGCACTCACAAACTTGGCTTCCCAGGGCCCATGACTGACGAAGGCGCGAGATGCTGGGTTGCAGTGGAGTTAATGTAGGAGGCCGACCCCGGGAAGGGATGGTGCAGGGTCAGAACCCTGTACTTTGTGTCCATATTCTGGGGGATGGAACTGTTTTTATGTTTTTACATATCAACTTTATTTCCTGGGATATTTAATGAATTTGTTTTGGAGATGCTGTCCTAGGTCAGCTATGTTCTAGGGTTGGTTGGGGCTGTTCCACGCCGAGGCCAGAGCTTCCAGGTAGGGAGGTGGGGGCACCCTTTTGAGAGCTGGAGTATCAGAGGGAGCGTCCCCCTCAGGTTAGCCCTTCCCAGCGCCCAGTGGTCACCGACACTTTATTACAATTACAGCATCTCAAAACTGATTGCAGCCAGCCTGTTGAGAGCTGGCCCAGAAGACGGAACTGTGCCGGCTGGGCTAAGGCCTTGTCCTTGGGTCTGTCCTCTCTCTTCTCTGCCTGGCCCTGGGTCTCGTGTGAGGAGTGAAGCCCCTGCCTGTTCCCTGACAAGAGGGTCTTGGCCCCGGAGCACCTGTATTCCTTCCCCCAAAGCACAGGATTTGCCATCTTTGACTGATTGTTTTTGTTTTAATGCTTTTTCTTTTGTCCCTTCCTTCTCCCTCACCCCAAGCTTCTCTTCTCTCCCTTTCTGAGCTCTGGGTGCACAAGAGCCTTGCTAACACATGGTGTTTCGGCCCCTCCTCAGCAGGCCCCAGGTCATGAGGGCTCCTCTCACTGCTTTTGGGTACAGGAGCCTAAGTGCAGAGGGAGAACCCACGGCCCATGTCTCCCTTCCAGGCTGGCCCCCTGGAGGTCCCACAGCACCCACCCCCTCCCAAAAGATGAGGAGGGTCTGCCCTTACCTGGACTGTGCCCAGAGGCAGAAGCCCTGGGACAGAACGAGCCTCCTTCACACGGGGCCTCTGGGGAGCTCAGGCCAGCCCCAGAACCAGCCGGCCGGGCATGGCTGGCAGTCCTCCAGCGATGTGGCCCCAGGGATGGGCAGGAGAGAGCCTGCAGGTCCACACACTGTGGCCACCGCCAGGAGGCCTCCCAGATGAAGCCCCGCGGTGGCCCATCTCAGACGGCAGAGCCATGATCCTGCTCAGCCTCACAGAGCAGTGACTGCAAGTCCCCTCGCCTCCCGGGTCCACCTTATACCTGGGGTGCTGGAGCCTGGGCTCAGCTGACACAGGTGAGGTGCATCTTGTCCCCCATCTCCACTGCTAGGAATTACTCCCTTCTCGCTGTGCTCCTGCCCTCCACCCCTCCCTGGTCAAGCCTCCCCAGAGGGCTCGAGCTCTAAATTCCCCTCCACACTCCACCACACGCCCCATGCTGCACGGATGCAGGACGGATGTCACTCTCTAAGTGCAATGTGGGCGTTTATTCTGGGTCCTTCCTCAGGCTGGGCCTCCACTCCTTTCCCTCTCAAGGGCCCAGAGCAGACCCTGAACTGCTGGTGCTCATGCATCAGTGACTCACCGGGGGGACAGGGAGTGGGCCTGGGGCTGCCCTGGGGACAGAAGTGGCCAGGAGGACAGGGGTCTCCTGTGATCCCATCAGTAGGATTCAGGACAGATGCTCCCTGAGTGCAGTGGAACCCTGCACGGCAGGGCCCAGACACGGCCACCAGCCCAGGCAGGAGACAATAGGAGCCTGTATGGAAGAGGGGAAGACAGGATCCCCGGGGCTTGGGGGGCAGAGGGATTGCCCCTCCCCACCCACCTCCACCCCACACCCCAGCCAGTAAACGTGGGCTAATCTAATGTGCGCTGTGGGCTGTGGCCAGTGTTCCCGTCTGAGCCAGGCCCGAGTGCTGCCCTCATTGGCCAGGGAGGATGCGGCCTAATGCGCCTGGGGTGGGGGTGACCCCTTACCTCGCTCACAGGCGATGCAGTCTGACTGCTGAACACCCCCTCCCTGTGGCTTGTAGGTGCCCCTGGGGCAGGGGAACTGAGAAGCAAAGGAGGTGGAGGCAGGGCAGTAATGGCCGGCTGGACATTCGTTCCCCACCACAGAGGAGGTGTTTCTGGGCAGAAGAAACTACAGAGAGGGCGGGGGAGGAGGGATCTCAGAGGGCTGTATGGCCCCTGCAGCCAGGAGTGTGCGGGGACGCCCTCCCCCACTGGCCTCAGGAGTAATCGTTGGCTGGGCCCAGCTCTGTTCCAGCTCAGGGCACTGGTGGGGGAGGCCGAATGGCTTAAAATGCAGCAAAAGAGACGCAGGTGCGAAATTAGGAATGACTCAGCCATACACAACAAAGAGATCAAGAGACAGAAAGAAAGATGGCTAGAAGAAGTTGTGGAAATTCTTCTGTCTTCTTAAAGTCACAGAAAACTCAGGCAGAAAGGGGTCTTAGCGAGCATCTGGTCCAGCCGCCTCCAGTGGCAGGAATGCAAACCGCGTGCTCAGCTGGACACGTGGGTCCGTGGATGGCCTCTCTGCACTCACCCCTTAGGACAAGGGTCACAGTGGCCCAGGGAGGCCAGGCCATTGTGGGTGCCTGCTGGGCAGGGCCTGGGGGTAACGGTGCCTGGGGGGCAAAAGTGTCCTGAAAGGGAAGCAGACCCAACAGGTCAGGGCGACAAGAAATCCTACTGTTTGGCACTCAGAGTGGCCCCATCCTAAACTCAGTTCCTGGAGGGCCCAGGGGACCACTGGCAGCCTCCTGATGGCCCTTGGCCCCTCACTGGGTGGCAGCCTTGGAGTCTGCTCATTCCCCACCTCCCCAGACCCCTCCTCAGGCCAGCCTCCGGGGTACCTGCAGGGCACGGGCCACTGGTCCGGTCTCCCAGGAAGCTGTTGGGGATGAGGACCCCACTGAGGCAGAAGAAGCCTGTGCTGCTTCAGTCCAGAGGGGCTGGCAAGGCCAGCAGAGCTGCAATAGTGGCCGGGCGGGCAGGAGGAGCAGGAAGCCTGAGGAGAGCCACACCAAGAGGACTGAAAGGGGCCTCAGATCAGAGAGTGTCTTGTCCTAGTTCACCTCCCTCCGTGCACCACACCCCTGACAGGCATTCCCACTGCTCTGCCTGCACATTCTCCATGCGGGTGTGCCTCCCTGCAATAGCCCATGGCTCCTACAACCAGGATTTGACCCTCCGCACTGCTCCAGCAGCCTGTCATTCTACTGGCTTTCTCTTCTGCTCTTTACTGCCATGCCCTTTTGTAGTTTGACTAGTAACACCAGGGGAAGCCTCTTCTCCGGGTCCACCTCCAGGAAGCCCTGTCCGCTCATTTGGGCGAGGAGACCAAGTGCTCCCGAGAGCTGGGATTCCTGGAGCCTTTGACAAGCCAGGCATTCCGGGGAATATCTGTCTAACAGCAGCAGGGTGTCTGGTAAATGCAGTACAAACTATAATTTGGAGGAGTTCGTGAATTGGACTAGATATTAAAGTTGCTTTTGGAACCTGGCAATTTAAATAGAATTTTGTGTATCCTATGGTGGCCCTTTATAAATCATTTATTAATGTGTATTGAAAGTAACGTCCCACGTCACTCCTCTGCTCAAACCCTCCTTTGGTCTCCATCCCACTCAGGCAGTAGCTCAGTCATCATGGTGGGCACAGGTGCTGTGTAGCTGGACCTTTGCTCCCTCTCCAGCCTCCTCTGGCCCACCCTCACCCAGCACCCTCCTTGTGCTCCTTACAGTCCCCAAGGGGGGCTTGCTGTTCCCTCCAAGGTTCCAAAATTAGCTTGTTCTAGTTATGCCTACATCCAACAGACACATGCTGGGAGGCTGCTATGTGCCAGGCACTATTCTGACTGTAGGGCAGTGAGCACAAAGACAGGACTCCCCAGCTTTGTGGGGCCTCTATTTTAGTGGAGAATACAGAAAATCAGTAATGGCAACAAGTAAACAGGATGTTAGACTGTGATATGTGCTAAGGAGGGCCAGGGAAGGCCCCTTTGGAAAGGGACTTTTGAGTAAACACCTGAAAGAAGGGAAGCAGCTGGCCAGGTGGCCCTGTTCTCCAATCTCCTTGACAACCTTTGACCTTGGGGGCAGGGCAGTTTGGCTAGATCCAAACAGGGCCCTCCCCACACCCAGCCTCCTTTCCAGGCTGGGGGCCCCTTACCTCTGAACTGAGCTTGGCACGTGAGCTGAAGGTACCAGGAGGGCAAGGCTGGGGCACAGCCGAGCCCCTGGGGCAGTTGTGTCCCTGAGGACATGGTCCAGCCCCCTCTGGACCCAAGAGACAAGTCAGCCTGGCCACTGGGAAGTGCAGGGTGAGGAGAGGTGCCCCGGACAGCTCCCCCTGCATCGCTGGCACAGACTCAGGGCCCTAGAAGAATTAGGCTGCTGATTCCCAAGGCCCACCTGGGAGAGGTCCCTCCTGCAGGCTGCACCCTCTGCACCTGCCCTCTCCCACAGCCCATGAGGCTCTTAACACCGGGAAGAGGTCAGGGACACTCTTCCTGACAAAGGACAGTGGCGTTGGGAAGGGGCGCCTGAGGGAGGCAGGGCCTCCTTTGAAGACTCAAGCCCTGGGGTCTGGTGGATGGACAGTATCTGAGATGGGGTCAAGGGACCGACTGGATGACCACCCATTTCAGTTCTTGCTGCAGAGGCCTCTGCAGACCTCCCTGCAATGGCTTGTGTTTTCCCATTTTTCTCATTTCCAGAGCCACCCAGCTGTGTCTTCTCTCCTTCTCTCCCTTGCCCCACATGGACCCTGCTCCAAGAGGCCTGCCACCAGGGCTGCTCGGTGACTGAGCGTGGGAACCGGGGCTTCTGGGCTGTTGCTGAGCAGACTAGGCCATTGGAGCTGGTGGGTCAGAAGCTGGGGGGATGAGCTGCGCACCAGTGTCCTCACCAGTACTCAGGCCTCCCTGAGGCTGGTGGTACCCTTAGGGCTGCAGGGCAGCTGCAGAGTGGCAGGAGGCTGGACCAGGGTCAGTGGGCTTGGGCGCCCAACTTCGCTACTGATTGTATACCCTTAGGCAAAGCAGACCCTCTTCCTAAGCCTCAGTTTCCCCTTCTGCTAAAAACAGAGGTTGGACTGCATCATGGGATTTTGTCCTGCAGTCCCTGGATTTCAAGGGGACTTGACCCCCAGAAGATTAAAACTACCGGAATGATCCCTTGGCTATACATGAGAACCATTTGGGAAGATTAGAAATTGACCGTACCTGGCTGGTCCCCAGCCCAAGTACTCTGGTTTGATGGCCTGTCCCTTCTCTCATCCAAGTATCAGTATGTACCAGGCAACTCAAATGCATGGCCTGGCCCCAGATTGCTTCACCATGACCCCTAAGGCGAGCTCCCTCAGGCTGCCTTGGTGTTGCCCTCAGCCTGGCCCATGTGGGATATGGGGATCCTGGGGGGTCCCGCCCGGGGTAGACAGTGGGTGGAAGAGACAAATGCCAGAGCACTGTTCATTGCTGGGCTACGGTGTTCTGCCCACCACGAACGAGAGCCCAGGAACACTGGTGGCCCAGGATAGGTACCCCAGGTATCTCGGAAAGAACAGACTCAGTCTCTCTGGGTTGACCAGTGAGTGGGTGAAGAGCCCTGAATCTGTCCCCTACCTCCCAGTTGGGGGCTCAGGAAGTGTTCAGTGGGGAGGGTCCAGCACCTTCAGTGCCGGCCTCCGGGTTGGGCTGGGTGGACCCTCTGGAGCAGAAGAAGCACTGTCCGCCTGCCTCTGTCGCGTTGGCCCTGGGGCAGAACCTGCTTCCGTCACAGGCTCAACATCCTGGCAGACTGCTCAGCCTGGGCACGGGGCTGTAGGTGTCCGGGGGGCAGGGCTGCCAGTTGAGCCCTGTCCCTTCAGGGCAATAGAAACCTGTGAAGAGAGCAGGGCTGAGATTGGGGCCTGAGGAGGAAGCCAGAAGAGGTGGGGGAAAGAAGTCTCTGGGCATAGGGGGCCTGGCATGGAGGCCAGGCCACTGTGTAGCAGTGTAAACGTTAATGCTCCTTAGATGCAGGGGTTACCCCCTTATTATCAGAATGTATAGCCCAGGCCTTTGTCTGAGGGAAGTGGGGGAGATAGGCATGTTAACTGCCCTGCAGGTGACTGCCCCCACTCCTCCCTTTTGCTTTGGGCCCTTGCTCAGTGAGCCAGGCTGCTGGCAGGACACAAGCCTCTTGGACACAGCTGTGGCCTCAGCCCTGGAACACAGTAGTGGCCACTGGGACAGATGTGACATTTTGTTGTGTGGGTAACGGAGGTGTAGGAGCTAGGAGGACATGGAGTGGGCTCAGCCATGCCCAGAGGACTGATGGGCTCTGGGGAACAGGACCGCTCGGAGAGCCCCTCCATGGGGGTAGCAGGGACAGTTACCCCAGTGCAGGAAATGCTGGAAAAATGTGGGCCAAGCAAAAGGGCCTCAGCCGAGGAGAGTCACTGAGGAGCATGCAGCCAGGGGCAGTGGATGGACTTCCAGCAAGGGCCCAAGACCCTTCCTAGCCTGTTCGCTCCTGGATCCTCCCCCTTCATGGCCTCCCACCCTCCAACATGGCCCCCAGGACGGTCAGCCGGGCCCTGCTCAGGGGTGGGATGGGAGGTGGCAGAGATGAGAAGTGCTGCCACAATTCTGGACACGTATGTGCTTCCAGTGACCTCGTCTGTAAAGCAATCAGGTTCCAGCACGCTGTATCCGGTGTGGCCTGACTTTGCACGTCTGCGAGTGGCCCACAGGCCTCGCAGGCCAGTGGGGGTGGCTCCTCCCTCCCCATGCTCTCCGCCTGGGTCCAGACCCTGGAGTGGAGCCAACTCTTCACTCTGTGGACACTGTTCCCTGTCCATCAGAGGAAACAAACTGTTTGCCCACCCTGGGTGGCAGGATGCTGGCCAGATTGGTGGGTGGCTACCAGAGCAGAGTCATCCTCCATAGCAATCTTGACATCCTTCTGGGGTTCGGTTCCCTTCCTCAGACCAGGTACCAGGTGGGCATCAGGCTGGGACAGAAGGTCCTGCAGAAGGGAAAGACGCCAGGCAGTTTCCCCAGCTCCCAGTGATCTGAGGGAGACCCTGGACTGTGCTGGGCTCCCATCCCCTGGATCTCTCCCTCCCAGCAGACCAGGCTAGAAATGCCTCCCCCTCTCAGCTTCCAGAGGCCAGGAAGCGGGTCAGCTTTGGAGTCCTTGGGTCAACTTCACTGAATCAATGAAAGATGCTTGCCATCCTGCAAGTGAGGCCCGAGGTTGGGGAGGAATGAGAGAGCCTGAAAAGTATCCCTAAAGTCCAGGCTCGGGGAGAGGAAGGGTGAGGACTGTTGAGCATAGTGGGGAGGGCATTCCGGGGGAGAGGGGATGCTGGGGGAAGGGAAGGGTCCTCTGCTCAGCCCTGCACAGCTCAGCACTGCACACCATTTAGGGCCACTGTGGCCTGTGCTGAGACAAGGGCTCAAGGCCCTGGAGACCTGCCTTCAACCAGCAGAGGGCTAGAAGGGATTTTGACCTCCTTCCGCCCTCCCAAGACTGGATGGGTCCTAGAGGTGGTGAGGTACCCTCGAGGCAGTAGTGTCCAGTGGGGCAGAGGAGGCCTCGTGCCCTGTCAGCAGGGTCCTTGCTGGTGGCTCCTCCTTTGCACCAGTGCCCTGCAGCACAGTCTCCTAGGAGGGAAGACACCTTGTCAGCAGTCCGCTGTGCCTCCCTAGAGAACACAGCATGAGGCGCAGGGCGCTAATGCTCTCCCTACGCCCACCATCCCTCACGACGGCCAGGAGTCCCTGACCCGAAGCCAGCCCTGGGCCCTGGGACGCCCTCCTCCAGGTTCAGTCAGTACTAAGCTCCAGGGTCAGAGTCGGGGGGTGGGTCTGGGCCAGTTTGGAGTTTGTCCTCCTCCGAGACTGTCAACTGCCAGGCCTGGATTTTCCTTGCGGATCAAAGCATTTCCAGTCATTTCATACAAGAGCCACCCAAACACCCCAAGAAAGTAACACTCTCCTTCTTTCCTCTACCCAAACCAGTGAATGGGTGGGGTAGGGGGGCGGGGCAGAGACGCTAAAGATCCTGCTGAGGAGCCCCCGAGTCTGGTGCGGGGGAGTTGGTGGAGCCTCTGTGCTGGGAATGGCGGCTGGAGCATAGTTCTACTCTGAGGCGGGCATGCAGCAACCAGAGACCCCTGACCCCGGGTGACAGCAGAGTCACCGTGGAGAGAGGCCCCACCCCGCTTGTCCTGGCTTTCTAGGGTGGGGTGAGGGACGCTGTTTCTCATGCAAGGGGTCTAGGGAAGGCAGTGGGGATATAGATGCCCTTCTAGCCCAAAAGCCTGTGCTGCTCTGCCTGCAGCTTCTCCCTGAAGTGTCTCCTCCTCAGCCTGGTCTGGGACCCATAGTCAAACCCACTCACTGCTTAAGCCCTTTTCTACCCCCAGGACATACCTGTTGGTGCTGTGAGCCCTGCCAGCGCACAGAATTTCCCAGCGGGGCACAGCTGGCATTCAGTGATGCTCCTCAGCCCCTTCCGAGGGCCGTAAGTGCCTACTGGGCAGCTGTGGGTTGTGGCCACGGCTGTGCCTAGAGGGCAGTAGTAGCCTTGGGGACAAGGGTACAGGCTGAAGTCCTGGACGGGCCCAGCACTAGAGTCGCAGTAATAACCTGGCCAGGAGTGAGGCACACTCGGGAGGGTGCTCCCCTTCCTGACATGGTCAGTCCTGCCGGGGTCTCTGCCTCTGCCTTCAGAGTCCTGTGCTGTAGAGTCCAGGGCCCAGAGCGCTGCCCTCCTGGCCTCGTCCCCTTTGTCTGCATACCCAGGTCTTCACTGCCTCTCACCTGCTGGGCACTGCCCGCTGGGGGCCTGGAGACCAGGCTCCTTGCAGTAGAAGCTGCTCAGGCAGGCCTGGCACGTAGAGGGCATGGTCTGCTCTGGGAGGCTGGAGAAGGTGCCAGCGGGACATGGTATGGGCCTGTGTGATGCTGCAGCTGAGGGCACAGGGAGGCAGCATGGCCTGGCTGAGGGGAGGCCTCAGGTCCAGGGAGCAGGCTTCTCGTGGGCAGCAGGCAGGGACTCAGCCTCAGAGAGGGGGCGGGGCCCATCATAGCATCACCTGTAAAGCCCACCTCTGCCCAACCTCCCTGAGGCCTGGCTCCCTGGTCCCTCTGCAACATACTGAGAGACCCCAGACCCTTCACCTGTAGCTGGAGGAGCAACAGCAGGGCTCAGACCACTGGAGCTAATCAGGCTCCCAGTACGGCAAGGCCACTGCCGTTGGCTCTCAGCTGTCCACACCCAAACAACCTAAACCACAGAAAACACCCGGAGTATATTTTAACCATGCCCCTCTGCAACACTTTTCAGCCTTGGGCTGGATCACCACTGGCACCTCTTTTCCTTCCCAACTTGGCTTCCTCCCAACTGCCCCAGGGTCCAGACATATGTGGAGGAATAGAGTGTCAGCAGCCCCAGGACGGGATGGCGAGTGGGGCTGAGAGTGGGGCCCAAGGAGACACTCACGGCAGAAGGTTCCTGTGGGGCAGGGGGCCCCTGTCAGCCCATCCTGTGGAGCTGGGGACACTGCTCCTTCTGCACAGAAGTAGCCAGCCTGGCAGGGCCCACTGGGTGTGGAGAGGCCTAGGGGTGAGAGGGGAGCCAGGCTGGGGCTGAGCGGACTCATTATGAGAAGAGGGTGGTCCTGTGGGGAAGGCTGGGGTCCTTGCGTGGCATCAGGCCTTGTAGTGTCCTCCACCCAGCCCTGGGACACGAGTACTGCTGTCATCTCACAGAGGGCCTGAGGGCTCTGTCGGAAGTGGCAGGGCTGAGATCTGACCTGGGCTGGGGTCTTGACCTCACTGTGAGCCACAGTCTGAAGGAGCCAAAGCATCTTGGGCAGGAAGACTCTAGGTCACGTCTGGGTCCCCAGTGACTGGCAGTGTCTGGCCACAGTAGGTGGTTGGGAAGTGCGGTCACTCGGACAGGGGAGCAGTGAGAAGGGATGAGCAAGGGGCCACTGAGCCCCCTGCAGAGAGACCTGCCTCCTCCCTGTGCTGTTCTGTGGTGATCCCCTGTGCTCACTCTGCTGTGATGGCCACAGGGACAATTTATGTGGCACAGCCCTGCCTGTGAGCGCCAAGCATGACCTCGGGAGGCTGTGCCGGACACCAGTCTTCATTTTACAGAGGCGCACGGCGGTTGCACACTGGAGCACAGCTGGTGAGAGCGGGTCAGGGTTCACCCTGTTCTCTCACTGCCACTGAGCCTGGGTCACAGCACCACAGCCAGAGAGGGCTCTCAGGTCCTTACCAGAGGTGGCGCAGAAAGAGCCTGGTGGGCAGGCTGCCCTCGGGGCAGAAGGAGCCGGCTGGCACTTCCCCCCTGTGGCTGTGGCTGGGCACAGGCAATTGGTGCTGGTGTAGTTGTCCAGGTCGAAGGGATGAGTGGTCCACGCTGCCAACATGTAGAACCAGCCTGGGTGGGAACCAGAAGGGAGGGGTAGGTGGTGGGGCAGGAGGGCCAGCAGTGACCCCAGGGTGGGGGGCGCGCAGATGCCAAGCCCACCCAGGCTGCAGGCCCACCCCTCCCAGCAGCTGCCCCGGGAGACAGTCCAGGTCACTCCAGGTCTGGGGACAGGAGTGGGAAGCCCAGGCGTAGGTGGCAGCTTCTTAGGGTGGTTTGGAACACGCACCTGCATCACAAGGCCCAGAGGCCTGGGTCAGGTTCTCCTGGCCGCAGTAGTGGCCTAGTGGGCAGGGCAGACAGCTGTCCAGGCTGTGTGTCAGTGGGTCTGGCTTGTAGTAACCCTGAGGGCAGGGGAACTGGGTGGAGTACTTGGTGCCTGAGAAGCAAAGTTCAGAGGAGGGAGCCCAGCCTGCTGGAGTCCAGCAGGGCCCAGGGCTGGGGCAGGAGGCCGTGCAGCTCACGCACCCACCTGCTCTTGCAGGGCCTGTCCCCGCAAACTCCTGGCCTCAGCCTCAGGAGGGACCACCTCACCAATGGCTACACCAGATTTCCCAGCCTGTGTAGCCCTGGCCTGGGGTCCACAAAGCCACAGAATACGCAGGACTCATCTTCCTGTAGTCAACTTTACTGAAAGGCATGGGGCCCAAAATTTGTAATGTATTGGTAAAGTAATTTTAAATCTTTATTTTTTAGCTAATGTGGATATGTTATAGAATAGAAAGTAAAACTCTCATGGATTTTAAAGATAAAGCCAAGGACTTGGGTGAAATGCGTTGCTCAAAGCCAGCTGCTCTGGGCTCAGCCCCTGTGAAAGATCTGGTCCTTCCCTGGGCCCCTGGGATGGGTGGTGGGCAAGTCTTGGAAGCAGAGGACATAACGTGTGCTCCTCAGTTGCCATAGCAGTTTGCAGAGTGGGGAGTGCTAAGCCCCCAGCTGAGTCTAGAGCACCCACATCAGCCCCTGCTGTCCAGCCTTGCCCCTGGGAGCTGAGCCCTGGCACTCACCTCTGGGGCAGAAGAAGCCGGGGGGCAGGGGTGGTTGAGGAAGGTGGTGATGTTCTCAGGGCAGTAATAGCCGGCAGGGCAGGGGAAGCAGGAGGCTTGACCAGTCAGGTTGCTGTAGGAGCCAACAGGGCAAGGCTTGGGTAGGCTGGTCCCCCTGGGGCAGAAGTGGCCTCTGGGACAGGGGACCTCCTGCTCCGAGTGGCCTGGGGAGAGGAAGGAAGGAAGCTGAGTGAGGGATGCAGGCCCAGTCACAGCAGAGCGCGAGCAGCCTGGGGCAACTGGTCTGGCACCAATGGGACCAAATGCAGACTTGGGTTTGGGTCAGAGGTTCGAGGGTTTTAGAAAGAAATAACGCTAATGGTAGTATAGCACCTTCCAGATCAAAAAGCATGTGTTTTACACATGCGTTATATCATTCGAGCCTTGCAGAAGCCCTCTTTGATAGGTGGGCAGGAATAAGGAGCTGGTTTTACTGGGGTGACATCATGCCCAGTGTCTCTCTGTGCTCTCCGGACTCAGCTGGTGTCTGACAGTCCCCTGGTACTCTCTCGAGGACATGCTCTGTGATCGTTTATTTTTTAATAAAACATATTCAGAGAATGCTGCTTTCATGTGTAGTTGTAATAAACCAGGATGGCTGGTTCTGTTTTTGGTGGATTGTCCCGGCTGAGCAGCCCCCTTTGCCCCATGTATCCCTCCAGTTCCTGCACCGAGGACATGACTCCTGCTTTCTTGTTCCCCACCTGACTCCCCAGAAATTACCCTTCCACCCAGAAGCTGGACTTCTGCCTCGGATGTTTTCTGGACAAATGCAAGTGCTCAAGAAGAGGGATTTTAAGGGCCTTCGCCCAGGTTCAACGCCCTCACCAGAGCTGCAGCTTAGTGCTGTGTGCCCCCCATCAGATGTTCCCTAGGAATGAGGAGCATCCTCCAGGGACAAGGTCAGTGGCCACTAGAGGGAGTCGGACATCCTGAACGCCCCTCTGCCTCACCTGCGCTTTGCTGGGCATGCAGAGGGTCTGCCCTGTGAGCCTCTTCTTGCACCTACCTCCCCACACTGTACCATCCCTGCCCCCAAGGGAGACGAGGTCCACACTCAGCTCACCTCTGGGTGGCCCACTGGGCACCATTCTGGTACCTGCTGGCTGGTCTCTGGAAGCTCCCTGGTCCTCCCTGCCAATCTGGGATGTTCCCACCTTTAGGCCAGTGGGGTTTTGATTCAGGTTGGGGTGGGACTGCGGTGGGCGTGGAGCTGCAGGTGTGACAAGAGCCCCATGACCGCAGTGCAGGAGGGCAGTGAGTCACACTGTGAGAAGCAGTGTGGAGGACCGAGGATGGGGGCCAGTGGGTCCAGGAATAGTGGTCAGACCACGAAACACTCTAACCAAGGATCAGCTCCAGGCCCCTTGCCCACATGCTTCCCCACTATCCTCTGACTGCCCCACACCCAGTCACCTCCCATCATCCAAATGCCCATCTACTTTGGGCATCTGGCCGGTGTGGGGCCCGCTCCTGTACTCGAGGCTTTACCTGTTGGGGAGGAGACTCCTGCCAGACAGAAGTAGCCAGGGGAGCAGGGTCCAGAGGGAGCAGCAAGGCCAGACGCACCGCAGAAATGGCCAGAGGGGCAGGGCAGGCACTCAGGGGCCGTGGAGAGAAACATCCTGGGGACACAGAGAGAAACTGTGGTGACACAGAGAGAAACTGTGGGTCAGTGGGACAGGAGGCCTTTAGGGTAGATAGGCTACATCCTGGCGAAGGATATGCTCTTCTGAGCTGCCGTCTCATTTCCCCTCTTTGAGGTTTGGTGGGAGTCTTCCTGCTCACAGCGGTCCAGAGAGGCGTCTGGCAGGTGCCCGAGGACAGCATGCTGGCTCTCTCCTAAGATGGGCTCCTGGTTACACTTTTCTTGTCCTCCTAACCCCCAGTTCACACTCAGGCTGTCCAGGGCCACACACCCCTGGTCTGGCAGCTGTAGTCAGAACATCCAGCAGCCCTTCAGCCACAGGCTCCTCAGCTGTCCCCTGCTCTGCAGGGCCCTCGCTTGGAGGCTGGGCGGTTCCTAAGGGTGGGAGACGGGGCTCTACTCTCAAATAAGACAAGGCAGAGACACAGGATTCTTCATGGTTTGCTTTCTCAGGCCTGACATGTTCTCAAGCCCGCAACAGCCCGCATCATCTGCCCTAATTCTGGCCAGCTTGCCTCCCTCTCCCTCTACGGCTGCTCAGGGATTTCTGCCCTCATAGCCCAGGTGGAAGTCCTGCTCTCTGGGGTCCATGTTCCTCCATGGTGGGGGGGTGTCACTGGTGGGATAGATGGTCAGTGTGGGAGGAAGACCAGGAGGAAGATAGCTCTGGGCCCACTCTGTGGGCTTGGGGGCAGCAGCACTCACTGATCTGAGGAGGTGCCCACAGGGCAGGGGAGGGGCACTGCTGTGCCCTCTGGACAGAAGCGGCCGGGAGGGCAGGGCCTCCCTGCCATGGCACGAATGGCTCCCTCGGGGTGGGTGATGCCAGCTCCTGCCCCAAGTCAGGGGTGGGTGAGGTCACAGAGTAGCCCTCCTCAGCCCAAAGCCCCCACCTCGCCCACCCTCCGCAGTAGGACATGTCCTGGAGATTGAAAGCTGGAGTGACAGCACCCTTGCCTGCCAAGGTGGCTCTCAAGTCCAGGGTCCCACCCAATCATCACCTCCACAGAGACTGTGGGTGGGGCTCCAGGTGCAGGGTGGGTCCTGAGATGGGTCCCCTTCTGAATTAATTAGAGGTTACTTGAGTGGGCCTGCTTAGGATCCCAAAGGTGGGGAGAAAGTATGGGAGTGCCAGCATTTGGCCTATGTGGGTGCAGGACAGGAGAGCTGGGGGCTCCACGCTCAGCTCGGTAAGAAGAGCCTCAGCAGCAAATGCAGGCCTCTGCGACGTTTGTTTTGGAAGCCTGTTCCTATCTTGGCCAAGTCTGTCATTTCTATTTGTGCCATTATGTCCCCTTACAGTTTGCTCAAACCCTTTTGGGATGAGATGGGGCACATACTTATACTCATAACAATTTCTAACGAGAAGTGCTTGTTCTGGGAAGAGAAAAGAAAGAAGAGTGTGTGATCCCATTTTTGCGACCGCTCCCAAAGCCAGCAGACTTGTCTATGGAAGCACGTACGTGGAAGCATCTGTGTGCGGGTGCGAGCGTAGGAAACGGGTGGTGCACTGCACAGACGCACGGTGTACTTCCAAAACAGGCTGCCGAGAGGGGAGGAAGAAGGCAGAATGACACATTTTTAAACATCTGTGGTCTCACAGCTTGCATGAAAGTCATCTCCACAATTCTAAGGACACTGATGTGACAAGGGGAGGATGAGAAGTCACCTCACTTCATGGGCCCTCTTGGGAAGCGGGAGGGCCGGGGCTGGGCCCCACAACCTCATCCCCAGTGCACCCCTGGACATGCCTGAGGAGCAGAAGTGCTGCCTGGCATGGCCTGTTGGGCTGGTGTTTGTTCCACGGCACAGTCCTGGAGCTCTGCACCTGAGCCGCGTGCCAGCCCTGGCCACAGAGAACCTGCACGAGTGGCACCGAGGTCACACACACAGGGCCTCGGGAGACACAGGACCTCGGCGGGCCTTGGTAGGGTCACTCCACCAGCTGGGCCCAGTCTTGTCATTGGAAGAAGGACATGGTGGGAAGTCCTGTTCTTTGAGGCTCCTCCAGCCTGGAAGTTCTCTGACTCGCGCTCATACGGGCCCCCCTTGCTTAGCTCCACACTTCACAGCTTACCCTGCCAGAAGGCCTGCTCATGCTGACCTGGGGAGATAGCGCCACTGGGGTCGGGCCTGCAGTGCCCCTACCCTCCAAGGATGGATGGGGATGGAGCTGCGGGTGGGGCCCAGCTCAGCCTGCCCTGTGGGAGGCCAGCCCCACTCTCCCCCTTCAGGGCCAGTGACGTGTCACTGGGTCCACGCCGAGCCCCTTGTCTCCTGCACAGACCTGCTCCCCTGTGTCACGGCCACTTCTCAGCCTCAGTTGGGGGTGTCTTTGTTCACTGGCCTTCCCATGCTGTGACTTATTTAATTCTCACCTCAACATCACGCACTCTTGTAATCTTAGTATTCCTATCGGGCACGGGTGGGACCTGAGTTCGTGATTCCCACAGTAAGGGGTGGTGCCCCTGGGCTTCTGCCCAGTCCAAAATCTCCATCCTTAGCCACCGTCCACAGGGCCTCCTGGGTGCTGGGCCAGCAGGGGGAGGAGGTCTCCAGGGAGCTGTTGCTCCTCAGGCCCCAAGACGTGGCCGTGACCTGTCTCCCCAGGAGAAACGCCATCTGCCCCCTCTATCTCTTTACTGCAGGACATGGCCAGCAGCCCTGAGCCTGGCATCGGCGCTGCCACAGACCAGACATGTTGTGAGGGCAGGGCAGGGGGAGGTGGCCAGTGCCCTGGGGGCAGTAATGAGCAGGGGAACAGGTCCTCTCCTGATGGCTCTCTTGGCCTGGAAAGCATGGCGGCTTTGGTCACCCTGTGGCCCAGCCCACCCCATCTGTAGACGGTTTCCATGGCAGCTCTGCTCTGCCCCTGGAGCCAGCCCAAGTACCTGAGCCATTGCTGTGCTGCCTGGCCGGTCGCAGCGTGGCCACCAGTGAGCCTTCAGTGCAGGTGCGGCCCTCAGGGATGAGAGCTCCCCATGGCCCACTGAGGGGTCTCGGGGTCTGTGTCCCTCCTGGGCAATAAAATCCTGGAAGCAGAGAGAGACTCAGGCTGGTCTGCTTTTTGAGGCTGGAGCCCAGCTCCTTGCCTTCCTGTCCACGAAGGTCCTGCCACATCAATCATAGCTTTGATGGGAACAGGCTCTATGGGTATCCCAGCTGAGCTAATAATTTAGGCCCTTTAAATCCACACCTTCAAATCCATGTGCACCACTGAGTCAAGGGGAGGTTGAGGGGGTGGCAAGACAGTGGGGGACAGTGCCTGCCTCTCATCCATCTGGACCAAAACTCCACTCCATTCCCTGCCGAGCCACGCATACCTGCATCCTGGAGGTCCTTGGGGCTGGTCAAAATGTTGTCACGGTCCCCTTTGAGGCAGTGCTCTCTCTGGAGGAGGAGCGCCCCTCTCTGCCGGGGCTGAGATGATCCAAATGGCTTGTGCATCGCCCCCGCATTTAGGATCCCCACCCAGTAGCCTCCAGCCTGCCTCCCTCCTATTCCAGCCCAGTCTAGGCTCACTGACCTGGGCCCACATCCCCCGGGCTCTGACTAACACGTCTCTGCCTCAGGGGCTGAGGGTCCCAGGCCAGTGCCAATGTGGCAGGCCTGGCTGTGCTCTGCCTGGTGCCATCCCCCCAGGCCACTGGGGAGGCGCGGATGCCCTCACCTGGTGCACACAGGCCCCTGGGGGCAGCCTGGCCTGCTGTGGCACAGAAAAGCCCAGGTGGGCAGGGCAGGCACCAGCTCACATCCGGTGCCCCTCGCTCTGCGTTCCAGGTTCCAACTGGGCAGGGCCTCTGCCTTGGGTCCTTGGTGCCAGCCAGGCAAAAATGACCGAGAGGGCAGACGTCACCAAAGGGGAGTCCCTCCTGGAGGAAGACAGGCCTGTTGAGGCTTAAAAGTCAAGAGCAAGGGAATTCTTTCTAGTTATCTAGTACCCCACCAGGTTGATACGCTGTATCTCTGCCTAGATATTTTCCTATACTGGGCCTTTGTGGTGTTTTGTGTTTTTGTTTTGTTTTTGCTATTAAAATTTGTGGTGTTTTGAACATCTTTACAGAAATGACTTTCTTTCCCTTTTCTGGGTCTCTCCCACACTGGAACTCCTGGATCAGAGTGGGGAGCAGCCCGGTGGCTCTTGCTGCATCTGCGTGGTTGTCTCCAGCAGCCCTGGGCTGGCACAGTGGGTGAAGGGACTCTGTCCCCAGCAGTGCCTTCCTAGGGCTTCGGCAATTCTGTTTACTTTCGATAATGAGCAGATGCATGTCACACAAAACCAGCTTTGCTTCATGTGTCCTTCACTGTCAGCTCACTGTGCCTTTTCCTAGTGATGGCAGATTTGTGTTCAGTCCCTGTTTAGGTGGAAGCTGGAAACCGACATTAGCACTCTGGCCCTTTCTTGACTGTGTCACGTTGTTACGGCCACGTGTGACAGCTGTGGTTTTACTGGCTCTGCCCCTGCAGTAGTTTCATCCCATCCTCATTGGGGGTTCCCTGTCACCCCACTAGTCAGTGAGCCCAAGAAGGCAGGAGCTGGGCCGTCGCCCTCTGGTGTGTTCCCCTGACCCCAGCCAAGGCATCTGAGCCGAGGCCAGCCTTACCTCCGGGAGGCCCAGTGGGACCTGCCCTCACTGGGGTGGAGGTGTTGGAACCAGGCCCACAGTGATGCCCAGGATGGCACAGCCCCTGGGGCTCGGCCAGGCTGGTTCTGCCACAGAAGGCCCCAGGGCAGCACAGCTGGCAGTCTTCCATGTGGGCGGCCCTGGGGGCCTCTCTGAAAGTGCCCTAGGCAGAGAGGACACCGCCAAGGTCAAGGTCCTGGAGGCCAGAATGGGGGCTCCAAGCCTGGACAGTCTGGCTGCTCTGCCAGGAAAGGAGTAGAGCAGGGCCCCTCCAGGTTTACCTTGCATGGATAGGGCTGGGGAGGAGGAGATGGCTTGCTCAAGGAACTGAGCCTCCATGACACTTGCAAGAATGGGTGAGATTTACTTTTCAATAGACCAAAAGCGTTTGGCTGCAAAATACCCACCCAGAAAGGAACGTGGTAACTAGGACTCCCACCAGATTTTGACAGCAGACGGGAAGATAGAATAGAGGACACTATGTCATCTGAAGAGGGGGATGTGTCTTGGGGAGAGGAGGCCACGGCTTGGTGGGGAGTGGAGAGAGAGGGGCTTCTGGAGTCTGCAGACCCAAGGCTGTCCGGTCCCTGCTGGGTGCCCCTTCTGAGCCTCCCCTCCAGCTCCCCAGCCCCTCCTTCCTCCTCCCGGCTTCCCTCCTACCTCGACACCCTGGGTTACTTTGCCCCTTGTGATGATCAGCTCTAGCACCACTATCAGAAACTAGCTGCAGGAAAGTGAGTGGTCCAGTCCTCATCTGAGTGGGGGCAGGAGGCAGAGGGCTGGGGTGTAGCTGTGTCACGGTGAAGAGATGTCACCCATCCCAGCCCCCAGTGCAGGGACGATGGCTCCAGAGCCTTCCCATGCAGAAGCAAGCAGATGCCAGAAGGCTGAGGGGAGCTTCTCACCACGGGGCAAGGGATGGACAGCAGGCCCTGGGCTGGGCAGTAGTGCCTGGGTGGACACGCTGTGGGGCCAGCCAGCTTTGTCTGGTTGCAGTGTTCCTCCTGGGCACTTCGGGCACCAGAGATGGCCTGGACCCTGGAAAGGAGGGTTGGCGGTAAGGTTGGTTTCTTTCCACACCTCTAACATTTGGGCCAGGCCTGGTTCATAGCAGGTACTCAGAAAATGTGTTGAACTGAATTGGGAATGTTGCTGTCTGGGGCCCCAGGCTCTGTGTGTGCACCTCCCTTTCTGAGGAGGGCAGGGCAGGGAGGGGCTCAGAGCAGGACAGATGCTGGTAGAAGCAAGGTACTCTCTGAGCATCTAGCTTGGTCCACAGGTTGTCAATGCCTGGAGGAAAGGCACCCAAGACGGAGGCTCTGCTAAGCCTCCCCGCCTCCCTGACTTTAGGGTTATCCTACTTCCAGACCCTCTGAGGGATGGTGTCTGTTCTGGGAACCCTTACTGAGAAGCTGCCAGCGCTGCATGGCCACGGAGTGGTGGTGCCTGGCTCAGGGCAGTGGTGACAAGCGGGGCACAGCACACAGGCCACAGCTAGCCTCACACCCAGACTCTGGCGGGAGGTTCCCCTAGAGGAGAAGCAGAGAGCTGATGGTGTGGGCTTCTGCAGCCTTCCTGGGGGAGGAGCTGTGTCATCCCCATGGGGCCACCATTGTCAGAGGGCGGGGAGCCCTCCACTGCCCCCAGTCTCACCCACAGGGATCAAGGGCTGAGTCCCAGCCTGGCAGCAGGCCCTTGAGTCAGGCTGAGGATGAGGCTGGTGTGGCTCCAAACGTGGCCTAGTGCATTGAGAGAGGTTTTAAAACCAGGCTAATGGGCTAATAGCGCTTCTTTTTAAAGTTGTCTCTTCTGCCACATTGCTTATATTTTTCTGTTGGTGCAGGCTCTCTTCCTATCTCCGTCTTATTTTAACAGCTTTGTAAGACTCCCTATATAATAAGGTAGTAAGAAGATGGATGCTTAGCCGTCATTCACATTGAAAATCCCTGCTTTGTTATCTGCCTTTTAACTTTGTTTATGACGCCTTTGAAGGACAGAACCTTGAAACACTGCATTCAGACTCTGCAGTCTTTTCCTAGATTATTTCTGCCTTTCATGTCATGGTTAGATTTTCTACATTCTCTCAGATTTTATAAATATCCTATATTTTGTTTTTTACATTGAAACCTGTATTTGGTCTGAAACTTATTTCGGTTACTACTGTTTTCACTTTTTACACGAAGAACATGTATTGCTTTTTTTAATGTGAAAACTCTAAGTTTTACTTTTTGTCCTGTGGAATAAAAGGCACATCTTGATAAAACAGACAAACCAACAGAGAACTCCAGAGCTTGGGCTAAATGATCTCTGCTGAGACCTTGGCTGGAATTCGCTTCCAGAGCACGCAGCCTGTGGGGTGGGCTGTTTGAAGCAGCGTCTCTGCAGGGGTGTGGGCACCTTCCCCGCAGACTCCAGCCCAGAGTGAGTTCTCTCTCTTTCAACATTGGGGCCCATGGGCAGTGGGGTGCAGCGCCCACACCAGCCCGTCACCCTGCAGCCCTGAGCCCTGGCCCTGCCTCGCCTGTTCCCCTGTGTCTTGTCTCAACAAACTGCCAGGTGCTGAGGGCAGGCCGAGTGCTCATCTCTCTTTGTAGATCCCTCGGTGCCTGAAACAGCGCCGGGCTCCAACATGTACTGGATAAACAGGTGGTAACTTAACTTCAAAAACAGCAACACTCCTCAGCCTCTCTTACCGTGGGCAGAGCACAGGCTTGGGGGCCCCCCTGGGACAGAAGGCCCCTGGGGGACAGGGTAGACAGTCTTCCATCCTGCCATTGCCTGCCTGAGAGCTGTAGGTGCCCGCTGGGCAGGGGAACTGGGTACCCCACTTTGTACCTGTTTCAGAGAGAAGGAGAGGGGTCTGAGGAGGGAAGAAGGGGATCAGAGCTGCATCATCCAAGCACAGAGCTCCTCATCCTACTCCCTGGGGACAGTTCCTCAAGGGAGGCCACTGACGAAGGAGCAGGGGACAGGGGGTGTTACTCACCCAGCACCCAGCCTTTGTCTGGGCTGAAATGCCCCGTGAATCCCCAGTCAGGATGCTCAGTGGCTGACCAGTCCCAGCCCTCCTCTCAGGAAGGTCTTCCTAAAATCTAACCTTAATCCTGGGAGGTGTGCAGGCTGGCCCATGACATTCCCTCCTTGCACTCACCTGTGACCTTGCCATGGCAGATTCTGGCCCCACTCACCTCGTGGGCAGTAATGCCCAGCTTTGCATGTCCCTGAGGGCCCCTGGGCTCCACTGACACAGAACCAGCCCCTGGGACAGGGCATACACTCCTCGCCCGCATTCAGTCCAGTCCGGTTACTCCAGGTGCCCAGGGGACACTGGAACTGGGTTGGCTGTTTGGTGCTCCCAGGGAAATAATGGCCAGCTGGGCAGGAGGTGGGGGGGCCGGTTTGGAGCCCTGGTTCCTGCCAACACAGTCCTGAACTAGGGCCAGAGGAGCAGCAGCCCCTCTAGCCATGTGCTTCTGGCAAGTGGCAGCGACATGGGCTGGGGCCTGGCATTGGGGAAGGGGTCATCTGGGTTAGCAGTGCCCCAGAAGCTACCCAACCTGAGCAGCGGGGCGGGAACTCAGAGTGTTCTTCGTGCTCCCATCCTTGGGCCTCCTAGGGTGAGGTGGACTATCCTCTTTGTGGGGAAAAAAGGGGCTGTGGGCCAAGGTCTGTTCTCCTGGCCTCCCTGCCTCGGAGCGGAGCTGGTTCTTGACCCAAAGGCAGGGTCACCAGTAGTCAGTAAGGGTGCCTTTCGCCTCCTAACTCACCCCTAGGACAGGCCAGTCCCGCAGGGCAAAGCTCACACTGCGACAGGTCAGAGAGACTGGTGCGGTTGCTGAAGATGCCAGGTGAGCAGTTGTGGGTGGGAGCGTGGGGACAGGAAGAGCCCACAGGGCACACGTACCTACGACACCCAAGGAGTTGGAGCTGGGTACCCACTGGGCAGAGCCTAACATCTTGGAGAGTCACAGTAAAATCCCACTGTGCCCACCAGCCTGCTGTGTGGCTTTGGCATAGTAACCTGGCCTCTCTGAGCTCCTTTTTCTCCACGGAAAGGTGGGAGTTCCCCAGCTGCCTCCTGAGCATGCTCAGGCCCCACTGCTCCTGTGGGAGGTCCTGGAGCCCCGGGCTGAAGTGACACTGAGCCCTGGTCTGGAGGCAGGGCCCTCCCAGGACACCGAGGGGGATGGGTGCTTGGAAAAGCCTTGCCTGAACCCAAGGGTCTGACTCTCTAGCAGTGGTGGAGGGAGGACTCTGGGCCCCCATCTGGTCATCCCATCATTGAGAAATCAGAGCCTCTTATCCCAGTGTGCACCCTGAGTCTGGCTGAGGCAGCCCAGCCTGAGTACAGGCCCTGCCTGCTGGGCATGGGGTGCAGTCTGTGACTTCATCCTGGCCTGGGTGGGGGCCGAATGTGCCCTGCTGGCACGGGATGGGGTGAGTGGCTCTGTTGGGGCAGAAGTGTCCCACTGGGCACTGCAGACACTGGCCAAGAACTGGGGAGAAAAGAGCCCACGTCACTCTAGTTCTCTCTGAAGGGCATGGGCTGCTGGCTTCAAAAGAAAAGCAGTGAACACTCCCCAAGCCCTGGTGCACCTGACCTTCCTCTGGGCCTGGGAGTGCAGGGAGTGGGCCGCTGTCCCTATTTACCAGGAAGGGAGGCCCCTCGAGGAGCAGTGTGGGGGCCTGCCCCACCGTGTGGAGGCTGGCCACCAGCACCGTCGGCCTCCCTGCTCTTTTGCCGGTGCTACTCCTGTTGCCTCAGCAGCACAGCCCAGGGGCCACTGTGATGGGGACGCTCCCTGCTTCTCAAGCCCCCACTTTCCTTTCTGTAAAATGGAGATCATAGCAACACATCCTCCTGGGCTTGCTGTGAGGACTAAATATGACACTGGTCAACGTGACAGAGCTCTGCCCAGCGCCGGGCACGTGGCAAGCCTTAGCGGGTGCTAGTCACCCCGTCACGGCCGCCGTGCCCCTGGGAGACGTGAAACTCGCAGGCCACCCCGGCTCATGCCAGCCCCACGTTCACTGTCCTTGGAGGCTCGGTGACTTCCCAGCTGCTGTGCCTGTTGCTCTGGCCCAGAAAACTGCTGCCCTCACTCTGCCCTCAAGGGAGGACTGGGGCTCTTGGTGGAGGAGTTGGTGTCTGACAGCAGATGGTGCTGTGGGACCGCCACTCACACTCCATCTCCTGGGGCCCGAGGAAGAAATGGCTGCTTCCTACCGAGAACTGTCTGCCCTGAGTGCCCAGCTTGGCCCGCCCCTTCAGGGGCTGGCCCTGGGTGGGGCCCGGCCTCGGCCCTGGCCAGCAAAGGAGACACCAGCGTGGGGTGAGGAGCATGCTCTCCCGCAGCTCCGAGGGATGGTCCAGGGGGTTGGTGGCTTCAGAACTTCATGGAAAAACAGCCAGAGACCCCATCACAGGAATCTGTTTCCTTGAACCATTTACCCAAGACTGGGCCCTGTCCTTGGGGAACAGCCTGAGAACTGGGCAAACTGGAGGCTCTGAAGAGTTTGTCCCTGGGGTCTCATTCTCTTCCTTTCAAAGCCTGGCCATCACCTATCCTTTGCCGGGGTGGGGGACTTAGGAGCATTTTGGAATGGTGCAGAGTATTGGGACAGATGTGAGTTTGCACTGTGACCTCACCCTTTGTGACCCAAGCCACTCAGTTGACCTATGAAGTTCAGAGAGGATTATGAGTTCCAACTCCTGGGCTGGTAGATGGTGTTACAGGAGCTAATATATGTGGTAACACTTGGTGCAGAGCCGGACACCCAGTAGGTGCTCCAGCCCCATCCCACCAGTGCCTGGGGCTCCGCTCCACGCTTGGGCCCTTCCTCACTACCAGGTCAGACCTGTAGTGTGTACCAGGTCACAGACTCATAATGTCAGAGCTGGGATGGCCTCAAACGCCACCCAACCCATAGTGGGTAACCTGGGGCCAGAGCTGATGCTGAGTTGTGGCACATGGCGAGTGGGGAGATGTTTGTGGCTGCTTATATTTTCCTGCAGGAGCTCTGCATTTATTGGTGGCCTTCAGAGATGTCACTAAGAGAATGACCAGAGTGGAGATTGCAGGCAAGGAGAGAGACCTTTTTGGGCAGGGGGATAGACCCAGGAGGCAGTGAGTCCTACTGTGTGCAGGGAGCAGAGGCAGAGGGCCCTCCCTCTGGTGGGTCTTTGGGGCAAGCAGAGCTCCCCAAGGCCACATGCCATTGTTGCTGAGGGTAGTGGCCTACCTTGAGCCCAGTAGCTGGATCAATGGGGCAGAGAGGGCCACACCCAGGGCTGATGCTGAGGAGCTCCAACCCTGCCCAGGCTCTTAGGGGAGGGCAACAGCCTTTGTTGTCTTGACACCTAGGTTCTGGTCCTGGCTTTGCCAGCAACTAGATATGTGACCTCGGTGAGCCAGTGAGCTTCCACAGCCTCTGTTTCTTAACATCTATAGGACGGTCACAAGCTCTCCATTACTATTGGGCTGTCATGAGCACTTATGTGAAAGTGCTTTGTGATCTGCGGTGGTGCATCTGCTAATGCCGAGGCAGGAGAGGGGGAATATTCCCTCCAGACACTGGATGCTCTGACTGAACAAATGCACCTTCTCTTTCCCCAGACACATTCTTCCAAGGTGGGAGGAGAAGTTGTTGATGATGGTGATTGTGAAGATGACAGGAGCTCTTTACCAAACACTCAATTGGTGCCAGACTCAGTGTGAGGCCCTTTATATAGATTATCTCATCTGATGATCACAACTGCCTTAGGAGACAAATATTACTGCCTTTCTTTTAAAGAAGAGGCTCGGAGAGGTCAAGGAAGTTGCTGATATTACACAGCTGGTAAATAGCAGATCTGGGACATCCCCTCCTCGCTCCCCACCTGGCGTTCTCCAAGCCCCTGCTCCTGACCACTCCCGCCAAAGGCTTCCCTTGTTCCTGTCAGCACTCTTGCTCTTCACTTTAAAACTGTTTATTTCTTTTTCTCCATGTCCTCAGTGTTGGTGGTTCCCAGCCACATCACCCCTCTGTCTTTATGCTCTATGTTGTGTGGAAATTAATAAAAGAAACCTCGACTAAACCGGAATGGGGAATGCCTGTAGGGGGGTTCTCACCCCATCTCACATGTCAATGACACCAAACAGGAAGAGAGGACATTTGCACCTCCCACAGGAAGCACAACTACTTTACCACTGAAGGAAGATTTCTCTCCCAAACTGGCAACAGCCCAGCCAATGAGACATGCCGCAGCTCAGCCAATGAGACATGCCGCAGCTCAGCCAATGAGAAGCTGCTGTAGCTCAGCCAATGAGAAGCCATTGCCACCCTGAACTGTTTCCCCCCAATGGGCTTTCCTTTCAACAGCCTCTCCCTACTCCCCCACTTTTTCTCTATAAAAGCAGCTCCCCTCTTTTGTTTTCTGGATTTGCCTATGGTTTGCCACAGCGTGTACATCCCCAACTGCAATTCTTTTGGCTATTCCAGAATAGACTCATTTTTAGATAAAGTAATAGGCAAATTTGCCTTTTAAGTTGACAGGTGAATAATCTGGGCTGTGTTTGAACTTCCTGAACAGGTCTTGATTTTCCCAGCTGAGCAGAGAGGACGGGGGGCTCTTAGAGCTGGGGGCCTGATGGGTCTGCTGCACCCTGGGTGTGGCTTTCCTGGTGTTTGCCTCTCAGCAGTGCCTGGACACGCTGCTGTTCATAGCATTGTAAGTTCAGCCTCTGTTAGCCTTTGTATAAGCACCTAATTAGCAAAGTTAGAACAAAGTCACTCTTCCCACTCTTCCCTTTGTGCAAACAGCAGACAATTGAGAACTGACCTGCTGAGCAGAAGCCGGTGTTGCAGTGTGGAGTCTCTCTCTTGCCCTTGAAGCTCCTAGCCAGGCACAGTGTAGCAACAGCACCATCTGGGCAGATGTGGTCTGTGAGGGGAAGCCTCCTTGGTGGGTCCCACCAGGGCACAGGGCTGCATCTTAGGAGGAGCTTGAAGGCTGAGGGAGGGTGGGCTGGGGGTCCTGGACCAGGCCTGACCTCTGAGGGAGTCTGCACCACCCAAGATATGGCTGGGCCCCAACCGGGGCCCTGGGGTGGCATCACTGGCAGGTAGAAGGTCAGGGCAGCAAAGTCTTTGCTCTCTGCCTCTCCAAAAATCTGCTTCTTCTCCTTGGAGGGCTCTCCCTGCCCTCCCTGACTGATTGATCGGATCCTGGCACCTTCTGGGCCTGGCTGCAATGTCCACTCCTCCAAGAAGCCTCCCTTGCCAAGCAGACTCTCAGTGGTGCCTCTGTATGAGCTTCAACGGCTCTGTCCCTACCTTGATTTGACACTCTCCACACTGCAGTTTAGGGGTGGTTCAGGTGTCTATCTTTCCCATGATGGGGAGCTCCTGGGGCCTGGGTTCTGGCCTAGTGTCTGGATGTGCAGGTGCTGAAGGAGTGTGCAAGGCAAAGCAGAGGTGGATGGCGGGCCAGTGGGGCCACCGGTCGGCTGCACTCCTCTTTCCACTGCCACCTGTCCAGCCCTACTGCCACTGCAGTGTAACCTTTGGTCTCCCTCTGAGGCAGCCCGACACTTAGCCAAGGCCCTTGCCTGACTCTGGTTCTGCCATGTACTTCCCCAGGGTGCTTCTCCCTGAGGGGCCCTCTTTGTCCCACTGGGAATGGCTCTTTAGCCTAAGTCTACTTTCTCTCTGCTGCCCACCATTCATACAGTGGGCTTTCCCCCAGCCCTGGCACCTGGTCTGCTCCCCAACTCACACCAAAGAGCAGGTGGGCACAGGAGAAGCTAAGTGACATTGAGGTGGGGGCAGTATCCCTCGCAGAGGGAGAGGAGAGGAGATGGGAAGCCACTCCTGCTCACACAGGTGTCAGCACCTGGCATGTCAGCCTTGCTTCTCTCCCTGCCCATGGGTGCAGGTGCTCCCCCCGCCCCTGCCGCTGCCCTTTGGCCAGTGCACTGGGAAGGCAGATACATTTCATTTTCAGCTGGAACAAAATTAAGGAGATAAATCTTTTGCTGCTGAAAAACAACCCCTCCACAGTCCCAAAGTTAACAATAATAAAAATAATGAATGCCTTGAGATGTCCTCTTTCTGATCTTCAGAACACATCTGTCTTGTGGCCATATGAGTGCTGCTGATGGGCCGGAGGGGGCATCTTGAAGCCCAACTCCTGGTTTCCCCTGCTCTGGCCACCCTGCTCTGAGCTCTGGGGAGCCCTGGTTGTTGGGGGCTTGGTACTCTCTGGTGTCCCTTATTTTCTCCATATACATTCTCCTCCCTCAGGCCCTCAGTGTCCTTCATGGTCTTTGTCACTCTGAACCTATCCTTGCGTGGCAACGGCATCATCTGTGCACCCCTGAGTGGGACGGGATTCCCCAAGCATCCTCTCTTGAGAGGGAAGATAAAAGGATTGTAGGCATCAGAGCAGTGGGGAGGGAAGGTAACTGGTTGAAAGGACCTCTTTATCCCTTTCCACCTGCCATTTATGGGCTCTGGAATGAAGCATGGCTCCACCCAGGCCTCTCCCTAGCTCACTCCTGTCTGTCTATCCTGCTCCCACTTCTAAGAACACGGGCAGTGATGGGCTTATTGAACACTCAGAAGCTGGAGATAGAGGAAGAATAGGGGGATTGTATGTGTTGGAGGCTGCATGGCTTACAGAGAAGGCTCCTTACCAATGGGAAGAAGAGCCTGCTGGGAAGTGACAAAGACCTTGTACCTGAGATGAGGCATCTAATTGCCTGTTAGTCATTCTTTAGCCACAGAGTTCCCAGCTTGATGTGAGGAGCCTGGTTCTGACTACAGGATCTACCATTTACTGAGTATCTACTTTGAGCTTTTGACATATGACTTCACTTAATAGGCATATTTAGTCACTATTATTATCAACTCCATTTTAGAGATAAGGAAAGAGAGGCTTGAGGAAAATTTAAATAGCCTTCCCAAACACACAGATGACCATAAGAAAAGTCTCAATAGATTTTAAAAGATCGAAATATCACAGAGTATGTTTTCTGACCACAGCGGAGTTAAAATAGAAATCAGTAAGACATATAGAAAAGCCCCCAAATATTTGGGAATTAAACAACACGCTTCCAAGCAATCTATTGGTCAAAAAATGTCACAAAAGAAAATAGAAAACCTTTTAACTTGAATGATAATTAAAACCCAACATCATAAAATTTGTGGGATATAGCTAAAGAAGTGCATAGATTCTAATTTATAGGCTTAAATATCTCCAAATATTAAACGCCTATAAATTAAATGCCTACATTAGAAAACAAGAAAGGGGTAAAATCAATTATCTGTTTCTACCCTAAGAAGCTAGAAAAAGAAGATCAAATTAAAACCAAAGCAAGTAAAAGGAAGGATATAATGATAGCAGGAATCAATGAAATAGAAAAATAAATAAGGAAAATTAATAAAACCAAAAGCTAGTTCTTTGAAAAGACAAATAAAATTGATAAAGCTCTAGATATACTGACCAAAAAAAAAAAAAAAAAAAAAGAAAGAAAGAAAGAACACAAAGTGCCATCATCAGGAAAGAAAAAGGGATATCACTGCAGATGACACACTAAAAAGATTGTAAGGGAATAGTGTGAACAACTCCATGACAATAACTTTTACAACTTAAGTGAAATGGACAAATTCCTTGAAAGACATAAATTACCAAATTGTCACAAGAAGAAACAGAAAATCTGAATGGCCTTAAACTTATTCAAGAAAGCGAATTTGTAATTAAAGACCTTCTCATCAAGAAAACTTTAGGCCCTAGGACTTTACTGAGTTCTATACAACACTTAGGAAATAACTCATACCAAATTTACATAAACGCTCATAAAATGGAGGAGTGGATATTACTTTGCAACTAGTTTTATGAGATCAGTATTGCTTTATATCAAAATCAGACAAAGAAATCAGAAAAGAAAACTACAGACTAATATATCACATGAACATAGATGCAAAAATTCTTACAAAATATTAGCAAATCAAATTCAATGATTTGTAGAAAGGATAAAATGTCACAACCATGTGGGGTTTGTCTCAGGAATGCAAGTTTGGTTTAACATTCAAAATGATACTCATCATCTTATCAGAACAAAGGAGAAAAACCATATTCTCATCTCAATCAAATAAATGAAGCAGGTGTCAGTGTAAAAAAGTCAATACTAACCAGGTTCTCAAACAGATATTTGTAAACCCACTTTCACAGCAGCATTATTCATAATAGCTGAAACATGGAAGCAACCCAAGTGTCCATCAACAGATAAATGGATAAGCAAATGTAGTATATACGTACAATGGAATATTACTCAGCCTTAAAAAGAAGGAAATTCTGACATAGGCTACACTGTGGATAAACTTTGAGGATATTATGCTAAGTGAAATAAGCCAGTCACAAAAAGACAAATACTGTATGATTCAACTTATATGAGTTACCTAGAGTAGTCAAATTCATAGAGACAGAAAGTAGAATGGTGGTTGCCAGGGGCTGGGGGAGGAGGGAATGGAGAGTTATTCTTTTTTTTTTTCTGTGAGGAATATCAGCCCTGAGCTAACATCCATGCTAATCCTCCTCCTTTTTGCTGAGGCAGACTGGGCCTGGGCTAACATCCGTGCCCATCTTCCTCCACTTTATATGGGACGCTGCCACAGCATGGCCTGACAAGTGGTGCGTCGGTGCACGCCCGGGATCCGAACCTGGGCCGCCAGCAGCGGAGCACGCGCACTTAACCGCTACACCATGGGGCCGGCCCCGAGAGTTATTCTTTAATGGGTATAGAGCTTCAGTTTTACAAGATGAAAAGAGTTATGGAGATCGATGGTGGTGATGGTTGGACAACATTATGAATGTATTTAATACCACTGAACTGTACACTTACAAATGGTTAAGATGGTAAATTTTATGTGTATTTTACCACAATAAAAAACAAATTTAAAAAAGTCAATATTAGCTACAAACAACTGGAAATTGAAATAAAAAATACAATTCCACTTACAATAACATCCCAAACCATGAAATACTTGGAGATAAATTTAACAAAATATGTGCAGCAGGCCCTGTCCTGATGAACTGTACTACTCTGTCAGGATCACATATCCGGTTAAAGAGCAGAACCAGCCTGTGTACCATCTTCTGATGCTCATGCCCCTCGCCACTCTGCACGCTTCCTTCCTTCTGCATTGTCTCATTTCGCTCTCCCCACAGCCCTGTACCCACAGTGTGTTTGGGGCCCAGGGTAGCTGGACTCCGCCCCTCAGAGACCACCTGGACTCCCCGGTGTGTGCAGGCCAATCCGAGCACTATAGACCCCCATCACCCTCCTGGCCCACCCTGTGCTAGTTCTTCCTAAATGTCATTAGGGTCCCCAACCCACTCTCACCTACCTGTGGGGCAGGGCTGGCAGCCGGGGCCTCTGTCTGTGAAGAAGTAGCCCAGAGGGCAGAAGACACAGCCAGCATTCTGCGAGCTTGGCTCCTGTCTGGGCAGGTACCCCGAGGGACAACAAGGGAAAAAAAGAAGAGAGGGCAGGTAGATTAAGACTAACACCTGTATCTGGATGCTGCTGAGAGTTGGGATCTCAGGTCAGATGCTTATTTTGCCAAGTGTCTTTGTAGATCACTTAACCTTTCTGTCCCTCCAGTTTCCTCAGTAAAGGAAAATCACCACCAGCGCTGGTGCTCCACGGCTGAGGGGTGGCTCTCACCTCCCCCCGGAACGCTTGCTGCAGCTCCAGCATGTACCGCCTTGAGTGTAGCTGCTGCTGGGGCACAGATCTGAAGGGTGGCAGGCTCCCAGGGCACAGAGGCCTCCTGACCTTGTCCTCTGTACCCCGCGTGGCACACGGTAGGTGCCTGGTGCCACGTGGGGAGTGACTGAGTCTTGAGGTGGCTGCTGGGGGTGTTTGCCCCACAGTTCCACAGCTTCTATGTTAACCGCGTGTCATGTGGGAACAACGGCACTGAAGCTCCCGACACTCCACATGTAGCTTCTCATTTGATCCCCACAGCAGCCTGAGAGGTGGGTTACGCTTGCTTCCAGGTTAAGCTGGCTGCGCCAGGCCCAGGTGCTGGGTTGGAAGTGGGGGGAGTGTCAGTTGCCTCCCCAGGGACGTCATCGCCACCCGGCTTTTACCCTGTCAGGGAGGATGAGGCTTGTTCCTGATCCCAAGAAATTTAGTCTCTGCTGGGGACTTCGTGATCACCTCCGTGCTCCCGACCCAGGAATGGTTGAGACAGGAGCTGCCCTCCCCTGAGGGTCACCTGGCAGTCCTCGATTTCTGTGAGTCCTGGGAGCTCACCGGGGCTTCCACAGGTTGGGCATGGCTGCAGAGCCGTCCTGCCCCCCAGGAAGCTGCAAATGCCAAAGGAAGCTGAGCAGCTGAGGAGAGGCCCCTGCATGCCAGGGAGGCCTCCCAGCCAGGGTACAATTGGGCCTTGATGGCAGCAGAGGTGGCACTGAGGCCCTTCACACCTGGCCTGGGAACATTCCAGTCTGCCATCAGCCTGGGTGGACCATCGCCTGGCCCACCATCTGGCCCACTGTCTGCCTGCCCCAAACGGGACTGGCTGGCTGGAGAGGGGAGAGTGTCCCCGACTGGATGACTCAGAGCTGATGCCCAGTGCCTGAGGATCAGGTCAGTCCTACATAGGCCCCTGGGAGGCCCTGCCCCAGGCTGTCTGTGCAGGGTCCCCAGACCAGTCTTACCACTCAGGGCTTGCCCTGGGGGCTCAAAGAGAAGGGGTTGGAGCTGTGAAGTTATGGGCTGAGGCATGACCTTCTTCATCTGATCTGAGGAGGGACCACCAGCAGCAGGAGCTGCTACCAGTGACCCTGGAGAGAGCAGATGGTCTGATGGCTAGCCCACTTCCCAGGTGAGGACTCACCAGGTCACAGGACGGGTGAAAAGCAGAGCCCAAGCAGACCCCATGTCTTCCGCATCCACCCTCCACCTTGGATTGACTGAGGTCAGAAGTTGCAGGGATTGGGTCCTGGGCAAGCTCTGGAGGATCAAGTCACCACGTTCACTGGACCCGGCCTCAGGTAGGGCTCAGCCCCCTGGAAGCTCATCACACTTGGGGCCATCATGGAAGGGATCTGTACAGGCTTCCCTCCACAAGACCCCTTTGCTCCAGACAGAGGGCAGCCCCAGCATCCCCCGACCCCTTGCCCTGCAGCATTGCCCTTCCTGCTCTGTCCCTCCTCTCCGCCTAGGGTAGGAGGGTGTCTGCTCCTTACTAAAAGCCCAAAGGGCACTGCAGGCAGCTCCCATCCATGGAGTGCTGGCCTGGTGAGCAGGTGACGAGGCACAGGAGGGGGCAGCGGGCCCCACTGCAGGGAGAGAGGGTGGCCGTCCCTGCAAAGAGCAAAGGAGAGGAGGGGCAAGGTTGGCGTGAAAGCGCTGCTCCCCGTTCTGAGCTGGGCCTTCTCCTGTGATGATGTGACTTCAAAAAAAGCCTGCACTTACTGGCAAACTGTCATAACAAATGGGCCTTCACTGAGAATGTGGGGTGCAGTGGCCAGTGTGAGGATGATGGCTCTTCTGGACACAGCCAGCTTGAGACATGTGAAGAGAAAAGCACAAAGATCCTGTAACAGGGGCCACAGGTGGGCTGAGATGCTCCCTGAGGCCCCAGAAACCTGACACTGTGAGGAAGCCTCATGGCTCAGCTGTCACCCTCACCTCCTAGAATTTCCAGGCGCCCAGAGCATCCTGCAACCAGCATCATAGAATAGCAGACCTGACATTTCATCTGGGCAATCCTCTCACTTTACACGTGAAGACGCTGGGACTCAGAGGGATTGTGTGACTGGCCAGAGCCACCCTGAGGCCCTGGTCGAAGGGCTGGGGGTGGGTCATGCACAGGGCTCCTGCCAGTGCCCACATTGCAGTTCAGGAGGCTCCTCCCTTGTGCTCCTGTCCCCACCCTGCTCCCCAAGAAAACCCACCCAAGGAAGGGCTGCCTGAGCTTTCCCTCAAAACTGCTCAGCAAGTGCTTATGGGGGACCCCAAGAGGCTCCGGTTCTAGTGGGGAAGCCACAGGCTTTGGGGACGGACAGACCTGGTTCACATCCCGGCTCCTCCACACACTACCAGTTAGCAACTTCTCTCCACCTCACTCTTATTGTGTTTTATTGGGACACGGTACCTACCTCAAAGAACTGTGGACAATACATGACAAGGATTTCATATATTCATGATTTATATATTAAATAAATAAGTACATATAAACTTATATGTTTATATATGAAATATATAAGATACAAGATTGTATACAAGATTCATATTTTAAATAAATATATAAGATTTTATACATATATATAAAACTTTCATTTGATAATGCCTTCTACGAGTACTATTTTCACATGAGGCCCAGAGAGGCAGACAGTTCACAGAGAAAAGCCAGCACCCAATAGGGCACTGGAGCCACTCAGGGCTGCCTGTGATTCAGGCCCTGAGAGAAGGTATAGAGTGGAAGGACGAGGGGACCAGAGAAGGAGTGACTCTGAGAACCTGGGAAAGGAGGGAGGCTGTGTGCAGGAGGTGGCCTCACCTGGGTCAAGGAGAGAGTGGAGGCCTGCAGATGAGGGGAACACAAATGCAGGTTAGAGAAACCCAGAAGAGGGAGGCCGGCAGTGGGTGCTCCCTCCGGCCCTTCCCTTAGGGCACTGACCCAGCAGTGATGAAGGCCATGGGCTGGGTTTGTACCTGGACCCAGCACTTATTGGCCAAGTGATTTCCTCTCTCTGAGCCCCAGTGTCCTCGCCTGGACAGCAAGCGTTAGTCATGTGTATGCATGGAGTTGATGAGAGTTCTCACAGAGAATGCAGTGTCCCAGCACACAGCATGCACCTAGAAGTCATGGCCGTTATTTGACTGATCCTGTTGTTGACTCACCTGCATTGAGAGCAGCTAGCAAAGAGGCCAGGGTCATCCAGAGCACAGGCTGCAGCATGCTGGAGTGGTGATGGGAAAGTCCAGACCAGAGAATGTGCCAGATCCTTGGCCTATCCAGGCTGGAGCATGTGACCCATGCTGCTGTAACCTGACCCTCTGCAGCTGTCTAGGACCAGACCCAGTACGCCTCCCACTGAGGTCCCCGGGGAAGTGTGGCCTCCCTGAGAGCATCAGAGGAAGACAGGCGGGACGTGCTCTTTGCCCAGTGCTACGCCCCTCTCCTTCCAGGTGGCAGCCAAGAAGAGCCAGACGCCAGGATCTGGTGCCTTGTGAGACTTACCAGCTGTGGGATCCAGGAAATAACTTATTCCTTTTCTGTCTCAATTTCCTTGGCCGTAAAACTGAGGTGACAAGAGTATCTACCCCCTAGGATTGTGGGAGGGCTAAAGGAGTCTTGGGGTGTCCTCAGAGGAGTGCCCGCACACACAAGCTCAGCATCATTGCTAATTCATGTTTCCATTTGCCAAGCATTTACAGAGTGTTCAACCGCTTGTCCGGCAGCATACAAGGGGCAGAGAAGTGCAAGTCCCCATTCACGTCCCTAGAGCTGAACTGAAAGATTCCGAGACTGTTAAAACATAGTCATCATAAACCAGTGGGCCAGGTTTCATTTACTTTTCTCAGAAACCCTGCTGAGAGGTGTAATCTCTACGGATGCGGTGGGAACAGTGACTTGCTTGAGGTGGCCAGCAAGTGAGCGGCAGAAGCTGTCCTGTGTGTGCTGAAGCCCTTGCTGACTGAGCACACTTCCCATGATGAAGTCTGTGGTTCTGGGGGCCCCAGGGGACTGCCCAGACATGGATGTAGGTGTTCCTTTATTTACCTAGAGCTGGCCTCCCTGAGGGACTGGGACCGTAATGGCCGGGCGGTAGGGGCTGGGGCTTTGCAGTTTTGGTCTGACTCATGGGGGACACTCCTCAGGTCTAAGGTATTGCCAGGCCGGGATGAAGATTTACCCCTCCATGGTGGTCTCGGTGAGTGTGATATTGACTGTAGCTGCTGATCTATGGTGGGGAGGGACTCAGAGGACCTCGGAGCCCTCCAACCCTGGATCTGCCCACCTCTCCTGCCTCCGTCACACGACTCTCCCTCACCCCTGTGCCCTGCCAGAATGCCACCTTTCTGTTCCTCATGCACTTAAGGACCATTTTGGATTTGTGCTTAAATATCACTGCTTTCCTGTCTATCCTATTACTCTCCCCATACTGCCCGTTTTTTTTAATTTGTTGTCTTTTTTTAATTGATGTCTTAATATTTTATAACATTGTGAAATTTTAGTTGTACGTTATTTTTTGTCAGTCACCATATAAATGCCTCTCTTCACCCCTTGTGACCACCCCCCAATCCGCTTCCCCCTGGTAACCACCAAGCAGTTCTCTCTGTCAGTGTGTTAGTTTATCTTCCATATATGAGTGAAATCATGCGGTGTTTGTCTTTCTCTTTCTGGCTTATTTCACTTAACATAATACCCTCTATGTCCATCCATGTTGTTGCAAATGGGACAATTTTGTCTTTTTTTATGGCTGAGTAGTATTCCATTGTATGTGTGTGTATATATATATGTATATATATATATATACACACACCACATCTTCTTATCCAATCATCAGTCGAGGGACACTTGGGTTGCTTCCACTTCTTGGCTATAGTGAATAATGCGGCAATGAACGTAGGGGTGCATAAGCCTCTTTGGATTGTTGATTTCAGGTTCGTTGGATAGATTCCCAGTAGTGGGATAGCTGGATCATAGGGTATTTCTATTTTTAATTTTTTGAGGAATCTCCATACTGTTTTCCATAGAGGCTGCACCAGTTTGCATTCCCACCAGCAGTGAATTAGGGTTCCCGTTTCTCCACAACCTCTCCAACATTTGTTGTTTTTTGTCTTGGTGATTATAGCCACGCTAAGAGGTGTAAGGTGATATCTTAGTGTAGTCTTGATTTGCGTTTCTCTGATGATTAGTGACGTTGAACATCTTTTCATGTGCCTTTTGGCCATCTGTATATCTTCCTTGGGAAAGTATCTGTTCATATTCTCTGCCCATTTTTTGATCGAGTTGTTTGTTTTTTTCATGAGGTGATATCTCATTGTAGTTTTGATTTGCATTTCCCTGATAGTTAATGATGTTGAATATCTTTTCATGTGCCTCTTGGTCATCTATATATCTTCTTTGAAGAAATGTCTGTTCAGGTCTTTTGCCCATTTTTTAATTGAGTTGTTAGTTTTTTTGTTGTTGAGATGTATCAGTTCTTTATATATTTTGGAGATTAAGCCCTTATCAGATGTATGGTTTGCAAATATCTTCTCCCAATTGTTAGGTTGTCTTTTCGTTTTGTTGATGGTTTCCTTTGCTGTGCAGAAGCTTTTTAGTTTGATGTAGTCCCATTTGTTTATTTTTTCTATTGTTTCTCTTGCCCAGTCAGACATGGTGCTTGAAAATATGTTGCGAAGACCGATGTCAAAGAGCGTACTGCCTATGTTTTCTTCTAGAAGTTTCATAGTTTCAGGTCTTATATTCAAGTCTTTAATCCATTTTGAGTTAATTTTTGTGTATGGTGTAAGGTAAGGGTCTACTTTCATTTTTTTGCATGTGGCTGTCCAGTTTTCCCAACACCATTTGTTGAAGAGATTTTCTTTTTTCCATTGTATGTTCTTGGCTCCTTTGTCGAAGATTAGCTGTCCATAGATGTGTGGGTTTATTTCTGGGCTTTCAATTCTATTCCATTGATCTGTGTGTCTGTTTTTGTGCCAGTACCATGCTGTTTTGCTTACTATAGCTTTGTAGCGTATTTTGAAATCAGGGAGTGTGATACCTCCAGCTTTGTTCTTTTTTCTCAGGATTCCTTTAGCTATTCGGGGTCCTTTGTTGTTCCATATAAATTTTAGGATTCTTTGTTCTATTTCTGTGAAAAATGTTGTTGGAACTTTGATAGAGATTGCATTGAATCTATAGATTGCTTTAGAAAGTATGGACATCTTAACTATATTAATTCTTCCAATCCAAGAGCACGGAATATCTTTCCATTTCTTTGTGTCTTCTTAAATTTCTTACAGCACTGTTTTATAGTTTTCAGTGTACAGATCTTTCACCTCTTTGGTTAAGTTTATTCCTAGGTATTTTATTCATTTGTTGCAATTGTAAAGGGGATTGTATTCTTAATTTCTCTTTCTGCTACTTCGTTGTTAGTGTATAGAAATGCAACTGATTTTTGTATGTTGATTTTGTATCCTGCAACTTTACCATATTCGTTTATTACTTCTAAAAGTTTTTTGTTGGATTCTTTAGGGTTTTCTATATATAAAATCATGTCATCTGCAAATAGTGAGAATTTCACTTTTTCCTTTCCAGTTTGGATCCCTTTTATTACTTTTTCTTGCCTGACTGCTCTGGCTAGGACTTCCAGTACTATGTTAAGTAGGAGTGGTGAGAGTGGGCATCCTTGTCTGGTTCCTGTTCTTAGAGGGATAGCTTTCAGTTTTTCACCATTGAGGATGATATTAGCTGTGGGTTTGTCATATATGGCCTTTATTATGTTGAGGTACTTTCCTTCTATCCCCATTTTAGTCAGAGTTTTTATCATAAATGGATGCTGTATCTTGTCAAATGCTTTCTCTGCATCTATTGAGATGATCATGTGATTTTTATTCTTCATTTTATTAATGTGATGTATTACGTTGATTGATTTGCGAATGTTGAACCATCCCTGCATAACTGGAATAAATCCCACTTGATCATGGTGTATAATCTTTTTAACGTGTTGTTGTATGCGATTTGCTAGTATTTTGTTGAGGATTTTTGCATCAATGTTCATCAGTGATATTGGCCTGTAACTTTCTTTTTTTGTGTTGTCCTTGTCTGGTTTTGGTATTAGGGTAATGTCAGCTTCATAGAATGAGTTAGAGAGCTTCCCCCCCACTCCTCAATTTTTTGAAAGAGTTTGAGAAGGATAGGTATTAAGTCTTCTTTGAATGTTTGGTAGAATTCACCAGGGAAGCTGTCTGGTCCTGGACTTTTATTTTTGGGGAGGTTTTTGATTACTGTTTCGATCTCCTTACTGGTGATTGTTCTATTCAAATTCTCTATTTCTTCTTGATCGAGTTTTGGAAGGTTGTATGATTCTAAGAATTTATCCATTTCTTCCAGATTCTCCAATTTGTTGGCATATATCTTTTCATAGTATTCTCTTATAATCTTTTGTATTTCTGAGGTGTCTGTTGTAATTTCTCCTCTTTCATTTCTGATTTTACTTATTTGAGCCTTCTCTCTTTTTTTCTGGTGAGTCTAGCTAAAGGTTTGTCAATTTTGTTTATCTTTTCAAAGAACTTGGTTTTATTAATGTTTTCTATTTTTTTTTTTGCCTCTATTTCATTTATTTCATTATTTCCCTTCTTCTACTGATTTTGGGCTTTGTTTGTTCTTCTTTTTCCAGTTCCTTTAGGTGCATTGTTATATTGTTTATTTGATATTTTTCTTGTTTGTTGATATAGGCCTCTATTGCCTTAACATTCCCTCTTAGAACCGCTTTTGCTGTATCCCATAAATTCTGGCATGTCGTATTTTCATTTTCATTTCTTTCCAGTTATTTTTTTATTTCTCCTTTGATTTCTTCATTGACCCAATCGTTGTTCAGTAGCATTCTGTTTAATCTCCACGTATTTGTGGCTTTTCTGATTTTCTTCCTATAGTTGATTTTTGGTTCATACCATTGTGGTCAGAAAAGATGCTTGGTATTATTTCAATCTTCTTAAATTTATGGAGACTTGTTTTGTGGCCTAATATGTGATCAATCCTGGAGAATGTTCCACGTGCATTTGAAAAGAAGGTGTATTCTTTGGTTTTTGGATGGAATGCTCTGTATATATCTACTAGGTCCATCTGTTCTAGTGTGTCATTTAAGGCCAATGTTTCCTTATTGATCTTCTGTTTGGATGATCTATCCATTGGTGTAAGTGGAGTGTTAAAGTCCCCTACTATTATTGTGTTACTGTCTAATTTTCTTTTTATGTCTGTTAATAATTGCTTTATATATTTAGGTGCTCCTACATTGGGTGCATAGATATTTACAAGTGTTATATCCTCTTGTTGGATTGTTCCCTTGATCATTATGTAATGCCCTTCTTTGTCTCTTTTTACAGTTTTTGTTTTAAAGTCTATTTTGTCTGATATGAGTACTGCTACCCCAGCTTTCTTTTCATTGCTATTTGCTTGGAGTATATTTTTCATCCCTTCACTTCAGTTTGTGAGTGTCTTTAGGTCTGAAATGTGTCTCTTGTATGCAGCACATATATGGGTCTTGTTTTTTTATCCAATCAGCCACCCTATGCCTTTTAATTGGAGCATTTAGTCCATTGACATTTAAAGTTGCTATTGATAAGTATGTACTTACTGCCATTTTTTCACTTTTTTTTCTCAGTGTTTTAGTAGTCCTCTATGCAGAATTCATGGTCTCTTTAGTATGACCTCTGTCTGAAAGCTCTACTCTTTAACTCCCTTCCTCCCTCATTTTATGTTTTTGATATCATATCTAACCTCTTTTTTGTGCATTTGTATCCATTACCCTCTTATCATGGAAATGGATAATTTTTCCTATTTATGGTCTTCTCTTTTCCCCTTAATCAATCCCTTTAACATTTCTTGTAGTACTGGTTTCTTGGTGACAAACCCCTTTAATTTTTGCTTGTCTGGGAAACTTTTTATCTCTCTTTCCATTTTGAATGATAACCTTGCCAGGTAGAGTATTCTTGGCTGTAAGTTTTTTCCTTTTGGCAGTTTAAATATATCATGCCAGTCTCTTCTAGCCTGTAAGGTTTCTGCTGAGAAGTCAGCTGATAGTCTTATAGGGTTTCCTTTGTATGTAACTTGACTTTCTCCTGCGGCTTTTAGGATTCTCTCTTTATCTTTAATTCTGGACATTTTGATTATGATGTGTCTTGGTGTGGGCCTCTTTGGGTTTATCTTGTTTGGCGCTCTCTGTGCTTCCTGTACCTGGATGTCTGTTTCTTTCCTTAGGTTAGGGAAGTTTTCATCTATTATTGCATCAAATAGATTCTCTGCCCTTTGTCTCACTCTTCTCCTTCTGGGACACCTATGACACGGATGTTAGTGCACTTGATGTTGTCCCAGAGGTCCCTTTGACTGTCCTCCCTCTTTTTAATTAATTAACTTTTTCTTTTACCTGTTCAGCTTGGGTAATTTCTTCTAGTCTTTCGTCCAGCTCAAAGATCCATTCTTCTGTATCCTCTACTCTGCTTTTGAGTCCCTCTAATGAGTTTTTCATTTCCAGTATTGTATTCTTCATTTCTGATTGGTTCCTTTTTATATCTTCCATTTCTTTGTTGACATTCTCACTGAGTTCATCTATTCTTCTCCCCAGATCAGTAAGCATCCTTAACACTCTTTGTTTGAACTCTCTGTTGGGTAGGTTTCTCATTTCTGTTTCACTTAGTTCCTTTTCTGGGGTTTTGTCCTGTTCCCTTACTTGGAATGTATTCCTTTGCCTTCTCATTTTGCCTCTTTCCCTATGCTTGTGTCTGTGTATTATGTAGGTCAGCTACATCTCCTGCTCTTGGGGAGTTGACCTTATATAAGTGATGCCTTAGGAGACCTGCAGTGTGCTTCCCTCAATTCTCAATGTTCCAGGAGTGACCCCTATGTGGGCTATGTGAGTCCTTCTGTTGTGGCATGTTTGCTCTTCCCGTAGGCAGCCAGGGAGGCTGAGTTATGCTCCTGGCCAGCTGTTGTAATGCTCAGTTGCTTGTAGTTGTTGTGGGCCCTTCAGTCTCTTTATCGGGTGTGGAAAGCCCCCGCACAGTTGGCTGCAAGTTCTAATACCACATTTGTGTTGCAGTGTTTCTTTTAAGTGAGTAGGCCCCCAGCGTGGCAGGTTGTTAGGCTTAGGGGCTTACAATTGCTATAAGCCTCCAGCCTTTAGGTCTCTTGTCAGCTCTCTGAGAATTGCCGCTGGGTGGGGCTGTCCTCAGGCATGGGAGCACCCAATTGTTTCAGTCTTTGGAAGGTGGGGGAAGCCCCCTATGTGGGTCTCTGAGAAGAACAGGTCTTCTGCCGCTGACAAACCCCGCTGCCCACAGGTCCACACACACAGTCATTACAATCCTGCCCTGTATGCACACCCCGACCTCCTGAAATGGACCCAGTCTCTCCACAGCAGGAGCCCGACACACTCCACCACTGCCCCACACTCTCCACCCGCTCCTTGTGCATGCCCTGCCCAACTGAAGTGGGCACAGTCACCAGGCTGCAGAGAATCCAGTCACCAATCTATGCAGGACCACAATTGCCTGAGGGCTTGTTGTTGGGTGAGGCCAGTCGCTAGGGTGGGCTGCCTGCCCTGGCTGAGCTGGATTAAATTGGTGGTCTAGGGGGTGGGGCAGACCCTGGGCTAGCAGGACCCAGGGAGAACTCCAATGGTGTCTGTTTCAGCATGCCCACACCAGGCCACAACAATGGCTGCCACCAATGTCCCAGTCTCTGGAGAGGTCCATCTCTCACTGCAATGCACTCAGAGACTATCAGGTGAGTCTCTTTTCACCAAAGCTCTGTGCACCTTTCTTTCTGGTGATTTTAGGTTGCTTTCTGAAATGGGTGAGTTTGCACGTGGGCCCTTTAAGAGCCGGTTTTAATTTCTTTGTGAACCAGCTTTTCTGGGGGTACTCCTCAATGTTTTAGTAGCAGGCAAAGTCAGATATTATACCACTTGTCTCGATTGTGCTGGGTTCACAAAATGCCTACAGTGGGGCCCCTCCCTGGTTCAGGGCCCCGCTCCTCCAGGGAGGGCTGCAGACCTGTGGGCTGCTCCTAGGCAGCCATGAGGCACTGCGGCTTGTGAAGGCGGCGGTTTTTCTCTCCAGAAGGGAGTTTCTGCCTCTTCCACCTCAATTAGGATTGTCCTTTGTTGCAGGGGTTCCTCTTATCCAGTTTTCAGTTCTGTCTCAGGGGTAATTTTTCCACCAGTAGTTGTAAATTGGCTGTGTCCGTGGGAGGAGGTGAGTTCAGAGTCTGCCTATGCTGCCATCTTGACTTCTCTCCCTCAATCTCTTGACTTGTGATTGGTCTATTAATATTCTGTATGTCTTCTTGTTTCAGTTTTGGGAGGTTGTATGAGTCTAAGAATTCATCCATTTCTTCTAGATTTTCCAATTTGTTGCCATATAGTTTTTCACAGTATTCTCTTATAATCCTGTGTATTTCTGTGGTATCTGTAATTTCTCCTCTTTCATTTATAATTTTATTTGAGCCTTCTCTCTTTTTCCTTAGTGAGTCTGGCTAAGGGTTTGTCGCTTTTGTTTATCTTCTCAAAGAACCATCTTTTTGTTTTATTGTTCCTTTGTCCTGTTTTTTTTTTTTTTTTTTGGTTTCCATTTCATTTATTTCTGCTCTAATTTTTATTATTTTCCTCGTTCTGCTGACCTTGGGCTTTGTTTGTTCTTCTTTTCTAGCTCTGTTAGGTGTAGTTTAAGGTTTGTTATTTGGAATTTTCTTGTTTGTTAAGGTGGGCCTGTATTGCTATGAGTTTCACTCTCAGGACTGCTTCTGCTGCATCACATATGAGTTGGTATGGACAATATTCATTTTCATTTGTCTCCAGATATTTTTTGATTTCTCCTTTAATTTCATCAATGATCTATTGGTTGTTCAGTAGCATGCTGTTTAATCTCCACATCTTTGTCACTTCCCCAGTTTTTTTCTTGTTGATTTCTAGTTTCATAGCATTATGGTCGGAAAAGATGCTTGTTATGATTTTAATCTTCTTAAATTTATAGAGGCTTGCCTTGTTCCCCAACATATGGTCTATCCTTGAGAATGTTCCATGCATGCTTGAGAAGAAAGTGTAGTCTGCCATTTTTGGATGGAGTGCTCTCTATATATCTATTAAGTCCAACTCATTTAGTTTTTTGTTTAAGTCCACTATTTCCTTATTGACTTTTTGCCTGGATGATCTATCCATTAATGTAAGTGGGATGTTAAGGTCCCCTACTATTATTGTGTTGTTGTTAATACCTTCTTTTAGGTTTGTTAATAGTTGCTTTATGTACTTTGGTATTCCTGTGTTGGGTGCATATATCTTTATAATTGATATGTCTTCTTGGTGGAGTGTCCCTTTCATCATTATATATTGCCCCTCTTTGTCTCTCTTAACCTGTTTTATCTTGAAGTCAACTTTGTCTGATATAAGTATGGCAACATCTGCTTTCTTTTGTTTGCCATTGGCTTGGAGTATTGTCTTCTATCCTTTCACTCTGAGACTGTGTTTGTCTTTAGAGCTGAGATGTGTTTCCTGGAGGCAGCATATTGTTGGGTCTTGTTTTTTAATCCATCCCACCACTCTGTGTCTTTTGATTGGAGAATTCAATCCATTTACATTTAGAGTGATTATTGATACATGACGGCTTACTGTTGCTATTATATCACTCTGTTGCATTTCCTTTGTTTCTCGTCCTGTGTGTTTTGGACGACCAATTCAGTTTGGTAGTTCTGTATGATGACTGTTTTAGTTTTCTCTTTATTTATCATATGTGATTCTGTTCTGATTATTTGTTTAGTGGTTAGCTTGAGGTTTATATAAAAAATCTCGTAGACGAGATAGTCCATTATCTGATGACCTCTTATTTCCTTAGACTAAGTTGATTTGATGCCTTTCCTCTTCCCCTTCTAAGTTATTATTGTCACAACTTATTCCATCTTTTGTTGTGAGTGTGTGTTTAAAGTGATGAGGTTGTATTTACATTTGGTGTTTTCCTTCCCTTAATCTTTTATTTTTATAATTGTTTTGCTAACCTATTCTGATAAAGAGCTGTAATTTTTCTGATTTTATCTACCTATTTATCTCCTTGCTCAAAGCTTTGTATCCCCTTTCTCCTTTTTTTTTAAGGCATGAGAGCCTTCTTGAGCACTTCTTGTAGTGGGGGTCTTGTGGCAATGAACTCCCTTAGCTTTTGTTTATCTGGGAGAGTTATTGTTTGTCCATCATATCTGAAGGATATTTCCACTGGATAGAGTATTCTTGGCTGATAGTTTTTGTCTTTCAGAATTTTGAATATATCATTCCAGTCTCTCCTAGCCTGTAAAGTTCTGTTGAGAAATCTGCTGAGAGCCTGATGGGAATTCCCTTGTATGTTATTTATTTTTTTGTCTAGCTGCCCTTAATATTTTTTCTTTGTCATTGACTTTTGCCAGCTTTACTACTATATGCCTTGGAGAGGGTCTTTTCATGTTGATATATTTAGGTGATCTATTGGCTTCATTCACTGGTATTTCCAGCTCCTTCCCCAGATTTGGGAAGTTCTCAGCTATTATTTCCTTGAACCAGCTCTCTGTTCCTTTTTACCTCTTTTCTCCCTCAGGAATACCTATAATTCTTATGCTGCATTTCCTAATGAGTCAGATATTTCTTGGAGAATTTCTTCATTTCTTTTTGGTTTTAGTTCTCTTTTCTCCTCTATCTGGAGCATTTCTGCATTCCTTTCCTCAATAATGCTAATTCTTTCCTCCACATTGTCAGCTCTGTTCTTTAAAGATTGCAGATTTTCCTTTATCTCTTCCATTGTGTTTTTCATCTCCAACATTTCTGATTAGTTTTTCTTTATGGTTTCAATCTCTTTTGTGAACAAATTCCTGATTTCATTGAATTGTCTGTCTGTATTTTCTTGTAATTTGTTGAGCTTTTTTATGATAGCTATTTTGAATTCTCTGTCATTTAGGTTATAAATTTCTGTGCCTTCAGGATTGATTTCTGGGTGTTTGTCATTTTCCTTCTGGTTTGCAGATTTAATATATTTTTGCATCGTGCCTGCAGATGTTGGCTTGTTTTTCCTCATCCAAAAAATATCTGGTCGCAGTTTCCACCCACTGCCACTGGGTGGTGGTCAAGAGCTGTGTGTTCTAAGCCCGCTGCAATCTGCGGGCACTGTGGCTGACTGGTTATGCTGAAACACCGGGCATGCGGGGGGAGGGGCTTTTTCTTTCACCTGCTCGATCCTGGGATTTCTCATTCTTCCCTATCTGCTCTCCTGGGGTGCTCAGATGTTGATGGCACCCCTGCAACAGTTCACTCTCCTCTGTATGGGAATTTCCCATAGGCTGTGAGAGAACTTGGAGAGCAACAGTTTTCCTGCAGAGGGTCACCCCTCCCCCCACTCTGGGAACCACGCAGACCTGGAGTCACTGATCGAAAAGGGAGGGGGAGGATTTCTCCATACCTCTCCCCACTTCCTCCAGGGGTTCCAGCACCTCTACCTTCAGATGTAAGGCTGGGTGGGTCTCTCAGATGTCTTTTGTATTGTGAGTGTCCTTTGTTGGTATGACAATGTCCTTTTTGTTATGTCTTAGGTGGGGAGAGTCTAAGGGGGAAAGCTCACTCCGCCATGATGCTGATGTCACTCCCACACTGCCCTGTTTTAATTCTCTGACTTGCACTCAGTACCACTGGTATTTATCTTATTTGTTTGTTCACAGATTGTTGGTCTCTCCCCACTGGACTCTCAGCCCATGACAGCAGGGACCTGGTCAGTTTGTCCTCTGTGGCTCCAGTGACCAGTGCAGTGCCCGGCCAATGGTGGGTGCCTGGTGAGTCCTTGGGGCAGGAGTGAAGGCAGGACAGGTGCCCCACCCAGCATCTCTGTCACTTGCAGAGGGTTATCTTTCAGTCTTATACAGATGGCCAGCAAACAAAGCAGATCAGAGTGGAGCAGCTCTGGTGGGCTTGAAGGGAAGTAGGGGGCCCAGGGGCCCCTTCTCTCCTCAGTTTGCCATACAGACAGCCCCTGAGGCTCCATGTACAACCCCCATTTCTCAAACAGCTCAGTTTAAGAACTACTGATCTGGTCCAACTTCCTAATTTTCTGAAGGATAAACAAAGGCACAGACAAGTGAGATGATGTGCCCAAGTTCACACAGTGAGAGGCAGGCTTGGAGGAAAGCTGGGTCTCCTGATCTTGGCCTAAGGCTCTTTCTATTGCTTTCAATCACAAATCCAGATGGATGCTGCCCACATTGGTCTTTTCCCAGTGGTCTGGTCTGGGGCCAGCTGTACCCACACCTGCCACATCTCCAGATCTCAGACAGAAGCCCAAGATAAGCCCCAGCCCTAGCCTTCTCCCTAAATGTGCTCCAAAAGGCACCCAGCACATGCCAGCGGCAAGGCAGGGCTCAGGTGTGCTCACTGTGCTGGGGCCCGTATACGACTGCTTGTGAGCGCTGGGCCCTTGACAGGAGACCTGGCTGCTCCTGCTCCATGTCCACCAGCATCTGCCCATGTTAGGAGGCCTGTGCCTGCTCGAGCCTGCCCACTCCAACATGCCATCCAGTGTTGATGGAGCCTGACATATCCTGCTGTGTGTGCACTTATGAAGTTCTGCATTCAACCCCTCCTTGTATAATTGGGAAACTGAGGCCCAGAAAGAGGCAGGGACTGGCCAAGGGCACAGTATGTGGACAGAGTCAAGAAGAAAAATGAGGACATCAGCTTCCTAGGCCAGGGTCCAACCTCTCCAATAATATTTGCTTTGGAAATGAGATCCCCTAAGATCTTGGTGAACTCTGCCGAACCCCACCCAATTTGGGCCATTTTCCTTCCTGCATCCCTACAAGCACACAGGCATGCACAAACAGAAGCAGACTTCACAGTTGGGGACCATGGGAGGGTGGTTGAGAAGAGCAGACACCCTGTAAGTGACAAGGGAAACAGGAGAAAGGGGTTGCAGACAGCTCTGTAATGGAGTAGGGGCATGTATTCTCCTGGAACATATCCAGAGGTCCACAACATGAGGCCTGTCCTCAAATTCCCCACAGTCCTGCCTGGACAGGGGCCATCTCCATAGTAGTCTCTAGAGGACAGGGTCCTGCCATCCACCACTCTGGGTTCCTGGAACTGGGCTGAGCACACCCCACCCCCCAGTACAGACAGGGACCACAGGACAGAAGGTCTCTGTTTCCTTCCCTACAAGATGCTTACAGTGGCTGACCCCAAGGGTTCTGCATGCTTGGAAAGTCTGTAGACCTTGGTTCTCTGCCAATGACCCACTGTGATCCCAGGACATAGATAAATGCTTTCTACTCCCTGAAGGTCCTGCAGGGCAGGGAGAGGCTTGGGGAATGAAGACCTGGTAGGGCAGAATGAGGGACAGCCAGGTACTGAGAGTCAGGGGTCTCGGAACAAGACTATTCATAATTGGATCCTCAGCGTCCTCATTTGGAAGTAGGGGGAGTCATTGCCCAGGCTGAGGTTGAAACTGAGGATGAAGGGGTTAAAATTTCCCTGGATTAGGGTGAAACTGTGCCTGTACCCACAAGGTTAACATGAGAAAATAACCAGCATTTCTGAGCTTGCTTTCAGAACAGCAGGAAGACCATTGATAAGAGAGCAGCTTGCCGATAGCCCCCACCTGCCTAAGCATCACACAGGAGCATTGAGAAGCTACAATGACCGATTGTAAGCTTTAGCCACATGCTCCCCCTCCCCTACCTAAAACCCCAAATAAAAATCCTTGCTTGTAGCTTTTTGAGGAGTTTGGGATTACAGCATTAGCTGCCTGTTCTCTTTGCTCAGTGCTTTGCAATAAAATTCCTACTTTCTTTCACTACACCCGGTGTCAGAGATTGACTTGCTGCACGATGGGCGAGCAAACTCACTTCAGGTTTGATAACAAAGTGAGGATGCCTTTTGAGCAAACTAGACACCCCAGAGGGAAGAGGCAAACGTGGGGGCAAGAGTGTCTTCTGAGGTCCCCTCCACAGCCCTGAAACCCTGCAGGTCCTGTCCCTTTACCCCCGGGACACTGGAGAGCGTCTGACTTGAGGACAAGGTTCTGCCCAGGGATGCAGTGCTAGTTCTGGCCAGCAGGGGGCAGGCAGCCTCCTCTTTTAGTGGTGCCCACTGAGCTTTGCCGGAGCAACCGGAGGAGGAACAGTCATGCAGACGTCCTTCTGGCCATGCCCCTGCCTCAGAAACAACACACACCTCCTGTTATTAGGGGTCATGTCTACAGAATGAGCTGGTCAGAGGCAGGAAGAAGAGCTCCAAGATCTTCCCCTTTGTTATTCAGAGACTATGCTCTGAGAACTCACCCTATGCCAGGCGCCTTGGAGGGTCCCAGTTCAGTGCTGAAAATGGCCAAGTAGTCTCTGTCTTCCAGGAGATTTCAGTCTGGAGGAGAGAAGGACAAAAGCACAAAAGCAAGATAAGTGAAAGAAAAGAGTAAGTGCTAATTCAAAAATAAAGCAGGGTGTTGTGAGGGAGGGCCTGGCAGTCACTGGGTAGGAGGGTCTGAAAGGCCTTACTGGGGTGACTTTTACTGGGACCAGAATAACAAGAGGGAGTCAGCCCTGCACGAGTCTGGGAGTGTCAGGGAGATGGCACCACTGGTGCAGAGAGTCACAGGCAGAAGTGAGCTTGACCAGAGGAGTTTAGAAAGGTGGCCAGTGTGGCTGGAGGGAGCCTGGGAAGAGAGAACAAGAGATGGGGTGGATGGCAGGGCCATGTCCTGGGGCCTGGTAGGCTGTTAGTTACCCTTTCCTCTCTGAACACATTGCCCCAATACCTCACATCTTCAAGCTACAAATATTTATATCTCTCAAGTTTTGTGGATGAGGAATCGAGACACAGATTACCTTGGTTCCTCTGCTCAAGGTGTCTCACAGGCTGGGCTGCAACCTCAACTGAGACTTCACTGGTGGAAGATTTGTTACCAAGTTCACTCAATGGATTCAGGATGCAGTTTGGACCCAGAGTGTGAGTTCCCCTCTGACTGTTTGCCTGGGCACTGCCTCGGTTCTCTCCTATGTGGGCCTCTACATAGGACAACTCAAAACATCTGTGCTTGATGCCCTAGTTCAGGGACACTACAGAGAGAGACAGAGACAGACAAACGTGCACACACACATGCACACACACACACACAGAGGTGGAACACAAGAGAGGGAGTAAGAAGGAAGTGAGAGACTTCTTGTGTTTAAGATTTAGGCATGGCATCCCATCCCATTGGCCACTGGTATTCTATTGGTTAGAAGCCAGTTACTAACCACTTAGTGGTAACACAGGAATGTGGAAGGGATGTGTATACCATGGGTGGGGATCACTGGGGACCACTGTGGAGGCTGCCCACCTCATAGGCCAAGATGAGGCACTTGGGTCTCATTCTGAATATAACAGGAAACGATTGACAGGTTTTAATCAAGAGGGTGACAGTGTCTGAATTTCATTCATTAACCCCCTCATGGTTCTGACATTCAAATGAGGCCAAGTTAGAAGTGACTGCTCCAATATCACATTGCTGGAACCTAGACCTGGTTTGAGTGGTGTTCCATACTATGTCCCACCCCTTCTTGTAATTCTTCCATCGCTAAGTTTGTGCCTTAGATACACATGACACAACCCACAGATGTTATAGATATTATCTCCTATATACCTGATGATGTCCCTAGGAGGTAGATTTTAGCCTGATCCCCATTTGGCAGGTTGGGAAATGGGGTGGGGGGGACCTGAGAGACACAATGAGTTTTCCAGGGCAGAGAACTGGTAAGAAAAAGGAGGTCTGAATTCAGCTTTTTGCTCAAAAGTAGGATCCTAATTTCATTTCTATGGAGCTGTGGCTAGGGATCTGTTGGCTCATTGTGTACAGTTAGGAGGATGACATGAGGGAGGAAGGTGTAACAGCCTGCGGTGGGGTGGGGGAGGCAGATTTGGGTAATCTGTTTGAAGGAAGGGGCCAGGTAATGGAATCTTGAGAAAGTGACCTAACTTCCTTGGTGAATGGCCCCAACATAACTTAGCGTTCTGGTCACCAGGCACCCACAGCCCCCTATCCAGCTCACTTGACTGGAGACACTCCAGAGAACAGGATATTCTGCTGTTGTGTCCCAACTTTCAAAAGCTCTGGGCTATGGAAAGCCCAGACTGAGAGATTTTTGGTTTCTGTAGACATTGGCTCAGCCATCATCCCCGACGCCACTGGTCATTTGGCAGGAGGCATCCAAAGTTAACGCAGGGCAGCCCAATGCAGTTCAGTGCAGGGTAGGGCAAAACTGTGAACCCACCTGAGAAGCCCCACACCCCTGGCCCCTCATCGTGTGTTTATGTATTGAGGGGGGAAGGCAGGGCATGAGGGGCATGCGCTTCCTGGGCAGGAGCAGGTGGTCAGGTTTTGGAAGCCTGGTGGGCTTGTCATGTTCATACCCCAGGTCACGGCTGGCAGCATGAGAAAGTGAGCTCTTCTACTCATATATTACCCAAGCCCTAGAGGTTTCATCTCATTCCCTCACTGACTAGAGTTCTTTGCAGATGACCCTCTGTGCTGGAACTGAGGAAAAGAATGTCTCTTGGGAGTTTCCCCGGTGGCAATGTCCAGTCAGTCCCCTGATTCCTCCTGGCCTGGTTCCTGGGCATTCTTTGGAGAACTCCACTCAGGACATCATCAAGGAGCTGGCCAATGGGCTCAAATACTCCAACTCTATAGATGAGGGGCAGGTGCACCAGGCCACCAACATCATCCAGTACTGGTCTGTGGTGAGAACGGATGCAGAGGTGTCTCCACACCCAAGAACCCAAGATGATCAGGTTGGGCCCAGAACCCAGACTCAAATTTGAGGCCTCTCTTGGGGCCCTCCCAGTCTTTCCCACATGAGTGTCACAGGCTGGATCCCAAAGGTATCTGGAACTCCACATGTAACCCACCCACTATGTGGTAAAGTAGAAATAAACTCTTCACATACTTGTTGGAATAGTAGAGAAAGTAATGCTTTCACTTTTCATAAGTCCATGAGTATCTTAGCATTTTGTACTGTTTTGATTGTTTCAACTACCCAGCTAGGTATCCTGTGAAACAGTAGGCTCCACTGTCCTCTCAGACCTCCTCCAAGCCTTACAAATCATCACACTCAGTAGGGAAATTTGTACACAAAGGGAGGGGGGGTTACTTGATCCTATACATTTCTCTGCAACTTGTGATCACAGAGAACACATCAAATGATTGTAGCCCTGTCAAGTCAGGAGCTGTGGCCTTATGTGATTTCATAATATCCCGTAAAGGAAGTCATTTACCACAGTGATTCAGCCTTTCAGTGTTGTTGGAACTTCACATGATTCAGTCATGTTGCCATTTCAGCAGTAGTGCAGGGAGCATGTTATGTGTGTTCTCATAGACTGTGTTAGTTTGCTGAGTCTGCCATAACACAGGACCACCAATTGGGTGGAAGACCCCTGGTGCCTCCTGGCCTGGTACCAGGCTCTGTCTTTGAAGAGCTCCACTCAGGACATAGTCAAGGGGCTGGTCAATGGGTTCAACTATTCCATCTCCTTAGACAAGAGGCAGGTGCATCAGGCGACCAACAATGGCCAACACTGTTCTGGGGTAAGTGTGCCCACAGAAGGGTCTCCACATCCAGGACCCCAAGATGACTGGGGTGGACCCAGAAGCCAGACTGGAATCTTGCAACTCCCCTAGGGTCCTCCCAGGAATGTGTTTTCCCCAGAGCCTTCCCCTCTGTGTCAGGAGAAGACTAGGCCTCAGGTAGTTGAGAGGGAATGTCATGCAGCCCATGCTATGGGCAGTTCTCAGCTCTAACCTGTGTGATCTTGAGCAGCCACTTGAAATCCCAAATCCTCTGTTTCCTAATATCTACAACAGGGAAGTTTGTTGACTCCCTGGGATAATGCTCTAGATACAGGTTATTAATACAGGGAGGTGCTACTGTTCCTTAACTAACACACAGCCTGAAGATACCAGTTGTTTATCATTTCCCTCAAAGTCAAATTATGATTTTAAAGCCTAGAACCTTTTTCTGTGTGGACCTTCATGTCCCTCCTCTTGCCCAAGTTCCCAAATTGATAGGAGTTTCTATTCTGAGCTTCAGATCCTTATCCTCCTGGTAGTTCATGGTGATGCTGCTGCTGATGTGGCCCTTGTCCACCTGGTGTGAAATGGAGTCAATCCTGCTCCTGGATGAGGCCAGCAGGATGCTGACCCCCAAGGCAGGCACGATAGAGGAAGTGGTAGAGTCCCTGGTACCAGCCTTTCCAGATAAAAACATCTCCTACATCCATACTTTCCCATGCATGTACTAGGCCTTTATTACCACCCAACAAGTCCTGGACCAGCTGTTCCATAAATGAGTCCCACCCCCTCCACAGCGCAGTGGGGAGTCTCCCACCTACTAATTGTGTGTCTGGGGAATGTCAACACATCTCTCTGAGCTTCACTTTGCTCTTCTGAAAAATGGAGTGGTAAGAAGATAGACCTCATAGGGTTATTGTAGGAAATCATTGGATAAGCCATGGCAGGTGTTTACCTGGTGGCTGGCTCTGCAGAAAGGACTGTGGGATATGCTGTGGCTGTTCATGGTGATTATTTCTCTCTCCTCTATGAAAAGTAGTTGGCCTCACACATCACTGGGATGTGGCCTTTCTGAGTTTGGAAAAGCACATGGAAAGCACCCTGTCAAATAGAGCTTGAGATTCTATCCAGCTTGTCTCGGTTCTTGTCTTTGGTGTAGCCAATTAGGCATCTTGGCCAATAGAGGAGCCCCAGGCCCACTTAGACATCTGCGAAGGTTCTGGTTGGAGTTCATTCATCCAACAATGTATATTAACCTACTACATACAGGACTTTTTGACACGCTTAGCATAACTCAGTGAATGAAGCAGACACAATACTTGGGCCTCAATTCTAGTCTAGAAGTCAGACAGTCACAGTAGACATCATTATCATTTGCAGGTCCTGTCCACCATACACCACATGTGATGCCCTCATAGACTCTTCAACACCTGGAGGCATATTCCCATATTCTGACCAGAATTACAGACCATGAGACCAACTAAAAATGTGAGTAGTGTTTGGTCCAGAAGGAGGGCCTCCTGTCTCTACAGAACAGGGTGGAGGGAGACTAGGAGGGCTGTGGCTTGGATGGGCTTGGCAGAATCCTGCATTCCACGCATCCTTTAATTTCTGTGGGAGGGCTGAGGTCTGGTGGCTTCCACTCCAGGAGGACAGGAGTCAAAGAGAGCTGTGAGTGGTGTCCCAGGACACCTGGGAACCAGAGGGGAGGCTAGGATGAGTTGTACTCAAGAGGCCCATTCCCACCACAGTCCCATCTTGATCTGCCTTCCTTTCTCCACATCCAATCCTTCTGGCCACCACCACCAGGCCCAGAACAGGAGGTGTGTGGGCAACCTGTTCACAAATATGCCTCATTCCTCAATCTAGTAGCCCAGGTGCCTGGAAGGCTGGGTGGCTGTGTCCAGGCCCATTTAGAGAGGAGTGTCAGTAGGAAGAAGAAATTCACACAGACTCTGTGTTCAACCTGCTGGATGAGCAAACCTGCCACTACCAGGATGGCCACACTGGGGTTGGGGTTGGGATGGGGCTCTCCCTTGGATGGAAGGGGCAGGCATAGCCCCCCAGACTCAAACAAGGGTGCTTTCGGTGGGCAGTGTTGAAAGAAAGGGCAGGCCTCTGACTCTGCAGCCCAACTTCCTCCCCTCAGCTCCATCTCTTATATGGTGCGAACCTGGCTGGACCACATGCAGGACTTCTGGGAGCCCCTGTACTGCCCTATGTCAAGCTGAAGCTGGCTTATGTACATGTCAATTTGCCTGGCTCAGACATGGAGGGCCATGCTGACCATCTCTGGGTTCAGCTTGAGCATCTAGAGCCCAGTGAGTCAGAACTAGACAGTGAGGGGACTTCAGTCTGGGAAGACTATCTGTTCTGGGGTTCAAGGGCCAGAGCTCCCTTAAAGGCAGTGGATTCTTTCCTGTTTTTGGAAAGACACAGGGAAAGTCGGGTATGTGGGAGAAACTTCTCTTTACCCTGTTCCAGCACCAGCTCCAGAGCTCCTGACAGCTCCAGAGCCAGAGCAAGGGCCAGCTCCTGGGTTAGAGCCAGCTCCAGCTCTAGTTCTACTACCTGTGCTAGAGCTGGAGCCAGAGTCACCTCCATCAGCCCCTACAGGGAAGGACCAAGCACCAACATTGACTTCAGCCCCAGTGCCAGCTCCTGAGCTGGAGCCAAATGGACCATGGGCTCTTGGGTGAATTCCACCTCCAGCTCAAGAAGTAACAACAGAGCCGGATCCAGCCCCAGAGCCTGCCTGCACCTGGGCTGTGACCACCAGGAAACTGCTGAGGGAGGAGAAGCCTAATCTCTTGGAGTTCCCTCCGCAGCTGGTGGCAGAATTGTTGATTCTGATGGATGTGGTGAGCAGTGGGGCTCTCAGGGCGGGTGGGGCCAGCCTTCCCTGTGCCATCAGCTCCCCAGACCTGCCAGTACCTGATCTGGAATCTGACAATCTGAGTCCAAATCCCAGCTCCACAATTTATCAACCTTGTGACCTGGGCAACTTTCTTAACTCCCAATCTTTTGCTGTCCCCACGTGGACAGTAGAGATGGACACTGAGAGCACCTGCTGCACAGAGTGGCTGTGCAGATGAATGAGGTGGAACAGAGAGGATGTTGGGCAGAGTCTGGCCCTTTGGTGGGGGAGGGGAACTCACTGAAGTGCTGCCAGGTCCTTGGGTTGATCCCCCATTTGCCCAAGAGGCCTCAACAACCTCAGCACATATTAGGCACCTGATGTGTACTTGAGTACATGGGAGACAAACAAACAATACTAGTGGCTGTTGCTGCCTCAGGGGAGTGTGCATCTGAAAGGGGAATTGGGCCCAAGAAGAGATGAGAATGGGAGGAAGATGCCCCTTGAGATGGGCAGGTGAGAGCTGAGTTCTGGTGCTTTGGTGAAGTGAGACTTTGTTGGGTGTAAATGCCACTTCTATTCCTCACAGTGTTGTGTCCTGGGTCATCCTGTGCTGGGGCACACTCAGTGGACAGAGACAAAACCCAGGGACTCCCACAACTCTCAGACCTCATCCTCAGCTTCCTGAGCTCCAGCTCTGCCCACTGACCCTGCCTGGGACTGTGGGGGACTGTGGACACTGAGCTGGGATGTGGCAGGGCAGGGTGTCACTCCCCAACCTCCTCAGGAGCTTCAAGAAGGTGGTGCCCTGCCACTGCCTGCACATCATCTGGTTCTGGTGGGATGACAGGGAAAATTCATAACTAGTGCCCACCATCCATGCCACCATCACACATTTCAACACTGCGGCCAACTGCATCATCACCACATGCCTCAGGGACCCGAGCATGACGGCCCAGGACAGGGCCAGGGGGGTGGAGCTCTGGGTCCAGGTGGCTGAAGTAAGTTGTGGGGCCCCAGGGAGGCCCTCTCTGGAGTTGTGGGAACTGCTTCTTCCCTTTCTCAGCTCTCAGGGTTGAATCTGTGCTCTGAGCTCCTGTACAGTCCCTAGGGCCCTCCTGCTATGGCCACGCTGATCTTGACTCCCAGTCCCAGTGATGACAAGGTCACTTCCTTCCTGGACTCCTTCCTTGGGTTGAGCTCAAATCCTCCTGCCTGGGAGTGTCACTCATTGAGTCCCAGCTGTGCCATTCCCGAATTCCCTGGGCATCTGTCTCATCCAGGACAGCAGAAGTCTATGAGGGGACAGAAGCCAGAGGAAGCAGGGCTCCAGCTCCCCCTCACAGCTCACTTTCTTCCCTTGCCCCAGAGTACTAAGTCCTCAGGAATTTCTCCTCACTGAACAGCTTTGCCTCTGCTCTGCAGAACCAGTTGATTCACCATTTGATGAAGATGTGGGGATAATTTTCCAGGTGAGTCTCAGTCTCCCTGTTGTCATCAGAGAGGGTTGGGCTACAAGGTCTCTGGCCTCAGCTCCCCTGTTGCCCCTGCTCTGGATCCCAGAGCCTGGCCCAGGTCCAAGTCCTGTTTTTGGAAATGTCTGCCCCCTGTCCGTTGTGCAATATGAGAAGGGGTGGGGATGTGGGCTAGTTATGGGCTAAGAGGGCTGTTTCTGATGGACTTTGACATTGTCTTGAAAACGTGTGTGGGTGTTAGTCATTCAGTTGAAACCCATAAGAGGAAAAATTGAGATCTCCTGGTGAAGAAAAAATTATGTCTCAGATCGCAGTTTAAAATCCTACTGAGTTTCTAGGCTGCTGGCCTTCCCTGCACTTCCAACATGCCACCTCCCACAATCAAAGCATAATTCCATGAAATAAATCTGTTTATTTGTGTTTCTCAGTGTGACTACATATACGTATACATACACATAAATATACAGTCGTGTGCCCCATAATGACATTTCGCTCAATGACAGACCACATATATGATGGTGGTCCCATAAGATTAGTACCATATAGCCTAGGTTTGTATTAGGCTACACCATCTAGATTTGTGTAAGTACACTCTATGATGTTCACACAATGATTAAATCACCTAGTGAAGCATTTCTCAGAATGTATCCCTGTCATTAACCTACACATGACTGTATGTATGGATGTACAAATGTATATGTTCATGCTATAAATATATACATTCCTTTTCTCTGGAGAACTCTAACACAGATTTTGGTGCTGAGGATGGTTCCAGAGGAATAGAATCAAAAATATGTGTTTTCTGAAATGGTTCTGGGGTTTCTGGAATTTGTTCTCTTATTTCCAGTGTTAAAGAGGGCACTGATAGTCCATGGTAGGAGGATGTGGCAATAGAGATATGCAAAATATCACCATTGGATATTCCTAACCAAATATGTATAAAAGGCAAGGTTTTCAGTGACCATGTATTTGATACTTTAGATCATTTATGACAAACTAACAATTGTCATGAAATTCATTAATGCTCCTAATTGCACAAGATTAAATGAGGAAAGCAAAAAATGAGCTGATGGTGTCAACTTGTCAGCTCAACTCAAGCACCATAACTGACCTGATGTTTCTATATCTTCCCTGAAATAAACAGCTGTTGCCTGTAGCTACAGAGCGAGATTTCTTTTTTTCTCTTTTTTTTGTGTGTGTGTGTGAGGAAGATCAGCCCTGAGCTAACATCCATGCTAATCCTTCTCTTTTTGCTGAGGAAGACCAGCTCTGAGCTAACATCTATTGCCAATCCTCTTCCTTTATTCCCCCAAAGCCCCAGTAGATAGTTGTATGTCATAGTTGCACATCCTCTAGTGGCTGTATGTGGGACGCGGCCTCACCATGGCCGGAGAAGCAGTGCGTCGGTGTGCGCCCAGGATCCGAACCCGGGCCGCCAGTAGCGGAGCACGCGCACTTAACCGCTAAGCCACCGGGCCGGCCCCCAGAGCGAGATTTCTGAAAACCTAACTCACAGTCTCCTCCTGCAAGTGGCTGAATTACAACACAAATGGAATTCCCATCCACACAGCGCTGAAGGTGATGGATTTGATGTAAAAGAAATGGGGTCCTGAAAGTTGGAATGGGGACATGCAGGCAGTTCCTGATTAAGCTGGAACATTAGACTCCAAAATCGTGCTGAGGCTGCCTTGTCAATAGAAGAAGTCCTCTTCCTCCTCCAGCTTTTCCTGAGGAACCTGTAATGGTCTACCGTGAGGTCATTGCCTTGTGAGACACTGCTCATCCACCTCAGGACCTACAGCCTTCTTGGCTTCTAGACTAAGACTCCATTGAGGTGAACTCAACTCCCCGCAGGTCCCAAAGCATGAGGTACAAAAGGGGACTCATGAGGAATTGTGATCCAACCAAAATAACTGTATCCTTTTCCCAGTTCACACAGACAGAAACCTAGGAAAACTGTGAAGAAGGGGCATAGTAGGGGTTTGGGATAATGGTGGAAGGAACACACAGTTGGATTTGGGGGAATGCATTGATTTGGCCCCACTAAGCAGAGATTCTCTATTCAAGGTTGTGTCTCGAGGGGGTATGGAGAGTTCTGACAGTCTGTTCAGTTAGTTGGCTCTAATATGGACCAAAAGGTGGAGAACACAAACTAAAATTAAACTGCCCTGGTGTACTGTGGAAGAAGGTACCAAAATAATCATTCTAAAGCAGCTCAGAAAGCTACAAGGGAACACAGATAAACAAGTTAATGAAATGCGGGAAACAGGACAAGAAAAAAATGAAAAGCTCAAAAACAGGAAACACAAAAAAGAACGAAACAAATTTTGGAGCTAAACTATATGTATAAAAAATATTGATATGAGACCCTTGCTGCAAACATGGGTCTCTTCTGGGTGACCATGAGTGCATTTTGGCCAATGGATGCCCAAAGATGCAGTAAATTGTCCCTCCTCTGCCATATGGTAAGTTCAAGACATTAAATGTTGCTACATTCTGGGTCTGCTCTCAGAGGCCTCACAGTCCTGCTGGAGAAACCCTTTGGACATGGTGCCTTCCTCCCAGCCCTGGGATCTGGCACTTCTCTTTCTCTTCAGAGGGAAAGTATAGCCTTCCCAGTCCTTCCTTTAGCAAGTCACTTTCCTGGATGGCTGTGTCCTGTTGAGAAGGGCCTGGGCTGCCAGGAACCAGGGTTTATCCTCAGCTGCTGGCTGTCCTGAGATGGCCTCACTAGAGGAGTCCAGCCTGCTGTGTGTCTGAGTGACACTTGCAGCCATCAGAAAGGAGGGGATAACTCAGAAGTGCTAAGAAATTCATCTGGCCCTTGTCTTACAGGGTGTTTCCAGGGGAAGATGTTCAAAATGAAGGTGGTAACACTTTAGCTCTTGGTCTTGGGGTGGGTTCTCAGGGTGAGCTCAGAGCAGTGTCTGTTTACCATCCAGATGGGAAGAACTTCAGTATTTTACTTGGTAAGGCTGTGTCCATGCACATCCATGGATCATCAGTTTGGTGGCATTCCCTGATGGACCTTCCACCCACACCCCTTGCATGCCTCATCTTTCAAAGCTCCCAACAGAAAAGATTCACAGCTGCCTGATATAACCACAGCACAAGACTGGGGAAAAGAACACAGCCATCTCAGGGGCTATGTACTGTATGGGTTCCAGCCCAGCATCCCGTTTAGGATGAGTCAGTAACAACAAGAATGAGTGTGTACACTGGTGATTGTCTGAGACCTTGGACCTCAGAACCACATGCGCCCAGACAATTCACCTTGGGCAGCAAGGGAGAGTATCGGTCTTTCACTGGCCAGAATTATGGTCCATTATCTGGGAAAACCACAGCTCACCCCTGATCCATCAGACCCAGCCAGGGAGGAGTGGCCATGATGCACCTGACAGAGAGGGTGGGTGCCTTCTGGGGAATATCTGCCCTAAAAAGAATCATATGAGGAAGTGCAGGGATGTTGGAAATCCTAGTTCACAGGGAGCAGTGATGTTTATGAAATGAAGCCCACACGTAGCCTGCATCACAAATTTTCCTCCCTGGATACAAAACAAGCAGGAAAGGGACTTTAGAGTCATGCACCCAGATCCGAGGAGCATTCCGATCTAAGTAAAGGGGGATCAGAGAGCCCTTAGAGGGGGCCTGAGGAGGGAGAGTCCTGCCTGCCCTTAGTCCACCTGCAAATGACCTTCCTCTGGTCTTGTCCTTTCCACATAAAAATTTTTACTGTTTTATATGCTTTTCCCCATTTAGTGCTGTGTAATCCAGAGTTTGAAATAGAAAACTACAAGTTTCTAATATTTGGTCAAAAGAAACCTCAACAAGACAAGCAGAATACACTCCTTCCTCCAAAGCTGTAGAGAAGCAGAAAATCTCCTTGGGGCACGACATCATCTAGGTAAGTGCAATTTTTAAGGATACCCATTTTCAGTGGTTGTTGCTCTGCCTGTGAAAGTCCTTCCAACCTCCAAATCCTGGGAGTTCTGAGGGGCCGTCTCTGCTCCTGGTCCAGGTGAACCACACTGAAATGAGCCTGTCCTCTGAGGAAGGGGGACTTGGGTGTGTCCTTCAGCAGTGGGGGAGGGGAGCTGGCTCTTTTCCTTTCTTCCACATACAATAAGCTGAGACCCTGCAAGATTCCTTAATTCAAGGACGAATGTGAGATTCTATGTCTCATTTCCATGAGTACAGGAAATGGAAGAACCACACCACCACTCCCAGGCTAGAAAAGAAACAGGATTTTAATATAATATTTAAATCTAACATTTACTATTAACAACAAATAAATGTTGCCCCTCCCCACTAGGTAAATAAGTGCTGGGGTACAGATGTCAGGGAGCTGGGGCAGTCTGTCCCCTCTCTCTTGGGCTTCAGGGACTCCCGGAAAAGGCTTACAATGTTCTCCTTCCCATAAGGGTGAAAGGAGCTGGCCCAGTGCATTCTGAGTGTCCCAGCTGTGTCCCCACTGCTGAGGAAGAGGCTGCACTTGATCTGGTCTCAGGAGTGTGACCTGCCTCTGGCTCAGGCTCTGGGCTGGGGGCCTCATGACTGAATAGAAGAGACTGATTATTGGGGGCCTCCCCAGTATCCTGGCCCACCTCCCTGCCTTCACTGCACTGTGTGCTCCAAACCCTGTGCTGAGAGCTCAATCAACGCCACCCCATTTGTCCCCGACATGGGAACTGTTATTTAGCATCATCCATTTCACAGAGGGGGAAACTGAGCCCCAGTAGTTGAGAGCAATTACCCATCATAGGACTGCTCAGTAGTGGAGCTGGGACCCAGCACTGGCTGTCTGACTCCCCAGGACCACACTTAGCCCAAAACTTCACAGAGCCCCTGGATCTAGCCACTGTCAGTCTGGACACTGACTCAGTCTTAAGCTGGAAGATAGTAGGTTCTTCTTGGCCTTGAAGAACATTCAAATCTTGCTGGCCCACTGTATTTGGGGCTCCAGCTGGCAGGACAGGCTGTAGCTAGAGGACAGAATGGACCTGTGAGCTACCAGGAGCCACACCTCAGGTGTCCCTCCCAGAGCCTGCTAGCAGCTGGAGTCCCAGTGACCCAGGGGTCACCATGCAACAATGTCTGGGGCTGGCAAGGGAGCCACTGGCTCTGGAGCTGGCCATCAGAGAGTCCTCCCTGCCCTTGTCCAACTCCTCCCCCACCTCATCTCTCATCCTTGCTAAGGGGCTCCACGGCCTAGAATCAGGCCCCAAACTGCTCAAGTTCAAGGTTGTATTGATTTGAGGCCTCCTGGAGCAGCTGAATCTCCATGATTACTTTGATTGCTGGGACAGATGAAGGACAGGAAATAGAACCTGGGGGGGGGACCTCTCAGGGGCTTTGCGGGGAGTGGGGAGAGGGGCAAGAAGCCAGTATGGGGTCTTTGCTCACACATGAACCTTCCTTCCCTCCAATTCCATCCAGGACTTGCCTGTTCTCACAGTTGGGTTGAAATAGCTCCTACTCCAGGAAGGTGTCTTTGATGCCAGCCCCTTCCCCCACCAGCCAATGTGATGGGCTCCCCAGCCCTGTGTACCTAGCTCACCCAATCAATGTAAGACCCAAAGGATAGGGCCGGAGAGGTTCATGAACAAGGGGGTCTCTGATTTCCACACCCACACCCTCCCCATAGTGAGACCACAGCTGTTTACCTTGCCCCATTTCTGGAAGTTGATCTTCCAAAGTCAACTGATTGTAGATGTGTTTGATTAAACAACTGGGTAGTATAACCTAGCCAAATGGACACATAAGACTAACCATCACAAGTTATAAGAGTTATTTATATATTCTGAATGGTAGCTGCTTAGCAAATATATTATTTGAAAATATTTTCTCCCATTCCATGGTGTAGTGGAAGCCTTGAGAGTTTTTTTCATTTTTGAAATGCAAGTCCCTGACTTAAGCTTTGATTGTGGAGGCATCCATTTCAGAAAGACATCCACTTCAAAGATAGCTATATCGAACAAACATTGAGTCACGTGTCAGCCACATGACTCAATAAAGAGCCAGGCCACCTCCTCCCACTGAGGCTCCCTTCTTCTAGAGACCTTGGTTGATTTAGATAACTGGCCATTTGGGCCGCCTGGGTTTTTTTCTTTCTTTTTCTCTCTTCTCATGCTTTAAATTTCACTCTTATGTTTTAAATTCATGGATAAAGAGTGAGCCCGTGAAACGCTAGAACCCCACCGTCCACCCCAATAAAAGCAGAACCCCAGGGGCATTCTCTGTCTCTAACCAAAGCTTCGATGTGTTGCCCCAGATGTGCTGTGTAATTTCTAGGTCCTGAAAGTATTAAATCTTTATTTTTTCAAAGTTTCCTGATGGCTATTGCTGAAGGGCATCTTGCAATCGTGATAAGAACCACAAGGGCTGGTCCAACCATAACCCTGGTTATTGATAGGCTGAGACTGGCACAAAACAGCTTATTGTTAAGTTTTAGGAGTTCTGTATGTACTCCAAGTTCTTTACCAGAGATAGGATTTGGAATTTTTTCCCCAGGTTGTGACGTCTTTTCCTTCTCTCTACAGTGTTTTTCAAAGAGCAAAAGTTGTTAATATTGATAAATCCCAATTTATTAATTTGTTCTTTTGTGGATTGTGCTTTTGGTGTCATATCTAAGACGTTATCCAAAATCACAAAGAATTTCTCCTTTATTTTCTTGTAGACGCTTTACATTTAGACCTATGGTCCATTTAGCGTTCATTTTTTTATATAGTACAAGGCATGGATTGAAGTTCTTTTTTTTTTTTGCATATGGATATCTAATGGTTCCAGCACCATTTGTTCAAATGACCATCTTTTCTCCATTGAGTTGCCTTTGCAACTTTTTTTGAAAACCAGTGTTCTGTATATGTCTGGTGTATTTTTCTATATACGGTCTTGACAATTAACTTTATAATAATCTTGAAATCAAGCAATGTTAGTCTTCCAACTTTATTCTTTAAAGTTGTTATGGCTGTTTTAGATGCTTTGTATGTTAATGTGAATTATGAATGAATTTTTCAATTTCTACCAAAAAAAGTCTGTCTGGATTTGGATTGAGGTTACCTTGAGTCTGCAGATCAATTTGGGGAGAAATGACACCTTAGAAATATATAGTCTTCCAACCTCTGAGCAAAGCGTGTGTATTTTTTCCATTTATTTAAATGTTTTTCTTTGCAATGTTTTGTATGTTTTCCACGTACAAGTTTTTACATCTTTTCCTAGATTTATCCTCAAGTATTTAATATTTTTTGATATATTGTAAAGGACATTTTTATATCATTTTTGATTGTTTATTGCTAGTGTGTAGAAATAAACTTTATGTTTAGAACCTTCAGATTAAAGGAAAGTCATTTTAGGAGAGAATATAAGACATGACCTTGGTGACAGTTTTCACAAAAATCTATTTTTAGGGTTCCATTGAGCTAACATAGAACAAGACTGCCTTTGACCCATTTTCTGCGTTAACAACATCAAAAATCCATGGCTCCATATTTGACGTACTTTTCTAGAGAAGAAGATTAGATAAGCAAAAATGGGCAACTTTTCAAAGTGGGGGAAGAGCTCTAGACATGAAAGAGGAAATGTTGCGTTTGCTTGAAGCAGGCTTGTAGCACTCTGCCCCCAACTCCCAGAAACCGGCTCCTGCCTTGTGGGTATATGACCCTCCAAAGACACCTGCAGGCCTTGCCTTGCAGTTTTCTTAGTTAAGTGCAGACACATACACATACACACATGCACACACACAGGTGCACACACACACGTACATACACACACAGAGGGAAAATAATGTTTATAGAGCTCTGCACAGAGATATTTCTCAGCATAGAAAGGCCAATTTTTATTTTCTTTAGTTCTTACTTTTGAGAAATCCAGACTTCTATCTTCCAGTAAAAATATGTGAACTCAAGTACCTGCCTGTCTCTACTTTCTCATTTCTTAGAAAATGACCAAATTAAATGAAAAAATGTGGAAATCACTTTTGCAAATGTATTAGTCACTTTCCCTAGAGTCTGATTGTCTCCCATAACTCTCCCCACTTGTGTGAGTAATGTGACAGTGTAATCAAACATCCACTCTCTACAGTGATGGACCTCAGTTTGCGGAGGGTATTGACACTAGAAGGGACCTAGACAGTCATCTAATCCAGGAGTCAAGAGCCAAATTTGGCTTCAGAGATGTTTTGATCAGCCATTGTGATGTTAGAAGGAGGAGGAGGAAGAGGAAGATTTAAATGATTTAGGTGGGGCAAGCACTCTTCAGTTTATCACAGAAAATATCCCCAATATCTTACACCAGGCTTATGCACGGAGCACAGAGTTATGATCTTTCACGGTCCCTAAAAGTCGCTGAGGTGGTTATGCCCAAACCCTCCTTTTAGTTTGTAACTGAAGTTTTATGCTCAGAGATGTAAAGTGATTGGTAACTAACTCCTCCTGATAAGTAGGGATTGATTTCAGTGTTCCAGGGCACCAGCGCAGAACTTCTCAACTCTGATTGTACACCAGAATCACATGAAGGCCCTTTTAGAAATACCTACACCTCAGACTTAAAGTCAGCCATTCTGATTAAATTGACATGGAGTGGGGTCTTGGAATTTGTGATTCCAATGTGCAACCAGGGTGGAAATACTGCCGGACCAGCACAGAGGAGATTTCTACTCCAGAATGAAGATCAAGAGAGGGATGCTTCTCATAGGCAAATTTTAATTCCCTTGTGGAAGCGCACACACTTCGTGTGAAACTCATTAAAAGAGCCTGATTTTGCACTGTCAAAGGCATACATAAAGGAATATTCATTTTATGTGTATCATACTGAAAAACTAGAAGCAAACGAACATTGAACAACAGGGGTATGGATTTAAAAATACAATAAGGGGCCGGCCCGGTGGCGCAAGCGGTTAAGTGTGTGTGCTCCACTGCGGCGGCCTGGGGTTCACCAGTTTGGATCCCGGGCGTGCACCAATGCACCGCTTGTCAGGCCATGCTGTGGCGGTGTCCCATATAAAGTGGAGGAAGATGGGCACGGATGTTAGCCCAGGGCCAGTCTTCCTCAGCAAAAAAGAGGAGGGTTGGCAGATGTTAGCACAGGGCTGATCTCCTCACACACAAAAAAATAAATAAATAAAATAAATAAAAATAAAAATACAATAAGAAATGGATTCAGGATTTAAAAAGAAAGCCTTGTGTATATAATTTATGTATAGCAAGAAGTACAAAGTGTCGTGTTCACCAGCTAGAAACTGGAAACCATCCCAGGTTCCCTAACTAATAATACAAACTTTTGTTTATACACAAATACAAAGACCCCTTTAGAATTGCTTTATGGCCTACAGTGAAGGTAGGGGTGTATCACCTCAGAAAGGAGATGTGGTGTCTAATAAGATTCAAAAGGGGAAAGGGGATTGGACCCTGAGGTCATAAATTCACAAACTTTATAAGTTTTTGAAATAGGTCCTGATAACATAGGTTTCAAAGTGATTAGAGTATTTATGCAGGAAATAGTTCAGGGTGCATAGAGGGTCCACTCTTGTGGCAGAATGCATTTTCCAAAGATGACCACACCAATATATTTATCCCATTCCACATGCACTTCTTACAATTTAACTGATACCCTTTCTCCTGATAGGTGGGGGTCTATGCTCCCTCCCTTTAAATCTGGCCCATTGGAGAATCTAACTGATGCTACATGGCATCTGAGGCTAGGTCATAAAACATGATACAGATAGGGTTGGCTTGCCGTGGTGGAATACCGCTCCTGTGCAGAGAAGAGGCCCAGCGTTGCCCATGAGGAAAGATCATGTGGAGCAGCTGAGGGGAGAGGGAATGAAACCCCCCAGGCAACAGTCAGAATCAACCCCCAGACATGGGAGTGAAGTTGACTTCACATGACTCCAGCCCACAGTTTTTGAGTATTCCTGCCAAGACCCAGACATCACAGAGGAGAAGCAAGCCATACCCTCTGTACCCTGTCCACAGTCTCGACCCACAGAATCTGCAAACATAATAAATGTCGTAGTTCTGAGCCCCTAAATTTTAGGGTGGTTGTTACGCAGCCCTAGATAATTAGTACAACCGTGTTTACCCAGGGGAGTCAAATATTAAGGAGACCTTTGACAGCTTTGGTAGATATGGACACTGTGTAATGACAGATGGGATAATTTCTTCATCAACAGTCACACATTTGAAATGCACTGCTGTTATAGTGTAGTATTTATTGACACAGTTACACACACACACAAACACAAGACAGTGCTCACTTTGCAGGGTAATGCAGGACCATAAAATGACCATGAAGGCATTTAAAAATCAATGGGAAAAATACAACTGCTTTACAATATCCAAAATTTTTGGTCAAAACATTAGAAACTCTCTTACAATTAAAAGCGTATAGGGAAATTTAAAAATAGCAGAGCTAGTACTTATTTAGTATACTGTAAGCAAAACATTGAAAATTAAAGTGTCTAATTTCTTTTGAAAAAATCTTATTAAAAGTAGTCTGAATAGTGCTTCCTTCTTTGCCTCATATCTTTTCTCTGTCTTGCTAGATTGTCATATTTTTTCTAAGTTTAGATCGGCTTCTGACATTTTACCCTTTGCACTTTCAATGTTGTGAAATGTCTCTCAGAATTCCATTAATGTAAAAACTTTCACCGTATCCCTTCCCCAGGATGTCCTCAGCCTGTCCTCCTTCATGTTGATAAGCCCCTGCACTCGGTTCCTCTGGTCACACATCTACAGTCTCTCACATGGTGACGGTGTCATCATATCCACGCTCATCTGTCTCCTAGTCACATCCAAGGTCACTTCCAGTACCATCACTTTTTCTTTGCTGCACTTTTATCCTTCTTGGGCGATTCCCTCTTTTGATCATCCATTTTTTTAGAGGAGATGGGGAGGCAACACAACTAAACACTTTGCTGTGTGTGTGTGACCTGGATAACAGCTACACACCAAGCAATCACTGACGGGCTCTGAGAGAAGATCGGTCGCTGATCATGGTGCATGTCTGCTGTTGATGCAGTGACTGCAGACTGAACAGGCTGCAGTGAACTTGGTCCTTCTTGCAATCACAGCTAACAAAACTGTGGTAACTGAAATTAGAATCACGTTGTTGGGGTACTGCTGTTATTTAACAAAACCATAGTAATTGAAATTTGTGCCTACTGGAATCATGCAAACTGAGAGTTCTCTCTGTCTCTCTTTTTATATAATAACATCTCCTGGAGGGTGTTTTTGACCTAACATTGTAATGAAGAATTGCTAGGCCAAGATCTCAGATAAAATAGAAATCCAGAGAGTTGCACGTGACATTTTCCAACTGCTTTTGCCTTATGGCCATTTGCAAATCTAGAGGAGGCCAAAGAGAGGCCAACCTCCACTTCTGGCAGAAGGACAAGGCTGGGGGACAAGTGTTTGAGTCCAGAGCCCACTGAGGCTGGCATTTCGGTAATCCCCTTCCTAGGAACTTGGACTGGGACCCTGAACAGCCACACTTTAGGAATAAAGGTGAACCAGAAATAATTAAGCTCTCGTAAGGACTGCAACCCACCTTTGAGCTCTCTTGTTGTCCCACAAAAATCTCAGTCCCTAACCTTGGATTAAGGAGATTCCAGATTGATGGTCCTCTCTCAAGCCCTGGAAGAAGATATTTTAGGCCTTAAATTATTTCCACAAATAACTTTGTAAATGAAATATGTAGCTTAAAATCAAAGATAACTAGGCTAATGTGGAGATGTGACAACATAAAGGAGAGCATAAGGAGCACCAACAATAGAAGCAGATGAGCAATGGCTCCAGACATGGGAATCACTAGGCATAAGCTGAGGAGTCCAGCTCCTGGTTACAAACCTGTGTGCTGTGCACTGAATGCTTGTGTCCCCCCAAATCCATATGTTGAAGACCTAATCCCCAATGTTATGGTGTTGGTGGGCCTCGGAGAGACAATTAGGTTTAGATGATATCATGGGGTGGAGCCCCATGATGGAATTCGTGCCCTTATTAAAAGAGGAAGATACCAGACCCCACTCTGTCTCTGCCCTGTGAGGACACAGTGAGAAGAAGGCCATCCATGAACCAGGAAGCAGGCCCTCCTGAGTCACCAAATCTGCCATCAACTTAATCTCGAACTCCCAGCCTCCATAAATGTGAGAAATAAATGTGCATTGTTAAACCAACCAGTCTATGGTATTTGGTTATAGCAGCCCAAATGGACTAAGACACTCTGTGCAAGTTTTTAGGCCTGACCATAGGTAACTACAAAGGCTTTACTTAACTGGCCTCACGGGGGAAGCGGCTCTCCCTGCTCCAGACTTGGGGCATGGCCAGTGCACTGTGGTCTTTGAGGGGAACTGCAGTCAAGGACTCAGGCCCCTCTAGCCAGGCATGCTCTTCCCATATTTGCATTCCTAGCCATGTAGCCTCCATTCCTAGGTCTCTTTCTCTGAGGCCTCCAACAGAAGTCTTTCTCAGGCACCTCTGCTGAAGATTCCTTATGGGGACAGGAAGAGAAAAACTTGAAGACACTTTTCACCTCTTGACTCAGTAGCCCATACTTTCCCACTCCTCGCCCACTCCCCTAAGCCTCTGCCAGACCCCAGGCTCCATAGAGAAACCACGGCCTTTGTTTGGGGTCTCTGAACACTGAGATGACCCTCACATCTGTGCTGATCCACAAGACCCTCAACCAGTGAGCCATTCCATGGGGAAAATGAAGTAGGAGGAGTTGATATTTTCTCCAGTTTTAATCTCTTGCTTACACTATCACAGTAAGTGATTACAGGCTTAACTCTTTCATTTTGGATTTGTTGATTTAATTGGCTACTCCGACACCTAGCAGTTCATCTCTCTCTCTCTATCTCTGAGCACAGTTTATCTCCTGACACCAGCTATTTAAGGTGGTGGCTTCAGATATTATGGCAAGTTACTCAGTTTTCCTGGCTTTCTCCCTTGCATACATGTTACTAAACTTTATTTGATTTTCTCCTGTTTTTCTGTCTCATGTCAATTTAATTCTTAGACCAGCCAGAAGAACCTAGAGGTCAGAGGAAAGTTTCCTGCTCCCCTACAATATAAAACTAAAGGATAATAATGAAGGATATTTTTTAAGAGGAAGGCAGAAAATCCCAGATAACAGGATAGAGAAGTAGGAACAAATTAAGAACAACAAAATTAATAAATATGTGCATAGCTCCAAATAATTAATGTATAAAACAAAGATAAAATTTGATACACTCTAAATATATATTATATTAAAGTTATAGTTTTATAGTTATAATTTAAGTATGCATCAATAATAATGTAGAAGTCAGGAAGGGGCAAATGGGGTCCTTGCACTCTCTGGAAAGAACGTATAAGTACCAATTAATGTTAGACTTTGATAAAGTAGCGTAGTCACTAAGATAATAGGAAAAATATTTATTTCTCTGAGAAGAGAGAGCATACAGGAAAGAGAAGGGGGTGAGGATTACTAGAGGTGTGGTAGAGGAGGAGGAGCAGGAGGAAGATAGAGTGAGGGGGGAGGGAACCCAGGAGAGAAGGGGCATCTGGAAATCCAGAGGAATGTGTTTCAAGGAGGAGGAAGTGCTACATTATATCATCTGCGTCAAATGCAGCTGAAAGATTGAGGGAGACAAGAACAAAAACTTAACCTTGAATTTAGCAAAATGAAAATGATTAGTGACCTGGATAAAAGCCATTTCAGTGGAGTGGTGTGGAGAAAGCTGGAATGGAGTGGGTTCAGGAGAGAATGTGAGGAGAGGCCACTTGAATGGAGCAGAGAAGCAGAATGGTAAATAGAGAGGACTCTGGGGTCAAAGGAGGTCTGTTTGTTTAATGCACAACATTAGGGCATGTTAGTACTCAGATGTTGGCAAGGGATCATCACAGACACAGAACTCTGGGCTGTAGCCTGAAAGAACTTCCCAGCCCAAGTTTACTCAAAGTTACAAGTTTAAAATAAATGGGACTTTTGCCATCTATGTCATAATACAGGTATACCTCACAGAACATATCCCCAATTAATGTTTTCCTGGAAGTACACATTAGTTTCTAACACCCAAACTACATAGCAGCTACTTAGTGCTCAATATATTTTTCAGCTGATACTGACTTAAACTTTACATTGAGTCTTCAAAAAACATATTTTAAATTAAATGGTTTGCTAGAAAAGCTTCATGTTGCTTCCAAATACAACTAGTAGACCACCAATCATGCTAGTCACTTTGCAAATCTTTGCAGTGTGGACAAGATGGACAATAGCTGACATTGCTGGTCTAAGAGAGGCCACTGCTACTGCACAAAGCAGTGGTGTGTTAACAACCATATTGACTGGGAGGAGACCAAGAAGCCATGTTTTAAGCATTTTACATCCTACATGATATTTGTAACTTATATCTAGGTGCCATATTGTGACTTAGGAAATTTGTGTGTTTTTCCGGGACTTGCTATGTCTTACAATTTTTGCTATTTAAAATAATGGGAAATAAGTTTTCTTCTCAGAGAAAATCTGACATTTCAAGTACAAATTACTGGCATTTATTCACGGCAGATGACTTCCCAGTCTTGTTTAGGTTTTAAATTTTTACTTACCTCCAAAATAACTTTGTTTCTTCCAAATCCTATAGTAAAATTGATGCTCCAGAAAGTTGTACCACAGATACTCTGCTGTTTTGCACCCTCCCTGCACAGAATTGGGGCTGTCAATACTCATTTGAGAAGCAGGTAGTAACGTAGAACTTGGAGTCATCAGAGAAACTAAATAGGAAGATGACTTAAGAGAATTATCAGTGTAACCCCCACAGCAACAAATTAGTAAAAGTGGTTCCAAAGGGATAGTTAAGAAGGGATATTGAAAGGGTTCCAAAGCAGCAGTATTGCAGGGCAGAAATAGTGAAATTGGGTATTACCTTCCCACACAAACTTCCCTAACATTTGGGAAGGACCAACGGGAACTTCTGGTCCTGTTGCCTGTGATAATGAGGCCAAGAGGCCCACACTGGGATAAGGAAGCCCAGTGAACCATGTGGGGCATCAGAAAGGGGCTCAGGGGATCACTTACTGGACGCCTGAGTTTCCTTGCTGTGTAATGCAGGAATTAGGGCTGTCCACTCTGATGTTTTCTCCTTTTATAACATGTCCAGGGCAGTCCTTATAAGAGGCCTGACCAAGGTATGGACCGTTCAACCAGGCGAGGTCCCAGGGGCGCTCTGCAGTGAGCCTGACCACAGGGTCCAGAGTGAGGATCCTGGCAGCCCGCACAGATGGCGGGAAAGGTGGTTTTGAAAAGGCAAGTTCCAGGTTCCAAGGTACCCTGTATTTTCATCTTAGCCAGTGAATTTAAGGGGCCAAACATGGCCAGGGAGCTTTCGCTTGGGTTCCAAGGACCCTCAGCAACTGCCGGGGCCGTGGACGCTGTTAGCTCCACCCCAACCTGGGTGGCGGCCTCAACGTGCGGATCCAGGCAGCACTGCGCATGCCTCCATGGGCAGGGCGTGGAGAGTGGGCGGGGCGAAGAGAGGACGCAGGGCGGGGCTGGAGGGAGGGCTTGCAGTCGGTAGGGCTGGTGCGCTGAGCTCGTGGAGCGCCGGTTACACCGGTGACTACTATGGCAAGGTGCCAGAGGCGTTAGGGCACTCTCTGGTCTGCAGGATGTCCAACTTCTCAGAGGTGGGAGGCTTGGGGAGATTCGTACTCAGCTGAGCTTGCTGGGACCACCCTCGGCGGGCCGAGGGGCACGACGGGAGGCGGGGGGACCCTCGCTGCACATGCTGGGAGCTGTATTCTCTTAACCGCTGACAGAGGCAGCTTCCGGGGCTGCAGGACTACAACTCCCAGGATGCGCTGTGCTCGGGGGTCACCGCTCAGCGCTCGAGCGGAGGGCAAGGCGGTGTGGGCCTGGCTGTGGTCCAAAGCCCGTTGGCCGCTGGCCTTGGTGCTGCACCGAACCCCTCGTGGACTCAGTCTCAGGGAGGGGTGTTAGGGGCAGGACGGGGACCAAGGGATTAGGAGAATCTGAGGGCTGTGACGTGCAGTTGCGGGCTTGCACCGTACAACTCGCTTTTGCCCGTAACTGACCCTGAACTTGGGCATCTTCCCGCCATCTCTCCACAGCCTCCTTCCTCAGTTGACTCCTCCTGCCACCTGCGTGCCTATGCATCTGTCCAGAGCATCACTCTAGCCCAGGCCCAGGAAGCTACTTGCTTATGGGAACAGGTTTGACATACCAGGAACTTTCCACTTTGCCTGCTGTCCTCTGCTTTCTCCAGCCAGAGTGCACCATTTTGGCAACTTTGGGGAGAAATTCACCATTGTGGCCTCCATCAAAAGCACAACTTAAGAGTTTATAGGGGTGGTAACATTGGCCATTGCTTCCTGAAAATGTCACCATTCTGGGCCGCATTTTTCGCAAATGTGGAGGTTCAGGCATTTGTGAAGCTAATTATTGGTTTACCCACGATCTGCTGAGAGGAGAACAACCCCAATTCCCAGGCACGTATCCGGTGGGCCATTTTTACCAACCTTTTCAAGTGCAGAGGCCTCCAAGAAAAACTCAACCTTAATATAATTTACGCTTTAAATTGATGAGCTTAATCTGAACTCAGGCCTGACTGGCCAATTTCTTAGAGACACAAGTGGTGACCCTGATCCCTCAGGAACAGACAGACTGTGTTAGAACTTTGGGAGAGCCATGTTCAAGGTGTGGAGCATCTGGGCAGCATCTGAAACCTGTCAGGTTGAACATCTCTGCTTTGGAGGAAAGCTCATCACAGACAGCAGTCAGTGGTGTAGACCTTAACTTGCCTGGTCTGATCTGTTGAAGTCTTCTGTCTGGAAATGGAAATATCCAGGAGCACGTCTGCCTCCACTTATCCTCTTAATAATTGGTGTTCCTAAATTCCTTATGACCTAAGAGACAGTTCCTTTGGTTGCAGGGTGGTACCAAGATACACACATCTAGGGATATTCAGTATGCTATATTGCCTTAAAAATTAATTAGAATAGTGAAAGGAACAGGAAATAAAATATACTTCTCTTTTGCAGAAGATAAAAGGCAATCAAGACCTTCCCATTGAAACTTTTCTGCTCATTCTATTCCCTGTACTGTGCGTTTGAATGCAAAAACAAAAAAAACCCTTGAATTGTCAAATTTCTTTTTTCCTGAGATTGGTAAGTTAACTTAGGAGTTCTAAGTGTTTTGTTGAAACCTGTGGAGGAATAGTTAGCAGCTGTTATGATTTATCTCATCCCTAAAAACCTAAGTGTTGATCTACATGATAATAAGACCTTTGTATTACACATTCTAAGAGGTTGCATTTCTGATTCCCGAGTGTGGTATATTATCAAAGGGACTGAAAAACCTCGTCATGGAAACTGGACCCTCTTACTTTGTGAAGAATTTACTTCTCCAAGAATTAAGTACACATGAATTTATCAACATCTTTGTAAAGAAAGAAAGTGAAACCGTGTGGTGTCTATGAATGTGGCAAGATGAGGAAATCTAGTTAGACCACATCACAGTCCTCGGGTTCTTTGCTTGTGTTAAATAGGGCCCGGGTGATAGTCCATGAGGTCAAGTGCAGCTCCGCTCCCCCATCCTTCAGTGTTCTCATCCTACTCTGTCCTGTGCCCTCTGTAGGGGTTTTCTGATTACACTTGTCCACAAGTGTTGGATGGGGCTGTTGTAACATGAGGCTGTCATCCTAAAACAAGGATTAACGGAGAGCGAAGTCTTGGGATCTGTATGTTCACATACACTGCTCTTCAGTGTGTGGCTGCAATGACCACTGTGCTCCCAGCAATCCCACTCTGGCTGTCACAAAAGGTTGGTCTCCTGATGCAACCACAGCAGCTGTTCACAGAGCCAAGTGCTCATGGTTCTGTGTCTTTTGTTAGATTTTACGGTACCTGTTTACCACATTCCCATTCCTATCTGCTGGGTTGATTGCTTTATTCCAATCACCATGGTTTCATAGACACTGTGTGTAACTGTGTTTTGCTGTGTCATTAGGGATTCCGCCCTCACTACACAAGTTACTGTACAACAGGCTCTTCATGATCTTGTTGTAGCCCCAGGTTCATCCTCTCCAGTGGAACTGTGAAGAACCCTAGGTACTTCTAGCTCCTCTCATTCTCATGCTGCTGGGGCTGCTTACAAAGCTGGGCATCTCATCTTTCATCTCTTTGATGTTATTGTTTTTATTGATTTGGAAGTCTGATACTACTTTGTTACTAACATGGACACTGGCTGTCTCGGGCACTTTTACATATCTTCCCCAACAGCTCCTTGATGTAGGCCTGTGATCCCCATTTTACAGGGGAGGAAACTGAGGCTCAGAGAGGTCGAGTAGCTTCTTTCGCTTCACACAATTTCTTGGTACATTTTGAATCTCCACCTGGAACTTTGCCTCTCAGGTGTGTACACTTACCTGATGTTCCACGTTGTGCCCCTCTGCCAGCATCCCCAAAAGCACATGCCCTGTCCTGAGTCTATTGTCTGCTTGATGGTAATCACCCTGCACAAACAGGCCTTGGGCAGGGAGGACTAGCGGGTCGTGGCCTTCTGTGTCTTCTGGCTTACCCTCGGCGGGTTTCAGGTTTATTGCGTGAGCTGGAGCAGTGGTGGATACTGACATTACTCTCCTGGAAAGTTTGTTATGTCAAAACACTCCACTAACATTTAGCAGGTGTCATGTCTTCTTTGTCTTCATTTCTCCTCTGGGCTTTCTCTTACAGATCTGTGCTGTGCATTAACTTACAGTACAGATATTGATGAAGATAATACTGTTGGCCTGCTGCCAAATGGCAACAGCACTCATTATTTCTTCTTCACCTAAATATAAAAGAAATATTGTAAAAAAAAGTTGAATTAGATTTATATAGAGTAAAGTGAAAGTCTCCCCTTTCATCATCTTCCCTTCAGACTCACTCACCTTCTTAGAAGGAACTGTTAACTATTTTATGGGATTTATTTTTTGGGACATTTTGTATGAATTAATAAATATACATAAAGTGTTTTTTTAACATAAATTTCATCATACAATTGTTTTGCAATTTGCTATTTCCCATACTATAGACCATGGGCATCTTGTTATATTGGGACACATAATTCTAACTTGATACTTTTAATATCTTAAAGGTATGGGCATACCGTACTTTGTTTAAAGTCCATCCTTCTTGGATGGACTTTGAGAGTACTTCTAGTTTCACTATTATAAACAATGCTGCTGTAAGATCCGTGTACAGAATTTATTCCAATGATATCTGCCCAGTTTGCCTTTCTTTCTTTCTGTTTTTTTGTGAGGAAGATTAACCCTGAGCTAACATCCATGCCAATCATCCTCTTTTTGCTAGGAAGACTGGCCCTGGGCTAACATCTATTGCCAATCCTCCTCCTTTTTTTCCCCCCTTTTCTCCCCAAAGCCCCAGTAGATAGTTGTATGTCATAGTTGCACATCCCTCTAGTTGCTGTATGTGGAATGCTGCCTCAGCATGGCTGGACAAGCGGTGCATCGGTGCATGCTCCAGATCTGAACCTGGGCCACCAGTAGCGGAGCATATGCACTTAACTACTAAGCCATGGGGCCAGCCCCTGCCTTCCTTTCTTTTAGCCAGAGCATATGTAATATTTTTAACATTTATTTTATGAGATTTATTGTTTTATAGGGAAATTAATTTTATCACTGGATAGACATTTATGAAGAAACTGGAATTCACAGTCATCCATTGTGGCATTATGGCAGAAAAATCATGAAACGTAGTAGGTATTATGCTCTCTCCATCACTTTCTAACAAGTCACCAATCTTCCTGCAGTAATTTAAATTTAAATCTCTGAATTTCCTCTACTTTCCTTGTTCATTTTATATATGATATACCCAGAAGGACAAGCTCTTCTAATAGTATAATTAGGGATAAATGAGATTTTTGTCATATGATATGGCATGCAAATGTAATCTCTCAATTTCTGTGGGTTAGGAAACTCAGAGCTTAGTAGCATCTGGTGGCTCTGGCTCAAGGTCTCTCCTGAGGTTAGAGTTTAGATGTCAGCTGGGCCTGCAGGCATCTGAAGGCATAACTGGGACTGGAGAAATTGCTTCCAAGAAGGCTCCCTCACATGGCTATTAGCTAGAGGCCTCAGTTAGTTGCCATGTGAACCTCTCCTTAGAATGTGACAGCTGGCTTCTCCCAGAACAAGTGATCCAACAAAGAAGCAACCAACACAGAAATCACAGAGCCTATGACTTAGGCTCCAAAACCACATCCCATCACTGAAACTTTATTCCCTTGAACGAGCCCCAAAGTCCAGCCCAAATCCAAGGGAAAGGGAACAGGTTACATTGCTTAAAGAAAGAAGTTCTGAGTGTTTGTGGACATATTTAAAAACCACCAGATAATCTAATGTAAGAAAAGTACATTAGACATCAATAAATTATCATGTTAACATATTTAGGGCCGAGGAGTATTTTATCTGTGTGCTTATAGCTTTTTACTCCCTTCAGAGCAATGAGGGGTGGCTACACTCCTTTGGCAAGCCTTTCCCTGCCTTCTGACTTAACAGCATCTTTCCTCCCCCTAGAGTCAACAGGTTCATTTGTGATGTAGGCCATGTTTTTTCAAGCAATAAATGAGGCCCAGAATGAGCCAGCTGGCAGAGGGATAGCATTGGTTTCCTCCCCAGTCCGTTGCTGGCAAACAGGGCCTGAAAACCAGTTCCAAGGACGCAAGCAGTGATCTGAGAAGAAGGGTAGAAGGGGATGTGAGACACAGCTGAAGGAAATGTGAACCCAAGTGCACCTGCAGCTGCACCCAGCCACTGTCAGAGGATGTCTCCCTCACCCTCAGAGCCCTGGGGTTCCATCATGTAGCAACTGCCAGGGTCATTGTGAGGCCAGAGGCGCCTGGCAGTGGGCATGCGCTGTTGGAGTGATAAGGTTAACTGAAGGGAGTTGGTCTCCCAGAGGGGTGAGGGTCAGTAGGACTGATGGGGAGGTGGGGAGGGTTCAGGTGCACCCACTATTCTCTCCTCAGGTCCAAGAGATTGCAGATCTCTGAGTCTCAGCTGCCTCCGCCCCAACCGCTGCTTCTCCAGCCACCACCACCCAAATTGCAGTGTTGGCCGGACATGGCGGTGAAAGGCAGGTTCCCTGCTCACATCCATGGCCTCAAATCTGGACCTGGGTGCATGGGGAATGGATCAGATTGCAGTGTGATGGCAGGATGAAATCCGCTGAGGCAGGGGCAATGAAGATCCCGCCTCCCACCCCAAGTGACAGTGTTGGCAACTGTCACACTCTTGATCTGAGATGGGTCCCTCCTCCAGATGTTTCCAGAGGCAGCCCATTCCCTGGCGCCACACCACAGGGGTCCCTGCCTCTCCCAGTGCAACCCAGGGAACTATGGAATGCCTCCCTCACTGCTGGCGTCCCTCCCCCACTGCCATTGCCAAGACCATCATACTCCCTTGGAAGGTTGGGCATGGCTTCAAGGACCTGATGTGGAGGTGGCTACCTCCCATGTTGAACACACCAGAAGACTGGTGGCTTTTACTCCCGACAGAGCCGATAATGTTACCACCCAATGTGGGGCCTTCTGCTGGCTGCAAGCCATGCCAATTGTCAAGAGGCAAGGTGGTAGGAGAAAAAGGACTTTTTTATTACAGCTTGCTAGCAAGACAGAAGATGGATGACTCATGTCCAAAAGAACCATCTTAAGGGGGCGTGAAATCTTACAGCAGTTATATAGGCCATTGGGTTATTGTGGAGGGGGTTAGGAATGTTGACCTTCTGATGTTACAGACTGGGAGTGCCACACCAGATCTTTCAGTTTTCAGTGATGATGGCTATCAGCATAGATTCTCTGTTCAGGGGTCATCACATTCCTAAGGAACTCAAAAAAGCAAAGTTATCATCTTATCGCAGCTGGGAGGTGCATGCATAAGCAGGGGTCATAAAATCTGCAGAGCCATTAGATCTCCTGGAGGGTGCATATCCAGCTGGGTTAGTTTGTCAGAGGTCATTCAAAGTTACAATAGAGTTTTTCTTTTCTACAATTTGCCTTCCCTTATGTCAACCTTGTCTTGAGCTGGTATTAATAACACCTCCCAGGAATATTTCAGGACCCAGGGCTCTTTCCTCCATTGTTGTCCCACTGACAGAGTCTTGGCACAGGTGGCAGGGACAGCCAGCCTCCTTTGGACAATGCAGGCAAGCCATATATTTCTCCTCTCCCTCTGCCCTGCACCTGTGCACTGAGGGAGAAGGCCAGGGGAGGGCCTTTCTCGACATTTAGTCTTGGATTTCTCCCAAGACATGTGCCCCAGGCAGCAGGAAAATGTGGCTTTCCCGACTCCAGTGTGGGAGATCAAGATTTGGCCACCCTGAAATATATCTCTTTACCTTGATTATTTTCTCTAAGGGACATTTGACCTCCCCCACTAACTGCCTAAAGAATTTGACATGGTGGCTCTTTCCTGGAACAGATCTTCTATCATGATGGCTGTAATGATAATGTAAAATAGATGTTACAATGGGGGGGCACCAAGCCCCTTTTATCAAAAAACTCTATCTCTCCCTGACCACATTATCTATAGATGACCCTGAAAAGAATTGTCTTCTTGCCTTCTGAAGTCCCAGACCACTACCCACCCCCAACACCTTCCTCGCCTTTAGCTACAATACTTAAGCAAGCAGCTTAGACAGAGGGACGAGTTGCTCATTTCTGAGTTTCTCCCATGTATACATGTTATTAAACTTGGTATTATTTTCTCCTGCTAACCTGTCTTGTTGATTATTTGGCCAGCCATAAGAACCTTAAGGGAAAGGGCAGAGGGGGATTCTCCCTCTCTCTCCACAGTTTTGGCGTCATGAACAGGATCCACACTGGCTGGCAAGTTGCCTTCTCTGGCTAGAAGAACTGCCTTCTCCCTGGACTACTGCAGATGATGAGATACGGGAACGCCTGACGAAAGCCAGCAAAAGGTAAGACTTCTTACCATGTCAGCCTCCCGGAATCCCTATCTGCGGGGTCCAGTGGAAGGAAGTGGTGAGAATTTTTTTCTCTTTCTAAATTTAGATTGGCAAGAGAAAATATTTGGGAAACTAGTTTCTTGTGCTTTTAGTGACTCTGGTAAATTTGGTAGAGTACTCTTGGTTTTGATCTTGATCCCTTTTCCTCCCAGAGATAGTCTCTGTTTTTCTCTTTTGTCTGTGTCTTTTGTGTCGTGTGTCATAAGAAAGAAATACCATAGGGTAGGACACAGGCATAGGCCCTATAAGCCTGCTGTCTGGGCCAGCCCCACAGACTGGTGAGTTTGCGGGTCTCACCAGACTGACGTCTATTTAGACAAACTTTGCTGTGGGGTAATATGCACATGAAGTGAAGGCCATTGCCAAGGGCATGGTGGAAGCCAAAAAGGCTGCAAATTTGGTGGGCACGGGTTGAGCTGTTAAGAGCCATTAGGGCGCTCGCCACTTTCAGAAGACTCCCATGAAAGGATAAGTTGGGTCACGGAACGGGGTAGATGACACAGGTCCCCCGCCAACTGCAAGAAAATGTCCGTGCAATGACAATGAGGTACTCTGTAAAGCACAAAGTCCCCAACCCCATGGCACCTCCCCACTAAGTATTATTCTGGCTCCAAGAGACCTAAGGCGTGGCTAAAGCTGTCATGGTGCACATAAGAAAAAACAAGGATGAGGTTTTTCCTTCTGTCTTGTTCTGTGTCCTGAGAACTTGGCTTTGTGACCAGTGAGAATATTCTCCTTGGTCTCCACCATACGGAAGGTGCATTTACCGGGGTGTCGCTTGGTGACCAGTTGAGTAGACTGGGGTTCCGAACTGTCTCTTTGTCCGGCTGTGCCAAGCTCAGTCCATAAGGGCTTTTGTCATCTTAACCTTCGTTGCTTGTGAGAGCTGGAAAAACCCCATTCCAGTAGCACCTGCCTGGTGTCACCGATTAGCGGGTCTGTGATGGCGACGTCCCACACTATTGTGGGAGAGCAGAGACCATGTTTTCTTTCTTTTTTTTTTTTTTTAATTTTTTCTTTATTGCAGTAACATTGGTTTATAACATTGTAAAAATTTCAGGTGTACATCATTATACTTCTATTTCTCCATAGATTACATCATGTTCACCACCAGAATACTAATTACAACCCATCACCACACACATGTACCGAATTATCCCTTTCACCCTCCTCCCTCCCCCCTTCCCCTCTGGTAACCACCAATACAATCTCTGTCCCTATGTGTTTGTTTATTGTTGTTATTACCTACTACTTAATGAAGGAAATCATACGGTATTTGACCTTCTCTCTCTGACTTATTTCACTTTGCATTATACCCTCAATGTCCATCCATGTTGTCACAAATGGCTGGATTTCATCATTTCTTATGGCTGAGTAGTATTCCATTGTGTATATATACCACATCTTTTTTATCCATTCGTCCCTCAATGGGCACTTAGGTTGCTTCCAAGTCTTGGCTATTGTGAATAACGCTGCAGTGAACACAGGGGTGCGTGTACCTTTACAAATTGGTGTTTTCAAGTTCTTTGGATAAATACCCAACAGTGGAATAGCTGGATCATATGGTAGTTCTATCCTTGATTTTTTGAGGAGTCTCCACACTGTTTTCCATAGTGGCTGCACCAGTTTGCACTCCCACCAGCAGTGTATGAGAGTTCCCTTCTCTCCACATCCTCTCCAACACATGTTGTTTCCTGTCTTGTTAATTATAGCCATTCTGACGGGCGTGAGGTGATATCGCATTGTAGTTTTGATTTGCATTTCCCTGATAGTGATTTTGAACATCTTTTCAAATGTCTGTTGGCCATCTGAATATCTTCTTTGGAGAAATGTCTGTTCAGGTCTTTTGCCCATTTTTTAATTGGGTTGTTAGTTTTTTTGTTGTTGAGATGCATGAGTTCTTTATATATTTTGGAGATTAAGCCCTTATCAGATGTATGGTTTGCAAATATCTTCGCGGAGACACTGTTTTCACTACACCATCCTTACCGCCTATGCAACGAAGGTCTTGACTTTCTCTGAATATCTTTGGGAGTGAATTCTGTGGATCATGGGGGCTACATCATCTGTGCCCTCACCAGGGATGCCTCTTGCATCCATGGTAAAGATTTATTCTAAGCGTGGAAAGTTACCTCCGGGTCCTTCTTTAAAAAGGCTTATTGGGTTGAGTCACTATTGGAATAAATATACAAATGAAGATCCTACTCGTCAATGGCCAGACGACGGATCCTTTGAATTGGGAAAACTTCTAAATTGGGGGGAAAAATGTTTTGAGAGCTCTCACACAATTGTTTAATTGGTACCTAAAAAAGGGCCAGCAAAAGGAAGGGAAAAATTTGAATAGCCTTAAGACCTTGACTCAGGTTACAATTGAATTAAGAACATGTAAAAGTGTAAGTGTTGATAAGATTATAAAGGTTGGAATGTTTGAGCTAATTTTATATAAAGAGGTTACATCAACTTTGCCTGAATATGTTTTAAAATGTCTGACTGGGAATGCTTCCCTTGTCCAAAATTATAAGACCAAGACCTATTGATAAAAGACTTAATGAAAACTATGTTTGGAGGTATAAGAGGTGATGAAATTTTGTTTAAAAACTGATGTTATTTCTATTACAGAGCTGGTTAACAAAAATAGTAATTTAAATGATGGCTAATTGTATCTAATGTCTTATGAAGTCTGATAGGCAATCTAAATAATTATTGGGAACAAGTAACTAAATAGTTGTGAAAAAGATGAATGTTGGGTGAACTTTAAACAATAATTACGTGTTATGGTGGTTACAGCTTCCAAACTCTTTTTGGTGACTTAAAACTTTAGAGTTTTGCTAAATTTTATGATAAAAATTCACTGAGTATCATCATTTCCAAATAAGATAAGATATTAGACATTGATTGCTAAATGTACGTTTGTCTACATTTGGCTTTTCATTACAGGAAAACTAAAAGATGTTTTGGGTCTATTGGTAAACATATGTTTTATTAAAAGATTGTACTATAAAGTAACATATTTCTAGAAGTTATGAAGTGTTTATAAATTTTCCAAGCCACAAGATACTAATGTAAAAGAGAGTTTATATTTGTTTACTTAGTTTTTACTTACAAATTAAGGTTTCTAAGGGTTAAAATTTCTAATTAGTATATGTGATTGAAGCTACTAAATATTAAGAAAAATATGTCTGTGTACAAGGAAAGTAAGATGTATAAAGAAGGAACAAAGAATGGAAATATTTTGTTCGGTTGATTAAGAAAGATAAATTTGTCCTCAAGTACAAGGAGGGAAAAGAAAGACATGGGACAAATTCTTTAATCTGATAAAGTCCCACTTGTTTATTTTTTCTTTAGTTTCCCTCATCTGGGTAGGCATGTCATCCAAAAAGATTCCTTTAAAACCAATGTCAAATAGTGTGTTGCCTATATTTTCTTCTATGAGTTTTATAGTTTCAGGTCTCACCTTCAGGTCTTTGATCCATTTTGAGTTAATTTTTGTGAATGGCGATAGCACATGGTCCACTTTCATTCTTTTGCATGTGGCTGTCCAGTTTTCCCAACACCATTTATTGAAGAGACTTTCCTTTCTCCATTGCATGTTCTTAGCACCTTTGTCGAAAATTAGCTGTCCGTATATGTGTGGTTTTATTTCTGGGCTTTTAATTCTGTTCCATTGGTCTGTGTGTCTGTTTTTGTACCAGTACCATGCTATTTTGATTACTATTGCTTTGTAGTATGTTTTGAAGTCAGGGATTGTGATGCCTCATGCTTTGTTCTTTTTTCTTAGGATTTCTTTAGCTATTCGGGGTCTTTTGTTGCCCGATATAAATTTTAGTATTCTTTTTTCTATTTCTGTGAAGAATGTCATTGGGACTCTGATTGGGATTGCATTGAATCTGTAGATTGCTTTAGGTAATATAGACATTTTAACTATGTTTATTCTTCCAATCCACGTGCATGGGATATCTTTCCATTTCTTTATGTCATCATGGATTTCTTTCAATAATGTCTTGTAGTTCTCATTGTATAGGTCCTTCACCTCCTTGGTAAGATTTATTCCTAGGTATTTTATTCTTTTTATGCAATTGTATATGGTATTATCTTTTTGAGCTCTCTTTCTGTTAGTTCATTATTAGCATACAGAAATGCAACTGATTTTTGTAGATTGATTTTGTACCCTGCAACTTTGCTGTAGTTGTTGATTGTTTCTAATAGTTTTCCAACAGATTCTTTAGGGTTTTCTATATATACAATCATGTCATCTGCAAATAGTGAGAGTTTCACCTCTTCATTACCTATTTGGATTCCTTTTATTCCTTTTTCTTGCCTAATTGCTCTGGCCAAAACCTCCCGTACTATGTTGAACAGGAATGGTGAGAGTGGGCAGCCCTGCCTCGTTCCTGTTCTCAGAGGAATGGCTTTCAGTCTTTCCCCGTTGAGTATGATGTTGGCTGTGGGTTTGTCATATATGGCCTTTATTATGTTGAGGTACTTTCCTTCTATTCCCATTTTATTGAGAGTTTTTATCATAAATGGATGTTGTATCTTGTCAAATGCCTTCTCTGCGTCTATTGAGATGATCATGTGGTTTTTATTCTTTGTTTTGTTGATGTGATGTATCACGTTGATTGATTTGCGGATGTTGAACCATCCCTGCGTCCCTGGTATAAATCCCACTTCATCATGGTGTATGATCTTTTTAATGTATTGTTGTATTCGGTTTGCCAATATGTTGTTGAGGATTTTTGCATCAATGTTCATCAGCGATATTGGCCTGTAATTTTCTTTCTTTGTATTGGTTTTGTCTGGTTTTGGTATCAGGGTGATGTTGGCCTTGTAGAATGATTTAGGGAGAGTTCCATCTTCCTCTATTTTTTGGAATAGTTTGAGAAGGATGGGTATTAAATCTTCTTTTAATGTTTGGTAAAATTCACTGGAGAAGCCATCTCGTCCTGGACTTTTATTTTTTGGGAGGTTTTTGATTACTATTTCAATCTCTTTACTTGTGATTGGTCTATTCAGATTCTCCATTTCTTCTTGGTTCAATTTTGGGAGGTTGTATAAGTCTAAGAATTTCTCCATTTCTTCTAGATTGTCCAATTTGTTGGCATATAATTTCTCATAGTATTCTCTTATAATCCTCTGTATTTCCGTGGTATCCATTGTAATTTCTCCACTTTCATTTCTAATTTTATTTACTTGAGCCTTTTCTCTTTTTTTCTTAGTATGCCTGGCTAAGGGTTTGTTGATTTTGTTTATCTTCTCGAAGAACCAACTCTTTGTTTCATTAATCCTTTCTACTGTTTTTTTGGTCTCAATTTCATTTATTTCTGCTCTGATTTTTATTATTTCTCTCCTTCTGCTGGCTTTGGGCTTTGTTTGTTCTTCTTTTTCTAGTTCTGTTAGATGTAATTTAAGGTTGCCTATTTGGGCTTTTTCTTGTTTTTTAAGGTGGGCTTGTATCGCTATGAGTTTCCCTCTCAGGACCGCTTTTGCTGCATCCCATATGGTTTGATATGGCATATCATCATTTTCGTTTGTTTCCAGATAGTTTTTGATTTCTCCCTTAATTTCATCAATGATCCATTGGTTGTTCAGTAGCATGTTGTTGAATCTCCACATTTTTGTCACTTTCCCATTTTTTTTTTCATGGTTCATTTCCAGTTTCATAGCCTTATGGTCTGAAAAGATGCTTGTTATGATTTCAATCTTCTTAAATTTATTGAGGCTTGCTTTGTTTCCCAACATATGGTCTATCCTAGAGAATGTTCCATGCTTGCTTGAGAAGAATGTGTAGTCAGCTGTTTTTGGATGGAGTGCTCTGTATATGTCTACTAGGTCCATCTCGTCCAGTTTTTCATTTAAGTCTACTATTTCTTTATTGACTTTTTGTCTGGATGATCTATCCATTGTTGTAAGTGGGGTGTTAAGATCCCCTACTATTATTGTGTTGTTGTTGATGTCTCCATTTAGGTTTGTTAATAGTTGCTTTATGTACATTGGTGCTCCTATGTTGGGTGCATATATATTTATAAGTGATATGTCTTCTTGGTGGAGTGTCCCTTTTATCATTATATATTTCCCTTCTTTGTCTTTCTTAACCTGTTTTATCTTGAAGTCTACTTTGTCTGATATGAGTATGGCAACACCTGCTTTCTTTTGTTTGCCATTAGCTTGGAGTATTGTCTTCCATCCTTTCACTCTGAGCCTGTGCTTGTCTTTAGTGCTGAGATGTGTTTCCTGAAGGCAGCATATTGTTGGGTCTTGCTTTTTAATCCATGCTGCCACTCTGTATCTTGTGATTGGAGAGTTCAATCCATTTACATTTAGGGTAATTATTGATATATGAGGGCTTAATGTTGCTGTTTTGTCACTTATTTTCTGGTTCTTTTGCATTTCCTTTGTTTCTTGTCCCATTTGTTTTGGACTGCCAATTCAGTTTGGTTGTTCTGTCTTATGACTCTTCTAGTTTTCTCTTTGTTTATCATATCTGGTTTTGTTTTGATTATTTGTTTAGTGGTTACCTTGAGGTTTGGGCAAAAAATCTTGTGTATGAGATAGTCCATTATCTGATGGCCTCCTATTTCCTTATACTAAGTCAATTCAATCACTTTCCTCTTCCCCTTCTAAGTCGTTCTTGTTATACCTTATTCTATCTTGTGTTGTGGCTGTGTGTTTACGGTGATGAGGTTAAATTTATTTTTGGTGAGTTTCTTCCTTTGATCATTGAATTTAGTATTTAAGTGGTTGCTAACCTATTCCAGTAAAGATCTACTATTTTTCTGAGTTTGTCTACCTACTTTTCTCCTTGCTCCAAGCTTTGTGTTCCCTTTCTCTTCTTTTTTTCAGGCCTGAGGGCGTTCTTGAGTATTTCTTGTAGTGGGGGTCTCGTGGCCATGAACTCCCTTAGCTTTTGTTTATCTGGGAGAGTTACTATTTCTCCATCATATTTGAAGGATATTTTTGCTGGATAGAATATTCTTGGCTGAAAGTTTTTGTCTTTCAGTATTTTGAATATATCATTCCAGTCTCTTCTAGCCTGTAAAGTTTCTATTGAGAAATCCGCTGAGAGCCTGATGGGAGTTCCTTTGTACGTTATTTTTTGTTTTTGTCTAGCTGCCCTTAATATTGTTTCTTTGTCATTGACCCTGACTAGCCTTGCCACTAGGTGTTGTGGTGAAGGCCTTTGTCTGTTAATATATATAGGTGTCCTGTTGGCTTCGCTTACTGGTATTTCCTGCTCCTTCCCCAGATTTGGGAAATTCTCAGCTATTATTTCCTTGAATAGGCTGTCTGTTCCTCTTTCCCTCTCTTCTCCCTCAGGAATACCTATAATTCTTATGTTACATTTTCTAATAGAGTCAGATATTTCTCGGAGTCTTTCTTCATTTCTTTTTCGTCTTAGTTCTCTCTCCTCTTCCATCTGGAGTATATCTGTATTCCTATCCTCTAAAGTGCTAATTCTTTCCTCCATATTGTCAGCTTTGTTCTTTAAAGATTCCAGATTCTCCTTTATCTCCTCCATTGTGTTCTTCATCTCCCTCAGCACTGATTGGTTTTTCTTTATGATTTCAATCTCTTTTGTGAAGAAACTCCTAATCTCATTGAATTGTTTGTCTGTGTTGTCTCGTATTTCGTTGAGTGTTTTTATGATAGCTATTTTGAAATCTCTGTTGTTTAGATTATGGATTTCTGTGTCTTCGGGGTTGATTTCTGGGTGCTTGTCATTTTGTTTCTGGTCTGGTGATTTCATATATTTTTGCATTGTGGTTCCTGTGTTGGTTTTGTTTTTTCTCATCCTGGAAATCTCTGGTTGCAATTTCCACCTGCCGCCACTGTCTGGTGGTGAAGGGCTGTGTAGTCTAAGCCCCCTGCGCTCTGCCCCGGTTTTTCTGCTGCAATCCGCAGTTTTTTTTTTTTTTTTTTTCCACTGTGATCCACGGTCCGGTCGTTTGATCAGGTCTGCCACGGATCACTTGGTCTGGTCTTTTGCGGATCTCTTGGTCTGGTCTGCCGCGGATCGCTAGGTCTGGTCTGATCGGTTGAGCTGCAGGGTCCGGTTTGCGGGGAGGGGGGAGCTCTCTCTTTTGCCCTCTGGGTCCCTGACGTGGGAGGCTTCTCGTTTGCCCCTCTTTATCCGCTCTCTGGGGTGCTCAGATGTTGATGGTAGCCCTGTGGCTCTTCTGAGTCCTCTGTGCGGGAGTTTCCCACTGGCTGAGAGAGTCCGAAGAGCTACGGTTTCCCCGCCAATGGCCGCCCCTCCCCGCCCCTGGTCCTGCACGGACTGGGATCGCTGATCTGATGGGGAGGGAGAGGAGTTCTCCTTACCTCTCCCCACTTCCTCTGGGGGCCCAGCACGTTCTGCTCTCAGATTTGCGGCAGTGTGGATCTTTCTGCTCTAGCTTTTCACTGTCTGGGATTCTGTTGTTGGTCTGTGACTGTTCCTTTTGTTGTATCTTGTCAGGGTAAGAGTTCACGGGAAAGCTCACTCCGCCATGATGCTGACGTCACCCCCTCGGGACAAATTCTGAATGTGAAAAAGAAAGTTATAGGTTTGTGGAAGAGGAATTCTGGAAAAGGAGTTTTTGCATGGTCAAGTTGGCTAAGATTGAAATGAATTTAATTAAGTAAATGAGTTTTAATATCAGAAGTAAGCTGGTACAAAATTATAATTTGGTCTTATTTCTCTTAAAAGGATAATTTTCTTGAACTTGATAAAGAGGTTATAAAAGATTTTTCTTTACCTTTGGGTAAGTCTACCTAAAAGACATAAAAAAAAAAAAACTGTTAAAATAATTTCCTGCACTCAAAAGACTGAGGTCTCTCTATTAAGGCTTTTTGGACTGTTAATGCTCTGTTTGCTTTGACTTTTTATATATTTGACAAGCTCCCCAAAATTTATATCTTAAATAAAATCTTTTTTTTACTTGTTTTTCTTTGATAATTTTCAAAGGGCCCTGGAACTTCTCGAAGAAATTTTCTCTCTTCCTATAAGGAGGAAGATACGAAACTTGTTAGGCTTATCCACTATGGTAAACTACATGGGAAGCATTGTCAGACAAGTGATGATAACCTGCTTAGGTGATATTATGTGTGTAAATGTTATTGACATAGGTGTTTTAAAATTGTATAACATTACTGAAATTCTGATCTGTCCTGGTTATCAGTCATTATTCTGGTTATTATTTTAACGTGTTGTATGTCACAAAATTAACCAAATACCTTTGTCAATTGCCATTTTGAGGTCTTGTTGTTTACAGACTTATTTCTTTGCTCTAATGCTTTTGCAAAATGTTTCAACTTCAGAAAAATTCATGGAAAGGACTCTGACATTTACACTGGAGTACAGGTTTCTGACAAACTTTCTGATCATAAAACTGAACTTGGTAAGAAATTACAGAAATCTGATGGAGAGACTGATAACTTCATGAAGCTGCTAACAAAAAGAGTGGGATCAAGAATGGATTACACAGGACTGAATGAACTGATAAGGATGATTATAATTTTTATGATTTTTCATTTGAAGTATTGCTGAATTTTTAATGTTTTGTTTTTTCAGATTTAAGGAAAACTTTTTCTCTTTTCTCCTGAGCTAGCTATGACTTATAGCAATTTGTTAAATGATACTTTTGTAAGTAAAATTGAAATATTTATCTTTTTCTCTCTACCTGATCCCTCCAGGATTTAGAAACTCTTAGTAAGTGAGTATTGTTGTTTTCATGGCAATATAGTTATTTGCATAAGTTCAATAAGAATCTGTTCTCCTTATAACAGGACACAATTGGAAACACTGGTTATATTACCAAGGCTGTGACTGGAACATCATATTTGCAATATAACCATACAGCTTTTGAGGAATGAAGATTGGACTTTATGGAATAAAGCCACGTGGAAATATTGGCCTGATCTCTTATGTTCCAAGCAGCACTTACCAGGATAAGTAGAGAATGTCACTTATCTGGCAGGTACAAGGAACCTCGAAATATTTTGGGGGAACCTTGGAAGAGAGGAATTCACCCAAATCTGCATAACCTTGAGAGCCCACCTGCATCACCACCTTCTAAAATGAACTTAATTGAACTGATCTATTATCAGGACAAAGAAATGTGTTCAGTGTGATGAAACAATCTACCAATCAGCTTCTGGACTATGAAACTTCTTTAAGTTTCAAAAGGATTGTGAAACTTTTAGTTTCAAAGGTGGGACTGTGGGAGATCAAGATTTGGCCACCCTGAAATATATCACTTTACCTTGATTATTTTCTCTAAGGGACATTTGACCTCCCCCACTAACTGCCTAAAGAATTTGACATGGTGGCTCCTTCCTGGAACAGATCTTCTATCATGATGGCTGTAATGATAATGTAAAATAGATGTTACAATGGGAGGGGCACCAAGCCCCTTTTATCAAAAAACTCTATCTCTCCCTGACCACATTATCTATAGATGACCCTGAAAAGAATTGTCTTCTTGCCTTCTGAAGTCCCAGACCACTACCCACCCCCAACACCTTCCTCGCCTTTAGCTACAATACTTAAGCAAGCAGCTTAGACAGAGGGACGAGTTGCTCATTTCTGAGTTTCTCCCATGTATACATGTTATTAAACTTGGTATTATTTTCTCCTGCTAACCTGTCTTGTTGATTATTTGGCCAGCCGTAAGAACCTTAAGGGAAAGGGCAGAGGGGGATTCCCCCTCTCTCCCCACACCAGAGAAGAGAGTGGGACTTTATGAAGGATGAGCCTGCCTGGTGGATTCCTCATTCCTAAGGTAGCCTGCCTGGTGTAGCCACGCTCCTTTGGCAAGTCTTTCTTGGCCTTCTGATTTAACAAAGCCTTTTCTCTTCCTGGCATTGAAAGGTTCCAATTGTTATGGGAGGCAGTGTTTTTTTGAGGAGGAAATGAGGCCTGAGAGAAGCCAGCTGGCAGAGGGATAACCTTCATCTATTCCCCAGTCTGCTGTTGGCAAACAGGGCCAGACTCCATGACTTCCAAAGGACAGAAGCAGCAACCTGAGCAGAAGGGTTGAAGAGGAGGTGAGACATGGCTGAAGGAAATGTCAACCCAGTGCCATACAACATGTGCACCCTTGAGTATGAGGAGAGAGTCATGGATAATGGTGAGGAGCATTAGACCAGCACCAAACACCAGCATAGAGAACAGAAAGGTCAAGTGTGACTTTGGGATCCAGCAAGGAAAGGTGGAGAGACAGACTGAGTGTTTCTGAGGCAGTATTTGGAGATTTCAAGACCTACACGGACCCAAAGCAGAGCTTTGGACTTCAAGAAGAAACCCCATTGAGGTCACAGTCAATAATATCCTGTCCAGAACCCCAAGAGGAAATGTGCTGTGCACCACCCCAAGGTCTGAGAAGCTTGCAGACAGATTGAAAAGAAAGAAAAGGCAGAGAGAGAGCACATTCCAAGGAGTAGCCTTGGCCTGTGAGACCCGCCACCTTCACCGGCAGCCCCTGGGGACCTAATTCCCAGTCAAAAGAGTGAAAGCCAGAAGATGAAGTGCTGGAAGGCCCAAACAGGAAGATAAACTGCAAGCAGACCAGTGAGCAATTTGCCATCCAGTTTGCAATTGAGTCGGTCCTGTCATCCCAAAGTGACTTTCCTCTTCTTGATCATGTCACCACAGTGAGGTCAGATTTTAGCATTGAGGGAAGGGGGCTGGGGTTCGTTAAAGTCATGAGCATCTTTTTGGACATCATTTGGCTCCTTTCCTCCAAGTCTCAAATGAGCTCCTGATAAGGTCCTCTGGCTTTTGGATGGAGGAATAGAACCAGCTGTCTAGTACCCTGATTACTAGTCACAGACAAAATCTTATGTCTGATTAATAGCTCACATCCAGCACCTCCAGGAAGCTGGCTTCAGATATCACAGTCTAGATTAACCAGTATTCAGTAATGATCACGTGGCGATCTTACAGCCATGTGCAATAGACTAGTCTTTTATATTTGGCTACTAGCTTCACGTGAACAGCTCTTTCTCGAGCTCATCAATCTCTACCCTCCCAAACCCTCTGGGAACCAGCAGACTGGTCATTTAGTTTTCTCCATAATAAGCATGCTCAAGACGAATTTCCCTCAGACGTTTTACTTTAGCAGGAGACTGGCAGCAAATACCACCATCACAACGCTGTTCATGAAAGGAGCCTGAAGATCAGTGACATTTATCTGTATTGCACATCCGAGCTCAAGGGAAAGTTTAAGGAGAAGAGGCCCAAGGCCTAACACAGTGCCTGACGCACAGGATGTGTACAGTGAATGTTTGTTGAGTGAGAGAATGAATGGAGAGCAAGGAAAACATGGTCCAGTTGGTTAACCCACTGATTTGTCTTATCTGCTATGGCAATCAGCTAAAAAACAGATTATGAATTCACAGAACATGGCAGAAAACAGATAGACTGTTAAACAGCAAATCTATTCCAAAGGAAAGTAGAAGGGATAAACAATAAATCTTGATTTTCTGCTGTGCTTGGGGTGTGTCCATAGCTGGATCTTTTTTGTGAACTATAAGCTAGAAGATTAAGATGCTGGATGGAAAGCAAATAGATCTCTGGGCAGAGAAGAAAGATCATAGGATTGAGGGTTGAAGAGTCTGGATTAGCAAACCTCAGTGACTTTATCTATAAAATTGGGTTAAGGGCACAGTGTTTGAAGAGTGAAGTGAAACTAACAGGCCCACCACTCTCCATACAGCCCTGCCATCTTTTAAAATGCAAGTTAATCCAGTTCTGTAAGCTCCTTTCAGGGCTTCCATCATGCTAAGGACAAGGTTCTAGATCTTTCTAGGAGCCCACAGTCTCATCTGCTTCGGGCCTGTCTGATGCTGCTCTCTGCTGCCACTCGGGGTCCTCTGCATTCTCAGATGGGCCCTTCCCACCTTCTGCAAGTGTAAATAAGTAAAGGAATCCTGAGAAAAAAGAACAAAGCTGGAGGTATCACACTCCCTGATTTCAAAATATACTACAAAGCTATAGTAACCAAAACAGCATGGTACTGGCACAAAAACAGACACACAGATCAATGGAATAGAATCAAAAGCCCAGAAATAAACCCACACATCTATGGACAGCTAATCTTTGATAAAGGAGCCAAGAACATACAATGGAGAACAGAAAGTCTCTTCAACAAATGGTGTTGGGAAAACTGGATAGCCACGTGCAAAAAAATGAAAGTAGACCCTTACCTTATGCCATAAACAAAAATTATCTCAAAATGGATTAAAGACTTCAATGTAAGACCTGAAACTATGAAACTTCTAGAAGAAAACATAGGCAGTACACTCTTCAACATCGGTCTTAGCAACATCTTTTCAAGCACCATGTCTGACCGGGCAAGAGAAACAAGAGAAAAAGTAAAAAAAATGGGACTACATCAAACTAAAAAGCTTCTGAACAGCAAAGAAAACCATCAACAAAACGAAAAGACAACCTAACAATTGGGAGAAGATATTTGCAAACCCTTCATCTGATAAGGGCTTAATCTCCAAAATATACAAAGAACTGATGCATCTCAACAACAAAAAAACTACCAACCCAATTAAAAAATGGGCAAAAGACCTGAACAGACATTTCTCCAAAGAAGATATACAGATGGCCAACAGGCACATGAAAAGATGTTCAAAATCATTAACTATCAGGGAAACGCAAATCAAAACTACAATGAGATATCACCTCACGCCCGTCAGAATGGCTATAATTAACAAGACAGGAAACAACACGTGTTGGAGAGGATGTGGAGAGAAGGGAACTCTCATACACTGCTTGTGGGAATGCAAACCGGTGCAGCCACTATGGAAAACAGTACGGAGATTCCTCAAGAAATCAAGGATAGAACTACCATATGATCCAGCTATTCCACTGCTCGGTATTTATCCAAAGAACTTGAAAACACCAATGCATAATGATACATGCACCCCTGTGTTCATTGCAGCGTTATTCACAATAGCCAAGACTTGGAAGCAACCTAAGTGCCCATCAAGGGACGAATGGATAAAGAAGATGTGGTATATATACACAATGGAATACTACTCAGCCATAAGAAACGATGAAATCCAGCCATTTGTGACAACATAGATGGACATTGAGGGTATTATGCAAAGTGAAATAAGTCAGAGGGAGAAGGTCAAATACCATATGATTTCCTTCATTAAGTAGTAGATAACAACAACAATAAACAAACACATAGAGACAGAGATTGTATTGGTGGTTACCAGAGGGGAAGGGGGGAGGGAGGAGGGAGAAAGGGATAATTCGGCACAGGTGTGTGGTGATGGGTTGTAATTAGTATTTGGGTGGTGAACATGATGTAATCTATGCAGAAATAGAAGTATAATGATGTACACCTGAAATTTATACAATGTTATAAACCAATATTACTGCAATAAACAAAAAATTAAAAAAAATATAAAACCCTGAAAAATCAACAAGTTAAATATCCCTCTCAAGAATTTAGAGGGAGAAACCCCCCAGCGGTTTAGTCCAAAGAAGAGAGAAGGAAGGAAATAGATAAAAGTACTAATAAAATAACCTCAAAAGGAGTCCTCTAAAAAGCTAACAAAATCAAAAACCTCTAACAAGTATTGTTAAGTAGACATACAATTAACCCATGTCAGAAATGAAAAAGGAAACATTATATAGATCCTACAGACATTAAAAAATAGTAAGATATTAAAATAACTTTATACCAAACATTTAAAAATACTAGATAAAATGGATGAATTCTCTAAAAAAAAAAATGCAACTAATTGACAAACAAATAGAAAAATATGAATAGTCCTATAACTGAAATTAAATTCAAAACTAAAAACTGTCTCACAAAGAACACTCCAGATTCAGGAGGCTAGATAGACAAATTCTGCCTAAATCCTTAAGGAAGTTTTAACACAAATCTTACACCAATTCTTCCAAAGAATAGAAAAAGAGGAAACACACCCCAACTTATTTTATTAGACCAACATAACAGAGGGACCAAAATCTGGAAAGGACCTTATGAGAAAGGAAAATTATGAAACAAGCACCTTCCTGAATGTGGACGAAAAAATCTCAAACATAATACTAGCAAACTGAATTCAGCAGATTATTGAAAGAATGATATATCACAAGCAAGTTGAGTTGATTCCAGGAAAATAAAGTAGGCTTAACGTTTAAAATTAAACCCATGTAATATTCCATATTAACAGAATAAAGGAGAAAAAATATTCTTAGTGGAGATAATCAGAAAAGCATTTGATAAAATATATCACCTATTCATGACAGAAACTCTCAGGAAAGTAAGAATGGAAGAAAGAAAACGTGCTTAATCTGATAAAATGGTGAAATGTTGAAGGTGTGTCCTTTTAAGTTTGGGAATGAGAAAACAGTGCTACTATCACCACTTTGTCTTCTACTTAACAATTATTCCTCTTCAGTCTAGAAGTTCTTGAATAAACAAAACAAACAAGAGATTGGAAAAGAAATAAAACTGCCACTCATGATGACATGATGGTATACATAAAAATTTCAAATAAATGTACAGATTATTAGAAATAATAAATTTTGCATGGTTGCTGAATAAAAAATCAATATACAAAAATCAGCTGTATTTCTCCATCAGCAAACACAAAATAAACTTTTAAAGATGCTTAAAAAATAATACTTTTATGATACTGGCATAAAAATAGACACATAGACCAATGGAACAGAATAGAGAACCCAGAATTCAACCCCCAAACATGGTCAACTAATATTTGATAAGGGAGCTAGAAACGTCCAGTGGGGATAGGATAGTTTCTTTAACAAATGGTGCTGGGAAAACTGATTAACCACACGCAGAAGAATGCAATTAGACCCCTATCTTATACCACTCACAAAAATTAACTCAAAATGGATCAAAGACTTAAACACAAGACCTGAAGCTGTAAAACTGCCAGAAGAAAACATAGAGAAGAGGCTCCTCGACATCGGTCTTGGCACTGATTTTGTGGATATCCCACCAAAACCGCAAACAACAAAAGAAAAAAATCAACAAATGGGACTACATCAAACTTAAAAGCTTCTGCCCAGCAAAAGAAACAACCAACAAAATCAAAAGGCTGGGAGAAAATTTTACAAACCATGTATCAGATAAGGGGTTAAATATCCAAAATTTATAAAGAACTCATACAACCCATAGCAAAATTTATAAAGAACTCATACAACCCAATAACATAAGAGCAATCCAAGTGAAAAATGGGCAAAGGACTAAGTAGACATTTGTCCAAAGAAGACATCCAAATGACCAACACGTATATGAGAAGGAGCTCAACATCACTAATCATCAGGGAAATGCAAATCAAAACCACAAAGAGCTATCCCCTCACACCTATAAGTATGGTGATCATCAAAGAGACAAGAGATAATAAGTGTTGGCCAGGATGTGAAGAAAAGGGAACCCTTGTGCGCAGTTCATGGGAATTTAAATTGGTGTAGCCACTATGGAAAAGACAGTGGAGGTTCCTGAAAAAATTAAAAACAGGTACACTTCTGTGTATTTATCCAAAGAAAATGAAAACAATAACTTGAAAAGATCTATGCACCCCTGTGATCATTGTAGCATCGTTTATAACAGCCAAGATATGGAAGCAACCTAAATGTGCATCAATAGATGAGTGGGTAAAGAAAATGTGGCATGGGCCAGCTGGGTGGCATAGTGGTTAAGTGCGTGCACTCTGCTGTGGTGGCCCAGGGTTCGGATCCCACACGCGCACTGATGCACCGCTTGTCAAGCCACGTTGTAGCAGAGTCTCATATAAAGTGGAGGAAGATGGGCACGGATGTTAGCCCAGGGCCAGTCTTCCTCAGCAAAAGGAGGAGGATTGGCACATGTTAGCTCAGGGTTGATCTTGCTCACACACAAAAAATGGAAAGAAAATTTGGTGTATATATATATATATACAATGGAATATTATTCAGCCAGAAAAAAGAAAAATCTTGGGCCGGCCCCATGGCTTAGCGGTTGAGTGCACGTGCTCCGCTGCTGGCGGCCCAGGTTCGGATCCCGGGCGCGCACTGACGCACCGCTTCTCCAGCCATGCTGGGGCTGCATCCCACATGCAGCAGCTGGAAGGATGTGCGGCTATGACATACAACTATCTACTGGGGCTTTGGGGGGAAAAATAAATAAATAAAATCTAAAAAAAAAGAGAAAAATCTTGCCATTTGTAATGTCATGGATGGACCTTGAGGTCATTATGCTAAGTGAAATAACTGAGACAGAGAAAGACAAATACCATTTGCTCTCAGTTATACATACAATCTGGCTCTGCAGTTTCTTGCCAAACTGCCACTGGCAGGCCGAGTTGAGTACTGACCTTCTTTAGTGAATCCGAGGGAGTGCCTTTCGGAACAGACTTGTAACTGCAGTGTGTCTTGCAAGTTATGTGTGCGAGAGCCTTAATTCCTAGAGCTGAGAGAGGTTCAGCACAGTCTCAGTTTTAGGAATGGAAGACAGGGATAGTTTGGCTTGGCTCTAGGGACAAGCCTCTAAGGGCTCTGCAGTTTCTTGCCAAACTGCCACTGGCAGGCCGAGTAGAGAACGGGCGCTCTTTATTGAATCCAAGGGGTTGCCTCTCAGAAAGGATTGTCGCTACACTGTGTTTTTGGAGCTGATGTATGAGAGAGCCTTAACACGTAGAGCTGAGGGAGGTTCTGCACCGTCTCAGTTTCAGGAGTGGAAGAGAAGGATAGTTTGCCTCGGCTCTAGAGACAAGCCTCGAACGGCTCTGCAGTCTTCTTGCCAAACTGCCACTGGAAGGCCGAGTACAGAAAGGTTGTTCTGTAGTGAATCCGAGGGCTTGCCTCTCAGAACAGGCTTGTAACTGCAGTGTGACTTGGAATATATGTGTGAGAGAGCCTTAATTCCTAGAGCTGAGGGAGGTTCTCCACAGTCTCAGATCCAGAAATGGAAGACAGGGATAGTTTGGCTCAGCTCTAGGGACAAGCCTTTAAGGGCTCTGCAGTTTCTTGCCAAACTGCCACTGCCAGGCCGAGTGGAAAACAGGTGTTCTTTTTTTTTTTTTAATTTTTTTTTATTTATTTTTCCCCCAAAGCCCCAGTAGATAGTTGTATGTCATAGTTGCACATCCCTCTAGTTGCTGTATGTGGGACGCGGCCTCAGCATGGCCGGAGAAGCGGTGTGTTGGTGCGAGCCCGGGATCCGAATCCGGGCTGCCAGCATCGGAGCGCACGCACTTAACCGCTAAGCCACGGGGCCGGCCCAAAACAGGCGTTCTTTAATGATCCGAGGGCATGCCTCTCAGCAAAGGCTTGTAACTGCAGTATTAGTGGTGGCTGTGTGCCTTGGTAGTTCTGGTGAATGGCTGAAATTCAGTGTTCAGATTATTCAATGTTATGATTTGGGATGTTCAAACAGAAATGGAGCCCCATGTTCTGTGCCCAGATGGGAATTTATAGAGCTATCATGAAGCAAAATGTAAATTCAGTGTACAAAATTCAGTTGATTTTCTATATACCAAAAAATAATTGGAATATGAAACAATACCATTAACAATACACACACATGCAAAAAGAAATCCTCAAGTGTAAATCCAATGAACTATTTACAGATATCTGTGGAAAAAAATATGAGACACTCTTAAAAGCAATAAAGGAAAAAATAAATCAATTGAGATATATTCCTTGCTCATGATCAAAAGGCACAATATTATTAAGATGTCAATTCTTCTTAAATTGATCTAAAGATCCAGTGCAATTCCAATAAAAATCTCACCAAGCTATTTTGTAGATATTGACCAACTCATTTGAAACCTTGAGTAGTCTAGGCAATCCTGATGAAGAACAAATTGATGAACTCACACTTCTCAATTTCAAGATTAATTACAAAGTCAAGAGATTGTGATATTTTACAATACTACAATAATCAAGAGACCATGATATTTTAAAATGAATAGACACAGAGGTAAATGAAAAAGCATGGAAAGTCCACACATAGACCTCTGCAAATACAGACAACTTGACTTTTGTCAAGACAATAAATGCACTTCAACATAAAAAAAAATAGTCTTTTAGTCTTTAGTCTTTTATTCTCTAGTCATCATCAACCAGTGGTGATGATACAAAAGGACGACCCTATGGAAATAAATGAACAAAGACACAAACTTTGCACCTTAGACATAAATTTACTCAAAATCACTCATCAACTTAAATATAAAGTGCAAAATTGGAAAAATCATACTGGGAAACTTAGGAGAAAATCTTCATGATTTATAGTTTGATGATTAGTTTTCATATACCACACAAAAAGCACAATCCATGAAGAAAACAATTGATCATCTGGACTTGGTTAAATTTAAACTGTCCAATCTGGGAAAGACAGCATTCACAGAGTGGAAAGGCAAGCTCCTGACTAGGAGAATACACTTGTAAAACACATATCTGAAGAAAGACTTGCATGCAAAATATTCAAAGAACCAGTCAAACACTGCAACAAGAAAAGAAACTCCCCAAATTAAAGTAAATAGACCAAAATATGAATAGACAAGTTACCAATAAAATATATATACATGGGAAATAAGCAAATATAAATTGCTCAATTACAACAACTAAAAGGATGTGCAACTATGACATACAACTATCTACTGGGGCTTTGGGGGAAAAAATAAATGAATAAAATTATTTAAAAAATTGCTCAACAACAAGAAATTATTGGAAAATAAAAGGCATTGTGCATTAAGAAAAAGCAAATTAAAACACCAATGAGATACTCTGCTCTTCTAGTAGAATAGCTAAAAAACAAAAACTGACAATACCAATTACTGGTGAAGATGTGGGACAATAGCAAAGCTCATTCATTGCTGATGGGACTACGCACAGTACAACCTCTTAAGAAGACACCTTGCTAATTCTTGTGAAGCTTAGTATCACTATATGGTGCACCAATTGTGCACCAGTATTTCTCCAACTACCGTGAAAATACACATCCACACACAGGCCACTAAGAACATCTAAAAAGCAGCTTTATTCACAGTGGCCAAAACCTAGAAGGAACCAAGATGTCCTTTAACAGGTGAATGACACCCAAGTGTGTGACACTGGGTGAAGACACTTGAGGCACACATGGGCTACAGGCACAGAGTAAGGGAATACAGGAGTTCGGACAGGGGCTAGAGGAAGAGTAAATGAAAACACTGGTTGTCTAGATGGGCTGGAGGCACAGAGAACGTACACAAACACAAGCTGGTATGGGTTGAAGTACAGGGGACGGGCACACTCAGGGATGGAAAGGGATGCAGACACATGGAGTGAGAGAGACGTGAGGTCTGGTATCAAATGTGGGCACAGGAGATAGAGACACTCCAGGAAAGATACATGCTGCAGGTTCGTGAGAGAATGACATTAGTTGTCTGACATGGGTTTTAGAGAGAGCAGATGGAGACTCATATGGGTTGGCATGGGCTACAGGAACAAAGAATGGAGACTTTTGAGAGCTGATATGGACTGAGGGGAGATAAAATGTTAACAATACAAAAGGGCAGACATGGGCTGCAGTTATATGAGATGGTGACACTGGACAGAAGATATGAGCTTCAGGTGGAGGGATAGAGACACACAAAGGCTGGCATGTTGGCAGGCTCATGGGCTGGAGACACTATGGGGCAGACATGGCTTGCAGCACAGAGTTTAGAAATACGCTAGAGAAGACAAGGGATACCAGCTACATCTGTGCTTAGAAGGCAATGGTGTGTGGCCTTAAATGAATGTATGAGCATGGAAGAAAGACAGGAAATCCACAATCTCAGCTTCTGTCTTAAGAATTAAAAGAGAATCACACTGGAAAAAATACAGAATGGAAACAATAATAAAGATAAGAATCAATGAAATAGAAAAATACTAAGGAAACAAATCAGGCTAAAAAATTTTTTTAAGTGTTATTAAAGTTAGTAAACCACTAGCAAAACTGATTAAGGAAAAGAAATGAAAGACAAAGGACCGGTATCAGAAATCAAACAAGAAGTATTCTCTACAGAGTGCTTATATCTTAACGAGATACACCATTTTGTGAATTACTTAGGACTATGAATTAGAACACAAAGGTCAAAATTCACTTTATAAAAACCAATATACTGAAACTAACACAAAAAAATGACATAAAATAGGAAAACTCACATATCTACTAAATAAATTGAATTGTTAAAACATCAAGCCAACTAACCAACAAAAACAACAAACACTTTCCACAAGCAAAACTCTAGGTCTGGGATTATTAACTATTCCAGACAATAGAGGGAGGGAGGAAGGAAAGGTTCAGATTCCAGGTTAGACTGAACACAAAACTAATATAGATTTTATTCACAATGAATACAGTACAAAGATGATTCTTTACCACACAGGACCTCTGAAGTCATCTTTCCACTATACTACCCAATAAATTGAACCTAGAGAAGAACTGGAGGAAAAAAGCACAACACTTATTAAATATTTTTAATGCAGTAAAGAAACTGAGGTTATCTAAACTGAAGAGGAAAATACTAATAGGTGACAATTACCATCTTTAATGTATGAAGAAGACTATAGAAGGCTGAATTTATTTATTTATTTATTTTATTTATTTATTTTTCCCCCAAAGCCCCAGTAGATAGTTGTATGTCATAGTTGCACATCCTTCTAGTTGCTGTATGTGGGACGCAGCCTCAGCATGGCAGGAGAAGCGGTGCGTCGGTGTGCGCCTGGGATCTGAACCCAGGCCGCCAGCAGTATAGCACGTGCACTTAACCTCTAAGCCACAGGGCCGGCCTGAAGGCTAAATTTAAAAAATGGATATAAAGTGAAAATTATTTAACTGAACACAAAGAAAAATTTTATTATATGGCAAAGTAATATAGCAGACAATCAACCAATCAATAAAAAACCAATTAATTAATGTATATCATTGATTAGAGATATTCATAATCAACAGAACTGGTTTCTGAAGGTTGTGGAGTCTTTGTCCCTGGAAACTTCTCAGAAACAAACATTAAGCCATTTGTCCTGGATAGACTTTAGACCTTCTCCTGCTGGGGCTCAAGGCTCCTTCAAGTTTCTTCTGTAATTTTAATCTAATGCTAAATTAAATGAGAGAAGGCATGGTGAGGTCAAATATGAGTGTGCTCTGGGGGGTTCCTTAGAGGAGTGGTGGAGAAACAGTAAACACACCCAGGATGCCATAGGGTTCTGAGAAGCAGAGCAATAAAAGTCTGTAAAGGGCTTAAGACATATTAAGTCCTCAGTAAATAACCATTGTTATCACTAATAATTCACAATCTTTGTTGTTTTAAGCCACTGAGATTCAGAGGCTGTTTGTAATTGCAGCAGAATCTAGCTCCACCTGATGGACACATGGAGTGACCACACGGGGGTAAGGAGCAGTCAAGACTGAGTGAAGACAGCCACTGTGAGAAGTGATACAAGAAGTCAGGAGAACAGAATTGGAAGCCAGACATGGCCAGGAAAATGGAAGACCCTGAAAATCCTCAGGAGTATGTGGGATGGGGTTTGAGGAATTTTTCTGGCTATCAGGTGGACCATGAGAGCTTGAGGCCATCCAGGTGACACAATGGTTCCTGAGCACGTGCCTTTTGTCTGGCCCGTCTCCCAGCAAGGAAGGAATAAGTTGTGGGGCAGGTACAGGCCAAGGATCTACAGCCAGGAGACCCAAGGTTAAGCCTGGATTCCAGCACTGGAAGTGACCTTGGAGTGACCTTGGATAAGTCCCTTCATCTTCTGTGGACCTCAGAGTTCTCAGATCCCTCCCAGCTCTGAAGTTCTAAGACCCTCTGTCTTTGTCACGGGCGTCACTCATCACTTACTTGGTTCCTTAGAGCCTCCTGCCTACCTGATATCCTACTTCCTGGGAAATGGGCTCTGTTTCGCCTTACTGGAGCCCCTCCAGAGCACACAGGTGCCCTCTGCTCTGCATGGTGTGTGTGTCTGTGTGTGTGTGTGAGAGTGAGAGAGAGTGAGGGAGTGAGAGAGAGAGAAAGACTACAGCCAGAAAGGTTTACCAAGCTGATCTTGCAAAGTCTTACTTAGGGGCCGGCCCCATGGCTTAGTGGTTAAGTGCACCCGCTCCGCTACTGGCGGCCTGGGTTCGGATCCCAGGCGCGCACTGACACACCGTTCGTCCGGCCATGCTGAGGCGGCGTCCCACATACGACAACTAGAAGGATGTGCAACTGTGATATACACTTATTTACTGGGGCTTTAGGGAGAAAAAGGAGGACTGGCAATATATGTTAGCTCAGGGCCGGTCTTCCTCAGCAAAAAGAGGAAGATTGGCATGAATGTTAGCTCGGGGCTGATCTTCCTCACACACACAAAAAAAGTCTCACTTAAAAAAATTGTTTTCCCTGGAGAGTAATGTACTCAGTTGGAAACGTTGCTCCAAATTCCCATTACAAAGGCCTCTGCTGCCATGCTGACACACACACACACACACACACACATACACTTTCACTCAAAACTGACCAGATTGGTGCTCTCCAGCACCAGAGAGGGCCCTGCCCTTTGCACCCACCCCTTCTCTGGCCTATCAAACCCCGAAAACTTTCAAGGTCATATGTGACATGAACCCGCACCCTCTTTGGCCATAAAGTGACTCATTTTCTACCTGGGTTCACACCACAAGCTCTATTATGGTGCCAGCACACTCTAACACAATCAGACCTTAAGGGTAGAAAATACCATCTCTTTACTGCCTACCACAGAGCCTGATGTCCATTCATTCATCAAGCCCTTACAGAGTACCTATTATGTACGAGGCAGAAGGGACAGAGTGATAAACGACACTCCTGCCTTCAAGGAGGTCCCACCAGGCCGGGTGGGGGACAGACACCCAAGGACCTGGCTCTGACGTGGCATGCTGAGGGTGGGAAAGCCGAGGGGGCAGGGGATGTGGAGCACATTCTGTGATGAGAGTCCCCAGGAGGAGGCATTCGAGCTTGGTAGGATTCCACCAGGCAAGAAAGCGTGGGGGTGGCAGCAGCACTCCAAACAGAAGCCCCAGCATGTGCAAAGGCCAAGAGGTGCACAGCTCATGACCAGGGACACTGGCTGGAGCCCCGAATGATGGGGGAAGAGGAGCCTGGGGAAGAGGATGAGGCAGTGGTCAGCTGATCTTAGGCAGTTAGTGAACGAGTGAGTGAGTGAATGACACCTTGAACATGAAGCCACTAATCTGGTTCTGGTCCCTAGACCTATTCCCTGGTCCCTAACAAGGACTCAGCTTGGCTTCAGGGATATATGTAGGGCTAGGATAGATCTCAGAATGAACCAGATGGTTTAGACACGGGACAAGCCCCCATCCCAGCTGCCATGTGAGAAGAGGCTACGAGTGGAAAGCCTGGCAAGTAGACATTCAGACCTGGGTTCTAGTCCTGGCTCTACCACCTCCCAGCTGTGTGAGCTTGGGCAGGTGACTTGAGTTCTCTGAGCTTGCTTCCTCGTTCGATCCTATGAGGGTGGTTATGGGGACTGACTAAGGAAGCATGTCTGACAGTGCCTGGTGCAGGGTAGAGGAGGTGTGTGGAATCTGAAACTTTTGTTAAACCTCAAGTTCCAAGCTGATGTGACCATTAGTTCAGAACTTGGCAGCGGCACCATAAGGTGGAATTGGCAACTTCAGATCTTTGAACATTCCAGGCAGAGCAGTTTTCAAGGGGCTGTGATGGGGTCCTATGCTCAGAAGCCCCCATGCTTGGAGCTTCAAGTTCTGCAGTTGCAACCTTGAAGTTCTTAATCATTTTTCTTTGAATTTATGTTTCATGAGTAACATCTGATGGAACAATGGAACACGCCCCAGGGGCTTGGAGCCTCAGCCCACATGTGTTCCTGCCTCCTGCTGCCTCACTGGGATGGTTTCTCAGCTGCTTGCTCCCCACACGTTGGCACCCCAGAACCCATGACTTCGTCTACCCTCTGTCTGGGAGCAAATGGGTGGAGTCAGCCAGGAAGACTCACGTCCCACCGAGAGTCACCTTCCACCCTCTGCAGGGGCCTCTGGGTAGGTGCAGTAAGAGTGGGTGCAGTGCACTCCCGCTGGTGTCTCAGGACAGGGCAAGGACCAATGCCTGGGCACTAGGTGGGTGACTCAGCAGGGACATCTTGCCCACCCCTCATCTAGGTACCAAGTGTATCACAGCACAGAGGTTAGAGGAGGTTGGAGGTTGAAATTGGGGGGTCGCCTGTCTGCCATGGGTGGGTTGGTGGGCTGTGAGAAGGGGAGGTCGACTTCCCTGACTCCAGCTAGGTCCTTGCATTTTTCCCTTGCATCAGGCCCTACAAATCATTCAGCCAACACTGGTTAGAATCTATGTTTCCATTTTCCCATCCTCAGCTCAGAGGCCACGGTCCTTGTGTGACGTAGCCAAATGTCTCTGAGCATCTGGTGAGCATGGTGAGATGAGGCGGGGAGAGGCAATCACATCATTCGGTGCTGGGCTAGACAGCTGGTGAGGGGTGTCTAAGGGACAGAGAGCCAGCGCCTCCCAAGCTTTAATGTAAATGGCAATCAACTGGGATGTTGTGAAAGTGCAGATTCTGATTCTGGAGGTCTGGGCAGGGCCTGAGATTCTGCATTTCTAACATGCTCTTGCTTCATGGACCACATTTTGAGTAGTGAAGTTCTAGAAGGCTTAACCTAGCAACAGCATGGCCTCCAGACTCATGACCAGTGAGCCCCTGTAGGAGCTCTTACAACAGGCAGAGGGAATGACTGCTTGGAACTGAGCCAGGATCCCACACTATGACAACCAACCAGGGACTCGGTGTCCCCGGACTCTTCAGCTGATAATGTGGGACTGCTTAGTCAATGTGGTCATCAGCAGAGTAACTAAAAACTCGCCTATAAATAACCTCACTCAATTCTCACAACTTTGTCAGGCAAGTATAAAAAGGCTGCTTTATAGATGAAGGAATGGAGGCACAGAGGATGGGGGGACGTACTCCAGGTTGCAACTGTCAAGTGGCAGAGGTAGGATCTGAACTCAGATCTAACTAAGGCCCTTCCCACTCTGCCAGCATCACTAAATTTAAGTTTGGAGGCTGGCCTAGCTGACTGGAAGATGCTCCCCCTGCCCGTCATGTGCACCCTGGTCCTGCAGGAGCCTGGAGTGTGAGGTGTTTGGCCTGTGCCCTGTGTCCCCTGGCCAGCCTCCTCTGCACCCCTAGCCAGCAGTCACCTCTGCCTTCAGCCACTCGATATTGATCTCCCCATCCTCGATCTGCTGCCGTAGCTGCTTGGCCACTGTCTTCTCGCCTCCACGATCTGCAGCAAGTGCAGGTACTTCTGCATCAGCATTTCACGCTCCTTGGCCAGGGTCTGGTAGCTGTGGACAGACATAAGTGGCAAGACACTGTCTTCTTGTCCCCCAGAGATCCAAGCAGAAATAGGGCTCCCCCACTGAGTGCAATTAGAAGATCCTGACTCCCAGACATGGTGAACAGGGCCTTGACCTGGCTGCAGTGCTGTTACCGACTGCTCTGGCCCCTTCTCCAACTCCTGCTTCACACTCTGACCTCTGGTTCCTCTAACTGTTCCTGTTCTCTCCCCTCCCCCTCCAATCCACCCCCTGGGCCTTTGTACAGGCTCGCTCTCTTGTTAAGGGTAATGCATCCGGTAACTTTAAGTTAAAGTCAACTCTCAAATGGAACAACAAAGCCTAGATGACAGCACATCTGTTTACAGCATGGTTCACTGAGTATTTTGAGCCCACTGTTGAGACCTACCACTCAGAGAAAGAGATTCCTTTCAAAATATGACTGCTCATTGGCAAGTGCTGTTATTCCCATGGAGAGACTGATGCTGGTGTGTACCCCCTCCACACACACACACAGAAGTTAGGAAAAGTCTTATGACTCACATAATAGAGGTCTCCGAGGAGAGCAGGGCCAGAATCTCAAGCAGCTCTGAAATGGCTTGAGGGAGCATGGAAAGGAGCCTGGTTTGGGTTTTTATTGTGGTTGGGGGTTTTAAACAAAAAATATTCAGTGACATTTGTCAAAGATGGTAAGGCATATTTTACTCAGAACCACTGTGATACGCAGAGACCACCGTGATGGGATTCACAGCAGGGGTGAAATGAGATTGGGCTCGACTCTAAATGCAGCAAGGGCAAGTGGGAATTCATGGCCAGGCAGCATGGTGGGGGTCACGGGATGGAAAATTACTAAGAGAAACTCAAGTGTTGGGGTTTCTGGCTAACCTGACCTAACAGGATTCTTACCAGAGACAGGCCAGAGTGATCAGACACCACCTGAGGGATGGTGGAGGAGGAGGAGGAGCCTGAGCAGATCTGAAGTGTGATCAGACATTCGTGTGTGGGTTCTGGTTAAACTGACTTTGCAAGGTTGTTGCTAAAACTGGATTTTGCAATGAAGTGCACAGACAGGCATACAAGAAGGTTCAGGGGCCTGACTAAAGTTTGGTCAAAGCAAGAAATCTTTGCCAGGGCTGAGACCAGGGCAAGACTTCTGCACACAGACAGGGACTTGTGTGGTTGGATCCGAAGCCAATGCCAAAGACTAAAGCCTCCGGACTTGCTCTTCAGCTTGTCCAGGTGTGGACACGAGGGGAAGATGGAGAGGAGAGGCGTAAGCTGTCAGCACACATCGAAAATTGCTGAGTCTGACCGCTCATTACAAGGACAAACATGCGTACAAAAATATGCATTCACAATGGCTTGTTTTTATAGAAAGAAACACCAACAGGAACCTCAAGAATGATCAAAATTATGTACTGGGGGTGGCTGGAGTAACAGCGCTGGAGGGGACCCAGAAATGTTGGTAGTGACTCCTCTGAAGTTAGACTTTTCTATTTTACAGATTTATCTAATATAAACAGAAATTTACACATACCATGTTTTCCCATTTCACAGTCTTTCTTTAATTTTAACTTCTGTACATAGGAAACCATTCTAAGATTTAATTCCTTTAGCACACTAACGGTTAGAAAAGAGTAACCATATGAAGTGACATTTTCATATCTCTCGCTAACTAAAAGGACAAGCTGCATCCTAGTTTGTCCTCCACTGTGTCTCACACAGGCAGGATTTTCAGGAGTCAGTGGCATATTATAATGCAAGAGGGGTTTGGGTTTAGCTCCTTAAACATAGTAGGATTAGTTTGATTAGTTTTCTTCACATCAATTAAAATAGAAATTCCATTGCTTTACCTTTTTAAATCTCAATGCTCTCTAGGGACATGCACACGCAAACAATGATGTAAAAACGAAAAACGCACCTGAAAACTTCAACACATTCATTTCACATCTTGAGATTCTCTTGCATAAAAAGAACAAAAGTTCTATTTAGTTCCACAATTTTCTTGCCTTATTGACATTATATCTCTCCATCAATTCACATTTTTCAGCCCAAGAAACTCAAAATGTTATTTCTCATACAGGAAATAAAATTACAAAGAGCTAAGGGAAACCAGAAGCATAGGGCTGCACTGTTCAATCGATACAGGAATCCAAAGGAAAGAAACACAAATATTGGGTTCAGCACAGATAAGCAGCCTGCTTCCCACAGGACAGAAGGAAAGCCACATGCAGAAAGTTAAACACATTCTAAAATCTCCTGGTGGAGACAGAAGCCCTGGAGTGGGTCAGTTCCTGGTGCAGGAGGGTGGGGACACATGAGCAGCCACAGGAATGCACTCTGGGAGCTCACACACCCTCCTCTGCCTGGGGAGGAAGAGAAGGGCTCCCTCTCTCAGCTTCCACTCTCACAAGTGAGGAGACTCTCGACAGGATGCAGTTTAAGGTTGTGACTCAAATGAACCCTAAATTCATAAACCCTAATCCAGACATAGAACTCCTGACATTCACAGACTTTCTCAATGTGCACAAATTACACTCTGCAGGCACCTAATCTGTGGGTGCAAAACTCCACCCTGTGTGTAGACACAGGCCCAAGGGGAGCACAGGGACAACCTCAGGAAGGGCAGCAACTCCCTCCCCCTGTGCAGGTGCCTTCCCAGCTTTCCAGGGCTCTGTAGCTTCTCTCAGCAGAAAGGCTCCTTCTGTGGTGGATATGAGCAGAGAGGACATGCAGCAAGAAGGTGTGGGCCCTCAAGTACTTCCCTGTGCAGGCTCAAGGGGGGCTTAGCTTAGAGACCCTGACCCCAGGCCTCTGCTCCCAGTCACGTTGCTTTCGGCTACAGTGATCTTGTAAATGGCACAACCCAGTGTTTGAAGAATCCAGCAAATTCACACAAACCTACACTTTAATGGAAAGGAGGGAAGAAAGTTGTAAAGCATTTTTCTAGTTCAACAAGAAAAGCCACATGTATTTATTACTTTCAGAAAATAATGTTAACTAACTGTATTTCCATGGCAAGACACTGTTTTATAAACAATTAATCATACTTAACACTTGCTGTTCAAGTGTAAGCCCTGGAATTCCATTTGAAAACACTGCATCCCAAAGAAAAGAACAGAACTAACAATATGACTACCCACGCTCAGGGGAGGCAGAAAGGGAAACAAGAATTTTTAACACATTCAATGTAATACTAGAATCTTTTATTTTTTCTGAAATTTACCTATTTCTTGCCTCTTTGGAAATATTTTATACTGCTTTTCAAGCCCACTGATTACATAAACTTTAACTTTTGAAAACCTGAGGCTCAACTAAGTGAGTAAATCTTTTCAAGGTGACAAACCCAGGGAGGGGCAGTGCTGACAGGCCAGAACACCCAAGAAAGTTTGCACAGAGGAACCTCCACTCCAAGACCTTCCTGTAGGATTTCTGTGCCAGGAGAGAGCCTGGGAGGGGCACAGGGACTTCATACGACAGATTCCAGGTGGCCATTCTCTGCTCTCCTCTCGTGGAAAAGAGCCACAGACAAAATATAAATCTCACAGTCAACTCAGCCAAAACCAAACTCCCAACAGCTCCCCACCAAGCAGGACCTCCCCAAGTCTCCCCAGCTGAGTTTCTTATTTCTTAGCTCAGGCCATAAACTCAGCACTGACTTCAACTACCCCCTCCCCAACCCTCACCATTTCCCATCTGTACACAGTCTTACTGTCTCGATCTGCAAACACACCCAGAATTCAACCTCCTCTCTCCACCCTGACCTAAGCCTCCAAGACCTCTTGCCTGGCTTATTGGAACTGCCTCCTAACTGGTCTCCTTGCCTCTGCCCCGGCCCCTCTGTGGTATATTCTCAACAGAACAGCCAGATCAAGTCTGCTAACCTTTTGTCCAGCCATGTTGCTCCTTCTCTCAAAACCTTCCAAATGGTCACCATCTCATTCAGAATAAATAAACTCCCGAGTTCTCACTATGACCAACAAGGCCCCATGATTGGGCCCAAGTCACCACTCTGCCTTCAGCTCCTGCTGCCGTCACCGGCTGTGCCCTGGCCACACTGGCCTCCTTGCTGCTCCCAGAGCAGGCCACTTGCCCTTCCTCCTACACTGCTTTTGGGCCTTGTTCAAAACCTACCTCTGCAGTGAGACGTTTCCTGGCCCTCCTGAGTACAACTCCACCTCCCTCCAGCCTGGCACACATCACTCTCCCACAGGAGTCACACCATTGGTGTCACATCTAGAACGTCACCCAGGGCATGCTTTTTGTGTTTTGTTCACTTCTCTGGCCCCAGGGTCTAGAACAATGCGTGACACAAATCTTGCACTCAATAAGAAATGTAGCTTAACAAATGGATGACTGTAAAAACAACAACGAACTGCCTAACACTTGGGCAAGGAAGGCCAAATCTGTAAGAACACCAGGGGCCAGGGGAGGCTGGTCCATTTATCAGCCCTAAAAGGACGCACAGCATCATGTTAGAAAGAAAACTCCCCACCACATCCTACAAATACCATACATCTTTTTAGCAGCATCAACAGAGCCCTTCAAATGTAAACACCTTTTCTACTTTGAAGAAGCCTTCAGTGTCCCATTACTGCTCATCACATGCCTACCGCTAACTTTAACATGATAACTTTCAGATCTAAGGTAATATGACTGACATTAAACTGTGTTTTCTACCTTACCCAAGTCTCTCTTGGGAATGATTGTAGGTATGCAAGCAGTAATAACCTGAGAACAGATGGAGAAGTAAATAATTCTATTCCTTCCCCCACCCTGTGCCCCCAGCAAACAGTACAACACTGTCTGATTCTTTGTCTTTTTTAAACAAACTTCACCAGAAATACATCTGCTGAACATGCTCCTTTGGAAGTCAGGGCTACTGTTTCCTCCAGACACCTAACGCATTTAAGTGGCCAGATGTCAGAAACCATTAAAATATTGCCCACTTGTCTACTGTACAGTTCCCAAACTGAGATTTCAGTAAAGTTACGTTGCAGCTGTCAGGAAAAGAAAAAGGAAGCAAAAACAATGCCATCCACGATGACAAGTGGAATTAAACCAAATGAAAGTCTTCCTTTACAGATGGAGGGATACTTGAAAGCAAATCACTCCTTACAAGGAGTGAGGGAACTAAAATTGCTGTGGGAAGAAAAAGAGAGCCCATGTACAAATGCTTTCAAGGCAACTTACAAAATTCCAAATTATCTTGCCAGCAAAGATTAATGAACTGTCTTGTCTGGAGCAGAAGCATGCTGGTGATGGTGGTCAGGGCAGGCCACCCCAAGATGCACCACTCTGGTATGCGGATTATTTTGAGCTGAAGACAATAAAGACTCAGAAGACTCAGGAAGAACATTTGCTTTTCCCCTCCCAAACTTCCTAAAGAATTTAACATAGAAGACCTGTTTCAGGAAGGAGCCAATGTCATACGATGGCTGTAATATAATGTAAAATAGATATTACAATAGGAAAGGCACCAACAAGCCCATTTTATCAAAATTTCTGTCTCTTCCTGGCCACATTCTCTGTAGATTGCCCTCAAAAGAGTTGTCAGACAAACATTTGTATTTCTATCTCCATGTGAATTGTCTTCTTCTCCTGTGAAATCCCAAATCACTACCCCTCCAACACCTTCCACGCCTTTAGCTACAAGACAATACTTAAGCAAGCAGCTTAGACAGAATGACGAGCTGCTCATTTCCAAGTTTCTCCCATGTATACATGTTATTAAACTTGGTATTATTTTCTCCTGCTAACCTGTCTTTTAATCATTTGGGCAGCCATAAGATCCTTAAGGGAAAGGGCAGAGGAGGATTCTCCCTTCTGCCCAACACTAGCATTGACCAAATCACCAATACCCCACACCTGCTCCCCTAACACATTGTATTAGGACCCCAAGAAGTTAAGGCCCAATGAGATGGATTGTTTCTCTTTCTCATCACAGAAAAAGAAGTTGGAATGATCTATCAGTCAACAAAAACATGCATGTGTTGTGAGAATTGGAATATGTCCCTCCCCTCCAGCCTACATCATAACTACAGAGGAGTTAGAGAGCTTCCACTTCTTAAGTCCTGGCGGGGAAGGAAAAAGCCTCCCAAGAACCATTGCCCCAGACCCACCCAGTGCCCCCCCTCCCCTCCCTGAGTCCCTGCTGCCCTTCCCGCCCCAGCAGCCATGGGCTTGTCAGGCCAGTGCCGGAGCACCAAGGCTGGATGGAAAGAGCGTCCAGACCCACAGGGACCTGTTTGTCAGATGCACCGGTCTCACTATGGGAGCTGTCCCCCCCTGCTCTGCCTGAGGAGCCACTCCCCACAACGGCCCCACCCCAAACTGCGCCAGCCAGTCCCAGCTGCTAAGGGCCCAGGCGAGCACAGTCTTCCATGCCGACCAGTGCAGGTGCACTTACCCGCGTCCCTCTCCCCGCTGCCCAGGAGAATGAGGACAATGTGATGCTCAGCCGCTGAGGCCAATCCAGGTGAGCAACGTGGGTGGGGCCAGAAGTGCGGGTGGAAGTGCATCAGTCGCCATCTTGGCGTCCGGCGGGGCCCCTCTCGGAGGGCCGGCCACATTCTCCCACCCCCTCGGTCTGGGTCATTTGCTATGAATACCGCAGCAGTGACCCATCAGGGCAGCGGAACAGACGCGTTTTGGCAGCGTGACCCCAGGGTGGGTGCATCAGGCAGCAGTTTGCCTAGGCCCACAGACGTGGCCATCTTGCTTTACGGAGGACAGATGGGCACATGCCGCCATCTTGCCATCCTTTGGGGCCTGGGGACCAGCTCCCACTTGCTGCACAGTGTCGCTTTGAGCCCTACTCTTGTGGCAGTCCCACTGTGGGACAGAGAGGAGGGGGCCGGAGCCTGGCAGCATGACAGCCTGAGGCCCGGGATGGTGATCACTGCACTGCCGTGAACTGATCCCACCACTGGGCAATGAGGAGAAACAGCCATCTCCTTCCACAGGTAACCAGCTGCTGCAGCCCAGTCAGCCCCCCTGGTGTTCCAGCCCAAGGCAGGCAGCACTCTGTGCTTGGGGCCTTGGGGCCGGTCCAGCGGGTGAGTGAGCACCAGGCGCTATGTGGCCTTGGTCTGTGCCACTGTCTCTGCTCCAGGCACCTCGGGCCACTGCGGCCATCCTATGGCTACTGGCGTCCACCTTATGGCCTCCACCACACTGTCACCCCCACCCCCTGGCCACTCTGCTCTCCACTGATTCAGGCTGGGGCCAACAATGTCAAGAAACAGGGTATTCTGGAAACACTCTTTCTTAGGTCACTATCTTCTTGCATTTGCCGTGACTTTTCTGCTCTTTTGATGGCAGGGAGCCTGCCTTGATCTCTGCGATCAGGAATGTGGCTGAGCAGATGCAGCTTCTACCTCCAAATGGACACGCCTCTCAGATGCTCTGTTGCTAGAAGGGTCCTGGCAGTGCAGGGAAAGGTGGCTCTGCACTGGAGGTGAGTCCTGGAGAGGCGTCTGACTCTGCAGACTCTGCATGTGACAGCATCCTGGGTGGAGGAGGTTGCGGCCCACTCCTCACTGGGAGGCTTACCCTGGGGACTCAGGGAAGGGGCTCCTCTCTTCACTTCTTCCTTGGGCTCCCACAGCGGGATGAGAGGTTTGCCTTCCCCTTGGCCTGGCTCCCTTCATGAGGGCTTCTGGAATTCAGCCAGTTGAGTGAGTCCTTTCCTGCGGACTCTGCAATGGAGATCTCAGAACAGTGCACTGAAGATATTCTACTTTGAAAACCTCCTGGCAGATCCTTTTGTTTCATGTTGCAGGTTGTTATTGAATTTTGAAAGACCTGAATGCCACTTGTTGTCTTTAGTCTTATTCAAAGTTAACAGTGGTTTTTTTAAGTCGGAAGTTGTTACAATCTATCCAAAGAACTAGTAATGTGAGCTTGTTTCAGAGGTCAGACAACATGCTTTCTTGACAGTTTCCTTCAGAGTCTGTGTCCCAAAAGATTTGTTACTGTTTTTGAGAATGAGGCAAAGCACTGCAGAGAAGGTTGCTCTTGGCATGTGTCATTGTTTAACGTGGTCTGGGGGCAAAGGAGGTGGGGGTCCTTTCATAACTAGTCACAAAGCATTGAGAAATGTTAGAAGGTCAGGTTGCTTGGAACTCCCTGAGGACCTAGTATCCACCCGGTCTGGTCCACAGCGGCCTTATGGGAGTTAAATGAACTCAGGAGGAGAAGAAAGCCTCGAGAGAGACCCACTTCCTCCCCATGTGCATAGTTTTCTCTAAATAGACATTTTACCTTAATGAGGAGAAAAGATTATGAAGTGTCTTGGTCAGTACAGTTCAGGGGCTGGTTGCTTGGTACAGGGAGCAGCTTTCCTCCTGGTAGTTGAAGGACAAGAGGAACAACGAACCACAGCTCTTGGGGCTGACCTCCTCTTGGCGGTGGTCCCGCATCCTCAGCTGCTTGAGCAGAGCTGGAGCCAGGCGCCCTGCTGAGTGCCCGGGAGGCTCTGCTGGCCAACACCTGGCCTGGCTTTGAAATAGGGGGACCAACCCTCCCCATTTTAGCACCCAAAGTCCTGCATCCCAGGGACAGCAGGAGGGTTGGACAACCATGAGCTTCTAGGAACTATTTCTGAGGCTTCCTGAAGACTTTCCTGTTGCCTTGGTGTCATCCTGTGCTCTCTGCCCGAGCATCTGTGGCCCTACAGGGCACTTACCACAGCCTGGGAAGAGGTCTTCACCTTCCTTCTTTCTCTGCCCTACAGATGGTCAGCTCCTTAAGGTAGACAGTGGGTCTTTCACCTTTCTATTCCAGTAATAACTTGCAAGCAGAGGTGTTCCTTACATCTTTACTAAAGGTTTAAATGGGCAAAGTTCCTAAGTGTGGGTGTTCCCAAAAACACTTGTTTTGCTTTTATAGTTGATTATTTTAGGGGGAGACATTTAATTCTTTCTTTTTAATTACTTTTTCATGTATCCTTGCAGGCTCCACATAAAGGACTCAAAACTTCTGGTCCAGTGGCTAAAAGCTGTTCACAGGGATGACTGGACCCTACTGAGCATTCTTTCATCTGTAGTGAACATTTTACCAAAAAAAACTCTTGGACAGGCTGGAGGATCAGTACTACGTGCTCAAGCCCACGGCCTTGCCCTCCAACTTCCACCTGACTGAGAAGGAGGAGGTGAAGGCCATGGCCACGCAGGAGAAATGACACCAAGATAGCCGCCGGGGCCCTGAGGAACATGCGAGTGAAGCAGATGGGAAAGGAGCTTCAGGTTCATCCTCATCCTTGAGGGAAAACCTGAGGGCCCAGCCAGGGTCCCGCAAGTTGAAGCGAGCCTCTCTGCAGGGCGAACCTGCACCCAGTGCCACCCAGGAAGCCACCAGTTTGGCGCGGGCACAGAGTCTCTGGAAGGAAATCCAGGAGACAGTGTGGCCTCCACAGTGTGTGGCAGCCTGGGAGATGCAAACACGTCTGCTGTAGATGCTGGCGATGAGAACCCCTCTGCCCAGCCAGGGCCTGCTGAGTAAGAGTGGCATTTCCGTGGGTGACTTTATCCCTCAGGATCTGAGGCATGCACATTTATTGGCTGGCTTCCTTCTTACAGTTTCTCCTCAGCACACACTCAAGAGAGGCCATCTGTCCCTTGAGAGGCTGTTGACCGAAAGAGGCTGAAGAGAGATGTGGAGCCCAGCTACAGCGGGACCAGCCCTGGGCCTGATGAGAGCTTGGCCCAGAGCCCCCACATTCATCATTCACAATGATGCCTCAGAAACCCTCCCAGAGCCCCTTCACCCTCCAACAGATGTCACCCCCGAGCTAGCCGCAGAAGTTGTGCAGGGCGAACACAGCGACACCGACCCCACGTCCCTCAGCGGGGTCATCCTGTCAGCACTGGGGGCCCAAGAACTCCTCGACTCGTTGTCTCCTACTACTTCTGCTCCCGGGGGAACCGGAGCACAGGTGCCGCCTGCGGGAGCAGGTGGAAGGACAGCGAGCAGAAGAGGGGCAGCTGGCGACAGCCAGGTGCACACGCTGCAGGAGGAGATGGACGAGCTGAATGAAGGGGGCTCCCTAACTGAGGAGCATGCTGCCCCCCACCGAATTCAGTCCCGGTGCTCGGGGCTCCCCCACTGCCTGCTTCTCATGAGGGGTTTCCTGCTCCACAGCAGACGGCCCCTGAGCACTTCTGTGTGCAGCATGCCTGCTGCTGTCTTGGGAGAAGGCTCTGCTGGTAGCCGCCCCTCGCAGACAGGGAGCCCAGGATGCAGAGCTCACCCCGCTCGCTCTAGGGCGCTCGAGAGGCAGCATTAGTTGTCAGGGTTTAGCAGGTGGGGAAGGAGGCATTGCAGGTCAGCTGAGAAAGCCACGCCTACCCAATGAATGATGCCTGGATGGTTGGTTTTCCACTTGAACAGGAGAAAATCAGCTTCTGTTGCATCCCTCACACAAATGTAAATTCCAATGAGTTAGGATCTAAATGTGAAATAAAATCCACATAGTAAACTATTGGAAAAGTTATAGGAGACTCTTAAAGTCATGGGGAGGTTCTTTCCATTTGTGTTTTAATGAATATCCTTGAACTGAAGTCATTTTGAACATTTTAATAATTTCCTTAAAATTTGAAACATCTTTTTGAGTAGAATACTTTCTCTTTTGTAAAAATTAAAACACCAGAGAAATATATAAGCTAAGAAGTGGTAAAAACTCTTATTTCTCACCTACCTCCCAACTTTTATTCCTTGTTGGTAGTAAAATTTGGTGTGTAATCTCCTCGACTGTTCCCTGTGCTTTACATGCATATTTCTCCACCTGTACAAATTGGTTGGATATATTTTTGGTGTGTTTCTTGGCTATGTTTCTGATAATCCTGCTCTCACAGTTTAGTAGTTGTAAACATTGGTTTCTCGATATTCCTTACATATTGAGGGTACCAACTTTTGCCTGTTATACATCCATGGAAAACATTTTCCTACCACATTGTTCATTTAATCTGGATCAGTGCTTGTCTTCCCAGATGCCAGTAACACTTCAGGAGGGAAACGGGTCTGTGTGACAGGCTATTCAGGATCTCTGGGACCCCCAGGGCAACAACCAGTAGGACAACCCAAAACAAGAAACAAAACCCATCCCGCATGTTTCCAGATGCATCCTAGGGGAAGGACAGCTCCAGTTGAGGACCACTGATGTCCTGGTCAGAGTTATCCACTATGTTCTCCTATCACGTTAAAGCTGTTTCTGTAGTTTCTCGTACCTGATGGTACAATTTGGTGCCTTTGTCTGTTCCTCTTGGTGCCTTTGTCTATTCTTCTTGGTCAGACTGCCCAAGGTTTCTCACTGTTACAGGTCTTTCCAGACAACCAGCCCTTGACGCCATTGCTCAGGTCTATGTTGTTATTCCTGCCAGGTGAATTCTCCCTTCATTCTGCTGTTATTGGTTTTATTGTGGTGTTGTTCTGGCTCTTGGAGGGAAGTGCTCAGCTTCTTCGTGTACAGTTGATATTCCCTGATACCTGCAGTGGAGGCTGTGTCCCTTCTTCCGTCCCCTTGTCCCCACGTCATGGATTTGCCTCATGCTGCTCTCATTGCTGTTCATTTCTAAAGAGTTTCTCCTGTCTGTCTGGATTCCCTCTTTAACCTGAGAGATTTAGAAGGGTGTGGACAGATTTTCAAGTGGATAGGTTGGGGGAGGGGAGCCAATATTTTGTGATTACTTTTTACTTTTATTGCTTTAAGTTCCAGTAATATAGTCACTTATAGATTTCTGCTTTTTGGACTCTTTAGAGATTTCATTGTGGCTTAGCACACAGTCCATTGTGGTGACTGTTTCATTGTGGTTTGAGGAGAATGTTCGCTCTCCACTAGCTGCTTACATTGTTGTCCCTGGGGCTGAGGCTAGATCTAGCTTTTTTGTGTTCGTCAGCAGATCTGTTTCCTAACTTACTGTATCACTTGACCTGTGGCTTTTTAAGAGAGGTAAGGTAGGTTTCCCTGTGGAAAGGGAAGGCACCTCCCTTGGGGTGCCTGTGTCTTCTTGTTTGTCCAGTTTTGCTTTATGCTTCAAGACCATATTGTTAGGTGCATAAGTGTTCCTGACAGTTATCAACACAGAGAACCCCTTTTTGTCCCATTTAAAGTCTTATTTCTTTATCTCCTTATTTTCAACCATATTATATCCCTTTATTTTATAACAATATTTTAACTCAACTCGAGAGCCTTCATGTTTTTCTAGAGCAATTTGATCCATTTACAATTGTGATTATTGATAAATTGGAATGTGAGTCTACCATTTAATTTAATTTTTAATTTGTTAGGTTTTCTCATGATTTTTCTCTTCTTTTAGTGGGTGTCTTTCAGCTTTTAGGAACAACCATTTCTGCCTCTCTTTCTGTAAATGCTTAGAGTTGATCAGTTCCTGTGTTCTACACTCCCAACTCATCACCTTCTGGTCCCCAACTTGAGAATATCTGATCTTAGTTCTGTGTCCTTATTTTCCCCATCAAGCAACCATGATTGGATGTAAGTATAAGTTTTATTGGTTACTTTGTACACAACAGTTTATTGTATCCAAAATTTTCCTCCTTTTGGAAAGATTTGATGTTATTTTGGAACTCATATGACAGTGAAATTTTGAGATGAATCGAGTCTGCGATACTCCTTAGGTGCTGATGCTGGGGACCTAGCACCTAAACTCTTAAAGTTGCATTGGTGTGTCAGCAGAGTCGGGATGAGGTCAGAGATGTTTAAAACCGTGGAATTGAATGAGGTTTCCTGGAGACACTGTAGCTGTAGAAGGGACCAGGGCCCAGCCTAGGAGCAGGCAGTGTTTGCAGAGGTGCAGCTGAAGAGGGTCCAGGAAAGGGGACTGAAATGGTGGAGCATGAAGTTGCAGGAACCATGAGGGTAAAGGGTATTGCAGAAAGGAGGGGTGCTCAGCTGGGTGGGATACAGCTCTGATCAGAATGGAGAAAAGATGGCTGGACTCGGCCATGTGGCATCACTGGTGACCTCAGTCTCCTTGAGAGGGTGGGAATGAAGCTGGGTCTAGAGTGAGTGAAGGGGGTCCATGGGAGGGCAGTATGTATAAGGCACTTTATTTAAGAGGTTTAGCCATGAAGGGGAGTTGGGAAAGTGGACAGTAGCCAAAAGGGAGCCTGGGTCCAAGGGAGAGTTTTGTTTGTAAGGTGGAGATGAGCTAGCAGGTGTCTGTGCTGCAGGTAGGACCAGATGGAGAGGAAGAGTGTGCTGGGCCCTGAGGAGGTGCTGGGCTGGGCTCCTGTTATGAGAGGTTTGGGGATTCGATTGGAGACGTAAAAGAAACTTTCCACTCCAAACAAATGGGTTGAAGGTATATTGTATTATAGAGAGGATGGTAAAGGTGATAGTCCGCAAACAGATCTGAATAGGTCAAATAATAAGAGGGAAAAAACACCAGCTCGACTGGAAAGGGAAAACATCCACATCAGCTGAGATAGCGGCACATTTGAATAGGTCATATAATAAGAGGGAAAAACATCAGTTCTATCGGATAGGGAAACACCAGATCGACTTAAGGGAAATGACGCAAATCAACCAGAAAGAGAAACGCCAGGTTAACTGAAAAGAGAACACATCAGATCAATTACTTCACAATAAATCAATTACTCACAACATCCATGCCCCACTGCTGGGAGAGTCCTGTCAATTGATACGGCTGGGCGGGAATCACACGTCCTGGGCAAGGCGTCCCTTCCACAGGTGGAACTCTCACTGGGTCTCAGTCTCCAGCAATTTATATAAGCAGTTACAGAGTTTACAGAGAAAGCATTCAGTGTTCCCATGCACAAATGGTTATCAGTGGTGTACATGCACTGAGCCCCACACTCTGGCTATCGTCCCAGCCCAGTAGTTGTGTACGTGCATTGTTTACCCTGCTTATCCTCCCAGCCCAGCTCAGATGGCCAGTCTGCCCCAGGCTGCAGTGCCCGAAGGGTCTTGAATTTTTTACACATTGCAACTATCTCCATGGGAGAAGGGCCGGTTCCCACCATGCAGAAAGCAGCTTTTATATTTCTTTTTGTGCTGGTGGCTGTAGGTCAATGGAGCGGCCAAACATGGCTGTACTCATGTCAAGACAGCTCCGCTGCCTGGCGCCGTGCAGAGAGCAAGAGGACAGATGTGCTCGTGGAAAGGGTGCCCTGTGCCTCTGCTCCTGTATTCCTGGAGCGTGAGGTGGGCAGTGGTTGGGAGTGGAGGGGCGATGCAGAAGGTGTTAGGTGAACGGCAGGGGGAGGAGGGAGAGGGAGAGAGGACACCCTGGCTTGGTCTTCATGGCTCACATGGAGCTCCCCACTGGGATCTCCGATCACCAGCTGTTGACTCTCTTTGATGTTTTCATCAAAATGTCGGCTCTCTTGATGGTTCCCAAGGCTATTATGAATTTGTTCATCAATGAAGGAATCTTTGGGTCATTTTTAAGGGATTCTATGTCAAAGGGGCTCTACATGTGTTTATTCAGTCCATCATCTGTACCCAATCCCTTTGTTTTTGGACAGATTCCATACAACAGAGCAGCCGGGCCAGTGGCCTGCAGGTTCCAGGGTTTGGGAGATTTGCCCTCCAGAAAGCCGGTGCTGATTGGCATTCTCACAGGACGTGGTGCTCTGTCCCAGAGCCCGCTCTAATTCTGGGTGTCATGACATTGTAAATCCTGGGGCAGTTCTGTCAGGGCCCATCGTTGGCATTTCTGTGATCAGTGAGGGCAAACATTTTTCTGTGATCATTATCTGTCACTTCCCTGACTGTGTTGTTGCCTGCCTTGCTCACTGAGCTCTGAACCTTCCTGATGGAACCAGGACGTTCACTCTCTATCCAGTGTGATTGCATGTTCCCTCAGTATACTTGCTTCAAAAATATCTGTTTTCTTCACATTCTTTGATTCCTTGTACATATAATCTAGATTTAATCTGGAGCTTTAAAAATGTTTTATTGTGGAAAACCTTGAACATACACAAATTAAACAGAAAAGTGTGATAGCCCCCCATGTCTCTATTACCCAGCTTCAACATTTATTAATATTCTGATATTCCTGTTTCGTCCATATTTCTACCCACTCCCTACCTTCCATTGATTATTTTTTAATTAATAGATTGTTTTTTAGGAAAGTTTTAGATGGACAGAGAAATTCAGCAGAGAGTGCAGAGCATTTCTCCCTCCTCCCCCACAGTTTCCCCTACGGTTAACATCTTGCGTGACCACCTGTGTTAGTGCGGTTCATTCCTTACAAGTGAGGAGCTGATGCTGCTACAGTGTTCGTAACCAAGTCCGTAGTTTACATTAAGGTTCATTGTCTTGCTGTCATGTACTTGGATTTTGACAAATGCATAATCTCATGTATCCACCACGACAGTATCCTACGGAAGAGTTGGATTGCCCTAAAATCCCTGTGCTTTACCTCTTCGTCCCTTGCCCCCCAACTCCTGGCAACACTGATCTTTATACTGTTTCTATAGTTTTGCCTTTTCTGGAATGTCGTGTAATTGGAATATATGAAAACTATGGAACAGTGTATATAGCCTTTTCCGGTTGGCTTCTTTCACTTAGCAATATGTATTTAAGTGTCCACTATGTCTTTTTGTGACTTGATAGCTCATTTCTTTTTTTTTCTTTTTGTATATTGAGTCAAAATATACATAACAAAAAATGTTTCATCTTAAATATTTTTAAGTGTACACTTCAATGGCGTTAAATACATTTCCACAGTTGTACAGTCATCACCACCATTCATCCCCATAACTCTTATAAATCTGAAACTCTATACCTATTAAACAATAACCCTCCCTTCTCCCCTCCCCCCAGCCCTTGGCAGCCACCATTCTACTTACTGTCTCTATGATTTGACTACTCTCAGTTCATACAGTATTCGTCTTTTTGTGACTGGCTTATTTCAGTTAGCATAATGTCTCCAAGGTTAATCCATGTATAGCTTATTGGAGAATTTGCTTCATTTTTAAGGCTGAATAATATTCCATTGTATGGATATACTACATTTTGTGTATCCACTCATGTGTCAATGGACACTTGGGTTGCTTCCACGTTTTAGCTGTTGTAAATAATACCGCTATGAACATGGATGTACAAATATCTCTTCAAGGCTCTGTTTTCAGATCTTTTGGGTGTATACGCAGAAGAGGAATTGCTGGATCACATGATAATTCTATGTTCAATTTTTTGGAGGAACATCAATACTGTTTTCCATAGCAGCTGCACCATTTTACATTCCTATCAACAGTGTACAAGGGTTCCCATTTCGCTGCCTCTTGGCCAACACTTGCTGTTTTCTGTCTTTTCAATAACACTCATCTTACTGGGTGTGAGGTGGTGTCTCATTGTGGTTTTGATGTGCATTTCCCTAATGATTAGTGGTGTTGAGCATCTTTTCATGTGCTTATATGCCATTTCTAAGTCCTCTTTCACAAAGGAGTCTTCAAGTCCATGCCCATTTTTGAATTGGCTTGTTTTTAGTTGTTTAATTTAGGACTTCTCTGTATATTCTGGATACCAGTCTCTTGTCAGAAATATGATTTGCGAATATTTTGTCCCATTCTGTGGGTGCCTCTTGATGTACCAACTTATAAAATTTTCGTGGAGTCCAATTTTTCCATTGTTTTTCTTTTGTTACCTGTGCCTTTGGTGTCATATCCAAGAAATCATTGCCAAGTCTGGTGTCATGAAGATTTAATCTCATGTTTTCTTCTAAGAATTTTCTTGTTTGAGGTCTTACATTTATGTCCTTGATCCATTTTGAGTTAATTTTTGTATATAGTGTTGGATGGGGTCCAGCTTCAAGATTTTGCATGGGGATATCCAGTTTTCCCAGCACCATTTGTTGAAAAGAAACCTTTCTCCATTCCATGGTCTTGGCACCCTTGTCAAAAATCACTTGACCTGGGCCGGCCCTGTGGCCTAAGCGGTTAAATGCGCGCTCCGCTGCCGGCGGCCAGGTTCGGATCCTGAGCGCGCACCAGCGCACCGCTTCTCGGCCATGCTGGGGCGCGTCCCACATGCAGCGACTGGAAGGATGTGCAGCTGTGGCATACAGCTGTCTGCTGGGGCTTTGGGGAAAAATAAATAAATAAAAATTAAAAAAAAAAAATCACTTGACCATATATGTGAGGGTTTGTTTCTGGGCTCGCTATTCTATGCCATTGGTCTCTATGTCTGTCTTTATGACAATACCATACTATTGATTACTGTAGCTTTGTAGTAAGTTTTGAAATCAGGAAGTGTGAGTCCTCCAGTTTTGTTCTTCTTTTGCAAGATTGTTTTGGCTATTCTGAGTCCCTTGAGATTCCATGTGAATTTTAGGACGGGTTTTTCTATTTCTGCAAAAAACATCATTAGGATTTGGCTAGGGAATACATTGAATCTATAGATTGTTTTGGGTAATACTGACACTTTAACAATAGTAAGCCTTCCAATCCATGAACATGGGATGTGTGTCCATTTATGAATGTCTTCTTTAATTTCTTTCTGAAATGTTTTGTAGTTTTTATGGTGTAAGCCTTTCACCTCCTTGGTTAAGTTAATTCCTAAGCATGTTATTCTTTCTGATACTATTATAAATGAATTGTTTTTGTAATTTCCTTTCCAGAGAGCTCATGGTTCGTGTCTAGAAATGCTGCTGATTTTTGTGTGTTGACTTTGTATCCTGCTACTTTTCTGAATTCATTTGTTAGATCAAACGGCTTTTTTGTGGAGTCTTTTGGATTTTCTACATACGAGATGATATCATCTTCAAACAGAGACCATTTTACTTATTTCTTTCCAATTTAGATGCCTTTTATTTATTTATTTTTATTGCCTCATGGGTCTGGCTTGCACTTTCAATACTGTGTTGAATAGAAGTGGTGAAAGTGGGCATCCTTGCCTTGTTCCTGGTCTTAGAGGAAAAGCTTTCAGTCTTCCATCATTGAGTATTATGTTTGCTGTGTGTTTTTCATATATGGCTTTTGTTATGTTGAGGCACTCTCCTTCTATTCCTAGTTTGTTGAGCTTTTTATCATGAAAGGGCGTTGAATTTTGTCAAATGGTTTTCTGCATCAATTGAGTTGGTCATTTTTTTCCCCTTCATTTTCTTGATGTGGCTTATTACATTGATCATTTTTTGTATATTGAACTCCTCTTGTATACCAGGAATAAATTTCACTTGGTGGTAGTGTATAATTCTTTTAACATGCTGTTGAATTCAGTTTGCTAGTATTTTGTTGAGGATTTTTGCATCTATGTTCATCAGGGATAATGGTCTGTAATTTTATTTTCTTTTAGTGTCCTTGTCTAGTGTTGGTATCAGGGTAATGCTGGCCTCGTAAAGTGAGCTTGGAAGTGTTCCCTCTTTTTCAATATTTGACAGAGTGTAAGAAGTCTTGTTTTTAATACTTATTTATATTTTTGGTAGAATTCACCAGTGCAGTCATCTGGTCCTGGGTTTTACTTTGTTGAGAGATTTTTTTTTTAGATTTCTTTAAATATTGGTGACATATAACGTAGGTAAGTTTTAGGTGTTCATGATGATGATTTGTGAAAGGATTACCACAATACGGTGAGTTAACACCTCCATTCCCTCACATAATTAACTTGGTTTTTCTAGTGATCACTTTCAAGATCTACTCTCTTAACAACTTTCAAGTCTATAAGAATATAGTATTGTTAATTATGGTCACCATGCTGTACATTAGCTCCCCAAAACTTGTTCATTTTACAGCTAGAAATTTGTGCACTTTGACTCACATCTCCCCATTTCCCCCAACCCCGCGACCCTGGGAAACCCATTTTTGTCTCTATTCCTTTGAGTTGGGCTTTTTTAGATTTCACATATGAGTGAGAATATATAGTATTTGTCTTTCTCCGTCTGACTTATATCACTTAGCGCAATGCCTCAAGGTTCATCCATGTTGTCGCAAAATGCAGGATTTCATTCTCCTGCATGGCTGAATAATATTCCATTATATATTACATGTATACATATATCTCACATTTTCTTTATCTATTTATCCATTGATGGACACCTGGATTGTGTCCATGTTCTCTGTGAATAATGTTGAAATGAACATGGGAGTACAGATATCTCTTCAGAATAGTGATTTCAATTCCTTTGGGTATACAGCCAGAAGTGGATTTGCTCATTTATATATATTTCTATTTTTATTTTTTTGAGAAAATTCCATATTTTTTCCATAGTGACTGTAGCAATTTACATTCATACCATCAGTGCACAGGGTTCTCTCTTCTATACAGCCTCGCCAACACTTGTTGTCTGTTGTCTCTTTGAGAATAACCATTCTAACAGGTGTGAGGTGATATCTCATTGTAGTTTTGATTTCATTTCCCTGATGATGAGTGATTACGAGCATCTTTTCATGTACCTGTTGACCATTTTTATGTCTTCTTTGGAAAAGTATCTATTCAGGTCCTTTGACCATTTTCATATTGTTTTGTTGGTTTCTTTGCTGTTGAGTTGTAAGAGTTTCTTATATACTGTGGATATTAACCCCTTTAGTTTGCCGATTGTTTCATTTGCTATGCAGAATCTTTTTAGATTGATGTCATCCCACTTGTTAAGTTTTGCATTTGTTGCTTGCACTTTTGATATTATATCCAAAAAACTCGTTGTCAAGACCAGTTTCATGGGGCTTTTTTCTCTATATTTTCTTCTAGTTGTTTTATATTTGGTGTCTTACATTTAAGTCTTTAATTCAATTTGGGATCATTTTTAGAGTGGTGTAAAATAGGGGTCCAATTTCAGTTTTCTGCATGTGGTTATCCAGTTTTCCCAACAGCATTTGTTGTAGAAACTATCCATTCCCCATGGAGTCTTCTTAGCTGACTTGTCAACTGTTAGCAAACTGTATGTGTGTGGTTTTATTTCTGGGTCCTTGATTCTGTTCTATTGGTTTAGGTGTCTCATTTTATACCTGTATCATACTGTTTTTATTACTATAGATTTGTAATAAAGTTTGAAATCAGAAATTGTGATGCCTTCAGCTTTTTCTTTCTCGGGGTTCCTTTGGTTATTGGAGGTCTTTTGTGGATCCACATGAGTATTAGGATTATTTGTTCTATTTCTCTGAAAAATGCCATGGGAATTTTAATAGGAATTGCATTGAATCTTGAGATGGCATTGAGTAGCATGAACATTTTAACAATACTAATTCTTCTGATCCATGAGCATAAGATATCTTTTCATTTCTTTGTGTCTTTGATTTCTGTCATCTGTGTCTTATAGTTGTTAGTTTCTAGATCTTTCACCTTCTTGGTTAAATTTATTCATGAGTATTTTACTGTTTTTGATGGTATTGTAAATAGGATTTTTTTCTTTATATCATTTTTTTTTATAATTTTTATTTATTTATTTTTTCCCCCAAAGCCCCAGTAGATAGTTGTATGTCATAGTTCCACGTCCTTCTAGTTGCTGTGTGTGGGACTCGGCCTCAGCATGGCCGGAGAAGTGGTGCGTCAGTGCGCGCCCGGGATCCGAACCCCTGCCGCCAGCAGCGGAGCTCGCACATTTAACCGCTAAGCCACGGGGCCGGCCCTTTATATCATTTTTAAATAGTTCATTGTTAGTGTAGAGAAAGGCAAGAGATTTCTATATGTTGATTTTGTCTCCTGCAGCTTGAGTGAATTTGTTTATTAGTCCTAACAGTTTGGGGAGGAGTCTTTAAGTATTTCTCTACATAAAATCATATCTGCAAACAGAGACCACTTTGTTTCTTCATTTCCAATTTAGATGCTTTATATTTCCTTCTCTGGCCAAATGTCTCTGGTTAAGACTTGCAGCAGTATGTTGAAGAGTGGTGTTGAGACTGGGCTCCCTTGTCTTGTTCTTTGTCTTAGCAAGAAAGCTTTCAACCTTTCACTGTTCAATATGATGTTAGCTGTGGGTTTGTCATGTAAACCTTTTATTATGTTCAGGTATGTTCCTTCTGTAACCCTTTCTTGAGAGTTTTTATCATGAAGGGGCGTTGAATTTGTCAAACTGCTTTTTCTGCATTGAGAGATTATTTTAGGATTTTTATCTTTCATTCTATCAATGTGGTGTATCACATTCATTGATTTGCATCATGTTGAACTTGATCATGTTGTTTGATCCTTTTTTTGAGTTTAGATAGTTTTGTTACAATGTGTCTTGGAGAAGAATGTTTTAGTTTGAAATTTTAGGGTGACTGATCGGCTTCAGGACCTTGGATGTCTACATCTCTCCCCAGATTTGGGAAGGTGTCAGCTGCTACTTTTTTAAGTCAACTTTCTTTTCCTTTCTCCCTGTCTTCTCCTCTGGTACTTTAATAATGCTTATCTATTTCTTTTCAAGGTATCCCATAATTCACACTGCCTTTCCCCAATCCTATCTGTTCCTTTTTTTCTTTTTGCTCCTTTGACTCGATGATTTCAGATGACACATCTTCTAGTGCACTAATTATTTCTTGTACATGGTTGAATCTGATTTAGAAGGTCTCTATTGAATTCTTCAGTTCAGTCATTGTGTTCTTCAACTCTAGGATTTCTGTTTGTTTTTCCTTAATGATTTCTGTTTCTATGTTGAACTTCTCACTTGTTCATGCACTATTTCCTTATTTCATTTAGTAGTCTATCTTTGTTTCCTTAGAGTTTTATGAATTTCTCAAAGAGCATTGTTCTGAAGTCTTTGTCACATAGTTCCTATATCTCCATTTCTTGGTCGGTCATTGGAGTTTTATTCTTTTTCTTTGGTGGTGTCGTGGATCTTTGATTATTCATGATCCTTGTGACCTTCCATTGGTGTCTGCAAATTTGAGGAAGTAGGCATTTCTTCCACTTATTACAGACTGGCTTTAGTAAACCAAAGCTTTCACATTCAGCCCATCTAGGGGTCCTGGGTAGGCCATCTGGTGGTGTCCAGGGGCAGGCTTGCTGCTGGAGTCCTTGAGCAGCCTGGTACTGGGGTGAGTGGAAAGCTTGGGTCCACGGTATTGTGTCTGGCCCTGGGCACAGCTGGGACCCTGAGTTCACGAGTAACCCCACTGGACCCTGGTTTGGCAGGTCCTCATTGAGAGCCTGTGACCACAGGAGTCATCCAGGGCCATGAGAGTTGGCCAGAGCTGGGATGATCTGAGAGTCTTGGCTCACGGGAGCCTGCCAGAAGCCTGTGCCATGAGAGACAGTTTGTGCTGTGGTAGGCCAGAAGTCTGGATTCCTGGTAGCCTGGGGCCACAGGAGCTACCTGAGATTGCAGGAGCTAGCAGGCGCTGGGTCAAGATGGAAGACTGGGTTCATGGGAACCTGCCGGTGCCTGGTGCCATGGGAGCTGCCTGGGGCCGCCTGAGTCAGCAAGCACCTGGGTGGGCTGGGGGCTTGGTTTTGTAGAAGCCTGTCAGAAGCTTGGTTCCATGAGAGCTGTCTATGGCTGCTGGAACTGCCAGGTGGTGTGGTAAGCCATGGGCCTGAGTTCCTAGTAGCCCCCGGGAAGCCTGGAGCCATGGAATCTACCTGCAGTAGATCTCTTAGAACTCAATTATAAAAAACAAAGAAGTTTGAAATGAAACTTCATTCAAAGAAATTTGAAATGAAACCATTTTCATTGGTTACCCAATGAAAATGGGTAACTAGCTGCAATGGACATGTCTCCAGGAGAAACACAGATGGCCAATAAGCACTAGATAGATGCTCAGTATCATAAATCATTAGGAAAATGCAAATTCAAAGCATAGTGTGATACTATTTCACACTCAAAATGAAGGCTATACTCAACATAATGGAAAGTAACAAGTGTTAGTAAAGATATGGAGAATGGGAAACCCACATACATTACTGGTGGGAAAGTAATTTGATGCATCCACTGCAGAAAACAGTTTGCCATTTTTAAAAATCTTAAACCTGGAATTACCATGGACCAGGAGAGTCACAATATTGGTATGTCCAAAAGACCATTGGAAACATATGTTCAAAGAAAAACTTTTCCATGGATATTCAAAGCAACATTATTCACAATGGTCCAAAAGTGGAACAAACCCAAATTTCTATCCAGTTATGACTGCATAAACCAAATGTGCCCTATTCATAATATAGGACATTATGGAGCCATACAAAGGAATAAGCTACTGCTACATGCTCGGCCATGGATGAACCTTGAAACATGTGTGCTCACTGAAGTCACCCACAAAGGCCACAGATAGCATGCTGCCATTTGAATGAACTGTCCAGAATAGGCAAATCAATAGGGGGAGAAAACAGATGAGTTGTTTTCATGGGCTTGGGTTAGGAGAAAATAGTGTGAATGAGTATGGGTTTGTTTGGGGGTGTTGAAAATGTTCTGGAATTAGTTAGTGGTGATAACCACACTACATAATCATTGTACTAAATGGCACTGAACTGTATACTTTATTATTATTATTATTTTTTTAAAGATTTATTTATTTATTTTCACCCCAAAGCCCCAGTAGATAGTTGTATGTCATAGTTGCACAGCTTTCTAGTTGCCGTATGTGGGACGCGGCCTCAGCGTAGCCGGAGAAGCGGTGCGTCGGTGTGCGCCCGGGATCCGAACCGGGCCGCCAGCATCAGAGAGCACGCACTTAACCGCTAAGCCACAGGGCCGGCCTCTTAACTGTATACTTTAAATGCTTACAACAGTGTATTCTGTGTTAAGTAGATTCTCCATAAAAATTTTGAATTTTTTAAATTAATCAGGGTATTGATTAATTTTAATTTAGTTAATTTAAAGTTGGTTGGGATAGTTAATAAGGGTAATTAATAGAGTTATTAGGGATAGGGCACATTGTAGCCAAGAGAGTAAATATCCGATGATGGCTATAGTAACAGATCCTATAATTGTACAAGCAACAGTCTAAAATCCAGTCTGTTTCCATTGTCGCCAACTTGGAAAGACCAGCCATGAAAATAGGTCAGTGATCTTGGGGGCCTTGGGTATCTTTTAAAAGATTTAGGTAACATTACGCAATATTTTAACCTTTTGGGCCATCTGGTGGAGGTAGGTTTGAACTTGTGTGTTGATGTACATTCAGCAAGTGGTTCTAAGAAAGCCAAAAACCCCACTTCATTGGTTGGTATAGACAGTCTAGGGCCAGGCCATTCTCTAAAACCATTTAGGCAAGAGACTCATGAGACTGTTCCACAAGGGCTAGGATAGGGTCTTATGGAGTTGTTGTCGATGTTGGGTTAAGGTTTTCGATACTTCTTGGTTGCCTCAGTTACCTGATTTTGCGTGGGTAGGGCCACCGCACCTGTGTCCAGTCCAGTCAGTCAGTCCTAGTAGAACTGAACACCCAGTCCTATAGGACTGACAGTGTCTCTATGGGTTGGTGGTAGCCAGTCAGGGCAGGAACCTCAGGGGACCTGCAACCTGAGGGAAGCAGGCTGAGATAGAGACAATGATGTATTGTAGAATATAGCTTGGAGAAATCTGCTCAGAGGGCTGGGGAAGAGAGAACCTCACTGGGTGAGAGCCTTGTGATATCAGCCTACAGTAAAACCCAAAAGTGGATGTTCCTGGTGTGAAATATTCATTATGGCCTTTGGAAGTAAAACCAGTAATTTGCACCCATTCACTAGTTACCTATGCTATATGATTTCAAGGGGTATGGTTAAAGTGTTTGTCGGCCAAGAGCTGTTTGGGCCTGAGCACAAAATCGCCAAGGTGGCCTCGAAGGCTACCCCAAAATGACTCCTCAAGGAGCAGTTGGGGCAGAAAGTGGGTGGAGCATCTTGAAGGAAGCCTGGGGCAAAGATGTTGTTGTGCGATTGAGTTGGGTACAACTGAGTGTCTCCGCAGGGTAAGCCCTTCAGCTGGGGTACAGTAGGTGATTGGAGGCCAAGTGACAGACCCTGCGACTCCTGATTCCCAGTGCACGGGCAGGCCTCTCAGCCCATTGGACATAAATGGTGGTGGTGTTTGTGAAGCATCTTGATGGCAGTGTGGAAAGTATAGGCGACGTGTGGTGGGAGACGTCATGATAGTGTCGGGAGGAGCTGTGTGTGAGATTACGGTGTTGAAGGGGAAGGACTGGAGGCAGGTGCAGTGGGTGTGTGACCAACAATGGTCAGTGAAGGGACAGCCGGGGTGTAACTGGGGAAAGCAGGGACCAGCAGAAGTCATGTGTTTAAAACAAGACACCAGGCCCAAATGGAGCCGCTTAGGCTATGCCTCACATCAACAAGTCGAGACTTAATTAGACTTTTGGCCCTCCCAGGAATAGAATCTTAAACCAGCCAATCAGGAATCACCTCATGCGCAGCAGGTAGCTCATCTTCCTGATAGAGCCCTGCCATCCTCTAAAGGAAAGTAACCTTGCAGTAACCAACCCGCTTTTTTATCTAGTGTAACTTCCTTGTTCTTGCTCCCTTCTGCCTATAAAATCCTTCATTTTGTAGAACTCCTTGGAAGTCCTTTCTCTCTGCTAGACTGGATGCTGCCTGATTCATGAACTGTTGAATAAAGCCAATAAGATGTTTAAAATTTACTGAATTTTATTTTGTTTTGTACCAGTTTGGTGGCAGCAGTGGGATCCAAAGGAGACGCCTGATGGCTTCGAGGATGAGAAACAGTCATTGGTACCCGCAAAACCTTTGAGTTCTCCATCTTTTTCACTGTTTCTGAGGGCTGTGGGTAAGTTTCTCTTGGATCTGAGATCCACTCTGTTTGCCTTGAGCTCCTGATCTAAGTGGCTTTCCAGTCCAGGGTCAGTGGGTCAGTCTAGACTGACAGGATGCTCTAAGAGAGCATCAGTCTTAGCACTTGGTTAGTCAGCAGTGCCAGGCAAAGGCTTAGTGGTTCAGCTTGAGCTGCCAGATGGTTCTGCCAGGAACCCGAGTCCCTGGCCCTTAGTTAGTCCACAGTCCCCATTTGTTGGGGTCTGCTGGGTGAGTCTGCAGTCTCCATGTGTTAGGGTCTGCTGCTTCAGTCCGTGGTTCTTGCTAATGGAGAGGAGTGGAAGAAATGTGTGCTCCATGCACATCCAATCTTTGAAAACTTCCTGCGTGCATTTTACATGCATTTTGCCCTCTGTTGACTGTCGATGGGTTCTAAGGAAATGGTGAAGGCACAGTGAGGAGGAACTGTGGGTTTCTGCACGACTACCTCGAGGAGTGCCGCCCCCTCAACCTGAACAGCCATCCGGCACTATTAGAAATGAAAGACATCCGATCACCGTGGATTGGAACACTCCTTATTGTGACGGTGTCAACATTATCCAAAGAGATCAACAAATGCAGTGCAGTCCTTATCAAAATCCCAAGGGCGTTTTGTGCTGAAATAGAAAAAAACCCATCCTAAGATTCTTATGGAATCTCAAATAAGCCCAGATACCAAAAATAATCTTGAAAGGAGATACTAAGTTGGAGGACTGATTCTTCCTGATTGAAAACTTACTATAAATCTACAGTATCAAAACAGCATTGTCATGGCATAAAGACAGCCATATTGAGCAATGGAAACAGAATTGAGAGCCCAGAAATTAACCCTCACCCATGTGATCAAATGATGTTTGACAAGGGTGCCAAGATTATTAAATGGGGAAAAGTCTTTCAACAAGTTGTGCTGGAAATAGTGGATATCTACATGCAAAGGAATCAACTTGGACATTTACCTAACACTGTATACATAACTTGATTCCCAGTGAATCAAATACCTAAGTGTAAGAGCTAATACTATAATACCCTTAGAAGAAAACATAAGGTAAAACTTGACAAGATAGGATTTGGTAATGATTTCATGGTTCTGACACCCAAGAGCAGCCAATAAAATAGGAAAATACATATGCTGGGCTTCATGGATATTAAAAAGTTTTGTGCCTCAAAAGCCATTATCAACAGAGTAAAAGCACAACCCATAGGATGGGCGACCATATTTGCAAACCATGTATCTGACAAAGGCTTAATATCCAGAATACATAGAGAACTCCTAAATTCAACAACAAAAAACAAACAAATCAAATCAAAATTGAACAAAGTATATGAGTAGACATTTGCTCAAAGAAGATATGCAAATAACCAATAAGCATATGAAAAGATGCTCATCATCAGTAATCATTAGGGACATGCAAATCAGAAACACAGTGAGAGACCACTTCACATTCATTAGGATGGCATCTATCAAAAAGAAAAAAAAAAGAAGAAAAAGAATAGAACCACTGTTGGCCAAGATGTGGAGAAGTTGGAACCCTTGTGTACTGTGGTGGGAATATATAGTTGCTGTAGAAATCAGTATAACAATTCCTAAAAAAAATTAAAAATATAATTATATAGGACCCAGCAATTCCTCTTCTGGGTGTATACCCCACCAAGGAGTTGAAAGCATTGTTCTCAAAGACATATTTCAACACCCATGTTCATGGCATCATTATTCATAATAGCTAAAACATGGAAGCCACCCAAGTATTGTAATCAAGGAAGGGCTCACAGCCCAATGCACCCATTAGCCAAACAGGATACCCGCTCTTGTAGAAGGGGAAAAACTTTATTACGAGGTTGGCCAGCAAAGAGACGAAGGTTAAATCTTTCTCCCCAATGGGCTGTTGAAAAGGGCTTGAAAAGGGCAAAGGAGCGGGTGCAGTAAGTTTGGGAGCAGTCCTAGGCATTTTGTGCAAGCACAGATTTTCATGTTCTGTCACACATCCCACGTTCAAAAGACGGTGTCCTTAACATGATTGGCAGGGGAGTTCTTGGTCCCCCAGTTCATCCTCCAGTCACTTATGCAGTTGCAGTTTGAGTCTTGCAAGCCGTCTTGTTGTCTCATTGGCTCAAAGTAGTTGAAACTTGCTTAAGGAAGAGAAATGGAGTTTCTGAAAAGCAACTCTCGGCCCAAGATTAGATCCTTAGTAAATATCATATGGGATATGGTTTAAGAAAGTAGTCTCCAGGGTACTGTTGAGAAAAATCTGGCTGGGGCCCCATTTTATTTTGGGCTTGGTTGTGGGCCTTGCTATGGTATCTGTCCAGGGATGTATGGATGAGCAAAATGTGCTATATACATACAATGGCATATTATTCATCCTTGAAAAAGGAAGGAAAGTCTAATATACGGCACACCATGGATGAACCTTCAAGATATTACTCTAAATGAAATAAGCTAGTCACAAAAATACAACCTTGTGTGATTTCCCTTCTAGAGCTTCCTGAAATCACCAGATTCAGAGAGACAGAAAGTAGAATGGTGTTTGCCAGTGGGTGGGAGGAGGGGGAATGGGGGATTATTCATGAATGGGTATAGAGTTTCAGTTTTGTAAGATGAGAAGTGTTCTGAAGATGGATTGCACAGCAATATTAATGTCTTCAATACACTTCAATACACATTAAAACATACTTAATGTATCTATGGGGCCTGATGACTTGTCCTGGCCGAGCACAAGCTTGTGCTGTTGCACATCTTACCCCTCACTGTACAGTTGGGAAACTGGCCTAGAAAGAGGCAGGTACTGTCCCAGACCACAGGAGGTCGTCAGAGTCCTGAAGACTAGAGAGAGCTCCAGCTTCCTTGGCCAAGGCTCCACCCCTTCCCTCAGGTTTCCTTTGGCAATGAGTGGCGTTAAGATCCTAGAGGATTGCTGCCCACCCCTTTCCATATGGGGTCATTTTCCTCTCCTCATCATCACACCTGCACAGGCACACTCCCTCACACTTGACTTCTCATATGGAGAACACTGAGGTGCAGTCAAGAAAGAGCTGACACTGGGGAAGTGACAAGAGGCAGGAGGGAGAGAGGTTGGAGGCAGCTCTCCCACGGGGCAGTAGCATCCGTTCTCCTAGATTCGTGCACAGGGGCCCAGAGATGGGAAGAGGAATCCCTAAGGTTCCTAGGTGTCTACCTGTTCCAGATCCATCCCTGGCCCAGCCTGGGGATCACAGGACTGGGGTCCTGCAGTCCACCTCTGTGGGCACCCAGAACTGTGATGAGCCCATCCTCCCTTTGTGTAGGCATTGGGAACAGGAGAGAAGATCTCAGTGAGGGTCCTCCTGTATAAAGTGGAGTGCATCCAGCGGGTGACTCCAAGTGTTCCATGCACTCACAACATGTCTGTTGGACTAGGTTCTCTGTTGATGACCTACTGTGCTCTGAAACCCTGAGAAAATGATTTCCAGCCTCTGGAGATCCTTTAGAACTGAGGAGGCTGGGGGCTTGGGTAGATGAGAACTGAGGATAAGGAAGAAGATGCCAGAGCACTGGACACCAAGTCCAGAGTCCAGGGGGAAGACTAATCCTTGTTGGACCCTTGCAGTCCTCATCTGGAAGTAGGGGGAACCATTGTCATGGCAGCAGTTAGGATGCGTTAGGAGTGAAGAGGACACCTGGTGGGGAACAGCAAGAGGGGGGCATGGTAGGCTCGCGAGACACCTCCCACTCCCTCGAAGCTGACAGGTCCTGCTGCTTTACCCCTGGGACCCTGGAGAGCCTCTGCCTTGAGGACACCTGAAGAAAGGTTGCTTTCTGTTTGGAGTTCCTGCCTGGGCAGCAGTGCTAGTGCTGACCACGATGTGGCGGGCAGCCTCTTGTGTCAGTGGTGGCCAGTGAGTTTTTGTTTTTATTTTTTTTCAGTTGTATTGAGATATACTTGATATACAACACTAAGTTAACATTGCTGTGTGGTATATTTGAAACTTGCTAAGAGAGTAGATCCTAAAACTTCTCATCATCAGGAAACAATCTTTTATTTCTGTTTGGTGATTGATGTTAACTAAACTTATTTTGGTAACCATTACATAATATATATATATCAAGTCATTCTGCTGTAATCCTGGAATTTACTTGGTGTCCACTGAACTTTTCTTGAGCTCCTGGAGCAGCGAAGAGTCAACCAGAGGTCTTTCTGGCTGTCCCCCTGCCTCAGAAACAACTTGTACCTCCTATTACTAGTGTTCATCTCCACAATGAAAGTTGGTCAAAAGCAGGGGGCGGGGTGCAAGATCTACCCATGTACTCATTCAGCAGCTGTGTCCTGAGCACTCACCCTGTGCCAGGTGCCCTGGTGGGCTGAAGTGCAGGATGAAAATGACCAAGTGGTCCCTGCCTGCCAGGAGCTCACAGTCTAGAGGGGAAATGGACAAAAGCAAAGACATGAGAAAGAAAAGAGCAAGTGCTGTAGAGAAACACATCAGGGGGCTGTGAGGGAGGGTTGGGCGTCACTGGGTAGGAGGGTCTGAAAGACCTCTCTAGGGTGACATTTTCTGGGACCAGAATGACAAGAGGGAGTCAGCCCTGCACAAGTCTGGGAGCAGTGTGTCAGGGAGATGGCACCACTGGTCCTGAGTCTCACAGGCAGAAGTGAGTTTGGCCACAGGAGGTTAGAAAGGTGGCCAATGCAACTGGAGGGAGGCTGGGAGAAGAGAACAGGAGCTAGGGTGGAAGGTAGGGCCAGGGCCTGGTAGGCTGTGTTCGTTACCTTTCCCTCTCTGACTTCATTGCCCCTAACCTTGCATTTCAAAACAACAAATGTTGACAATCTCACAATTTTTGTGGATCAGCAATCAGGCATGTTTTAGCTGGGTGCCTCTGTCTCAGTGAGTTTAACAGATTGGGGCTGTGGCCTCAACTGAGGCTCGACTAGGGGAGGACTGGCCCACAAGTTCACTCTCAGCCTTCAGGATTCATTTTGTATTGAGAGCCTGAGTTCCTTTCTGTCTGTTGGCCCAGGCACTCCCTTGCTTCTCTCCTCAATGTGCCTCCACATTGGGCAGCCCCAATACACCGGTATTTGATTCCTCACTTCCAGGGATTTGACAGAGTGAGAGAGAGAGATGGCACATGAGAGAGGGAGTAAGAGAAAGTGAGAGACCTTTGTAGTTAAAGTTTAGAAAAGACATCCCATCACTTTGGCTCTTATTATGTTCAGAAGCCAGTTACTAACCTCTTTGTGGTTCCACGGGGATGTGTATAACATGGGTGGGGCTTACTGGGTACCACTGTGGAGGCTGCCCACCTCATAGGCCAAGATGAGGCACTTCGGTCTCATTCTCCATAAAACAGGAAACAATTGAATGGTTTTATGCCACAGGATGGCAATATCTGAATTTCCAATAGTTGCAACCCCCTCATGGTGTTGACCTGAAAATGAGGCCAAGTTGGAAGTGACTGTCCCAATATCACATTCTTGGAGCCCAGGCCTGTTTTGAGTGGTGTTCTGTACTACATCCCACCCCTTGTTATTCTTCCATCTCTAAGTTTGTGCCTTAGGTACATGTGACACCAGCCCACAGGGGTAATAGATATTATCTCATATACACCGGGTGATGTCCCTAGGAAGTAGATTCTAGCCTGATTCCCATGGTGCAGGTTTAGAGACTGGGGAGGACCTGAGAGGCACAGGGACTATCCCAGGATGAAGAAATAGTAAGGAAAAGGAGGTTTGCATTCATCTCTGTCTCCTCAAAACTAGGTCCCTAGTTAGGTTTCCAGGGACCTGTGGGTAGGGCTATGTGGTCTCATTGTGTACAGTTCAAGAGATGACGTGGGGTCATAGACCTCAACAGATCTTAGAACTCTGGTAACCAGGCACCCACATTGCCCCATCCAGCTCACTTGATTGGAGACAGTCAACAGGCAAAGATGTTTTGTTGTTGTTTCCCAACTTTTGGAGGATCTGGGCTCAAAAAATCCCAGAAAGAGAATCTTTTTGGTAGTTGGCGATGTTGGCTCAGCCTTAATTCTTGACGCCTCTGGGCATCTGGCAGGAGGCAGTGAAAGGTAACACGGGGCAGCCCAGGAGAGGCTAGTGCAGGCCAGGGCACAGCTGTGATCCCACCTGATCAGCCCCACACCCCTTGCCCCTCTTTGTGTGTGTGTGTGTGTGTGTGCATGTGTCTGTGAGGAGGAGAGAAGGCAGGACATAAGGGGCGGGTCATTCCTGAGCAGGAGCTGGTTGTTAGGTGTCGGAAACCTAACACCTAGGTCATGTTCATACCTCAGGCCATGCCTGGCAGCATGAGAAGGTGAGCTCCTCTACTCATATTGTTACCGAGCACTAGAGGATTCATCTCCTTCCCTCCCTGACCAGAGTTCTTTGCAGGGATGCCCCTCTGTGCCTGAACTGAGGAACAGATATTCTCTTGGCGGTTGGCCCCAGTGGCAGTGTGCAGGCAGCCCCTGATTCCTTCTGGTCCAGTTCCCAGGCAGTCTTTGCAGAACTCCACTCAGGAGGTTGTCGAGTAGCTGCCCAATGGTTTCAACTCCACCAACTCACTAGACAAGGGGCAGGTACATGAGGCCACCCACACTTTCCAGTGTTGCTCTGAGATGAGAGCAGGAACAGAGGGTCTCCACACTCAGGAGCTTGAGATGACGGGGTTGGACTAGAACTAGGGAGGGACCAGACTTGGGCTGTCCCTTTTTTAAGCTAAAGGGGATGTACATGAATGTCACCTTGCCTGGTTAGGAGATGAGCTGCCGTGACCCTCTTACCCTTGTCCGGTGTGAGCTTCTGGAGGCCACTGAGGCAGAGCCAGATGGTAAGGGGGACTGCAGGCTGGGTATTCCTGGAAGGGAGTGGGATCTTTCTTGTGTTTAGAAGGACACATGGAAAGTCAGCTATGTGGGTGAATCTTTCTTTTTATCCCACTCCAGCGTCAGCTGCAGAGCTCCAGCCAGCGGCAGAAGAAGAGCAGTGGGCAGTGGTGGAGGTAGAGCTGGCTCCAGCTCCGTTGACACCACCCCCTCTAGCACTGGAGCCAGTGTCCCCTCCACCAGCAGTGTTGGAGGTGGAGCAAGGGCCAACATGGGCTCCAGCAGGAGTGGGAGCTGCTTAGCTGGAGTCACCTGGACCATCATTTCTAGTGAGAAGTCCATCTCCACCTGTGGCTCTTAAGGAGCGTGAGAAGCTTAATCTCACGGCCTTCCCTCCTAAGCTGGTGGTGGAGCAGTTGACCATGATGGATGCGGTGAGCAGCTGGGCTTTCAGGGTGGTGTGGGGCAGGCCTTCCCTCTGCTATCGTTGCCCCAGACCTGATCCAGACTCCTATGATCTGGGCCCAAATCCAGGCTCCACCCTTTACCAATTATAAGACCTGGGCAACTTTCTGGACACCCAAGCCTTTGCTGTCCACCTGCAGACCGTGGAGGTGGACATTAAGAGGATCTGCTACACAGAGTGACTGTGCCAACTCCATGAGGTAGAAGAGACGGAAAGCTGGGTGGGCCCTGGCCCATCTGTGCAGGGAAGGGCTCACTGTGTACAGCCTGGACCCTGGTGGCCCAACCGTCTGCTCAGGAGGCTCAACAGCCTCAGGACTTATTAGACGCCTGATGTGTACTCCACTACAAGGGAGACAGACAAGGCCTGTGGGTGTAGCTGCCACGCGGGGATGTGCATCAGAATGTGGAGTGGGACCAGAGGGGGGATCAGGGTATTGGAAGATGCCCCCTTGGGATGAGCCGAGTTGAGCCACCATCTGGAGCTTGGAGTTAGCCAGGACGGGCTGGGTTCAAATGCCCCTCTCCCTTCCCTGCCAGTATTGGGTCCTGGGTCATCCTGTGCTGGGTGTCCTCGGTGGACAGAGAAGAAAATCCAGGGACTCTCACAAGGCTCAGGCCACATCCTGAGCTTTCTGAGCTCCAGCTCTAAACTGTGACTCCTGTGTGGGACTTTGGGGGCTGTGGACACAGACCTGGGGTGTGGCAGGGCTCGGTGACACTCCCCCTGTTCTCCAGGAGCTCTTCCAGAAGGTGGTGCCCTCTCCGTGCCTGGGCTCCACCTGGGGCAAGAGGAACAAGCCCGGCAATGAGCACCAGACACCCAACGTCCAGGCCACCGTCGACCACGTCAGAAGGGTGGCCAGCTTCGTTATCACCCCCTGCCTTGGGGACCCGAGCATGACAGCCCAGAACAGGGTGAGGGTGGTGGAGCGCTGGATCCAGGTGGCCCAGGTGTGCTGTGGGAGGCCCAGTGGAGCCCCTCTCTGAAGCCTTGGGAACTGCCTCTCCACATTTATCAGCTCCCAGGATTGCAGTGTGTGGTCTAAGCCCCTGCACAGTCCCTAGGCCCTTCCTGCCAGGGGCCCGCTGACTTTAACTCCAGGTCCCAGTGAGAGGATGCTCACTTCCTACCTGGCTCCTTCCCTGGGTTGAGCTAAAATCCTGCTCCCTGTGAGTGTTACTCTTTGGGTCCTAAATGTGCCCTTCTGGGACTCCCTGAGCATCTGTCTCATCCAGGAGGGGAGATTTAAATAGAAGGGTACTGAAGCTAGAGCAAGCTGGGCTACAGTGCCCCACCTCACAGCTCATTCTCTTCCCTTCCCCAGGAGTTCGAGATCCTGAAGAACTTCTTCTCATCCTGCACTGTCATCTCTGCTCTGCAGAAAACCTTCACAAGCCACCTGAAGAACACACGGGGGAAGTTTCCCGGTGGGTAGGCCTCTCTCCATAGGAGGACCAGGGTGGATGGGGGATCTCTTGTATGTCTGCCATTGGCCCCTCAGTCAGCTGGGAACTCCTGGGAGGCAGCAAATGCTGGGGACAGGGCCTGTGCCTCGGCAGGTGGTCTCTAAACCTCCCGGGGTCCTTAGTGCACCAGTTCTGCTTCAGGACTTGGCTTCCCTAAGTGTCAGGTACTAAGTTGAGCCAAATTGGAGATTTTCAAGTGTTTATAGCAACAGAACTCTATGCCCAGTTGAAACTCAAAGCAGTCAAAACAGAGCTGCTCTGTAGAGCTGGGGAGTGGAGACCCCAGTGACCAACAGGAGAGCCCCCTCCCAGTACCATGAGACCTTAGCGCTCAGAGGAGCCCAGTGAGAACACTCCTTCAGGCAGTTTGAATCTCTCGGGTTTGCAAAGAAAAGGGATTTGCATTCAGACCCCTCACATTATTCCTAAATTTATCCCTCATTCTTTCCCCTCCCCTGAGAGAGAGTCCTGAAAATCTTAAGGAACTCAATAGTCAAGACAAGTCCTTGAGCAGAGAACTGATGATCAAGGTAGAGTGGAGGCTGGGGGTCTGGAAAGAGAGGAGGCGTGCGGAGGAGGGACGCTGGGCAGGCTGTGGTTTTGATAGTTTCTCCCTTGAACTGTCTCTGAAACATTCCCGTCTATCTCATCCAGATTAACAAGCAGAGGGATCTGTTCTGCCCATGGGCAGGTGGGGAGCCATTTGTGGGCGGGAGGCCCTGGTCATGGGACACAATGGTGTTGGCTGGGCTGTTCCAGGAGGAGTTGCCGAGCTGGCGCCATCAACAGGTCTCTGGCTTCCATGTATGTCCATCCTGCTGGATGTAGCTTCTTCCAGGCTGTTGGGTGGTTGGGGTGGGTTTAGCCCTCAGACTAAACCTATCCTCAGGAAGCCAGGACCCTGCTGCTCCTTCTATCTTCACCACATCTCCAAGGGGCTGCACCCTGCCTGCCCCAGGGGTGTGCGTGGCAGAGGATTCCCATGGCCCAGGTGGACAAACAGGCTGCTCATCCTCAGGTGAGAGATGTGTGTGCATTCTGGGACTCCCCACTGGACCCCTAGAGCAGTCACTTCACTTGAGTCAACCACAGGAGTCTAACCTGAGTGCCTGGTTGACAATGACATATGCCCCCGGTGGCTTATGAGAAGCGTCTAGGCAACTGATGGATTCTTAGTGGATCCTGCTGAAAGGACCTTAGGAGCTTCATGTAAATGGGGAATCAAAATGTCCTGTCATCCCCTTCTCTGTTGATCAGAGGTGGAACCTTGGGGGTCCAGTTCCTGAGTGGATAAAGAAAGAGTTCAGGGGCCGTCCCTGTGGCGCAAGCGGTTAAGTGCGCGCACTCCGCTGCGGCGGCTCAGGGTTCGCCGGTTCGGATCCCGGGTGCGCACCGACGCACCGCTTGTCGACCTATGATGTGGCAACGTCCCATATAAAGTGGAGGAAGATGGGCATGGCTGTTAGCCCAGGGCCAGTCTTCCTCAGCAAACAAAGAGGAGGATTGGCAGATGTTAGCACAAGGCTGATCTCCTCACACACACACAAAAAAAATTCAGTGCAGCGGAATGTCCTGAGGGGTTCCTTGGGGAGGAGAAGGCTTTGGCATGGCCTCTGGCCCAGCTTGGGGCCAGACACTCCACGGGACTGGGCCAGGCAGGAGCCACTCAACCAGACTCCCAAGACACCCCGTCCTCTCCATCCATGACTCAGCCCAGGACCAAGCTTTGAGAGCTCAGGGGACAGGACTCTTGTCAGTGGTGGGGCTGGGGGTTAGGCGAGGATGTTGGAACAGGGCCTCTGGCTGAGAGGGGCAAGCGGCCTCTCCTCTGTGGGCCCCTGAGCAACACACTGCCTATGTTTGGGCCTCTGTCTCCTCATCAGGGAAATGGAGGGATGGTGATTGTGTGGTGCAGGCCTCACAGGGTGGTGTTGAGGTAAGAGGGAGGAAAGGAATGTGGGAGCTTTCTGCCTACTCCACCTGGAGGGGTGAGGGCCAGAACAATGATGACAGTCTTGTGACACTGAGTCCTCATGAGAACCTGTGTGGTAGCCGGAGTTCTCACACTTTCCAGATGAGGAAACAGGCTCAAGGAGGCCAGGCCACAAGCCCAAGCTCACACCCAGAGTGAGAGTTGGAGCTGGGCTTGTTCTGGAATCACAAGACCTTGGAGGATGGAATGGCATTGGTACCAGTTGACTCAAGTCAGATGTCCAGTGTCGGAGGCCAGTGGTGCTGGAGAGAAATGGGGTGAGGGGAGTATGGCCTCACTGACACTGTCCTCGACCCTGACAGGAGGGACCCTCCACGTTTGCTCCCCCAGAGAGCAACCCCCAGAGAGTGCAGGAGAAGCAGCAGCAGCAGCAGGTTAGTGTGCCTGTGCGGGAGGGTTTCTGTGCTCCCAGCTGGAGGCCTCAAATCAAAAGATGAGGGCCCTTCATCTTGGTGCCACAGTGTCTGAATCCCCCAGTAGAAGTGACCAAGAGGAGGGCCTGGAAGAGCTGGTGCAGGATGAGTTTGTTTTGGGGAGGGCAAGGGACTGCACACCCTGTGATTTGCCAGAAGCCGGCCCTGGGAGGTGAGGAGGAGGAGTGTGGCGTTCTTGGGGTGTGAAGGGAGTAGGAATTGACGGGAGGCTGCTGAGGGTCCTAGGCTGCTCCTCGTGGGAACCCTGGGGTGGGCCAGGTGGCTGAGGGTGGGGACTTTTCAGGAGAGGGTCTACATGGGGTCGACTTGAGAGCAAAGGTTCATCCCACCCACACCCCGATGTCACAGGGTGTTGTCCCCTATCTTGGAACTCTGCTCAGTGACCTGCTGATGCTGCACCTGGCGATGGGTGACTATTTCAAGGTGGGTGCACCTGAGGACTAGGCAGGAAGGACCAGGATTCTGAGCCTTGGGATGCGGGAGCCCCCGAACTGAGCTCTGAGTTCTCAGCACTTGTCACATCTCCTCTCATGAGAGCCTTGCAGCCATCCCTGGGAGCTGGGGCATCAGGCCTATTTTAGCGATGAGTGAACAGAGTTTCCGCCAGAGAAACCCATTCCAGTTACCCAGGCTGGGGAAGCTCAGAGTTGCCTGATGGCAGAGCTGCGTGAGGTTTTATCTGAGCTGGACTCAGCCTGTAACTCCCATGTTGCCCATGAAGGGAGAAAGAAGTCGGGCCCCTCCAAGTCAGGCAGCACATAAGTGCCTGAGCAGTCCCCTCTGCCTGAAGCCTCAGCCTCCAAGTCTGTCATCAGAGAGAGTTGTGCTGCCAGGTCCCTCAGTTACACCCCCATGTCCTCCTCCTCTGGAGCCCAGAGCCAAGCCTAGGTCCAAGTCCTGTTTTCTCTGCGTGCCCGGCCCCCTCTGGGGACCTGGCAGTAGTGCAACATGAGAAGGGGTGGGTATAGGGAGCTAGACAGGCTAGGGGTCTTTGTCTGATGGACTCTGGCTGTCTACCTTCCAGGGGAATGGGATCAACCTTGAGAAGAGGACTGAGGAGCAGCTGTGGCACTCCCTGCAGGGGAGAGGAAGGAGGTGGAAATCAGAGACTTTCTGAGCAGAACAGTCCTTGGCTCCACCCGCTGTATCTTACATTGAATGGAAGAGTTTGATACCAGAGAAGTGGGAGACCCATCCAATTGGCAGGTGGGTTGAGGGGAGGATGGCATCAAGGAAATCTTCCTGGAGGAGGGGCTGATTATTCCCATTCTGAGAACTGGTAGATCCTGGATGGAACTGGAGGGAAGGATGGTTTCCAGGACTGGTCCCCTGCCCCACGCCTCACCTCCAACAAGACCCCTGCAGCATCCCCCACCCAGGCCCTGTCTGCATCCTCTCCTTCCCTCTGGTCCCAGGAATACCAAGTCATGAGTAAGACCCTGCTGCTCCAGGAGGCTGCCAAGAATTACAACCTAGAACCCGAGGGAGCGATTTGGGGCCTCGTTCCAGGACATGGAGTTGCTCAATGAGAATGAGAGGTGAGGCCGGGCAGGAGTTGGGTGAGGGCAGGGGTGGACTCTCCCTGTTGGCCAGTCCAGAGAGCCTGTCTCCATGGTGCCCCACTCATCCCCCGGCCTTATTACATGGTGATCTCTGGGACACCCAGACTCCAGCTGCTGGGCAGGCAGTGGGGGGACCCCTGAGGTGTGGTTCCTGGTAGGCTTACAGGTGCCTCTCTGTCCTGTAGCTACAGCTTGTCCTGCCAGCCAGAGCGCTAGACCTAGTTGGCCTGCAGAGTACGCAAGGCCAAGAAGAACCGGCCATCATCAAGGTCAGGGGTGAGTGAGTGTCTGGGCCGAGGTGACTGACTCCTAGGGGTTCAGTAAGGCTTTGGGCTAAGCGTGGCCTTGGGGAGTCGGATAGCCAGCACTGGGATCCCAGCTCCACTATTGACCAGTCCTGTGACTGGGGTGACTCTCTTCAGCTTCCTGAGACTCCGTTTCCCCCTCTGTGAAATAGGTGATACTAAATGATGGCTCACGTGGCAGGGACGAATGGGGTACTGGTGGCTGACAGCACTGAGCACAGGGTCTGAAGCACCCAGTGCAGTGGGGACATGGTGGGGGGCCATGATTCTGAGGGAGGCCACGCAAGATAACCCGACTCTTCTACTCAGCCCCCAGGCCCCAACCCCGAACCCCGTACCAGTGGCCGATCACAGTCCCATCTTCAGCAGCGGGGACACAGCTGGGATGCTTGCGATGCACAGGGTCAGCTCCTCCCATTTGATGGGAAGGGGAGCATTGTAAGCTGATTCCTAGGGTCCCCTGAAGCCCAAGAGAGAAGGGACGACCCCATCCCAGCTCCCTGACATCTCTACCTCAGCACCTACTCACCCATTGGGGAGAGACAGTGGTTATTTGTTGTAAATAATAAATGACATATTTGAATATTATATTAAAGTCCTGTTCCCTTTACAGCTTGGGAGTTGTGGTGTGGTTCTGTCGCTTTCTGTAGGCGTGTGAGTGAGACACAGAATCTCACATTTCTCCTTGAATCAAGAACTCTTCTGAGTCATCAACTTATTGTATGTTGGAGAAGGGAGAAAGGCCAGCCCCTTTTTTGGCTAGTGACATCACTCCCAATTCCCCCTAACTCCGAGGACAAGTTCATTTCAGTATCATTCAGCTGCTCCAGGGGCGGACACGGTCCCCGGCCCGTTCTCTTGGGATTTGAAGGTTGATGGTACTTTCACAGGCAAAGCAACAACCACTGAAATGTGGATGTCTTTAAAACAGCACTACCCAGGAACAGGTCGTGCCATAGGCAGGGGATGCCTTTCTACATTCTGGAGGAAGAAGGAATGTTTTCTGCTTCTCTTGTTGAGGTTTCTTTTGACCAAACTTTAGGAGCTTGTAGTTTTTTAGTTCAATCTCTGGAATTGCATCAGCTGTAAGTGAGGAAAACAATGTAAAAAGATCAAAACATGCATGTGGAGAGGACAAGGCCCGAAAAGGTAATTTGCAAATGGACTAAAGGCAGACAGGACTTTCCCTCCTGATACGCCTCTAGTGCCTCCATGTTCACTACTGACCTAGAATTGAATCCTGCTGGGATCCTTGTCCAGGACTGTGAAATCTGTTTCCTGCTGTTTTGTATCCAATGGGAAAGATCTGTGGCGCAGCTTTAAGGCTACCACTGGGCCTCATTCCATAAACACGACCGACCGCTCTCTGTGAACCAGGATTTCCAGCACACCTGCCTTCCTTATGCAATTCCCTTTAGGGCAGAAATTCCCTAGAAGGCTCCCAGCCTCCTCCCTGGCTTGGCCTGATGGATCCCGGGTGAGCTCTACTTTGCCAGGATAAGGGACCATAATCCTGACCAGTGAGTGACCCCACACTGTCCCTTGCTGTCCAGGTGACATCTGAGGCCGTGTCATTCTGAGGTCCATGGTCTTGGACAGTCCTCCAGTTTACATACTCAGTGTTGATGTTGCCAACTTGTCCAAATGGGGCAATTTGGCCCGAGCCATTAAAGTGTGTCACCCTTGGGTGGTTGTGTTTTTTTCCCCTGTCTTGTGCTGTGGTTACATTACAACCACCTGATGGGTTGTGAACCCTGTTTGGAGCTTTGAAAGATGAGGCATGACAGGGGTGTGGGGTGGTCCAGCAGGAAATGCCACGGAACAGATGATCCATGGTCGTGCATGAACACAGCCTTACCAATTAAAATACTGAAATGCTTCCCATCTGGTGGTGAATAGACACTGCTCTGAGCTCACACCGAGAACCCACCCCGTGACCAGGAGCTTTCAAAGGGTTACCAAGTGGCATTTTGAACCTCATCCCTTGGAAACACCCTGTAAGACAAGAGCCAGATGAATCGCTTGGCACTTGTGAGTTATCGCCTCCTTTCTGATGGCTGCAAGTGTCACCCAGACACACAGGCTGGACTCTGCCAGGGAAGCCTTCTCAGGACAGGCAGAAGCTGAGGATGAATCCTGGTTCCCGGCATCCCAGGCCCTTCCTGACAGGGCACAGCCACCCAGGAAAGTGGTTTGGTAATGGAAAGACTAGGAAGGCAATACTTCCCCTCCAAAGAGAAAGAGAAGTACCAATAGCGAAAGCTTGATTCCTCAAATAGTCAATTAAATCTCAACAAGCAGTGAGTTCTTGTGAGATTACTGATGCCGAAAAATGGTCTCTTGATAATAGCATAATCCCCCAGCTGCCATGTCCATCTTCATGAATCAAATTTCCAACACATATGGATCTAAAAAACTGAGGGAAATCTGGTATTTCCTTAGATGCAACTCTGAAGTAGCATGCAAGAAGGAACACAACAATGGAGACCTAGAAGTAAATATCTAATTTGAGAACATAGACATCGAAGTGCTTTTGAAATAATATTTTGGAATCTATTGGAATATTACACAAAAAGAATAATCCACTTTAAGTAGGTTTTACTGTGACTGTATGGGGAAAAACTGAATCATCCCGTGACGTTGATAACTCGCTGCTGACTTGAAAGTACAAATAAATAAAGTACATAGTAAAGGAAAATGAGAGAACAGCATGAAAAAGGAAGATCTTTCACTCCTCACCTGCAACTCAACCTCTCACCTCAGAAAGAAACCACTGTCTATATTTTCTGTCACGCAGCAGAGTTTAATAAAAGAAACGTATTGTTATATTTCAAAGTTTCAAGAGCTCAAAGCAAGGAAACATTAGGGACGCTGCCAAGAGACCTCACTGAGGTGCCTGCTCCATTTCATCTGCAGTCAGGACGGCCTTCTTGGCCCCTCACTTTCTCTGCCTCACTAGCAAGTCTGTCCGCCATCAGTGCTACCACCAGTCTCTCTCCTGTGCTCTTCACTGCCCTTTCCTCCTTCCTGATACCTTCCTCAGTCGCCAGAAATTGTTGGCAGTGGAGCTGTGGAATGCCCAGATCAGCTCCTGGAATCATCCCTGCCAAATCTGAAGACCGGCAGGAGTGGGCATGGGACCTGGAGTGCAGACCACCTGCAAGCACACCTGGAAGGGATTCACCTGTGTGACTAGGTGCAAGGTTTTGCAACCCTTTGGCAAGCTTGAAAGGAGTTACCAGTTGTCCTGCACTGCTGCAGGCCTGGAGTCCTTGTGGTCTCTCGGGCCAGCAGACCTGGTGGGGCTGGTCCAAGGTGTCCTCCCAGAGACCCTTCATTGCCAGGATGGGATGGAATTCTAGTAACCGGCCTCTTGAATATGTCACTAGACATCCTCATAGGGATGGAGATGTTTAAACCAGGCTTTGGTTTGGACTGGATCCCACAGTTATGCTGCTTCCTCTGTGAAGACGTGGCTATCATCCTTCTTTTCCTCTTACCCTACAAAAGTAAATCATGAAATTGAGTCAAATGATAAAGGAAGCCTGCCTTTTTAGGACAATTTTCCTGGCTGTTTTGTACTCCCCCCCCATCCTCTGGGGATAGATCTGACCTGTGTCCTGGGATGTCATCAGGCAGATTTGCATCAAGAACAGAAAGCTCAAGGTCAAAACTCAAGGCTACTCTAGATCATTTCTCCTCCTCCATCCTGTTAATACCCCCTCCTTGTTTGAGTGTGTTTCTATTCTTTTCTTGTCCTTGTCACTCTCAACCACATAAGTCCTGGCACTCCCTCTCAGGACAGTCGGTCCCCAGTCCTTTACTAAATCCCAAATCCTACCATTTCTGTGTTTTCTGATTACTCATTTGCTTAATCCATTGACCACTTGGTGTTCATAGATGTTAAATCAATAGTGATATTATCAACCATCCCCTGTTAACGACTTACTCCCATATCCCAGATGTTCACATAATCCAAATGGTTATGTTCAAAAGTAAATAATTCAGAAAACATATTCACCCACCACAAATTCCTGATCTCTAATATTTTTATTCAAACACTCATACAGTAGATACCTGTGCCTCATGATCAGAAGTAGTGCCAGATCACCGATCCTCACCTTAATTTCCTCCTACACCTATCAACCTTGGATGCCATGGACTATGATCTCAATAATTTCCTTGGAATAATAAAAAATTCATTACCACTCATTTATGTTGTAAACCTCCAAACCCAGAAGATCCCGATTATCTGCCATGCCGCAGCTACTGCTGGTCTTATAACAAGCTGAAGAAAAAGCATGAAACATGATCTTTTGGTACCACTGTAAATACAAAACCATCTGCATCAACTGGGAAGCATCCATAATGCCTGGAAATCTTGTTCTCTTTTTTCGTGTTGGCTCAATAACAAGAAGATAAATCAATTTAAAAAATGGGCAAAGGACCAGAGTAGACTTTTCCTAATGAAGACATACAAGTGGCCAACAGGTGTATGAAAAGGTGTTCAGCATCACTAATCATCAGGGAATGCAAATCAAAACCACAATGAGCTATCACTTCACACCTGTTAAGATTGCGATTATCAAAAAAACTAAAGATGGCAAATGTTGGTGAGGATGTGGAGAAAAGGAACCCTTGTGGGAATGTAAACTAGTACAACCATTATGGAAAACAGTATGGAGCTTACTCCAAAAATGAAAACTAGCATATGATCCAGCAATCCCACTTCTGGTATATGCCCACAGGATTGAACTCAGGGTCTCAAAGAAATACCTGCACTCTAATGTTCATTGTAGCTAATTCACGATAGCCAAGATATGGAAGTAACCTAAATGTCACTGATGGGTGAATGGATAAAGAAATGGAATATTAGTCAACCTTGAAAAAAGAAGGAGTTCCTGCCATTTTTGACAACATGGATGGACCTAGAAGACGTTATGCTAAGTGAAATAAGGCAGACAGACAAAGGCAAATACAAATATGTGGAATCTTAAATAGTCAAACTTATACAAGCAGAGGTTAGAATGGTGGTTGCCAGGGGTTGAGGGGATGGAGAAATGGGGAGCTGATGATCAAAGGATACAGAGTTTCAGTAATCAAGATAAATAAGTTCTGGAGATCTAGGATATGGCATAGTGCTTACAGCTAACGAGACTGTATTGCATACATCACATTTGCTAATAGTGTAGATACTAAGAGTTCTTACTACACAATAATAGTAATAAAGGAGGTGAGAGAAAACTTTGGGAGGTGATGGATATGTTTGTGGCCTTGATGGTGGTGACAGTCTCAAGGGTGTATACTTATGTCCAAATTCATCAAGTTGTATATGGAAAAGTATGACATCATCATTGATTCTTCTGCACCTTGAAATACGCCGTGTCCTCATCACAAGAGAAAAAAATTTGTAACTATGTATGGGGACATATGTTAACTGGACTTATTGTGGTGATCATTTCAACATTTATACAAACACTGAATCATTATGTTGTACCGCTGAAACTAATTTAATGTTGTATGTTAACTTTACCTCAATAAAAAAAAAAACACAACAGAAAAAACCATTTTAATATTGTAAATGAGTTCAGTGAATCCCTGAAACTGCCCCATGCCCATATGAGAGTTACAAGAAGCAGAGAGGATGAAGTAAGATGGAAGAAAGTTGTACAAAACAGTATTCAAATTAAAATCAGTTAAGTTGATATCAACTCCTTGTGGCAAAGTTCTGTGAGCACCGATCTTCTTTCACATTTTTCCTGGAAAAGCATACCTTCAGATCCAACCCATAATAGTTTCCTCATTTGCTCTAATAAGAAAATTTTAACTTAATAAATAAAACCAAAAGCAACCCTTATGTATGAATAAAGTTAGTGAACTTTACAGAGAAAAGAGCATATTTGCACAATCTCAATAAAGGTAACAGAAGAACGGAATGATGATGAAGTCTCATTCAAGCTTACCTTTGAAAGCCAGTAAAACCAGGTTATCTTTTCAAGAACGTGTGTAGAGCTGACAACCTTGGAAGATAGAAATAGTGGCCTCCTCTGGAGCAAAAGGCAGGCTTGCTTACTCCCCAGTATAATAAAAATAACACCCTTCCCCAGGCCAAAGTTCAGCAGACATCCTGCCTGTTATCGAAGATTTGAGTTCCTTAAGCTCTGAGTTCTTGCAACCCTCTGCATGTCTCCTGGCTCACTGTGTATCATCCTGTAGGAAGTGGGATTTAGTGAACCAGTGCAAATGTTGATACTCTGGCCACTGCCATTGCTGTGTCATTAAGTCCTGTGTCTCTGACCCATGGGTCTCGTATCTTTTGCCAGCATCTGTAAGACCATGGTAGCTAACTTATTCGTTTGCAGGTAAGGTAAAATATCAGACCATTGACAGTTCCAGACAAGCCCTTAAAGTAACTAGTAGTCTTAGGAACAGAGAGCTATCCAGAACAATATGCATGGATGGTCTTCATTGAAGACTTCATGAAACCAAAACTATAATAAGTCTCTCTGACCTCTTTTATTTCTACCTCAATTAGAAGGAGAGGCACCAAGCTTTATAGACCTAGGGCTTGTGCAAGCCACCTGGAAACCTAGTGACAAGAAACTTCCCATGGGGAGCAAAGAAAGATGGGCATATTTCCAAAATGGACCCATATGCCTCCCGATCATCCAAAAGACAATACATTATCTTAATTTATGATGATTTGATTCATTAAAATCTTGTGATGGGCCAAAGATACACTTCTAAGAGGAATGAGGCACATGGCAGTTGTAAGCAGATTAACACATTTGGTGAATATCAAACTCTGAACTAACTTTAGTGTTCTAATCAATCAAAAGGTACAACAAATTTAATTAGGTAGATTAAATGATATTTAATGGTATGCCTGATTATTACTCTGCAATAATGAACAAGCAGCTCATGTAAATAACTACAATTGGCCTTTAAAATATGATAGTCAGGACTGTTTGAGATAAGCTGGAGAGAAGGAAGGGGAGAAATAGATAAAAGCTAGCTGCTCTGACACCACTCTCAAGACCCCTGGATCTACATGTAACCCAGGAGATCGAGGCAGATGGCTGTGTGCCTAGATCCTCCTGCACTGTGGTTCTCAGGGATGTCACAGGGCTGAAGCAGCTTCCTGAATCTTGTTTACACGTCCACGTGTACAATACCCTTGACCATGGGGATGAACCACCATTCATTCATCCCTTACACCCCTCTAATTAAAAATTAGATTTCAGAATCATTGTACCATTACATGATAATTTATTCCTCAAACTTGTAGGATGGCGAGCTAAAAGAAAATCAAATTTCAATGGCTTCTTTTCTTTGAAGGACAAAGATGTTCTTTCACACTTAGAATCTGGATTAGAGGATAAATCCATAAAGTCAATGGAAACAACTTAAGAAATGGACAGAGGGATATTTCATTCATGTATACACAGTAATCACAGAGACTTGAGGATATCAAAGGAAATTCTTTATTAAGAACCAAAGTTATGGATTCCTATCTTGGGTTCCTTACTTTGAATTTTTGACCCAACTCATATACATTTATTGGACCATGTTCAATTCTATGATCTTTAGAAGATGCAGCCTACAGCTGAAGAGAAACAGATACAACACCAATATCTTACCCTCTCTGAAGCACAAGTGAGAGCCCCTGGAGTCAGAAGTTTTCTAGACAAGAAAAAGTCATTCTTCCTCTGAACAGAGAGAGTAGTGGCTATTCAAACATTCAACTTTAAATTGTTAACATGACTTGTTCGATTGTGATGGAGCAAGCCTCATACCTTCTAAGCTTCATGATTTTTCTCCAGAATACTGAGATGGATGACCTTAAAGTCCAGTTTCCCCATAAATGTCTTTATTCAGTGATAAAATTAAATTCCCTATAAAATAATTCCCATAGGGCTGGCTCCGTGGCTTAGTGGTTAAGTGTTCCGCTACTGGTGGCCCGGGTTCAGATCCGGCATGCACTAACACGTCGCTTCTCCGGCCATGCTGAGGCCACATCCCACATACAGCAACTAGAAGGATGTGCATCTATGACGTACAACTATTTACTGGGGCTTTGGGGGAAAAAAAAGGAGAAGGATTGGCAACAGATGTTAACTCAGAGCCAGTCTTTCTCAGCAAAAAGAGGAGGATTGGCATGGATGTTACCTCAGGGCTGATCTTCCTCACACACACAAAAAAATAATAATAATAACAATAATAATTCCCATAAAATTGTTAAAAATATATCATAGTCTCTGACCAAGAGGAAACAAGGAAAATTGAGCAGTTGAATAGCAGTGTAATAAACTCCATACAAGGATCTTACTGCAGCATTATGTATAATAGTGAAATTGGACGTAATCCCATCTCTATCAAAGAAGAGATAAACAGATCATGGTATTCCTGTTCTTTGGAGTACCTCTAAAACTTCTAAAAAACTAAGTTAGAGTGGCGAGCACTGATAAGGAGAGACATCTATGATATATGGTTTGGGAAACAACAAATTGCAAAATGATGTAGTTATGTCATTTATGTTAAAAAAACTTTATGTGTATTTATAAATTCATAGGAAATGTCCAGAAGAATAAGCTGCAAACTCTTAACAATAGTTCCTTCTGAGTAGGGGAGTGAGTTTGCAGGGAAAGGGATGGATGGGGGAGGTTTCACTTTACTCTACATAGATCTGGGTAATTTGACTTTTTTTTACAGTATGTAACTCTTTCATAATTAGAAAAATGAGTAATGTGACCGTTTGGTGCAGGGCAACAACATTATGTTCCCCAGTCTCTGTACTGTATGTTACTGCACAGCACGGACTGTAGGAGAAAGCCCAGAGGAGCAATGAAGACAAAGAATACATGACACCTGCAAAAAGTCAGTGGAGTATTTCTCCATAACAAACCTTCCAGGTGAGTGATGGTCAGTATCTTCCACTGCTCCAGCTCTCCCAAGAAACCTAGAACCTGCCCAGGGTAAGCTGGAGGACCATGCCCGACTAGTCCACTCCCTGCATGGGGCCGGTTTGTGCAGGGTGACTGCCATCAAGCAGAAAATGGACTCAGGATGGGGCGTGTGCCTTTGGAGAGGTTGGCAGAGAGGCACAAAGTGGAACACCAGCTAAGTGCACACACCTGAGAGGCGGAGTTCCAGGTGGAGACTCAAAATGTACCAAGAAACTGTGTGAAGTGAAGGAAGCTACTCAACCTCTCTGAGCCTCAGTGTCCCCCCCTGTAAAATGGGGATCACAGGCCTACTTCACAGAGCTGTTGGGGAAGATACATAAAAGTGTCTGTTACAGTCAGTGTCACATTATTAACAAAGTCGTCTCTGACTTCAGAAAATCGATGAAAAGAATAATGTTGATGACCAAAGATGAGATGCCCAGCTTCGTAAGCAGCCCCAGCAGCATGAGAATGAGAGGAGCTCCGACTAAGCAGGGTTCTTCACAGCTCCACTGGAGAGGATGAACATGGGCTACACCAGGATAAGGGGCTGTTGTACAGTGACTTGTGTAGTGAGAGTGGGTCCCTAAAGACACTGTGAAACAGAGTTACACAGTGGCTCCTAGGAAACAACTACAAAGCAATCAACACAGCGGATAGGAGTGAGAATGGGGCAAGCAGAGGAGGGTCAGAGCGACAAAATCTGATGGAAGACACTGAACCACGATGAGTTCCCAGCTCTGTCAACAGCTGCTGTGGTTGCGCCAGGAGATCAAACGTCTGAGACAGCTATTGTGGGGACTGCTGGGAGCACAGTTGTCACTGCGGCCACACCCCAACAGCAGTGCATCAGAGCACACACACCCTGAGACTTTCCTCTCCATTAATCCTTGTTTTAAGATGATGAATATTCTCATGTTACAATGTCTCCTTCCAACACTTGTGGACCAGTGTCATCAGAACCCCCTGAAGAGGGCACAGGTCAGAGTAGGATGGAACACTGGGGCCTGGGGGAGCGGCGCTGCACCTGACTACACGGACTATCACCTGGGCCTATTGAACACGAGAGAAGAACCCGAGGATATGGTCTAACAAGACTTCCCTATCTTGCCACATTCAGAGACACTACACACTTTCTCATTCTTTCTTTACAAAAATGTTAAAGAATTCATGTGTCGTTAATTCATAAAGAGGCAAATTCTTGACAAAGTGACAGGGTCCAGTTTCCATGACCAGGTTTTTCAGTTGTTTTGATAATATCCCACATTCAGGAATCGGAAATGTAACCTATTGGGATGTGTAATATAAACAGGGACTTTTTTTCATGTAGATCAAAGCCCAGATTTTTAGGGACGACATAAATCATGAAAGCTGCTAACCATTCCTCCACAGGTTTCAATAAGACATTTAAGTTAATTTACCAATCTCAGGAAAAGAGAATTTGGCAATTCAAGTTTTTTGTTTCTGCATTCAAACGTACAGTACAGCTAAGAGAATGAGCAGAAAAAAATTAACAGGAAGGTCTTGCTTGCATTTTATCTTTTGCAAATAAGCAGGATATTTTATGCTCTGTTCCTTTCACAACTCTAATCAATTTTTAAAGAATATGGTACCTCTGACTATCCCTAGGCATGTTTATGCGGGAACCTTGCCAGAATCCAAAGCAGAGATGTTAAAGCTGACGGGTTTCAAATGCTGCCCAAGTGCTGTCTACCTTACACATCCCTCTCCCAAAGCTGGATGACTGGTCTCTTCCTGAGTGATCAGAGTCGCCACTCGTGTCCCTGAGAGACTGGCCACTCAGGCCTGAGCTGAGATTAGGTGATCAATCTAAAGGGCAAAATGCTTAAGCTATTCTCGTCTTAAGGTTGCTGCTTTGGAGGCCACTGCCCTGGAATGCGTTGGTAAAAATGGCCTACTAGATACTTGCCTGGGAATTGGGTTGTTCTCCTCTGCTCTTAGCGGATCCTGGGGAAACCAGTGATTAACCTCACAGATGCCTTAACTTCCACACCTGTGAAAAAGGCAAGCAACAGCCAATGTTACCACCCAGCAAAGCTCTTAAGTTGTACTTGCAAGAGCAGCCACAAGGGGGAATCTCTCTCAAAAGCTGATGAAAGGATGGCACTTTGGCTAGAGAAGGCAGAGGGCAGCAGGCAAAGTGGAAAGTTTATGGGATGTCAAACCAGTTCCCATAAGCATTTTAGAGAAGCACCTGGCCCTGGACTTGGTAGGAGGCTGTGGAAAGACCCACAGGCACGCAGGTGGGAGGAGGAATCAAACAACGGAGGGAGGCGGTGTGGAAGAGGCACGAGTCCGACTTCTATTTTGGACAAAACCAGTTGCACGCTGCAGGCCCTTGGCTGCCCATGCAGCCGCCACATCCTCCTAACTCCCTGGTCCCGCTCGTCCCGTCGCATCCCTCTGGGATTCAGTCCACGTGCAGCGGGTGCAGGACCAGAGTCCTGAGTCAAGGGCGGTTTGTCCCTCGGCCAAGCGCACACAGCCCTGCTCCTCCCCCCAGGGTTAGGCACCGCCCCATGCCCACAGCCTCCTGGGATTTGTAGTCCTGCGGTCCTGCAAGCTCCCAGCTGGGAGCGGTTAAGAGACAAAAGCTCCCAGCATACACAGCTAGGGGCCCCAACTCCCACCTTGTCCCCCCGCCCCTGGTCCCCATCCCTCTGCTTCTCCACCCCACTCTCTATTCCGCCTCTTCTCTATACCATGACCACTCTCTATGCCCTGCCCACCCCCCAGAGTATGCGCAGTGTGGTTGGGCTACATCCCTTGAGGCCAGTACTCAAGTAGGGGTGGGGCTCACCAGCCTGGCTATTGCTGAGGATGCTTGCAGCCCTCGTGGAAACTTCCTGGCCAGTATTTGAAGGGTAAATTCTATATCTAAAATGGAAATAATGAGTGCCTGGGATTCTGGAATTTGCCTTTACAAGGCCACCTGTCCTACCATCCCCTCCATCCCTCCAGGTTGCCATGATCCTCCCTCTGGTTCCCGTGGTCAAGGTCGCTGCAGAGATCCTTCCCTTGGACCTCGCCCACCTGAAGGGCCCATACCCATCATAAAAACTCAAAGCCATGCCACTTGCCAAATTGAGGCAAAAATGGAAAGACCCAGGGGGCCACGCAAGGATGAGGGCATTAATAGATACTTAGAAGTATTAAAATCCATGTGATGATGTCATGAGTGAACGTGTTCCACTTTAAAACAAAACACTGCTGTTATTCTGAGATATTGAGTTAGGATCTTTGTGCAAATATGAAGGATTTAAAATGTTTATTGATGTATAACATGAGTACAGAAATATATGCAGAAATCATCCATGTAAACCTCAAAGAATTATTACAAAGTGAACACACTTGTGTGACCAAGAACTAGCACCAGCTTCACTCCGGTGCCAACAATCCATTTCTCCCTCCTTCCTCCCAAAAGGTAAGCGATATCTTACCAGCAAACACTGTATATCGAGTTTGTCTTCTTATACGAGTGTTTTATTACAGAACAATTTAAACAATATACAAAATAAACAAAATAGCATAGTAGGCCCGTCACCCAGCTTCAACAACTACTAACTGTCTGCCAATTTTGTTTCATCCACACTCCATCCCATTCCCACCTCACTTTATTATTCTTTTAGTCCTTTGTGTGTGGGGGGTGTAAGATGTACGCACACTGAAAGGCACAACTCTCAACTGTACAGTTTTGGCAAATAAACATGCCCATATAACCTTCACCCCTTTAAGAATAGAATAGTTCCATCACCCCCAGAAAACTCCTTCCTGTTCCTTCCCAGGCAATTTTTTCTTTCCCCCGAGGCAACCACTGTTCTGGTTTTTTCATCATAGGTTCATCTTGGCTGAAATCATCCCACGTGTATTGTTTTCTGTCCAGCTTGCCTCCCTCGGCACGAGGTTGATGAGACTCACCCAGCACGTGTGTGTCAGCGTTTGCTCCTTGGCATGGCTGAGGGCGTTCTGCTCTGTGGATGCCCTACAGTGCGCTCGTCTTGCAGGTCATCTCCTGTGAACATTCTTGTACAAACCCTTTTTTTTGCTTCTTAATTCCTCTATTAGCATTTAAGTGACACACCTTTGCAGTTTTTAGTGGTTGGTCCAGATTACAATATGCATCTTTAACACATCACAGCCTACCTAGACTTCATAGTGCACCAGTTTAATCAATGTAAAATATGGAAGCCTTGCTACAGAACAGTTCCATTTACCTATGTCTGTCCATTATGTTATTGTTGTCATAAATTTTACATCTACCCATGTTGTAAATCCCACAATACAATGTTATAATTTTTGCTTTAAATAGTCATAGGTCTTTTAAAGAAATTAAGAGAAAAAAGTTAAGTATTTGGAGGGAGATGCTTTGAGGCTCTGCAAATGTACTGTTTCTTCTTTAAGTTTCACCCACAGCTTTTGCATTCATCAGTCAGTCTTGCTCACAGTAATTATTACTGTGGTGTTCTAGTGGCAATTTTCTATTTCATGCTATCCAGCCACGTTTTTATTTGGAATTCTGTGAGGAAGATTCCCCCCCTCCCTCTCCCTTCCTTCTTCCTCTCCTTCTCTCATTCTTTTTTTTTCTCTTTCTTTCTTCCTTTCTTATTTAATCTATTTTATATCAGTATAGACTCATGGATATTTATTTTGTTCTCTGGGTAATAATCCAATGCTACCATTATTTATTTTGTTGCTCACAATTTTCCAGCCATTGGGAAGTCTTTCAGATTGATTCCTTTTGACACATCTCATCATTTTCTGTGTTTTTTTTAAAGCACTTTCCTACTTTCTGGCATTACAAGGTGTTCCAGGTTCATCTTGTATTTTCCATCTCCAGCCCTAGAATTAGCCACTTCTCCAAGAAAACCTGGTTCTTTTTATTGGAGAATGATATAAATGCAGATCTGGGAGCTAGGTGTGCTCATTGATACTAGAGTGTAACTGCTTCTAGACCCACTCAGCAGAGCTTGGAAATGTATGTATGAATATAAACTCAGGTATACACGTCTATCTATTGATCTATCCATCTATCTATCAATCTAACTATCTATCTGGATAGAGATATTAAAAGAGACATGGATTTATACTGATACTTCCAACTCCAACCCAGCACCACAGATTTTATTCTAGCATTCTCCTTTTGTTTATATGTAACTTCTTTTACCAACAGTGAGAAACTTAACTCCAGTTATCTACAATATATTTACTAATGTGTCAACTAGTTTCAGAATTGCTAATCCATACCCTTATGAGAAACACATTTATCACCTAGTGTACAGTGTTTTTGTCCAGTACTTTAGTTTTACAGTATCCCGTCAAAGCACTGTCTTCCAAAGTTACTTAGGTCAGGACCTTTCACCCCCACCCCTTCTGTGTGCTTATGTCAGGTGCTTGTAATACAGTGAGATTCATTTGTCGCTGCATTCCATCTGAGTTCCCCAGCATCCTGATTGATTTTTAAAATTTGCAGAGTAAAATTCACTCTTTGCGGTGTACAGTTCTACGGGTTTTGACAACTTTATGGTCGTGTATCCATCTCCACAGTACCATACAGAGCTGTTTTTTTCACCCCCAAAATTCTCTCATACTGTCTCTTTGTAGTCAACCGCTTCCCCCACTCCATCCCTTGGCAACCACTGATCACTTTCCATCTCTGTAATTCTGCCTTTTCTAGAAAGTCATGTAAATGGAGTCATATACCATATAGCCTTTTGCATCTGGCTTCCTTCACTTAGAGAAACGCCTCCAAGATTCGTCCATGTTGTTGGGTGAATCCAGAGTCTATCCTTTTCATTGCGCAGCACTATTCCACTGTCCCGACGCGCCGCAGCTTCTTTCTCCACTCACCTGATGAAGGACGCTTAGTTTATTTCCAGCTTTTGGCAATTATGAATAAAATGGCTATAAAGATTCACACAAAGGTTTTTGTTTAAACATTAGTTTTTAATTTGTTTCAGTAAATACCTAGGAGGGGGATATCTGAGTCATATAATAAATGTATGTTTAACTTTATAAGAACCTGCTAAACTGTTTTCCGAATGCAACTATCATGTTGCATTCCTAGTTCTAGTTGCTCCTAGTCCGCACCAGCACTCGGTACTTGCAATTTTATTTTGTATTTTAGCTATCTAATAGGTGTGCGGTCTCTTATTGTGGCTTCTGCTTCCTTTATGAAAGTGAGTTCTGCTAAATATAGAATCCTGTGTTGACTTTTGGGTTTTCATTTTGCACTTGAAGGATGTCATTTTGTTATTGATTTGTCTCTTTTGTTTTTGATAATGTATCATCCATCATTCACATTATTTCTCCCTGTATGTAATGTCTTCCCATGTATATATGTATTTCCTTGACTGCTTTCAAGATTTTCCTTTATCTTTGGATTTTAGCAGCTTGACTATCACGTGCCTAGGTATGGTTTTAATTTGTGTTTTATTTTGTGGGTTTCCTGACTTTCTTGGATCTAAAATTTTAGATTTTCCACCAAATTTTGAAAGTTATGCTATTACTTATTGATTTGCCTTTCTGCCTCATTTAATTTTTCTGTCTCTCCCCTCTGCTGGAGACTCAATCATCTCACAGGTTGTAAGGCTCTCTTCATTTTTCTTCAAAATTTTTACATTCTTTTCTTCAGGCTAGATAATTTCTATTGCTCTGTCTTCATGTTTCTTCTACTGTTTCTCATCTACCGGTAAACTCAAAAGTATTTTTTTATTTCATCTTCTTATTTGGTTCTTTTTTGTAATTTCCATTTCTCTGCTGAGTTTCAACATCTGTTCATTCATTATGAGAATATTTTTCTTTACCACCATGATCATCTTTATAATAGCTACTTTCTTATCCTTGTTTGCTAATTGCAACACCTTGAGGATAGCTTCTACTGCCTGCTTTTGCTCATATATGGATTACATTTTCCTATTTCTTCAAATCTCATGATTTTTCAAAATTGTGTACTGGAAACCATGAATGATAGTTATAGAGACTCTGGATTCTATTGTATTCCTTTGAAGAGTGTTGTTGTTTTTCTAGCAGAGAGTTAACTTGGCTGGACTGAAACTCCAATCCTGTCTCCTTTACAGTGGGCATAGCTGAAATCCTCATTCAGTTCTTTCATCTTCCAACTGTTGTTTACACAAGGCCCTCTGGGGCCTTGCATGTGTGTTGTTCAAAGATCTGCCAATTTGGTGTGTGTGTGGGGGAGACATTCATACATATTTTGAGATTTTCCTCTTTGTGGGTCCCTCCCTTCCAGAATTTCTCCCCAACTTTCCAGCTACTCTGCCAGCCCCAAAATATATCCTGTAGCATTACAAGTAAGACTGTAGTTTTTCCCCTGTCTGGGCCATGTACAGATTTTGGAATGCTTTGAGGCAAAAGACTCAAGCTTGCAAATATCTCCTGGTGCAATTCCCATCATTTAAGGGAAGACTCCGTCTCAGTTCTGCTTGCTTTGGAAGAGATTTATACATACACACACATACACATTTATTATATGTGTATTACATATAGATAAATGATTCTCTATAAATATATATAATATTTTATGCAGATTTTATCATTGTTATCTGTGAGAGTGTTAGTTCAACAAGCTACTCCACCATTACTGGAAGCCAGACCTCGGTTTTGTTTCTTTTTTGGATTTTATATAAATTGAATTATAAAATATATTGCCTTTTGAATATAATTTCTTTTATGCCGCATTATGATTGTGATAGTTATCCATGCTATTGCATGTAGCTAGTGTTTGTTTATTTGTTGGAAATAATTAATTTTTTAAAATGGTCATAAAATATGCATAACATAAAATTGACCATTTTAACCATTTTTAAGTGTACAGTTCAGTGACATTCAGTACATTCACATTATTGTGTAGCTATAACCTCCAACCATCCACAGAACTATTTTTACCTTGCAGTGAAACTCTGTGCACATTAAGCAACAACTCCCTGTTGTCTCTCCCTCTTGCCCCTGGGAACCACCATTCTCCTTTCTATTCCTATGAATTTGACTACTATATGAGTAGAATCATACACTATTTTACTTTTGTGGCTGGCTTTATTTCACTTAGCATAAAGTCTTTAAGGTTCATCCATGCCATAGCATGTGTCAATTCCTTCCTTTTTAAGGGTGAATGGTATTCCACTGTGTGTATCCAGCACATTTTTTTTGTCAATTCATCCGTTGATGGACACTTGGCTTGCTTCCAGCTTCTGGCTATTTTGAATAACACTGTTAATGACAGGGGTGTATGTATATGTCTTTTTACCTCTGCATTCAGTTCTTTTGGGTGTATACCCATAAATGGTGTTCTGAGATTTATTTTCTCACATGTGGGAGGGTTCCCCAGACCTCCAACAAGCAATTCTTGGAATGTCAGCTGGTCGTCAGATAATTCAACTCAATTTGATGCTGTCAACACAGAGATACATCCGATTCCACAGGTTGAGGGCTCAGTCCTATAAGACTGCACACCCACCCAACCTCACTTCAACTTCATATGCTAGTTAGAAGCCCAGGCTGTTTCCTGTACTTCTGACTGACTGGCTGTAAACCAGAGGTTCCCACAACCTCCTCCTTGGGTTTGATTAATTTGCTAGAGTGGCTCACAAAACTCAGAGAAACATTTACTAGATCACCAGTTTATTATAAAAGGATATAACTCAAGAACAGCCTGATGGAAGTGGCGCATAGGGAAAGGTATGTGAGAAAGGGCACAGAGCTTTTATGCCATCTCCAGGTGCACCACTCTCCAGTCACTCCTTGTCATTGGCAACCTGGAAGCTCTCTGAACCTCCTTCTATTGGGATTTTTACTGAGGCTCCCTCATGTAGGCATGATCAATTATTAACTCAGTTTCCAGCCCCTCTCCCCTGCCTGGAGGATAAGGAGTAAGGCTAAATATTCCAAGCTTCTAATCAGGGCTTGGTCTGTCTGGTGACCAGCCCCCATCCAGGAGCCATCCAGGAGCCCACCCAGAGTTGCCTCAATAGAACAAAAGATTCTCCTAGTGTTCTTATCATTTAGGAAATTACAAGGGTTTTAGGAGCTCTGTGTCAGGGATGGAGTCAAAGACAAATATTAGAACAAGAGATGCTCCTAGTGTTCTTATCATTTAGGAAATTACAAGGGTTTTAGGAGCTCTGTGCCAGGAACTAGAGGCAGAGACCAATAAATATATTTTCTATTATTTCAGAACCCATAAGTGGAATTGCTAGATGATATGGTAATTCAATTTTTAAATTTTGAAGGAACTACCATACTGTTTTCCACAGTTTTATATTCTCACCATCAGAGCACAAGGGTTCCAATTTCTCAACATTCTTGCCAACATGTTATTTTCTGATTTTGTGATAGTAACTATCCTAATGGGTATGAAGATGTATCTCATTGTGGTTTTATTTTGCATTTTCCTGATACTTAGTGATGTTGAGCATCTTTTCATGTGTGTACTGGCCATTTTTTATCTTGTTTGGAGAAATGTCTATTCAAGTCCTTTGTGCATGTTTAAATTGGGTTTTTTTTAATTGTTGAGTTGTGGGAGTTCTTTATATATTCTAGATATTAATCCCTTATCAGATATGTGATTTGCAAATATTCTCAACCATTCTGTGGGTGGCCTTTTTACTCTGTTGATAGTATCTTGTGATACAGAAAACTTTTGCATTTTGATGAAGTCCAATTTGTTATTTTTTTGTTGCTTATGTCTTTGGTGTCATATTAAAGAAATCATTGTTGGCAATGGCATTTGGACTCAATGACACACAGCTTTTACCCTGTGTTTTCTTCTAAGGATTTTATAGCTTCAACTCTAACATTTACATCTTTGATCTATTTTGACTTAATTTTTGTATATGGTGTAAGGTAAGCATCCAACCTCATTCTTTTGCATGTGGGTATCCAGTTTTCCCAGCACCATTTGTTGAAAAACTTATCCTTTCTCCAATGAATGGTCTTTGCACCCTTGTCAAAAATCATTTGACTGTATATGCAAAGGTTTATTTCTGGGCTCTCTATACTATTTCATTAGTATATTGTGTGTATTTATGCCAGTACCACAGTGTTTTGATTACTTTGTAGTAAGTTTTGAAATCAGGAAGTATGAGTTCTCTAACTTTGTTCTTCTTCTTCTAGATTGTTTTGGCTATTCAGGGTCCCTTGAGAGTCCATATGCATTTTAGGACATATTTTTCTATTTTTGCAAAAAACATCATTGGAACTTTTACCTCTTTGAATAAGTTGACTCTTAAGTATTTTACTCTTTTTGATGATATTGTAAATAAAAATGTAATGTTTGTAGATTTCTTTTTCAGATTACTTATTATTAATGTATAGAAGAACAACTAATTTTTGCATGTTGATTTTGTGTCCCACTACTCTGCAGAATTTATTAGTTCTAAAAAGTTTTTTCTGGAATTTTTAGGGGTTTCAACATATAAGATAATATTTGTAAACAAATATAATATTACTTCTTCCTTTCCAATTTGGATGCTATTTCTTTCTTTTTCTTGCCTAATTGCTTTGTCTAGAACTTCTAATACCATGTTGAATAGAAGTGGTAAATGTGGGCCTTCTTGCCGTGTTCCTGATCTTCGAGGAAAAGTTTTCAGTCTTTCACCCATGAATATGGTGTTCTGTGTGAATTTCTATATATGGCTTTTATTATGTTGAAGTAGCTTCCTTATATCTGAGGGTTTTTAACATGAAAGCATGTTCAGTTTTGTCAAATGTTTTTTCTGCATCCATTAAGATGATCTTTTATTTTTTCCTTCATTTTGTTAATGTAGTTTATTACATTGATTTATTTTCATATATTGAAACATCCTTGCATTCCAGGAATAAATCCCACCTAAAAATGATGTATAATCCTTTTAATATGCTGCTGAATTTGGTTTGTTACTATTTTATTGAGGATTTTTGTATCAATATTCATCAAAGATATTGTACTTTTCTACAATAGAAATTGTACTTTTCTCTTCTATTGTATTCTATTATAGTTTTCTATTTCTGTAGTTTCAAACACCTGTCATTTTATTTTCTCTTAGTGTCTTTGGCTCTGATATGAGCATAGTGCTAACCCCACAGGAGGACTTTAGAAATAGTTTCTCCTCTTCAACTTTTTGAAAGAGTTTGAAAAGAATTGGTGTTATTTAATTTAAAAAAAAGGCTTTGTGCCCAGGAATAAATTCAGCATAAAATAAATACAAATAAATATTTTTTTAAAATGTGAAATGTTGCTTTCCTAAAAGAAATTAAAAATTAAGCAAGTACATCACTTACCACTTTACTGCTTAAAATTTTTAACCTAATAATAGGCATGAACAAATTGTTAGAATTAAAACGACTCAAGTGTTCATTTTCTTCATTACAAATTTTCTGACAGAAGTATATGATGCCATCATGTATGACATCTTTAATCAAAAAATGGTCATTTTTTGTAGTATTTGAGAACATTACGAATTTTTCCAGTAGCCTCTGACAATACTCTGATATGCAAAGTTATCTTTTCAACATATATGTCTTATCATCATCCTTACCAAATTAACAAACTCTGTCATGTGCTAATTAATTAACTACTTTTCCTATGATTCAGGTTCTCCGCCATTGATTTCCCTAACCATCAGGAAATTCTACAACTTCTGCAAGATTAACAATTTTGCCTTACACTGTATTTCTCTCATGTGGTTTAAAACATCCAAAAATCATTCATAAACTGACCCTGCCCAAACTAAAGCATGGTGAATTATAAAAGATGGACTCTGTTAAGTGGGGAGGGATTTCAGGTTGAACTTAATTTTACAAGTGGTCAGTTTATTACAGTGTATTGTTCTGTTATGTATTTCACTTCTTTTTTTAAAAAAGTGATAGTTGAGGGCACTTAGATAATAAAAAGTTGAGAAAATAAGGAACTGATATACTCTGTAAGCTTCAAATGTTTTCAAGCATAAAATACAATAAGAACTAAAACCAAGAAATGACAGAGGAAATAGAGATAAGAGGATGAAATTGCAAAACTGAATCTATACTAATATCTCAATGGCTAGCGTTGTGGTGCCAAGAAGGTGGTGAAGTCAAAGAATTCGTAAAGATGATAATAAACAGACTGCAAAGAAAAAAGATTGAAATTTTTATAGAGAGAATTTTTACAGCGATATTACAGATCGAGAACAGGGAAGAGAAGTTGAAGTGAGAGACTATCTGCTTCTTAAATTACTCCCACTGTAGAGAACAAAAATCCAATTTGCTGAAATCTTTGTTTCCCTCTATGACCCTATCTTTATCTGCAAAATCTCAGCTCTGAATCAATGTCACAATCCAGCTTTTCCATCACTGGGGAACAGAGCATTTAAGCTCATCTGAAACCTCATCTGCCCAGCCTGGGAAATAAGGCCGGCCATCCATTCTCACAGAGAAGCCAACTGGAGGTAGGATTTTTGGTTCTGAATTCAGCTAAACATCTTCAAAAATTGTATCTGGCCTTCCTCATCCAAAGCTATCAGTGAAGGGCTGGCTGGCTCTCAGAGAAGACCAATTCACAGTCAGCTGTGACATTTTCTGTTGAGCTTTCTAGAGAAGGCTGCGTGGCTCGTCAGTAAGAGTTGATTTCTGTACAGGTTATATTTTTTTATTTTATTCAGAGATTTATAAAGAAATTTATATGGTAAGTATTACTTATTATCAAGAAAAAATGTTGTCTATTCTCTGGTCATTTAAGCAAAATCCTCCTCTCAGGGCCCACCCATGGACAAAGCCCAGATTTAATCTCCAAGCGTCTGCCAGGCACACTGTGGTCAGTGGGAAGGACTCAAGTTGGGAGCCTGTTCTCTTGTGTCATGTGCTGGTACTTAATCTTCCATCTCTTCAGTGTACTACTAGACAGAGGCTCAAAGGACTTGACATTGGAGAAATGTACTTTTCATTGTCTTTAGACTTTTACACTTTTCAAAAAGACTCTCAGCATTTCCAGTAATTGTGCAGCAGTTTACCCAACACTAAGCTTCTCACTATTAAAAATTAAAATAAATAAACTTTGAAAAGGAAAAAAGTGATCTTTGCAATTTTGTACAGAATCTATATAATGGATGCATCCTTATAAATGGAGGAAAGATAACAAATTTAACTCTTTTGGTTAGTTAACACAGTATTATATTTTATATATTACCAATTTTGAGATTATTTGTATTTAAAAATACTGCCTCAAACCCCTAAATCATTGTAAGTGGTAGAGTCTGCCATCTGCCTTGGCTGAACAATTATATACAATGTCAGCCAAAATTCTTCCATTCCTGTATAATCTTATATATGGGTGGTAATGCTGGGTTCTTATAGATTGTTTAAACACGTGCGTATCACAAAATACAAGTGGCCATTAAAAATTAAAATATTCACCAAATACAAGGTTATCTGATTCCTAGAAAAAGAAAACAATACTGTAACATTAAGGCTAAAACTGTCAAAAAGGAAGCCAAGATAGACTCAAGTCAAGCTTTTGCTGAACACTTATTTGGCTCATCTTTGAAACTTTATCATGTTTATTATGTAAGCAAGATACTTTCAGAGACTGGAATATGGAAAGTGCTTACTGGTAAGTTAACATTGTGATCATTTATTTTGTAAATGTTAACACGAGAGAAGTAATTCACTTTTGGGCCGGCCCCGTGGCTTAGCAGTTAAGTGCACGCGCTCTGCTGCTGGTGGCCGGGGTTCGGATCCCGGGCGCGCACTGACGACCGCTTCTCCGGCCATGCTGAGGCCGCGTCCCACATACAGCAACTAGAAGGATGTGCAGCTATGACATACAAATATCTACTGGGGCTTTGAGGGGAAAAAATAAATAAATAAAATCTTTAAAAAAAAAGAAGTAATTCACTTCCTAATATATTAGGATTTTCAAGTTCTGCTAAATCTAAGGCCACATTACTGGCAAGTTGGGATACCTCTAGACATCTGAAAAATATGAGTCATACAGAGAAACATATAAATTCTCTCTTCATCTTGTTCTAAATTCCAAAACATTCTAAGGTTTTGGAACAAACCAATGACATTCCAAATCTACAGTAAGGCTGCATGTGCCGTAAATGATCCTATAAGAAGAGAAATCCGAATTTTAAATAGAGGAGATTGTATACAAAAATAAAGTATATTTTGACGTATGAAAGTGTATTTCAAGAAAGAAGGGATTCTCAGAACATGTGGTAAATGGTAAATAACTTACCAGGGGCTCTCTAAAGGAGAACATATTGTGGAAAAAAGATCTTAAATGCAGAGAGCTAAAAGATCTTAAATGCTGGAATCCTTATGATGAAACAGACGCTGAACTACTTTTTCTTAAAGTTTAAAATTCCCAGAACTGAGCTAAAGTGGGTATGTCTCCAACTCCTAGAAATAACTTCATGCCCCATCTCCATTACTTCCAGCTAGTAAGGATCACATAATTCCTAACAAAGTTTTGACACAGATTCCCAATTCGGGCATTCAGAACATATAGCACTTGGCTGTAAGCAAGCACTTTCTCATTCCAAGCTGCAAGTTACTATCTAGGAACAAGTTTGTATAGGACGTTCAAAGATTCCCAGAACTGAGCCAAAGTGGGTATGTCTCCAACTCCTAGAAATAACTTCATGCCCCATCTCCCTTACTTCCAGCTAGTAAGGATCACATAATTCCTAACAAAGTTTTGACACAGATTCCCAATTCGGGCATTCAGAACATATAGCACTTGGCTGTAAGCAAGCACTTTCTCATTCCAAGCTGCAAGTTACTATCTAGGAACAAGTTTGTATAGGACGTTCAAAGATTCCCAGAACTGAGCTAAAGTGGGTATGTCTCCAACTCCTAGAAATAACTTCATGCCCCATCTCCCTTACTTCCAGCTAGTAAGGATCACATAATTCCTAACAAAGTTTTGACACAGATTCCCAATTCGGGCATTCAGAACATATAGCACTTGGCTGTAAGCAAGCACTTTCTCATTCCAAGCTGCAAGTTACTATCTAGGAACAAGTTTGTATAGGACGTTCAAAGATTCCCAGAACTGAGCCAAAGTGGGTATGTCTCCAACTCCTAGAAATAACTTCATGCCCCATCTCCCTTACTTCCAGCTAGTAAGGATCACACAATTCCTAACAAAGTTTTGACACAGATTCCCAATGCGGGCATTCAGAACATATAGCACTTGGCTGTAAGCAAGCACTTTCTCATTCCAAGCTGCAAGTTACTATCTAGGAACAAGTTTGTATAGGACGTTCAAAGATTCCCAGAACTGAGCCAAAGTGGGTATGTCTCCAACTCCTAGAAATAACTTCATGCCCCATCTCCCTTACTTCCAGCTAGTAAGGATCACACAATTCCTAACAAAGTTTTGACACAGATTCCCAATGCGGGCATTCAGAACATACAGCACTTGGCTGTAAGCAAGCACTTTCTCATTCCAAGCTGCAAGTTACTATCTAGGAACAAGTTTGTATAGGACGTTCAAAGATTCCCAGAACTGAGCCAAAGTGGGTATGTCTCCAACTCCTAGAAATAACTTCATGCCCCATCTCCCTTACTTCCAGCTAGTAAGGATCACACAATTCCTAACAAAGTTTTGACACAGATTCCCAATGCGGGCATTCAGAACATATAGCACTTGGCTGTAAGCAAGCACTTTCTCATTCCAAGCTGCAAGTTACTATCTAGGAACAAGTTTGTATAGGACGTTCAAAGATTCCCAGAACTGAGCTAAAGTGGGTATGTCTCCAACTCCTAGAAATAACTTCATGCCCCATCTCCCTTACTTCCAGCTAGTAAGGATCACACAATTCCTAACAAAGTTTTGACACAGATTCCCAATGCGGGCATTCAGAACATATAGCACTTGGCTGTAAGCAAGCACTTTCTCATTCCAAGCTGCAAGTTACTATCTAGGAACAAGTTTGTATAGGACGTTCAAAGATTCCCAGAACTGAGCCAAAGTGGGTATGTCTCCAACTCCTAGAAATAACTTCATGCCCCATCTCCCTTACTTCCAGCTAGTAAGGATCACACAATTCCTAACAAAGTTTTGACACAGATTCCCAATGCGGGCATTCAGAACATATAGCACTTGGCTGTAAGCAAGCACTTTCTCATTCCAAGCTGCAAGTTACTATCTAGGAACAAGTTTGTATAGGACGTTCAAAGATTCCCAGAACTGAGCCAAAGTGGGTATGTCTCCAACTCCTAGAAATAACTTCATGCCCCATCTCCTTACTTCCAGCTAGTAAGGATCACACAATTCCTAACAAAGTTTTGACACAGATTCCCAATGCGGGCATTCAGAACATATAGCACTTGGCTGTAAGCAAGCACTTTCTCATTCCAAGCTGCAAGTTACTATCTAGGAACAAGTTTGTATAGGACGTTCAAAGATTCCCAGAACTGAGCCAAAGTGGGTATGTCTCCAACTCCTAGAAATAACTTCATGCCCCATCTCCCTTACTTCCAGCTAGTAAGGATCACACAATTCCTAACAAAGTTTTGACACAGATTCCCAATGCGGCATTCAGAACATATAGCACTTGGCTGTAAGCAAGCACTTTCTCATTCCAAGCTGCAAGTTACTATCTAGGAACAAGTTTGTATAGGACGTTCAAAGATTCCCAGAACTGAGCCAAAGTGGGTATGTCTCCAACTCCTAGAAATAACTTCATGCCCCATCTCCCTTACTTCCAGCTAGTAAGGATCACACAATTCCTAACAAAGTTTTGACACAGATTCCCAATGCGGGCATTCAGAACATATAGCACTTGGCTGTAAGCAAGCACTTTCTCATTCCAAGCTGCAAGTTACTATCTAGGAACAAGTTTGTATAGGACGTTCAAAGATTCCCAGAACTGAGCCAAAGTGGGTATGTCTCCAACTCCTAGAAATAACTTCATGCCCCATCTCCCTTACTTCCAGCTAGTAAGGATCACACAATTCCTAACAAAGTTTTGACACAGATTCCCAATGCGGGCATTCAGAACATATAGCACTTGGCTGTAAGCAAGCACTTTCTCATTCCAAGCTGCAAGTTACTATCTAGGAACAAGTTTGTATAGGACGTTCAAAGATTCCCAGAACTGAGCCAAAGTGGGTATGTCTCCAACTCCTAGAAATAACTTCATGCCCCATCTCCCTTACTTCCAGCTAGTAAGGATCACACAATTCCTAACAAAGTTTTGACACAGATTCCCAATGCGGGCATTCAGAACATACAGCACTTGGCTGTAAGCAAGCACTTTCTCATTCCAAGCTGCAAGTTACTATCTAGGAACAAGTTTGTATAGGACGTTCAAAGATTCCCAGAACTGAGCCAAAGTGGGTATGTCTCCAACTCCTAGAAATAACTTCATGCCCCATCTCCCTTACTTCCAGCTAGTAAGGATCACACAATTCCTAACAAAGTTTTGACACAGATTCCCAATGCGGGCATTCAGAACATATAGCACTTGGCTGTAAGCAAGCACTTTCTCATTCCAAGCTGCAAGTTACTATCTAGGAACAAGTTTGTATAGGACGTTCAAAGATTCCCAGAACTGAGCCAAAGTGGGTATGTCTCCAACTCCTAGAAATAACTTCATGCCCCATCTCCCTTACTTCCAGCTAGTAAGGATCACACAATTCCTAACAAAGTTTTGACACAGATTCCCAATGCGGGCATTCAGAACATATAGCACTTGGCTGTAAGCAAGCACTTTCTCATTCCAAGCTGCAAGTTACTATCTAGGAACAAGTTTGTATAGGACGTTCAAAGATTCCCAGAACTGAGCCAAAGTGGGTATGTCTCCAACTCCTAGAAATAACTTCATGCCCCATCTCCCTTACTTCCAGCTAGTAAGGATCACACAATTCCTAACAAAGTTTTGACACAGATTCCCAATGCGGGCATTCAGAACATATAGCACTTGGCTGTAAGCAAGCACTTTCTCATTCCAAGCTGCAAGTTACTATCTAGGAACAAGTTTGTATAGGACGTTCAAAGATTCCCAGAACTGAGCCAAAGTGGGTATGTCTCCAACTCCTAGAAATAACTTCATGCCCCATCTCCCTTACTTCCAGCTAGTAAGGATCACACAATTCCTAACAAAGTTTTGACACAGATTCCCAATGCGGGCATTCAGAACATATAGCACTTGGCTGTAAGCAAGCACTTTCTCATTCCAAGCTGCAAGTTACTATCTAGGAACAAGTTTGTATAGGACGTTCAAAGATTCCCAGAACTGAGCCAAAGTGGGTATGTCTCCAACTCCTAGAAATAACTTCATGCCCCATCTCCCTTACTTCCAGCTAGTAAGGATCACACAATTCCTAACAAAGTTTTGACACAGATTCCCAATGCGGGCATTCAGAACATATAGCACTTGGCTGTAAGCAAGCACTTTCTCATTCCAAGCTGCAAGTTACTATCTAGGAACAAGTTTGTATAGGACGTTCAAAGATTCCCAGAACTGAGCCAAAGTGGGTATGTCTCCAACTCCTAGAAATAACTTCATGCCCCATCTCCCTTACTTCCAGCTAGTAAGGATCACACAATTCCTAACAAAGTTTTGACACAGATTCCCAGTCAGGCATTCAGAACATATAGCACTTGGCTGTAAGCAAGCACTTTCTCATTCCAAGCTGCAAGTTACTATCTAGGAACAAGTTTGTATAGGACGTTCAAAGATTCCCAGAACTGAGCCAAAGTGGGTATGTCTCCAACTCCTAGAAATAACTTCATGCCCCATCTCCCTTACTTCCAGCTAGTAAGGATCACACAATTCCTAACAAAGTTTTGACACAGATTCCCAATGCGGGCATTCAGAACATATAGCACTTGGCTGTAAGCAAGCACTTTCTCATTCCAAGCTGCAAGTTACTATCTAGGAACAAGTTTGTATAGGACGTTCAAAGATTCCCAGAACTGAGCCAAAGTGGGTATGTCTCCAACTCCTAGAAATAACTTCATGCCCCATCTCCCTTACTTCCAGCTAGTAAGGATCACACAATTCCTAACAAAGTTTTGACACAGATTCCCAATGCGGCATTCAGAACATATAGCACTTGGCTGTAAGCAAGCACTTTCTCATTCCAAGCTGCAAGTTACTATCTAGGAACAAGTTTGTATAGGACGTTCAAAGATTCCCAGAACTGAGCCAAAGTGGGTATGTCTCCAACTCCTAGAAATAACTTCATGCCCCATCTCCCTTACTTCCAGCTAGTAAGGATCACACAATTCCTAACAAAGTTTTGACACAGATTCCCAATGCGGCATTCAGAACATATAGCACTTGGCTGTAAGCAAGCACTTTCTCATTCCAAGCTGCAAGTTACTATCTAGGAACAAGTTTGTATAGGACGTTCAAAGATTCCCAGAACTGAGCCAAAGTGGGTATGTCTCCAACTCCTAGAAATAACTTCATGCCCCATCTCCCTTACTTCCAGCTAGTAAGGATCACACAATTCCTAACAAAGTTTTGACACAGATTCCCAATGCGGCATTCAGAACATATAGCACTTGGCTGTAAGCAAGCACTTTCTCATTCCAAGCTGCAAGTTACTATCTAGGAACAAGTTTGTATAGGACGTTCAAAGATTCCCAGAACTGAGCCAAAGTGGGTATGTCTCCAACTCCTAGAAATAACTTCATGCCCCATCTCCCTTACTTCCAGCTAGTAAGGATCACACAATTCCTAACAAAGTTTTGACACAGATTCCCAATGCGGGCATTCAGAACATATAGCACTTGGCTGTAAGCAAGCACTTTCTCATTCCAAGCTGCAAGTTACTATCTAGGAACAAGTTTGTATAGGACGTTCAAAGATTCCCAGAACTGAGCCAAAGTGGGTATGTCTCCAACTCCTAGAAATAACTTCATGCCCCATCATCCTTACTTCCAGCTAGTAAGGATCACACAATTCCTAACAAAGTTTTGACACAGATTCCCAATGCGGCATTCAGAACATACAGCACTTGGCTGTAAGCAAGCACTTTCTCATTCCAAGCTGCAAGTTACTATCTAGGAACAAGTTTGTATAGGACGTTCAAAGATTCCCAGAACTGAGCCAAAGTGGGTATGTCTCCAACTCCTAGAAATAACTTCATGCCCCATCTCCCTTACTTCCAGCTAGTAAGGATCACACAATTCCTAACAAAGTTTTGACACAGATTCCCAATGCGGGCATTCAGAACATACAGCACTTGGCTGTAAGCAAGCACTTTCTCATTCCAAGCTGCAAGTTACTATCTAGGAACAAGTTTGTATAGGACGTTCAAAGATTCCCAGAACTGAGCCAAAGTGGGTATGTCTCCAACTCCTAGAAATAACTTCATGCCCCATCTCCCTTACTTCCAGCTAGTAAGGATCACACAATTCCTAACAAAGTTTTGACACAGATTCCCAATGCGGGCATTCAGAACATACAGCACTTGGCTGTAAGCAAGCACTTTCTCATTCCAAGCTGCAAGTTACTATCTAGGAACAAGTTTGTATAGGACGTTCAAAGATTCCCAGAACTGAGCCAAAGTGGGTATGTCTCCAACTCCTAGAAATAACTTCATGCCCCATCTCCCTTACTTCCAGCTAGTAAGGATCACACAATTCCTAACAAAGTTTTGACACAGATTCCCAGTGGGGCATTCAGAACATATAGCACTTGGCTGTAAGCAAGCACTTTCTCATTCCAAGCTGCAAGTTACTATCTAGGAACAAGTTTGTATAGGACGTTCAAAGATTCCCAGAACTGAGCCAAAGTGGGTATGTCTCCAACTCCTAGAAATAACTTCATGCCCCATCTCCCTTACTTCCAGCTAGTAAGGATCACACAATTCCTAACAAAGTTTTGACACAGATTCCCAATGCGGGCATTCAGAACATATAGCACTTGGCTGTAAGCAAGCACTTTCTCATTCCAAGCTGCAAGTTACTATCTAGGAACAAGTTTGTATAGGACGTTCAAAGATTCCCAGAACTGAGCCAAAGTGGGTATGTCTCCAACTCCTAGAAATAACTTCATGCCCCATCTCCCTTACTTCCAGCTAGTAAGGATCACACAATTCCTAACAAAGTTTTGACACAGATTCCCAATGCGGGCATTCAGAACATACAGCACTTGGCTGTAAGCAAGCACTTTCTCATTCCAAGCTGCAAGTTACTATCTAGGAACAAGTTTGTATAGGACGTTCAAAGATTCCCAGAACTGAGCCAAAGTGGGTATGTCTCCAACTCCTAGAAATAACTTCATGCCCCATCTCCCTTACTTCCAGCTAGTAAGGATCACACAATTCCTAACAAAGTTTTGACACAGATTCCCAATGCGGGCATTCAGAACATACAGCACTTGGCTGTAAGCAAGCACTTTCTCATTCCAAGCTGCAAGTTACTATCTAGGAACAAGTTTGTATAGGACGTTCAAAGATTCCCAGAACTGAGCCAAAGTGGGTATGTCTCCAACTCCTAGAAATAACTTCATGCCCCATCTCCCTTACTTCCAGCTAGTAAGGATCACACAATTCCTAACAAAGTTTTGACACAGATTCCCAATGCGGGCATTCAGAACATATAGCACTTGGCTGTAAGCAAGCACTTTCTCATTCCAAGCTGCAAGTTACTATCTAGGAACAAGTTTGTATAGGACGTTCAAAGATTCCCAGAACTGAGCCAAAGTGGGTATGTCTCCAACTCCTAGAAATAACTTCATGCCCCATCTCCCTTACTTCCAGCTAGTAAGGATCACACAATTCCTAACAAAGTTTTGACACAGATTCCCAATGCGGGCATTCAGAACATACAGCACTTGGCTGTAAGCAAGCACTTTCTCATTCCAAGCTGCAAGTTACTATCTAGGAACAAGTTTGTATAGGACGTTCAAAGATTCCCAGAACTGAGCCAAAGTGGGTATGTCTCCAACTCCTAGAAATAACTTCATGCCCCATCTCCCTTACTTCCAGCTAGTAAGGATCACACAATTCCTAACAAAGTTTTGACACAGATTCCCAATGCGGGCATTCAGAACATACAGCACTTGGCTGTAAGCAAGCACTTTCTCATTCCAAGCTGCAAGTTACTATCTAGGAACAAGTTTGTATAGGACGTTCAAAGATTCCCAGAACTGAGCCAAAGTGGGTATGTCTCCAACTCCTAGAAATAACTTCATGCCCCATCTCCCTTACTTCCAGCTAGTAAGGATCACACAATTCCTAACAAAGTTTTGACACAGATTCCCAATGCGGGCATTCAGAACATACAGCACTTGGCTGTAAGCAAGCACTTTCTCATTCCAAGCTGCAAGTTACTATCTAGGAACAAGTTTGTATAGGACGTTCAAAGATTCCCAGAACTGAGCCAAAGTGGGTATGTCTCCAACTCCTAGAAATAACTTCATGCCCCATCTCCCTTACTTCCAGCTAGTAAGGATCACACAATTCCTAACAAAGTTTTGACACAGATTCCCAATGCGGGCATTCAGAACATACAGCACTTGGCTGTAAGCAAGCACTTTCTCATTCCAAGCTGCAAGTTACTATCTAGGAACAAGTTTGTATAGGACGTTCAAAGATTCCCAGAACTGAGCCAAAGTGGGTATGTCTCCAACTCCTAGAAATAACTTCATGCCCCATCTCCTTACTTCCAGCTAGTAAGGATCACACAATTCCTAACAAAGTTTTGACACAGATTCCCAATGCGGGCATTCAGAACATACAGCACTTGGCTGTAAGCAAGCACTTTCTCATTCCAAGCTGCAAGTTACTATCTAGGAACAAGTTTGTATAGGACGTTCAAAGATTCCCAGAACTGAGCCAAAGTGGGTATGTCTCCAACTCCTAGAAATAACTTCATGCCCCATCTCCCTTACTTCCAGCTAGTAAGGATCACACAATTCCTAACAAAGTTTTGACACAGATTCCCAGTGCGGGCATTCAGAACATAGAGCACTTGGCTGTAAGCAAGCACTTTCTCATTCCAAGCTGCAAGTTACTATCTAGGAACAAGTTTGTATAGGACGTTCAAAGATTCCCAGAACTGAGCCAAAGTGGGTATGTCTCCAACTCCTAGAAATAACTTCATGCCCCATCTCCCTTACTTCCAGCTAGTAAGGATCACACAATTCCTAACAAAGTTTTGACACAGATTCCCAATGCGGGCATTCAGAACATACAGCACTTGGCTGTAAGCAAGCACTTTCTCATTCCAAGCTGCAAGTTACTATCTAGGAACAAGTTTGTATAGGACGTTCAAAGATTCCCAGAACTGAGCCAAAGTGGGTATGTCTCCAACTCCTAGAAATAACTTCATGCCCCATCTCCCTTACTTCCAGCTAGTAAGGATCACACAATTCCTAACAAAGTTTTGACACAGATTCCCAATGCGGGCATTCAGAACATACAGCACTTGGCTGTAAGCAAGCACTTTCTCATTCCAAGCTGCAAGTTACTATCTAGGAACAAGTTTGTATAGGACGTTCAAAGATTCCCAGAACTGAGCCAAAGTGGGTATGTCTCCAACTCCTAGAAATAACTTCATGCCCCATCTCCCTTACTTCCAGCTAGTAAGGATCACACAATTCCTAACAAAGTTTTGACACAGATTCCCAATGCGGCATTCAGAACATACAGCACTTGGCTGTAAGCAAGCACTTTCTCATTCCAAGCTGCAAGTTACTATCTAGGAACAAGTTTGTATAGGACGTTCAAAGATTCCCAGAACTGAGCCAAAGTGGGTATGTCTCCAACTCCTAGAAATAACTTCATGCCCCATCTCCCTTACTTCCAGCTAGTAAGGATCACACAATTCCTAACAAAGTTTTGACACAGATTCCCAATGCGGGCATTCAGAACATACAGCACTTGGCTGTAAGCAAGCACTTTCTCATTCCAAGCTGCAAGTTACTATCTAGGAACAAGTTTGTATAGGACGTTCAAAGATTCCCAGAACTGAGCCAAAGTGGGTATGTCTCCAACTCCTAGAAATAACTTCATGCCCCATCTCCCTTACTTCCAGCTAGTAAGGATCACACAATTCCTAACAAAGTTTTGACACAGATTCCCAATGCGGGCATTCAGAACATACAGCACTTGGCTGTAAGCAAGCACTTTCTCATTCCAAGCTGCAAGTTACTATCTAGGAACAAGTTTGTATAGGACGTTCAAAGATTCCCAGAACTGAGCCAAAGTGGGTATGTCTCCAACTCCTAGAAATAACTTCATGCCCCATCTCCCTTACTTCCAGCTAGTAAGGATCACACAATTCCTAACAAAGTTTTGACACAGATTCCCAATGCGGGCATTCAGAACATATAGCACTTGGCTGTAAGCAAGCACTTTCTCATTCCAAGCTGCAAGTTACTATCTAGGAACAAGTTTGTATAGGACGTTCAAAGATTCCCAGAACTGAGCCAAAGTGGGTATGTCTCCAACTCCTAGAAATAACTTCATGCCCCATCTCCCTTACTTCCAGCTAGTAAGGATCACACAATTCCTAACAAAGTTTTGACACAGATTCCCAATGCGGGCATTCAGAACATACAGCACTTGGCTGTAAGCAAGCACTTTCTCATTCCAAGCTGCAAGTTACTATCTAGGAACAAGTTTGTATAGGACGTTCAAAGATTCCCAGAACTGAGCCAAAGTGGGTATGTCTCCAACTCCTAGAAATAACTTCATGCCCCATCTCCCTTACTTCCAGCTAGTAAGGATCACACAATTCCTAACAAAGTTTTGACACAGATTCCCAATGCAGGCATTCAGAACATACAGCACTTGGCTGTAAGCAAGCACTTTCTCATTCCAAGCTGCAAGTTACTATCTAGGAACAAGTTTGTATAGGACGTTCAAAGATTCCCAGAACTGAGCCAAAGTGGGTATGTCTCCAACTCCTAGAAATAACTTCATGCCCCATCTCCCTTACTTCCAGCTAGTAAGGATCACACAATTCCTAACAAAGTTTTGACACAGATTCCCAATGCGGGCATTCAGAACATACAGCACTTGGCTGTAAGCAAGCACTTTCTCATTCCAAGCTGCAAGTTACTATCTAGGAACAAGTTTGTATAGGACGTTCAAAGATTCCCAGAACTGAGCCAAAGTGGGTATGTCTCCAACTCCTAGAAATAACTTCATGCCCCATCTCCCTTACTTCCAGCTAGTAAGGATCACACAATTCCTAACAAAGTTTTGACACAGATTCCCAATGCGGGCATTCAGAACATACAGCACTTGGCTGTAAGCAAGCACTTTCTCATTCCAAGCTGCAAGTTACTATCTAGGAACAAGTTTGTATAGGACGTTCAAAGATTCCCAGAACTGAGCCAAAGTGGGTATGTCTCCAACTCCTAGAAATAACTTCATGCCCCATCTCCCTTACTTCCAGCTAGTAAGGATCACACAATTCCTAACAAAGTTTTGACACAGATTCCCAATGCGGGCATTCAGAACATACAGCACTTGGCTGTAAGCAAGCACTTTCTCATTCCAAGCTGCAAGTTACTATCTAGGAACAAGTTTGTATAGGACGTTCAAAGATTCCCAGAACTGAGCCAAAGTGGGTATGTCTCCAACTCCTAGAAATAACTTCATGCCCCATCTCCCTTACTTCCAGCTAGTAAGGATCACACAATTCCTAACAAAGTTTTGACACAGATTCCCAATGCGGGCATTCAGAACATATAGCACTTGGCTGTAAGCAAGCACTTTCTCATTCCAAGCTGCAAGTTACTATCTAGGAACAAGTTTGTATAGGACGTTCAAAGATTCCCAGAACTGAGCCAAAGTGGGTATGTCTCCAACTCCTAGAAATAACTTCATGCCCCATCTCCCTTACTTCCAGCTAGTAAGGATCACACAATTCCTAACAAAGTTTTGACACAGATTCCCAATGCGGCATTCAGAACATACAGCACTTGGCTGTAAGCAAGCACTTTCTCATTCCAAGCTGCAAGTTACTATCTAGGAACAAGTTTGTATAGGACGTTCAAAGATTCCCAGAACTGAGCCAAAGTGGGTATGTCTCCAACTCCTAGAAATAACTTCATGCCCCATCTCCCTTACTTCCAGCTAGTAAGGATCACACAATTCCTAACAAAGTTTTGACACAGATTCCCAATGCGGGCATTCAGAACATACAGCACTTGGCTGTAAGCAAGCACTTTCTCATTCCAAGCTGCAAGTTACTATCTAGGAACAAGTTTGTATAGGACGTTCAAAGATTCCCAGAACTGAGCCAAAGTGGGTATGTCTCCAACTCCTAGAAATAACTTCATGCCCCATCTCCCTTACTTCCAGCTAGTAAGGATCACACAATTCCTAACAAAGTTTTGACACAGATTCCCAATGCGGGCATTCAGAACATACAGCACTTGGCTGTAAGCAAGCACTTTCTCATTCCAAGCTGCAAGTTACTATCTAGGAACAAGTTTGTATAGGACGTTCAAAGATTCCCAGAACTGAGCCAAAGTGGGTATGTCTCCAACTCCTAGAAATAACTTCATGCCCCATCTCCCTTACTTCCAGCTAGTAAGGATCACACAATTCCTAACAAAGTTTTGACACAGATTCCCAATGCGGGCATTCAGAACATACAGCACTTGGCTGTAAGCAAGCACTTTCTCATTCCAAGCTGCAAGTTACTATCTAGGAACAAGTTTGTATAGGACGTTCAAAGATTCCCAGAACTGAGCCAAAGTGGGTATGTCTCCAACTCCTAGAAATAACTTCATGCCCCATCTCCCTTACTTCCAGCTAGTAAGGATCACACAATTCCTAACAAAGTTTTGACACAGATTCCCAATGCGGGCATTCAGAACATATAGCACTTGGCTGTAAGCAAGCACTTTCTCATTCCAAGCTGCAAGTTACTATCTAGGAACAAGTTTGTATAGGACGTTCAAAGATTCCCAGAACTGAGCCAAAGTGGGTATGTCTCCAACTCCTAGAAATAACTTCATGCCCCATCTCCCTTACTTCCAGCTAGTAAGGATCACACAATTCCTAACAAAGTTTTGACACAGATTCCCAATGCGGGCATTCAGAACATATAGCACTTGGCTGTAAGCAAGCACTTTCTCATTCCAAGCTGCAAGTTACTATCTAGGAACAAGTTTGTATAGGACGTTCAAAGATTCCCAGAACTGAGCCAAAGTGGGTATGTCTCCAACTCCTAGAAATAACTTCATGCCCCATCTCCCTTACTTCCAGCTAGTAAGGATCACACAATTCCTAACAAAGTTTTGACACAGATTCCCAATGCGGGCATTCAGAACATACAGCACTTGGCTGTAAGCAAGCACTTTCTCATTCCAAGCTGCAAGTTACTATCTAGGAACAAGTTTGTATAGGACGTTCAAAGATTCCCAGAACTGAGCCAAAGTGGGTATGTCTCCAACTCCTAGAAATAACTTCATGCCCCATCTCCCTTACTTCCAGCTAGTAAGGATCACACAATTCCTAACAAAGTTTTGACACAGATTCCCAATGCGGGCATTCAGAACATACAGCACTTGGCTGTAAGCAAGCACTTTCTCATTCCAAGCTGCAAGTTACTATCTAGGAACAAGTTTGTATAGGACGTTCAAAGATTCCCAGAACTGAGCCAAAGTGGGTATGTCTCCAACTCCTAGAAATAACTTCATGCCCCATCTCCCTTACTTCCAGCTAGTAAGGATCACACAATTCCTAACAAAGTTTTGACACAGATTCCCAATGCGGGCATTCAGAACATACAGCACTTGGCTGTAAGCAAGCACTTTCTCATTCCAAGCTGCAAGTTACTATCTAGGAACAAGTTTGTATAGGACGTTCAAAGATTCCCAGAACTGAGCCAAAGTGGGTATGTCTCCAACTCCTAGAAATAACTTCATGCCCCATCTCCCTTACTTCCAGCTAGTAAGGATCACACAATTCCTAACAAAGTTTTGACACAGATTCCCAATGCGGGCATTCAGAACATACAGCACTTGGCTGTAAGCAAGCACTTTCTCATTCCAAGCTGCAAGTTACTATCTAGGAACAAGTTTGTATAGGACGTTCAAAGATTCCCAGAACTGAGCCAAAGTGGGTATGTCTCCAACTCCTAGAAATAACTTCATGCCCCATCTCCCTTACTTCCAGCTAGTAAGGATCACACAATTCCTAACAAAGTTTTGACACAGATTCCCAATGCGGCATTCAGAACATACAGCACTTGGCTGTAAGCAAGCACTTTCTCATTCCAAGCTGCAAGTTACTATCTAGGAACAAGTTTGTATAGGACGTTCAAAGATTCCCAGAACTGAGCCAAAGTGGGTATGTCTCCAACTCCTAGAAATAACTTCATGCCCCATCTCCCTTACTTCCAGCCAGTAAGGATCACACAATTCCTAACAAAGTTTTGACACAGATTCCCAATGCGGCCATTCAGAACATATAGCACTTGGCTGTAAGCAAGCACTTTCTCATTCCAAGCTGCAAGTTACTATCTAGGAACAAGTTTGTATAGGACGTTCAAAGATTCCCAGAACTGAGCCAAAGTGGGTATGTCTCCAACTCCTAGAAATAACTTCATGCCCCATCTCCCTTACTTCCAGCTAGTAAGGATCACACAATTCCTAACAAAGTTTTGACACAGATTCCCAATGCGGGCATTCAGAACATATAGCACTTGGCTGTAAGCAAGCACTTTCTCATTCCAAGCTGCAAGTTACTATCTAGGAACAAGTTTGTATAGGACGTTCAAAGATTCCCAGAACTGAGCCAAAGTGGGTATGTCTCCAACTCCTAGAAATAACTTCATGCCCCATCTCCCTTACTTCCAGCTAGTAAGGATCACACAATTCCTAACAAAGTTTTGACACAGATTCCCAATGCGGCATTCAGAACATACAGCACTTGGCTGTAAGCAAGCACTTTCTCATTCCAAGCTGCAAGTTACTATCTAGGAACAAGTTTGTATAGGACGTTCAAAGATTCCCAGAACTGAGCCAAAGTGGGTATGTCTCCAACTCCTAGAAATAACTTCATGCCCCATCTCCCTTACTTCCAGCTAGTAAGGATCACACAATTCCTAACAAAGTTTTGACACAGATTCCCAATGCGGGCATTCAGAACATACAGCACTTGGCTGTAAGCAAGCACTTTCTCATTCCAAGCTGCAAGTTACTATCTAGGAACAAGTTTGTATAGGACGTTCAAAGATTCCCAGAACTGAGCCAAAGTGGGTATGTCTCCAACTCCTAGAAATAACTTCATGCCCCATCTCCCTTACTTCCAGCTAGTAAGGATCACACAATTCCTAACAAAGTTTTGACACAGATTCCCAATGCGGGCATTCAGAACATACAGCACTTGGCTGTAAGCAAGCACTTTCTCATTCCAAGCTGCAAGTTACTATCTAGGAACAAGTTTGTATAGGACGTTCAAAGATTCCCAGAACTGAGCCAAAGTGGGTATGTCTCCAACTCCTAGAAATAACTTCATGCCCCATCTCCCTTACTTCCAGCTAGTAAGGATCACACAATTCCTAACAAAGTTTTGACACAGATTCCCAATGCGGGCATTCAGAACATACAGCACTTGGCTGTAAGCAAGCACTTTCTCATTCCAAGCTGCAAGTTACTATCTAGGAACAAGTTTGTATAGGACGTTCAAAGATTCCCAGAACTGAGCCAAAGTGGGTATGTCTCCAACTCCTAGAAATAACTTCATGCCCCATCTCCCTTACTTCCAGCTAGTAAGGATCACACAATTCCTAACAAAGTTTTGACACAGATTCCCAATGCGGGCATTCAGAACATACAGCACTTGGCTGTAAGCAAGCACTTTCTCATTCCAAGCTGCAAGTTACTATCTAGGAACAAGTTTGTATAGGACGTTCAAAGATTCCCAGAACTGAGCCAAAGTGGGTATGTCTCCAACTCCTAGAAATAACTTCATGCCCCATCTCCCTTACTTCCAGCTAGTAAGGATCACACAATTCCTAACAAAGTTTTGACACAGATTCCCAATGCGGGCATTCAGAACATACAGCACTTGGCTGTAAGCAAGCACTTTCTCATTCCAAGCTGCAAGTTACTATCTAGGAACAAGTTTGTATAGGACGTTCAAAGATTCCCAGAACTGAGCCAAAGTGGGTATGTCTCCAACTCCTAGAAATAACTTCATGCCCCATCTCCTTACTTCCAGCTAGTAAGGATCACACAATTCCTAACAAAGTTTTGACACAGATTCCCAATGCGGGCATTCAGAACATACAGCACTTGGCTGTAAGCAAGCACTTTCTCATTCCAAGCTGCAAGTTACTATCTAGGAACAAGTTTGTATAGGACGTTCAAAGATTCCCAGAACTGAGCCAAAGTGGGTATGTCTCCAACTCCTAGAAATAACTTCATGCCCCATCTCCCTTACTTCCAGCTAGTAAGGATCACACAATTCCTAACAAAGTTTTGACACAGATTCCCAATGCGGGCATTCAGAACATACAGCACTTGGCTGTAAGCAAGCACTTTCTCATTCCAAGCTGCAAGTTACTATCTAGGAACAAGTTTGTATAGGACGTTCAAAGATTCCCAGAACTGAGCCAAAGTGGGTATGTCTCCAACTCCTAGAAATAACTTCATGCCCCATCTCCCTTACTTCCAGCTAGTAAGGATCACACAATTCCTAACAAAGTTTTGACACAGATTCCCAATGCGGGCATTCAGAACATACAGCACTTGGCTGTAAGCAAGCACTTTCTCATTCCAAGCTGCAAGTTACTATCTAGGAACAAGTTTGTATAGGACGCTCAAAGATTCCCAGAACTGAGCCAAAGTGGGTATGTCTCCAACTCCTAGAAATAACTTCATGCCCCATCTCCCTTACTTCCAGCTAGTAAGGATCACACAATTCCTAACAAAGTTTTGACACAGATTCCCAATGCGGGCATTCAGAACATACAGCACTTGGCTGTAAGCAAGCACTTTCTCATTCCAAGCTGCAAGTTACTATCTAGGAACAAGTTTGTATAGGACGTTCAAAGATTCCCAGAACTGAGCCAAAGTGGGTATGTCTCCAACTCCTAGAAATAACTTCATGCCCCATCTCCCTTACTTCCAGCTAGTAAGGATCACACAATTCCTAACAAAGTTTTGACACAGATTCCCAATGCGGGCATTCAGAACATACAGCACTTGGCTGTAAGCAAGCACTTTCTCATTCCAAGCTGCAAGTTACTATCTAGGAACAAGTTTGTATAGGACGTTCAAAGATTCCCAGAACTGAGCCAAAGTGGGTATGTCTCCAACTCCTAGAAATAACTTCATGCCCCATCTCCCTTACTTCCAGCTAGTAAGGATCACACAATTCCTAACAAAGTTTTGACACAGATTCCCAATGCGGGCATTCAGAACATACAGCACTTGGCTGTAAGCAAGCACTTTCTCATTCCAAGCTGCAAGTTACTATCTAGGAACAAGTTTGTATAGGACGTTCAAAGATTCCCAGAACTGAGCCAAAGTGGGTATGTCTCCAACTCCTAGAAATAACTTCATGCCCCATCTCCCTTACTTCCAGCTAGTAAGGATCACACAATTCCTAACAAAGTTTTGACACAGATTCCCAATGCGGGCATTCAGAACATATAGCACTTGGCTGTAAGCAAGCACTTTCTCATTCCAAGCTGCAAGTTACTATCTAGGAACAAGTTTGTATAGGACGTTCAAAGATTCCCAGAACTGAGCCAAAGTGGGTATGTCTCCAACTCCTAGAAATAACTTCATGCCCCATCTCCCTTACTTCCAGCTAGTAAGGATCACACAATTCCTAACAAAGTTTTGACACAGATTCCCAATGCGGGCATTCAGAACATACAGCACTTGGCTGTAAGCAAGCACTTTCTCATTCCAAGCTGCAAGTTACTATCTAGGAACAAGTTTGTATAGGACGTTCAAAGATTCCCAGAACTGAGCCAAAGTGGGTATGTCTCCAACTCCTAGAAATAACTTCATGCCCCATCTCCCTTACTTCCAGCTAGTAAGGATCACACAATTCCTAACAAAGTTTTGACACAGATTCCCAATGCGGGCATTCAGAACATATAGCACTTGGCTGTAAGCAAGCACTTTCTCATTCCAAGCTGCAAGTTACTATCTAGGAACAAGTTTGTATAGGACGCTCAAAGATTCCCAGAACTGAGCCAAAGTGGGTATGTCTCCAACTCCTAGAAATAACTTCATGCCCCATCTCCCTTACTTCCAGCTAGTAAGGATCACACAATTCCTAACAAAGTTTTGACACAGATTCCCAATGCGGGCATTCAGAACATACAGCACTTGGCTGTAAGCAAGCACTTTCTCATTCCAAGCTGCAAGTTACTATCTAGGAACAAGTTTGTATAGGACGTTCAAAGATTCCCAGAACTGAGCCAAAGTGGGTATGTCTCCAACTCCTAGAAATAACTTCATGCCCCATCTCCCTTACTTCCAGCTAGTAAGGATCACACAATTCCTAACAAAGTTTTGACACAGATTCCCAATGCGGGCATTCAGAACATACAGCACTTGGCTGTAAGCAAGCACTTTCTCATTCCAAGCTGCAAGTTACTATCTAGGAACAAGTTTGTATAGGACGTTCAAAGATTCCCAGAACTGAGCCAAAGTGGGTATGTCTCCAACTCCTAGAAATAACTTCATGCCCCATCTCCCTTACTTCCAGCTAGTAAGGATCACACAATTCCTAACAAAGTTTTGACACAGATTCCCAATGCGGGCATTCAGAACATATAGCACTTGGCTGTAAGCAAGCACTTTCTCATTCCAAGCTGCAAGTTACTATCTAGGAACAAGTTTGTATAGGACGTTCAAAGATTCCCAGAACTGAGCCAAAGTGGGTATGTCTCCAACTCCTAGAAATAACTTCATGCCCCATCTCCCTTACTTCCAGCTAGTAAGGATCACACAATTCCTAACAAAGTTTTGACACAGATTCCCAATGCGGGCATTCAGAACATATAGCACTTGGCTGTAAGCAAGCACTTTCTCATTCCAAGCTGCAAGTTACTATCTAGGAACAAGTTTGTATAGGACGTTCAAAGATTCCCAGAACTGAGCCAAAGTGGGTATGTCTCCAACTCCTAGAAATAACTTCATGCCCCATCTCCCTTACTTCCAGCTAGTAAGGATCACACAATTCCTAACAAAGTTTTGACACAGATTCCCAATGCGGGCATTCAGAACATACAGCACTTGGCTGTAAGCAAGCACTTTCTCATTCCAAGCTGCAAGTTACTATCTAGGAACAAGTTTGTATAGGACGTTCAAAGATTCCCAGAACTGAGCCAAAGTGGGTATGTCTCCAACTCCTAGAAATAACTTCATGCCCCATCTCCCTTACTTCCAGCTAGTAAGGATCACACAATTCCTAACAAAGTTTTGACACAGATTCCCAATGCGGGCATTCAGAACATACAGCACTTGGCTGTAAGCAAGCACTTTCTCATTCCAAGCTGCAAGTTACTATCTAGGAACAAGTTTGTATAGGACGTTCAAAGATTCCCAGAACTGAGCCAAAGTGGGTATGTCTCCAACTCCTAGAAATAACTTCATGCCCCATCCTCCTTACTTCCAGCTAGTAAGGATCACACAATTCCTAACAAAGTTTTGACACAGATTCCCAATGCGGGCATTCAGAACATACAGCACTTGGCTGTAAGCAAGCACTTTCTCATTCCAAGCTGCAAGTTACTATCTAGGAACAAGTTTGTATAGGACGTTCAAAGATTCCCAGAACTGAGCCAAAGTGGGTATGTCTCCAACTCCTAGAAATAACTTCATGCCCCATCTCCCTTACTTCCAGCTAGTAAGGATCACACAATTCCTAACAAAGTTTTGACACAGATTCCCAATGCGGGCATTCAGAACATACAGCACTTGGCTGTAAGCAAGCACTTTCTCATTCCAAGCTGCAAGTTACTATCTAGGAACAAGTTTGTATAGGACGTTCAAAGATTCCCAGAACTGAGCCAAAGTGGGTATGTCTCCAACTCCTAGAAATAACTTCATGCCCCATCTCCCTTACCTCCAGCTAGTAAGGATCACACAATTCCTAACAAAGTTTTGACACAGATTCCCAGTCGGGCATTCAGAACATACAGCACTTGGCTGTAAGCAAGCACTTTCTCATTCCAAGCTGCAAGTTACTATCTAGGAACAAGTTTGTATAGGACGTTCAAAGATTCCCAGAACTGAGCCAAAGTGGGTATGTCTCCAACTCCTAGAAATAACTTCATGCCCCATCTCCCTTACTTCCAGCTAGTAAGGATCACACAATTCCTAACAAAGTTTTGACACAGATTCCCAATGCGGGCATTCAGAACATACAGCACTTGGCTGTAAGCAAGCACTTTCTCATTCCAAGCTGCAAGTTACTATCTAGGAACAAGTTTGTATAGGACGTTCAAAGATTCCCAGAATGGAGCCAAAGTGGGTATGTCTCCAACTCCTAGAAATAACTTCATGCCCCATCTCCCTTACTTCCAGCTAGTAAGGATCACACAATTCCTAACAAAGTTTTGACACAGATTCCCAATGCAGGCATTCAGAACATACAGCACTTGGCTGTAAGCAAGCACTTTCTCATTCCAAGCTGCAAGTTACTATCTAGGAACAAGTTTGTATAGGACGTTCAAAGATTCCCAGAACTGAGCCAAAGTGGGTATGTCTCCAACTCCTAGAAATAACTTCATGCCCCATCTCCCTTACTTCCAGCTAGTAAGTGATCACACAATTCCTAACAAAGTTTTGACACAGATTCCCAATGCGGGCATTCAGAACATACAGCACTTGGCTGTAAGCAAGCACTTTCTCATTCCAAGCTGCAAGTTACTATCTAGGAACAAGTTTGTATAGGACGTTCAAAGATTCCCAGAACTGAGCCAAAGTGGGTATGTCTCCAACTCCTAGAAATAACTTCATGCCCCATCTCCCTTACTTCCAGCTAGTAAGGATCACACAATTCCTAACAAAGTTTTGACACAGATT